>NC_080576.1:37405000-39905000 GCF_029962835.1 Magnolia sinica
AATTTCCTAAGCGGATAAATCAGTTACCTATTCAATGCTGGATAGATAGTAATGCTTTCATTATTTAATTTAAATGCTACACCAAAATTTCGGCAGCATCTCCCCTTATCTCTCCAGAATATATTAATCTTGGATTTGATTCACACGTCAACTATCCACACAAAGTGTGGATATTTGATGAGGAAGTAAATGCAAGAAATATATCTAGAGAGAATTAGGAGAGACGAAACGAAAAAAGCATTTGCATTTAAATTAGAATAAATGAAAACATTAATATCTATCCAATATTGAACTGTCCAAAAAGGGACAATTTGATAATTTCTATGCATCCATGAACACACTCAATCTATGTCTGGCAACATAGAAATCCTCAAATGGGTAACTGATTATCTTATTCTACAACAAAAATATAAAAAATAATTAAATCAGTTACCCATTCAATGTTGAATAGATAGTAATGCTTTCATTATTCAATTTAAATGCCATGCCAAAATTTCGGCAGCATCTCCCCTTATCTCTCCAGAATATATTAATCTTGGATTTGATTCACACGTCAACTATCCACATAAAGTGTGGATATTTGATGAGGAAGTAAATACAAGAAATATATCCAGAGAGAATTAGGAGAGACGAACCGAAACAAACATGTGCATTTAAATTAGAATAAATGAAAACATTACTATTTATCCAACATTGAACTGTCCAAAAAGGGACAATTTGAGAATTTCTATGCATCCATGAACACACTCAATCTATGTCTGGCAACATAGAAATCCTCAAATGGGTAACTGATTATCCTATACTACAACAACAAGAACAAAAAAAATAAAAATGTATCTAATAGGCAATTGGTATAAGCATATATTAAGACTAACTAACAAAAACAGAAAACATTTGTGATAAAAGATTTCATGTGGAGCTTTCTAGTATATACTATATACTCATACATGAAGTCCTATTTAAAAGCAAAAGGAAGCCAAGCTACATTCCATCCAGCGTAGATCCAATTTTTTAGACGGTTTGGATTTAGGTACATGTGTGTGATGCATACAGAAGCTGAGTGCGTCCGTATGGTATGGAAGGTGTTTTCGGAACATCATATGGCTGGCTCAGTTGGACGGTCCAGATTCACAAACTCAGATTCTCGACAATCACAAGTGGGACACATGGTTTTCTCACCATGAATGGACTGTGCTATAGGAAAATCTTAACCTTTTGATTTATGGCCACCATTTAGACGGTTAAGAAGAGAAATACAATAACGATTCACATTCAACTCAACAAGATCCCGTATTGGTGGTTTGAGTCTTTCAACATAGATCAACGTTGGGGCATGCTCCGTCCTTTTCAGTTCTGGGACTTTTGGTGACAGGATTCGTGACAGATAAGGTAGTTGAGGGACTGCTACAAATAAAAAACAGCTGCTACAACAGAGTTTATGATACAACCATTGTTTTTGTGCTAGCATGTCACGTGTATGTAAAATCCAATCCTTGTAAAATGAATGATGCTTGTGAAAATCTAATAATATTCAAAATCAATATGATTCACTCATTCTGTGGACCACACTACACCACTACACTGAGTTCTACAATTGGTTGTCCGTTGATTTTTGATGATGTTATTTCCTGATTTTACAATTGGATTGGTCTGATTTTCATAAAATACGACCATAGTGTGAGGTCCACCTTTTTTCACGGATTGGATGCTCTAAACATATGACATGTTGGCAGGAGAAAAATGGCTATATCAGAGCTTCAGATACAGCTGCTGTATCTTGTCATTTCTCGTTGAAATTTCCGCCGACTAAGAACGCATTTGCTGCGGCCGTCTGTTTGGCATGACGTTCGTTCAATCTCACTGAGGCCCACCATCCAATTTGGGCAGCTCAGTAGCTCAATGATCTGGTGAGCCGTAACTTCAACTCGTTGAGCAATGTCTGGTTTCGAATATATGGTTTCCAAATTATTTAATTGTGTTTGGCATCTTGGATTCAGAATCTCCTATTATTATGAAATAAACACCAAAAAGAGAGAGATTTGGAATTCACACTGAGAGAGAGAGAGAGAGAGAGAGAGAGAGAGAGAAATCATACTTGTTGCGGTTAGATGGAAAGACGAGCGAGCTCTGCTGGACGGACGGCGAGAAGAGTAGAGAGGCAGAGGTCCTCTGGCGGTTGGACGGACGGACGAGCAGAGAGAGGCGGAGATCCTCTGGTGGTTGGACGGACGAAGGAGCAGAGAGAGGCGGACGGCCTCTGGTGGTCGGACGAGCAGAGACAGAGAGAGGCTGATGGCCTCTGGTGGTCGGACGAGTAGAGAGAGTCGGACGGCCTCGCAAAAAGAGGCGGACGGCTTCTGGTGGTCGGACGAGCAGAGAGAGGCAGACGGCCTCTGCTGGTCGGACGCGAGAGAGAGAGAGAGAGAGAGAGAGAGAGAGAGAGAGATTTGGTGGGGTCGGGCAGGGAGAGAGCGAGCAGGGGAGAGGGTTTGGTGGGGACAGTTGGGGTCGGGCGTTTTCTCAAAAGGGAAAGGGGAAAGCGACCTAGGATTTTTTTTAAAAGGGGTATATATAGTATGGCGAGTCGGGACGAGTCGAGTCGGGTTTCGGACCGAGTCGAGTCGAACTTGGACGTATCCGAACTCAGCCCGAACTCAGTTTCAGGCTGCAAAACTAGCCCGTCCTGACCTGAACTCAGTTCCCAGTCGGGCCGAGTCAAATTTTTTCGGGCCGAGTCGAGCGAGTTAACCGGGCTAGCCCGGTTTGTGTACACCCCTACTGGCAATGTTGATCTGCGATGGCTTGTTTAGGATACAATTTTACCCGTACACATGTCTTGGTAAGGGTCCAATTGAAGTTAAAGGGCCAGATCTAATCCGTTCAAAGTGGGTGTCTAAAGTGTGAGATCTGGACCATCCACCAGGTGGGCCACTCTTGTTTGAGAAAGAACGATAGTTTTGAAAATGAATAACGGTTCATATTCAACGGATACATATGGCCCGGATTACAACACGTGCATAACCTCGGTAAATGTGGCTATGGTGTCTGGGGAGCCGATTATCTTTTACCAGGGTAACAACTTAGTGGATGTTACCCTAAGTGCACGGTTCATAACCAAAAACATTAGCATATCTAAATCTCTGGTGGACCACACTAATAAAAACAGTGGCTAATGATTATTAGAAGCTTTTTGTGAAACTCTTAGGTCAAGTTAATCTTTGTATTTCCTTTTATCCTGTTCTGGTTAACTTTATCAATGGGTTGGATTGAAAATAAACGTTGTGAATCTTCTTACGGCGGGGTTTGGAATGACTTTAATGGTGAGTGTTTAATCATCACTGTTTCTTGTGGTGTGATCCACATGATATTTGGATATGTTTAATTTTTGAAACCTTGCCCTAAAATGAGCTGTAAAAACGGATGGACGGAGTGGATATACATAATATGATCAAGGTGGGACCTACATTAAGGGTAACAGCAACTAACCTGTTAGCCGAGTAACACCTAATTCGCGCCAAAGGGTCTCTGCGTCTCTCCCGCGAGATCCCAGAAGAAAATAAATTAAAATTAAAAAAAAAGAAGAGAATCCACCAGGCTATGCCGTTTGGGGTATTTACGTTATTTTGTAGGATAGTTGGGGTTGTTGGCATTGGAACTTCAGATCTTAAGATCTGTCCTTTGACCAGCTTACGTGGACAGTCAACGATACTCCCGAGGGAAAATGTCACTGCGCCGACCGGGTCGTCCGTCTTGCATTTATGTCTTCAGCGGCGATGGTTTACAGGATGAAACGTGTCATTATATGATTCGTTGTCCCCTCATCAACAAGTCAGATCGGAGACTGCTTGAGCGACGATCCCGCCGTTCACGTCAGGAAACTGCCGTACGCGCACTTCGTCGCCCTTCTGTACATTCTTCCTTTCACGCGAGTTGCGTGTAACTCTGTTACACGGAGCCGGTATAACCGAAGTCCAGTTATGTCCCTGTGACATCCACTCCGTCCATCACTTTGCCATATAACCTTCGGATGTGATCTAAAAAAATGTGATAGATACAAACTTAAGTGGACCACACATACGAAAGAGTGGGGATTGATCACCTACCGTTGAAACCTTATTGAGGCCCAAAGATGTTTCTGGATCAGGAGAGTATTTGGATTTTACGTACATCCTGGTGGGAATTACCTTATAAACGGTTGAATGGCATATAAAGATCAAGGTGGGCCGCAGGGACGTCTCAATGGTTGGTATTTCCATCCGTACTTTTTATTTTTTTTTGCTGTGGTGTGCCCTGCATCCTTTTCGATTGGCTATGCGTACTCAACTTGGGCGTAATTGGTCCGTATGAATTGAATTGTATTAGATGGAATTAACTTCTTTATTAGATAATGAAGGTATATCCGGTACTACCATGGGATTGGATAAATTTTTTGTACCGGACAAAAGGGATTAAGCAAAACTATGTTTGGTGGACCAAATTCAAAACGGATGTCATGGGTTTGTACAAATATATCACCATAATGTCACATGTAAACTTTGTATATGGATGGATGGCCCGGATAAACGCATGCATTGATGTGGGTCCACATGTGTATTGAATTTCAAAATCTATGGAAATATTAGGGGACCAAATGCAATTCCACGAGACTAAATGCAATTCCATCCCACCTAATCCTAACCTTTCCTATTCTCTCAAAATGCTAGATGGAATTGAATGGGACCAAATGCAATTATGTCTCACCTAAGTCCATCTAATGCCCTGCGCCAAGCGCTTTATAGCATTGAAATCACTTTTTAAATTTTTAAAGGATGAAAATGCCCATCCATCTACTTTAGTTGTCTTGTGGTGGGGTGTGATGTTTAAAAAATAAATGTCCTTAGAAAAACGAATGTGGCCCCCAACAAAAAATTAAAATTCGGCTCACCCATTGATTGTTTTATTCTATTCATTTTAATTGGACAATTCTTAACTCACAAAAATGAGTTTTTCTATTGTCTGTTTGAAGTTCTCTATGGTCCATGCCTACATTAACGTTGCGTATTAATTTTGAATTATTCTCTTATTTGGTCCATCTGTGATGATTTTTTCCCTTAAACTTGAGCTGATGACATGAAATTAAATCCCTTAAACGTAGATGAGATGGATTTACTTCAAGAGAACCTAATGGGCCCCCATATAAGATGTGAATGAGTTCAAAACATGAAGCCCTTACCGCACGAGGCCATTTGGCCATTTCCTTCTTCCTTCCTTGGGTTTTTTTTTTTCCCCGTGAGGAGATGAGGGTGTAATTGAACCCAAGGGTTGACAACCCTAAGTGTAGGGCTACGACGTAGTCTTAACTTAGTGAGACTAAGATTGTTCTATAGGAATTGGGGTTGAGAGCATGAATAGAACTAAACATGATTTTTTTAGTTTTAATCCGGTAGAGTAAAAGATATGGTTTAAACAATTAATTAAAAACAACAAGGATCCAGAAATCTCTTATTAATAAAATCTGAACTTACTCGTCTTCTCAAATTGATAACTTAATTAGAACCAGATTTCAATCCGTTTTGATCGGAAGATAGTACAGTGAAATCAATTAACAATCATTCAATAAGATAAGAATTTAGATAGATTGATCTCTCATGAAGATTTAGGTAATCATTCATAGGAAATCAAAAGCATCTATCACACTCGAAGTTCACAATAGATCATCGGTTTTACAGATTAATTCATTCCCCAATTTAAGAATTCAATCACACACAATCACACTTCAATTTCAAAAAACTAATAACTTGAATTAAAAACGAATTAAATATCAAAATTCATTAAAAGGTTTATCCCTTAGCCTTAACTAAGAGACTAGCCTAGTATAGATAACATCTCAAACATAAAACAGAAGAAAAATGCAGAAAATTAAACTAAAAGAAAATATTGGATGTAAGAACAGTGTTGAAAGAGCTTCGTCTTGACAATCTCTCCCTTCAAAGCTCTAGGATGATGATTAAGGACGCTTTAGAGAACCCTATTTATAAGATTAGCAACCCAACTTTCACACTGCCTTGAAAATTTTGCACACTAACTTAGTCACCATCTCTATTGATAGGAGCTTCGAAAGGATCAATACTTATTGAAGACATGCTGATATGATAAAAAATGAACTAAATGAGATCGAAGAATATATAAAAAATTGTCCAGCAACGAACTTCCAAATTTTATAATTTTCTCAATGGGATCGAAGGAACTGTCCAACAACCAATCTGAAAATTATGAAATTTCTCGATATGTGGCTTGATGGCATCGAGTCCTATCGATGGCCCATTGATGGCCCATCGATGGGATCGATAAGTGTTGATTTCCTTTAATTCTCCTTCGATGCTTTCAATATTTAATTCATTGATCCAATACTTTGTTTCCTTAGATCTTTAGCCCTTCAAATCTTCCTTTTCATCCCCATTCTTTCATTATTCAATATTTACTTTTTTTGAGCTTCAAATCACTATTTTGTGCATACATTCAGCTTTAGTTCTAAAATCACCTCGCATGTAGAAAACGTATTTAATTAGATCGATTAAACACTTAAATGTATGAGAAATTAATGCATATGAGAGGATAAATATGTAATATTTAAGTCTTAAAATTTCAGTTTTTATAGTGAAGGAAATTCTTAATCACCTAAAAGTGGACAGATAAACTAAAGCTCATGAATCAACCATTCCTTCAGAATTTACCAATTTTTTCTTCATTTTTTCATTGACGGCTTTCGCACTATCATTTTTTACTTTCTTGTTATTTATTATTATCCATACACCAATTGTCTTCTTTATGAGCCTTTTCATGGACAAAATTTTCTCTTCACTTTTTTTTTTTCTCGATAGCTAGCCCTTTTCGATATACCTTTTTTTATATTTTATTTTTCAAAACACAGTTGAGGTTCACCATGTTTAGTTCCGAACACCTTAGATAATCATGAAGTCAACATTACCATATCAAACTTCATCTTTAAAAAGTATAAGCTAGATGTGAAATATGAAAGATATGACTCATCAATGTTTAAAATTTTCTAATAGGAAATTGATAAAGAGAACTCAAATTTTGAAATTTACTAAACACTAGATTCTAAACTTTAACAATTTAAAACTAAGTGCCTTTTCATTATGAAATTGAAGAATTTTTCAAAAAGGAAACCTTACCCCTAACCTAAATGATACATTGTCCTCAATGTTCAAAAGATATCTAATGAAAGTCATGAGAGCAATAACAAGTGTAATAAGTAGATGGTAGAAAGTACCTGAGAGACGACGTTTCAAATAGATGCAAACTTCTTCGCTTGATGCTTCAACAATCTAAAAACTAAACAAAATATCATATCGTAAAAAAATAAATTCCTATGAAAGCAATGAAAATACATCTCCATCAGATTAGGAGATCAATCCTGATACACAGGATCTTCTAGAGGTATGGACACATTCTTTAAAGAGATTTTTTCAACAAACAGCTTCAAACGTTGTTCGTTTACTTTGAAAACATTACAATTTGCTAAATTTTCAATTTCCACGACCCCATGAGGATATATAGTTTTCATAATGAAATGGTCGATTCATCTGGATCTTAACTTACCCGAAAAAAATGCAATATCGAATTATACAATATAAATTTTTGGTTTGTTTTAAAAAAATTCCGAAGGATATTCTTGTCATGAAATATCTTCATCCATTCCTTGTATATCCAGGAGTTCTCGTATGCTTCATTCCAGATCCCTTCCAACTCATTTAATTGAAGTTTCGCAGTGTGCTAGCTTTGTCTAGACTGAAGTTGAACGTCTTAATAGCCCAATATTCTTTGTGTTCTAACTCCACAGGAAAGTTGCAAGCTTTCCCATAGATGAATCTACAAGGGGATATAACAATAAGCCATACGATAATCCTATAATGCATCGGTCAATCGAAGAGATCAATCCTTGCGATTAGGATTTATTATTTTTTCCATTATTTGTTTAATTCCCTATTCGATATCTCGGTCTAGCCGCTTGTTTGTGGGTGATAAGGGGTACTCACTTTGTGTGTAATGCTCTATTTCTTCATTAAAATTTTAAAAGTTCTATTACAAACGTGAGCACTTCCATCGCTAATAATGGATATAGGCATTCCAAATTTAGACAAGATATTTTCTTTTAAAAATTGTAGAACCGTTCGGTGATCATTGGTTCTACATGGGACAATCTCTACCCATTTTGAAATATAGCCAACAACTAAAAGGATATAGAGGTGTCCAAAGGATGAGGGAAACAGACCCATGAAATCGATGCCTTAACAATCAAATACTTCAATAGTATAATTGGGTTAAAGTGTATCATATTTCTACCAGACATTGCCCCTAGCTTTTGGCATTGCTCGCATGATTTACAAAATACATGGGTGTCTTTAAATATGGTGTAGGCCAAGAAAAACCACATTGCATAATTTTTGTAGTGGTTTTTCTTTCCAAAAAATGTCCACCACATGCATAGAAATGAAAAAAGGAGATTATTTTAGATTTTTTTATGATCGGGAATGCATCTCCTAATGATTTGAATTTGAAAATATTTAAACAGATAAGGATCATCCTAAAAAAAAGTTATGTACCTCGGTAAAGAACTTCCTTTTATCCTGCGCACTCCAATGAGTAGGAATTGCACATGTGGCAAGATAATTTGCAATATCAAAATACCAAGGTAGACAGGCGATTGAAAATAGTTGGTCATCTGGGAATGTGTCTTTAATGGGAGTCGTCTCCGTAGAATCAGAGAGAACAATGTGAGAGAGATGGTCAACCACTACGTTCTCTATTCATTTCTTATATCTTATTTTTATATCAAATTCTTGGAGTAGAATGATCCATCTAAGTAAACGGGGCTTAGAATCTATCTTGGCAAGAAGATACTTAAGCGCCTCATGATTAGTAAACACAATGATTTTGATCTAATCAAGTATGACCTAAATTTATCTAAGGAAAACACTACGGCTAAGAGTTCCTTTTCCATAGTAGAATAATTTACTTGGGCGGTGTTCAACATTCTACTTGCGTGGTAAATCATATAGGATTTTTTTTTTTCCTTCGGCCTAGCACCGCCCCACCTACATGACCACTTGCATCACACATGATTTTAAAAAGAATGGACCAATCGGGTGGCTGCATGATGGGTGCATTTGTCAACATGCTCTTAAGCTTAGTTAAAGCTTTTTGATAATCCTCAGTTCACTCAAATTATGTTTCCTTTTGAAGGAGATTACATAGAGGACGAGAGATATGACTAAAGTCCTTTATAAATTTCCTATAAAATCTTGCATATCCTAAAAAGCATCATACATCATATATGATTTTGGGTGGTGGTAGATTGATGATTAGATTAGTTCTAACCTTGTCAACTTCAATTCCACTCGATGAGATGATGTGTCCAAAGAAAATTCATTTTTGAACCATAAAATGACACTTCTCCTAATTGAGCACAAGGTTCTTTTCTTCTTATCGGTCAAAACCAATTTTAAGGGATCCAAATACTCATTGAACGTATAACCAAAAATAGAAAAATCATCCATGAAAACTTTAAGAAAATGCCGCACCATGTCAGAAAATATGCTAAGCATGCATTGTTGGAAGTGGTGGGGGCGGTACATAGACTGAATGGCATCCTTTTGTAAGCAAAGGTGCCAAAGGAGCATGTAAAGGTTGTTTTCTCTTGCTCCTTAAGGGCAATCTCTATTTGGTTGCATCCTGAATAGCCGTCAAGGAAGGAATAGTAGGAATGACCCATCAACCTCTCTAAGATTTGATCAATGAATGGTAGAGGGAAGCGGTCTTTCCTTGTCACAGTGTTTAGCTTCTTGTAATCGATGCACATCCTCCAACTGGCTGTAACTCTAGTTAGGATGAGTTCATTGTTCACATTAGTGGCAATATGATTCTGGATTTCTTAGGAACCACTTGAGTTGAACTCACCCATTGACTATTGGATATAGGTTAGATGATACCTACGTCCAAAAATTTCAACACCTTGGCTCTAAACACTTCCTTTATATTTGGATTTAAATGGTGTTGTGTTGCTGAGTGGATTTGGCATTCTCCTCAAGGTATATTCGGTGAGTACAAATCAAGGGAACGATTCCCTTAGGATCTGCAATTGTCCATCCAATTGCTCCTTTTGTGTTATTTGAGCAATTCAACCAACTTAAACTCTTGGTACTTTTAAGGACAGGAAGAAATGACAATAGGAAATGTATTGTCTTGACCTAAGTAAATGTACTTCAACTCAGAAGGCAATGGTTTTAGGTCAAGCTTTTGTGCCTCAATGCTAGATGGTAGAGCCTTAGAATTGGTGATGGGTAACTTTTCAAAACATGGCTTCCACCGGTTAGTTTCGAGTACCGACGTAAAATCTACTATGGCATACACTACATTTAAAATCATATGATTATTAGAATCTACAAAGTGAGCCAAGCATGCTTCTAAGGGATCGAAGATTGTAGTCAAGATGAGCTCAGCTTCCGTGAGTGTTTATCTTGTGGATTTCGTTGGCATCCCTCGGTTGTTTACACAAATTAAACACATTTAACTCTAACGTCATATTCCAAAATGATAGCTTCATGACTCAATTCCAATAATTAATCAATGCATTTAATGTAGCTAGGAATGGACGTCCCAAAATAACAGGAATTTGAGTGTTAGAGTTCATGACCGTCTGTGTATCTAAGACAAGGAAATCTATCCAATAGTAGAATTTTTCGACTTGGATTAATACGTTGTTTACTACCCCTCTTGGTATTCTAACAGAGCAATCAACCAATTGTCATGTCGTCTTGGTGGGCTTCAATTCACCGAGGCCTAGTTGTTCATATACCAAGTGGGGTATGAGGTTCACACTTGCCCCTAAATCTAATAATGCCTTTTCAATTCAAAATTTTTTAATAATAAACAAGATAGTAGGGCTACCCGGATCCTTATATTTAGGGGGAGTTTTCTGACTTAGGATGGAGCTCACATATCCATTCAAAAAGATTTTTTTTATGTATATTCTATTTGTGCTTAAGCGTACATAATTCTTTTAGGAATTTGGCGTAGTAGGGAATTTGCTTAATTCCATCCAACAAGGGAATGTTAACTTTCACTTATTTGAAAACCTCCAAGATGTCTCGATTATTGACTAGCCACTTTTGTGAAAGAAGATGTTTGGGAAACAGTTCCATAAACTTTACTTATGCTTAGACCCTTTGTCATGCGGAGTAACACTCGGTCCATCATCCTTACATTTTTCCGGCCTTCGTTAGAATAGTCTTATCTATCTCTTTCCCACTTCTAAGAGTGGTGATGGATTTGGCTTGTTCAACATGTGAGTCAGCATGATTAGAATCACTCACTTCGAATTACCCTTTTGGGTTAGGTTGAGGTTAGGTGGGAAAGGTCTCTTTCTTCTCAACACTCAAGTGTAATTCAATCTTAATAACTGGCATTTTCATATCATTTATGGCCTACATGGTGGTTTGATTAAATTGCATCTGCCCTTGCATAAATGCTTGCAACGTGTCCTCTATGGTCATCTTTTGTGGTTATTTTTGGTGTACTTTGTGGTGTGGGAGGGTGCCCTCGGGGAGGAGTGCTAGCATTAGCGGTTGGTTTGTTTCTCCAACTAAAGCTGAGATGGTTCCACCAACATGGATTATACGTGTTAGAATTGAGTGCATTGAATGGGTATTGATAAGCGTTCATGGCATTCACTTGAGCTTCCAACACGTCCTTAAAAGCTGGAATTGTGGAACAATCCTTTATTAGGGGTGCATTGCTTTTGCAAAGCATTTTTAATGGCCTCATTAGTTTGTTGGACTGCTTCTACCTTCCTTAGTTCCATGGCCTCGACTTTTCAAGTGAGACCCATAATCTTTATATTAACATCGTCCTCCTCCTTAAGGATCTATATTCCCCCATTCTCTTTAGGTGTAGGCTTGACACTACTTGATTTGTTGGTCGTGTCCCATGATTGTGCATATAACACACTGTACTTTTCGGTACTCGGGTGTTACCATGTAAACCAACCCTGGATGATATCTAAGTCCTTAGGACTGATCACCCACATTTTAGCTTGAATATAACCACTGGGATTAATCTTTTTTTTTTAACACACACACACACCCATACACTCATGCCGTAGTGGGATTTCACCACCTATGGGTACTCGAATGCTTGACTAGGTGTTGAAACTCTTGAGAGTCTACCACCGGAGCAAGAGCAAGGACCCCACTGGGATTAATCTGCATCTAAGATTGAATCCATAACACTCGATTTACTAATCCAGCATCGAATCATCAAATCAGCAGTTGGATTCCAAATTAGCAAATCTTAGAGACCTAAGAACCCACGTGAATTAGTTATGGAATGATCTGACTGATGGATTTCCTGGAACCGACAACAGAAACCATCTATCATCCTAAAAAGGGAAAATCAAACCATTCATCTTTCATGTTGGGAATTGGATCATTAGATCCACAGTTCATCGGGCCATAACTTACATTTACGTGATCCAACACTATGTCACCTTAATTTGGATCATTTAAATGCAAAGTTGAAAAGGTCGAGCTATACGTCGGGGGGGGGGGGGGGGGAAATAAATTTGGAATTGAAAGAAATATTGCACAATCAAATAATAAAAAAGCACAAGTAAATAGCAACCTCAAATGTACTACTCTTGAGACGTTGATACAAACTTAGTTCTAAGGACAACCTAACACTAAAAACCAAAGGCTTATGGTAGGACAACCTTACTAGAACATTTGTAACTATAAAAAAACCCAAACCAATAAAGATGCAAAGGAAATAGCAAATAAAATAAACTAAGTTATTACAACATTCCCACAAGTGCATAAAATAAATTAGACCATTCACCACAAATGCTTAAAATAAATTATAACATTCACACACATAAGCACATTCAATCATTCACCACAACTCTAGCAATTATAGTGGTTCGCTTGTGTGTACACTAATTGTTAGAAAATAACCACACAACTACTTCACTCCTAATATCCACTCCCTCGGGATATTAACGTTCACTATGAAAAAAAGGTTTTCCAAGGTTTACCTTAAAACCTTCACAATTGTGTCTTTGATTGGGCTCACACAATTCCAAAAACCCTACACTCTGAGATTTCTTGGATTACCTCAGATAAACCAAAAAGAAAATTTTCTGGCACAACCTCAAAAACCAAAATGGATATACAAAATTGTAAATGATACTTATCTAGAAATTCTCCTTTGAAAAATCACGGTAGAACCGATCCGAAGAAGACGAAGATGTTTAATGTCCAGTCTCACAGATGAAAAGGTTCTAGTTTTAAATTATTTTTAATTAAATCAACTTGGGTTAGCTTGACTTGATATTGATCTCAAGAAAGGAAAAAACTCAAATCCCTTTTTAATGTAAGATTGGAATAAAGATTACAAAATCAAATTATATAAGCTAATTAAAGAGAATCTAAAATGAGCACAAAATATCTTAATAAATTCACAAACTTATCTCTTAGAGTGGTTTCTTGATTTCGCTTTTAATGAATGAATAAACTCCAAAAATTGTGCTCTATTTATAGGTGAAAATACTGTTCACTCGACTGGTCTAAGGGTTGGTTCAATTGGTCGAAGGACCAACAAAATTTCAAATTTTCTGGCACGATAAAATAAGGTCGTTACTCGACCAGTTGAGACTAGAAAAGCTTGCTGGACTTTAAGTCGAGCCTGCACGACCGGTCGAGCACTGTTCGCTCGACTGGTCGAGCAGTCTATAGGACTGGTTGAGTGCTTAACAAAAAATTCTGAAAAATAGCAACAAACCTTGGACTGGTCGAGAAAACTCATAGACTGGTCGAGCCAGTACTAAGACTAGTTGAAGAAGGTCTAAGACTAGTCAAGAAAATGATCTATAAACAAAAGAAAGGACCCACATAAAATATGTAATGAATATGACACAATGTAGGGTCATCCAAACTTGTTTGTGAGTATGAATAATTGAAACATCATTCACTTTAGAGACTTGATATCTTGTGATACTTGAAGCTTGAGTTTGATCTCTTGAATTTGAGCTTGAGTTATGCTTGAGTTCTTGATTCTTTAACATATAGCAATTGAACTTCAAACTTGAACTATAGTTCTTGAATTTGAGCTTGAAACTATGAACTTCAACTTGAAGATATAGGCAAGTTTGATGAAGATCTAGAGAACTTTAAAATTGTACGAACCTAATCACTTCAACTCAAAGCATGATACAAATACTAAATGGTTTGGCACAATAAAATTTGACAATACAATGGGTGCTAGATTTACAATCTCCCCCTTTGTCAAATTTGTGACAAAACCAAATAAAGAATCATGTACAATAAAGAATCATGCACCAATCATGCACTAATAAGGAATCATGCATCAGTTATATACACAATAAAGAATCATGCACCATTTGAGTAAATGATCAACAGACACATCTCCCCACATCTCTCCCTCATTCTATTACTCCCCCTCAATCCAGGAGAGGTGATTTGCGAACCTGAACCTGAAAAATAATCCATACATACTACACTCCAAATTCCATAATCATCATACATCTCTACAATTTCTCTCCCTTTTAGTCACAATAAGACAAAGGAAAGATATATAA
Organism: Magnolia sinica; assembly: GCF_029962835.1. Taxonomy (NCBI): domain Eukaryota; kingdom Viridiplantae; phylum Streptophyta; class Magnoliopsida; order Magnoliales; family Magnoliaceae; genus Magnolia; species Magnolia sinica. The sequence continues at coordinate 37,419,654 of NC_080576.1, forward strand.
AGATAAGAGAAGTAAATGAAATAAGATAGGAAATATTACCATGATAATCAAAATATCAACTTAATGCACAATATCAAGTCTACATACTAAAAAGTAAAAGTATGTCCAAGAAATATCCCAATACACATAATCCCAACACAAATCCAAGAGTAGAAAGTATTAATACATGTCCATAATAAAAGAAAATGACTAATCAGATCCAGATGATGGAGTAGGAATGGAAGTATCGATCTGATATAGTCTGTTGTTAATGTGCCTAAGATATTTGCGCATGTATTTAAATTGATTTTCCTGGGACACATGCAGACCTTCTACCTTCTCCTTAAGGGATCGTAAACGCTCATCAAAGTCAGAAGGCTGAAAGTCTGGATCAGCTGTAGAGTGTGACTATCAATCTCATTAAATAAGTCATCCATATTAACATCATCAGGAGGCAAAGCATCCTCCTCTTCAGTTGCTTCAGCAGCCCCTCCAGTACCCACATCAACTTATACAGGAGCCAATCGTAGATTCATCTTATTTATGTTCGAGTTGTTGAAGGGAAGATGGTTAATGGGAGCTTCTCCAATAGGTATAGCCACAAGACTATGGGTGGCTAAAGCAGTCATAAGATAGGCAAATGGAATATCACTATGTCTCGGATGGAGACGAAGCTGAATAATGATGTAACAGATAAGAGATGGAAGACATATAGGAACACTAGTAACAATAGGGTGAAGGATGCGAGCCATGAAAGAAGTAAGCTCAGTATTGTTACCAGACCTAGGATAAACATTAGAGATGAAAATTCAATGGAGAATTCTGTATCTATTTAACAATAATTTGGAACTGAGTGCCACACCTGAGTTCCAATCAGCATCCATGTTGTATAACACTCTAGTTAACATCCATTTTTCAGACTCAGAAGATCTTGCCACTAGAGTAGAAATAGGAATACCGTCATCATTAACTGGAAGATCCATCAATCAAGATATTAAGTGACGGTCTACATCAATAGGACCTTCTCTGGTTGTAATTATAAAAGTCAGATTCTCAGTAGAGAAGTCACTTATGCAAGCAAAAATGGCCTGCGCAATGGAACGGTATGCTGGACCGCCCCAATTTAAAATGTTAGCCCAACCTACAGCTTGAAGGAGGGAAACAATACCGAAAGGTTCTAAATGATTAAAGTTAATCGTCCATTCAACAATCACGTTGCGTAGACGAATATCCCGCACATACTTAGGATCTTCTTTGGGTGACTGAAGATAGCGCACCGTGATTGAAGCGGAACGAGAAAAAGAGGGACCACGAGAGGCTCTCTTCTTATTTTTACTTTTCATAGCACAAAAAAGACAAGGAATAAAAGCAATGCAAGAATGGAAAGATGGGTTTCAAAGAAATCAAATTTTTAGCTAGAAAACCCAATAAACCACTATAAAACCTGAAATAAACTACAAAAATAAGAAAATGGAAGAGCAAAGAACTTAAATCCACAAGGAAATCGAAGATGAACTAACCATGAAGGAATTGAAGGTAGGTTCGACCGGTCATGGTAGGGCTGATTGGGGAAGATAAAACAAATGAAGAAAAAGTACTTTTTGCACAATAAAAACCCCTAAACCCGAGCGGCTCCACTAGTCGAGTACATACTTGATCGGTCGTGCCACGACTGGTCGAGTCTATACTCGACTGGTCTTGCACCTCACAAATTCAACAATTTTTCATATTTTTGAAAATTAAAAAATTTGTAAAAATAAAAATAAAAACATGCAATATATTACTGTAACGCGTCGAAAATCGGGGGTCGAGTAAAAGCTCAACTCTCGAGTTTCAACGCATCACTTAAGCAAATAGATAATGATGTTTAAATGTTGTCCATATTAGTGCATTAAACATGAGTGGGATTATACTAAAATAGCATATCATACTCCAGAGATAATTAAGTTAAGCAAGCGGAAGACTGAGATAGGTATATAATGTATAGAAGTGTTTCTCAATCCCCAGAGTATGAGTATGTTACCAAGCTGAATATATACATGTGTTGTTTTAAAATTTACAAAATATAAAAATGTAAATGTCCAACTAATACTTTGTAATGCCTTGAAAATCGGGGGTCGAGCATATCTCAGCTCCCAAGTTCCAAAACATCACTTATGCAATATATGTAATGATGAATGTATGTTGTCTGTATTAGTGCATAAAATATGAAGTAGATTAAGCCAAAACTGCAAACATAATCCAGGGACTAGTAAAATATACAAGCGGAAGACTAAAGGAATATATATATATATATATATATATATATATATATATATATATATCAATATAAGTCCCTGAGATATGTATGCTCTGTCAGGTCACAATTACAAGTGTTTGTCTCAAAATACAAGTATCAGAATGAAATAAACTATTACAAAATAAGCCCTGAATCCCCGTAGCTCAGGACACGGCTCACATGAACCCGCCTGAGAACTGCATAAAGGAGAACGACTCCTCATCATCCTCAAACTCCTGCTCTGCCTTGTGGGTTGCATCATCATCTGCATCTAAGACAGAGTCTGGTTGGTGTTTAAACACTGTCCCAGAACGTGGGAGTGAGTGATCAACTCAGTGGAACTATACAATAAAAGTTAACATGTTATCAATTCGATCAACTAGTAATGATAAAGTAGTACAATCAAACATGTCCTAATTACTCTTGTTAATGCAAGGATGTATGTAGAATGATGCATGCCCTCGCCTGCACTCCCTCAGCGTCTTCATTTTACGGTACGCATGACAACCTCCCTGAGTGCTCCACAACGCCAAGGCACATGCAATGCAGTGCATGAACATGATTACCAAGTTCTTATTAGTCTTTTTCATATAGCAGGATTGTGATGCTAAGGTACCTTCCCTATATCAATTCCCAAACAGTGATCCATTCTAGGGTCGTTAGTCCTAGACAGTCTCATACGATCATATGGTTCTAGGTCACTGCAAAGGGCTCGTCACCAATCAATGCATGCCTAGTCATACCTTAGTTGCTACACTAAGGCTCGTCACCTCAATGCAGTATCAAGATATGCTCGAGGTCACTACAAAGGGCTCGTCACCAATCAATGTAGGTCGACAACACGAATATAGTATCCCATACCACCATAATCGGCTCACGAGTCTGGTTTGCTCACTGGTCACTATGGGGAGGCTCGTCACCCCAGCGTAGGCTGACAGCTCGACCATGGTGTCCCATACCACCATGCTCGGTTCATGAGTCTTAGTGGATCAAGATACCATGGTTAATGGGATTTGTGCTTGTAAGTTTGGTACCCTAGATTCAAACAGTAGCATCCATATATGGTGAACATACATCGGGCCAATCGGGTTACTTGAAGAGCTCGACTAGTACAAGCGCACGTTGAGTTGAACGACATGAAGTGCGCAAACACTCCGTGTGGTCAAACCACTGCCGACAACCCTAATACGACTCGGGTTCGTCAAACACGTCCCACATGGCGAATGAATCTCAGCCATGATTTCAAAGCTGTTACCGATTGCCTGGACCATAACGTGGCCCCACACAAGTTCAACCATAATAGCAAACATATTATAAGATACAGGATAACGAGAATCCATATACATGCATTTCATAAGTAAAGTGATAACATTAATAACTTGCATGGAAGAAATCATACACATAGTTAACATGGATAGTTAGACTAAGAAATTCATGGAGGAAATAGTACATATAAGGAAGATAGTTGGGATTTCACATCTCAACTCCCTCATAATTCACACCTTACTAAATACGAACTTATTCAGACATTTTCACAAGCACTTAGACTACCCTTGACAACATACATCACATATGCCAGCCATATTACATATTAGGGTAAATCCTTTTGTCAAGGAGTTGTCGCATAGATAACAATCATATCCCTACAACAAATAATCATGGCAATCACAACATTAAATTCCAAATGCATACAAACATTTCAACAAACACATGAATCACATTATTTACAACATAGCTTATATATCTACGTAAAATGAACAAATATCGCATTTGGCATGTGAAATGGCACCCACATCAGTAATAAATCATTAACTAACATTGAAAGCGTTGAAAACCATAACCTATACGAATATAATCCGCACCTTAAACTAGAAAGTGCGCAACGGATCTGATTTAGACGATTAGTCTTCGTCAACGGCCAAAAGACAACCTAAGGCATGAATTAGATTAGCTACATCAACACTTAGACTATTATAAGCTTCAAAACAGGTTAGGGTTTGATTGACTTACCCAAGAATGAGATTAGAATCGCCAGAATAACGATTCAGATGCGGTGAATTAGGTACGCAGAGTAACTGGGAAGAATCTCAAGATGATTCACCAACTTCTCCCTCACTTTCTCTCTCTTTTCCTCTCTCTCTCTTAGCTAGGATTTGAAAAATTCGTATGGAATTAGAGAGTGAGGGTTTAAGGTCTTTATATAGGCCTAAAATTGATGGAAATAGCCCCAGGGCTAAGGTATACTTAGGTTATAACCAAATCGGGTCTATTTCGATCCAATGGATCGTTTCTGGAGGTCCTTTTTCTGAGTGCGGTCGGACTTAAGCTCACTAATATTGGATCTTAAGCAAGTTAAGTTTTCAGTCCGATCGGGTTTCTAGATCGCTCATGGCGGACTAATTTCAATTCAACGGTCACCGAAACTCGATCAGGGCCACAAGCACTTTGACAGGTGTGGGTCATCTTCCCTGATCTGAGGGTAAATGTGGGTCAAAATCCAACGGTTAGAATGCTTAAAATCGGCACGCAAGCGACATGACTCAGATTTCTTAAATTCATATTTAATTTCTAAATAATTTCACCTTTCTCACACTCTTTACTCCGGACTCAAGAAAATCCTCTCAGGACATCATCTGGACTTGATTTTTGAGATAATTGTCAAGCCCAACAAGGTGATCATACTTGTCTAAGTTCATCACTATCGGACTTTCGACGTGCGGTCTAGGTCCAATACGAAGTTTCAAAGTACTCCCGAGAGCAACTGGGTTTAGAGTTGAATCCTAGGTTTCTAGGTAACGTAGCATTAGCGGTCCTACTCATTTTGAATCTTGTAGTTCATATTTAAAGTGGTTCAAGCTAATTCTACTGAGTATTCAGTTTAGTACTTAACCAAATTCTACCCTAATTATGTCAGAATACGGTCCTAGGGCCATTCTATGCCTTATTTTTGGCACTTCTAGTTATTATATTATTTTAATTATTTTTTTTGTAGTTCATCATCAAGTTTACCCTATCTCCACCAAATTTTATGAGATTTCGTGTTGTAGAAAAATTCTAAAAATTCCAGAAGCAGCAGTTGTCCAACAAGTGATTTTTGGATAGTTGTCACAATAACCTACTTTAAACTATATTAAATATTATATTATATTTTTCACATATTTTTATATAAAACTAGACTCATTTAGCTTCAATCTGGTTTTTGAATCACCTAAATCAGAGTTATAACGAAAGAGATATGATTTTTCAAAGTTGAACTACCCAACCTCGCCGGTCACTGGACATTTGGGCTCGGATTCACCCCAGGGGCGATGTCCTCCCCCACCCGGGGTTGCTGAAAACATGTGGGACCCACCTCGGCTCCCCCCGAATTGAGTCATTTGGGCCCACAAGTCCGTCGAGGCATTATCGGGTCTCATTTGCAAACGGGAATGAGTTACGCGATGTATAATATATGATTTTGGGGTAGGAGAAGCTAATCTATCCAATTAACCTATTATATTATGAGATTCTAAAAAGTCAATAGTTGAAATCCCATTTTATTCATGTATATACCATTTACAGTAAGTTTTAGTTTAAGTATAGTCCTTCACCATTTAAACTTTAGGATTTGTGTATAATATGAAAGTACTTGGAGAAATTTGAAGAATGAGGTGATGAAAGGTGAGATTTTGAAGGAAATGGGTTGAAAAATATATATATATTTTTTGGACTTTAGGATTGAGCTTTGAGAATGTTATGGTTGACCCATTGCCTAAGGACGTCTAACGCTAGGTTGGTAAAAATTCGGGGTGTTACATACTTATAGTCCCTATAATCCCATCGATCAGTACATGGTCTACATAGACCCGCCTGATAGCTGAACGTAGGAGAATTCTTCCTCCTCATCTATGAAATTCCAATCAGCAGCGTAGGTATCATCGCCACCTGCATCTACAACAGAGTCTGGTTGGTGTTTTAAAATACCGTCCCAGAGTGGGAGTGAGTGATCAACTCAGTGGTACTATAAGGTAAAGGTTAACATGTTATCAATTCAATCAAACAGTAATGATAAAGAAATACAATAAATATTTTCTAACTACTCTGGTTAATGCAAGGATGATATATGGTAATGATGCATGCCCTCGCCTGCACTCCCTCAACAACACCATCTCATGGTCACACATGCTACTCCCACTATGCCTTCATCGCCTAAGCACATGCAGTGCGGTGCATGATCGTGTTAGCCGAGTATTTGATTAAGCCTATTCATACAACATATTCAGAAAGCTAAGGTACCTCCCTTTATATCACTTACCCAAACGATGATCCATCTAGGGTCGTTAATCCTAGTTAATCACATACGATAGGCAAGTTCATGAGTTTACACTCAAGGTCACTACGGGAGGCTCGTCACCATCCTCGTGAGCCTATTTTATACTCAAGGTCATTACGAGAGGCTCGTCACTTGATCGAAAGCCGACAACTCAAATACAGTGTCTCATACTACCATATTCGGCTAACGAGTTTAGGTTGCTCCTGGTCACTACGGGGAGGTTCGTCACCCCAGCGTAGGCCGAAAGCTCGACCACGGTGTCCCATACCACCATACCCGACTCATGAGTCTTAGCAGATCGTGGTACCAAGGTTAAACAGGCTTTACATTGGTAAGTGGTACCTTAGATTCAAGCAGTAGTGTCCATACATGGTAAACACACATTAGGCCAAGCAGGTTATTTGACAAGTTCGATTGGTACGAGCGCACGCTAAATTAACTGACATAGAGCGCATACGCACTCCTCATGGCCTAACCACTACCGATAATCACCGTACGACTCGGATTCATCGAATGTATCTGATGTGGCAAAACTAGTTTGTCCACTTGATCGGAATTATTACCGATTGCCTGGACTAAGTATTAGTTCCAATCATACTCAAATACAATAGACATTCATATGTAATAGTCAAAACAACATTCAACAACCAATTCAAATACAATTCTCACTCGAGCATTTTAACAACCATATTGCAATGTTATCGTACATAGGCATTTCATCCACAGATCACGTAGTAGCAAGATAGGTTACATGAAGGAAACTGTAATTATAGATAAGGTAATTGAGAATCCTATCTCAACACCCTTATAAAATACATTTCAACAAGCGATTTCTCATTCAAATATTTTGTCAAATACTTAAACTACACATTTCAACATACATGTAATAAATTAGTTATAACATATATTATGACAAATCCTTTCACAAAGGAGTTGTCATACGTACAACAAACATGAATTCTAGATTAATAGTCATGGGAAGCATAAATCATAATTTCCTATTCATTCAAACATTTCAACAAATACATGGAATGCATTTAGTATACAACCTAGTTTACTCATACATGATATATCGAAAACATCGTAGCTAAGATCATATGGCAGTAATCAAGTCAGACATAAATCATTGCTGACATTGAAAGCCTTGAAAACCATAACCTAAATATTTATAGTCCGCACCTTTCATCAGTTTGCTCGTTACGAACTCGGTTCGTACACTATGCTTTCGTCTACAGCACAACGACTACCTAAATCATGAAATATGTTAGCTATTTCGTCATTTTCTCTATTTGGATTTCTAAAACGAGATTAGGGTTAGGATTTATTACGCAAATTGAAGTCAGAATCAACGTTGTAGTGACGGTGGGGTGGTGATTCGGCGAGCAGAGTCGTGAGAAAGGATCCCGGCAACGATCTCCCTATCTCACACTCTTCTCCTCACTCTTTCCTCGTCTTTTCTCTCTTCTCTCTCCTAGGGTTAGAGAAAATCGTATGGAATGAGAGAGGGGTGGGTTAAGGGCATTATACATGCCCAGAACTGATGTCAATGGCCCAAGGGCCATGGTATACTTAGGTTATAGCCAAAAGGCGGCTGTTTCGGGCTAACGGAGCTCATTTGGAGGTCCATTGCTCACATACGGTCTGGAGAAAGTTCCCTGATGATGGATCTACGCCAGACTAAGACTTCAATCCAATCGGATTAGTGGATCGATCATGGAGGACCCGTTTTAGTTTAACGGTCATCGTCACTCGATCAGGGCCACAAGTATACCAATGGGTGCAGGGAAATTTTCCTGATCCAAGGGTGTAGTTGGGTTCGAATCTGATGGTCTGAAATTTTAAATTTGTCCTGCAAGTGAACGACCCAATTCACTTAAGTTTGAGTTCATTTTCTAAAGATATTCGTGTTTCTCACACACCGGTCCAGGCTCAAGTTGTGCATTTCTAGATACTAGTTGGATTCGATTCTCGTAATGGTTGTCAAGCCCAGTATGGCGGTCATAACTTTATAGTTTCGTGGTATTCGAACTTTCGACGCGCGGTCCAGGTCCGATACAGAGTTTCAATGTGCTCCCGCGAGCAACTGGGTTTTAAGATTGCTTCTAGGTTTTTAGGTAATGTTGAACTAGCGATTCTAATGGTTTTGGGTCTTACAGTTCGTATAGAAAGTGGTTCGAGCTAATTCTCTGATTTAAATCAGTTTAGTACTTAATTAAACTTCGCCTAAATTCTAAAGAATTCGGTCCTTAGTGATTTCTGCCTGAGGTGGTACTCAGGTCTTTGTACGGATTTTTTCGAGACGTTACAATTACAAATAAACACATGTAATTTAGATCTTATTGCATATACCCATATCTAATTTCAGCTTAGCAAACCTGTTTTTGTCATGCGGTTTTGTAAATATATCTGCAAGTTGATTTTCAGTCTGAATATAATCCATAGAAATAATCTTATATTCTACTAATTCACGAATATAATGATATTTAATGTCAATATGCTTAGTTCGTGAATGCTAAATTAGATTTTTAGAAATATTAATTGCGCTAGAATTGTCACAACACAATACTATAGAATCTCGTACAAATTCGTAATCACTTAACATTCTCTTCATCCACACAAGCTGGGTGCATGCATTACTAGTAGCAATATACTTATCCTCAGCTGTGGAAAGTGATACAGAACTCTGTTTCTTACCATGCCATGAAACTAGATAGTTCCCGACATAAAAACATCCACCGCTGGTAGACTTACGGTCATCAATATTACCAACCCAATCAGCATCCGAATAACCGGCTAATTGAACATTAGTATCATGAGGATACCAAAGTCCAAGTTTGGCCAAACTTATGACATATCCCAAAGTACGCTTTACAGCAATCAGGTGGGACTCTTTAGGGTCAGATTGATATCTAGCACAGATTCCTACACTAAATGCAATATCAGGTTGGCTCGCAGTTGAATATAATAAACTAACTATCATACTGCGATACAACTTAGGATCTACACTTTTACTTGTCCAATCCTTAGAGAGTTTAAGTGTCATGCTTATAGGAGTATCAAAATTTTTACTGCTCTAAAAGATAAAATTTTTAACCAAATTTAGAGCGTATTTGGTTTTAGAGATAAAGAACCCATCAGGAAGTTGTTTTACTTGTACACCTAAGAAATAGTTCAGTTCTACAACCATGCTCATTTTAAATTTGGACTTCATTAAATCTGTAAATTCAACAGTCATGTTAAAATAGGTAAATCTATGGATAATGTCATCAACATATATTTGTACTATCAGTATGTGATCATTGTGTTTCTTAACAAAAAGTGTCTTACCAACACTTCCCATTATAAAGTTATGACTTAGTAAAAACTTAGTCAATTTCTCGTATCATGCCCTGGGAGCTTGTTTCAATCCATAGAATACCTTTTTCAGGCAATAAACATGATCAGTATGTTTAGGGTGTTCAAAACCCTTAGGCCGTTCAACATATACTTCATCATGTTAATCACCATTCAAGAAAGCACTCTTAATATCCATTTGATAAATTTTAATTTTTTTGTAACAAGCAATGGATATAAATAGTCTGATAGATTCAAGACGAGATACTGGGGTAAAGGTTTCATCATAATCAATGCCTTCAATCTGAGTGTACCCTTGTATAACTTGTCTAGCCTTGTTTCTCACAATATTACCAAGTTCATTAGACTTATTTTTAAACATCAATTTAGTTCCAATAATGTGTTTATTATTAGGTCTAGGAACTAAGTACCATACATCATTCCTTATGAATTGATTAAGTTCATCTTGCATAGCTATAATTCAGTTTTCATCAGCAAAAGCTTCTTTTACATTGGTCGGCTCAATCTAGGATGTGAAGCACACATAATTATAAATGTTTTCTAATTGTCTACGAGTACGCACACCAGTGAGAAGATTCCCAAGGATTTGATCAGTTGGATGATCTTTAACTGACCGTACTTCAGTGTCATTTTGACTGGATGAATAGTCTGGTTTATCAAATAAAGAGACTTCATCATCTTTTAAACTTGAGATAGGTGTATTCAAGTGATCATCTATAACCACATTAATGGATTCTTGAATTACATCGGTCCTCTTGTTGAGAACACGATGCGCTCGAATATTTAGTGCATATCCTAGGAAAATACCCTTGTCACTTTTAGTATTGATTTTTTTCAGATTTTCCTGGTCACGTAAATGTAGCACTTGTTGCCAAAAACTCGAAAGTATTTAACAGTAGGCTTCTTATTGAACCATAGTTCATATGCGGTCTTATTATTAGACTTTCTAGTATAAACATGGTTAGTGTTATAACATGCCATGTTCACTGCTTCAGCCCAAAGATTTTAGGAAGTTTCACACTATTTAACATCACACTAGCCATTTCTTGAAGTACTCGATTTTTCCTTTCAACTACCTCATTCTGTTGAGGTGTCTTAGGTGCAGAATACTCATGCGATATTCCATGATCCTTACAGAACTTCTCAAAACTACTATTATCGAATTCGGAACCATGATCACTACAGATTTTGGTGACATGTGATTCCTTCTCAATTTGGATACGCTTGAGTACCCTTTTCACTTCATCGAGAGTCTCAGATTTCTCTCTCATGAAAACTACCCATGTATACCTAGTAAAATCATTTACAATTACCAGAATATATTTCTTACCGCCTCGACTCTCCGTTCTAGTTAGTCCAACGAGATCCATGTGGAGAAGTTTAAGGGGTTTGGATGTGGCATTGGAGTTCACTTTCTTGTGAGCAATCCTAGTTTATTTTTCAATATGACATTCGTCACAAATTTTATCCATTTTCTTGAACTTGGGTAGACCTCTTATTACTTCACCTTTGCTTAGTCTATAAAGATTACGGTAGTGTACATGTTCTAGGCGTTTATGCCATAGTTCGATCTCATCGGTCTAGACCATGTAACACAATAACTTAGACGAGCTTGAATCACTAACTATATAGCACTTCTCAGATGTTCTGTGACCAGTTAATATCACTGAACCATTCTCATTAGAAATCTCACACCCTTGCTTGGTGAATTTAACGCTATGTTTGTTATCACAAATTTGAAAAATGCTTAACAGATTATGCTTAAGGCCCTCTACAAACAACACATTCTCAAATGAAGGAAGATTAAAGAGTTGAACCGTACCTTGGCTAATAATCCTGCAGTTCTACCATCACCAAATGTGACTGAGTCATCAGTCATATCTTTAAGATTGGTGAACAAGTCTTTATCACCTGTCATGTGTCTAGAACAACCACTATCTAGGTACCACTTTGATTGACTCGAAGCCTTGAAAGCCGTGTGGGTAACCAAACAAGTAACCTTAGGAACCCATTTCATTACTGTTTTGGGTTTTGGAGTATAGTTGGTCTTTCTTTGCTTATAGTTATTGTATATTCCACCATTTGAGTTAGATTTTAGAAGCTGCTTGAGTAGATCCACAATTTTCTCAGCTAAGGGGTTATGATTCTGATTTCTATAGTTGATATGATTGTTTTTAGGTTTCATAGCCTGAAAAGTTTTAAGTTTTTTAAAATTATTTTGATTCAGACTTTTCCCTTTTGAGTTAGAGGACTCCCCTTTAACAAACTTAAGAGGAGTGGACTTGCTTTTAGGAGGTGTATATTTATTGTAGCCCAGACCAGATCTATCACTATATTTCTTTAATCTAGTTAGTAGTCTTTTTAGTTTAGGATCACCTTGGGCATATCTCTAATTATCCTTCATACTTAAGAAAGAAGAGATTTCTAGTTTTAGTTTTTCATTTTCAGATTTTAGTTTTTCAATTTGAGAAGTTTTAAAATCTAAATCACACTTAGTTTTTTCAAAACAATCTGAAAAATGTGATTTTTGAAAGACTAGATTATCATTTTTTTAAAAAAGTTTTAAAAACTTTTTTTGTTGAAGTTTAAATTTTACAGCTATCTTATAACTTTTCCTGTATAGGGCATCATAAGCATCTTGTAAATCTTCATCATTTTCAGTATCACTTCTCAAATTTTCTTTACTAGTTGAATCACAACTATCTGAGAAAGTGAATTTGGCTAGAGTCATTAAGGCTTTGACCATATTAGTAGACTCAGGATCAGAATCATCTGACTCAGAAGAGGCTTCAGAGAAAGACGATTCATCCCATGTGGCTAACATGCCTTTCTTTTTAGATTTTTCCCTCTTTGGACATTTGTTTGCCAGATACCCATATTCATGGCAGTTGAAACATTGGCTGTCTTTAATAGATTTCTAATTTTTAGATCTAGTCCTTTTCTTTTCTGAAGGTTTTTGAAAATCTATTCTCTTTTTACTTTTGAAAATCTTATAAACCTTCTTGGCTAATAATATCATATATCATTGTAAGCCTCGTATCCTAGACCGTACCGTTCTGTAGGCTTCTGCGGTCTTCCCGGTCGAATTCCGGCAACCTTTGACCTTTATCCAATGTTTGCGCACAACCCTGAGTTACACATCATCAACCTGAGTCGACTTGACCTGAGACTTGTATCATTGGGACCGTGCTATCGTCGCGGTTCCAACGCCGCGTCTCACGCGCCAAGGCAATTCTCGGGCCAAGAGACGTGGGCCCGTATTCAGTTCGAGGAAAACCCCACGCGCTGCAATCTTGAGAGAATCCATCCCATCAATTAAAGTACACATCACACTCCATCACTCACCCATCCCCAAGTACAACCACCCCTCCCCTAAACTCAACTCTCTCTTACATAAGTACACATCACACCCATCTCTCTCTCTCTTACACCTCTCTCTCTCATCTCTCTCATTCTCCAAGCAAGCATCCCACGTCCAAGCAAGCTTCCATGGGAGAGCTTGTGTGGCCCACCTTCTTACCACCCAATCTAACCCTTGGATCATCATCTCAACCGTCGAAATTGTCCCTGGAGTTCTAGATTTGCATAGGCGGAAGAAGGAGTTGATCTAGAGGTGGGTGCTTCTCTCTCTCTCTCTTCCTTTAATGTCGTGTGGCCCACTTGATGCGTGTGTTATATCCATGCCATCCATCACGTTGGGCCCACTTTGATGTGTGTGGTGTGTCCACACCGTCCAGCAACTTGGACGGTGAGACCCACCATGGCGTATGTGAATCATCCACACCGTTCATCCACGGTGGAGCCCATTGGTGTATGTGTTGTATCCATGGCTGCCCAGCCCATGGGGCCCATGTGATATATGTATTATATCCTGGCTGTCCACCATCCAGACAGTGCTGGATGTGGACCTTAGCGTGATGTAGGTGTGATTTATGCACACCGTAAACGGTGGAAATCCCACCTTGATATACGATCCATGCCATCCAGTGATCAGGCCTGGATGGAGGAAAATACAAATATCATCTTGATCTAAAACGTGTGGCTCACTAGATGTGGGACCACAACGATGGAAGTGTTTTATCCATCATCCAGTCCCTGGACGGTGGAAATGCATATCTCTGATGATCCAGGCCACCCGTCCAGGGCTGGACGCTGGTCAGTGTAAAAGAAAAAAAAAGGGGAAAAGAAAAGAAAGAGGAGAAGATGATATATAATATAATATAATATAATATAATATTATATATATTATGATGACCTCATGTGGGACCCACCACGGTGTACTTATTCCTTATCCACGCCGTCTGATTGCACAAGACGTGGGACCCTGCGATGTATGTGGTATATCAAAACTGTCCATCCATTCTAGCCATGTGGGGCCCACCCCACACGTGCTGCACGTGTGGGATGACCTACCTTGATATATGTATTCTGTATCCTGCTGTCCGTCCATTTTGGACGGATTGGATCCACCTTGGTGTATTTGTTGTATGCTCACCACCCATCTGGACGGTGGCTTTCTGTAGGCCCACCTCATGTATGTATTTTGCATCCACATCGTCCATCTGGACAGTACGGAGAGGGCGCACTGTGATGTATGTTTTCCTCCACGCCGCCCATCTATTTTCTGGCGTGGGGTGCACCGAGATGTATGTGTTTCATCCGAGTCATCCAGATCGTGTGGGCCCACCTTAATCTCCACGTGGGACCCACCTTAAATGCATGTGTTGTATTCGTACCGTCCAGCGTCCAAGGACGCTGGACGTGTTACAGTGAAGTAGGTGCTGACAGTGGAGGTGTCCTAGCCAGCTAACAGATAAGGATATATATATATATATATATATATATATATATGATGGTGGGCCTGACGAGGGACCCACTGTGATATATGTGTTTTATATCCTCTGCCCAGCAGCGTGGGCCCCACACATGTGAGGACTCCACCCTGATGCATTATTTTATCCTGGCCGTTCATCCATTTGCTGGTGGGGCCCACCATATGCTTTGTATCCACGCCAACCACCCATCTCTGGGCCCTATCATGAGGTATGTGTTAAATCCATACCGTCCAACACTTTGGACAGGTGGGACCCACCCCTCTATATTGCACCATCACCCTCTAATCTCTGGACGGTGATTGGCTGGACGCTGTTCTATATATAGTATTATATATTATATATAGTATAAAATAATATATATTATATTATATCTGGTGAGCCCCACGTGGGACCCACTAGGTGTTTATATTTGATTTTATATATATTATGGTGGGGCCACACCACATGGAACCCACCTGATGAACGGATTGGCTGGTGAGCCTCACACCAGCTATATAGCTGCGGTATTAATGTCCCAAGTATGGTGGGTCCCAGCTGATGACGTCAGCAAGTGTAATGGGTCTGGTGATCCAGACCATCCATCCTTTGGATGAGCGACCCGGGGGTTGCTGTATTGGGACCAATCCCGTGAGTTTCATCCACACTGTCCACTTGCATGGACCCCACATTATGTCCGTGCTTTATTCACACCGTCCATATATGTGCACCCAACCTTTGTACATGCTATATTAACGTCCGTAAGTTCCGTGGGTCCCTCCGATGTATGTGTTACATCTAAACTGTCCATCCATTTAGCAACCTCGGCTCCAGGCTTGAGATAAAAAAAAGAGACAGATCTAGTTATCAAGTGGATCACACTGCAAAAATAGTAGGATTGAACGTTTGGCCTTGGCACTCTTTTGGGTCACAGAAGTTCTCGACCAATATGATAATTGTTATTTTTTTTATTGGTCTAGGTCTTTGTGCCCTTATGAATAGACGGGATAGAAAATAAATGTTATGGTGAGCCCTGAAAATGTTTAACACTGAAAATCATTATCTTCGCTATTATTTGTGGTATGGTCCAGATGATCTTTTGACTCGATTCATTGTTTGGATAATGCTTTAAAATGATCTTTACTGATGGATGAATGGTGCGACCCATTGGTGCGGCCTGTTGATGTGACCCATTTGATGTTTATGAGGCCCATTGGTATGACCCATTGATGCGGCACACTTGATGTTTGTCGGCCCATCGATGCGGCCCACTTATTGTATATAAGGCTCATTGATGCGGCCCATAGTGATGTATATTAGGCTTATGCCCTACGGCCCATTGTGATGTGTTTTCGGCCCATATGTCGTGGCCTATTGTGATGTATTTGGCCCATTGTTGTGGCCCACTGTGATGTAAGTCCGGCCCATATAGTGCGGCCCGTTGTGATGTATATGTGGCCCTTAAGTGAGGCCTATTACGATGTATATTAGCCCTTTGTATGAGGCCTTGGGCCCACGATACGTTTGGCTCTATGTGGGCCACTCCTTAGGAGCAATGTTGGTTAGATGTCCACATTGCTGGGTAATGATGGATAGATGTCCTTATTATGACCTTCCCTTAGGCCTTATTAAGCTCATTCTTCCGATTTCGATTGACGTGATCGATTTGCCGATTCTGATTATCGATCGATTCTGATTGTCATGACCGATTGTCGATTTCGATTGACGTGACCGATTTGCCGATTCTGATTATCGATTGATTCTGATTGTCATGACCGATTGCCGATTCCGATTGACGTGACCAATTTGCCGATTCTGATTATCGATCGATCTCAATTGTCGTGGCCGATTACCGATTCTGATTAACGTGACCGATTTGCCTACTCTGATTATCGATCGATCCAATTCTCGTGACCGATTTGCCGATTCTGATTATCGATTGATTCGATTGACGTGATCGATTTACCGACTTTGATTATCGATCGATCCGATTCTCGTGACCGATTTGCTGACTCTGATTATCGATCGATCTGACTCTCGTGACCGATTTGTCGATTCTGATTATCGATCAATCCGATTGTCTTGACCAATTTGACGATTCTGATTATCGATCAACCCCAATTGTCGTGGCCGATTGCCGATTCCGATTGACGTGACCGATTTACCGATTCTGATCATCAATCGATCCCAATTGCCGTGGTCGATTACCGATTTTGATTGACGTGACCAATTTATCGACTTTGATTATCGATCGATCTGATTCTCGTGACCGATTTGCCGATTCTGATTATCGATCAATTCCGATTGTTATGGCCGATTATCGAGTTCAATCATCGAGGCTGATTCCGATCACCGATTCCTATTATTGAGGACCATGCTGATGAGCATTCGGCCTCGGCTTGATGCATTTAAGGTCTATGTAATGTATGTGAGGTCTATGTGATGAGGCCCATTGTGATGTATTTGAGGGCTAAGCGATGGAGCCCATTGTGATGTATGTTAGGCCCATGTGAAAGGCCCATTATGATGAGTATTAAGCTCCTGAGTGAGGCCTATGATGTTGTATATTTGACCCTTGTATGAGGTCATGAGTCTACTATACGTTAGACTCTATGTGTGTCAGTCCTTGGGGGTAATGTTAGTTAAATGTCCACATTGTCGAGGTCGATTGTCGATGTCGATATTGATACCGATTATGAGTATGTGATCGCATAGCATCATGACACATGCCCATACGCATCATCTGCATGTTTGTTATGAGATGTGATTGACCATTGCATATGTCAGTGGGCAGGTTGTTACGAGACTCCCTGATAGGCAGAGATTATCTCACCTGAGCGCACGATATGCGTAGGATTGATGCATGATTGGACTGTGTGACTCATGCATCTTGCATTTATGTGACATGACCACCGTACGCCCTAGCGACATCAGGGCTGTAGCCTCCACAGGTATCTCGTGGATGGCCAGATGGACACTAGAAATCTGTTCTACATGGGGTGCTAGAGATAGCCCTGGGTGAAAGTCCCTAAACCCTCTTGGTTCCAGAGGTTGCTCCAATGTCTAAACCGAGTGGATACATGAGCGCATGAGGGCTATATACCATTAGGCCGCGTCTCCCACTGTGTCGTGGTCGGTTGGAAGGGGGTACGGCCTTACCTTCCCGTGAGGAAGGGACAATGCTAGGCTGAGTCTGACCAGTTCGAGGAATGGGTCCGCTATCGACAAGCCGGGCCTGATATTGGCAGCCGGGTAGTGAGGTCTCTTCCACTCACCTTGTTGCGCGCGATGGGGCAGCAATTTGATTTGGAGTGTAATAGACCCCGGTGATTTTTCAGAGAGGAATCGTACTGATATGTGGACTTATTGAGTAAGAGTTGCAAACTCATGCATTTGTTTCATTCACTATTCGCTCGGGCTGGTGGTGCGCAACTAATTGTTGTGTACCTTCGTATGGCCAGGATTTCGGTTGGGCGCGCGACTAACCTAAGATCAGAAGTTTTCCACATGAGTCTGACTATCCAAATTTAAGTATGGGACTGGTTTGGATAGAAGTCCCTTGTGATGGACCCCATAGCCTGCGATACTACGTACTATCATCCCTACTTCACTCCAGCTTGGTCATTTCATTTGCACTGCATATTACATTGTATCTGCAGTACTTAGCATTTTGGGTTGTCATGTTTTTACATTGATATGACCTTTAATACTCATGCCTTGCATCGCATAGCCTTGGTACGACTGATGACACTCATAGACTTATCAGTACATTTCCGCTTATTTCGATATTGTATGATTTATGGCATTGTATCCTCGGCATCTAATATTTTGCTCGCTTTGACTCCTCATTTGCATAAATGACTTGCATTGTATACCCTGATATTGTATGACTCATAGACTACTTCCGCTTACTCTAATTACTTTGATATTGTGTACTTGACACTTACCTTGTGCACACACATTCACCACCCACTAAGCTTTCTATAAGCTTATGCATGATAGATGTGTGTAGGTGGTGTTAGATTGCAGCAGCATTGAGCTTGGAGCGTGCAACAGACTTATGGAGCTTTGATTTTTGACATATGTATTTCCCTTTCAGCACTGTATTCGACTGTTTATATTAGTGGATATGTGATGATGATGTTGCCTTTGTGATTTGGGTAAACTTGTGGTTATGCTTATTATGAGTTAAATGTACATTGGAAAATCCTCCTTGTAAGATCTTAGGATCGGAATATAGTGTATGGACGCTAGGAGCCTAGAATGGGGTACTACGGAGGCTGTCGGTGCTAGATTCGGCGATCAGGAATTTTGTGAGCCTGGTTTCCGAGTTTGGGGCATGACAATTATCTTCAGAGTTTTCAAAATCAGAATTACTAACATTTTCATGAGAAATATTTTTAGAAGTCTTAAGGGCGATTGACTTACCTTTAAGAGCTTTAAAGTTTAACTCATACGTTTGTAAAGAACCAACCAGCTCTTTAACCCTCATATTATCTGTATCACGAAGTTCCTGAATGGCAGTGACCTTTGAATTGAACCTATCAGGCAATGAGCACAATATCTTTGCATAGACTTTACTTTATGGGATACCATCACTAAGACCCGACATAGAGTTGACTATGTCATTTAACTTAGTATAGAAGTCCATGAAAGTTTCACTTTCTTTCATGTGTATTTCCTCAAATCGAGTGGTGAGGATTTGAAGTTTAGATTTCTTGACAATAGTTGTACCCTCGTGTGTCATTTCTAGAATGTCTCAGGCTTGCTTTGCAGTATCATAAGATATAATTATTTTGAATTCATCCGGTGATAGTGTGCAAGTGATTGCATTTAAAGCCTTTGCATTTGCACTACTCTCATTTTTCTGAAGTGTGGTCCAAGAAAAATCAGGTGTAACTTTCATAGATTTGGTTCCATCAGTGCCTAGAACTTCAGTGGTAGGAGGGGTCCATCTAGTCATTATGGCTTGCCACATGCTCCTCATTTTGGCTTTCCAATAGGCATAATTGGAGCCATCAAAAGGTGGAGGCCAATGATTGAGAGGCTATCAAAAATTTGATATCTTATAAGCTTAGATCAATTAGCTTAGGAAATGAATCCATTTAAAAAGAAGCTATTAGGCTTCGATACCACTTAAAAAGGCCAAGCTATATGTCTTAGAGGGGGGTGAATAGAACTATGCTAAATTAAAAAATAAATGCGGAATTGAAAGAAAGATAGCATAATATAATAATAAACAAGCACAAGTAAATAGAAACGTCAAATGTACTAGTCTCGAGAGGTTGATACAAACTTAGTTCTAAGGACAACCTAACACTAAAAACCAAAGGCTTATGACAGGACAACCTTATTAGAACGTTTGTAACTATAAAAAACCCTAACCAATAAAGAGGCAAAGGAAATAGCAAATAAAATAACCTAAGTTATTACAACATTCCCACAAGCACATAAAATAAATTACACCATTCACCACAGATACTTAAAATAAATTATAACATTCACACACAAACCACATTCAATCATTCACCACAAGTCCAGCAATTATAGTGGTTCGCTTGTGTGTACACCAACTGTTAGAAAACAGCCACACAACTACTCCACTCCTAATATCCACTCCCTCGGGATATTAGCGTTCACTATGAAAAAAGGTTTTCTAAGGTTTACCTTAAAACCTTCATAATTGTGTTTTTAATTGGGCTTACACAATTCCAAAAACCCCACACTTTGAGATTTCCTAGATTACCTCAGACAAACTAAAAAGAGATTTTTCTGGCACAACCTCAAAAACCAAAAAGGATATACAAAATTGTAGATGATACTTATTTGAAAATTCTCCTTTGAAGAAGCCTAGTAGAATCGATCCGAAGAAGACGAAGATGTTCAATGTCTAGTCTCACAGATGAAAAGGTTCTAGTTCTAAATGATTTTTAATTAAATCAACCTGGGCTAGCTCGACTTGATTTTGATCTCAAGAAAGGGAAAAACTCAAATCCATTCTTAATGTAAGATTGGAATAAAGATCACAAAATCAAATTACATAAGCTAATTAAAGAGAATCTAAAATGAGAACAAAATAGCTTAATAAATTAACAAACTTATCTCTCAGAGTGGTGTCTTGATTTCACTTTTAATTAATGAATAAACTTTGAAAATTGTGCTCTATTTATAGGTGAAAATACTGTTCACTCGACTGGTCTAAGGGTCAGTTCGACTGGTCGAAGGACCAACAAAATTTCAAATTTTCTTGCGCGATAAGATAAGGTCGTTACTTGACTAGTCGAGCAATGCACTCTACTCGTCAAGTGGGACTAGAAAATCTTGTTGGACTTTGAGTCGAGCCTGCATGACTAGTCGAGCATTGTTCACTCAACTAGTCAAGCAGTCTTCAGGACTAGTCAAGAGCCCAACAGAAAATTTCAAAAAATAGCAACAAATCTTGGATTGGTCAAGAAAACTCTTCGACTGGTCGAGCCAGTACTAGGACTAGTCGAATAAGGTCTAAGACTAGTTGAGAAAATGACTTATAAATAAAAAAAATGACCCAAATAAAATATGCAATGAATATGACACAATCTATGGTCAATCTAGGGTCATCCAAACCTGTTTCTGAGTAGGAGTAATTGAAACACCATTCGCTATAGAGACTTGATATCTTGTGATACTTGAAGCTTGAGTTCGATCTCTTGAACTTGAGCTTGAGTCACGCTTGAGTTCTTGAGTCTTTAGCATACAGAAGTTGAACTTCAAACTTGAACTTGAGTTCTTGAATTTGAGCTTGAAACCATGAACTTTAACACTCTTCACTTCAACTTGAAGATGTAGGCAAGTTCGATGAAGATCTAGAGAACTTAAAAATGTACGAACCTGATCACTTCAACTCAAAGCATGATACAAATACTAAATGGTTTGGCACAACAAAATTTGACAATACAATGGGTGCTAGATTTACACAATAGCATTTACCAAAGTAACAATATTTAAACACCTAAATCAATTAATGAAACCCCTAACATCATTATGGACTAATTAAAAAGCAATCAGCCTGTTGAATTGATGCAAATCTCAAAATTTATTTAGTGTGGCCCACCTGATCTGCTCCACTCTTCACACTATGCCCTAACAAGACCAGACAAAACTGATGAATGAAGTGGATCTCATTCATGTACATCAATGTGGACCCCACCTTAACTGTGTGTGCACAAAGTGTGCATGCACTCACAGCGCACCGAACTTGCCAACACGATCAAACTGTGTTGATCCGATAAAAATCGAAAGTGGAAGGTTTCCTCCTTTTCCCACTAGCGTCTCTTTTGAATGGACGATGTTCGTTTGCTCAAGTTGGGGCCCAGCATCACCAAGCGAATGGGTGATCTGAACCGTCCATCGTGAAGGGCACACAAATCTGACCAATACCATTGTGGCTCCACATGTGGATACTCACACACGCAAGTAAGGTTTCCAACACTAGTTTTTCTAGCGAGGTTCAAAAACAAAAATCATTTTTTGTCTGCCAGACTGGAAATCCATTCTAGCACTCCTTCTCAATCTCGACCCTTTGTTTAAGTGAATCTCAGCCCTTCGTTCTGACCCCGTTTTAGGGTATTCACAAGCCAAGAGAAGCGGCGGCAAGAATAATTCCATTAGTGTTGTTTCCGACCTAAAATAAATCTAAGCCGTATGAAGTCTTTCTTGGCATTAGGGCAACTCAAAGCCTCCCACATCGAAAAGGAAAAACTGCACTGGAGATTCCTCTATGATGCGAATCATCTTGTGTGTAAGGGAAATACTCACGAACCGGTGGGATTTTCATCATGGTTGTCTAATAGGGACCCCTCATGCTTCTTTAATCAAATCTAAATCATCCTCGTACATTCGATTAAAAGAAAACCCATCCAAAGATGATTCCCCATTAACAGCTAGATCATCTTCTCCGTTAAGCCGAGGATACCCATCATCGGGTAATGGGT
The DNA here is from genome assembly GCF_029962835.1 of Magnolia sinica. Classification (NCBI taxonomy): domain Eukaryota; kingdom Viridiplantae; phylum Streptophyta; class Magnoliopsida; order Magnoliales; family Magnoliaceae; genus Magnolia; species Magnolia sinica. The sequence goes on from NC_080576.1 coordinate 37,442,358, forward strand.
CCCATTCATTGATTTGATCGGTCTATTCAATGCGTAAGGGTCCCAAAAGTTAATACCTAACGTTTGATTAAAGCCATATGTAAGTACTTATATTTAAAACACACTCAATGTTGTCAAATTTCGTAGTCCCGGATGGATCACAAGCACTCATGAAGATGTTCTTTGGCAACTCATGAAGTTTTCATAAATACTAGATCAACATGTCAAGGGAGACTCAACATCTCAAGCCTTAAAGATTATGCATGGTTAAAAGTTTGAAGCACTCTGTATGTGTCAACCATCAAGTGGTGTAACCTCAGAATGACTCTATGTTAGGTGTATTTCAAGTGGTGTCATAATAATATATAATACTAAGTAAAATACACTGAAGTTAGGCCAACTTGACTTTAAGTTCAGCCAACCTAACTACCTTTGGCCAACCCAACATAATTCAGGCAAGTAAACAACAAGTATGATTTTTTTTGGGACAAGTTCGGCCAACCCAAACTTGGGTTCGGCCAGCTCGAGTGTGTTCGGTCAAGTTTCCAGCAATGTTAAAATTTAGATATTAAGGAGATTCAGCCAGCTAAACCCATCTCCCAAGAAAGAAGATCGCTACAATCACGCTATAGTCACGTCTTCAACTAGGCATATGAAGATAAGTATTGTATATTCATTTTGTTTCATTTGGATTTTTCTGAGATAGCCCAAAAATCTTAGTAGTTTATTTTGTGGTGAGCCCGTGAAAATCACAAATTGGGTTTTGTTGTGATAGCTCGTGAAAATCACAAGAACTGTATCAGGTTGTTATGGTGAACCTGTGAAAACCTTGAAATAGTGAAAGTCAAAATTACGAGGGTAGTATTTTTGGGAGTGTAGTAGGTGTGGGGTTAAGCACCGAACCACTATAACTCTTTGTGTATTTGTGGTGATTGATTATCTCTTTATTTCTTTATTTGTGTTGATTGTCTCTAGCTACGTTTAATGTTTTGTTCTCAAAGACGTCATGAAATTAGGTTGTCCTACCTAAATCTTTTAGGTGAGGGTTGTCCTATGAACTATTTGAAATCAAGATTTCAATACTCTAAGTAATTGAGAGTAATTTTTAATTATTCTGCATTATATCGAAATATTTTGTATTGTCTTATTCACCCCCCTTTAAGACATCTATAGCTCGTCCTTTTAAGCCATGTAAGCTAATTGGATCAATCTAACTTGAATCGATAAAATGTAACCGTATTGCAGTCGGATTCAAATTAACTCTTAGTAACTAATCCAGGGATTAGTTTCCATTAAAATCCTCAGGAAGATGATTAGTGGAGTCTATTTTAGGAAACCTTTTAAGGCATTCTTTTCCTAAAAAAAAAGTTAGCGAGGGAGAAAGAAAAGAACGTTGTTTCTGGTGTCATATTGAGTTGAGTCGACTCAGTTCGAGTTACTACGAGATCAGACTGAGTCCAGGGTAGCACCTATAGAGCTGGGCATTAGACCGAGTTGGATCGGATTTGGTCTAACTCGATTTGGTCCGAAATCTACATGAGCTGACGTGAACTCGATCCAATCCGGGAGCGAATTTGGAACATCTGACTTGAACCGATCTAATGCACGGTTGGCCTGACCCGAACTGAGTCAGATCGGATTGGGTTGGGTTTGTGGGTCAAACTATGAGGTATGTGTTATATCCAAACCATCCATCCATTTGTAGAGTTCGTCTTAAAGCTTGAGTCGAAAAATAAGACAGATCTAAAGATCAGTTGGACCACATTGCAAAAAATAGTGGGGGATTGAACGTTTACCATTGAAACCCTTTTGGAGATCACGCAAGTTTCAGATTAATATGAAATTTATTTTTCCTCTTCATCCATGTATTTTTAACCTTAATAACAGATTAAATGGAAAATAAACGTTATGGTGGGCCCTACGAATTTTTTAACAGTGAAAATCATTATCCTCACTGCTATTTTTGGTGTGGTCCATTTGAGCTTTAGATATGATTCCTTTTTTTTTTCAAATGCTCTAAAATGATCACAAAAAATGGATAAACAGTATAGATATAATAAATACATCATTGTGGGGTCTATGTAATTTTGATCTCATTTGAGCCATTCGTACAACTCGGAGCTCGAGGCGCGTCTCCACTCGTCTTTGCATGACACGTATCTAAACTAGCCTATCTTGACGTGCTGGGCCCGAAATGGTTAGACGCGGATTAGATACTGACAGGTTGAGTTGGCGTCACCAAGTTCTGTGGGTCCTACTATGATGTATGTGTTATATCCACACTATTCATCCATTTTTAGATATCATTTTAGGGTATGAACCAAAGAATGAGGCAAATAAAAATTTGTAGTGGACCACACTTAAGAAAACAGTGGGGAGAGTGATTTCCATCGTTGAAACTATCCTAAGGTCCATCATAATGTTTATTTGAAATCCAACCTACTAAAAAGTTTAAGAAGACATGAAATAAGGGAAAACACAAATATTAGCTTGATCTAAAACTTTTGTGGCCTTTAGAAATTTTCAATGGTGGGCATCACTGTCCCACTGTTTTCTGTGGACGGGGTCCACTGGAGCTTTAGATTTAACTCGTTCTTTGGCTATTGCCCTAAAATGATCTCTCCAAATGGATGGAAGGTGTGGATATAAAATATACATCATGGTGGGGCCCACGGAACTTGTTAACGTCACTTCAGTAGCTAGTCTCACTACTCAACCTATCAGTAGCTAATCCGCACTCGTGTTGACGTGTTGTGCATGCAAGTGGTCTCTTAATAAACTCCGTTAGGGCCCACCGTGAATGTATGTGGTTTATCCACGCCGTCCATCCATTTTTCCAAATCATTTTAGTGGTAGAACCCAAAATTGATGCATATCCAAAGCTCAAGCGAACCATACCACAAGAAAAAGTAGAAGTACTGATTTCCACCATTGAATCACTTTGGATCAGATCGGATCAGTTTTGATCGGATCCATTTGGTTAGGATTGGTCTGAATTGACCATGATCCGAACTTGATCTAATGAATGGTCGGATCTGACTAATCCAACTCGAACCATACCGATCCAGGCCTTCGGTTTGATTCGGATCGGGTCGGATCCACCGGATCGGATTAGAAATGCCCAACTTTAATCACCTGGTTGTAGTTGGACATGTTTTAGCAGAAAAGAAAGAAAGAGAATAAAAAGAAGAAAGATCAGTCCGTATTGACCATGATCCGAACTTGATCCAATGAATGGTCAGATCTGATCAAATAAAGTGTTGAAATAGTAAATAAATCAGCGGTCTCAATTGCACTAGTATTGAAACGTTGATTCAAATTGATTCATAGGATAACCTTCACCTAAAAAAGTTTAAATAGGACAACCTTATTTCATAAAACTTATAAGAATCAAAATTCTAAACCAAGTAAGAGCCAATAAAAGCTAAACTATTACAAGTATTCACCACTTTAACTTAAACAGATTACAACCATTCACCACATAAACATTAAAGGCATTCACCACAACACTGAGAATTATAGTGGTTCAGTGTGTCAATAACTGTTCTCAAACAGCCACACCTACTCCACTCTTAATAATCAATATCCATGTGATATTGGCTTTCACTATAAAAAGGTTTTCACAGGAACACCTTAAAACCTGATACAGTTGTGATTTTATAGGACTATCACAAAAAAAAATCCTCACTGAGATTTTCTGGCTATCTCATGAAAACCAACAATGAGATTTTCTGGCTATCTCAATAAAACCAAAATACAAAAGAATTATATACTTATCTTCACCTTTGAAGATGTATCTGTCGATGTAGCCGTAGAACCACTTCTCTTGAATGTAGATCGTTCAATGTTCAGTCATATAGACAAGGGTTCAAGGTTCTAAATTGATTTTAAATAGATTCAAACCAATGACTACTTGTTTAAATTCCTTTAAGATCTTAAAAATAAGAGTATTTACTCTTTTTACAAAATGAAATTGGCAGAATATGAGTTAAAAGAATTAAACAAAAATCTATTAAAAATATTTAATAAATACCGTGCAATAGCTTGAATATAATAGGGGCTTCTCTGTCTCTTTTTCTCTCTCTCTCTTGTAGAAGGATTTGATAGACTTGAATTTTATTTTTGGATTGAGAGAAAACCTCAATTTATAGGCAAAGAAGTTGTTGCTTTGACTCGTCTAAGAACCGGATTCCGTTCCAACAAATATTCAAATTTAAGCGGGATAAGATATAACAAATCTTTGACTGGTCGAAGGCCCTGCTCGACTGGTCGAGGGCCCTGTTCGACTCGTCGAGCATGGTCTTTGACTGGTCGAGGGTGCACAGAATCTAAACTGATTCAGTTGCTAGACTTCGAGTTAAGCAACCCTCGACTAGTTAAAGGCTCACCTTCGATGAGTTGAGTAGCTTCCTCGACTGGTCGAAGGTGTAACAGAAAATCCGTTTTATTTCGATTTGTATTAGGACCAGTCCAAAAATTCTTAGACTAGTTAAGCTACAACTTAGTCTAGTCAAACCTTAGCCAACTATAAGCATAAAAATCCATTTAAAGTAGATTTTGAAAGTACCTAAACCTAAGGTCTTTCTAGGGTTTATAATACCTGAAATGATTGAACTTAAAAGTAGATTAGATGCTTTAACTTTATGGAGCTTGATCTTCTACTAGATTCTTTAATAGAGCTTGAATTTCTAGATGGAGCTTGATTTTCTACTAGAACTTTAGTAGAACTTGAACTTAACATCTTGATCCAGTTGACTTGAACTTTCCGTCTTGATCTTAGTAAAGCTTGAATTTTCCATCTTGATCCATTTGACTTGAATGCCACTTAATAAGTTGTTTTGTCTAAATGAAATTTGAAAAGCAAGACGTGCTTTACACATTATAGCACTTACAATCTCCCCCTTTGTCAATTTCATTACAAAACACTTATTATTACAACAATTTGAATGAAGTCTTATAATCTTGATCCCATGTTGTAGAAAGTTTGTTGTAGCTTTGATGAACTAGTGTTCACAACCCCAAGTGTAGGGTTGCGATATAGTAATAATCTCGATAAGACCGATGTCAAATCCAGAGGGACTGAAACTTGTACGTTTTTGAAATTAACTAGAAGTAGAACTAAAAGAAGATGTGAAACTAATTCTAAAGTATTTGAGAGAGTAATTGTAAATAAAGTAATTAAAACTAAGAATTTAAAGGTGGGAACTAGAGTGCCAAGGATCCACTTGTAGTGATCGGGAGCTCTCTTACTTGATTCAAGTAACACAATTAGAATTGGAGTCCTATATTATCCAATTGGAAGATATATCAATAAAACCAAATCTGAAATTTCATTGATCTGGAAGGGATTCCATCACCAAACCATGCCCATGGGATGATGACCGACAATAAGATTTACCAATCCCACAATCTTAAAGTAAGGAGTAAGAAAAAAAAGATACTCAAAGCTATTGCAGATCTAATGTAATTTAAGTTACAATAAATCATTAAAAATTGAAAGTATTCCTTTAAAATCAAATTAAAATCAAAGAAGGTTCAACATAAACACGAATTAAAGCAAGAGAAACATCTTATCACGCTACAAGCTTCACTTCTTAGCCCTAGCTAAGAGGTTTAGCGAACCATAGACATGATTGGACCAAAGTCTCTTAAGAAAAACATGAAAACAACTAAGGAAAAAGAAGAAAAACTTTTGGTGACAACTCCTCCACCCTTTTGCTCCACTTCTTAAACCCTCAAAGATGCTTAGGAACATCCTATGGAGTCATATTTATAGTTGTGGAACTCTAACTTTCACACATAGTTAGAAAACTCTATAAACTGCATCAAATTTATGTAGATTGCTAAAATATACTTTATTCTGTGCAGTTTTCCAAAATAGGCTTCACTTCACGTAATTTCACAAAATGACCAAGAATTTCAGAATATGCTTTTTTAGGACAAGTTCAGGATTCCTTTTCTTCACTTCAAATCTTTGATTCTCTTCATTCGTCATTTGGTTTTCTTGGATCTTTGGCATGCGAATTCTTCAATCTTGGTCTCCTAAGATCTATCCCTTGCCTTGGTGATTCTTGAGCATCAAATCCATTCTTTTATCACCTTTTTCAATCTAAGCTCTTAAATTCACCTTACAACACAAATATGAGTAAAATAGAACATTAAGCATTATTATGTTTATAAAACCAAGATATAAATGGGGGATAATATACAATATTTGACTCTAAACACAATCCCCAACCAGCATTTTGCTAGTTCCGAGCATAGTATGCGAAAAAATATTTCGAGAACCACAGGATAATTTCTATAAGCTCAAGTAGTTTAAAAAACATTCCAGATAATAGAATTCTAAAATACATCAATGTTGTGTATTACATTCTCCTAAATTTTAGCACTCGATAAGTTTCATAATCAAGTTCAAAGTATTAATCTTCTAATTAGAACAATTCCAAACATTGAGTTCCATGGGTTAAGGTTCAATTCTTCACTTTCATGATAACATTGATAATTAAAAGAGCATTCAGGACAATGAAAACCTAAACTCAAACTTGCCTTACAGTTCACTTTTAATTCCCTATTTTATTTCTCCAGCTTTTGATTTTTCCATTAATGACTTTCATGTTATGTCAACCTTTTTAAAGATCTTTAGTAGGTGGCCTTTTCGTAGACAACTATTTTTTTAAGCTGGGTATTATTAATTAGTTTTTTAAAACAAGATGGACAAATTCCCCAGGTGGGTTTGTTTCATGCTAAATAATCACCAAGTTAACAATTCAATGTTAACTGAAGCTTTAATGTGACTGCTAAATGTAACACATGAAATCATGACTTGATCGATGTTTAAAACTTCTACTCATGGATTAATAACTCGAACTTAACTTTGAAATCTCCAAGAAACTGAATCTAAGGGATATAAATCATCAACATTAAGCATCTTATACTTCTATTTTTTAAAAAATTTCCAATTTTCTGCCCTTTTTTTTGCAATTTTTGCTCAAAGACTAGGAGAACAACTGAATAGGTAACCTAATCCTCCATCCCCAACCTAAAATCTACATTATACTCAATGTAAAAGAAATAAGCGTGTAATGTAAGAGAGGCAACGAAAAGAAAAGGGAAGTGATGGAAAGATAGTACTTGAAGAAGAAATTTTAAGGCTTTTCCAATGATCTCAATACGAAGATGGGTTAACATAAAAGACTAGAATAGATAATAAGCAAACTATCCTAAAACAACAGAAAACAAATTATCTTAAACAACGAAAACCAGTAAACGTAACTACACTTTTGTGAGACTAGGAGGTCAATCGTGGTAAATAGGATCATTCAGAGGTATGGACATGTCCTTTGAATCAAATTTTTCAACAAATGGCTTTAAATGATGTCCATTCACTTTGAAATCATTTTTATTATTTGGATTCTGAATCTTGATGGCCCCATGAGTATAAACATTAGTAACAGTAAAAGGGTTGGTCCAATAAGATCTGAGTTTTCCCACAAAGAGACGTAATCGAGAATTGTACAAAAGGACCTTCTGACCTGGTGTTGGTCATGAAACACCTTCATTCTATCCTTGTAAATTCTCAAGTTCTCGTATGTATCGTTCTGGATTTCCTCAAGTTCATTCAATTAAAGTTTGCATAACGAGCCAGTGTTGTCTAAATTAAAGTTCAGATTTTTAATTGCCCAGTAAGCCCTATGTTCCATCTCCACAGGTAAGTGGCAAGCCTTCCCATAGACAAGTCTAAAGGGAGACATTCCAATAGGAGTCTTAAATGCAGTACGGTAAGCCCATAAAGCATCGGTCAAGCGGATTGACCAATCCTTGCGGTCAGGGTTAACCATTTTTTCTAGTATGTGTTTAATTTTCCTATTGAAAATCTCAGCTTGCTCACTTATTTGTGAGTGGTATGGAGTGCTCACTTTATGAGAGATGCCATATTTTTTCATTAAATTTGTGAATGGCCCGTTGTAAAAGTGTGATCCTCCATCACTAATGATGGGTCGAGGCATTTCGAACCGAAAATGATACTTTCTTTTTAGAATTTAATGACGGTTTGATGGTCATTGTTCCGGCATGGGATCGCTTTGACCCATTTAGTGACATAGTCTACTGCTAGCAAAATATATAAATTTCTAAAGGATTGGGGGAATGGTCCCATGAAATCGATGCCCCAGCAATCGAATGCTTCTATGATAAGAATGTGGTTTAAAGGCATCATATTTCTACAGGACAATATTTTTAATTTCTGACAATGCTTACAAGCTTTGCAAAACTCATGAGTATCCCTGAACATAGTGGGCCAATAAAAGCCACACTACAAAATTTTGGCTGTGGTCTTTTTAGTAGAAAAATGACCACCACAAGCCTAAGAGTGACAAAAGGAGATGACACTTTGGTGTTCATTATCTAGTACACATCTCTTTAAGATTTGGTCTGAGAAATATCTGAATAAATACGATCCCAAAAAATTTTGCATACCTCGGCAAAGATTTCTTTTTATCTTGCGCAGTCTAATGTGTCGGCGTGGAACCTATGGTAAGATAATTAGCAATATCCACTAACCAAGGTGATTGAGAGACTTTAAATAATTGTTCGTCAAGGAACATTTCATTTATATGTGTCGTCTCAAGGGAATTAGAGAGATTAAGGTGGGAAAGGTGGTCACCCACTACATTTGCAACTCCCTTTTTATCTTTTATTTCTAAATCAAATTCCTGGAGTAGAAGGATCCATCTTATCAAGCGGAGCTTAGCATCATTCTTAAAAAGAAGATACTTGAGCATTGCATGATGCATATAGATGATGATCTTGGATCCAATCAGGTAGGACCTAAATTTGTCCAAAGTGAATAATACGACTAAGAGTTCCTTTCCCGTAGTAATGTAATTCACTTGGGCAGGATTTAAGGTTCAACTTGCATACTGTATAATGTAGTGACTCTTATCTTTTCTCTGACCTAATACCGCTCCAAGAGCATAGTCAGATGCAACGCACATAAGTTCAAAAGAGATGCTCCAATCAGGTGGCTGAATGATAGGTGCGGTGGTTAATATGCCCTTAAGCTTAGAAAAAGCTTCCTAATATTGCTCAGTCCACTCGTATGGTACATCCTTTTAAAGTAGATTGCATAAAGGATGAGAGAGGTAACTAAAGTCCTTTATGAATCTTCTGTAAAATCCAACATGTCCTAAGAAGGATCGCACGTCACGTATGTTCTTGGGTGGAGGTAAGTTAGAGATAAGATCAATCTTAGCCTTATCTACCTCAATTCCTTTGGAAGAGATGATATATCCCAGGACAATTCCTTTACGAACCATGAAGTGACACTTCTCCCAATTAAGTACCAAATTATTTTTCTCACATCGATTCAGCACATTTTTTAAAATTTCTAAACATTCGCTGAAAGATGGATCAAAGACCGAGAAGTCTTCCATGAAGACTTCTAAATATTGCCCCACCATATCAGAAAAAATACTCAACATACATCGCTGAAAAGTGGCGGGAGCATTACATAGTCCGAATAGCATCCTTCGGTAAGCAAAGGTGCCGTAGGGACATGTAAATGTCATCTTTTCCTGATCTTCAAGGGCTACCTTGATATGATTGTAGCCTAAATATTCGTCAAGGAAACAGTAATAAGAATGGCCAACTAGCCTTTTCAAAATTGGATCAATGAAGGGCAAATAAAAATGGTCTTTCCTCATAACGATATTCAACTTCTTGTAGTCAATGCACATTCTCCAACCGGTAGTGATCCTAGTTAGCACGAGTTCATTGTCGGTATTGGCTACGATAGTGATTCCTGACTTTTTAGGAACCACCTGAGTTGGACTCACCCATTGACTATCAGATATTGGGTATATGATACTCACATCTAATAACTTAAGAACTTCGGCCTTAATCACTTCCTTCATGTTTAGATTTAGTCTACATTGTGGTTACCAGGAGGTCTTTGCATTATTCTCGAGATGAATGCTGTGAGTACAAATCAAAGGATCAATTCCCTTGAGGTCAACAATCGACCATTCAAGGGCTCTTTTGTGCTCAATGAGAGTAGAGATAAGCATACTCTCCTGTTCTTACTCCAGGTGGGAAGAAATCACCACCGGGTATATCTCATCTTGACCTAAATAAACATATTTCAAATCAGAGGGCAAAGGTTTTAGGTCAAGCTTCAGTGCCTTGAGGTTAGACGGTAGAGGCACTACATTAGTTTGGGGCAATTCTTCAAATTGTGGCCTCCACCGGTTAACTTCAAGTGCCGGCACAGTATCCAGCATGACACATATCTCCCTAATTGTATCATCATCCAAATCATGAGTGTGTTAAACACGTCTCTAGATGGTCAGAGTTTAAGGTCATTAGGGTTCTATCTTCCATGAACGAATCAATCATGTTAATGCCATGGGTATCGTCATCATCCTCTGCCTGTTTGCTCATATTGAAGAAAATATTGAGCTCTAATGTCATATTCCCAAAAGATAGATTTACGACTCTATTTACGACTCTATTCTTGTAATTTGTGATTGCATTTGATGTTGCAAAGAATGGACGACCAAGGATGACAAGAATTTGAGTGCTCATGTCCATGATGGGTTGAGTATCTAGGATGATAAAATCTACTAGGTAGTAGAATTTGTCAACCTGGACCAACACATCCTCAATTATTCCTCTTGGTACACGAATTGAACGATCGGCAAGTTGTAATGTGGTCCGGGTGGGTTTTAATTCACCTAGACCTAGTTGTTCGTAGACCGAGTAAGGAATCATATTTACGTTCTCTCCTAAATCAAGAAGAGTGTGCTCAATCTGCTAATTCCCAATTACACAAGTGATGGTTGGGCTATCGGGATCTTTGTATTTTTGTGGCACATCTTATAATAGGATGGCACTCACTTTTTCTGTCAGAAAAATTCTCTTTTTGATGTTTTGCCGCCTTGTAGTTGTGCATAGGTCTTTCAAAATTTTGGCATATGAAGGAATTTGTTTCACAACATCCAGAAGAGAGATGTTGACCTTCACTTGTTTAAGCACCTCTAGAATGTCTTGAGAGTTAGAGAGATGTTTTGGTGTAACCAATTGTTGGGGGATTGGAGCAATCGGCTTGCTTTGAAGTTCCGGTTTTACCTCATGTGGAGTATCACTAGGTCTATCAATTTCATATACTTCCGAGTCATTAGGCTTTCCAGCCCTTACCGGAATAGATTTGTCAACTATCTTACCACTCTTAAGAGTGGTGATAGACTTAGCTTGTTCCATTGAATTTGAAGAGCTTGGTTCACTAACTCCGCATTGTGGTTTAGGGTTGGGGATAGGTTGAGCTGGAAGTATCCCTTTCTCCATAACCGTAACACGTGAGTCTATCTTTTGTATGACCTTTGTGAGTTCTTGTAAGGCTTGAAGAGTACTTTGCTGGATAAGCTCTGGAGGGTTTTGAACCAATTCCTCTTGAGGTTTCCCTTGATTTAAGAATTGAAAAGGGATACATTAAGGTGTAGCCGATTATCCATTCCTCCAACTGAAATTTGGGTGATTTTTCCAAGTAGGATTGTATGTGTTTGAAGTGAGTCCTTTGAAAGGCCTTTGGTAGTTGTTTATGGCATTCAAATACTCATTCAATATTTCTTGAAATGCAGGTATTGTTGGACAATTTTCAATTGTATGAATATTGCACGCACAAATACCGCAAACAACTTCCTTACCCTTATCTTCCTAAGTTCTATGGCTTCGAGTTTTCTTGTGAGACTGGCCACTTTAGCATTTATATCGTTATCCTCCTCCAACAAGTATATTCCACCCCTCTCCTTTGATTGATTAGGCTTAGATGTGGTGCTAGGTCTTGGGGAGATGTCCCATGATTGTGCAGTTTCAGCGAGTTTGTTAAAGTAATCCCACACTTCATCGACATTTTTGTTCATGAATTCCCCATTGCACATCGTCTCGACGAATTGGTGCATAGAAGATGTCAATCCGTTATGAAAGAAACTTGTTATGTGCCACATTTCCTTTTGGGCGAAGTTCATGATCCTTGAACTGCTCCCAACATTGGAAGAATGTTTCATATTCCTTTTGGGTGAAGTTCATGATCGATTTCCTGATAGTGTTTGTCTTATGGTATAAATTTTTTTTTATGAACTCCATCATATCATTCCATGTGCTAATAGATCACAGACGTAGTAAGTGCAACCACGTCTTAGCTTTTTCTTTCAAGGAGAAAGGAAAGAGTTTCAGCCTAACTGTGTCCTCAGACACGTTAGGAAAATATAAAGTGGCTCTAATCTTGTCAAACTCTTTCAAGTGTAGGTATGGACTTTTAGATTCAAGTCCAAGGAACTTTGGAAGGAGTTGGATCACTCCTAGCTTGATATCCATGTTTCCTGTTTTTTTCGAAAAGATCATACAGGAAGGTGTGCTCACCCCCGTTAGTTGTAAATAGTCTCGTAAAGTATGAGGTGCGGGTGCTTGATGCACCTCGTTCTCATCCTGGGTTTTCGCAACCGGAGGTTATGGTTGCCTTGCTAGTTGATTTTCAGGTTGATTGGCAGTGATCTCTTCAATTGACTCTGAGGATCTTAAATGGTGTCTAACCCTGCAATGGATAGATAACCCCTCAACTAATCCTCCTTCACTTAAGAGACGTAGAGTGTCGTCACGGACCAACTTGGGCATGAAACACTCTTAGTCTTCAAGTTCAAATTCTAACCTAACCCTAAAAAGGAAGGAACCTTAAGCAGTAAGGAATCTAGAAATAGAAAAAGAGAGAGAATTAGAAAGAGGTTACCAAATTAAAAGTTTCTATATTGAGATCCTGTAAAATAAAGAAAAAAAAATAGTTTCTAAAAAAAAAATTAAGAAAGTTTCTAAATATGGAAATAGAAAGAAAAATTAATTTCTAAAAAAATAGGAAAGTTTCTAAATCTGGAAATAGAAAGAAAAGTTAGTTTCTAATAAAAATTAGGAAAGTTTTTAAATCTGGAAATAGAAAGAAAAGTTAGTTTCTAAAAAAAAATTAGGAAAGTTTCTAAATCTGGAAATAGAAAGAAAAGTTAGTTTTTAAAAACAAATTAGAAAGAACCCCTAACCTTAAAATAGAAAGTAAATAAATCCTAATCTTAACCTAATTCCAAAACTAATCAAATCTTGAAAATGCAACCGTCAATCCCCAGCAACGGCGCCAAAAACTTGTTCACAACCCCAAGTGTAGGGTTGCGATGTAGAAATAATCCCGGTAAGACCGAGGTCAAATCCATAGGGACTAAAACTTATACGTTTTTGAAATTAACTAGAAGTAGAACTAGAAGAAGATGTGAAACTAATTGTGAAGTATTTGAGAGAGTAATTATGAATAGTGTAATTAAAATAAAAAATTTAAAGGTAGGAACTAGGGTGCCAAGGATCCACTTGTAGTGATCAGGGAGCCCTCTTACTTGATTCAAGTAACACAATTGCAATTGGAGTCATATCCTATCCAATTGGAAGATATATCAATAAAACCAAATCTGAACTTTCATTGATCCAATTCTCAAAGGAGGAGAATTGTGATGCTTGGAAGGGATTCCATCACCAAACCATGCCCATGAGATGATGGCCGACAACAAAATTTACCAATCCCACAATCTCAAAGTAAGGAAAACAAGATACTCAAAGGTATTGCATATCTACTGTAATTTAAGTCATAATAAATCATTAGAAAAATGAAAGTATTCCTTTAAAATCAAATTAGAATCAAAGAAGGTTCAACATAAACATAAATTAAAGTAAGAAAAACATCTTATCACGCTACAAGCTTCACCTCTTAGCCCTAGCTAAGAGGTTTAGCCAACCATAGACATGATTGGACCAAAGTCTCTTAAGAAAAATATGAAAATAACTAAGGAAGAAGAAGAAGAAAAATTCTTGGCAACGGCTTCTCCACCCTTTTGCTCCACTCCTTAAACCCTCGAAGATGCTTAGGAACATCATAGGGAGTCCTATTTATAGTTGTGGAACTCTAACTTTCGTACCTAGTTGGAAAACTCTAGAAACCGCATCAAATTTACGCAGTTTACTAAAATAGACTTTACTTTGCAAAGTTTCCCAAAATATACTTCACTCTGCGCAATTTCACAAAATGACCGAGAGTTTCCGAATATGCTTTTTGAGGACGATTTCAAGATTCCTTTTCTTCACTTCAAATCTTTGATTCTCTTCATTTCTCACTTGGTTTTCTTGGATCTTTGACATGTGAATTCTTCAATCATGTTCTCCTAAGATCTATCCCTTGCCTTGGTGATTCTTGAGCATCAAATCCATGCTTTTAGCACTCTTTTTCAATCCAAGCTCTTAAATTCACCTTACAACACAAACATGAGTAAAATAGAATATTAAGCATTATCATGTTCATAAAACTAAGATAAAAATGGGGGATAATATGCAATATTTGACCCTCAATAACTAGCAAAAAATTTACTACTCCCCCTTAATTTGAGCTTCCCCTCTATTATGACATACATACATATAATATTCCATTCCAAAGCATTCTCCAATCATTTAAGCATATTCATATATCATTCGTAGTATGCATCACATCATTCTTCATGTAATAACTAATCATCTCCCCCTTTTTGTCATAAGTTGACAAGGGAAGAAATGGATTCACTAGTAGCTAGATGAGACTTCAAATAACCATAGCAATGTAAATAGATGAAGACATAAAGTTATGAATATATTAGGAGATAAGCATATGAAAATGTCATGTTAAAGGAAATAAGCATTCAAGGATTTTTAAAAGCGTATATCAAGCAACCATGCAAAGTATAAGTTTTACAGACCAATAACAAATAAAACATAAATAAAATCAGTCGGATCCAGAGGAAGAGGGAGGAGGCACATAAGGATCAATCTGGTGCAAACTTCTGGTGTGCGATGAAAGTACTTGCGCATGTATTTCATTGAAGATTTTTTATTTTACGCTAGATTGTCTTGAGAGACTTTCAACTCAGTAACCTTCTCTTCCAAGGATTTGAGTCGATCATCAACCTGAGAAGGTTAAAAGTTTGGATCAGCTAGATCATCTGACTCATCAAGCTCAACAAATATATCATCCATCGATGTGTCTTCTGGTGTAGTCGCTTCCTCCTCTTCTTCATCTCGCTGGCACAAAAGAAATTCTAGATTCATTTTGTTCAAATTTGTATTATTAAAAGGTAATTGTGACTCCGGTGCCTTGATCGAAGGTATAATGACATTGCAATGAAGAGCAATGTAAGTCATGAGATAGGCGAAAGGAATCGAACTATGACCAAGATGAATATGGAATTGAATTATCAAATAGCACATTAAAGAAGGAAGACATATTGGAATACCAGTTACTGCAAAATGAAGGACACGAGTCATAAAGGGAGTAAGCTCAAAATTATTCCCAAATCTTGGATAAACATTACACATAAAATTTTGATGCAGGACCCAATATTTAGGAAGCATCTGGATAGTATGGAGAGCATTACTAGATTTTTATTCAGCGTCAAAACGACATAGTCTATGAGTGATCGCCTGTTGCTTAATATGAGTCATTTTATCGGTGAGACTGGCAATGGGAATGCCATCATCAACAACGGCTATGTTAGTAAAAGCTGAAATCAAGTGGCGATTAATAGTGACTGTCCCTTCTCTAAAATTAATTGTAAAAGTAAGATTTTCAAGGGACATGTCTCTTATGGATGCATACATGTCTTGCGCAATAGAACGGTAAGTCGTTCTACCCTAACTAAGAAAATTTTCCCAACTGATATTGTTAAGGATAGGCACAAGCTAAAATGGTGCAATGTGATCAACATTCACAATCCTTTCTATTATAATCTCTCTAATGTGGAAATCCTTAACATGCTCTGAATCTTCTTCGGGGCTGTAACGCCCCGAAATTCGGGGGTTGAGCATAACTCAACTCCCGAGTTTCAAAACATCACTTATGCAACATATTGAATGATGGATGTATGTTGTCTGTATGAGTGCATAAGACATGGAATAGATTAAGCCAAACTGCAAACATAATTCAGGGATAAGTGAAAGATGCAAGTGGAAGACTTAAAGAAACATATGTGTACATGTGCAAATCCCTGAAATACGTATACTCTGCCAGGTCATAATTACAAGTGTTGATTCAAAACATAAGTATCAAAATGACACCATATATTACAATTACAAAGAAAACCCAGAATCCCCGCATATCAGGACATGGCTCACATGAACCTGCCTGAGAACTGCATAAAAGAAAACGCGTCCTCATCATCCTCATACTCCTGCTCTGCCTCAGGGGTCACGTCATCATCTGCAACTAAGACAGAGTCTGGTTGGTGTTGAAACACCGTCCCAGAATGTGGGAGTGAGTGATCAACTCAGTGGAACTATACAGTAAAAGTTAACATGTTATCAAATCAATCAAGCAGTAATGATAGGGCAATATAATCAAACACGTCTTAACTACTCTTATTAATGCAAGGATGTATGTAGGAATGATGCATGCCCTCGCCTGCACTCCCTCAGTGTCTTCATCTCACGGTACGCATGACAACCTCCCACAGTGCCAACAACTCCTACGCACATGCAATGCGATGCATGAACATGATTACTAAATTGTTATTAGTCCTTTTCATACAGTAGGATTGGGAAGCTAAGGTACCTTCCTCATATCACTTTCCAAACAGTGATCCATTCTAGGGTCGTCAGTCCTAGACAATCTCATACGATCATATGGTTTTAGGTCACTGCAAAGGGCTCGTCACCAATCAATGCATGCCTATCATACCTTAGTTACTACCCTAAGGCTCGTCGCCTCAATGCAGTAGCAAGGTATGCTCGAGGTCACTACAAAGGGCTCGTCACCAATCAATGTAGGCCGACAGCACGAATATAGTGTCCCATACCACCATAATCGACTCACGAGTCTGGTGTGCTCACTGGTCACTACGGGGAGGCTCGTCACCCCAGCGTAGGCCGACAGCTCGACCACGGTGTCCCATACCACCATGTCCGGCTCATGAGTCTTAGCGGATCAAGGTACAATGGTTACAAAATTACATTGGTAAGTTTGGTACCCTAGATTCAAGCAAGAGTGTCCATACATGGTGTACATCCACCGGGATAATCGGGTTACTTGAAGAACTCGACTAGCATGACCGCATGTTGAGTTAAATGACATAGAGTGCGCAAACACTCCGTGTGGCCAAACCACTGCCGACAACACTAATACGACTCGGTTTTGTCAAACACACCCTACGTGGTGAAAACAACCTCGGCCACGAACTCAGGAATTGTTACCGATTTCCTGGACTATTCCATAGTCCCAAACACATTCAATTATAACAGATATCCATATCACAGTAATGGAACAACAATTCTAATCATACAATATGGAAGGATGTGATGACATCAACTTAACATAGATTTACACATAAGTAGTACTTGAAGTTAAACAACAAAGAATGTAAATTGCATATATGAAATCATACACACCAATAGGATAGTTGAGAATCTCTTCTCAACGCCCATAATAGGTTAATATATTACACACTTAACCATTCAGACATTTCTACAAACACTTAGACTACATAGTTTAACATACATAATGTATGTTGGTGGTGACACACATTTGGACAATTCCTTTCGCCAAGGAATTGACACACATACAACTAGCACAAGTACATGACAATTAATCATGGCAAGCACATGTTCATATTTTATATGTATACGATACTTCCTACATGTACATAGAATACACAAATCTCAATATAACTCATATATATCAGGAACGCAAAATAAACATCACAGTTGGCATGTGAAATTGCAACCACAACAATAATAAACCATTACCCAACATTGAAAGCCTTGAGAACCATAACCTATACGAATATAGTCCGCACCTTAAACCAGAAAAGCACAATAGATCTGATTCAGACGATAAGTCTTCGTCAACGGCGACTAGAAAACCTAAGGGAAGAATAGAAATGAGCTACATCAACACTTAGATAGGTCTAAGCTCTAACACAAACTAGGGTTTGATTAACTTACCCAAGAATGAACTTAGAATCGCCGGAATAACGATTCAAAAGTGATGGTTTAGGTATACAGAACAACAGGAAAGAATCTCAAGATGATTCACTAACTTCTCTCTCACTTTCTCTCTCTTTTCTTCTCTCTTTCTTAGCTAGGGTTAGAAAATTCGTATGGAAAAGAGAGTGAGGGTTTTAAGGTCTTTATATAGGCCTAAAATAGATGAAAACAGCCCCAGGGCCAAGGTATACTTAGGTTATAACCATATTAGGCCTATTCCGATCCAACGGAACACTTCTGGTGGTCCTTTCTCCACGTGCATGCGGTCGGACTTAAGCTCACTGACCATGGATCTTGGTCAGGCTGAGTTTTCGTACAGATCGGATTTACAGATCAGCTGTGGCGGACCACTCTCAATTTAACGGTCACCGAAACTCGATCAGGTCCACCGGCACTTGGACATGCCTGGGCCATCTTCCCTGATCCGAGGGTGAAATTGGGTCAGAATCTAATGGTCAGAAAGCTTAGATCGGCGCGGAAGCGACACGACTCAGATTTCATAAATTATATTTACTTTCTCAGCTTTCTCACACTCTTTACTCCCGACTCAAGCAAATCGACCCAGGACATTATCTGGACTTGTTTTTTGAGGTTATGGTCAAGCCCAACAAGATGACCAAAATTGTCTAAGATCGACGCTATCGGACTTTCGACGCGCGGTCCAGGTCCGATACAAAGTTTCCAAGTACTCCCGAGAGCAACTGGATTTAGAGTTGAATCCTAGATTTCAAGGTAACATAGCGTTAACAACTCTACAGGTTTTGAGCCCTGCAGATCAAATTTAAAGTGATTGATACAAATTTCACAAGCAATTGAGTTTAACGCTAAATAACCCACACATAACTTCTAAGAAAAAAATAGAGGTAGTACTCGGGTCTTGGCACAATTTTTTGGGTCATTACAGGGGCCCCTTAGGGTTCTCACACTAATGGGAGTCGACCTAGAGGAGGATCCGCCATGGCCCTTGCGAATTGCCTTTCTCCGAGTACGATGCTCCATTTAGTGATTGCATAAGAGAAGATTAAGGAAAGTAGATGGGTTGAGTCTAGATAAGATTTTTACTCAAAAATCACTATAAAAAGGTTGAAAATCATAAATATACCACAAATACAAGATAGACTAGCAAAGATCGACCCAAATCTAGAAGGAAAATGAAAAAAGGCCACTTACAACGAACATTGGGAGATGGGTTCGTCGAGAGAAGCACTGGCTAGTCGAAGAAGAAGGTGGGATATGAAATAAAAAAGTGATTTCCCCCCTTTATTGTGTAAACTTGCGATCCTCGACTGGTCGAGCATGTCCTCGACCCATCGAAGGTCGATTAGTCAATGATGTACTCCACTCGTCGAGCAAGCCACAAATTTGAAAAAAAAATTATTTAAAATTTTAAATTTATTTACATGTTATGCATTTAAACATTGTAAACATGTAATAATATAAAAAATGCATAAACAATATGACTAATTAATTAAAAATACACAAACCAATATCATACTTTAATTTGGAAAATCTATTCTTGTCGAGCGATTTTGTCGTTATGTCTGCAAGCTGCTTCTCAGTCTGAATATATTCTAATGCAATACTCTTGTCCTCAGCTAATTCTCAAATATAATGGTATCGAATATCGATATGTTTTCTATGAGAATGTTGAATAGAATTTTTTAAAATATTAATTGCGCTTGAGTTATCACAGTATAATGTCATTGTATTTTGCACAATACCATATTCAAATAACAACCTTTTCATCCATATTAGCTGGGTGCAAGCATTACCAGCTGTTATATATTCTGCTTTAGCTATTAAGAGATATATATAGTTTTGTTTCTTGCTAAGTCAAGAAGCTAAACAGTTCCCTACGAAGAAACATCCACTACTGGTAGGTTTTCTATCATCAATATTTTCTGCCAAGTCTGCATCAGTATATCTGGCAATTTGTACAGTTGTATCATGCGGATACCATAAACCTAAGATAGTAGTAATAGCGACATACCTGATTATCTGTTTAACAACGATTAGATGTGATTCCTTATGATCAGATTGATATCTAGCACATATTCCAACATTAAAAGCAATATCAGGTCTACTAGCAGTTAAGTATAAAAGACTACCAATCATACTCCGATATAGACGGGGGTCTATTCTTTTACCTAATTTATCTTTAGAGAGTTTGAGAGTTGTACTCATAGAAGTATCAAACTTTTTCCCATTCTCAAACCCAAATCTTTTTACAAGATTCAAGGCATACTTGATTTGTGACATGAATATACCATCTTCATGTTGTTTTACTTGTAATCCAAGAAAGTAATTTAGTTCTCCAATCATACTCATTTCAAACTTAGATTTTATTAGATCTGCAAACTCAATAGACAAATTAGTGCATGTAGATCCATAAATAATATCATCAACATAGATCTGAATTATCAATATATGATCATTATATTTCTTGATAAATAAGATTTTATCAACACTTCCCATGATAAAGTTGCGACTAAGTAAGAATTTAGTCAGCTTTTTGTACCATGCCCTGTGAACTTGTTTCAAACCATAAAGTGCCTTTTTAAGACAGTACATATGATTTAAAAGTTTAGGATCCTCAAAACCCTTAGGTTGTTCAACATATACTTCCTCACGTAGATCACCATTTAGAAACACACTTTTGACATCCATTTGATATATTTTGAATTTCTTATGACATGCAATTGAAATAAATAATCTTATGGATTCAAGGCGTGCAACTGGTATAAAGGTTTCATAATAATCAATACTTTCTATCTGAGTGTATCCTTGTACAACCAATCATGACTTGTTTCTAATGATATTCCCCATTTCATCAGATTTGTTCTTAAAGATACATTTGGTTTTAATTACATGTTTATCAGAAGGTCTAGGAACCAAGTATCAAATATTATTTTTGACAAATTGATTTAACTCTTCTTACATAGCAAATATCTAACTTTCATCGGCAAGCACTTCATTTACATTTGCTGGTTCAATTTGAGAAGTGAAGTAGACGTAGTTACAGATGTTTTCTAACTGTCTTCTTGTCTGAACACTAATACGAGGGTTACCCAATATCCGATTAGTCGGATGGTCTTTGACCAATCTAAATTCAGTATTAACTGATTTAGATGAAGAGTCAGGTTTATCTGTAATGTTGACTTCGTCATCATCTTGTCTTGGAGTGAGTGTGATCAGGTGATCGTTAATTATTACATTAATAGATTCTTGAATCACCCCTGTTCTTTTGTTAAGAATACGGTATGCTCGACTATTTAGAGCATAACCTAAGAATATTCCCTCATCACTCTTGGCTTCGAACTTTCTCAAATTTTCTCAGTCACGTAAAATGAAACATTTACTTTCAAAAGTCCAAAAATATTTGACGGTCGGCTTCTTATTAAACCATAATTCATAGGTTATTTTATCTTTAGCTTTTCTAACATACACACGATTTATAATGTAGCAAGCAGTATTAATAGCTTTAGCCCATAAGTTTTTCGGTAAGTTCATGCTATTTAGCATTGCATTGGCCATTTCCTATAAAACTCTATTCTTTCTATCAACAACTTCATTCTATTGAAGTGTTTTAGGAGCAGAGAACTCATGTGATATACCATGGTCATTACAGTACTTCTCAAAATTACTATTTTCAAACTCAGTACCATGATCACTTCTAATTTTGATCACAGGTACCTCTTTTTTAGGCTGAATTCTTTTTAGAATTTTTCCGACTTCATCGAGAGTATCTGATTTCTCTTTTAAAAAGGCTACCAAAGTAAATCAAGTGAAATCAACAATGACTAGAAAATACTTCTTTCCACCTCTACTCTTCATTCTTGTTGGACCCACCAAGTCCATATGGAGTAGTTCTAGAGGCTTGGCAGTGGCTAAGGAGTTTACTTTCTTGTGGCTACTCCTAATTTGCTTGTCAATCTGACATGCGCCACAAATTTTTTCTACCTTTTTTAATTTGGGTAAGCCACAAATGTGATCTTTCTTTCTCAATCTATAAAGATCTCTAAAGTTAACATGTCCAAGATGTTTATGTCATAATTCAGTCTCGTCTGTTTGGACCATGTAACATGAATAGTTAAATGAGCATGAGTCATTAATAATGTAGCAATTTTTAGAAGTCCTACACCCATTTAATATCACATAACCCTTCTCATTTGTAATCTCACATCTATGATTTGAAAATTTTACACTGTGTTTGTTATCACAGATTTGAGATATGCTTAAGAGGTTATGTTTTAAACCTTCAACATAAAGTGCATTTTCAAAGAGAGGGAGGTTAGGAAGTTGAACAGTACCTTGGCCTATGATTTTGCATTTTCTTTCATCTCTGAAAGTAATTGAACCGTTGTTTACTTATTTGAAGTTGGTGAATATCGCTTTGTCACCTATCATATGTCTTGAACATCCACTATCCAGGTACCATTTTGAGTGACTAATGACTTTGAAAGCTGTGTGGGCAACAAGACATGTAACCTTTGGAACCCATTTTATTATGGTTCTAGGTTTAGGAATACCATTGGATTTTCTCTATTTTTGGGAGTTGGAATTACTCCACTTTTTAATAACTCCAATTCCATCTGAATTGGATTTTAGAAGCTCTTTAAGTAAGTCCATGATTTTTTTAGCTAAAGGTGATTTATTATATCTTTGATTTTTATAGCTGATGGCATTAATGTTAATTTTAGGAACTTGAAGGGGATTTGAGTTTTTGAAATTATTTCGATTAAAATGTCTTAAATTCTTTCCTTTAGAGTTTGAGGATTCTCCTTTTAGAAATGTAGAAGGTGTATTCTTGATTTTATGGGAATCATTTTTTATATAACCCAGACCTGACTTGTCACCACATTTTCTGGATGAGGTTAATAATTTTTCAGTTTTGGGTCTCCATGGGAATATCTCCAAGTATCCTTAGAACTCAAATGGGAAGAAATTACAAGTTTTAGTTTCTCATTTTTAGTTCTGAGTTTTTGTAACTTTAATGATTTGAAATTTAAATTTAATTTTATTTTTCAAGACGGTCCAAAAGATGAGATTTTTCTAAAACATTGTTTTCAAGTTCTTCTTTTAATTTAACATGTTTCTCTTTTTGAATTTTCAGTTTGACAACAATTTTGTAACTTTCCTTGTATAGGGCATTGTAGGCGTCTTGAAGATCATCTTCATTTTCATTTTCAGGGTCACTCCTGAGATTTTCATAGTAAGATATATTACAACTATCTGAGGAGGTGACTTTGGCTATAGTCATAAGGGCTTTCACATCATTTGTGGTTGCATTTTCTTGTTCTGATTCATCAAACTCAGAAGAACTTTTAGAGTCAGATGATTCATCCCAAGTAGCTATCATGCCTTTCTTTTTTACTTATCCTTTTTAGGACATTTATTCGTCAAGTGCCCGTGTTCATGACAATTGAAACATTGACTGTCCTTTGTTTTAGATTTCTAAGACTTAGATTTTCCTTTTCTTTTATCAGATGGTTTTTGAAAATCTGATCTTTTCTTGTTTTTGAAAATTCTATAAAATTTCTTAGCTAGCATTGACATATCATCTTCAGTTTCTTCAAAATTAGAATTAGTACAATTTTCTTTTGAAACAGATTTAAAAGATTTAAGAGCAATAGACTTACCTTTAGGAGCCTTAAAATTCAACTCATATGTTTGGAGAGAGCCAACTAACTCCTCAACCTTCATATGATTAGTATCTCTTAATTCATGAATGGCAGTAACCTTATAATTGAATCTGTTAGGAAGAGATCGCAGTATTTTTACACCGAACTTGCTTTCTGGGATTCTATCTCCTAGACTCACATGGAATTTACTGTATCATTTAGTTTCGTATAGAAGTCCATGAAAGTTTCATTTTCTTCTATACAAATTTCCTCAAATCTAGTAGTGAGGATTTAAACTTTTGATTTCTTGATTATAGTAGTTCCTTCATGTGTCATTTCAAGAATATCCCAAGCTTGCTTGCTGTATCGCATGAAATAATTCTTTTGAATTCATCAGGCAATAGAGCACAAGTTATGGCATTTAAGGCCTTAGTATTAGCACTTCCTTCACTTTTCTGAGTTCCAGTCCATAAGTAGAATGCGATTTCTCTCATAGACTTGGTTCTATCTTCAGCTACTACCTCAGTTATAGGAGGTTTCCATTTGGTTACAGTGGCTTGCCACACACTTTTATCTAAGGATTTTAGAAAAATCCTCATTCTAGCTTTCCAGTATGCAGAGTTAGAGCCATCAAAAGGTGGTGGCCTGGCAATAGACAAACTATCAAAATTTGACATGATAAAGCTCTAAATCTTTGAACTCAAGAAATTTAATCTAAAAAAATGAGCGACTTAGCTCTGATACCACTTGAAAAGGAGAACTTAAACAGTCCTAGTGGAGGGGTGAATAGGACTATACCAAATAATTAAATAAAGTACAGAAATAGTAAATAAATCAGAGGTCTCAATTGAACTAGTATTGAAACGTTGATTCAAACTAATTCATAGGACAACCTTCACCCAAACAAGTTTAGGTAGGACAACCTTATTTCACGAAACTTGTAAGAATCAAAATTTCAAACCAAGCAAGAGTTAATAAAAGCTAAATTGTTACAAGCATTCACCACTTTAACTTAAACAAATTACAACCATTCACCACATAACATTAAGGCATTCACCATAACACTAATAATTATAGTGGTTCGGTGTGACAACAACTGTTCTCAAACAGCCACACTTACTCCACTCCCAATAATCACTCTCCACGTGATATTGGCTTTCACTATAAATAAGGTTTTCATAGGAACACCTTAAAACTTGATATAGTTTGTGATTTTAGAGGGCTATCACAAATAAAAAAACCCCTCACTGAGATTTTCTGGTTATCTCAGGAAAACCAACAACGAGATTTTCTAGCTATCTGAATAAAACTAAAATATAAAAGAATTATATAATTATCTTCACCTTTGAAGATGTATCTGTCGATGTAGCCATAGAACCACTTCTTTTAAATGTAGATCGTTCAATGTTCAGTCATATAGATGAGGGTTCAAGGTTCTAGATTGATTTTAAATAGATTCAAACCAGTGGCTACTTGTTTGAATTCCTTTAAGATTTAAAAAAACAAGAGTATTTACTCTCTTTATGAAATGAAATTGACAGACTAAGAGATCAAAAACAAAAAGCTATTAAAAAAATTTAATAAATATCACGCAATAGCTTGAATATAACAGGGGCTTCTCTCTCTCTTGTAAAAGGATTTAATAGACTTGAATTATATTTTCAGATTGAGAGAAAGCCTCAATTTATTGCCAAAGAAGTTGTTGCTTTGACTCGTCTAAGAACCGGATTTCATTCCAACAAATATTCAAATTTAAGCGGGATAAGATATAACAGATCTTCGACTGGTCGAAGGCCCTGCTCGACTGGTCGAGGGCCCTGTTCGACTCATCGAGCATGGTCTTCGACTGGTCGAGGGTGCACAAAATCTGAACTGATTCAGTTGTTAGACTTCGAGTCGAGCAACCCTTGACTGGTCGAAGGCTCACCTTCGACGAGTCGAGTGGCTTCCTCGACTGGTCAAAGGTGTAACAAAAAATCTATTTTACTTCGATTTGTACTAGGACTAGTCGAAAAATTCTTAGACTAGTTGAGCCACAATTTAGACTAGTCGAACCTTATCCAACTATAAGCATAAAACCCCATTTAAAGTAGATTTTGAAAGTACCTAAACCTAAGGTCTTTCTAGGGTTTATAATACCTGAAATGACTAAACTTTGAAGTAGATTAGATGCTTTAACTTTATGGAGCTTGATCTTCTACTAGATTCTTCAATAAAGCTTGAATTTCTACGTGGAGCTTGATCTTCTATTAGAACTTTATTAGAACTTGAACTTAAGGTCTTGATCCACTTGACTTGAACTTTCCGTCTTGATCCAATTGATTTAAATGCCACTTAATAAGTTGTTTTATCTAAACAAAATTTGACAAACAAGATGTGCTTTACACATTATAGCACTTACAGAGAGAGTAGAAGAGAAGAACGGAAGAGAGAGTCGGGGTCGCTGTCGTCGTGCCACACCGAGTCTAGACCGAGTTCGATCCGTGTTGGGTGCGGGTCTAGCTTGAGTCCAGGCCTTGTAAAGGCATAGAGAGAAGATAATTAGGAAGGAAAGAGGAAGAATAAGAAGATAGAGAAGAGAGAAAGAGAATGTTGTTTGCTGCACTAGCTCAACTCAAGTGAGTCGAGGAGCTGAGTCTGGATCGAGTCAGGTTGGGTTTGGTTCAGGAATTGTTGAATTTCTAGAAATATAAAGAAGAGAAGGAGAGAGTGAAAGAGTCTAGGAAGAAGAAGAAAGAGAGAAAGAGAGAGAGAGAGAGAGAGAGAGAGAGAGAGAGAGAGAGAGACGGGACTGCTATGTGTTCGTGTTGCACTGGGTCAACTCGACCAAGTCACTGGGTTAAGTTAGGCCGAGTTCTGTTGAGTCCATTGTTGGACGTCTTCCAGCAAAAAGAGAGGAGAAGGAATAGGAAGAAGGAAGAAGAACAAGGGGAGAGGGAGAAAGGAAGCAAGGAAAGAAGAAGATTGGGGAGGAGAGAGATCTACCGTTCTAACCAGGCTGCTAAGGTAACTTGCTAAGTTTCATTGGGTCCTGCTCCATTTTAGCTATGCTAGAACTATTGTAGAGAAGATCCTGTTCAACCAGTTTTTGAGGTGTTATTGTTATAGATCTTGTCATTCAAGTGGGTTAGATCATCTAGGTTTGGATTATATCATAGTTTACTCAAATTTGAGGTGAGTTAAATCCATTTTTCTAAAAATTCCTAGGTTAGAATTCATGGTATATAAAATAGTAGGTTTATTGATTGAATTATCTTTCATTGTAGGCAAGTCAGCCGAGTTTATTGATTGAATTATCTTTCATTGTAGGCAAGTCAGCCGAGCTTAGCTGAGTTCAGCTGAGTCCATCTAAGACTAGCAAAGTTCAGCCGAGTTCAGCTAAGATCAACCGAGATCGGGTTAAGTCCCAGGTTGGATCAACTCAATTGATCGAGGTCTAGATTCACCTCACTTGGACCCCGGGTTGAGTCAACTTGAGATCAGCTATATATCTACCCTCTTATATGAAAATTTAGGTTTGATTATTCAATTAAATGCTATAACTATTAAACTTGTATTTCTTAAAACCCTAACCTTAGGTTAGATTGTAGGTCAAGGTTCACTAGATTACATAATTAAGACCCTAACATTGATCCTAAGTATAGATGGTTTATAGAACTTTGATCTAATCATACAATTTCATAATCCATGATAGGATTCGACTCTAAGGGAGCGCACACCTCCTAACGACATTAGTAGGCGATTCGACTCGTAAGGTGATCACTTTTCCCCTTGGGCTTTTCATTTTCATGTTAACTTAAGTGATAATTTCTATTTTAATTTTGACTAATAATTGATATCTCTATTTCCTGATTACTTTTGTTAGTTAGAGGAATTGATACTTAAATCATATGCTCAACATTTATCTGGTATAAACACTTACATGTTACACTTGAATATCTTCTCATGCTTGTGGATTGTCTATGAAACTTAAATTACTACATCAATTAGTGAAAAATTCCACTTATTTATGTATATCTAGATTTAGGATATAACTCGATTGATTGTGATTATAATGGACCCTCGAACTAGTGGCCATTTCGTGTATTGTATTAAATGGAATTTTATTGTGGACTTATCATCTTGTGGATAATTTGTGCCTAAATGGCCTTCTAGGGATAATCCATTTTTATCGCATTCTTGAATGGACTATTTGCCCTATATAGCTTTGATTGACTATTTACCGTATGTGGCTTTGATTGAATGTTTGCCCTTTGTGGCTTTGATGGAATATATGCCCCATGTGGCTTGATGGATTATTTTCATATAACCTTGTGATGGTTGGTTCCACTTATTGAATTATGATTGGTCACTAGTTGAGGAGGTTACCATTAAACATCCTACTGTTGGAGTCTTACAAGTAAGGGAAGGAGGTATGGGACACTATGCCCGAGCAGTTGGCTTATACTGGGTGACAAGCCCCCCATAATGACCTTTGAACTTTCTTAAATTAGTTACTTGCAATTGGAATAATAACAGTTGGGCGAATCATGATTCATGCCATGCAAACTTTTCCAAGTTCGTAGTTCTCCTTAGGACGTACCTTGTGTACTTTTTTGGGTGGCTAGTTCACCTTAAGTGTCCTCATTACATGGTCTTTTCTGGGTGGCTAGTTCTCCTTAGGGCATACCTTTTGTAACATCTCACATGTTCATGGCCAGATTTTATACTCGTGTCCGAGAAAACCAGGTGTTAATGATGTATAAATCGGATGCTTTAAAAATCACACCTTATATTTTTTTCATCATAATCACATCTAGATATATTTATGAAGGTAACATTCACAAGAATAAAATTGACTATTTTGATTATTTCATCAGAGTAAAAGAATTTCAGTAAATAATCAAATGCCCTCTCAATGAGAGCTAATTACATTTATTGAGTTTACAGCGGAAGTATAAAACTAATTAATAAAAATATCTTCTTATTCCTTCATATGGAGATGATCCTCTAAGTCTTCAATCTGTACACCACCTGCATGATCTATATGGTTGGAGAGGGTCAACGCCCTACTTATAGTGCTAGTTATCCTTTAAGATTAACAATAATTCAAGAGATTTATAAAAATAATGTAAGGGTTCTGATACATCACGTACTCCACCACTACGAGAGATATCAGTATGTGCAAACAATCTACATGAATGGATGCCTAGCAAAGTGTGTACAACTCATTATACATAGTGATCACTGTCACAATGTGAAAAATAGTTCATAATATCCGGCTCGACCGCATTCTCACACTATGGATATTCACCGGCGTGTCTAACATTAACATGAATTTATGTGAGCATCTCAAGGTGACACAACAACGCAATTAGGGGATTTATGTAGCAAGATGTCTTCATGGAGCGACTATTTGTGACATCCAATCCTGAGAAGTGATGTAACACGCATGATGATTTACTTACATCGATCATATACCACACCAACCAACCCATGGAATTACATGCCGATCAAGAGGGCCGCTACCCATAACACATTATGTCCACAATAAGTATTTGAATTACTAGTTGTGATACATTTAACACATCACTTGCATGTAGGGAACTTAAACTGAATCATAGGGATTTTGGAATATCAAGACACATGCCCAAGACATAAAGGTGGATAACACAAGGCTAACAAAATAAAGAGAAGAGTAGCAATGGCCAACTCAATATAGAAGAGAGTGGCAATGGCCAACTCAATAAAAGGAGAGTAGCAAGAGCTAACTCAACAAGATTGTGAAAGGTAAGGGCAAGGCTTGTATCCATCGCCCCACATAAATTCATAAAAAATCACGTGTAATTAAATTCATATCATAGTTTCCAAAGGATAGACAATTGATAGTGGTAAAATTATATGATCGCAGGGAGAGAATCATAGTAACATAAAAACATGTAAAAGGGCAATTAAATCATACCAACTTAAATTAAGGTAAGCTTAAAGGATAAAACCCTTACCTTTTAGACTTGATCATACTCTAACATTACTAGAATTTGAATAATATGCATTGTCGTACTCAACTGTAGCATGATTAACATGATTTGTATGGTTAGATCATCACATGTATGGTCAGCTCGTAACACTTCATGGGTTGAATGGCTAGGTTCAAACTTAAGCTAAGCTAGTTTAAGATCTTAATTAAATTTTCATCTCATCATTACACTTATATTAGAAACCTACACTTCAATGAGATATGGATGGTACTTACCTTGCTTTAGCGTTCCTTTTTAGTCCAAACAAACCCCACAATCCAACGAATGCTCCGGCTGAGTCAACTCAGTTTGACTCGACTGTTGGATTCGTCAGTTCTCTCTCTCTTTCTTCCTTTTTCTTTTCTTTTCTTTTCTTTCTCTTTCTTTTTCTTTTCTTTTCTTTCTCTATCTCTCTCGTTGTAGCTGGATGGCTAGCCAGGATTACTTCGACCAAGCCCAACTTTGGCTGGATTCCAGCGAGCCTTCCTCTCTACTCTCTCTTCTTTCATTCTTCTTCCTTCTCTCGCTCTCTCCACGTAGCTCTTTCTTTCTCTTTCTTTCTTTGTGGCCAACTATTCTGGATGAAGGGTTCTATTTATATCTTCTTTCAAGAGGCTAGAACCTCTTACGTAGCCCCTATTACGTAGCTAAGAAAGCAGGAAATCTCTTTTCGCCGATTCTGTTTGCATGAATTGTCCGACTGATGCAGAAGCTTCCAGCGAGGGAGGTCTTGTCTCTGAACTTTTCGACATCTCTGGGAGAGTCAAAATTTCTTTCTCTCTATCTTGGACGGTTTATATCAAAAGTCGATCCCCAGGTTCGGGCGTGCAAAGGTCTTGAATAGCGGTTGGTTTCCCACTGGGAAGCTGTCTTGCAGAAGGTTTCCCTGGAGTGTGGAGGCTATTCAGACGTTTTCGACTCCTTGGTCGTGGTCGGATCTCCCCCTAGCAAAGATTGGATGGTCCAGATTGGAGGACGATGTGAGGTGGAAGCCTCTCTCATTCCCACAACTCTGGTTTCTTCGTCCACTGTTATAGTGGCTGGAGTTTTGCGTTTTCAAGTTAGTTTGCATGATTTAGTGGCATCCACTATTGTGGATTTCTAGGGCATCCACTATTAAGGTGTTTGCTCAAGAGTTAAAACATGAGGCATGTCTGAGCTTTAGGTGGGCCACACCATCAGACAGTGTGGTGATGCATTCGTTGTTGCTGCGAGTATGCTTGTGTGCATGTATGCATATGGGCGGCATGGTTTCGTTCGGACCGAGCTCCCTAACGTGCTGAACGGTTCAGATCATCCATGCTGATGATGATGGTGAGCCACAACGGCCGTAGACGGATGCCGTTCGTTTAAACCACGAATGACGAGAAAAGGAGAGGAAATCCTCTCTTTTGGGATTACACTCGGGTCAACCCGATTTGATTGGGATTCCCGGTCCGGTGCATTGCAATTGTGCATAGCTTGTGTACACGCACCCTTAGGTGTGGGGCCCATAGAGGTGTTCTTTAAGAAATCCACTCCATCCAACGGTCTTCACGGTCTGTGAACTGACATCCGACCTAAGCTAAGGAAAATCAGAAACTCAGGCGGGCCATATCAAGGGAATTGTGGCCCTACTGTGTTGATTTCCATTAATATGATGGTCGGATTAGTTTCATTTGATTATCAATGGTCCCAGGGATTTTAAAGTCTATCTGGGTGAGTTTTAACGGTTGTTTTCTAAGATAAAGGGTCATGATTCATAATTTCATGGTTATCTCACAATCTGTGAAAACCTGGTGGTCGAATCGTTCCATGAAATGAATTACTTGGTGATCTAGGGTTCTAATATTAATTACGTGGAAATTAATAGCTAATATGGAGTTGAATAGCTAATCCAATATATTAGAGTGGGGATTTTATCTTATCAGACATCAATAGCTAATGGACGGTGGATCCGATGACCTAGTTCCCAAGATTGAGTTTATACAATTCATTTAATTCTAACAAAGCTTTAGAAGATGTTTTAACCCTTATTGGGTTCCTAGAATTAGGTCTTTTACTCTTCGATGTGGATTCATTGATGATGTAATAGTCCTTCTTATAAATCGATGGTTGGATGGCTTAATCTATGGACGGAGAAGTTTCATATTCATGTTGGAGAATAGATGTAAGGTTAGGATTGGCTAAATTGGTATCATATACATGTATGTACTAAGTTAAATTTTATGGTAACACTAGAGAACTTTTAATATTGGGTATTGAAAAGTTCGGGGTGTTACACCTTTAGTACTTTTCCAGGTGGCTAGTTCTCCTTGGGTGACCTTTTTGCTAGCTGGATGTGCATTCCAGGTCTATGAGCATGTGCATGCATTCATACATTTAAACAAGACTTATCGAATGCTTCGTGCGATATGAACTGCTCTTTCTACTTGTTTCAACTATAATTAACTAATGTGATAGTGTGCAATCTTGAGAGAAATTTACGTTGAGCTAGCTAGTAATTCTTTTAATATATAATCGTGCAGGTAATGTAGGTGGATTAAATGATACTCATGTTCAAATTGATGAGGAGTCGGGTACCAATATCAGTGATGCATGGTTGTATTTGCTCAAGAGAAGCTGCGTGATCATGCAGCTCAAGCTAGATGCATTTTATTATGTTTCATATATTAATTGTTTATTTCTTGTATTTGTTAGTATTGAGACATTGGTTTCTATAAGCCCTATGGGCAGCTGCTCGTATAATTGAACATGAATGCAGAGTTTCCTTTATGTTTGAATTGTTCCTCTTCCGCAATTGCTAAATTTGAAAAGAAAAAAAAATATACGTGAAATTTGGGCTATCTTTAGAGGTTAACACTTAGATTTTCAGAAAACGAGTAGTATACTTGGGTTTCGAGAACTGGGGCATTATAGTGCATTGTCAGTTGACATCTCAAAGTAATACCATGCCTCCTCGGGATCCTTGCTCATAGATTTGCCATTACACATTATCTCTATAAATTGGTATATATTTGAGCTTAGCCCATCATAAATAAATAAATAAATAAAACTAATTACACACCAAGTTTCATAGCCATAGTGTGGGCAAGTGAATAAAAGTTCCTTGAATCTCTCCCAACATTAGCAAAAGATTTTATCTTCATTTTGGAAGAAATTCATAATGGCACGCCTCAAAGTATTGTTTCATGAACCGGGAAGAACTTTTTAAGGAACTCTCTAGTCATCTCAGCCCACGTACTTATCGATTTTGGCCTCAAGAGTGGAGTCATGACTTGGCCCTCTCATTTAGAGAAAAGGGAAATAATTTCAGTCTAATAACGTCTTGGGAGGCGTTGTTAAAGTGCAAGTTCACTACAATCTCATCAAATTCCTTGAGATGTAGATATTGAATTTCATAATTAAGTCCATGAAACTTGGAAAGAAGCTAAATCACCCCCATTTTAAAGTCGATGTTACCTACATTAAATAGAAAAACCATGCAAGAAGGTGTGGATGTTCTTGCCAGTTGTAGGTAATCACGCAAAGTTCTGACCGGAGGAACATAGCGTGCCTTATTCTCATAACTCACCATCCTAACCAATGACGTACCATGTTCAACATTCTCATCAAAGTGCAACTCTTACCCAACCATTTCTGGCACATTCATAGCTATGATTTCAAATGATTCAGGGATATTTAGAAATTTTCTAACTCGTCGATGGATTGTGAACCCATCGACTAAACCTCATTCACTTAAAAGTCATTGTGTATGATCCCTTACGCACTTGAGCATAAACCACACATATAGAAAGTAATTCTAAACCTAAACCTAATAATATCAAAATCATACTACAAAAATACATCAATTAGAAGGCAATTTAAGAACTAGAAATAAATAGAAGAAGAAAGGAACAAAGTTACCAGATTGGAAGAATTAGGATTGGCGAAATTCTACAAAACATAAATCAAAATTCAATGTTAGTAATCTTTTTTAAAAAATGAAAAACCTATAACTAAACTTCTGGAATTAGAACCAAACCCTAGATTAGAACTAAAATTTAGAAACTAAACTAAACCCTAATTTAAACCTAATATAACTCTTAGTGCGGCAAAATCCCTAGCAACGGCGCCAAAAATTTGATCAAACCCAAGGGTTGATAACCCCAAGTGTAGGGCTGCGTGTAGTCTTAACTCGGTGAGACTGAGATCGTTCCATAAGAAATTGGTTTGAGAGCATAATTAGAACTAAACAAGATTTCTGGATTTTAATCTAGTAGAGTAAAGTGAGAGTTTAAACAATTAATTAAAAACAATTAAGGATCCAGGAATCCTCCATCTTCTCAAGTTGATAACTCAATTAGAACTAGATTCCAATCAGTTCTAATTGGAAGATAATTCAGTGAAATCAATTAACAATCATCCAATAAGATAAGAA
The DNA here is from genome assembly GCF_029962835.1 of Magnolia sinica. Classification (NCBI taxonomy): domain Eukaryota; kingdom Viridiplantae; phylum Streptophyta; class Magnoliopsida; order Magnoliales; family Magnoliaceae; genus Magnolia; species Magnolia sinica. The sequence goes on from NC_080576.1 coordinate 37,476,440, forward strand.
TTTAGATAGGCTGATCTCTCATGAAGATATAAGTAATCAGTCATAGGGAATCAAAAGTATCTATTGAACCCGAAGTTTACAATAGATCAATTAATTTTACAGATTGATTCTTTCCCCAATCTAAGAATTCAATCACACACAATCTCAATTCAACTTTTAAAAACCGATAACTTAAATTAAAAATGAATTAAATATCAAAATCAATTAACAGGTTCATCCCTTAACCTTAGCGAAGAGATTAGCTTAGCATGGCTAACATTTCAAAGATAAAAACAAAAGAAGAAAGTAGAAAATCAAACTAAAATCAAAATTTGAACGGTAAAACACTGTCGAAAGAGCTTCGTCGTCACATTCTCTCCCTTCAAAACCCTAGGATGATGATTAAGGACATCTTAGAGACTTTTATTTATAAGATTAACAACCCAACTTTCGCACCACCTTGGAAATTTTACTCACTTGTGCAGTCACCACCTCCTTTGATAGGAGCTTTGAAAGGATCAATACATGTCGATACAATCAGAGATGCACCAGATGGCATTGAAGAATGTCCAAAAAATTGTCTAACAACAAACTTTCAAAATTTATGATTTTCTCGATGGGATCGTTACTCCTATCGATGAATTGACAAGTGTTGATTTCCTTTGATTCTCCTTTGATTCTTTCAATCTTCAACTCCTTGCTCCAATACTTTGTTTCCTTAGATATTTAGCCCTTTAAATCTTCATTTTCATGCTCCATTATTTCGTTCTTCAATCTTTACTTCTTTTGAGCTTTAAATGACCATTTTGTGCATATATTCATCTCTAGTTCCAAAATCACCTCGCATGTAGAAAATATGTCTAATTAGATCGATTAAACTTAAATGCATGGGAAACTAATGCATGTGAGAGGATAAATAGGCAATATTTGAGTCTCAATAGGTTGTGCAAGAGAGGATGGAGTTTTTTTTTTTGTTCCATTATTTCTTCTTCATTCCTCCTTCTTCCTTCATCAGTTCCCTTTAGAGTTGTTTTCATTATTTTTATGAATGATGGGAGTTTGTGAAAGAGAGGAGGGTGTGATGGTTCTCTTTATAGTTTTTTTTTTTTTGGGTATGAATGGTGGGAGTTTGTAAAAGAGAAGAGGACGTAGAAGAATGTTATAATGGATGAATTTTTATAATAGAAGAATGTTATAATTGATGAATTTTGTAATGGAAGAATTTTGAATAGTGGGAGTTTGTGAATGATAAGAGGTGTGGTGGCTCCCTTTATGCTTGTTTCTATTTTTTGTCTGGTTGGGTATGTTTTGTGGGAGTTTGTGAAAGGGAGGAACGTGTGGTGGTTCCTTTTATAGTTGTTGTAGGTTTTTTTTTTTGTATGAATGGTGGGAGTTAATGAAAGGGAGGAAAGTGTGGGGGTTCCATTCTTTTATTATATGAATGGTGAGACAACATGTGTCACGCCCCAAACTCAGAAACTGGACTCACAAAATTTCCGATCACCGAATCTGGTACCGACAGCCTCCGTAGTACCCCATTCTAGGCTTCTAGCGTCCATACGCCAGATTTCGATCCTGGAATTCTACAAAGAGGATTTTCCAACTTACATTTAACTCGTAATAATCATAACCACAAGTTTACCCAAATCACAAAGGCAACATCATCATCATATATCCACTAATATAAACATTTGAATACAGTACTGAAAGGGAAATACATATGACAAAATCAAAGCTCCAAAGGTCCGCTGCATGCTCCAAGCTCAACACTGCTGCAACCTAACGCCACCTGCATGCATCTATCATGCATAAGCTTATAGAAAGCCTAGTGGGTGGTGAAAGTGTGTGTATAAGGTAAGTGTCAAGTAAGCGAAAATATTGATAAGCCCATAATCATACAATTTCAGAAATACTGGCAAGATCATAAATCATACGATATCAAAGTAATGCAAAAACATGCTGATAGGCCCATAAATACCATCAGCCTTATCTACGCTATGCGATGCAAAAATATAATAAAAATAATATCATATACTGATGAAGCAATGTAGATCAGTTATGCAATGCGGGGACAGTAAGCCAAATATCAAATGCTGATGATACAATGCAATACGCGGTACGAATGAAATGACCAAGATGGAGTGAAGTCGAGATGATAGTACGTAGTATCGCAGGCTATGGGGTCGATCACAAAAGACTTCTATCCAAACCAGTCCCATACCTAAATTTGGATAGCCAGACTTAATGTAGTAGACTCCTGATCTCAGGTTAGTCACGCACCCAACCAAAATCCTTACCATTATGAAGGTACACAACAATTAGTTGCGCACCACCAACCCAAGTGGATAGTGAATGAATGAATATGCAACTCCTACTCGATAAGTCCACATATCAGTACGGTTTCTCTCTGGGATCATCACCGGGGTCTAGTACACTCTACATGCAAATCATCGCCCACTGACACGCGACCATGAAAGTGGAAGAGACCTCACCATCCACTTAGCCAGTAGTCGGCCAATATCTACCCGGCACGTCGATAGCGGACCCATTCACGAGCTGGTCAAACTCAGCCTAACAATGCCCCCTACTCTTGGGCGGGTAAGGCCACAACCCCCCCAACCGACCACGACACAGTGGGAGACACGGCCTCCTGATATTCAGCCCTCATACGCTCAATATATCCACTCAGTCTCAACGTTGGGGAGTATCCTAGCCACGGAGGGTTAGGGATTTTCACCCAGGGACATCTATAGTGCCCGTATGCTAGAACCAAACATTTCTGGTGTCCCATCTGGCCATCCACGATATACCTGTGGAGGCTATGACCCTGATATCGCTAGGGCGTATAGTAGTCACAACACACAATGCAAGATACATGAGTCATACAATCTAGTCATGCTCAATCCTGCGCATACCGTACGCTCATGTGAGATAACTCCACCTATCATGGAGTCTCATAACAACCTGCCCAATGACATATGCAATAGTCAACCACATCTCATAACAAACATACAAATGATGCGTATGGGCATGTATCATGATGTTATACTGTCACATACTCATAATCGGTATTAATAAACGGCATCAACAATCGGCCTCGATAATGTGGACATTTAACCACCCCCAAGGAATGGCCACATAGAACCTAACATATAGTGGACCCATGGCCTCGCACAAGGGCCTAATATACAACACCATGGGCCTTACTCAAGAGCTTAATACACATCACGATAGGCCTCTCACATGGGCCTAATATACATCATAATGGTCTTCATCGCCTTGCCCTCAAATGCATCACAATGGGGCTCATCACATAAACCTCATATTCATCACATTAGGCCTTAAACACGGGCTGAATACACATCCTAATGGGCCTCAAATACGAGTCGCGTGTACATCACATTGGGCCTGAAACACGGGCTGCATATACATCACGTTGGGCCGCAACAATCGACCTCGACAATCGGAATCAGCCTCGATAATTGACCTCGACAATCAGCCTATACAATCGGCCTTAACCTCAACAATTGGAATCGGCCTTGACAATCGGAATCGGCTTCGACAATCAAAATTGGCCTCGACCTCAACAATTGGAATCGGCCTTGACAATCAGAATCGGCCTCGAAAATCAGAATCGTCCTTGATAATCAGAATCGACCTCGAAAATCAGAATCGTCCTTGATAATCAGAATCGGCCTCGACAATCAACCTAAGAGAAGGTCACAACAAGGATATTTAACCAGCATTGCCCATCAATGTGAACATTTAACCAACATCGCTCCCAAGGAGTGGCCCACGTAAACATCATTACATACATCATGGTGAAATCACACATCACATCGGGCCTTGAATACATAATAGGTGGGCCCTGCACCTAGGCCTCAAATACATAACATGTGGGCCCTACACATGGGTCTCATATGCATCAAATGGGCCACGTATCCGGGTCTCGAATACGTCAAATAGGTCACGCGATAAGGGCCTAATACACATCATAATGGGCCTTGTGTACATCAAGTCGAGCCTCATCATATGGGCCTGAAATACATCACAATGGGCCACGTCATATGGGCCGTATATACATCACAATGGACCTCATTCACGGGCCGCGCATACATAGATCTCATATACATCAAATGGGCCGCACTATATGGCCCTCATAAACATCAAGTAGGCCACATCAACGGGCCGTATCACATGGGTCTAAGGGTAGCCCATGATCCAGAAAATGGATGAATGGTGCGTACATAACACATACATCATGGTGGGGTCCACGTCCAGGGATAGACGGCGTAGATAAAATACGTACAATATGGTAGACCCACGTCCATCCCGATGGACAATGTGAATACATCACATACCTCAAGGTGAGCCCTACCTACCCAGAATTCATGTGGTGGGCCTTACCGTCCAAAGGATGGAAGGATGGCTGGATTTACAGCACATACATCAAAGAGGCCCCACCCAGCAAAACGTCCCGATGGACGGCTGGATGGAACAAATGAACAGCATGGATTTAAAATACATACACCAAGATAGGCCACATGGGTGGGCTGTGTAGATAAAGCACTTACATTATGGTGGGCCACATGCTGCCAGCACGTGCATCTGGTGAATCCCCACAGTCCAAAAACATCTAGACAGTGAGTATACATCATATACATTAAAGGTGGTCCCACAGTCCAGACCACTAGACGGTGAGGATGATAAAGTGCATACATCAAGGTGGCCCATCTCCACACGTACAGCACGTGTGGAGTGGGTCCACAACGGATGGAAGATGTAGGATATAATACCTACCTTATGAACAGACCCATACACGTGTGGAATCCACACATGGATGGACGATTTGGATATAACAATACCTTGTGGTGGGATCCACCATCCACATGGCTGGACGGTGTGGATCTCACATGCCTCGAGGGGGCCACGTCGAAATGGATGGACGCTATACAATGCATACATCTAATGGACCCCACGTATCAAAGGTGAGTTCCCACCGTCTAATCCTCTGGACGGTGAGGATGGATGGATGAAACAAATATATCTGGTGGGTCTCACGTAGGACCCACCATCTGTACATATTGTATTATTATAATATATATATATATATATTATTTTTTTAACAAAGGCAGGGTCCAGCAACCATCATCCAGTGGACTGGACGGTGTGGACAATACATCACGGTGGGCCCCATGTCCTAAGGTGGATGGTGTGGATCAACATCAAGGTGGGTACCCACCATCCAGACTGCTGGACGGCTGGGATATACAACAAATCATAAAGCTGGGCCCCACATCCTATTGACATTACAGCAGCTGCTGTAATTGCTGGCTACTGGCTGCTAGCCCACCAGCAAAATGGATAGACAGTCTGAATGTAAAACATATGCATCTCAGTGTGGCCCACCGTCCAGATCTGCTAGACGGTGCAGATGTAATAAATACATCAGGGTGCGGTCCACATAACAGATGGACGGCCGGGAGATACAATACATCAGGTGGGTCTCACATATTCCATGGTGGGCTCCACCATGATGGATGGCATAGATGCACGCATCAGGTGGGCCATCAAACAGTAAAAAAAAAAGAGAGGGAGAGAGAGATGGAGATTGGAGTAGCGGAGGGACCCCACCACTATGGGTCCCTCTTTGATACAACACATACATCAAGATGGGTCCCATATATGTGGGCCCTCAAATCACAAATCAAGTAATAAAATCACCCACCATTCGATCTTCTTGGTCCGATGGAATCCCTAGCTCCTCGGCTTCGACTTTGATGGAGGATGATGAAGTTTGGAGGGTTAGGATGAAAGAAGTGGGGGTAGGAAGATGGGCCACACCAAGCTCTTCTCATGGAGAGCTTGGACGATTGGGTTGCTTGGAGAATGAGAGAGAGAGGGATGGGTGAGTGATGGGGTGTGATGGGTGAGTGAGTGATGGATGTGTACTTGTGTAAGAGAGAGTGTTGACTTTTGGGGAGGGTAGATGTACTTGGGGATAGGATGGAGTGATGGGTTGTACTTTGATTGATTGATGTGATGTATCGTAGAGGTTCTCTCAGAATTGCAACGTGCGGTGTTTTCCTCGAATTGAACGCGGGCCCACATCTCCTAGCCCGGGTATCGCATCGATGTACGAGACGCGGCATCGAAACCGTGGCGATAGCACGATCATAAGGATATAAGTCTCGGGTCGAGCCGACTCTGATATATGGGACATGACTCAGGATTGCGCGCAAATGCTAAAAACAGATCGCGGGTCACCGAAATTCGACCGAGAGGACCGCGGAAGCCTACGGAACAGTACGGGCTAGGATATGGGTCTTACAACATGGATCGTGGAATTCATTGTGGATTGTAAATATTAACAGTAGACCGTTGATACTCAGTGAGGACCGCAAATATTAACAGAGGATCACTAGTATTTATAGTGGCATTCACTGAGGACTATAAATATAGTCAGCAGACCATTGATATTCAGTGAGGATTGTGGATATTATTAAAGTGAATCGCTGATATTCAGTTGAGGACCGCTGATATTCTACTGAGGATCGCTAATATTCAGCTGACCAACTGAATATCGATGGTTCTGGACTAAATATGAGCAGTTCACTCTTAATATTAATGGTCCATGGTAAATATCAATGGTCCACTCTTAAAGTCAGCGGTCCATAATGAATATCGATGATGTACATTGAATATCGACAATCTACAATGAAAATATCGGCGATCCATAGTGAAAATAAGCAATCCAAAATAAATATCAATTATCTACCATATAACATTTATCCATTACAACATACTTCTATCTCATCCTTCTTCCATTACAAAATTCATACATTACAATATTCTTATATTATAAAATTCATCTATTATAATATCCTTCCATTATAAAAATTCATCAATTACAGTATTCTTCCATACCCTCTTCCCTTTCACAAACTCCCACCATTCATACCAAAGAAAAAAAAAACCAAAAAACAAATATAAAGGAAACTAAGGAAGGAAGAAGGAAAAAGGAAGGGAATAAAAAATACCATCCTCCCCTCTAGTGAAAAAACTAAGGGTTTGTTTGGGCGATGGGATTAGAAGGGATTAGGTGGGATGGGATTCAAAAAACATAATTATTACCCATGGCAGGGATTGTCCCCTATTGCCATGGGATAAGATTAATGCCCTGCTTTGTTGATAATACGGTGGTACATTGAATGGATATACCCACCATCATTTGAAATTACTGAGAATAACACACGTGTTATATCTAAACTGTTCATTTGTTTTTTAACCTCATTTTATGGCATGGGCCTAAAAATGAGGTAGATCCAAAACTTATGTGGCCCCAGAGAAGTTTTCAACGGTAAGTATTCGTTTCCCGTTGCTTTCTATGGTGGGGTCCACTTGAGCATTAGATTTACCTAATTTTTTGGCCCATGCTCTAAAATAATCTCGATAAATGGGTGGACGGTGTGGATATAGCCCACACATCATGGTGGAACCTACAACAACTTGCTAAAATTGAGTGAAATTGGCACGGGACCCTATACAATTATATTTAATGTAATTCTAAGCTTTTCCATTCTTCCCGAACATGGAGTGGAATTGGCACAGGACCAGATGAATCCCATCCCACCTAATCCCTTCTAATCCCACCGCCCAAACAGACCTTAAAGAAGAAAGAAGGAAATGACTAAATTGCCTTTATGTGGAAGGGCCCTATGTTTTGAACCCAACCACATCTTATATGAGATCCACTGAGTTATCGGAAGTAAGTCCAACTTGTCCACATATATGGGGTTTTAATTTCATATTGTCGATCCAAGTTTAAGGGCCAGCCTTATCACAGATGGATTACACTGAAGAAACATAATTTAGAATTAACGCACAGAGTAAGTGTAATTGTAGGGCATAGAGAACTTCAAATTAAAAAAAATACTATTGTGGGTTCATGACTGACTGTCCGATTAAAAGGAACGGATTAGATCGGTCTAGGGATGAGCAAATTTTCATTTTTGGTGGGGCCCACGCCCCCTTTTTTAAAAAACTTTTCCCTTTTGATACTAGAGCCCACAATATGAGGGACAACTGTGGTAAATGAGCATTTTTGTTCTCCAAAAAATAAAAAAGTATATTTAAGGTTACAAAAATCTAAGTATGGTCCATGACTTCATGTAGTAGCAGGACATGGCTATTTGTACCAAAAACCCTTTAACTTTGAGATGGAGTTATTTAATTCTCTGGCAGAGAGTGATGCTCGATGCGTGGGCACTCAGAAATTGTACATGTGACTTGCATTGACTCAAAATTAAACGGGTCAAACTGTGGAAACCACTATCTTTAAGCCACAGTCAAGAAGTAAGATATTTTGAACAATCCTGATCTCTGTTCCGTGGACACTCGTTTACTGAAATAAAAACATTGGGAACTGTTCATTCTCAACCATCCAATAAATTTCTAATAATCTGATACTCTAATATTGAAATATGAATAATTTTTGGTTCATAATACATCAAAACTGATGAAAATAATTTATAAAGTTTAATTTTGCATATTGAAATGAACACATGCAATTTGTAGTGACTGCCTATCATCAATCGCACTCTGCCAGAGTATAGAGGTATTCTAGGTGTAAATTGTCCACGTATGATGACTGAGTGTAAGTTAATTGCCTGACCATAACAAATGGTTCGCTACAATGATTTGCTCAGGGAAGATCAAAGCTAGGTAGGATTCGACCCGAACCGACGGATCCGACTCGTTCGAACCAATAAGATCTGATCCGACCCGAACCGAAAGCCAAGATAGGGTTGGATCGAGTAGACCCACTTAGATCAGACCGCACATCGAGTCGAGTTCTGGTCAGTAGCCAATCTGATCAGAGGGTAGTATTAATATTTTTAAAAAAACTTTTACTTTTTACCCCTCTTTTACGCGAATGGCGAACCCTAACCCATTCGTACTCGAGTGGCGCCGCACGAGGTCCTTCTTTCTTTCCTCCTTTCTCTCCCGATTTCCCTCCTCTCCTTCTTTCTCTCCTCCTTTCTTTCCCTCTCTCTCCTAATTTCCCTCCTGTTTCCTTCCTAGCACGAGAGTCTCCAGTTCGGCTTAACTCAGCCCAGTCCAAATTAACTGGATAGACTCAACTCGATCCAACTCGGTTCAGGTCAATCCAGCAAAGATTCGATCGGATCGAGTCAGCCCTGTTGGACTCGGTCTCGAATCAGATCGAGTTCGAGTCAGGTTCTTAGAAAATTCGGATCGAGTCGAGTTGGACCCAATCCGGTCCGACTCAACTCGATGCCCACCTCTAGGGAAGATTAAAAGGGCTAGTCATAGAACACGCGTGGATTTGGGGAGCGGATTAGCTGTTACCCTTATTGTGTGGGGTGTCACGCCCCAAATTCGGAAACCGAGCTCAGAAAATTCCCGATTGCTGAATCCGGTGCCGACAGCCTCCGTAGTACCCCATTCTTGGCTTCCAACGTCCATACGCTAGATTCCGATCTTGGGATTCTACAAGGAGGAGTTTTAACATGAATTTGTCTCATTAAAAGCATAACCACAAGTATACCCAAATCACAAGAACAACATCATCATCACATATCCACTAATATAATCATTTGAGTACAATGCTGAAAGGAAAATACATGCATATAATAAAATCTTCACAAAACTCGGCCACACACTCTTACTCCAGCTCGGCTGCAACCTATCGTCACCTACACGCATCTATCATGCATAAGCTTATAGAAAGCTTAGAGGGTGGTGAAAGTGTGTGAGCAGTATATGTGCGCTCAGAATGTAATATCAGAGTAATCAGAAATACTGGTAAGTCCACGAACCATACAATATCAGAGTAAGCAGAAATACTGACAAGTCCATAAAATATCATCAACCTCATCTAGGATATACGATAAAAAGGCATAGTAAGCCAATGTCATATACTGAGACAGTAATGTAAATCGGCTATGTAATGCGGAAACATAGTGAACTAAATATCAGATATCGAGGATGCAATACAATATGCAATTCGAAAGAACTACAAATACCATCAGCCTCATCTAGGTCATATAAATGCAGAAACATAGCAACCCAAAATGTCATATGCCAAGGATGTAATGCAATATGCAATATGTGGTGTGAATGAAATGACCAAGCTGCAGTGTGAAGTCGGGATGATAGTACGTGGTATCGCAGGCTATGGGGTCCATCACAAAAGACTTCTATCCAAACCAGTCTCATACCTAAATTTGGATAGATAGACTCAATGTGGTAAGCTCCTGATCTCAGGTTAGTCTCGTGCCCCAACCAAAATTCTGGTCATTGCGAAAGTACACATAATAATTAGTTGCGCACCACCAGCCTGAGTGGATAGTGAATGAATGAATGAATGAATATAATGCTGAATATGCAACTCCTGCTCCTCAACTCAGTATTGTACATCTCTGGAATCATCACCAGGGTTTAATACACTCCAACCAGCTTACCGCCCCATCAAGCGCAGAACTGGGTAAGTGGAAGAGACCTCACTATCCACCTACCAATATTGGCCTGGCTCGTCGATAGCAGACCCATTTACGAGCTGATCGACTCAGCCTGGCATTGCCTACTCCCTCAGGTGGGTAAGGCCACACCCCCTCCCAACTGACCAAGACACAGTGAGAGACACGGCTTCCTGGTATTCAGCACTCGGGCACTCATGTATCCACTTGGTCTCGATGTTGGGGTGTCCTCTGGTACTAAAAGGGTTTAAGGATTTTCACTCAGGGCCATCTATGGCGGCCCGATGCTAATAACAGATTTTCGGTGTCCCATCTGGTCATCCACGACATGCCTGTGGAGGATACGACCCTGATGTCGTTAGGGCGTACAGTAATCATAACACACAATACAAGATGCATGAGTCATACAATCTAGTCATGCATCAATCCTACACATACCGTGCACTCATGTGGAATAACTCCACCTATCAAGGAGTCCCATAAATCATCTGTACCATGGCAATTGCAATGGTCAATCACATCTCATAACAAACATGTTGATGATGCGTATGGACATGTATCATGATGCTATGCTGTCACATACTCATAATCGGTATCAATAACCGGCACCGACAATCAGCCTCGATAATCGGCATCGACAATCGGCCTCGGCAATGTGGACATTAAACCAACATTGCCCCCAAGGAGTGGCCCACATGAAGCCTAACATATAGTGGATCCATGGCCTCATATAAGGGCCTAATATACAACACCATGGGCCTCACTCAAGAGCTTAATAAACATCACGATGGGCCTCTCACATGGGCCTAATATACATCACAATGGGCTCCATCGCCTGGCCCTCAAATGCATCACAATGAGCCTCATCACATAGTCCACATACTCATCACATTAGGCCTTAAAAACGGGCTGAATACACATCATAATGGGCCTTAAATACGGGCCGCATATACATCACATTAGGCCTCAAACATGGGCCACATATACATCACATTGCGCCTTAAACACAGGCCGAATACATATCATAATGGGCCTAACTACGGGCCGAATATACATCATATGGGTCTCGACAATCAGCCTTGGCAATCGCAATCAGCCTCGACAATCGAAATCGACCTCGATAATCAGCTTATACAATCGGCCTTAACAATCGAAATTAGCCTCGACAATCGGCCTCGGCCTCAATAATCAGAATCGGCCTCGACAATCGGCCTTAGCAATAAGAATCGGCCTCGACAATCTGAATCAACCTCAACAATTGGCCTTGACAATCGAAATCGACCTCGACAATCGGAATCGGCCTCGACAATCAGAATCGGCCCCAACAATCGAAATCGGCCTCGACAATAGAAATCGGTCTCGACAATCGACCTCAACAATCAGAATCGGGCTCAACAATTGGAATCAGCCTCAACAATCGGAATCAACCTCGACAATCGGCCTTGACAATTGTAATATGCCTCAACAATTGGAATCGGCCTTAATAATTGAAATTGGCCTCGACAATCGAAATCAGCCTCGATAATCGCCCTATACAATTGGTCTCAACAATCGAAATCGGCCTTGACAATCGAAATTGGCCTCAACAATCGAAATCACCGTCAATAATTGGCCTTGACAATCAGAATCGGCCTCGACAATCGGACTTGGCCTCAACAATCAGAATCGACCTCGACAATCGGAATTGGTCTCGACAATCGAAATTAGCCTCGACAATCGGAATCGGCTTCGACAATCGAAATCGGCCTTGACAATTGGAATCGGCCTTTGCGCAAGGTGGGATCCATAGATGGACAGCCGATGATGGACCAAGCAATATTAATGGGGCCCAATCGTCTGGGGTAACCCACTAGAGAATAACGAGAATGGGCTTAACCAAGCCTAAGGGAAGGTCACAATATCGATGTTTAACCATCATTGCCTATCAATATGGACCTTTAATGTCATGCCCCAAACTCAGAAAATGGGCTCACAAAATTCTCGATCGCCGATCCGGTGCCGACAGCCTCCGTAGTACCCCATTCTCGGCTCCCAGCGCCCATACACCAGATTTCGATCCTGGGATTGTAATGCCCTGAAATTCGGGGATCGAGCATAACTCAGGTCCCGAGTTTCAAAACATCACTTATGCAACATATGCAATGATGGATGTATGTTGTTTGTATGAGTGCATAAAACATGGAGTAGATTAAGCCAAACTGCAAACATAATCCAGGGATAGGTGAAAGACGCAAGCGGAAGACTAAAGAAATATGTGTACATATGTAAGTCCCTGTGATATGTATGCTCTACCAGGTCATAATTACAAGTGTTTATTTCAAAATATAAGTATCAAAATGAAATTATCCATTACAAAATAAACCCAGAATCCCCGTAACTCAGGACACGGCTCACATGAACCCGCCTGAGAACTACATAAAAGAAAACCCGTCCTCATCATCCTCATACTCCTGCTCTGCCTCGGGGGTCACATCATCATCTACATCTAAGATAGAGTCTAGTTGGTGTTGAAACACCGTCCCAGAATGTGGGAGTGAGTGATTAACTCAGTGGAACTATACAGTGAAAGTTAACATATTATCAATTCAATCAAGCAGTAATGATAAGGCAATACAATCGAACACATCCTAATTACTCTTGTTAATGCAAGGATGTATGCAGAAATGATGCATGCTCTCGCCTGCACTCCCTCAGCGTCTTCATCTTACGGTACGCATGACAACCATCCGTAGTACTCCACGGCGCCAAAGCACATGCAATGCGGTACATGAATATGATTACCAAGTTGTTAGTAGTCCTTTTCATACAGCAGGATTGGGAAGCTAAGGTACCTTCCTCATATCAATTCCCAAACGGTGATCCATTCTAGGGTCGTCAGTCCTAGACAATCTCATACAATATTATGGTTCTAGGTCCTGCAAAGGGCTCGTCACCAATCAATGCATGCCTATCACACTTTAGTTACTATCCTAAGGCTCGTCGCCTCAACGCAGTATCAAAGTATGCTCGAGGTCACTACAAAGGGCTCGTCACCAATCAATGTAGGCCGACATCACGAATATAGTGTCTCATACCACCATAATCGGCTCACGAGTCTGAATTACTCACTGGTCACTACGGGGAGTCTCGTCACCCCAGCGTAGGCCGACAGCTCGACCACGGTGTCCCATACCACCATGCCTGGCTCATGAGTCTTAGCGGATCAAGGTACAATGGTTAACGGGATTGCACTGGTAAGTTTGTTACCCTAGATTCAAGCAATAGCATCCATACATGGTGCACATCCACCGGGACAATCGGGTTACTTGACGAACTCGACTAGCACGAGCGCATGTTGAGTTGAACGACATAAAGTGCGCAAACACCCTGTGTGGCCAAACCACTGCCAACAACCCTACTATGACTCGGGTTCGTCAAACACGTCCTACGTGGTGAAAATAATCTCGGCCACGAACTCAAGGTTTATTACCGATTCCCTGGACTATTTCATAGTCCCAAGCACATTCAAGTATAACAAATATTCATACCAATAATTCAGAACAGTAATGGATCAATAATTCTAATCATACACACATGTGAGCACTTGTTGAATATCAACTTAACATGAATTCACACGTAAGTAACATCTAAGTTAAACAGACAAAGAATATAGATTACATGGAGGAAATCATACACATCATTTAGATAGTTGAGAATCTCTTCTCAATGCCCATAAAAGTACAATATATGACACACTTATTCATTCAGACATTTCTACAAACACTTAGGCTACATATTCCAACATACATGATGTATGATGGTGATAGCTCACCTTAGGACAATTCCTCTTGCTAAGGAGTTGTTACACATACAACTAGCATAAGCATGCGACAATTAATCATGGCAACCACATACTCATATTGCATACGTATACGATACTTTCTACATATACATGGAATACACAAATCTCAATATAGTTCATATATATCAGAAACGCAATACTAACATCGCATTTGGCATGTGAAATTGCACCCATAATAATAATAAACCATTAACTGACATTGAAAGCCTTGAAAATCATAACCTATACGAATATAGTCTGCACCTTAAACCAGAAAGTGCGCAACAGATCTGATTCAGACGATAAGTCTTCGTCAACGGTGACTAAATAACCAAAGGCAGGATTGAAAAGAGCTACATCAACACTTAGACTATTCTAAGCTCCAAAATAGGTTAGGGTTTGATTGACTTACCCAAGAACGAACTGAGAATCGCCGAAATAACGATTCAGATGTGATGGTTTAGGTATACAGAGTAACAGGGAAGAATCTCAAGATGATTTATCAACTTCTCTCTCACTTTCTCTCTCTTTTCCTCTCTCTCTCTCTCTTAGCTAGGGTTTGCAAAATTCGTATGGAATTTGAGAGTGAGGGTTTAAGGTCTTTATATAGGCCTAACATTGATGAAAATAGCCCCAGGGCCAAGGTATACTTAGGTTATAACCAATTCGAGTCTATTTCAGTCCAACGGAGCACTTCTGGTGGTCCCTTTTCCACGTGCGGTCAGACTTAAGCTCACTGACCATGGATCTAGGTCAGGCTGAATTTTTGTACCAATAAGATTTACAGATCAGCCGTGGCGGACCAGTTTCAATTGAACGGTCACCGAAACTTGATTAGGTCCACCGGCACTTTGACATGTATGGGCCATCTTCCCTGATCAGAGGGTAAATTTAGGTCAGATTCTAACAGTCAGAATGCTTAAAATCGGCGCGCAAGCGACATGACTCAGATTTCTTAAATTCATATTTAATTTCTAAATAATCTCACCTTTCTCACACTCCTCACTTCGGACTCAAGCAAATCGTCTCAGGACATCATCTGGACTTGATTTTTGAGGTAATTGTCAAGCCCAACTAGGTAATCATAATTGTCTAAGATCATCACTATCGGACTTTCGACGCGCGGTCCAGGTCCGATACAAAGTTTTCAAGTACTCCCGAGAGCAACTGGATTTAGTGTTGAATCGAAGATTTCAGGGTAACATAGCGCTAATGATTCTACAGGTTTTAGGTCCTGCAGATCAAATTTAAAGTGATTAGTGCTAATTTCACAGGCAATCGAGTTTAGCACTAGCTAATTCACATTTAACTTCTAAAGAATTTGAGTCCTAAGGGAAACCTGATTGAGGTGGTGCTCGGGTCCTTGCATAAAATTTTCCAGGATGTTACAGGGATCCTACAAGGAGGATTTTCAGTATGAATTTTTAACGGTGGAAGATGGGAAATGAATGGATAGGATGAGGGATTTTGGGATGGAAAGGTGGGCCACCAAAAAATCATTTTTTCTCTCCACTGGAAGGCTTGGACGTCCACCATTTCCTTAGCTTAGAATTTGTGAAGAGAAAGAGAGAGAGAGAGAGAGAGAGAGGGTTGTAAGGAGAAAGAGTGATGGGTGATGTGAGGTGAGTGATGGGTGAGGTGAGTGATGGATGTGAGGTGAGAGGTTAGTTGACTTGGTGGTTGCTTGACTTGTGGAGAAAGAAAGCATGGGTGTGTGTACTTGACATGAGGTGATTGATTGATGGATTGATTGATTGATTGATGGGACATGTTGTAGAGATTCTCTTGGGATTGCAAAGGCGTGGCATTTTCTTCGAAATAGATGCTTGCCCACATCTCTTAGCCAGGGTATCAGATCAGTGCGCGAGTCACGGCTTTGGAACCGCGGCAACGGTGCGGTCGTAATGGTACAGTCTAGGATTAAGCCAACTCAAATCTACGGGATTCGACTTACGGTTGCGCGCAAACGTCGATTATACGTCGCAGGTTGCCGAATTCGACGAGAAGGATCGCGGGATTCGACGGAATAGTACAAACTAGGATACGGGTCTTACAGCTCTCCCCACCTAATAAGAAATTTCGTCCTCGAAATTTAAATCATAACATAACCCATACAGAACTTACCAAGAGAGGGAAACCACACCGCTATATATATATATATATATATATATAAAATTAAAACGCAGCATACCAACATAATCAAACATCTAAGGGATAGGGATAACGCTCATAAATCTCAACTCTAACTCCCAGGACACCTCATTCATGAACAATCTAGGAAGACGGTGTAGGGGCCAAGTCACGCGAATCATCGACGACTACTCCTAATGACTGAGGGTCCTGTTGGGCAGCATAAAATCTGCCCTGGGCCTGCTGGGGAGGTGCAGGTCCAATCTGAGGTCTCTGCTGCTGCGGGGGAGGTCCCGGAGGCCGGTGCTATGGTCGCTGCTGTCGCCGTGGGGGTTGTCACAGAGACTGATATGGTGCCCTCAGCTACTGATGCTATGGTGGCTGTCGTGGAGGTAAATGCGGTGCCCTCGGCGGCTACTGCTGCAGATGGGGACACTCATGCACGCGATGTCCTGTCCTACCGCATCCAAAGCAGGTGGTGCTGGGGGTACTGCTGGGGCTCGGAATGCTGGGCGGGTCGTGCGTCGCTGCCGTAAACGATGTTGCTGTAGCTTAGAGCTACTGGAGGGCTCCTTCCTCTTCTGATCTCCCCTCAGGTCACGGGCTCTGGCCCAATTTGACTCGTAGATCTGGGCCCTCTCCACAATCTGCTCAAAAGTCAGAAGCATGTGTCCGATCACATGACTCCTGAGAGCAGGATGCAAACCGTTCTTAAAACGGCGGGCCTTGCACCCCTCATCTTCAACAAGGTAGGTCGCGAATCTCGACAGCACGATGAAACGTGCCTCATACTGGGACACCGTCATGTCTCCCTGGACCAGAGTCTCAAACTCTAATGCGTGTTGCTGTCGCACATGCTCGAAAAAGAACTTCCGGTCAAACCGGTCCACAAAGTCCTCCCAGGTCCACTCAAAATCGGCCGCTACCGATCGGGCTACAGATGCCCACCAATGTTGAGCCTCACCCTAGAGAAGGAATATAGCTAATGGGACTTGCTGCTGGGTCGTACATCTCATGGTGTCAAATATCTTCTCTACCTCGGAGCACCATATCTCTGCTGCAGTAGGGTCAGGCTCGCCCTGGAAATGCGGAGGATCGTGCTGTCGGAAGTCCTTGAGAAGGGCGCTCGCACGCTCCTGCTCGGCCTCAGCTGGTGTAATAGTGGGACGCCTACTCTGCCCCTGAAGAATAGTAGTCATCGCCTGAAGCATCCGCTGCACCTGGGTGGCACTCACAGGTACGGTCGGATCCGCACCGGTCTCAAGTAAGGGAGTGGCATCCTCGGGCTGAAAAGCAGGGATATCTAGTGGTGGAGCAGAAGTCGTAGGCGGTAGAGAAGGAGTAGCAAGTGGTGGAGTGGGAGTCGCAGGTGGTGGAACGGAATTTGCTCGGGTCGATCTTCTAGCCATTACGTCCTATAGGAAGAAACAAGGGCCTATCAGCCTTGAGAATTCTCGAAGGCATAACGTTAAGGGTCTAGGTCGAGAAATCACTAAGTTATTCGGACTCGGAACCCATTCATTCTAAGTTCATAGCAGATATGTGATGTGATCTCAGGTATTCCTAAGTTATGCTCTGATACAAACTTCTGTCACGCCCCAAACTCGGAAAACGGGCTCACAAAATTTTCGATCATCGAATCCAGTACCGACAGCAAGTCACAAAACAACAACACCACATATCCACTATAGAAAAAACTTTAAGTACAATGCGTATGAAAGGGAAATACAATATAATATAAGTAACAGAAACTTCAGAAGCTTAACTGCACGCTCCAAGCCCAACGCTGCTGCGACCCAATGCCACCTGCACGCATCTATCGTGCATAAGCTTATAAAAAGCTTAGAGGGTGGTGAAAGTGTGTATAAGGCGAGTGTCAAGTGTACAATATCAGAGTAATGCGGAAATATGTGGTAAGTCCATGAATGTTATCAACTATATCAAAGCTATGTGATGCAAGGCATGAATGCTATCGGCCATACCAAGGTCATGCGATGCGAGGCCTATGTAGCCAAATGTCATATGCGAGATGCAAAATAAGCGTGCTAGTACTCATCAAGTACACATATCAGTATAGTTACTCTCTGGATATCACCGGGGTCTAATACACCTCACACTGACTGCCTCCTCCCTAGCTGTACAGTCAAGCGAGTGGAAAAGACCACACTATCCGCCTGACCAGTAATCTGCTAATACTTACCCTGCTCATCGATAGCGAACTCATTTGCGAGCTGATCAAACTCAGCCTAGCTTATAGCCCCCTCACTAGGGCGAATAATGCCACACCCCCTTCCAACCGACCACGACACAGTGGGAGACGCGGCCTACTGGTATTCGGCACTCGGGCGCTCGTGTATCCACTCGGTTTAGACGTTGGAGCATCTCCTGGTACCAAAAAGGTTCTGAGACTTTCACCCAAGGACATCCTAAGTGCCCACAATGCTAGAACCAATATTTTTGGTATCCCATACGACCATCCACGATGTGCCTGTGGAGGCCACGGCCCTGATGTCGCTAGGGCGTGCAGTGAATCACGACACACAATGTGAAATGCATGAGTCACACTGTCAGTCATGCAGCAATCTCGCACATACCACGCGCGCATGTGGGGCACTCCATCTCATAAGGAGTCCCGTAAATGCCTCAGCCCAACGGCTTATGCTATGATCAAACATTCCTCATATCAAGAATACATATGATGCGTATGGGCATGTATCATGGAGCTATACTAAGCATGTTATAAAGTGATGAATTATCCTTAAAATGCAGATGGACCTAGACGGCCTACACACAACAAGTAAGGCCTATCAATGAGCCCTAGGGAGAGTCGTAATGCGGACATTTAACCAACATTAAACTTACAATGTGGACGTCAAACCAACATTGCTCCCAAGGCATAGCCTACCACAAACCATGGAGAAATCACGCATTGCAATGGACCCTAAGGGCAACCCATTGGGCCTCGACCCATGGGCCTTAGATACATCAAATGGGCCATATCACATGGGCCTTACATTCATCAAATGGGCCGCATTAATGGGCCTCACCAACGGGCCTTATGTACATTACAATGGGCCATAACCCATGGGCCTTAGAATACATCAAAATGGGCCTTATCACATGGGCTTTATGTATCACAAATGGACCACACCAATTGGGCCCCATGCATACCAAATGGGCCACACCCAAATATAAGTGGAGATAGTGATTTTTCCACCATTAAGGTTCCCAAGGCCCACCCTAACATTTATTTTCTATCCAATCCGGTCATAAGGTCACACAAACCTGGATTAAGAGGAAAACACATTCCTTAATAATCCAAACTTTTGTGACAACAAAGGATTTCAATGGCAAGGACTCAATCCCTATTACTATTTGCTACGTGGCCCACTTGATCCTAGATCTGCCTCATTCTTCAGCTCATGCCCAAAAATGAGCTTTCCAAATGGTTGGGAGGCTTGGATGCAACACATGCATCATGGTGGACCCCAATAGATGGACAGCATGAATAAAGCACAGGTGTTGGGGGTGTTTCCACCGTCCACCTGGACGGTATGAAGAAAACACATACCTCATAGTGGGCTCCACCATCCGCCTGATGGTGGGAGACAAACACATACATCACTGTGGGTCCCATGTGGGGCCCACCATCATGTCTATATGTCATCCAATTCGTTGATAAGGTCACACGTACCTGGTTGAGAGGGAAAAACAAATTTCATCTTGATCCAAAACTTCTGTGGCCCAAAAAAGGGTTTCAAAGGTATACGTTCAATCCCACTGTTTCCTTTGATGTGGGCCACCTGAGCCGTGTATTCGGCTGATTTTTGGGGTGGGCCCACTGCTGGAAGTGGCCCACCATATGAATGGGTTGGATGACAAATATACGTCATGGTGGGGCCCACAGAGGGAGCCGTGGGTCCTGCCTACACGGCCGCCCGCCTGGCGCAGGTGCTGTCTGCGCGTCTGACAGCAGCAGCAGCATTAATGCCGCTGTTGTATATTTTTTTTATTGAAAAATCAGTTTTCCAGGGGTTTTTCATATGTGGGGTCCGATTCAAGTGAATCCACCCCAGCCAATGGATTCCATGGCCCGAGACAAGCCAAACAAGTCCAATATTGAATATATTTTCGCGTGTAGCAAAAATTAAAGTGAATTTAAACAGTAGAATCACTATTTTGAAGGGTATGTCCTGCTAAAAGCTTGTATCAGCTTCATCTTTCGGCTCAATGCCTAAAATGATTTGGGAAATAGAATGGACGGTGTGGATTAGTCCCATACATCAAGGTGGGGCCTACATGGACAAGCCCCTTCCAAAGCTTATAAATCAAGCTCATATTTGTGTTTTCAATTGACGTCCAGGGAGGTCCCTGAACGTCTGGACATAACATGTGCGTTAAGGTGGGCCCTGCTTAGGTGGGCTGCCAAATGGCTGGATGGCTTGGGTAAGACACACATATAAAGTGGGCCCCACCCGCAAATGGCTTGGATAAAACACATGCTTCATGGTGGGGTCCATCCAAGTGGGCCACACGGCCATATCATCACACGTAAAAATAAATAAAAAGAGAGGGAGAGAGAAAGAGAGAAAGAGAGACACGTGATGATGGAGGGACCCCGGCATTATGGGCCCTCCCTTACATGATCTGTACCATACATCAAGTGGGTCCCATTTCAACTAGGCCCACCGATCAAAATCAATGGTGGAGGTCCTTCCTCCACTGAAATAGAGGGTCTAGATGACCCATTTTCAAGCTAGAAAATAAACATCATGATGGGGTCCATGGAGAATGGCCCCATCATGGAATGATCATGAAGATCAAAGTGAGCTATCGGCCACATCTTATGGTCCAAAGTGAGATCCATACCATTGATCGGTAGGCCTCACTTGGCCCCTCATAAGAACATGAAAATCTAGCCTATAGAAGCACCCACCGTCAATCTTCTGGGTCCATTGGAAAGCCGATCTCCTTGTGCTTCACTTTAACGGTAGAAGATGGGAAATGAATGGCTAGGATGAGGGATTTTGGGATGGAAAGGTGGGCCACCAAAAAATCATTTTTTTCTCTCCACTGGAAAGCTTGGACGTCCACCACTTCCTTAGCTTAGAATTTGTGAAGAGAGAGAGAGAGAGAGAGAGAGAGAGAGAGGGTTGTAAGGAGAAAGAGTGATGGGTGATGTGAGGTGAGTGATGGATGTGAGGTGAGAGGTTAGTTGACTTGGTGGTTGCTTGACTTGTGGAGAAAGAAAGCATGGGTGTGTGTACTTGACATGAGGTGATTGATTGATGGATGGATTGATTGATTGATGGGACATGTTGTAGAGATTCTCTTGGGATTGCAAAGGTACGTCATTTTTTTTCGAAATAGACGCTGGCCCACATCTCTTAGCCAGGGTATCAGATCAGTGCGCGAGTCGCGGCTTTGGAACCGCGGCAACGGTGCGGTCGCAATGGTACAAGTCTCGGATTAAGCCGACTCAAATCTACGGGATTCGACTTACGGTATCGCGCAAACGTCGATTATACATCGCAGGTTGCCGGAATTCGATGCGAAGGATCGCGGGATTCGACGGAACAGTACGAACTAGGATACGGGTCTTACATTTAACCAAATTGCTCCTAAGGAGTGGCCTACATAGAGCCAAACGTATCGTGGGCCCATGGCCTCACACAAGGACCTAAGATACATCGCCATGGGCCTCACTCTAGGGCTTAATACACATCACAATAGGCCTCACTCATGAGCCAGATATACATCACAATGGGCCTCTCATACGGCCTAATATATATCACAATGGGCCACATCCATGGGCCTCTCATACATTACATCGGGCCTCATCACATAGCCCATATATACATCTCATTGGGCCTGATATATAGGCCTCAAATACATCACAATGGGCCTCACACGTGGGCCGCTCATACATCATAAAGGGCCTCTTTACATGGGCTGTCAATATATCACAATGGGCCTCATACACAGGCTGAATATGCAACACAATAGGCCCCATACACGGGCCGCACCATAAATAACCGCGGACATAATGATCGAAAGATCATCGGGACCCTTCCACAAATAGCAATGGTGACAATGATCTCCACCGTTAAAACTCCACAGCGTCTATTTTCCATCCAATCTGTTAATATGGTCACAAAGACCTAGTTTAAGAGGAAAAATAAATATCATTTTGATCCAAAAGTTCTGTGCTCCTAAGGAGTTTCAATGGTGGGCGATCAATCCCATACTGATTATTACGGTGTGGTCCACCTGACAAATGGTTGGATGAAACATATACATCAAGGCGTGGTCTACCATAATCTGCACAGCCCGGATTTCAGGCAGGTGCACCACGTGTGGGACTCATCTAAATTGTAGATCTATGTCACGATCTCAACAAGGATGAACGGTATGGATTATTGCATATGCATCAGCGGTGGGTCCCACCATCCAGCCATCTGGACCGTGTGGATTAGACCCATACATTACAGAATGGTCCACCGTCCAGACATCTGGATGGTTGGAATAAAACACATAGATCATTAGGGCCCACCTGCTACTACAACAAATACATCAAGTACATCACTATCCAAATGTTTGACGGTGGGAATATATAACATATACATCAAGGTGGGTCCCATCCCACACGTGTGGGTGGGCCACGTCCAATGCAAATGGACGGCTGAAGAAAACACATTCATCATGGTGCGTCCCACCAACCGTCCATCCATATGGATGGTGTGGATATAGAACAAATACATCAAGGTGGGGTCCCACTACCCACACGTGTCACACGTGTGGGGTGGGCCCCATGCATCCAAATGGACGGACAATTTGAATATAACATGACCTCATGGTGGGACCTCAGAATTTGCTGTCGTCAGTGCATCTGCCATGTTGCTGGGCAGATGGACGGCTCAGATAAAACACAGACTGTGAGGTGGGTCCACACGTGTGGGACCCACCAAAGGATAAAGTTGATTATATATATATATATATATTTTATTTTTATTTTTTTTACACGGTCTAGCAGCTGCTGCTGCTGGACGTCCAACACATTGGACGGTCAGGATTAGGTGGGCCCAAGATTTGGCCAGGTTGGATAGCAAAAATAAATAAAAATAACGCGGGCTCCATGATCAGGGCCATGGATGGACGGTGTAGATAAAATACATACCTGATCAGACCCACAAACCCCTACTAACATTAGCACAGCAGCTATATAGCTGTTGTACACCAATCCATCCCTGTACTAGATAACAAAAGGTGGGTCCCACGTGGTGTGGCCCACCCACTACATACATATGTGTATATATATTATATTATATATATTTATACACATCATGCCCTGCTCCAGCGTCCAGGTGCACTGGACGGACGGTTTGGATACTGGATACATACATCATGTGGGCCCCTAGATGCACGGTGTGCATTTAATACATATCAATGGTGGGTTCCCATGGATGGTGTGCACCCTACACAAACATCAAGGTGGCCCCACGTCCAAGCAATGAACGGTGGGGATGGAACATATACATCACAGTGGGGTCCATATGTCCTAAAAACAGACAGTATGGATATAATACACATGTCATAGGTGGGCCACACTCCATCACAAAGAGAGAGAGAGAGAGAGAGATAGAGAGAGAGAGATAGAGAGCGACATATAGTTGAGGGACCCCGCTACTATGGGCCCCTTTAGGATCTACAACACATACATCAAAACGGGTCCCACCACAAGTGGGCCTTAAAATAAAAATCAATGGTGGATTACCCACATTCAGCCTCCTTCTTTAGCTCCTTGGACTCTTATGCTCCTTGTCTTTGATCTTGTTGGACGTTGATGAAGAATGGAGGGTTGAGATGGGAGATGAGAGAGTGGGAAAGTGGGTCACACTTGTTCTTTAGGAGAGCTTGGACGTTGAGTGCTTGCTCTTGGAAATTTGGAGAATGAAGATAGAAATGAGAGAGATAGAGAGAGAGATAGAGAGAGAAATGATGGAGAAAAGGGATGGGAATGGGAAAGCATGGGTTGGGTTGAAATTTGTGTAAATGAGGTATGGGTGGGGAGAGAGAGAGTTGACTTGTGAGGGGGGTGAGGTGACATGGGGTATAGGTGATGTACTTGAGATAAGGTATGTACTTGATTGATTGATTGATGGGACATGTTGTAGAGATTCTCTTAAAATTCACATCGTGCGGCATTTCTTTGGAATGAATGCGGGCCCACATCTTCTGGCCCGGGTATCGCCTCGATGTGCGAGACACGACGTTGGAACCGCAGCAACGGCGTGGTCGTAAGGATACAAGCTTCGAGTCAAGCTGACTCTGATATACGGGATAACTTAGGATCACGTGCAAACACCGATAACAGAACGCGGGTTGCCAGAATTCGACCGGGAGGACTGTGGAGGCCTACGGAACGGAACAGGCTAGGATACGGGTCTTACATGGGGCCCACCTTGATACGTATATTATATATCCACGCAGTTCATCCGTTTTCTTAGCTCATTTCATAAAATTATTCCCAAAATTATGTATATTCAAATCTTGGCTGTGCCACACCACTGTAAAAACTGATGAATAACCATTATGAACTTTTTGTACGCTCTAGAAGTTTTGGATTAAGCCTATATTTTTATTTCCCTTCATCCAGTTCTGGGCAAATAAACATTACAGATTTTCTTACAGTGCCCCTATGAGTTTTAATGGTCAGTGTTCAATCACCATTGTTCCTGTGGTGTTGTCCACATGAGATTTGTATCTACTTGAATTTTGCGACCATGTCCTGAACTGTGATGGAAAAACGGATGGACGCCCGCTAAGGTGTTACAAGGGTTAATCACCATTGTTTGATGTGGTTGGGTCGACTTAAGATTTGAATCTGCTTCATTTTAAAGGTATTTTCCTAAAATAAGCTGAAAAAACTGACAGATGGTGTAGATATATAACCCAAGAAACGGATTAACTATAGCCCTGCCACTAGCCAGGTGGCTGATGGTCGGAGTTCTGTGGGCCCCACTATTATGTATGTGTTTCATCCATGCCGTTCATCCATTTTTACAGATTATTTAATGGCGTGATCCCAAAAATGAGAGGGATATAAATCTTAGGTGGACCACACCATAGGAAAACAATATTGATTGGATATCCACCATTAAAATCCTCTTAAGGTCCACTATGTTGTTTATTTGACATCCAATCGGTTAATTAGGTCATACAAACCTAAATGAGGGGGAAAAAAAAAACAAAGATCAGATTGATCCAAAACTTTTATGGCCCCTAAAAAGTTTTTAATGGTTGACGTTCATTCAACATTGTTTCATGTAATGTGGTCCACTTGAGATTGTGATGTAACTCATTTTTTCTCTCATGCCCTAAAATGATCTAGAAAAATATATGGATGACTTGGATGAAACATATACATCATGATAGGGCCCACAAAGCACCGACCATTAGCCATCAGCAGGTAGCCAATCCGTTTCCTATAACACATACACCAAGGTGGTCCCCACAGCCACGGGAACACCTACCACGACATTCCTGGGCACACAATCTACTAAAGAGTAGAGTTGGCCATCGGTCCGAGTCAGATCGGATTGGGACCAACCCGATCCGATCCGAAATTTGAATACTCTGACCCGAATTCGATCCGATCCGGGACCGAGTTCGGGTCACTTGACCCGGACCGATCCGAACTTTACATTGTATGATCCGATCCGGGACCGACTCGGTCAGGAAAACTGAGTCGGATCGGATTTGGCCTGGTTCGGATCCCACCATGTCTACACGCACGACATCAGCTATCTTGTCTTCTCTTGAATCTGCTTAAAGCCCCCCATCCTACCTTCAATCACAATGGTCCATTATCCAAACACCACTGACACACAACGAAAGAATATCCAAACCCTTAAATCAACCTTACTCAATCTAATTAGTCTGAATTTATAATCACCCAAAATCAAAATACTCAAATACATTAGTACCATTTTCCCACTTTCTCCTTTTCAAAACACAAGTTATTTAGCTTCCGTTAGTAAAATATCACATTTTGAGGCACATCCAAACACACCCAAAACCAAAATACAAATCTTTAGAAGTTAGAACTCACGAACATACACTCTCAAATCTGTATATACACTTAAGCTTTCTACTACAAAGCTAAAGAATCCGATTCTAGCATAGACGGATACGGATACTCCCCGTGTATATCCACTACCCAGACCCGCTCATCAAAGGCCTCCTGCATCTCTTTTGGCACAAAAGAAGTCCGACACAATGGGCATGTCTTCTGATCAAGGTCCATCCAACGGTCCAAACACGTTCGATGGAATATGTGACGACAGTTCGTCAACCGTCGGATCTCTTCTCGGCCCTTGAACTCATAGAGACAGACTGCACAGCTGTCTGACATGGAATCGCCGCATAGATCTTCATATAAAACAACAGGCCTGATCTCTCGTATCAGCATCATTGAAAATGAACGGTGTCGATGCTGATGGGTGGGATTGGTGGGCCATGTAACGTCCAATTCGATGAATTCAACGAAAGATGCAGCAGATGAGTTTTCTGATGAAACCCAGAAGAGAAAATGCATGTATGAGGGTTCGGGTGTGGGCAGAGAGGGGTGGGGAGGTAGGGTCAAAAAAAAAGAAGGGAAAATTTATATATATAGTTACTACACTCGGTCCGGTCCGGACTGGATCGGATCGGATCCAAACGGATCGGATTTCGGTTCGGTTCCGCCAGATTTAGTACTTACCCAAATCTGATCCGAATACCGTTTGCATCTGCTCGCTCCTACCCTATCCTAACCGATCCAAGAGATCGGTTATTTTCGAATCGGGGCGGATCGGGTCGGATCCGCCGGTTCAGGTCCATCTTGCACACCTCTACCAAAAAGTCATGAGTAGGGATCCATCATCGGTTCATATAACTGTCAAAATACGATTTAACATAAATCGGGTGATATTATCATCAAAGCTGGATCGTTTACATCTGAAGTTAATGAACGGTTACGAACCAATTGTCGATATTGATCTTACTACATTGAAGATCCAGTCCACTTTCGGGAAATGATTTGGATCTTATACGATTCTCCTTCAGTCGTGCGGGTCGCTTCAGCTATTTAAATCCTGAGAGATGATGCGGTGAGGCCGTAGAACCGTAGCATGGTATGGCTATCCTTCCGCAGCATAAGTGACAGAGTTAATGATCCATCGGGACCGTTCGTCTAATTTTGTCTAATTTTAGATGGAAGGTAAATAAATAAAATCATAAATCAGACGACTAGCAATTTCAGATCGGAGGCCACAAAAGCAGCGACGTGGGCAGACAAACAATCTAACAGTGAACATTCATTTTTCGAAAGTCGAGGAAAACTGATAGGTCTAAAAAGTGCGTGCTTTAAAAGATATTACAGCCATTAAAAGCATAGTTAGATGGACGGATCTTATTGACGCGTTTGCTTTTGAAAGATGGCTCTCCCATTCTCCGACACGGCACTTCACTGGTGGATGACTTAAAAAGGTAACGGTTTAAAAGATTCCGTGAACTCGGACCGCTTCGCCTGGTCTCGAGTCATGACTCACCTGAGTCGGGTGTGAATCAGTCCGAATCGCTAGTGGGTGAGTTGTCCGGGTATCTTTATATTGAGCAGGTTCCACGAGAGTCGATTAGCCGCGACCCCGGATCCAGCCAGGTCGGTGCAACCCTGAACGTGGGGCCCACCTTAATGTATTTATTGTATATCTGCACTGCCCATCCGTTTTTCACGATTATTTTATTCCATGATCCCAAAATTGAAGCAGATACAAATCTCATGTGGACCACACGATAGGGATTGAATTCCCACCATTAAAAGCTCCTTTTGGGCAACAAAAGTTTTGGATAAGGCTGCTATTTGTGTTTTCCCTTCATCCAGGTTTGTGTGACCTTATCGACAGGTTGGATGGAAAATAAACATCATTGTGTACCTTAGGAAGTTTCTATTGGTGGGCGTTCAATGATCACAATTACCAATGATTTGGTCCACCTGAGATTTTTTGTAACTCCTTAATTTTTGGACCATATATTAAAATAACCTAGAAAATTGGATGGACAATGTGGATATACAATGCATTACATTGAGGTGGGCCCACGGTAAGGGACGCACCACCAGGCTGGACGCAGCTAATCAGCGTTCGTACTCCACTGAGTTTGAGTCGACTTGCACAGGATCCATCTGAGTCTAAAAACCAAGTTCACAATGTTTGTGTTGAGTAAGCTTATTCCACAACAACACGGTGCAAGCCCCCATATTTTTCATTGGATTCTAAAAGCTAGATCCACGACTCAGGTAGGCCAGGCCATGTAAAATCATGTCAAGAACCTTTAAAGTCATATGGGTATAATCCACCTAAGTTTTGAAATGACTTAGAATGCTTTGGGTGTCCACTCAATCATCCTCGAGAGGGGGCACATCTTTTGAAGGCATTGGATAGCAAATGCAAAGCACGGTGGCCCCAGTCACAATCTAAAAGCTATTAATGATGGGTGTCCTTATCCCCATTGATTCTTGTGGTGCGACCCACATCAGGTTGATTTTTGAGACATGGGCTGAAGTTGAAGGACCGCACCTTGCGGAGGTCCCGTTCACCACATTACAGTGAAAGCTTATTCTACAAAACCCACCTTGCATTAACATACTGAAAATGACAATGTGACTGATTCGATGTGTTGTCTCTTTGGAACGTGATAAAGCCGCCTCCTACGGACGCGGCTTAGGTAGATGGGGATCCACTGACCTGACTCTGGAGCCCAGGTGCATCCATGCTGTCTAAACGAAGCAGGTTCAAAAGTCAGTTGAACCATATCAAAGAAAACAGTGATGATTGACCATTAAAAATTTCTCCCGAGGCCACGAAAGTTTTGGATCAAGCTTATATTTGTGTAGTTCCTTCAGCCGGGTAATTGCGACATGGAAAATAAACATTTTGGTGGCCCCAAGGAGTTTTTAAACGTGGGTATTCAATCAACGCTTTTTCCTGTTGTGTGGTCCATATGATATTTGGATCTGCTTCATTTTTTTGGATTACGCCCTAAAATGAGATTTCAAATCAGACAGACGGCTTGGATGTATGGCACCGAAGCGTATTGGATGGTGTACCGCACCCCACCGACCTGACCGGTGTGTACGTGTCGTGCCAAGACGAGCGCTGACGCGTGGCCCCACATTGATGTATTTACTATATCCACACCGTGCATTCATTTGAAGAGATCATTTTAGAGCATGAGCTCAAATTTTATTCATATCCTAGACCAAAAAAAAAAAGAAGTGGGAACAATGATTCTCACCGTTAAAATATTCGTAGGCCGATCATAACGTTTATTTTCCATTACAGACCTGGAAGAAGAGAAAAAACAAATATAATATTGATTCAAAACTTCTGTGACCCCAAGAGGGTTTCAATGGTACGTTCATCTCCAGCTGCTTTTTGCAGTGGGTCCACTTGATTTTATTTTTGGGATCAAGCCTTAAGACGATCTCTCCAATTGGACGGACGGTTTGGATATAACATATACCTAATGGTGGGACCTACAGAGCCAGGTGACGTCAACACACTAGACAAGTCGGTGGTGTGTGGTACACGGCAAATCCGTTTCGGTATGGCACATACATGACGGTACTGGAGATGGATCTCGAGGCTGCATCCATCTTCAACCGTCCACGTGGAAAGGTCAAAAGGTAGATCCCACAGTGTACATAGATGTCCTTCTCTCCCGCACTCTCCCTCTTTTTCTTTTTCTTTTCTTTTTTTTTTTTCCATACAATAATAATAATCTTCTACAAAATGGTCTCTCTAGTCTCCCACTTGGATGGCCCATGGTTCTTAAGCCATAATTGGCAAGACAATACAATCTATTCATTATCTCATCTTTTCTCCTCACTCAGCCTTATTCAAGGGAGTGTACACAAGTTGATCCGAGTCAAACTGGGCTCAACCCAACCCGACCCAATCACCAGCCACACCCAACCCTATCTAGGGACAGACGGCATTCTCACTTCTCTGTCTCAAATTATTAGGATAAGGATTTATATATATATATATATATATATATATATATATATATATATATATATATATATATATATATATATATATATACGGAAACGCTCACCTGCGAACCAGTTCGTACGTACTACGTACGAACTTTTTTGAGAACCCATCATACGTGATGTGGATCCAAAATCTGAACCGTTCATGTGAAGCAGCACCTCCTGAAACCCCCAAAACCAAGTTTTACTTTGATCTAAAACTTTGATGGGCTATGAAAAATGAAGACAGTTTCCTCCCTTGATTTGCATCTCTCTTTGCTATGGCCCACCAGAATATTAGTTAGGGGTGAAAATTTACAACATAAGGTTTTATGGGATTCCGCATCACATGGACCGTTCAGATTAGACACACATGGCACGTGTGCAAAGGTGAGCACGTGCGTAGGTGCGCAGGGGAGCATGACTCTCTCTCTCTCTCTCTCTCTCTCTCTCTCTCTCTCTCTCTCTCTCTCTCTATATATATATATATATATATATATATATATATATGGCCGGGTCGGGCCAGGTCGAGTCGAGTTTTGGACCGGGTGGGGCCGAACTGGGACATGTTTGAACTCGACCTGAACTCAGTTCCGATCGGGCCGAGTCAAGCTTTTTCTGGCTGAGTCGAGCGAGTTAACCGGGTTAGCGCGGTTTGTGTACAGCCCTACTTATACCTTTTCCTGTCCATTTGGAGGCCACCTATCTAATATTTAGAAATATCCATTTTTGGCCAATGTTTTAGGTATGGGAAGTCTTTGGCATCGTCTAATAATTGTCGATTTGATTTACAATGTGGATAATGAAAGGCTACCGATTTAATTTCTAGAAGTGTCTGATGTAGTTGATGTTACTGACAATTGTAGACAACAGTTGTCTTTTTATATTTTAGAGAGAAGAATCAATCTCTCCTTTCCTGTTCTTTAATTGATTTACTTTCCAAATATAAGATTAGATTTACTTTCCTTTCAAAGAATTGTATATCCCAATTCAAACCTTATTGAGATAAAGTAATATACATGGAAAATACTAGAGAATTCTCTAAAATATCTTATCATGGTATCAACACCCTATTAAACTATTCTTTAACCTCAGTTAAGCTTTAATAAAAACACCTCCAAAAGGCTTGACATACGTCAAGAGACTGTGCGAGTTAGGCAATGTACCTTTCAGACAGGTCTTAGAAATACCAGACGGACCAAATTGGTTAATTAAGGGGTTAGCCAAAACGATTTCGACCTAATCATCAAGGGCTTCCAGAAACCCAAAAATGTATGTCATGAATAAAGTTTTCTCTAACTAGCCTAAAAGCCCCCAAAACCTAGATGATTTGGCTAGAAAGAGGCTGTGACACAACCCGAAGATGATTGATGGGTCAGATTGGTAATCCTATAGTTCAATACATTCAGATGATAGCCAATCTTGCAGGACATTCGGACATTTCAAATGTGTACAATGACAATCAAGTCACATTTTTAAGATTCCAATGGTATATCCACAAAAGTTGAGTCGAAAGGGTCCTCAGCAACTCATGAAGATAATCACTAAACTTGATTGACCGACACCAATGTTTGGTGATACAGGGACCCCTAGAAACCTTGGAACCTTTGAATCTAGTAGCCATAATGCAAAAAGTGACCCTTTAAGGGGAGTTGCTGAGTACCCTTTCAACTCAATAGGTGCCTGAGGTACTGGTTATTAAAAGCAACACTCGGACGATATAATAATAACCTCCTTAGGATAGCCTGTCAAAGCTGCAAAAAGCAAAAGTACTTATTTTCAATTAGTGCCTGAAGTACTGGTTAAATGTCTATTTAAACCCCATCACAGTAGACCATCAGGGAGGGAGAGAGAATAGTTGCGTAGCCATGGTGGTTTAAAAGAGTTTGGGGTTGTCGCGGGTTGGCACACGACTATCGAAAGGTAGCTATACTTCTTGTCTTCCACTATAACTCACAAATCTTAAAGACATGATCCATCTTCCCATGGAGATACTAAACTAAAGTTGAAGAAGATACTAAACGCGAAAGAGTAGAGTTAGGATTAGAGACATCCTACCATCCTTTCTGCTAAAGAAAAGGTGTCTAGTTTCTCTTTTTCTTCTCACATCTCATATCAACCCTTACTCCATTCAACATATCCCAAGACACTTATAAAGCTCACACATTCACTCAGTCTTCTTGCACTCTTCAAAGGCACATCATCATTACAGTTATGGTTCAAGGGAACTAAAGATGCTTTAGGATTTAAGAAGATCTTTAACAAGGTGTTTTGATGGGGCTCCTACACTTTAGGTAAGAAAGTATATTTGAGTCCACTATGTTTGAAAATCATTCCTTGTGTAGGATTGGGTTTCATAGTTTGAAATACTAAACTCTACAAAGTCCTTGTTTAGACCTTTGATGGGAGAGTACATTCATCATTCTTGTGTAGAACTTCATGTTGGAGTTTGAGATTCAAACTCCTTAAGACCTTACATAGGCCATCGATGGACTAAAATCATATAGAACTTGTGTAGGTTGTAAAAGTTTATGATGAACCTAATTTAAAACCATCTGAATAGTGAAATCTGACATACTCTAGGAGAGAGTACATCAGCCAAGAGTGGAGTAAGCACATAACTAAATCACTATACATCGTGTGCAATGGGCTGAATGTTTTATCTCTTATCTATTATATTTCGCTAAACAATATACATGATTTACTTTATTGTAGCAAACATATTTGACAGAATACCTGAATGATGTTTTCACTTGAACAGATTGCATAGTTGCACTTCTTGTTTGTACAACTTTACATAAGTGTTTGAAGTAAGCGCATATAACTTACTTAGTTAAAATTTAAAATTTTCTATTCACCCATTTCTAGGACATTAGCCATATATTCAAGATTCGCTTGTAATAGTAAAACTGCAATTTCATATATGAAATAAGGTATTTAGATATACTCGACTCTGTCGAGCAGACAATCATGGAGATATGCTCTTCCTCTTCAATGAGTGTTTTAATTTTAACGGCCATAACTTACTACTGTCCAACGTAAGCTAACAAGGAGTTATCATTCCTTTATCTTAAAGTAGCAAGATCTGCCCTTATGAGTGCTACATTTATATTGTACATAAAGAGGCTACAAATGCTTGGGTAAGTTGTTCCCAAGTCTTTATCTAATAAAGTGACGTGTACCATTCTAACACATCACCCTTTAAAGACTTTTGAAATAAACAGATTAATGCTCTGTCATTCCCTGCCACAACATCAAGATCCCCACAAAATACTTTGAGGTGAGTTATAGGGCTTCTCGTGCCATTGTATCATTTGTATTTCGATACTTTAAAGTTTTGAGGCACCTTGGCATCCAGAAAATGGCAATGATCATTGAATTTGGTGGACGGGAGATCCACTCCATGCCATTTCTGGAATTTACTTTTCATGGCCCTATGTTACTCATTGAAATGTTCCTAGAGTTGATCAATCTCAGAGGGGCTTGAATGGAAAGGGTTTTCCCCCTCCGGTGTATGCATAACTGGCAGGAGGGACCTATTTGTTGCTCCCATTAAGGGGAGTGTGCTAGAATGAACTTGAGAGAGGAGATTATAAATGAAAAAAAAAGAAGCATGGTGGCGAGATAGTGTTGACTATTAGAATGTACATGTTGTGGTTGGTTGGAAGGGGACTGGCTCCCTTTAGGAGGAGAATGTTGGAATTGATTGGCTGTATACAAAATTGAACTTTGAATCAGTGGACTGATTGGAGCGATCAGTAGTTGTGTTGCCATGCTTTGGCTTGTAAGGTGGCTCCACTTTGAAGGAAGCAGGTCAAGAGGTTTTCTAGCCTATTCATGATGAGGGCTAGGTTGGTAATTGAAGGAGCAGCTGCGGGTTCATGGGTTTACCACGTGGGATACTCTAGGAGGGATCCTGTATTGTCTCCTTAGATTGACATGGTTGTTGATGTGCAAATTCAGATAGAGTTCTGGTTCTCCTGCACTATCTTTGAAGGGCGGCAACCCGTAAGTGATTTTTTAACACAATGGTTGTGGAAAGATCTACTTTTTCTTAAGATTAGTTCACTACGCACTCTCTTTTTTGTGTTTTTTTTAAATATTTTTTTTAATGTTTTGATTTCTAAAATAAAATTAAAACAGAATGTAAAGTGCATAATGTATAGGCATAAATGTAAATGGGAGCAATATGCACTAAAATGACAAAATACTTATAAGAAAGTAAAAATGGACAAGTATGGAATTGGAATCCTGGACGATTGCATAAAAGTAAAATAAACTAATAAAGACTGGAAGTTAAAGAATCCCTAAATATGTACATCCTGATATTCCGAGTCAGGCCTTGGTTAATGGTTAGCACTCCCAAGTAGAGTCGTCATTCTGTGAACGCTGATGAAAATGCTAAGGGTGGTGGGGGACCGAGGGCGTTCACGCATCCCTATCAGATCGGTTGTGGTTGAACATGCCGAGCGTGGGCATTTATGATAGAAAAATAAATATAGGGCTAAGCATACACAAATTTCTGATGTGAAAGGATCTGAGATTTTAACAAGTTATAGAGCATACGTCCAAAAAATGTTCAACATATAATACGTGATGATTTTGGATACTACTGGCTTTAAATAAGACATGATTCAGGATTCTGACAAGTCACGGATCATAGACCTAATGGAAGTTGACGAAGAGTGACTATGGAGGGAAGTAATGATGTCATGAGTGTCACTTGCATCACATACACCCCACTCATTTCCTTTAGTGTGGAACTCTAAGATTGTAAGCTTGATTTGTTTTCCTTGGTTATGCAATACCTTTCTTAAGGTAATTAACATGATGGTTCATCTAAACACTTATAGAGTCACCACTAGGTAGAAAAAGGTTTAAGAATCTATTGTCGGCTATGATCTATAAAATCACAAAGAGAACAAGGAGTCCGAAGAATCCTTGCCTCAAATGACTCTTGGATCGATTTGCATCATAGATTTTGAGTAAGGGCCTCGATTATTAAAAAAAATGAAGGGGTTCAACACCCTTTTCCACCCGTGCAAAGCACGATTCTACTTTGCTAGGCTATACATTTTTAAAAGGGGATTCAAAGGAACTTCCAACAAACTGAAGAAATAAAAAATATTATATTAGCATATATACCTACATAAACAGAGAAAGAAACTAGAACATAGTAAAGACATGAATCATCTAAAAAAGTAAACTAAGAAAGGAGCAACATTAAAGTTTTGGTTGTCCCATTAAACCACCCTTGTTTTATGTAGAAGATCCCTAAAAGGGCAACTGTACCATATACTCAAAGCAACATCGAAACAGAGCCTACTAGTAAGAGTCTATGTGAATAAAAAATGAAAGCAAAATAAGATGCCAACGTGTGCAAGAATTTTGGATTCGTCGGGAATATGCAGACATGAAAAGGGGTTAGCCCTTTGCTTTGTGTTGGCTATCGATTCCTTTGTTAAAGAAAGGAAAAGGGGAGAGAGTAGCTTATAAAAGGCTTGAGGCTAGACAAAGAAAGAAAGCTTGCAGAGCTTTCCTTATTTAGGATTAGCTCTTGGATTTCTCTTTTGCATTTCTTCTTTGGCTCTCTGTCTTAAAAAAGACTCTTAGTCCTTTAGCCATGTGTCTTCCCCTCTTCCTCAATGCGAAAATACTTTTAAATAGGCAAAACCGAACGCTTTAGTGGTGACATGTAGTTTGGTTCGATTTTGCCAAGCCTCCAATCGAGTACTGCTAACTAGGCATGGAGTTAGGTCCGAAAAAATAAAACCAAAATTATTAGGCAGTGAGGCTATGAATGGTCTAGCAAAGCAAAAGACTGCAACTAGCAGTATGGTGGTTGGCTTTGATTGAAATCAACCAAGGGGTGGCTAGTTTTGACTAAAATCAGCCACCCAGTGGTTGTGAGATCAAAACTTACTACGTAAGGGTAGGTTTTGAGTGATCTGATGTGTGGCTCGATTTGGCTCGCGATCAGTTATCTTAGTATATTTTTATTTGTGCAAATCATCCTATTAGAGTCTATGTAAAGTCAATAGCCAAAATTTAACCATTTGTTTGATGGTGGGGTGTTTACAACTAGTAATGGCAATTGCTATTGTGTTTTATAAATCTGTGTTGGAAGAGTACGCCTCCTTAGTTAATAAGTGAGCCCCCTTCTCTCACATGTGTGCATGGGGAAAGGTAATGGGGTTATTGTCACATCAAGTAGCATGAGTTGTTTATATATATATATAAGATTAGTAAGAGGTTTGGACGTAAGGGGAGAGAGAGAGAGAGAGAGAGAGAGAGAGAGAGAGAGAGCGATTTTAAGAGTTTTTTTTTTCTAATTTTCTATAATCTATAACATTTAAATAAGAGATGAGGAGACTTATTTATTTTTATGTTTCCTTTTAAAATTTTATTTATTTATTCTCATTTTGAAGATATGTATGTCTTCAATTAAAATTCATCTCTACATAGTGTTCTTCCTTCAATCTTCTACTATTTGGTTTATTTTATTGATCATCCATGATTTTTCATTTTTTATTTTTAATGTTAGAATCAATGATTAGCTTTTTTTTTTTTTTTTTTGCTTTCAAGTTTTGGATTCATTTAATAAATATAACATGAAATTGGTGTATACACATGCATAAGATGGAATTTTGGTATATATAGTTTTAATATTTTTAATTTCAAAGATTATGATATATTTTTTTTAAAATTATTAATAATTTGGAGTATTTTATGTAATTAAATCAACAATCAAACTTAAATTTCAAGTTACGCGTTGTGATTCACGTAAAATCCTATATAACATTGTTGTATATTCAAAATTCTACACCATTGTGTAAATATCTAACTTTTGAATGACTATGATGTAAATTCTTAAACTTTTTATATTTGTTTACGTGTTTAAATTGTTAAAAGCTATAAGATCATGTATTTTATGTACAAGAGTATTTTATGGAAAGCATATATGAAAATAACTTTAGAAAGTGTGTTCTTTATAAAAAGGTTTTTTAAGGAAGTGTGTTATTTTTAGAAAGTTTGTTGATTATTAGAATGTACAATAATTATTGAAAAGCATGTTAGTTTATTGAAAGTCTATTTTATTTTTAAAAATTTTATGTTTATTATAAAAAGTTTATTTATGAAAAGATCATATGTGATTGGATGTATGAATCGAGAGGAATTCATGCATTAATAACTTTGGAACACTGAAAAATAGTTGGGAGACTAGAATGTCTCATGGGTTGAAAATTTTAGAAACTAAAATAAGTGAGGTTATGTGATTCTTAGGTTGAAAGACTTTAAACTCCAATTGGTACCTCTTGGATTTCTACCATAGACCCTTTGTGTGAGTGAGAATGTCCAGATTGTAAAAGGTTCCTAGTACTAAATTCAAGTTGTTTTTGCCTGACAATGCTGAATGGTCCCCCACCTTGGTTTGAGTGAGGTTATGTAGGATTTCAAACTTAATTAAAATAGAGAATGAGTGTTATATTAGCGAGAGTTTTAGTCTACTTGTGATAAAAAGGCTCGGGTGTTTTGATGGCTGGTGTAGTTTGAATGAAAGCATTTTATATATATACACATTCATGTTGCATCTATATTTTAAAGCATGTGTCATATTGTAATTAAAACTCGACCCTTATTTTATAATTATTCTTATTTTTAAATGTTCTACATCTTTATATTATGGTAATTTAGTTATTTCTGTAAAAACTACCATTTAAAAAAAATAAAAAATTGTTATTTTTAGATACATGGCTATATATATAAAGAATAATAACAATTTTTGAGAACTTGTAAGTTTTTCTTATTAAGTGCATAAAAACTCACTCTTTTGAGAATTTAGTTTCAAGGTTTGAAGTAGAGGAAAGTGCACGAGAGGAGGAATAATACTTAGGCGTTTAATTTAGTTTCTTTTCCAATAGTTGAAATAGTTTAGGTTATTTATGTACTTTAACAATTATTATAATGAGGTCTTATATAGTAGGCTTAGTGAGTAGTTTGATTTGAATTTGATTTATATATGATTAGATGATTATTTATTTCGGAGTGTAGACATGAATTTTTTTCTTATAGTTGATGGGGGTTGATTAGAGTTTGTTTCTTATTTGTCGTATGTAAGGTGGAATGTATGTGAATGAATATTATATTTGTATAGAATATATAGCATATATATCTTACACCATATAACTTAAAACTAGAGTTATCATACTCGGGTGCTACATTTTGGAACATGAAACTAATCATTTATTCCATTTATCTTCTTTTGATATTTTAGATAAATAAAAATTAATAAATTTTCTCTTAATATATCTTGCTTTTCATGTTGTTTATTTGTTGATATCTCTTGCTCTTCACTTTGTTTATTTAAGATTAAATGTATACATTTTTCTTTTAATACTTCTTAATCTATTATCTCTTTTGAGATTGTGTTTACTGATGTTAAGAAACCATCTTCGATTATATTCACATCTAGCATGTGGTATTATATATGATATTTCTTGTATTCCAAGTCACAGGTATTCACAATTTTTTGATAGTTTTATACTATGGTGGCCACACAATTTGTGAAAAGATTAAGATTCTTGGTTTAGATTTATGGAGTAAATCTTTATAAAGTTGAGGCTTATTTAATTTATTGTGAGATGATTTATTAAAAAAATTGTGCAAATAAACCATAGTAGAATTGTGTTATTGAATAGAAGAATTGACACATTGTTGAGATGACTAACACTTTCATGGTGGATACCTTTGTTCCACATATATTTTAAGATAAGGTGATATTGTGAAAACCTGTGCAAACAAACCATATTAGAACAATGTTATTGAAATGAAGAATTGACATATTGTCGAGATGGCCAACACCTTCATGGTAGAGACCTTTATTCCACATATATTCTAGGCCAAGCTCGAAGCGATGATGCACTCTATCTTTCTTATAAACTGCCTGTTGATTAAAGTTCTTAGCAATATATGTCCTTATTTTATTTTCTTTTATCATCTTTCTTCTTACTCATTGTTGACAGTTCACATTGACAAATCATGTAAACATCGAACTAAAATAGATGGCTAACCCCAAACCCACAATCGTAGGAAAACCAACAACTCAAAAACCCTTATTAATAATCCACTTACCAAAACCTATCAAAGCATCCCATAACTTTATCCAAAAGAACAGGGGATCCTACATGCCCACTTAGGCCCAACAAAAGAGGGCATAGTGGAAAATTGCATTGCAACTGTTGGCACCGTTTGAGACACTCAGGGCCCACTAAAAGACACCATGGTTCACCTTAAGGTAGCCTAGATGAAAAAAAAAAAAACAAAGAAAAGAAAAGACAAGTATATAAACCAACGACAATCTAATTACCATCGTTAGTCAAAAGTTAACTAAAATGTCCACATGGTTACTCTTAGGTCTTGAAAATCTCTAAGTCGGTTGTACTCAGATTCAAGCTCCAATCTAAAAATGATTATTTACTTTTAGATCTCAGTGAAATAATAAGTTTTACCACTTACCAAACCAACAAGGAGAAGCTTACGAACATGCCATGCGACAATTTTGCCCTTAAACTTCTCTCCTATTACTCAAATGCCATCAACTCATTTATAAATACCCTTTACCCCCTCTCATTTAAGACATGCTTGATTGTGGTGTAAGGGAGAAAAATACTATTATGTTCTCTACAAGAGAGAGAGAGAGAGAGAGAGAGAGAGAGAGAGAGAGTGGCCTACCCACTCATCCATTCAACCCAAGTCATCTATAATAGCCATACACACCTCTAACCCATCTCAATGGTTCAATTCAATTGGACTAGGGTTAAGATTTAAGATCCACACTCATCTTTTCTTATACCCCCTTTGGCACCTTGGATTTAATGGTAAATGGGTGCATTTCAAA
Source organism: Magnolia sinica (assembly GCF_029962835.1). Taxonomy (NCBI): domain Eukaryota; kingdom Viridiplantae; phylum Streptophyta; class Magnoliopsida; order Magnoliales; family Magnoliaceae; genus Magnolia; species Magnolia sinica. Next base: position 37,516,846 of record NC_080576.1, read on the forward strand.
TCCAAATAGTTGCATTCTACATTTGGTAATCTTGTATTTAGAGTTAAATGGAATTGGAGGTATTTCAAATCTATCATTTTGATGTATTTTGAAATCTCATCAAAATACCGAGATTCTAGTGTAATCCAAAGGAAATGTCTTTTTTGCTTCCTTTTTAAGAGTAAGAGAGTTGTATATGTAACAAAGATGTCTTTAGGTCACTAATCCACTAGACACATAGCACGCTGATAATACTCAAAATAATTCAATTATCAACTGCAATATTAAAATTACATCAATAAAATTATATGAATCATCTAAATATTGGACATATAAATGGATAGTTAAAAAATGTTGACGAGTCACTTGTTTGTGATCCTTACATATTTGGCTCACCCAAGGCTTGAAATTTCCTCTTTTTTTGGCTAAAGTATAAATTTTAATGGGTTTATTACAATCATTTTATCAAATATCACATATATACTAATATGTTATATGAAAGTAGATTCAGTTATTCAAATCTAAGCCCTGTGAATATATTGAAGAATTCCAATGCCCTTCAAATATAAGCTTCCAAATTGAAGATTTAGATTCTAAATACAAATAAGGATTTAAAATCATCTTGATTCTAATACGATTTGAATTCCAAAGTATTCTAAATCCAAGCTCCCAAACAGGCCCTTAAGCGTGTCGTAGCTCTCACTTCTCCTCTTAAATCTCCAGATGCATGGGGGGTGATAAGATCGTCTTTTTCTTCTTTTTTTTGCTTTTATTATATTATGCATTTTTCTTCTCATACATCCCCTTGCTCATATCACAAGTTATTATTGGACGTGTGCTCTATGACTTACCAAGTTCTTGGACACTAGTGCATCAGAAACCAAGGGTCACCTAATCTTGTTCTATTCATTTTCTTTTCTTTTTTCTTTTAACTACCGTCTTCTTAAGTCCCCATCGAGGTTGAGACATTATGTATCTTAGGTGGTGCATGGAGTCGAGCAGTAGTTCCCTAATCAATTTTGGACATTGTTCATAATTGATTAGTTAATAATAAGTCCATCCAGAACCCTAAAAATCCTAAAATTCTTAAAATTCTACAAATTAGTCATCATAGTGAGTGCGGGCAAAGAATGATGCATAATCCATTCCTTTTCTGCCACTAAGGTCCTTACTTAAAATCACCAGGCACAAACCATGCAAAGAGTCATTCTCATTGGGGAGTCTTCAATTCCTCAATTGAAAGCAATTATATTGTGTGTAACTGACTATTGATTTTAAGTCTTATCAACTTATAATAACTCCAAGTTGAACATACTATCTACTTGAGTCAATATCATACCACCTAAATCAAGCATCCACACGGAAGCATCTGCAAGACATACTAGATTTTGCATGGAAGCGACCCACCCATGGGAGAGCTTTCATACTCATTATTTTGCATTTTTGGATGTATTTTTATGTTCATTTTTCCTAACATGAATATAATAAATTATATCAAAAGTTTGTTCATAGCATGTATCTTGGGTTCACGATACTCAAAGGGATCATCGTTGCTATGATTCCTCATATTCATTGAGTTCTTGTATTGATAAATATTATCTTCTTAGAAAATGTTTCATTTCATACGCAATTATCACCCACTCCAATTGTTTGTTTTGTTGTCTCTAAAATATTAACTTAGTTACTTGATATCCCTCTTGTACCAAGTTTGAATCTCATTCGTCATTTGTAAAATTATCAATGATGAGAGAGAAAGAGCCTCCCTTACATTCACTTCCTCCTACTCCTCAACTTACATTCGATCCATCCCTTCAAAAGGTATGTCAATCTACATGTACATCATATCCTCCTAATTGACTCATTTTCTATATATTTTTGGGTCTTAAGTCCATTTCTATTCTTACTTCCTATTCTTAAGCTTTTGCATATTAATATTGAAGAGACGTCATGGCAGAAGGCTTACATGCATTAGCATATTCTATACATAGGACCTTGTTCCTCACCCACATGGTCAACAAGTGATTAGTAGTAAGTAGGTATATTTTATAAAGCTAAAGTCCGAAAGATCCCATGATTAATATAAGGCTTATCCCTTGTCAAGGGCAACAAGCAGGAGTATGACATTGACAATAAGGAGAACTTTATACCAGTGGTCAAGATGAAGATCGTTTAAACACTTATTGTTATTGCTGGTACTCTTAATTGGCCTACTGGACTAATTGATGTAAAGAATGTATTTTTTCATGGAATTTACAAGAAACTCTGTACATTGCTCCATCTCATGGTTCAAACATGTCTAAGAAAGATTTGGGCTATATTAAGTATCCAGTGGCTAGTTTTAATAGTTCCGTTAGGTTATTATTGATAGGACTCAAATTTTATATATTTATCCCCTCTTACACATTGCTTTCCCATGAAATTTCATAGTAATATAACTTAATTAGATGTGTTTTCAACATCAGGATAATTTTAAATTTTAAGTTAAATCTGTGCTTAAAACGTCAATTTAAAGACCGAAAGAAGATCATTGGAAGAATTGAAGAATTGAGGATGACGTTAAAGATCTGAAGTGTCAAATATCCAAGGAAATAAATTACCAATGTGAAAAAAGCAACCAAAGAATAAGTACTCTTAAATTGGAAGAAAACAATAGAGTTCGATTGATCAACCACAGGATTCGATTGATCGATAAGATCCCTAAGAGGTCTCAATCGATCGGGGATTAGACTGAGAAAATTCAGAATTTCTATCAAAACTCACTGGACACTTTTTGTTATGTTCAATCGATCGAAGTTTAGAGTTTGGTAGCTCGATAGTTAACAAAATTTTAAATTTTAGTTGTTAGATGTTTTTGGAAAAGTTTAGTTGATTGATTGATCAATCGATCGACGGTGGCAGTAACTGCAAAAATTCACGATTTTTTAAAGGTGGTGCAAAAATGCAAATATCATAACTATATAAGGAGATGTTTCTTATGTTTGTAGATATACTCTAGGGTTTTAAGAGAGAAAGCTTTGAGGTGGGCCAACAATGCCTTCTTTTGCCTATTTCTTCTTCAATTCTATTAGTTTCTTTTGTTTTAGAGATAATTATGTCTAACTAATCTCTTAGTTAAGGCTAAGGGGTCAACTTTCTAGTTTAATTGCAACATTTTAGTTTATTTGATTTATACATCAGATTGATTAATGAATATTTAATTGAATTTGATTTGAATTTCATTTTATAAGCTTTTGGGTTGTTTATTTCTAAATTCGTTGTGAACTCCGATTACATCAAATGTTTTAATTTTGTAATTGATTATCTTTATTAGAGAAAAAACTAATTTGTAAAATTTCTTGATCTATTGTAGACTTTAGGCACAATAGATCCTTTGAATTTCTTGCGACCGATGTGAGTGCTTCATGAGAGAATCGTGTAATTGAATTCATACCTTGTTGGATATTTATGAATGGTTTAACAGATTTATTTTTTAATTAGAATGAATTATAATTCAGTTCTAATTGAATTATAAAAGACGAATAAATGAATTACGCATTTTAATTGTTACAAGTGGATTCCTAAATTCATAGTATTTTGTTATTATTGTTTTTATCTTACATAATTTGTTTGATTTTTTTAAATTATAGACCTTAACTTTAAACTAGTTTTAATTATATTTTCACATTCACTATGGATCAACCCCAAACTCGTTAGATTATTACTACATCGCAGCCCTACACTTAGGGTTGCTTATCAGTTATTAGGGCTAGGTTTATTTGGAGTGGTCATGATTGATCCTTATCTACGCGGTCTTCATACCGTTGTATTGTGGTTTCACTAGTTTTTGTTGATGACTCCTGATTGACATTCACACAACTAGAATTGTAGAGTTCGAACAAGTTTTTTTTTTTTTCATTCTTCCATGTAAAGGGTTTTGAACCCAACTTACACTCTTCCTTATATTGGAGGTTTCTTATATTGATCATGATATAATTGTTCACCAATGAAAATATATCCAAGACCTCATCAACCTTACACATCTTTTGGATCAAAGGATCGTCGACACAACGATAAAATGAAATGTTAATATGGTGAGAAAGACAGTAATCTCATAGAGTAGCCTACACTATTAGTTTATTCGTTTAATTGGTAATCTTATTTACCTGATGATGACTAGATCTGACATCACCTATGTTGTCTAAGTTGTTACTTAGTATGCTACTGAGCTTTGTTCTTTACATATAATTGTTATGTTAAGCATTATCCACTATTTGAAAGTCACTTTAGATCGGTTATTGTTCTTCTCATCTGCATCTTTCCTTTAGCTAGTTGCCTATGCTGATGCTGATTAGGCTAGATGTGCCTTCACCTATAGATCTATTATGGAGTGTTATATGTTTTTTAACACTTCACTTATATTTTGAAAGTGTAAGAAACAACCAACAGTCTCTAAGTTCAGCATGGAGGCTGAGTATCGAATTATGTTTTCCGCCTGTAGTGCAATTATTTAGCTAGGAGACTTTCTTTAAAATTTTAAAATTTATATTACTACCTCGACTTTGCTTCATGTAGATAATATCAGTGTCGTCCAAATTATTTTGAATAATATTTTTCATAAAATGACAAAACACATTGATATTTATAGTTATTTCATTCAAGAGAAGTTTCAATATGGGATTGTTTTTTTCTCATACGTGGCATCTCACGTTCAAATTGTGAATATTCTTATAAAGTCTACGACAACTACAAGCCCTTTTCTAGTTCACAAACTATTATTGATTGTCCACTCACATTTGTTTGAGAGAAGGGTAGGTAATAACTGTAGATAGTTGTAATCTTTCTATTTTTGTAGAGGGGAAAATGATTCTCTCTCTAATTCTTCCAATTGATTTACTTTCCATACCATTAGATTTACTTTCCTTTGTAAATTATTATACACATCTCTACTTAAACTTTAAGAGGGTAAAGCAATATAAACAGGAAACACTGAAGAACTCTCCAAAACTTCTCACGTTATCAGTTAACATATCTTTTTAGATGTTGAAAGGGCGGATTCACTCTCTTACCAAAGAGATTGCATAGTGAATGTGCTTTTTTTCTTTATTATTATTTTTATAATTCTAGCTTATTTGGCTTTGTATCTTTTCTCCAAGGTATTTCAGGTTTCAACTTCTTTAAAATAGCAAAATCTACTATAGAGCTTATTCAACATCCAATTGAAAATATAGTTTTTATAAAGATAATCATCCCCCATTCTATTTACTAAAAATATAGAAAACTTCAGCGTCTCATATAGATCAATCACTTACATAAGCCGCTTTCAGTTCGTTTATTTTATCTAAAATCTGACCCCTGCTATGTTACAGTAGGTCCCATGATTCGGGTTATTTAAGCTAATAAATGTTACATGCAAGATTTCTCCGTGACCGTCTGTCAACCATCACACTCTGCCAGAGCATCAAAAAAGTGCCCCCAGTAGGCGGGAATCACGCCATGCAATTCTCGTATACTTCCAAATTGCAATAAAGACAAATTGTCCAGTGATTGTCATGTAACGTAACGGGTAGGCTATGGCAATTTAAACGATATTAGAATACACCAACTTCCCACAACCGACCAAAAAACCAGGACATATTATCTGTCGCTAGAGTCTTCAAATCTGAGAATATCTTCTGAGTAGGCGCCATCAATGTGAGGCACATCACATGGTTTTGTTCTTCATATGAAGTGTAACTCAAATGGTAGTGTATGAACTCTCTGCCCATGGAAGTGATTTCTCTCATGGAAGCATATAGCCAAACTTTCAAGATTTTATCCAGGGGAGATATTTTAAGTTCTACTTGATGCTCAGGTACTTGGACACTGTACATGTGGGAAACGGATTGGCTACTCCCCTGCCACAAGCCAATGGCTGGTGGTCAGTGTTTTGTATGTGTTTCATCCATGCGGTCCATTTATTTTTCTAGATTATTTTAGACATGAGACCAAAACTGAGGTATATCCCAATCTCAAGTGGACCATATTACAGGAAACAGTGTTGAACGAATGTCGATCATTAAAAACTTTTTGGGGCCCATAAAAGTTTTGGATCAAGCTGATCTTTGTTTTTTCCCTTCATCTAGATCTTTATGACCTAATCAACAGATTGGATGTCAAATAAACAGTACAGTGGGCCTTAGGAGGATTTTAATGGTGGATATCCAATCACTATTGTTTTCTTGTGGTGTGGTCCACCTGAGATTTATATCCCCCTCACTTTCAGAATCAAGCCTAAAATGATCTGTAAAAATGGATGAACAGCATGGATGAAACACATATATTATGGTGACGCCCACAGAGCACTGACCACCAGCCACCAAGCTAGTCGCAGGGGGAGTAGCCAATCCGTTTCCGTACATGTGACCCACATTGCTGCTGGGCGTGGTTTGGGTGCTACCCTTACCGGGACCTAGCTAGAGACGGACGGTCCTGTCAGGAGCTCTATGGGGGCTCATCGTGATATATTCCTTTTATCCAATCCATCCATCCATTTTGAAGTATCGTTTTACAGCATGAGCCCAAAAATGAGACAGATTGAAGGTTGGAATGGACCACCACGAGCAGTAGTGTGACAATGACCCCCACTGCTGAATCTAAAACTTCTGTGGCCCCCCGAGAGATTTTCAGCAGTAAGCGTTCAATCATCACTGTTTCAAATGGTGTGATCCACGTAAGCATTCGATCTGCCTCATTTTTGGGCTCACCTAAAATGATTTTTCAAAATAGACGGACGGCATGGATAAAACACATACATCACGGTGGGCCCCACAGAGCCCCGATAGGACTACCCATCTCTAGCTAGGTCCTGGTGGGGTAGTATCCAATCCCCACCCAATATTTCTACTTTGGTACGGTCCGGAGACCAGATCGAGTGAATAATCCTAACCTCTGATTCGTAGATCATAAGATATTTTTCAATTCTAACCTTTCCATAAGTCTTCACGAATCCATAGTGTAAAATAATCTAATAAGCAACGGTTTAAATTGGACCAAAGCAATCCAGAATTCTTCTATACTTCTATGGCTAGGATCTTCTAACTAGTTGGAATTTTAGTGCATGGGCCATCTACTGAGAAGCCCATTATATCAACGATTTGAATCAGTGAACCGTTGGAACCTGAATCTGGTCATTCATTGGGTGGTCCCCTCTTGGATTTGCTCTGGACCAAAAATCAGGTTAGTCTACTCTGATATATTGAGTGCGGACCACTGGTTATCCTTTTGTCAGTGATGCATGCTTTTCGTACATGTGTGGCCCAGGCAATTACTAGATAGGATTTCACATCACATGTGAAAACCTGTGTTTTATGTCAAAAGATGCGCATGTGCATCTAACATTCCTCTGAAAATATTTTATTTGGTAAAGGGAAATCAGGCATTCCCACTTCAAAGTGGGCCACCTTAGCATGTCATACAAACCTGCAATCTGGACGATCCAAATAGGTGGACCCAACATGGTTTGATTGTAGCCTGAAATTCATAAATAAAATGGACACCATATTCTGGTTCTTTGGGCTCCATTGTACTATCTCCCATTAACTACGACTTGAGTTCGGTACCTTCCAGAAAATGCAGCAACTCATCCACCGTACATCTGGCACACGTGTCTGTCAACAATTCTAACTCAATAAGAAATTAGTGCCTTCTATTCGATTTGAAAAGAGCCATGGGCCATCTAAAATGGTGTACTTGATTTGGACGGTTTAAATTGAGCTAAGTGTGTGGCACGTGTACTGGTTGCATCTATTTACAACCAGAGTAGGGCGACCCATACGCATACAAAGACCTAAGTAGTCAGGTGGATCGAACCCAAATTGATGTAGAGCAGGTCGCAGATAAGTTTATGGTCAAGATGGACCAGAAAAGGCCCGTACGAAGACAGAGGTGATCTGGACCGTCAGAACTTAAAAGGGACGTTTCTCGCAAACTGAATTGAGTTAACCCATATATGATTTTGGAGTAGGACAAGCTACTTTAGCCACTGAATCCGCTGGGTCGGGTTTCCCATGTCGAATTTGCAAGATTCGATTGGATCGATAGTGGAATTTCTTGTTTATTTTCATTTTTATTATTTTTAGTAAGTTTTAATTTGATTGTAGTTCTTCAGACTTATTGGCTGTGTCCAACACAAAAATTTCCAAAAACCATGCACCAATAAAGTTGGTCCTAACTTGGTGCCGGGCATATTTCAAAACCGGATCAGCCCTAACTTGGTCCCACTCGCCTCGATGCCCAGCTCTACCAAATAAGTCCTTGATGAGAGTTGGTCTGTTGAATCCTACCGTTGATGAGTTTGAGGTGCATATTTGGATGGCACGGACCGCAGTTATATGCCACATCTACCATGGATAGCATGCATGTGTGTAAATCCTGTTGGTCCAAAGGTATAATAGAACTAAAATCAGATTGAGCAGGTCACAGCAACTTCCCATTGACGTACAGTTGTTGGCTAACTTGGGACCGTTCACTCTTCAAAATTTGTCAAAAAGAACAGTTAGGATCATCAGTGCAGTTAAGCATTTGGGTTATTATCCATCGACAGTGGGGCCCATTTTTTGGATGGTTTGGACCAAGGAAAGTATTTGCCACGTGTACATTGTTGTATCCATGCCTAGAATACGTAATCTGCTTACATATTAGGTAATTTCTATTGATTCAGAGAAGGCCTAGCCTCATGTGGAGTGGGTTGGTCCCTTCATTGCTAGCCATGAGCAGGTTTATGCCTGCAGCCATATATATATGGGCCCACCATAATGTAAAGAAAGTTTCAATGAATATCATAGGGGGGGCCCAACCCAAGCGCAGGCGAACCTGAGCCCATGAAAGGCCCAGTTTTCTGGATGAGAGCGACCCACTTAATATTTTATTAAGATGGAGTGTGGCCCGTTTTAATCTTTTGAGATTGCCCAGGACCATCTTGCACTTGTCGTGTGGACCATTGACCCTGACCTGAGCATGGCCCATACTAGCCCGGCCTGAACTTACAGACCTAACTCGATTCGACAGGCCTAGAAATAATTGGCTTAGCAATCACGCACAAACTTACATATTTCTTATTTATGACCTCTTAATGAGAGAAAAACAGAGGTGATTTCTCCATATGGACTTGGAAAGAAACATTGTTAGGCAGGAAGGTGAGTGAATGTTGAGATTGCTACTCATCTCTTTAGTGAGCCTTCTTGATGGTGCTCATGTAGCAGCCAGCTTTGACTAGATATTGGATCCAAAATGAATTCATCTCATTGTAGTTAACATTAATTATGTTTTCTTGATAACCCCTAATTTAAATAAACTATGGTCTCCAATACATAATTAATGTTAAATACCATGATATTAAATTATTTGAAACTGACAACCAGCATTAGACTCCATTCAGAATAGGGCTTAAGTTACAATTATGACATATTTACATGGTGCTGGATTCAAATCTAAATTTAGATTTAATCTGGATTGTTGGAAACCATATTCCACATTGAACAGTTCTGTCAAAGCCTGCCAAATGGGCTTTAAAAAAGAAATAATAATAATAAAATAAAATATAACGGTGCAAGATATCTCACTGACTTGGGATTTCTCTGAAAATATAACGGTGGTACTAAAAGTTCATATATTCAACAGATCAACGGGTTCCATTAAATCAATGGCTTTGGACACGGGACCATGAGTGCCACATGTACAAATCTTGTGCATCTAGTTCAAAGGGCCCTGTAATTCATGGATGAGTAATGTATGACATTCTCGGGGAAGCTCCACGTGGATTATTCCATCCATGTGAGTACAGTATGACCAAAATACCCGATCACACCATGATCTAGTGGACCCATCACGGATAGGGATGTCCCAATAACTTGATGATGCATCATTAATCTAGATTGCTCGATTAGGTTGTTGAAAACTTAGTAAAGGAAAAGAAGAAGATGAAGATTGATTCATTTAAAAGATGGCCAAAAGACTGGATGGCTAGGATCTATCATTTCAGTGAATCATAGGTTTCAGATGTACGGACCTGATGTGCAAGAACAAACACAATGTTCTCAGCTCGCGTGTAACATACATGGGAAAGGGCATGTAACAGAGAAGGGTCATGTGATTTGTTTGATCACGAGCATGAAAAAAGCAGACGCTACTCATGCCAAGGGCATGCAATGGAGAAGTTCATGTGAATGGTTTGATCACGAGCATGGTTTTAAGATTGGGCACTGATGCTGAAGCAAACCGTGAGAGTTTACTTGGACTTGTTGGGAAGTCAGAATGAGAAAATGAGGTGATCTAATGCATTGAAACTATCTAGAAGAATTTCAATGTTTAGATCTAGAGTTCATAATGTAAGATTTATCCCCATCTTATTAATTGTTATTGTAGAATTTTTCTATGTATTAATGAATCAATCGTGAATGTATCTAGGATAGCATTAAAGAACTTATCCAAAACTTACACTAGCTTGCTGAACAAGGGCTAAGAAGAGGGGAAAAAATACAATAGAATAAAATAAAATAATAATATAAAGAAGAAAGCATGACCGGCATAACATGTACCATTGGATTTTAAAAAGCATAAGCCTCTGGTAATTTGGTGAAGAAAATAAAAAGAAAAAAGAAAATTTCAAGAAAAGATGAAAATTTTGAATTTTTGCATATATCAAATGCCCAATTGATTATCTTATATCACACCTAAAATTTTATTTTTATTCTTCTTTTTTATTTTTTTTTTCTTTTCTTTTCTTATTCTTCTTTTGCTTCTTCTTTTAGTCCATTGGATAAGTTTCTTACTTAAGTTACTCTCACCATTTCTTTTTCTCTTTTTTTGTGCACTACTTATGGCTGAACAAAAATGTTTCTACAAAACTAGAAAATCAAATCAATAGTAATCTTTAATAAATCTGATTACAAATTACTATTATTTACACAAGAAAATGAGCATTAACTTGAGCCCAACCCAACCTCAAGTGAAACCAACCGACCCAATCCAAGTGCCAAAATTCTCTTGGAAAAGCCTAACCCTAGTTGCTCATGGAAAATATTGCACAGCTTGGACCACAACAGATTTTGGTGCATGGATCATCCAGCTCATGGCTCAGTGGTACACAACATGTGTTTCAACAGGTCGTCCTGGGTTGGGGTACCCATGTGGTGTGTGTGGGTGTGTGTAAAAAAAAAAAGCCTATCATATTAACCATTTGGATCATTAAATCATTTGCCTTGTTCATAAAAATCCACTGAACAAATCATTCATGCAATATGCTGCTCATATTACGGGATCATGATATGAAACGTGATTTATTTTAACTTTTTTGGCTGTTATAACTTCTTTGCTTGGAATTGGATTACATCCATTTATAGAAATAATATAAAAAAATAAATATACGTGTTTTTTTTAAAAAAAAAAAAATTTACTTGACTAAATGATTTTTTAATAGAAAGCCAGGATCAAAACACTTGTGATATTATTAGAGGCCTAGTTCCCTATTCATTTCTCTTAGAGAAGTTTTCTGCGAAACTCAGTTTGTGTTTATACAAACCATTTATCTGACTGCCCTACTGGGTATGGCCATTCTCAAAAAAGAAAAATAAAAATAAAATAAATAAATAAATTTCTCCCAAATTGGAGGATCCTAGCCATCCAATCATTGGTTTATCCTTCATAAAATGTGACTTGTATCATGCATCTCTTTTTAATCATGTATTTTTGTGCTATGTATGGGAAGGTTAGAGTTGGAATCATTATCTATCTAGCGATCTATCTTCTATACTATAATGTTAATGGCAGGGACCATTTTTCAAACAGCAGATAACTTGAAATGTTAAGGGAAATAAAAAGTCATTTTAAATAAAGGCATGGCATCGGGAGTCCAAAATGTGCATGATTTCATGCCAAATTAATGCAACTCTGAAAAAAAAAAAAAAAAACACGGAGAAGTTTGAAAACCTCGATGCTTAGCGCCCACTTTATCTCACCAAAGCCCAAATTTCCCAACGGCACAGCCAGCTACCTTTTGGTATCACTTTCACAAACAAAAGCCATGTGGGTGAAACTTTCATGAGATCCACCTTGTCTGTCAGGTACACTGCCCCATTCTAACCATTAGACCCAAAAGTCATAATCATCCAAAACTTAAAAAAGGCCACACCATACAAAATAGTTGGGAAAGTAACTCCCATCATTAGTTTTGTGTAGGGCCTACCGTGGTATTGACGTGCCATCCAATACATTCATCTGATTTTTCTCATCATCATGAAAGAACTATCCAAAATCATAGTATTTCTACACTTATGTGGGCCACACCATATAAATTTAGAATTTCTAGCTATAATTTTATAGAGTGGCCCACCTGAGATTTGAATCAGCCTAATTATTTTTAAACAAAGCAAAAAAAGTTGCAATTACCTGATGGACGGCATAGATTTTGTGCACATCAAGCCGTTTACCCCACATTAGTGAAAGAAACCCGGTTGGGTGACTACTGGAGATGGACCAGCATTTTCTGACTTTCCCTTTTCCAATATCTTTCTTACTTTCTCTCCACGTGCATACTACTGCCATTAATATATTTCACTGACATAACACGCTGAATGCAAATTGATTTAGGTTTTGGTAAAAGAAAGTCTGAGATATCAGGGAAAACCAAATTATAAGGTATGCATCATTGGTTATGAATTTTATAAATCAACGAATTCAGCCATACATTGAATCTAAGTTTTTTGACCAAGTATTGACATCAAAGTCTAGTCCTTTTTCTTCTTTTTTTTTTTTCCGCAACCATCACATGAAAATTGCCACCCAAGAAAGTCACAAAAGCAACCTGTATGTAGTTGATCTCACTCATTCCTATTACTCCTATCCAACGGTCCATTGCAAAACCATTTGCATGATCCGACTTCAGTTGGAGCATACACAACAGAAATCATATTGTCTATTAACGGATTTGCCAAAATTATTGACATCTCTTATTCTCATTTCCCAACATATTTCATATTTCATTCTACCACTCCTGTCCACATAAATATGTCACCCCCCTCTTAACAGTGTGTTCCACTACAGCATCATAAGATAAATCTATTAGGTTCTAAGATTGAAATTGTGCTGGCATTATTTGATGCAACCATTATTATTGCAGGCATTAACTAAATTTCGTGAAACACGGTTATTGAAGAAATCATGGCATCTATGTTTGGAAACAGGTTATATATATCTTCGTATCACTTTTCTTATAGAGAAAACAAGAGATAAAGAAGAGATAAATAGAAAAAGAGAGAGAGAGAAGAAGAAGAGCGAGAGAAAGGATGGGACATGTGCATATCGTAAACGATGTCATTACAGTCTAAACTTGAGCAATGACCAAATCGTAATTACATATTGTACTTAGATCATAATTACTTCAATATAGGTGTTAAGGACAAATTGGTCAATTTATTTGATAAAATATGGCTATTAGAATTGATAGAATCGCAAGAATTAAATACAGATGATTGAAATTATACGTTTGACATCATTAAGTTCCATGGCGACATCTCCACTTTGGTCATTTCCTCGAATATTGAACTGGATGTATTGGATTTATTTTGATTGAGCATCCAAATGCACTCTAAGGATGTACTTGGAGGCAAAAGTCAACAATTTATGAAAATTCAATTGAGTAAAGAGGCCATGTACAGTTTTAATGGCATTTCCTACTATTTCGAATGATATGGGTAGCACTCCAATTGCATTTACATTTCTTTCAAGTACAAGTTGTGAGTAATCTAATTGCAATTTGGAGCTTACTTCCTCAATTCGAATCCAGATGGCTTGATCAGCTGGGTGCCCTTTCTTCAATTGATTCTTAGAATCCCAAGATAGGATTATCAAGGTGATTATATGTTTGGCCTCATGAAATTGCAGGAAAATGGCGTCCAAGTTATCTGCTTGGAAGTCCAACACCTTCCGATATTCTTGGCTCTCTCTAATCCTTCCTTGCACACTGGCAGTTCCACCTCTGATTTAAAGCATCATGAATTCGTACTTGCTAATTTCCAAGATTTCAAAATCCTTGTCATCACAGCCAATCATAATAGGGTCATGCTTAAGCTTAAGACTCGTCCCTTTGCAAATACCTCCACTTTTGGTCCCTTTTTTTTGACTGACTTTCTAAAAGAACCCAAAGGTAAGTAACAAATCCTCATCCAAAGCATTGAATAGTACTGACTATCCTATTTTCTGGCTTTACTTTGTAAGGAATTGCATTGACTAGTACCGCGTATCCTATTTTCTGTGTTTAATTTGTAAGGAATCATGCATCTGTCATGGATTTCAGCATGGCAGGTGAGGACATGGTCAAATGATCCATTTGAATGTTTATTTTGTCATTCTGTTTTGCCCTCATGTGGATGGAATATCTCCAAAAATTTCATCTTAACCCTTTAACTTGTGGCCTCAATATAGTAAAGAAGAGATTCAACAACGGTCCAGATTAAGCTAAATTAAGAAAGAAAGATAAAAAAAAATGCCCAAAGATTGGCCACCGGGACCTTTTTTATGTGAATACATGCCCAAATGCTAGGATCATCCTTGCTTGAGGCCCCAATTCTTCAGTTAAAGTGCTGAATATTACTGAAAATGCTAGGATCATCCTTGCTTGAGGCCCCAATTCTTCAGTTAAAGTGCTGAATATTACTGACCAGATGATCCATTGTGTCATCCAATCCAATAGTTTTGATGGCCAGATTTACTTCACTAGGATTTATAGCGACAATCAAGCTTGCAAGAGGTCCATCATATGGAATGAAATTGAAGATCTCTTCTAAACCTAATGTAGAGCTATACTTGATGAACATGCTAGCCAGGCACATGACCAGTTGGGCCCATACCTAATGAATGGCCTGGATCTTACACATGTTTTATGTTTTCACTTTTGTGGATGTCTCTGTTTAACTACTAGAGGCCCCACCTGCAAGCCTTATGGGAGATCGATCTCAGATGAACTTCTCTAGGACAATACTAGGACTGATTAAAATCATCGAAAGAACATTGGTCTTGCTTAAAACTTCATTGAACCAAAAACCAAATTGAATATTGTCCACATTCTTCATATGTGTTTAACCATAATTGCACCATCCTAATTCTGATCAGGCCATGACAGATAATGGAAGAGACCCTCAGGATCTTGCACACCAATGAGGAGAATAGAATTCTCATGAGTATTGATACAGAGCCTCCTATGTTATCCCATCATCTATCTTAATGAAAGAATTAAATTTTGCTTAATATAATCCCGATATTGTTTACCAGATAGATAAAAATAGTCTAGTTCCCAAATTACAATCTTTATTTAAATTAGTGTCGAATACTATATAGGATAAGGAAAATCAATTGCAAACATATATGAAAAAGTTGTTTCATGGTAAATGATTGAAAAAAATGACTGGAGGATGTGACTGGAGGATGATTGAGTAAGCCTATTGTACTGATAGGATCACGTGGCCAATGGCTCCTCATCACACATGTGCAAGATATCTCACTGACTTGGGATTTCTCTGAAAATATAACGGTGGTACTAAAAGTTTATATATACAACAGATCAACGGGTTCCATTAAATCAATGGCTTTGGACACGGGACCATGAGTGCCACATGTACAAATCTTGTGCATCTAGTGCAAAGGGCCCTGTAATTCATGGATGAGGAATGTATGACTTAACGACATGCTCAGGGAAGCTCCGCGTGGATTATTCCATCCATGTGAGTACATACAGTATGACCAAAATACCTGATCACACCATGATCTAGTGGCCCCCATCATGGATAGGCATGCCCCAATAAATTGATGATGCATTCATCCAGATTGCTTGATTAGGTTGCTGAAAACTTAGATGGTAAAGGAGGAGGAGAAGAAGAAGATTGATTCATTTAGAAGATGGCCAAAAGACTGGATGGCTAGGATCTATCATTTCAGTGAACCATAGGTTTCAGATGTATGGACCTGATGCGCAAGAACAAACACAATGTTCTCAGCTTGCGTGTAACATACATGGGGAAGGGGATGTAATAGAGAAGGGTCATGTGATTTGTTTGATCATGAGCATGAAAAAAGCAGACGCTACTCATGCCAAGGGCATGCAGTGGAGAAGTTCATGTGAATGGTTTGATCACGAGCATGGTTTTAAGACTGGGCACTGATGCTGAAGCAAACCGTGAGAGTTTACTTGGACTTGTTGGGAAGTTAGAATGAGAAAATGAGGTGATCTAATGCATCAAAACTATCTAGAAGAATTTCAATGTTTAGATCTAGAGTTCATAATGTAAGATTTATCCCCATCTTATTAATTGTTATTGTAGAATTTTTCTGTGTATTAATGAATCAATTGTGAATGTATCTAGGATAGCATTAAAGAACTTATCCAAAACTTTCACTAGCTTGCTGAACAAGGGCTAAGAAGAGGGGAAAAAGTACAATAGAATAAAATAAAATAATAATATAAAGAAGAAAGCATGACCGGTATAACATGTACCATTGGATTTTAAAAAGCATAAGCCCCTGGTAATTTGGTGAAGAAAATAAAAAGAAAAAAGAAAATTTCAAGAAAAGATGAAAATTTTGAATTTTTGCATATATCAAATGCCCAATTGATTATCTTATATCACACCTAAAATTTTATTCTTATTCTTCTTTTTTATTTTTTATTTTTTATTTTTTTCTTTTCTTTTCTTCTTCTTCTTCTTCTTCTTCTTTTAGTCCATTGGATACGTTTCTTACTTAAGTTACCCTCACCATTTCTTTTTCTTTTTTTTGTGCACTACTTATGACTGAACAAAAATGTTTCTACAAAACTAGAAAATCAAATCAATAGTAATCTTTAATAAATCTGATTACAAATTACTATTATTTACACAAGAAAATGAGTGTTAACTTGAGCCCAACCTGACCTCAAGTGGAACCAACCGACCCAATCCAAGTGCCAAAATTCTCTTGGAAAAGCCTAACCCTAGTTGCTCATGGAAAATATTGCACAGTTTGGACCACAACAGATTTTGGTGCATGGATCATCCATCTCATGGCTCAATGGTACACAACATGTGTTTCAACACAGGTCATGGGTTGGGGTACTCATGTGGTGTGTGTAAAAAAAAAAAGGCCTATCATATTAGCCGTGTGGATCATTAAATCATTTGCCTTGTTATAAAAATCCACTGAACAAATCATTCATGCAATATGCTGCTCATATTACGGGATCATGAAATGAAACGTGATTATTTTAACTTTTTTGGCTGTTATAACTTCTTTGCTTGGAATTGGATTACATCCATTTATAGAAATAATATAAAAAATAAAAATACGTGTTTTAATTTATTTTATTTTTTAAAATTTTTACTTGACTAAATGATTTTTTAATAGAAAGCCAGGATCAAAACACTTGTGATATTATTAGAGGCCTAGTTCCCTATTCATTTCTCTTAGAGAAGTTTTCTGTGAAACTCAGTTTGTGTTTATACAAACCATTGATCTGACTGCGTTACTGGGTATGGCCATTCTCAAAATAAAAATAAAAATAAATAAATTTCTCCCAAATTGGAGGATCCTAGCCATCCAATCATTGGTTTATCCTTCATAAAATGTGACTTGTATCATGCATTTCTTTTTAATCATGTATTTTTTTGCTATGGATGAGAAGGTAAGAGTTGACTAATTAAAGGAACTTTTTTAGGGGAATAGTCCATCTGTAATGGGCCCGTTAAACCAATGGATTGAATAGGCCCAACATGGCCAAATCTACAGAATATAAAACCAATAGAAAACTCAGCCTCATATTATTAATAAGTAACTTGATAAAATGGAATCATTATCTATCTAGTGATCTATCTTCTGTACTATAATGTTAATAGCAGGGACCATTTTTCCAACAGCAGATAACTTTAAATGTTAAGGGAAATAAAAAGTCATTTTAAATAAAGACATGGCGTCAGGAGTCCGAAATGTGTAGGATTTCATGGCAAATTAATGCAACTCTGAAAAAAAAAAAAAAAGAGTTTGAAAACCTCGATGCTTAGCGCTCACTCTCTCTCAACAAAGCCCAAATTTCCCAACGGCACAGCCAACTACCTTTTGTGATCACTTTCACAAACAAAAGTTATGTGGGTGAAACTTTCATGAGATCCACCTTGTCCGTCAGGTACACTGCCCCATTCTAACTATTGGACCCAAAAATCATAATCATCCAAAACTTACAAAGGCACACCATACAAAATAGTTGGGAAAGCAACCTATCATTAGTTTTGTGTATACTACGGTGGTATTTATGTGTTCCAATACATTCATCTAATTTTCCTCATCGTCATTAAAGAATTATCCAAAATCATAGTATTATTATCCAAAATCATAGTATTTCTAGTCTTATGTGGGCCATGTTAGATTTACTTAATGTGGAATGGCCGAAGGATCTCGTTGTGCATTGGATATGGAGATCTGAAGAAGTGAATGGCTTACCTTGTTGTGATGTCATTGCTGTAGATAGGGATGATGAGGTCTTCCTTTCCTGACACCCTTTAGAGAAGTTGTGATAAGACTGTAACTTCTATCGGTGGTGTTGGATTGGGGACCCAGCCCTTGTTAATATAAGTGAGAGGGGTGAGGAGTTTGAAACCCATCAAAACTCCTCTCCCCAAGGCTCCACACGAATTAGTAATCCTAGTTCATCTAAATCATTGTGTGTATCACAGTTGTAGCACTCCACCTCTTACACAAATTTCTCAATGTATCACAACTTAGTGGGGCCTACTAGTATACCCGATCACATTATCCAACCCTTAGGACAATCCAGATAGTTGATCAATAAGGCCCACCTTATAGAATTCTTACATTCTCCCACTTGGGCCACATTTGATCAATGTTTACGATTAATCTTTTAAAATATTTTAAAAAACATGTTTTGATTTGAAGAAACATCCAAATGGCTAACCGATTACATTGTTGGATAATACGGGTAGTGTTATGACAATTTGGTCCATCATGACTGTCAGTATCGAATTGCGGTAGTCATCACAACATTTAATTTAAACGAAGTAAGGCTAAGCGCGGTCACAAATACTAATAGTCTTGACGACATAGATCTGGAATTAAGAAGTGTGGTATAAGGATTACACACGTAATGTGACAATGTGTGTCTATCCTTAAGAGGTCCTGAAGCTTTCAAATGTCTCCAATGAGACATGACTGTAGTTCTACTTAATCAAATTATATTGCGCATACTTAGAGATAAGCAGAAATTAACTTTATATCAGAATCATCAAATAACTTTATTAAATGAGATCTTTTTAATATCTGTGAAAATAAAACACGCTCAACTCCCACTAACTGAAAACATCTATGAAATTAATGACTCACATGGATGTTATATGTTCCTAAAATGGCGTAATAGGGAGTCCTTTAATAAACGGATTTGCAATTATCTGCTTAGTGCCGATGAACTCCATAGACACTTAACGATTCTGAATTCTTTCCTTTACAAAAAAGATACTTGATGTCGATATGCCTCGACTTTGATGAGTGCTTGTTATTACTAGATAAGGAAATCACAGCTGAATTATCGTAAAATATTTTAAATGGTTTGGGGATATGATACAATACCCGCAAATTTGAAAATAAACGTTGTAACCACAATGCCTAATTAGCTGTCTCATGACAAGTAATTAATTCAGCTTCCATGGTGGATGAAATTGTAATTGATTATTTCACGCTTTTCCAAGATACAATCCCACAACCATCATGAAGATGTAGCCTGAAGTGGACTTCTTAATATCAACACAGCCAACATAATTTGTGTCTGAGTATCTAACCAACTCCAAATGGTTAGATCACCTATAGGTAAGTCTGAAGTCCTTTGTTCTATATAGGTAGTGTAATACTATCTTTGCAGCTATGCAATATTGTGTTCTTAGATTAAATAGATACATGCCCAACATTCTAACAGCAAAGGCAATATCCGGTTGCGTGTAGACTTGAGCATACATGATGCTTCCTACTACTAGCGCGTACGAAAATTCTTTCATTTGATTCTTTTCCAAATCATTCTTGGTACACTGGAATTGGCTAAACTGAATTTATCACCCTTTACAATGGGTGATTGTATAGGAGCACAATTTTACATATCATACCTTTCGAGTATCCTAGTAATGTAAGCCCTCTGTGACAAGCTGAGCAGTTCACGAGATTTGTTACGACAAATTTCAATGCCAATGACATAAGAAACTTCACCAAGGTCCTTCGTTTCAAATCTTTGAGATAAGAATTTATTGGTGTCGCTCAACATCCTGATGTCACTACTAAATAACAGAATGTCATCAACATACAAAATCATCATAATGAACTTACTCCCACTGATTTAATATAGATACATTCATCTGCAGTGTTTTCTACAAAGCCATATGAGGAAATTACTTCAAGAAACTTTAAGTACTACTGTCGTGATACCTGTTTCAACCCATAGATGGATTTCTTTAGTTTACAAACTAAATGTTCTAAGTCATGGGCTACAAAACCTTCGAGTTGTAACATATATACATTCTCATTCAAATCCCCATTGAGAAATATTGTCTTTACATCCATCTGATGTAACTCTAAATCCATATGAGCTATAAGGGTCATTATGATCCTGAATGAGTCTTTCTTAATTACTGGTAAGAAAATTTGCTTAAAGTCAATGCCCTCACGCTGGTTAGAACCTTTGGCGACAAGTTTGACTTTATATTTTTCAATATTACCCTTAGAGTCCCGCTTGATTTTAAATATCCATTTACAACCAATCGGTTTTATTCAAGAGGGCAACTCAACAAGATCTTATACTTTATTGTCCCTCATGGATTTTAACTTATCTTTCATAGCATCAAACTAATGAGCAAGATCAACACTTTGTTTGACTTATGCAAAGGATTCACGATCCTTTTTCATCCCAATGTCAAACTCGTGTTCCTGTAAGTATACGATGTAACCGTCTCGATTTACAAGCCTTCTCTCTCTTTCGGATCTTCTTAATGGATCAGTTTGTTGGGTATGATTTTGATTTTCTTCATTAGTGGGTTGTATGTGAGGTTCAATGTGGTGTTCTACAGTAACTGCAGGGTCGACCGTAGCATTTATATCCATGTGATCTTGAGTGGCTATGACTGGAGTCACAGTCCTTTCTTCCTCAAATACAAAGTTTATAATGTTCGTGCTCTTACTGTTTTCAGTGTCTTCAATAAATCTATCATTTACAGTCTCAACAATCCTGATAGAGTGAGAAAGACAGTAGAATCGATAGCTTTTTAAT
Organism: Magnolia sinica; assembly: GCF_029962835.1. Classification (NCBI taxonomy): domain Eukaryota; kingdom Viridiplantae; phylum Streptophyta; class Magnoliopsida; order Magnoliales; family Magnoliaceae; genus Magnolia; species Magnolia sinica. The sequence goes on from NC_080576.1 coordinate 37,538,120, forward strand.
CTTAAATAAACAACTTATGGTTCTATGATCGAGTTTCCATTCATGCGGGTTCTAAAATTTAGCCTTAGAAGGACATCCCAAAACATGTAGATATCGGAGACTTGGTTTTTTTTAATTGCACAACTTAATATGGGTTTTACTTACAGTCTTACTGGGAACCTTATTAAGGATATGAACTGCAGTTTTAATCACATCACCCCATAGAGATTATGACAATGTTGAATTGCTAAGCATGCTTCGCACCATATCCATAAGGGTACGTGTCACGCCCCAAACCCAGAAATCGGATTCGCAGGAATCCCGATCACCAAGGCAGTTGCCGACAGCCTCCGTAGTACCCCATTCTTGGGTCCTAGCGTCCATACGCCAGATTCCGATCCTGGGATCCTACAAGGAGGATTTTTTTTTTTAAATTTAACTCATAATAAGCATAACCGCAAGATTACCCAATTGACAAAGGCAACATCATCATCACATATCCACTAATATAATCATTTGAGTACAATGCTGAAAAGGGAAAATACATATATCGAAATCAAAGCTCCAGAATACAACTGCATGCTCCAAGCTCAACGCTGCTACAACCTAATAACACCTGCACGCATCTATCATGGATAAGCTTATAGAAAGCTTAGGGGGTGGTGTAAGTGTGTGCACAAGGTAAGTACCAAGTTTTCAATACAATGCCATTATCATATAAACTGGAAGTATTGGTAATCCATAAATCGTACAATATCGGAATAAGCAAAGATACTAGCAAGATCATGAATTATCTAAGTAAGCAGAAATACTTACAAGAGCAGGAATTATCAGAGTAAACAGAAATACTCACAAGATCATATATCATACGATAACAGAGTAAGCGGAAATACGAGCAAGTCCATGAGCCAATCAATATCAGAATACGCAATATATAACAGCTACGCAAACGAGGAGTCATAAAGAGCCAAATATCAAATGCCGAGAATGCAATGGGGTATATAATTCCTCATGTGTTCACAAATACGTCAGCCATATCTAGACCATATAAATGCAGAAGCACAGTAACCCAAGATGTCGTATGCCGCGGATGTAATGCAATATGAGGTGCGAATGGAATGACCATGCTGGAGTGTGAAGTCGGGATGGTAGTATGTAGTATCGCAGGCTATGGGGTTCATCACAAGGGACTTCTATCCAAACCAGTCCCATACCTAAATTTGGATAGTCAGACTCAATGTGGTAAACTCCTGATCTCAGGTTAGTCGCGCGCCTCAACCGAAATCCTGGCCATTGCGAAGGCATACGTAACAACTAGTTGCATACCACCAACCCGAGTAGATAGTGAATGAATGAATGCATGAATGGGTATGCAATTCCTGCTCACTAAATCCACATATCAGTACGGTTCTGTATAATCATCAGGGTTTAGTACACTCCAAATGGCATTGCCGCTCTCTCAGCCCAGCCCAAGTGAGCGTAAGAAACCTCACTATCCGTCCGGCCAATAGTCCGCCAATACCTATCCGGCATGTCGATAGTGGACCCATTCACGAGCTGGTCAAACTCAGCCTAACAATCCCCCCTACTCTCAGGTGGGTAAGGCCACAACCCCTCCCAACCGACCACGACACAGTGGGAGACGCGGTCACCTGGTATTCAGCACTCGGGCGCTTATTTATCCACTCGGTCTCGATGTTGAGGCGTCTCCGGCCACAGAGGTTTAGGGACTTTCACCCAGGGGACATCTATGGCGCCCCGCACTAAAACATTTTCGATGTCCCATTTAGCCATCCACGATATGCTGTGGAGGCTACGCCCTGATGTTACTAGGGCGTACGGTAATCATAATGCGAGATGCATGAGTCATACAATCCGATGCATCAATCCTGCGCATACCAAGCACTCCTGTGAGACAATCTCCGCCTATCAGGGAGTCTTATAACAACCTGCCCAATGACATATGCAATGGTCAACCATATCTCATAACAAACATGCAGATGATGCGTATGGGCATGTATTATGATGCTATGCTGTCACATACTCATAATCGGTATCGATAATAGGCATCGACAATCGACCTCGACAATGTGGACATTTAACCAACATTGCCCCCAAGGAATGGCCCACATAGAGCCAAACATATAATGGGCCCACAGCCTCACACAAAGGCCTAATATACAATATAATGGGCCTTACTCGAGGGCCACATATACACAACAGGCGGGCCCTGTTCATGGGCCTCAAATACATGACATGTGGGCCCTACACATGGGTCTCGAATACGTCGAATGGGCCATGTATCATGGGTCATGAATACATCACAATGGGCCTTTCTCATAGGCTTATCATACATCATAATGGGCTCCATAACCTGGTCCTCAAATGCATCCCAATGGGCCTCATCGCATAGGCCTCATATACATCATATTAGGCTTTAAACACGGCCTGAATGCATATCACAACAATTCTCAAATATGGGCCGCATATACATTGCATTCGGCCTCAACAATCGGCCTCGATATTCGACCTTGATGGCTAATCGGCCTCAATACTCGGAATCGACACTCAGGATCGGCCTCGATAATTGGTACCAATAATCAACATCTATAATCAGCATCGATAATCGGCACCGACAACCAGCATATATAAACAAGGCGGGGTCCATAGATGGACAACCAATCAACAATAATGTAAAGATCTGCTCTCGACCGCGGTTATATCAATCCGATAACACGGAGCCGTTTGTCTATGGCGAATGGGGCCCACTTATTTGGGTTAACCCATGAAGAGAATTGGCCTAACAAGGCCTAAGGGAAGGTTATAATGAGGACATCTAACCGTCATTGCCCATCAATGTGGATATTCAACCAACATTGCTCTCAAGCAGTGGCCCATGTAGAGTCAAACATAAGGTGGGCCCATAGCCTCACATAATGGCCTAATGTACATTGCATTGGGCCTCCTACAAGGGATATATACACAACAAATGGGCCCTGCATATGGGCCTCAGATACATCGCATGGCCACAACCCATGAGCCTAATGCACATCATATGGGCCTCGTTAAATGGGTTATAGAACATCACAATGGCCATGCCATATGAGTCGGAAATACATAACAGGTGGGCCTCAAATATCCAACAAGTAGGCCTTAAATAGTCAATAGGTGGACCTTAAATATTCATCAGAGGCGGGCCTTGCACATGTAGCAAGTGGGCCTACACATCATAGCTAGACCTACCAATGGTCCAGCCAAAGAATGGCATGGATAACATACACATCACGATGGGTTGTATCATCGGGCCGCACCAATGGGCCTCATATACAACAAGTGGGCCACATCAATGGGCCGCACTAATGGGCCATAAGTATATCAAAGTGGGCTTGATGGAAGGGCCACAAACACATTAAAGGTGGCCTCATGGATGGGCCGCACTAATGGGCCTTACACATCAAGTGGGTCGCACACATTCCCACAAAATGAATTGTATCGAAAGATCATCTGGACCATGGGGATAATAATTTCCACCGTTAAAACCCTACAGGGTCTACCACAGAAAACAGTGAGAGTGACCACACCCATCGTTAAAGCATTTATAGGACCCACCGTGTTGTATTTTGAGATTCAACCTATCTGTCAATTAATCACAAAGATAGCTGAAGTAAAAACAAAGTATCAGCTTGATCGGAAGTACTGTGGCCCTCTAAAAGTTTTGAATGGTGGATGTCGCTGTCCCCACTATTTTAAATGGAGGGTCCACGTAGATGGGCCACCCCACACAAAAGATCAAGTGGGTATTGAGACCCCTACCAAACAGGCCTGCTAGCGGGTGGTCTTCCTGGCCGTTGGGTCTGCCCAACAGGCGGCCCTACATGATCAGAAGATGGATGGTGAGGATGTACTACATACATCAAAGTGGACCTACGCCCATCAGCTGGGTGGAGTGGATGAGATCCAAGCAACACGGTGCATCCCACATAGCACCTGTCCAGATTTGGACGGTATGAATACAACACTACATCATGGTGGGCCCGGAACTTGCTGACATAATATAGCAGCAGCAAGATGCTGGCTGCTGGCCCACTAGTAAAAAAAATAGATGGACAGTGGGGATGCAAAACTGATGAACGGCGTGGAGATAAAATACATATACTATGCTAGACTATATGGGTGGCAGTATGCTTACAATCAACACAACAAGTGGGGTCCACGTCCAACTGGACGGTTGTGATCTAAAACATACATCTTGGTATGGCCCACATAATCTGCACGGCCTGGATTCCAGGCACGTGCACCACGTGTGGGACCATCTGAACGTCAGATCTATCCCATTCTCCTACACTGCCAGAATAGAGGGATGGCATGGAGAAAACATACATCGTGGCGTGATCCCACGAGACCGTCCCACCTGTCCAGCACTGTCCAGATTTGTCTGGATGGTCTGGAAGAAACAAATACATCATAGTGTAGCCCCACAGTAGGTGAACGGCGGGGATATGAGCTCCATGTGGGACCCACCATCCTAACTGCTGGATGGTGGAGTCACGCGAGGTGACCAAGGTGGGTCCACACAATCTGAACGGTCCAGATTATCAGATATGTTTGGGTGGCCCACCAGCAGATGACAGTGCGGATAAGATCAACAAGGAGGGTCCCACGTGCTGCACTCAGCACGGACGGAGTGGATATAATTCACATGCGTCATGGTGGTAGGGCCCATGTAACTTGCTGGTGTCCAGGGCAGCATGCTGCATGGGACCCGCTGTCCAGATGGACGCCTGGGATGTAAGATGGGTCCCGTGTGCATAGAACACATTCATCAGAGGTGGGTCCACACGTGTGGACCCACAGCGCTGTGTCAAGCTGATATTCGTGGTTCTCCACGTCCAGCAGGAATTGCTGCTGGACGGTGCACGTCCTGTACCAGAAGACAGTGGGGCCCACCACATTGGACAGTTGGGATTTGGGGGTACCCCATATACATCATAGGTGGGTACCACGTAAGGCCCAACACTAGGTATTATATTATAATATATAAGTATATATATGATGTATTATTATTATATATCTTTTTTTAAAAAAAAAAAAAAACTAATTGCAATGTCTAGCGTCCAGATGGACGGCTGGACGAACTGCATACTCTTCAGGTGGATGAAATCCACTTCAACGTGGGTCCCACAAAACTTGGTAACGCCAGCAGCTGGTGTGGGATGTACGCCAGCCATTACAACTCCCATGGCCGGTCCCACCTTCAGCGTGTCTAGCACACCATCCAGCAAGCTGGACGGTGCTGGATGGCACTCATACATCACGATGGTCCCCTTTTCACTGTCCAGACATGGACGGTGTGGATTGAAACGCATACATTTCAATGGTCCCTACTATCCAGAACACTGGACGGTGTGGATGCAAGGTACATACATCAAGGTGGCCACGTGGTGTGGCTCACCAGAAGTCTGGATCAGCTGATGTTTGTGTTATGCCAACGTCCTGCAGTGCCTTCTGCTGGATGATGTACATACAACACAAAGATGGTGGGGTCCTCGAATCAAGTTGATATTGTGATTCCCTCCATCTAGGGCCTGCCAAAAGGCAGCAATAAGGTGGGCCTTATGATCCAACGGTCTGGATTTACTGATCAAGTGAGCCACATCATCACCAAAGAGAGAGAGAGAGAGACGGAGAGAGAGATCGGTTGGTGGAGGGACCCCGCCACTATGGGTCCCTCTTTGATACAATAATTTCATCAAGATGGGTTCCACATATATGGGCCCTCAAATCACAAATCAAATAAATGAAATCACCCACCTTTGATCTGCTTGGACCTCTTCTTCCATCAATGCATCATAGAGCTCCAAAGGGTGCATTTGAACGGTGGAGATTGATTTTGGAGAGTGGGAATGGGTGGTAGAGAGTGGGCCAACCAAGCTCCTCCATGGAAGCCATGGACGTTGGAGCTCTTGGAATTGTTTTGAGAATGAGAGAGAGATGAGAGAGAGGTAGGTGTGATGGGTGTTAATGAGTGATATAAATTTATGTAAGTGAGAGTACTTTATGTAAGAAAGAGTTGACTTTAAGGGAAAGTTGGTTGTACTTGGGGATGGGTGAGTAATGGAGGGTGATGTGTACTTGATTGATTTGACATATTGTAGAGATTCTCTCGAGTTTTGCAACGCGCGGCGTTTTCCTCGCACTGAACGCTGGCCCACATCTCTTGACCAGGGTATCGCCTCGGCACGTGAGTTGCGGCATCGGAACCGCGGCGACGGCGCGGTCGCCGCGGTAAAGGTCTTGGGTTGAGTCGACTCGGGTTGACGGCATGAGAATCAGGGTCGCACGCAAATACTGGTTAAGGGTCGAAAGTTGCCGGAATTCGACCGGGAAGACCGCGGAAGCCTATGGAACGGTACGGTCTAGGATACGGGGCTTACAGTACGATTACACTTTTCAACCACACCATTCTTCTCTGGAGTACTAGGCATAGTGTACTGGGTGACAATGCCACAATCTTATAGGTATCTAGCGAATAGTCCTGAATTGCAACCTGATTCATCATATCTACCGTAGTATTCGCCACCACGGTCAGATCTGACGACTTTAATCCTTTTATCGAGCTGATTTTCAACTTCAGTCTTATAGATTTTAAAAGCATCCAGGGTATCTGATTTCTCATTGATAAGGTAGAGGTCCCGAAACGAGAGTAGTCATCTATAAAGGTAATAAAATATCCATGTCCACTCCAAGATGTTGTAGGGAATGGTCCACAAATGTCCGTATGTATTACCTTTAAGTGTCCTACACTCTTTACACCTTTCTTTTTTGTTCTATTCTATTTTCCTTTTATGCACTCAATGCACACTTTATATTCAGAGAAGTCTAGAAAATGAAGAATTTCTTCTCGCATAAACGTATATAATCTTTCACGAGATATATAATACAATCGCATGTGCCATAACATGAAGGAATTCTCATTGTCTAGTCTACGTTTAGATCCTACTTTATTTTCATACAAGCCATTAACATTATAGACTTGTAAGGCAATCAAGTCTAGCTGGTATAAGTTGTACACCATAGACCCAGTGCCATATTTAATCGAATGAAGGTAAATATTAAATCCTTTATTTTCAAATTGGAATGAATATCCCAATTTATCTAAATGAGAAATGGAGACTAGATTATGCCTTGTAGAAGACACACAAAATGTATTTACAAAATACAATAAATAATTAGACTCTAACATAAGCCTATAGACTCCAATTGCCTTTACATCGACATTAACACCATTGCCTATGTATACTGAGCGCTCTGCATCAGTTGGTGGCCTGGTCTGTAATAAGTCTTGTATAGAAGTATATATGTGAATAGTAGTTCTTGAATCTATCCACTAAGAATTTACCGACACATTAGATAGATTAAAATCAAAATAGACTAGAACAAAATTATTATCCTTCTTTATGAGTCATTGCTTATACTTTACGCACTATTTCTTTTGATGGCCCGGTTTGTTGTAAAAGAAACAATTATTACTTTTAGCCCGCTTGCGGCTCGATCCATTTCTAGGTCAATTTTCAACTGGTGAATGTGGAGGACCATGAGCTCTTGAGGATCTCTTGTTAGAACCATGTTTCCTTTTCTGTTTCCATTATGTTCAGGTATATGTCCTGAGGTTACAAGATCAATATTCTGACTGTTTTCAAAGGATTTTGACAGTTCGGAATTTTCTAAAGTGATATCCAAATGTAAGCATTTCAGGATTGTCTTTAAGGCCTCTATCCATTGAACATAGTCAGACTCGATTAGGATGAGAACTTGATGCGTTTGAGTTGAATTTTTAACTGGTTGTAAAATATACTCACATTAGCAAATTGTTTACATAAAACAATTCATGAATAAAACTAAATATCAGGAAAACTTAATAATTCAATTGATTTGAGGCTTACAATTGAACTACTCAGGATGAAGATGGGCCCAAACATCTGATCCTGCCGAGAGTCGGTTATATCATCATTACTCCTCCTGTGGGAGGTAGCGATAATATGTAACTGACACTCCTGAGCATGAAGCTAAGCAATACCAATTATGTAAATTTGGGACACTCAACACCTGTGCGTGAGATGAGTCTTTCAGCTTTACATCATAAGCACCATTTACTCCACTCCGTTTATGCTCTTGCTAAACAATGATCGTTTGCGTTTTCGTTATCGTTAAAGGTGAATGCAACTGAATGCAATCTTTTAATTGAATTCCCAATATCATAAGTCCTTATTCATGAAAGTTTTCACCAATTGAGGTCACTGTGGTGGTTAATACAACCGGATTTAATCTCACAAATTTTGACTTTAGGACTTAGGATTGCGATTTTAATCCTGCCCTCAATAGATTAACAATTAAATAAGTCTGATTTGGCCCACTAGGAATTAATATTGATAGTTGGGAAAATGAAGAGTCTTAAAGAGAAACAGACGGGTAGGTTCCACATCCCTCATTCAAAACGGTCTATATCAACTTCTAAAAGATGGGTAATGGGCTTACTAAAGCTAAATCAAGGCTCTGTATGATTTCATCATCATCAATAAGTATTATAAGTCTAGCCTTTAACACTCACACGATAGACGGTTGACATGGAACGATTCAGATGAATGGTTAGATCTGTACATTAGTTTCCATAAGATGGACAGATCAGATCCAATACTTAAGATCCATACGATGAAAGGTTCATATTCTTTAATGTCCATCTATTGAATGATCCAGATTATGCGCTCATTTTAATCTAAACAGACGATTTAGATCCAAGAAATAGGGCCCAAAATTGGCCCCAAAGAGAAAGACTCAAACAATAAATGGGCATCCAACATTTACCGCAATTGGGCCGATACAAAAATAGGTATGGGCCAAAATAGAAACTTCATCCGGTTAATTACCGGTCTTGAATTGATTCTTTAAAAGAGTGGGTCCATAATACACACCGGTCCTAATAGAGAGCCCGAGGGATGTGTCAACAAAACCCACAAGCATTCTCAATGGAACGTGGACTTAATTATGGATACAACCTTGGATTCTGTATTATGGCACTTCAATATGATCTACCACAGGAAAAATAAACTGTCCCAAATGGCCCAAGCCCCATTGCCAAGTGGCAAATCGGAGGCAGGCCCAACCGGTAAAATAAAGGGATAGAGAGGGTATGAGAACGGATCCCGTTCGCCGGTCCATAGGGTAGACCCGAATATGTTTCAATCGGGTCTTAGGCAGTCGCAAGATCCAGGGTATGAAAACCCTAGCCGCATGAGTCTGCCCGTTCGAAAAAATAATTTCGCTGCAGGCATCTCCCTCAATGTCGAACGAGAGATCACCTCCAACACGATCATGGCTGCCAGTGACCGGGGACGAAGAGGGTGGGCAGAAGAAGTATCGGCGCTCGTTCAGCCACTGACGAATGAGGGTTTCCGCAAGGGTGATGATTCTTCCACTGTTTTCCATGGCTGCCGGAGCAAACGCGGAGGATTTCTATATGCGGCAGCCATTAATGGTGGCGAAGAGTTATATATATATATATATATATATATATATATATATATATATATATATATATATATATATATATATATATATATATATATATATCTCTGTCTACCATCACTCATATATGCACCCACGGTATTGAAATTGAATGGGGCAGCGGCTCCGGATGATGCCGATGTAGGTCTGAGCATTCATGGCTACCGCCATCAACGACACAGGTAAGGATGTAAAAGAACCTTTACTGTATCTCTATATGGGTATGGAAACCCTAATGACCTGACTGGGAATTCGAAAACGCCAATAATTTGGGATTGAAATCCCTAACTGATTCTGGATTTGGGATTCAAATCCCTAAATGCTGTATTTTGGGATTGGAAATTCCCAATAATTCCTGATTCGAAAAACCCTATATGTCTGGATTTGGGATTTCAATCTGAAATCCCTAATTGTGGAATTTAGTTTTCGAAATCCCTAATTGATGACTGGACTTTGGGATTAGGACCTGAAATCCGCAATTTGGGATCTGGGATTTGAAACCCTAATTTGGGGTTCGAATATGAAATCCCCAATCTCTGGAATTACTGTATTGGATCATCCATTCCAGATGCACAGTGTCTCTGATACCAACTGTTAGATTTACTTAATGCGGAATGGCTGAAGGATCTCGCTGTGATGCCATGGCTGTAGATAGGGATGCTGAGGTCTTCCTTTCCTGACACCCTTTAGAGAGGCTGTGATGGGGCTGTAACTTCTATCGGTGGTGTTGGATTGGGGACCCAGCCCTTGTTAATATAGGTGAGAGGGGTGAGGAGTTTTAAACCCATCAAAACTCCTCTCGCCAGGGCTCCACACGAATTAGTAATCCTAGTTCATCTAAATCATTGTGTGTGTATCACACACATGTAGCACTCCACCCCTTACACGAATTTCTGAATGTATTGCAACTTAGTGGGGCCCACTGGTATACCCGATCACATTATCCAACCCTTAGGACAATCTAGACCATTGATCAATAAGGCCCACCTTATAGAATTCTTACAGGCCACACCATGTAAATTTAGAGTTTCTAGCTATAATTTCATAGAGTGACCCACCTGAGAATTGATTCAGCCTAATTATTTTTGTTTTTAAAAAGGCCAAAACAAGGTGCAATTTACCTGATGGATTGCATAGATTTTGGGCACATCAAGCCGTTTATCCCCATATTAGTGAACGAAACCCTGTTAGGTGCCTACTGGAGATGGCCCAGCATTTTCTGACTCTCCCTTTTCAGATCTCTCTCATTCTTTCTCTTCATGTGCATACCACTGCCATACGCCATAGTTTAATTTATTTCACTGACATATCTAACATGTTGAATGTAAATTGATTTAATTAGGTTTTGGTAAAAGAAAGTTTGAGATATCAGGGAAAACCAAATTATAAGGTACGCATCTTTGGTTATGAATTTTATAAATCAACAAATTCAGCAATATATTGAATCAAATTTTTTTTTTTTTTCCTAAACTAAATACTACCATCGAAATCAAGTCTTTTTTTTTTTTTTTTCTTTTTCTGCACAATCATCACATTAAAGAAACCGTCTAATGCGCGATTGCCATGGGAGAAAGTCACATTGGCTGCTTGTATGTAGTTAATCTCACCCATTCTGATACCTCCTATCCAACGGTATAGTGCAGAACCATTTGCATGATCCAACTGCAGTTGGATCCTACACAACAGAAATCATCTTGTCTAGAATGTATTAACAACTTTGCAAAATCACTGACATCTCGCATTCTCATCACCCAACCTTTTTGATAGATTATTCTATACCTTCCTTCTGTCCACATATATGTCATCCCCTCTGTATAGCGTGTTCCACTATAAATTCATGACAGCATTCTGGATAACTTGATTAGGCTCTGAGATTGAAAGTTAGAACCACAACAATCATTTATAGTTACACTAATTTAGCTGTAGGGCCCAAAAATCACCCCAGCCCACGATTGAGATGGGCCATATGAAAGGAAATAGTTAGGACAGGGATTTGTGCCCTTGATTTTTACATGGTCCACTCCATCCATTAAATGCATCATCCCAAACTAGGTCTAGGGCCAAAAAATAAGGCTGAAATGTGAGTCAATTGGTCCACACCAAAGTTGTGGGAGGAGAGACATCTGCCCTTGTTTTCTTCTAGGGTCCACCGTGACGATTATATCAAATCCATTCCAACCATTACATGCCAAACTAAAATGTATGCCTAGTGACCAATAATCAGCCCAACCCATGATTCATATGGGCCACACAAAAGGAAACAATTTAGAGGGTTGCGCCCCCTTTTAACACCATTTTCACTAGTGTGGCTCACCTAAATCATGGATGAGGCCTATTTTTGGGCTCTAGGACTAATGTGGGCTGACACATCTTATGTATGGAGTGGATTTCACATAAACATAATGATAGGGCCCACTCTATGTAGGAGACCTTATCTATGGTATTAAGGTGTGGCTGATTGAAGTGGACCCCACCATAATGTTTAAGTCAAATCCACCCCCAATTAGCAGGTGCATCAGCCCATTTAACCTTAAGGTCCAAAACTTAACTCAATTAGTGATTCAAGTGGGTCACACAAAAGGAAACAATTGTGAGAGTGTAGTCCAACCTTGATTTGTACATGGTACACTTGGATGTTTAAGAGAAATCCATTGTGACTATTGGATGTGTCATCCCTAATTATGTCTACAGCTAGAGTTGGGCATCGAGTTGAGTTGGACTGAGTTAGGGTTGACCCGACTCGATCTGGTTTTGTCACCTAAATTTCGGCTCTGCTTGATTTTTTATAATCACGTCTTTTAAAGCAGATGGACGGAGTGGATTTGTCGCAGACATATTTGTGACCCCACACAGCCCTATGCACAGACGTCACGATTGCAGGTCATCCGCACTACATTCGGATGGTATATTTTTTTAATTTGGGGTTAGCCGATTTTTTGGCAAAGGAAGTAGATTGCCTGGTATACCACACATCACTCGAACTCGCTCCATGTGTTGCTTTACATTCCGATGGTACATTTTGGTAATTTGCCATTACAGATTTCTTAGCAAAAGAAGCGGATTGGCGGGTGTATTTATGTCACCAAAGTTTGTGGGCCCCACCATTTATCCAACCGTCCGTCCATTTGACCTCAGGTAACTTTCTCCTTTCAACTGTTTATACATTCTGGCTCGAGTAGCCGATGTACACATGACCGATGTCGGTGGTGTGTGGTACACCAACAATCGACTTCTTTGACAAAAGCTTCTGCATAAAGTTATGTACTCATAAATTAGGTGGGACACTCTGTGATGTGAGAAATCCACCCGTCCATCCATTTTTCCAAGCTCATGACATTAAACAAAAAAATGAGTCATTCAAAACACAACGGGGCCACGCAAGAGGAAACAGTGGGAATAGAAAGATCACCGTTGAAACTTTATATGGCCATCGAAAGTTTTGGATCGTGCTAAGTTTCTTTGTGTTTTCGGTTCATCCAAGTGGGGATGACCTTATAAACGGTTTGTACGACATATAAACGTCAAGGAAGGTTTTAAGGGATGACATTTCTTTCCGCACTCTTCCCCATCGTTTCGTCTACTTAACTTCATTTTTAGTTTAACATACTAAAACGAGCTACCAAAATGGATGGAAGGGGTGGATTTATCAAAAACATCACGGTGGACCTTACCTATGCAGTAATTTCCAGAATGCGCATAGAATTTGTGTCAGTTGGATCATAACTAACGGCAGTGTGGTTTTTCGTGTGTCACCACTCGAAGTATGTAAATTGAAAAAAGATTCTGCGGATGTTTATGAATCATACTTTTGTACAGGAGTATCAAAACATTCGTTAAATAAAAAGAGCATTCAACGCTATTCTTCCCTTTTAAAATTTGAAAAATAAAGAAAACAACATTTATTCATTCAAGAACCAGATGAAGAACATTTCTCCATTCAAGAACAAGGGTAGACAACGGTATTCTTACCCTTTCAAAATTTGAAAAATAAAGAAAACAACATTTCTCCATTCAATAACAAGCGAAGAAGATATACATCAGAGGTGTCATGTTTCGGACAATGTTGCATTGGTTCTCTATCAGATTCACTAATTCTTTTTCTTGTCTTTCCTACTGTTCTTGTACAGAAGATATTCAATTGTTTTTCATAAGTACATTAATTCTCAATGTTTTTATGAAGAATTCAGTATGTTTTTCTTAAATCTTGATTTTTCATTGTACTTAGATAATAATTTTTCGAAAGTTCATCGATATTCAATGGATTTCTAAAGGATTCAATGCGTTTTCAATTAGCAAGTTGATGAGTCCTATGTTTGCTAATTCAGATTAATATCACAAGATCTATCAAAGAAGAAATTTCAGATGCTTCTGGTATCAACACAAACGACTTCCAATCAACTGGCCAGCTTGCAACATCATCAGCTATCATCGGGGATATCAATGACCTTTCCTGGTGCTCATCCAAACTGCATGATTCTTTGATATTAGCAGCTGAAGATGGGACTGCTTTCCTCTGGAATGTGAATAATTCTAACCCAACCAAATGCTTCAACGCACATATATCCCGCATCACCTCCGTTGATTTCAACCTCACAGATGACACTTTCATCACAGCGTCGTGAGACAAAACTGTTAGGTTGTGGAACATCGATGAAGAAAACTGCAGACTAGTCGATAAATTGCTGAATCTGTTTGGCCGATGTGAGAACATCTGGAAACTGGAGCAAATGTTCAGCAACATGAGGCTGGGGAGAGTACTTGCCATTTCTGATTTCCATACCCAAAAAATTAATGTTTGTTTGCGCCAACTGCATTTTTCTTTCTGAGAGCATGATACCATAGTAAACGCAAATTGCATGAAATCTTTGTAGTAGATCACTGTTGCTCTTCTCATCAGGAGAATAGAGAAGAAGATCGTCGATGTACACCAGGCAGTTGTCAAGAATAGGCTTGAAAATTCTGATCATCACTTTTTGGAAGAGTGAGGGAGCTGTCTTTAATCTAAAGGACATGACTGTCTATTGATAATGTGCATTTGGGACAGTAAAAGCTGTTTTGTGCCGATCATCTGGGTGGATACCCAGTTGCCAAAATCCTGCCTTTAAATCAAACTTTGAAAATAGATGAGCATCTGTCAAATGTTGAAATAAAGACGCACGATTTGGCAGAGGAAACTTGTCATCTTGCAAATATTTGTTTAATGGCTTATAGTTGATGACAAGGCGAAGTTTCCCGCGAACTTGCTCGGCGTGCTTGTTCACGTAGAAAGCTTCACAAGCCCACGGTGAGTCTGTGGGTTCAATTAAATCTTCTGCTAGTAAACTAGCAAGCTCTTCATTTGCAAGTTTCTGGTGATCTGGGTTCATTCCTGGGTGACTGGCTTTTGTTGGGGTGACTTCAACACGTGCGTCTTTAGTTCAACATTTGACAGATACTTATCTGTTTCAAAGTTTGATTTAAAGGCAGGATTTTGGCAACTGGGTATCCACCCAGATGATCGGCACAAAACAGCTTTTACTGTCCCAAATGCACATTATCAATGGACAGTCATGCCCTTTGGATTGAAGACAGCTCCCTTACTCTTCCAAAAAGCGATGATCAAAATTTTCAAGCCTATTCTTGACAACTGCCTGGTGTACATCGACGATCTTCTTCTCTATTCTCCTGATGAGAAGAGTCACAGTGATCTCCTGCAAAGATTTCATGCAATTTGCGTTGATTACGATATTATGCTCTCAGAAAGAAAGATGCAGTTGGCGCAAACAGACATTGATTTTTTGGGTATGGAAATCAGAAATGGCAAGTACTCTCCCCAGCCTCATGTTGCTGAACATTTGCTCCAGTTTCCAGATGTTCTCACATCGGCCAAACAGATTCAGTAATTTATCGGCATCGTCAACTATGTCTCTGATTTCATCCCTCATGTATGTTCGTATCGAGATGTTCTCACTGAGTTATTGAAGAAAGATGCTCCTCCATGGGATAATTCTCACACAGCTGCAGTTCGTGCTCTAAAGAAGATTATCCAGCGTCTTCTTCCACTCACCGCTCGTGTGAGCTCAGTTAAATGGAATCCCTGTGAGACAAGTCAGCATGGCAGTTCATTTTTCGATGGAATCTTATGTGTTTGGGATGTCAATGGGAATAAGGCTACACAAACCATCCATGCCAATGATTTGCCGATCATGTCCCTTGACTGGAACTGTTAAGGTCCACAGATTGTCACCACTACAATGGGAGAAAACTGTGCTAAGGTGTGGGACATCAGGTGGCCCAAAGACACCTTTAAAGTACTCAGTGGCAAATACATAGACGAAGTATGCCCGGTGAAGTTTTCACCACATAAGACGCATCAAATCGCTTCTTCCTTGTACGATGGGAAACTTGTTCTTTGGGATTATGGTCTAGGGGATCATGATTCAAAGATGACGGTGTATGAGGATCATAAAGGGGCTGTGCGGGGGTTGGATATGAGCAGGACAGAGATTGGCCTGTTGGCAAGCACCGGATCTGATGGGCTTGTTCGCACGTGGATTAACATTCCGCCGGAGTTGTTGTGTTTCAGCCAATGCCGCATTGGTTATATGTGAGATTCACTACTTCTTCTCGTCTTTCTTAATCTTCTTGTATAGAGGACTACTTCTCATCTTTCTTAATATTCTTGTACATAGCATATTCAACAATGTATTTCTGAATAATTCACTTTTCATAAATTCATCAATATCCAATGGATTTCTGAAGGATTCAATATTGAATGTGTTTTTCATTAGTGCAGCATATTTCTTTTTCATATAAATGTAGTTAACAGTAATTATGTATTGGTGATCTAGTTTATATAAATTATGCTTTTCAAGACTAGTTTAAAATCTTAGCAAATTCTCCAATACATATTACTGTTAGCTACAATGAGATTAAACTCATTTTCAATTAGCAACTAGATGAGGCCTATGTTTGCTAATTCAAATGAATAGAACAAGATCTGTCCATGTACTAGGGGCCAGTCATGCCAACTTGGCACACAGACCTGAGATCTGACATGAACACCAGAAGTGAGGATATCTGATCCAAATGATCGGGCGATCCATTCATCTGGTGGGGCATGCATGCATGTTGAATGTGGGTGGTTGGCCATCTTTTTAACTGTAATTTGTTTTATACACATCCAGCCCATCCAATGAACACATTGGCCTGAATTTCATCATTGGGACCGCATGATGAGTATTTTGTTTCTAATATCCAGGCATCATGGGACCTGCATGATGAGCATTTTGGATCTAATATCCAGGCAAGGATGTCCGCTACATGAGCACCGCTACATGGGCACCGTCAAGAAGGTTCACCCTCTGAACATTTACTCGCTTTCCTGCCTTACAATGTTTCTTTCAAAGTTGATCTGGAGAAGCACCTCTGTTTTGCTTGCATTGAGAGGTCATAAATAAGAAACTTGTAAGTTTGCAGGTGATCGCAATTGTAGCAGGATGAAACTGCAATTGTAGCGGGATGAATCAATCTGAGGCAGCTAAGAAGTTATCTCAAATGAAACAACAAAATGGTGGGTTGAAAGGGAGTCTTAATCTTTAATCCGAGGACACACAAGGCCCTACGAACAAGGTAGTGATGTGTTTTGCAACAATTTTGTTAAGGTCAAGCAAGCTGAATGAATGTTATATAACGGTCCTGATTCAACTGAAGAAAGGCATAGCATTGGTGGTTATGATCTTCCTATATGGGAAATTTGGGGGCCAAAATAAACAGATGGTGTGGATCACTAAACAAAAATATTGCCCAGAATATCACAGTAGCCCTCGAGTTGTAGTTACATTCAACTTTGAAGTAATGTAACCGCAATTTGGAGCCTAGTCTCTCAACATGAACACTAAGGCAATCACAATCTGGATATACAACATGTGATAACCATGTTAAACACATGTCGCCGCGTTTGAGGGGATGGAATCATCATGGAAATAGATGAGTTGCAGATTTAGTCCAGTGGTTTCACAATTTTGTAATTGGTCTGTCTTTTGAATTCTCAAATTGTGTTTCTCTGTGTTTAATTCTTGCTATCCATTTCAAATTAAACATCCATCCATTTCAAATTAAACATCCATCCATGCATTGACTGCAACAATTAGGCTGATAAATTGTAAATGAAAAATTTCTCTCCTAGCACCCATATCGAGGAATATATGTTCCTTCCAGTTGAGAATTAATGCATGTTACTGCAATATGAGGGCAAATCGGAAACATAGTTACAATTTGGCCATTTCTCTAGATTCAGTTTAGGCTGTTGAGTTGTGCATCCAAACACACCCTAAACCGCTCAATAGATAGTTGAGAATTTCCTATATATAAGGACTTGATTGCTCTGGATTTCCACTTTAATCCATCTAATGTGGGACTCTTTATGCAACTTTGGATGGAATTTTGCCTTAGACAAACAGGAGACTCATTTCCATAATATACCCAAGAAATTGTAGGAAATAAACAGGTGCCTTGCTGATTCTGGGAAATGTTTGGGCATGTGGACAGTTGGAATATATTTATCCAACACTATGTGTGGGGATAAAGTCCACTGATTGGATGGATGGGGATGATTCAGGAAGGAGACTATGCCATTTCCATCCACTAAGGGGCTTATCAGATTAACGATTTGCATCATTGAAGATGGGTGCTAACATAATGGAATTTTGTCTATAATGAAAATACCAGTGTTTCAACCTGATAGCTTCTTTCCCTTCTATGTATAGTTAGATATTGCATTTAATTTCCGTCCATGCATAGAGAGATTCTTTTCCACTTATATGATGTACATTTGTATAAAAGCCCCATTTAGGCTATAGCAATATACAGAAAAACTCAAAACTCAAGGAGAATTCTCCAAATTCCTAATGTTTCCTGAGTTATCACAACCAACTATAATTTAAAGCTCCTTGGCAATTTTGAAACCTATGGTGGATGCTTCAAAGGCCCAATGTGTCTGTACGCATATTGATTCCCTTAGCAGAGGTTTCAAGGGACCAGTGGCATATACTTCATGTATTGAAGATTACCTGGTCTCTTTTGGGCAGACATGATAACATCATCTTGTGAATGTGGGGCAGTGGACGATTTCTTCGTTGTAGGTAGAGCTTTACACGAGGTGAACCGAGTGGAGCTTGGCCCAGCTTGGCTCGGCTTGACCAGCAGGCTATCCTAGCTCGCACTCAGCTCGGTCTTCAAGCCTGAGTGGCTAGCTCGGCTCAACTCGGTCAGCAGCTCAGGCCAACTTGAGCCAAGCTTGAGCTCGATCTTTCGAGCCGAGTTTGAATTCGAGCCTATGAGCTGAGTTCGAGTTTAGGTTTTAAGGGTTTTAAGGTTTTTAATATATATATATATATATATATATATATATATATATATATATATATAAAATAATAATAATAATAATATAATATAATATAATATATAATTTATTAAAATATAAAATATTTACAAAATATTTATATTAAGTGAACCGATCTGAGTCGAATCGATTCGGACCGAGTCAAGTTTGACTCAAGTTTTGAGCCGATTCGAGTTGAGGTCAGTCTAGCTCAGGCTCAGGTCGAAATGTTTTCTAGCTTAAAAAATCATCTTGACTTTCTGAATGAGTCGAGCGAGTTAACCAGGCTAACTCGCTTCGCATACAGCTCTAGTTGTAGGAAACAGGAGGCTGGTGGATGCAAGGTTCTCAGACAACAAAATTTACCCAGTGCAAAAATCGACAGGGCAATGGATAGTGTTTTTCCTGAATATTCAGTGGCTCAATTCAGTTATGTCATGACAAAACTTTGTCCGGGTCTACTGATCAAACAAATCATGATTAAAAAAATGATGACTTCCCCAAGTTGTTTAGGTTCAAGCACATGTAGGTTGCTCACATAAACTTCTATTCTTTTGGTTGAACTGGAATCAGATAGTGTGTTGGTCCAGCTTTGGACGTATTGGTTAAGTGGAACCATGATGTGCTCAGCAATATATTTGTTAAGATGGAAGATGAATGGAAGTTACAACAACAGTCCTCTTTCAACAACCAAAAAAGGACCTAGCATTGGTGGTCAAGACCATCCAATTTGGGAATTTTGTGGGGCATGGTCTACGGAAAGTGGGGCAAAAATACACAGATGGCCAGGGTCACTGAACACATCACAGTAGCCCTCAAATTCTAGTTACATTTCTTTCAGTCCAACTTGAAAGCAGTGTCACTACAATTGGAGCTTAGTCTCTCAACATGAACACTAAGGAAAGGCAATCACAATCTGGTCAGTTCCATTCCATTGAGGTAGTTATTGCAATTGAATTCAACAATGCATCGAAGCAGGGCCTTATACACAGCAAGGCCCATGATTCATACCATTTGATTTGATGTGTGTGCATGGGTATGGAAACCATTTGAATCCAGCATATACCTAGCTTCAATAGTCAGGAAGAGGGAGTGGGAGTGCAGTTCTGAAGCACAAGTCAAAGTGGGAGCATCAACTAGGTAGAAGGTTCATGCAACTTTACAGCAAAGTCCCAGAAATCACAATGATCAGATTGTAATGTTGTCCAATTGGTAGCCATCATATTAATGGTTAAGATGTTTTTCTTTTCAACAGTTCAAATTTACCAAACAAATATGAAATAATAAGGGGTCATGTTCAATATATCTGAAATTTCGTTCGTCCGGTTTCTACTGGGGCCTGTGATTTGGACAGATTAGATTTTGATGCATATATGCCACATGTACAATGCCTGTCTAGGCGTACTAGTAGTCATGATCTACAAGCCATGGAATGCCTATGCATGGTTGGGAGTGAATTTGACTGCATTTTCCCAGTATCCGAATAACGAATACACACAGAAGTTGGCGTTGCCATATCTTTACAATCATTGCTCAGGTGTTTGACATTTCTCTAATAACAACTCTATTTGTGTAAGCAGCTCAGATGATGAATTATGGCAAACTTTTCAGGGATAAACGTGAAAAAAATAAAATTACAAGCATGTGAAAAAAACAAAAAAGCAAAGACATTAGCAGAAATGGGAAATTTTGAGGTATTTCTATACCAAACTAGGCCGTCTTTCCCATGTTGGTTCTGTAAGGCTCTTTTTATTTATGGAACTTCAAAAGTTCCTCACACGGTAGGCATTTGCAGTTCTTTATCTATTGCAGTTCAATTCCTTCTTGATTGTTCCCCTAATGCTTTGGTCTAAGAATCCTCAACAAAGACCAAATGACTTCCAGGCTCTGTTTGGATAGTGGACAAAGAAAAGAGAAGAAAAGAAAATGGATTACTTTCCCATGATGGGACATTTCACCATGTGTGGATAGTTAAAATGCAATCATTATCCAAACACCATGGTCAAAATTCGCACGCACGAAATACAAGGTGGCTTTTGTGATAGCTTTATTTGGATTTCCACTTGTTATCCAGACAAGACCTAATTGCAATTCTGTGTTTAATTCTTGCAATCATATTTAAACTCTCTCTCTCTCTCTCTCTCTCTCTCTCTCTCTTCTTTCTTTTCTTCTGAGTTCTTTCTTCTTCTATCTTTTATTCTCTCTCTCTCTCTCTCTCTCTCTCTCTCTCTCTCTCTCTTCACTCTGGGAACTGTGAATATGGTGACCGAATGGATGAGAGGGTATTTGAGTATGTGTGAAAGTCAAGCCACTCAAGACCTTGGGAAATATGAAGATGGTGATAGAATGGATGAGAGGGTATTCGAGTATGAAGATAGTGATGAAACGGATGAGAGGGTATTGAAGTATGTGTGAAAGTCGAGCCACTCAAGGCCCTGAGGATCCAAACACAGTACTTATCAAAGGTCCATCTGTGATCTGATACGAGATGATCTTTCCAGGTATGTATATCCATAACACTTCTTCTGCTCCTTGTAGAAGATGCAATAGAGTAAATTTTTGAGATGTGTTTTTCCTTGGGTAGAACAAACCAGCGAAGGGCAGCAACTTCTCAGGATATCTTTACCACTGTTGAGATTAACATGGTGCCTAATGGACCACTGAGAGTAGTCATACTCCATCTTTAAGATATCAAATTCAATCCTGTGAGAATCATAGGTTCTATCAAGTATAAATGCCCATTTGATTCCCCAAAATATTTACGTACCTGGTTCGATCCTATTGGTTTTGGAGGTAGTTTGATTGCCCAAAGGGATTCTCTTTCAACATGGACAGAGAGGGATGATTCATGATGATCTGTCCAGTGTAGTGCTCCATTCCATAACACTCCCTTATCATAGAGGATGCAATATGATTCATGTAAAGCGACTACTGGCAGTTTCTAGGAACCTGTCTGGGAAGAATAGATACCTACGTGGATATGATTGTCTTTTATACGACAAACATACTACTCTATAGTGGGGGGACTTGGACAGGTCAAATGCAATACTAATGCATTGGATGGAGATGGATGTAGATTTTGGAAGAAGAACATATTCCATGGTGGTCGGGTTGCAACCAGTATTTAATATCCCCACCATATTCACGTGTAATGTTTGCACAAGAGAAGACCATTGCAGGAATGCGTTACTGAGAAACCTATTTGTAAGAAAGAGAGAGATGGTTCAGGGACTCTGGAGTTAGGTTTATCTATGGGAACAAATTTGAATGGAAAGTGGTTGAATGACCAACAAGTCTGAAAGAAGAAGAGCTGGGGTGAGTAGATCCAACTTAAGGTGAATAGAGAAAAGAAAAGCACATTTTGCCTCTGTTGTGACTCTGGATCCAAGGTATGTCCCAACCCACTGGGACCCACATGCAGACATGGTCCAATGATTTTAACCATCCGTATTCTCATTACTACCATTAATAATCTTTTATACCATAATCACACTTCAGTGATTACCCAAACCTTTGATCTTTAGATTTGAATGACAGATTTGGATGAGTAGACAGGGGAACACTGACGATGCCATGCATTCTGCAATGATATATTTGGTGAGTACATGCTTGACGTAAAATCAATGTTCATTCCTTAAAGAGTCAGGAGATGATATGAAGTCTCTTTCGCTTTTTAGAAGTGTCATTTCAACAAAGGAAACCTCTTTCAATGTTTGGCCGGTGAAGGTAAATTCATCTTTAAAAAACCATTATTTCTATCTCCTTATATGTGGTAAATTGCTATCAACTTTCAGGCCCACATCTGGACATCATCCTTCAAGCAAGGTAGATCAATATTTCCTATTTATAGTCTCCAACTTACTTGTTCTTATGGTTCCAAAACTAGTGCTAACTGCTAAGTGTATACTTTCAAAATGAAAATGCCTCACTGGTCTTGAAAGCGTCATTGTCAGAGCTAATATAGATCCTAGTCGAGTCAAATCGGTGCATTTGGGTGATGATATGTACCAAACTGCTAATTTCAAGTGGAGTTGATTCCAATTTCAAGTGGAGTTAATTCCATTTTAATTCATGATGTCACAAAAACTGCTAATTGCAATTCTGTGCATTTCAAATTGAACCTGGAATGAGTGCAAGTGGAATTCCCCCACTTTGGTCATTTCCACCATGTAATTGCAATTCAATTCAACTTGACCGTCCAAAGGCCACCTTTGATATCTTTCAATCAAGTTTGATGGCTTTTGTTGATCTAGTTTGCTCAATCCTTTCTTCTCACATGCATGTATGCAAGATCCTGACCATTTGCTGGGTGAGCCCCTCCGATCATGTCTCATGGCCTGAAAAGTAAAATGGTCCAGTCATTTGGTGGGCTGAACAGGTGTGATCAATCCTCCTTCGCTAATCATCAATTAGTCCTAGTACCCTTTTTTTTTATTATGAAGGTTTCAAGTGAGGCTAGAAAAGTTCAATTGAGGGCAATCTCCCATTAGGATCAGAAGCGCACATTGATAGTTGTTAAACCCATACATCTACAGAAGTGGCAACATGGAACACGTGTGATCCAGGCCATTCATCAATATCCAAAGCATCATTTGGTAGGCCCAATTGTTAATCTGTCCAGCCTAAGAATCAGGCCAGTTATCTCATTAGGTGAGCCGCTGTGTATAAACAAAATGGACAGTTGGAAAAGAATGGCCAATAGTCCAACATTCAACACAAATGTTTGGCCTTCCTGATGAGTCTACCACCCTGATTCATACGGACTTTCAGAGTCACAAATAGTCAAATCCTAGTCAAAATGGGTCATCCTTTTCCAGTTATTCGCATTAGCCAATTCCTTCATCTACATGTTGGTTTGTACAAAAATAACACTAAAATTTGGGCTGTGTTTGAACGAGCAACTGAATTGAATTGAATTGAGTTGCAAACATTCATCTTAAATAAGATGAAAAAAAAAAAAAAAAGAAGTCTTGGCGACATTTCCAAGCATTCCCTAACTGGCCCTCAAATTTCACCTCTACTCAGTTCAAGTCCAGCTTGAAAGTAAGGCGATTGCGCTTTGGGGCCACAATGCCAAACCCATACTAGCGATACAATGGATGATAATTACAAATTGGTAATTGTCACTTACAGACTAATTATTGCAATTCGGATCAATAGTGAAACCCAATACACGCTAACAATTAATAAGAGCTCACTTGCATTTTTTAGCACATTTAGCAGGCTTTAACCGATCTGTTCAATGTGGAATATGCTTTCCACAATCCACATTAAAGCTAATTTCAGATCTGAAATAGTACCCATTTTAATACGTCATAATTGCAACTTATGCTTTAGTTTGAACGGAGTCTAACGCCTTGTTTGGTTGCCACTTACAAAAAATTTAGTCTCATTGTAGTTAACAGTAATTATGTATTGGCGACCTTAGTTTTATAAACTATGAGTTAGCAGGACTATTTTGATCCTTACCAACATCTCCCATACATATTACTGTTAATTACAATGAGATAAACTCATTTTCAATTGGCAACCAAACATGGCTTATTATGCTTGTTAATTCTGTTAGACAGCCCACATTCCTTGTATAGAAGATTTTGTATTTATCATCTTACCTTGTATAGTTGTTGTAAAACTCTATATATTCAACCCTTTAGGATTGTCTAAAATACAGAAAAACATTCTCCAAATCCGTGTGTTTACATGGTGTCAGAGCCAAGTTTTTAAACCGGCGCTCCTCCTTTGATTCCGGTGGTCCCTCTTCGATTTCCGGCAGTCCACGACTCCGACAACCTCCTCCATTGATTCCGGTGGCTCTGTCATCTTCTCTGCAACCTGCCATTATCTCCATCGTACTCCAATAGCGTGCTCGTTGTCAAAAACCATCTCTAGATCCCACTATAGTTGCGGCCAGTCTCTACTATCTTCAGATCCGGTGGCCTATACCTGCTGCACGACCACAAAAACCTCTAGATCCACATCAGATTTGGTCCTGCTCTCCATTAACAATCTCGTTCTGTTCATCAGATTTGGTCCTGCTCTCTATTAACAATCTCGTTCTGCTCATCAGATTTGGTCCTGCTTGTCAGATTCGATCCCTGCTACACCTGCTGTGCTCGCACCTGTTGCATCCGACCCCTCCTATTGCGCACGCCCCTGCTGCACTCACCCTCGCTGTTGCTATTGTTGTTGTTGTTGTTGTTGCGCACGCGTGCTCCCTCATAGTACTTCTGTAATGCTTACCTGAACTCATGTGCACCTTTGCACACGTGCATCCCCTTATCACTGTTGTTGTTCTGATCTGATTTGGCTCGTCCCTTGCTGCGCTCCCTCCTTTTACTGTTCTGATCTGTTGCCGTTTGCTTGTTACGGTTTTGATCTGTTGGTGGTGATATAAACCCTCTTGCTGATTGTTGTTCTAATCTGTTGTGGTTCTATTGCCTGCAACCAACTCTCCTGCTGCAAGGTACCTTCTTCCTTGGCGTAGTTTATATCTTTTCCTATCTATAGACAAAGACTCCCGTACAGAGGCCTCACGATGTAGTTTTGATGACACCAATTATAATCTATGGGCCATCCACTTTCAAAGTTTTCTTAAGGGTCGTGGTTTGTGGGCACTGATTGATGATCTGTTCCTATTCCCGCTTCCACCGATGTCGAAAAAATGGCTGATTGGGAAATGAAAAATGGATGGATTATTACTTGGATTCTTGATTCTGTCGATCGATCAATAGCTATTGGCCTCACACCACATCGCACTGCTAAGGCTATGTAGGAGCATTTCTAGGCAATATATCAATCGAGTAATGTGGCTAGGTTATACCGCCTGGAACAAGATCTGGTTTACCTTACTTAGGGTGACAAAAGTATTCAATCTTTCTATTCTACAATGGTTACAATTTGGACAGAGGTGGCTATGATGGATCCTAACTTCCCAAATGACTTTAAAATATTCCACACAATGTGCGAGAGTGCGCAAGTTAGACAGTTTCTTATGAAATTGCTGCTGGAATTTGAGCAATGCAGGGCTGCTCTCTTGAACCTTAGTTGACCTTAGCCCAACTCCTTCAATGAATTCGGTTATTAATGATTTATTAGCCGAAGAACAACGACTGCAGGTCCTCTCTTAGGGGACACCTCAGGGACCATCTGACCTGGCACTTACTGTATTCACCTCTGCACCAAACCGTGGTTCCACTCTTTTAACTTGTTGCTGCTGTAACAAAGTGGGACATGTCGTCGCTTAGTGCAAAGATTGGTGCACGTATTGTCGAAGGACTAGTCATGGTCTTCAGGACTGTTGTTCACGTGCTTACACATCCTCATTCGGCCGTGGACGTGGTGGTCGAGGTCGTGGTCGTGGCCGTGCTCTTTCTGCTACTTCTGTGCCTACTTCTTTCGAGCCTTTTGTTAGTGATACTGCATCTACTGGTTCTGTTGAAGGTCTTTCCTCACCTTTAACTCCTGTGATGCTCCAACAGATCGTGCAGGCCTTTTTTGCGTTCGGTATGTCAGGTATAACCGCATCTTCACCATGGTTCTTCGATTCTGGTGCTTCAAATCATAAGACTGGATGTATCCCATCTTCGCAATATTCGTCCCTACATTGGCAATCAGGCTATTTCTACTACAGATGGAACTAATTACCAATTCAGTCCGTTAGTTCCTTAACTTTCTCTCCTTCTCACCATATCCAGTTTACCCTTCGTGATGTTTTTCATGTCCCTAAACTCTCCTCAAATTTAATTTCAGTTGGTCAACTTACATCCAATAACTGCCTAGTCATATTTCTTCCAAATTGTTGTTTTGTGCAGGATCTGGTAATGGGGAAGGTACTTGGGAAGGGTAGGCGGCATGGATATTTGTACGTGCTGGACTTTCACTCATCAGTTACTCCAGTTCGTTGTTTCTTCTCTCCCCCTTCCTTGGATATTTGTTCAGCAAATAAAATGTGGAAACTCTGGCACTTTCGCCTGGGTCGTCCACATTCTGATTGTTTGATTTAGCTCTTTTCTTTTGGTATATTAGGGAATATTTCTCTTAATAAAAGTGGTTTGAATTATTCTTGTTCTTCTTGTTGCCTTTCAAAAAGTAAGTGTATTCCCTTTCCTCTAAGTACTACAAAATCATCATCTATGTTTGAATTGGTGCATACGGATGTCTGGGGCCCTTCCCCAATTATGTCTCTCTCTGGACTATGATATTATGTTATATTCATTGATGATTTTATCCGTTACACCTGGATTTACTTTTTGCACTCTAAGTCACAGGTGTTTGAAAAATTCAAAATATTTCATTCTATGGTGGACACACAATTTTAAGTAAAAATCCAAACTCTCCGCTCTGACTCAGGGGGAGAGTATCTTTCCACCAATTTTCGTACATATCTTCAGGGTCATGGGATTACTCATCAAACCACCTATTCTGATACTCCACAACAGAATGGGGTGGCTGAATGCAAAAATTGCAATATTGTTGAAACTGCCAATACCTTAATCATAACTATGAGTGTTCCTCGTTCCTTCTGGGTAGATGCTATGATGCATTCAGTCTACTTGATTAATCGGTTGCTAACTACAGTTTTGAATAGTAAATCTCCCTACTTGGTTCTCACCGGTTCTCTTCCTACATATTCTACATTTCGTGTTTTTGGTTGTGTATGTTATGTTCATCTGGCATCATGTGAACGTAATAAACTTTCCCCAAAATCAGTAAAATGTATGTATTTGGGATTTAGATAAACTCAAAAGGGCTTTCGTTGCTATGACTCGGTCTCTCGTCATGTACGGGTATCA
The DNA here is from genome assembly GCF_029962835.1 of Magnolia sinica. Classification (NCBI taxonomy): domain Eukaryota; kingdom Viridiplantae; phylum Streptophyta; class Magnoliopsida; order Magnoliales; family Magnoliaceae; genus Magnolia; species Magnolia sinica. The sequence continues at coordinate 37,565,813 of NC_080576.1, forward strand.
CGACATGTTGTTTTTCTTGAGCATATTGCCTTCCAGTCATCTGGTCCTCCTTCGCCCACACCAGACTCTCCTGGTCTTACTATTTTTTTTAAAATTTCGATTGTATCGATTCTACCTTCTTGTCCATTGTAGGTTTATTCACGACGACCACGTACAGATCCATCACCTACTACTCTCGCACCTGCTGTACCTGTAACCGATTCAGATCCTATCTTGGTATGTCATTCCACTCGTGAACATCGACAGCCTGATCGCTTGATATACTCTATGTCTGCCATGAATACTACCCTAGATACTGTATCTATTCCTACTTCATATCATCAGGTAGCCAGTTATGATTGTTGAAAGAAGACTCTGGTAGAAGAACTTGCAGCATTAGATGATAACTATACGTGGGACATTGTTACTCAACCTCCTGACCACCAATTAATTGGCAGTAAATAGATTTATTCTGTGAAGCTCAAGTCTGACGGCTCATTGGATTGATACAAAGCTCGGCTTGTCACTCAGGGATACAAATAGGAACACGGAATTGATTATGATGAGACATTCGCTCCTGTGGCCAAGATGAAAACTGTTCGCACTCTTATAGTAGTATCATCAGTTCGCTCTTGGCCCCTCACTCAGATGGACGTGAAAAATACTTTTTTTTCATAAAAACCTTCAAGAAACAGTCTATTTGAAACCTCATCTTGGATCTTTAATCCCTGCCAATAAAGTCTGTCGCCTAAAGAAAGCCCTATACGGTCTCAAACAAGCTCCTCGGGCATGGTTCCAACGTTTTCATGATGTTGTTACAGGAGCTGGCTTTACTCAAAGTGGTCATGATCCATCATTATTCATGCGCACCTCTGAACATGGAATCGTCATTGTTCTCGTATATGTTGATGACCTACTTCTGACTGGTAGCGATGATACTGACATCTCGGCTTTAAAGGAAGTTCTGAAGTCATCCTTCAAGATGAAGGACCTGGGTAATCTGACATACTTTATTGGACTTGAATTTTCATGTTTTATATGTGGAATCCTGGTCAGCTAGAATAAATATACCAAGGATCTTCTCACCTTGGCCTCCTTAACGGATCAGAAGACAGTTCAGACTCCCTTGGAACTTAACATTCAATATGGCCGTGACGATGGTACACTCCTTGCGGATCCCACCTTATACCGTTGTTTGGTTGGAAGTTTGGTTTACTTAACAATGACTCATTCTGATATTGCCTATGCGGTCCAAGTTGTCAGCCAATTTGTTTCTGCTCCTCGAACCCTTCATATGATTGCAGTATTGCGCATCTTATGGTATTTACGTGGAACTCTGGATCGATCTCTGTTCTTCCCCTCCACGGCTCCTCTGGACCTTCGTACTTATTCAGATGCTGACTAGGCTGGTTGTATTCTCACACGTAGGTCTACCACTGGCTACTGTGTTTTTCTTAACACTTCTCTCATCTCTTGGAAATGTAAGAAGCATACCGCTGTTTCCAAATCAAGCACAAAAGCTGAGTATAGAACAATGTCAGTAGCTTGTAGTGAGATTATTTGGTTATATAGACTTCTTTCTGACTTGGGTGTTCATCTGCAAGATCCTACTCCACTCTATGTAGATAATCTGAGTGCCATTCAGATTGCCTCAAATATGGTTTTTCATAAACGGACAAAGCATATTGAAGTTGACTGTCACTTTATCCGTGAGAAGTTTCAGTCTCGGATCATATCGCTACCACATGTAGCATCTCATGATCAGCTTGCTGACATTCTCAAGAAGTCCCTCATGTCTGCACGCCACTCATTTTTAGTTAGCAAACTATTACTTGTTGATGACAAGCATTAGTTTGAGGGGGGATGTTAGACAGCCCACATTCCTTGTATAGAAGATTTTGTATTTATCATCTTACCTTGTATAGTCGTCGTAAAACTCTATATATTCAACCCTTTATAGTCTGAAATACAGAAATACATTCTCCAAATCCTTGTGTTTACAGATTCAGATGAATGACACAAGATTTTCCTGTGGACAAGGGGTTACTTGTGCCAACTTTGTACATAGGCCTGAGATCTGACATGCTCACCAGAACTGTGGATGTTTGATCCAAATGATCAGGTTAGTCCATTCATCTATTGGGCAATGCATGCGTGTTGAATGTGGGTGGCCAACCAACTTTTTCATTGTCTATTTATTTTATACACATCTGGCACATCCAATGAGTGTAGTGGTCTAAATTTTGGGCCTTGGAATCTACATCGTGGGGCCTACATGATGAGCAATTTGGATCTAATTTACAAGCAAAGTGGGCTGGTACATGAGCACCGTTAGGGCGACTCACCAAAGGGATGAATACTAGTCTCTGAACACTCACTCACTTTCCTGCACAACAATGTTTCTTTTGAAGTCGATCTAGAGAAGTCACCTCTGTTTTTCTCCCATTAAGAGATCATAAATAAGAAACAAGTAAGTTTGTGGTTGATCACTATCGAAGTAGTATGAAACCTAACAATCCATCTGATGTGTTGGTAAGCGCAGAAGATGAGCCCTCAAGATCTGATGGTCTACACGAGTTTTGGAACCCTTACAAAGCAAAAGATTGATGCTCCAACGGTCCACCTATCTACTACTGGAGTAGATGAATCTATTCACACCTCTGATCCTACGGTATAAGTGGCCCCGGATTGCGATCTATGGATTAGATTGTCCCAAGGACAAGCCAAAATGGACAGACTACTGTGCACACTATATCTCTCTCCGTATACTCTCGATATTTCTTCTGATTGATTACGAGAGAGATATAGTGTGTACAGTAGTCTGTCCATTTTGGCTTGTCCTTGGGATGATCTATTCCATAGATCGCAATCCGGGGCCACTTCTAGCGTAGGATCAGAGGTGAGAATAGATCCATCTGCTCCAGTAGTAGATAGGCGGACCATTAGAGCATCAATCTTTTGCTTTGTAAGGGTTCCAAAACTCGTGTAGACCGTCAGATCTTAAGGGATCATCTTCCGCACTTCCCAACAGTGGTATTAGAGCTATCAATGGCGGATCTCCGATTATTTTCATCTAAAAAGGTAAGTGGCCCGTCCTTTCTTTTTGGATTGGAATCCAAGGCTTTCAAATGGTATTGGATCATGTATACCATTTTGTTGATTTATGGATTGGTCCACGTGATGTACCCCATGCGTGTACATCACAATAGAAATATACCACATGCGTGTACATCACAAATATGCATCATACCATAGCTTTCGTACACGTTGGGGGTCATAATGTTTGGTCTACATTATGCCATATCTTAAGCACACGTGCAGATCGGTTTGGCTGATGTTGTTGTATTGAAATACAACATAGCTATTAGTAGCTGATGTTGTTGTATTGAAATACACCACTAGCTAATGTATTTGAGAAACAGAATGGCTAAGTACACGCATTGTTATTCTGATAAGTGGGCCCATATATGTTTAAATCCACACCGTTAATCCATTGCATCTCATTGATGATTACCGTACAATAAGACCCACTTATCAGAATCCACGTGATGTACCCCATGCATGTACATCACAGTAGCTATATACCCCATACGTGTGCATCATACCAACTAAATAGTTGTATTAAAGTCAACCACTAAAACATAGCTGCTGGTGACGTATCTCACTAGACTTCCAATACATAATTGTATTGACATGTCACGCAATCAGCTATTATAGCTCCTGTACAAGTGGTAAGCTGATTGGCTGGTGTACATCAAACCAGTTATATAGCTGTTGTACATGTGTGTCTGATCACGAGATATGTGTTGAATCCAAACCGTCCATCCATTTGGCGAGTTGTATTAAGTGATATGATATATGGATGAACGACATGGATGTAAAACACATACATCCCATTGATGAAGGATGTACAGCATGGTGGCCCCCACACACCCTTTTTCAGGATAGAGGGAACTCGAGGGTTGGGCTGGGTTGGCTTGTGGTGAATGGTTTGGCCCATTGGCCTGATCCAATCATCATGTCTTGTATAGAAAGAAAAGTACAACATAAACACATTGAGCCAGCATTTGGTAGATACTGGGGCCACCTTTAGAGATCCACACCGTTCATCAGGTTAGACGACATTAGTGAGCAATAGTGAAAAAGTCCTCCCTGGGGATTCTTAGCTTTTCCATGATATTCGTTAATAGTCGTTTCAAATCAAAATGTTGCCAATCGTTCAATGGGAAAATGCCCACTCAAATAACCGGTTTATTAACTGAGGCTTTCAGTTTGAACCCCATCCACAGTGTGGCCTAGCAGATGAACTGCATGAATCATAGTAAGGTGGGGCCCACTTATACAGAATACAAGCCTGAATTGGACAACTGGTAATTCAGCCCACGCATTATGTAAAGCCTACTTGGATTAGGTGGAGATTGTTGGTGCAATCGCTAAAATAGTTAGTGGGCCGTGTTCTAGTAATCGTACTCTCTTGACAATCTTAGCCAAAGTAATTGTATCTTTCTTGTCTTGAACAGTAGACTTCAAATGGACGGTTAAATATGGATATGATAAATATGATAAATGGTCCCCATTCACTGAAGAAATGTCCTTTTGTTGGATGGCTAAGATCGTCTGTTTGAAGCGATTTTCGTACTGAATGTCATCCACAGTAGCAAAAAATCGAAGAGATAGTCTAGATCATCTTGCCCCGTTGGACGGAAAACAGTCCACGGAGGGCAATCCAACCGTATGTTTGTGCATGAGATGCGGATTATCTATTTTTATTTTTTTTTGCATTCTCCTGCAATTTAGCTTATGCAATTTTTGTATGATATATATTTATTTTTTAGTAACCTGTTAACCATATTTAGCGAAAATATGAATGGTGGAGATTTAATCTACTTTGAGAATTAGTGATTTACAAATCATTAGCGATCGAAATGATCATTAACCATGATGATCAATGTTGATGATAGGATCCATTATCAATAATGAACATTAACGGTAATGATCGGATCCATCTCTAATAGTCATGATCACTAGTAATGATAGAACTCTCATTATGGCTATGCAACTCATTTTTTTATGATGATGATGATGATGTTTATATGTGTGATATAATTAGGCTTAATGTAATTAGATCTAAGCCCTCCTCATTTTTTTATTGGAATAAAGAAAAACTTAGTGCTAGAATCCTCCCTAAAAATAAAGGTTGTGCATAACCTGAGTGAGAGTTTATTATCCTCCACCATATGATGCATGCAACCAAGTAATGGAAGGTTGCATGTTATACAATTGTAATTTTATAAAAGGATCAATTCCATCTTAAAAAGAGAACTTGAATGTTCTACACTGCCCATTCGGGTATGTGGACTTTTAGATCTCGTTAAGATGTGTTTATTGCTTTTATACTTTGAAAATTTGAATAACACGTAGAAAGACTGATGATTAGTGTCAATACCTTAGATCATAGCTAAGTAGTGATACTTATATAATGTAGAGATTACTACCAAAGGGTTAATCGCTGAACAGCTGAAAGGACAACATTTCGACAATAATAATTACGAAGACTTGTCCCACGCGGTGTGATGCCTTCTGGACGAGGACGACATATCGCACACACTCGATGAAGTTCAAGAGGAACCCATATTGGCTGAAAACAGGAATTTATAAAAACATAGGTTGCGATGACTCGCTACAATAAGTGGTGAAAAAATAATCGTTCAGATTGTAATGTCCTTCTTAGCACTATGCTCAAAGAACTCATACCTACGTATGAAGTGCATAAAATTGCTAAGGAAATCTGGGAAGCACTGACAAACGCCTATGCACAAAAGTTAGATGCGAGAGTTCGGGCAATAGAATTAGAATTCCAGGAGTATAGGATGCCCATCGGCCGCTCCATCAAAGATCATATCTATAGGATGGAGCAAATAATAGGTGCCCTTAGGAATGTTGGGTGTAAATTGACTGAAAATCAAAAGATTATAGCCATGCACCATTCTTTGCCTGAATCTTGGGCCCAAATCATAAGAATTCTGAATCATACTGATTCCATCACTACGTTTAGAGACTTTTATGGCCACTTGGTACGTGAGGTTGAAATGAATGCAATTCAGACAGGTTCGGCCAAGGCCTTTGTAGCAGAGACCCATAAGCGGAAAGCTAAAAAGAAACAGTTCAAAGCTCGCAAGAAGGTGAAAAAGTATAACCAAGAACAGAAGTCCATAGCACCTTTTTCAAATCTCAAGAAGAGGAATGGAAAGAAGAAGCAGAAAAAGACAAATATAGTCTGCTTTGTTTGCAAAAATTCCGGCCATTATGCTTGGTAGCGTGCTCATAAAAAGACGGTAGTTCCTAAGTCACTAGATATTTTGTATGTAGGCGTTTGTTCTGAAATCCTTTTCGTTGATACTATATCTAACGAGTGGATTTTGGATTGAGGCACAACATAGCACGTGACACAGAGTCGTCGAGGACTTGAGGAATTTCGGCCTGTAACCAAGGGAAGTTACAAGCTGTACATGGGCAATAACACTATTGAAGACGTACTAGGGATTGGCATTTTTCATCTCCGTACGCGCATAGGGCAAAAAATAATCCTCCGTAATACTCTTTATGCACTGGGGATGCATCGGAATTTAATTTCTGTTTCTAAGTTATTATTTGATGGCTTTGATATTTGATTTTTCAGGACAAGAGTTTCTTTGAGACTGAATAACCTCATTTTGCATGGAGAAATTTAATTACAGATTTATTTATTCTTGACGTAGATTGTGATAATGCTCCCCTTGCTTTATCTACTATGTCGAATGAAACTATAGTATCTGAATCTCAAAAATGGCACGCGAGGTTAGGTCACATAGAAAATGAATGTATGACAAGACTAGTACGTTCTGGTCTGTTAGACTCCTTATCTAAAGTTGATTTGCCATTTTGTGAAAATTGTGTGTCCGGGAAGAGTTTGAAGAAACCATTTCCCAAAGTGGTTAGGTCCAAGGGCACACTAGAGATAATCCATTCAGATATCTGTGGACCCTTTAATGTACATGCCAGAAATGGATGTCAATATTTTGTCACTTTCATTGATGATTACTCACGCTATGGATATGTGTATCTCATCCCACATAAATCTGAGGTTTTTTATTGTTTCCTTAAATATAAAGCTGATGTGAAAAATCAACTTGAGAAAAAGATTAAAATCCTTCGATCTAATAGAGGTGGCGAGTATATATCTGAAACATTTAAATCATATTGTGAAAATAGTGGAATTGTTCGATAGTACACAATAGCTTACACTCCACAACAAAATGGTGTTAAAGAGAGAAGGAATAGGACACTATTGGACATGGTTAGATCAATGATGGCACAAGCCAATCTCTCTACCACATTCTGGGGAGACGCACTATTAACAGTCGTCTGCGTCCTTAATAAAGTCCCATCCAAATCCATTCCTAAGACTCCATATGAGATGTGGTCTGGGAGGATTCGTTCTCTAGCCAACCTATACCCTTGAGGATCTTTAGGATATGTTTTGCTACGTACTCCACATAAAAGTAAACTTGATAGTAAAACCATTGAATGCATGTTCATAAGGTACCATATGCATTCAAAGGGATACATTCTAGTTTATGACGACCATGGACGATGGATTGAGATAGAATCCCGGGACGTGACCTTCGTTGAAGATAGATACCCAAACCGAATGAAGCAAAAGGTTCTAATAGAACTTTTTTAAATACCCGATGTATCTTAGGAGAGTGAGAGTTCTGCTTCTCAAGATGATGATGCTCCTATAGTTCATCAGGATAGTGGGAGGACATCTCAGCAGGCTCTTGAGTTACGTCGAAGCGAAAGATGATTGATTTCCTAAAGATACTTCGATATTGAGGGGCAAACATTCTCTTGCATTGTAGTTGATGATGATGAACCTGATTCGTGTCAGGATGCATTATTATCTTCTAACTCAGTCGATTGGGTGAATGCTATGGATGAAGAGATCGCTTCCATTGAAAAGAATAAAGTCTGAGAACTTATTGAACTGCCTTCCAATCGCAAAGCGATAGGTAACAAATGGGTACTTAAGATCAAAAGAAAGACAGATGGTATAGTGGACATGTAAGACCCGTATCCTAGTCCGTACCGTTCTGTTAGATTCCGCGGTCCTTCCGGTCGAATTCCGTAACCTTCGCACCATATCCGACGTTTGCGTGCGATCCTAAGCCAGGTCCCGTACACTGACGTCGGCTCGATCCGAAACTTGTATCATAGCGACCGCATTGTCGCCGCGGTTCCAACGCCGCGACTCGCGCACCGAACCGATACCCAGGCTAGAAGATGTCGGTCTGCGTTTATTTCGAAGAAACACCAGGCGTTGCGAATCTCGAGGGAATCTCTACAACAAGTCTCATCAATCAACCATAAATGCATCCCTTACCCCAAGTACAACACCCATCCCTCCTTTTCCATAAGTTAACTCTCTCTCTCCCCTCATCATTCCTCCTTTACCAACATTTCAACTCAACCCATACCTCTCCTTACAACCACCACATCACCGATCCCCTTTAATATATATTTTTTCTCTTTTTCCCTCATTCTATCTCTACTCTTCCAAGCTCCATACGTCCAACCTTCCCAAGCAATTCCAAGAGCAACAAGTGTGGCCCATTTTCCCACCCTCTCATCTCTCATATCCACCATCAATCCATCGTTAAAAATCGAGCATAGGAGCAAAAGAGTTCAAGGGATCAAGAAGGAGGCCAACGAGGTGGGTGATCCACCGTTATTTTTTTAATCTTAGGGCCCACTTGTTGGTGGGACCCATTTGTACATGATTTCATCAAGAGGGGCCCATAGTGGCGGGGTCCCTCCTCTCTATCACCGTATCTCTCTCTCTCTCTCTCTCTCTCTCTCTCTCTCTTTCCTTCCCCTCCCTTGAATGAAGTGGGCCCCACCAAATCATGTTAAATCTACTCCATTCATCAATGGTGAGGCCCACCACATTTAAGGAAGATCCCATCTCTTATACAATATATATATATATATATATATATATATATATATAATATATATCTAAATATACATGCATGGTGGGCCATGTATATGCTGGACCCACCAAGTTGCCTATGTTAATCCACGCCGTCCAGCGTCCAGGGACGTTGGACGTGAAGGTGGTCAGCGTGGAGTGCGTGTACTGTCATGGGTGTCATGGGTGTGTACTGTTAAAAAAAAAGGAAGCTTTTGGGGTAGGCCATTCAAGTAGGCCCCACCTTGATGTATGCGGCTGATCCACGTCGTCCATTTTGTTTCTCTGCTCGTTTTAGGCATTGAACCGAAAGATGAAGCCAATCTGATCATCTGGTGGGCCATAATATTGAAAACAATCGTTTTCACTGTTCAGAATACATTTTTACCTTTCTACACACCAGAAAATACCAAATATTAGACTTGTTTGCTTGTCTCGAGCCATAGGAGACAGTGGACGGGGTGGATTCCCCTGATGAGGGCCCCACCTAGGAAATTTTGTGGAAAAACAGATTTTAAAAAAAAAAACAGCAATACAGCAGCAGCGTTGCCACTGTCAGTACGCGCAGGCAGCATTGCCGCTGCAGCGGCTGGCGGGCGGACGGCCTGGCAAGGGCCTCATGGCCTAGCTGTGGGCCCCACCGTGATGCATTTCGAACATCAACACCGTAAATTTCAATGGTCCCCTCTGACCAGTTGTCCACCCCAAAAATCAACCTTATACGGAACTCATGTGGGCCACACCATCTAAAATCATGTGAAGACATGCCTAAACGTATAAAAACACTTGGTGGGGCCTACCTGAAATTTGGATGCGGCTGAAACTTGGTCTGAACCCTCAGCCAGGTGGGACTCACATAATGGGTGGGCTGGATTTATGAACCACATTTCAGTGGGCCCCACGTCCACCCCCAGGTCCAAGTGACCTTATAAATAAGTTGGACAGCAAATAAATACCACGGTGGGCTCTCTGCCCACGTGACCTTATCAACAGTTGGATGGCAATAAGCATTTCAATGGGCCCCATGGCCATGTGACCCTATCAACAGGTTGGCTGGAAAATGAACATCACCGTGGGCCCCCTTGTCCACGTGATTTTATGAATAGTTTGGATGGCAATGAACATCACAGTGAGCCCAAGGTCCAAGTGACCTTATGAACAGTTTAGGTGATGCATAAACATTATGGTGGGCCCTAGGTTGGATAGAAAATAAACATTTCAATGGACCCTAGGTCCTTGTGACCTCATCACCAGGTTGGGTGGAAAATAAACGTTTATGGTGGGCCCACACGGGACCCACTAATGTATGTTTTGTATCCACACTGTTCATTTATTTTGTGGGGTCCACCCTATTTATGTGCCCCAAATATGGGCCACCCTAGGCAAGCCCACCGTGATGAGTGTGTCGGACCCTCTGTCCTTCTAATTTTACCAATCATGGGCTACCATATGAGGCCCATGTGATTAGGCCCATTTTGATGTATTTGTGGCCCGATGTTGAGGCCCGCTCTGATATATATGAGGCCCATGTGACTAGGCCTATTTTGATTTATTTATGGTCCATTCATTGAGGCCCACTTTGATTTGTATAAGGCCATTAGTTGAGGCCCATCTTAATGTATTCATGGTCGCCCACTAAGGCCCACTTGAGAAATATGAGCCCATGGTGTGAGGTCCATTTGATGTATTTGGGCCCTTGGGTCGAGGCCCAACAAGATCTTTATAAGGCCCATTACAACGTGATTCTACCATGGTTCCTGTGTTGACTATTGTAGTGGGCTATGCCTTGGGAGCAATGATGGTTTGACATCCACATTGAATGGATAATGTTGGTTAAATGTCTGCATTATAATTCTCCCTAAGGCCCACTAATAGGCCCATACTTGTAGTAAGTAGGCCGTCTAGGCCCATCTCTTTATACATGTTTAGTATAGATCCACGATTCATGATCATTCGCATCATATGTATGCCTGATGTGAGGAGTGACCGATCATAGTATATGCCTTCGGACGGACTGTTTATGGGCTCCCTGATAGGCGGAGTTGCCCCATATAAGTGCATGGTACACGCCGGACTGTTGCATGACTGATAGTGTGACTCATGCACTTGCATTTGTGTGATTGTAGTTACTGTATGCCCTACCGACATCAGGGCCATAGCCTCCACAGACACATCGTGGATGGCAGGATTGGATATCGAAAATATTTGGTTCTATCATACGGGCACCATAGATGTCTCTGGGTGAAAATCCTTCAATCCGATGGTACTAAAGGATGACTCCAACGTCGAGACCAAGTGGATAAACGAGCGCGCGAGGGCCGTACATCAGTAGGCTGCGTCTCCCACTGTTTCGTGGTTGGTTGGAAAGAGGTGTGACCTTACCCGCCTGAGTGAGGGGGCAATTTCTAGGTTGAGTTTGACCAGCTTGAGGAATCGGTCCGCTATCGACGAGTTGGGCCCGATATTGGTAGGCGGATAGTGAGGTCTCTTCCACTCTCTCAGTTGTGCGTCCGGATAGGGGCGGCAAGCTGGCGTAGAGTGTACTTGACCCCGGTGATTATCCATACTGAGAACCGCACTGATTGGATGCTCTAGTGAGGAGTTGCATTTATATGTGGATGAGGATTGACATGCTTGACTTGCATTCTACATCGCATGGCCTTGATGTGGCCGATCGTATTCATGATTTGTGCCACATGGCCTTGGTATGACTGATTGCATACATGTGTTCATCCGCATGATCTCGCATTACTCTGACCTTACATTCTGAGCACGCTTATATTGCGCACACACTTATACCACCCTCTAAGCTTTCTATAAGCTCATGCACGTTGATGCGTGCAGGTGACGCTAGGTCACAGCCATAGCATAGCAGCAGCAGGAGTGTGCGGTTGAGCCTTTGGAGTTTTGTTATTCGCACTATCTTTTATTTCCCTTCAGACACATTGTACTTAAAGTTTTTTATCATAGTGGATTTTGTAATGGTGTTCTTGTGTTTATTGTTCATGGGTTCTGCTTTTAGTTATGCTCGTTACAATTGAACTGATGATTTAAAATCCTCCTTGTAGCATTCCAGGATCGGAACCTGGTGTATAGGTGCCGGGAGCTGAGAATGGGGTACTACGGAGGCTGTCAGCGCTAGATTCGGCGATAGAAAATTTTGTGAGCCCGATTTCCAAGTTTGGGGTGTGATAGGACAAGTATAAAGCACGATTAGTTGCTAAAGGTTTTACACAAAAAGAAGGCATTGATTACGAGGAGACCTTTTCACCTGTTGCAAAGTTCTCCTCAATCCGCATGATCTTGTCCATTGTTGTAAGTTTAAACTTAGAGTTATATCAGATGGATGTAATGATCGTATTCTTAATGGTGACTTGGATGAATAAATATACATGTAACAGCCCATGGGTTATGTGGACAAAATGTATCCAAAGAAAGTCTGCAAATTGTTGAAATCTATCTATGGGCTGAAGCAATCTTCAAGACAGTGATACATGAGGTTCCACTTGGTCATCACTACTTTTGGATTCACGATGAGTGAAGAAGATCATTGTGTATACGTGAAATGGTCTGGAAGATCTTTTCTGATACTATCTCTATATGTAGACAATATCCTGTTAGCTGGTAATGACATGCAATTGTTGATATTGACGAAAGATTGACTATTCTGGAACTTTGAGATGAAAGACCTCGGTGAAACCAACTTTATTCTTAGGGTAAAGATCATTAGGGATCACTTTAAGAAATTTTTAGGCTTGTCTCAAGCAACCATATACAAAAGATCTTAGAGCAGTTTAGGATGGAAAATTTAAAAGCTATTGAAATCCCTATGGATAAAGCTACCAAGCTAGATAGAAAATCGTGTCCCCAGACTGAAGTTGAGAAATTGGCTATGTCCTCAGTAGCTTATGCAAACGCAGTAGGGAGCTTAATGTATGTTATGCTTTGCACTAGACCGGATATTAGCTATGTAGTTGGCATAGTCAGCCGTTATCAGAGTAACCCGGGACGGTCTCATTCGCAAGCCGTCAAACGTATATTCCGCTACTCAGAGGAACAAAAGACCTAATGTTGTGTTATGAAGGCATAAGCCTCGAGCTTAAAGGATATTCCGATGCTGCTTGGGGTAATGACGCCGACGAGGGAAAGTCTACTTCAGGGTATGTATTCTTACTTGGAGGAGGAGCTATCTCATGGTCGAGTAAGAAACAGACATCCACAACACTTTCATCTATGGAGGCCGAGTACATTGTACGTTGTACTGCAGTTCAGGAGTGTGTATGGGTTCGCATATTTCATTGGGTCTGGGTGTTGTACCAAGTGTTTGTCAGCCTATATCACTGAAGATAGATAATACTTCTACCATTGACTTGGCAAAGGACCCTAAATACCACCAGAAATCTAAGCACATTGAGATTAAGTATCATTACGTCCGTGATCAAATGAGAGATAAGAAGGTTGCCTTCAGCTATATTCCTACTAAGAAGATGATGACTGATCCCATGACGAAACCTATAGCTAGAGATCTATTTCAGGTTCACGTCCGGCAGATGAGATTGAGAAAAGTTTGACTGATGTACTTGTTTTGTAATACATTTGATCTTTCATTAATGAATAATATATTCCATTTATTCAGTATTGAACACTAATATAAACTAGGTAAGTAGATCATCAGTATTTACCTTGAGATCATGTAGGATTTCTATCTTAGTTGGCAGGCCGATCACCCACTCGCACGGGTTAACTAACCTTGAATGTATAAGAGAGGTACATTTGGGGCCATGTTTATACATTGAGGTATGAACTTCTCTTTATTTTGAATAATAAAGGATGACTATATGAGTGAGTTGTATCCGCCTCCATTCTTATAAAGATTGAAGATGAGACTAATAAAGTCGAATAGCATAATCGCACCATTCCGTTACATGCGACCAATGTTATGGCTTGAATTTAGAGCCAGGTTATAAGGTTATGAGATGAGTCGTACCTCATGTAGAATGACTTGTGTATTGTAGACCCGACATTCTCCTAGTAATGTTTACTTTACGACGTGGATTGTAGCCACGTGTTGGGACCTTTTACCTACAAATTGCATTGATTCGATCCAATCATTGTAACGTGCGAGTAGTCAGTCCTGTAAGTAACTCTTTGTGTCCTTAGCTACCCTCGTCTTGTGTATATGAGGATAAAATTGAGTGTCGCTACTTTAGTGTACTATAACGAAAGGTCCTTGATTGGCCAGACTCAGTTACGCTAGGAAAGCGGCTTGATTAATTTCAAATTATACATCTGCGTGAGGAAGATCCCATGACAGCTACACCAAGTTTCTAGAACTATAAATACGCACTTGAAGACTTATCCGCCAACAATATTGAGTTGTTTTTATTAGACTTTTGCAAACAATATTTTTCTTAAAAAACATATATATAAGAATTGCTTTAAATTGATTTCAGTTGAATTTTGTGAAAAATCAAGTTTTCAGAATAACTCGATAAGTTGGATAAGTGCGTATGTTGACTGAGTACTCCAGATCGGGAGTTAACTCCATCCGGTGTGGTCATGCGGACTAGGATAAGCATTGCAAAGCTTGGGTTATTGAGTACTAGTTAGGTGGTCACTTAATACTTAAGCACCTGTGAGAAGATTATGGTGATCTAGCTGGTCCCACGCCTCTGATTCTTTTGATCGTGATGTTTGGTCTTTGATTGTTATTAGGCGAGTTAAATGGACAAATTTTTGTGCCTATCCCACAATGTAATTGAGTAGGAGATGTTGGACCTAGGCCAGTGGGGCCCACTGGTGAGAAATCACTAGTGGGTACATCCCATGCTTTTTCCAGCCTCTTCTTTTCAGTTAAATTTCAAATTTAAATATGAATTTGATTTTTGCTGGGAGATAGGGATGTGATCGGATGATATGGTATCATCCAATCTCATCCAAACTCTCATTCCTTCCTATTTGTGGTATCATCCAAAAATCAAATTCATATTTGAATTTGAAATTTAACTGAAAAGAAGAGGCAGGAAAAAGCATGAGACGTACCCACTAGTGATTGCTAACCAGTGGGCCCCACTGGCCTAGGTCCAACATGATGCGGCTAAGCAGGTATCTCAGATGAACCAACAAATAGTGGGTTGAAAGGGAGTCTAATCTTCAATCTGAGGATATACAAGCCCCTATTAACAAGGTAGTGATGTGTTCAGCTAAAGAATTTGTTAAGGTCGAGCAAGCTGAATGAAAATTATGATAACGGTCCTGATTCAACTGAAGAAAGGCCTAGCATTGGTGGTTAGGATCTTCCTATTTGGAAAATTTGGGGGCCAAAATAGACAGATGGTGTGGTTCACTAAGCAAAAATATTGCCAAGAACATCACAGTAGCCCTCGAGTTGTAGTTAGATTCCTTTCAGCTCCAACTTTAAAGCAATGTAACTGCAGTTTAGAGCCTAGTCTCTCAACATGTACGCAAAGATAATCACAATTCTTTGCGTTTAATTCTTGCTATACAATTCAAATCAAACATCCATCCATACGTAGACGGCAACAATTAGGCTGATAAATTGTAAATGACCAATTTGTCCTTAGCACCCATATCGAGGAACATATGTTCCTTTCAATTGAGAATTATTGCATCTAACTGCAATATGAGGGCAACTCAGAAATGTAGTTACAATTTGGCCATTTCTCTAGAATCAGTTTAGGCCGTTGAGTTGTGCATTCAAACACACCCTAAACCACTCAATAGATAATACAAAATTTCCTATATATAAGGACTTGATTGCTCTGGATTTCCACTTTAATCCATCTAATGCGGGACTCATTATGCAACATCGGATGAAATTTTGCCTTAGACAAACAGGAGACTCATTTCTATAGTATACCCAAGAAAGTGTAGGAAATAAACTGGTGCCTTGCTGATTCTGACAAATGTTTGGGCATGTGGACAGTTGGAATATATTTATCCAAAACTCCGTATGTATGGGATAAATTCCACTGATGATGGATGGGAATGTTCTGCCAAGGAGACTATACCATTTCCATCCACTGAGGGGCTTATCAGATTAACGATTTGCGTCACTGAAGACAGGCGCTAACTATATGGAATTTTGTCTGCAATGAAAATTCCAGTAGTAGTTCAACCAACTAGACTGTTTGTTTAGTACCATTAGTCTGGCAATGTTTTCCTCTCCTTTTAATTGATTTTTTTTTTTTTTTTTTTTGGTATACACCTAACTCATCCATAATTCCGTCAGTAATTACTATAAAATATGGGCCGATATGACATATCTATTGCATGTAGTGCTGATCAGCGACTTAAGTGGATCAAAATTCACACCGGCACAGAAAATGCATAGTGCACATGGGCCAATATATGCATATACCTTATATGCATTGGTTTTGGATGCATGCATTGTTTGAAACATCCCCAATATATTGATAATGTCCCTGATATTATCCTATTATCCATACCTCCTGATCAGCGATATTGATAAAGCTGGTGGCATAAAAAAAATTCAAAGTGTCTGTGATTGATCACTAAGTATCATTGATGTGTCAATATTGCCAATTTATCGCTAATATTTTCAATTGTGTAAATTTTAGGTGCCACTTGTATTGTCAATGTATCGATATCACCAATGTATTGCCAATATTTTCGACTCTATAAATATGTGTTTTAGCATCTCCTGAAGTTTCATTGAGAAATTCCACCATTTCCTTGTGTTTCCCCAATGTTTCCTTTAGTCAACAATATATTTCCGGCTATCGGCGATATCAATACATGTTTCCATACCCCCAGCTGGCGATACATGTAACGATACTGATACTACGAACATTGGATGCATGAATACCAACATTTTGAACCTTGTGACAGCTACATACTACAATAGTTGGTTACAACATTATAATCTTACCTTATTTGAAAATGGGGAAGGATGATTGAAACACAAACCGGTTCAACCCCGTCTATCCATTCTTTTCTCTTCAAAGTCCAAACTGTGGAATCTAATCTATATGTGGAATAGGCCCACGGTTCTGTCTGTGCATGGGACATGGCGATCAGGGGTCGGATAGCTTACCTAGCTGAAACGCCGCCATGGAAGCCAGATAAGAATACCAGAAAACCTGTAGAGCTTAGGATCTTCCTCTCCTTTACACCCTTTCTGCAATTCACAAGATGAGACTCGAAATTCTGCCGTGGTGCAGGATTGGGGACCCAACTCTCTTTTATAGAATCTGTGGAGAGAGAGTTTGAAATCCATCACAACTTTCTCTCCCATGCTCCACATTGTAGCATCCTAGTACAACTCAAATTGCTGTCTGCGTAAGACAGTTATAGCATTCCAGCCCTAATACGCAAAGCTACGCAGATAGACTGCGCAGCGCATCACCTGAAGTAGGGCCCACTGTTCTACTCAATCATCCAGTCCACCTGAATGACAATTTAAACCGTTGATCAGTAAGGCCCACTAAACAGAGTTCTTACATTCTCCCACTTGGGCCTCATTGAACAACGTCAATGATGGTCATATAGAATAATTTTGAAAACAAGTTTTGATCATTCAAGAAAATATCTAAATGGTTAATCAATGAAATAGTTGGACAGTATGAGTAATGCTATTCAATCTGGTCCATTAAGACAGTCAGTATCGAAACGCGGTAGCCACCACAACATTTAATTTAGGCGAAGTGAGTCTAAGCGCGATCACAAATACTTTCAATCTTAACGACATAGATCACGAACTAGGAAATGTGGTATAAGGATTACA
Source organism: Magnolia sinica (assembly GCF_029962835.1). Classification (NCBI taxonomy): domain Eukaryota; kingdom Viridiplantae; phylum Streptophyta; class Magnoliopsida; order Magnoliales; family Magnoliaceae; genus Magnolia; species Magnolia sinica. The sequence continues at coordinate 37,583,569 of NC_080576.1, forward strand.
CACTTTAGTGTGATAATATGTGCCTATCCTTAAGAGGTCCTGAAGCTTTTTCATGTCTCCAACGAGACACAACTGTAGTTCCACTTATTCAAAATTTGTGCATATACATAAATAAGCAGAAATAAATCTTTATATCAAAATCATCCAAACAAACTGTATAAAACGAGATCTCTAAGTGTCTATGAAAATCAAAGTACGCTCAACTCCCACTAACTGAAAACATCTGTGGGATCAATGACTCCCATGGAAGTTACATGCTCCTGAAATGGTGTGACAGGGAGCCCTTTAGTGAGCGGATCTGCAATCATCTGCTTAGTGCCGATGAATTCCACGGACACTTGATGATTTTGAACCCTTTCCTTTACAACAAGATACTTGATGTCGATATGCCTCGACCTTGACGAATGCTTGTTGTTACTAGAGAAGGAAATAGCAGCCGAATTATCGCAAAATATTCTCAATGGTTTCGGGATATGCTCCAGTACCCGCAAACCTGAAAAGAAACTCTGTAATCATAGTGCCTGATTAGATGCCTCATGGCATGCAATAAATTCAGCTTCCATAGTAGATGAGGCTGTGGTAGATTGTTTTACGCTTTTCCACGACATAACTCCTCCCACCATTATGAAGATGTATCATGAAGTAGACTTCTTAGTATCGACGCAGCCTGCGAAGTCTGCATCTGAATATCCGATCAACTCTAACTGATCAGACCTTCTGTATGTGAGTCCGAAGTCTTTTGTTCTCTGAAGATACCATAATACTTTCTTTGCAGCCATCCAATGTTGCATTCCTGAATTAGATAGATATCTTCCCAACATTCTAGTGACAAAGGCAATGTCCGGTCGCGTACAGACTTGAGCATACATGATGCTCCCTACTACTGATGCGTACGGAAATTCTTTCATTCGATTCTTTTTTAAATCATTCTTTGGACACTGAAATAAACCAAATTTGTCGCCCTTCACAATGGGCGACTTTCCTGGAGCACAATTTTGCATGCCATACCTTTCGAGTACCCTAGCAATATAGGTCCTCTGTGACAAGCTGAGCAGTCCAAGTGTTCTGTCACGGCGAATCTCAATGCCGATGACGTAAGAAGCTTCACCAAGGTCTTTCATTTCAAACTTTTGAGATAAAAATTTCTTGGTGTCGCTCAACATCCTGATATCACTGCTAGCTAACAAAATATCATCAACATACAAAATCATCATAACGAACTTACTCCCACTGGTTTTAATGTAGATGCATTCATCTGCAGTGTTCTCTACAAAGCCATATGAAGAAATTACTTCATGAAACTTAAGGTACCACTGCCGCGATGCCTGTTTCAACCCATAGATGGACTTCTTAAGTTTGCAAACCAAATGTTCTGCGCCAGTAGCTACAAAACCTTCGGGCTGCAATATGTACACATTCTCATTTAGATTCCCATTGAGAAATGCAGTCTTTACATCCATCTGATGTAACTCTAAATCCATATGAGCTACAAGAGCCATTATGATCCTGAATGAGTCTTTCTTTGATACTGGTGAGAAAGTCTCCTTAAAGTTAATGCCCTCACGTTGGTTAAAACCCTTGGCAACAAGTCTGGCTTTATATCGTTCGACATTACCTTTGGAGTCCCGTTTCGTTTTAAATATCCATTTACAACCAATCGGCCTTATTCCAGTGGGTAACTCTACAAGATCCCATACTTTATTATCCTGCATGGATTTCAACTTATCTTTCATGGCATTAAACCAACGAGAAGGATCAGCACTTTGTTTGACTTGTGTAAAGGATTCAGGATCCTTTTCCACCCCTATGTCAAAGTCGTGTTCCTGTAATTATACGATGTAATCGTCTTGATTTACAGGCCTTCTCTCTCTTTCAGATCTTCTTAATGGTTCAGCTTGTTGGGTTTGATCTTGATTTTCCTCATCAGTGGTTTGTATATGAGGTTCTACGTGGTGCTCTGCAGTGACTGCAGAATCGACTGCATTATTAATGTCCACGTGATCTGCATTGACTATGACAGGAGTCATAGTCCTTTGTTCCTCAAATACAAAATTTCTTATGTTCGTGCTCCCACTGTTTTCAGTGTCCTCAATGAATCTGGCATTCCCAGTCTCAACAATCCTGATGGAGTGGGAAGGACAGTAGAATCGATAGTATTTTGATCTTTCTGGGTATCCAATGAAGAAACAACTTATGGTTCTAGGATCAAGCTTCTTTTCATGCGGGTTATAAATTTTGGCCTCAGCAGAACAACCCCAAACATGTAGATATCGGAGACTTGGTTTTCTCCCATTCCATAACTTAAAAGGAGTTTTGCTTACTGCTTTGCTGGGAGCCCTGTTTAATATATAAACTGCGGTTTTGATCGCATCACCACACAGAGATTCTGGTAATGTTGAATTGCTGACCATACTTCGCACCATATCCATAAGGGTGCGATTACGTCTCTCAGCAACTCCATTCTGCTCTGGAGTACCAAGCATAGTGTACTGAGCAACAATGCCACAATCCTGTAGGTATTTAGCGAATGGCCTTGGATTGCGTCCTGATTCGTCATATCTGCCATAGTATTCACCACCACGGTCAGATCTGACAACTTTAATTCTCTTATTGAGTTGATTTTCAACCTCGGCTTTATAGATTTTAAAAGTATCCAGGGCATCTGATTTCTCACTGATAAGGTATAGGTACCCAAAGCGAGAGTAGTCATTTATAAAGGTAATGAAATATTTGTGGCCACTCCATGAGGCTGTAGGGAATGGTCCATAGATATCTGTATGTATAACCTCTAATAGATCTACACTCCTGGTTGCACCTTTCATTCTCGTTCTAGTCTGTTTCCCTTTTATGCAATCAATGCATACTTTATAGTCAGAGAAGTCTAGAGAATGTAAAATTTCTTCTCGCACAAGCCTGTCTAATCTCTCACGAGATATATGGCATAGCCGCCTGTGCCACAACATGGAGAAATTCTCATAGTCTAATCTTCGCTTGGATCCCACTACATTTCCATGCAAGGTATTAATATTATAGACGTGAGAGGCAATCAAGTCTAACTGATATAAGTTGTTTACTAAAGAGCCGGTTCCAACTTTAATTGAATTAAAGTAAATACTAAAACTTTTATTTCCAAAGTGGAACGAATATCCCAACTTATCCAAACAGGAAATTGAAACTAAATTGCGCCTTATAGACTGCACACAGAATGTATTTACTAAATTCAAAAAATGACCAGTCTTCAACTTAAGCCTATAGACTCCTATTGCCTCTACGTCAACTTTGACACCATTGCCTACGTATACTGAGCGCTCCGCATTAGTTGGTGGCCTGGCCTGTAGTAATTCCTACATAGAAGTGCATATGTGAATAGTAGTTCCTGAATCTATCCACCATGAATCCACTGACACATCGGTCAGATTAGATTCAAAACAGACAAGAACAGAATGATTACCTTTCTTTATAAGCCAATCCTTAAAACCTTCGCAGTCTTTCTTTAGATGACCTGTCTTTTTACAAAATTAGCATGGTTTGCCTTTAATCCGTTTGCATTTAGATCCATTTCCAGATTGATTCTCATGGTTCCCAGATGGAGGACCAGAGAATCCATTATTAGAACCTTATTTCCTCTTCCTTCTACCTTTATTCCCTTGCCCATGCCCTTGTCCTAAAATCACCATGTTAACATTTTGAACCTTTATCATCTGTCTGACCCTGTCTTCTTCTTGGACGCATTGAGTGATGGTTCATCCAATGTCCACATGTCCTTCAAAGTCTTATAGTTTATCAGGAACGTGCCGAATTGGGGAGGTAGGTTGTTCATGATCAAATGAACAAGTTGATCATCAGTGAGTACAAGCCCTAGAGCACGAATCTTAGAAACAACTTCGATCTGCTTTACAATGTATTCACGGATGTTGCCTTTTCCATCGTAGGACGAGCGAGTCAATTTATTCAGAAGAATGCCTATTTCAGATTTATCAGATTTCTTGAATCGTTTTCCCATTTCAGTCAGGAAAACTTTGGCCTTATCTGTTTCAGGCATGGCACCCTTCATCGATTCAGAAATTGAATATTTAATGACTTTCAGGCATGTATCATTTGATCTAAACCATGCAACCCATCTATTATATTCAGCTTCAGTGGCATTATCAGATGGCTTTGGCGGTTCTGGTGTTATCAGGGCAAGATCTAATTGAAGACAGCCCAGTACAACTTCAATGGCATTCTTCCATTGAGTATAATTAGACCCATTTAAGGCAGGGACTTGATGCGTATTAGTTGGAATTGAGACTGAAATATAAGAGATACACATATACTCACATTAGTTCATTATTTCACAAAACGGTTTAGTAAACAAAATATCAGATAAAGATAACTAATTCAGTTACTAAGGGAAGCATCAACTGAATTATCCAGGATGACGATGGGCCCAACCATCTCATCCTAGTGAGAATCTGTTACATCATCATCATTCCTCCTGTGGGTGGTAATGACAACATGTTAGTAATCCTCCTAAATATGAAGCTAAGTGATGTCAGTGATATAAATCTGAGACACTCAACACCTGTGGGTGAGATGAGTCTTTCAGCTTTACATTACCTACACCATTTACTCCACCCGTTCACTTGACTGCCATACGATAATCATCTATATTTTCGTTACCGTACGCATGAAAACATGAACGCAACTGTATGCAATTCGCTTATCCCAATGTTACGAGTTTGTACTTGTAGAATTTTCATCGATTGAGGTCACTATGGTGGCTAACATAACCGAATCCAAAACTACAAATATAGACTGCAAGATTGCTATTATAATCCTGCCTCTCTATAGATTATTTCTTAATTAGTCCGATGTGGTCCATAAGTTAGTTGATACTGACCTTTTGGAATTCCTCAAAGTGAAATATATAAATAGGTTTCACACCTTATATTCCAACGGTCCATATCAACACTTAAAGATGGGTGATGGGCCAATAATAGGGTCGCACCTGTACTCTATACGATCTGAAAGTGTTCAATGAGCATGACTAATCCAGTTCCTGATATCCACATGATAGACAAATAGTACGGAACTTTACAATTGGATGGTTAGGTCCATGTATTGGTGTCCACAAGATGGATAGATTTAGTTTAAACGCTTAATATTTATTAGATGGAAGTTCATGTAATCATCTACCAAGCGAATTAGACATATAATATGTCCATAAGTCAGCCCAAATTATGAATATGAAATGATATTTGATGGTTAATATATAAAAATCTTAATGGACCAAATTGAACTCAGGGCCCACCATCAAAACAATTATTGGGCCATTACCAGTGATGAGCCCACAAGAGAATGGGAATACATCCCATTCGCGGGTACAGGAGTCGGACCTAAATACTCGTAATCGGGTCCGAAGACCCGATAACATATAAGGTCGATCTCGACCTGGCGCTTGTTGCATCTGAAAGCAGGTCGTTTTCGACCTAGTGTAAGAGGTGTCTGAAAGACGCTGGTATGAAGCCGCCCCTTCTTCGACAGGAGCCGCCGCTGCCAAGAAGGAAGATCGCCACCGCGACCTCCTACATGATTCAGAAACCCTGGACATCCATGGAAGTATGGTTGGAATCCATGGCTGCAGCGGAGGAGAAGCACGGCAGGCGACTGGCAGAGGATGTTATCGAAGATGGATAGTGAATCCATGTCCATTATCACCGATTATGAAGGTAGGGTACAAAATACACAATTCCAGTTTGGGAATCACAATCCCTATTTTCCTGATTTTAGGGTTTCAAAATATGCATGCCCAATACTTCGAATTAGGGATCGAAATCCCTAATTCGTTGTCTAGATTCGGGGCTAATCTGGAATTCCCCTAATTAAGGAATTTGGGAATTCGAAAAAATCCCTAATTTTCTGGATTTAGGGTTTCAGATCTGAAATCCTTAGTAGGCGATTTGGGGATTCTGAATACGAAATCCCTAATCAGTATGACTGTATTCAGGGTTTATCGAATTCAAATCCCTAATCAATATTTAGGATTAAAATAATCCCTAACTACAACTGTTTCAGGAATTCGAAAATCCCTGATGTAGATCTATTTCAGGAATTCAAAATCCCTAATTTGATCTGATATAGCTGGATGCGATCATCCATTCCTACGCACAGATTGCTCTGATACCAAATGTGGAATCTAATCTATATGCGGAATAGGCCCACAGATCTGTCTGTGCATGGGACATAGCGATCAGGGGTCGGATAGCTTACCTAGCTGAGACGCCGCCATGGAAGCCGGATAAGAATACCAGAAAACCTGTAGAGCTTAGGATCTTCCTCTCCTTCACACCCTTTCTGCAATTCACAAGATGGGACTCGAATTTCTGCCGTGGTGTAGGATTGGGGACCCATCTCTCTTTTATAGAATCTGTGGAGAGAGAGTTTGAAACCCATCACAACTCTCTCTCCCATGTTCCACATTGTAGCATCCTAGTACAACTCAAATTGCTGTCTGCGTAAGACAGTTATAGCATTCCAGCCCTAGTACGCAAAGCTGCGCAGATAGACTGCGCAGCGCATCACCTGAAGTAGGGCCCACTGTTCTACTCAATCATCCAGTCCACCTGAATGACAATCTAAACCGTTGATCAGTAAGGCCCACTAAACAGAGTTCTTACACAAACAAAACTTAAGCAAGATCCCATGTCCTATACAAAGGCTTGACTTAATAATCCAATCCTTCTCCAAATTCACGACATTTGCATTCCTTTGCATCTCATCGTAGAAAACTTAAATGATCTATAAACCAAGGACTAATAAGTGGGAAGCCTATAAGTTTTTCTTCTTTCGTAGACACACCTCGACAACGAGCAGGCAAAACAGTAATGTGAAGATGACAGAAGCATTGTAGTTGGTGAGTTGAGCAACTTTGAACCTATCTTTGCCATAGAAGTGAACAACCGAATGGGTGGGTCCATAGGATCCAATGTTATCTAAATGAATTGGATGGACCTTTACAAATTCGAAGATGGACAGCCATCGTCCAGCAATACGCTAAATCATTACAGGAGCAAGATGGATCTTATCCACCCTATTGGTGGACAATTAAGATGACCACTAGATATGATTAAGGGTTTAGATCATATGATGGGTGACCTATGGGTAAATGGGTATTTTCTCCCTTCCTCACTATTTTTGCTCTAGTGTTTTAGATTAAGGGCCTGTTTGGAACATGGGATTATGTGGTATGAAATTGCATTTGGTCCAATGTAAATTTCATCCTGCATTTGGAAATGATGGGAATGCTTGGATGAATCTAAGTATCATATCATCCAGTCCCAACAGGAGACACAACGGGCTTGCTTGTGGATTTCGAAATCTACTACGTCTGTGGACCCCATATTGATGCATGTGTTTTATCCACAGCATCCTTCCACATGCCCATATCAAACAAGGTGCACACATTCAGAGCCACTATTGTCCTTGCGCAATGTATTCAGGAAAACCATTAGCATCTAAATAAAGTTCTTGGCAAATATAAGGAGAAGGGAACAGAAAAACAATGGTAAATAGAATATGGATGGGAATGTTTCAAAAAGGTGATTTTCATCCCATCCCATCCACCGAGGGGATTATGTGATGAATGATTTGGATCACTGAAGAATGCTGAAAATAATGAAAATGGCCATAGCTGAAGAGAATGCTGTCCCAAATGAAAATAATGATAATTTGGCAAAGTAGACCACTTTTTCCAGTAGCATCAGTTTTTCATTTCCTTCAAATTGAATTGAATTTATCAATTACTAGCATTTGGGACTTGAATTGGATTTGATATTTGACATTGTTTAAGGTCGCGTGTGGACAATTGAATTGCAATATGGAGGAAACAACCAAATTTAACTATGTTTTATAGTAATCATGTTTGCAGACTAGCTTCCGAATTGCATTTACATTTCTTTCTAGGCGGCACTATGCGAAAAATAATGAAAAAAATGATGGTTCAAAACCATCTTAAACAGAAATTATAGACGGTTCTAGACCGTTGCATGGTCCATCTTTTTTTGCTGCGTCATAAAAATTACTTGATGGAGAGAATCCGTCGTCTGAATATGACGGTTATGGTCTGTCGTAACAAACGACAGTCCATAACTATCGCCTAACCAGTTCTGGGGTCAATAATTTTTACATAAAAGACGGTTTATATCCGTCTGCAATTTTCAATTACACGAGGCAAAGAGATGGCCTAAAGCCGTTGGTAATTTTTTTTTTTTTTAAATAGCCGTAAATTTCTTACCAGTTTCTTTCACCTAATAGAGATTACATAAATAAGTGCTTCTTATAATCATATATTCTTAAAATAATTAACCTAGTTAACCTTACATTCATGCGAATCATCTCATTCTTAATAGCAACAAACTTGTAAAAGCAACATGATACTAACTTTATTATAATTAAGGAACATAATTCATTACTAGTTATAACAGTACATTTAAGACAAGCCAAAGTTTTCATCTCCTTCTATTTTTCATATCCCTCGATAGCACATGAACACATGGAACCTTGCAAGGCCTCATACGAACAACATGATGAACAAATGAAAGAAATTGAAAAAGTAAAAAAGGAGAAGAATATGTAATGCCATTTGTCTAACTTGTACCCATTCGTCTTCTCCCTTGCAAGTTTAGCTTCCTACAACAGCAATTGAATAATATTTTAGATCTAAATACAACAATGAAAAGAAATGAATTTAACCATCTGAAACACCAATCATCTCCTGAAACACACAAAACTACCTCCAGAGTTCGACCAGAATAGCCCCAACCTTTCCAATAGGAGAAGCAAGAAATCTTAGTCGTCCATCTTCGTTGGGGTCGAAAGCATGATCAGCTAATGCAACTAGAGCAGCCTACAAAAAAGCAATACATGCATATAAAACTCCATCCATAGAGAAGTTTCTTGAAATACAAAAACATGAAATACAAAGACAAGTGTTTAAGCTCATTTATGGATATGCGGTTTCTTGTTGACATTTTGTGTTTGCTTGTGAACATTCTTTAACTTCTAATTAGAGGTCAAGTAGAGGTAGTATTGTTCAATAAAATATAAATGGCATTCTAAAGAATTCTTGTAGACCTTTGCAAAAAGTTCAGTGGCATTAAGCACGGGATTTCTTAACAGTATGTTCAATTCCCTCAATGAATGTCTCAGTGCCATGTTACTGATCCATCAAGGTGACTATAATTTTGAGTTTATGCTTGAATACATCTTTATCTGCTAAAAGATCAAATGAAGAAGGTTTTCCATGTGTATAATCTTGACGAGGCACTAACATGAGCAATGTTTCTTTGATGGTTTCAATGTACAAGAGCAATGTAAGACTCGTTCTAATATCAAATTGCTAGTTGCAGAAAAGAAAGCTTGTCATTACATGGGTAAGGATTCATGTTGACCATACATTACATCAGTGATTTGATAATCCAAAATGACTTGACAAATGCATGTGCAGAGAGCTGCAACTAGAAAATCAGGGTGACTTGTACGTAGCCGGTAAGATAGAGAATTGTATGAAATCAATATCCACATTAAAAAAAAAAAAAAAAAAACTTTGAAATGGAAAACAATTTCCTCAGTTTCTTTTCATTGAAATAGGGGAAAAGTAAATATCGATGAATCTGAAACTGTTTACATATCAATGAATCAAGTATACACCAGACCACTCGTACATTTAACTGGAAGGACCCTTGACCATTTCCTTTTTAGCGATTATTTGATGGCATCAACTGGATGGTTAGGATCACCCAAGCAGCGTGACTTTCAGTCTATACTCCATCCACAATGGGATCCATGTCAATGTGTACAAGAATAAGTTGAAGCAACCGAGCGATGCTCATGTGAACAGTTTTCAATTTTTCTTTCTAATATTTCCTATGATGTCTGAAGAAGAATGTAAAATATCGATGAAGATGAGTAAAGCTATGATTCCCTTAAAGATAACCATGAAATGAGAATTAAGTCACTATTCGATAAAAGAAAAAGAAAAAAAATATTGTAGTGGCATAACAGAGAATCTTACAATCTCTTTAAGTTGCGCAAATTACCAAGCTCTGGAGGAAGAGGTCCTTTGAGCTTGTTATCTTTGATGACTCTGCAAAACCCTAAATTGCATAAATAATAGTAGCTAAACACAATTTCATCTGCCCAATCTAATGAAAGTTGTGAATCGCATGCAGTGAATTGAGTGTCGTGATGTTTCCTAGCTCCTTCAAAATTGTTCTATAGACGCAATTTCCCAAAAGAGACCTGCAATGTTCAAACAAATTTTCGGGTATGTTACTCAAGAGAGTGAGAGAGGAAGAGAAGGTTTTGTACTTTAGTTATAGAATATTACAGATGCTATTATGGAAGAGGACTTACAAATTCATGAGAAGAAGGGAAGCTCATGTGGTAGGCACTGATCCATTGAGATAGTTGCCAGTGAGATCGCTATTGGACAAAAGTGGAAGTTACAATCTTAGACCCCTATATTTCCTTCTAGGCAAAAGAAAATCCAACATAAAGCCCCACTAGATGGACAGTCTTGATTTATCAACTGCATAATGGCATATACAGATTGAGTGGTGAGTGGTAATGAACCAGAACCAGCTTGCCTCAATGGTTAACGGGTCTTTGTAATTTAATCCTTGCAGCAAACATACACATAAATAAACTCTGCTCTTGTCATTCAATCAGTGAGCCACCTCAATGGATCATTTGGTGAGTAGAAGCTGTTACAAGCTTCTACTCACCAGCCCAAATATGGGACAGAGTAACAGTCACCTTAATAAGATAATAACCTCAGTCCAAATGTACAACGCAGCCCAAGGTGTGAGCATTGTTGAACATCTTTTGTTAGGCAATGTGATTAGACTAAAGTAGTAAAAAAGGCAATTCGAGTTTCAGGTAAAAATTTTGACTTAGAAGAAACAAAGTAAACCAGTTTAGGATCTCTATTTTACTTGCTTCTTGATGACCATTGAACAAATGTTCAAGGTTGGGTAAACTGAAGCGTTCATGTACACACAAGTCTTTTTCCAAGTACCCCCACAAAGTTAATTCCTATCGTCAATACACGCTGCAGTAGCTTGGTATCAAGTGCGTCCTCGGACTTACCAGTAAACCTGAGGTTGTTAAATGGTCCAAGCCAGATGCGGGCTGGGTAAAAATCAATGTGGATGGGTCGGCCAGGGGTAATTCGGGCCAATCTGGTGGCGGAGGGATATGTAGAGACAACAACATGATTTTATTTTCGCATTTGCCTCGAATTATGGTATTGGTGTTAGACAGACTTACATACCTTGTATAGCTAGTATACCTTGTATAGTTCATTTCCATAGGTAGAGGATTCTGCTTTTATTATTTTCCTTATATAGATGACTGTAATCTCTATATATTTAACCCCTTTGGGTTGTCTCAAATACAGAAAAGCTTTTAGCTCTTCTCGGTTTACATGGTATCAGAGCTTCACTGATCCGAAACTAGCATTACCTGTCAGATCCGACCATCTCTGCATCCGGCCACCGGCCCTGCTCGTCTGACCACCCCTGCGTTGTCCGGCCACTCCTGCGTCGTCTGGCCACCCCTGCTGCGTTGTCCAGCCACCCTTGCTGTGTCGTCCAACCAGCCCTCTGCTCGTCCAACACCTTTGCGTCATCCAGCCCCTCTTCTCGTCCGGCCCAACTACTCGTACATCGCCCCTCTACTCTCCGATCTATGTTCTAGATCTGTTGCTGTTTAAGATTTGCTCGTCTAGCCTCTGTTCCAGATCTGTTCGTCAGATCTTTATTCCAGATCTGCTCGTTCAGCCACTGTTCTAGATCTGCTCGTTCGATCTCTATTCCAGATCTGTTTTTATTCTGCCAGATCCAGAGCCCATGTTGTTATTCCAGATCCAGATCCAGATCTAGATCTATTGTTATTTCTCTACATCCAGATCTGTTGTTATTCCTCTAGATCCAGATCTGTTGTTATTCCACCTGGTCCAGCGCCCCTATTGTTATTCCAGCTCCCAATCCAGATCTGTTGTTATTCTGCCAAATCCAGAAATTGCAATCCCTTAGGTATCTTCTGCTGTATGGTACATCTAACACCTTCTTCTACTGTAACTCTTTGAGTGCTTTCAATTACTTCAGATCAATGGACAAGAACTCATCCCGTACAGAGGCCCCACATTGTAGTTTTGATGGTACCAACTATTCTCTATGGGCCATCCATTTTCAGAACTTCCTCAAGGATTGTGGCTTGTGGGGACTCATTGATGGATCTGTTCCTATCCCCACTTCCATAAATACTGACAAATTAGCTGATTGGGAAATGAACAATGGGTGGATTATTACCTAGATTCTTGATTCGGTCGATCGGTCCATTGCTGTTGGCTCACACCTCATCGCACTGCTAAGGCAATGTGGGAGCATCTCCAGACAATTTATCAACAGAGTAATGCAGCCCAGTTATATTGCCTGGAACAGGATCTCGTTAACCTTACTCAGGGTGACGACAGTATTCAATCATTTTACTCCAAAATTGTCACCATTTTGATAGAGATAGTTATGATGGATCCAACATTTTCCCATGACTTTAAGATTATGCACGAGAGTGCGCAAATTTGACAATTTCTTATGAAACTGCGTCCGAAATTTAAGCATTGTCGGGCTGCTCTCTTGAACCGTAGCCCTACTCTTTCATTGAATTTGGTTATTAATGATTTATTGGCTGAGGAACAACGACTAAAAGTTTTCTCTCTTCCTTCGTTAACTACGAGATCATCTGATATGATGCTTGCTGTGTCCACCACTACACCAACACATGGTTTCACTCTATTGACTTGTTGTGGCTACAACAAGGTGGGTCATGTTATCGCTCAATGCAAAGAATAGTGTGCTTATTGTCGACAGACCGGTCATGGTATTCAGGACTGCTGAACACGTGCATATGCATCTTCTTTTGGCCGTGGACATGGTGGTCGTGGTCGTGACTATGGTCGTGCTCTTTCTGCTACTACTGCCACTATTTCTTCTAAGCCATCTGTTCGTGATTCTGTATCTACTATTTTTGCTGAAGATTTTTTTATCACCTTTGACTCCTACGATGCTCCAGCAAATCGTTCAGGCCCTTTCTACTGCCGGTATGTCAGGTATATCTCCATCTTCTACATGGTTCTTCGATTCGGGTGCTTCTAATCATATGACTGGTGCTTTATCCCATCTTCGTGACATTCATCCCTACACAAAAAATCAGGCTATTTTTACTGCGGATGGCACTAGACTACCTATTCAATCAGTTGGATCATTGACTTTCTCTCCTTTTGCTCATCGCCAATTCACCCTTCGTGATGTGTTTCATATCTCTAACCTCTCCTCCAATTTAATTTCAGTTGGTCAACTCACATCCAATAACTGCTTAGTCATATTTTTTCTCAACTGTTATTTTGTGTAGGATCTGACAACTGGGAAGGTACTTGGGATGGGTAGGCGGCATGGTCATCTGTACATGCTAGACTTTGATCCATCTGTCACTTCGGCTCGTTGTTTCTTTTCTCCATCTTCATAAGATATTTGTTCGGCAAATAAATTGTGGAAACTGTGGCACTTTCACCTGGGTCATCCACATTTTGATCAGTTAATTTAGTTATTTTCTTCTTGCATGTTAGGGAACATTTCTCTTAATAAAAAAGATTTGGATTATTCTTGTTCATCTTGTTGTCTTTCAAAAAGTAAGTGTATTGTTTTTCCTCTAAGTACTACAAAATCATCTTTTATATTTGAACTAGTGCATACAAATGTCTGGGGTCCTTCACCAATTATGTCTCTCTTTGGGTTACGATACTATATTATATTCATTGATGATTTCACCCGTTACACTTGGATTTATTTTCTACACTCCAAGTCACAGGTTTTTGAAAAATTCAAGATATTTCACTCTATGGTGGAGACTTAATTTCGGGTTCCCGTTCAAAATCTTTGCTCTGATTCAGGGGAGAATATCTCTTAACAGATTTTCATACATTTCTTTAGGTTCATGGGATTATTCATCAGACCACCTGTTCTGATACTCCATAACAGAACAGGGTGGCTGAATGAAAAAATCATCATATTGTTGAAACTGCCAATGCCCTGATGACAGCTATAAGTGTTCCTCGTTCTTTATAGGCGAAAACAATGTTACATTTAGTCTACTTGATTAACCAGATGCCAACCAACGTTCTGAATAGTAAATCTCCATACTTTGTTCTCAAAGGCTTACCTCTTGCATATTCTATATTTCATGTTTTTGGTTGTGTCTGTTATGTTCACTTGGCTTCCTATGAGCATAACAAACTATCTCCAAAATCGATCAAATGTATGTACTTAGAATTTAGAGAAACTCAGAAGGGTTTTTGATGTTATGATCTGGTTTCTCGTCGTGTTTGGATTTCACGACATGTTATTTTTCTTGAACATGTTGCCTTTCATTCATCTCTTCCTCCTTCGCACGCTCCAAATTCTCCTGGTCTAACCATCTTTCTTGATATTCCTTTTGCCTTGAGTACTCTCCCTCATCTGTTGCAGGTTTACTCGCATCGATCACGTACAGCTCCACAACCTATTACTCAACCCACACATACTGTACCTATTGACAATCCTGAACCTACCTCGATACATCATTCCGATCATGTACATCGAGCGCCAGATCGCTTGATATGCTCTATGTCTGCCATGACTGCTACTCTGGATACTGTTTTTATTCCTACTTCATACTCTCAAGCAGTTACTTATGATTATTGGAAGAAGGCTATGACAGAAGAACTCGCAGCATTGGATGATAGAAATACATGGGACGTTGTCACTCGACCCGCTGACCAACAGCTAATTGGTAGCAAATGGATTTATTCTGTCAAGCTTAAGTATGATGGATCATTGGATCGATACAAGGCTCGACTTGTCACTCAGGGATATAAACAAGAATACGAAATTGATTATGATGAGACATTCGCTCCCGTGGCCAAGATGAAAATAGTTTGTACTCTTCTGACAATATCTTCCGTTCGCTCTTGGCTACTTGCTCAAATGGATGTGAAAAATAATTTTCTTCATGGAGACCTCCATGAAACCGTTTATTTAAAACCTCCTCCTAGTTCTTTAATTTCTGACAATAAGGTATGTCGCCTGAAGAAAGCCCTATATGGCCTCAAACAGACACCTCGGGTATGGTTCCAACGCTTTCACAATGTTGTTACAGGTGTTGGCTTTACTCAAAGTGGTTATGACCCTTCCTTATTTTTACACACCACTGTTCGTGAAATTGTCATTGTTCTCGTCTATGTTGATGACCTACTTCTGACTGGTAGCGATACTACTGGCATCTCGGCTTTAAAGGATGTTCTGCAATCATCCTTCAAGATAAAAGACCTCGGCCATCTCACATACTTTCTTGGGCTTGAATTTTCATGTTCTAAACTTGGGATCTTGGTCAGCCAGCGTAAATATACCAAGGATCTTCTCGCCTTGGCATCATTGACAGATCAGAAGACAGTTCAAACTCCTTTAAAACTTAACGTTCAATATGGCCGTGACGATGGTGATCTACTTACACAGCCCGACTTATACCGTCGTTTGGTTGGGAGTCTGATTTACCTAACTATGACTCGCCCTGATATTGCCTACGCTGTCCAAGTCGTCAGTCAGTTTGTTTCTGCTCCTCAGACTCTTCATATGATGGTGGTGTTACGCATCCTACGGTACTTACGTGGAACTCTAGATCGATCACTGTTCTTCTCCTCCACGGCCACTCTAGACTTTCGTGCTTATTCAGATGCTAATTGGGCTGGTTGCACTCTCACACGAAGATCTACCACTGGCTACTATGTTTTTCTTGGCACTTCTCTTATCTCTTGGAAGTGTAAGAAGCAGGCCACTGTTTCCAAATCGAGCATAGAAGCCGAGTATCAGGCGATGTCTGCTACGTGTAGTGAGCTTGTCTAGTTACGCGGACTTCTTTTTGACTTAGGAATTCCTCTGCAGAATTCTACTCCATTCTATGTTGACAATCTAAGTGCTATTCAAATTGCCTCTAACCCGGCTTTTCATGAACGGACGAAGCATATTGAAGTTGACTGTCACTTTATCCGCGAGAAATTTCAGTCTGGGCTCATTTCTCTTCCACATGTTGCATCCCATGATCAGATTGCTGACATTCTCACCAAGTCCCTCACTTCTGCACATCACTCATATCTAGTTGGCAAACTATTACTTGTCGATGACCAGCATTAGTTTGCGGGGGATGTTAGACAGACTTACAAACCTTGTATAGCTAGTATACCTTGTATAGTTCATTTCCATAGGTAGAGGATTTTGCTTATATTATTTTCCTTGTATTGATGACTGTAATCTCTATATATTCAACCCCTTTGGGTTGTCTCAAATATAGAAAAGCTTTCAGCTTCTCTCGGTTTACAATTGGAACTAATTTTATGGCTGAAACCACATCACTTACTGATGGGCTGGACATGGCGATATCGAAGGGCTTCCCTCACATCGACGTGGCTAGTGATTCTAGGAGCCTGGTGGACCTACTGAACAACAATGGCACCACTAGCTGGGCCTATTGGTATCTGTGGGCTAAAATATCCCGCCTCAAGAAGCGGGCCACCCTCAGAATCTCCTTCACGCCGAGAGAGGCAAATGGTGTGGTGGATGGCCTTGCCATGTTTGGTAGTGGTGTCCCAGGTCGTACCGAGTTTCAAACTGCAGCTGTTCTCCCGCCCCTTGCTTGGGGCTCTTATTTTCTTGATAGGGTGGGAATTGGCGCTATCCGATTGGGTTAAGGTGGATAGTTGCTCTTTCTCTCTTTGTAAGTATTTGTGTTTTGCTTCGATAGGATAGGTGAGGTCTTCACCTTTGAATTACTTGTACTTTCCCCTAATGAATACACCTCAGTTCTAAAAAAAAAAAAGTCTTTTTCCAAATCTTGGATTTCCCTTTATGGATATGTTACCGAATCTGCTTTTAAAAGACACTGTAACTCATACCCATGTCCATGGCCAACACTGACCTGCAAGTCTTTATCCAAAAAGGTTTAAACTAACACAAGAAGACACCGAGGAGACCATGTTGACACAAACAGGAACTTACACGCATGCAATCTGGTTGGCCATGGAAAGCACAAACATGAGTAATAGATGGACCAAAGCCGTCCTTCAGTGTAGAAGTATCATTAGTAGATATTCTGATAATAGCACGGACACATTCTGGGGATCCAGTAGCTAAAGCAAACACAATTGGAGGGTCTCCGTCTTTATCTAAGACATCCACATCAGCCTCTTTGTACTCTAAAATAGTTTCAACGAGTTCTGCCCAACCCCGCCTGCAAGTCAGATGCAGGGTAGTTTGTCCTTCAGCATTTTGTGCTTCTAGAAGTGAACCAACTGAACAGTTATTGTTTTCCGTTGTAGCCTTTGAAAGCATATCTCTGCATAAGTGCACAAAAAAGAAAGAAAGGAGGTGAGTTGAATGTGAAGTCATAAGTTCTCCATTAAATATGCAGACAAGTAGGAAATGTAAAAACACTCAGGCTCACCTAACACCATCCAGATGTTATCAGCTCAGACAAACAACCATTTCTTTAATGGGCCAACAACAACTGAAGGAAATATGCCATTTGCAATTGAAAAGATGATGACTTAGAATGATGGTCTAGCATAAGGGGAAAAAGCAGCATTTTGTTGCAGGAAGGGGCATTAATTCTCCTGACATATGTTACACTGCAAGAAGGAAATTAAAAAACATTTGTGGTTGCGTCGATGCAGTTTAAGACATTACGAATGGCTACCTATGTACCCAAAAAAGTTAGATTGGGATCAAGCCACAATGTAGTTTTTTTTCAAATAACCAAATTACTAAAGGTCACAAATTTTATATTTAACATACTATCAGTGAGCGTTGTCTCAAACTATCTGCAGGTAGCTCATTCACAAAAATTCAAATTTGCAATCAATGTATATTCTTATTACATCTCGTAGGGTAACTAGAGACAACATTTCGTCGATACTTCGATTGCATCCAAAATTTGGGTCCTTTAGTGACTTGGTTAATAGAAAACTAATGACAACATACCATAATTAATGAAAAAGATGCTAAACAATAAATGAATAAAAAAGGCATCCTGAGCCAACATAAGGATTCTAGTGAATAATTAAGTTTTCATCATACAAATGACCAAAGCATGCCCTATAAGTTCAAAAAGATAAACAAAACCACTGTATATTCAAACTCTCATCAGGAATTTGGGCCAAATAACAATTTCACCCAATTGAATATCTTCAAATGTCCTTTAATCATCAAATAACTCTGTTGCGCGAACGTTGATATGATCTGAAAAAGGGCGAGCTTAACAGCCCTAGAGGGGGGGAATAGGGCTATGCCAAATAAAAACATAGAGTACTAAAATAATAAATAAATCAGAATAAATCACAAATCTCAATAGCACTAGTATTGAAAAATTGATTCAAACTTAGTTCATAGGACAACTTTACACAAAAAATAAAGTTTTAGGTAGGACAACCTGATTTCATGAATGTTTGTGAGAATCAAGACTTCAAACCAAGCAAGAGATAATAAACCTATCTATTACAATCATTCACCAGTGCAAAAATAAAGTTATAATCATTTACCACATGTACAAAAATTAAACATTCACCACAACACCATGAGTTATAGTGATTCGGTGTGTACATCAACTGTTTTTAAATAGCCACACCTACTCCACTCCCAATAATCATCACCTACGTGATATTAACGTTCACTAAAAATAAGGTTTTCACAGGTGCACCTTAAAACCTTACACAGTTGTGATTTTAGAAGGGCTATCACAAACAAAAACCCCACACTAAGATTTTCTGGCTGTCTCAGTCAAAACTAACACATGAGATTTTTTGGCTATCTCAAAGAAACCAAAATACAAAGAATAAAATTGTACTTATCTTCTCATTGAAGACGTTTTTGATGTAGCCTGTAGAATCGCTTCGCTTGAAGTAGAATGTTCAATATCCAGTAACACAAACAAGGGTTCTAGGCTCTAGATTGATTTTAAATTAATTCAAACCACCGGCTACTTGTTTGAATTCCTCAAGATCTCATAAAAAGAGCAATTACACTCTTTAAATAATAAGATTCATGAAAAGAGATCAAGGAATTAAAACAAAAAAGCTATATAAACAAAATGTTAAAATACCATACAATAACTTGAAGATAGTGGAGACTTCGCTCTCTCTTGGTGAAGGCTTTTCTTAGCTTGAATGAATCATTTCGGAATGAGAGAAGGCATTTATTTATAGTTAGAAATGATGTTGTTTTGACTCGTCTAAGATCTAATAAAATTTCAAATTTTGGGCATGATCGGATAAAATTGTTCTTCGACTGGTCGAGGGAGCCAAAATATGGTTGTTGGACTTCGAGTTGAGTGACCCTCGACTAGTTGAACGTCCCTCTTCGATTGGTCAAGAAAGCACAAAAAATATCCCATTTTTTTTTTTTAATTTCAAACTTGGACGGGTTGAAGATTACCTTAGACTGGTCGAGCCACAACTTAGACTAGTCGAACCAAGGTCTAGACTAGTCGAACTTAAGCCTAACCAAAGTATAAAAACCAATATAAGTTTGTCTTCTGAAAGCACCTAAGTATAAGGTCTTTCTAGGGATTGTTATACCTGAGAAGATTGGACATTGAAGTGTAAAGCTTGTTCTTCTTCGTGAATCTTCAATAAAGCATAGTTGATCTTTTGCTTGAAGTGTAGTAGAAGGTGGAGCTTGATCTTCTACTAGAAGTGTAGAAGAACTTGAACTCATTTTAGCTTGAACTTTCTAACTTCATGACTTGTACTTTAATCTTGTACTTTCCAACTTCATGATTCTCTTGAAGGTGAACTTTCCATCTGATTCACATTGTGTGAACAATATCATAAGTTGTTTTGTCTCATCGAAATTTGACAAACAAGAGTATGCTTTATATATTATAGCACTTACAATCTCCCCCTTTATCAAATTCATGACAAAACACTTATTGTATCAACATCCATATTGTCAGCTTGATTTCCATGTTTGTAGAAGATGCAGCTCTATTGAATTAGAAAATTTTACTTCCCCTCAATGTGAGATTATCTAGTGTTATGACAAATAATACATTTCCAATATAAAACTCTCAACAACCAACCATATATCAATATATTAACATTCAATATAATGCATAACTCATTGAATCTACTTATCAAATTAGTAATCTCTCCCCCTTTTGTCACAAAATGACAAAGGGAAGAATACTCATGTGAGTAAAATCAATAAATCACAACCAAAATAGTAGACCAATAAGAGAAAAATGCATAGAAAATGGTAAGTAAGAGTTAATATAAAGTCATTAACAAGGATATACGATAGGAGTTTGAGAGAGCTATCATCTAACACATATAGTATAAAGTTATACAACCCAAGCATAAAATAAAATGACATCAACCTAATTAGATCCAGAAGAGGATGGAGGAGGTATAGATGGGTCAATCTGGTGAAGTCCTCTCGTAATGTGGTGAAAGTACTTACGCATATATTTCATGGAAGATTTATGACTTTCAACCAGATTGTCCTGTGATACCTTTAACTCAACAAGCTTCTCTTCTAAAGACTTAAGCCGATCATCAACCTGAGATAGTTGATACTTAGGATCATCATCATCATCTGATTCCAGCTCTGAAAAGATATGATCCATAGATGTGTCCTCAGGTAATGGTGCTTCTGCCTCTTCTTCTTCATCCTCAACTCTCTGGCCAAGAACATATGCCAAGTTCATCTTGTGAATATTTGTATTATTAAAAGGTAGGATTGCCTCAAGTGCCTCAGTTGAGGGAATGACAATGTTGCAATGGATAGCAAGAGTTGTTATGAGATATGCAAATGGTATGGAACCATGACCCAGATGAATATGAAATTGTATAATCAATAAGCAAATTAATGAGGGAAGACAGATAGGAATGCCAGAAGCAACAACATTAAGAATACGAGCCATAAAGGGAGTAAGTTCATACTTATTCCCGAAAAAAGGATACACATTCGATGTAAAAATCCGATGAAGGACCCTGAATCTTGGAATCATTTGGGTGGCATGGAGAGCATTACCAGAACTTCATTCAGCATTAAACTGACATAGTTTATGAGTAATATCCCAACGCTCAGATTCAAACATTCTATTAGCAAGTGGGGTAATGGGTATGCCTTCATCATTCACATTCACATCAAGTAATCCCGAGATTAAGTGCCTATCAACCGGAACTCTCCCTTCTCTAAAATTAATAGAGAATGTAAGGTTATTAAGAGATAGTTCTCCTATTGATGCATACATCCCTTGAGCTATGGAGTGGTATGCCGTTCCGACCCAACGCAGAATATTTTCCCAACCGATGGCAGACAGAATGGGCATGCGTTTGAATGGAGCAATGTGATCAATATTCACAGTTCTTTCTATGATAATATCTCTAGTGCAGAGATCCCTTGCATGTTCTGAATCTTCTTCGGGAGCTCTTAGGGTTCTCACCCTAACTGGAGTCGTCCGGGAGGAGGAGCCACTAGGGCCCTTGCGTGTAGCCTTCCTCTTAGACCGATGCTCCATGTAGAGTTTGCAAAAGAAGATAATAAAGATGGTTTTAGCTTAAATCAGATTTTTGCACAAAAACCTTCTATGAAAAGGATGTAAATCTCAAATCAATCACAAAATGAAGAATAACTAGCAACAAAGAACCCAAATCTAGAAGGAAATCGAAAATAAACCACTTCCAATGACTCTATGGAGATGAGTTCGGCGAGTCCAGCAAAGGTTAGCGAAGGAAGAAGAGTGAAAGAGGAAGAAAAAGGGTTTTTCCCTCTTTTAGGAGGCCCACCCATGCACTTCGACCAACCGAGTACGTGCTCGACCCATCAAAGCTCGACTGGTCGAGGACGTGCTCGACCGATCGTGCAACAAGAAAATTTAAAATATATTTTTAAAAAATTTTAAAATTTATATGTTTTACATTTTTTTAAAATTATAAACATACAAATAATAAAAATACATAAACAACATGATTTAATTAAAAGTACACAGACCAATATCATGTTTTAATTTAGAAAATCTATTCTTGTCAAGCGGTTTGGTCATAATGTCCGCAAGCTGCTTTTTTGTCTAAATGTATTCTAATGAAATGCTCTTGTGCTCAACTAATTCTCGAATGGAATGGAATGATATCGAATGTCGATATGTTTTATACGAGAATGTTGAATGAGATTTTTTAAAATATT
The DNA here is from genome assembly GCF_029962835.1 of Magnolia sinica. NCBI lineage: Eukaryota > Viridiplantae > Streptophyta > Magnoliopsida > Magnoliales > Magnoliaceae > Magnolia > Magnolia sinica. The sequence continues at coordinate 37,605,879 of NC_080576.1, forward strand.
AATAACGCATGAGTTATCACATTATAGTATCATAGTATCTTGTGCAATCCCGTAATCAACTAACATCCTTTCATCTAAATTAACTGGGTGCTAGCATTGCCAGCTGCAATATATTCAGCTTCAGCAGTTGAGACGGATACAGAATTTTATTTCTTGCCGAGCCAGGAAACTAGACAATTCCCTATGTAGAAACATCCACCACTGGTAGATTTTCTATCATCGATGTTTCCTGCCCAGTCAACATCGGTATATCTAGCAAGTTGTACATTTGTATCATGCGGATACCATAGACCAAAACTATTAGAACTTACGACATATCTAATTATGCACTTAACAATAATTAGATGAGATTCCTTAGGATCAGACTGATATCTAGCACAGATTCTAATGCTAAAAGCAATATCAGGTCTACTAGCAGTTAAGTATAAAAGACTATCAATCATGCTTTGATATAAGAGAGAGTCTATACTTATACCTATTTCATCCTTAGAGAGTTTGAGAGTTATACTCATAAGAGTATCAAACTTTTTACCGTTCTCAAATCTAAATTTCTTTACCAAATTTAAAGCATATTTGGTAATGAAAATAACATCTTCCTGTTGTTTTATTTGTAAACCAAGAAAGTAATTCAATTCTCCAACCATACTCATTTCAAACTTGGATTTCATCAGTTCTGCAAACTCAACAGATAAGTTAGAGCATGTAGATCCGTAAATTATATCATCAACGTAGATCTGTACAATCAATATATGTTCATTATATTTTTTGACAAATAAAGTTTTATCAACGCTTCCTATGATAAAGTTGTAACTTAGCAAAAATTTTGTCAACTTTTCGTACCATGCCCTAAGAGCTTGTTTTAATCCATAAAGTGCATTTTTAAGATGATATACATGATCTGAGAGTTTAGGGTCCTCAAAACCCTTAGGTTGTTCAACATATATCTCTTCATGTAAATCACCGTTTAGAAACACACTTTTAACATCCATTTAATATATCTTAAATTTTTTATAGAAAGCAATTGATATAAATAATCTAATGGATTCAAGGTATGTAACTGATGCAAAGGTTTCATCGTAGTCAATTCCTTCTATCGAGTGTAGCCTTGTATAACCAGTCCAGCCTTGTTTCTAATGATATTTCCCATTTCATCAGATTTGTTCTTAAAAATTCATTTGGTTCCGATTATATGTTTATCAGATGGTCTGGGAACCAAATACCAAAACATCATTTCTAACAAATTGATTTAACTCTTCTTGCATAGCCAAAATCCAACATCGGCAAGTGTTTCATTTACATTTGCTCGTTCAATTTAGAAAGTGAAACAGACGTAGTTATAGATATTCTAACTATTTCTGTAAGGCCTATATCCTAGACCGTACCATTCCGTAGGCTTCTGTAGTCCTCCCGGTCGAATTTCTATGACCCGCGATCTGTTACCGGCATTTACTATATATCTAAGTTGACTCGACCCGAGACTTGTACCAGGGCGACTGTGTCGTCACCGCGGTTCCGAGACCGCGTCTCACGCGCTGAGACGATACCCAGGCCAGGCAATGTGGGCTTGCGTTCAGTTCGAGAAAAACGCTGCACGTTGCAAAACCCAAGAGAATCTCTACCTAATGTCCCATCATCAATCCCATCAATCACCTCACATGTCAAGTACAACATCCCATCCCCAAGTACCAACAGCCATCCCTAAAGTCAACTTTCTCTTACAACAAAGTATACCCTCCCATCACTTACCATACCTCTCTCCCATCACTTCTCTCTCATCACCTCTCTCTCTCTCTCATTCTCTCTCTCTCCATTTCAAGCAACTCCATGAGAGTCCAACGTCCATGGATCCCATGAGAGAGCTAGTGTGGCCCACCTTTCTACCTCCCGTCTCCACTATCCAATGATCATCTCCACTGTTAAAATGCATCCCTCAGAGCTCTAGGATGCGTTGATAGAAGAAGAGATCCAAGAAGATCAAAGGTGGGTGATTTTATTTGTTGATTTTGATGATTAGAGGGCCCACTTATGGTGGGACCCATCTTGATGTATGATTTATATCATGAGGGGCCCATAGTGGCGCGGCCCCTTCGCTACTCCGATCCGTCTCTCTCTCTCTCTCCCCATTGTATGATGGCCCACCTAATGATGATGCATATATGGACATCCACCGTCCAGTTGGTGGAATCCACCTTGCTGTCCATTTCCGGACAGGCTTGGATGAGGGAAAAACACAAAATCCCAACTGATCCAAGACTCTAATGGGCCACACCACATGGACCCACCTGATGTGCGTGTCGCATCCAGACCGTCCAGACACTGGATCTGGACGAAGGGAAAATACAAACATTAGCTTGATCGAATACGGGTGGCCCACTATATGGGACCACCGTGATGCACGTGTGCTATCCAGCACCTGGACGGTGGGCTGGATGCTGCTATTTTAAAAATAATAACGATAATAATAAAATAAAATAATAAGTAATATAAATATTATATTAATATAATATATTATATCTGATATATGATGGTGGGTCCCACGAAGCTAGAGCGTCAGCAAAGTTCTGAGGGCACTGTGATGTATGAAATTCTTAACCGTCCATTTTATATGAGGTGTGGGCCACCCCACACGTGTGACACGTGTGGGATGAGACCCACCTTGATGTCTGTATTTTGTATTCCCACCATCCAGAGATCTCTGGATGGTGCTGTGGGACCTATCATGATATATGTCGATTATATCCATGTCGTCCACTGTTTTTAGAGATGTGGGACCCACCCACACGTGTTGCATGTGTGGGGTGAGGGCCCTACCTTAATGATGTGTTGTATACCCCGCCGTCCAAATTGTTTTGTGCTATGGAGCCTACCTTGATGGCACGTGTGGGCCCCACCATGATGTCTGTGTTGTATTTGCACTGTTCATCTGTCGCTGGACGGTGGAACGCCAACATGATGTATATGTTTCTCCATACCGTCCATCTGGACGGTGTGCTGCGTGGACCCACCATGATGTATGTGTTTTATCAACTCTGTCCATATGTTTTGGCAGTTGTGGGCCCACCCCATATGTGTTGTACATGTGAGGGGTGGGGCCCACCTTGTTTATATATGTGTTGCATTCAACACCATCCATTTGGAGCCGACCATGATGTATGTGTTTTATCAACTCTGTTCATATTTTTGGCAGCTATGGGCCCACCCTATATATGTTGTACGTGTGAGGGGTGGGGCCCACTTTGTTTGTATATATGTTGCATTCAACACCATCCATTTGGAGCCGACCATGATGTATGTGGCTTACATCCATGCTGTCCGTCCGTTTTGGGCTATGTGAACCCCCCACCTTGATATTTGTGATTTATATCCACACCGTCCGTTTGGACGGGTAGTGTAGGGTGCACCATAATGTATCTGTTTTATCCCCGTCATCCGGTCCACCTTGTAATGTATCGTATATTCACACCGTTCATTCATTTGGCCCCCATGTGGTGTACATGTTTAATGCTAGTTGTCCATCTGGTGACGCCCATTTGGAATATGTAAGGTCTGCCCGTGATGTATATTTGCGGCACACCTAATGCATATGAGGCCCATTGGTGCGGCCCGTTGATGCAGCCCATTTGATGTTTATGAGGCCCATTGGTGTGACCTATTAATGCAGTCCACTTGATGTATATGAGGCCCGATGTGATGTATTTATGGCCCATGTGCCAAGGCTCATTGTGATGTATGTGTGGCCCATGAGTGAGGCCTATAAGTGATGTGTATTGGGCCATTGTGTGAGGCCATAGGCCCGCTATATTTAGCTCTTTGTGGGCCACTCCTTGGGAGCAATATTGGTTAAATGGCCACATTGATGGGCAATGATGGTTTAATGTCCACGTTGTGACCTTCCCTTAGGCCTTATTCGACCCATTCTCATCGAGGTTGATTATCGATTCCGATTTTGATTATTGAGGCCGATTATCGATTGATTCCGATTGTCATGGCCGATTGCTGAGTCTGATTGCCATGGCTGATTGACCGATTAGCGACCGAGGCCGATTATCGTGACCGATTTACCGATTCTGATTATTGATCGATCCCGATTGTTGTGGCCGATTACCGATTTTGATTGACGTGACCGATTTATCCTTTCTGATTATCGATTGATTTTGATTGTCGTACTTGATTACCGATTCTGATTGTCGTGGCCGATTGACGAATTAGCGATCGAGGCTGATTATCGTGACTGATTTGTCGATTCTGATTATCAATTGATTTCGATTGTCGTGACTAATTGCCAATTTTGATTGACGTGATCAATTTTTTAATTCTGATTATCGATCGATCCTGATTGTCGTCACCGATTGCCGATTCCGATTGACTTGACTGATTTTTTTATTCTGATTATTGATCGATTTCGATTGTCATGACCGATTGCCGATTTCAATTGACGTGACCGATTTGCCGATTGTCAATTGATTTTGATTATTGTGGCCGATTGCCGATTTTGATTATTATGGCCGATTGACTGATTAACGATCAAGGCCAATTATTGTGACTGATTTATCGATTTTGATTATCGATCGATTTCGATTGTCATGACCGGTTGTCGATTCCGATTGACGTGACCGATATTCAGATTCTAATTATCGATTAATTTCGATTGTCGTGACCGATTGTCGATTCTGATTGACATGACCGATTTACCGATTCTGATTATTGATTGATTCTGATTATAGTGATCGGTTGCCGATTCCAATTGACGTGACCGATTTGCTGATTCTGATTATCAATCTATTCCGATTGTCATGACCGATTGACGTGATTGATTTGTCGATTCTGATCATCGATCGATCCTGATTGTCGTGGCCGATTGCCGATTCTGATTGACATGACCGATTTGCCGAGTTCGATTATTGAGGCCAAGTATCGAGGCCAATTCCAATTTGTCGAGGCCGATTGTATAGGCCAATTCTGATTGTTGAGAATGAGTGTCGAGGCCGATTATATAGGTCGACTCCGATTGTCGAGGCTGAGTATCGAGGCCGATTTCGTGTGTCGATTCTAATTGTTGAGGCTGATTTCGATTGTCGAGGCCGGTTTCAATTGTCGAGGCTGATTGTCGATACTTATATGATATATATGCGACCCGTAGTTGAGGCCCATTGTGATGTGTATTCGGCCTGTGTGATGTATATACGACCCGTGTTTGAGGCCAATGTAATGTATATGCGGCCCGTATTTGAGGCCCATTGTGATGTGTATTTAGCCCGTGTTTTAAGGACCTAAAGTGATGAATATGAGGCTTATGTGATGAGGCCCATTGTGATGCATTTAAGGGCTAGGTGATGGAGCCCATTATGATGTATGTTAGGCCCATGGTGTTGTATAATTGGCCCTCGTGTGGGGCCATGGGTACATTATATGTTAGGCTCTATGTGGGCCATTCCTTAGGGGCAATATTGGTTAAATGTCTACATTGTCGAGGTCGATTGTCTATGCCGGTTATTGATACCGATTATGTGATAACATAATATCATGATACATGCCCATACGCATCATCTGCATGTTTGTTATGAGATGTAGTTGACCATTGCATATGTCATTGGGCATGTTGTTCTAAGACTTCGTGATAGGCGGAGATTGTCTCACATGAGTACACGGTATGCGCCGGATTGATGTATGACTGGATTGTATGACTTATGCATCTTACATTGTGATTACTGTACGCCCTAGCGACATCAGGGCCGTAGCCTCCACAGGCACATCGTGGATGGCCAGAAGGGATACCGAAAATCTGTTACTAGCATCGAGCTGCCATAAATGGCCCTGGGTGAAAATCCCTAAACCTTCGAGCCAGGAGACGTCCCAATGTCTAGACCGAGTGGATACATGAGCGCCCAAGTGCTGAATACTAGGAGGCCGCATCTCCTACTGTGTCGTGGTCGGTTGTGAGGAGGTGTAGCCTTACCCGCCCGAGGGTAGGGGGCATAGCTAGGCTGAGTTTAATCAACTCGTAAATGGGTCCGCTGTTGACGTGCCGGATAGATATTGGCAGACTATTTGCTAGGCAGATAGTGAGGTTTTTTACGCTCACTTGGACTGTGCTGTTGGGAGAGGGGTAGTGCCATTTGGAGTGTATTAAACCCCGGTGATGATCCTAGAGATGAACAGTACTGATATGTGGACTTATTGAGCAGGAGTTGCATAGTCATTCATTCATTCATTCACTATCCACTCGGGCTGGTGGTGCGTAACTATTTGTTACGTGTACCTTCGTAATGGCCAGGATTTCGGTTGGGGCGCACGACTAACCTTAGATCAGGAGTTTACCACATTGAGTCTGACTATCCAAATTTAGGTATGGGACTGGTTTGGATAGAAGTCCCTTATGATGGACCCCATAGCCTACGATACTACATACTATCATCCCGACTTCACACTCCAGCATAGTCATTCCATTCGCACCGCATATTGCATTACATCCGCGGCATATGGCATTTTGGGTTACTTGTGTTTCTACGTTTATATAGTTTAGATACGGTATCTAATATTTGACTCTTTATAACTCCTCATTTGTATAGTTGATTTGTATCGTGTATTCTGATATTGTTCCTCATTTGTATAGTTGATCTGTATTGCGTATTCTGATATTATTTGACTTATGGACTTGTCAGTATTTTCACTTACTCTGATAACATATGATTCATGATCTTGCGCCTATTTTGACATTATATGATTATGGCATTGCGTTGAATACTTGGCGCTTACCTTGTGCACACACTTACACCCCCCTCTAAGCTTTCTATAAGCTTATGCACGATAGATGCATGCAGGTGATGTTAAGTTGTAATAGCATGGAGCTTGGATTATGTAGCTGACTTCTGTAATTTTTACATATGTATTTCCCTTTCAGCATTGTATTCAAATGTTTATATTAGTGGATATGTGATGATGATGTTACCTTTGTAATTTGGGTATACTTGTGATTATGCCTATTAAGAGTTAAATGTATAAAAAAATAAAATAAAAATAAAAATCCTCCTTATAAGATCTCAGGATCGAAATTTGACGTATGGATGCTAGGAGGCGAGAATAGGGTACTACGGAGGCTGTCGGCACCGGATTCGGCGATCGAAATTCCTACGAATCCGATTTCTGGGTTTGGGCCATGACAGTTTCCTTGTTTGAACACCAGTACGAGGGTTACTTAATATCTGATCATTCGGATGGTCTTTGACTGATCTTAATTCAACATTATCTGATTTAGATGAAGAGGCAGGTTTATCAATAATATTGACTTCATCATCATCTTGACTTGGTGTGGGTGTGATCAGGTGATCGTCAATTACAACGTTAATCGATTCCTGAATCACTCCTGTTCTTTTATTAAGAACACAATATGCTAGCTCGATTATTCAGAGCATAACCCAAGAATATTCCCTCATCACTCTTTGCTTCAAACTTACCCAAATTTTTCCGGTCACGTAAAATGTAATATTTACTTCCAAAAATTCAAAAGTATTTAACAGTTGGCTTCTTATTAAACCATAGCTCATAGGCTATTTTATCTTTTGCTTTTTTAACATGCACACATTTATAATGTAGTAAGCAATATTAACAGCTTTAACTCATAAATTTTTTGGTAAATTCATGTTATTTAGCATTACATTGGCCATTTCCTATAACACTTTATTCTTTCTTTCAACAACCCCATTCTGTTAAGGTGTTTTAGGAGCTGAGAACTCATGTGATATACCATGGTTTGTACAATACTTCTCAAAACTGCTATTTTCAAACTCAGTACTATGATCACTTCTGATCTTGATCACATGTACTTCTTTTTCAGTCTGAATTTGTTTTAGAATTCTTCTAACTTCATCAAGAGTTTCATATTTTTCTCTCAAGAGAGCTACCCAAGTATATCTGGTGAAATCATCTACAATAACCAGAAAATACTTCTTTCCACCTCTACTATCCGTTCTTGTTGGTCCTACCAAATCCATATGGAGTAGTTCAAGAGGTTTAGATGTGGCTAAGGAGTTCACTTTCTTGTGACTACTCCTGATTTGCTTGCCAATCTGATATGTGCCACAAATATTTTCTACCTTTTTTAATTTGGGTAAGCCACGAATATGATCTCTCTTGCTCAAGCTATAAAAATCTCTAAAGTTAACATGTCCAAGACGTTTACGCCATCTGTTTCGTCTGTTTGATCCATATAACATGAAAAATTAGAAGAACATGAGTCATTAATAATATAGCAATTCTCAGAAGTTCTACGACCATTTAATTTCACACTTCCTTTCTCATTTGATATCTCACATCTGTGATTTGTAAATTTCATGCTATGTTTGTTATCGCAGATTTGAGATATACTTAGGAGGTTATGTTTTAGACCTTCAACATACAGTACATTCTTAAAAGGAGGGAGATTAGAGAGTTGAACGGTACCTTGGCCTATAATTCTACAATTGCTTCCATCACCGAAAGTAACTGATCTGTCATTTACTTCCTTTAAGTTGGGAATATTGCTTTGTCACCTGTCATATGTCTCGAACATCCACTATCCATGTACCATTTTGAATGGTTAGTGGCTTTGAAGGCTGTGTGGGCAACAAGACATGTAACCTTTGGAACTCATTTCGATATGGTTCTAGGTTTAGGAATTTCATTGGATTTTCTCCAATTTTGGGAGTTGGAATTACTCCACTGTCTATTAACTCCAATTCCATTTGAGTTAGATTTAAGAAGCTCTTTGAGTAAGTCTACTATTTTTTCAGCCAAAGGGGGTTTATTAAATCTTTGATTTCTGTAGCTGATAGTATTAGAATTATTCTTAGAAACTTGAAAAGGTTTTGGATTTTTAAAATCATTTCAACCAAAATTTCTCAAGTTCTTACCTTTAGAGTTTGAGGATTCTCCTTTTACAAATATAGAAGATGCATTTTTATTTTTCAGTGAACTATCTTTTATATAGCCCAGACCCGATTTATCGCCACATTTTCTGGATGCGGTTAATAGTTTTTCCAGCTTAGGTCTCCATTGGCATATTTTCAAGTATCCTTAAAACTCAAAAGAGAAGAAACTTTGAGTTTTAGATTCTCATTTTCAATTCTGAGTTTTTCAAACTCCAAGGTTTTGAAATTTAAATCAAGTTTTGTTTTTTGAAAACAATTGGAAAGATGAGATTTTTCCAAAATATTATTTTCAAGTTCTTCTTTTAGTTTAAGATATTGTTCCCTTTGAATTTTTAGTTTGACAACAATTTTGCAACTTTCCCTGTATAAAGCATTGTATGTGTCTTGAAGATTATCTTCATTCTCATTTTCAGGGTCACTCCTGAGATTATCATAATCAGATAAGTTACAACTATCTGAGGAGGTGACTTTGGCTATAGTCATCAGGGCTTTTACTTCATTTGAATTTTCTTGTTCTGATTCATCTGACTCAGAAGAACTTTTAGAGCCGGATGATTCATCTCAAGTAACTATCATGCCCTTTCTTTTTTATCTATCCCTTTTAGGACATCTATTCGCCAAATGCCTGTATTCATGACAGTTAAAACATTGACTGTCTTTTACAGATTTCCAACATTTAGATTTTTCTTTTCTTTTGTCAAAGGGTTTTTGAAAATCAGTTCTTTTCTTGTTTTTGAAAATTTTGTAAATTTTCTTAGCAAGTAAAGCCATATCATCTTCTGTATCTTCAACATTAGAATTAGCACAATTATCTTTTAAAATAAATTTAGATGATTTAAGAGCAATGGACTTACCTTTAGGAGCTTTAAAATTTAACTCATACGTTTGGAGAGAACCAACTAATTCATCAACCTTCATTTGATCAATATCTCTTAATTCCTGAATGGCAGTTACTTTGGAATTGAATCTCTCAATAAGAGATCGCAGTATTTTAGCACAGACATTGCTTTCTGGGATTTCATCTCCTATACCCACATGGAATTTACTATATCATTTAATGATGGGGATATCTCACCATGGGTTCTCATGATCGTAGCCCACTATTCTAATTAATCTAGTACTTTGGGTTTTGCCTATTCTTGTTATTAGGAATATTATAGATGGTTTAGATTACTTTGATTAGTTGTTATTTTTTTATTACTTCGTCGCCAAGTAATAGGTCATGCACATGGTGTGAGTTTTGGGTATATTTTCAAGTAACTAATAATGCTACTTTTTTCTTTAAAAATAATAATGATGCCACTTGGTCATTGCAAATGCAGTACTTAAGATGCAGTTGTATTAGGGGAGCGGTGAACTACTTGGTCTTGATGAGTAATTTGCTGCCTAAGTTCAACAAACTGTTACTCAACGATCATACAAAATTCTTGCATTTGAGTCATTGTTGCTTCAAATTTGGCCTCAATGGACAATACACTCCTCTTTGATCAAGCTTTTGCGATGTAGGGAGTGACAACCTTCAGAGTAGTCTTAGAAATACCAAAACACATCCCCTAACCCGGCCCCTGCTATCACAACCACAAACCTATACGATAATTTGTGTATATATATTAAAAAACCAACGACAAATTGTGTATGTAAAGTGAGTAGAATGAATGTAAAACCTTTGAAACTAGGTCATGGTCTAAATCCTTGTGCTTACTGGAAGGTAGTTGTTACAATAAATCATTCGCATTACTTCAAATACAAAAGTTGATTAAAAAATGAATAATTATTGTTCTCACCGCAGTTTCACAATGCATTTGTGATGGGTAAGACCCATCTAATCTACTATGAGTGGCCACAAACAAGTCGGTCCTAGTGACAATGATATTTGGATTTTCTTTTCGTTGTAATTATATGAGAAAATTAGTTGGTAAGAATCTATATTCATCAATTAAACTGTAATAAAATATAGTACAAATTACCATTTTCTCTAATGTCCTAGCAATACCCCATCTACCAATTGTGTGAGGACATTTCACCTTTGCCCTGGAAGTTTTTCCCTTCTCACGACGACTGATTAACAATTATGTAGACCATAGTTAATGAAAATATCCCAATCATCTTGCTTCACACCATTGAGACAATTTCTTCTTCTTTCTGCATCATTATCAAATTTATCATATTTCTTTTGCAGATGGTATTTCCTGTGAGAATATTGTGTATATGGGATTGTGGGATTGTGTATATGAATTATTAGTTGTAATATACTATGTATAGAGAAACTCTAAATAAGCTTCTGAGAATAGTCTTATAAAGGGGTTATTTAAACCCACCTTTGGGTTGAAGAAATAACAAAAAACATTCTCTAGATTCTTGCATTTACATGGTATTAAAGCCATCATCCAACCGCTGTAGATCTCTGCCATTCTAGGCATCATCGTCGTCATAGCTCCACTCTCCATTGATTTTGGCAGCTCATTCCTACCGCACGACCAGCCACATCATTCCTCCATTGATTCTGGCGGCCTATACTTGCCCCACAACCAGCCACATCACTCCTCCATTGATTCTGATTGGTGCACGAACGGCCGCACGATCGGCCACACCTCCAGATTCGGCGAACGACTAGCCGCACGATCGGCCACACCTCTAGATCCGGTGAACACCGCCAGATCAGCCACACCTCCAGATCTGGCCATACCACCAGATCTGGCCACATCTGGATCCACCTCTGTCTTCACATCAGATCCACCTCTATCTTCACATCTAGATTCATTGATTTAAGATTTGTCGAACCCATCAAGTTGATTATTCATTAAATTCAATCCATCAATGATAGTGGCTCTACCTCTGCTCATCAGATTCACTCCTGCTTGCCCAGAAATCAATGGTACATTTCTTCTTTGTGGTTTTTCTTTCTTATGGCATCCATGAATCCCTCCGATAAGATCGAAACTATCCATGTTAGGTTGGATGGGAAATTTTTTCCTTGTGGCAGTTTCAATTCAAGCATTTTTAGCAGGAAAGAGCCTCTACAGCTATGTAGATGGTTCTACGGGCAAACCAAATGATGAAAAAGAAATCCTATCTTGGACCACAGATAATTCAAAGGTGGTCACATGGATCCTTAACAGTGTTGAGAGAGACATTGCAATTAACCTCATGTCATTCGAGACTGCATCTGAAATATGAGCTTACTTGAAAATGTGTTATCAATAATCAAAATCATGCTCATCACTATCAAGTAGAGTATAATCTGTCAAAATTAGAACAAGGAGCTCTAGGTATGCAAGATTTCTATTATAAACTTACCTCCCTTTAGCATGAGATTCAACTTCTGGATCCAGTTATTCCCCCTGCGGCGGTAGAGAGAGTAAAGATACTTCGTGACACAAGTAAATTGATGCAATTTCTATATAAACTCTATCCAGAGTTTGAACCAACCCAAGCCGCTCTAATGAGCCGGCCTCAACTTCCATCTCTTAAGGCAGCTCTATCTAATTTGATGGCAGAAGAGACACGTTTGAAAACCCTTGCTTCTATGACAGAGGTTATTCCTGATGCCGCCTTCATTACTCATAATTTTTCAGGAAAGTCATGAGACAAGTTGAAAGTTAAATGTTTTGAGTGTAATGTTTTGGTTATGTGGCTATTCATTGTCCCAACAAGAAAGAAAATCTGAAATCTTCTAGACCCAATACTCTGTTTTGTCAAAATTGCAAACAAGAAGGACATGATATAGTCAATTGCCCGACTCGTCCTCCCCTACCTCCTCACTACCAGCGACATGGACGTGCATTTCTGGCTCCCTCTACCGAGAAGCCTGACTCATCATCTATGGCCCCATCAGTACAACCTAATTTACTTTCCCCAGAACAAATTCAGCAAATCCTTCAAGCGATGGGTTCTTCAAGTTCGATAGGTAATATTGATCCTATAAATCCTTGGTATATTGACTCAGGGGCATCTAATCATATGAGACCCTTCTTGTCTAACTGATTGTGTCCCTTATAGAGGAATGGGTTCCATCTAACTGCGGACGGGAACCATTTACCTATCTCTCATATCGGGTCCTTGAAAGTCTCCCCTTTATCATCTCGTAATTTCTTTCTTCGCAAAATGTTTTATGTTCCTAAATTATCTTCCAACTTGGTTTCAATTACTCAACTAGTGAAAAATAACTATTTGTTTTTGTTTTCTCGGTCTAGTTGTTTCATACAGGATCTAGAAACAGGGAAGCTGATTGGGAAGGGCCATAAGAGAGGAAGGCTATTTACTTTGGAGTTCGATCCCGGAGTTGTCTCATCGCGTTGTTTCTTTCTTCCATCTTTGCATGATATTTCTTTTGCTAATAAATGCTGGAAACTTTGACATAGTTGTTTAGGGCATCCAAATTCTAAAAACATGCTTTTCTTATTTAGATTTGGTCTTTTAAATGATGAAATCAATATTAGTCCCATTTCCATTGATATGAACTGTGTTAGTTGCAAAGTATATAAATCTACTACATTGCCATTTTCATTGAGTAACTCTCGTACTTCGAATTTGTTTGATCTCATTTATACTGATGTTTGGGGACCATCTCCCATCATGGCTCTTGGTGGTTCGTTGTATTACATCATCTTTGTGGATGACTTTTCAAGATATACTTGGATTTATTTCATGAAGCACAAGTCTGAAGCATTCTCATGCTACAGACAATTTTCCTCATATGTGGAAACCCAATTTGTAAAGAAAATTAAAATTCTACGGTTTGACTCTGGGGGAGAATACATGTCTTTCGAGTTTGAGACTTTTCTAAGTTCAAATGGTACTACTGTACATCAACGAATGTGTCCTCACACACTGGAGCAGAATGGAATAGCAGAATGAAAGAATCGACACATTACTGAGGTAGCAACCACCATGATGGAATATGCACATGTTCTAAAATTTCTTTGGGCTGGAGCAAAATCAATAGTTATGTATTTGATCAATCGGTTACTTTCCAATGTTTTGGCCAACCAGAAAACTCCCACATTCTACCTTCATGATAAAGATCCAGATTATAGTTGGTTAAGAGTGTTTGGTTGCATTGCTTTTGTTCATCTTCCAAAACGAGAACGGGATAAACTCAGTCCAAGGGCAGCTAAATGTATATTTCTTAGATATGGGGAAGATCAGAAAGGATATCGTTGTTATGATCCATGTGTTCATTGTGTTCGTGTCTCTAGACATGTCACATTTTTTGAAAATGTACTATTCTATAAAGTTGTCCATGTATCTCCTTCAGTTACCGTTGTTCCATCTTCCATTTCTCATATGTCCTCATTTGAAGAAAATCATTCTATGCCTCCCTCTCCCACTCCTCCTTTGCAGGTCTACCAACGCCGTCTGAAGCCTATCTCTCTTAGGTCCTCTCCCTCAGCCGTTCCTGCTTCCGATCAGGTGTCCTCTTCTCATACAGCGCAGGTAACTATCCCACTTTCCACTGTGATCCAATTAAGTTGTTCTAATAGTCCATCTGTTCCTCCCCATCAATTAAATCTTTTTTCCTCTCATCATGCCTTGTTTTCTGAATTAGATTCTTTGGATGTACCTACTTCTTATTCTCAGGAATATACACAATCATGTTGGGTAAAGGCCATGGATGATGAAATTTAGGCACTCGAGGAGAATGCTACTTGGACGTTGGTTCCGTTACCTGAGGAGAAGTAAGTGATAGGCAGAAAATGGGTATATACTGTGAAATTAAAATCTGATGGGAGCTTAGATGGATACAAAGTTCGACTAGTGGCCTAGGGCTATAAACAAGAGTATGGAGTTGATTATGATGAGACATTTGCTCTAGTGGGAAAAATGAAAAGAGTCTGTTCCTTTTTCGATATAAGTTCTTCTAAAGGTTGGTGACTCAGTCAACTCGATGTCAAGAATGCTTTCCTCTATGGGAATCTCAAAGAAGAAGTTTACTTAAAGCAATCTTCTGGTTATAAGTCCAAGGATCCACACTTACTTTGCAAGCTATCTAAAGCTTTATATGGACTCAAGAAAGCACCGAGAGCATGGTCTGAAAAATTTCATGGGGTGTTAACCATAGCACGCTATTCTCAAAGCCAATATGATTCATCATTGTTTATTCTCAAGTCTGATTCAGGTCTTGTTGCTTTATTGGTTTATGTTGATGATATCCTCATCACAGGATGTGATGCTCAAGGAATTGCCAATCTCAAATCCTTACTTCATTCCTCATTTCATATGAAGGATATGGGGCCATTAACATAGTTTTTGGGTTTTGAAATTTCTCATAATACTCAAGGTTATCTCATGAGTCAAAGGAAGTATACCTATGATTTGATCAAGTGAGCAAACCTTACAGATAACAAGACCCATGAGACTCTTCTAGAATTAAATTTCAAGTATGGGAAAGATGATCAAGACCTTCTCTTAGATGTTAGATCCTATAGGCAACTGGTGGGGAGATTAGCCTATCTCACTATGTCTCGTCCTAATATCTCATATGCAGATCATATTATTAGCCAGTTTGTCGATGCACCTTGCACATTGCATATGACAGCAGTTCATCACATTATTCGATACCTTCGAGGTACCCTCAATCAGGCACTTCTCTTTCTATCATCGCATGCTCTATAATTATCTACTTACTCTGATGCAGACTGGGTAGGTATTCCCGTTTCATGATGATCCACTATTGATTATTGTGTTTTTTTGGGACAATCATTGGTTAACTAGAAGTGTAAGAAGCAAACTACGGTATTTAGATGGAGCACAGAGGCCGAATACCTTACAAGGACAGAGGTATGTAGTGAAATTACTTAGTTCCGGGGATTAGTGACAGATCTTGGGATTCATTTGTCTTTGCCAACTCCATCATATGCTGACAATATTAGTGCGATTCAGTTGACTTCCAATCTAGTATTTCACGAGCGCACTAAACACATTGAAGTTGAGAACAACTTTGTGAGAGAAAAATACATAGCTGGAATCATTTCTCTTCCTCATGTGACATCAGAGTTACAACTTGCTGATTTGTTTACCAAAACTATGACCTCATCCCATCATAGGTTTCTTCGTGGCAAACTGATGTTGGTTCATTATCTCACATCAGTTTGAGGGGGGTGTGAAAAGGGAAAGCCCTAAGTCCTAAAGGGGGAGACGAATAGGGCTATGCCAAATAAAAAATAAAACGCGAAAAGATAACATGGATAGCAGAAATCTAAAACAACCTCATATGCACAAGTATTGAGAGGTTGATATAAACATTGTTCTAAGGACAACCTTACACTAAAAACCAATGGCTTATGGTAGGACAACTTGATTTCTAGAACATTTGTAAGTATCTAAAACTTAAACTGATATAGAGGCAAAGGAAATAAATCAGGTTATTACAAACATTCACCACATGTACATGAAAATAAATACAACATTCAGCATATCACATACATCATCACCACCACCATCATCATCATCCAAACTCTGAGAATTATAGTGGTTTATGTGTACACCAATTGTTCTCAAACAGCCACCCTACTCCTCTTCCAATATCCACAACCCATGGGATATCGGCTTTCACTAAGAAAGAAGGTTTTCCAAGGTTCACCTTAAAACCTTTACAATTGTATTTTTAATGGGCTATCACAATTAAAAACCTCACACACTAAGATTTTCTAGCTATCTCGGTCAAAACTAAAATGAAAGATTTTCTAGCAATCTTACAAACCACAACGTAATAAATGAAATATACTTATCTGATGAATGATCTTCGATGTAGCCGGTAGAACTGCCTCTTTGTACATGAGGAAGTTCAATGTTCAATCTCATAGAATAAGGGGTTCTAGGTTTATATGAATTTTAAATTAAATTCAACCTTAGGCTACTTGGACTTAATTTCTTGGATGTCACAAAGGGTTAAATTAAAATCTCTTTTATATTAAGTAAAATGGAATCAAGAGATCAAGAAATTAAGAAACCAAAAAGCTATTAAAATGATTTATAAATACCTAGCAATAGCTTCACAATAGTGGGGACTAATCTCTCAGAGTGATGGCTTGAATTGGCTTAGAATGAATGATAAAATCTGAGAAATGTCCTCAATTTATATGCTGCAATTTGGTTCTCTTGATTGGTCTAAGGTTCGGCTCGACTGGTCCTAGTAGAACCAATTTTTAAATTTTCTAGCACGATTGGATAAAATAGATCCTTGACTGATCGAGTGGCTCGCTCGACTGGTCGAGTGGCCAGTTCGACTAGTCGAGCACAGCGCTCGACTAGTCGAGTGAATAAAAGTTGTGTTGCTGGACTTTGAGTTGAGCAGGGTACTCAACTGATCGAAGACCAAACAACCTTATCCGATTTTTTGAGTAAAATTTCGGACTGGTTGAGAAAAACCCTGGACTAGTCGAGCCAGTGCCTGGACTAGTCGAACCATGACTAGGACTAGTCGAAGCAAAGCTTAAAATAAGTATTATGATTCAAATAAAACATGCATTGTTAATGACCTAATCCTAAGGTCTTTCTAGGGTGATGTATACCTTAAATGTGAGTATTGATATCGAACCATCGGTCACTTCAGTAGATAGGTCACTTTGAAGCACATGAAGCCTGACCTCATATACTTGAACTTGTATCTCGAACATATGTCTTGAGACTTAAGCTTGAGCAAATGTACTTGAGCTTGAACTCGAACTTAAGCTTGAGCAAATGTATTTGAGCTTGAACTCGAACTTAAGCTTGAGCAAATGTATTTGAGCTTAAACCTGAGCTTGAGATAGTGTACTTAGACTTGAGTACTTCAACTTGTTCTCATAGTTGATCATGCACAATTGTAGCACACTCAATGTCGATGTAGATAACGCGAAGCTCATCTTCGAATGAAGGTGAACTTTCCATCTATTTAAACTTGAAGGTGAACTTTCCATCTATCAAAACAAGTCAAACATTCCAAAGTGTTTTGGCACAACAAAATTTGACAATATAGGGTGCTAGATTTACAACATAGCACATACAATCCCCCCTTTGTCAAATTTGTGACAAAACCAACTTACAGATGAATAACCTATTATAATACACAAATTCACTCAGTTTACATTAAATTTAACAATCACAACTCCCCCTCAACTTGAGCTTAGTAGAGACCTGTATTAAGATATACATATACATATACATATGGAAAAAAAAATCACAATACCACATGCATATCCACATCTCTACATTCACTTCAGAACCACATAATAACAAACAGATTAAGCAATAAGCAATCACATACTACCCCAATTTCTCCCCCTTTTTGTCACAAAATGACAAAGGAAGAAAAGATGAAAAATATGTGAATGTGGTATCTAATATGTGAAGAGAGTAAAAAAGAGTGTGAAAGTTAACAACTTAACGCATAATAGAGTATCCACATCACACAACCATAAATATGTCCAAATGTAAGAGTCACCAAGAAAAGTAAAGTAGTTATTACAAGTCCAACACAAGAAAGAGAACTAATTAGAACTAGATGAAGAGGGAGGTGGAATGGATGGATCAATCTGGTGTAATCCCTTATTTATGCATCTAAAGTAATTACGCATATACTTCGTTTGATTATCTTGGGAATTTTTTAGTCCATCCACCTTCTCTTCTAGTGAGCGAAGGCGCTCATCAAAATCAGAAGGCTAAAAATCAGGATCAGCCTCAGAATCATCTTTTTCTAGTTCATAAAAAATGTCATTCATCATAGTGTCTATGGGTAATGCATCTTCCTCTCCAACTCCCTTAGCTTCCCCCTCCGTTTGACCAGGTGTTAGCTTTAAATTCATCTTATTGATGTTTGAATTAATGAATGGAAAAGTGTAATAGGTGCTTCACCAGTTGGCATGATTATATTACAATGTGTAGCAAGAGTGGTCATTAAATAAGCAAACAGAATGTAACTGTGACCGGGGTGAAGTCGGAATTGGATAATGGTGTAACAAATCAAAGATGGAAGATATGCAGGAGTACCGGACACTACAAAATGAAGAATATGAACCATAAAGGATGTTAATTCAGTTTTGTTTCCTGATCTGGGATATACATTGGAAATGAAGATATGATGCAATACTCTGCAATTGGGCAACATTTGGTTGGCCCGGAGTGCATTTCTAGAATTCCATTCCGAGTCCATATTGCATAGTTTGCGAGTCAAAAGCTATTTTTTAGATTCAGAAATTTTCTCGGCTAAGATGGTTATGGGTATACCGTCGTCATTGACATTCACATCTAGAAGGTCAACAATAATAAATCGATCAACCTTATATAGACCTTCTCTGAATGAGATTGTGAAGGTCAATTCTTCAACAATGGACCGGTATGCAGGTCTGCCCCAATTCAAAATATTTTACCATCCTACAGCTACAGGTAAAGGAATGATCTGAAATTGAGTGAGATGACTTGCATTTATTGTCCGTTCAACAATGATCTCCTGTTGATGGAAATCCCGCACATAATCGGGATCATCACCAGGAGCCCGTAGGGTTCTAACCCTAACACTAGATGTCCGAGAGCTGGAAGCTCTACTTTTCTTCGGATGACGTTCTATAATAAGATTAAATAAGAGAATCTAGTAAAGAAGGTATGAGATGCAAACCCAACAGATTTTTAGCTAGAAAACCCAACAAACCACAAGGAAAGTTGAAATAAATGCAAGATTCAAGCAAGATGAGACTCAAAGATCCTAAAACCAAAAGAAAATTGAAAATTAAGCACTTACTTGCATGAATCGAAGATGGGTTTGACGGGTCGAAGAAGGGCCGAGTGAGGAAGAAGAGGTTTTTGGAGAAAATGTGAATTTTCACCTTAAAAGGGGGTGATGGCCCGCGCAACACGACTGGTCGAGTATGTGCTCGACCGGTCATGAGAGCACAAAAATTTGCATATTTATAATATTTTAAAATTAAAATAAATTACACATAAATATAAAAAAATATAAGCATGTAATCATGAAAATCTCAGGTAGAATTACACATACCAATATCCATTTTTAATTTGGAAAACCTATTTCTGTCAAGTGGTTTAGTGTATATGTCAACAAGTTGGTTTTCAGTCTACACATAGTCCAATGAAATAACTTTTTCTTCCACTAATTCCCGAATATAGTGATGTTGAATGTCAATATATTTGGTACGGGAATGCTGGATGGGATTCTTAGAGATATTTATTGCGCTAGTGTTATCGCAATATAAAATCATAGTGTCTTGTGCAATCCTGTAATCGTCCAACATTCTTTTCATCCACACAAGCTGAGTACAGGCATTTTTGGCTGTGATATATTCAGCCTCAGCTATGGATAGGGATACGAAACTTTGTTTCTTGCTATGTCAGGAAACCAAACAGTTCCCAATATAAAAGCAATCACCGCTAATGGATTTACAATCACCTATATTCCAAGCCTAGTTAGCATCCGAGTATCCAGCTAAATGAACATTAGTATCATATGGATACCATAGACCTAAATTAACTATATTTACGACATACCTAATAATCCTCATGACAGCAATCAAGTGCGATTCTTTACGATCTGATTGATATCTTGCACAGATTCCTATGCTGAATGCAATATATGGTCAACTCACAATTTAATATAACAGACTACCAATCATACTGTGATATAACGGAGAATCGACGCTCTTACCTATTGCATCTTTAGAAAGCTTAAGAGTTGTACTCATAGGAGTATCAAAGTACTTACCTCTTTTAAAACCAAATTTCTTAACTAAGTTTAAAGCATACTTGGTTTGAGAAATGAAAATTTTGTCTTTCAGTTGTTTCACTTGTAGACCTACGAAGTAATTCAGTTCTCCCACCATGCTTACCTCAAACTTTGACTTCATCAACTCTGCAAACTCAGTAGGTGTCACACCCCAAACTCAGAAATCGGGCTCACAGAATTTTCGATCGTCGAATTCGGTACTGACAGCCCCCGTGGTACCCCATTCTAGGCTTCCAGCGCCCATACACCAAATTTCGATCCTGAGATCCTATAATGAGAATTTTTCAATGTACATTTATCTCGTAAGAAGCATAACCACAAGTTTACCCAAATCACAAAGGCAACATCATCATCACATATCCACTAATATAAATAATTGAATACAGTGCTGAAAGGAAAATATATATATCAAAAATTGAAGCTCCAGAAGACAACTGCATGCTCTAAGCTCAACGCTACGGTGACCTAACACCACCTGCACGCATCTATCATGCATAAGCTTATAGAAAGCTTAGAGGGTGGTGTAAGTATGTGCGCATGATAAGTGCCAAGCACATGAATATCAGCATAAGCGGAATACTGACAAGGCTAACAGTCATTCAATATCAGAATGTGCAATGTAAATCGGCTATGCAATGTGGAGTCATAGTGAGCCAAATATTAGATATCGAGGATACAATACAATATGTAATTCTAAAGAGCCACAAATACCATCAGCCACATCTAGGCCATATAAATGCAGAAACATAGCAACCTAAAAGCTATATGCCATAAATGTAATACAATATGCAGATCCTGGAGAGTCCACAATACCATCAACCTTATTCAAGCTATGTAAAATAGAAGTGTAATAAACCAGATGTTATATGCTAAGGATGTAATGAAATATGCAGTGCAAATGAAATGACCAAGCTAGAATATCAAGTCAGGATGATTGTATGTAGTATTGCAAGCTGTGGGGTCCATTACAAGGGACTTCTATCCAAACCAGTCTCATAGCTAAATTTGGACAGCTAGACTTAATGTAGTAAACTCCTGACTCAGGTTGGTTGCGCGCTCCAACCGCAATCCTGGCCATTGCGAAGGTACACATAACAATTAGTTACGCACCACCAGCCCGAGTGGATAGTCAATAAATGAATGAATGAATAAAATTATGAGTATACAACTCCTACCCAATAAGTCCACATATCAGTACTGTACATCTCTAGGATCATCACCGGGGTCTAGTATACTCTACGCCAGCTTACCGCCCCTACCACCTGCCAATATCGGGCCCGACTCATTGAAAGCGGACCCATTCCTTAAGCTGGTCAAACTCAACCTAGATATTCTCCCCTCACTCAGGCGGGTAAGGTCACACCCCCTCCCAACCGACCATGACACAATGAGAGACGCGGTTTACTGGTATACAACCCTCATGCGCTTATATATATATCCACTCAGTCTAGACGTTAGGGCGTCCTCTAGTATCAAGAGGGTTTAGGGACTTTCACCTAGGGATATCTATGGCACCCCATGTAGAAAAAAAGATTTTCGGTGTTCCATCTGGCCATCCACGACATGCCTGTAGAGGCCACGACCCTGATGTTGATAGGGCGTACAATGGTCATATCACAAAATGCGAGATGCATGAGTCATACCATCCAGTCATGCATCAAATCTGCACGTACCGCGTGGGAGTCCCATAATAATCCTCCTAATGACATGTGTTATGATCAATCACTCCTTATAACAAGCATATATATGATGCATATGGGCATGAATCGTTGAGCTATACCAAGCATGTTATATGATGATGATGTACTCTCCTTATGTCAAGGATAGGCCTAGACGGCCTACTCATATCAAGAATGGGCCTAATGAGGCCTACGGGAAGGTCACAATGTGGACATTTAACCATCATTACCTATCAATTGGACATTCAACCAACATTGCTCCCAAGGAGTGGCCCTCATAAGGCCATACATATAATGGGGCCCATAGCCTCACATAAGGGTCTCACATATAACATAATGGGCCTCACATATCACAATAAGTCGCATCACATGGGCCTCATATACATTAAGTGGGTCGCATCGCATGGGCCACATATACATCACATCGGGTCTTATTACATGGGCCTCATTACATCATAATTGAGCCACATCACATG
Organism: Magnolia sinica; assembly: GCF_029962835.1. Taxonomy (NCBI): domain Eukaryota; kingdom Viridiplantae; phylum Streptophyta; class Magnoliopsida; order Magnoliales; family Magnoliaceae; genus Magnolia; species Magnolia sinica. Next base: position 37,628,656 of record NC_080576.1, read on the forward strand.
GGCCTTACATATCACAATGGGCCGCATATCATGGGCCTCATATGCATCGCAATGGGCCTCTCACATGGGCCTAATATACATTATAATGGCCTCTCACTCGGGCCTAATATACATCTCAATAGGCCTCTCACACATGCCTAATATACATCACAATGGGCCTCAAACACAGGCCGAATACACATCACAATGGGCCTCATTACATGGGCCTTATATACATCACAATGGGCCTCTCACACGGGCCTAATATACATCACAATGGCCGCTCACTCAGGCCTAATATAAATCATAATGGGCCTCTCACATGGCCTAATATACATCATAATGGGCTTCAAACACGGGCCAAATACACATCACAATGGGCCGCATTACATGGGCCTCATATATATCGCAATGGGCCTCTCACACGGGCCTAATATACATCACAATGGCTGCTCACTCGGGCCTAATATACATCACAATGGGCCTCTCACATGGGCCTATTATACATCACAATGGGCCTCAAACACGGGCCAAATACACATCACAACGGGCCGCATTACATGGGCCTCAACAATGGGCCTCATATACATCAAGTGGGCCGCATCGCATGGGCCACATATACATCACATCGGGCCTTTTCACATGGGCATCATCACATCAAGTGGGTCACATCGCATTGGCCTCACAAGGCAGCTCGTGGTGGGTGCTCAATCATCACTATCCCCTAGTGAGGTCTACATGGGATTTGGGCCTGCCTCTCGATGGGGCCCACGACCCTTAAAATATCTAAAAAATGAATGGATAGCATGTGTATAACACACGCATCATGGTGGGCCTCACAAGGTAGCCCCAACATGGGACGCCCAACCTAAACAGCCCAAATTGTTCCCTGCAGTAAGTCTACCTAAAATTTACATCTGCTACTCATGATCTGGGCCCATGCGACAGAGTGGGCCTTGGGAAAATGATAGAGGGTGTGGGGGAGCCCCACATCTCACTAGTGGGTCCAACAATGGATGGACAACATGAATATACAATATATATATATATATATATGTATATATATATATATATATATATATATATATATATATATATATATATATATATATATATATATATATATATATATAGCACGGTGGGACCCACAACGATATCCAGCCCATCTGCACGTTGGGCTGCTAGACATCTAATAACTGGACAGCCTGGATGAAAATACATGCATCATGGTGTAGGGGAGGTCCCACACGTCATCACTGGGCCCCACTAACTTATAAGGTCCACCTCCACAACACATGATATTGTCCGCTTTGCCGAAGCTCACGGCTTTAAAACGTGTCATATCTGTTAAGGGAGGAACCCAACTTATAGCCACCACAACTTTGGACAACTCTTCCAATGTGGGACAAATTTGTACCTTCACTGTGGGTACAGTAGCCTGCCAACCACTGATAGCTTACCCAGGCCCGCTAGGCCTCACCTACATTATCATCCGCCCACGTGTGCCCGCCCATATGTCACCACATAATGACGGGGTGTCACAATATCCCCCACCGAGGGCAGAGTCATCCTTGGCTCTAATACCACTTGTAAGGTCCACCCCCACATCACATGATATTGCCCGCTTTATAAAAGCTCACGGCTTTAAAACGCATCATGTCTGTTAAGGGAGGAACCTAACTTATAACCACCACAACTTCAGAAAACTCTTTTAATGTGGGACAAAGTTTCACATTCATTGTGGGTACAGTAGCCTGCCAATCACTGGTAACTCACCCAAGCCCGCCAGGCCCCGCCCACATGAGTGTCCGCCCACGTGTGCCCGTCCACATGTCACCACACAGTGACGGGGCGTCACGGTAGACATGTTAGAACATGTAGAGCCCTAGATAATGTCATTAACATATATCTATACTATAAGTATGTGTTCATTATTTTTCTTAACAAACAGAGTTATATCAACACTCCACATAGTGAAGTTATGACTAAGTAAAAACTTAGTCAGCTTCTTATACCATGCCCTGGGAGCTTGTTTTAAACCATAGTGTCTTTTTTAGGCGATAAATATGATCAATGTGTTTAAGGTCTTCAAAACCCTTTGGTTATTCTACATAAACTTATTCATGTAAATCACCGTTTAAGAAAGCACTCTTGACATCCATTTGATAAATTTTAAACTTTTTGAAACAAGCATCGATATGAATAATCTAATGGATTCAAGACGAGCTACTGGGGCAAAGGTTTCATCATAATCAATCCCTATTATCTATGTGTACCCTTGTATAACTAGTCTTGCCTTGTTTCTTATGATATTCTCTAACTCATCAGTTTTATTTGTAAAGATCCACTTGGTTCCAGTGATATGTTTATCAACTGATCTAGGAACCAAATATCACACACTATTTTGAATTAATTGATTTAGTTCATCTTGCATGACTACAATCCAGTTTTCATCAGTAAGAGCCTCTTTTACATTGGCCGGCTCAATTTGGAAAGTGAACATACATAATTACATATGTTTTCCAATTGTTTTCGTGTACGCACACCAGTGAGAGGGTTACCTAGTATTTGATCAGTAGGATAGTCTTTAATTGATCGAAGTTCAGTATTGACTTGACTAGATGAGGAGTTAAGTTTTTCAATTATATTAACTTCATCATCTTCTGAACTCGGAGATGGTGTACTCAGGTAATCATCAATAACCACATTTATGGATTCCTAAATGACACCAGTTCTCTTGTTGAGAACACAATATGCTTGACTATTTTGAGCATACCTTAGGAAGATCCTTCGTCACTTTTAGTGTCGAACTTCCCTAAATTTTCGTGGTCACACAAAATATAACACTTACTGCCAAAAACTTGAAGTATTTAACTATGGGCTTCTTGTTAAACCACAGTTCATATGCTGTTTTATCTTTTAATTTTCTGATATAAACACGATTTATTAAGGTGGTCATATCATAAAATGCGAGATGCATGAGTCACACCATCCAGTCATGCAACAATCATGCGCGTACTGCGTGCTCATGTGAGCAACCCCTCCTATCAGGGAGTCTCATAATAATTCACCCAATGGCATGGCTATGATCAATCACTCCTCATATCAAGCATACATATGATGCGCATGGAAATGGATCATGAAGCTATACTAAGCATGTTATATGATGATGATGTACTCTTCTCATATCAAGAATGAGCCTAGACAGCCTACTCATATCAAGAATGGGCCTAACGATCATGGAAGCCTAATGGTTTGGGTTAGCCTACTAAGGGGGAGGTGAAAATGGGCCTAACAATGGGCCCTAGGGAGAGTTACAATGTGGACATTTAACCATCATTGCTCTTACAATGTGGATATCAAACCATCATTGCTCCCAAGGCATGACCCATCATAAACATCATTACATACATCATGGTAGAATCACACACATCACATCGATCCTCATATACATCGTTTTGGGCCTCACATAAGGGCCTCACATACATCTCGCATTAGGCCTCACCATGGGCCTCACATGCATCACATTGAGCCTCATACAAGGACCTCATATACATCGCATTGGGCCACATCCCATGGGCCTCAAATATATCACAATGGGCCACGTCCCATGGACCTCGAATACATCATAATGGGCCACATCCATGGGCTTCTCATACATCACATCAGGCCTTATCATATGGGCTAATATACATCACATCGGACCTCATCATACAAGGACCTCATATACATCGCATTGGGCCACATCCCATGGGCCTCAAATATATCACAATGGGTCACGTCCCATGGACCTCGAATACATTATAATGGGCCACATCCATGGGCTTCTCATACATCACATCAGGCCTCATCATATGGGCCAATATACATCACATCGGACCTCATCATACAAGGACCTCATATACATCGCATTGGGCCACATCCCATGGGCCTCAAATATATCACAATGGGCCATGTCTCATGGACCTCGAATACATCACAATGGGCCACATCCATGGGCTTCTCATACATCACATCGGGCCTCATCACATGGGCCTCATGGGTATACAATATATAACAAGTGGGCCCTATACATACCCAGCAGGTGGGCTAGCTAGATATCTCATTAACGGACGATTTAGATTAAACACACCATGGTGGACCCACTGCCACTGGATTTCATGGATGAAACACATCCCGGTGGGCCTGCTGCCACTGGTAATGTGGATAAAACATATCATGGTGGGCCTGTTGCCGCCGGGTAGCGGATATAACACATACATCGTGGTAGGCCCCATGATCTGAATGGGCTAGGGGAAACACTTACATTAAGGTGGGGTCCACATCAAGCACTGGATGACAGGGATAAAACACATCCATCAAGGTGGTCCGACATCCAGCTGGACAGGATGGCGTGGGGACCACACTTGTAGGTGGGCTCCACCATCCAGAAATGTTGGACGGTGTGGATATAACAAGCACATTAAGGTGGGTCCCACCGTTCCAGCTGTTGGATGGTAGGGATATACCACATACATCAATGGGTGGGGTCCACGTGATGGTCCACCAACTGGACCAAGCTAATATTCGTGTTTTCCTATCTTCTAGGCCGGTCCAGGCAAGTGGGCCTGGACATTCAAAAGCACGGCCAGTGTGCTGCTACTACTATGGTGTGGTCCACTAGGACCCTGGATCTGGATAGTCCCTCCATGGACGGTGTAGATTCAGTGCACACATCAAGATGGGACCCTTCAGTGGGCCACACAACGTTAGGCATTTGGAGAATACGCTGGACAGGGTTCTTATCCAGTGGTTTGCTCCACATTAGGTTGAGTCTAGGTTGGGACAGTCCATGGCCCATGCTCTAAAATGATATCTCCACATGGACAGTGTGGACACAACACATAACCAAGGTGGGGTCCATGTGAGTGGGCCACCCCACTCAAAAGATTAAGCTACTGTTTGTGATTTCCCTTCAACCAGGCCTGTGTGGTCGGCCGGTCACACAGGCCACAAATCAGGCAATAGGCTGGCCCACTCAGTGGACGGCTAGGATAAAATACATGCATCATGGTGAGCCTCAAACAAGGAAGAGAGAGAGAGGGGGGGGGGGGGGGGGATGATGGAGGGCTCTGCCACTATGTGTCATGCCCCAAACTCAAAAACCAGGCTCACAAATTCTCGATCACCGAATCCGGTGCCGACAGCCTCCGTAGTACCCCATTCTTAGCTCCTATTGGCCATATGCCAGATTCCGATCCTGGGATCCTACAAGGAGGATTTTTCAACGTACATTTATCACTTAAGAAGCATAACCACAAGTTTATCCGAATCACAAAGGCAACATCATCATCACATATCCACTAATATAAACATTTAAATACAACGCTGAAAGGGAAATACATATGTCAAAACCAAAGCTCCAGGAATCCACTGCATGCTCCAAGTTCAACACTGCTGCAACCTAATGCCACTTGCATGCATCTATCATGCATAAACTTATAGAAAGCTTAAAGGGTAGTTGTAAGACCCGTATCATATACCGTATCGTTCCGTAGGCTTCTGCGATCTTCCCATTTAAATTTCGGCAACCTTTGACCTTTATCCGATGTTTACGCGCAATCCTAAGCCGAGTCCTACCAACCCGAGACTTGTACCCTAGCAACCGCGCCGTCGCTGCGGTTCCGATGCCACGTCTCGCATGCCAAGGCGATACCCAAGCCAGAAGATGTGGGCCCGCATTCAGTTCGAGGAAAATGACGGGCGTTGCAAAACTCAAGAGAATCTCTACCGAATGTCACATTCATCAATCAATCAATCCCATCAAGGGTTAAGTACATGTCAAGTACACATCACCTCACACCCATCCCCAAGCAATCCCAAAAGTCAAAAAGTTCTAACACAACCCATACCTTTCTTACACAATTTACCCCCTAAAGTCAAAAAGCTCTTACACACCCCATGCCTTTCTTACACCATGTACCCCTAAAGTCAAAAAGGTCTTATACCCCTCACTCACCACATCCATCACCCATCTCTCTCTTTCTCTTTACAACCCTCTCTCTCATTTCTCAAATCACTTTCCAAGCAAGAGAAGCATCACACGTCCAAGCTCTCCCAAACCTCCATAAGAGAGCTTTGTATGTGGCCCACTTCTTACCCTCTTATCTCCCATCTTAACCATCAAAACTCCATCATCTTCCGTTGGAATCGAAGCTAAGGAGCAAAGGAAGCCTAGGGAGCAAGAAGGAGACGATGGGTGATCTTGGATCTCCATTTATTTATTTATTTGTGATATAAGGGCCCACTTATGGTGGGACCAACCTTGATGTAGGCTTTGTATCAAAGAAGGGCTCATAGTGGTGGGGCACCTCCATCCTTGCCAATGTCTCTCTCTCTCTCTTATGTATTGTGGAGCCCACTATGATGTATGATCCACGCCGTCCCATCCGTAGGGCCCACCTTGCTTAACATCTTTAGGTGGGCCTGGATGTAGGAGAAACAAATATCAGATGGATCTAAATCTAGTGGGCCACGTCCAAGTGGGACCCACCTTGATGCCTGTGTTGCATCCGCAGTCTAGCGTCCAGGGACACTGGACGTGCACCACAGTGATGTATGGCTGATAGTGGGGTGGGCTAACAGTGGAGTGTGGAATGACAATGGGTGTACTAATAGTAAGGTGTGTGTGCTGACAGTGGGTTCATGGGACCCATCCGCGTCCTCCAGCCCCTTTAATGGGCCACACCATAGTGTATGTGTTGTATCCTGACCATCCACCACCCCTGGACGGTGGAACCCACGTCTGTGTGGGGCCCTCCTTGACTGGTTTACCCACTCCAGATCCATAGCCCAACTGGCAGATTGAGTGAAAGATACCTCATTTCAACGCTGAGGTCTTGGGATTGATTCCCTAGTGCGGTGGCTAGCAGTGAAGTGTCTACGGCCAGTGGGGCCCGTGGGACCCACCTATGCCGTCCATCCATTGGGGTGGGCCGCGCCTCACCTATGTGTTGTGTCCACCGTCCATGAACGGTGGTACCCACCCCATGTGGGGCAGTACCCTGAAGTATGTGACCGTCCAGGCCCTGGACGGCCTGGACGTTAGATATTTTATATATATATATATATATATATATATATATATATATATTATATTTTATATATTTTATATATCTGTTGTGGTGGGCCCTACATGGGACCCACCTCTGGCTTGTTTTAAAAAAATAAAAGAAAAAAAGAAAAAGGGGAAAAAGGGGGGCAGCAGCGCTACTCGCACGTCTCTTTTTTTTCTTTTTACGTCGGCAAGGTTGTATGTCCCCCATGATGGATGTGTTTTGCACCAGCCGTCCATCCATCCTAACAGTGGTACCACCTTGGGGATGCGGTGCATCCACTGTCCAGCCTATGGACGGTGGATCCCAGCCATGATGTATGTATTTTACACATGCCGTCCATCTGTTTTTGATGGTGGGACCCACTGCTATCTAACCACAGTAAGTTCTGTGGGTCCCTTGAGACCAAATAAGATAGGTCTAATATCAAGAGAACCACACTGTAGAAAACAGTGTTGAGTGAACGTCCACCATTGAAACCCTTCTTGGATGGGGTCACAATAGTTCTGGGTCAATTTGACATTTGTTTTTTCATCTTGATTCAGGTCTGTGTGACCTCATGAACAGATTGTATGGGAAATAAATGTTATGGTGGGCCTTGAGAATTCTAATGGGGGCAATCATTATCACCACTGTTATTTGGAGTGTGACCCATGTGATTTAAATATATATATATATATATATATATATATATATATATATATATATATATATATACTGATCCCTAGGAATAGATGAATAGTATAGATGGCATGACCCACTTGATGAAGGTTAGGCCCATTGGTGCGGCCCGATTTGATATTTATTTGGCCCATTGGTGTGGCCAATTGGATATACATGAAGCCCATTCGACTTGGCCCATTTAAATTGGCCTAATTGATTCAGCCCATTCGATTCACCCCATTCGACTCGGCCCATTGATTCGCCCCATTCAATTCGCCCCATTCAACTTGGCCCATTGATTCGGCCCATTCGATCAGCCCATTTAATGTATATGGAGCCCGATGCAATGTATGTGAGGCCCATGAGCGAGGCCCAATGTAATGTATGTGTGTGGCCATTACATTGTGTATGAATTCCTTATGTAGGCCACTCCTTGGAAGCGATATTAGTTAGATGTCCACATTGATGGGCAATGATGGTTATATGTCCTCATTGTCACCTTCTCTTAGGCCTTGTTAGCCCCATTCTCTGCGTGGGTTAACCCAAATAAGTGGGCCCCATTCGCCGTATGTGATTGATCGATTCCGATTATCGATTCCGACTATCGATTCTGACTATCGACTCTGATTATCGATCTTGATTATCGATTCCGATTCTCAATTCAGATTCTTAATTCTGATTTTTTATTACGATTTTTTATTCCGATTATGAGTAATATCAACATAGCATCATGATACATGTCCATACACATCATCTGCATGCTTGTAATGAGATGAGTGATTGATCATAGCACATGCCATTGGGCAGATTGTTATTGACTCCTTGGTAAGTGAAGTTGCCCGCACGAGCGCGCAGTTTGCACATGTTTGTTGTATGACTGGATTGCGTGATTCATGTATCTTGCATTGCGTGACATGGTTATTATACGCCCTAACGACATCAGGGCCGTAGTTGCCATAGGCATATCGTGGTTGGCAGGATTGGATACCAGAAATCTTATTCTACATGGGGTGCTATAGATATCCCTAGGTGAGAGTCCCTAAATTCTTATGGTACCAAGAGGTTCTTCCAATATCTACACCGAATAGGTACATGAGTGCCGAGTGTTGAGTACCAGAAGGCCGTGCTTTCCACTGTGTCATGGTCGGTTGGAAGGGGGTGTGGCCTTACCCACTCGAGAGGAGGGGACAAATTTAGGCTGAGTTTGACCAGCTCGAGGAATGGGTCCACTATCGACGAGCCGAGCACAATATTGGTAGGCGGATAGTGAGGTCTCTTCCACTCACCCTATTTGCGTGATAGGGCGGCAATCTGGTTGGAGTGTACTAGACTCCGGTGATATTCCAGATTTAAACTATATTGATATGTGGATTCAGATGAGGATTTGTATGCTTGAGTTACATCTTGCATCGCATGGCCTTGGTATGGCCGACATCATTCATGCCTTGCATCGCATAGCCTTGGTACGACTAATGGTATTCATGAATTTATCAGCATATTCTGCATTACACTGATACTGCATAGTTTTATTACTACCTTGCGCGCACACTTTCACCACCTTCTAAGCTTTCTATAAGCTTACGCACGACCGTTACGTATAGGTGACGTTAGATCGCAGTAGCGCTGAGGCAGGAGCGCATAGTAGATCATCTTGGAGCTTTTTATCCATTATCATTGTATTTCCCTTTATGCTCATTGTACCTATAAGTTTTTTTTTATCATAATGAAAATGTGATGGGGTTTTTGGTTGTTGTTTGTGGGTTATGCCTTTGGTTATGCTTATTACGAATCAAATTAATGTTGAAAATCTTCCTCGTAGCATCCCAGGATCGGAACCTGGCGAATGGGTGGTGGGAGCCGAGAATGGGGTACTATAGAAGTTATCGACACTGGATTCAACAATCGAGAATTTTGTGAGCCCGGTTTCTGAGTTTGGGGCGTGACAGAAGTTGGTATCAGAGCATAAATTGAGAATAATCGAGAACAACATTACATGTCTGCTATGAATGACTAAGTCCTGAAGTTCGGATAGCTTAGCGATCTTTCGTTATTGGCCTTTAATGTGCGTGCCTTCGAGAGTTTTCAAAGTTGATAGGCGCTTTCGCTCTTTCCTGTAGGACATGCCGTGCAGGAGCGTGACTTGATCGACTCCTGCTCCACCACCTGAGACTTCGGCTCCATCACCTGTGACTCCCGCCCTACCACCTACGATTCCCACTCCACCACCAGAGATTCCTACTGCCCAGCCTAAGAATGCCGCTCCTCTACCCGAGACTGGTGCGGATCCGACCGTATCCATAAGTGTCTCCCAGTTACAGCAGATGTTGTAGGCTGTGACGGCCGTCCTTCAGGGGCAGGGCAGGCACCCCGTTATTTGGCCAGCCCAGGAAGAGTAGGAGCGCGCATGTGCCCTCCTTCGAGAGTTTCGATGGCTCGATCCCCCGCATTTCCAGGGTAAGCAAGACCCAACAGTAGCTGAGAGATGGCGCTCTGATGTGGAGAAGATATTTGATACGATGGGATGTACGACCGAGCGGCGAGTCCGATTGGTAGTATTTCTCCTCCATGGTGAGGCTGAATATTGCTGGACATCAGTCTCCTGAGTAACAAGCACCGATTTTTTATGGACCTGGGATGATTTTGTGGATCGGTTTGATAGACAATACTTTCCTGACACATCCGACGACAGCAAGCGTTGGAGTTCGAGGCCCTGGTGCAGGATGATATGACAGTGGCTCAGTATGCAGCTCATTTTGTATCACTGTCCAGATTTGCACCATATCTAGTAGATGATGAGGAGCAGAGAGCCCACCGGTTTAAGGACGGCTTGCATTACGGTCTTCGAGGTCATGTTATTGGGCATGAGCTCCCGACTTTCGAGGGGGTGGTACGGAAGGCCCAGATTTATGAGGCTGAGTGGGCTGGTTCTCAATCTGATTGCGGTCAGAGGAGAGATTGGAAGAGGTAAGTTCCTTCCAGTGATTCTTAGCAGCGTCGACCCCAGAAGAGGCACATAGGTCGCTCAGCCTTCCGAGCACTAGCAGCACTTCCAGCACCACCTCCGAAGTAGTTTACCGATACATATTTTGGGTGTGGTGTGACAGGGCACCGTATATGGGAGTGTCCCTGCCCCCAGCAGCAGCAGTAGAAGAGAGGTCCACATCAGCCTCCACCACAGCAGCAGCGACAGTATCCCCCACCACCGAGGCCACCTCAGTAGCAGCATCAGCACCAGCCTCCGAAGCCGCAGCAGCAGAGGCCACAGTTTCGACCGCTTCAGCGACAACAGCAGTAGCAGAATGCTCAGAGGGGACAGGCACCTCCCCAGCCGGCTCAGGCTAGGTTCTATGTGGCTCAGCAGGATCCACAGTCATCTAGAGGAGTCATTGAGGGTATACTTTAGGTCTCTGTATACATCACTCGAGTTTTATTTGATTCCGGTGCTTTGCACTCTTTATGTCTGAGGGATTCTGTCGTTCAACTAAATTGCCGACAGAGTCTTCTCGATAGAGATTGACTATATTGACGCCTTTGGGGAAGACTACAGTATTAGGACACTTCTGTTCGTCTTGCCCCGTGTTAGTGGGAGAGATTTTCTTGCCCGCTGACTTATACGTGCTGCCGATGTCAGATCTCGATATTATCTTGGGCATGGATTAGCTTGTTGAGTACAATGCCATCTTGGACTGCTCTGCGAGGACAATCACGTTCTGTATACCAGGCTTACCGCAGTTCCAATTCGTTGTAGAGCCCCGGGGAGAGCCATTATCTTGCTTAATGTCCTACGCTGTTGAGGAGCCTGTTGCCACTTGTATTGATCAGTTGTCTGTGGTTTACGATTTTCCTGATGTGTTCCAGGAGATTTTAGGATTACCGCCTCGCCGACACACCGAGTTTCAAATTGATATCGTGCCCGGTACCGCGCCCATTTTGAACGCCCGTATTGTATGGCACCGTTGGAGTTGCGGGACTGCAGAAGCAGTTGGATGAGTTGTGCGAGTTGGGCTTTATCCGTCCGAGCAGTTCACCGTGGGGAGCGTCGATACTCTTCATGAAGAAGAAGGATGGCTCTTTGAGGCTTTGCGTAGACTACCGCGAGCTCAACAAAGTCACGATCAAGAACAATTACCCGCTCCCGAGAATTGATGATTTATTTGATCAGCTGCAGGGTACACAATTCTTTTCGAAGATTGACTTATATTCCGGTTATCATCAAATTCGGGTCCGAGAGGAGGACATCCTGAAGACAACCTTTAGGATGCATTATGGTCATTTTGAGTTTTAGGTCATGTCCTTCAGATTAACCAATGCACCCGCAGTCTTCATGCAGTTGATGAACGAGGTCTTCCGTCTGTATCTCAATCAGTTTGTTGTAGTCTTCATCGATGATATTCTAATCTATTCGAGGACCCGTGAGGAGCACGACCAGCATTTGGAGCTTGCATTGCAGACCCTTCGCATACACCAGCTATATGCGAAGCTGGAGAAGTTCGAGTTTTGGCAGGAGGAGGTGAAGTTCCTCGGTCACGTGGTGACGAGGGAGGATGTCGCAGTGGACCCCTTGAAGGTCGAGATAGTGCGTTAGTGGGACCAGCCCACGATTGCGTCTGAAATCTACAGTTTCCTTCGTTTAGCGGGCTACTACCGGTGTTTCATTGAGGGCTTCTCTCGTATTACAGCCCCGCTGACTAGGTTGACTCGGAAGGGCGCAGAGTTTATTTGGAGCGACGCCTGCGAGCGAGTATTTATAGAGTTGAAGGACCGCCTCACGTCCGTTCCCGTCCTCACTCTTCCCTCTGGGAGTGATGGATTTATTGTATTTACTGATGCCTTGCATATTGGTTTGGGTGCTGTGTTGATGTAGCACGGGAGACTAGTGGCCTTCGCGTCTCTTCAGCTCAAGGTCCATGAGCTGAACTACCCCATGCATGATTTAGAGCTGGCTGGAGTTGTCTTCGCACTGAAGGTGTGAAGACACTATCTTTATGGGATTAGGTTCGAACTCTTTTTTTATCATAAGAGCTTGAAGTACCTCTTTTCGCAGTCTGAGTTGAACATGAGGCAGAGGCGCTGGATGGAGGTCCTGAAGAACTATGATTTTGACCTCCAGTACCACCCAGGCAAGGCGAACGTGGTGGCAGATGCCCTCAGCCGTTCGCCACGAGGCCTGGTGGCTCATATGATGGTTCAGGAGTGGAGGATGCTAAAGGATATAGTAGAGTATGATTTTGAGTTCGGCCTTCAGTCTTATATCGTGCAGTTATCGAGCCTATTGATTCCACCCTCTCTTGTCGCAAAGGTGATCGAGGCTCAGCAAGCTGATGAGTCGTTACAAAGTTATATGCCTGAGGTGGCATTTGAGAGTCAGGCAGATTGACAAATTGGTTCAAATGGTGGACTTCGCTTCAGAGGCCAATTATGTGTCCCGAATATTCCTGAGTTGCGTAGAGATCTTACAACAAAGGCACATCGATCGTGATTTTCTATCCACCCTGGCTCGACGAAGATGTACCGTGATATGAGGCGACAGTATTTTTGGGCGAGGATGAAGCGCCAGATCGCCAGTTTTGTGGCCGAGTGTAATACGTGCTACAGTGTCAAGGCCGATCATCAGAGACCTCTTGGTCTATTGCAACTGTTGGGTGTCCCTATGTGGAAGTGGGAGCACGTGTTAACAGATTTCATTATGAGTTTGCCGAGGACTCAGTGCAGTTATGACGCCATTTGGGTTGTTATGGATCGTCTGACGAAGTCGACACATTTTATTGCGATGCATGTGATTTGGTCTATGGACCGGCTTACGAGATTATTCGTTGAGGAGATTGTGAGACTACATGGCGTTCTAATCTCTATCATTTCTGACCGAGACCCGAGGTTCACGTCTCAGTTTTGGAGGAGCTTCCAAAGAGCGATGGGGACTGATTTGCAGCTTAGCACCGCGAAGCATCCGCAGATCGAAGGCCAAATTGAGAGGGTCAACCAGATCCTTGAGGATATGCTTCGAGCTTGCGTGATTAATTTTGGGGGTAGCTGGGATGAGCATCTGTGATTGGTTGAGTTTGCGTACAACAACAGCTATCAGGCAATCATCGGCATGGCTCCTTTTGAGGCACTATATGGCAGACTGTGTAGATCACCGAGTTGTTGGACCGATGTTGGAGAGCGTTGTCTCCTAGGTCCTGAGCTTGTGCAGGAGACGTCAGAGGCTATCAATATCATCAGATAGAAGATGCACATAGCTCAAAGCCGGCAGAAGAGTTTTACTGATCGTTGGCGTCGTCCCTTAGAGTTTGCTGTAGGGGACCATGTGTATCTCAAGGTCTCGCCCATGAAGGGTGTAGTTCAATTTGGAGTGAAGGGCAAGCTTGCCCTAAGATTCATAGGACCTTTTGAGATCACTGGGCACGTTGGCACCGTGACATATCGGCTTTCCTAACCACCTCAGTTGTATGGCGTCCACAACATTTTTCATGTCTCTATGTTGAAAAAATGTGGGTCAGACATCATTCCTGTTATTAATTGGCAGCCGTTAGAGGTTCCTGAGAACACTTTCTATATTGAGCAGCCGGTTCGTATCCTTTATCAGAAAGAGCAGGTCCTTCGGACCAAGGTCATTCCATTGGTGAAAGTTCTGTGGGGTCATCACTCTGTTGAGGAGGCTTCTTAGGAGTGTGAGGCCAAAATTCAAGAGTGTCATCCTCATCTTTTTTATGATTGATTATGTGTTGCATTTTGTATGCTGTCTCTGACTTTATATGATGATGTTATATTTCTTATTCCATATGAGTTATGTCTAGTTGCAATGATTGTGTAAATTTCAAGGATGAAATTTCTATTGGGTGGGGAGAGCTGTAAGACCCGTATCCTATACCGTACCATTCTATAGGCTTCCATGATCTTCCTGGTCAAATTTCGACAACCTTCAACCTTTATTCGATGTTTGCGCGTGATTCTAAGCCGAGTCCTGTCAACCCAAGTTGACTCAACCCAAGACTTGTACCCTAGCGACCGCACGGTCGCCGTTGTTCCGATACCGCGTCTCGCGTGCTGAGGCGATACCCAGGCCAGGAGATGTGGGCCCGCATTCAGTTCGAGGAAAAGACCACGCGTTGCAAATCCCAAGAGAATCTCTACCGAATGTCACATCCATCAATCAATTAATCCCATCAAGGGTTAAGTACATGTCAAGTACACATCACCTCACATCCATCCCCGAGCAACCCCAAAAGTCAAAAAGTTCTTACACAACACATACTTTCTTACACAATCTACCCCCTAAAGTCAAAAAGCTCTTACACACCCCATGTCTTTCTTACACCATCTACCCCTAAAGTTAAAAAGGTTTTACACCCATCACTCACCACATCCATCACCCATCTCTCTCTCTTTTTACAACCCTCTCTATCATTTCTCAAATCACTTTCCAAGCAAGAGAAGCATCACACGTCCAAGCACTCCCAAACCTCCATGAGAGAGCTTTGTGTGTGACCCACTTCTTACCCTCTTATCTCCCATCTCAACCATTAAAACTCCATCATCTTCCATTGGAATCAAAGCTAAGGAAGCCTATGGAGCAAGAAGGAAATGGTGGGTGATCTTGGATCTCCATTTATTTATTTTTTTTGTGATGTAAGAGCCCACTTATGGTGGGACCCACCTTGATGTAGGCTTTGTATCAAAGAGGGGCCCATAGTGGTGGGGCCCTTCCATCCTCGCCAATGTCTCTCTCTCTCTCTCATGTATTGTGGACCCCACTATGATGTATGATCCATGCCGTCCCATCCATAGGGCCCACCTTGCTGACCATCTTTGGGTGGGCCTGGATATAGGAGAAACACAAATATCAGATGGATCCAAATCTGGTGGGTCACATCCAAGTGGGACCCACCCTGATGCTTGTGTTGTATCCGCAGTCCAGCATCCAGGGACACTGGACATGCACCACAGTGATGTATGGCTTACAATGGGGTGGGCTAACAGTGGAGTGTGGAATGACAGTGGGTGTACTAATAGTAAGGTGTATGCTGACAGTGGGTTCATGGGACCCATCTGCGTCCTCCAACCCCTTTGATGGGCCACACCATAGTGTATGTGTTATATCCTAATCGTCCACCACCCCTGGACGGTGGGACCCACGTCTATGTGGGGCCCTCCTTGACTGGTTTACCCACTCCAGATCCATAGCCCAACTGGCATACTGAGTGAAAGATACCTCATTTCAACACTGAGGTCTTGGGATTGATTCCCTAGTGCGGTGGCTAGCAGTGAAGTGTGTAGGGCCAGTGGGGCCCGTGGGACCGACCTCGCCGTCCATCCATTCGGGTGGGCTGCGCCTCATGTATGTGTTGTGTCCACCGTCCATGGATGGTGTAAATTCAGTGCACACATCAAGATGGGACCCTACAGTGGGCCCCACAGCGTTGGGCATTTGGAGAATACGCTGGACAGGGTTCTTATCTAGCGGTTTGCTCCACATTGGGCTGAGTCTGGGTTGGGACGGTCCATGGCCCATGCTCTAAAATGATATCTCCACATGGACAGTGTGGATACAACACATAACCAAGGTGGGGTCCACGTGAGTGGACCACCCCACTCAAAAGATCAAGCTACTGTTTGTGATTTCCCTTCAACCAGGCCTGTGTGGCCGGCTGGTCACACAGGCCACAAATTAGCAACAGGCTGGCCTACTTGGTGGATGGCTAGGATAAAATACATGCATCATGGTGAGCCGCAAACAAGGAAGAGAGAGAGAGAGGGGGGGATGATGGAAGGCTTCGCCACTATGTGTCACGCCCCAAACTCAGAAACCAGGCTCACAAAATTCCCGATCGCCGAATCCGATGTCGACAGCCTCCGTAGTACCCCATTCTCAACTCCTAGTGGTCATATACCAGATTCCCATCATGGAATCCTACAAGGAGGATTTTCCAACGTACATTTATCGCTTAAGAAGCATAACCACAAGTTTACCCGAATCACAAAGGTAACATCATCATCACATATCCACTAATATAAACATTTAAATACAATGCTGAAAAGGAAATACATATGTCAAAATCAAAGCTCTAGGAGTCCACTGCACGTTCCAAGCTCAACGCTACTGCAACCTAACACCACCTTCATGCATCTATCATGCATAAGCTTATAGAAAGATTAGAGGGTGGTTGTAAGACCCATATCCTATACCATACTATTTTGTAGGCTTTCGCGATCTTCCCAGTCAAATTTCGGTAACCTTCGACCTTTATCCGACATTTGCGCACAATCTTAAGTCGAGTCCTATCAACCCGAGTTGACTCAACCCGAGACTTGCACCCTAGCGACCGCGCCATTGCCGCGGTTCCAATGCCGTGCTCGCGTTCCAAGGCGATACCCAAGCCAGGAGTTGTGGGCCCGCGTTCAGTTCGAGGAAAACGCCACGCGTTATAAAACTTAAGAGAATCCCTACCGAATGTCACATCCATCAATCACTCAATCCCATCAAGGGTCAAGTACATGTCAAGTACACATCACCTCACACCAATCCCCAAGCAACCCCAAAAGTCAAAAAGTTCTTACATAACTCATACCTTTCTTACACAATCTACCCCCAAAAGTCAAAAAGCTCTTACACACCCCATGCCTTTCTTACACCATCTACTCCTACAGTCAAAAAGGTCTTACACCCATCACTCACCACATCCATCACCCATCTCTCTCTCTCTTTACAACCCTCTCTCTCATTTCTCAAATCACTTTCCAAGCAAGAGAAGCATCACACGTCCAAGCTCTCCCAAACCTCCATGAGAGAGATTTGTGTGTGGCCCACTTCTTCCCCTCTTATCTCCCATCTCAACCATCAAAACTCCATCATCTTCCGTTGAAATCGAAGCTAAGGAGCAAAGGAAGCCTAGGGAGCAAGAAGGAGATGGTGAGTAATCTTGGATCTCCATTTATTTATTTTTTTGTAATGTAAGGGCCCACTTATGGTAGGACCCACCTTGATGTAGGCTTTGTGTCAAAGAGGGGCCCATAGTGGTGGGGCCCCTCCATCCTCGCCAATGTCTCTCTCTCTCGCTCTCATATATTGTGGACCCCACTATGATGTATGATCCACGCCGTCCCATCCATAGGGCCCACCTTGCTGAACATCTTTGGGTGGGCTTGGATGTAGGAGAAACACAAATATTAGATGGATCCAAATTTGGTGGGCCAGGTCCAAGTAGGACCCACCCTGATGCCTGTGTTGTATCCGCAGTCTAGCGACCAGGGACACTGGATGTGCACCACAGTGATGTATGGCTGACAGTGGGGTGGGCTAATAGTGGAGTGTGGAATGACAATGGGTGTACTAACAGTAAGGTGTGTGCTGACAGTGGGTTCATGGGACCCATCCGCGTCCTCCAGCCCCTTTGATGGGCCACACCATAGTGTATGTGTTGTATCCTAACCGTCCACCACCCCTGGACGGTGGGACCCACGTCTGTGTGGGGCCCTCCTTAACTGGTTTACCCACTCCAGATCCATAGCCCAACTGGCAGACTGAGTGAAAGATACCTCATTTCAACTCTAAGGTCTTGGGATTGATTCCCTAGTGCGGTGGCTAGCAGTGAAGTGTGTACGGCCAGTGGGGCCCGTGGAACCCACCTACGTCGTCCATCCATTGGGGTGGGCCATGCCTCACGTATGTGTTGTGTCCACCGTCCATGGATGGTGAGACCCACCCCACGTGTGGGGCAGTACCCTTATGTATGTGACCGTCCAGGCCCTGGACGACCTGGACGTTAGATATTATATATATATATATATATATATATATATATATATATATATATAATATTATATTTTATATTTTATATATTATATTACATAATATATATATATATATATATATATTATTTTATATATCTGTTGTGGTGGGCCCTACGTGGGACCCACCTCTGGCTTGTTTTTTTAAAAAAAAAAGAAAGAAAAAGGGGAAAAAGGGGGGCAGCATCGATGCTCGTACAGCAACTCTTTTTTCTTTTTACGTCAGCAAGGTTGTAGGTCCCACATGATGCATGTGTTTTGCACTAGCTGTCTATCCATCCTGATGGTAGGACCACCTTGGGGATGCATTGCATCCACCGTCCAGCCCATGGACAGTGGATCGCAGCCATGATATATGTATTTTACACATGTCGTCCATCTATTTTTTATGGTGGAACCCACTGCCATCTAACCACAGTAAGTTCTGTGGGTCCCTTGAGACCAAATAAGACATGTCTAATATCAAGAGAACCACACTGTAGAAAACAGTGTTGAGTGAACATCCACCATTGAAACCCTTCTTGGATGGGGTCACAGCAATTCTTGGTCAATTTGATATTTGTTTTTCATCTTGATTCAGGTCTGTGTGACCTCATGAACAGATTGTATGGGAAATAAATGTTATGGTTGGCCGTGAGAATTCTAATGGTGGGAATCATTATCACCACTGTTATTTGGAGTGCAACCCATGTGATTTAAATATATATATATATTGATCCCTAGGAATAGATGAATAGTATAGATGGCGCGACCCACTTGATGAAGGTTAGGCCCATTGGTGCAGCCCGATTTGATATTTATTTGGCCCATTGGTGTGGCCAATTGGATATACATGAAGCCCATTCGACTCGGCCCATTTAAATCGGCCCAATTGATTGGGCCCATTCGATTCGCCCCATTGATTCAGCCCATTTGATTCAGCCCATTTGATGTATATGGAGCCCGATGCGATGTATGTGAGGCCCATGAGCGAGGCCCAATGTAATGTATGTGTGTAGCTGTTACATTGTGTATGAATTCCTTAGGTAGGCTAATCCTTGGGGGCAATGTTAGTTAGATGTCCACATTTATGGGTAATTATGGTTAGATGTCCTCATTGTGACATTCCCTTAGGCCTTGTTAGCCCCATTCTCTGCGTAGGTTAACCCAAATAAGTCGGTCCCATTCACCGTATGTGATTGATCGATTCCAACTATCGATTCCAATTCTCGATTCCGATTCTCGATCCCGATTCTCGATTCCGATTCTCGATTCTGATTCTCGATTCCGATTATGAGTATATATCAACATAGCATCATGATACATGTCCATATGCATCATCTGAATGCTTGTGATGAGATGAGTGATTGATCATAACACATGCCATTGGGCAGATTGTTATGGACTCCTTGGTAAGGGAAGTTGCCCGCACGAGTGCGCAGTATGCACATGTTTTTTATATGACTGGATTGCGTGATTCATGCATCTTGCATTGTGTGACATGGTTACTGTATGCCCTAGTGACATCAGGGCCGTAGCTGCCATAGGAATATCGTGGTTGGCAGGATTGGATACCAAAAATCTTTTCTACATGAGGTGCTATAAATATCCCTGAGTAAAAATCCTTAAACCCTTATGGTACAAGGAGGTTGCTCCAACGTCTAGACCGAGTGCTAAGTACCAGAAGGCCGCACTTTCCACTGTGTCGTGGTCAGTTAGAAGGGGGTGCGGCCTTACCCGCTCGAAAGGAGGAGGCAAAGCTAGGCTGAGTTTGACCAGCTCGTGGAATGGGTCCGCTATCGATGAGCCGAGCCCGATATTGGCAGGCGGATAGTGAGGTCTCTTCCACTCGCCCTATTTGAGTGAGATAGGGCGGCAATCTGGTTGGAGTGTACTAGACCCCGGTGATATTCCAGATTTAAACTGTATTGATATGTGGACTCAGTTGAGGATTTGTATGCTTGAGTTGCATTTTGCATCGCATGACCTTGGTATGGCTGACATCATTCATGCCTTGTATCGCATAGCCATGGTACGGATAATGGTATTTATGGATTTATCTGCATATTTCGCATTACTCTAATACTGCATAGTTGTATAACTACCTTGCGCACACACTTTCACCACCCTCTAAGCTTTTCATAAGCTTATACATGACCGTTGCGTGTAGGTGATGTTGGATCGCAGCAGCGCTGATGCAGGAGCGCATAGCAAATCATCTTGTAGTTTTTTGTCAATTATTATTGTATTTGCCTTTTTGCTCATTGTACCTATAAGTTTTTTTATCATAATGGAAATGTGATGGGATTTTTGGTTGTTGTTTGTGGGTTATGCCTTTAGTTATGTTTATTACAAATCAAACTAATGTTGAAAATCCTCCTCGTAGCATCCCAAGATCGGAACCTAGCAAATGGGCGCTGGAAGCCGAGAATGAGGTACTACGAAGGTTGTCGGTTCCAGATTCGAAAATTGGGAATTTTGTGAGCCGTGATAGTGGTGTAAGTGTGTGCACAAGATAAGTGCAAGTATTCAATATAATGTCATGATCATATAATATCGAAAATAACGTCAAAATCATGAATCATACGATATCAGAGTAAGTAGAAACATACTGGTAAGTCTACGAGTCATACAATATCAAAGTACGCAATGCAGATCATAATGAGCCCAAATATTAGATACCGAGTCTACGAATATTGTCCACCTTAATCAGCTTATGCAATACAGAAACATAGTAAACCAAACGCTATGTGCTGAGGATGCAATGTAATATGCGATGCGAATGAAATGACCAAGCTGGAGTGTGAAGTCTGGATGATAGTACATAGTATCGTAGGTTACGGGGTCCACCACAAGGGACTTCTATCCAAACCAGTCCCATACCCAAATTTGGATAGTCAGACTCAATGTGGTAAACTCTTGATTTCAGGTTACTCGTGTGCCCCAACCGAAATCCTAGCCATTGCGAAGGTACACATAACAAATAGTTATGCACCACCAGCCCGATTGGATAGTGAATGAATGAATGAATGAGTATGTAACTCCTGCTCAATAAGTCCACATATCAGCACTGTACATCTCTCGGATCATTACCGGGGTCTAGTACACTCTACATGCAATCGCCGCCCACTAGACATACAACCATGCAAGTGGAAGAGACCTCACTATCCGCCTGGCCAGTAGTCAGCCAATATCTACTTGGCACATTGATAGCGGACCCATTTCTGACCTGGTTAAACTTAGCTTAGTATACCCACTACCCTTAGGTGGGTAAGGCCACAACCCCTTCCCAACTGACCACGACATAGTGGGAGACGCGGCCTACTGGTATTCGGCACTCGGGCGCTCATGTATCTACTCGGTTTAGACGTTGGGGCGTCTCCAAGCCATGGAGGTTTAGGGATTTTCACCCATGGACATCTATGACGCCTAATGCTAGTAACAGATTTTTGGTGTCCCATCTGGCCATCCACAACATGCCTGTGGAGGCTACGGCCCTGATGTCGTAGAGCGTATAGTAATCACAACACATAATGCAAGATGCATGAGTCATATAATCTAGTTATGCATTAATCCTGCGTATATCATGCGCTCATGTGAGACAATCTCCGCCTATCAGGGAGTCTCATAACAACTTACCCAATGACATATGCAATCGTCAACCACATCTCATATCAAACATGCAGATGATGCGTATGGGCATTTATCATGATGTTATGTTGTTACATACTCATAATCGGTACCGACAACCAGCATCGATAATCGGCCTCGACAATCAACCTATACAATCGGCCTCGACAATCGGAATCGGCCTCAATAATCAGAATTGGCCCCAACAATCGGAATCGGCCTCGACAATCAAAATCGGCTTCGATAATCGGAATCAGCGTTGACAATCGGTCTCGACAATCGGAATTGGCCTTAACAATCGGCCTCGACAATCGAAATCGACTTTGACAAACAGAATCGGCCTCGATAATCAGAATCGGCCTTGATAATCTACTCGACAATCAGAATCAGCCTCTATAATTGGAATCGGCCTCGATAATTGGAATCGGTAATCGGCCTAACAAAAGGCCTAGGGGAAGGTCATAATGTGGACATTTAACCATCATCGTCCATTAATATGAACATTTAACCAACATCACTTCCAAGCAGCGGCTCACATAAACATCATTACATATATTATAGTGAAATCACACATTACATCGGTCCGCACATTCATCGCATTGGGCCTCACTCAAGGCCACACATACACCACATCGGACCTTGCCATATGGGCCACAAATACATCACAATGGGCCTTATCAAATGGGCCACAATACATTACAATGGGCCACATACCCGGGCCTCAAATACATCACAACGGGCCACATGACATGGGCCTAATACACATCACGATGGGCCGCATGACATGGGCCTAATACGCATCACAATGGGCCGCATGACATGGGTCTATACACATCACAATGGGCCAAATGACATGGGCCTATACACATCACAATGGGTAGCACAAATATCATATTGGGCCACATATATGGGCCACAAATACATCACAATGGGTCTTACCAAATGGGCTGGAAATACATCACAATGGGCCTTACCAAATGGGCCAGAAATATATCACAATGGGCTATGTCCCACGGCCTAATACACACTGCAATGGGGCTCATCACATGGGCCGCAATTGCATCAAGGTGGGCCTTAATGGATGAGCCACAAATACATCAAGATGGGCCGCACCAATGAGCATCAAGTGAGAGCTTGGGTTACACCAAAAATCATTTCAATAATTGCAGGTGTAACATGTGTATCACTGTACACTATCATTCTATGGGGCACATGGCTCACTAATGATGATCAGCACTGCCAAACATTGTCTGTGTAAATCAGCACTGTCCAAACATTAGACATGTAAATCAGTACTGTCCAAACATTTGACAGCATCGTCCAAACATTGGACATGTAAATCAGCACTATCCAAACATTGTCCAGCACCATCCAAACATTGTCCAGCACCGTCCAACATAATCTGGATGGTGTGGATGAAATACATACATCATGGTGGTGTCCATGTGGTGGCCCACCAGAATTTGAATCTGCCTCAGTTTTAGTTTCAAACCTTAAAACGAGCTTGCCAAATGGATGGACGGTTTGGATGGAACACATCCATCATGGGAGGTGGATCCCACCCGTCCAGATTGCTGGACGGAGTAGATAAGACCCATACATCACGGTGGGCTCCACGTGCTGCACCGTCTAGCGATGGACGATGTGGATACAAAATCCATATATCAAGGCGGGCCCCACCCCCATACGCGCGGGGTTGTCTATGCCCTCTTAAATAGATGGATGGCATGAATAATACACATACGTCATGGTGGGGATCCACCGTCCCAACCAGGGACGGTGTGGATGAAACCATAAATAACGGTGGTCCTCACAGCACCGTCCGACAGTGCAAATACATCATGGTGGCCCACTGTCCAGGTCTACTGGACGGTGTAGACCAAAACATACATCATGTGGGCCACATCTAGACGCTGGAGCGTCTGAACGGCCTGTATATCACATACATCATGCTGGGGTCCACGTCTAGCACCGTCTAGATGGTAGATGGCCAAGATGAAATACATATATCACATGGGCCCCACGGGCTGGGTAACCATGGATACAACACATACGCTAGTGGGCTCCACCGTTTCTGATGGATGGCTAGGATGAAAATAATGCATCAGGTGGGTTTAGCACTGTCCTAGGGCTGCTGGACGGTGTGGATTCATCACTCACATCTAGTGGGTCCCATGATAGTACGACATGGATCAAATGGGCCACACCCGTCACAAGAGAGAGAGAGAGATAGAGAAAAAAGAGAAAAATCAGTGAAGGGGAAGGACCCCGCCACTATGGGCCCTCCCTATACAATGCATACATCAAGATGGGTCCCACTATAAGTGGGCCCTTAAATCACAATATAACAACATAAAATCACCCACATTTGATCTCCTCTTTCTTTTTCCACCAACGCGTTCTAGAGCTCTAAGGGATGTGATTCAACGGTCAAGATGATCTTTGGAGGGTGGGATTAGGTGGTAGGAAGTTGGGCCACACTAGCTCTCTCCCATAGAGCTTGGACAGTTACCCTTAGGAGCTTGAGAGGAAAATGAGAGAGAGATGAGAGAGAGAGATGTGATGTAAGGAGAAAGGGATGGTGAGTGATGGGTGAGTGATAGGTGGAGAGAGAGAGAGAGAGTTAACTTTAGGGTACTTGTGTAAGAGAGAGGTAAGGGTTGCTTGTACTTGAGGATGGGATGTGGTACTTGACATTTGATAGGGATTGATTTGATTAGAGATTCTCTTGGGTTTTGCAAAGAGCTGCGTTTTCCTCAAACTGAACGCGGGCCCACATCTCCTGGCCCGAGTATTGCATCGACCCGCGAGACGCAATGTCAGAACTGCGGTGACGGTGCAGTCATAAGGGTACATGTCTCGGGTCGAGCTGACTCTGGAATATGGGAGATGACTCAGGGTTACGCACAAATATCGATTACAGGTCGTAGGTTGCCGGAATTCGACCAGGAGGACTGCAGAAGCCTATGGAACAGTTTGGTCTAGCATACAGGCCTCACACTATGAGCCCTCCTAAGGAGGCCACGAAAATATAATACATTCATCAAGATCGGTCCCAAATCATGTGGGCCCTAAATAAAAAATGAAGATTTAGTGCTATGAACACCCACCAATTGCTAATCTTCTTGGCTCCTTGATCTCTCAAGCTCCTAAGCTTCCTCTTTGATGGAGGATGATGAAGATTGACGGGTTGAGATGTGAGATCTTAGCGTAGGGAGTGGGCCACACTTGGCTCTTCTCATGGAAAGCTTAGACGTCCAACCTCTTGGTTGCTTGGGAGTGAAGAGAGAAATGAGAGAGGAGAGGATGTGATGGGATGAAAGGGATGGTATGAGTGATGGGTGAGAGTAAGAAAGGGATGGGTGGAGAGAGACTTTCGGGATGGCTTGTGTACTTGGGGATGGGATAGAGTGATGGGTTGTACTTTGATTAATTGATGTGATGTTTGGATAAATACTCTCAAAATTTGCAACGCGAAGCATTTTTCTCGAAATAAACGTAGACCCACACCTCCTGGCCTGGGTATCGCATCAGCGCGCAAGTCACTGCATTAGAACCGCAGCGACGATGCGGTCACTAGGGTACAAGTCTTGGGTCGAGCCAACTCTGATATACGAGATACGACTTAGGGTTACGTGCAAATGTAGATTATAAGTCACGGATTGTCAAAATTCGACAAAGAGGATCGCGGGAGTCTAAGGAATAGTGCGGACTAGGATACGGACCTTCTATCGTGTGTCATTTCTAAGATAGCCTGGGCTTATTTTGCAGTATCACAAGATATAATTCTTTTGAACTCATCTGCTGATAGTGCACAAGTGATGGCATTTAAAGCTTTGGCATTGGCACTGGCACTACTCTCATTTTCCTGAAGAGTAGTCCACATATAATATGGTGTTTCTTTAATGGACTTAGTTCCATCGGTGCCTAGAACTTCAGACATAGGTGCGTTGCATCTAGTCACTATGGCTTGCCACACGCTCTCATCGATGGACCTTAAAAAGATCCTTATCCTGACTTTCCAATAGGCATAATTGGAGCCATCAAATGGTGGTGGCCTAGTAATAGAGAGGCTATCAAAATTTGACATAATAGGAGCTTGAGATCGCTTAGCTCAGAAAATTAATCCAATGGAATGATCTATTAGGCTCTAATACGACTTGAAAAGAGCGAGCCCCATGTCCTAGAGGGGGGGGGGGGGGGTGAATAGGACTATGCCAAATAAAAAATAATATGCGGAAAGATAATACTGATAGCAGAAATCTAAAACAACCTCAAATGCATAAGTATTGAGAGGTTGATACAAACGTTGTTCTAAGGACAACCTTACACTAAAAACCAATGACTTATAGTAGGAAAACCTGATTTCTAGAACATTTGTAAGTATCTAAAACTCAAACTGATATAGAGGTAAAGGAAATAAATCAAGCTATTACAACATTCACCACATGTACATGAAAATAAATACAACATTCAACACATCACATACATCACCATCACCATCATCATCATCATCATCATCCAAACTTTGAGAATTATAGTGGTTTGGGTGTACACCAACTATTCTCAAACAGCCACCCTACTCCACTCCCAATATCCACAACCTATGGGATATCGACTTTCACTAAGAAAGAAGGTTTTCCAAGGTTCACTTTAAAAACGTTACAATTGTGTTTTCAATGGGCTATCACAATTAAAAACCCCACACACTGAGATTTTCTGGCTATCTCAGTCAAAACCAAAATGAAAGATTTTCTGACAATCTTACAAACCACAACGTAATAAATGAAATATACTTATCTGACAAATGATCTTCAATGTAACCGGTAGGACTGCCTCTTTGTAGATGAAGATGTTCAATGTTCAATCTCACAGAAGAAGGGGTTCTAGGTCTATATGAATTTTAAATTAAATTCAACCTTAGGCTACTTGGACTCAATTTCTTGAATCTCACAAAGGGTTAAATCAAAATCCCCTTTATATTAAGTAGAATGGAATCAAGAGATCAAGGAATTAAGAAACCAAAAAACTATTAAAATGATTTATAAATACCTCACAATAGCTTCACAACAGTGAGGACTAATCTCTCAGAGTGATGGCTTGAATTGTCTTGGAATGAATGATAAAATCTGAGAAATGTCCTCAATTTATAAGCTGCAATTTGGTTCCTTTGACTGGTCTAGGATTCGGCTCGACTAGTCCTAGCAGAACCAATTTTCAAATTTTCTGGTGCGATCAGATAAAACAGATCCTCGATTGGTTGAGTGGCTCGCTCGACTGGTCGAGTGGCCAGTTCGACTGGTCGAGCAAAGAGCTCGACTAGTCGAGTGAATAAAAATTTTGTTGCTGGACTTTGAGTTGAGCACTGCTCGATTGGTCGAGCAGGTCTCCACAGCCGATCAAGAAGGGTACTCGACTAGTCAAAGACCAAACAACCTTATCTAATTGTTTGAGTAAAATTCTGAACTGGTCGAGAAAAACCTTGGACTGGTAGATCCAGTGCCTAGACTGGTCGAACCATGACTAGGACTAGTCGAAACAAAGCCTAAAATAAGTATTATGACCCAAATAAAATATGCACTATTAATGACCTAATCCTAAGGTCTTTCTAGGGTCATGTATAACTTACATGTGAGTATTGATATTGAACCATCGGTCGCTTCGGTAGATAGGTAGGTCACTTTAAAGTACATGAAGCTTGACCTCGTACACTTGAACTTGTGTCTTGAACATGTGTCTTGAGACTTAAGCTTGAGCAAATGTATTTGAGCTTGAACTTGAGCTTGAACTCGAACTTAAGCTTGAGCAAATGTATTTGAGCTTGAACTTGAGCTTAAACTCGAACTTAAGCTTGAGCAAATGTATTTGAGCTTGAACCTAAGCTTGAGATAGTGTACTTGGACTTGAGTACTTCAACTTGTTCTCGTAGTTGAACATGCACAATTGTAGCACACACAATTTCGATGTAGATAACACGAAGTTTATCTTCGAATGAAGGTGAACTTTCATCTATTTGAACTTGAAGGTGAACTTTCCATCTATCAAAACAAGTCAAGCATTCCAAAGTGTTTTGGCACAACAAAATTTGACAATACAAGGTGCTAGATTTACAACATAGCACTTACAGGGTGTGAGAGGGTGTGAGAATATTGTGTATATGGGATTGTGGGATTGTGTATATGAATTATTAGTTTTAATATACCATGTATAGAGAAGCTCTAAATAACCTTCCTAGCATAGCCTTATTGAGGGGTTATTTAAATCCACCTTTGGATTGAAGAAATACAAAAAAGCATTCTCCTGATTCTTGCATTTACATTTCCATTCCTTTCAAGCTTTGCTTACTTTCGCAAATGCATATTCTTAAAGCTCCTCCTCGATCTCGTTTGAGGCTTATTTCATTGTGAACCATTAAATAAAATTTACTGTGTAAGAATTACAAATAAAATCAGGAAAAAATATGCTCACCAAAACCATATACCAAATATTATCTTTGACTGTAGCAGGAACTTTGTGTCAGTCAGTGTATGAAATTGGACAGTGTTTCTTGCCAAGTTGCCCTAAAAATGTGTTGAAAGGCACTGATGTTTCTCCCACTGGTACTCTATGATCATTTAATTCAAGTTGCTTCCTTGTATTGCTTCCTTGTGTTGAAGCTGATGAACCACCTAAATGCAACATAATTCCTAGAATTTTGTAAATAGAATACAATATCTCATTATTATGTAATTGATATTATATTAAAATTTTGGTAGCAACAATATTGTAACAATCATTACTAAATGGAAGTCAACTCACTTTCAAATTGATATGAAAACATTGTTTCTGTCCTTGGTCAATGGGTTAGCCTCATATGTGTCCCAGAAACAACGAAGCCCAATAAACCCTCATGCAGGTCCATCATAGCACAAACAGATGGGCCACATAGAATAAGCTAAAATGGGCAGGTAAATTATCCAGCCAAAAATAGTCCATTAAAACGGGCAGAATCTACGATGTTAGGGCCCATGATCGTGCGTTAGCCCAAAGTCTATGGGGCCCACGACATGTACTAGCCCAAACCAAAAGGGTAAAGCAAGGGCTTAAATAACAGAACCCACAAGCCACTACGAAGCCAAGCTTCAAACCAATTCGAGCCCATACTCAGGATAAACGATATTATCATACATGGTGAGTCTGAAGGGAAAAACATTGAGTCTGAACCGGCTACCAGACTATTTAAATGGGCCAAATCGAACAGGCCCATTAGACAGCCAGAAATGGGCCATACTGTATTATAAAGTCAGTGTAGAGTTAAGATCACCAGTTCTGGGAAACGGATTGGCTACTCCCCCTGCCACCAGCCCAGTGGTTGGTGGTCGGTGCTTTGTGGGCCCCACCATGATGTATGTGTTTCATCCATTCCGTTCCTCCATTTTTACAGATCATTTTACGACCTAATCCCAAAACCGAGAGGGATATAAATCTCAGGTTGACCACCCCATAGGAAAACAATATATAGTGATAGGATATCCACCATGAAAATCCTCCTAAAGGCCACTGTACTGTTTATTTGACATCCAATCTGTTGATTAGGTCATACACACCCAAATGAAGGGAAAAAAAACAAAGATCAACTTGATCCAAAACTTTTATGTCCCCCAAAAAGTTTTTAATGGTCGACGTTCATTCAACATTGTTTCCTGTAATGTGGTCCATTTGAGAATTGGGATATGCCTCATTTTTGGTCTCATTCCATAAAATGATCTAGAAAAATAGATGGACGGCATGGATGAAACACATACATTATGGTGTGGGGCCCACAGAGCACTGACCACGAGCTTGGCATGTGTCAATGAGCCGCTCAACCTCGTTGATGGGTTAATTGATTGATTAATTGATGGATTGATTGGACTACTTTAAGATTTGTGCAAGTGGAGCCTATGTGCGTTGCACGGCCCACCTCGGATTGTACCAAAACTGTAACTTCTAATTTAGGGGTCGTAATGGGACGTGCAGCACGACGTTGGAATCGTAGCGCACACGCAGTTGCTAAGGTACAAGTCTCGGGATATTGGGGTGTTAAAATAGGATTGCGATCGAAACTTGTTGTTATGATCTACCAAGAATATGCCGGTGTCGAAGTTGAAGCGTACGGAAGGTCTCATGAGGATACGGGTCTTAGAGTAACTATCAATGATCATGGTAGTTCTAACTTATACATTACAGAAGCCATGCACACCTTAAGATAGTAAATAAGGTCTCCTGTGCGGCGCACCAGATCAAGACTTTGTATGTATATATATGTGTATGTATATATGTATACATATATGTATATGTGTATATGTATGTATGTATTTATATATGTATGTACTTGTGTATAATGTATGTATGTGTGCAGTCCAAGTCTCCTGCACACTAGAGACCTTATCTAAGGTCTTAAGGTATGGTGGGATGAAGTGGGCTCCACTATGATGTTTGAGTAAAATCTATCATGATCACGAAGTACGTCACTCTTTCTTGTAGGGCTAAAAAAATCAGCATAGTTTGTGATTCAAGTGAGCTATACGAAGGCAAATAATTGGGAAATAGATGCCTACCCTTGATTTGTACATGACCCGCTAAGACGTTTAAGAGAAATCCACATTGACTATTAGATGCATCATCCCAAATTACTAGATGCATCATCTCAAAATATGTGTACGGTTAAAATTTTAAAAAGGAAAAATTATCAGGCTGAAAAGTGAATCAGATGTGCCACATCAAAAGAAGCAGAGGGAGCAAAGACATTCCTGGTGATTTTTTTTTTATTTTCCAAAGCTCAGCGTGATTAAATGAAATCTACTCCAACCATTACATACCAATATAAAATTTAGGCCCCAAGCTCAATAATTAGCCCTATCACTAATTTAGGTTGCCCACAAAGGAAAACAGTTTGGGAGGTGAGTATCCCTTAGACACTATTTTCACACACGTGGCTCACCAGAATCATAAATAGAGCTGATATTTGGGCGCAGGCATAACATTAGCTGATACGGAGTGTATTTCACATAAACATTGCGGTGGGGCCCACCTGCACCAACCAACACACCAGACCGCTTGTTTACATAAAGTCATGGCTTATACGAGTCACGGTCTCCTCATTTTAGCGGCCGTGGTCCATGATGCATATGGGGCCCACCCATCCGTTCAACGCACCAGAATGAAGCTAGTTATTTACTGCTCTTGCTCGGCTGGTAGACTCTTGGGAGTTTCAACACCCGGTCGAGGGTTTAAGTATACATAGGTGGTAAAAGCCCATTACGGCATGAGTGTGTGGGGGTGTGTGTGCGTGTGTTAAAAAATAAAAATAATAAATAAATAAATAAAAATTGGCTGGTGTACCACACCCCAGCGATATAGCTGTTGTGTTTACGTCACCAAGTTTTTTGGGTCCATCATAAGGTTCCCTCATTTGTTATATTCAAACTGTCCATCCATTTGGCAAGCTCGTTGTAAGGCTTGAGCCTAAAAAATAAGAAAGATTTTAAATATCAAGTGGGCCACACTGCAAAAAGCAATTTAGGATTGACCATCTACCATTGAAAACCCTTTTGGAGGTCACACAAGTTTTGGATCAATATGATATTTGTTTTTATTCTTAATCCAGGTCTTTGTGACCTTATGAACATATTGGATGGAAAATAAACATTATGGTGGGCCCTACGAATGTGTGAAAATCATTATCCCACTGCTATTTGTGGTGTGGTCCAATTGAGCTTTGGATATGATGCATTTTCGTTCTCATACTCTAAAATGATCTCGAAAAATTGATGAACGGTGTGGATATAATAAATATATCATTTTGTGGCCATTTGACTTTGATCGTCATTTGAACCGTTCGTACAACTCGACCTCGAGGAGCATCAGCGCTGGACGCGGATTCCCTACGAAAGCTTTGTTGAGATTATACAGATTATATAATTTCTATATAATATGGAAACCAAAAAGTAAAATTAGCTTGAATAAGGACGGGCTGAAGCACGTCTGAAAATGCTGTCCTTAAAGCGTTATTTGCCCCTACTCAAATGGATTGGGTATGCTGATAGGTTACAGGCAAACTGCTTTTAGGATACGATGAGCCTGGTGTGGGTCTGCATTCAGCAAACACGAAGGCCCACCAAATGGAACTCTTGTATACACTATCTGGCAGAATTACAATATAGAAAAAATCTCAAATAAGAAAGAAAGAAAAGAAATTCCTTTTGATTTAGACCACTGCACTGGTCAGTTCTTCAGCCACTGGTTCAGATGAACCGTTCTAGACCACACCATTGGTCTGTTCTTCTAGCAAAGGTTCAACCCTTGCTATCTTGCTGGAACCACTGGAGTATTGGAAAGAAGTAGTGAGTTGTGTCTCAATTCACATGGGTCTGCTGGAGTGGGTTGACAGATGGTTTGGAAACCCATCCAGACTCTCCTTTTATAAGCTATGGTGGCTACCATGCCCGTGCTCGTGCCCGAGCTCGAGCGCGCGCGGGTATTCCAGTGCGTACCATAGTCCTTGGACTAGGTAAGTAAATATTATAATACTCTGCTGTTTTCATTTAAACCATTTTTTCTTCTCTTCCTTTTCCCATGTGGGACTATTTCTAAAAACCCACAAAACAGTGTTTTTTCAAAACAACTTTTTATATATCATATATTATTTTTTATTATTAAAATATATTTTATAAAAATCAATATTTTTGTAACAATCCCCCACTTGATTTTTTATAACATATATTTTCTCGGTTAAACAATTCTGCTAGAATAATTAGCTTATATGCATAAAGAAAGATATCTTTCAATTTTAACCTTTCCTTAGTATAAGTATCTCAAAACTCTGTCAAAATAACTGGTAACCGTAGCGTTGAACCAGTTATTCTTAGATAACAGAGTCAGAAAAACCACACACATATTCGTTATGTGTTTATTAGAGTTCCCATAATCTTGCTCAGTACATTTAATAGCCATGTGTTTATCTTAATTCGTGAACGATCCCGAGAGAAAAACTCCTAACTCTCATAAGAGACGGCACCATCTCTACGTTCATATAGGTGAAATCCTTTCAGTATCTCCATTACTATAAGACATTTGTCCTTATAGACTAGATTTCATTAAGAGTTCTAAGACCCAACCCTCTTTCGTAACGCTCAGCACTTACCTATTATGGATGAGGTTATATAATTTAGTGTTAAAAACTTTCCACATATCAGTGACTTGTTCTTACCCATTAAACCCAAAATTA
The DNA here is from genome assembly GCF_029962835.1 of Magnolia sinica. Lineage (NCBI taxonomy): Eukaryota > Viridiplantae > Streptophyta > Magnoliopsida > Magnoliales > Magnoliaceae > Magnolia > Magnolia sinica. The sequence continues at coordinate 37,662,037 of NC_080576.1, forward strand.
AAAAATTTTTGACTTTAGGTTGGGTTACCATTACTGGTGAAACTTTTGTTGAAGAGTTTCAACCCCATCCCTCTAGATGTAGCCTTTACTGTCTCTCTCGGTAGAGGTTTAGTGAAAGGATCTGCCAGGTTATTGCTTGATTTCACATAAGAAATAGCAATGATTCCATCTCGAATTAATTGCCTAACATAATCATGTCGAAGACTGATATGTCTAAACTTACCATTATAAGTGCCGCTATAGGCTTTAGCTAATGTGGCTTCACTATCACAATGTAGTGACACAGCCGATATAGGCTTTACACAGGAAGGAATTTCTAATAGAAGATCCCTTATCTACTCAGCCTCTTTGCCTGTTATAGCCAGGGCTATAAATTCATACTCCATAGTCGAATGCGTTATACAAGTCTGTTTCTTAGATCCCCAAGATACAGCTGCACCTCCTAGGGTGAATACCCACCTTGTAATAGACTTATTGTCCCCTGCACTCAATATCCAGCTCACATCGGTATATCCTTCCAATACGACAGGAAATTCTGAATAAAATAGTCCTAAGTCTTTGGTTGCTTTTAAGTAACTAAGGACTATACTGATTACATTCCAGTGTCCAATACTGGGGTTACTAGTAAACCTACTAAGTTTACTCACAGCATATGCGATATCAGGTTTAGTGCATTGCATAACATACATAAGACTCCCTATCGCACTCGCATATTCTAATTGTGTAATTGTTCTTCCAGTATTTTCTTTTAGCTTGATACTTAGATTGAATGGGGTTTTTGCTTCTTTTATATTTAGATGATTAAACTTGTTTAATATCTTCTCAATATAATGAAATTGACACAAAGCATAACCCTCACAATGTTTTTTAACTTCGATACCTAGGATGGTGTCAACTTGTCCAAGATCCTTTATTTTGAATACGGAAGATAGAAACCTCTTTGTTTCAGTCAAACCTTCTATTTTATTACTTATTATTAACATGTCATCAACATACAGACAAATAATAACGATACAACTATCATCTACTTTTGAATATATGCATTTGTTAGCTACATTATGCATGAAACCATGAGATAGTATTTTGGAATCACACTTCTCATGCCATTGTTTTGGTACTTGTTTTAATTCATACAAAGATTTGACTAATCTACATACTTTGTTTTCATTTCCTGGTAGAACGAAACCTTCAGGTTGTTCCATGTATACCTCCTCATTGAGGTTACCATTCAGAAATGCGGTCTTTACATCTATTTGGTGGACGTGAAGATGAAATATAGAAGCTAGCGCACATAATATCCTTATGGATGTTATCCTAGCTACAAGAGAGTATGTGTTAAAGTAATCTATCCCTTCTTTTTGTTTAAAACCCTTAGCTACTAGTTGAGCTTTAAAGGTTTGGATAGTCTCATTAGTGTGATATTTCTTCCTAAATACCTACTTAAAACCTATGGGTCTAGAACCCGGAGGTAAGTTTACTAGTTCCTATGTTTGATTTGACAATATAGATTCTATTTCATTGTTTATAGCTTCTTTCTAAAAAGCTGAGTCTCTAGAGGATACAGCCTCTTTATATGTTTTAGGATCATCTTCTATAGTTGATTCTATTTTTCTTATAATATTTTCTCTATCTCCTTCTAAAAGATGGAAAATGATGCGTTGTAAGTATATGTAATCATTTCTTAGATTCTTCTCTATTCTTGTCTTTTGACTCTTATGAGGTTCAACAGGAGCTTCCACTATCTGTGGAACTGTGTTATATGATTCTCTATTAGGAGTTTGGATTTTATTATCCCTTAACTCCAATGATAGTGAGTTCTCAAAGAACTCAACATCTCTTGATTCTATTATTGTATTAGACTCTATGTCTAGAAGTCTATAAGCTTTACTATTTTCTGCATACCCTACGAAGGCGCACTCAATACCTCTTGGTCCTAACTTAGTTCTTTTTGGATCAGGGGTTCTGCAATACGTAAGAGACCCCCACACTTTTAGATATCCTAAGTTAGGTTTTCTACCTTTCCATGTTTCATATGGAGATATTTTATATTTTTTAGACGGAATTCTGTTTATTATATGGCATGGTGTAAGCAGTGCCTCACCTCATAGATTTAGTGGCAACTTTGCTCTTATTAGCATTGAGTTGACCATTTTTACTAATGTTCTATTCTTCCTCTCAGGTATTCCATTTTGTTGAGGTGTGTATGACGTTGTACTTTGATATATCAGTCCATGTTCTTCACAGAAGTTATCGAATTCATTTGAAAAGTATTCTCCTCCTCTATCACTACGAAGAATTTTTATCTTCTTATTTAGTTGATTCTCTACTTCTCCTTTATATGTTTTAAACATGTTCAATGCTTCATCTTTGCTCTTTAATAGGTACACATACACATACCTAGAGCAATCATCTATAAAGGTTATGAAGTACCGTTTACCTCCACGAGTAAAAATGTCGTTTAACTCACAGATATCACTGTGCACAAGATCCAAAACTTGAGACGATCTTTCAACACTTGGAAAAGGTTTCTTTATCATTTTGGATCGTATGCACACTTCATATTTTTTTGGTTTCATTATCTGTGTATGAGATTAAACCATTCTTAGCCATGAACTTCAAGGTACTATGCCTTATATGGGCTAGTCTATCATGTCATAGTCTAGCGGATTCAACCATATACGCAGAAGTACTACTTTCGTTCAGAGAAAACTTAAACATTCCGTTACAAGCATATCCCTTTCCGACAAAATTCTCATTCTTTGACAAAATCAGTTTACCGAACTCGTACACCACTCTTATGCCTGGTTTACCCAGAAGATCTCCAGAAACTAAGTTTCGCCTCATGTCTGTGACGTGCAGTACATTAGTCAGAATCGCTTTCTTTCCAGAGGTGAATATCAGTTTGATAGTTCCTTTGCCGACGAACTTCGATCGGACTTCATTACTCATTTGGACTTCTTGACCATCGGTCAATTCCTCATAGGTTTTGAAGGTTGATTTGTCATAGCACACATGTACTGTAACGGCAGTATCATACCACCAACCTGAAAATTTTCCTTAATTGGTATTCACCTCAGTGATCATAGTGACGATATCGCATTCTTCTACTGCACTTGCCTCTTTTTTAGATTTGCGATAGCGGCATACTCGAGTATAGTGCCTGGTTTTACTGCAGACATGGCATGGGCCTTTAAAATTTTCGTTCTTCTTTTTGGTGTTTTTCTTGAATTTTCCTTTATTGGGTTTAAGAGAATCGTCCTTCTCGGGATGTTTGTTATTAGTGTTCTCTACTGCATGTACCTTGGACGAGGCATTTCCGTTATCATTCTTTCTATCGCAGTTACGGGATTCTTCCTCAATCCTGAGGTGTTTCTGGTTTTGTTCCAGTGTGTAGTCCTCGATTTTATGCAGCATCTTCTTTCTATAGTCTTTCCACATCAGTGGCAATTTAGCGATTATAGCCCCGACTTAGAATGATTCGAGAAGATTGATTTTTATCGCTTTGATTTTGTTTACTATTAGCTACAATTCTTGGATTTGGGGCAGCAGCGGTTTATTATCTACCATGCTAAAGTCAAAATACCTGACGATGAGAAACTTGTTGGTACCTTCTTCTTCAGCCATGTATTTGAACTCCAAAGCAGCCCAGATCTCCTTTGCTAATGACGTCTGTTGGTACAGATCGTACAGGCGATCGGACGGCGTGTTTAGAATGTGTCATCGACACAAGAGTTCATCTTCGGCTCGTTTGGTGAGGGCAACCACCTATTCAGGTGTGTCTTTGTCGGATGCTTCAGGTAGCGCTTGCAGATTTGGATCTAATATGTAATATATCTTCAGCGCCGCCAGGAGAAATTTCAGTTTGTCTTGTCATCTTGTAAAATTGGTTCCATCAAACTGATCAAGACGTATCAAGTCCTGATTCATCAACTTGATGGATGAAACACTGTCGGCTTCCATTAAATAACACTTTAAGATTGTTAAGATTATACAGATTAATATAATTTCTGTATAATATGGAAACCGAAAAGTAAAATTGGCTTGAATAAGGACAGGTTGAAGCACGTCTGAAACGTTGTCCTTAAAGCGTTATTTGCCCCTACTCAAATGGATTGAGTATGCTGATAGGTTATAGGCAAACCGCTTCTAGGATACGACGAGCCTGGTATGGGTCTGCGTTCAGCAAACATAAAGGCCCACCAAATGGAACTCTTGTATACACTATCTGGCAGAATTACAATATAGAAAAAAATCCCAAATAAGAAGGAAAGAAAAGAAATTCCTTTTGATTTAGACCACTGCACTGGTCAATTCTTCAGCCACTGGTTTAGATGAACCGTTCTAGACCACACCGTTGGTCTGTTCTTCTAGCAAAGGTTCAACCCTTGCTGTCTTGCTGGAACCACTGGAGTATTAGAGAGAAGTAGTGAGCTGTGTCTCAATTCATATGTACTGGAGTGGGTTGAGAGATGGTTTGGAAACCCATCTAGACCCTCCTTTTATAGGCTATGGGGGCTAGGGGATTATGGTCCAGAGACATAAATTTCATTAAGCCATTTTTGGCGCTGTTGGAAAACTAGCCATTTTATGGCCGTTTTTTACTGTTGTGCATGGCCATTAATCTGCTGCATGCTGACTGTTGTGAGATAGTAGCTAGCTGTTTTCTAGCTGTTGGCTAGCCATGCAGCAATTACGACTGGTCTCTGCACTAATGGCACAGTTGCTACAGTTTCTACTGCAACGGCTCTTTTCAGTCCCTCTATATATACTGAGGGATATCTCTCCCAGTCCTCTAGTCTCTCTGTCAACCAATCACCCGTCTTAGCCACTTAGTCGCACTGCGACTCGCACACGTCGCCACTAGCGCCTCTATAGCCACACTGCCTTACATGCCCACGCCCTCGCATCGAACCCGTGCCCATGACCGAAACCGAGCCTGTGCCCATGCCTGAGCCCGAGCGCGGGTGTTCCAGTGCTACGCATTGGAACACGCAAGGTCCATAATCCTTGGAATAGGTGAGTAAATATTATAATACTCCACTGTTTTCATTTAAATCATTTTTTCTTCTCTTTCCTTTTCCATGCGGGACTATTCGTAAAAATCCACAAAACAGTGTTTTTTTAAAACAACTTTTTATATATTATATATTATTTTTTATTATTAAAATATATTTTATAAAAATCAATATTTTTGCAACAAGCTTATCGCAGGAAGTTCCTGGGTAAATATGCTGGGTGGGGCCCACAGCCATGTTTGTGGAAATCTACCTGTTCATCCGTTTGGTGAGCTCATTTTGGGATATTTGAAAATAAAATTAGTTGGATCCAAATCTCAAGTGGGCACGTGAGAGGAAACATCAGAGAGTCAGTAAGAACTGTTGAAACATTCTTCTGGCCATAAAAGCTTTGTGTCAGGTTAACTTTTTTATATTTTCACTTTATCCCAGTGAAAATGAATTTATAAACTATTTTGATGGCATATGAGAGTTAGGTGGAGCTCGTCTTCGCAACACACGTACCCACATCTATATCGCTATTGGCTGGTACACCAGCCAATCCGCTTCTGTTATTTACGTACATGGATTTCCTGCTTCTCACGAAGTTCTGCACAAGGATGCTGGATGGGGCGCACTGAAATGCATGTGAGAAATTCATTCCGTCCATCCTGTCTTGAGAGCGCATTTTAATACATGAGACAAAAAATGAGGTAGATACAATACTTAAGTGAGTCACATGAAAGGGATAATTGGGAAAGAAATTTCTACCGTTGCAACCTTCCTGGGCTCCACTATGACTTTACAAACTTTAATAGCCATAAGAATGCTTCAACGGTGCTCACTGAATGCCCACTGTTTCCTCTTGTATGGCCTACGTTAGTTTTTGATACACCTCATTTTTTATCGCACATCCTAAAATGATTTCATAAAACAGATGAAGGTAGATTATTTTAAAAAAGCATTTCGATGGCTCCACACATCCCATTCTTTGTCTTGGTCATACCCAACCCTCGTACAACCCCCTTATGATACCCATACTCTGCCGTTTATAAATTGTGCTCCCATGTCGCATAATCCCATATAACAACCTTCCCATTGTATAAGTGATTGGAACTCTTGTTGTGGCGAGAACTTTACCATGCATACTTCATCCATCTGTTTGCCATTAAGCACTTTAACGATGCATTAGGCCACTTGATGTCCCACATCCTAACACAGTTCTTGCCCATTGCAGAGGTGGCTATTGTTGATCGTGCCAATTTCAACCAAAGGATATGACTAGGTTAATTATCAATATAAGCATAAGAAGAAGAAGCTATTTTGTTCTCAATATCTTTATTCAATTGATACAAACCATTAACTTTAGTACCCCAAAATAGAAGTCTCCTGTGTTTTCCCACAAACACATTTCTTGATAATTAAAAAATGAACTCCATACCATTTTTCATTGATATGAGGCATTAATATTAGATTACGTCGCATAGTGGGAGCATATAAAACATCAGTTAGGAGCAAATTTATTTAACCTAACATTGGCATTTTTATAGTTCTAAAGCTTACCACATCATTGTATTTGTTATATATTTCCCATATATACATTATGTGATGAGGTTTTTCCTCCTCAGTTTAGTGGAGAGATGGAGCAGCGGGTGAAAAATCGGATTAATTCACCACGCTACTCGACCGGTCGAGTGAGCTGCTCGACCGGTCATGGGTGGCGCTCGACTCAAAGTCCAGCGATCAATTGATGTATTTTCTCCGAGGTGCTCGAACAGTCGAGGGATGTGCTCGACCGGTCGAGGAGTCGGCTCGACCAGTCGAGCTTACGCAGATTTGAGTCTGGATCTTGTGCGGACTGCCGAAATCTGAGGCCTTTAGCGACAGGGTGCGTAAGGGAGTTTCCTAAACTATAAATAGGGGTGCCTAGAGCCTTTCTAGATAATGCAAGAGGATTTCTTAAAGCTTTGCAAGGGTTTGCTAAAGGGTTTAGGGCTATCAAAGGTGAGAGAGAGAGAGAGAGAGAGAGAGAGAGAAAGGAAGCTTGTGGAAGGGAGGTTATGCTCGTAGATGTGATCTACTGTGCACTCGACATCTCATCGCTTCTACGTCCTCGTGATCGGTGAGATTTTTCTGTTTTTTCTTTTATTTTCTTATTGTTTATCCACTACTACGTGAGTGAAGAAGATTGTAGTGTTCTACTTCATAGTGGATTATTGATCTGGATGAGGTCCCATGGTTTTTACCTCTTTGAGGGTTTTCCACGTAAAAATCTCGTGTCATGTGGTTTGTACTTTGATTTATTTTATTGCTTTATTATCCCATAATTCTGATTTGTTTTGGGAAGTTAGATCCTAAGGTTTTGTGCAAGGCTCCTAATATTATGATCGCTAGTTCTTAGCTCATTCATTTCAACAAAGATTCTCTAGACTTTGTGACATTCCTAGATGAAGCAAAGCCAATCCATTGGGCATCAATGTCACAGTCTGCAAGCTAGGACTCTAAGATAACATATATCAAGCCTCATTGACTATATTTTTATGACAGTTGTTATTATTATTCTTCTTTGAACAACATTTAGCAATGCAATGTCCCAGTTTCCCACTGTTACCCACACAGTTATAATGACTTCTCATCTTCTTCTTGTTAACGTGTACCTTCTTATTATTTAGTTTGAAATATCTTTTTATAGGATCAACTAGGACTTGCGTTTTTCTAGCTAGTTGTGGAAGTTACACTCGACATATGTACATATGAAATAGATGTTTTGGGGACTACAACTTGACTAGAAATTTAGGAAAGATTCACTGATGAGGATGATTCTGAGCCCTTTTTTCTTGTCGTTGAGCTCTAAAACTAGCATCACAGGTAACTCTTGTATAATGACTATTCTTCCTTATATATTAATAGCTAAGTTCTTATGAGTAAGATAGATTACAATACAATACAAACTGAAACCTGCATCCTATCAGGAATTGAATTTCCAAGACCTACTAATTCCTATACAACGAGTGTTGTTTAATTTATATAAATGGTTGTCGATTGCTGAATTCATTTCCTTCATCTTAGTTAAATTAAACTTCTCAACCAACAACTACTTGTACATGTCTAACGTGTTCCCATATGCATGTGTTAATTGTGAATTTTTTATAGTGTCAAACATTTCTTCTACAGTTGGATAGGGCTCATATATAATTTTCATGTCTGAGTCCATAAAGATTAGCATAGTGGACCTAGCCAACTTATCATCCTCAATGAATCGATCATATGATCTTCTTTTTGTACTTCTTGGATGTGACCGCACTCGGCTGGCACATGAGAGTTGAGCACATAATCAATTTTATCCTGGAAAAGAATATCTAGTTCTTCTTTTCCATGTGGCAAAGTTCGTGCTATTTAATTGTGCAGCTTTACTTAGCTTAGTGCTCAAAACCCTTGATTTCATTTTGACTAAATGGAAAGAATACAAAAGATTAAAAAATAGGGAATCTAGTTTAGTTTTAATGTAAAATATTTTTCTTTAGAGTGGAGGTTAAGTGGGCCTTCCTTTCGTGATGGGTCTAAGTAGCCTAGTTTGTGCTTAATGAACTAGGTTGACAATGCCCAGAGTCTCGAATAATAAGATATATTATTTTGTATGATGAAAATAGAAATTATTGGTTAAGGTTATTTATAATTGTAGGTTATGAGCTAAAAGGTACTGATTTTGCTTTAATTTAACAAAAAAAATATCTTATAACTTACTTGTAAGGGGTACTCATTTTCTTCCTGCAACGTTGTATGTTAGAATCTGGCCATCGTCCCCTTATTTGATTTAAAGGTCTAATTTTAATTAGATTAAGAATTATTGCACATTTGATATATGATAAGCCTAATGTTGGAATGAACTCATTGATTTAGAAATTAGAAAAATAAAAAAAAATTATAATTTAATAACAATCAAGCTGAAGCACATATTGGATGCGTTGTCCTTAAAGAGTTATTTGCTCCCTCTTTTTCAAGATCGCTAATGGGCTATGTGGAAAACCTCTTCTAGGATACAACATGCCTAATTGGTTATGTGTTCAACATTAATCATGAAGAAACCCCTATAGGAACTCATTCAACGCAGTCTATTGGGCAGATTCTGAATTTTAGCCCTAACTTACTAAGAAAGAGTAGAAAAAAGGTTTTTCACTGAGTTTATAAACTCACTGAGTTAGAGTTTTGTTTTGACTCACTAAGTTAGATGCTGAGTTAACTCACTGAGTCATGTGCTAAGCCACCGAAGAAATGTGCTAGCTTCTGCTACTACTAAAATGATCCCAGTAAGCTAGTTCCTTATATAGGTACATGGGGCTGGGGGTTATGCTTTAAGTAATAAATAATCTGAGCGTTTCCAGCTGTTGTAAACTAACCGTTTATGACTATTTTTTTTTATAGTATTTATGGATGCATGGTCATAACTGTTGGATGCTTGCTGTTTAATATGGTAGTTTCATCTCTGCAAAAATAAATAAATAAATAAAACCAGCCTTATATAAGTACACCAACTAGTGCCACTACAGCCACATAACCATACTGCCTCAATGCCCACGACCTTGCCGGCACCCTCCCGTGGGCATACGCGTCTGCTCTAGTGCCCCCTCAGATTTACTCAATTAGCAAGGTACGCCATACCCCACTTATATCCTCTTTTCTTTTCTCTTCACAAAGCAACGTGGGACAAAAGAAAAAGGGTTTTAAAAACCTTCATGTACAAAAAACTTTTTTTTTTAATTTTTTATTTTATTAAAACCAAATACAACACCAAATGGTTATGCGCTGGGTTTTGCAATAAAACAAAAAACTTTTTTCTTTTTATTTTTTTATTTTGTTAAAACCAAAGCGCTAGGTTTTGCAATGCATTTGCTCTCTCTCTCTCTCTCTCTCTCTCTCTCTCTCTCTCTCTGACCTAACTTTGAACAAATTAAATATTATTGTTTGTTCTAATTTTTTAAAATACTTAAATTCGGCCAATGGTTGTGACGGTTCACTCCCCAAGTATAGGGTTGTGATATAGTAATAAACTCGGTAAGACCGAGGTCGAATCCACAGGGACTGATACCTGTACGTTATCTGAAACCAAGTAGAACTAGAACTAGACTAAGATGTGATCTAAACCAAATAGAGTTTAAGAAATAATTGTGGAATAATTATCTAAAACTTTAAGGAATTCAGAAGAAGAAAACTAGGGATTTAGAGGATCCACTTGTAGAGATCAGGGAGAACTTATGCCTGCTTCAGAAATCATGGAAATTAACTAGACTTCCTTTGATATAGTTTTCAAGAGGTGAAAGGTATATGAATTAGAATGGATTCCATCACCAAGCCATGCCCAGGAGACAAAGTAAACAACAGAATTAAACTAATTACTAACCAACCAATAATGTATGAGGATCAAGAAGGGTACTGTCATTCAACCATGCCCATGGGACAATGATGAACAACAGGGGTTCCTAACTTCATAAATATAAAAAGAGAAAAGAAATACTCAAAGCCATTGCAAACCCATTGTAATTTCAGTCACAACAGACCATAAAAGACTAAGAAAAATACTCCTTTAATAATCAACTAAATCAAGTTCAGTTTATGAATTAAAGGCACAAAGTAAAATCTCCCATCTCGCTATAGGCTTCACCTCTTAGCCCTAGCTAAGAGGCTTAGCCACACATGAATTGGCTAAATTCAAAATCAACAACAGAAGAAGGAGAAAGGAAATAGGGAGAAAAAATTTAAAAAAACCAGGTCTAGGTCCAGCCCAAGCCTTGCTCCACGTCCGTCTTCCTTCTCAATCCTTTCTCATCTCCAAACCCGATCCCTTTGGATCTTCCTTAACGTCGAGCAAAAAGCCCCCTGTTCCAGCCAAGTCTCTCTCTCTCTCGTTCCAGCCAAAACCCCAACTGAGCTCCCAGTCTTCTGTTCACGGCTGCACTCTCCCCATGGCTGCACTCTCCTCTCTTACTTCTCACGTCCCTGCCATAAAAACCTCCCCCTCAGCCATCGCCGATTCCCTCTTTTAATAAGGCTTTGCTGACGGTGAAACGTTCTCCGCAAGTTTGTTTACGCAAGGCTTCCTGCGGAACCTTTGTTTACGCCGGGATATAGACGATGCACTCCACCCTTCTTCTTCTTTGCTTTCCTTCCAAAAGGACAACGTCCTCTGGGAGATTTTTGGCAGACCTACATGATGAACGGCTCAGATCAGCCGTCCGATCGCCCCCACGAGCGCACAACTCACCGTGAAAACCGGACGGCGTCCGGTTGCGAAACAGAGTGCGTTACGCACTCACGCTGTCTGATGGTGGGGCCCACATAGCTTTTGTTTTGGGAAATCCACTCCGTCCACTGTATTCTGCTCGAAAAACCAGGCGGGAATCACTGTTTTTGGATCCAAATCGGTGTGGTCCATGGATGCTTTCATTCAGCCGTCCGTCGTCCGTTTTAACGCTCGAAAACCGATCTCCGGTGTCGTTTGACATTCATCCACCTAGGCCTGAGTGATAGGGGGCATGTGCGTCTTATAGATGGTCCGGATCTGACCTTTGATGCGTGGTGGGGCCCACAAAGATTCGTCCGCACATCCGTGTGCGAACGCTGGAAGAAAAAATCACTGCACTGGAAAGAGTCTCGGTCAGAGACTGATTTGGTTTTTGCTTTTAATGCCGTGCACGGCTAGTGCACTTATGCACCATGCACACCTGTCTCATATGGGATCCACATATGATGTTCGCGAGAAATCTGCACCGTCCATCTTCTGAATCGTCAAAATTAAGATGTTCAGACCAAAGATGAGGCGTATCCAGATATCAGGTGGGCCCCAGATCAGTAAATTGTGGGCTGAAATGACCGTTGGGCCACTTCCGCAGCGATCCAATGGATGAAATTTTACGAGTACGGTTCATTTATGGTCCTCAGGCCATGTATGGAGTTTCGAACTGATCAGATGGTGGGAACCCTATGATCTTGCATTCTGGACACTTTTCAGGCCACTTAAGCTTCAATTTCTCGATTTTCTTGGATCCCTGACATGCAAATCTGTCGATCTTGATCTCCTAGGGTCCGTCGCTTGCCTTGGTGACTTCAGACTGTTAAATCCATGCTTTTAGTACCCTTTCCCAGTCTAGGCTCGTGAATACGCCCTGCATCACAAACATGATTAAATCAGGCCGTTAAACAGTACTACATTTGTAAATCCTGACAATAACTGGGGTCTGATATGCAATATTTGACCCTCAACAGTGACTCCATTCATTATGGCATGTGTGGAGGGAAACTTTTATGTTTACTCCATGGAGTACCAAAAAGGTAACAAGTTGCTTGGCATTTTGGAGGTATTTAGGGTAAATGGATTCCTCATGCTATTGATGTGTTTGGCATTGAATGTATTTAGAGGTAAATGGAATAAAAGACATTTAAAATACTTTGTGTGTGTTTTGAGATCTCACATTTTTGTTGTGAGGGTATGTTTGATAAAAATTCCTTTTTGGTTCCCTTTTTGAAGGGAAGAGAGTCGCATGTTTAACAAAGTGCCACTAGGTAGAATGATATGAATTGTCAAAACGTTGGACATATAAATGTAGGGTTAAAAAATGTTGGTGACTTGAGTGATCCTTAGGTTTGTGGTTGTTTGGATGCTTGAAATTTAGTCATTAGCACAAATGTATGTTAATTTGGGATAGTAAAGTGGATTTAATTAATCAAATTAAGGTCCATGTGAATGTGAATTTACTAAAGATTTTCAATGTATTCTAATTACAGGCATCCCAACATAATTTTTGGATTACAAGTTGGCAAACACAATTAAGGATTCTAAATCACCTTAATTTCAATGTAAGTATGATTAGATTCTAATGCATTCAAAATATAAGCTCTCAAACAAAAAGCGTTTTTAACCCTATCACTCCATGGAGGAAAAATAGAAAGGGTTTTTTTTTTTTTTTTTTTTTCATTTCTTTTGTTGAAGCTCTCCCCTCTTTTTTATTATCATTATTTCAATTGAACGAAAGTTAGGATTTTTTTTGTTGGGTTTTTTCGATCCGAAAAAAAACTTAGATTTTTGGGGTTTTATCCCATTGAATAAGAGATTTAAAAATAGAGGTTTTATTTGATCGAATCAGAGATCGATCGATTGTACTGCACTCTTTTATTTGGATTTTTTCAAAAAGGAAAAAAAAAAAAAAAAACTACCTAATTAATATGGAATTTACATTTTGGAACTTTTTCATAAAAAAATTCAGAAAGCTTTGTTGTTATAATTATCACTTCAATACCTTCCCCATCGACAGCCATGCAAATGGGTGGCTGGCTCAGGTGGGCCCATCATGATGTTCATGTAAAATCTCCGTGTTCCACCCCATGTCTGGCCAAGAGCCCAAAAATCAGCTCCATCTATGATTCAATTGGACTACATGATTGGAACGAATGTACCCGGCAACACTCGCCATCCAAACCCTGTAATCTTAATTTATTCCCACATCCATACCGTTGGGATGACTTGTGATTCAGTTGAGCAATAATGAAATTAGTAGAGAGACGTCCACACTCTTGATTGTCACGACACTGCACAAATATTTAGGCTTGATAAGTTACTTGTCTGTGATTCTTACATTTTGTGGCCCACGTAAATTAAAGCAATGATCAAAACACTTGTGATATTATTAGATGCCTAGTTTCATGTTCATTTCTCTTTAAGAAGTGTTATGTGAAACTCAGTTTGTAGATGTTGGGGAACAAACAAGCCATTGATATGTTGGCCCTATTGGTATGGCCATTCTATTAAAATTTAAATAAATAAATAAAAGGAAAAAAAGAAGAAAAACCTCCCAAATTGGAGGATAATAGCCATCCAATCATTGGTTTATCCTTCATTAAATGTGGGTTGTATCATGCATTTTTTTTTTAATCATGTATTTTCGTGCCATGGATGGGAAGGTTAGAGTTTACCGATTGAAGGTTTTGTTTATGTATTTATTGGGGGGGGGGGGGGGGGGTATATCGAACATGGCCAAATCCACATAGTATAAAACCAATAGAAAACTCAGCCAATCATTGGTTTATCCTTCATTAAATGTGGCTTGTATCATGCATTTTTTTTTTTAATCATGTATTTTTGTGCCATGGATGGAAAGGTTAGAGTTTACCGATTGAAGGTTTTGTTTATTGGGGGGGGGGGGGGGTCAAGGGAAATGGGGCTATGGTCCATCTGTAATGAACCGGTCAGACCAATGGCTTGGGTAGATTGAACATGGCCAAATCCACAGAGTATAAAACCAATAGAAAACTCAGCCAATCATTGGTTTATCCTTCATTAAATGTGGCTTGTATCATGCATTTTTTTTTTAAATCATGTATTTTCGTGCTATGGATGGAATGGTTAGAGTTCACCGATTGACGGGTATAGTCCATCTGTAAGGGACCGGTCAGACCAATGGCTTGGGTAGATCGAACATGGCCAAATCCACAGAGTATAAAACCAATAGAAAACTCAGCCTCTTATTATGTTTAAGGGAAATAAAAAGGCATTTTAAATAAAGTCATGGGCATCGAAATGTGTATGATTTCATGCACAAATGCAACTCTTTAAAAAAGTTGGAAACCTGGATGCTTAGGTACCTTTTGGGATCACTTTCACAAACAAAAGCTATGTGAGTGAAACTTTCACGAGATCCCACCTCGTCCGTCTGGTATACTGCCCGATTCTAACCATTGGACCCAAAAATCATAATCATCCAAAACTTACTAAGGCCACATCATACAAAATAGTTTGGAAAGTAACTCTCATCATTAGTTTTGTGTAGGGCCTACCATGGTATTTATGTGTCATCCAATACATTCATCTGATTTTCGTCATCATCAGGAAAGAATTTTGAAAATTCATAGTATTTCTACACTTATGTGGGCCACACCATATATATTTAGAGTTTCTAGCTATAAAATATTTATAGAATGGCCCACCTGAGAGTTGAATAAGCCTAATTAATTTTAAACAAGGCCAAAAAATGTGCAATTTACCTGATGGACAGCATAGATTTTGTGCATGTCAAGCCTTCTACCCCACGTTAGTGAAAGAAATCCCGTTTCGAGATGGCGCAACATTTTTTGACTTTCCCTTTTCTAATCTTTCTCTTCGTGTGCATACTAACACGCTAAATGTAAATTGATTTAGGTTTTGGTAAAAGAAAGTATGAGATATCAGGGAAAACCAAATTATAAGGTATGCATAATTAGGGGTGTACACGAACCGAGCTAAAATCCAGCTCGAATCGAACTTAGATCAAACCAGATCGGTGACTCGATTACTTTGCCATTGATGTTGCTCACCAACTGTTTGATAAAATAACTCAACGAAATATGGCCGGTGGCAAGGAAGGAGAAAAATTCTAAAAACTCAATATAAAGGATAAAAACAAGAATCTCACCACCAATCATTCTCATCTCATTTCATCTCATCTCTTACTCATCACACATTGGAAAGAAAAATAGAAAATCTCATCTCTTATTCATCACATATTGGAAAGAAAACAAAAACAAGAATAGAAAGACTGACAGACAGAGAAGCAAGTAAAACACAGCAATCTGCCATACTAAAATCAAAATCCAAATATGAAACAAAGAGCAACAGCTCACGAATCCAAAGCTTCCATCATTCTCATCTCATTATGAGAGAGAGAGAGAGAGAGAGAGAGAGAGAAGAACCCAAGAAGATGAAGCAAACCCAACAAGCTGGAAGAAAAGAAGCGAAACTCCCATTCAGCAAAAAGAACAAAAACAAGAACTCATGATCCCAATCTCATTTCTCCATTCAAAAATGTCCCTTTGGAGCATCTCCATCATCGATATCCTTATGCCTCGAAGTGGGCTAGTTGTGTCCATCATATGAAGACGGCCGCCATAAAGATTCATCTCTAGAAATGAGCAATGAAAAGATTTGCCTTTGTTTGTAAAACAGTGGAGTTTTGAAGTTGCAGTTCAGGTATTTGTGGAAATGCCTCAATGGTGAACTCGGCTTGATCTTGGCTCAAACTTGGCCCGAGCTACTGACTGAACCGAGCCGAGCTGGCCAGTCAAGCTCGTGGACCGAGCCAAGCCGAGTTCAAGCGGAGGTCAGCCAGTGTTCGAGCCAAGTCAAGCTAAGGCCAGCTCAACTCGGTTTGCCTCGATGTACACCCCTATGCATATTGGTTATGAATTTTATAAATCAACAAATTCAGCCATACATTGAATCAAGTTTTTTTTTTTCCTAAAAGAAGTACTGCCATAACAATCAAGTCTTTTTTAACGCAACTCGTGATTGCCAGAAAGTTACAGTGGACGAACGACTGTATGTAGTTAATCTCACCCATTCCGATACCTCCTATCCAACGGTCTATTGTAGAACCATCTGCATGATCCAACTTGTCTGCGAGAGCCACGTACACGCGACGGATGTCGGTGGTGTGTGGTACACCAGCAATCGGCTTTTCTGCCTAGGCTTCCAGCAGAAAGTTCCTCACCGGGAGTTTAGGTGGGACACTCCGTGATGTTTGTGAGAAATTCACCCCGTCCAACCAATTTTTCGAAGCTCATTTTATGACATTTTACAAGAAATTAGTCGGATTCAAAACAGAAATGGGCCACACAAGAGGAAACAGTGGGAATAGGAAGATCACCGTTGAAACTAATTTATATGGCCACCAAAGTTTTGGATCATGCTAAGTTTCTTTGTGTTTTCAGTTCATCCCAGTGGGGATGACCTTATAAACGGTTTGGAGTACCGCATATAAACATCAAGGAAGGTTTCAAGGGATGATATTTCTTTCCGCACTCTTCCCCATCGTGTAGGCTACTTAAGTTTTGGATTCACCTCATTTTTAATTTCACATGTAAAACGAGCTACCAAAATGGATGGACGGGGTGGATTTATCAAAAACATCGTGGTGGACCCACCTATCTTCTCAGCGCAATAGCTTCCAGGAATGCACGTACAATTTGCCACATTGGTGGTGGAGACATCAAATGGCAGGTTGGATCACCGTATAACTAAACCGCAGTATGGTTTCCATAGGGCACCAATAGGATACTATTTAAATCAAATTGTTTTTTTTTTATAGGACAGAATGGATCCACGTTCCGCTGTGAGTAGTCGTGTTTCGGCCACTACTTCTCCTCCTTAATATTCTTGTATATAGCATATTCAACAATGTATTTCTGAATAATTCACTTCTCATAAATTCATCAATATCCAATGGATTTCTAAAGGATTCAATATTGAATGTGATTTTCATTAGTAAAGCATATTTCTTTTCCATTGAAATATAGTTAACAATAATTATGTATTGGCTATCTAGTTTATATAAATTATGTCTTTTCAAGACTATTTTATGTGCCCTCAGGATTCGCACCGGCAAGGGTGAGAGGAGAAAGGAGAAAGAGAGAGGGAGAGGAAGAGAGAGAGAGAGAGAGAGAGAGAGAGAGAGAGAGAGGAGAGGGTGTGGAGTGAGCTGAGTGAACGGGTCAGCTCAACTCGACCCACCTGTGGGTTGATTCGGTCGAGAGAGAGACGGAGAGAGCAGTGTCCACCCCCCTCCCAGAACTCGAAACCATCAGGTAATAGCTTACCATCCATCTGCACCTAGTTGTTAGAATTGTTGTCGGTAAAAGCGAGGCCTAGTCCAGCCTTCACCATGTTTGTGTCTTGGGCTGAAGCTAGCCTTCACCATGGCTATGTTTTGGGCCGAGCGTCTGCCATAGTCCGTGGAGGAAAAACGGCCTCTAGTCGGACCATGTTAGGAGTTGAAAATAGCTCTCAAACAGGGCTTAGATGTGGGTTGAATCCAGGCCAACAATGAGTGTATTTTGGACCTAAACCATGCCAAACGATGGCTGGACTTCGGGCCAAAATCAGGCCAAACGGTGGTGGCGTTTTGGACTGAAACAAAGCCAAGCAATGGCTGCGTTTTGGGACCAAAGGCAGGCCCTTAGCAAGTTCCGCAATGTGCAGTGAATGGCCGTGAACAGGCTGTGAAAACGGCCCCTTGCAAGCTCAAAAATTAGGCTGAAACCACGCCTTGGTAAGGCAAAGAATAGACTTGATTTCGAGCAAAACTCAACTCATTGTTAGGCCATATTCCACGACCAAACAGCACCTTCAAATGGACCAAGTCCAAGGCCTTCACGCCAAGCCAAGATGAGTTCTCAGCTGGACTGAAAACGAGCAGGAATCAGTCCTCCAACGGGCTATGTTTTGAGTTGGGAAACAACTCTTAGAGGGACTTGATTTGAGCTCTCAGTCGAGCCTTAAAGCAGGCCCAAAAACTGACCTCAGTTGGGCTCTGATCTTGGCCTTAAACCTAGCAACAATCAGGCCCGAAGTTGTGGTGAAACCAGCCCCAACTAGACCATGTTGGGTGTTGAAATCACCGACCAATTGGGCCGTTAGTGGGACTGCAGCTGGTCCCTGAATGGGCTTTCAATCAAAGACTAAGATCAGCCATGTTTTGGGCTGAGAAAAGCCCTCCATAGGGCTCTCAATCAAGCCCAAAAATGGCCTACAATTGGGCCATGTGGGAAACTGGAAACAGCTACACCTAGGGCCTCTATATGGACCCCTAGAATGGGCCAAAATCGGCCTATGATCAACCATGATCTAAGTCATGGTGCTGGCCAAAAATCAGGCCATACAATAGGCCAAGGAAGTGGGCTCAAGAGAGCTTCCAGGTGGGCCGCACCTTAGATCCAGTTGGGCCGCACCATACATTCAGGTGGGCCGCACCATATAGTTAGGTGGGCTGCACCTTACATCTTGGTGGGCCACACCCTGCTAGCTGGTAGGCCACCCTTGGGGCCATCAAGATGGGACAGATCGGGCCCAGATTAGCCTAGTCGGGCCACTTGTTGGGCCAAATGTTGGGTGGTCCTGATTCCCTTGATGAAAGCCCAAACAACCTTAACTATAGGCCTTTCAAACCTCCCACAGATCTTTATGCTTAAAACCTTATAACTTATTGTCTAATGCAAGCAAAATTTCTCTAGGGGACTATTTGAGTGACATGGAGCCACTAACTTCTCGAGGGAATTCGCATCAAGGGACGCATTACGACTTTTCTGCTGATGATTTTCTTCCCCTTGGGCTTTCCATCCCTAAACTGGGCCAAGAGTAGTTTTCATGTTAAGTCCAAATGATAATCCAGAAATGGTAAATCATTCGGTTGTTGCTTAGGACTTATGATTTATAAGTGATTGATACTTGATTATTTCGTTTGAACATACGCGCTAAACTCATCCAAGTTATTTAACTAGTTACTCATCATATGAACTATGTGTTTAATTTCATTGAGTACATGTCTTGGAATTGTAAAATTTTGATTATGCGACTCGGGCACTATATGAGTACATGTATGCTATTTGGTTATTTATTCATGTTTAGTCTTCATACTATTGATCATAAAACACATATTATTGAAATCTCTCCATGGGAACCTCTGTCTAAGGGGAGTCCGTGCTTAGGGTGTAACTAGACTGGCTGTGATATAAGTAGACCCCCAACACAAAAATTATGGTTGATAGCATTTGAATTGGGGCTTACCATCCATGGAGTGGTTTCCCTTACTTGACTATGGAATGAACCTTGCAACATTTACAACTATCGCCGTTTACTCGTTTTTGAATTATACATATCATCATAATTTAATCGGCGCATTCAACAATTTTAACGCTTCATTCCGAGTCAGCCTACAGTAGTAGTCCCCTTTACTTTGAGAATTGATTGACCACGTGTTGGTGGACTTTATACACACCCTAAGACGGCAACCTCATGGACCGAGGATGGTGGTCATGACTATGCCTGAACCATTGGCCTACGCTGGGCCATGAGCTCCCTGTAGTGACCTTGAGTTTACTAAACCTGCTAATTGTAAATGGATTAATGGTCTGGCTAATCATGCATTCATAGCATTCGGGCGATGACGGATGGCTAATTCTGGATGTTGTAGCACGTGCCTGATAGGATTTAGTTGGGGTATCATTTCGCTAGCTCCCAGACCATCGACTATCGACCCAACTTCAATGAGTTTGGCACTACGCATGTATTATGTACTTCGCTGGTGACCAGCTACATTGCATGGGTTTTGTTTAAAAGCCAACTAGATGAGCATCTCCAGTTGATATGCACTCACTCATCCATGCATTAATTAAGATTTGCATCTTGCCCCGTTTTGTATGCCGTGTTATTTTTATGCTACATCTAAGGCGATGGTGTAAAATCTTAAGGGGAAATCACACTGAGCTGGTCACTAATTCATCAATGTTCAACCTTACAGAGGATGCAGGTACAGGAGCCGATGGATATGCAGCGGACTTGGAGGAGGTTGTGGTTAAGGAAGAGCTCTATGATAAGGAGCCGCAACTGGAGGCGGCCGCTTACTTTGGGCTAAACCAGTAGATTAGCCATTTATATTTATTTTAGTTTACCTTGGAACTTGAAGATTTGTATTTGGCCCCCAGCTGAGTGGACCAGGATATTATCCTCAGTTTGGTCATATTTATGCTATGTTTGGTTTCCGTTATTCGCACTTTGATTTTCATTGATCATCATTATTATTTTGTTAACTCCTGGGCTTTTAGGATACGAGTCGTATACCCGAGTCGTGAAAATCAGGGCATTACACCATACGTAGTAATCTTCACAATGTAGAAAATAATTCATAGAACAACCGGCTCAACCCGCACTCTCACTATACAAATATTCGCCGGCATGGCCAACGCTAACATGAATTTACGCGAACATCTCATGGCAACACAACACGCAATTGGGGGATTTACGTAACAAGATATGTTCATGAACCGACTATTTGCGACATCCGATCTTAAAAAAAATTGATGTAACACGATAATGATTTACCTACATCGATTGTACACCACGCCAACCAACCAATGGAATTACGTGCAAACCAAGAGGACCGCTACCCGTAACGCATTACGTCCATGATAAGATAATCGATTCACTAGTTGTGATACTTCTTAATACATCACTTGCACTTATAGAGATTATAAACTGAATCATAAAGTGTCACGCCCCAAACCAGAAAATCGGATTCACAGGAATCCCGATCGCCAAACCCGGTGCCGACAGCCTCCGTAGTACCCCATTTTCGGCTCCTAGCGTCCATACGCTAGATTCCGATCCTGGGATCCTACAAGGAAGATTTTTTTTAATGTACATTTAACTCGTAATAAGCATAAGTACAAGTATACCCAAATCACAAAGACAACATCACATCACATATCCACTAATATAAACATTTGAATACAATGCTGAAAGGAAAATACATATATCGAAATCAAAGCCCCAGAAGTAAACTACATACTCCAAGCTCCACGCTGCTGCAACCTAACATCACCTGCACGCATCTATCGTGCATAAGCTTATAGAAAACTTAAAGGGTGGATAAGTATGTGCACAAGGTAAGTGTCGAGTATTCAATACAATGTCATAATCATACAATTTCGAAAATACTGGTAAGATCATGAATCATACAATATGCAGTGCGAATGGAATGACCATGCTGGAGTGTGAAGTCGAGATGATAGTATGTAGTATCGCAGACTATGGGGTCCATCACAAGGGACTTCTATCTAAACCAGTCTCATAACTAATTTGGATAATCAGACTCAATGTGGTAAATTCCTGGTCTCAGGTTAGTCACGTGCCTCAACCGAAATCCTGGCTATTGCGTAGGTACACGTAACAAATAGTTACGCACCACCAGCCCGAGTGGATAGTGAATGAATGAATGAATGAGTATGCAACTCCTGCTCAATAAGTCCACATATCAGTACAGTTCATCTTTGGAATCATTACCGGGGTCTAGTACACTCTACATGCAAATTGTGGCCCACTGACGCGTGACCATGCAAGTGGAAGATGTCACGCCCCAAACTCGGAAATCGGGCTCACAAGAACCCCGATCTCCGAATCCAGTGCCGACAGCCTCCGTAGTACCCCATTCTCGGCTTCTAGCGCTTATACGTCAGATTCTGATCTTGGGATCCTACAAGGAGGATTTTTCGGTGTACATTTATCTCGTAATAAGCATAACCACAAGTATACCCAAATCATAAAGGCAACATCATCATCACATATCCACTAATATAATCACTTAAGTACAATGCTGAAAGCGAAATACATAAATTGACAATCAAGCTCCAAAAGAAAGCTGCACGCTCCAAGCTCAACACTGCTGCAACCTAACATCACCTGCACGCATCTATCGTGCATAAGCTTATAGAAAGCTTAGAGGGTAGTGTAAGTGTGTGCACAAGGTAAGTGCCAAGTATTCAACGCAATGACATAATCATACAATGTCGAAATAAGCTCAGAGTCATGAATCATACGTTATCAGAGTAAGTGAAAATACTGACAAGTCCATGAGTCAAACAATATCAGAATACGCAATATAGATCAACTATACAAATGAAGAGTCAAAGAGAGTTAAATATCAGATGCCGAGAGTACAATGCAATATATAAATCTTGCTAAGTCCGTCTAGGCCATATAAGTGCAGAAACATAGTAACCCAAAATGCTAAGTACTGTGGATGTAATGTGATATGCGGTGCGAATGAAATGACCATGCCGGAGTGTGAAGTCGGGATGATAGTACGTAGTATCGTAGGCTACGGGGTCCACCACAAGGGACTTCTATCCAAACCAATCTCATACCTAAATTTGGATAGTTAGACTCAATGTGGTAAACTCCTGATCTCAGGTTAGTCGCGCGCCCAACCGAAATCCTCACCATGCGAAGGTACACGTAATAAATAGTTACGCACCACCAGCCCAAGTGGATAGTGAATGAATGAATGAATGAATATGCAATTCCTGCTCAATAAGTCCACATATCAGTACGGTTCCTCTCTGGAAAATCATCGGGGTCTATTACACTCCAAACCAGATTGCCGCCCCATCGCACGCAACAAGGTGAGTGGAAGAGACCTTACTATCCGCCTGCCAATATCGGGCCTGGCTTATCGATAGCAGACCCATTCCTCGAGCTAGTCAGACTCAGCCTAGCATTGCCCCCTTCTCTCGGGCAGGTAAGGCCATACCCCTTTCCAACCGACTACGACACAGTGGGAGACGCGGCCTAACGGTATACAGCCCTCATGCGCTCATGCATCCACTCGGTCTAGACGTTGGAGCAACCTCTGGAACCAAGAGGGTTTAGGGACTTTCACCCAGGGATATCTATAGCACCCCATGTAGAACAGATTTTCGGTATCCCATCTGGCCATCCACGAAATACCTGTGGAGGCTACATCCCTGATGTCGCTAGGGCGTACGGTGGTCGTGTCACACAAATGCGATATGCATGAGTCACACAGTCCAATCATGCATCAATCCTGCGCATGTCGTGCTCTTAAGTGGGGCAACTCCGCCTATCAGGGAGCCCCATAAACAACCTGCCCTATGGCATATGCAATGGTCAATCACATCTTATAACAAGCATGCAGATGATGCGTATGGGCATGTATTATAATGCTATGCTGTCACATACTCATAATCGGTATCGATAACCGGCATCGACAATTGATCTCGACAATGTGGACATTTAACCAGCATTGCCCTCAAGAAAAGACTCACATAAAGCTTAATATATAGAAGACTCATGGCTTCACACAAGGACTTAATATACAACACCATGGGCCTTACTCAAGGGCCACATATACACAACAGGTGGGCCCTACTCATGGGCATCAATACATGACAAGTGGGCCCTACACGTGGGTCACGAATACATCAAATGCATCATACATCATGGGCCTGATACATATGACAATGGCCTTGCCCATAGGCCACGAATACACCACAGTGGGCCTTGCCCATGGGCCATGAATACATCACAGTAGGCCTCTACTACGGTTCGTATATACATTATATAGGTCTCGACAATCGGAATCGACATTCGGAATCGGCCTCAATAATCGAAGTCGGCCTATACAATCGACCTCGACAATCGGAATCGGCTTCGATACTCGGCCATGACAATCGGGATCGATCAATAATCAGAATCGGTAAATCGGTCACGATAATCAGCCTCGATCGCTAATCAGAATCGGCAAAGTGGTCACGATAATCAGATCGATCGATAATCAGAATCGGTAAATCGGTCACAACAATCGGGATCGATCGATAATTAGAGTCGAAAAATTGGTCACGACAATCGGATTGATCGATAATCAGAATCGGCAAATCGGTCACGACAATCGGATCGATCGATAATCAGAATCGGCAAATCAGTCACGACAATCGGATCGATTGATAATCAGAATCGGTAGATCGGTCACGACAATCGGGATCGATCGATGATCAGAGTCGGCAAATCGGTCACGACAATCGAATCGATCGATAATCAGAATCAGTAAATCGGTCGCGACAATCGGATCGATCGATAATCAGAGTCGACAAATCAGTCACGATAATCGGATCGATCGATAATCAGAATCGGTAGATCGGTCACGACAATCGGGATCGATCGATGATCAGAGTCGGCAAATCGGTCACGACAATCGGATCGATCGATAATCAGAATCGGTAAATCGGTCAATCAGAGTCAGCAAATCACTCACGACAATCGGATCGATCGATAATTAGAATCGGTAGATCGGTCACGACAATCGGGATCGATCGATGATCAGTGTCGGCAAATTGGTCACAACAATCGGATCGATCGATAATCAAAATCGGTAAATCGGTCAATCAGAGTCGGCAAATCAGTCACGACAATCGGATCGATCGATAATCAGAATCGGTAAATCGGTCGCGACAATCGGATCGATCGATAATCAGAGTCGGCAAATCGGTCACGACAATCGGATCGATCGATAATCAGAATCGGTAAATCGGTCACGACAATCGGATCGATCGATAATCAGAGTCGGCAAATCAGTCACGACAATCGGATCGATCGATAATCAGAATCGGTAGATCGGTAAGAATCGGCTTAATAAGGCCTAAGGGAAGGTCACAATGAGGACATCTAACCATCATTGCCCATCAATGTAGACATCTGACCAACATTGCTCCCAAGAAGTGGCCCACATAGGGCCAAACATATAGTGGGCCCATGGTCTCACATAAGGGTATCTAAGGGCCTAATACACATCAAGTGGGCCACATCGCATGGGCCTCGCCCACGGACCTTACAAGCGTCTCATACATCGAGTGGGCCGCATCACATGGGCCTTGTACATTACATCAGGCCTTACCAAATGGGCCAAAAATACCTCATAATGGGCCTTACCGAATGGGCCAGGAATACATCATAATGGGCCTCATCAAATGGGCCAAAAATACCTCATAATGGGCCCTATACATTGGTCTCATATGTATCAAATGGGTTACGTATCTGGGCTTTGAATACGTCAAATGGGCCACGTGTCATAGGCCTAATACATATCACAACGGATCTTATCTCATGGGCCGGAAATACATCACAATGAGCCTCACTCATGGGCCACATATACGTCATAATGGGTCGAATTAAATGAGTCAAATCAAATGGGCTAAGTCAAATGGGCCGAGTCAAATGGGCCCAAACCAACCACACTATTTATTTATAGCTAGAGATCATTTTAAAGCATTATCCTAACAATGAATCAAATCAAAAGATCATCTGTACCATACCACAATTAGCATTGGTGATAATGATTCCCACGGTTAAAAATTTAGAAGGCCCACCATAGTATTTATTTCCCATCCAAACTGTTCATAAGGTTACAAGGACCTGGACTGGGAGGAAATAAATAAAACAAATATTATATTGATTCAAAATTTCTGTAACCCAAAAATGGGTTTTAATGGTTGACGTTCAACACCACTGTTTCTACAGTGTGGTCCACTTGATAACTGGATCTGTCTCATTTTTAGTCTCAAGCCTGGAGACAAGCTTGCCAGTTAGATGGACGGTATGGTTGCATCACATGCATCATGATGGGGTCCAGGAGCGTGGCCCATCACCACAATTGGATGGACGGTTTAGATGGAACACAAACTCCAGCGGTGAGTCCTACAGTCCAAACCTCTGGACGGTGAGGATCTGCCCTCACGTTTGTGGTAGCTGACGTGGATACAGCTACTATACAGCTGCTGTAGGTACGGTGGGTCCCACGTGGGAGTGGTCCACCATAATACTACTAATATAGTATATATTTATATAATATAATATTATATATTATATATCCATACAATGATAAGGGACTGCCCAAACTCACCGTCCAGATCCATCTGGACGGTGCAGATGGCATATTAAAGGTGGGTCTCACGAAAGAGTGGCCCACCATGGCATTTTTAATATAATATAATATTATATATTGTATACTACACAAAGGATAGGAGGCTGCCCAACTCACCGTCCAGATGAATCTGGACGGTGCAGATAATATAATAAAGGTGGGTCCCACGTAGGAGCGGCCCACCATAGCATTGTGTAATATAAAATATTATATTATATACTAATATATATCATATAGGTATATATACATGTGTTGTGGGAGGGTGGGAGTGTCAGCGTCCAGAAGACTAGACGTCCCTCCAACGGACGGTCTGGGTTAATACACCAAGGTAGGGTCCCACATACAGTATGGACAATAATGATAAAACACATATATCAAGGCATGGCCCACCGTCCAGCAATCTGGATGGTGTGGACCAGCCATTCATCACGTTGGATCCCACCATTCATCAGGGACGGTGGATGAAACACATGCATCATAGTGGCCCCACACATACCGTACAAGTGCTGGGGCCCACCACAGATGGACGGTGTGGGTGAAACCCATTCGTCAGTGCATGCTACACAACACCGTCCAAATGGACGGTGCAAATAAAAACTAATTACATCAAGGTGGGTCCCACCATGTGGGCCATAAATTTCACAAATCAACTCAAAAAGATACACCCACCTTTGATCTCTTCTTCCTTCTTCCGCCAACGCATGATAAAGCTCCAAAGGGACAATTCAACGGTTGAGATGAAACTTGAATGGTAGAGATGAGATGTAGGAAGGTGGGCCACCCTAGCTCTCCTCTCCCATGGAAAATTTTTGGACGTTGGGTTGCTTGGAGTTTTTTTTTTTTTTGAAAAAAAAGGAGAAAATGAGAGAGATAAAAGAGATGAGAGAGGGATTGTGAGTGATGGGTGATGGTTGAGTGATGTGTACTTGACATGTAAGGGATGGGTAGCTTTGACTTTGGGGTTGCTTAGGGATGGGGTGTGAAGTGATGTGTACTTGACCCTTGATTGATTGATTGATGTGACATTGGGTACAGATTCTCTTGGAATTACAAATGCGCGGCATTTTTCTCGAATTGAACGCAGGCCCACATCTCCTGACTTGGGTATTGGGTCGGTGCACGAGTCGCAACATTGGAATCGCAGCGACGACGCGGTCACAATGGTACACGTCTCGAATTAAACCGACTCAAATTTACATGATACGACTTAGGGTTGTGCGCAAACGTTAATCATAGGTCGTGGGTTGCCGAAATTCGTCGGAAAGGATCGCGAGAGTCGACGGAACAGTATGGACTAGGATACAGGTCTTACAGAAGAGACCTCACTATCCGCTGGCCAGTAGTCATCCAATATCTACCCGACATGTCGATAGCAGACCCATTCATGAGCTGATCAAACTCAGCTTAGTTGTGCCCCTTACGCTCGGGCAGATAAGGCCATACCCCCTCCCAACCAACCACATCACAGTGGGAGATGCGGCCTCTTGTATTCGGCACTTGGGCGCTCATGTATCCACTCAGTCTCGACGTTGGGGCGTCCTCTGGTACCAAGAGGGTTTAGAAATTTTCACCCAAGGTCATCTATGGCAGCTCGATGCTAGAACAGATTTTTAATGTCTCATCTGACCATCCACGATATGCCTGTGGAGGCTACGACCCTTATGTCGCTAGGGCGTACAGTAATCACAATGCAAGATGCATGAGTCATACAATTCAGTCATGTATCAATCCTGCGCACACCGTGCGCTCATGTGAGATAACCTCCACCTATTAAGGAGTCTCATAACAACCTGCTCAATGACATATGCAATGTTCAAACATATCTCATAACAAACATGCAGATGATGCGTATGGGCATATATCATGATGCTATACTGTCACATACTCATAATCAGTATTAATAACTGACATCGACAATCGGCCTCGACAATATGGACATTTAACCAACATTGCTCCCAAAGAATGGCCCACATAGAGCCTAACATATAGTGGACCAATGGCCTCACAAAAGGACCTAATATACAACACCATGGGCCTCACTCAAGAGCTTAATACACATCACGATGGGTCTCTTACATGGGCCTCATATACATCACAATGGACTCCATCGCCTGACCCTCAAATGCATTACAATGGGTCTCAACTACAGGTCGCATATACATCATATAGGTCTTAACAATCGCCTTGGCAATCGAAATCGGTCTCGACAATTGAAATCGGCCTCAACAATCGAAATTGGCCTTGATACTCAACCTCGACAATCGGCATCGGCCTATACAATCGGCCTCGACAATCAAAATCGACCTTGATACTCGGCCTCGACAATCGAGATCAGCCTATACAATTGGCCTTGACAAATCAGAATCGGCCTATACAATCAGCCTCGACAAATCAAAATCGACCTCGATACTTGGCCTCGACAATCGGCATCGGCCTCGACAATCGGCATGAGCCTCGGCAATCGAAATCAGCCTCGATACTCGGCTTCAATAATCGGAATCGGCATCGATACTTAGCTTTAACAATTGGAATCGGCATATACAATCGGCCTCAATAAATCAGAATTAACCTTGATACTCGGCCTCGATAATCAGAATCAGCCTATACAATCAACCTCGACAAATTGGAATCGACGTATACAATCGGCCTCGACAAATCAAAATCGGCCTCGATACTTGGCCTTGATAATCAGAATCGGCCTATACAATCGGCCTCGACAAATCAGAATCGGTCTCGATACTCGGCCTCGACAATCAGAATCGGCCTATACAATCGGCATCGACAAATCGAAATCGGCCACGATACTCGGCCTTGACAATCGGAAACAGCCTCGATAAATCAAAATCAACCTATACAATTGGCCTCGACAAATCGAAATTGGCCTCGACAAATCGGAATCAGCCTCGATACTCGGCCTCGACAATCGGAATTGGCTTATATACTCGGCCTCGACAAATCGGAATCGACCTCGATACTCGGCCTCGACAATCGAAATTGGCCTATACAATCGGCCTCGACAAATCAGAATTGGCTTATACAATCGGCCTCAACAAATTAGAATCGACCTCGATACTCGGCCTCGATAATCAGAATCGGTCTATACAATCGGCCTCGACAAATCGGAATCGGCCTTGACAATCAGAATCAGCCTATACAATCGACCTCGACAAATCGGAATCGGCCTGGATACTTGGCCTTGACAATCGAAATTGGCCTATACAATCGGCTTCGATAAATCGTAATTGGCCTATACAATCGGCCTCGACAAATCAGAATCGACAATCGATCATGATAATCAGCCTCAATCGCTAATCGACAATCAGCCATGATAATCGAAATCGATCGATAATCGAAATCAGTAATCGGCCACAATAATCGGAATCGATCAATAATCGACCTCGATGATCGGAATCAGCAATCGACATCGATGAGAATGGCCTAACAAGGCATAAGGGAAGGTCACAATGTGGACATTTAACCATCATTGCCCATCAACGTGAACATTCAACCAACATTGCTCCCAAGGAGTGGCCCACATAGGGCCGAGCATACAGTGGGCTCACAGCCTCATACAAGGGTCTAATATACATCACAATGGGCCAAATACACGGGCCTAATATACATCACCATGGCCACGACCCATGGTCCTCAAATACATCATAATGGGCTACGACCCATGGGCCTCAATATACATCAAGTGGACCACATTAACGGGTCTCATATGCACGGCAGGTGGGCCCTGCACATAGGCCTCAAATACACAGCATGCGGGCCCTACACATGGATCTCATATACATCAAATGGGCCACGTACCTAGGCCTTAAATACATCAAGTGGGCCACACATCACGGGCCTAATACATATCACAATGAGCCTTGCCCTTAAGCCACGAATACATCACGATGAGCCTTTCACATAGGCCATGAATACATCACAATGGGCCCCGCCCATGGGCCTCGAATACGTCACAATGGGCCTCACCCATGTGCCTCGAATACGTCACAATGGGTCTCGCCCATGTGCCTCGAATACACAATAGGTGAGCCCTACACATGGGCCTCATATACATCAAATGGGCTACATCAATGGGCCGCACTAATGGGCCTCATATACATTAAGTGGACCGTGTCCACGGACCACACCAATGGGCCTCATATACATCAAGTCGGGCCCACTGTTATGTATTTTTGAGATCCAACCTATTCATAAGTTAACATAGAGATAAATGAAGTGAAAACCAAATATTAGCTTGATTGGAAACTGTTGTGGCTCCTAAGGAGTTTGAATGGTGGATGTCACTATCCCCATCAATTTTCAATGGTGGGGTCCGCTTGAACTTTAGATCTGACCCATTCTTTTTCTTGTGCCCTCAAATGGTTGGACGATTGGATACAACACATGCATCATGGTGGGTCCCATAGATAGTCGGCGTGGATGAAACAGGTGGGACCCACAAAACTTGGTGATGTCATGTATAGTAGCTAGGAAGCTGCGTCTGATGCAGCAGCTGCTGCTTCACATAGCATAGGTGGGTCCCACGTAGGGCCCACCATATCATTTATATTATATAATATATATATATATATAATATAAAATATAAGATCAACGTCCAAGCCCTGGACGGCCTGGACAGATACATACATCAAGGTTTAGCCCCACACGTGGGGTGGGCCACATACATCAAGCTGGCCCCACCGTCCAGTGGTCTGGACGGTGCAGGCGTCACACATACATCATGGTTGGACCCACCGTCCAGTGGTCTGGACGGTGCAGGTGTCACACATACATCATGGTTGGACCCACCGTCCATGTTTTGGACGGTGAGGATATATTACATGAGGTGGGTCCCATGTTTTGGGCCACCCTCCTTATAATGATATTATATTATATATATTATAATAATATCATACTTATTATTATTTTTTTTATATTACATATATATATATATTATCTTTTATATATATATATATATATATATATATATATATATATATATATATATATATATATATATTGTTAGCTTGCCAGTACACTACACTGTCAGTTCACACTTCACTGCTGGCCACGTCCAGCGTCCTTAGACACTGGACGGTGTGAATACAACACAGGCATCATGGTGGGTCCCATATGAACGTGGCCCACCTGATTTGGATCAATCTGATATTTGTGTTTTCCCCACATTCGGACCTGTGGGTTATGGGATGCCAGGCGGCCCACTTGATGGACGGCATGAATAAGATGCATACTTCATGGTGGGGTCCATCCGGGTGGACCACACGGCCATATCATCACCAAACAAAAGTGAAAGAGAGAGGGAGAGAGAGAGAGAAAGATAGACGAGAGATGTATCGGCGGTGATGGAGGGGCCTCGCCACTATGGGCCCCTTTTTGTTACAAAGCGTACATCAAGGTGGGTCCCAAATATATGGATCCTTAAATAAAAAAAAATAAAGGACAAAAATCCAAGTCACCCACCGATTGACCTTCTTCTTGGTCCGATGGAATGCCAAACTCATTGGCTTCGACTTTAACAGAGGATGATGGACATTGGACGGTTAGATGGTGGAGATGGGAGGTAAGAAGTGGGTGACACAAAGCTCTCTCATGGAGCTCTCATGCCTTAGACAGTTGCTTGCTTTAAAATGGGGAAATGAGAGAGAGAGAGAGAGAGAGAGAGAGAGAGAAAGAGAGATGATGGGATGTAAAGAGAGAGAGAGAGAGAGAGAGAGAGGGATGGGTGTAAATGATGGGTGATGTGTACTTGACATTTAAGGGATGGGTTTGTAAGAGAGAGAGTTGACTTTAGGGGAGGGGTAGTTGTACTTGACATTGATGTGTGATGTATACTTGATTGATGGGATTGATGTGATATTCTCTTGGAATTTGCAACGCACGGCATTTTTTCTCGAACAGAACGTGGGCTCACATCTACTGGCCTGGGTATCACATCGGTGTACGAGATACGGCATCGGAATTGCAGCGACGGTGCGGTCGCACTGGTATAAGTCTCGGGTCGAGCCGACTCTGATATACAGGACACGTCTCAAGATCGCGCGTAAATACCGATAACAGATCGCGGGTCACCGGAATTCGACTAGGAGGACCGCGAAAGCCTAAGAAACGGTACAGGCTAGGATATAGGTCTTACATAAAAAATATAAACTAAACTTTAATTATAAAGAATATAAACTAAATCATGGAGGTTCTGGAATAGCAAGACACATGCCAAAGCCTTCACGATATACGGCACGAGGCCAACATAAATAGGAGAAGAGTGACAATGGTCAACTCAACAGAAGTGGCAATAGCCAACATAATAAGAGAAGAGTGACAATGGTCAACTCAATAATAAGGAGAGTGGCAATGGCCAACTCAATATAGAGACGAGTGGCAAAGCCAACTCAAATATAAAGACGAGTGGCAGGGCCAACTTAACAAATTTAATAGGATAAGGGTAAGGCCTATATCCATGGCCCCACATAAATTAAGAGAAATCACTTATAATCAACATTATATTGTAAGTGAAAGGCAAATAATTGATAGTACAACACATGAAGATTTCAGAGTAACATGAAGGCATGTAAAAGGTAAAATAAAATAACATGAAGGCGGGTAAAAGGCAAGATGAAATACAGGAAGGCATGAAACAGGAAGGATAAATATAACAACTTAAATTAGTATAAGCTTAAAGGATAAAAGCTGAACCTCTAATTATTCGATTGTTGGGTCCTAAGTAACCTTAGGATAAAACTTGTTTCTTCTTATCCTACTTCACATGATTGGAGTAGTTAGGCTTAGTTGTAATTAAGTTCCATCTAGACTTAAGAAATATGAAGGAAATTCCTAGCCGTGAATAAAGGAGAAAGGTTTTGGGAAGGGAGGAGAGGATTAAAGATCTCGAACCTGGTTTGGGGAATAAAACGAAATCGAACACGCGTGTGGGATCGGATTGGTCTTCCTTGCTTCTTCTTTTTCTTTCTTTCTTCTTTTTCTTCCTGTCCTTGGTACGTCCAGCAGGAGGGGAGGCTGATCGTTGGCTGGATCTCTCTCTTTCTCACGTTTTTCCTCTCTCTTGTGGGGCGGTAGGCCTTTTATAGCTGTCTGAGTCCGCGAGCTCCCTTGCGTGAGTCTGTTTATGCAGCAAGGGATTTGCAAGATCTCCTTACGCAGCAATCTTTTGCGTAACCAGGAGAGGGAACGGCGCTGCGGTTTTGCTTGCACACGCACACATGTGCATCAACGTGTGAGGCTGACGTGGCTTGGGTCGGTTTTGGATGGCCGACAGACTGAACGATTTGGATCTCTTCGTAGACCAGTTACAATGGCCCACTACATCTTCAAATAGACGTCGTTTGTTTAACTACGAACGGATCCGATTCCGACTCTTTGCTGGAATCGATGGGGCCCACTTTCGATGATCTTTAAATGGATTTAGGTCGTTTACTTGTTTTTCAGGGTCGGTTTAGGCCATCACTCATGATTTGAGATGGCTCCGCGTTTTGGGTGGGTCACACCGCTAATCAACGTGGTGTTATGGTTACCTGTCATTGCGAGCTCGTGCGTATGCATGGATGCACATGAGCACCATGGTTTTGGTCGAATTCCCCTCTCGGACACGTTGGACGGTCCGGATCATCCATCCGGATGAAGGTGGTGGGCCACCATTCGTCCCAGCAGACGATCATCTGCACGGACGCGAGAGAGGAGAGAGAGACTCCCTCTCAAATTCAAGATCCGTCGGGTCAATCTATTTTGACCGGAAGTTCCGATCCAGTGCACTACGGTAACACGTATAGGATGTACACATGCTTTATAGGTGGGGTCTACCGAGATGTCTTTGGGAAATCTACACCGTCCATTCATCTTTCCATCTAACTTAAGGGTTTGAGCCCAAATTTGAAACATATCCAAGGATCAGGTGGACCGCACCACTTGAATAGTGGTTATTTGTGATTTCCACCGTTTGAAACTTGTCTAGGCCCTATAGGGATGCTTGTTCATCATCCAATCTGTCCATAGGATTATACAGACTTATATGAAGGGAGGTATATCTTAATTTGACTACCCGTGACCATTATTGGACATCAAAATCAACGATTAAGGGGCTGATTTGTTGATTGGGTATCTTCTACAATGATCCAAGGGCTGAAATTCTACATGTACGCTTAATTTAGGATTCCTATGCATGGTATAAAAATTCAAGTTAATCGGATAGTGGGAACTACGTGATCTAGAATTCAATTTTAGATTAATGGCATTTTCGTAATTATTGTTGATCTAAGAGTTTCATGAAATCTAGTGGGTTTACATGGTTGTAGGCACGTTTCTAATTCATTCTTATAAAACAACTTATGCCTAAATCATCATGGATGAAGGGTTATTCATTATTTTAGTTAACGGAACGAGTACGTATTACACTACGTGATCAACGGTCGGATGAATTGATCTATGGAATGGAGGTCATTCCCAATGGTTAGATCCATGTCAGTTAATAGATGTAAAGCTGGGATAGTTAGATTTGTATCGTACGTGTGTACATATTACATTAACTTCTTGGTAACACTCAAGACTTTCAATACACGGGTATTGAAAAGTTTGGGGCGTTACACTTACTGTCACGCCCCAAACTCGGAAAGCGGGCTCACAAAATTTTCGATCGCTGAATCCGGCACCGACAGCCTCCGTAGTTCCCTATTCTCGGCTCCCAGTGCCCATTCGTCAGTTTCCGATCCTGGGATGTTACGAGGAGAATTTTCAATGTCAGTTTGATTTATAATAAGCATAACAAAAGGCATAACACACAAACAACAACCAAAAACTCCATCACATTTTCACTATGATCAAAAACTTTACAAGTACAATGAGCATAAAGGGAAATACAATAATAATAGACAAAAGCTCCAAGATGATCTGCTATGCTCTCCTGCCTCAGCGCTGCTGCGGTCCAACGTCACCTGCACGCAACGGTCGTGCATAAGCTTATAAAAAGCTTAGAGGGTGGTGAAAGTATGTGATCAAGGTAGTAATACAATTATGTAGTATCAGAGTAATGTGGAATATGCTGACGAATCCATGAATACTATTAGCCGTACCAAGGCTATGCGATGTAAGGCATGAATGATGTCGGCCATACCAAGGCCATGCGATGCGAGATGCAACTCAAGCATACGAATCTTCATCTAAGTCCACATATCAATACAGCTCAACTCTGGAATATAACCGGAGTCTAGTACACTCCAACCAGGTTGCCGCCCTATTGTGCACAACAAGGTGACTGGAAAAGACCTCACTATCCGTCTGTCAATATCGGACTCAGCTCGTCGATAGCGGACCCATTCCTCGAGCTGGTCAGACTCAGCCTATCTTTGCCCCCTCCTCTCAGGAGGGTAAGGCTGCACCCCCTTCCAACCGACCACGACACAGTGAAAAGCACAGCCTCCTGGTAATCAACGCTCATGCATCCACCAGTCTAGACTTTGGAGTAACCTCCTGGTACCATAAGGGTTTAGGAACTTTCACCTAGGGATATTTATAGCACCCCATGTAAAACAAAATTTTTGGTATCCAATCCTGCCAACCACAATACGCCTGTGGTGGTTATGGCCCTGATGTCACTAGGGCGTACAGTAACTATGTCACGCAATGCAAGATGCATGAATCACTCAATCCAGTCATACAGCAAACATATGCGTATCGCACGCTCATGTAAGGCAACTCCGCCTATCAGGGAGCCCATAAACAATCTACTCGAAGGCATGTGCTATGATCAATCACTCATCTCATCACAAGCATGCAGATGATGCGTATGGACATATATCATGATGCTATGTTGTTACATAATCGATAATCGAAATCGGTAATCGAAATCGGTAAATCAAATACGGTGAATGGGGCCCACTTATTTGGGTTAACCCACGAAGAGATTGGGCCTAACAAGGCCTAAGGGAAGGTCACAATGACGACATTTAACCATCATTGCCCATTAATGTGGACATCTAACCAACATTGCTCCCACGGCATGACCGCTAAAAACATTATTACATACATCATGGTGGAATCTCAATCAAATGGGCCGAATCAATAGACTGCATCGAATTAGGCCGAATCGATGGGCCGAATCAATTGAGCCGAATATATATCAAAATCGAGCCCACCCCTATGTAGTTTGAGATCCGACCTATTCATAAGTTAGCATAGAGATGGATGAAGTGAAAACAAATATCAATTTAATTGGAAACTACCGTGGTTCATAGGAGTTTGAACGGTGGATGTCACGATCCACTATTTAAATGGTGGGGTCCACTTGAACCTTAGATCTAACCCATTCTTTTGCTCACGCCATAAAATGATATTTCAAATAGTTGGACGATTTGTATACAACACATGCATCATGGTGGGTGGCATAATTAGATGACATGGATGGATCAGGTGGGACCCAGGCATCTTGCTGCAGTGTACAGTAGCAAACTTGTCGCCGTGTACGACAGCTGCTGGTGCAGAGGTGGGTCCCATGTAGGGCCCACAATTATATATATATATATATATATATATATATATATATATATATATACATATATATATATATATGAGATATACAATATAATATATATTATATATATACAACTGCTACTAGTGCAGCTTTTAGCATTAAAGGGGGTAGGGCCCACCCTCATATGTAATATAATATTATATAATATTATAATATACTATATAATATATTATATTATATATTATATTAATATAGTATAATATATTAATATTATATATATATATATATAAATTGAAAACGTCCAGGCCCTGGACGGTCACAGCCGTTCAAGGGAGGCCCCACACGTGGGGTGGGTCCCACCGTCCAGGGATGGTGGAGGTCCCACACACACATGATGGTGTGGCCCACTCCAAATGGATGGACGGCGTGGTTGGGTCCTATGGACCCTACTGTCAGGTCACACTTCACTGTCAGCCTCCTCCACTAGGCATTCAATGCTAAGACCCCAGCGTTGAAAGGAGGTATCTTTCACTCCGCCTACCACTGGAGCTATGGATCTGGGTATGCACACGCACCAAGGAGGGCCCACACGGGCATGGGTCCCACCTTCCAGGGGTGGTGGATGGTCTGGATAAAGCACATACACCATGGTGTGGCCCATCAAAAAGGATGGACGGCGTGGATGGGTCCCATGGACCCCACCGTCAGCACCCACTCCACGGTTAGCACA
This sequence comes from Magnolia sinica, assembly GCF_029962835.1. NCBI lineage: Eukaryota > Viridiplantae > Streptophyta > Magnoliopsida > Magnoliales > Magnoliaceae > Magnolia > Magnolia sinica. The sequence goes on from NC_080576.1 coordinate 37,699,540, forward strand.
CCCACTGCCAGTACACCTCCACTGTCAGTTAACACTTCACTATGGTGCACGTCTAGCATCCCTAGACGCTGGATTGTGGATCCAACACAGGCGTCATGGTGGGTCCCACTTAGACGTGGCCCACCATATTTAGATTTATCTGATATTTGTGTTCTCCTACATCCAGGCCCACCTAAAGATGGTCAGCAAGGTGGGCACTACGGATGGGATGGCATGGATCATACATCATAGTGGGGTCCACAATACATGAGAAAGAGAGAGAGAGAGATAGAGAGACATCACTTAGGATGGAGGGGCCCCGCCATTATGGGCCCCTCTTTGATACAAAGCCTTCATCAAGGTGGGTCCCATCATAAGTGGGCCATTACATCATAAAAAGATAAAGAAATGAAGATCCAAGATCACCCACCGTCTCCTTCTTGCTCCCTTGGCTTCCTTCGCTCCTTGGCTTCGATCCTAATTAACGAAGGAGATGGAATTTGGATGGTTGAGATGGGAGATAAGGGGGTAGGAAGTGGGCCACACAAAAAGTTCTCTTGGAGGGCTAGGGAGGCTTGGGATTTTTCTTGCTTGGAAAGTGGTTTGAAAAATGAGAGAGAGAGAGAGGATTGTAAAGAGAGAGGGAGAGAGATGGGTGATGGAGTGATGGATGCGATGAGTGATGGGTGTAAGAGACTTTTTAACTTTAGGGTAGATTGTGTAAGAAGGGGTATGGGCTTGTAAGAAACTTTTGACTTTAGGGGTTGCTTGGTAAAGGGTGAGAGGTGATGTGTACTTGACATGTACATTACCCTTAATGGGATTGATTGATGGATTGAGGTGACATGTTGTAGAGATTCTCTTAGGTTTTCCAACGCACGGCGTTTTCCTCGAACTGAACGCGGGCCCACATCTCCTGGCTTGGGTATCGCCTCGGTGCACGAGTTGCGACATGGGAACCACGACGACATTGCGGTGGCGGGTAGAAGTCTCGGGTCGAGTCGACTCGAGTTGACAGCGTATAACTCAGGGTCACGCGCAAACGTTGAATAAAGGTCGAAGGTTGCCGAAATTTGACCGAGAAGATCGCGAAAGCCTACGAAATGGTACGGTCTAGGATATGGGGCTTACACTTACAGCCCCTACCCTCGGGCGGATAAGGTCACACCCATTTTCAACCAATAATGAGAAAGTGGGAGATACGACCTACCGGTATTTAGCACGTAAACGCTCATGTTATCCACTCAATCTCGACGTTGAAGTATCCCACTTATACCACAAGAGTTTAGGGACTTTCACTCAAGGACATCCATAGTGCTCAAGTGCTAGAACAGATATTTTCGATATTCAATCCAGTCATCCATGATATGCCGGTGGAGGCCACAACCCCGATGTCGCCAGGGTGCAAAAATGTTCGTGACATACAGGATACGAAATGCATGAGTCATACTACCCAAGTTATGCACCAAACATGCGCATACCGCACGATCATGTGGGGTGACCCTATCCCATATAGAGTCCCCTGAGTTTCTCAAGCCGATGGATATATGCTATGAAAAATCGTCATACATAATGAGCATACAAATTATGCGAATGAGCATATAATTCGGCATGATATCATTACACTGAGCATGTTATCATTGTGTCTTATTAGGCCAAGTACACTTGCATGTTATCTGACATATCATGTGATAATTGACCTTAATTATCACATCATATACATAGAGCGAGACCCGAACGACAGGCGCCACTAGAAATGTAAATGTCTATGTGGCATGGCCCACTTAAGACTAGAATTGGCCCCATACTTAGGCATGTACACTTAAAGGAGGTAACAAAACAGATGTACTATTTAGATTATATATATATATATATATAGGAAGAACCATGGCAGGCCCTTCAGTTTGGTTGGATAACAATTAAACATTACGGTGAGCCTAGGAAGATTTCCAATGGCATGCACCTGACCACCTCTAGTTTTATGTTGTGGCCCACTCAAATTCAAGCACCACGCCCCTACGAAGATGGATGGTAGGGTAGCCAACACATCCCTCCAAGTGGGATCCTAAAATAGGCCTGAGAAATAAACACCAAAGAAATCTAAGGAAGGTTTCAACAATAGACATCATTGTCCTGATTATTTCCTGCAGTACAGCCCACCTGACATCTGGATTGGCCAGACGTTTGGGCTCCTAACCTAAAATGATTTGGCAAAATAGATGGGCGGCATGGAAGAAATACATGCACCATGGTGGGTCCCATGAGTGGGCCCCCATTCCACGCCCTGGTGGGCATCCGCTCAACCTTTAGATGCTGGCAACAGTGCCATTTATATATTTAGTTTATATATATATATATATATATATATATATATATATATATATATATTTATATATATATATATATATATATGGGAAATGGTTCTGTGCGGTCAAGCTCATGGGAAGAACTTTCCATGAGGTTGAGCTGTGTGGACCTCACCGTAATGCGTGTCAAACATCTACCCCATCAGTCAGATGCACTATCCCATAGTGGACCTCGGGATTAAAAATCGAGTCAATCCGTGACTTGTGTGGGCCACACCACATACAAAAGTTGAGAGGGGTTTCCAGCCATGAAAACATTCATAATCATTTGTTGGGCCTACCGAGATATGGTTCACAAATCCAGCCCATCCATTATGTGTCCCACTTGGATGAGGGGTCAGACCAAGTTTCAGACACATCCAAATTTCAAGTGGGCCCATACAGCTCGACCTCATGGGAAGTTCCGATGAGCTCGACCGCATAGAACCTTTTCCATATATATATATATATATATATATATATATATGGAAAAGGCTCTATGACCTCATGGGAAGTTCCCATGAGCTCGACCGCATAGAACCATTTCCCATATGTGTGTGTGTGTGTGTGTGTGTGTGTGAGCCGTGTGGAAATGGTTCTATGCGGTCTACCTCATGGGAACTTCCCATGAGGTCGAGCTGTGTGGGCCCATGTGATGCGTGTTAAACATCTACCCATCAGTTAGATGCACCATTCCATGGTGGGCCTCGAGCTTAAAAATCAAGTCAATCCACGACTTGTGTGGGCCACATCACATACAAAAGTTGAGAAGGGTTACCCTCCCATTAAAACATTCATAATCATTTGTTGGGCCCATCGAGATGTGGTTCACAAATCCAGCCCATCTATTGTGTATCCCACTTGGATGAGAGGTCAAACCAAGTTCCAGATGCATATAAATTTTAGGTAGCCCCCACCAAGTGCTTTTATATGTTTTAGACATGTCTTCACATGATTTTAGATCGTATGGCCCACCTGAGTTCTGTATATGGCTGATTTTTGGGATATCCCCTAATTTAAAGGGAACCCATCAAATTCACGTTGCTGATGTTGACACACATCATGGTGGAGCCCACATAGCTCGACCTCATGGGAAGTTCCCACACTGCATAGAACCATTTCCTATATATATATATATATATATATATATATATATATATATATATATATATAGAGAGAGAGAGAGAGAGAGAGAGAGAGAGAGATGCTCACACACAACTAGTTGGACCATCTAAATTGGTCCAACTAGTTGTGCATTAAATGTCAAAGATTCCTCTTTTCATCTGCATGTAATGGGCTATATGTGAGGATATGTGACATTGAGTCTTACATAAGTATGATGGAAATTATGTGTCATAGATCCAACCCATTCATTAAATAGGGCCCACTAATGAAATTTTATGTATTAAAAATTAATAAATTTTCATCACCACTACAGTCACATATGTAACTTGAATCTGGACTATTGGAATGGATTTTTAACAGTTTGTTTTTTCTTGTAGATGATATCTTTCTATTGATCACAAAAAAAAAAGAAAAGAAAAGAAAAATTCCTTCACATGCTTACAATGGACCCTACCTAATTAACGGACCGGATTTCCAATATATGTGGCACATCACCCGAATATATCACATGTGCACAACTTCTTTAGTCATCCCATTTCTTTAAAAATATTCCTCTTTTTTTTTTTCTCTTTATTTAATGAGTAGTTAATGCTAGCAAACCATGATAGTTATTTTAATTAACAAATTGGATTTGCTTGCTTGGGTGGCACCCACTATAACATTAATAAGGAATCCACCCACCCATTAGGTGAGTCACTTCATGTTAGATCCAGTGCAAAAATACTGGCCCCATCCTTGGCTCACGTGAACCACATAATTGGAAAAAGTGTAGATAGAAAGCTCACTGTTCAAACTCTTTCCTTTGGTGTGGCCCACTTGAATCACTTATGGGCCTTTTTTTTGTTCGAGTCCTAATATTTGGTGTGGTAGCTAATGGTTGGATTTGATTTTATATTCTCATCATGATGGGCCCTATAAAAATCAAGGGCAGACATCTTTCTCAACTGTTTCAATTGATATGGACCGCTTAAATCATAGATTAACATGATTTTTTTGCTTCTGAATCCAATAAGGGATTATACATCTAATGATCAGAGTGGATCTCTGAACACCTCACAGTGGGCCCCTTAAAAATGAAGGTGGGCGTATGCTAAAACTATTGTTAGTTCCGAGAAAATGGTTTAGTTTCGTAGGAAGTGGATTAAGTATTAGCCGAGTAACACCATGGTGTTTCCCTAACCATGGGCTCATCATGATGTATGTGTTGCTTATCTACGCTGTCCATCAGTTTTTACGGATAATTTTAATACAAATTCCAAAAAAAAGGTAGATTCAAATCTCAAGTGGACTACACCACAGGAAACAGTGGACATTTAACGTCCAACATTAAAACATTCCTAAGGTTCATTATAATGTTTATTTTTCATCCAACCTGTTCATAATGTCACATAAACGTGGATGAAGGGAAAACACAAATGTCAGCTTGATCCAAAGCTTCCATGTCCCTTGAAAAGTTTTAAATGGCAGGCATTGAATCCCCGCTGATTTCTACGGTGTGGTTCACTTGAGATTTGAATCTACCTTATTTTTTACTTTATCTCCTAAAATGATCTTGGAAAAAAAGATGGATGGTGTGGACATAACACATACATCATGTTAGGGGTTGTAGACTTTTGCCATGTTAATGCATTAGGGACTTGATCTGAACTACACCATGCAACTGGAGTCCAGAGTAATGACACTTTATTAGGGGTGTACACAAACTGAGCTAGCTCGATTAGCTCGCTCAACTTGACTCGAAAAAGCTCGATTTGACTCGGTTCAAAGCTGACTTCGAGGTGAGTCAAGCTGATTTTTTGAGCTCGAAAATGAGTTCTAGCCGAGTTCAAGCAGGCCCCAGCTCAACTTGACTCAGATCAAATCCAGCTCGAATCGAACTCGGATCGAACCAGTTCAGTGACTCGATCACTTTGCCATTGATGTTGCTTACCAAGTGTTTGATAAAATGACTCAACGAAATGTGGCTGGTGGCAAGGAAGATATGTACATGAAACAAATACCCTTTTTCTCTTTGTTTTTATTGATTTTTATGTTGCTTAGAAGGTGTTTGATAAAATACATGTAAAACCATTGCCTTTCTTTGTAAAACAGTGGGATTTTGAAGTTGCAGTTCAGGTGTTTGTGAAAATATCTCAATGGCGAACTCGGCTCAATCTTGGCTCAAACTCTGCCCGAGTTGGCCTGAGCTATTGTAAGGCCCGTATCCTAGTCCTTATTGTTCCGTCGACTTTCACGATCCTTCCCGACGAATTCCAGCAACCTACGACTTATAATCAACGTTTGCGCGCGACCCTAAGTCATATCCCATAGATTTGAGTCGACTTAATCCGAGATTTGTACTATTGCGACCGCACTGTCGCCATGGTTTCAACGACGCGTTTTACACACCGATTCGATACCCTGGCCAGGAGATGTAGGCCTGCGTTTATTTCGAAGAAACGTCGTACATATGCAAACCCAAGAGAATCTCTACAACCCATCTCATCAATCAATCAATCAATCAGAGTACACACCCATGCTTTCTTTCCCCCCAAGACAAGCAACTACCCTAAGTCAACTCCCAAGTCAAGTACACCCATCACTCACACCCATCACCTCTCTTACAACCACCATTTCTCTCTCTCTTTCTCAACACATTTTCCAAGCAACAAAAAAAAAGTGGACGTCCAAGCATTTCAAGGAGAGAAAAGTGTGTGTGTGGCCCACTACCCACCCCAAGATCCATCATCCTTGCCCTTCAATCCTCATCACCTTCCATTAAAGTGAGACACAAGGAGATTAGCGTTTCATCGAACCAAGAAAATTGAACGGTGGGTGCTTTATTGGCCTAGATTTAATGCTTTGATGATGGGCCAAGTGAGGCTTACCAATTGATGGTATGGATTTCACTTTGGACCCTAAATGTGGCCGATGGCCCACCATAATTCACATGATTATTCCATGATGGGGCCATTCTCCATGGACCCCATCATGATGTTTACTTTCTAGTTTGAAAGGGGTCATCTAGACCTTCCATTTTGGTGAAGAAGGAATCTCCACCATTGATTTTGATTTGGTAGGCCCACATGTATTGGGACCCACTTGATGTATGATTGAAATGCATGGAAAGAGAGGGCTCATAGTGGCGGAGCCCTCCATCGCACGTCTCTCTCTCTCTCTCTCTCTCTCTCTCTCTCTCTCTCTCTCTCTCTCTCTCTCTCTCCTTCCTTCCCATATGTTATGGCCCACCTTGTGATATGTTTCATATCCATATCATCCACCTTCATGGGACCCACTTGATGGACGTGTTGGATCTACACCGTCCAAGCCATGTGGGCCCTACCTTAATGGTGAGGGAAAAACACAAATATCTGATTGATCCAAATCAAGTGGGCCACATCCATGTGGGACTCACCTTGATGATGATACACACACACACACACACACACACACACACACACACACACACACTGTCCGTCCAGCATCCCTGGACGCTGGACATGTTCAATGAATGTGAATAGACAGTGGGATGTACTAACAAAAAATATATATATATATATATATATATATGTTTGATTCTTTTGGCTTTTTGGGTCGGTTGCTCATGCAGGGCCCACCTTGATGTATAAACTTGACCCACGTCGTCCATCCCATTCCCCAGCTCATTTTAGGCGTTGAGCCGAAAAATAAAGTTAATCCGAATATCTGGTGGGCCGTATCTTGGAAAATAGTGAGTTTTTCATTAAAATCCGCTACAGCCCACTCTAATGTTCCTACAAACCGAAACATGCTGAATATTAGACTTGTTTGATCTATCATGAGTTATAGAATCCAATGGATGGAGCAGATCCTCCTGATGTGGGCCCCACCTGGGAAAAATTGTGGAAAAACTTGTTTAAAAAAAATACAAAGGCAGCAGGCGCTGCCGCTGACGTCCAGAGGATGCTGCAGTAGAGTCCTGCTACGTGGTGCAGCGTCCTGTGCCGCTAGGTGGAAAGGGACCAGGGACCGTGGGTCCCAGCCATGGTGATGCATGTGTTTTATATATGTCGTTCATCCATTCTGCAGGGACAATGGGTCCCACTGTTGTTTAACATCAGCAAGATCTGTGGGACCCACGTAGATGTATGTATACCCACACTGTCAGTCCATTTGGTGGGACCCACCTCTGATGTCATTAACGCCTGCAATTTCAGTGGGTCCTAATCATGAGGAATGCATTATATCTAAACCGTCCATCCAGTTGGCGAGCTTGCCTTATGGCTTGAGGCAAATGAGGCAGATCTGCCTATCAGGTGGACTACACTGCAAAGATCAGTGGAAGATGATCATCCACCATTGAAACCGTCCAGGGTCACAGAAGTTCTGGATTAACAGGGAATTTGTTTTCCCTCTTAATCCAGGCCTTTAAGACCTTATGATTAGATTGGGTGGAAAATAAACTTCATGGTGGGCCCTGTGATTTGTTTAACAGTGAGAATTATTATCTCCACTACTATTTGTGATATGGTCCAAGTGATCCTTCAATAAGACTCTTTTTTTTGGAATTTATGAGGCCCGTTGTTGAGGCCCACCCTTGATGTGTATACGGCCTGTTGTCAAGGCCCACCTTGATATATATGAGGCTCATGTTATGAGGCCCATTTGATGTATTGGAGGCCCATGGGTCGAGGCCCAATGGGATGTACATAAGGTCCATTGCAATGTGTGATTCCACCATGGTTTATGTTATGATGTTTATAGCGAGCTACGCCTTGGGAGCAATGATGGTTTGACTCCCACAGAACAATGTTGGTTAAATGTTCGCATTGTAACTCTCCTTAGGGCCCATTGATAGGCCCATACTTGTTGTGTGTAGGCCGTCTAGGCCCATCCTCGTTATGAAGAAAGTTCATCACCACATAACATGCTTAGTATAACTTCATGATTCATGCCCATACACATCATATGTATGCTTGATATGAGGAGTGACTGATCATAGCATATGTCATTGAGCAGATTATTTATGGGACTCACTGATAGGAGTTACGCACATGAGCGCGTGGTACACGCAGGATTGCTGCATGACTGAATAGCGTGATTCATGCATCTCGCAATTGTGTGTCATGATCATTGTACGCCCTAGCGACATCAAGGTCGTGGCCTCCACAAGCACACCGTGGATGACCTTATCGGATACCGAAAATACTTGGTTCTAGCACTGTGGGTACTTGGGATGTCCTTGGGTGAAAGTCCCAGTACCTTTTTGGTACCAGGAGATGCTCCAACGTCTAGACTGAGTGGATACACAAGCGCAAGAGTGCCAAATACCAGTAGGCCGCGTCTCCCACTTTATCGTGGTCGGTTAGAAGGGGGTGTGGCCTTATCCACCCGAGTGAGGGGATTATAAGCTAGACTGAGTTTGACCAGCTCGCAAATGAGTCCGCTATCAACGAGCCAGATAGGTATTGGCAGACTACTGGTCAGACGGATAGTGTGGTCTATTCCACTTACTGAGTTGTGCGGCTAGGGAGGCGGCAGTCAGTGTGAAGTGTATTAGACCTTGGTGATATTCCAAAGAGAAACTGTATTGATATGTGTACTTGATGAGCACTGGCATGTCATGCTTTGCATCTCGCATATGACATTTGGTTACGTAGGCCTCGCATCGCATGGCCTTGGTATGGCCGATAGCATTCATGCCTTGCATCACATAGCTTTGGTACAGCTGATTGTATTCATGGACTTACCCGTATATTTTCGCATTACTCTAATATTATATACTTGGTGCTTTCCTTGCGCACACACTTACACCACCCTCTAAGCTTTTGTTAGCTGATGCACGACCGTTGCGTGCAGGTGACGTTGGTTCGCAGCAGCGCTGAGGCAAGAGCGCGCATCAGATTATTTTGGAGCTTTTTGATCACCTTGTATTTCCCTTTCCGCGTTGTACTTAAAGCTTTTGATATAGTGGATATGTGGTGATGTTGTTTTGTGACTGGTTATGCTTGTGGTTATGCTCCATTATAAAAAATAAAAAATAAAAATTATATTGAAAATCTTCCTTATAGGATCTCAGGATCGGAATCTGGCATATGGGTGCCAGAAGTCGAGAATGGGGCACTACGAAGGCTGTCAGCGCCAGATTCGGTGATCGAAAATTTTGTGAGCCTGTTCTTCGAGTTTGGGGCGTGACAGCTGCTGACCGAACCGAGCCAAGCTGGCCAGTTAGGCTCGAGGACCAAGCCGAGTTCGAGCTGAGGTCAGCCGATGGCCGAGACGAGTCAAGCTGAGGCCTACTCGAATCGGTTCGACTCTATGTACACCCCTACACTTTATACATTGGAAGTAGATTAGGTGTCGCCTTAACCTCACCTAACGTGGTGCGTACCTGATCGTGGGGCCAACTTGATGCATGTATTGTATGTCCACATCCTCCATCCGTTTTTCCAGCTACCTTAAGGCATGAATAATAATTAAAAAAAAAAATCAAACAGATAAAATCTTAGAGTCAGTGATGAGTGTCACTATCACCCGATACTTCCACTTCCTGTGGTGCCATCCACTTGAGCTTTGATTTTCCTGACTTTTAGGCTTATACCTAAATGGTATGGCAAAATAGATAGACGGTGTGGATAAAACCCATACATCACGATGGCCCCTCAGAGCCCTTGCCCGTTCCTAGCTAGTAGTGGCGCGGTTAGTACCCAAACGACATTCCTTAGCACAGAAACGAATCCAATTCCCGCGGATTGAAAAGGCCCGTGCCATGGGAATTCCTTCCAGGGGAAGCCAAGTGGGGCCCATTGTGATATTTGTAACAAATCCATCCTACCCATCCATTTTTTACATCATGTTAGAAAATAGGACAAAAACTGAAATAGATCCAAAACTCATCTGAGCCACACGAAAAATGGGTAAGGGAATGACAACTGTTGAAACCTTCCTATGACTCCCGTGATATTTATATGCCATCCATACTGTTAATAAAGTCATTTATACTGGCATGATCTAGCAAAATTGGCCCATGTCCTGACATGATCTGGCAAATTAAATTGATGGATGAATAAATTTATCACAAACATCACGGTTGGTCCTACCTATCTTCTCTTAATAAGAAGGCTTTATTAGGAAATGCACCTCCATTTCCAATTGCATACGGATAAAGAGCATTAAATGAGGAGAGATAACATTAAGTAAAGAAGAAGAGAGAAAGAAAGACTTATTTTCAAAGAAAATGGATAATTAGACAAATTATGCACTCGTGAATTCTTGTGAAACACTGTATGAATAAAAATTCAGTCTATTGATCAAGCGAGGTTCCTTGTAAGTGTGTGTAGAACATAAAATATTATTTTTTTGTGATTAACAGAATGATATTTTTTCATAAGAAAATAATGTTATTAGAAATCTATTTCAACTGTCCCAATATAACTCAAATGTGTGGTTCCAATGATAATGATCATTTACTAATTTTTGCCAATAAAATTTAATAAATGAGACCTATTTGATGAACTAGCTGGATCGATGATGCTTATTCCTATTGTACCTATATCAGATTTGATGCCATATAGGGAATGATAGGTGATTAAAGAAATAGGTGATTAAAGAGAAATAATTTTGCTACTTAATACACAGCTAGTTGGACCAATTTGAATGGTCCAACTAGTTGTGTGTGAGCATATCTCTCTCTCTCTCTCTCTCTCTCTCTCTCTCTCTCTCTCTCACACACACACACACATATAACATTTTCATCCAACTAGCTGTGCATTTAATGAAAACTTTCTTCTTAAATAATGTAAGTGCTTTCATTGTCTACTAATTTCATTTTAGCGTAGAAAAGTGGCCACGCCTTGGGTGGGCCATCATGGTGTTAATGTAAAATCAACCCCGACCATCACGTATGTCACTCCATTTTAGAGTAAGTTCTCAAAATTTATCTCCATCGAATCAGTGGGCATGGAAAGGTTCACCCTCCGAACAGTTTCCCCTAGTGTGGCTCACATGAATGATATATAAATCTGATTTTTGGGACCTAGGCTTACTTTTCTTATGACATCTAATGGTTGGAATAGATTTCAAAGTTTCGTCGTGATTGGCCCGGTAAAAATCAAGGGTAGATGTCTCTCCCCTAATTATTCTCATTGGTGTGGCCCATTTGAATTGCTGTTTAGCCTGATATATTGACACTACGCCTATTACTTGATTATACATCTAATGGTCCGAGTGGATCTTACATACATGTTAAGTATATCCATTAAAAAAAATTAAAAATAGGAGTGGAAGTCCATGATATATGTGTTTCCAAAACACTAGTAGTACACGTATTTTAAGGTCGGAAGTTAATGCCGGTAAGTCATAATGCTTGCTGTTGCCGATTAGCTCCTTAACCTGAAGTGATGTCACGCGTTCTGTGGGGCCCACCATGATGTATGTGTTGTATCCACACTGTTAATACATTTGGAGAGATCATTTTAAGGCATGAGTCAAAGAATGATGTAGATCCAAAGCTCAAGTAAACCCCACCACAGAAAACAGTGGGGAGAATGACACTCACCGTCGATACCTTCATAGGGCCCACTATGGTATCTATTTGATATCCAACCTGTTTATAAGTTAACACGGACATGGAATAAGGGAAAACACCAATATCAGCTTGATCCAAAACTTATGTAGCCTCAAGATGTGTTTTAAGGGTAGGCATTCAATCCCCACTGTTTTCTGTGGTGGGATCCATTTGCGCTTTTGGATCTGCCTGGTTCTTTGTCTAATGTCGTAAAGAAATCTTTCCAAATGAATGAATGGTGTCACCATGGTGGGGCTACAGAACGTTACATCACTTCAGTAGCGAGACTCGCTTAGCTAATCAGCTAGCGTCAATGCTGGCGGAGAAGGGGAACGGATCGACTACTCCCCTGCCACTGCCAGCCAGTGATCAGTGCTCCGTCGGCCATACCATGATGTATGTGTTTCATCCATGCAGTATGTCTATTTTTCTAGATTATTTTATGATATAATATAAAAAATGAGGTATATCCCAATCTCAAGTGGACCATATTACAGGACACGGTGATGAATTAACATTAATGTTGACCATTGAAAAATTTTGGGGGCCATAAAAGTTTTAGATCAAGATGATATTTGTTTTTTTTTTCCCTTCATTGGGTCTGTATGGGCTAATCAACGGATTGGATGTCAAATAAACAGTACAGTAGACCTTAGGAGGATTTAAATGGTATATATCCAATGACTATTGTTTTCCTGTGGTGTGGTCCACCTGAGATTTATTTCCCTCTTATTTTTGGTGTAAAGTGCTAAAATGATTGGTAAAAACAGTTAAATGGAATGGATGAAACACTTACATAATGGTGTGGCTCACAGGATACTGACCTGGTGGTTAAATTAGAGAGCATTAAATAAGAAAAAAGATGTTAAATAAGGAGAGAGAAGAAAAGGTTGAGTGTTTACAAAGAAAATAATGGGGACACTATGAAAACTGTACATATATGATATATTTGGGTGATGCACCATATATATATATATATATATATTATCAATAGTACGATATCATCTGCAAGAAAAGTAAGTTGTTAGAAACCTACTCCAACATTTCAGATTCAAGTTACATATGTGGCTCTAATGGTGATGAAAAATTATTAAATTTTAGTACATAAAATTTCATTAGTACACTCTATTTAATAAACGGGTTAAATTTATGACACATAATTCCTAACATACTCATGTAAAACTCAACGTCACATATCCTTACATGCGGATGACCATATGAATTTTGACATTTAAAGCACAACTAGTTACAGTTGTGTGTGAGCATTTCTCATATATATTTATATATATTCCACCATCGAGTGGGCCCCATTTAAATGATCCAATCCGTCCAGCGGATGGGCCAGCTCGAGGAGTACAATGAAATCTTAGTGGGATTTGTTTGGACGAATACGCAGCCCACAGTGGACCTTGGAATGTTTCAACAGCTTGACATTTGTTTCCCTCAAAGCAGCAGACTCAAAAGTCAGAATTGTCTAATTTTTAGCCCATGGTCTAGAATGATACGGAGAAACAGATGAACAGAGAGGATTACACATAAACAGAACGGGTCTCATGTGTGAGACCCATATTTGCCCATCATGGTTCCCTCCCAGCACGGCATCAAGGTGCTTGGCTCTTTTATTATAATTATAATTATTATTCTTTTTTTCCACCATCAAAGTGGGACCCATACATATGATCTACTCTGTCGACCATTTTAGCCTGCTCTAACGGGTCTAATAGGTTCTGAGTTGGACTGATTTGGATGAACAAAGAGCCCACGGTGGGCCTTGGAAGGTTTCAACAGTCAGGAATTGTTTCGCGTGCAGCCCACTAAAAAAATTCAGTTTGGCCTTATATTTTGGATCATGTATTAAAATGATATGGAGAAACCGGTGGATGGCTTGGATTAAACATATACATCAAGGTGGATCCCACCAGTGGAGACGCCCCTCCCACGCATGGTTGAGGTGAGTGGTGCTCCAACCCACTGTCGCCTCTGGTGTGGTCCGTTCAATGGCTGGATTAGCCCGACGTTTGTATTCTATGGTTAACTTGAACCGGGAAACAGATGGATGGTGAGGATCTAATAAATACAGCATCGTGGGTCCCATGAGTTGAAACCCACCCCAATCTTCCCATGCATGGGCGTCTCTGACAGGGAGCTTCCCAGTGTCTTGCACCTTACGGTGTAGCCCAATCTAGAGTTTTATCAGCTTCAGTTTTGAGCCCAATAGCCAAAATGATCTGAGGAAGTGTATGGAGGGCGTGGATGGAGCAAATACATTAAGTTGGGTCCCATAAGTGGGGACCCACTCATCCAGGCGGTACTCAGCAGAAGCTGTTTGCATCCAGCAGCCACGACTGCTGAGGGGTGGTGGGGTCCACCTAGACAAATCCACTCCATTCATCAGATTGGGCAGGTCATTGTAGGCCAATGGGCTTTTGTTCAAACTAATTTCAGTGGTTTCCCACCATCCAACAGTGTTGTCCATATCCACATGTTAAATGACAAATAAATATCACGGCGGGCCACAGAAGGTTGTCCGCGCTGTGATAGTGTGCAAGGCATGCTTTCCATCATGTGGGGCCCACCTTCAATATACATTGCTCATCATGTAGAGCCCATCTTTGATGTGGGTTGTCCATCACGGGGGGCCTGCCTTGGATGCGGGTCATTCATCATTAGGAGCCACCTTCAATGCCAACTGTTCATTATGTGGAGCCCACCATGATCTGAATCATCCATAATGCTTGGGCCACCTTCAATATCAATTGCCCATCTTGCATAGCCCACCTTTGATGTAGACATTCCATTGTGTGGGCCCACCTTCAACGTGGGTCGTCCATCATGCGGGCTTTGAATGTGGATCATTCATCATTAGGGGATGACCTTTGAAGAGGACCGCTGATTATGTGGGGCCAACCTTCAATGTCCACTACCCATCATGTGGAGCCCAACTTCAATGTCCACTACCCATCATGTGGAGCCCAACTTCAATGTGGACTGTTGACTGTGTGGGCCTCACCTTCGATGTCGGCTGTGCATCATGCGGGCCAAGGGGAGAGAAAGTAGAAAAGTGAAAAAATAAAAAATAAAAATCATTTTTTTTTTTTTTAAATATCTATAAGCAACTTTAAGGTACTTATCACAGTAACTTAAAAAAGTAATTTTCTACTATATATATATATATATATATATATAGGTTTTACTTATGAAGTGGTATCCAAACAAGCCTTATAGTGAAGTTATGCCCAAATCGTAATTATTTTCCACAGAGCATTCGAACTATGGCATTCCAGATGGCTATTATGTTTCTTTCAAGCTCGGCTATAAATGAGTAAGACTGAAATTAGAGGGCCACGTCAGATCGCGTTATTTTATTAATTTATTTTTTTATTTTCCTTTTTATTTTAATTCACATTGAATTCTCTTGTCAGTCGAAGACTAGCCTGCTAAGCCTTACTATTCACAATGACTGATAAAACAATGACTACAAATACCCTCAACACCCTTGCAAAAGGAAAGGACAAAAAACTAACACCTTTCATGCTTCCCTCATATGAATACTAAGAAATATCATTAATATTATGGTGTAGAGCGGATCGCGGACAGTTACATGGCCAAGATGGATCAGAAAAGGCCCGGTTGACGACAGAAATGATCCAGACCATCGGACCTTAAATCGGGCGTATCTCACAATCCGGAATGAGTTATCTGACGTAAAATATATGATTTTGGGGTAGAACGAGCTACTTTAGCCAACCAACCATGCTACGCTGGGTTGCGCAAGCCGGATTTGTGAAATACCCCTGGATCGACGGTCATTTCCCTGTTTTAATTTCATTTTTACTATAAATAGTAAGTTTTAGTTTGATTATAACTCTTCATCCATCGGGCTTTAGGAATTGCGCCCAACATGAAAAGAGCTTAGAATAATTAGGAGAACGGCTTGGTGAAGCCAAATAGGACACTTATTATTTTTGGCTGAAAACCTTCCGCACTAGTAGACATCACGTCTGTCTATAAATAGTAAGTTTACTATTTATAGTAAGTCACGAATTTTAGGAGTGTTAGTTGTAGTTTGATTCTGATTTCTTTCCAATTGCTTGGTACCCCTATTTAAAGGGTTGTGAACTCATTTTTATGAATTTATTAATCAATTTCGAATTTATTAGAATTTATTTCTATTTCTTGCTTTCTTTCCTCGTGGATTCGAGAAGTCTCTGTGAGGAGTCTAGAGAAGTTCCATGGATTCGGTATGGTTATCCTCTTGAGGAATACGGTGCTTGACCTCACGTCCTCCCCTACGTCACATTATTTCCTCCTTTAACTGAATTTTTGCAATTCAATTTAGATGCTCATCCAAGCACATCCTAAAATTCATCCTTTAAATAATTTTTATTTTTTTAAAAAAAAAAAGCGTACTTTGTAGATATATAAAATCAACAATGCAAATAACTTGAATAGAATTATAACTTACACGGTTTGCCAATTCATGATGTTGGATCCTTACTCTTGCTCGGGTGGCAGACTCTCAGGAGTTTCAATACCCGGTCAAGGGTTCGAGTATACATAGGTGGTGAAATTCCACTAGCGTGAGTGTGTGGGGTGTGTGTGTGCGTGTGTTTAAAAAAAAAACAAAAAAAATATATATATTCTTGATGTTGGCCAACCCATCTCTTTAGTGTATGAAAGTGACACCAAGTGGTCATCTTCATCTGTAGAATATTTGAAGCAGTGCTCTGTTTGGATGTGATATCCAATCGAATTGCAATCATTAGTTCAGTAATTTGGAAATGACCAAACTGTAATTATATTAGCATTCATGAAAGAGTATGGTCCAATAGTGATTACATTCCTTTCGTTTAGGATGTGAAATAATTGTAAATTCATCTCGAGGGCTATATTCTCATGGACACTAAAAAATGTTATTGAATGGATACTCACAATCCAGTCCACTCATGCATTCAAACACACCTATAGAAAAATGCAAAATCACATGACATAAAGAGGAAAAGACACTTGTTATTTTAAAGAAGAAATGGATTTTATACCTTCTCATCTGTTTATAAGTATCCAATAAATTACAGCAGTAAATAGCCTTCAAATGTAAATATGCAAATCGAAATAATGTTGTAAAGCACTCAAGAACCTGTAACAGTTACAGAGTTTTCATCTCTTCTACATTTTTATGTGCAGGCTCAGTCTTCCTAAACATTATTTTAAGTTAAAGCATAACATGCCGCAACTCCAAAATGGGTGAAAGTAAAATTGAATAGCTAAGATAATGGAGCATGGACCTCTACTTGGACCCATGGTATAAATGCAAGCTAAAACTGTGTTGGTTAGCTATACACTTGAAAGCAGTCCATCTTCACATTAGTTACATCAAGTTGCAAGCACTCCGCTGTGCAGCCTAATACTAAACAGATGCTAGGATCAGTTCGGACATACACACACACCAGCTTGAGTACATAGATGCAATAGAAAATACTGATCGCTTCCAGCAATTCTCTCAACCCACATCCAGTGCATTCTCCATTTGTGTTCCAATGGACTGCAATGATGAAGAACTGTAATTGGTTTTCTTCACAAAATATCCATGTTCTTGAGTGAAATACAGCTCACAGGTCGGTATCCTCAAGGGTGTGAGAAATCCATACTAGGGCAGTGTATAGCTTCTGTTTCTCTGCCTCTCCTTCACGCATCAGGTCCTAAGTTTTCAAGCGGCCTGATTTTCAGAACTCAAGGAGAATATAAGAGGTGCAGATGGTAGATGAATTGGATCCTATGCAAACATCATGTTGGGTCCTGCGTCTCACTTTGCAGGTCAGGTCAAGCATACCTACAAAGCTTTGGAGTGGATCCAATAAGCATTACAAAAATGCAAATTTGAACACAATCAACCACAAATTTAATTAAACCATTTAAGAAACTTGTAACATCTAACCTTTAGCACCCAATCCCCGTGACTACAATCAACGGTTTGATTAGTGCCTTTGATGAAAACCCATTTTCACCATCATAATTACCAAATTCATTGACCATTAGAGAAGCCCAACCCTAGCAACTTTGACCGTTGTACAGCCACTATGGGCTCAACCATGCCTTGAGCATCTTTTCCCAACCCATGACCTTCCACAAATCCCATCTTGGACAGCATCTTTGATCCAAAGCCCCTTGTGTGCATCTCAAATGCACCCAACCTGGTGGACCTCGCGATAGTCTTCATTCCACAGGCAGCAACATTCTCGCTCAAATCAGATGTCTCTATTTCCTCTACTGGTTCAACTTTCTTAATGCCACTCGATACAAATGACATAGGCTGATCGCCATTTGTGGTGGGAGGTAGAGATGAAGCTTCTTTCATCACCCATTTTATTTGTTTTACCTAGGAGAGCAAAATTCAAGGGGTTACTAAATCAAAATGCCATATTACTGTTGATTTTGTAGATTAAGGGATACAATTTTCAAGACCCTTCCCATGTCCCTTCTTATTACATGGTTCAAGTGTTATGAATGGCTAATTGTTTGTAATTTTTTGCCCTAGCATTACTTGTTATGCAAACGGTACATATGCAGTTTTCCACCTCTATTTTTTACCAGAACATGCTAAAACTAAATTATTTTTATCACAGGTTATTCATGTAGCATTTTTATTACTGTTATGAAGTTCAAATTACTTGAAATAAAATACAAAAAAGGCACAAAAATGTTTTTTTTTTCACTTGTAGTATTCCTGATGACTAACTAAGCAACGTATGCTATGGTCTCACAACATTAATAACAAATTTCATTTCTTCCAATTCCTATGTATATAAACAAATTTCACACCTCTGCAACCCTTATTCTAAAATGCATTAGCCATCTAGTTGGTTTGATCACAAATTGTTTTCCATCATGTATCAATTGTCACATGAACGAAAAATAGAGAATGGAACGTGTGGGACATGTAAGTTGTGCTCGAGGTTGATTCCACCAATTCACCTTGTAAATGACATGGATCAAATGGAAAACAATGCATGAATGAGCATGTAAGAATAATCAATATGACCTAACAAACCTTTGCCAAAAACTTACTTGTTTAAGTTGTGAACTCCGATTCCTGCACACCAACAACCCAAAAGATACATATCAGAATCAACAAAGAATGCAAAATGTAACATCACCATGAACAAGCATGTACGACGGTAAATGCATTGGACTAGGCCTGGGCCAATCAAAACAAGCACAACCTGATGGGCCAAGCCAGTTCAAAATTTGGACTGAACCAATGCAAGCTATGTATATTAAAGAAAAGTTTTACATTGTGTTAGATGTTATTTGATGCCCAAAATAAGAAAAATACAATAACAGAAAAGTATATGCATAAATGACTCTAGGTCATAGATGCGTAAGGGTACATAAGTTGGGATATGGGAATTGGAATCTAGTGAGTAGAATGATAATAATCAAATAATGATGGTGACGACAACAGTAATGCTGATCATAGTCTTTGCAAGAATATCTGCAATATTGATGCAGGACATGATGTCCTCATCAAATATGATCCTAAGATGGCGCATGTGGAAGAGAAATAATCCTAAATTGAAACTTCTTGTGAATGAAGTGACAATCAACCTCAGTGAGTTTTGTCTTTTCGTGAAAGACCAGAATAGAGACAATTTGGACAGCATTGTTGCTATCTACATGAAGAGGAATCAAGATAGAAGTTTGAATCCCAAAATCTAAAAGAGGTCCTCGAAGCCAAACGATCTGACTGCGGGAGGAAGAAATAGCTCTATACTCAGCCTCTGTGCTGAATTTGGCGACTATTGCTTGCTTCTTGCGCCTCTAAGATATAAGTGAAGTGTCAAGAAGCATACAATACCCCACGGTAGATCTTCGGGCGAGGACACAACCAACCCAATCAACATCTACAAAAGCAATAAGCTCAAGGGGAGAAATAGATGCAAAGAACAGTGGCTGACCTATGATGCCTCTCACATATTGGATAATCCGCAAAATAACAGTCATATGCAAGGTACAAAGCTTGGCAATGAACTAACCAACAACCCGTACAGCATAGGCGACATCAAATTTGTTCATCATCAGGTAAATAAGACTGCTAACGAGACGATGGAATAAGATAGGTCGCTTCAAAAGATCACCATCTTGTTTACCATATTGAATATTAAATTCCATCCGTGCCATGATAGTCCTTTGATCAGAAAGGTATGTGAGGTTGATGAGATCTTGAGTATAATTTGGTTAGTTGAAAAGTACGCCACGATCAATTTGAGAAACCTTAAATCCAAGGAATTTGTAAGTAGACCCGGATCCTTCATGTGGAAGGATGACTGAAGAACCTGTTGAAGCTCTACAATTTCAGCTCTTTCACTATCAATCAAGAGCAAATTGTCAGCATAAACTAAAAGAAATATAATATAACAGGCTGAAGACCATGTTGATAATGAAGGATCACGACCTCTTTGGTCAAAACTAGCCCCAATTACAACTTCGTGGAATAGTTAAAACCAAGTACAAGGTGTCTATTTTAGCGCATAAAGTGATTTATGATGTCTGCTTGCTAAATCTTTCTGACCCATGTTGGAAAAAGGAAGTCATGTACACAGTTTTTTTTTTATAAATTCTCGTTAAGTAATGTATTCTTGACGTCCATCTATCGAATAGACTTATACGAGTAGCAACATTTGAAATGAGCATTCAGGCAATCTTCATCTTGGCCAATAGGGCAATGGTCTCCTTATAATCAATGGCATACTCCTGCTTATAGCCTTGGGCCACAAGATAGACCTAATACAGATCAAGTGACCAGTATGATTTTAGAGTGATAAAATAGACCCACTTACTACTAATCACCTATTAACCAAGTTGGCAAGGAACAAGATCCCATGTATGATTATCTGCTATACGAGTGGACTCTCTCTCTCTCTCTCTCTCTCTCTCTCTCTCTCTCTCTCTCTCTCTCTCATCCGTACTAATCAAAGACATGCATAAGATAAACCTAAAAATCAAGCATGTGTTCCTGACTGCCTTGGATGTCTTACTACACAGATGAGAACATAATC
Source organism: Magnolia sinica (assembly GCF_029962835.1). Lineage (NCBI taxonomy): Eukaryota > Viridiplantae > Streptophyta > Magnoliopsida > Magnoliales > Magnoliaceae > Magnolia > Magnolia sinica. Next base: position 37,720,569 of record NC_080576.1, read on the forward strand.
GAACCGACACATCTTGCTCATTCTTTTTCTGGTGTTTGTTCTTTCATGCATTGCAATGCATGGTACTCATGCAATTGCTCATGGGGATCCATATGAAGCCATAGTCAGATTATACCAAGACCATGCTAAAAATGTCAAACATAGACAATCATTCTGACCATCAATCTTTTCACAGAGTGTAGACCATTGACTGTTATTGTTTTCGTTCGTTCATTTAATGCCACCATTCAATCATTGGCATTATCTTTCCAGCATGATTTGAACCTTGGCCCATACACAGTAATTCCCAACAACATGGTTTATTCCAAAATTGGATGGTTCCAATTGTCCAACCATGGATGAGTGTGGGTCCCTTCTAGAGAAACATGCATGGGGAGCAAGCAATGCAGGAATGCAAAACGAATTCAGTTTTCTGAGAAGAGTCGCATATAATTGTTACCAAAAACAACAGCATCTCATTAATTCATGTGAAAACCATAAAAAATAAAATAAAAAATAAAAAAATAAAAAAAAAAGTCAAAACAAACAAAAAGAAACCATAGAAACTGTTATCAACTGTAAGAAATACATGGATTAAAAAATGCTATGACCTATTTCTTATATCATATGTATGGAAGCGGGTTCATTGCAAATTATAGAGTTGATACTTTGCACAGAACCTGCTTTCAATCCCGAGCTATTGTTGGAATCTCTGTACTTGCATTATGCATAAATGGGATTGCAATAAGTAGGATGAAAAATCCAAACAACTTTCAACACAAGATGAAAATTTAAAATGTTGGTTCACCTCGAAATCATGGTTGAATCAGCATGTTCATTCCCTAGATCAAGTGAAGCTAAGAAACTTGATAATCCCTCCATGGGGTCAATTCTTTTGGGATTCTTAAGATGTGAAGTCTTACCCCTGCAATAAAATAGACAGGAGTATTAGCAACAAGGCATGCAAGACACTAATGTCATTGCATCAAAAGGTCCTCGCAAGTGAAACTCAGCCTGTTTTTTGATTTAATAATGGAAAAGAATATTTCAATAAATATTACTATAATTCTTTTCACTTTGGTATCCAACATGTTCAATATTCATCATAGCCATTTCCAAGCTGCTTGGGTTTGGCTTCATGAATCCAGAGATTTGTATCTGAGCCATGTCGATGAAAGCATACAAAAAGAATAAAAACCAAACACCAGTATATGGCTGAAATTAACATGGTTTTATAGGCAGCTAATTAATTTTTGTTTGCCAAAAGGTGGGCGTTTCAGCAATCATCTCAAAATCAAGTGCATCATGGTAATTCATGGAAAAACCATCAAAATAAAGTAAAAACCAGAAAACATAGCACTTAAAAATATAAACAGGAGAGCAATGTAAATGATCTTACTAAGCTTAGATGATTACTGACACATTTAGGACCATGACCTCCTACCCCTGCAATAAAATACCTGTCAGGTGCAACACCTTTTGCTTTATTCTTTGTTTCAGGCTTCAACTGAGTAGAGGCACTCATTGGTAGACCATCAATACTTTCCACCAAAACTGCTTTCGTCCAGGAGCTATTCTTTGAATCTCTGTACACACAATTTTTGTTAATAGGACTGTGTTAAGATGTAGTCACCAAGAATAATGACATCTTCCAATCAGTTTTCGAAATATTACTATCGTGTTAGATATCGCATCCTTGGGATACAGATACCGATCGGTTATCGCACGAGATATATTGTTTGTATCGGGTAATTTATCACACTTTTTGAGAAACATGGGGAGACATTGAGAAAATGGTTGAATTTTTCAATGAAACTTCAGGGATTGTTAAAAAAAAAAACCTTAATACACACTTTTAAATCATAGCATCTCAAAAAAAAAGTGCACATAATAGGTTTCGTACATAGAAGGTCCTCAGCTATGCGCTATCTAATTGAACTAATGCAACTATATTCACATTGAATGCATAACATTTAAGGCATATGTGATGATCATTTCATCAAACACTCCTAAATACTTTGAAATTAGTCTCAACTGACAGCTGGTTGAAAGAAATTTTCAAAAAAAAAAAAAAGCATGGAGGCGACGAAGAACCAATGGACATCAAAATCAAAGCTCCAACTCCATGATTTTTCATGCAAAACATGAAGAACCAATGAATTTATAACCATTTGACACTGATTTAATATAATTTCAACAACAAAAAAAAAGGATTAGAAATTCAAAATGCTCACCGGATCGAACATGTGGTATATATCTGCACTGTCTGTGCATTTCGTATCGCACAAGTAGGATACAAGATATATCGTGGGATCTATCGACCAATATTGTCGATATTTAAAACATAGCTTCCAATATAAGATGAAATTTGAAAATGAATTGCAGGGCTCTCTGACTGTTGGCATATACACAATTTTCTGATGTGCAGTATAATGTTCATTTGGGACCATGGTTCGGCTTATCCAGAATGTTGATCTGGTGGGCACACCCATGGATGCTGATGCCCCAAAAGGCTCACCAATTACAAGATCCTAGTACTTTAATTATTGCCCAACAAACAGCCACATTCAAGTGGAATGAAGTCCAAAGATTCAAAAATTACGATCTTCCATTCTACAAGATATCTAGGACACCCATGGTAGGGAGAGATCAACCATCCAAATCATAAAGTGATGGATTTCACATGTTCACAACTCTTTTTTTAAGGGGCAAGACCATATAAACAATTCTTAAATGTAAAATAACAACCTACCTTAACTGTTGGGCTGAACCACCATGCTCATTGCCATGATCGAGAGAAGCAAAAAATCTTGACAAGTCCTTAAGGTTGTTGGCACAATTGATTGCTTTGGCCAAACTCCTATCATCCTTGGCATTAAAGAAGCATCCTCGATGCTTCGCGTCAAGGACTATTCTCTTCCAGATAGAACCACTGTTAATTAAAGTCTGGCCATTCCCCAAAATCCAAAGGCAGTGCCTACAATGGGAAAAAAAAAAAGTACTACTACATTAGTGATCTCTATGTTGTGTTTGGATGTATAATTGACCTGGAAAGTTACTACAAGCTGGAAGTGAATGATCACACTTTTTATAATCAGAAATATTATTTCCTACTTTGCTTGCACACCCTTTGGGGCCCATGTCTAATGAATTGGGCTCATGGAAGTACTGGGCGGGACTGTTCGAATGCGAGTGGTGTTAATGTGAGCCTTTAGAAGAGCCCAGTAAAAAGATGAAGGTTGACACCTGGTGGGCAGCTGATTGTAAAACTTTCACCAATCTGGAACTTAAAAGTCAACCCCAAATTGCTGGGAGAAAGGTTAAGGGCATGTTTGGTAGACAAAAAATGAGTTTATCTGACTTTAGTTTATCATAATCATGTATTAGAAATCACATTTCTTTTCATTAAGGATTAAAATAATCTTGATAACCAACAATCATGATCTATAATACATAATTATGGTTAAATAAAATGAACTTATTTTTAGGTGTCTACCAAAATAACCAACAAACAATGAAGATGACTACTGTTGGTATTTTTCCCACTTAATTTTATCTCGAACTCTCTACTCTAGATAGGGTAAAGATTAGGACAGTCTGCTTCATTGCAACTTAATAATAGTATTATAAATTAGTACATCCAAACAAACTTAGTAAAAGGATTTATATGTGCTTTTAAGTGACGGGATGGTAAGTGATGGCTCCAACTAAGTAAGATAAGCATACCTGGCCCTGGTCAAAGCCACATTTGTCCGTTGAGTATTGGAAAGGAAACCGACTGATCCGTTATTGTTAGACCTGACAGTAGACATTATGATCACATCCTCTTCGCCACCTTGAAACCCATCAATGGACTTGACATTCACAACAAAGTTTTCATACGGTTCATATGTTTTTCCAAGTCTTTCTTGAATTGCAACGATCTGAGCTGTGTAGGGTGACACAACACCAACAGTAACCCTCTGTCCCAAAGCAACGGATGCTGTAAAAGAAAAATTAAAGCTAAACTATTCATGCCATAACTAAAGAAATGAAAAATGCATAAAGAGTGCCAAAGAAATACTCATTGCATGAGTATATGCATAACCATTAATCAAAATGTGGCTGATATCCCACAACCAAAGGAACAATATATGTAATATGTATAGCTAATGCCTAGTATATAATTCCTTCATCTGTCGCTTAACCTCAACTGGGTGCTATTCGCACATGTCTAGGGCATGCGAATTCCCATACAGACATGAGGGAGGAGTGCACTAGATCCAGTTCTCTCATCATATAGGCAGACATCAAGGCATTTCAATTTCCAACTGTCCATATTTCCTCAAAGATTATAATGAGGAGGCCACACATGACTGAAATGTCGGAGATTACAAAGGGGAGCCCACTTACCAAATGTGACCAAGAAATCAGAAGCAATGATCACTAGACTGTCACTACAACCTATAAAAAGATTATCTAAACATCGTTTTGAAAAGCATCCGTGTACTGAGAGGGTCCCACCTTCTAGATGAGCCGGCCCAAAATCAGGCTGGCTTAATTATCAGGTGGGCCACACGTATAACAACATTCTTTAAAATAACTGATACATCAAACAAAAAATAACAGAAGTGAATTTGCATATTCATAATCCCAAGGTGAAATATTTCCTGCTAAAAATGAATTGTAGAGGATAATATTAAACGATGCACGTACCTTTGAAAAGCTTACTCAATATTTGCAAAACTGCAGCCATCTCTACCATATTCTTCCGACTATGACCTTCATCGACCATCTCCCTTCCTTTGTCAATATTAATAAATGAATATGAACCATACATACATTGTAAAAGGTATCGCCTTTCATGACTTTTATGCTTGACACTTGGAGCATCGAAAATCTTGTTCTCATAAAAATTGGCATTCGGGAAAGTACTTATGGAAGGATGCATTCGGTACTGAATGTTGAGAAGGTGCTTCCCATGTCCCAATGAACTCAACCTCTTAAAGAGGCTTCTTCCAAAGCCAGCTTTCTCTGAAACCTAAAAGAGTGCAAAATATAAAAATACAGAGAAATATATCAGTGACAATAATATGCCATTAGCGACTATCGATACAAGAGAAGATTTTTTGGGTGGGAACAATCCAGTAGGGCTCATCAGATCAACAGTCTCGAACACCCAACCATTGGCCCACTTCTACAAACTGAGGACCCAATGAAACAACAAAATATGGTCCATTTGTACAAACTGTGGACCCAATGAAACAACAAAATATGCAGTTAAGACCCAATAGAGAAGCAAATACAAACCTTGCTTTTAACAAGTGCAGGCAATTGGCACTCATCGCCAATAAGAATAGCATGTCGTATGCCCGGCAGTTGTAATGGAATCAATGACTCACATTCTTTCAGCTGAGCAGCTTCGTCGATAACTACCATCTCAAATGGTTCAATCTCTAAAGAATGCAATTTAGATGAACTAGAAGCCGTGCAAAAAACGAGGGTAGCACTTTTCAAGCAAAATTCTTGAATCATATCTATGTCGAGAAATTGGGGAATCTTAATTTTTCCTTGAAGATCTCTTAGAACTTGAAGACACTTGTTACGGGCCTTGCACATATTGTTTACTCCTTTGGACTGCATAAATAGTTTCTTGAGTGTCTTGTTACTGGCATTATTCGCACGTAACAAGCTTTCAAAAGATTCAATTGAATTGAAAGCTAAAACCATGTTGTTGTAGTTCTTTTTTGAAAGTGAAGACGATGGTAAGTGGGTACAAAGGCACCTTATATTATTCTTCAATGACTTCGCAATGGCACCAAATCGGCTCTTGACAAACTCCCGAAACGTCAAGTCATCCATGCCCATCTTATCCTCTTTTGCCTTTTGATTTGCCAAATAGATATCATACTGAAGAACACAATCTTTGAGAAATTGTATCATTGACACTAGCGTGTATCTCCACCCTGATAGTGGTGCAAAGCACTCCAAAAGCCTACTGATGCGGTGATTCAGAAAAATATCTTCAAGATCTTCGGTAATGTTCATACGTTCTTTATTTCCCATTAAAACTATGTCTCCCAATGGGCATGGATCAGTAGGACATGACCCTCTTAACAACCTCAGAAGACGTGAGGCCACTTCTAATACTGCAACATTTGTCGGTGCACACGTAAGTGTTCTGCATTTCAATGCTCGAAGTGCCAGTAGCATTGTACTGACTGTTTTCGTCTTTCCTGTCCCCGGTGGGCCCCAGATTAGTTGGATCGAATGCTTGTGCTTGCATTGCTTTGCTTCTATAGAACTCAATACTGCTCTGATTTGTGACTCATTCAGCTCGAATGAGTATAAACTGGATTGCACCTTTTGCAACAAAACTTTGATTTTCTCTCCAAATTCTCCTGAAGAACAGTTTTTGCAACTACTCTCAACCTGTGTAAAAAAACAAAACACTGAAACAGGTTAATCGCTGAAGCAAGGCTTCTGGGTGACATGACAATGCAAAATGCTATAGATAATCTTCTATTGCTCTTCTTCAGAGAAAAAGTATTGATTGCTTAGTTGTAGGATTTCCATAAATGGACCCACCATGGATTGGGGATGCTCCAACAGTACTTTAGAAACTTAAAATAATAATAATAATAATAAATAAATAAATTTTTTTAAAAAAATAAACTTGACTCACCTGTGTTGACTCGAATGGACCAGATTTCACTAAGACTCAAGAAAAACTCGATCTGGTCATGACTCAACCAAAATTCAAGAAAAACCTGACTCATACTTGAAAAAAAAAGGTATCTACAAATCTCGACAAAAATTGACTCAGCTTATATATATATATATATATATAGGGAAAAGGTTCTATACGGTCGAGCTCATGGGAACTCCCCATGAGGTCGACCTGTGTGGGCCTCATCATGATGTACGTCGAACATCAACACCGTGCATTTGATGGGTCCCCTTTAAATTATGGGATATCCCAAAAATCAGCCTTATACGGAACTCTGGTGGCCATACCATCTAAAATCATGTGAAGATATGCCTAAAACATATAAAAGCACTTGGTGGGGCCCACCAGAAATTTGGATGAGTCTAAAACTTGGTTTGACCGCTCATCCAAGTGGGACACACATAATGGATGGGCTGGATTTGTGAACCACATCTCAGCGGGCCCAAAAAATGATTATGAATGTTTTAATGGAGGGTAACCCCTCTCCACACTTGTATGTGGTGTGGCCCACAAAAGTCATGGATTGACTTGATTTTTAAGCCCTAGGCCCACTATGGAATGGTGCATCTGACTGATGGGGTAGATGTTCGACATACATCATGGTGGTGCCCACACTGCTCGACCTCATGGGGAGTTCCCATGAGCTCGACTATATAGTACCTTTTCCCATATATATATATATATATATATATATATATATATATATATATATATATATATCAGCCTGACTCAAGTAACTCACCCGAGTTTTTGAATCAACTCAACCCACCTAGGTTTTAAGTTGAGTTTTCATGTTTTTAAAATACAGCTCCAAATCTCCCAAATGTTAGTTCATGATGCCTCAATCATCGGCCTACAAATGAATAGTCAAGAAACTAAAGGACATTCATCCACATTAAATGTGAATTAAACCAAAGATGAAAGTCATAAGATCTTCCAATCTAGGAGACTTTCGGGACATCACCCTTCCATAGACTCTCATTCATATTATGAATGGGCTAATAAAAGAAATGGGCTTCATTGATATTCCCTGTGACCTACATAATAATAATTAAACTCTATTAGCGTGTATTTGAAAAAAAAAAGAAATTCAAAGTAAAAGAGGTATGTTTGCGAGAAAACATGGCCAATGTATCAAATATATCAAAAGACAAATATTAAGGGATGTGGCATACCAAAGAATTGGTGCATAATGCTTCCTTTATGACATTGGAATTTCTATGAATCGTATGCAAGGCCATCCAGATACGATTGTTCGGCGTTATATTGATCAAGAAAACAGCGAAAAGAGATTTCTCCTTTCCTTTTGGAGCCACAACATCCTTCAATACTTTGGCTCGAATTTCAAATGGTGGGCCACTTTCAGCATCTTCATTCTTAGCAACTAAACCAAGAGTGTAGAATCTTCCATCACAGTTTAGATCAGCAACGCTTGAAGGTGCCACATCACACAAAGCAAAGATATCTCCGTTCTTTGGACCGGAAGTTTCTTTTCCTCCCTTATCTGAAACATTTCTGAAAGGTACCATTGAAATGCCATATACCGACTTGTTAGAACCAGATAACCCAACTGATTGTATTCTATAGACTGGTGCTTTAGAGAGAACCTCCATACTCGAACACAAGTCAGACCGTGTTTCCTCGATCAAAGGAAAAATGAAAGATCCATAATACTGCTCAATGGATTGAAATGTATCTGGGATCTTACTCACCTGCAAAAACAAGTAGCTATCTGAAATTTCATATGAAAGTAGAAAACACAGAGAAGTCAATGGAACATTGATTCACCACAGACCAATTCAAGATATTTCAAGTTCAAGATAAGATGAAGAGTGAGTTGAGAGAAACATGGTCAAAGATGAATAATGTTGTTTTAAAGCACAAAACTTTGTTATGTTTCTCTTAATCTACTTTGCGATTTGCTTGAGAGTTCTTATGTGTTTGGATGCACAAACAAATATTATCTTAAGCATTCAATTCAATGAAGAGCAAATTACTAGTTTAATGATGTTCCTAGTAACTCCAAAACAGCGAAAAGAGATTTATCCTTTCCTTCTGGAGCCACAACATCCTTTGATACTTTGGCTTGAATTTCAAATGGTGGGGCACTTTCAGCATCTTCATTCTTAGTAACTAAACCAAGCATGTAGGATCTCCCATCTCAGTTTAGATCATCAACTCTTGAAGGTATCACATCGCACAAAGAAAAGATATCTCTGTTCTTTGGAACGGAAGGTTCTTTTCCTCCCCTATCTGAAACATTTCTGATTGGTTCCATGGATATGCCATATACTGACTCCTTAGAATTAGATACCCCAACTGATCGTATTCTATAGACTGGTGCTTCAGAGAGAACCTCCATACTCGAACAAAAGTTGGACCGTGTTTCATCGATGAAAGGAAAAATGAACAATCCATAATACTGCTCTAAGGATTGAAATTTATCTAGGATTTTTCTCACCTGCAAAAACAGGTGGCTATCAAAAATTTCATATGAAAACAGGAAACATAGAAAAGTCAATGGCACTATTGTTTCACCTCAAACAGACCAATTCAAGATATTACAAGTTCAAGATAAGATAAAGAGAGAGTTGAGAGAAACACAGTCAAAGATGAATGATTATGTTACGTTTCTCTTAATATGATTTGCAATTTTCTTGAGAGTTCTTAGCCTGCTTTTGGATGCACAAACAAATATTATCTTAAGGATTCAATTCAATGAAGAGAAAATCACTAGTTTAATAATGTTCCTAGTAATTCGGAATCCATATTTGCTTTTCCTATCAACTCCAACTTCAAAGTAGGAAAATGTCTACATGGATGCCAAGGAAACAGAAATATGTTATTTCCTCTTCATTAGAGCAGCACTTGCAATTTGATTCGATCGAGAACCAAATGCACCATTGGTGCACTGAAGTCTGATTGTGGAAATCCAATGGTAGCCAAGTAACAGAAAACATCACATCATTTTATGAATGTAGTGTGTATGAAAAAACTTTTAAGAAATATTTTTTTCCAAAGCGGCTAGATTTTAAGGTCTACTAGAGATAATCCATTCATATATCTACAAACTCCTAAATATACAAGCTAGATGTGTATGTCAATACTGTTGGGGGACCGGGGAAACACAGAGATGAATCAAGCAAGTATTCCAATCGTACAGTCAAGGCCCAACCACTCCGAATTTGACGTGGAAAAAACCCTTTTGGGAAAAAATACCACAGCACAGCGATAGATATCACTATGAATGCAGAAATTACAAGAGATGGAGAGAATACCCGATTCAAACAAGCCTCGAATCGTCTTACAAGCCTTTGAAAACCCTAGGAATGAATTATAAAGCTCTAAGATGTGTAAACTAATCCCAATTACACCCATATTTATAACTTATGGGAGAATCACAATCGAAATAGGAAAGAAATCCCATAGAAATCATGCACTTACGCAATTCTGCGTAACTCTGTGTGATAGTTCGATGGCACCTTTGATGGGACTTCGATGGCATCGACATACCGTCAATGGCATCGAACTAAGGAACAAACATTTCAACGACTAAACATGAACTTTCTGAATTTTAATGATGGCATTGAGCAGGCCTTCGATGTCATCGAACAGCCTTCGATGGCATCGAACAGGACACCTAAAGTTTCCAGCAACCAACTAAATAAATTCTGGATTTTTACGATGGCATCAATGTCTGCTCGATGGCATCAAATTGTCATCAACGGGCATGTTGATTTACAGATTTAAGACATCAATCAACAATCTCCACCATGTCTTCAATTGTCATTCTTCTTGGCTTCTTTTTCTTCATCTCTAATTCCACCTTGCATCATAGATCCACCAATGTTTCTCATGCATCCTCTGTCTTCCTTTACGCCTTCGCCAAGCCCAGTGAAGTTGCATAGAACTTGAACTTCTCCGTGGGAACCACCTTAGTAAGCATGTACGCCGGATTCATGCTCGTGTGAATCTTCTCCATAGTCACACTTCCGTCCTCAAGCACCATGTCTTCAATCGTCATTCTTCTTAACTTCTTTTTCTCCATCTCTAATTCCACCTTGCATCATAGATCCACCAATGCTTCTCGTGCATCCTCTGTCTTCCTTTACGCCTTCGTCAAGCCCAGAGAAGTTGTATAGACCTTGAACTTCTCCATGGGAACCACCTTAGTGAGCATGTATGCCGGATTCACGCTTGTGTGAATCTTCTCTAGAGTCACGCCTCCTTTCTCAAGCACCCGTCGGATAAAATGATGATGAACATCAATGTGTTTTGTATGTGAGTGATGAACAGAGTTTTTAGCTAAATTGATAGCGCTCTCGTTGTCACAATTAACCGGCATGGCCTCCTGCTGAAGCCCCAATCGATTTATCATCCCTCTCAACCAAACACCTTCCTTGAATACCTTCGTCACTTCCATATACTCAGCTTCAGTTGTGGAAAGAGCAACCACATACTGAAGTTTCGACATCCAACTAATTGCTTCACCCGCTAGCACAAACGAGTAACCGGAAGTCGACTTTGTAGAATCCACATGACCAACTAACTTAGCTCCTGATTTCTCGAAAGATAAGACGTAGTCTTACGTACCTCGAATATATCGAAGTAGTTATTTCACTACCTCCCAGTGTTGCTTTCCGGGGTTAAACATATATCTGCTAACAACACCCACTGCCTGTGAAATATCCAGTCTAGTACAGACCATGGCATATGTCAAACTGCCTACTGCAATTGAATAAGGCACACGAGATATCTCTTACTTTTCTTCATCGGTTTTATGACACTGTTCAAAAGAAAGCTTAAAATGAGCTGCGTGAGGAACGCTGACCAACTTTACCTTGTCCATCTCATACTTCACCAATACCTTCTCAAGGTACTCCTTCTGAGATAACCAAAGCTTACTCTTTTTCCTATTTCTATGTATATCAATACCGAGAACCCTCCTTACGACCCCTAGATCTTTCATCTCGAATGTGCCTAATAACTGAGCCTTCGGTAAATCGATTTCAGACATGCTATCACTGGCGATTAACATGTCGTCGACATACAATACCATGATGATGAATTTTCTATCACTCAGTGTCTTGAAATAGACACAATGATCAAATTTACTCCTAGTAAACCTCTGACTCACCATGATAGAATCAAGCTTTTTATACCACTGCCTAGGCGATTGTTTCGGGCCATACAACGGCCTCTTTAACCTACAAACCTTGGTCTCTGCCCTTTTTATTTCGAAGCCTTCTGGTTGCTTCATATAGATCTATTCTTCCAATTCCCCATGCAGGAAGGCAATCTTCACATCCATTTATTCCAGCTCGAGATCGTAATGGGCAACCAGTGACAACATGAATCTGATAAATACTTGCTTCACAATTAGCACGAATATCTCAGTGAAGTCAACACCTTCTCTCTGAGCGTAACCCTTCGCTACCAACCTTACATTGTATCGATCATGTTTCTTCTTAAAGATCTACTTGCACCCGATCGCTTTTCGGCCAACAGGAAGCTCCACTAGCTCCCACATCTCATTCTTGTACAATGAGTTCATCTCATCATCCATCACAGCTTTCCACTTTTTGTCATCCGACTCATTAAGAGCCTACTGAAGAATAGACGTATCCTCATCATCCATAATGAAGGCATATGCGATATTAGAGTCATCCCTGTATCTCGCCGGCAACCTGTGATCTCACGGCGAATTCCTTCTCATAAGTGGCTGCTCCACCTCCTCTTGTACCTGTATCAATGTATCTATATCAGCCTGAGTGTCATCTGTGTCTACCTGAACGTCTACAATGAACTTTTCCGATTCCTCTTGCTCATCCTTATAGAATAAGGATCCTTCGTCAAATTTGACATCACAGCTAATGATGATTTTCCATGTGACCCGGTCATATAGCCTGTACCCCTTCACACCACCACCATAGCCAACAAAGATGTATTTCTTGGCCCTTTGGTCTAGCTTATCTCTCTCAACTGACGATACATGAGAGTAAGCTTCACAACCAAACACACGCAACCTGAGTAGTCTACCTGCTGACCACTCCGTACTTCCTCTGGAATTTTACAATCAATTGTCATAAAAGAGGACCGATTCACTAAGTAAAAAAGCCGTATTAATGGCCTCAATCCACAATTCCTTGCCCAACTTAGCATTACTAATTATGCATCGGGCCCTCTCTAAGAGAGTTTGATTCATCCGCTCGGCCACACCGTTCTGCTCTAGTGTGTGGCACATTTTATCCTTACAATATTGATTAAATTCACCTGAAATAAATTCTCTACCTTTAGTCTAGCTTATCTCTCTCAGCTGACGATACATGAGAGTAAGCTCCACAACCAAACACATGCAACCTGAGTAGTCTACCTGCTGACCACTCCGTACTTCCTCTGGAATTTGACAATCAATTACCATAGAAAGTGACCAATTCACCAAGTAACATGTCGTATTAATGGCCTCAATCCACAATTCCTTACCCAACCTAGCATTACTAATCATGCATCAGGCCCTCTCCAAGAGAGTCTGATTCATCCGCTCGGCCACATCATTTTGCTCTGGTGTGTGACACACTGTGTCGTGCCTCACAATCCCTTCATCCTTACAATATTGATTAAATTCAACTGAAATAAATTCTCCACCATTATATGTCCTTAGAACCTTCGCCTTTCGCCCTGACTACTTTTCCACCATCACTTTCCATTACTTGAAATTGGTGAAAACATCAGATTTATTATTCATAAAATAAATCCACACTTTCTTGGAAAAGTCGTCAATGAACGTGACGAACCACGACGACCCTCCAGCAGAAACCACGGGCGACGGCCCCCATACATTAGAATGCACATAATCAAGGAAACCCTTACATGTTTTCCAAATTTAAAAGATAACTTTGAATGTTTACCATATATACAATGCTCGCATATACTTAATAAAAAACTCTAAAAGCTGGAATTAAACAACGGTCAAAAATTACCTTCATGCCCTGCTCGCTCATGTGACCCAGATGTACATGCCACATATGTGCAGACGTAGAATCTGCTATAGACGTTGCAGCTCCACCCAATGAAGTACTCCTGATCAACCTGTAAAGGTTCCTGCTCCTTTATGCCTTCATAACAATGATTGTCCGTTTTAAAACTTTAAGAACATGATCAAAGAACTTGCACCCAAGCGGCTCAAGTGCACCAAGAGATATCAAGATCTTCCTCATATCAAGAACGTGTCTCACCTTGATCAAGGTACGCTCCATGCCATCAAACATCTTGATGCGCATAGATCCAACACCTACTACATTACAAGTATTGTCGTTGCCCATAAATACTTGTCCACCATCACACTCTTTGTAACTGTTGAACCAACTCTGATGAGGAGTCATGTAATATAATGCCCAAGTATCCAAAATCCACTCGTCCCTATAATCATCGTACAAGTGTCCAACCATAGATAATGACAGCACATCACTTCCACTCGTACCTTCATAAAAATCGGCGATGTTGGCTTTCCTGAAAGAAGCTTCTGAGTTCTCTTTTCCAGCCTTAGGATTTGTACAATCCTTTTTCATGTGCCCAAACATCCCACAATTCCATCACTTCAACTTGCCCTTGCCCTTGGATTTGGATCTCGATCGAGAAGATCCATTGTCTCGCTCAAAATTCCGCTCCCTCGTAACCAATGCATCAGTAGAGGCGCCCATGTTAGCGTTTTTCTTTCTCATCGCCTTTCCTTAAAGGGCTAAGATAACGGTATCGAAAATGAGGGACGATTTACCGATGCACAACATGTCTTTAAAAGACTTATACGATGCCGAGAGAGAATTCAACAAGATACATGCCTGATCTCCATCCTTAATCGTTTCCTCCACATACAGCAATTTGCAGATCATTTTGTTAAAGTTGCTAAGATGTGCCTCAACATCACCTCCCTCTGTCATCTATAGATTGAATAACTGCAACTTGAAGTATATGCGATTTTCAAGAGATTTCTTCGCATAGATGTCCTCTAACTTTGCCCACAAACTTGTTTTAGTTTTCTTTCTCATGACATTGTAGACTGCAATTTAATGTGGAAAAAAAAAAAAAAAAACCTTTCGGGGAAAAAAACAAAACATGGCACAAAGTAACAGATATCACTATGAAAGCAGAAATTACAAGAGATGGAGAGAATACCCGATTCGAACAAGCCTCAAATCATTTTACAAGCCCTTGAAAACCCTAGGAATGAATTATAAAGCTCTAAGATGTGTACCCTCATCCCAATTACACACATATTTATAACCTATGGGATAATCACAATCGAACAATCGCAATTCTGCATAACTCTACGCGATAGTTCGATGAGACTTCGATGGCACCAACAGACCGTCGATGGCATCAAACTAAGGACCAAACGTTCCAACGACTAAACATGAATTTTCCAAATTTTACCAATGGCATCGAGCAGGCATTAGATGTCATCGAACGATCTTCGATGGCATCAAACAGGACACCTAGAGCGTCTAGCAACTAACTTGATAAATTTCAAATTTTTACGATGACATCGAGCCAGACTTCGATGGCATCGAAGTCTGCTCGATGGCATTGAACTGTCATCAACAAGCATATTGATTTACAGATTTAAGACATCAATCAGAAAATACTTCATCATTTTTATTTATGATTACCCACTCTATAAATGTGTATCTCATCTCACATAAATATGAGGTTTTTTATTATTTTCTTCTTGAGGTCCAGAACGTCTCACCCCTGTTAAGATACACTCCACCCCATCAAACATCTTGATGTGTATCGAACCAACACCAACAACCTTACAGGTAATGTCATTACCCATAAATACCTGTCCACCATCACACTCGATGTAACTAGTGAACCAAT
Organism: Magnolia sinica; assembly: GCF_029962835.1. NCBI lineage: Eukaryota > Viridiplantae > Streptophyta > Magnoliopsida > Magnoliales > Magnoliaceae > Magnolia > Magnolia sinica. The sequence goes on from NC_080576.1 coordinate 37,736,134, forward strand.
CTCACTGAAAAGTCATGTGGTATGAAGCCTCTGTATCCAAAACTCACTCATTGTTGAGATCCTCATATCTGGATGTGTCAAGACATCACCCCAATCCACCTCCTCACTAAATTACACTGTATTGTCCTCCTTCAACTTATTATCAGACTTCTCTCCATTCTGTGCCTTAAGATTCTGACAATCCTTCTCCATGTGCCTTGTCATTCTACAATTTCAGCACTTCATCTTGCCCTTCCATTTCGATTTGGATCTAGACCGAGAATTCTCATTCTCCCTTTTAAAATTCATTCCTTGGGAACCAATGCATCTATAAAGGTATGTCACCACTATCTTTCTTTCTCAACTACTTCTCATGAAGGGATGAGATGACAGTCCCAACATCGATGATATCCCTACCATGGATCAATGTATCTACCAAATTCTCGAAAGATGATGGAAGAGAATTCAAAAGAATTAAGGCTTGATCTTCCTCTTTGATCTTAACCTCCGTATTTGTTAGTTTATAGAGCAATTCGCTGAATGTGCTCATGTGTTCATTGATATCGGACTCCTCTGTCATCTTAAGATTATAGAATTGTTTCTTAAGATATAGACGACTATCAAGGGATTTCTTCATATACAAACTATCTAGTTTCGTTCATATCCCTTTGGCGGTCTTTTGATCCAAGACATTGCTAAGAACGTTGTTCACTAGACACAATTGGATCGAGGTTGTAGCCCTCTCATCAAGTTCATCACACCCTTCATCACTCATAGATGAAGGACGCTTCACCTTACCAAGGAGAGCGTGTTGCAATCCTTATTGAACTAAAAAGCCTCTCATCTTCACCTTCCATAGTTTAAAATTATTTCTACTAGTGAACTTCGTTGTTTCATATTTTACGTTAGACACTTTCATTGACATTTTTCATATTAGAACTCGAAACCCTAACGTTAGCTCTGATACCCCTTGCTGGGGATCGCATGGAAGCCAACCCAAATTCATTGAAACAAGACAAAATCGAACGCAAGCGAAAGCACGCAGAGAACACACAAATTTTACGTGGAAAAACCCTCACGGGATAAAAACATGGCACAAAGCGACAAGCAATCCACTATGAAATGATATTACAAGAGATTGATGGACTTACTGATCCGAACAACCTCAAAATCCTTTCTCAAAACCCTACCTTTGCTCTAGAACACCTTAGGAACATCTTAGAATTCACCTCCCATACCCTAATCCCGATTACACTTAAGATATATACTATTACAACCAGAATTAGAAACAAATCGCATACTTACACAATTCTATGTGCGACATTGATGGGACCTTCGATGGTATTGACATCCATCGAAGACCAGTCGATGACATCGAAGCTACCTTTAATGGCATCGAGTGGCAACTCCAAAACTATTTAGTGAGCAATTGGGATTTTTTTGGATTTTCTCGATGGCATCAAGTGGTCTGTCGATGGCATCGACGTACCCTTGATCTCAATCAGATCGAATACATTTGGCAACAATTTACACAATGAGAATCACCAAATGAGAGGCGTTGATTTAGCACACGTGTTTTCACATGCTATGTGAGCTTAACTTGCCTTTATTTTTACAAATACCAAAAATCTCCTCGCTTAGAGGACTTGGACTGCATAGTGTAGCACACATCACCAATGTAGGTATTGTTTGCTACTAAAAAAACTCTGTAGGCACCATCATGGTGGATGTGTTTTATCCACGCCATCCAACCATTTGTAAGCTCATACTTGGGCATGAACCTAAAATTGACTGGGTCCAAGTCTTAGGTGGACCACAACACAGGAAATAGTGGTGATTGAATGCCCACCATTAAAAACCTCCTATGGCCCACTGTAATGTTTATGTGCCATCCAACCTGTTGATATGGTCATACAGACAAGGATGAAGGAAAAATACAAATATCAACTTGATCCAAAACTTTTGTAGCCACAAGAAGTTTGTAATGATGGGCGTTAAATCACCATTGTTTCTTGTGGTGTTGTCCACCTAGGATTTCGATCTACCACAATTTTGTCCTTATTCACTAAAATGATCCGTAAAAATGGATGGACAGCATGGATAAAACACACACATCATTGTGGGGCCTATAGAGCATTTCTAATTGACATTGTTGTTGTGTGCGACACCAAGCCGAGTCCCGTTCGTCACGACCATTGTCCGAGCAAATGGATCAGTGGCTTAGGTGGGCCCAACTGTGATGTTTACGTAAAATCAATCTCGACCACCAGGTGCATCACCCCATTTTAGGCTAAGGGCCCAAAATTAGCTCCATCTATGATTTAGGTTGACCACATGATTGGAAACAATGTACAGGGCAACGCTTGCCCTCCAGACTTTCTCCATTAGTGTGGCCCAAGTGATTCACATATGGGTATGATTTTGGGGCCAAAGCCTAACTTTTTGTGTGTAATATAATAGGTGAAGTGGATTTCATAAAATTATCATGATGGGCCCTTTAAAAATCAAGGTGGACGTCTCTCTCTCAACTATTTCCTTTAGTGTGGTCCACCAGCATCACAGGTCAACCTGTTTTTTGTCTATAGACCTAATATGGGGCTCATTATCTAATGGTCGTAGTGGATCTTACATAAACATCATCGTGGGCCCTGTCAACGTCAACAGTCACATCCCATACAATTCTTTTTCTAAACAAACTCTTTATACAATTGGAGAGGGGCGCGTGACATGAATTTTAGTGGGGCCCACTGTGATGTGTATGTGAAATTCACTCTTGAGCATTAGATTGTAACCCTAGCTTAGGCCTGAATCCACAAAATCAAGCCAACTTGTGGCTCATGTAGACCACACCAACGAAAATATTTAGGGGAGAGACGTCCACACCCACCATGATGATTATATAAAATGGATGTAGATTTACTTTGACACACTATTGCAGTAAGTTCTGTGCTCAAAGGCTAGGTGGGGCCCATCATGCTTATGAGCGGTGGGCCCCACCTAGCTTCTGACAGCAGGAACTTCTTGCGAGGTGTCGTAGGCAATCCGTGTCCATATAAAATCCACTCCAAATTGTTAAAAAATCATGTCACTTTATCTCTAATAACCTCGTCACTTTATCTAGTAACCTCGTCACATTGTCTAGTGGAACCCCATCACTTTGTCTCGTGGAACCTTGCAATTTGTCTAGTGTAGCCCTATTACTTTATCTAGAAGAACCCTATCACTTTGTCTAGTGGAACCCACAACTCTGTTCGACAATCCCATCACTTTGTTTAGTGGAACACCATCACTTTATCTAGAGGAACCCCGTCATTTTCTTCAACAACCCTGTCACTTTGTTTAGTGAAAACCTATCACTTTAACTAGTGTAATCCCATCACTTTATCTAGTGGAGCCTCATCACTTTATCCACCAACACCATCACAATATCGAGTGGAACCTCGTCACTTTGTCCGACAACCCAGTGACTTTGTTTAGTGGAATCCCATCACTGTCTAGTGAAACCCCATCACTTTGTTGGGCAACCCCGTCACTTTATTTAGTGGAACCCTGTCACTTTGTCCGGAAATTCCATCAACTTTATTTAGTGGAACCCCATCACTTTGACTCGTCTAACCCCATCACTTTATCTTGTTTTACCCGATCACCTTGTCTAGAGGAACCCCGTCACTTTCTTTGACAACCCTAACACTTTGTTTACTGAAAACTTATTAATTTGACTAGTGTAATCCCATCAATTTATCTAGTGGAACCCCATCACTTTGTCCGGCAACCCGTTACTATATCTAGTGGAACCACGTCACTTTGTACGACAACCCAGTAACTTTATCAAGTGGAACCCCATCACTGTCTAATGAAACCCCATCACTTTGTAGGGCAACCCCATCACTTTGTCTAGTGGAACCCTGTCAATTTGTCTTGTGTAATCCCGTTACGTTGTCTAGGGGAACCTTGTCTATTTATCTCTTGTAACCCCACCAATTCAACTAGTGGAAGCCCAGTACTTTGTCTCGTTTAACCCCATCACTTTATCTATTAAAAAAGTAATGGGGTTGCATGCCAGACAAAGTAACGAGGCTCCACTAAACAAAATGACGGGTTGCTAGATAAAGTGACAAGGTTCCACTAGACAAGTGATGGGGTTGCCAAACAAAGTGAACGGGTACCGTTAGACAGTGATGAGGTTGCCGAACAAAGTAATAGGGTCCACTAGACAAAGTGACAGGGTTGTTGGATAAAGTGACGGGTTCCACTAGCAAAGTGAGACGGTTGTTGGACAAAAGAATAAGGGTTCTACTAGACAAAGTGACAGGATTGCGAAATAAAGTGACATGGTCCGTTACACAAAGTGACAGGGGGTTTGCCAAACAAAGTGATGGTTCCACTAGACAAAGCGATGGGGTTTCCTCATAAAGTAACGGGATTGTTAAACATTTTGGAGTAGATGTTATATTGACACAAATTGCCTATGACACCCAATCACAGGCAATCCCTGTCCATTTTATATAATCATCATGGTGGGTCCTGTAAAATTCAAGAGTGAATGTCTCGCTCCCAAATATTTTCTTTGGTGTGGCCCACATGAATCACAAGTCAGCCTGATTTTTTGGATGCGAGCCTAAGCTGGGATTATGCATCTAATGGTCAGAATAGATTTCACATACGCATCATAGTGACTCTTAAAGTTAATAGGGCCCATTGTGATGTTTACATAAGATCCACTACAACCATTATATATTGAGTACCATATTAGCCTAAAGACAAAAAAAAAAATCAGGGTCACCTATTGTGATGTTTATGTAAGATCCACTACAACCATCATATATTGAGTCCCATATTAGTCTAAAGAAAAAAAAAAAAAAAAACAGGCTGACCCGTGATTCCGGTGGCCATACCAACGGAAACAATTGGGAGAGAGATGTTCACCCTTTATTTCTAAAGGGTCAACATGATACTCAAATGAAATCCATTCCAACCATTAGATTACACTAAAAAGTTAGGCTTGTGACCCAAAAATCATACCCATACAATGAATCACTTGGGCCACACTAATGGAAAATTTTTGGAGAGTGAGTGTTGCCCTTTACACTGTTTCCAATCATGTGGTCAACCGGAATCATAGATGGAACTGAGTTTTGGGCCTTAGCCTAACATGGGGTGACGCACCTGATGGTCAGGGTTGATTTTGCATAGACGTCATACTGGGGTCCACCAAGCCACTAACCCATTTGCTAGTACGACAGTTGCGGCGGACGAGACTCGGCCCAGTGTATCACATTGCACCGACGTCGGTAGTGTGTGCTATTCGAAAAGCTCCGTGGGCCCACCATAATGTATGTGTTTTATCCATGCAGTCCATCCATTTTTACGGATCATTTTAATGCATGCCCACAAAATTGAGGCAGACCCATATCTCAGGCAGACCACACCACAGAAAATAGTGGTGTTTAAACACTCACCATTAAGAACTTCTTGGGGCTACAAAAGTTTTGGATCAAGCTGACATTTGTGTTTCTCCTTCATCCATGTCTGTGTGACTTTAGAAACTGGTTAGATCGCAAGTAAACATTACGTGGGCCCTGGGAGGTTTTTAATGGTAGGCGTTCTTGTGGTTTGGTCCACCTTAGATTTGTATCTACCTCATTTTTGGGCTCATGCCCTAATATGAACTGGCAAATGAATGGACCGCATTGATAAAACACCAACATCATGATGGGGCCCACAGAGCTTTTTTAGCACAGTACCCAAGTTTGTGCTCTGTGATGGGGTCCTCTTAACTTAGAAAATTTTTGGTATTTGTAAAATTCAAGGCAAGTTAAGCTCACTTGGCATTTGAAAACACGTGTGCCGGATCAACACCTCTCATCTCGTTCTTATCATTGTTTAAATGCCACGGCTAAAGAAGGCCCATACGAGCATAAGGTGGTTCCATAGTTAGCAAAACACCATGCAATAGAGAAATGGTACGGTAATTGTTTGCAAGTTTCTATCGTTTGAAAATAAGTAAAATTTTGACTTGAAAAAATGAAAACACCTAGATTTAAAAATAAAAATTTTTTAAAAAAAAATACTTATTTAATACACACAAAGTAATCAGATGTAATGTTTTTGAAAAGTATTTGAACAAGGTACTGCAATGTGAAGTTCCATCTTAATCAGGTAGTTTTTTGTAATTTTTCTTTATATTAATTGTTGTGCTGATTTCAGCACAGATGACCCAACTAGATTCGAGGGCACAGGAAATCCCTGAAGCGGATTGGCTGGTGTACCACGCACCACCAATATGGCTGATGTGTTGACGTCACCAAGTTCTGTGGGTCCCATCATGAGGTATGTGTTGTATCTAAACCGTCAATCCATTTGAGGAACTCGTCGTAAGGCTTGAGCCAAAAAATAAGACAAATCCAAATATCAAGTTGACCACACCCAAAGACGTAAGTAGGGGATTAAACGTCTACCATTGAAACCATTTTGGGGTCACAGAAATTTTGGATCAATATGATATTTGTTTTTCCTCTTCATCCATGTATGTGTGACCTTATGAACAGATTGGATGGAAAACAAACGTTATGGTTGGCCCTACAAACATTTTAACAGTGAGAATCATTGTTTGTGGTCCACTTAAGCTTGGATGTGACTCATCTTTTTTATCTAATGATCTAAAATGATCTCGCCAAATGGATGAACGGCGTGGATATTAAAAAAAAAAAAAAAACATCATTGTGTGGCCCATGTAACGTTGATCTCCTTTGAACCGTTCGTACAACTCGGAGCTCGAGGAGCTCGTCTTCGCACGACACGTAACCACACCGGCCATAATGGTGGCGTGTGGTACACCAGCGAATCCACTTCAAGAAATCCCGGTGCCGTCGGTGGACGCGGATTGCGTACTACCTCCGCCCGTCCCTAGCTCCGAACGGGCAGTTCTGTGGGCGGGCCCACCGTGATGTATCTGTACATCTAAACCGTCTATCCTTTTTCTCAAATTATTTTACGGCAGGAATACAAAAATGAGGCAGATCCAACGCTCAAATGGACTACACCAAATAATAAGCTTGGTTGCATTAAAATGCGCAAAGCATTAGATGTCAGTTACATTAAATGCAAGAGTGATCTGTGGTGTGGTCCAAATGATCGTTGGATCTTTCTATTTTTGTTTTGATGCCTTAAAATAACTTGAGAAAAGGGATAGAGGGTTTGGATGTACAGATACATTACGGTGGGCCCGCCCACAGAACTGCCTGTTCGGAGCTAGGGACGGGCGGGGGTAGTACGCAATCCGCGTCCGCCGTCGAGACAGACGATCTGCAACGTGTCGGCTGCAAAAATTAGATTTCCAAATTCTAAGTACAATAAATTTCAAGCTGTCAGAAAAAGGTTAGCTGATTTGTTACTCTGATAATCAAATAAGCATAAGATCTGGCACCCGATGACACAAAACTAGTAACATTTGAGAAGTTGAATTTAAATTGCTTGCATGCCAAGTATGCACAGCGTGCGTAGCGTTTAGCTGACTACAGTTTGACGTAGCTGCGCCTACACGTGCCAAACCATACATCTGTGTGAGATTCAAGCCATGAATCACGTGGGAACCGTTGTCTAAATACCATGTCCCACAAATCAGGCGGGACCGCACATCAGGTGGTACCACGCATAAATACGTAACGGACTGTTGAAAGAAATTCCGGAACGAAAACCGAAATGTAGCCTACTGAATGAGCGGATCCTGGCCGCTAAAATTTCTAACACAGTATGATGATCGGGTTAGATTTTACACGTGTGCCGAGTTGGCACTTGCGAGCGGCGAGTAGTAGAGAAAAAGGAAGCACGTGTAATCTCCAGGAAAGCAGCAAGAATCGAAGATCTAACCCTTCCTTTGAAGAGATTGTCGTTGAGTACGTCTTGGATGGACCAAGAGAAGACGAAATCCTCCAAATCCTTCTCCGCTTCCTTTGTTGACATTGCCTCTACTGATTTCTACACGCACTCACCTGAGCTCCGCAAGTAGAGTTCTCTCTCTCGCCTCTACTGATTTCTAAACGCTCTCACCTGAGCTCCGCAAGTAGCTCTCTCTCTCTCTCTCTCTCTCTCTCTCTCTCTCTGAGTGTAGAGGGTAGGCATATAACGATTAACGAGTAGGAATTCTTGCTTAGGAATTAAGAAAAGCATTTTGGGAGAGAAAAAGTCGGCGTCTGTTCAAGCCGCATCCTCTTCTCTGTTTTTGCTTTTTCTTTCTTTCTTTCTTCGTCGATTGACGTTTGCCATGATTCTCAAGCGTTTGGAGCCCATGCCATACACACGGAGGCACTTATTTCAATTAAGTCACACGTGTGCTTAAATATGAGCTTTCCATCCGGTGGGCCACGCTCGTTAGATGTTCTGGTTTAAAAGTTAAGCCGTTTCTTTTCGTTTCTCAAGTCGGGTACGTAGTAGAAAACATAGGACGATGATTTTTTTTTTTTCTTCATAGTCATCCGCTCATTTTAGTAGGCTGTGGCCCACCTGAGGAGTGAAAAGGTTTGGAGAACAGCATTTAAGCTCTTTGGTACAGTGGGTGAAAACCCAGATCTCTCACGTGTTTTCCATATTAGCATGTGTAACTGAGTGTGTATGGTTGGCATCTACACACAAGTGTAACTTTCTCCCGAGCCGGTTGCGTTGCTTTACTTCGCACTGCTTTCCTCGTACTGGTTGGAGTTGGACGTTTTCAAACGCAAAGGGAAAGCGGCTTCGGTGGATTCCCGACTGTGGGGGCACATTGATGTATGTGTCTAATATCCTCGCCGTCCATCCGTTTCAGATCAATTTGGGAACGATGGAAAAAATTGCAAAAGATTCAAATCTAAGGTGGACCACACCACAGGAAATAGTAGTGATTAAACACCCACCGTTGAAAACTTCTTGAAACACACAAAATTACATTAATACAAAACTTTTGCAGCTCGTCTTGGTATCGATCCCTAGTGGGGGTGGCTAACTGTGAAGTGTGAACTGACAGTGGAGGTGTACTAACAAGCTAACAAAAAAAAAAAAAAAAACCTTTTGCAGCTCCTGAAATTTTTTTAATGGTTTATCACCACTATTTCCCGTGGTGTGGTCTACCTGAGATTTGAATTTCCTGTGGTGTGGTTTATCTGAGGTTTGAATTTGCTGATTACCTGTGGCGTAGTCTACATGAGATAAAAATGAGGAATATTAAAATCACATAGACATGTACGAAGGGAAAACAACCACCGTTGAAAACTTCTTATGGCAACAATTTTCTCAAACTGATATTTGTGTTTTTCCTTCGTCCAGGTCTCTGTGACCTGATCAACAGGATGGATGGCTAATAAACATTACAGTGAGCCTTAGGATGTTTTCAATGGTAGACATTTTATCACAACGGTTGCTTTGGTGTGGTCCACCTAAGATTTAGATCTGCCCCAAATTTTTATTTTTTTTACTCGTGCATTAAAACGATCTGGCAAAATGGACGAACGGAGTAGATAAAACACGTACATCATGGTGGGGCCCACCCAACGCCAGTGTAGGTAATGGAGGGGTCACTACGTAATCCGAGTACTCAAAAGTCGTGCTGGTAAAAATTTCAGATGGGCCCCACCAGATAGAACGGTTTGATGAAAACATCCACCGTTAAAATCTTCCAAATTGTGAATGGGCACCGTGATGTGCATATGACATCATCCAATCTATTCATCCTACGCACTGTTGCAGATGAAGTATAGACATCAAAATCAGGCCATTAGAAAACTCATGTTGGCCACACCACGTGAAATTATAGATTTTAGCAATAATTTTATATTGTTACCTATGTCATTAACAACATTATATCTATTTAAATTTCTGGATCCACGGTTTAAATGATTTTATGTACCTGATGGACGTAGTGGATTAGATGCACCTTTTTCTTATGTGGAGCCCGGTTAGCACAAGCATGGCACGTGTGATTCCGCTGGCGTGACTCTTGCGAACGGGGAGGAATTGTCAACAAAAAAAAAATACATGGCCTGCTACTTCCAGACGCCACCCAACTCCAAGCGCCAAAACACAAATGAAGCACAAGCAAGACACGTGCCACCTTTGAACACGTGTGTGATCCCAGGCATTATGAGAATTTGTATATACTCATGTTTTAAAATCAGGCTATTTTATTTATGTCAAATCTGAACGTATCAAATCCAACGATTTAGATAAGGCCACGTGACACCGCGTGTAGTGATTGATACAGTTTTATAATATAATATAATGAGTAAGATATTTACAAGACCTTTTATGAATCCTGACGACAAGGAGACGAATTCATAAAAAGAAATTCCTGTAGAACTTGGACCACACTTTCTTGAAACCTTACGAGTTTTTCTTTTTTGCTTTTTTTTTTTTTTTTTCCTTTTTTACACACGCACACACACCCCACACACTCACGCTGGTGGAATTTCACCACCTATGCGTACTCGAACCCTAGACCGGGAGTTGAAACTCCCGAGAGTCTACCACCCGGGCAAGAGCAAGGACCCTCTTGAACCTTAGGAGTTGGTTCTGTTGGAAGCGGGCTTATTATCGTTTAATAATAAGTTTGAAAGTAGCCTGTAACAGCTTTCAGAATAAGGGCAGATCCAAACGGAGCAAGCATTACTGTAGGCCAAGTAGGCAAAGCTTCGGATCAAAAATCTTTATAGGCTTATGAGCCTTTTGTTTGAAAGATTTTTGAATGGCCGTTGAGTTACTATGGATACTTATTCTCCTAATCATATTCAAGATTAGCTAATACCTCCTCAACCAAGGATCAATTGGATCGTTCAATAACAATTTGGTTAAAATCTACTATCACCACAACCTCTTTTATGGGCAATACGATCAAGAGGCCCTAAATCTTGGAACCCTTGGAGAGTAGTATGTCTCATGGGGCAAACAACCTAGGTTGCAACCTTCTGCACCTCTGGTAGTTAATCCAGTTCCATCACCAGTTGTCAACCCAGTCGGTCTGGAGCCACGGGCACATGTTCAGGTAGTCTAGATTGGTTATGATGATTTGATTAATTTAATTCAAAAGGTTATAGGCCATCAGTATGACCGCTACATAAACAAACCCTACTTATAGGAAACATTATTCAAAATGGATTCAACAGTGCTATGAACTGCCGAGGGGTTATTGTCCCCCGAGTTTACTTTGTTCTTAAGAGAGTGTTGTCAATAAACAACCAAGCATATCGGTCGTTCCACAATCTAGTGTAATGAAGTATCTAACCAAAATTTCTTGAATTTTCATCTATTTAAAAACTCTATCATCAGAATAGCCTTCATGTGGTATATTAGTCTGTCACCTAATTCAAATAACTCATGACCAAATATGGAAGAGAAGTTTCATGCACAATTCTTTATATAACTCAATCAGAAATATCCATGATTGATCATGTATCTCGTTTATGGTAATTAGTAGGAAAAATAACAGATAAATACATTATTTGTCTCAAGAAAGCAAGACATAGATGCTTGGTCACTATACCTGAAGCCAAATTCATTAAACTAGCACAAGATGGTCTAGATATAGAGCTAGGAAAGATATTTGAGTGCACATTTAAATATTTCTATCTATTAACTTGCTAGAATGATTTCTTAGAAAGGAAAGTCAACGGAAAAACTCCTCATTGAATACTTACTATCAAGACCCAAAGGTTGTGGCTAGAAAGCCATTAATCTATAAGTCTCTGACTAAGGACTTGTTTGCTCCATCGATCAGAATATGAGGGAAAATGTATTCAAAATTAGCAAGAGATATTCTTTCAATATAAACCGTAGTGACAAAATCTCCGATCACTTAGGCAAAGGGAATTATTTGACACTCATGGCAAGTAGGCAACATTTGGTTGCAAAAAATAGATTTCCAAATTCCAAGTACAATGAAGGGGAGTTATTTGATAGTTTGATCATGCCTTTTATGTAGGCACTTAGAAATGGTAAACATGTAATGTGGACTCAAATTAAACAAACTATACTTGCTAGGGCTGAAAGTCGGGCTGGTCGGGTTGGGAATTCTCAACCCAAGCCCAACCCAAGCGGGCTCGGTTGGGTTGATCGGGTATATACGTGTTAATATTTTCATTATTACATTAGTTTATTATATTTCAATATAGGACTTATTTTTTGTATCTATGATTTTATTAATCATATATGTGATTATTCATTATAAAGAACTTCATTTTTTTTCTTTAAAAAAACAAGCTAAAATATAAGACAACTACTCCATTAAAAGTCATCTAACATAGGACCCAATCTATTTGGGAGAGAGAAATCCGGCATATCTTGTCAGCTTGAGTCCTTGGAAATGACGTGGACAAATGAGACCCAACATCACTAGTGTGCCTTCGACACAAATGATCCACACTCAATTATAATTTATAAGTAACTTATATATTGATTGGGTTCGGGTTCAGGCAACCCGAGCCCAACGCAAGTTTTATCGGGTTGGTGTTTGTATAGCCCAAGCTTGAGATCGGACGTGATATATCCTGCCCGAGCCCAACCCAATGTCGGGTCGGTCACGGGTTGAACCTGCCCAACTTTCAGCCCTAATACTTGCGCCTTCCAAAAATCAGATTGGTTGATCAATCTCAACCTCTGATTTCTGAACACTTGTTTGTTGAAATAAATTCGAAGGACATAATTTCAAGCTGTCAAAGAAATGTCAGCCGATCTGTTACTCTGATAATCAAATAAGCATAAGATCTGGTACCGGAATATTAATCTTAACTAATACCATTTGAGCAGTTCAATTTAAATTGTTTGTATGCCGAGTATGCACAGCGTGGGAAAAGAAAAGCCTACACGATAGGCGCATTCCCCTGACTAGAGTTTTATCTAAGTGTCATTACACGTGCCAAACGGGGTTGGATTTTTGTATGTGTGCCGAGTTGGCTAGTGCAGGCGACGAGTAGTTGAGAGAAAACGGAAGCACTTGTAAACGCCAAGGAAGTTTCAAGAATCGAAGATCTAACCTTTCCTTTGAGGAGATTTTCGTTGAGTACGTCTTCGATTGACCAAGAGAAGAGGAAATCCACCAAATCTTTCTCCGCTTCTTCTGTTGCCATTGCCTATGCTGATTTCTAGACACACTCAACTGAACTGGGGAAGTAGCTCTCTCTCTCTATCTGGGTAGGAATATAATGAGTAGAAATCATAGCTTAGCAATTAAGAAAGGCATTTCGGGGAGAGAGAACGTCGGCGTCTCTTCGAGTCTCCTTCTCTTCGATGTTTTACTTTTTCTTTATTTCTTTCTTTCTTCGTTGATTGACGTTCTCCTTCTCATGTTTTACTTTTTCTTTCTTTATTTCTTTCTTTCTTCGTTGATTGACGTACGTTTACCATACAAACGCAGGCACCTATGTCGATTAAGTCGGACGTGTCTACTTATGACCTGTCCATCCGGTGGACCACACTCTTCAGATGTTGTCGTATAAAACTTAGGCCGTTTCTTTCTATTTCGCAAGTAGGATGCTTTGTAGAAAACAACAGCCGGTGAAATTTTTTCTTTTTATTCTAGCTATCCGTTTCTTTTCGTATGCTGTGGCTACCTGAGTAGTGAAATGGCCTGACTTTGGGAGAAAAGAATCCAAGCTTTTTGGTATACTAGTTGGAACATATTTTCTATATTAGCATGTATAACGGAGTACGTGTCGTGCGAAGACGAGCGCTGACGGTCCTCGAGCTCCGAGTTGTACGAACGGTTCAAAGGAGATCAAAGTTACATGGGCCGATGGTGATGTATTTATTATATCCACACCGTTCATCCATTTTCGAGATCATTTTAGAGTATTATTCAATAAATGAATCATATCCAAAGATGGAATGGACCACACCACAAATAGCAGCAGGGATAATGATTTTCACCATTGAAAAATTCGTAGGGCCCACCATAATGTATATTTTCCATCCAATCTATTCATAATGTCACAGAGACCTGGATGAAGAGTAAAAACAAATTTCATATTGATCCAAAACTTCTGTGACCCCTAAAAGGGTTTCAATGGTAGACGTTCAATCCCCCACTGCATTTTTCAGTGTGGTGAAATTGATATTTAGATTTATCTTATTTTTTGTCTCAAACCTTAAGACGAGCTCTCCAAATGGATAGACGGTTTGGATATAACACATACCTTATGATGAGACCCACAGAACTTGCTGACGTCAATACATCAGCTATATAGCTGGCCAAGACAGGCTCGGTCCAGTCAGGGGCTCTGTGTGGCCCACAGTGATGTATGAGTTTTATCCACGCCATCCATCCATTTTTTCATGTAATTTTATTATTTGAGATAATAAATGAGGTAGATCCAAGTCTCAACCGGACCACATAGTGGGGATTGAATGGACACCGTTAAAAACTTCTTGTGTACTGCTGAAGTTTTGACCGAGTTGATATTTGTATTTATCCTTAAGTTGATATTTGTATTTATCCTTAATCGTCGACGTGTATGTTACCTCATGAACAAGTTGAATGGCTAATAAACTTTACGGTGGGTTTAAGAAAAGTTTTAACAGTATGTGTTATTACTTCCTCTGGTGTGGTCAACCTGAACTTTAGAACTGTTTCATTTTTGAGCTCATACCTGAAATGATATGAAAAAATGAATGGACGATAGGAATGAAACACATGATCACGGTGGGCAAACTTTTGAAGACTTACAGTGATGTATTTGTTATACCCATGCCATCACCCATTTTGAAAGATTATTTTAGAGCATGAGCCCCAAAACAAGGCAGGCGTAGTGAACAAGACCTGAAAGCAGCAGGGATAATAGTGCCCACCATTAATGGAAGCAATGGTGATAATGACGCCCCGTTGAAACCTTCCTAGGCCCCACCATGCCATCCATCCCATTCATAATGTTACACGGATCCCAATGACGGTAAAACACAAAAATCAGCTTGATCAAAAACTTTAGTGTCCCCAGAAGTTTCATCAGTAAGCATTCAGTCCCTACTGTTTTTTGTGGTTCAGTCCACTTAAAGTTTTGGATCTGCCCTATTTTTGAGCTCACACCTTAAAATGTTTTATCTAAATAGATGCATGATGTGGTTAAACACACATTATTGTGGGCCCCATAGAGTTCATTCTAGGACCGACTTCATCCCGACAACGGTTGGACGCAATCTGCATCCGTGATTAGTTGGGTAGGCCCACGGGACAATTGGCTAGACCCGCTTCTAAGGTAGGGTTAGTTGGCCATGCCCAAGTTAGAAAATGTGGCCCATTTAATTAAATAGGTCAAGAGTTTCAGTTGAACTTTACCCAACATGTCCCATTCATATCCATTATCAATGGGTTGGACCATATGAACCGACCCGACCTAGATCAAAACCTTAAATATGCTAACAGATTGTAAGTACATACACATAGGAATGTGGTACATACTTATCAAATACACATACACAGTGTGGCCAGGCTACATATACCATTTGCCATGTATTCCCTTCTCAAGCATAAGTTGGGTTGTGCAGAGTATTGTCAGGTTGGTCAAGTCCGACAGTATTACAATTAAATGGATTAGGTTGGGTCTAGATTAGCTCCATTAGTATTAAGTGGGTCGGATTTAGTCGTGATTTTGCATAATGAATATTAAGTGGGTCAGATAGCGCAACCAGGCAATGGTTTGCAAGTCAAGATCATGCTAGAAATCTTGGCTTATTTAGTAAATGGGTAAGGCTTGAGCTGATCCTGATCTGACGCACCCACACCACCACCACCCCCTCCCCCCCCCCCCCCCATCTACTCCCTAGAAAGCCGACTCTTGTATGTATGATTCAAATAAGGGTTCTCACATGATGGCTGGAGTAGATTTACATATACAATATGGTGGGACCCACAAAACTTAAGTGCCCTATAGACCCGTCTAAAACAAGTGCCATGAACATTTATAGTCCAAGGCCAATTTCCTGCGAGTATATGAGATTGTGAGCCACATCAAGAGGAGCCTTATAAAGAAAATCTCCATGGCCCACTGTAATGTCTGTGTAAGGTCCACTCTGTCCATCAGCTTCTCCAAGATATGCTAGGAAATGAGCCCAAAAAAGAGGTAGATCAAAAACTTAAGTCATCCACGCCATAAGAAATAATAACGATGGGAATGCCTACATTTGAAACTTTACCAAAGCCCACCATTATGCGCATGTGACATGGCTAGTACAATGAAATAGGCAAAAATCGCAGTGACATATCAGTGGGGTATGCCTCAATTAATAATGGAAATTGAACATCCACCAGTGAAGCCTTCATGGCTGTCGGATGTTTTGGATCAAACTAATATTTATGTTTTGAGCCCATACTGGCTCGAATAACCTTATGGATGGTTTAGATAGAATATCAACACCACATTAACCCTAAGACAGTCTCAATGGTTGTTATTTCCATCTCCACTACTTATGGTGTGACTCATTTGAGATCTGATTTGCCTCACTTTGGGCTCATGCCCCAATGTGAGCCATAGAAATTGATGGACAGGGTGGATATACATTAGGTGGGCTCCATAAAAATTTGACTTGCCGATACAGGCGGCACATTTTACTATAGAATCATCCTAAGTTTTTGGCCTGTAATAGACACAAGGTGGTCGCATGGACAGAGAAAATCTCACTGACATGAAGTTCTCTTTCCATGTTAGCAAATAGTCCTAAGCCACGTGATTAGGTAAATATATTGTTTTTAGAATCACATCACAGGCATTTTGCCAAGCGAAGCAATCGAAACCTTTGATACAAATGCTTGAAAAGTACCTGAAAATTATAAACAGCGGGTGTACAACTACAAGTAGTCAAATTGAGCAGCCTAAGCGCGCGTTTGATTTTCTAAAGTAAGTCTAAGTGCCCGTTTGATTTTCTAAAGTAAATGTATGGGCCTGTTTGGGAGCGTGGATTCGAAACCCCCTGGATTTGAAACCCCCTAAATTTGAAATCCTCTTATTGTGTTTGGCACCCTAGATTGAGACTCAACTTTAATCAAGAAGTAGCTATTCATGGTGCATTTGCGTGGGTTTGAATTTAATTACTAAATCAACTTTAATATCTCTAATTAGTGAACTTATGTAATTTTTGACACAATGGTTGTAATAAGCCCACTGAAATATATACTTTGCCAAAAAATGATGAAATTCCAAGTCTCGGATGGGCCACAAGCACAAAACCATGTCCGAGTGACTAACCAAAGATTTTTAATTGTTGATTTACATGGACAATGTTTGGATGGTGCTGATCATCGTATTAAAGTAATTATATTGATGCAATTGCTAATCTAATTATTTTAAGATATCATTAGTGGGTCATGTGTCCAATAGATTAATAGTTTAGTGATACACATGTTACGCATGCAACTATGGGAATGATTTTAATTGTAATCCAAGGTCTCACCTTGGATTTCAAATCCCCTGAATGAATGAGGGGAATTGATACCCCTTGGATTTGAAGCACCCCTCGGTTATTTTACGGTGCCAAACAACCAAGGGGATTTGAAATCCCTTCAAATCCCCCTGAATCCATGGTGCCTAACGATCCCTAAATGCATTACAAATGGGTAATAATTATTTCCTTTGGTAACTACCCCTCGTTCCAAATGCTAAAATTGAGGGTACTGCCAAATATACGTGGGGCTCACCATGATGATGTGGATTATCCACACCGTCCATTTCTTTTTCCAATTGAATTTAGGGCATAAGCCAAAAAATGAGGCAAATTCAAAGTTCAAGTGGATCACACCACAACAAAAAGGGAATCAAACACCCACCGTTAAAAACTTCTTGGGGTCACTATTTACTTTGGTGTGGGCCACTTGAATGTTGGATCTGCCTCGTTTTTCGGCTCATGCCTCGAAATGTTTTGATAAAACGTATGGACGATGTGGATATGTCATATATATCATAGTGGGGCCCACAAATTTAAGCCAATCCTTTTGAACCATATTTCAAAGTAGAAATACCTGCCTATTTTCAAACCGAGTGAAATTGTAATAATTCGTTATTTATAAGGCATTTATAGTGATTTTGGAAAATCAAACAAACCCTAAATTATTATACAAATGTATATGTATTTTGCACGCAAAAAATAAAATAAAATAAATAAATAAAGAAGAAGCTTATTTACTTATTTGATTACGATATGAATTAGGCGGTGAGGAGCTCACCGAACTCAGGATAGCTCACCACACAATGTAACCTGGCGAGATTTGATTAGTGGGCCGGGACGTTTATCGTCAGAGATGGCACGAGCTTTTTTTTAATAAACAAATTGGCTGAGTATGAAATCGGCTCATCTCTAACCATGTATGGTCCACCCATCAAATCTCACCGCATCACCACACCATCGTTATTATCGGATAGGTAAAAACGAAAATAATTCAACAGTCTTATATATTTTTCACAAACAAGTATTCATTGGAACTATCAGACACTGATATTCATAGTTTAATTGATTTTATCTGAGTTAATTTCCACCAAGTGCACGCGTGCTTATCATACCACGCATGAGCAATCTAATCCGCCCACCACTTCACTACGTGGAACCAAACCATTGATCCCTTATAATCGAGAGACTCTCATTCCTCATGTTAGTCCACCATGGATAGACCATGATGTGTGACATGTGGATAGGCAGGGTTAATAATCCAGTCTGCTTTTTCTTTTTTTGGGCCACCGCCATCGATATTGGGACACACCGAACACATCCATCGATGGCATGAACATATGTAGGCACAAAAATCCAAGCCATCCAAGCATCGAGAGGTCCAATCAAAAGGAAAACCTTGGTCATCTTTAACAGGTGAAAATGAATTATAATAGGCTTATCAAATAAGCTCCAGATGTCCCAGCAACAAATTGGTAGCGTATTAGATGTATTTGCTAGAATTTTCAAAGCAAAGGTTGGCTATATTATTTATTTTTTATTAAAATATTTTTCTAAAATGACATCCTCCAAAAGATTGTTAACATACGTCTAGTGCACCGATTTATGTACTTTATTTATCAATCACATTAGTCATTATGTCATGTAGACGGTTGAGCCCTTAGAAACTAAAGACCGAAGACACTGGTGAAGGTGGAACATTAAGAAACAAAGAACATGTATATACAATGTCTTGGTGACCCTTAACCCTTGACCCAAAACAACATAAACCTTTAAATGATCTTAAACCCAATAGAAAAAATATTTATTAATTATCACTTAAGCAATGGGAGCCTAAATTGACCATTCTTAGATTGACTTTAGAGGTCTCGTTTTGCTGAGAAAATTGCATAATTTCATCAACCTTTGGTCCCACTGAACCGACCGTTGGTTTGACAAAAAACAGCTAAAATATGACAACGTGATGAGATAGAATCCTAGGTAATTCGATTGCAACTGAGTGCACCTTTGGTCTTACCAAAGACCACTTTCGATGCGACCGAAGACCATCTTTAGTGTGACCGAAAGTACCCAAGTCTGTCTAGCAGCTCTCTTATCTAAATTCAGTTTGGCCGAACATCAATTCGGTGTGACCGAACATGCACTCAGTGCGACCAAAGACTAGTCGTTATAGATAAAGGTGTACACGAATCGAGATAGCTCTGTCACGCCCCAAACTCGGGAATTGGGCTCACAAAATTTTCGATCTCCAAATCTGGTGCCGACAGCCTCTGTAGTACCCCATTTTTAACTCATAGGGCCCATACGCCAAATTCTGATCCTAGGATCTTAGAAGGAGGATTTTTAGTGATTTTTTTTTTTTGTAAAGCAGCATAACCACAAGTATACCTAAATCATAAGAACAACATCATCACCACATATCCATTAATATAAATATTAGAATACAGTGCTGAAAGGGAAATACATAAATAACAAAATCTCCAAAACAATCTTCAACAAGCTCCTGCCTCAACACTGCTACGACTAACGTCACCTGTACGCAACGATCATGCATAAGCTTACTAAGAAGCTTAGAGGGTGATGCGTGTGTGTGCAATACATGTGTCAAGCACACAAATATCAGAGTAAGCGGAAATACTGGCAAGTCCATGGATACTGTCAACCACAACAAGGCTATGTGATGTAAGACATAGTATGCTAAATGTCATCTGTTGAGGATGCAATGCAATGTGCAAATCCAGACAAGTCCACGAATACCATCAACCTTATCTACGCCATGTAATGCAGAAACATAGTAAACCAAATGTCATATACAGAGGATGCAATGCAATATGCAATGCAAAAGAAATGACAAAGCTGGAGTGTGTAGTTGGGATAATAGTATGTGGTATCGTAGGCTGTGGGGTTCATCACAAGGGAATTCTATCCAAACCAGTCCTATACCTAAATTTGGATAGCTAGACTCAATGTGGTAAACTCCTTATCTCAAGTCGGTCGCGCGCCTAACCGAAATCCTAACCATTGTGAAAGTACACATAATGATTTCGTTGTGTACCACCAGCCTGAGTGGACAGTGAATGAATGAATGAATGACTCAAGTTCTAAGTACGCAACTCTTGCTCAGCAAGTCCACATGACCGCCACAGTGCTTCCGATGTGGGACAAGGTTCCGCCTCACTGTATGCACAGTAGCCTGCTAGCACAGTAGCCTACCAACCACTGGTGCTCGCCCAGCCTTTAGGCCCCACCCACATCAGCGTCCATCCATGTGTGCAACAGTAACGAGGCGTCACAATATCAGTATCGTAGATCTTTGGGATATCACAGGGGTCTAGTACACTCCACACTTGCTGCCGCCTCCCTAGCCGCGCAACCAGCAAGAGGAAAAGACCTCACTATCCGCTTAACTAGTAGTCTGTCAATACCTACCTGGCTCATCCATAGCGGACTCATTTACGAGCTAGTCATATTCAGCCTAGCTTATAACCCCCTCACTTGGGTGAATAAGGTCACACCCCCTTCCAACCGCCCACAACACAGTGGGAGACGCGGCCTACTGGTATTTGGTACTTGGGCGCTATGTACCCACTCAGTCTAGATGTTGGAGCATCCCGTGGCCGCGGAGGTTTAGGGATTTTCACCCACAGACATCCAAAGTACCCATATGCTGAGTCCCAAACATTTCTAGTGTCCCCTCTGGTCATCCATGATATGCCTATGAAGGCCACAGCCCTTATGTCGCTAGGGTGTACAGTGATCATGTAATTCAAAATGCGAGATGCATGAGTGATACCATCTAGTCATGCATCAACCTCGCAAACCGCACGATCATGTGGGGAAACTCCGTCTCGTAAGGAGTCCCCTAAATAACTCAGCCCAACGGCAATGCTATGATCAAACATTCCTTACAACAGGCAGACAAATGATGCGTATGAACATGTATCATGGTGTAATACTAAGCATGTTCTCAGTGTGTCCTACTAAACTAAGTACACTCGCATGATTATCAGATATAGCAGGCGATGATCGGCCTTAACCGGTATGTCACTTACAAGAATAGGGGCTAAACGATACGCCCCACTAGACATATAGAAGTCTATATAGAATGGTCCATGTTAGACTATCATAACCTACTTAAGGTACTAGCATAACATATATCCTAAGGCGTGGTTCACTAAAAGGATGGTGGATCTAACCCATGTATCAAGGTAGTCTCCACGTAGAAGATATACCAAATTTGATACCACATATTCTTCCATCTACGGCAAGGGGTGATGATGTACTCTCCTCCAGATAGCGGATGGCCTAGATAACACACTAATGTCAAGGGTGGACCTCACAGTCATCTTAATAAGAAGATGGACGGTGTGGATGATATGTTCATGTTACGAGGTCCTAACAAATGGGGTATAAAGGTAGGATACATTTCTCGTGGTGAGTCAAGTGGGTATACAATGAGGTGAGTTCACAGGGTGAGTTAAAAGGGTGTACAATTGGGCTTCCTGAATCTCTTATCATGAATAAACCGGGCTTCCTTATGGGGCCCGATACATACACAAAGTGGGCTTGGTGGAGTTCATACATCTAGGACGATGTGTCCTTTTAAGTGGATTGGGTAGCTCGCTCAACACCTAAGTGGGCCTTAGGTATGGCCACTAAACTTGGGCAGAACATATATCTAGGTGGGACACATTGCTATGGAAGGCCCGATATGAACATAATGTGGGCTCCAAGGTTTGGACAATCCTACAGGGCATGGTGGGAAGCACCATTATCAATGAGGGACCAACGGTTTGGGTTAGCCCAATGGGTATTATTAACATCGGTGGGGACCCAACGGTGTGGGTTATCCCAATAAGGTAAGGGTGGAAATAGGCTTGACAATGGGCCCTAAGGAAGTTTACAATGGTGGACATTTAACCACTATTGTTTCCTAAAGTGCGGTCCATTTGGGATTGGAATCAGAATCACAACGGGGCCCTTGGCCTTCCAAATATCTAGAAAGACGGATGGTCCACGTGTGTATCACATACATCATGGTGGGCCTACATGAGGTGGCCCGTAAAATGAATGGGTAGTGTGCATATAACACACACGTCATGGTGGGTCTTATACAATCACAATGGGCCTCATACAATCATGAGGGGCCTTATACAATCACAATGGGCCTCACACATATAATGGGCCACATTCCAATGTAGATGGGCCCCATATATACAACAAGTGAGCCGCATGCATCATAGTGGGCCCGACGAAGCAATGAGGCTGTGGCCAAACAGATGAATAGTGTTTATATAATACATACTTCATGGTGGCCTCACACACACAATTGGGCCTTACACATACATTGGGCCTCACATGCGGGCCTCATACATCACAATGGGCCTCATCACATGGGCCTCATATACATCACAATGGGCCTCATCACATATAATGGGCCTCACACATAGGCCTCATACATGGCCATAATGGGCCTCACATACATCAAGTGGGCCCTGCACATACAATAGGTGGTCCTATACATCGGCAAGTGGGCCTCACAGTGGGCCTACAAGATGGACCCCACCAGATGGACAGTGGAGATATAATACATACATTGGGTGGGCCAGCTAGTGGGCGGCAAGCCCACCAATGCCCGGCCTAGATGGGCGTCTAACAAATGGACGGCCTAGAAGAAAACACATCTCAAATGATCAGCGGTCTGTCCCACGAGGGTTTGAACTTTCCTTTAGTATCTGGTAAGTGCGGTAGTAGAATATGCTTCATGACCATGTCACCGACTTTAAAACTTCTTTTACGGACCCTTTTATTATAGGCACATGCGATCCTTCTTTAGTAGCATTGTGAGTGACTTAGCACGCGCATGTGCTTTTCGTCTGCCAAATGCAATTGATCATATCTTGCTTGTTGTCACTTGCCTTCCTCGACTTCACTCTCCAGTAATACTCAGAATGATGGGATTTTGATTTCAACTGGTAACACTGCTTCCATTCTGTATGCGAGTTCATATAGAGTTGTGTATATAGCAAACCGTACAGACGTCTGATAATTCCAGAGTGCGTATGGGAGCATTTTCAACAGTCATGATACGTTTTAACCATTTTCTCCAGTATGCGGATGATGGTCTTATTTGCAGCTTCGACCCCACCATTCATTTGAGGACAGTAAGGGCTTGACCGATGACGTTGAATTTTGAATTTGTCAAGGAAATCGCCCATCCTTTTATTTACGAATGGAGTCCCATTGTCTGTAATAATGGCATGAGGAACCCCGTACCGGCTGATGATATTGCTTTTCATAAACTTGATTACGTGAGATGCTGCGATGGTGGTGTAGGATGTTGCCTCTATCCATTTGGTGAAGTAATCTACTGCCACCAGGATATACTCATGCTCGTTTGAAGCTTTGGGGTTGACTTTGTTGATGATGTCAAGTCCCCATATAGAGAAGGGCCATGGTATCGTCAGGTTATAGAGTTCGGAAGCAGGCACGTGGATCTGGTTCGCATGCTCTTGACACTTGAAGCATTTCTTGATGTGTTTGTAGCAATCTGTCTCCATCGTTACTCAATAGTAACCGACCCATAGGATCTTCTTTGCCATCATATGTCCGTTCATGTGTGGGCTGCATAGTCCTTTGTGGATTTCTGACATGATCTGTGCCATTTCTGTTTCATCCACGCAACGAAGAAGGACTTGATTCAAGGATCGCTTGTAGAGGATGCCCCCAGTTGTGGCCCATAGTTGAGGCCCACTTTGATATATATGTAAGGCCCACCTTAGTTACTTGTGGCCCATGATTGAGGCCCACTTTGATATGCATGTAAGGCCCATGGGTCGAGGCCCATTGATGTATTAGGGGCCCATGGGCTGGATTCGGCGATCGGGAATTTTGTGAGCCCGGTTTCTGAGTTTGGGGCGTGACATCGGTGATCATGAACTGGGCTACTAGCGTTGGATAGTGCGACGATCAGTTGATGTCGCTCCTTCTAGGTACTTTTGATGTTCGAGATATTCCTTGATGTCTGTGTACCACGGCTGACCGTTCGGAAAGGTTTCGACTTCGTCGATCTGTAGGCAGAATGCGTGTTCTTCCTGGAGTTCGAGGGTGAGTTCCCACTCAACTACTCCTTTTGGGATTTTCAGCATCGAGGCAAGGGTAGACAGAGCATCCGCGAATTGGTTCTTGGCTCGAGGCATGTAAGAGAACGTGATCTCTTCAAATTCCTCGGTCAGATTCTCTAGACAGACTTGATAAGGGATCAGCTTTTCATCGTTGGTCTTCCAGTCGCCATTCGTTTGATTGATGATGAGTTGTGAGTCTCCAAAGACTCGCAACTTCTTCATGTTGAGGATTATGACTTCTCTTAGACTAGCGATACATACTTCATATTCAGCCACGTTGTTGGTGGAGTGGAATGCTAATCGCCTGGAGATGGGAATTGGGATGTCATTGGGAGAGTAGACTATTGCTCCTACCCCACTTCCTTTTGAATTCGCGGCTCCGTCGAAGAAGAGTGTCCACTCTCCTGCCTTTCTTTCTTCTTCTTCCTCGATTAGGAGGATGTCCTCGTCAGGGAAAAAAGTCTTCAATGGTTGGTTATCTGGTAGGGAGTGTGTTGCTAAATGGTCAGCCAGTGTTTGCCCCTTGATAGCTTTCTGAGTGAGATAGGTGATGTCGAACTCGAAAAGCAGCAGTTGTCATTTTACGATCTTGCCCATTAGTGTCGGTTTCTCGAACAAGTACTTTAATGGGTCCATGCGAGTGAGCATAAGGATTGGGTGAGTGATCATGTATTGTCGTAACCGTTTCAAACTCCAATGGTAAAAAAAAGGGGGCAGAAAATGGCTCTGTCGATGTCATCGAAGAAAATGGCTTTGTCGATGTCATCGAAGAAAATGGCTCTGTCGATGTCATCGAAGGCCCTTCGATTCCATCAAAGACACATTCGATGCCATCGAAGGTTCCCTCCATGCCATTGGTAAAATCAAATATATATGATGATTTCTTACTAGATATATTTAGGGTACCTTCGATGCCATTATTCTCAACCCCAAGTGCAGGGTTGCGATGTAGTAATAACTTGATGAATGAGGTTAAATCCACAAGGAATGGGGAACACGATCTAGCTCTAATCTAAGTCTAACTTGGTTGGTCTGGGTTTTTAATCCAGCGATTTAGAAAAAAAGGTTTTGAAATAAAAAGATCAAGGAATCCACTTATAGCAATCTTAATATTAATCTACTTGATTCAACGATAACTCGATTGGAATCGAAGTCCTATCCTTCCAATCGAATGATAAAGCAATTAAATAAAAATGGAATTCCAAACTTTCATTGGATTAGTTCCCTCATGAATCACCAATGTGATGATCGTAGGAAATTCTACCATCTACCAAGCCCAGGAGACAATGGTAAGTCATGAATTTTACAAATCACACAATTGCAAAATAGATAAGAAGATATCAAAATCTTTCCAAGCATCTATTATAATTGGAGTCGCAATAAACCACAGAAATCTGGAAATATTCCTTTATTCAAACAAAAATCACTGGAAGTTCAACCATATACTTGAATCAAAGTAAACTAAACATCGAAATAAACTACAGGTTTTATCCCTTAGCCTTAGCCAAGAGATTAGCTTAAGAAGACTAACATCATATAATAAAAATAAAAAGATCAACTAGAACCTGTGAAGAAATCGAAGCGGAAGAACATTGTCGGCGCTTCACCTGGGCCTTTTCTCCCTTTTTAAACCTTAGAAGATGATTTGGAATAGCCTAGAGACTCCTTTAAATAGTTTTGCAAGTCAAACTTTCACACCGCCTCAGAAAAGTTCATAAACCACCTCAAATTTACGTACCCTGTGCATCTTCGATGGCAAACTTCGATGCCATTGATCAATCTTCGATTACACCTTCGATGATATCGAACAGTCTTCGATTCCATCGAAATTTGTCCAAAACTCGTGAAATTCATAAATTGTCGATGCCATCGAAGTTACTTCGATGCCATCGAAGTTTATTTTGGTAATTATTTCAGGAATTTCTCTTTTAGACTCAGAGTTTCAGAATATCACTTTTTTGGCCAATTTTTAGGATTCCTTTTCTTCACTTCGAACCTTTGATTTTCTTCATTCCTCACTTGGTTTTCTTGAAACTTTGCCATGTGGATTCTTAATTAATTACTTCCAAATCTCCAATTCTTCATTATCTTCTTTTGAGCTCTAAATCCATCCTTTTAAGCGCATATTCGTCATAAGCTTCTGAATTATCTCGCGTGACAAAAACGTATATAATTAAATCAAATTATTAATTAAATTTCAGAAAAATTAATTTAATTGAAGGGTTAAATATGCAATATTTGAGTAACAACCATCGAGCGATCCTTCGATGCCATCAAACTCACACTTCGATGTCATCGAAGGTTTCCTCGATGTTATCGAAAAAGTCAGAAATAAATGTGATTTCTTGTTGGACAATTCTAACTCTCAATAGCTGCAATCAAGAAGGCCTTTGATTTCATTGAATTTACCTTCGATGTCATCGAGAAAATCATAATAAAAATAATTTAGTTGACGGACGATTCTGACTCTCGATCGATGCTATCGAGGGGGCCTTCGATGGCAACTCGATACCTTCAAACAGCCATAAAAAACTGATGTTTTAGGCCATTTTTACACAGCAATTTCACACTTCTTCTAACCTTATTTATCATGTTCCTCTTGGTTTTCTAAGGCTAAGGGATGATCAAGTATTCCCATTAGGTCAAGATCATCTAGAGGTAAATGGGTTGTTTTGGGTCAAGAGTTAGGGTCACCAAAGCTCATGTTTACCTATTCTTTGCTCCTTGATGCTTCATCTTTGCTTGTGTCTTCGATCTTGAGTTTTCAAAGGCTTAACCGACTATGCGACACAAGGACTTGATTGACAAATAGGGTGTAAAAATCAATGCACTAACGGGCGCTAGAAAATGGGTTCAATCTAACAAGTAAGTTGTCATGTGTAAGAGTCTGTATACACTCATTCCTTGTTAGGATTGAGTGTCAGAGTTTGAATTGCCAAACTCAACTTGATTCTTGTGTAGGACCTTGGCTCTTGTGTAAGGCCTAAATCAAAGTCCTTATGTAGGCCATTGGACATGGGTGCCTATGTGTTAGTCTCCGTGGGAGCATCTTGTGGGAGTAAACATAGGGCCTTGGATTAGGACCAAGGTTGTTGGTTACCTTATAGAAAACCAACTAAAGTTTCCTGTGAGAGCCTCCGACTAAAGTGTACTCAGTAGGTTCTTATGTAGGATCAAAGTTCATAATGAGCCTATAGAAAACCATGTAAAATCTCTTGCGGGAGCCGATCCTTGTGTAGGATTATAAAGTTAGAGGTGAACTTGAATTAAAACCTTCGCAGTAAAATCTGGCATAATCATGGGTTGAGTGTGTCTGACGGAAGTGGAATAGAGAAACCGAACCACTATACATGCTTGTGTTTAGGATTGTTATTTGAGCACTTGTTTAATTATGCTTATGTGGTGAATGTTTAATTATATGCATGCATTATTAGATGAATGATAGGTGTTGATAGTTAGCACATCCCATACACACATGTACACGATC
The DNA here is from genome assembly GCF_029962835.1 of Magnolia sinica. NCBI lineage: Eukaryota > Viridiplantae > Streptophyta > Magnoliopsida > Magnoliales > Magnoliaceae > Magnolia > Magnolia sinica. The sequence continues at coordinate 37,764,112 of NC_080576.1, forward strand.
ATGTTTATAGACTAGTTGCTTAATTGACATACATTTTGTAGTTTATGTGATTGAACCCTCTATTAGATTAGAAGCCTTAGAGTTAATTGCATTACTTAGTTTAATAATTTGTATATTAGTTTAAGTAGACAATTTTTTTTAAAAAGGACTAATTTTTATTTGGTCCTAATCACCCCCCCTCTAGGACATAACTATCATTCCTTAGCTTTACCAAGCTTCTGCACATAGTCGTGGTATCCCATTCCCAGCAATTTCATGACTAAATAACATGTAATGTAGGGCTCTGTTCACAACCCCAAGTGTAGGGTCCCGATGTGGCAATAACTCGTGAGAACGAGGTCGAATCCACAGGGACTAAACTTGTATGTATTCTGAAAAGAACTAAAACTAGAACTAGAAAAAGATCTAAATCTAAATTCTGGAATAAAAGAGAGTAATTGTGAATAATATTTAAACTATCAATTAAAGGTGAGAACTAGGGTGCCATGGATCCACTTGTAACTATCAAGATGCTACTTTATTTGATTCAAGGAACACAATTGGAATTGGAGTCCTATCCTATCCAATTAGAAGATAAAACAATTAAATCAAATTTGAAATTTTCATTGACCTAATTCTCAATGGAAGAGAATTGTGATGAGTGGAAGGGATTCTATCACCCTAACATGCCTAGGAGACGATGGTGAGCAACAGGATTTACCAATCTCACAATCTCATAATGGGAAAGAAGATACTCAAAGCTATCACATCATCTATTGTAATTTGAGTCACAACAAACCATAGAAAACTAAAAATATTCCTTAAATTCAAATTGGAAGTCAATGAAGTTCAACATAAACAAAAATCAAAACAAAATAAACATCTAAACACGCTACAAGCTTTACCTCTTAGCCCTAGCTAAGAGGTTTAGTCAACCAAAAGCATGATTGAACTAAAAACTCTTAAACAAAGCATAAAAACAAACTAGAAGAATAAGATTGAGGAAGAATGAATGACTCCTTGAAGTTCTCCAATACTTTTCTCCACTCTTCCAACCCTAATTCGTGCTTAAAAACAATTAAAAGACCCATTTTATAGTATTTACTTGGACCGACTTTGAAACTACCTCAAATTTGCATAAAAATTTATGCTTTAGTCGAACCGAAGTTGGGATCGGTTGGACCAAATTAAAGATGAAAATTGCACTTTCTCACTAGACAAATCTGCGCGATTTCAGTCAGATCGAAGTTGGCTTTGGTCGGACCGAATTAAGGCTGAAAATTCTGCCTCTCGCTGGACTGTTTGGTGCGATTTCGGTGGGAATGAAATTGCCCTTCAGTTGGACCGAAACTTTATTTCAGGAAAATTCTTCTTTATACTCAGAATTCCAAAATATGGTTTTTCAGGACAATTTTCAGGATTCCTTTTCTTCACTTGAAATCTTCAATTCTTTTCATCCCTTGGTTTTCTTGGATCTTTGGTATGTGAATTCTTCATTAATGACTTCCAAATCTCCAAATCTTCACTTAGTAATCTTTTGAATATAAATCTTTCTTTTGGGATCAATTTCATCTTAAGCTCTCGAAATCACCTCGCACATGAAAACACGCATAATTAGATCGATTAAGCACTATCATGTTTATAAAACCAAGGTATAAATAGAGAAAAATATGTAATATTTCACACTCAATATGTTGAGGGTCAAATATTGCTTATTAGACCCCAGTTATTACCTAGATTTACGACACGATATTGTTTAACGGGCCATTTTAATCGTGTTTGTGATGCAAGGTGAATCTAGGAGCGTGGATGGGAAATGATGCAAAAGGCATGGATTTAACGCTCAAGCATCACCAAGGCAATGGAAGGGACTCCATGGGACCAATATTGAAGAATTTACATGGCAGGGATCCAAGAAAATCAAGTCATTCAGGTTAAAGAGGCCTGAAAGTCGTCCAAGATGCAAAATCACAGAGTTTCCACCATTCGTTCGGCTTGAAACTTCATATATGGACTGAGGACCATAATATAACTACACATATCAAATTTCATCCATTGGATCTCTCTGGAAATGGCCCAAACGGATAGATTAGACTACATATTAGTGATTTGAGGCCCACCCGAGTACTGAATATGCTTCAAAGTTGGTCTCAACCCATTATCTAAAGAGAAAAGATGTCTGAATGGTGCAGATGCACCAAAACCATCATAGTGGACCCCATTTATGCATGAGTGTGCATAGTGCACAATTTCACTCGCCCTGCACGGCAGCAGAGAGTCAGTCAAACCGACTCTTGACCGAGCAATTTCAAAAGAAGGAAACTTCCTTCTTCAGCAGTTACGCAGGCCGTCTATTGGGAGGTTGTGTGGCCCACTTTCAGTCACCATACTAGAGATCCTGACTGTCCATAAGTCCTACGGGCCCACTGACCAAGACCTATGTGGAAATTTTCCAAGTAGCAGCGAGGATCGAATTACACCCAGTCAAACGGAAGATAGACGGTGAAATGAAATAATCCGTCGGCCACCACGAATATAATCCAAAACAGATCATGTCTGACTATTTTTTCAAAGGAAATAAAATTTACGGTGTGGATTTCCCAACTGACCTCAATCATGGACCCCACCAATCAATCAGTGCAAGCCGACGTACGCAGTCCCCTGTTTTCACGTCTGGACACAGGCCGACTTTTGCGCGCTATTGTGTGATCTTGGTGTTGATCAAAACGTTGATCCAAACTGTCCAGATGATGCCCAGGCTAGGGCTGACCCTAGCCATGAAGACAGATGCAAAAATTTGGGACGATCAGCGACCTGATCGTCCCTCCAAACGCAAGTGATTTACGGTTTTCACTGCGTAACGTGAGTGCGTCTTGCGCATGATTTCTTTCTAGTCTGTTGCTGCGTAAATCTCCAAGCCAGCGTCCTACCTTGTGTTATAAAAGAAAGAGAAGGGAGCGTATAGAGGGCATGCAAGCTTGGACGTGGAACGTGCAGCCGTGAAGGCCGAGAAAGAAAGAGACAGATAGATAAGTTTGTTTTTCTTTTAGTTTTATATTTTTGTTTAAGAGGTTTTGCCTTGCCATGTCTATGCTCGGCTAAACCTCTTAGCTAGGGCTAAGAGGGTGAAGCTTGTAGCGTGATTGGGGTGTTAGTTTTGCTTTGATTCATGTTTATTGAACTCTCATGGATGCTAATTTGATTATACAGAATGTTTTTAGTTTTAATGGTTTGTTGTGACTCAAATTACAATAGATCTGCGATAGATTGAGATATTCTCTTTTTATGTATTGAGATTATGAACTTGGGAACCCTGTTGTTCACCATCGTCTCATGGCCATGGTTGGGTGATGGAACCCTTCCTAACTTTCACAATTCTCTCATGATTGGCTGTGAGATTGGTAAATTGCTGTTGTTTGTCTTAGTCTCCTGAGCATGGTTAGGTGATGAAATCACTTCCAAATCTTCACCATTCTTATCTATTGATGATTAGACCCATGAGAAGTTTAGAGATCTGATAAATCTCTTCTTATCAACTGGATAGGATGAGACTCTAATTCTATTTGTGTCCTTGAATCATTGCCAGGTAGCTTCCCAATTGCTACAAGTGGATCCTTAGCACCCTAATTTTTCACCTTTAAATTTATAAGTTTTAGATTAATATTTCACCGTTATTCCCTCATACTCACTTGATTTAGATTTCATCTTCTTCTAGTTCTAGTTCTGGTTATTTTCAGATTATGTACAGGTTTCAGTCCCTGTGGATTCGACCTCGGTCTCACTGAGTTTATTACTACATCACAACCCTATACTTGGGGTGTGAACAAGTTTTTGGCACCGTTGTCGGGGACTGACGGTTACGTTTTTTTGAGATTAACTAGTTTTTGGCGCCGTTGCGGGGACTGACAATTACATTTTTCTGAGATTAAGATTAGGATTGTACTAACTTTAGTTTTAGATTTTTCTTTCTATTTGATTTTTAAAAACTAACCTAACTTTCCTGTTTTGTAGGATTCTGAGATAGACCTTTTAAATTGGTAATCTCTTTCTAGTTTTTCTGTTTTTCTATTTTTTAGAAATTTTCTAATTCTAGGATTTCTTTTATTTTTAGAATCTAACTTACTTTCTAATTCTAGGTTTAGAACCTTCCTTTAGAAACTTTCTATGTTTAGAAACTGGCCTATTTTGTTTTGTTCTTCTGGTTTTAACTTGGGAATCTCTAATTGGGTAACTTCTTTCTAACTTCTCCTCTTACTTTCCATACTGCTGTAAGATCTTTTATTTTATTTTTTTAGGATTAGATTCAGAATTAAGGTTTCACCATGAATGAACAAGAGTGGCTAGAGTGGGCACGTGAGTATGGTAATCTATTTCTAGAAAATAAGAGGTTCCGTGAAAAAGTGTTAGATGCTTATGCTTGGAAACAACCTATGTCTCAAAATTTTTTTGAAACCATGATTAAGAACCGACCGGAATATAATTCTCCACCGATTAAGAAGTCTATATGCAATCATATGATGGAGAATAATTACACCCCATTGATTAAAAAAACAGTACGTGAGTGTTGAGGTTATCATAACTATGGGAGTGAGAATTATTATCACTCATCCAATAAAAAGAAAACAATGCGTGATTATATTATGAGTGATAATATGTATTACCAACCGTCAGATTCTCCCACTTATGATCCGTATTTCTATAATCAATTAAAACATCAAAATTGGAGAAATACAACATGTTATAATGACTATTCTCTTGGATTCCCTACCTTTGAGATCCAACCAGAAATGATCCAAGAAAATTCATTTCAGCGTAACATGGTCTGTCTTGCGAAAATTAGAAAATCGTTGAAAGCACTTAATTCACGCATTAATAAGGTAGAGGAAGCTCGTTCATCCCAGCCACAACTCATTCCAGAAATTCAATGCGAGGAAAGTGATCCTAACTCGCTTTTAAAGAATCCTGAAATTATAAATGAGGAGTTGGAGTCCATTAATGAGCATATGGTTCACTTTTTCGATGAGTCGATCTCGATGACGGTCCAAAGGAATGGTCAAGAGACGTGGGTATCTTTCAAATACAGTGATGATGACGCACCTCTCTCACATGACACACATGATTTCAATGATGAGGTAAAGGTTAGTTTATTTGAACCTCAACCCAATTCAGGAATGAAATGTGAGGAAACTGATCTCATCCCAAGTATGCACTACTGCACGAAATTAGATAATGATGCGTATTGGGATGACTATTATGAACGTGCAGTCTAAATTCCCCTAGAATCAATCTCAAGTTTGGTCCAGGTCAATGATCAAGACATACATGAAGTGGTCGGTCATAATGAGCCACTCCTCTCACCTGACATGTCTAATTTAAAAGTGGAGGATGAGCCCCTTACAACTGACCCTTCTAACTCTTGTGAAACATATTTGGACGATTCTCCTGAATTGCATAATAATATGATTCGGGAGATGGATGAGTTGCTCGATACGACTCTAGAATTTGAAATCACCCAGTTGAGGCCACCATCTAAACTGTCGAGTTTCGACAATTCAATGCTTATTCTGAGTAGTATTAATGAACAGAGTTCGCACATCAATACTTTGTCTACTGACCCTCAATCTGTTTGTGCATGGCTAAAACAAGAGAGCATGCGTTCATCCACTTTCAGAGACAATGGAATCCTTGGGAAAATCATCACAAGTATCAATATAGAGAACAAGTCACTCTCAGCAAAATTCCCTAACTCTTTGGATGATTGCTTGGCATACTTTACAGATTCAAACGATCTCATATCCAAAAGATAAAGTGGATGCCTCACAAGACAATACCTCAGTAGATGTCATGGACCAAGAGAACCCTCATTCTGAAGCCCATCCTTCCCCAGACCCTGAATGTTTACCATTAAAGGAGGAGGAGTTGGAAATTAAGCTGGAGTCTGGAACTTTGGAATATGTTGAGACTACATCACTTCTTAAGAAGTTTTGTGAACTTTATTTACTTGTAGTCTTTGATTCACCATGGGATACTAACGTTGAAACTTCTTCTATTACAGGTGAATCATATATACTTTGAATACCTCAAGCGATTCAATGAAATTTTTTTGATGAGGTACATAAATTTCTCTAGAATTTCATGCTCCAGGGCATCCAAGCCTATCACAAAAAGGGCTTTTGGATGATCTTGTTGAGAAACCTACTAAGAAATTTATCAAGATATTAACCGGAAGAGGAACCTTACGGCATGACCGAGTAGCTTTTCCTCTGCTTTCATACGACTAGGGTAGTTTACTTTATACTGTTCTAGGTTAGACGGTTTTATGCCATTTGGTTAGTTTATTTTTACATCATTCTAGGTTAGTTCTTTTCACTCTCTTGTTAACTTACTTCCATGCTGAGATCTCTGTGGAAAAGCCTCTTGATTTTTTTCATCCAGGTACTATCTTTCCATCACTTTTCTTTTACTTTAGTTGTCCCATGTACATTACATGCTCATATATTTTTTACATTGAGGACAATGTAGATTTTAGGTTAGGGGTGGGAGATTAGGTTACCTAATCAGTGTTTTTTTGGTCTTAAGCAAAAATTGTGAAAATTTTTAAATTTTTCTGGAATTTCTTGTGAATTCGAAGTGATTTTGATGGCCATCTAAGGCACTTAAAATTGCAAGATATGTGATGTTGGTAATTTATGACTCTCGGATTCAATTATCTGTTAGATTTCACAGTTAAGTTTGAATTGTTAATCCATTAGTAGAAGTTGTAAACATTGATTGAGTCATGATTTCACAGGACATATCTTGCTTGCACATTAAGGTTTCAATTTGATATTGAATTGTAACTTGGTGATCATTAAGCATGAAGGAACTAACCTGAGGAATTTGTCCATCATGTTCAAAAAGACGAATTAAAAAAAAAAAGAAAGAATACCCAGCTAAAAAATAGTTGTCATCGAAAAGGGTTGGGCAAACGGTCTTCACCATAGGTTTGCTCCCTATAGGTGAGGATTCATTTCCCCTTCTTGGTTAACATTCGAAAAGGTTGGGTGAATGGTCTTCACCATAGGTTTGCTCCCTATGAGTGAGGATTCAATTCCTCTCCTTGTAATTACCTATAAAAGGGTGACATAGAGTGAAAGCCATCAATGGAAAAATCAGAAGCTGAAAGAATGAAAAAAAAAAAAAAAAAGGAACCGTAAGGCAAGTTCCGGTTTAGGTTTGGGTTGTCCTGAATGCTCTTTTGATTATTAATGTTATTATGAAAATCGACGATTGGATCTCTTAATGATGTTAAGCTGGGATTACACTATACACCCATGGAACTCAATGTTTAGAATTTTTCTAATTGATGGGTTAATATTTTGAACTTGATGATGAAATTTACCATGTGCTTGAGTCCAAAAGAAAGTAATGCCCAACATTCATGAATCTTAGAATTCTAGTACCTGGATTGTTTTTTAAAAAACCACTCAGGTTTACAGAAATTTTCATATAAGTCTTAACTTATTTTTCGCATACTTTGCTCGGGACTAGCAAGATGCTGGTTGGGGGTTATGTTGAGGGTCAAATATTGCTTATTAGACCCCAGTTATTACCTGGATTTACGACACGATACTGTTTAACGGGCCATTTTAATCGTGTTTGTGATGCAAGGTGAATCTAGGAGCGTGGACGGGAAAGGATGCAAAAAGCATGGATTTAATGCTCAAGCATCACCAAGGCAATGGACGGGACTCCATGGGACCAATATTGAAGAATTTACATGCTAGGAATCCAAGAAAATCAAGCCATTCAAGTTAAAGAGGCTCGAAAGTCGTCCAAGATGCAAGATCACAGGGTTTCCACCATCCATTCAGCTTGAAACTTCATATATGGCCTGAGGACTATAAATTAATACATATAAAATTTCAACCATTGGATATCTCTAGAAGTGGCCCAAACATAAAGGGCAAACTACATGTCAGTGATTTGAGGCCCACCCGAGATCTGGATATGCTTTAAAGTTGGCATCAACCCATTATCTGAAGAGAAAAGACGTCTGAACGGTGAGGATGCCCCAAAATCATCATAGTGGACCCCATTTATGCATGAGTGTGCATAGTGCACAATTTCACTCGCCGTGCACGGCAGCAAAGAGTCAGTCAAACCGACTTTTGACCGAGCAATTTCAAAAGAAGGAAACTTCCCTCTTCAGTAGTTACACAGACGGTCCGCTGGCAGGTTGTGTGGCCCACTTTCAGTCACCGTACTAGTGATCTGGACCGTAAATCAGAGTCCTACACACCCACTGATCAAGACCTAGGTGGAAATTTTCCAAGAAGCAGCGATGATCTAATTGCACCCAGTCAAATGGAAGATAGACGGTGAAATGAAATAATCCGTGGGCCAGCACGAATATAATCTAAAACCGATAATTTTAGACCTTTTATTCAATGGAAACGCAATGGACGGTGTGGATTTCTCAACCGACCTCAATCATGGAAGCCGCCATTCAATCAGCGCAAGCCGACGTACGCAGTCCCCTGTTTTCACGTCCGGACGCAGGCCGACTTTTGCGGGTTGTTGTGTGATCTCGGTGTTGATCAAAACGCTGATCCAAACCATCCAGATGATGCCCAGGCCAGGGCTGACCTTGGCCATGAATACAGATGCAAAATCTGGGATGATCAACAACCCAATCATCTTCCAAATGCAAGTGATTTGCGATTTTCACTGCGTAACGTGTGTACGTCTTACGCACGATTTCTTTCCAATCTGTTGCTGCGTAAATCTCCAAGCCAGCATCCTACCTTGTGTTATAAAAGAAAGAGAAGGGAGAGTATAGAGGGCATGCAAGCTTGGACGTGGAACGGGCAGCCGTGAAGGCCGAGAAAGAAAGAGAGAGATTAGTTTGTTTTTCATTTAGTTTTATATTTTTGTTTAAGATGTTTTGCCTTGCCATGTCTATGCTCAACTAAACCTCTTAGCTAGGGCTAAGAGGGTGAAGCTTGTAGCATGATTGGGGTGTTAGTTTTGCTTTGATTCATGTTTATTGAACTCTCATGGATGCTAGTTTGATTATACGGAATGTTTTTAGTTTTAATGGTTTGTTGTGACTCAAATTACAATAGATCTGCGATAGCTTGAGATATTCTCTTTTCATGTATTGAGATTATGAACTTGGGAACCCTGTTATTCACCATTATCTCATGGCCATGGTTGGGTGATGGAACCCTTCCTAACTTTCACAATTCTCTCATGATTGGCTGTGAGATTGGTAAATTGCTGTTGTTTGTCATAGTCTCTTGGGCATGGTTAGGTGACGGAATCACTTTCAAATCTTCGCCATTCTTAACTATTGATGATTAAACCCATGAGAAGTTCAAAGATCTGACAAATCTCTTCTTATCAACTGATAGGATAGGACTCTAATTCCAGTTGTGTCCTTGAATCATTGCTAGGTAGCTTCCCAATTGCTACAAGCGGATCCTTGGCACCCTAGTTTTCCACCTTTAAATTTACAAGTTTTAGATTAATATTTCACTCTTATTCCCTCATACTCACTTGATTTAGATTTCATCTTCTTATAGTTCTAGTTCTGGTTATTTTCAGATTACATACAGGTTTCAATCCCTGTGGATTCAACCTCGGTCTCATCGAGTTTATTACTACATCACAACCCTATACTTGGGGTGTGAACACAATACACACCCCAACCAGCATTTTGCTAGTCCCAAGCAAAACATGCATGAAGATATCCTCAATTCTCAGTGTGCAAACCTCTTTCAGAAAATGATCTTTTTTGTAATTAAATATGAATGAGTAGAATTAAGACGAGAAAGTGAAACTTTGAAAGCCTAGAGCTGAATCACATAAGCAATCAATCAAATAGGTTCTATATCAATCACTTAGGAGTAAAAGTTCATATATCAAGTATTTTAATGTGCTCAGTGAATTTCAACTTACTTTCCATAAAAATACTATCATTTCAAAACATTAGCCATGATCATCACTTCAAGGTTAATTGAATAGTTAAGTGTTGATTCCAAATTTATCCCATTTTTCTCGTTTTTCCAGTTTTTGATTTCATATCGACGGTCCCTTTTATTTATTCATTCTTTTCGGTCTTTTTATTATTTTCCAATCTTTTCATCATACGTGACCTTTTTGTCAATCTTTCTATTTTTTAACTGGTTCTTTTCATCTTTTTAAGGTGGATAGAATTCTCTAGACTCAATTTTCAACATCTATCAATGATACACATACTAGCACTCAGAAATTTTAGCATTATTCATAGGAAGCAAATTGAAGGTGTCTTGTGACTTAGATCAACATGATATTCAAACTTCCTCTTAATCAATTAAATGAAAGAACTTAAGTGATAGTCTACTTAGTTGATCAAACTCTGACAATTCAAAATTCAATCTCCGTCTTATCATCATACTCAAAGCATTCTTAAGTGCACAAACTATCGCTTCCCAAATAGGTTTTTAGCTTGAAAAATTGAAATTTTTTACAATTTTTGCTCAAAACTAAGAAAACACTAATTAATTTACTTAATTCACACCCCCAACCTAAAACCTACATTATCCTCAATATAAAAGATATGAGCATGCAATGCACATGAGACAACGAAAAGAAATGGAAAGTGATGGGAAGATAATACCTAAAGAAGGAGAATTGAAACATTTCCAAAGTTCTTAACATATAAATGGGTTAGCACGAAGACTAAACAAACTGAAATCAAACTATCCTAATCCTAAATCCTATGAAAGAAATAAACCTAACTACACCCCCGTCAAACTAGGGGGTCAATCCTGGTACATAGGATCCTTCAAAGGCATGAACATGTCCTCTGAATCAAAATTCTCAACGAATGGTTTAAGACGATGTCCATTCACTTTGAAAACATTGTTGTTCGTCGAATTCTTTATCTCAAGGTCCCCATGAGGACAGACAGTAGTAACAATGAAGGGACCGGTCCAACGAGATTGAAGTTTACCCGAAAAAAGATGTAACCGAGAATTATACAGAAAGACTTTTTGACCAGTTATGAATGATTTCTGAAGGATGTTCCTGTCATAGAATACCTTCATCTTGTCCTTATAAATTTTCGAGTCATCGTATGCGTCGTTCTAGATTTCTTTAAGTTCGTTCAATCGAAGTTTACGCAGTGAGCCAGCGTTGTTCAAGTTAAAATTTAAAATTTTGATAGCCCAGTAGGCTCTATGTTCCAACTCCACGGACAAGTGGCAAACTTTCCTATAGCCGAGTCTAAATAAAGACATCTGATGGGGCTCTTAAAAGCTGTACGGTAAGCCCATAGAGCATCAGTCAAGTGGATTGACCAATCCTTACAGTCAGGTTTAACTGTTTTTTTTTAGAATTTGTTTAATTTCTCTATTAGAAATCTCAGCTTGCCCGCTTGTCTGCAGGTGGTATGGAGTGCTCACTTTATGAGAGATGTCATATTTCTTCATTAAGTTCTCAAATGGCCTATTGCAAAAGTATAACCCTCCATCATTAATGATGGCCCAAGGCATTCCAAACCAGGAAAGGATATTTTCTTTTAAGAATCGAATGACTATTTTATGATCATTATTCCGGCATGGGATCGCTTCGACCTACTTAGTGACATAGTCTACTGCCAATAAAATGTAATTATTTCTAAAGGATTGAAGGAATGACCTTATGAAATCGATGTCCCAGCAATCAAATGCTTCAATGATAAGAATTGGGTTCAGTGACATCATATTTCAACAAGACAATCCTCCCAGTTTCTGACAACGGTCACAAGCTTTGAAAAACTCATGAGTGTTCTTGAACAAAGTGGGCCAATAAAAGCCACACTGTAGAATTTTGGCTGTGGTCTTTTTAGCAAAAAAGTGACCACCGCAGGCCTAAGAATGACAAAAGGAGATGACACTTTGATGTTCACTATCTGACACACATCTCCTTAGAATTTGGTCTGGGCAATATTTAAACAGATAAGAATCATCTCAGAAAAACTTATGTACCTTGGCAAAGAATTTTTTCCTATCTTTCGCAGTATAATATGTTAGCATGAAACCCGTGGCAAGATAATTCGTAATGTCAGTAAACCAAGGTAATTGGGAGAGTTTAAACAGTTGTTCATCAGAGAACATGTTATTTATAGGTGTCATCTCAAGTGAATCAAAGAGATCAAGTCTAGAGAGATGGTCAGCCACTACGTTTTCTACTACCTTTTTATCTGGTATTTCTATGTCAAATTCCTAGAGTAAAATGATCCGTCTTATCAGGCCAGGCTTGACATCATTCTTATAAAGAAGGTACTTAGCACCACATGATCAGTGTAAATGATAATTTTGGATCCGATCAAGTATGACCTAAATTTGTCCAAAGCGAACACTATGGCTAAGAGTTCCCCCTCCGTAGGAGAATAGTTCACTTGGGTAGAATTTAGAGTTCTACTCGCATAGTGAATCACATAGGGCTTCTTCTTTTTTATCTGGTCTAACACCGCCTCAATGGCATAGTCAGACGCATCGCACATAATCTCAAAATGTATGCTCCAGTTGGGTGGCTGCGTGATAAGAGCAGTAGTCAACATGCCATTGAGCTTAGAAAAAGCTCTCTAAAATTCTTCACGCTACTCAAATGGGGTATCCTTTTGGAAAAGATTACATAAAGGACGAGAAAGATGACTAAAGTCCTTTATGAATCATCTATAAAATCCGACGTGTCCTAAGAAGGATCACACGTCACATACGCTCTTGGGTGGAGGCGAGTTAGAGATAAGGTCAATTTTAGCCTTGTCTATCTCAATTCTCTTGGACGAAATTATGTGTCCAAGCACTATTTCCTTAGGAACCATAAAATAACATTTCTCCCAATTCAAAACTAAATTCTTCTCCTCGCATTGCTTCAGCACATTTTTAAGTTTTTTTAGACCCTCGTTGAAGGATGGACCAAAGACACAAGTTGTCCATGAAGACCTCTAAATATTACCCTACCATATTAGAAAATATATTCAACATGCATTGTTGAAAAGTGGCAGGGGCATTACATAGTCCGAATGGCATCCTTCGATAAGCAATGGTACCAAAGGAACATGTGAATGTTGTCTTCTCTTGATCTTCAAGGGATATCTCTATCTGATTGTAGCTTGAATATCCGTCAAGGAAGCAATAGTAAAAGTGACCAGCTAGCCTTTTCAATATTTGATTAATGAAGGGTAAAGGAAGTGGTCCTTCCTTGTGACGGTATTCAACTTCCTGTAGTGAATGCACATTCTCAAACCAGTAGTAACTGTAGTCAGCACGAGTTCATTGTTGGCATTGGTTACGACAGTGATTTCGGACTTCTTAGGAACCACCTGAGTTAGACTCACCCATTGACTGTCGGATATTCCAACAACTTAAGTACCTCAGCCTTAACCACTTCTTTAATATTTAGATTGATTCAACGTTGTGGTTGTCCGGAGGTTTTCGCATTATCCTTAGGATGAATGCGGTGAGTACAAATTAAAGGATCAATTTCCTTGAGGTCCGCAATTGACCATCTAAGGGCTCCTTTATGCTCAATGAGAGTAGAAATAAGTATACTCTCTTATTCCTTCTCAAGGTGGGAAGAGATCACCACTGGGTATGTCTCATCTTGACCTAAGTAGACATATTTAAGATCAGTGGGTAAAGGTTTTAGATCACACTTTGGTGCTTTGAGGCTAGACGGTAGAGGCACCACATCGGTTTGGGGCAATTCTCAAATTATGGCCTCCACCGGTTAACTACAAGTACTAGCATAGCATCAAGCAAGGCATCCATCTTCATAATCATGTCATCATCTAAATCAGGGGAGTGGGCCAGGCACGTCTCTAAAGTATTAGAGTATAGAGTCAGGAGTACTCTATCTTCCACGAAAGAATCAATTATGTTAATGTCGTGGGTATCGTCATCATCCTCTGGCTATTTGTTCATGTTAAAAAAGATGTTGAGCTCCAATTTCATATTTTCGAAAGATAAATTCGTAATTTCATTCCTACAATTAATGATGACATTTGATGTAGTAAGGAATGGGCAACAAAGAATGACGGAAATTTGAGTGCTCATATCTATGATGGGTTGAGTATCCGGGACAATAAAATCTATTGGATAGTAGAATTTATCAACTTGGACCAACACATCCTCAATCATCCCTCTCGATACATGAATTGAGCAATCGACAAGTTGTAATATGGTCCGGGTGGATTTTAATTCACCTAGACCCAATTGTTTGTAAACCGAGTAAGGGATTAAATTTACACTCGCCCCTAAGTCAAGAATTGTGTGCTCAATCTAGTAGTTCCCAATTACACCAGTGATGGTTGGGCTACTGGGATCTGTGTATTTTTGTGGCACATCTTGCTTGAGGATAACACCCACTTTTTCTTTCAAAAAATATTTCTTTTGTATGTTTTGCCCTCTTTTGGTCATACATAAATCTTTCAAAATTTTGACATATAAAGGTATTTGTTTAACGACATCTAGTAGAGGAATATTGACATTCACTTGCTTAAGCACCTCTAGAATATCCTGTGAGTTAGCTAGAGGTTTTGGTGCAATCAAGCATTGAGGGAATGATGCAATTGGCTTACTTTGAGGTTCTGGTTCTAACTCGTGTAGAGCATTGCTAGGTCTATCAATCTTATCTATTTCTGAGTCCTTAGGCTTTTCAGCCCTTATCAGAATAGATTTGTCCATTGTATTCCCACTCCTAAGAGTGATGATAGACTTAGCTTGCTCCATCTAATTTGAAGAGCTTGGGTCACTTATTTCATATGGTGGTTTTGGATTGGGGAGGGGTTGGGCTAGAAGCATCCATTTCTCCCCATTCGTTAAGCGTGACCCAATCTTATGAATTGATGATGCAAACATTCCCATTGTTGTTTGAGATCATGGAATGCTTGCACCATATTTTGCTTGAATAGCTCTTGGTTTTGCATGAACTTTTGAACCGTATCCTCTTGAGGTTTCATTTGATTCAGAAATTGGTTAAAGATCCCTTGAGGAGTAGCAGTTTGTCCATTTCCCCAACTGAAATTTGGATGGTTCCTCCAACTTGAGTTATATGTATTTGAGGTGGGTCCACTAAAAGTTCTTTGGTAGTTGTTTATGACATTTATTGCTCATTCAATATCTCTTGAAAAGGAGAAATTATTGGGCAATTCTCAATTGTATGTATGTTGCAAGCACAAATACCATAAACAACTTCCACAGCCTTATTGGGTTCTACCTTCTTAAGTTCCATGGCCTCGACTTTTCTTTTGAGTTTGGCCATTCTTGCATTTATATCATCTTCTTCTTTTAAAATATAAATTTCTACCCTTTCCTTTGATTGAGTAGGCTTAGAAGTGGTGGTTTTTTAGGAGGTATACCATGATTGCGCGTTTTCAGCAAGTTTATCAAAATAATCCCATGTATTATTGGCTTCTTTGTTCATGAATTCCCCATTACACATCATCTCCACAAATTGGCGCATGGGTGAGGTCAATTCCTCATAGAAAAAGCTTGTTATATGCCATGTTTCGTAGCCATGTTGTGGACATGAATTTATGAGATCCTTAAATCGCTCCCAACATTGGAAGAAGGTCCCATCCTCTTTTTTGTGCAAAATTCATGATTGCTTTCCTTAAGGTATTTGTTTCATGATAGGGGAAGAACTTTTTAAGGAACTCCCTTGTCATCTCAGCCCATGTGCCAATAGACCTTGGTATTAAGCAATGTAACCACGACTTAGCCTTTTCTTTCAAAGAGAAAGGAAACAATTTCAGCCTAACTGTGTCCTCAGACACGTTTGGGAAGTACAATGTAGATATTATTTCATCAAACTCTTTCATATGCAAAGTATGGACTTTCAGATTCTAGTCCATGAAACTTAGGGAGGAGTTGAATTACCTCTAGTTTAATATTCACAGTTCCTGCATTCAATGGAAATATCATGCAGGAAGGTGTGCTCACCCTCGCTGGTTGTAAATAATCTCGTAGAGTACGAGGCGGGGGTGTATTATGCACCTCATTTTCATCTTAACTTCCTCAACAGGTGGTTGAGGTTGATTTGCAGTCATTACTTCTACTGACTTAGAGGATCTCAGGTGGTGTCTAATCCGGTGATGGATAGGCAATCCCTCAACTAATCCTCCTTCACTCAAGAGACGGAGAGTATTGTCACGGACCCACTTGGGCATGAAACACTCTCAGCCCTCAAGTAACTAAACAATTAAACATATAAAAAAACTAGAAAAACTAAAATAAATAAGAAATCTAGAAAATATAAGAGAAAGGGTTGGGATAAAATTACTGAATAAGAGTTGCTATGTTAGGATCCTACAAAACAGAAAACAATGTTAGTTTCTTTAAAAAAATTTCAGAAAAAATCCTAACCTAAAAACAAAGCAAAAAGTTAACTCTAATCTTAACCTAATTCCAATACCAATTAATTCCAGAAAAAATGTAGCTCCAGTCCCTAGCAACGACGCCAAAAACATGTTCACAACCCCAAGTGTAGAGTCGCAATGTAGTAATAAATCATGAGAACGAGGTCGAATCCACAGGGACTAAACTTATACGTATTCTGAAAAGAACTAGAAGAAGATCTAAATCTGAATTCTAGAATAAAAGAGAGTAATTGTGAATAATGTTTAAACTATCAATTAAAGGTGGGAACTAAGGTGCCAAGGATCCACTTGTTGCTATCAAGATGCTACCTTATTTGATTCAAGGAACACAATTGGAATTGGAGTCCTATCCTATCCAATTGGAAGATAAAACAACTAAATCAAATCTGAACTTTTCGTTGACCTAATTCTCAATGGAAGAGAATTGTGATGAGTGGAAGTGATTCCATCACCCTACCATACTCGGGAGACGGTGAACAACAGGATTTACCAATCTCATAATCTCAGAATGAAAAAGAAGATACTCAAAGCTATCTTAACATCTATTGTAATTTGAGTCACAACAAACCATAGAAAACTGAAAATATTCCTTAAATTCAAATTGGAAGTCAATGAAGTTCAACATAAACAAGAATCAAAGCAAAATAAACATCCAAACACGCTACAAGCTTAACCTCTTAGCCCTAGCTAAGAGGTTTCCAACTAAAGACATGATTGAACTAAAAACTTTTAAACAAAGCATAAAACTAACTAGATGAAAAGGGTTGAGGAAGGAATGATTCCTTGAAGTTCTCCAACACTTTGCTCTACTCTTCCAACCCTAATTCATGTTTAGAAACAATTAAAAGACCCATATTTATAGTATTTGCTTAGATTGACTTTGAAACTGCCTCAAATATGCATAAAAAAGTTACGCTTCGGTCAGATCGAAGTTGGGTTCGGTCGGACTGAATTAAAACTGAAAATTGCACTTTCTCGCTGGACAAATTTGCGCGATTTTGGTCAGACCGAAGTTGGCTTCAGTCGGACTGAATTAAGGACAAAAATTCTACTTCTCGTTAGACTGTTTTGTGCGATTTCGGTCGGAATAAAATTACACTTTGGTTGGACCGAAAGTTTGTTTCAAGAAAATTTTGGTTTATACTCAGAATTCCAGAATATGTTTTTTCAGGACAATTTTCAGGAATCTTCTTTTTTCATAACAATTTTCAGGATTCCTTTTCTTCACTTCAAATCTTCGATTCTCTTCATCCTTCACCTAATTTCCTTGCATCTTTAGCATGTGAATTCTTCATTAATGACTTCCAAATCTCCAAATCTTCATTTAGTAATCTTTTGAGCATAAATCTTCCTTTTAGCATTAATTTCACCTTAAGCTCTCGAAATCACCTTGCACATGAAAACATGCATAACTAGATTGATTAAGCACTATTATATTTATAAAACCAAGGTATAAATAGGGAGAAATATACAATATTTCACACTCAACAAGCTCTGACTATGAATGTCCTTGAACCTATTACATATTGCTTTTCATCAAAATTTAATATGGAGTCGGAACCAATCACATATTGTCTCTCATCAAAACTTAACAAGGAGTTATATGATACTCAAGGAGCATATATTGCTTCTTTGTTCTTTTTTATTACACACACCCACTGTAACACCCCACACCTCTAGTACGCAGGTGTTACCATTAGAACTCATGCTAGTATAAATTCAAACTTAAATAATAGATGATCCTAAACGATACAAGAAGAATCCTCCAACCACCTATTGAAACTGTTCGTCAATGCCTTGAAAGGTCACCAAGGTCCCTTGGGAGCAAAACGGGACCACCCACTAGCCACAAGATTAACACTTAACCGACCACCTCAGGTTTAAGGTACCCTTCACCGATAAATGGGCCGCCTGATCATAAAGTGACAGGAACTAATACAATTACGACCATCCCAAAGGGGGATAATAAATATCCAACCAACCACTATCATTTAGTGTCACGTATGGCCATGGGATAACAATTTTTAAACCAAACTAGCCATGAAATCGTTAGAACCCTACTACATAGAGTCAGCGATCGATAGTGCCGGCCACCGGAGCCTTAGATATGGTCAACCTTTAACCAAGGGCCCATACGGGGTCCCACAAAGGTCATGATCGGATCAGATCTCCCATAGGCCTTAAGGTGGGCATCACATGCATGTGCGTGTGCACTGAACTCAACATCGGGTCAAACAGCGTTTGACTCGATGAAATTCGTAAAAGGAGAGAAATCCTCTCCCGTCTCTCCCGCCAACCTGGTATTTGAATTGGGCAACGATCGTCCGCCCAATCTAAGGCCCATCATCATGATCGGGGCCGTCCATCTTAATCAGACGGCAGATCCAACTAGGGCCACGATGACCGTGCGGGCCCATGCAGCTGTGCATGTGGCCCTGCATTAGCACAGCCGTAGCGTGTGGTGTTCCCTTCCAAGAGAGGAGTCTAGTTGGCAGCCACTTCAGCGATCCGAGGTTGTAGGCGCCCGCGAATCTCAGCCGTTCATTGGGACGCTTCCCAGCGTTCCCTTCATTGCCCAAAAAGGGCAGGCACTTGCCTGCACCACGAAACAGCGTGGGAGACATTACCCTTTTGGGAAATCCCATCTGGCGCGATCAGGGCCTTCCACGGAGCCACGTGGAGAGATCTCTGTCCAGGTACTTGAAAGGTCTCTCACCAAGTCTGAATTTTTGCCGCCATTCAGTTTCACAAGGCAAGCTAACCCGGCTAGACAGCCACTGAGTTCAGCGACCCACACTTCCAGCAACAAGGCCGAGTGCTGACTCAGAACTGGGTCAAAATCAGCCCCGAACTAGGACGAAACTAGCGTCAGCATTGGGCCAAAATTAGCCCAGAACTGGGCCGAAATCAGCCACACGAACTGGGCCGAAATCAGCCTCAACATTGGGCTGAAATCAGCCACACGAACTGGGCCGAGGTCTGGGTTGAATCCAGCCATGACCTAGGCCGAGGTCTGGCCACAACTTGGGCCATGGTCTGAACCAGCCCAGCCATTCAAATTGGGCCAAGATTTGGCCACAACTTGGGCATGGTTTGAACCAGCCCAGCCATATTCTGTGCCGAGATCTGGCCACAACTTGAGCCATGGGTTGGACGAAGCCCAGCCGCACGACCTGGGCTGGATCCAAGCTGGACCCAGCCACACAGCAGTAGGCCGGATCCAAACTGGACCTAGCCACACAACCCAGGCCTGAACCAAACTCAGTGGGCCCCATACGCCCTTGCTAAATAGTGGTCGGACCACTTCAGTTAGCAATGCATTGCTCAATGCATCACCCAAAGCACACGGCCTAGTTATGTTGCAACAGCCGTTGCCGCTTGATCCGTACTTTTCCAGATGTCAAGGGCCTTAGAAATAAGTTGTGTCAGTCAACCTCTAAGGGGTTGCTTGGCGCATGGTATTGGGAAGGATTAGGTGGGATGGGATTCAAAAAAATGCAATTATTAAATGTGGCAGAGATTGTCCCCTGCTACCATGTTACCATGGGATTAGCTAAATTCCATGCTATGTTTGTAATACGGTGGTACATTGAATGGATATACCCACTATCATTTGAAACTATTGAGAATAACACATGTGTTATATCCAAACCCTTCATTTGTTTTGTAACCTCATTTTATGCCATGGGCCTAAAAATGAGGCAGATCCAAAACTTATGTGGCCTCAGAGAAGTTTTCAATAGTAGGTATTCAATCCCTGCTGCTTTCCATGGGGGGTCCACTTGAGCTTTAGATCTACCTGATTTTTTTGCCCATGCTCTAAAATGATCTTGAGAAATCGATGGACGGTGTGGATATAGTCCACACATCATGGTGGGACCTGCACAACTTGCTAACATTGAGTGGAATTAGAACGGGACCCAATGGAATTCCATCAAATCTAATTCCAAGCTTTTCCATTCTTTACAAACATTGAGGGCCCGTTTGGCCGGGTGGATTGAAAGGGATTGAACGGTATTAGGGTGGATGGCATGGATTTCTAGGTAATGATGGTGTTGTCGGTGGATTGTCTTGAGATACATGGGATTGCTATATCCCTGGATTGCTTATTTGGCATGCCCGGCCAATCCCGGGATTAAACCTTTCCATCCCTTCCAATCTCTCAAACCATGGGATTTAAAGGTAATGATGGTGTTGTCAGTGGATTGTCTTAAGACCCATGGGATTGGGATCAGAGCACCAACTCTGTTTGGCATGCCCGGCCAATCTCGGGATTTAACTTCCAATCCCTTCCAATCCGACTGGCCAAACGAGCCTTGAGTGGAATTCACACGGGACCAAATGCAATTCCATCCCACCTAATCCCATCCAATACCATGCACCAAACGCCCCCTTAAGGGAAATGATCTATTCTATTAGGGCGAAACCGTTACACCACCAAGCTAACTTGCTAAGATGAACAAGCAAGAGCTACAAGATCCTCAACCTGTAGATGGACAATCAACCTATAAGGTGATGACTTTTCCCCTTAGGCTTTCCATCTCCAAGTTAGCTCAAGTATAGTTCCATTTAAATCATGATTACTAGGTTAGAGCCTTGATCATTTGTATCAAACAACCAAATTATATTAGTTGGTTTACATTGCTCTATGATTGATAAATTTGCAAG
Source organism: Magnolia sinica (assembly GCF_029962835.1). Taxonomy (NCBI): domain Eukaryota; kingdom Viridiplantae; phylum Streptophyta; class Magnoliopsida; order Magnoliales; family Magnoliaceae; genus Magnolia; species Magnolia sinica. The sequence continues at coordinate 37,785,149 of NC_080576.1, forward strand.
CCATGTTCATATTAAGTAAATACCAAACTCTACATGATAGATTCCCATTTTTAATTGTCAATCTCATACATTATGTTCACATGTGATGATAGTTAAGCCTACACTTTAAGTCCCGTTTTAACCGTTAGATTATGCCTTAATTTCATAATCTCTTATGATAGTTCATATTTATTTAAACAACACCTACTTGTTATGTTATACCCACACACCTCTACATGTCATTGGATTGTTTGTAAGATGCTCATAGAATCCAAATCTCTACATATAAAAAAAAAAGGGAAATCCCTACCTATATGTGAGAGTCCACACTTAGGGTCTAACAAGATCGGTTGTGTTTAGAATAGAACCTCAACTGGGAGGTTATTTTAGTGGTGAATTGTTAATGGGGTTTACCATTATGGCCTTGGGATGAATTATTTACTGCCCTAATTTAATGTGGCCCACCATTCTGACTTAACGTTTAAAACATACATCCATGCGGCTTCAATGATTCATACCCTTTCAACCATGTGGTGGTAAAAATTTTCCTGTCCCAAATTGATTGACCACTTATTGATGGGTTCCATTAAACATCCTAAGGTGGAAGACCTCATGAGCCAGGGATGGGTGGAATAGGACACTATGCCCGAGCTGTCGGCCTATATTGGGTAACGAGCCTCCCGTAGTGACCTTTGAGTTACTTAAATTGGCTGGTTGTAATTGGACTAACAATGGTTGGGCTAATCATGCATTCGTAGCATTCGGGCGATGACAAGTGGCTAATTCCGGATGCTGTAGCACGTGCCCTTGGTCATGTTATCGTTTTGTTAGCTCCCAGACCATCGACTATGGCCCACTCTCGGTGAGTTTGGCACTACGTATGTACTATGTACTTTCGCTAGTGACCAGCCACATGCATGGGTTTCGCTCAAAAGCCAACTAGATGAGCATCCCCGGTTGATGTGCACTCATACATCCATGCACTAACTAAGACTGCATCTTTGAATTGTTTTGTATGCATTGTTATGTTTTTGAATTATACTTGTCTGAGGCGACGGTGTGTAATCTTGAGGGGAATTCACACTAAGTTAGCCACTCATCTATCGAATATTCAATTGTAAAGAGTATGCAGGTATAGACAGCGGTGACTATGGTGCAGGCCCTGAGAGCGCGACGATTGGGTCAGGAGATGGATACTACAAAGAGGAGCCGCAGCAGGAAGCGGTTGAATATTTTGGGCTTAATCAGTAGATATATTATTTCTCTTATATTCTATTTTGGTTACATTAGAACTAATAAATTTTGTAATTAAGGTTCCCAACTGGGTGGACTAAAATCTTGATATTTGGCTTTATGATATTTTCCATGCGTGGTTATGCTATTGCACTCTGATTTGGTAATGTTATTAAATTGCTAATTATTAACACTTGAGTTTTTAAAGAACGAACTCCATGCTCGGGATCTAAAAACCGGGGCGTTACACCCACACACCACAATGGGTACTTAAACCCATGATCTCAATGTTGTAACTCTTGTGAGTCTGTCACTAAGCCATGAGTAAGCAATATATGACACTTGAATTATATGAACTTAAAAATTGTGGTATTAGCATTCACTAACTAAAATTAATGCAATGATTTGATTTTTCTTATTATTTTTTCTTTTTTAACTATCTTCCACTAATATGAAAGTATAACCGGCAGGAATTGGAGGGATGGTAAAAATATTTGGCAGGAAATGACATTTAGGGTGGAATAAGAGCCTGCCTTTATATTAGGGGTGAAATTGTCTCCCGCATATGGTTACAATAGTGGATGAGTTGGATCCACCGATATAGATAGTTTATAGTGATGGATAGCAACAACTCACATATCCACCACTATATACGTTCATGGGAATGGTGGCAGTGGTAGGAACTGGGTATACAACGGCGGATACTACCATTTGCCGCTGTTGGGGGCAAAATAGAATGACCTATAAAAAGAGCTGACTCTGCAACCAGCACAGACCCAATTTGCCAAACTACTTGCAAGATATCTACTGGCCGATTTATTGAGTAGGTCGGTGCAACTGTAGGTCAACTATAGATCGGCTATAGGTCAGCACAGCCATAGGTCGACACAACTATTGGTCAGCTATAGGTGAGCTATAGGTCGGTACAGTCTCCGAAAAAGTCGATAATCGATATCGACCTCAAGTGAATACTGATCTATCGAGACCTCAGGTGAATGTTGATCTGTCAAACAGCTCGATATTACCTACCTCTAAGGTGTCATCTGCCTTTGCCGACTGACCTTATCCTGAAAAACCAACCTGAAGATCTCCCGAATGGCCTAAAGATCTCTCCCAAGATCTTTAGGAGATAAGATCAGATCCCGAGAATCTCGGATGCTCACAACCATAAGATCGGATTCTGAAGAGCTCTGATGTTTGCAATCTTAGGAGGATCACCAACAGATTTGGAGAACCGTACGAGAAGATCTCCAACGTATCAGGGGCCCAAAATGAGAAACGTTTCTCATGGTGTGATCTTCCCTCTCATATAAATAGGGGAGCCCTAACCGGTGAAAGATACGCATACTCAATCTCATATATGACTGGTGACTCTTTTCCAAAGAGATCATCTCCTACAAAGACCCAAGTTCCTGACTTAGGCATCGGAGAGTCCCCTGTACTAGTTAAGGTCTCCTTTGTCTCTTTCTTTCTTGTGTGCAGGTTCTCGAGGGTCTATTAAGGAAGGTCTATAGGAGAATTGCATCAACAGTTTGGCGTCGTATATGGGAAGCGAAATCAAAGTCGTTTCTTGCTTTACCAGAGAGACTACAATGGCCAGATGGAAGAAGAAAACCTGGATCTCTCTAGTTGTGCCTGACCTAACGCCGCCCTCGGAGTAGCCTAATAGCCATCGGGGTTCCTCTTCCTAACATCAAGCTAATTCCGGTCCCGGGAGGCAAGGTCAGTAGTCCCGCGTCAAAGGAGGTTGATTGAACTCCCTCGAACAGCAGGTTGAAATGTTGAACAACAATATAAACTCCATGAAGCAATTGTTGGAACAACTACAGCCTCAGCACGTATAAAAGACCAACAGGGAGGATGAACAAATAGGCCATAATCCTCCTTAACCTTCCAGCACACCTTCCACCTATCAGAAAAGCCGATGACAAGGCTCGACCAAATCATCCCCATCTCATGTTTCTAGGACTACAGCTGTACCCGCTTCCGATCTACGCCACGAGCTAGACCGAAAGAAGCACTGTAAAAGCCCAGTTGAAGCGCTGAAAGCGGCGAGGCTTGGGAGGTTGAGCTCAAGGATTTATGAGGTTAGATCGAGGACATGCGAGAAGCCTACCGCACGAATGTGCCAACCCTGTTGGAAGCAATAATGGGAAATCGAGCCTCTATTTACTGCCATCATCATGCAGGCATGACTACCCGACAGATTCCTTTTACCTCAGATCACCCCATTCTCAGGAAATACCAATCCATCAGAGCACATAGAATCCTTTAGAGTCTATATAGAGCTCCACAACGCATCTAATGCAGTAATGTGCCAAGCTTTCTCCCTAACCTTAACTAGAGCTGCCCGGCTGTGGTTCAAGCAGTTGAAGCTGAATTCCATTAGTTTGTTATCCCAACTCGGCCAAGTCTTCGTCACAAATTTCATCGGGGGAAAGAAGAGACTCAAACCGGCCTCCACCTCCTTCATATCGTTCAAAAGGATGACGAACTACTGAAAGATTACATCAAATGCTTTAATCTGGAAGCATTACAAGTTCGAAAGCATTTTGAAGAGCTCGCCCTAACCACGATCATGGGAGGACTGAAGACCATCAGTTTCTCTTCTCACTGGACAAAAACCCACCAACAACAATGACCAATCTACTGAATAGATCGTAAAAATATGCTAACGCCGAAGAAGCCTGCGTCCTATGAGAGGCCGTCTAGAACAAAGCTCCTCCGACCAAAGAACAGTAGACGAGGGTAGAACCAAGTTCGGCTGCTACAAATAGCAATAGGAAAGACGACCAATCATGCGACAACTATCGCCCGAATAAACGGCCTGATAGCAATTTCAAGATGTATACTCTTCTCAACAAAACGCCTGAACAAGTCTTGATGGAGATTCAAGACAAGCGTATCCTTACTTGGCCGAGCATGTTGAAATATGATCCTAATAAAAGGAGCAAAAACAAATATTGTCTTTTCCATTGGGATCACGGCCACTTGACACGCGATTGCTTCGACCTCAAGAAGGAAATCAAAGCGCTTATTTGTAGCAGTCACCTTGGAGAATACATCAGCCATCCAGAAGATCGAGTCGCAACATAAGATGCATAGCCCATCAATAACGAACCAACAGGAGAAATTCGCACCATCTTCGGGGGCCTTGACGGTGGAGGAGATTCAAATCAAGCTCAGAAAGCCCACACATGAAGAAATTCTCAAAAAAAAAATATTTCAAATAAATTTGTTTTGAACTTAAAGACATCCTTAAATAAGATCACAATCAAGAAGAATAAGTTTCCCTTACGGGAATAGAGATTTCTTAAAATTTCTACTATTTCAATGAAATTCTGACATGTTATGAAATCTCCACTAATAGAAATAAGACATTAGAAAAAAATTTAAAATTTTTTCGGTAGATCACTTAGGTCTCCACCAACCTTCCTCTAAAATTTCATCTCAATTGGCTCTGCACAAAATTTCATAATAATCCGACAATGGTAAAATTTAGCAGAAATTGTTATTCGACAGCAAGCTTTTAAACACCTTAAAAGGGTGAAACACTCCCCAAACTGTGGAATCTTACCTCGCGAATTTTTTTTGAAGTGTTAAAAATAAGTCAGGGGCTTAGACTCCAAATTTCAAATAAATTAGACGCATGGACTAGAAATTAAAATTTTGGGAGTGAAAGGTTGTTAACATTAAAAAAAATTGAAAATTTACACCTGTTTATATAATTAATAATTTAAAGCTTAGGTTCAACAAAAGTAGACAATTTAAAACTTATCCATTATGAAACATAGGATACTTGATATCCCCAAGGATTTAAAATGATTGGGACCATGGATTTACGAAACGATATTCAAGTAAGGCATAAGCGGTTTATTCCAATTACCAAATCTCGAGGTCGAGATTTTCATTTAAGAGGGGGGGGGGGGGGGTAGATTGTAGTGTCCCGATTTCATATAGACAATTCTACTCACACCTAGGCATATATATCTACCTCGTGAGGGATATAGTGAAATATTAAATGTAAGGAATTAGTGTAAATGGAACAAATAAATAAATTTCAAGGATGAAATTTTGTCTAAGGGGGGTAGATTGTAACACCTCGAACCTTTTAATACCTGAGTATTGAAAGTTCTCAAGTGTTACCATGAAATTTAACTTATTACGTATATGTGTACGAAACCAATCTAGCTACCCTAACCTTACATCCATTCTCCAACATGAATCTGACCGTTGGGAATAATCTCCATTTGCAGATCAAGCCATCTGACCATTGGTCTTAAGATAAGACTACCCATCACATGATTTGACATATGTACCTTCCCTTAAATGAAATTGGTGAATAACTCTTTAATTTAGATGTAAGTCCTTTGGTAAGAATTGTTTAGAAAGGTACACATAACCTTGTAGAACCATTAGATTTCACATAACTCTTATATCAGTAATAATTATGAAAATGCCATTAATGTAGACCCCTGAATTCTAGATCACATGGTTCCCATGATCCGTTTGATGTGAAATTTTATACTATGCCTATGTATCATAAATTAACCATACATGACAAATTTCGGCCCTTATATCATTGTAAAAGTGCCCCAACTGACAAATCACCCCTTAACCGTTAATTTTAGTGTCCATCATAGTAGGATAATTTCCTTCATATGAAAAACTTGAATTTTCCATCATATGGACCAAGTGTGAAATATGTACACCCCACTTTGGTAGGCTTTTCCTTAGGTGCGAAGTTATCCTTTCAAGGCTTATCAACTCCTTATAAATTTAGATCATCCGATTTAACCACTTCCTTCCGTCCATCGTAATTTAAATTTGGATCACACTTTGTTCTCATATGACTATGAGGTTATACAAAATTTAGGCCCCGATCTATGATCCTACACCGTTGAACGCTGAAGCCTGTTCCCTCCTTTTGACGCAAAAGGTGATATCTTAGATGTAGAATTTTCCCGATCAACCACCAAATTTCATCCAACCATTCACTTATCTTGACGACACATTTTTTCCAAAATTGGACCCCGTTCATTGAATGTGGACCGTTAATTAAGATCAAGTCCGTATTAGCATCCGTTAGGAGAACTTTCAAGATAAGCCTCAGATCATCTCCATATTCGCAACTATGCCCTAACGTGACCCTACGAAACTGATGGGGGGAGTATATTTCCCAATAACTCATCACAAGTGGACCCCACTTAATGCTACAGTAAGTCACGTCTCTCCAAGCCAGCAACCCTTCCGCAATCAGTTTATGTTCAAATTCAAAACGAAACTACCTCCGTTTCTTCCTCCTAAAGCAAGCACGTCCCAACTAGGATTATCATCATCAGATCTCAACACTCCACATGGGATGATCTCTATCATTAGTGGACCTCGCCAAATCAAGAATCGATTTGAAAAAGAAACTCTCCTCCACCCTATAGCAACACCTGTGAAAACCGTCCGTGTAATGACTCGTATTTTAGTTTTGAGGTGTAGCCTGTCAACATGGCCTACCTGAGTTGTGGATTTACATCATCTATGATCTAATAGCCTAGAAGGACCCATAGAATAGGATAGACAACATGAATTTCATTAATCATCACCGTGGGCCCCACACATGTGGTGTGTGTACACCAGATGCGTACACTCTCGCAACTCACTAAAATAGTGGGGCTCTTAAACCAGGCATTGTCCCTATACAATTTGAAAAAGAAGAGAGATTTCCCTCTCCTTTCTTTATTCCTCCAGCAACCAGATGACCATCATTGTGTCGAGTGGTGGCCCACCATCAAGGAACCCCTTGATGATTTAAGCCATCTAATCAGTTTGAGCTGATGGCCTGACTAAAAACACATAGGCCCCACATGTTTTTAGACCTTCACGTGTGTACAATTCCGAACACAAAAGAGTTGTTCGCGATCGAGTTTCACTGCGCTGTGAAACAACACCCGAAAAGAAAGTTTTCTTCCTCCCTTCTCGCTCCCACATTCGAATCCGACTGCAATTGAAATACAGTGGGACCCAACACCAAGAAATGATGAGCAAATCCACACCATTCAAAGAAATCGATCAGGAAGAAAGAAATCTGATCAAGAAACACCATCAGAAACAGGTCCATCCTTCCCAAGTGAATGTGTGACGTTAGTTGCTACCCCAACTTAATCCTGACAATCAAAACCGTCAGTCCGATGGCCCGCCAAGGCAAGTCACATTCTTTAGAAAATAAAACACCGAAAGAGACCATCGAAATCCATCAACAATATAGATACGGACAAATTTGTGGTGCAAGGTGAGATCACACAAGTCGGCCAAGCAAACCGGCTTTTGCATAAGATGTTATTGCACAAAGTCTGAAAGTGCATTGGTTTGTCAATCAGCATGAGTGTTGAGTCAGCAAGTCAAGTGCACTCCATAGGAAGAACATTCAAGCATTTGCCTCAACTGGATGTGTGCTCTGAACTCGTCAAAGGTAAACTTAGCCTCACATCGCATGTCCTAAAAACACCCAGGTACATAAAACCCTTAAAAATGGATAGAACAACATAGGGTTTAAAGTATGAAAACTATTTTACAAATTAGAAAAATCTCTAAGTTTTCAGCTCTTGTCGATATATCAGGAGAAGCTCGATGAGATCGGACACCAATTATCGATGTCCTCGAAAAGTAATCGATATCATCGAATTGAGGACCACTTGTGTCTAGCTACGAAACTGATCTTTGGACTAAATTATCTATGAATCGATGGACATTCGATATCATCAACGTTCAAATTCTGAGATCATCGAGACGGCTTGATATAATCAAATCCTGGTCTATTTGTGTCCAGTAAGCTTCTAAGAAAAATCATATATTTATCGATGACTCGAAGGAAGCCTCGATATCCTCGGAATTCAAACTTCGATGATATCGATGGACCTTCGATGTTATAGATTTCGAACCAAACTGTCCAGCAAGCTTTTTAGGAAAATCTTCTTTAAATGATTCGAGGAATAAAGACTCCTTCAACAAAATCGATATTCAAATATTGATCATATCGAATCTAGGTCGATATCATCGAATTCAGACAATAGAGTGTCTAGCGAGCTTATAGGAAAATCTTCTATAAAAGCTCGATGAATCGAACTAGGTATCGATATTATCGACATTTGAAATCCGATGACATTATGGAAGGAACGATAATATCGAAGCCAGCTGTCTCTATTCCTAGCCTACTCTCTTGTTTTTCATTGTCGAGGAATGAATTCGTGGGTCGATGAAATCAGAGTTTGAAATCTGATGACATCGAAGCATGTTCAATATGATCGATCTGTGTATAAGAGATTCAACTGTAATTATCAGAAGAGTTCATATCATTGATCTGTCCCTTGATGTCTTCAAAAATATACATTCGATGATATCGAAGATAGATTGATGATATCGAACTTTGTCAAAAATCTGATTATTTTATTATCATTGGATCTCTTTGCCTATTTAAGGAGAGCTTGCTATTGGTTACTTGAGTGAGAAAAATAGAGAGAGCCTTGAGAGAGTCTTGCATACTACTTACCCTAAGCTCTTTTTCTCATAGGAGTTCATCCTCGAACCCACCCTCACCATTGATATTCAATAGAGTGGATTTGGGAATGAACTTTCACATTCAAGGATCATCCAACTACCACCTTAATGGTAAATCATTGAGCTGGGATATCTTGAATGCTTAAATACTTGAAATTACTCCGTCTCTAAAATAGAAAAATATTTAATAGAGTAGGATTCCAACATAACCTTGACCCAACCCGTCGCCTAACATTGGAGCATCATAAGTGTTGCGGATCAAGGGAGGTGAAGATTCTTCGTCATCAAAGGAGGAGATCTTCATCAACGTACTTAATGGAGCTCATTTACTTATCTGTAAGTCATTAGAGTCCAGAGACCCTGCTGATCATTCCTTTGTGTAGGATTGGGTCACATGTAATTCTCACCCCTTTCAAGTCCTCATAGGAGGCCTCTGATGGGAGAATACGTGTGGGTACTGTGTGTTGACCCTTGCTCTTGATGAGCATAAACTTAGGTCCTTAGTGTAGGTCCTTGGCCTGTGTGGCCTAAAACCTTAGGTGCTGCATGTTGACCTTTGTTCTTATGTAGGGCATAAACTTTAGGTTTCTTGTGTGGATCCTTAGCTTGTGTGGCCTAAAACCCTAAGTTCCATGTATGGATCCTCTGCTCGTGTGTAAAACACAAAACCCGGGTGTTGTATGTTAACCCTTGCTTCTGTGTGGGGCATAAATTTGTGTCTCGTGGAGACACGTCTAGCTTCCTTTTGTAGGTCCTAGAGTCGACCTTGTGTAGGTTATGAAGGTTAGAGGTGAACCTAATTTAAAACCTCCGTTAGTGAGATCCGGTACACTTAAGAGTTGAGTGCATCTACCAGAAGTGGAGTAGGCACGTAACCGAACCACTATAAAACGACTGTGTTTGGGATTGTTATTTGCGCATTACTCTTATATATTTTCTTTGAATATTTTCATAAAGCATGCTAACATGATTATTTAGAATTGATAAGAATCACATCCCACACACACTCACAGTTGTATCGTTTATTCATCTTAGGCTGAGACAACATATTGTTCAAATACTTGGAAGTCATATGATTGGATCCTCTATTTGGCTTGGATGACATTAGAGTTAAATTAGAGATATCATGATAGGAGTTTGGTAAATCAGGGTTATGATAATAGGATTTTAAATCATCATAAAATTTTTATAAAGTCCTATTCACCCCCTTAGGACACTTTGACCTATTCCCACTTCTACTAAAGTGGTCTTTACAGCAATTTCATTTGGTATCAAAGCAGGTCTCTCTTAAGGGCTTCACCACCTAGAGAGTGATCTTAACTGAAGTTGGAATCATGACAAATGGTGTAGGTCTAAAGGGTACGAACAGTCAGAACAATTACCTAGTAATCCATACTGCGCTAAAAGTCGATAATAGTTCAAAATGGTATCTTGATAGTGGATGCTCCAGACACATGACCGGTGACCAAATCCACTTTTGTGAGTATTCTGACATTGATGGTGGGTCAGTCACTTTTGGAGATGGGAGCTCCGCCAAAATAATTGGACAAAGAACAATAGTTGGACTGGGACTTCCCAAGATTAAAAATGTTCTTTGGTAGAAGGTCTAAAACATAATCTCCTTAGTATCTCACAAATTTGCGACAAAGAACACTTGGTCACTTTTTCAAAAAATGTGTGTAGAATCTTAGATCAAACAGGAAAATCTATCATGAAAGGCTTATGCACAAGTGACAACTGCTATGTAATTGAAAGTAGCAATGAGAATGTATTGTCTAAAAAATGTAATATGGTTGTGAAAAGCAAGTCCAAACTATGGCACCAAAGGCTAGGTCATGTGCACTATCGAAACTTAGCTAAGTTCAAAAAGCTTAGTATGGGGTCTTCCCAATATTAAAAAGGAAGAAAAGATTGTATGTGGTGATTGCCTAAAGGGTAAACATATAAAATTTGGACACAAAAAGACAACCACCATAGCAACATCAAAACCTTTGACCTGCTACATATGGACCTAGTGGGTCCCACCATAGTTGAAAGTCATGGCAGGAAAAGATACTTCTTGGTGGTAGTAGATGATTACTCCAGATTTACTTGGGTCGCTTTTCTTCGAGAAAAATCTGATGCTTTTTATGAATTTGTAGTCATGGCAAAGCGACTCCAAAATGAGAAAGGATACTGCATAAATCATATCAGGAGTGATCATGGTGGTGAATTTGAAAACGAGCGATTTCAAAGATATTATGATGAGAAAGGAAGTCACCATGAATTCTCAGCCCCGAAAACCCCGTAGTAAAATGGAGTTGTTGAAAGAAATAATCGATTTTTGCAAGAAATGGGCTCGGTTATGCTAAATGGAAAGGATATGGCCAAAAGCTTCTGGGCTGAAGTAGTCAATACCGCCTGCTATATAATAAATAGCATATATTTAAGAGTAGGCTTAAACAAAACACCATATGAGATATGGTATGGAAAACAACCTAATGTGAAGCACTTCCGTGTCTTTGGTAGTAAATGTTCTATCCTGAAAGACAGAGAACACCTAGGTAAGTTTGAATCTAAAAGTGATGAGGGCATCTTTTTAGGAAACGCCTTAAATAGTCATGCCTATAGAGTATACAATCTAAAAACCCTCACCATTCAAGAATCAGTTAATGTGGTGGTTGATGACCAACCTCATGAAGAAGAGAGTTCCTTGAATGAATTGGAATATGATGTGGATTCACGCATTTTAGGTAAATCAGATAACAAAACTACCACATCTAATGAACCTTAATCATCGTTTAACATACCCATCATTAAAGATCACCCCCGAAATCAAATCATTAGAGATCCTAATGATGGTGTAAGAACTCGACGTCAAATAGAAAGTATCTATAGTCATTTCTGCTTTACCTCAAAGATTGAGCCCAAAAATATTGTGGAAGCTCTTCAAGATGACTATTGGATAAATGCTATGCAAGAAGAACTTCAACAATTTCAAAGAAATGAGGTATGGCAACTGGTTTCTAGGTCATCTGATACAAATATCATTGAAACTAAATGGATCTTCAAGAATAAATCTGATGAATCTGGCAATGTGATTAGGAATAAAGGAAGATTGGTAGCTCAAGGATATTCACAGATAGAAGGCATTGACTTTGATGAAACATTTGCTCCTGTAGCTCGTCTTGAGTCAATTAGGATTCTCATGTCAATTGCATGTGCTTTGAAATTTAAACTGTTCCAAATGGATGTCAAAAGTGCATTTCTCAATGGAGTACTTGAAGAAGAAGTCTATGTGGAAGAACCTATGGGATTTTCAAACCCCAAGTATCCTCAACATGTTTATCAAATGAGCAAAGCACTTTATGGTCTCAAATAAGCACCACGTGCTTGGTATGAACGTCTGACGCAATTTCTTCTGGACCACAAATTCTGCAGGGGTAGTGTAAATAAAACACTATTCACTCAAAAGACAGAGAATTCATTACTCATTGCCCAGATCTATGTAGATGATACAGTCTTTAGCTCCACATGTGAAGATATTGCTCATAACTTCGCTGATCTCATGAAGTCTGAATTTGAAATGAGCATGGTTGGTGAGTTGAACTTCTTCTTAGGCCTACAAGTGAAGCAATTCCACAATGGGATCTTTATATGTCAGAGCAAATACACAACAGATCTAGTTAAAAGATTTGGACTTGAACCAGGTCATACCTATCATACTCCCATGAGCACCACAATCAAACTCTCTAAAGATATAAATGGGAAAAGTGTGGATCAACACCTATATCGAAGCATGATAGGAAGCCTATTATATCTAACTGCAAGTCGTCCAGACATATCATTTAGCGTAGGAGCATGTGCGCGATATCAGGCTGATCCTAAGGAATCTCACCTAATAGCAGTTAAAAGAATCATCAAGTATGTGGCTAGAACAATTGTCTTCGGTCTATGGCATCCATTCGAAACATCTACCATCATTGCTGGATACTCAGACACTGACTGGGCTGGAAATTTAGATGATTGCAAGTCAACCAGTGGCGGATGTTTTTATATTAAAAATTGTTTAGTGTCTTGGCAGAGTAAGAAACAGAATTCGATATCCCTGTCCACTGCCAAAGCCGAATACATTGTTGCAGGCAGTTGCTGTGCTTAACTCCTTTGGATGAAACAGATGTTATTAGATTATGGGATTGAGCAATTAACTATGACTCTCTTCTGTGACAATACTAGTGCTATCAATATTTCAAAAAATTTCGTTCAACATTCTCGAACCAAGCATATTGACATTAGACATCATTTTATCTGAGAGCTTGTTGAGGAAAGATCATAGTGTTGGACTGTGTGTCTACAGAAAATCAACTTGCTGACATACTAACTAAACCCCTAGATGCAAACCAGTTTAACAACCTTTAGAAATCAATTGGAGTATGTGCAATTTGATGACAAGTCAAAGTCAAACATAAGCTGAATAGGCATATCTAAGGACTATGGCCTTCTTATATTGGTATATGTTTATGTCTTAACCATATTTTGCACATTAAGAGAAATATTTTTCAATTTTCCTTCATACTCAATAAAATCGAACAGGTCTCGATCTCATCGGCGGCTCTTGGGAATACAAGGTCTTAACCGTCGGTCCCCTCTAACGGTTATAAATTCAACTGTCTCGATATCTGTTGGTTATTAACTATTGATCCTTTCCAACGGTCATCGACACAGTCTTCAATAGCTTTATGAGCCTACTTTCGATGACATCAATGGTATATCGATATCATCGACACTTTGCTATAAAAGAGAAATGAGCATCAGACTTGTCTATCAGCTTGTTCTTTCTCTTCTCTGGTTGTTTCTCCCTATATATATTTGTCTTCCTGGGCTCTCCTCCAAAAAAGAACCATGGCGATGAAGAGCAAAGGTAAGGATCTCACTCATTCCAAATCATCTAAATCAAAGAATAAACAACCAGAAACAAGTCAGTCTCGTCCTAATCAGTTGGCTTGGGAACAAGTTACAATAGCAGAGCGCATTGTTCTTAACTGCGCTATTGAACCATTCGGAGTGGATCTCCTCTTAGAAGTCATAGGGTGGCAAAATATACTCGATATTAGCGGACCCTATCAATTTGAATTGATTCATCAGTTTTTCAACAGATGCCATATTGTTTGTGATAATCCCCCATGTATTCGATTGGAGCTCTCGCATCACACAAAACTCATTACTCCAATCATACTTAGACATCTCCTAAACCTAGAAGTAACTCAAATCCCAGTGACGGAACACAATCTAAATGGGTTAGGAGTATGGGGCAAGATAACACGAGCACTGTGTCATGGCACCATATTTCCTATGAATGATGAAAACACTCTTCATGTCAACCACCTTGGACCCTCCTTCAAAATTCTTCACAACATCTTTGGGACTAATGTGCATCCATGTGATGCAAAGGAAAGTTATATTTCTCCCTTCATGCTCAATGTCCTATATGATGTTTATCAAGAGGTCCAAGTATGCCTTCCATCCCTTATCCTAGGGCAGCTCACTTGTATAATCAGAGGAGGCCATTGGGATACACTGCCATTTCCCTTGCTCATATACAAGCTTGCTCACTATGTGGGCCTACCAGCCACGTCCGATGCTATTCATCCGGAAGTATGGTTTGATCAAGATGCAGTCCAGCAGGCACAGTAGCTATGCCTAACTTCATCCCTTTAACCGAGTAGTCCTCCTGCACAGACGCCTGGCATAAAAAATGATAAACTCTCGTATCCGCCCATGCCATGGGGATCAAATCGTACGCCGTTGCACAGTCCTGAGTCAATCAAAAATCACCGGGACCACCAACTTGAACGTCATCTGCTGAATGGTCTGGCTGGTATTGACGAGCGTCTTTACAACTGTGAAAGACATCTAACAGCGATTGAGGACAAAATTGAAGCCCTCTAGCATACCACCCAGCAAGTAGTTGACTTGCTAACCGATGGCAAAACTCGAGCACCTTAAGTGCTAAAGGCAGGATTGGTATAGATGAGGCCATATCTGGACATTATGGTTTATTTCTTTTTGGAAACAGCATGATTTTCTTATGATGGATTGAAACATTTTGGGGTTGTTCATCCTCTAAGAGAGGAAAATACTTTATTTTAATGTGCCCATGGTTGGGTCGGAGCTTTGGTTTGGTTGTTTTAGGTTGGATGTTTAAATACTGCCAAGCTTGGGCAGTTTTTATTTTGGATATTTTTTATGGCTGATTGATAATTTATATATATTTGCTGCCATGACTATCTGCTCTCAATTATTCACTAATCTCTAGGGAATGCTGGTATAAATTGTGCTTGATTTCTACTGAATATCCACAAAGATTGAGAACTGGATTGTGATTTTTGACGTTTAAAGCTATAATGTTGTTATCGTTTTTGCGAAATCCCAGCTCTCTTTTAACCTTGATTCTCCCATGTCTTTATGCTTCAACTTTCTTCAGCTCATATTGATATACTGCCCTTTGCCAATGACTGACAAAAAGGGGGAGAACAAACCCACCATGGAGAAAATTGTGTGTATCTAGTATGTTTGGTGGTGCAAGTGTTAGGGGGAGCAGCTGCAAGAAGATAGGGGGAGCAGCTACTACTGAATGCTACAATCTTGTGTGCGAACTTAATAGCATATTTGTAAAATTGTCTAAAGTTCATGTACACACAACTTAGGGTGTTGGTCTCAATGTTGATCTAGGATTTTAGGTGTTTTATCACATAATTGACAAAGGGGGAGATTGAAAGTGCACTGGTTTGTCAATTAGCGTGAGTGTTGAGTCAGCAAGTCAAGTGAGCCCCATAGGAAGAACATTCAAGCACTTACCTCAACTAGATGTGTGCTCTGAACTCGTCAAAGGTAAACTTAGCCTCACATCCCATGTCCTAAAAACACACAGGTACATAAAACCCTTAAAAATGGATAGAACAACATAGGGTTTAAAGTATGAAAACTATTTTACAAATCAGGAAAATCTCTAAGCTTTCAACTCTTGTCGATATATCGAGAGAAGCTCGATGAGATCAGACACCAGTTATCGATGTCCTCAAAAAGTAATCGATATCATCGAATTGAGGACCACTTGTGTCCGGCAACCAAACTGATCTCTGGACTAAATTATCGATGAATCGATGGAACATTTGATATCATCGACATTCAAATTTTGAGATCATCGAGACGACTCGATATAATCGAATCCTGGTCTATTTGTGTCCAGCAAACATCTAAGAAAAATTATATATTTATCGATGACTCGAAGGAAGCCTCGATTTCCTCGGACTTCAAACTTCGATGATATCGATGGACCTTCGATGTTATCGATTTCGGACCAAACTATCCAGCAAGCTTTTTAGGAAAATCTTCTTTAAATGATTCGAGGAATAAAGACTCCTTCAATAAAATCGATATTCAAATATCGATCATATCGAATCTAAGTCCATATCATCGAATTCGGACAATGGAGTGTCCAACGAGCTTATAGGAAAATCTTCTATAAAAGCTCGATGAATTGGACTAGGTATCGATATCATCGACATTTGAAATCCAATGACATCATAGGAGGATCAATAATATCGAAGCTAGCTGTCTCTATTCTTAGCCTGCTCTATTATTTTTCATTGTCGAGGAATCGATTCATGGGTCAATGAAATCAGAGTTCGAAATTCATTGACATCGAAGCATGTTCAATATGATCGATCTGTATATAAGAGATTCAATTGTAATTGTCAGAAGAGTTCATATCATCGATCTGTCCCTCGATGTCTTTGAAAGTATATGTTCGATGATATCGAACTCTGTCAAAACTCTGACTATTTTATTACCGTTGGATCTCTTTGCCTATTTAAGGAGAGCTTGCTATTAGTTGCTTGAGTGAGAAAAATAGAGAGAGACTTGAGAGAGTCCTGCATACTACTTACCCTAAGCTCTTTTTCTCATGAAAGTTCATATTCCAACCCACCCTCATCATTGATATTCAATAGAGTGGATTAGGGAATGAACTTCCACATTCAAGAATTATCCAACTACCACCTTAATGGCAAATCATTGAGTTGGGATACCTTGAATGCTTAAATGCTTGGAATCACTGTCTCTAAAATAGGAAAACATTTAATAGAGTAGGATTCCAACATAACCTTGACCCAACCCGTCGCCTTACATTGGAGCATCATAAGTGTTGCGGATCAAGGAAGATGAAGATTCTTCGTCATCAAAGGAGGAGATCTTCATCAGCGTACTTAATTGGGGCTCATTTACTTATCTGTAAGTCATTAGAGTCTAGAGACCCTGCTGATCATTCCTTTGTATGGGATTGGGTCACAGGTGATTCTCACCCCTTTCAAGTCCTCATAGGAGGCCTTCAACGGGAGAATATGTGTGGGTGTTGTGTGTTGACCTTTGCTCTTATGTAGGGCATAAACTTTAGGTTCCTTATGTGGATCCTTAGCCTATGGGCCTAAAACCCTATGTTCCTTGTGTGGATCCTCTACTCATGTGTAGAGCACAAAACCCGGGTGCTGTGTGTTGACCCTTGCTCCTGTGTGGGGCATAAACTTGTGTCTTATAGAGACACGTCTAGGTTCCTTATGTAGGTCCTAGAGTCGACCTTGTGTAGGTTGTAAAGGTTAGAGGTGAACCTAATTTAAAACCTCCGTTAGTGAGATCCGGTAAAGTCAAGGGTTGAGTGCGTCCGCCGGAAGTGGAGTAGGCACGTAGCTGAACCACTATAAAACGACTGTATTTGGGATTGTTATTTGCGCATTACTCTTATATATTTTCTTTGAATGTTTTCATAAAGCATGCTAACATGATTATTTAAAATTGATAAGAATCACATCCCACACACACTCACAGTCGTATCGTTTATTCATCATAGGCTGAGACTACATATTGTTCAAATACTTGGAAGTCTTATGATTGGATCATCTATTTGGCTTGGAAGCCATTAGAGTTAAATTGAAGATGTCATGATAGGAGTTTGTTAAATCAGGGTTACGATAATAGGATTTTCAATCATCATAAAAATTTTATAAAGTCCTTTTCACCCCCCCCCCCCCCCCCCCCCTCTAGGACACTTTGACCTATTCCCACTTCTACTAAAGCGGTCTTTACAGCAATTTCAAAGTCGGCCAAGCAAACTAACTTACACAGGAAATTTCTACTCTCTCCTAAAAGATATATAATAAACCTCGACCGTCAGTCCCATATCCTAGTCCGTACCGTTCCGTAGACTTTCACAATCCTCCCGGTCGATTTTCGGCAACCCGCAATCTGTAACCAACATTTGTGCGCGACCCTAAGTCGTAGCCCATATATCTTAGTTGACTTGACCCAAGACTTGCACCCTTGTGACCACGCCGTCACTGCAGTTTCGACGCCGCGTATTATGCACCGAGGCGATACCTGGGCCAGGAGATGTGGGCCCGTGTTTAGTTCGAGAAAACACCGCACAATTGCTTAACCCAAGAAAACATGTCCCATCAAATCAATCAAGTACACATCAATCACTTCACATGTTAAGTACAAACAACCCAAAGTCAACTCTCTCTCTCTCTCTCCACCCATACCTAGTCAAGTACACCTATCACTCCCCATCACTCCATCACTCACTCACACCCATCCCTCTCTCTCCTTACATCCCATCCTCTCTCCCTCTCTCTCATGTCTCCCAAGCAATCCCTCCATGAAGCAATCGTCTAAGCTCCATGAGAGAGCTTTGTGGGGCCCACTTCCTACCTCTTATCTCCACCATCCAAGCTTCATCTCAACCCTTGAATCATGATCCTTAGGAGCTCTAAGAGGTGTTGATGAAAGAAGAAGCCCAAGAAGAAGCATAGGTGGGTGATTTTATTTATTTGATTCGTGATTTGAGGGCCCACATGTGGTGGGACCCAATTGATGTATGTATAAAGGGGCCTATAGTGGCGGGGCCCCTCCCACAACTGATCTCTCTCTTTTTCCCTCTTTCTCCCTCTCTCCATTTTTCTTATTTTGATGGTGTAGATGATCCATGGGGCCCACCTTGATGACATGCTAAGTGCAGCACGTGGGGGCCACCGTGAGGTATCTGTTAATCCCAGCCGTCCATCATCTGGACAGTGGGCTGGCAGTTATAGCTGCTGAACAACGCCAGTAAGCTCCATGGGACCACCATAAAGTATGTGATTTATCTATGCCGACCATTAGAGGAGGTTGTTGGACTGACGTCCAGTAGCTTTGGGACCCATGTGGTATGCGTTATCCCCACACCATTCATCCATGGGACCCACCTGTAGCAGTGGGGACCACCACACTGTATGTGTGCAATGTCCAGGCCGTCCGTCTAGGGCTTAGACATTGGCAGCTATATATAAAAATAAATATTATACATATTATAATACATACCATATATGTGGCCCTATGTGGGACCCAACTGATGTATTGACGTCAGTAAGGACTGTGGGCCCCACATGATTTAACTGTTTTATCCCCCCCATCTGTTCATTCACGGGTGGGATGTGGACCCACATTAATGATCCACACCGTCCATCTGATTGCTGGCCAGCAGCATATAGCTGGTGTACATGACGTCACCCAGCTCTGAGGGTCCCACCATGGTATGGGTTTTGTCCCCATCGTCCATCTGTTTAATGGTGGCCAACAGCCGCTACCTGTAGCTACTGCACGTGCAGCAGCAACTCAGGGGTCCACTGTGATTTATGTATTCCTCCTAGCCATCCATTTGTATTGCCATGTGGGCCACACCGTGATGTATGTTTTGTAATCCACACCATCTAGATTGTGCTGGACAATGCTAGACTATGATCGGATGGTGCTGATTTACCTAGACAGTGTTTGGATCGTGCGGATTTACATGGGAATGTCTAGGTGGTGCTGATGTATCTGGACAATGTTTGGATAGTGCTGATCATCATTAATGGGCCATGTACCCCATGGAATGATGGTGTATAGTAATACACCTGTTACACCTACAACTATTGATATGATTTTTGGGGCCACGGGGCCCATCATGATGTTTTTTTGCCAATGTGATGAGGCCCACCTATTGTGTATTTGAAACCCATAAGATGAGGCCCAACTTGATGTACACGAGGCCTATTATGATGTATTCAAGGCCCATGTGCGAAGCCCAATGTGATGTTTATGTGGCCATGAGTGAGGCCCAATGTGATGATTACTGGGCCCAAGTGATAAGGCCCATTGTGATGCATTTGAGGGCCAGATGATGGGGCCCATTGTGATGCATTTGAGGGCCAGGCGATGGGGCCCATTGTGATGAATATGAGGCCCATGAGTAAGACCCATCATGATGTATATTAGGCCCTTGTATGAGGCCATGGGTCCATTATATGTTTGGCCCTATGCGAGCCACTCCTTGGGAGCAATGTTGGTTAAATGTCCAAATTGATGGGCAATGATGGTTAAATGTCCACATTGTGACCTTCCCTTAAGCCTTGTTAGGCCCATTCTCACTGATTTCGATTGCCGATTCCGATTGTCGAGGCCGAGTTTGATTGTCAAGGCCGATTCCAATTGTCGAGGCCGAGTTCGATTATCGAGGTTGAGTCTGATTATCGAGGCCGATTTCGATTGTTAAGGCCGAGTCCAATTGTCGAGGTCGATTCTAATTATCGAGGCTGATTTCAATTGTTGAGGCCGATTCCGATTGTCGAGGCTAAGTCCGATTGCCGAGGTCGATTTCGATTGTTGAGGCTGATTTCGTTTGTCGAGGCCGATTCTATTCGTCGAGGCCGATTGTCGATGCCGATTTCGATTGTTGAGGCCAAATCCGATTGTCAAGGCCAATTCTGATTGTCGAGGCCGTTTTCGATTGTCGAAGCCGATTCTGATTGTCGAGGTCGATTTCGATTGTTGAGGCCGATTTCGTTTTTCGAGGCTAATTTCATTTTTTGAGGTCAATTCTGATTGTCGAGGCTGATTCTGATTGTTGAACCGATTGTTGAGGTCGATTCCGATTATTGAGGCTGATTTTATTTGTCAAGGCTAATTCCATTTGTCGAGGTCGATTCCAACTGTCGAGGCTGATTCCGATTGTTAAGGCCGATTGTCGAGGCCGATTCCAATTGTCGAGGTAGATTGTCGAGACCGATTCCGATTGTCAAGGTCGATTCCGATTGTCGAGGACCGATCCTCATGTTACGGATTAGGTCTACTGTCCTTCTATGGACCCCGCCATATTTAGGCCGATTATTGGCTACGACTGAGTTAGTATACGCACTATGTATGAGCTAGCGTAGCGTTGTGATTATATGCGGCCTGTTGTGAATATAAGAGGCCCATTGTGACCACGTGAGGCCCATTGTGACCATGTGGGGCCCATTGTGATTGTAGGAGGCTCATTGTAATGGTATGAGGCCCATGGTGATTGTATGAGTCTCATTGTGCGAGGCTTGTTGTGATTGTAAGAGGCCCATTGTAACCACATGAGGCCCATTGTGACCATGTGGGGCCCATTGTGATTGTAGGATGCTCATTGTGATGGTATGAGGCCCATGGTGATTGTATGAGGCCCATTGTGCGAGGCCTATTGTGATTGTAAGAGGCCCATTATAACCACGTGAGGCCCATTGTGACCATGTGGGGCCTATTGTGATTGTAGGAGGCTTATTGTGATGGTGTGAGGCCCATGGTGATTGTATGAGGCCCATTGTGTGAGGCCCGTTGTGACTGAATGAGGCCCATTGCGATGTGTGAGGCTCATTATGATTATGTGAGGTCGAGCATTGTTATGATTGCTGATCATGCATGGCATACACCATGATTCATACTCATACGCATCATCTGCATGTTTGTTATGAGATGTGGTTGACCATTACATATGTCATTGAGTAGGTTGTTATAAGACTCCCTTATAGGCGGAGATTGTCTCACATGAGCACACGGTATACGCAGGATTGATGCATGACTGGATTGTGTGTTATGATTACTGTATGCCCTGGCGACATCAGGGCCGTAGCCTCCACAAGCATGTCGTAGATGGCTAGATGGGACACCGAAAATGTTTGGTTTGAGCATCTGGGCACGTTGGATGTCCATGGGTGAAAGTCCCTAAACCTCCGAATCCAGGAGACGCCCCAATGTCAAGACCGAGTGGATAAATGAGTGCTCAAATGCCAAATACCAGGAGGTCGTGTCTCTCACTATGTCGTGGTTGATTGGGAAGGGGTCTGGCCTTACCCGCCTGAGAGTAGGGGGCATAGCTAGGCTGAGTTTGACCAGCTCATGAATGGGTCCGCTATCGATGTGCTAGGTAGATATTGGCTGACCACTAGCCAGGTAGATAGTGAGGTCTCTTCCACTTGCATGGTCGCGCGTCAGTGGGCGGCGATTTGCATGTAGAGTGTATTAGACCCTGGTGATGATCCCAAAGATGTATAGTACTGATTTATGGACTGACTGGGCAGGAGTTATATACTCAGCGTTATACTCATTCATTCATTCATCACTATCCACTTGGGCTGGTGGTGCACAACTAATTGTTATGTGTACTTTCACAATGACCAGAAATTCGGTTAGGGCGCACGACTAACTTGAGATCAGGAGCTTACCACATTGAGTCTATCTATCCAAATTTAGGTATGAGACTGGTTTGGATAGAAGCCCTTCGTGATAAGCCCCATAACCTGCAATACCACATACTATCATCCCGACTTTACACTGCAGCTTGGTCATCTCATTCGCACCACATATTGCATATTGCGTTACATCATCGACATATGGCATTTTAGTTTGCTATGTTTCTCCATTCATATGACTTAGATGAGGCTGATGGTATTCATAGCTCTTCAGAATTGCATATGGAATTGTATCATCGGTATATGATATTTGACTCATTATGTCTCCGCATTTCATAACTGACCTACATTACTTTCTCAGTATATGACATTGGCTTGTTATGTCTTTTCATTGTATATCCTAGATTAGGTTGATGATATTTTTACAGGACTTGTCAGTACTTCTGTTTACTCTGATATTGTATGGTTCGTGGACTTACCAGTATTTCCGTTTACTCTGATATTACATTCTGAGCATGCACATACT
The DNA here is from genome assembly GCF_029962835.1 of Magnolia sinica. Classification (NCBI taxonomy): domain Eukaryota; kingdom Viridiplantae; phylum Streptophyta; class Magnoliopsida; order Magnoliales; family Magnoliaceae; genus Magnolia; species Magnolia sinica. The sequence continues at coordinate 37,807,979 of NC_080576.1, forward strand.
GCTCACACACTTACACCACCCTCTAAGCTTTCTATAAGCTTATGCATGATAGATGCATGCAGGTGACGCTAGGACGTGTAGCCGAGCTTTGTAAAGATTTTTATTATATGCATGTATTTTTCCCTTTCAGCATTGTACTCAAATTATTATATTAGTAGATATGTGGTGATGATGTTGTTCTTGTGATTTGGGTATACTTATGGTTATGCTTCTTACGAGATAAATTCATATTGAAAATCCTCCATATAGGATCCCAGGATCAGAAACTGGCATATAGGTGCTGAGAGCCGAGAATAGGGTGCTACGGAGGTTGTTAGCACTAGATTCAGCGATTGGGAGTTTTATGAGCCCGGTTTCCAAGTTTGGGGCGTGACATCGATCGAGAGCAACACACCACAAAAAGGGGAGAGAAAGAAGGGAAGAAAAGAGAGAGAGAGAGAGAGAGAGAGAGAGAGAGAGAGAGAGAGAGAAGTCTGATGAGATGAGAAAGAAAGAGAAAGAAAAGGAAAGAAAAGGAAAGGAAAAGGAGAAAGAAAGAAAAGAGAAGCAAGAGAAGGAGAAGAGGCAGTGACCCAAGGTGTTGGGATCATGCCTACAAGACCACTGAGTCATTGAACTCGAGCTCAGGGTTGAGTCAAGGTCAACATCTCGAGAGGTGAGCACACGTTCCTCATCATAAGTATTCCTAGCCGCTTGGTTTCATACATCTGCTATGAAAATTTCGGTATTCACAAATTTACCTTGACGGCCTAGACAAACACTAGTTGAAAACCTAGACCATAGACACTACTTTAGACAAAATCTTGACCTTAAAAATCATGTGATCTAGGATAAGGTTGGGATTAAAGAAGCGTGTGTAAACATCTAGCCTTAGTCGAGGAAGGAAATGACTACAAAGGTGAGGGATTCCTTTAAGCTTACTTGATTTAAAGAATATATTATCTTGACATTTACATGCTTTCATGATACTGTGAACTTTCTTGAAATTGTTTAATTTATCGACATCCATTATTTATTCTTTGAGAATTTTAGGCATGATTTTAATTACGCGTATCTTTAATTATGTGGGGCGATGGATACAATCCTTTCTTTTGCTTTACCAATTTTGTTGAGTTAGCCTTGCTACTCTCCTCTTTATTGAGTTGGCCATTGCCGCTCTCTTATTTGTTGAGTTAGCCATTACTACTCTCCTCTTTATTAAGTTAGCCATTGTCACTCTTCTCTTTATTGAGTTAGCCATTACTACTCTTCTCCTTTATTATGTTAGTCTTATGCTATTTACCTTTAAGGCTTGGGTATATGTCTTGGAATTTCAAATCTCCCATAATTCAATTTATCCCTCTATCAGTGTAAGTGATGTGTTAAGAGGTATCATAACTAGTGATTCAAATATTTATCATGGAGGTAATGCGCTCTGGGTAGAGACCCTCTTGGTCGATGCATAATTCCATAAGTTTTGGATAGTGGTGCACAAATCGATATAAGTAATTTGCAATGCATGCTACATCACTTTCAGGATTGGATGTTGCAAATAGTCACTCCATGAACAAATAGGGTCACGTAATTCATCCAACTCATGTGTTGTGCCGCCTCGAGGTGTTCACATAAATCCACGGTAGCGTCGAACATGCCGATGAATCTCTATAGTGTGAGAATACGGGGCAATCCGGGTTTTCAATAAATTGTATTCCACATGGTGATGATCACTATGTATGATGAGCTGCACACATTTTGCTAGGCATGTATCTCATGTAGGTTGTTTGCGCATGTTGATACCCCTCGTAGTAGTGGAGTACAAGACGTACCAGAACCCTTACATTACTTTTATGAATCTCTTGAATTATTGTTAATCTTAAAGGATAACCATCACTATGAGTAGGGCGTTGACCCTCTCCAACCATACAGTTGATGCAGGTGATGCACAAATTGAAGACTCAGAGGACCATCTCCCTATGGAAGATTATACTGAATTAATAAGAAGACAATATTACTAATTAGATTTATACTTCCGTTGTAGACTCGATAATGTAGTGAGCTCCATTGAGAGGACATTTGATAAACTATTGAACTCTTCTACTCAGATGAAATAATAAATATAGTTGATTTTATTCTCGTGAATGGTTACCTTCATGAATGTGACTGGATGTGATCTTAAGAAAAAATATGGTGTGATTTTTAAAGTATCAAGTTCATTTAATTATTAACACCCGATTTTCTCAAGCACATGTATAAACTCTGGCCATGAAAATTCGGGATGTTACAGATATCCTCTTCGCACAGGCATTTGACAAAATGGGATTTGGTCGATCCCAACTCCGTCCTATCAAAACTCCATTGCTCGGTTTCTCCGGTGGTCAGGTCATACCCGAGGGGTCAATACATCTCCTACTTATGGCCGAGGACGAACAAAATCAGGTAATTATGATGATCGACTTCTTGATAGTAAATTATCCATCTGTCTATAACGCGATCATCGGCCGACCATCTCTTAACACCCTGCGAGCTGTAATCTCGACCTACCACCTGGCCATGAAATTCTCGACTGAACAAGACATTGGATCAGTGAAGAGAGACCAACATGAAGCTCGACAGTGTTACATGATGGCACTTAGGAGTTCACACCAAGCAATGACCATCACTTCTCTAGACCAACATGAGAAAGATGTTGTCCTGTGAAAGATCTTGTTCCAGTTCCACTTGACGACTCTGACCCATCTAGAATTGTCCAAATTGGGTCGTCCTTGACACCTCCACTACGGGATAGGATGATAGGCCTCCTTCAACGTTACGTGGATGCCTTCGCACGATCTCATGAGGACATGCCTGGCATAGACCCAAAAATCATCATACATCACCTAAATATCGACCCCGACCACCGACCAATTCGACAGAAGCGTCATGTGCTCGGTCCCGAACGATACGCAGTGATCGGAGAAAAAGTCGACAAACTTCTTAAAGCCGAATTCATCGAGGAAGTCTACTATCCGGACTAGATAGCCAACAAAGTCTTGGTGAAGAAGTCCAATAGGAAATGGCGGGTCCGTGTTGACTACACAGACCTGAACGAGGCCTGTCCCAAAGATAGTTTTCCCCATCCGCGGATTGATCAGCTTATCGACAGCACCGCAGGGCATGAACACTTAGTTTTCTGGACGCTTATTCTGGTTATAATCAAATTGTAATGCATCCATATGATAAGACAAAAATAACATTTGTCACTGACAAAGGTCTTTATTGTTACCGAGTTATACCATTTGAATTGAAAAACGCCGGATCCACTTATCAGCATCTAGTCAATAAGATGTTCGCCCACCAAATAAGGCGAACAATGGAAGTCTACATCGATGATATGATCATCAAGAGTATCAAGGCCACAGATCACACTTTTGATCTCGAGGAAATATTATTTATCCTTCGTAAATACAAGATGAAGTTAAATCCTAGCAAATGCGTCTTTGGGGTTAGTTCGGAAAAGTTCCTCGGTTTCTTGGTCAGCCAACGAGGGATCAAAGCAAACCCTGAAAAGATCAAAGCTTTACTTGACATGGATTCACCAAAATGACCAAAGGCGTCCAACGGCTTACAAGAAGAATTGCCGCACTCAATCGCTTCGTGTCTCGAGCTACGGACAAATGTTTTCCCTTTTTCAAACAGCTAAAAGGACAACAGGTAGTAGATTAGACATAAGAATGTGAGACGGCCTTCTAAAAGCTCAAAAATATCTAAGGTCGCCGCCTTTACTCTTCAAACCCGAGCAAGGAGAATCTCTACTGCTATACTTGGCTGTTTCTGATGTAACAGTTAGCTTGGTCTTAATTAGAAAACATGCAGGAAAGCAATTCCTAGTATACTACGTCAGCAAAGCCTTAGTTTCAGCCGAAACCAGATACCCGAGTCTAGAGAAATTAACATTGGCATTGGTGACACCCAATCCATATCTCAAGTGGTAGACTGAGAGAAGATACCTCGTTTCAACACTCTGAGGTCATGGTATCGATTCCCTAGTGGGGGTGGTTAACAGTGGAGGGTGTACTGACAGCAAGGAGTGTACTAACGAGCTAACCAAAAAAAAAAAAACATTAGCATTATTGATCTCTTCTCGACGGTTGTGACCGTACTTCCAAGCTCACACCATCATCGTCTTGACCGATCAATCACTCCGTCAAGTGCTCCAAAAGCCCAAAGCTTCAAGAAGGCTAACCAAGTGGGCGATCAAGTTAAGTGAGTTCGATATCAAATATCAACTCCGAACAGTTATTAAAGGTCAGGTAGTGGCTGACTTTATTGCCAAACTAACTCCTACATTTGGACAAGAAACCAACCTACCCAAGTTAAAGCTTGTCCCGGACGTTCTGCCTGATCATGCATCTGACCACAAGATGTTCCCAACCTACCCAAGTGGATGTTATATGTCGATGGCTCATACAACTCTAAGGTAAGTGGGGTTGAGATAGTCCTGGAGACCCCAGCTCATATATGCATGTAATATGCCTTAAGATTCGGATTTCAAGCCTCCAACAATGTAGCAGAATACGAAGCCTTACTTGTCGGACTTATGCTGGCGGCCACTATGAGAGCTTAACACCTCGAAGTCTTTAGCGATTCTTAGTTGGTCGTCAATCAAATAGCTAAAGCATACTAAGCCAAGAAGGTACACATGAAAGCTTATCTACGGAAAGCCAAAGAATTGATCGAAAGATTCTAAAAATGTAATGTAGCTCTGATTCCTTGAGCGAAAAATTTCAAAGCTGACATGTTAGCAAAACCAGCCACTACAGACAAAAACGATATTCTAAGATCCGTTCCGATCGAGTTCCTTACTATACCGAGCATTGACGAGGCCGACCTCACCATAGCTCTTCATGTAAGATCGGAATCAAGTTGGATGGACCCAACATTGACTTCATCAAAGAAGATAAGCTACACGAAGATCAGATAGAAGGACGTAAACTACAGACCAAAGCAGTCATGGTCAACGACATCCTCTACAAGAAAGGGTTTTATCTCCCTTATCTTAGATGTCTCTGACCAGATGAACCAGAGTATGTCCTAAGGGAAACCCACGAGGATATCTGTGAAAACCACTCCGGAGGTCGAGCCTTAGCCCATAAGGTCATTCGGCAGGGTATTATTGGTCGACCATCTATGTCGATACTAAGCAGTTTGCTCGGAAATGTGACAAAAGCCAGCGTTTCGCAAATGTACCTTAATAACCTCCCGAAGAACTCACTCCTATGACCAGGCCATGGCCATTTGCCCATTGTGGAATCAACATCATCGGTCCTCTCTTAACCGGCAAAGGTCAAGCCAAGTTTGCAATGGTCGTGGTCGATTACTTCAAGAAATGGGCTGAAGCCGAACCTCTGGCAAAGATAACCGAGTAAAAGATTATAGACTTTTTTTGGAAAAACATCATATACAGGTTTAGGATTCCTCACACGATCATCTCCGACAACAGAAAGCAGTTCGATAACAAGCAATTTTAAGGAATGTGTGAAAACCTCGAAATTCGTAATGTTTACTCCTCCCCATGACACCCGCAGGCCAATGGACAAGTCGAAGTGGTCAACAAGATCATCAAGCATCACCTCCGAACTAAGCTTGAAAAAGACAAGGGATCATGAGTCGAGGAACTCCCTAATCTCCTTTGGGCATACCAAACTACTGCTCAGACGACCACTGAGGAAACTCCCTTTTCCTTAGCTTACGAGGCAGAGGCAGTCACTCCAGTAGAAATTGGGTTACCAACGGCTCGGACAGAGGCATTCGACAAATAACTGAACTCTGAGCTAATGACGTTAAGTCTCGACCTTCTTGAGGAAAGGAGAGAAGAAGCTCAGATCAGGACCGTTGTTCGCCAACAGCAACTGGCGCATTTCTACAATGCCAGGGTGAATGTTAGGAGGTTCTGAGCTGGCGACTTAGTCCTTTGAAGAACCTTCCAAAACACTAAGAAGCCAGGGTTGGGAACCCTAGGCCCAAATTGAGAAGTGTCCTACGTGGTAATAAGTACAAGCCGACCTGGATCATACTGCTTGGAAGACCTGGACGGTCAACTCCTACATCATCCCTGGAACGCCAAACATCTTAAGATCTATCATCCTTAGTAAGTTGATTCGAAGTTTACTGTACACTGATTGTATTCAAGATCGTACAAATAAAAATTTCGCAGTATGATTTCTATTATGGTTAACCTATTTACAGGATCCGACCTATGGTCGATTTATCTACAGGATCCAACCTACGGTTGATCTACCTATAGCCGACCTATCTACCAGATCCAACTTACCCATTGAATTTGACCCAGGTCCGATCTACCTAACTTAGAAAAATCTGCGAATGAACACACCATTTCAAAAAAGTGAATTCTATTGATAAGCTCCCAAGAGTATGATTACATCAAGCTACATTGAATTTTTATTTTTATTTTTAAAAGAGGGTTACAAAAAGAAGTCGATTGTCAAGCCTCTGGGGGCTGCTCATGAGGCACGTCATCACTAGATGCTTCAGAGCCCGAATCAACATCTTCATAACCAGAGAGGTCTAGCTCGAGAAAGGCCTCATCGATCTCCTCAACGCGCTTCGAGAAGCCCATCTGGTATAAAGAATTCATATCTGTTAAGTATGCTGTAGAAGATTTGTATTCCTTGACGGCATCCTCCTGAGCTAAGGAGATAACTGCTTACGCTTTGCCACTGCCATCTTAAGCTTTGCCCCGGCATATTCAAGCTTTGCCTTCAGCTCAGCCTCCCGCTGAGCTGACATATTAGAAGCCTCAGTAAGAGCTTCTTCAGTACTTCCAGCTTAGCCTCTAAAGAAGAAGTACGAGCTTCTGCAGTAACTGCCGCAACATGAGACTGATCAACTTCAACTCCCTTCAGCGCAAGCTTCTACTCACTCTCCCATACCTGCTTCCGCACCTGAGCTACGTCACGATGCACCTTCATCATGCACGGGGTGAACTGCCAAAAAACAATGACATAAAATATTTAGTACCAAATAAATAAAGAGGAAAGGAAAATACTTAGGAACATTCACTCACCCCAAGAAGGGCCTTCGTCGCGGATGCGAGGATCATGTCTAGAGGAGAATCCAATACATGGAAAAACTCCTTCTTGGACATATGTCGCTCAGTCCAAGGTAAAAGCTCCTCTCTGGTCTCATGAATAGTCCTCGGAGGACATTCCTCTTCCCCCCAAACCTCAGAAGGCCCAACAGTCGGCCCGCTGGTCCTCTTAGACTCTACAAGCCGAGCCTCGGAAGAAGGCTCAATGGCCCATTGGACCTCCGCAGGAGGAGCCTCCTCACGAATGGTCGTCTCGACCATCGTGGCAACAGCAGCAAGGGCAGGCTCCATTGCTCCCTCCTCATCTCTGAACTTTACAATGACAAGAGATGAAGGGCTAACCCTCCCCTTGCTCTTGGAGGTCATCTTCGGTGCCGTAACTTCCTTAAGGGGCGGTGCCTAGAGATGGGCCTCAACAGGGGGCGAGCTTCAGGCATTTCTGCATCATAATAGGAGGAAACCTAATTATAAACTCTATGAATTTTTTCTAAGTCTTATAGGTCATCTAAAGTTCTTACCAAAGCTCTTAGCGGGAAGGGTGGTGTCTAGAACTGACTTAAGCTAGGCTTAGGTTGAAGGAGCACTCTCCAAGATCTCTCCTCCTTCCTTAGTGATCTTGCTCCCCTGATTTGAGCAAGAGATCCAGCGTCCAGTAGGGAAGGATACTTGGGAATAACTATGATAGGAGAGAGGACATGTGCAAACAAGTCAAGAACACTTAAAGATCAACCAATCAAGGAAGAGCCAAGGAAGAGCTAAGAAAAAGTTAAGTTCAAGGAATGCCGACCTGGTTCAGCGAATACTGTAGGGACCAAGTGACAATGAAGGTCAAGTCTGCCACCTCCCAGCAGCCAGAGGCCCAAAACCATTTGTCCCTCCAATTCCTATTAGATGATGGGGGGTCTGTGATGATGCCCCCTCCAGTCCCCTACCAGGCAGAGCGATAATATTAGCCTGGGTGAACTTTGTTCAACTTCAACTGGTATAAGTGGAGGAACTCCTCAACGGTGAGTTTGGGCTACTCTAGCTCGGACCATAGGACGACACAGCCGATCAATGCCCTCCATCCATTGGGGATCATCTGTCACGGGACCAAGTCCAGATGAGCGAGCACCCGCCGTACTATACCTTGCAAAGTGAGCCTAAGGACTTATTGAAGGGTGACCTGGAAGATCGCAACAGCTCCCTCTAGAGGACGATCAGGAAGTTTGTCCGGTAGAGGAACCCGGAGAATCACTGACTCGGGAATATGGTATCCTAACCTAATCCAAGCCAAGTTGGCCTCAGTAAGGGTCGAGGCTATAAGACCTTTTGTCTCCTCCTCGCCAGAGGACCCCTCTACATCCTCTTCTTCGAATAGGTTATGCTCCATCCTAACTGGTCTCTTTGTCAAGGACCTCTCTGTTACCCTCGATGATTGCAACGCTCGGAAATCAGTGTCGCCCATCATCATCAACAACGACGGTGGGTTTGACATTGTGCGAAGGCTACTCGCCCCACTGTCGTCGCCGAAGACCCCCTCCCATAAACTTAAGGAGTCAAACATGGTGGTGTTGAGAGTCACTACAAAGGAAAAAAGAAAGGGAGGAGGCGAATGAGGAAATGAAGCTCATCGGGGAGAAGATGTCGCCCATGGGAACAGTGGCCGAAAATCGCCTCTGCTAGTTAGTGAAGACGATTGGAAGGGAAAAATGTAAATGGACCTTCCAAAACGCATTAGGGCTTTCCTTATATAAGAGAGCCACGTGGCAGCACTTAAGTGCACTCATCAATGCAGGTTCCGTATGACGTCCCCTCGACTACCCTGTCTCGACACATGGCGTCAATCGACCTTAATATCGAGAAATGGCTGTGTCATTCCTTCATTGGTCTAACGCTGAAATGAATGCCTGACAACCACGTGCCCGCAAGCCACGATATACCACCTCGAATATGTCGTACATGATTGTTGGTGCACCTCGACTTCTATGCTGGCCGCCATACCCAATATTTATGACAGCATAACCTGACCTAAGCTACCTTTAAGTTACTTTTCGAGCCTATAAGATCGACTTGAAAGTAAGGGGGCTTACTGTTGGGGGCAAAATAGAACGACCTATCACAAGAGCCGACTCTGCAAACAGCACGGACCCAATGTGCCAAACTGCTCATAGGATACCTACTGGCCAATTTATTAAGAAAGTCGGTGCAACTATAGGTCAGTTATAGGTTGGCTATAGGTCGACACAGCCATAGGTCAGTTATAGGTCGGTGCAACTATAGTTCAGCTATAGGTCAGCATAGTCTTCGACAAAGTCGACAGTCCGTATCAACCTCAAGTGAATGCTGATCTATCGAGACCTCAGGTGAATGTTGATCTGTCGAACAGCTCGGTATTACCTACCTCGAAGGCGTCATCCGCCTTTGCCGACCAACCTTGTCCCGAACAACTGGTGCTCTTAACCATAAGATCGGATCTCGAAGATCTCGAACGTCCGCAATCTTGGGAGGATGACCAACAGATCTAGAGAACTGTACGGGAAGATCTCCAACGTATCAGGAGCCCTAAATGGGAAATGTTTCTCATGGTGTGATCTTCCCTCTCATATAAATAGGGGCGCCCTTAACCGGTGAAAGGTATGCATACTCAATCTCATATACGACTAGTGACTCTTTTCCAAAGAGATCATCTCCTACAAAGACCCAAGTTCCTGACTTAGTCATCAGGATAATTGTTTAATGGCTCATATTCAATTCCAAGAATCATATGACATGATTATCAATGAAGTTTTAGTAAAAAATTGTTGCTTCAACGTGCACTAGGAGAACATGATATTGTATTTTGGTGTTTTAAAAAAATTCCCTCTAAATTTTTAAAAAAACAACAAATGCATTTTGTCTTGTAGTGGTGTGGGTTTAGTCCCACATCGGATAGACAAGGAGAAAACGTAGGTTTATAATAAGGGGATTTTGCATAGGGCTTAGGCCCATTTTAGTGGGCATATGAATTTGGTTGTTTGGGGGGCAATGCTAACAACTCAAACCTATACCATGAACCTCACATGCGCACACGCAAGGGCTGGGCCATGGCGTGGCTCGATGCAGTGTGGTGTGGTGTGAAATGGTGTATGTGCGCACGTAAGTTTACTTGCAAGTATAAAAGTTTTTTTTGTTAATATTTGAAATTTCATTTTGCGATGGTTGATCAAAACGGTCTTTTTCTTTTTAATTTCTGAATAGAGCCAAAAAATGAAAGCCTTTTCTTTTTCAAAAAACCCAATAGTCATGAATGTTGGCAGGGGTGCGTACACATCCATTCGATCATTCAAAGCAACCTTTGAAGTATATATAAGGCACTTGTCTGGTTTCAAACTTAATATCAATTCAATCTTTTGGCCCTTTTTCTCACTTCAAATCTCTGTAACAGTTTCTTTTGGTTCATCCGGTTCAGTCATTGGGTTAGACATACAAAGACGGTTCAGGTCTTTGTACATTAAGTCCGCCGGTGTGACGAGACAACATTCGACGATATCCTGGAGGTTCATTGTCCAATATTCCTGTTGCACAGCGAACATCGTCCAAAGGAGGACAAATCAATTTCAAGCCAAATGACTTTCATCATGCCTTTAATCAAATAAGTTTTCTAAATTCTTCCTTATTCAAATTTTTAATTTTAGTTTAATTTCTTTTTACAATTATTTTTAAATTTCAAATTTCCATAATTATAGATTTACAAATCCAAAATGCCTACAATCTTGGAATTGATCTACTAATCTGTACATCTGTAACAATGGAAAACATAACAGTTAATTCGACCATTAAATTATCTAAAATTGAACCATTTTCTGGGAACCATTTTAAAAGGTGGAAATAGAAACTTACATTCGCTTTAGATACATTGAAAGTATCGTATGTGGTATATGATACTTTCCAATATGAAGCCAATAAAGAATCTATTGTAAGGGATGACCACAACTGCAAAAATTATATTTTGAATTCTCTTTCTTATAATCTGTATGACGTGTACACTACATATGAAAGAGCCAAGGATATATGATCAGCATTGGCTAAGAAATGTGTGTTAGAAGAAGTTGGTGCCAAAAAGCACATTATTTCCTTATTTCTGAACTTTTCTATTTTAGATAGTAAACCTGTATATGATTAGATACTTGAGTATCAAAGTTTAGTACACGGGCTTATATTTAAAGGATTAATAATGATTATTTTTTTCTTGGAGGTGCTTTAATTGAAAAGCTCGCTCCCTTCCTCCGTAAAAGAATACAAAAATATGATGAAATACAAGAAATATGGGATGTCCATGGAAGACATTATCGTACATATCCAAATAGAGAAAGTCAATCATATAAGAGATTAAAAGAAAATGCTAATGACACTGCTTCAAATGCCAACCTGGTTGAAACAAATTAGGAGAATAAAAGGATCAAAAGATCTTACTCTCACTGTGGAATAACATGTCACCTTATTGATTAATGTCAATACTTACACGGAACACGTTTTCATTGTGAAAAATAAGACCATCTTACTAAACAATATAGGCTCAAAAATAAGAAAGGAAAACCAGTAAAATAAAAAAGAAAAAGAAAATTGTTTTCATTGTGGCAAACTCAGGCATCATATTGGAGGGTGCAGGCACAAGAAGAAAGCTTCTCATGCTCAGGCCAATCTAACTGAACAAGATGGACAATATGAAATAGTTGTGGTGGTATCTAAAGTGAACCTTGTCAACACAATGCATTGAGTACTAGACATTGGGGTTACGCGTTAAATCTGTAAGGATGAAAGCATGTTTACCTCCTACTAAGCTGTAGGGAATGAACAAGTATTTGTGAAAAATGTTTGAACCTCCTCAATAGTTGGAAAACGAAAAGTAATCTTAAGGGCTCACTTTTGGAAAGACCATTGTACTAAATAATGTTCTACATCTGCCTAATATCAGAAAAAATTTAGTTTCTACCTCTTTCCTGAATAAAGTTGGTGTCAAATTAGTTTTTGATTTAGAGAATTTTGTACTGTCCAAGAATGGGACATTTGTTGGAAAGGGTTACAGTTGTGATAAAGTGTTTATAATGGTTGTATCCTCTATTGATATGAATAAGATGAATACCAGTTCTGCTTACTTAGTTGAGTCACTTGATTTATAGTACAATAGATTAGGACATGTAAATATAGATGTTCCAAAAAGAATGAAGAAAATAGGTTTTATACTTGATTTATCAAATTAAGAATAAAATAAATGTGAAGTGTATGTGGAATCTAAGTTCCATAAGAAATCATTTAAATAAGTTTTTAGAGAATTTAAGATCCTAGAACCAATTCATAATAACTTGAGTGATTTTAAACATCACATGTTTAGAAATGAAAAAAGATACTACATAACCTTCATAGATGATTTCTCGAGGTACACTAGGATATACCTACTAAGAAGTAAAGATGAAGCCATGGAATTCTTTATTAAGTATAAAATAAGATGAAAACCAGTTAAATAAGAAAATTAAGAGAATTTGAACAGATAAGGGAGGTGAATATGAATCCCTAAATTTTAAGGAGTTCTGTGAAAAAAATGGCATTATACATGAAACCATTATTCCTTATACACTTGAATAAAACGATATAGTAGAATAGAAAAATAGAACTTTAAAAGAAATGATGAATGCAATGTTGGACAATTCTGGTTTACCCTCGAACATGTGGGGAGAATCCATTCTTCCTCCTTGTCACATCCTAAATACAATATCTTATAAAGTTACAGGTAAGACACCCTATGAACTATAGAAAAAACATCTTACTAGATATAAATATTTTAAAGCGTGGGGGTACTTTGCAAAAGTAGAGTTGTCGAAAACTAAGAAAAGGAAATTATGTCCGAAAACAACAAGCTACGTGTTCATAGGATACATAAAAAAAATAGTATAGCTTATAGATTTTTAGTTTTAAAATTTAAGGATAACATCCTAAACCTTAACATTATTATTAAGGCAAGAGATGTAGAATTCTTTAAGAATGTTTTTCCAATGAAAGTTACATATATAAAAATTGAAAATGATGATGCTTCAAGTATTGTCTCAAATAGTAAGACATTAAAAAGAGAAAATATAGAAGAAATAGAACTAATGAGGAGCGTAAGGGTTAGGAAAGAAACTAACATAAGAGATGGATTATATACTTTTCTCCTTGAGGATAATCCTTTAACCTATACAGAAGCTATCAATTCACTTGATGTATCCTTTTGAAAAGAAGTTAATGTTGAATAAAAATCTATTTTGTCCAATAAAACTTAGGAATTAGTAGACTTCATACATAGGAATAAGACAATAGGATATAAATGAATTTTTAGGAAAAAGCTAAAACCTATTAGTACCATTGATAAGTTTAAAGATAGATTAGTGGCTAAGAGTTTCAGATAGAAATAATGAATAGACTCATGTAGCTAGGATTTATTCTATTAGAGTCCTTATAGTCATAACCTCTATATACAAAATTCTTGTATATCAAATGTTTATCAAGACAATTTTTTTGAATGGAGGATTTAGAATATGAAAAAAATACATATATATCAACCTGAGGGTTAGAAAATTCAAGGTCAAGAAAACAAAGTATGTATATTAATTAAATTTCTAAATGGTTTAAAACAAGCTTCTAAACAATGGCATGAGAAATTCGACAATGCTCTAAAATCTAATGGATATAGAATAAATGATGCATGTATGTGTATATAGTAAATTCGCAGGTAATGAATGAGTTATTAATTATTTGTATTGAGATGACATGCTCATTTTTAGAACTAGTCTTAAGTTGAGTAACTCTACTAAGAAATTCTTGTTATCAGATTTTGATATGAAAGATCCAGGCGATTTTAATATGATTTTTGGAATAAAAGTAATTAGAAAAGATGATGATTTTATTTTATCTCAACCTTCTTACATTGAGAAAGTGTTAAAATGTTTTAATTACTTTGATAGCATACCTGTTAGCACTTCTTATGGCTATTCCATACATATAAAGAAAATTATAGGTGAAAATATATCACAACTTGAATATTCCAGAATCATTAGTAACTAATATACCTAATGAATTGCACAAGACCTGATATAACTTATGCAATAAAAAGATTGAGTAAATATATTCATAACCGTAATCATGATCATTTGAATACTTTATCTAGAATGCTAAGGTATCTAAAAGGTACAATTACATATGGTATACATTACATTGGTTTTCCCACTATATTGAAAGAATATAATGATGCTAACTGAATTACAGATTCAGATGAAACAAATTCCACAAGTGGATATATTTTCACTTTTTGGTGGAGGAGCTGTCTCTTGAAAATTCTCCAAATAAACTTGTATTACTCGGTCTACTATGGAATCTGAGTTCATTGCTTTGGAAAAGGCTGGAATAGAAGAAAAATGAATTAGAAATCGATTGGCTGATATACCTTTGTAACCTGTTTCAATTATATCTTTACATTGTTATCGTCAAGCTGATATAACAAAGGCTAATAATAAGATCTATAATGGTAAAAGTAGGCATATTCGACTCTGTCATAATATAGTAAGACATTTACTACATGATGGAGTAATGGCCATTGAATTAGTGAGATCAGAGAATAACTTAGCAGATCCTCTAACTAAAGGATTTAGTAAACAACTAGTCCTAGATACATAGAAGGAAATGGGATTGAGTTCAATATCACGAGCTACTGGCGTTGTAACCCAACCTATATAAATGAAGATCCCATACAATAGGTTTCAAATGGGTAAACAACAAAACACTAAGAGATGTTTAGCATTGTGATAAGAAAGCCCATTTTATGTTCTAGGCAGTGTAAGTAACAATTAGTAAGGTTGAGTCTCGAACTCTTAATGAATTCATATGTCATATACTAGTTGGTGGTGTATTCAATTGCTGCATACGCTTGATGGAATTCACCTATATTAGTGTGGAGGTGAGGCCGCTTCCTATCAGAACTTGGATGAATTCTCTAGAGCACCAATGAAATCCAGGTAAGGGTGCACGACCAAAAAGTTTTGGTGCACCCTCACTACAGATTTTCTGCACTTTTCATTTGACTTCAAAAAGTCATATCTCCCTCGTTACAACTCCGATTTAGGTGATTAAAAAGTCAGATTGAAGCTTGACAAGTATAGCTTTATATAAAAATAAGAGAAAATATAATAAAAATTTTAATGTAATTGAAGCTAGATTGATGTGACGACTGTTCGAAAATTATTAATCCGGACAACTGCTACTTCTAGAATTTTTAGAATTTTTTTACAATACAAAATCTAATGAAATTTGGTAAAGATAAAGTAGACTTGATGATGAACTGGTAGAAAAATAATTAAAATAATATACATACTAAAAGTGCTAAGAAGGGATATAGAACTATCCTAAGACCTTATTCTATCAAAATTAGGACGAAGTTAGTTAAGTACTAGACTAAATAATTGATTGATTTGGCTTGAACTACTTTTTATGCAAACTACAAGACTTAAAACAATGAGAATCACTAACTCTACATTACCTAAAAACTTAGGATCCATCTCAAAACCCAGTTGCTCTCGGGAGCAGGTTGAAATTCCGTATCGGACCTAGACCGCGTCGAAAGTTCGATGACTGCGAAACTATACGGTTATGACTGCCTTATTGAACTTGACCACCATCTCAAAAATCAAGTCCTAAAGGTATTTAGAAATGCACAACTTGAGCTCGGAGCGAAGTATGTGAGAAACACGAATATCTTTAAGCAATGAACGAAAACTTAAATGAATTGAGCCGTTCGCTTGCAGGCCAAATCTGAGGTTTCAGACCGTTAGATTCTGACCCAATTACACCCTTGGATCAGAAAAATTTTCCAACACATGTCAGTATACTTGTAGCCCTTATTGAGTATCGATGATCGTTGAACTAAAACAGGTCCCTTACGGCCGATCCACCGATCCGATTAGGCCAAGATCTTAGCCTGACCTAGATCCAATGTTAGGAAGCTTAAGTCCAACCGCATGTAGAAAAGGGGCCTCCAGATGTGGTCCGTTGGATCGAAACGACCAGTCTTTGGCTATAACCTAAGCATACCATGGCCCTGGGGCCATTCCCATCAGTTCTGGGCCTATATAAGGGCCTTAAACCCTCTCTCTCCCTTCACATACGAATTTGCAACCCTAGGAGAGAGAAGAGAGTAAAGAGAGAAGGAAAGAGAGAGAAAGTGAGAGAGAAAGTGGGAGAAAGTTCCTGGCGTTCGATCTCATCGCTCCACGTGCTTAACCACCCTGTCTGTATCGCTATTCCGGCGATTTCAACTCTGTTCTTAGGTAAGAAATCATATCCCTAATCTATTTTAGAGATTCAAGTAGAGTAAATGGTGAAGTAGTTAACCTATTTCATGCTATAGGTTGTCGTTGTGCCGTAAGCGAGGACTTAGTGTTTAAACTGAGTTCATTACGTGTCTACCGGCGAAAGGTGCGGACTATAAACATTTAGGTTATGGTTCTTAAGGCTTTCAATGTCAGTAATGATTTATGACTGACTTGGTTGCTGTCACATGTGCTTAAATACGATATTTTTCATGTATTACATATAGATAAAAACTATGTTGAGTATAATGCGTTCTATGTGTTTGTTGAAATGTTTGAACGACTATGAAAATATGATTTGTGCTTGCCATGCTTGTAAATTGAGAATATATGATCGTTGTATGTGTGGCAGCTCCTTTGTGAATGGATTTGCCCTAATGTCTGTTGGAACAAGTATATTACACATATGTGTAATATGTAGTCTAAGTGTTTGACAAAATGCCTGTATGAGTAATTAGTTGATGTGTTATATTTACGAGGGTTGTTGAGATAGCATTCTCAACTACCTTAGCTATATGTATATTTTTCTTCATGTAGCTTTACTTTCAAGTGCATGTTTGTGTAGCAAATGTATATGTAGAATATCATGTTATATATGTTGAATAATATGTTCAAATGATATGTACGTTGGAATTGGTTGTTAAATACCGTATGACTATCATGTATACTTACTTCTAGCATTTGATTGTGATCAGGACTACGAAGTAGTCCAGGCAATCGGTAACAATTCCTGTTTGAGTGGCTGAGCTAGTCTTACCACATTTGATGTGTTCGGAGAATCCGAGTCGTACGATGATTGTCGATAGTGGTTAGCGCTCCATGTCGATTAATTCAGCGTACACTCGTACCAATCGAACTTGTCAAGTAACCCAATTTGCCCACTGTGTATTTACCATGTATGAACACTACTGCTTAAACCTAAAGGTGCCCCTTACCAATGTAAAGACCCGTCTCAACCATGGTACCACGATCCGCTAAGACTCATGAGCCGGGCATGGTGGAATGGGACACCGTGGTTGAGTTGTCGGCCTGCGCTGGGGTGACGAGCCTCCCCGTAGTGACTAGTGAGTAACCCAAACTCGTGAGCTAAAAACGGTGGTATGAGACACTGTATTCGAGCTGTCGGCCTACACTGGCACAGCCTGGCTGTGGTCCCCAGTCGGGTTGGTGGCAAGCCTTCGAAAATATACTGCCAGTTGGTAGGGCGTTGGTGGAGTGACCTCGAGTATGAAACAGGCCTACCCTGGCCCAACCTGGCTGTGGTCCTCAGTCAGGTTGGTGACGAGCTTTCGAAAACAGACTGCCAGTTGGTGGGGCGTTGGTGGTAGGGACCTGAACTTGCCTATCATATGTGATTAACTAGGATTGACGACCCTAGATGAATCATTGTTTGGGTAAATGATATAAAGGAGGTACCTTAACTTCCCAATCCTGCTGTATGAATATGTCTAATTAAGAACTTGGCTAACACGACTATACATCGCATTGCATGGTGCTTTGGCGAGGAAGTATACAGAGGAAGGGGTGCATGCGGCGATCGTGAGATGATGTCGCTAAGGAAGTGTAGGCGAAGGCATGCATCATTATGACATATCATTCCTGCATTAACAAGAATACTTAGGACTTGATTGTTGTAGTGCTTTAGCATTACTGCTTGACTGAATTGATAACATGTTAACCTTTGCCTTATAGCTCCATTGAGTTGATCACTCACTCCCACATTTTGGGACAGTGTTTTAAAACACCAACCAGACCCTTTTGTAGTTGTGATGTTGAGGCTTACGAGATGGAGCCTATCTTTTACGACGACGAGGAGGAGTTCTCCTACATGCAGTTATCAGGCGGGTCTATGTAGACCATGTTCTGATCGACAGGGTTACAGGGATGCCAATTAGATATTATTACACTTGTCATTTTATACTTTTGGAACACCCATGTATATTCATTTTGTTCAGTTTTGGAGTATACATATATATATTTAACCTGGTAACATGTTTACACTCTGAAGACTTACAATAGTTTATATATTTTATATATCTATCACAGTCTTCTGCTTGCGTAATTTAACTGTTTCTGGAGTATGATATGCTGTTTTGGTATAATCTCATTCATGTTTAAGGCACTAATACAGATAACATTTAATCATCATTATCTATGTTGCATAAATGATGTGTTGGAACTCGGGAGTTGGGCTCCTGCTCGACCCCCAATTTTCGGGGCGTTACATTCCCACTGGGATGAAGTGAAAATATAAATTTTTTTTGCATGAAATGAAACTTTTGTGGTCACAAGAATGTTTAAATGGTGGTCACTAAATCTCCACTATTTCCTCTCATGCAGCCCACTTTTGGATCCACCTAATTTTGGTCTCATGTCATAAGATGATTCAGAAAAATAGGGGTGAATTTTTCATAAATATCATAATAGTCCCGCTTAGCATCCTAGCACAATAACTTCCTCCCAAAAAGTTTTGCGGATTTACCGGGAATATTTCTACAGCACTAAGCTATGGGGCTACCATGATGTATGGGGTCGTGCTCAATTCATTCATCCATTTCGCCTCAGGATACCGTCTAAATTTCAAGTGCACCACACCGTGTGAAAGTTGAGATTGAACTATAATCATTAAAAACTTTCTGGGCACCATAGAAGTTTTGTATCAAGATTATTTTTGTGTTTTAACTTTATTCAGATTGAAGTAACGTCATGAACGGGTGGATAGAAAATAAACATCACGGTGGGTCTAGGAAGGCTTGAACATGGTGAGTGTCATTTTACTTAATTTATCCTTTGGTGTGGTCCACTTGAGATTTGGATCTTTCTCATGTTTGGCTTATTCCCCTAAAATGAGGTAATAAACAGATCGACAGTGGCATATATATACAGCATTATGAGTATGTGGTTGTGTGAGTGTGAGTGCGTGTGTAGGAAAAAAAAATACTGCATGCATCATATGGGACCCGTCGCATCTCGCGGATCCAACCCGGAAGCGGATTGGCTGGTGTACCACACACCACCGATCTGGTTAGTGTGTTTACGTCACCAAGTTCTGTGGGTCCCACCATGATGTATGTGTTATATCCAAACGGTCCATATATTTCGCGAGGTAGTTGTAAGGCTTGAACTGGAAAATAACACAGATCCAAATATCAAATGGAACAAATTGCAAAAACCAATGGGATATTGAACATCTACCATTGAAAGATTTTGAGGGTCACATAAGTTTTGGATCAATATCGTATTTGTTTTTCCTCTTCATCCATGTCTGTATGATCTTTTTAACATATCGAATAGAAAATAAAAGTTATGGTGGACCCTATGAATTTTATAATGGTGAGAATCATTCTACCTACTGCTATTTGTGGTGTGGTGTAGTTGAGATTTTTATATGATTCATTTTTTTCATCATACTTTAAAATGATCTCGCCAACTGAATGAACGGTGTGGATATAATAAATATATCATTTTCAGGCCTATATAATTTTGATCTCATTTGAACTGTTCGTACAGCTCCAAGCTTGAGGAGCGTCACCGCTCGTCTTCGCACGACACGTACACACATTAGCCAGATCAGTGGTGTGTGGTACACCAGCCAATCTGCTTCCACGCGGTTTGGCTAATGACGCTGCCATTAGCCAAGTGGCTAGTGGTCAGTGCTATGTGGACCCCACCATGTCCACGCCGTCCATCCATTTTGAAAGATAATTTAAGGAGTTGATTTCAAAAATGAGATATATCTAAATCTCAGGTGGACCACACTATGGCAAAACAGTAGTGATTGAATGTCCACCATTAAAAACCTCCTGGGCCCATGTAATGGTTATTTGACATCTAACCTGTTGATTAGGTCAGATAAACTTGGTGTATATATATACATATATGTATATATATATATACATATACATATATGTATATATATATGTATATATGTGTGTGTATATATATATATATATATATATATATATATATATATATATATATATATATATATATATGAGTTATGCTCACTTGCGCACCTATGCACGTGCGCACCTTTACACACGTGTCATGGGTGTCTAATCTGAACAGTCCATGTGATGCGGAATCCCATGTGACAAATTTTCACCCTGATCTAAAATTCTGGTGGGCTGTGTGGCCCCCACCGTGATGTGTGTTGAACATCTATTCCATCAATTAGATGCACCATTCAATGGTGGGCCATGGACTTAAATATCAAGTCAATCTATTACTTGGGTGGGCCACACCACATACAACAGTTGATAAGTGTTACCCTCCCATTAAAGCATTCATAATCATTTATTGAGCCCACTGAGATGTGGTTCACAAATCCAGACCATCCATTGTGTGTGTCCCACTTGGATGAGAGGTCAAACCAAGTTTCAGCTGCATAGAAAACTGAAGTGCGCCCCAACAAGTATTTTTATTAATTTTAGCCATGTATTCACATGGTTTTAGATAGAATGGCCCACATGAGTTCCGTATATGGCTGATTTTTGGTATATCCCATAACCTAAAGGAGACTCATCAAATGCACGGTGTTGATGTTCGACACATATCACAGTGGGGCCCACACAGCTCGACCTCATGGGAAGTTCCCATGATATATATATATATATATATATATATATATAGAGAGAGAGAGAGAGAGAGAGAGAGAGAGAGAGAGAGAGAGAGAGAGAGAGAGAGAGAGAGAGAGAGAGTCATGCTCCCCTACGCACCTACGCACGTGCGCACTTTTTCACACGTGCCATGGGTGTCTAATCTGAATGGTCCATGTGATGTGGAGTCCCATAAAACCTCATGTAACAAATTTTCACCCTGATATAATATTCTGGTGGGCCATAGCAAAGAGAAATGCAAATCAAGGGAGGAAACTGTTTTCATTTTTCATGGACCATCAAAGTTTTATATCAAAGTAAAAGTTAGGCTTAGGGGGTTTCAGGAGGTGCTGCTTCACATGAACGGTTCAGATTTTGAATCCACATCACGTATGATGGATTTTCAAAAAAGTTCGTATGTAGTAAGTACGAACTGGTTCGCAGGTGAGCGTTTCCCTGTGTGTGTGTATATATATATATATATATATATATATGTATATATATATAAAAGCTTGATTCAAAACTTTGAGGCCAATAAGTTTTTAATAGTGGGCGTTAAATCAGCGCTGTGCGGTCGACTTGAGATTTGGATCAACCTCATTTTTGGGGCTGATACCATAAAATGATATGGAAAAATGGGTGGACGGCATGGATGAAACAGACATCGG
This sequence comes from Magnolia sinica, assembly GCF_029962835.1. Taxonomy (NCBI): domain Eukaryota; kingdom Viridiplantae; phylum Streptophyta; class Magnoliopsida; order Magnoliales; family Magnoliaceae; genus Magnolia; species Magnolia sinica. The sequence goes on from NC_080576.1 coordinate 37,829,667, forward strand.
GCACACAGAGCACCAACTAAGCCATTGGTCAATGCAGGGTCCGTAGCCAATCCGTTTCCGCTTCAAAACGGTTTGGATGGCATATAAATATAAGGTAATCCGGGAAGGTTTCAACGGTAGAAAACTCTCTCCGGTTTTCCCTCTCGTCCGGCCCACTTAGTTTTGGATCTAACTCATTTTTGGTGTCATGTCCTAAAATGAGCTCCCACGATGGATTGACGATGTGGATTTCTCAAAAACATTACTGTGGGCCCCACCTTGCATCCCAGCGCAGATCCGCGTCCGCTTCTAACGGTCAAATTTCCCTTTTTTTTAAAATTTATTTATTTATTTATTTTTATTTTTTATAAATCCGTTTTAAATCCCTCCCAAGACGACAGCGCTCTCTCTCTACGTCTGTCAGTGTTCCCCTAAAATACTGAAGAAAGCAGTAACCCCCTTCTTCTTCTTCTTCTTCTTCTCTCTCTCTCTCTCTCTCTCTCTCTCTCTCTCTGTGTCCGTGTCCGCACCCCTCCCCCAAGGACGCCCTATCCGTTCATCCGCCTGTCCATTTGATCCTCGATTCTCTGAACCCTAAAATACGATGCATCTTTCCCAATCCTAGCCTTCAGATCTCGATCGCTGGCATCTGGATTAGAGCACGTGAATAGAGATGGGGTCTGGAAAACCAGCGGCATCTCTGTGGTTATGAATGGTCTATTTTGGGGTATTTGTTCTGTTCCGAACTGGTTTATGTTGTTATTTGATAATTTAGATTCCTGATTTCTTCATGTTGCGGGGTTTACATTGGTAGTTCTATTGTTGGGAGTGATTGGAATCATAGGGTTCGAGTGGTTTTGATGATTTTCCTGTTTGAGCGAAATGGATGCATAGGTTCTTCTTCTTCTTCTTTGTATGATTCTCTTGTTGGTTCAATGATTTGCAGATTCATGGATTTCCTTTGTATTACTCCCATTTGCTTTTGATGGGGCTGTTTGATTTTCTAATTGCACTGGTAATTCAAGGTAAATGGGTAATAATTATTTACTTTTGAATTTCCGGCAGCATTTTCAAGGTGACATTGACAGCCGCCTTCATTTATAGCACTCTCACGTCACCCGAGGAAAAAACCATTAGGGGTCGTTTGGCACCTTGGATTGGAGGGGATTGGAGAGGATTAGAGGGGGTTTCAAATCCCCATGGTTGTTTGGCAGCATAAAGCAACTGGGGATTGCCAATCCAGGGGTTTCCAATCCCCTCTTTGAGGGGGTTTGTAATCCAAGGTGAGAGCTTGGATTACACCTAAAATCATTTGAATAGTTGCATGTATAAATGTATGTCACTGTACACTATCATTCTATTGGGCACATGGCCCACTAACGATGATCAGCACCGTCCAAGCATTGTTCATGTAGATCAGCACCGTCCAAATATTGTCCAGCACCGTCCAAACATTGTCCATATCAATCAACGATTAAAAATTGTTGGTTAGTCACTTAGACATGATCTTGTGCTTGCGGTCCATCTAAGACTTGGAATTTCATCACTTTTAGACAAAACATATATTTTAGCGGGCTTATCACAACCATAGTGTCAAAAATTATATATCTCACTAATTGGGGATATTAAAGTTGATTTAGTAATTAAATTCAAACCCCCGTGAATATACCATGTATAGGTATTTTTGAATTAAAGTTGATTCACACTCAAGGGTACCAAACACACCCAGAGGATTGCCAATCCAGGGGGTTTCCAATCCTGGGGGTTGCGAATCCAGGGGGTTCCAAATCCACGCTCCCAAACAGGCCTTTACATTTGTGGGGTCCACCATGATATACGTGTCTCATCCACACCGTTCATCCCTTTAGCCAGCTCATTTTAGGCATGAGCCGAAAAATGAGGCAAATCTAAAGCTCAAGTGGACCATACTGTAGGAAATAATGGGACTTGAGCTCCTACCATTGAAAACTTTTCGTGGGCCCTAGAAGTTCTGGATCAAGCTGATATTTTTGTTTTCCCTTTACCAATGGCTCTGTGACCTTATGAACAGGTTGGATGACAAATAAACATCAATTTAGCCCTAGGGTGAAAATAGCTTTCAACAGTTGACGTCTTTACAATCACTGTTTCTTACGGTGTGGCCCATTTGATCATGGGATTTGCCTCATTTTTGGATTCATGCCCTAGAATGTGCTGTTAAAAAAGTTGGATGGTGTGGATAAATCATATACATGATGATGGGGCCCACAAGTTTAAATCGATAATAACATGGTTTTTGTGACCGGTTTCTGAAATGTAATTTGTAGCAGATTTCAAACAGGTGAAATTAGTCATAATTATTTGTTTAGACGTATTTACCTTGAATTACCATTGCAGTTAGAAAATCAAACAGCCCCAAATGTTAAGGATTGTCTTTTACTCTTTCTTCTACCATTATTTTGCTTTTTGATTGGTAAGCATTCATGGGTTATCTGTTGTGTATTGTCCTTTTGCTGTTTGATTGATTTAGGTTCATAGATTACCAATGTAGTAATGCCCTATTTTGTGGGGGCCTGATCGAGAATCTTGAATCCCATTTTTTCATGTAATTTGTTGTTTTGAGTGATTTAGATTCATACTTCGTCAATTGGTTAATGTATTATGCCGCGTTGAGTAATCTTAATTCATGGTCTGTCCTTGTTTAATGTATTATGTTAGTGGCTGTTTTACTTATTGAAATTTTCTTTCTTTTTGTTTTTTGGTTGTGTCAGAATTTTACAACAAAATGGGTTGTGTACTCTTATGTGGGATGAGTATTGTGATGGACTTACTCAGAACGGTCAGTTTCAGCATGATTTAGAATCTCCATATTACAGTTGTACTTATACCTTAAGAATAAGATATAATCTATGTAACTAAGATCATATTAGCAACATCTTGCTTTCACTCTTGTACACAATGCTGCTAGTTTTTCTGGTTTGCTTTTGGTTGCTTTTGATTGCCTTTGGGCATGCTAAGGTTCTTCTTTATGAAGAACCCCCTTCACATGATTGAACCCATTTTCAATAATTCAAAACTCTTTATATTGATCAGGGTCATTTCCAATGATAAAAAGCATTGACAACCTACAACATGCATTCGTAGATGTGATCAATTAGTGTTTTACAACCTTTGTTCAATGCCACATGCAACAAAATCTATAGTTTAGCAAATTCTTAGGGATCCAATATTAAAATAATAGGTTGAACCACATGCAACAGTCATTTGATTAGGCTTGTACTTAGCAATGCAAAGCGTTAATATGATTGGGTTATTTTCTATGATCCAAACAGTTAGCAGTGACTTGTTCTCATTATCCAAATTGTTAATATGATTGACTAGGCCCACTTTCTGCAATCTAAATCCTTGATATGATTGAGAGTTTATTTTAAATGATCCAAACCATTCACATGACTAAGCTTATACTCGACCCAAATCATTAATATGATTCAGCCAGTTTTTAGTGATCCGAATTGTTCGTCTGATTGAGCCTATTTTTGTTGACACAAGTTCATATTATTCAGCCCATTTTCTTTGTTCTAAGCCGTTCATATGATTGAGCTTATATTAAGTGATCCAAATCATTCATATGATTAGATCCATATACATTGATCCAAATTGTTTATATGGTTTGCTAGTTTTCAACGATACAATGTATTCACATGGTTGGGCCTATTTTCAGTGATTCAAACTATTCATATCATTTGGCCATTTTATGCATTCTAAACTTTGTTTGGATGAACTCAATTAAGTGATCAAGACCATTCATATCTAGGCCCGTTGTCAATTATCCAAGTTGTTCCTATTTTCATTAAAATGATCCATACCTCATTCATATTACTTGGCCCATGCAAAGTGATCCAAATCATTAATATGGTGTACTAGTTCTTAATGATAAAAAATATTCATATTACTTGGCCCATTGTCAATTATCCAAGTTGTTCCTATTTTCATTAAAATGATCCATACCTCATTCATATTACTTGGCCCGTGCAAAGTGATCCAAATCATTAATATGGTGTACTAGTTCTTAATGATAAAAAATATCATATGATTAGGACTATTGTAGTGCTCCAAACTATTTATAAGATTCACCTCATTTTTCTGATCAAATTATTCATATGAGAGCTCTTTAAAGTGATCCAAACCATTTATATGACAAGCTCCTATTATTATTATGTGATCCAATTAGTTAATATATTTAAGCTAGTCTTCCATATAAGATATTCGTATGATTGGGCCCATTTCAATAATCCAGACTATTCATAAGACTCTGTCCATTTTTTTTTTTTGATCAAATTATTTATATGATTGAGCTCATGAAAATAGCCCAGTGCCTATTCATATGACTAGGCTAGGTCCAAACAAAGTGATCCAAATCGTTCATTTGGTGGGCTAGTTTTCTGAGATCCAAAAACCAATCATATGATTGGGATGATTAATTTTAGTGATTAAAATTGTTTGTGTATGACTCAACATAATTTTTATGATCAAATTGTTGATATGATTGAACTCATTAAAATGATCCAAACGATCCACCCAACCCAGCTTCAACCTGAGGGCCCTCATAAATTCAGGAAGCTTCCTGATGCCCAGCCCGCCTTTTCAGGTTTGGGAAACCCAATCGACTTCCATCCTTTCCAATGCGTACAGCCCAACCCCACAGAAAGTTAGCGAAATGACACTCCAGCATTGAGAGGACGCTAGTCGGAATATGTGTGGTTGCCATGGAGTGCACCAGGATACACCCTAGAACATGCTGAACCAAAACTAATCTCCCAGCCTGGGAGATGCACCGCGCCAGCCAACCATTGATCCGGCCCTCAACCTTATCAATCAGTGCCTGTGAGCTTGTCAAACGCCAGCGGGACTCTCAGATATGTAAGACCAGAGGAGACCTTGGAGACACCAAGGGTTCTTTCAATGGACCTGACCTTGACTAATGGAAGCTTGACTGAGCAGAAAAGAGCACTTTTTTGCAGGTTGATCTTTTGACCGAAGCTCATTGATAAGCGTCAAGCAAAGCCTTGACAACTCTGAGGGAAGGCTGACCTCCATTGATGAAAAAGAGAGTATCGTCGGCGTAGAGAAGATGAGAGACCGTCGGGCAACCCCTCCTAAGCTTGAAAGCAGTCCGAGAGTCCTGCTCCCCCATAAATTTGAGACCCCGGCTAAGAGCTTCCGCCGCTACAATGAATAGACTGGGAGAAAGAGGGTCACCTTGACGAAGCCCTCTAGAAGACTTGAAAAAACATGATGCCTCGCCGGTGATGAGGATCGAGAACCATGCATTGCTCTAGCATCTTTCCACCAAATCAATCCAAGGTCCGCTGAACCCGAACCTTGGTAATACCTGTTTCAAGAACCCCCAGTCCAACCTGTCATAGGCCTTCTCCATGTCCATTTTGAGGATGATATTACCACCCTGCACTTTTCTATCAATTTCCTTGACCAATTCCTGAGCCAAAGCAATACTTTCAGCCATTGACCTTCCTTGAATGAAGGCTCCTTGCTTAGGAGAAATAAGAGAAGGGAGAACCACGCTCAGCCTAGCTGCGATTATACTTGAAATGATCTTATACAGGCAGTTACAAAGGCTTATGGGCTGGAAATCTAAGAATTTATTTGTGGCAGCTGATTTGGGGATCAAACAGATGAGGGATGCAAAGACTGCCCTAGGGAAAGAGTCGCCCTGGAAAATGAAGGAAGCCGCCTTAAGGTCAGGACCAACGATATCCCAACATGCCGAATAGAAACTGATTGGAAAATTGTCTGGCCCAGGGGCACTGTCCCTGGGGATGATCCTCACCGCCTAAAGCACCTGTGGTATCGAAGGGGGGACCATGAGTCGGTCGTTGTCTTCCAGCGAGACTAGGGGTGGAATAACGACAAGAATGATTGGGTCTTCCACGATGTTTTTAGCTGAAAACAGCCCCGCAAAATAGTTGACAACATCATTTTTAATTTCTGCCAAGTCCTCCAGCCTATCTGCAGAGTCCAAAACAATGCTTCTGATAGCTAACCTCCTTTGTTTCTCTTTGGCCAAAGAGTGAAAAAATTTCGTGTTTCTATCGCCCTCTTCAAGCCAACTGATCCTAGCTTTCTGTTTCCAAAAGATTTCTTCCATGAGTTCCAATTTTCTAAGGTTTTCTGTGGCTGAGAATAGCTGGGCTTGACCGTTGCTGTCCAAAGCTGAATCTTGCGATGAATTCTGCAACTGCAACTTTGTGTCTGCAAGAGATCGTTCCGCCTGCTTAATCTGGTCGAAGATGTTACCGAAGACATCCTTATTCCAGGACCTGAGTGCCCTTTTGACATTTTTCAGCTTGAGGAGAAAGTTGAACATGGGGTGCTGAGATTCAGAAGAGTCCTAGGCAGTCCTGACAACGCGCGGAAAATCTGTATGTTGAACCCACATCCGTTGGAACCTGAAAGGCCTTGGCATCGACCTCGACTGACCAGGGAAAATCAGCAAAAGCGGAGCATGGTCAGAGTTGATTCGGGCAAGGTGCTCCACATGGAACAAAGGAAGATGACCAGGCGTCGTTGATCAGGACCCTGTCCAATCTAGCCCAAACTCTAGTAGCTCCTGACTGGTTGTTGCTCCAAGTGAACCTAGGCCCAACAAAACCCGCATCAATCAGGCCAACAGAGTTTATTGCTTCTGCAAACTCCTTTGAACTATAAGTGTCCTGAGGTCTTCTTCTTCTTCTTCTCTCTGAGGCCTCAGAGACGGCATTAAAATCCTCACTGACTGCCCATAGACATTGCAGGGATTTGGAGAGAGAAGACATATCTGCCTAGAAACTTCTTTTGTGGAGTCTGACACAACTAGCGTACACAAAGGAGAGGTTAATAGGAGATTGCAAATTCTGAATATTAACTAAAACAGCCAGGGATTGGGAAGATGAACACAAAACAGAAAGAGAGATGGAGCTATTGAAGAAAACCCATATCTTGCCGCCTTCTTGAGCATTGGAGCAAGAAGAGTGGAATCCGAGCTTAAGCCCGGTGGCAACTCTCCTATCTTCATTAAGCATAGGTTCCAAGATCGCCACGATCTAAGGGTTGTGTGTGTTGATAAGTCTTCTCGCGGATCTAACAGTCCTCAGATTACCAATACCACGAGCGTTCCAAACTAGAATCTAATCCATCAGTTAAACAACTTGAGCACACAGCCCTGCGCTTCAGCCTCCTAAGTCTGGCTTCCCGAACGCCCCTGTGGGAATGGACATGACTCCTATGCTACCTTAGACTTCCACACCCTGATGTAGGGGTGATCTGGATAGAGGCATCATCTAACGACTGATCACTTCCTCATTCACCGCATGTTTGCTTGAAAGGTGTGGGACTACTTTATCAAAGCTCTCCATCCAATCTTAGGTGAAGCTGGATTCTGTTGTGGACCTTCTGTGGTCTTAGCATGGAGGGGTGGGAAAAGCTTTGTGGAGAATGCTTTTTTATAGGAGATGTTTTTAGAATAGGAACTCTTCGCATGTTGTGGTCGTTAGGAAAACTAAATGTAATGTTTGGTTAGGCTTCTTATGTAAAGGCAACTAATCTTACTAATCTCTCATTTGTTTTTCAATTGTAGAGGTGGGTTGTTTTCTTTTGCGCATTTTGTGTGCTTTTAATAAAATTCTCTCGAAAGATTTAAAAAAAAAAAAAGGATGAAAATTAAAATTGAGCCATAGCTAAATTCTTTTGTTGGTTTTAAGTTTTACTTAGGCAAAAAATACAAAATGAAAAACAAGAAGTAAGAACAATAAAAAAAAAAAAAGAAGAAAAGTAAAAAAAATAAGAAGAATCTAAACAAAAGATGGTTCTTGAGCAAGATTTCCAAGTAGATAAAAACTAAATAAGGCCCAAATGCCAAATGTTTTTGTTGGAATGAACTTTTATCATTCAATGAAACTCCATGTACATATTAACTTCCCAATCTCTAAAATAATAGATTATTTGAAAATACCACTTACGAATGGTATTTTTGTTCGAGGCGAAGTAATCTTCATGCTAAGGGTCTTTCCCATTATAGGATGCTCTTGATCTTAGTAAGGTTTGACAGTTTACACATATAGTTAATTACACCCCGTGTTTAAGTTGTCGATATCACTCCAAGTTTCACTGGCCAAAGATAAAGATACAAAATCGTTATCGCCAATATTATCGTCGATAACTAGAAATGCAGGGAAAACAGGGGAAAACGGTGGAATTTTTTAGTGAAACTTTAGGAGATGCCTAAATACACATATCTGCATATTTAGGAATTTTAAAAAAAAATGCAAAAAGAATGCATACATAATAAGTTTCATCCAGCCATCTCATCCCATCCCATCCATCCATCCCATTCCATGTATTCATCCATCTAAGATCCAACCATCTTATCATCCATTCATCTCATCCCATCCATCCATCCATCCATCTATCCAACCATCCCATCCATGCATTCATCCAACCATCCCATGCATCCATCCATAAAAAAAATTTGTGGCTTCAAAGAAGTTTTTAATGGTGGGCATTCAATGACTATTATTTCTTGTGATGTGGTCCACTTGAGACATCAAATTTTTGGGCATTCATATACTTGCCCTACGTGGCGTGAATAGCCCATCATTTGACATAAGGCATCTACATAATGGCTCCAATGTAGTGAGTGGTTGGCATCTCACAAGTATTCCAAGATTCCATCCATAAAGGACCGGTGCCATAAAAAATAAAGAAAAGAAAAAGAAGAAAGAAAGAGAGAAAATAAAATAAAATAAAAAGTGTACATGGTCCAATTAAGACCAATAATAAGCACTCCACGGGAAGCAGTGGGGGATTGAAACTCTTACCGTTAAATACTTCCCATGTCCACTGTGATGTTTATTTGCCTATCATTTGACATAAGGCATCTACATAATGGATCCAATGTAGTGAGTGGTTGGGATCGCTGGGATCTCACAAGTATTCCAAGATTCCATCCATAAAGGATGGGTGCCATAAAAAAATAAAGAAAAGAAAAAGAAAAAAGAAAGAAAGAAAGAAAATAAAATAAAATAAGAAGCGTACATGGTCCAATTAAAGACCAATAATAAACACTCCACAACTTCCCATGTCCACCATGATGTGTATTTGCCATCCAACTTGTTCATAAGGTCACATAGACTCGGATGAAGGGAAAACATAAATATCAATTTAATCTAAAACATCCGTGGCCCCTTAGAAGTTTTCAAGGGTAGGCTTCAATCCCCTCCTTTTTTAGGTCATGCCCTAAAATGATATGTCAAAATGGATGGACGGCATGGATCAAACATATACATCATGGTGGGCCCCATAGATCCCCGAACATGACCTTGTGTCTCCAGCTAGGTCCTAGTGGAAGTACTACCCAATCCACGACTTGGCTGCCACACAGAACTAGTGATGCAGGACAATTAACCACTTGCTCTAAAAGCTCGAACTGTTAGAGCATGGTGAATCGATCCCTTTATCTCATAGCTTAAGTCCCACATCTCATGGGTTAAGAACTCGGCCGAAACCCCCCTCGTGGGCCCCAAATCACATGGGTACCGCCTCACACGAGCCACCCGCCTCTCATGAGTGGGGCTCGCCTCACACAGGCTGCCCACCCTGAGTATGCCCCTGCATCCCACAGGCAACCCCACTCGAGCCTGGTATGAAAATGCCCCTGTATTAATCACCCCCAATGAGGAGTCGAACACAAGACCTCACGCTCTGATACTAATTTTGAAAAGATCGTGGCACCTGCCATCATGTCTAACATATCATCAAGATGCGGTATGGGAAACTAGTACTTGACCGTGATTTTATTGATGGCTCGACTATCCACACACATGCTCCACGTACCATCTTTCTTGGGCGTGAGAAGCACTGACACGGTACACAAACTCATGCTCTTTTGAATGAAACCCTTTTTGAGGAGCTCATCTACTTGCCTCTTCAACTCCGCATGCTCTGTAGGATTCATTCGATAATGAGGAAGGTTTGGTAGAGTTGACCCAGTGATAAGATTAATGGCATGCTGGATGTCCCTCATGGGTGGAAGCTCATCTGGTAAGTCCTTTGGAAATTCATTGTGAAACTCATCCATAATTGGCTTCACCTCAGGGGGTCCCTCTACACTAACTTCAGGTGTAATTTCTCTCGCCACTAATGTGTACACCATCGAATCCACCGTAGTATCTCTCTCAAACTCCTTGGCGTTGATTACATGGAGGGACTTAGGTTGGGATTTCCTCGTATCCCTTGGGTTACCCGACTTCCCTTATTTCTTCTTCGCATTGCTTTTTGGTGGGAGATGAACTAGAGATAATTTTTTGCCTTGATGCGTGAATAAACATACATTTGAGCGGCCGTATATCGTCACATCGTGGTCAAATAGCCAAGGTCATTCCAAAATGATGTGTCCAACATCCATGGGTAAGACGTCTCACCACAATGAATCTGAATAAGATCCAAAATTAACGGGTACGAGACATCGCTAGGTAACAGGGATGGAAGATGCATCCACCCATGACACTTTGTAGGGCTGAGGGTGTGGTTCAGGTTTCAACCCCAAACGGGACAAAGTGCTAGTGGAGACCACATTGGTACAACTATCACTATCGACGATCACCTTGCAATTCTTCTTTCCACATTTTGCATAGGTATAAAATATCGTAGTCCGATGCCAATCATCATTCTCCTTAGCATTAGTCAAGGCATACCTGATTATTGCAAGTGGTGTGGTCTCTTTTTCATCTACTTCGTCATCGCACAATTGATATTGGGCTGATAAAATTCTTCTTCAAAATTGCCGTGTTCATCTCCTTCTTTCTCACCATCGTCAATCACCAAGGTTTTGTTCCTATCTTTTGATGGACATTGATGCGTAAAGTGACCAATCCCATGGCAATTGAAGCATTGCGTTTGCTCACCTCCCTTAGAGCTAGCACTCGCTATCCCCTTTCCTTTGATATCTCTAGGGTTGGGTTGGGACCCAATTTGGGGCCTAGACTGACTCCCAATTTTAGGCTTATCCCCTTGAGGGTAAGTCTTGACACTTGGATCCCGAGACTCATAACGCTTACCAACTGGTGCTTTGAGGAATGTTCAATGTCTTACACTACTTGGTACATGTGCTCCAATGTACCAACATCACGAGAATAAAGTTCTCGTTGGATATCAAATCGGAGGCCCATATTGAATCTGGACAATGTAACCATAGGGTCGTCCTCAATGTCACATTGCATCATGTACTCCTCAAACTTAGCGATGTAATTTGGAACGGTCAGGGATCCCTGGCGCAAAGCCTGCCACTGGTCTAGGAGCCTCTGACAATAAGAAAGAGGGAGATACTTTTCTTTAAGGATCTCTTTCATCTTGGCCTAGTGCACAACTGTGGGCTCTCCTTTCCTTTCAATTTTACGCTCCATGTTGGTCCAAAAAAGTTTGGCCTGGCCCACTAACTTCATCTTGGCAAATCTCACTCGACGGGCATAAAACATATTATACCACTCAAAATAGTGGTCCATGTCTGCAAACCAATCAAGGAATGCTTTGGAGTCCAAGCGACCATCAAAATTGGGGGCGTCAACTTTTACATCTTTCAAGACTTGTGCATCTGGATCATAACGATCATAACGCTCCTCACGTGGTGGTGGCACATGTGCTCGACCACGGCCAATGCCTTGGCCACAATCATGCTCCTGCCTATCAACATGATTTCCAGCCTGTGATTGAACGTTCTCCCCAGTGTCGAGGTTTGCCTATAAGGAGGCTCCAAGTTGATTGACATGTGCATTGGTCGCGGTTAATTGAGTGCCAGTGGTTCTATTGTGCGCTTCAATGGTCGTCAGACGGTTATCGATAGCATTAAGCGCCTCGGCAATCTGCTCTAGATTCATAGTGGGATGTAGACCAAAACCACGTCCTGAACGAGTGGGCATACAGAAGGAAACTCTAAAAGGAAACCCTAGATGTGACTCTAACCTAGATGTGACACAAAAATCCTATATGGCCTAGATCTATATGGGGACTCAATAAAACCTAGAAAAAGTGCTGACTAAACAAAAAATGTCCCCTTCGTAGAGCCGGTCACAAATTGGGTAAAGGGGTTCTCCCACTTCGAGTGTGCCCCTGCATCCCACAGGCAACTCCACTCGAGCCTGAATCACATGGGTACCGCCTCACACGAGCCACCCGCCTCTCACCAGCCACTCGCCTCACATGGGCCGCCCACCCTGAGTGTGTCCCTGCATCCCGCAGGCTACCCCACTCGAGCCGGCCGAACGCCCCTCGTGGGCCCCAAATCACATGGGTACCGCCTCACACGAGCCACCTACCTCACACGAGTGGGGCCCGCCTCTCACGGGCCACCCTCCCTGAGTGTCCCTACATCCCACAGGCTACCCCACTCGATCCCGGTGTGAAAATGCCGCTGCATTAATCACCCCTGGTAAAGAGTCTTGAACCCGAGACCTCCCGGTCTGATACCAATTTGATGCAGGACAATTAACCATTTGCTCTAAAAGCTCGGAACTGTTAGAGCATGGCGAATCAATCCCTTTATCTCATAGCCCAAGCCCCACATCTCATGGGTTAGGACCTCGGCCGAACCCCCCTCGTGGGCCCCAAATCACATGGGTAACGCCTCACACGAGCCACCCACCTCACACGGGCCGCCCACCCCAAGTGTGTCCCTGCATCCCACAGGCTACCCCACTCGAGCCCGGTGTGAGAATGCCTTTGCCCTGCATTAACTAGCCATCAGGTGGGACCCCTCACCATAGAGGCCACCTCGACATATGCATTGTATATCCAAGCCATCCATTTGTTTTGCTAGCATGTTTTAAGGCATGTTCCCAAAATTAAAGCAGATACAAATTTCAAGAGGAACGCCCACCCAGTGTTTTAAGTATCGTCGATATCGGTCAATATATCCCACGATATATCTTGTATCCCACCCGTGCGATACGAAACACATAAGTATTAGGATATATCCCACATGTTTGATCTAGTGAGCATTTTCAATTTTGAATCCGTTTTGTTTTTTTTTTTTTTTTTTTTGTAAATCATGTTAAATCAGTGTCAAATTATTATAAATCCATGATTTTTCATGTTTTACATGAAAAATCATGGATTGAGAGCTTTGATTTTGAGATTTGGAGGAGATGAGCCAAGTTGTGGAAAATTGAAAAAAATTAAAAAATCCAATTTCTCGCAAACCGGTTGCAATATGTGTCCAAACATAAAATGAAACATGTATGTAACCTGATCTAGTGATTCTTCTTTTGCTTTCGAATGTATTGCTTGTGTTTCCACACATCTTACATTTATAAATAATATGAATAGACTTTGAATATACTTGCATCAATTCAGTTATACAACGCATAGATTAGGACCCCATACAAAGAAAACCTATTATGTGCACTTGTTTCCTAGTGTTTCCAACAACAACGATACATTACGCGATATAACTGATATATCCCATGTGATAACTGATACGTATCTGTATCCCAAGGGTGTGATACGTAATGCGATACGGATATTTCAAACACTATGCCACAATTAAAAACTTCCTACGGTCCACTGGAAAAATAGATGGATGACGTGGATAATGAACACATTGAGGTGGGCCCTATGATCAGGGTCCCACCCCACATCGATTGTTCCAGGGTCACAGTGGACGCAGATGGTTCTAGGGTCACAGTGAAGTGGCAGACCAAACACGACTTAGTGTCTCACCCAATCCAATGTAGTGGTTGGGACCTTGACTGTGGGGCCCACCTCGATGCATGCATTGTATATATAGGTCGCCCATCCATCTGTTTTGCTAACTTGTTTTTAGGCATGTTCCCAAAATTGAAGCAGATACAAATTTCAGGTGGAAGGCCCACCATTAACAACTTCCTAGGGTCCATTAGAAAAATAGATGGACAACATGGATATAAAATGAATACATTGATGTGGGCCCTATGATCAGGGTCCCATCCCACGTAGATGGTTCCGGGGCCGAAAAGTTATTTTTCCTTTTTATTTTTTATTTTTACATATTTACGTTGTTGCGATTTTGTTGCCGAAAACCCATTTTATCGTGGAAAAAAAAAATCATCGAATTTTCCATGACATTTGGAAGATATACGATATTAGTAGGTTTTGGTGTCGCTGGTGTGGCGACACCGAAATTATCGGCGATAGCATCAAATTTTCGTCGACAATTGAAACACTGATTACACCCTAAGCACACAATACACATCTTCACTAAATGTCGAATATCATTCACCTCCAATAAAAGGATAGTCAAATCCATATTCATGGATGAGCCTACCCCAATCGCCTTTTCTCCTTTTACTTAGATATAAGGATTCGAAAGATGTGAGGTTTCACTTCCCAAAACTCGTCACGAGTTTAGGCGAACGGCTTTGATCATGGGTTTGCTCCCCACAGACACGAGTTTGATTCCCCTCCTCGTGGATTACTCGTCACGAGTTTGGGCAAACGGCTTTCGTCGTGGGTTTGCTCCCCACAAACACAAGTTCAATTCCTCTCCCAGTGGATTACCCATCATGAGTTTGGGTAAATGGCTTTGGTCACGGGTTTGCTCCCCATAGACACGAGTTAGATTCCCCTCCCAGTGGATTACTTGAGTTTGGGCGAACGGCTTTGATCATGGGTTTGCTCCCCATAGACACGAGTTTGATTCCCCTCCCTGTGGATTACTCGTCACGAGTTTGGGCAAACGGCTTTGGTCGTGGGTTTGCTCCCCACAAACACAAGTTCAATTCCTCTCCCCGTGGATTACCCATCATGAGTTTGGGCAAATGGCTTTGGTCATGGGTTTGCTCCCCATGGACACGAGTTAGATTCCCCTCCTAGTGGCTTTGGTCATGGGTATGCTCCCCATAGACACGAGTTAGATTCCCCTCCCAGTGGATTACTTGAGTTTGGGCGAATGACTTTGGTCGTGGGTTTGCTCCCTATAGACACGTTCGATTCCCCTCCCCGTGGATTACCCAATGCACGTGGTTGGTGGGTGATTGCGTGCATCCGTAGGGAATGGTCTCGCCTTAAAGGGGCGGGGACACCCTGTTGTTAAAAACTTCCCAAATTTAGAAGGTGTTTGTCATTGTTGCTATAACAAAATTAGAAGGGTAAGAATGACTACAAAAGAGAGAAAAGAGACGACTTGAAAAAGGAAAAATGAGAGAAATTTGGGGCGGGCTTTAGCGTCCGGGGACACCCTGTTATTAAAAACTTCCCAAATTTAGAAGGTGTTTGTCATTGTTGCTATAACAAAATTAGAAGGGCAAGAATGACTACAAAAGAGAGAAAAGAGACGACTTGAAAAAGGAAAAATGAGAGAAATTTGGGGCGGGCTTTAGCGTCCAATGTCGTTACCATTGCTATTTTGTCTCTAGTATGAAGTGAGCCTTTTGGAATCTTCAACTATTGACCAAGGTGATAAGAAGGAAGAAAAAAAGAGAGAAAAGAAGAAATGGAGAAAAAAGAAAGAGAAAGGATGAGCTTGCTCACCGTAATCGGGGGCAGGGGTATTTCCCCATGTCGTTACCATTACGATTTTATGCTTTAGTGTGAAGTGAGCCTTTTGGATCTTCCGCTATTGGAAAGTGTATCGAATAAAAAGAAAAAGGGAGTAACAAAATGAAGTGAAAAGAATGATAAAAAAAAGGTGCATTAGTATTAAAACACCTTAAGTGCATCAGGGAAAGTTTTTTTTTTGAAAAAAAAAAAATTAAAATCCTCACATTTGGAGACTCCTGAAATCTTAACTCTCAATTTCATTATCAATCTTCATTGACGAAAGGGTTGGGGTAAGGTCCTTCATTTTTTTTGGACTAAGAAAAATCACACACCACTTTACACAAGGGTTGATTAGCCGTGGAATCAAAGTAATAACCGTCGATCCTTAATTAGGATTAAGACAAATAAGAACAGTTAGACTCTTACCCAAAGATGAAGCTAGGCCCGGATAAGGACACTACTTGGATTAGGAAGTTACTCATAACAAAATGTTTTTTCTAGTTGATAAAAAATGTGCATTAGTATTAAAACACCTTAAGTGTATCAGGGGATTTTTTATTTTATTTTTTATTTTTTTATTTTTTTTATTTTTATTTTTTTAATTTTAAATCCTCACATTTGGAGACTCTTGAATTCTTAACTCTCAATTTCATTATCTATCTTCATTGACAAAAGGGTTGGGGTAAGGTCCTTCATTTTTATCGGACTATCTTCAATAGGAAAAATCACACACCACTTTACACAAGACTTGATTAGCCGTGGAATCAAAAATAATAACCGTCGATCCTTAATTAGGATTAAGACAAATAAGAACGGTCAGACTCTTACCCAAAAATGAAGCTAGGCTCGGATAAGGACACTACTTGGATTAGGAGGTTACTCATAACAAAATGTTGTTCTAGTTGAAAATATTAGGTCCTCATTTAAATAGAAAATTTTTATGTATCATCTACAAAAGGATTCTGTGCTAGAGTCAAACACTGGGGAAATTTGAACAATTAAGAAATAAATTAATAAGAAAAATACCAAAAGACGATCTACTCTGAAATAAAATCAATACATCAAAAGCCTTTGATCCTTGTATTCCAATCTAAACTTCTATTGTCAAAGTGACTAGGGGAAAACATTACAATTCGAGTAAGAGGATAATGGTATCTATCAATAGTGGATTAAATGGGCAAATCTAGATCAAATTAGTTAAAACCTTACTAGTAGCATAAGCATAAACATTCAGAGTCCACGTATGGGTAGATATTATCTTATATAAAAATGTCTTACTCCAAGTATGGGTAGCATAAGCATAAACATTCAGAGTCCACGTATGGGTAGATATTATCTTATATAAAAATGTCTTACTCCAAGTATTGCCTAGAATGTCAAACAAGGGAGAATGCTAATTGCCCAAAATTTGAAAAGAATTTATTGGATTTACCTTAAAAAGAAAGGAAAAAAAAAAAAAAACACAAAGTTCAAATAGAAAAAAAGAATTAAAAAGAGATGAAAAAAATAATAAAGGGGATTGGAATACTATCCAAAGAAAATCAGTAATATGGGTCTAGGTGAGCAAATGATTGAACTCCCTCACAAGCTACCATATTCAAATATGATAGATAATTTAAGCTTATAACAATCACGTAACCCTTACATTTTCCCCTCTCAAAACCAGTGTTTTAAATATCGATGATATCGGCTGATATATCCCACGATATTTCATGTATCCCACTTATGCGATACGAAACACGCAAGTAGTGGGATATATCCCACATGTATGATCTAGTGAACACTTTTTTTTTCTTCAATCCTTTTTTTTTTTTTTTTGTAAATCATGTTAAATTAGTGTCAAATTGTTACAAATCCAGATTAGGAGCTTCGATTTTGAGATTTGGAGAAGGACCGAGTTGTGGAAAATTGAAAAAAATTAATTTTTTTCCAATTTCTTGCAAATTGGTTGCAATCTTGTGTCCAAGCATAAAATAAAAAATGCATGTAACCTGATTTAGTGATTCTACGTTTGCTTTTGAATGTATTGCTTGTGTTTCCACACGTCTTCTTACATTTATAAATTATATGAATAAACTTTGAATATACTTGCATCAATTCAGTTAGACAATGCATAAATTAGGACCCTATACAAAGAAAACCTATTATATGCACTCATGTTTTTTTTTTTTTTTTGTAATATTTTGATTTGTAAGTGTGTATTGATGTCTTTTTTTAACAATCATTGAAATTTCATTGAAAAATTCGACCAATTTCCAATGTTTCCCCATGTTTACAACATTAGCGATACATTACGCGATACAACCGATATATCCCATGTGATAACCGATACATATCCGTATGCCAAGGGTGCAATACGTAACGTGATACCGATATTTCGAACACTGCTTAAAACCACTCCCTAATCTCCATTGTAGATGAGGGAAATGTTCATGCAACAATCAGTTCCATCAAAAGGAGCAACACCCCTCTACTACCCCAAAGTCTCTAATCCAACTTGTCATTTCTTCTTCTCTCTCTCTTTTTGAAACCCTCAATCAAGGGAGCTAGAAAGCTTCAAGGCCTTCTCGTTGATTGGCATAATAGTTCATGCCAATCCATTAACACCCAGAGAGGCGGTCTCTTCTTTGGAAAGATGATTCTAAATAGAAAACAAGCCAATAGCTCTATCTTTATCATTCGGGAGAAAGTATTCTCAACAAGATACCCGGAAGGCTTATCCTTGTCCAGATTGTTCTTGCTAGCATTCTCATTCACAATTTCATGGTCTTCCCCATTTCAACATACTTATCAAGCTAATAGAGAAGAATATCAGTAATTTCATGGTCTTCCCCATTTCAACATAATTATCAAGCTAATAGAGAAGACTGTCAGTAATTTCTTGTAGCCAGTATGTTTAGTCAAAAGCAAAGTAAGCTTGGTGAATTGGGATATGGGTTGCCCGCCAAAATTGGTCTTTTAAGTTCTCCTCTATTCCATTTCTAGTCATTGTTGGTTCCATAGTCCATCTTTTCCTTAAATATACAATATTCTCTACCGTTTTTTTGCTTGCCCATCAGAAGATGTTTAAATGTTTGAAGGTTCTAATCAAACATAAAGGATTTCCTACCACTTGTAAGTTTAAGATGACCCAAGTTATAATGATAAAATGTGTCATGGGGGAAGACTATCAGAAATTTCTTATAGCCAACATGTGAAGTCAAAAGCAAAGCAAGCATGTGAAGTCAAAAGGGCAAGCCTGGTGAATTGGGATATGTGTTACCTGCCAAAATTGGTCTTAACGTTGGTAGGCAGTATCTTTCAAATCTCCTCTATTTCATTTCTAGTAATTGGTCTAAACTTGTAAGTTTAAGATGGCCCAAGTTATAATGATAAAATGTGTCATGGGGGAAGACTATCAGAAATGTCTTACATCCAACATGTGAAGTCAAAAGCAAAGCAAGCCTGGTGAATTGGGATATGTGTTACCTGCCAAAACTGGTCTAAACATTGGTAGGCATTATCTTTCAAATCTCCTCTATTTCATTCCTAGTAATTGTTGGTTCCATAGTCCATCTTTTCCTTAAATACACAATCTTCTCTTCCGTTTTTCTGCTTGCCCATCAGAAGATGTTTAAATGTTTGAAGGTTCTAATCAAACATAAAGGATTTCCTACTACTTGTAAGTTTAAGATGGCCCAAGTTATAATGTTTAAAGGTTCCAGTGTTTTGAATTTCGACGATATCGGCTAATATATCCCACGATATATCTTGTATCCCGCCTATGCGATACAAAATGCACAAGTAGTGGGATATATCCCACATGTTTGATCCGGTGAACATTTTTTTTTTGTTCAATACTTTTTCCTGTAAATTATGTTAAATAAGTGTCAAATTGTTACAAATCCATGATTTTACATGAAAAATCATGGATTGGGAGCTTCGATTTTGAGATTCGGAGGAGAAGGACCAAGTTGCGGAAAATTGAAAAAAATCAAAATCAAACATGTATGTAACCTAATCTAGTGCTTCTTCTTTTGCTTTTGAATGTATTGCTTGTGTTTCTACACGTCTTCTTACATTTATAAATTATATGAATAGACTTTGAATATACTTGCATTAATTCAATTAGACAATTCATAGATTAGGACCCCATACAAAGAAAACCTATTATGTGCACTTGATTTTTATAATGTTTTGATTTGTAAGTGTATATTGATGTCTTTTTTAACAATCACTGAAATTTCATTGAAAAATTTGACCAATTTCAAATGTTTCCCCATGTTTCCAACAACAACGATACATCACGCGATACAACCGATATATCCTATGTGATAACCGATACGTAACGCGATACCAATACTTCGAACGCTGGAAGGTTCTAATCCAACAAAAAAGATTTCCTATTACTTGTAAGTCTAAGGGGGTGTTTGTTTTTTTTATTTACATGTAATTACAGGTAAATAGGTAATGATTATTTACCCATGTAATTACAACATCAATTTCGAGGTTGACATTGACAGTGAGCTTGTTTGAAAGCTTCCTATTTCAGAGCAACGAATTCGTAGAATTTCCACATATAAAAATCGTGGGGGCCACCTCGATGTTTGTATCATATCCATGCCGCCCATCTATTCTAACAACTCATTTTAGGGCATGAGCCAAAAACTGAGGCAGATCTAAAGCTCAAGTGGACCACACCATAGGAAATGGTGGGAATTGAACGCCTAATGTTAAGAACTTCTTGGGGGCCATAAAAGTTTTGGATCAAGTTGATACTTGTGTATACCCTTCATACATGTTAGTGTGATCTTATGAACGGGTTGGATGATAGTTATACATTCCTGTGGGCCCTACAAAAGTTTCAATTTTGAATGGTGGACATCATTGACTCCCTTGTTTCATGTGATGTGGTCCACTTGGGATTCCAATCTACCTCATTTTTGGGCTCATCCCTATAATGAGATGGTAAAATAGATGGACGGTGTAGATCACATATATACATCACTACCGGACCCACGAATTTTGACAATGCCAAAGCCCTTTTTGATTTCATGATTCATGGCGTTATTTTCGAGGCGGAATTACTGAGGGATTTCCCTCTTAAACAAACACCCTTCACAAATAATTATTGACTATTTACTAGTATTTACGTATGTAATTGAAAAAACAAACACCCCCTAAGATAGACCAGCATGTGAAGTCAAAAGCAAAGCAAGCCTGGTGAATTGGGATGTGTTGCCCGCCAAAATTGGTATTGTATTTCAGGTTCTCCTCTATTCCATTTCTAATCATTGTTGGTTCCATAGTCCATCTTTTCCTTAAATATACAATCTTCTCTACCCTTTTTTCCGCTTGCTCATCAGAGGATATGTGTAAATGCTTGAAGATTCTAATCCAACATGATTTCCTACTACTTGTAAGTCCAAAATGGTCCAAGTTATAATGATGAAAGGTGTCATGGGGGATCATATTGGTTATCCGTCTGGCATGCGTTCTTTATATAAACGGTAGATGTTTAAATGTATGAAGGTTCTAATCCAACAAAAAGGATTTCCTACTAGTTAAGAAATTAGGTTCGGTTACCTGAGTTAGTGTTGGGTCATATTAGTAGACCTACTTAAATTCTGGTCGGTCTAGTTGGGTAAATTTAATAGTGAACCATCATGATTTTTGGGTTCATTGGTAAAGATGAGGCCCAAGGGATGGGGGTGGATCTCATGAAAGTTAGACCCACATGGTACTCGATTAGTAGAAGTGATATGCTGCTTACACACTTAGTGAAAAAAATCCTTAGCAATTTCATTAGGTGAGCACACCTGCAAAAAAAAATTTGGCCTATAAAATCATTAGGTGGGCCCATCATAGAAAACAATGGACAACCAACCCTAGACAAAAATGTAAATTCACGTGTTGGTGCATGTGCCAATTAGATCGGCCTGATTATTTGGGTGCTTAAATTCGGGGGCATGTTTGATGCTATAAATAAACCCATTCGGTGAGCACACCTGCACAAAAAAAAATTGGCCTGTAAAATCATTAGGTGGGCCCATCATAGAAAACAATGGACAACCAACCCTAGACAAAAATGTAAATTCACATGTTGGTGCATGTGCCAATTAGATCGGCCTGATTATTTGGGTGCTTAAATTTGGGGGCATGTTTGATGCTATAAATAAACCCATTCGGGCCAACATCACCCTATGTGTGGATCTATAACACTTGCATGTGAAGGTGGATTTAAAAAACAAAAGGGAGATTGATAACACCAAGAATCTGTACTTGTCTTGCCTAGGATTTTGTACTTGTCTTGCCTCGGGTAACCTTACCCAGATCTAGTCCGGTTGGGTTAGGTTGTCAAGGTGAGCGGTTTTGTTTGGGTTGAAAAAAGCTAACATGATTTGAATTCGGGTTGGGTTCATGTTGAGCAAATTGGGGTTAGGTTGGGAGTAATCATAATCGAGTTGAGGTTGGGTCAAGTATGAAGGACTTTGGGTTGGGTTCAGGTTGGGTGCATTGGGTTAGAGTTCAGGTTAGGTCAGGTTGCAAGTTTTGGGTAAATGAGGGCCTTTTAGTAATTTTACTAGCCGAAAAGTACTCTACCATTCTTTGAAAAGGTAGAGGCATAGGTGAGTTCTCAATCCGGTTGTTCTATGACATTGTTTGTCAATGGATGTGTGGTTTATTTCACTTACCTTCATTTGGTAGGCCAGTTATCCTCGAGTAGTTTATTTCACTTACCTTCATTCTTTGAAAAGGTAGAGGCATAGGTGAGTTCTCAGTCCGGTTGTTCTATGACCAATGGATTGGTGGTTTATTTCACTTACCTTCATTGTTTGTCAATGGATGTGTGGCTTATTTTACTTACCTTCATTTAGTCGGTCATTCTATGACATTGTTTGTCAATGGGTGTGTGGTTTATTTCACTTACTTCACCACTGGCATTTCCTCTAATAGAGAATTGCATGGGTTGTTTATTGCTTCTACTCGATTGGCTGTAATCAACAATTTACCCTAACTTGCTGGAAGATCATCAAGCTAATGTGCCTCACATGGTATATTATTAATCTGTTTGAGGATGCGGAACAATGTCTTATATTGTATTGTCCCACTACCCCATCAAAATCATCATGTTATTGCTTGTAGACCCATTTTCGAAGGGGTTTGTGCATTTGGGAGTGTTGTTGGGCGTGAATTGGAATCTAATTCAAGCTTCTTGTTTTGAAAACATACCCAAAGACCCTGTAATTCGAATTCACTTCAATTCTAATTCATATGGAT
Organism: Magnolia sinica; assembly: GCF_029962835.1. NCBI lineage: Eukaryota > Viridiplantae > Streptophyta > Magnoliopsida > Magnoliales > Magnoliaceae > Magnolia > Magnolia sinica. Next base: position 37,852,449 of record NC_080576.1, read on the forward strand.
TCCAATGCATATCAAATGCACGCTCTCAAATGACTCTAAAATCATCTTCCAGGCATATCAATTCTGATATTTTTGCATTGATTAGTTGTCCACAGTGCATTAATGGAAGATGCATATCAATTATGATCTTTTTGTATTGAGTAGCTGTCCACGGTCCATTAATGAGTTTATTTGGAAGATGCATATCAATTACGATTTTTTTTTGCATTGAGTAGTTGTCCATGGTCCATTAATGAGTTTATCTAGATGTATTATGTACCTCAAGGAACTTGTTTGTCTGATGTTATTCTCGTACTTCAAATGTCTAGTTGCATGGTAACCCGAGATGATTTCTGAATGGGTCCAATTTATTGGACCTATACTCGTTAAAATTAGGTCGAATTTTGTTGGTTGAATCTATCGGTACCCCTGGCTAAGGGTGCCCATTGACCACCTTGTTGGCCCTAACGCGATCCATGTGATAAACAGGCCAAATTTGGGTAAGGGGTCAATATCAACATATTTAAATTAATATGTCGGGTAATTTTGATTTCAACATGACCTATACTAAACTCAAATTTTTATGGGCTGTATCTACGTCCAAAACAACAAATGGATTCTTAAATTGGTCAGGTACAAGGCGCCCCTTGACCTGACCAAACCTAGCCATTTGAGTCCCAACAAGGGCAACTTGTGGTTCATCGATCCAAACTATTGGTTTGTTGGGCATTACTAATTCATCTTAAAATGGAGGGTATGAATGATTGCTATCGGCTAAATGATTTGAATGTGTTTTTGTGTGTGTGTGTGTGTGTGTGTGTGTGTGTGTAGTTTCTTCATAATTAATCTAAAATGTACCATTTCCAATTTTCTATAAATTTTTTTTTATAAACCATTTGCGTTAATAGTGATTATGCACATCTCATGTTAGAACTTTTAGTTCAACGTGTCTAGTTTTCTAATAATAAAGTTATGATTTCTTGCTGCATTGTGACACTTCTTATTTCACTAACAGAAGATTGTTTCTCACTTCACAATTCTGGAGGGCTAAGGAATGTTTAAACTTTTTTTCCAAATAGAAAAAATGTTAAAGCAGAAGTTATGTCATCTACGCCCATAGATTATTAACGGGTTAGGCTAAATGGCCTTGCTTGACCCAACCCGAAACCCAAAACCAAATAAAGAAAATTATAGATAAATCCATTGTCTAGACCAACCTTTTTCCAAATAGCAAAATCCATTGTCTAGACCTGAACAAACCTAATTTCTAAACTGGTTTAATTTATTGGACCTGAACTCCTTAAAATTGGATTGGGTTTGATGTTAGGTTCATTGGGTACCCGGCTTCGGGTGCCCATTGATAGGCTTACCAACCCTAACATGACCCGTGTGATAAACAGGTCAAATTTGGGTCAGGGGCCCATTATCAACCCATTTAATTTATGGGCTGGCTGTTTTTGACTTCGACTTTGACCTAACCTTGACTGGACCTAAATTTTAATGGGACAGGTCTAGGTCAAAAACTCCAATTAGATTCTTACATGGGTTGATCACGAGGTGCCCATATAGATTTAATGGGATGGGCTAGATTGCTTGACCCAACCCGAAACCCAAAACCAATTAAAGAAAATTATAGATAAATCCATTGTCTAGACCTGACTAGACCTAATTTCTAAACTGGTTTAATTTATTGGACCTGAACTCCTTAAAATTGGATTGGGTTTGATGTTAGGTTCATCGACAGGCTTACGAACCCTAACATGACCTGTGTGATAAACGGGTCAAATTTGGGTCAGGGGCCCATTATCAACCCATTTAATGTATGGGCTGACTGCTTTTGATTTCGATTTTGACCTAACCTTGACTGGACCTAAATTTTAATAGGTCAGGTCTAGGTCAAAAACTCCAATTAGATTCTTACATGGGTTGATCACAAGGTGTCCCTCGAGTTGTCCCAACCTATTTTCAAAACTTCAATTAGATTCTTACATGGGTTAAGTAGGAGTCACTTCTTGACTAGACGAGCCATTTGAACTCGTCAATATCAGATCTGGTTTGATGTTAGGTTCATTGGGTACCCTTGGCGTTGGGTACCCATTGACATCCCTACTACCCTAATGTGACCCATGTGATAAACGGGTCAGATATGGGTCAGGGGGGCATTATCAACCCATTAAATGTATGGCCTTCTCTCATATCTAGCACATGTCAGGCAGTCCTCGACTAGACGACGCATTTGAACTTGTTAAAATCAGATTTGGTTTGATGTTAGGTTCATCGGGTACCCTTGGCGTTGGGTACCCATTGACATCCCCACTACCTAATGCGACCCATGTGATAAACAGGTCAGATATGGGTTAGGGGGGGCCTTATCAACCCATTAAATGTATGAGCTTCTCGCATATCTAGCACATGTCATGAGTTGTATATTTGATTTGCTTTGATGCAACATTTCAGTTGGTAGCCCTTTTTGTGGAGCTTAGAAAACATATGATGAAATTGTGCAAGGTTGGAAGAGTGATTTTGCATACACTTCCTTTGCTTTACACTTTTTTCTACTACTATTTCCTGTCGGGCTAAAGCTTGTCCACCAAAAGCACAAATGATTTCGTAGGAGTGTCAGTCAAGATCACCCAGTAGTTCAATTAGAAGCTCATATGCTTTAGAGTGAGAACCATACATTATTGACAGAGAAAAACAAAACCTACAAAGTGCGAGGAGGTATGTTTGTGGTCCAACACCTTATTACAATTTTCATGTGCATATTTGTAATATACTATTCCATGATATCTGATTAGGTGTCCTGGAAGTATAGGTGCAAAGAAAGTAGATTTTTCTCAAGAAAATCAAGCAATCAAGGGGTGAAAGCTATTTCTACTTTTCACCTAAAAAATTCATTTTTTGGTCTTTTTATTTGTCTAATATGTCTATTTTTACATGTGCTTGTATCAATCTGATTGCATTTGTTGTCGAAGGTTGTAGAGATGAGAAAAATAGCATCTCGCTTTGACATCTTTGATATAAAAAAAACATTAGAGAGCTACTAGTTATATGCACCTATACTGATTCACATAACCTATTTCCCTATGTACCATTTTAGTTCCTAGAGTGTTTTTACAAATGAACCAGGTGTGTGCATCTATCAATTTCACTCTGGCAGACTGAGTGGAGATACCTCGTTTCAACACTTGAGGTCTTGGTATCGATCCCTAGCGGGGGTAGCTAACATGGAGTGTGTGTACTGACATGGGTGTGTACTAACCCCCCCCCCCACAAACAAAAAATAAAAAATCTATCAATTTCACTAAACTCATCTATATATTTGGATTGAGCCACTTGAAATTTCATTCCATAAACCAAGTGTAGTTACTCATTCCATATCTGAAGAGGAGTTATTGATACTTCCCTGGAAGATTGATTATTGGATTTTTATTTTTTTTTCTTTTTTTCTTTTTTTTGTCGTTTAGAGAAGTTTGATAGCTGTGTTCTGCTTTTCTCTAGGTGGTTGAGTATGATGGTTTTGTAAAGTACCTTTGTTGTTCATGGGGCATATCACATGGATTTAGCTTTAATGTGAGCCATCTCAACATGGCATTGTGCTTTCTATGTGCAGGAACTTGGTACAGATATGAACCTTTATGTGTTGGTGTTTGGAGAATTTGTTCTAAATGATGCAGTATGCGTTTATACCTCCCATCTTCAAAGTCTTTAATATTTCTATCCTTTTTTTTTGCCTATCTTTTGGAAGTTTTCATTTGATGATGGTATTTGTTAAGTGATGCAGTGAAGAGAAAATGAGAAGGCTACCTGTGGGGGCCAGAAGTTAACATACACCCAGCAGGTAACATCCAACCTTAATGTCCAACCCATCCAGTAGGTTGCTCAAATAATGACGATCACCTAAAAACCAGCTGTATCTGCACATATTTTGCTATTTATCAATGGCCAGATATTGTTTTATATGTAGCTTGCCTGGTTTAACTTTTGGCACTGGGTGATTCATATGGTGAGGCCCAACCTATTGGAAGGGTTGTATTTCGCATCCACATGAACTGTAACTTGTGGTCCAACACCTAGTGAATAACTTCTGATGTTCCATATTGTGGTTGAACGTAGTGGATAAAACTTTCAACTTTTCATGTATGCGAGACATCCAACCTATCCTTTAGGTTCACTCCATTATGAGGATCCGTTTGTGCAAAAATTAGCCCCCTTCACTCATTGAGTGGACTGAACTTGTATTTTATTTATCATTAGGGCCTGCAAAGGCATATTTGTAATATTTTTTCCAACCTATGACCTAATCTCCAGCATCTCTCTCTCTCTCTCTCTCTCTCTCTCTCTCTCTCTCTTCCACTATTAAAATTGCAGAAGGAATCTCAGATTAACATAAAAACTGATTTATAATATTTCTTTTTATAGCTGCTATGCGTTGTCTTCGATTGGTATAGGAATCGATTTGGGAAATGTTAGAGTCGACAGCTCTCTAGCTTGGAGGAGGAGAAAATTGTGCGATATTCAACATCTCATAATCTCATGTGGGTATAAGCTTTTTCGAAACAATTGCATGTGATTTTGCACCCTATTGCTTGTGATTGCTGCTACCATTGCCTCAAATGGGAGATGTTATGGAACATTTTACTTGCTGTGCATGTTGAATAAAGCAACATCCAAATTTTTATGATAATTGAATTAACTAAGCACCAAAAGCTGGAAAATAGTATCCTTCTCAGTGCTCTTTTTGTATTATGTTCAGACCTAGACACCAAGCGGATGGATGGGATGGGTTTCGCTCAAATTGTGGAGCCAATAATGATTCGGAGTTCTTCTAAATGAGGCCATTTATTTATTCGTTCCCATTTTTCTCACTCTGTTTTTTCCCTTCCCCTCACCTTGCTTAGTTACAGCCTTATTGTTTAGGATTGTGAATGGGCTTGGCTCGGGCCTAGAAAATGCAAAAAAAATTCTAATAGACCTGGTTCAAACCCATCCTGAGGCCCGGCACGTTGACAAGCCTATTAGTGTTATATCCCCACCCTCCCCATCCTAAGAAAAGCTGAGAAAAGAGAGAGAGAATTCATTAACTTTCCTATTATAACTTGATGGATGAGAGAGAGGGATGGTAGAGATTGTGTATTAGAATCGGATTTAAAGCATGCAAAATTGTCATTTGCACTTTCCTCCAAATGTCAAAGTTATTTTTTTTTAGTTCTATGTTTTATATTTTGTGTTGATGGATTTTTTTTTTTTACCTACTTCATACAACAGTTTCCTCCTGAGTTGGAGCAGGTGGAAGATGGTGGATGTTGGCAACAGGAATGCCCTCCTAATAACTAATTTAAGGATGAGTTGGTATGCTTCTTTCATGATAAGTGTCATCTTTGACAATTTGATTTTGCAATTGATTTTACTGTTCGATTGTTGGTCCATTTTTCATTGAATGTGGACCTTTCTTGTAGCTTTTCACTACACAATTTATAGGCCATTGAGAGATCCTAGTTCTTTGGATTGTGGGTCACTAAAAATAGCAATGTGGATTGCGATGACCCATAATCTGGAATTCGTGGTGAGATTCATCAGATTGATGGTCTAGATCATCAAAACATGGGCTCCACGTGTACGCATGTAAAATTTGCACTTGCTGAGAGCTTGAGCCCAATAATTGCCCAAGAAGTTTCATGCAAAGCTACCGAATAATGTTCTTGGTTTTGCGTGACTAAATCTTTTTTTCTTTTCCAGCTACGCTACCAAAGAGCATGAAGACATTGGGATATGAAATAATTAACGAAGGTAATGAAAACATTTTACTTTCGAACTTTGCCTGCTATTTATTCTGCTTACAATAATTGTACCTTGCATTAGGCAACAAATAGGCCAAATTAGTCTGTGGGCTTCGGCTCCTGACCTGAATTGGTTGGGCTCGGGTCTAGTTTGGACCCATTGACAGGCCTAGCTCTGATTTAAAATGGGTTGGCCTTAGGCCTAGGTCAGGCTGGCTTGCAGGTTAACTGACCCAACCTGCTTTTGAGGTAAGTTCAGGCCAAACTAATTGGGTAGTGGTTGGTGTTCGAGCTGGGCTTGGGTTGAACCCTTCCTACCCACAGGTTTTTAATGGGTTGAACCAAATGACCTGACTTGACTCAACCCAAAACCCAAAATAAAGTAACCAAGAAAAGTATGGACTCTACTTGATTTCTTGGGTCCAATTTATTGAACTTGAGCTCATTAAAATTGGGTTGGGTTCATCGGGTACCCATTGACATCCCTACTGATCTTAATGCGATCCGCGTGATAAAAGGGGTCAGATTTAGACAAAGGGCCAGTATCGACCCATTAAATTAGTGGGTTGGCTGCTTTTTATTTTGACCTGACCTAAATTTGCCCTGAATTTTAATGGGTCAAGTTTAGGTCCAAAACTCCAAGTGGATTCTTTGATTTCGACCTGACCTAAATTGGCTCTGAATTTTAATGGGTCAGGTCTAAATTCAAAACTCTATGTGGATTTTTAAATGGGTCGGGTCTAGATATAAGGTGCCCCTAGACCTGACCCAACCGATCCCATTTGCAACCTTAACCATCGGTGCCCCTAGACCTGACCCAACCTATCCCATTTGCAACCTTACCCGTCGAGCTTTTGGGTCTAGCTGCTATGGGTCGGGCTTAAGCTTAAAATTCAAGCCTTATATTCAAATAGGAGCTGGTTTGGACCATGTACAATGGATTATAAGCCCGGTCCAGCCCCGTCGATTAGAGTTTGGAAGGGCAATTATATAATATGCATTAATATATAGGTGGTCTCCAGGAGACTTTTGTGTGAACTACTCAAGAGGGTTTGGTCCCACCATGTTGCGTTAAAAAATCCACTCGGACCATTAGGTCAATGAGAGAAATTTAGCAAAGGGCTCATGAGTCAGGCAGATTCTTGATTCAAGCGTGCTATACAAAGGGGGATGACCACCATTGAAATTATATAGGGCCCACCATGATGTTTATATGAAATCCACTCCAACCATTATCTACATTGTGAAAATTCATATATGGGAACCAAAGTTTAAGTGATTCATGTGGGACACAGAGTGAAAGGATGGTGGGCCCCTCACTGTTTCTGCTAATGTGGCCCAATCATGCTCCATATGCTTGTAGCGGATTTCACGTACACATTACGGTAGGGCCCACCGTAGCCCTTCTTGTTTCTCAGGCCCCGTCTCCTGCCGACCTGACGTCATGCCAGTAGAGCATGCAGATCGTTGCTGGAAGTGCAACGTGGGTCCCACCATGCATATGTGTTTTATCCATGAAGTCTATCCATTTTTCCATATAATTTTAGCGTATGAGCCTTAACATGATAAAGATCCAATCCTCAGGTGGACCACACCACCGGCAACAGTGGTGATTGAATGACCACCATTTAAAATTTCACGGAAGCCATAAAAGTTTTGGATCAAGCTGATATTTGTATTTCCCTTTTTTGTATGACCTAATCAATTTGATTAGATGGCCAATAATAACATTACAGTAGACCCTAGGAACTGTTTAACGGCAGGCATTCAATCACCAACTGTTTTCCTGTGGTGTGGTCCACGTCTAATGCCGTCAATGAGATGGAAGAAATGGATGGACAGCTTGGATGAAACAAATACATCATTTCAAGTGCACCACACCAAAGAAAAAAGCAGGATTGAATGAATTATTGTTGAAACCTTGGTGGGGCCAACGGTTAAGTTTATTGGCTATCAAACCTGCTGATAATGTTAAACAAAAAACACAAATATCAGCTTGATTAGAACCTTCTCTACTCCCAAGAAGTTTTTAACACACACTTCCCACCGTGTAAATTTCAGACGTTAAGAAATTTAGGTGCTTGCTGGTGCAGCACATTTCCATGTGAAAGAAGAAAACCGGATGACACCAGCTCACGTTTTTCTCACCACCAAGTAGGTGCAACACAACACAATTTTTAACCACCGTGATTTAGAGTGGATAGGAAGATTCTAGGTGATCCTCATGGTGGGGCCAATTGAAAAATGGGCCTGGATTTTAAGTCTAGGGCTGAAAGTTGGGCGGGTTCAACCTGACTGACCCCTGACTGACCCAACATTGGGTTGGGCTCGTGAGGGATGAATCGGGTTCAGTCTCGGGCTTGGGTTATACAAACACCAACCCGATAAAACTTGAGTTGGGCTCGGGTTGTCAACCCGATCAATATATAAGTTACTAAGAAACTATAATTGAGTGTGGAAATGTGTTGAAGGCACAGGAAATTCCTGTGCAGTTGGGTCTCATTGGTCCACATTATTAATTTAATTAATTATCATTGGGTACCTTTCGCATGGAGAATTGTGAATGGAAGTTGAGGTTCAACATGCAAGCAAGGAGTGGGTGGCTTAAGAGGACCTGTGCATCACCCAATGTTTTGCCTAGGGATCAAAACTCTTACTCCATTAGGTGGACCAGATGACTGGAAACAGGTGGGCAACGCTCACCCTCAAAATTGTTTCCCTTGGTGTTGCCCATTTGAATAATGTATAGGTATGTTTTTTGGTCCTAGGCCTAAAGAATGGTGTGGATTTCTTATAATCATCACTGTGGGCCCTATAAACGTCAAGGGCTGTGGATTTCTTATAATTATCACTGTGGGCCCTATAAACGTCAAGGGTGGATATATCTCTTGACTTTTTTTTTTTCCTTTAGTGGGCCCACCTGATTTTTTGGCATTGAGTGTAATGGACAGAGTGGATTTCACATATACATTATGGTGGCCCCTTAAGTGTGTGTGTGTGTGTGTGTGTGTGTGTGTGTGCAGTGGGCTACATCTCCCAACTATTCTTAAATTTTCACTATTAAAATAGAGAATTTACCTATACGCTCACCCATTGATTTTTATGGGGCCTACCTTGCATGAGATCCACTCCAACCATTATAAGTGTAATCCAATGTTAGGCCTACTGACAAGAAATTAGTTTAACTTGTGATTGAGGTAGGACATTACCCTTGATTTTTATAGGGCCCACTGCAACTACAACCATTAGATTCCACACTAAAATTTAGGCACATGGCCTAAAAATCAAATGATTCAAATGGGTCACATTAAGGAGAAATAATTTGGAGGGTGAGCATTGCTTGTACACTATTTCCAATAATGTGGTCCACCTGAATCATGGATGGGGTTGATTTTTGGGCCCTAAGTGTGACATGGGATGACATACCTAAATACTGTATAAATGGTGTAGAATAAATTCCCGTTCCTTTTATATTTGAAGCTCGCGTGGTACATACGCGGATTGCATCTTACCCTGCTGTCTCTAACCATGCATGAACGGGCAGTTATGTAGGTGGAACCACTGTGAAGTATCTGTTATCTAAGCTGTTCATCCCTAATCTCAGATTATTTTAAGGTATGTGCACAAAAATGAAACAGATTCAACGCTCATGTGGACCATACCAAATAATAAGCTTGGGTTGCATTAAATGCAAGAGTCATCTGTGATCTGCTCCACTTGATCGTTGGATCTGCCTCATTTTTGTGCTCATACATTAAAATGATATGATAAAAGGGATGGACAGCATGGATAAGCAGATATATCATGACAGGCCCGCCCACAGAATTGCCTGTTCCTGACTAGGTTATTCTGCAATCTGCTTCCGTTTGGTACATCTGTAATGCTTGGGAACCACACCCTCGATGTTAAATAGGGCTGAAAGTAAGGCTGGCTCAACCCAATAGACCTGACATTGGGCTGGGCTTGGGTATGATATATCGGGTTTGGTCTCGGGCTTGGGCTATACAAACATCAACCCGATAAAACTTGGGTCTGGCTCAAGTTGCCTGACTCAACCCGTACGGAATCGATATATAAGTTACTTATAAATTATAATTGAGTGTGGATCATCTATGTTGAAGGCACAAGAAATTCTAGTGCCATTGGGTTTCATTGGTCCATGTTATTTCGGATGACTCAAGTTAACAAGATATGCCGGATTTCTCTCTCCCAAATAGATTGTGTGCTACACAATACGGTTTTTAAAGGAGTAGTTGTCCTATATTTTAGCTTGTTTGTTTAGAAAAAAATGAAATTCTTTATAATAAATAACTACATATATAATTAATAAAATCATAGGTACAAAAAATAAGACATGTATTGAAAATATGCTAGACTAATGTAATAATGAAAATATTAACATGTATCAACCGACCAACCCAACTAAGCCTTGTTTGGGCTTGGGTTGAGAATTCCTAACCCGAGGAGGTTGGGTTGGGTTGGGTTAGGGTTTAGGTATAGGAACCTTGGGTTGGGCTAGGGTTGACCACCAACCCAACCCCCGGACTTTCAGCCCTAACGCTAAATCCAACCTGGAATTCAATGCCCATCTGCCATGCATCTTTTTCAAATTTGACAAACAAAACTATCCACTATATAATTACATTTCCATACCATTTTCAGAAGGTTTTCAATAAAGTATCATATTAATTTAAGTAATTATCAATGGGTACCTTCTGTTGGCCGTGGGAACAAAGGGTAGCCAGCCATGCATGTTGAACCCTCCATGATGTTTATGTGAATCCATCCCAAGAACAAGGTGTGTCACCCCATGTTAGGCTCCCGGGCCCAAAATCAACCCCATTCATGATTGAGGTGGACCACATGACTGAAAACAGTGTATGGCGTACTTGAATCACAGATGGGCCTGAGGTGGCCCAGGCCTAAATTTTGATGTGGTGTCTGATGGTTGGAGTGGATTTCAAATAATCATTGTGGTGGGCCCTCTGAAAATCAAGGATGGATGTCTCTCCCAACTATTCCTTTGGTGTGGCCTGCTTAAATCACACGCAGCATGATTTTTATTTTTTTTTGCCCCCCGCCTAATGTGGGATTACATTCTCCCAACTATTTCTTTGGTGCGGCCCACTCAAATAATGGGCAGCATGATTTTTTTTTTGGCCTAGACCTAATGTGGGATTACACATCTAATGGTTGGAGTGGATCTTACATGCACATGATGGTGGGCCCCATAAAAATTCGAGGGTGACGTGTAATCCACTTGGAACATTAGATGTGTAATCCCACATTAGGACCAGGGCCAAACGCTAACCTCTAATTCAAGTGGGCCATAATAAATAAAAAGATCAGTTTTCAAAAAAAGTCAAAAACCATATGCAGTGGGCTGATATGGTGATGTGAGCCACATCAATCTCTCTCAAGAGATGTCTAACAAGACCCGCTTATCTTTGGTAATTTGATTGAATACTCCTGTCTTTTATGATTGCTAAATAAGATGGGGCCATAAAACTGAGTCCAGCTCGGGCCCTAAGAGTGAGAGAGAGAGCCCAGCACCCTCTGCTCACATCTGGGGTGTTCAGTAAGTGTTCTAGATGTCAATGGCCGTTAGAAAAGGATGGTCGTGTAGAAATTTTGGGGGCGAACTTTGAATTTGAATGTGGACCGCTGGCTATCCATTTTGTTTGCACGTTGTGGCTCACCTAATGAGTCGATATGCATGATTATTGGGCTCGACCCATGAACAACAGGCCGACTAGAGAGATTCTCAGCGATTCATAATAGGAGAATGTCACATGAGTGATGAGTTTATTTATTTATTTTTATTTTTTTACACAGGCACACACACACCCCCACACACTCACGCTGCAGTGGGATTCCACCACCTATGGATACTCTAACCCTTGACTGGGTGTTAAAACTCCCGAGAGGCTACCACCCGAGCAAGAGTAAGGATCCATATACATGTGGGTAAGAGCAGGATGAATGGGAGGGCTCTTAGATCACCTATGGCCTCCGAAGAATGCTAATTGGACTTGCCGTACACCAGGCTCATCAGGCTGTCCACTGTGTGTAATGTGGCCTCTGAAAGGTCAGGATGATATGATCACGTACACAGAAGATTAGGAAGTTCAAGTGGGGCCGTAGTCAGCCTGATGTACTGATAGGATCACGTGGCGAATGGCTCCTTAAATATCCAAAAGATCAATGGGTATCTTGGTCACAGGATCAACAGTGCCACATGTACAAATCTTGTGCATCTAATGCGATGGGCCCTGTAATTCATGGACGAGGAATGCTTAATGATGTGATCGGGAAAGCTCCACGCGCGTGGATTAGTCCATCCGTGTAGGATGCGGATTGGATACTACCCGTCCCCACCAGCAACTAGCTAGAGACAGACAGTCCTGGCAAGGGTTCTTTGGAGCCCACCATGATGTGTGTTTTGTCCACACCGTTCATCCACATTTATAGATCATTTTAGTTCACAAGCTTAAAAAGAAGGCAAATTGAAGGCTCAAGTGGACCACACCACAGGAAGTAGTGGTGACAATGATGCGCGTACCGTTGAAACCATCCTAGGGCCGATCGTGATGTTTATTTTCTATCCAACCTGGTCACATAGATCTGGATGAAGGGAAAACATAAAAATGAATGAACATTGTAGATACAACCCCTAGTTAGGTCCGTCTCTAGTTAGGTCATGGAGACAGAACCCAATCCATGTTCATCCATGTAAGCTAAGTATGAGCGAAATACCCTAGCAGACCAATCATTGTGGTGACATGAGCCCCATGAAGGATTGGCACGCCCCAAAAATATTTTTGAAAGGTAACACTACCAGTAATTAAAACCTGAATTACCAACACACTACACTGTCTCTTCAATGGTAAAGGAGCAGAAGACACCATGGGTCCCAGATGTAGTGACTAGGTGCGCAAGGACAAACTTCCAACAGCTTGAGCTTTTAGAGCGAGGTTTGATATAGTTGCAGAGTGGAATGTCAAAAAAATTGGATAAAAAAGGGTTAATTGGAAAAGAAAATAGAAAAGAACAAAAAAAATCAAGGAAAAAAATCTTGACACCCTAGGTGAAAAAAATGAAATCTTAAATTTTTGTGCATATTCAAATCTCTACCATCTTATCATAGTAAAATAAAATAAAATCTTCTGTCTTTTTTTACATTTTTTTAGCTCATTGAAGTATTTTTACCGAGACTCCCATCTCCACTGCCTATGAATCTAAACAAAGGGGTTTCCATAATACTAGAAAATCAAATGAATAATAATCTTTGATGAACAAGAAGAATAACTATTATTTTCACAAAGAAAATGGAGGGTCAAGCCTAACTTGACCTCAAGAGGAACCATTCGACTACCCAACCCCATCTAAATTCCAATTGGAAGCCAACCCAAATTTTGCCACACTAAACCTAAAGCAAGGACGTTTATAACCTAACAAAACTCAGGTTGGGTCAATCGAGTTTCAGGTTGACCCGAACTCAAGTACCAGCCCTAACCACATGGAAAAGTCAGGTTGATCTACACCAAAACAATGAAACAAGGATAGTTGAAAACGTCTCAATTCTTAATTACCGACGGTTTTAAACAGTCGCAAGGGCCGTCGTATTTTGCTGCAGCTTAATGAAGGACGGTTTGAAACCGACGTCGAGGAAAACGAAGGCTGGCCGGTCTAAACAGCGACAGTCCATGACCGTCGTTAATCTCAATTACCGACTGTTTGGACCCGTCGCATAGGCTGTCGTATGTAGCTACAGCGTGTAAACTGACGGTTTGAAACTGTCGTTAAAAAACCCTAAACCGTCGTCGAACTCAAACACTACAAAACGACGGTTATGGACCGTGTAAAATTGTCCGTCATTAATCTCAATTACCGACCGTTTCCAACCGTCGCATAGGCCGTCGTATTTTGCCACATCGTGAAAACGACTGTTTGAAACCGTCGTTAAAAAAACCCTAAACCCTCATTAAATAGCCAACCCTGAAAAACGACGGTTATAGACCGTCGAAAAACTTACCGACGATTTTGAATGGTTGCATAGGCCGACGTATTTTGCTGCGTCGTAGAAGTTAATTGACTGTTTGAAACCGTCGTTGAAAAATGACTGTTAGGACACTCTAATAAACTGAGTCCTCGACCGTCGTGTCGAAAAATATAGACAGCTTGGGCCATTGGAAATTTCCTAGCGGTAAATTTTTTTAATAGAATTGCTGAGTTTAGAAAGAAAATTTGCTTTTCTATTCTTTTTGAAAAAGTGAGTGCATCTTTTTAAAATCAAAGTGATTGCAAGGACATAATAGAAGTGGACAAGTTAATAATATTTTTTTAAAAAAAAAGTAAGAAAAATTAAAGGCTTCCAACTAAAAAAATTAACCCTCGAATAAATGGAAGTGATGCTTACCTGGTGCATTAAGATTCACATTGCATGCTTTCATGGAATAATTGTATTTATCCCATCAATATCCACTACTAAAAGGGTGCTATTGGAACCAACTCTCAGCATACATGAAAATTAGCATAAATACAAAAAAGATGGGTCTACCTAATATTAAAATCACCCCCCAAACCAAAAAACATGAAACTAGCAATAGGATGATGTGGATTAGAGAGACCAATCATGGATCACTATAAAACATGTCCTTAATCTCAAGCATAAATATTGTTAACTAAAATGAGATGAACTAATTTTTAAATGGCAACCAAACAGGTCTTTAATATACATTGATGACTGACAACACTACAAAAAATAGGAACAATTTTAAACCAGTCTGATGACCAACTGTGCGAACGATTTAACCATTTCTAAATTTCTGCACGTGCAAAAAAAAACTATATATATAAAACACCCTAACCCAAGTGTGCATGCTGTTCCTTTAGGTCTTGTAGTCCTACAGGTCGAATCCTGGTGACCTAGGGATAGTGTTTGCGGTCATCCTCAAGTTCGGTCACGTCGACCTGACTCGGATCGACCCGAAACCTATGCTATTGCGTCCGCATAAGCACCGCGGTTCCAACGCTGCGTCCCGTGCGTGAATCTGACGTGTACATCTCAAGTTGTGGACAACGTTCGATATGGACTCTTGATGTGTGGATGGTGGACCCCACCCCACACATTTTTCCATGTGCATGTGATGGATGATGTCACCCCTAGTGTAGGTTTTTAGAAACCCTACAACCCTATACCCTATGAACCTACACCCCCCTAGCAACCTTGTTTATATCACCCTAGCCTAATGATGTTTTTCTTTAACCAAGGTAGAGAGAGTAATCATTACTCTCCTACACCTCCCAAGCAACTCTCTCTCTCCCTCTCATTTCTCTCTAACTCTCCTTCTCCTCTCCTTTTGCTAACTTTCCAACGTCCCACCTCCCCCTTATTTCCAGCCCTTGCTACCCCAAATACCTCCTAATCCTACCTTATTCAACTCATCTCAACCATATATCCACTTTCCTTAGAGCTTGTAGATGAAGATGGTGTAACTTTGGAGCTTAATCCTTAGGTGGGTGTACATGCATTGTAAATTTCAGATTTCTTTAGTTTCTTTCTTATTCTTCATCTTTCTTCTCATGTTGGAGCTTGTGGGGCCCATCAAGTGATGGTGGTGGCCCCAAGTCTCCATGGATGTAACTTGTAGCCCATCCTACATTACATGCATATTACATGCAATGGACCATTCTCCATGGATCCCTTCATGCATTTTTCTTTGTTAGATTAGGGATCTTCGGGTCATCTAGACCCTTGATCTTTGATCGAGATGCAATCTCCACCATAGATCCCAAGTAGATAGCCTTAATCATGTACATCTTGTACATCTTATGATAGTGAAATGTGTATGCATATATGATGAAGAGAAGGGCCTCAATGAGGCGGAGACCCTTCCCTTTTGGCCATATTCTTCTTCTTTTCTTGTTAATTCATTTCTGATCATGAGTGTGTGGCCCACCTCGTGGCCCAACAAAATCCATACCGTCCAAAGTGGGAGGACGCCCATGGCAGTCCACCCTGGGATGTGTGGCCCCAAAATCTTCCTAAATGGGGTATATACAAAAGTGTTTTTATGGTGGCGATGGTTTGGAAGTTTGTGAGGCCCACTAAGGTGGACCAAACCATGATTTTATGGGGTTAAATCCCCTTTTAAATAGTGTTTATAATTTATTTAAATTAGATATATGTTGCTGTACAGAACTGTCTGGACAGAGTTTTAGGCCATCTTGAGGCCTGATTTTTGGATTTTTAATAGGGTGATTGATACCATATAGTATATGATTCTTGAAGGTGTATATCCCACCTATAAGCATACCAAATTTCAGCCCCAACCGACCCCATTTGAGCCTCCAAAAGGGTTGGGCCAACATGATGGACTACCAGATTTTTCTGTTGTGCAATCCAACAACATTACCTCAAGAAAACCTTAATTCATAAATTATTTTGATGAAGGTGAACCATCTTTCTGGGTTCCATCTTGTTGTAGATATAATGAGGGACCTTGGCCCTCAATTTTAAGAATTATAGAGGCCCTGGACCCACTCCATTTGAGTGCCCAAATTTAGGACAGCAACATGTACATTGCTGAATTTTTATACCTTGTTGTCCATTCCATGTTTGAGCAGTAATTGGGCCCAGCCCATTGGAGCTTTTGTGCATGATTGTGGGGCCCACCTTGTGATATTTTAAAGGCCTTTGGGGCCATGGTTGTGGGGCCAACCAACTGGACCAACAAGCATGACTGGACGTCCAACCATGCTGGCCATCCCTAGCCTAGGCCCACCATGATGTATGTTTTCCATCCTTGTCGTCCCTCTGTTTTGTGGGGCCCATGTGAGTGGGTCCACCCTAGGTGGACGTCCCCTGTGTGGCCCACCATTGGGGCATGTGGAGCCCACCTTGATGTGTATTTGGTCAGGCCGTCTATGGCCTTGGACTATCCCACCCTTGGGACGCCCATGCCTTGGGCTATTGCTGGGCCTATGTTCTAGCAGCAAGCCCACTTATGTTGAAGTGACAAATCCCCTCCTCCATTTGGTGGGGCCCCCCTATAAGAAGTGTTATCCCTTATGGGATTAATTCTCTCACACTTTGTCAAGTTTCTAGGCCTCAATAGGCCCATGAAATTAGGTGGACTAAAAGTCCAGCTATGGGCATTAAATATACATGTATGTTGCTGAATTTTTATTGGATGAGGGGCTCACCACATTAAGGGAATTGGGTACTTGTTGCTCCTTCATAATTTAGTATTTTCTTGGGTTTAATTAATGCATGTTTGGGCCACCATTGATGGGATCCAAACTTAGACCAGATTTTGGGACTTCCTAGTGGGCCCAGTGTGGGCTGGAACGTCCCAGCTTGGCCTAGCCATATGTTGGGTTAATTTCCACCATTTTGATGGACTTATGGGCTGAGATAAGGGTGGTATTGGGCCCTTG
The DNA here is from genome assembly GCF_029962835.1 of Magnolia sinica. Taxonomy (NCBI): domain Eukaryota; kingdom Viridiplantae; phylum Streptophyta; class Magnoliopsida; order Magnoliales; family Magnoliaceae; genus Magnolia; species Magnolia sinica. Next base: position 37,869,650 of record NC_080576.1, read on the forward strand.
GTTGTCTACTTAAATTGCTAGTTATTGAGCTGATATAGTGTGACCCATTTCACCCAACTTAGACATATTTTTAGGCCATGTTTTTATGCCCATGGGCTGCCCATTCAATCCAACTAAATGCATGGATTTGATGGCCAATGGAACTTGGGCTTTGGGCCTTGATTCCCTTCCTTTGGCCTATGTTTTCATGGATGGATTGGACTCATAGTTCTTAATGCTTGATATGGACTTATGTACATGGATTGGATGTGGGCCTTGGGCCTTGTAGCTTATGGTTTGTGGTTGGATGCCTTGGGGTAATGGTGGTTGAATGTCCTCATTATGGACCCCTCTAGGCCCGTTTATATCTAAGTGTTGTTGAATGCCCTCCTTAGACTCTTGCTAGGCCCATCTCTATATTATTTAGGCCCGTAGCTTATATGCTTAGTCTCGTGGGCTACCCCAGGTAAATGGGCCTCCACTAGAGGTTATATATTCCTTACAAGGAATTGGTTGAGTACTTAGACCACCCTTCATGGTTAGGCAGTGAATTCATTTTCACCTCATTGGCACCCCTATTTATCTTCATGGCCCACTCCCATATGCATCATATGCGTGCTTGGTTGAGGTATGATTGGCCATGGTTGTGCAATTGTGTAGGACATGTTGGTATCTCCCTGAGGGATAGAGTTTTCCTATCTTGAGCACGATAGATGCTTGGGATTGATGCATGGGTGATTGTGTGATTCATGCATCTGACATCGCATAGCATGTGGATATTCGCCCTTGCTTCATCAGGGTCGCAACCTCCACAGATATATCGTGAATAGCCATGTGCGGACACCGGAAATGACACTTGAGCATTTGAGGCACATAGGATGTCCCTGGGTGAAAGCCCCTAAACCTTCACGGTACTGAGGAGATGCCTCAACACCGAGATCGAGTGAAAATCATGAGCGCCTGAGTGCCTTATACCGTTAGGCCGCGACTCCCACTGTTGCGAGGTCAGTTGAGATGGGGTTTGGCCTTACCCGCCTAAGTGAGGGGGACATAGCTAGGCTGAGTCTGACCAACTCGTAAATGGGTCTGCTACCATCGAGCCTCGCTGGTGATTGACTGTCCATAGGCGGTGGTGAGGTCTTTTACGCTCGTTTGACTGTGCGGGTCTTGGAGAACGAAAGTCATCCTGCAGTATACTTGACCCCGGTGGATTCCTTATAATGAAATTGTACTTGATGTGTGGATTGGATATGAGGAATGACATTACTTCGCATTTCATTGGCATTGGCTATATAAGCCTTATGTTGCATTGCCTTAGTATAGCGCCCAGTACTCATGTCTTGCATTGCATAGCCCTAGGTACGACTTACTGCATTCATAACTTAGCCTCGATATGGCTAGTATCATTCATGGTTCCCTCTGCATCCTCTTCTTTCTTCTGAGCACCATTGTCACACACCTTCACCACCCTCTAAGCTTTCTATAAGCTTATGCACGATTGATGTGTGCAAGTGATCCTAGGTCAGCGCAGTAGGGATGGGGCATTGGATTGGAGCGTGTTGAGGACCCGTTGTAGACTTGTCTCTTCCTTTCTTACCTTATGTGTAACGTTTTGGATTTTCACTGTTTTGGATTTCCAAAAATCCTTGATTTTTTTTTGTAATTAACTTATAATATCACTTACTGACCATTAGCACTCAATGTTAATTTATACACGGGTGGTACCAGTAAAGAACCGCACAAGTCTGATTAATCAACCGTTGGAAGCCAACGAATCCGCCGATCACTTGAACATTAAGTTTAACCCCATGATTTACTCATATAGGACCCAAATCTAATCGACCCATCGCTAACTAATCAAGACAATCATAAATAAATTAAAGATCTAACCAAAGCCGAGTCGGATAAGGCCCAGATATTAACTAATAGACCAAATCAACCCTTTTACTCTTTTAGCCTAAAACTGACGGTTTAGAGTAATCATGACCAAATCTCTACTTTCACTAGCTATAATAGGCCACACTATGAATATAGTTAATCCAAACCCTAATCATTGCCCACAAGATATTTCAATACCTAATTCATTCTAGAAATACCCCAATTTTCTGAACAAGCTCTAGACCGCTCGTTGATGGACCACTAGTTCCAAAACTATAAAATAATGTCCGTCATACTGGACTCGACGTCCATCGCGTAAGTCAGACCTGGGTACTGTCCAGAACCGCTCAACTTGAGCCAAATGACGAGTGCATGAGAAGTGCAAATACCTTAAAGGAAGAAGTTGAAACTTAAGTAAATTGGGTCGTCCACTCTTATGCAAAGTTGAGAATTTCAGACCAAACTTTATACGTGGAGTAAAGATATTTCCCTGCTCATATCCGTATAGCTGCAACCCTGATCAAGCATCAGTGACTATTGAACAGACTTCTAATCATATCTGTCGATCGGCGCATCCAAATGGCGGGCCGATCATGTCCATACGTAGATCATCATTAGGGCTAACTATCCTATGGTGTATATCAATATGTACACTCCATAATGGGCCCTAGAGGTTAGAAAGACCCTCCCATAGGGCTAGTATTGTAAAAACTTAGCCCTTGGGGCCATTTACACCAAATCTGGCACTATATAAGGGCTTCTTTTGGGCACCCCCTCCTCCCATACGAATTTCAACAAAAAAAAAAGGGAGAAAGTGAGAAGAGAGAGGAGGAAAAAAGAGAAAGAGAGAGGGAGAGCTTGGAAGCATGAGAGTTGTGTACCTTCACCCTCTCATCTCCTCTATGGCAACATTGTCCTTTATTGGTGTCGATTCAGCGACAATTGAAGGTAAGTATTGAGTTATGTTTGTAGGTTTAGGTCTTGTGTTTAATTCCTTCCAATTCTTACGAGCTTGTATGCTTATTTAGACATTTCAACGATTATTTCCTAACACCCTAACTCTACAGGCGTCGTGATTCGAACGGTTCGTCACAAGATGCAGACTATTATCATTAAGTGGCCAAGTACCAATTTTAGGATGAATTTAATGATTATAGATGTTAGGGTAATGTGCAGGAGTAATCTAGAGAAAGCCTAGCTAAAAGCCTACATGATAAGTCCACCCAACTTGTATGCAATGATTAATTGTTGTTTGATTGATCTTCAACATGTTTGGGCTTGAAATTAGGGTTGCATTGTAACGCCCTGAAAATTGGGGGTCGAGCATAAACTCAATCCACGATTTCCAATGCATCACTTATGCAACATAAATAATGATGATTAAATGTTGTCTATGTTAGTGCATTAATCATGAGTAGGATTATACCAAAACAATAATTCATACTCCAGATCAATTCATATAATGCAAGCGAAAGACTGGAAAAATGTGTATAGACGTGTATGAACCAAAAAGATCACGATCGGGCTCCAGAGTATGAATACATCACTGAGTCATCATATACATATAATAGTTCAAAATAGTTCAACTACAAAAATAAACCCTGTAGCCTCGTCGATCCGAATGGCCTAAGCGAAACCCCCGGAGAACTGTATATATGAGAATTCATCTTGATCACCATAGTAATCAGGCTCCGCCTCCTGAGTCGCATCATCATCTGCAACTAAGACAGAGTCTGGTGGGTATTCAGAACACCGTCCCAGAACATGGGAGTGAGTGATCAACTCAATGGAACAATAAAGTAAAGGTTAACATGTTCTCAATTCAGTCAAGTAGTAATGATAAAGCAATACAATCAAACATCCCTAAGTACTCTGATTAATGCAAGGATGAAATGTAAGCATGATGCATGCCCTCGCCTACACTCCCTCGTACGACACCATCTTACGGTCGCCGCATGCTTTCTTCTCTCTGTGCTCTTCAACCCGGGGCACATGCAGTACGATGACATGAGCATGATTACCGAGTTATTATTAGTCCTTTTCATATAGCAGGATTAGGAACTTAAGGTACCTCCCTTATATCAATCCCCAAATAATGATCCAATCTAGGGTCGTCAATTCTAGTAAATCTCATATGATGTTACGGTTGTAGGTCACTGCAACGGTCACGTCACCTTATCAGTGCAGGCCTAGTATACTCTTGTTGCTACGTAAGGGCTCGTCGCCTCTACGCAGTCTTAGCGTACGCACGAGGTCACTATAAAGGGCTCGTCACCTTATCAGTGTAGGCCGACAGCTCGAATACAGTATCCCATACCACCGTATTCGGCTCACAAGTCTGGGTTGCTCACTAGTCACTACGAGGAGGCTCGTCACCTCAGTGTAGGCCGACAGCTCGACCATGGTGTCCCATACCACCATGCCCGGCTCATGAGTCTTAGCGGATCAAGGTATCAAGATTTAAAAGAATTTTCACAGGTGAGTTTGGTACCTTAGATTCAAGCAGTAGCACCCATACATGGTGAACATACATCGAGTTAATCGGGTTACTTGACGAGCTCGATTAGTACGAGCGCACGTTGAGCTAATCGACATGAAGTGCGTAAGCACTCCATGTGGCCTAACCACTGCCGACATCCTAAGTACGGTTCGGATTCATCGATCACGTCCTATGTGGCGAGACAACCTCAGCCACCATATCAGGACCTGTTACCGATTGCCTGGACTATTCCGTAGTCCCAAATACATTCAATTATAACAGATACTCGTACAAGCAAATCAAAGCAGTAATGGATCAACAATTCCAATCATACAAGCATGTGAGCATTTGATGGATTTCAACTTAAACATGAATTCACACATAAGCAGTGTCTAAGTTAAGCAGACAAAGAATGTAAGTTACATGGAGGAAATCATACACATCGTTAAGATAGTTGAGAATCTCTTCTCAACGCCCATATAAAGTACAATATATTACACATTTGTTCATTCAGACATTTCTACAAACACTTAGACTACATATTCCAACATACATAACGTATGTTGGTGATAGCATGTATTAGGACAAATCCTTTTGCCAAGGAGTTGTTACACATACAACTAGCACAAACACATGACAATTAATCATGGCAAACACATGTTCATATCTCATACGTATACAATACTTTCTACGTATACATGGAATACACTAATCTCAATATAGTTCATATATATCAGAAACGTAATACAAACATCGCATTTTGCATGTGAAATTGCACCCACATCAATAATAAACCATTAACCGACATTGAAAGCCTTGAAAACCATAACCTATACGTTTATAGTCCGCACCTTTCGCCAGTAGACTCGTAACGAACTCAGTTTTAAAGCTAAGTCTCTGTCTACGGTAGAGTGGCAACCTATAGCATAAATTCGGTTAGCTATTTCATAACTTGCACTATCTAAAACCCTAAAACGGATTAGGGTTAGGTCTTCTTACCCAAGTATGATGTCGGAAACGCCGGATTAATGATGTAGATGCGGTAGCTAAGGCCGAGGAGCAATGAGATCGAATCCCAGGAGGAATCTCTAACTCTCACCCTTACTTTCTCTCTTTTCCCTTCTCTTTTCTCTTCTCTCTCTCCTAGGGTTTTATCAAATTCGTATGGCATATGAGAGAGGGTGTTTAAGGTCCTTATATAGGCCCAGGTTTGATGGGAATGGCCCCAGGGCCAAGGTATACTTAATTTATATCCAAATATGGGTCGTTCCAGTCCAACGGAGCACTTCTGGTGGCCCCTTTTCCACGTGCGGTCGGACTTAAGCTCTTGTGACTAGTCCGACTGATTTAGGCGGACATGAATGGGCGACGGTAGTAGGACTACATGGGTTGCTTGTACCTGATGTCGTGCGTTGTGTGTTCGCCTGAACTTGGGCGGTCTAGTTCACCGACTGATCAATTATGTTTGTTAACCATGTTTGCTCATGCCTATTTGAAACCTGGAACACCCCTCGCCCACTAACACCCACTGACAACAGCTAGAAACTTATCCACAGTTTCGTGAGCCGGTCATGATGGAATGGGACACTATGTCCAAGCTGTCAGCGTACGCTAGGATGACGAGCCTCCCTATAGTGACCACGAGTGATCCCATTTTCCAGCACTCCCCACGTGCTTACAATCGAGGGTGGGGACTCCGATAGGATCAAAGATCACGGGGTCTTAGCCTTGCACGTTGAGGGGTCTTGGCCTCACAAATGGATGAGGGTATTAATATCGTTGGGGTGGACCAGTTTCCCCAACTTGCTTGATGAATGAAATTAACATAAAACTTGGCTAATACATTATTCACGCATCGCATTAACTAGGATTTGGTGACTCGACAGTTGAGATTGCAATGAGGGAGTGTTGGTCATGCGCGATCGTGAGATGAAGTCGCTCGAGGGAGTGTTGTGGGTGAGGTCATGCATCATACATAACTCATGCATACGTATTAACAAAGACTAGTTAGTGATTTATGAATTTATGCTTTTCATTAAATTCATTATGGAATTGTTATTTGATGTAACTTATGGCTAATATCTACTGAGTTAGCTACTTACTCCCACTCTGAGACTGTTTTAAAATACCAACCAGACACGTCATTAGATGCAAGTGAGGCGGAGCTCGATGAGCTAAGCGGGGTGAGCATGGATAGGGAAGATGAGCTTTCATACTTCCAGCTTATGGGTGGATCACCGTAGACTGTGCGGATTGATTATGGGTTGTTGAGCTGTGGATCTAGCGCACCTTTCCTTTTGGACATTTATTTTATAAATTTTTTAGGCGACGTCTTGTGCGACCCGTTTGATATTTCATGGACTTGTATTTTTTAGTCACATTTAATTCAGTAGATTAGTTGTGGTTGTGGTTTATGTTCCAACTGATTTCTTTATTGCTCATTTAAACTGGTTTATGTACAAATCACCATAATTAGGATATAAGCAACACCCGGGAATTTGGAGGCCGAGTTCCTACACGGCCCTTGAAAACCTGGGGTGTTACATTATGTATTTCCTTTTGAGCCGTCTGTACCTGTAAAAGTTTAAATTTTTAGTGGATTTTGCAATGCATTCCTATGGTTACTTTCTGAAATTACTGTGTTATGATCTTGGGTATGCTCTATCAAATTAGATTTATGTTATGGAAATCCTCCTTGTGAAATCTTAGGATCGGAACCTAATCCAGGAACCGAAAATGGGATACGATGGAGGCCGTTGCGGCCGGAACCGACTATCGGGTTCCTTGTGGGTCTGGTCACCGAGTCTGGGGCATGACATATATATATATATATATATATATATAGACACACACACACACACACACACACACTAACAACTCAATTTTGGATCCAAACACCCACTTATCAGCTTATGCATCAGATTTACAATGAATGTGGATGGTCAATTTATTTTAGCTTTGTTTCTTTTGTACATATGCTCCCCCTACATATAACAAAACTAAGAATATAATCAAATTAATGAGGAATTGGACATTTCAGAATTGATATTTATTGCATTTATAGGTCATGATCAACTAAATTTTATCTTAAAATTAGCATAAATACAAACAAATAAGAGTTCCGGTTTGTGTGTAAAGGGGCCTACCTAATAGTTGAATAGTCTGAACTTTGGGTCCAATACACAACCAAATGAAATTAGCTCATCCATGGTTTTTGTTCATGTGTGATTGTGGCCTATCTAATAGTTGAACAGTCTGAACTTTGAGCCCAATAATCTTTACCAGTGGGTCCCACCTTATAAAGGGCTCAAATCTCCTACACGTCTGTGTGCAGAGGGGGAGTGCATGGGATAGCAAATCAACCAATGACGATGATGATGCGTCTATGTAGAGGTTAGTGGAGCTAGCAAAAATCCTAATGATGATGATTCTAAAAATATAAAAGAACAAGTATACGAAAAACAAGCTTAAGAAAATTCAAAAGGATGTTGTTGTCCACCTTATCAATGAGGTTAGGCAAGTGCTCTGCTAGTACAGTAAACCAATACCTGCAATGATATGTGGTTTAAAATGTCATACCCATTTTGGATTGTGTCAAAATAAGTAACAATTAAATAATAAAAGAGATTTTTCTGACATTGCAGCACATATATGACTTACTCAAGCTCCCTATGATCCGAGAGATCAATGATATTGGGTTCATACCTGTAGGCATTAAGTAGACTGCAATGTAAGAGACATCACCTTGCATGGTTTATTTATATCAACTGCACTATATTCGTGGTTCATGTTATGTGACTAGAGAAATAGTCAATAATTGTTGGCAGAAATGGGAACATACACAAAGTTATAATTGGTAAATGGTGATACTCAGGTTTCCTCATTTCTTGTCGAAGTATTGGATGTACATTTAGAATAAAAAGGAAGAAAACAGACTCATTGCTTTAAAGTAATCTGTTGAATTTTAATAACATGGAATTCCTCTAGAAGACTAGGAATTGATTTCATGGCATTAAGAGTTAAATATCAAATGTGAATTTATTAAGGTGTGGTGGATCTAGTAAAGGACTAGAAATTGGTCTCCAAACATGTTGCCTAAATCACCAACCCCTATGTTTATCCATTCCTATTCCCACTATACAAATTATAAGTAATTTTTTATTCAGATGGCTTTGTAGCAATTGGAACAAGATGCATAACTTTGCTTGAAAACTAAAATCTAAGAGAACATTGCTCATCTTCACAGCTTCTCTCTTTCCGACTGTTGCAGCTTTGAAATAGGAATGCCCGTCCACTTGCGGACTATTTCAGCAATGTCATTACCTATAACCTCTTCTCTTAGCATGGACTTCCCAAATATTTGAGATTCATCCAACTCCTTTTCTGTAGCTTCTAGTTGGCGTTGCAAAGACACAAGGCTCCCATACTTCAATTCTGCAGCACGATTGAGGTCGTAGTCACGTTCTACTTGCTAAATCTCTAGATTTACCCTGTCAATCTACAATATGAAATGACCAGTCAGTAAAGGGGCTGAACAATTCAAGTCAACTTGATTAAAACTAGTTAAAGTGGGTTAGCCGATTAGCCTTTTAAAATTGGAAAAATCCCTCAATTGAGATCTCTCAGTTGATACCTGGAGAAACTCAAAGCGATTGCTTGAAAACTCAATTGAATTGGTATAAACTTGAAAATTAAAAGTAAATGTCAACACATCGGATTACTAAAATTGACACACCGCATTAATCACTCCCGATGAAGAGTCTCAAACACGAGACCTCCGCTCTAATACCAATTTGATGCAGGACAATTAACCACTTGCTCTAAAAGCTCAAACTGATAGAGCATGAAAAATTAATCTCTTTATCTCATAACCCAGGCCCCAAATCTATGGGTTAGGTCCTCGGCCGAGCCCTCCTTGTGGGTCCTAAATCCATGGATTCTGCCCTACACGAGCCACCCACCTCACACGGGCCCCAAATCCATGGGTTATACAGGCCACCCACCTCGAGTGTGCCCCTGCATCCTACAAGCCAACTCACTCGAGCCCTGTGTGAAAATGCCCCCACATTAAGCTTTTAATTCAGATCAAACCAAATGAGTAGACAGGAAAAAGGGAAAAAAAAAAAAAAACTAGAGTGATATTCTTACTATTCCTAGGTCTTCCGTGCATGGACCGCCGACCAAAGTTATAATGCCAGCACCAGTACCAGGAAAAGCATGCTCCTAGCATACCAGTTGCTACACTCAGAGCAACACCTGTGCACCGGGCCCTGTTTCCATCTTCCACCGGCCACTGATTTGTCTGTAACTCATCCAAATGCTAGAAACAAAAATGAAATCAATTCCGACATATATATATATCTGCCTCTATGCAATCTTTTCCTGCCTATATCTCCAAAGAGGAAATCTACAATACACAAGTGAACTTTTTAGTAGTGATCCAGATCATTCGTCTAGTGGGCTACAGCATAATTAAGCAATGGCCCAAAAATATCCCCACCATCAAACAATCTTGGCAATCTAATTGCTGACCTGCAAAAGGATGGTTAAAGTTAGAATAATGCCCAACAATCCATATCCCCACCATCAAACAATCTTGGCAATCTAATTGCTGACCTGCAAAAGGATGGTTAAAGTTAGAATAATGCCCAACAATCCATGTGCAGTAAGAAGAGATCAAGTCCACCAATAAAATGGCTAAGATTGTTGGACGGAGAAGTCTTTATGTCCACACCCATCTAGCTCAGCCTGCATGACGAGCAATCTGCATAGCTGAAAAGTGAGCCCCTCGTGCATAATGCATCCTGAACTGAAACACTGTTGATTTAGTTGATTTACAAAACACTCCTAAGGGGGTCTGGACTAACCTTTTCTTGCATGGAAATGGATCTCCTGCAATTCTTTTAGTGGACTCTTTACAACGTTCCCTTTTTAAGTGATTTCTGTAACCGTGAAAGAAGAGGAGGATATTACGAATTTCAAGGATTACAAACCTTCGGCTATTGGAAAAATGTGTTGGAAATACCGGAAAGTAAAATAAAATGAAATAAATTATTTTCTTTCACCAAGCTGAATCACGTAAAATATATGTCGGCCCCCTTATCAAATTGTTGATGGGTTACAGACGAATTGCTTTCAGGATAAGACAAGCCTATTTGGATCCTATGTTTAGCAATAACAAAGGGTCCACCTAGGAATAATTTCAATGCACAGATTTCTGGCATAATTAAAATGAGAATGTGTTAATAATATTCTAAAATGGAGATGTAATACTTAGGATCTCATAGATGAGGAGAGATGTGAGTTTGAGATGATAAAATTTGGACCGAAATGGTCCAGTTTATATAGGCACCAGGGAGTGGACCATTGCTAGGTATCAATGGTTCAGAACGTTTGAAAAACATTTCTGACCGTTGATCATTAATTTCAACCATTTTCGGTCGTCGGATAGAAAGATTTGACCATTGGATTATCATGGCCCGTCCGTTTACAGACCGTTGTGGCTTTTAAAGCAGCGAGCCATTTTTAGAAACATCTAATCGTTTCAGAAACAGCTAATCATTTCAGATTAATGATCCGACCGTTCTCAGTCACTTATAAAACCCTGACTCATTTCAGACCCATCGCACCTAGGATCATACTAGACCATTCGTGCCGCGATCGCACCATCTCGCATAAGGTCGCAAGTGTACCAACTAGCGTCATTACAACTACACTGCTCACACCTACACTCATGCGTGTAACACTAAAACATGCAACACAAGCGTCACAATCTCCAAAGCTCCAAGTAAGAATACTGTACAAACATCCTCGTGTAAACCAGGATTTTCTTCTTTTCATTTATGACGTGGGATAAAAGCACACACTCCACTTTTCTACTCGAAATTCCCAAAAAGCATTTTGGTAGTAAAATCCTGAAAGTTTGAAATATTTGATTTTTTTCAAAAAACCACAAATCTCAACGTCAGCATCAGGTGATGCTGTAGCTAAACAGACATCCATTTCTACCCCACCCAAAAAAGAGGAGTCTCAGCCTATTAATTCTCCTACACCAAAGACTCCAAAGCCAGACGAAAGGTAGGCTTCATTGCCGGCTCTTGTCCCCCCGGATCTGGGTTGCAAAGGGCTGCAATGGAGTCCCGGAGTGATTAACGAGAGAGAGAGAGAGAGAGAGAGAGAGAGAGGAGATGAGCGGTTTTGAGTTAAAAAGGAATTCGAGAGGGAAATCGAGAGGAGGGGAGATGGAAAATGAAAGGGGAAAACAGGGACCCGGTTTGGCTAGTGACGCTAGTGGTCGGTGCTATGGGCCCACCATGATCTGTATTTTATCCACACTGTCCATCCATTTAAACATCATTTAAATGAGTGGGACACCGTGATTTTTGTGAGAAATCCACACTGTTGATCTTTTTTCTTAGATCATTTTAGGAAATGGGGCTAAAAATGAGCTAGATCCAATGCTCCAGTGGGCCGAAAATGTGAGAATTGAACATCCATAGTTGAAATATTCATGAGACTATAGAAGTTTTGAACAAGGATAATATTTTTGCTTTAAGTTCATCTCAATAGGAATAATGATGCTGTGAATGTGAATGGCATGTAAACATCACTGTCTACCCTAGGAGGTTTCAACCGTATGAATTTCCCTACCTGCTTGAGTCTTAGATCCTTCTCTTCTTCGTTTTTTCTCAAGTCTTATAATGAGCTAAATAAAAAAAAAAAAAAAAGAAGAGGATGGACCGAATAGATTTCTCACAAGCATTACGGTGGCCCCACCTAAGTTTCGAGTGCCTAAATTTCAGGCGGAAGGCTTTCGCAAGACGATGCGGATTGCGTACTACCCGGCCATCTCTGGTGGGGAATGGCAGGAATTTTGAGTGGCCACCGTACTGTATAGGTCATATCCACACCGTCAATTTTTATTTTTTTTAATATCATTTTAGGGTATAAGTCCAAAAGTGAGGCAGATCCAAGGCTCAAGTGGACTACATAATCGGGATTAAACTTTTACTGTTAAAAACTTGTTTGGGCCGCACAAGTTTTGGATGGAGCTGATATTTGTGTTTTCTCGTAGTATATGTCTACCTAACTTTATGAATAGGTTGGATGGAAAATAAACATGACAGTGGGCTCTAGAAAAGTTTCAACTGTAAGAATCATTATCACTGCTGCTTTCTATATTGTGGTCCACATGAGCCTTGGATATGCCTAATTTTTAGGCTTATAGCATGAAATGATATGAAAAAAATGAATGAACGGTGTGGATAATACTCATACATCATGGTGGCCACTCAAAGCTCTTGTAAGTTCGTTCTAGCTGGAGATGATCGGGGTAGGACACAATCCATGTCCTTCGCGGGTATTCCGCCTCAGGAAAGGGGAAGCGGATTGGCTGGTGTACCAATAGAGTTGGGCATCGGACCGAGTCGAATCGGATTGGGTCCAACTCGACTCGGTCCGAGTTCTGTATGGCTTGACCCAAACTCGATCTGATCCGGGACCGAGTCTAGGTCATCTGACTCGATCCGATCCTAACCCATATGTTGAGGGTCAAATATTGCATATCAGACCCAGTTGATTGCATAGATTTACACGCATGATACTGCTTAATGGCCTGATTAATCGTGTTTGTAATGCAGAGTGTATGTACGAGCCTGGACCGAAAAGGGTACTAAAAGCATGGATCTAATGGTCTGAAAGCACTAGAGCATGGGACGGACCCTAGGAGACCAAGATCGATAGATTTACACGCCAGGGATCCAAGAAAATTGAGAAATTGAAGCTTAAGTGGCCCAAAAGACGTCCAAAATGCAAGATTACAGGGTTCTCGCCATCCGATCAGATCAAAACTTCATACATGGCCTGAGGGTCATAAATTAACCGTACATGTAAATTTTCATCCATTGTATCACTGTGGAAGGGGCCCAACGGACAGATCAGCCCACAATTTACTGATCTGGGACCCACCTGATCTCTGGATACTCCTCATCTTCGGTCTCAACGCCTTAAATCATGAGAAGAACAAGATGGATGGTGTGGATTTCTCATAATCATCATACAGTGTACATAGTACACTTTTTGCACTAAGACTGCATGGCAACACGTCTTCTTCTCCAACTCAAACACGGACAGCGTACTCACGCCGTCCGCCGGTTCCATGCATTGGGGCCCAGTTTGCATCCAAATCATAAATCTGGACCGTCCATTGAATCCAGAGGGAGGGCGTGACCCTCACCTAGGTGGAATTTTCCGGAAAAGTAACGTGGATCGGATTTTAACAGTCTAAAAGCAGGACGGACGGTAGGGAGAAAAATCTATGGACAGCACCAACGGATGGCAAAAACCATACCTTCCTGACCAAAATTCTGAGGGGAATCTGGTGGATGGAGTGGATTTCCCAAAAGTTATCTTGAGTGGGCCCCACCAGTACATCAGCGTAAGCCGATTTACGCAGGCCCTGTTGTGCGCGTGACCAAAGTTCCGGGCCGCTTTTGCAACCGTGGCGAAGATCGGTCTGACCATATGAACGGCTCGAATCACTCCTGTGGTGTGGCCGATCAGAGATATGAAGACTGAACGAAGCAGATCGTCCGTTCATATCATTACACGACGTCAGAACAGGGACGTGCGTTCCTGGCTGCGTAAACTGATTCACGCAAGGAGCTATGCACATCTACAGCAGGACTCTCTCCACGCCTCCAAGTCCTGATAAAAGGGGAAAAGAAAGGGAGCTTGGGCATGGGAAGAGGCTGGAAAAGCTTTGGAGCTCTCGGTTTTGGGAGCAGGAGGATCTCAGTTTGGAGCTTCAAGGTGGAACGTAAGAGAGAGAGAAAGATAATAGTTTTTTTTCTTTTCTTTTTCTTTTTGTTTTGTTTTTGGTTTAAGAGATCCATCCCATTCATGTTGGGCTGAACCTCTTAGCTAGGGCTAAGAGGTGAAGCCTGTAGCGAGATGGGAGATCCTACTTTGTGCCTTTAATTTAAAATTTCATAAACTGAATTTGATTTAGTTGATTATTAAAGGAATATTTTTCGTAGTCTTTAATGGTCTGTTGTGACTGAAATTACAATGGGTTTCCAATGGCTTTGAGTATTTCTTTCCCCTTTTTATGTTTATGAAGTCAGGAAGCCCTGTTGTTCATCATTGTCCCATGGGCATGGTAGGATGACAGTACCCTTCTTGATCTCCATACATTGTTGGTTGGTTGGTAATTAGTTTAATTTTGTTGTTTACTTTGTCTCCTGAGCATGGTTTGGTGATGGAATCTATTCTAATTCATATGCCTTTCACCTCTTGAAAACTATATCAAAGGAAGTCCAGTTAATTTTCATGATTTCTGAAGTAGGCATAAGATCTCCCTGATCTCTACAAGTGGATCCTCTGAATCCCTAGTTTTCTTCCCCTGAATTGTTTAAAGTTTTAGATAATTATTCCACAATTATTCCTTAAATTCTATTTGATTTAGATTGCATCTTAGGCTAGTTCTATTTCTACCTAGTTTCAGGAAACGTACAAGTTTCAGTCCCTGTGGATTCGACCTCGGTCTTACCGAGTTTATTACTACATCACAACCCTATACTTGGGGAGTGAACAAGTTTTTGGCGCCGTTGCCGGGGAATGACAGTTACGATTCTTTGAAATTAATTAGTTTTAGAATTAGTTTGAGATTAGGATTTTATTAACTTTAGTTTTAGATTTTTATTTCTATTTGATTTTTAGAACTAACTTGTTTCCTGTTTCGTAGGATCCTGACATAAACTTCTAAATTGGTAATTCTTTCCTAAATTCTCTACTTTTTCTGTTTTTAGAATTAAGGTTTAAATCTTAGAAATTTTTTAATTCTAGTATCCTCTCATCTGTAGGAAATAGAAACTAGGTTATTTCTTAATTAACTTTCTACTTTCTAATCTTAGAATCTAATTTGTTTCCTAATTTATTTTTAGAATTTTTGTTTAGAAACTAACCTTCCTATTTTGTAGGCCTTTAAGATAGAAATCTCTAATTCGGTACACTCCTTCTCTACTTTCTATTTTTCAATTCTCTTTTAGTAATTTACTTTCTAGTATAGGACTTTCCTAGTTTATTTTAGAAGTTTCCACTTTCTTTTAAGAATACCTTCTTTTAGAAATTAATTTACTGTTATTTTTCTTTTAAAGGATCATTCTTCTCTTTTTAGAATCTAACTTATTTTTGTTTTATTTTGCAGGTTTTTAACTTAGGACTCCAATTTGCTAATTTCTTTCCAACTCTCTCTTTCTTTCTAGATTTTCTTTCCCTTTCTTAGGATTAGGTTTTTAATTGAGGGCTGCGAGTGTTTTCATGCCCAAGTGGGCCCGTGACGACACTCGACGTCTCTTGTCTGAAGGAGGATTGGTTGAGGGGTTGACTATCTATCGCAGGACTAGACACCGCTCAAAATTCCCTGAGTTAACTGAAGTTATGGCTGAAGACCAACCTCCTCTACTTCCACCCAGGGTGGAGGATACCCAAGATGAGAATGAGGTGCAACAGGCACCCCCGCCTCGTACTTTACGAGATTATCTACAACCGGCGGGAGTGAGTACGCCCCCATGTATGATTTTTCCTGAAAACACAGGACAAATGGACATCAAGCCGGGAGTTATCCAACTCCTTCCCAAATTCCATGGACTTGAATCAGAGAGTCCATATTTATATTTGAAAGAGTTCGATGAGATTATACCTACATTATGTTTTCCTAATGTATCTGAGGATACAATTAGGCTGAAACTCTTTCCTTTTTCCTTAAAAGAGAAAGCTAAGACGTGGTTACATTCACTACGTCCTACATCCATTGGCACATAGAACGACATGCAGAGGGAATTCATAAAAAAATTCTTCCCACATCATAAAACGATTACCCTCAGAAAAGCGATCATGAACTTTGCCCAAAAGGAAGATGAAACATTCTTCCAATGTTGGGAAAGGTTCAAAGATTTGGTCAGTTCTTGCCCACAACACGGATTTGAAACGTGGCGCATTACAATTTTTTTTTACGATGGACTGACATCTTCCATGCGCCAAATGGTCGAGATAATGTGTAATAGAGAGTTCATCAACAAAGATGTTGACGAGATATGGGATTACCTCGATAGTCTCGCTGAAAAAACACAATCATGGGACTATTACCCAATGGCGAACACCACGTTTAGGCCGACTCAATTAAAGGAGAAATGTGGATTATATCTCTTGAAAGAAGAGGATGATCTCAAGTGTAAAGTGACTACGCTTATAAGGAAAGTTGAGGCCATGGAAGGAAAGAAGGATAAGGTCAATGAAATTGTTTGCGGTATCTATGATTGTAACATTCACACAACTGAAAACTGTCCTACAATACCTGCCTTTCGAGGAGTGTTGAATGAACAAGCCAATGCCGTAAATAATTATCAAAGACCTTTTACTGGACTTAACTCCAACACATACAATCCTGGCTGGAAAAATCATCCAAACTTTAGTTGGAGGAATGGACAAACGGCGACTCCTCTAGGTTTCTTCAATCAAAATCCAAATCAAGTGAAACCTCAAGAGGAACCGGTTCAAAATCCCATACAAGAGCTGGCTCAGGCAATGCGGGGAATTACAGATTTTATGCAAAAGATAGACTCTCGTATGACGGTTATAGAAAAGGGGATGCTTCCTGCACAACCTCTCCCCAATCCTAAACCGCAATACGAGAGTAATGATCCCAGCTCTTCAAATCAAATGGGGCATGCTAAATCCATCACCACTCTTAGGAGTGGGAAGATCATTGATAAAACTCTTTCGGTTAAGCCCGAAAAGCCTCAAGAACCAGAAGAGGACAACAATGATGGATCCAGTGATGCCCATCCAGTGATGCCCCACAAAAAGTAGAACCGGAACTTCTAGAGAAGCCAGTTGCTCCATTCCCCCAACGGTTGGTTTCACCAAAACGTCTCTCTAACTCTCAGGATATCCTAGAGGTGTTGAAACAGGTGAAAGTCAACATTCCTCTACTTGATGTCGTTAAACAGATACCTTCATATGCCAAATTCCTGAAAGACTTATGCATGACCAAAAGACGGAAAATTATTCAAAAGAAAATCTTCTTGACTGAGAAAGTGAGTGCCATCCTGAAGTAAGACGTGCCGCAGAAATTCAAGGATCGCAGTAGCCCAACCATATCATGTGTAATCGGGAACCATCGAATTGATCACGCACTTCTTGACTTAGGAGCGAGCGTCAATCTGATTCCCTACTCGGTATATAAACAGTTAGGTTTGGGTGAATTAAAACTCACCTTAACCACACTGCAACTTGCTGATCGCTCTGTTCGTATACCAAGAGGGATAATTGAGGATGTGTTGGTCCAAGTTGATAGATTTTACTACTCTGTAGACTTTATCATCCTGGACACCGAACCCATCAATAACATGAGCACTCAGATTCCCGTCATTCTTGGTCGCCCATTCCTTGTCACGTCAAATGCAATTATCAATTGTAGGAATGGTATCATGACTATGTCTTTTGAAAATTTGACATTGGAGTCAAACATTTTTTTCAATAACTGCAGCAACTCAGAGGATGATGACGATTTCCACGACATTAACATGATTGACTCTTTCGTGGAAGATACGACACCGCTGACCTTATCCTCCGACCATCTGGAGACGTGCCTGACCCACTTCCATGATTTTGATGATGACATGATTAGGGAGACGTGTGCCTTGCTTGATACTACACCGGTACTTGAAGTTAACCGGTGGAGGCCACAATTTGAAGAATTGCCACAAACCGATGTAGTGCCTCTACCGTCTAACCTCAAGCCGCCGAAGCTTGACCTAAAACCTTTGCCCTCTGATTTGAAATATGCCTATTTAGGTCAAGATGAGACATACCTGGTGGTGATCTCTGCCCACCTGGAGAAAGAACAGGAGAGTATACTCATATCTACTCTCATTGAGCATAAAGGAGCCCTGGGATGGACGATAGCGGACCTCAAGGGAATCGATCCTTCGATTTGTACTCACCGCTATATCTTGAGGATAATGCAAAAACTGCTCGGCAACCACAACGTAGACTAAATCCAAACATGAAAGAAGTGGTTAAGGCCGAGGTTCTTAAACTATTGGATGTGGGTATTATATACCCTATATCTGATAGTCAATGGGTGAGTCCAACTCAAGTGGTCCCTAAGAAGTCCGGAATCACCATCGTAGCCAATGCTAATAATGAACTCGTGCCAACTAGAGTCACTACTGGTTGGAGAATGTGCATTGACTACAGGAAGTTGAATACCGTCACGAGGAAAGACCACTTTCCTTTACCATTCATTGATCAGATCCTGGAAAGGTTAGCTGGTCATTCTTATTACAGTTTTCTTGACAGGTATTCGGGATACAACCAGATAGAGATAGCCCCTGAAGACCAGGAAAAGACCACATTTACATGTCCCTACGGCACCTTTGCTTACCAAAGGATGCCATTCGGACTATGTAATGCCCCTGCCACCTTTCAGCGATGTATGCTTAGTATCTTTTCTGATATGGTGGGGCAATACCTAGAGGTCTTCATGGATGACTTCTCTGTTTACGATCCATCTTTCAGCAAGTGCTTGGAAAGTCTTAAATGTGTGTTGAAAAAATGTGAAGAAAAGAACTTGCTACTTAATTGGGAGAAGTGTCATTTCATGGTTCAGAAGGGAATTGTCCTTGGGCATATCATCTCGTCTAAGGGAATCGAGGTAGATAAGGCAAAAATCGATCTTATCTCTAACCTACCCCCACCCAAGAACATCAGAGACGTGCGATCCTTCTTAGGACACGTAGGATTTTACAGGTGATTCATAAAGGACTTTAGTCTTCTCTCTCGTCCTTTATGTAATCTTCTTCAAAAGGATGCTCCGTACGAGTGGACTGAGCAGTGCCAGGAAGCTTTCACCAAGCTTAAGGGCACGTTAACCACTGCACCTATCATGCAGCCACCCGACTGGAGCCTTCCTTTTGAGCTTATGTGCGACGCTTCTGATTATGCTCTTGGAGCGGTCCTAGGCCAGAGAAAAGATAGGCGGCCCCACGTCATTCATTACGCAAGTAGAACTTTAAATTCTGCCCAGGTAAACTACTCGACTACGGAAAAGGAACTCTTAGCTATAGTGTTCGCCTTGGACAAATTTAGGTCCTACTTGATCGGATCCAAAATCATTATCTATACAGATCATGCGGCACTTAAGTATCTTCTTTCTAAGAATGATTCTAAGCCCCGTTTGATACGATGGATCCTTCTACTCCAAGAATTTGATTTGAAAATTAAAGATAAAAAGGGAGTAGAGAACGTAGTGGCCGATCACCTTTCTCGCCTTAATACCTCTGATTCCCTTGAGGCGACTCATATCAACGACATGTTCCCTGATGAACAACTGTTCCGAGTCTCCCATTCACCTTGGTTCGCTGATATTGCTAATTATCTTGCTACAGGTGCCATACCGACACAATGGACTGCGCAAGATAAGAAGAAATTCTTCACCGAGGTTCGCAACTTTTTCTAGGATGATCCTTACTTATTTAAATATTGCCCAGACCAAATCCTAAGGAGATGTGTACCAGACGATGAGCATCAAAGCGTCATCTCCTTCTGTCACTCACAGGCCTGTGGTGGTCACTTTTCTGCTAAAAAGACCACGGCCAAGATTCTGCAGTGTGGCTTTTACTGGCCCACTACGTTTAGGGACACTCATGAGTTTTGCAAAGCTTGTGAGCGTTGCCAGAAATTGGGAGCATTGTCCCGTCGAAATATGATGCCTTTGAATCCCATCCTCATCATTGAAGTATTTGATTGCTGGGGCATCGATTTCATGGGACCATTCCCCCAATCATTTGAAAATCTATATATTTTGCTCGCCGTGGATTATGTCACTAAATGGGTCGAAGCGATTCCATGTCGAAAGAATGACCATCGCACGGTCATTAAATTCCTAAAAGAAAACATCCTTTCTCGATTCGGAACGCCTCGAGCCATCATTAGTGATGGGGGCTCACACTTTTGTAATAGACCATTCGAGAGCTTAATGAAGAAATACGGTATCTCTCATAAGGTGAGCACCCCATACCATCCACAGACAAGTGGACAAGCTGAGATTTCCAATAGGGAGATCAAACACATTTTGGAGAAAATGGTTAACCCAGATCGTAAGGATTGGTCAATCCGATTGACCGATGCCATATGGGCATACCGTACTGCCTTTAAAACCCCTATTGGAATGTCTCCCTTTAGACTTGTCTATGGGAAGGCTTGTCACTTGCCTGTGGAGTTGGAACATAAAGCATACTGGGCGATCAAAAATCTTAATTTCAATCTGGACAACGCTGGCTCGCTACGCAGACTTCAATTGAATGAACTTGAGGAAATCTGGAATGATGCGTACGATAATTCGAGAATTTACAAGGACAAGATGAAAGCATTTCATGACCAACACATTTTGTGAAAATCATTCACGCCTGGTCAGAAGGTCCTTTTGTACAATTCTCGATTACATCTCTTTCCGGGTAAGCTTCGATCTCGTTGGACCGGCCCTTACATTGTTGTCACTATTTTTCCGCATGGGGCCGTTGAGATAAGAGATCCCGACAATGGCAAGGAGTTTAAAGTCAATGGACATCGATTGAAACCATTTGTCGAGAAATTTGATTCAGAGGACATGTCCATGCCTTTGACTGATCCTGTTTACCAGGATTGATCTCCTAGTCTGATGGAGGTATAGGTAGGTTTCCTGTTTTCTTAGGACTAGAGTAGTTGCTTTATTTGTCTGGCTGAAGACGGTAAACTTAGCGCTCCTGGGAGGCAACCCAGCTCTTCATTTCATTAGTTAGTTAAATGTTTGTGGGTAACATTACTGCAAACCCTCACGAGACTACAACTCATCCACTAGGGGTAACCTAGGGGTTTAAAGGCTTGTTGCATACGCTAAATGCAATCGAGAGCACCTATGAAAGTGGTGTAGGTAGGATTTCATTTTTCTTCTATTCGTTTCTCTCTTGTGCTGACCCGCTCTTACGTAGATATCTTTGGAAAGCCTCTTGATTATTTCATCCAGGTATTATCTTTCCATCACTTCTCATTTACTTATTTTGTCCCATGTGCATCACATGCTTATTTCTTTTACATTGAGGACAATGTAGATTTTAGGTTGGGGGTGGGAGATTAGGTTTCCTAATCAGTATTTTCTTAGTCTTGAGCAGAAATGGTGAAATTTTTTAAATTTTTTTAGAATTTCATATGAATTCGAAGCGATTTTGACGGCCATCTTGGATTTAGAACTACAAGATGCGTGATGTTGGTACTTTATGACTCTTGGATTCAGTTATCTATCAAATTTCACAGCTAAGTTTGAATCGTTAATCCATTACTAGAAATTGTAAACATTGATTAAGACATGAATTCGCAGGACACATCTCGCGTGCATATTAAGGTTTCAGTTTGATATTGAAAGATTAACTTGGTAATCACTAAACATGAAAGGAACCAACTTGGAAAATTGAATGGATTGGGCGAACAGTCTTTACCATAGGTTTGCTCCCTATAGGTGAGGATTCGATTCCCCATGAATGATATGTGAAAAAGTTGGGTGTACAATCTTTATCTTAGGTTTGCTCCCTATAGGTGAGGATCTGATCCCTCTTCTTGGCGTTACTTCTAAGGAAAAAATCAAAAAATTAAAAGAATAAAAAGATAATATGTAAGCCAAGTTGAGTTATCGTGAATTCTCTTAGTTGTTACCAATGATATCCTTAAATATCGAGGTGAATCTTAATGTTGACAAGTCGAGATTAGACTATACATTTATAGATCTCAATGGTTAGAATTTTTCTAATTAATGGAATAATACTTTGAACTTGATTATGAAGTTTACCGTGCGCTGGAGTCTAGGAGAAAGTAATATCCAACAGTCATGAATCTAAAAATTCTCATATCTGGATTACTCTGCAAAAATCACTCGAGTTTATAAATTGTTCTGTAATTCTTAACTTATTTTTCGCATACTTTGCTCGGGACTAGCAAAATGCTGGTTGGGGGTTATGTTGAGGGTCAAATATTGCATATCAGACCCAGTTGATTGCATAGATTTACACGCATGATACCGCTTAATGGCCTGATTAATCGTGTTTGTAATGCAGAGTGTATGTACGAGCCTGGACCAAAAAGGGTACTAAAAGCATGGATCTAATGGTCTGAAAGCACCAGAGCATGGGACGGACCCTAGGAGACCAAGATCGACAGATTTGCACGCCAGGGATCCAAGAAAATTGAGAAATTGAAGCTTAAGTGGCCCAAAAGACGTCCAAAATGCAAGATTACAGGGTTCTCGCCATCCGATCAGCTCAAAACTTTATACATGGCCTGAGGGTCATAAATTAACCGTACACGTAAATTTTCATCCATTGTATCGCTGTGGAAGGGGCCCAACGGACAGATCAGCCCACAATTTACTGATCTGGGACCCACCTGATCTCTGGATACTCCTCATCTTCGGTCTCAACGCCTTAAATCATGAGAAGAACAAGATGGATGGTGTGGATTTCTCATAATCATCATACAGTGTACATAGTACACTTTTTGCACTAAGACTGCATGGCAACACGTCTTCTTCTCCAACTCAAACACGGACAGCGTACTCACGCCGTCCGCCGGTTCCATGCAGTGGGGCCCAGTTTGCATCGAAATCATAAATCTAGACCATCCATTGAATCCAGAGGGAGGGCGTGACCCTCACCTAGGTGGAATTTTCCGAAAAAGTAACGTGGATCGGATTTTAACAGTCTAAAAGCAGGACGGACGGTAGGGAGAAAAATCTATGGACCGCACCAACGGATGGCAAAAACCATACCTTCCTGACCGAAATTCTGAGGGGAATCTGGTGGATGGAGTGGATTTCCCAAAAGTTATCTTGAGTGGGCCCCACCAGTACATCAGCGTAAGCCGATTTACGCAGGCCCTGTTGTGCGCGCGACCAAAGTTCCGGGCCTTTTTTGCAACCGTGGCGAAGATCGGTTTAACCATATGAACGGCTCGAATCACTCCTGTGGTGTGGCCGATCAGAGATATGAAGACTGAACGAAGCAGATTGTCCGTTCATATCATTACACGGCGTCAGAACAGGGACGTGCGTTCCTGGCTGCGTAAATTGATTCACGCAAGGAGCTATGCACATCTACAGCAGGACTCTCTCCATGCCTCCAAGTCCTGATAAAAGGGGAAAAGAAAGGGAGCTTGGGCATGGGAAGAGGCTGGAAAAGCTTTGGAGCTCTCGGTTTTGGGAGCAGGAGGATCTCGGTTTGGAGCTTCAAGGTGGAACGTAAGAGAGAGAGAGAAAGATAGTAGTTTTTTTTCTTTTCTTTTTCTTTTTGTTTTGTTTTTGGTTTAAGAGATCCATCCCATTCATGTTGGGCTGAACCTCTTAGCTAGGGCTAAGAGGTGAAGCCTGTAGCAAGATGGGAGATCCTACTTTGTGCCTTTAATTTAAAAATTCATAAACTGAATTTGATTTAGTTGATTATTAAAGGAATATTTTTCGTAGTCTTTAATAGTCTGTTGTGACTGAAATTACAATGGGTTTCCAATGGCTTTGAGTATTTCTTTCCCCTTTTTATGTTTATGAAGTCAGGAAGCCCTGTTGTTCATCATTGTCCCATGGGCATGGTAGGATGACAGTACCCTTCTTGATCTCCATACATTATTGGTTGGTTGGTAATTAGTTTAATTCTATTGTTTACTTTGTCTCCTGGGCATGGTTTGGTGATGGAATCCATTCTAATTCATATACCTTTCACCTCTTGAAAACTATATCAAAGGAAGTCCAGTTAATTTTCATGATTTCTGAAGTAGGCATAAGATCTCCCTGATCTCTACAAGTGGATCCTTTGAATCCCTAGTTTTCTTCCCCTGAATTGTTTAAAGTTTTAGATAATTATTCCACAATTATTCCTTAAATTCTATTTGATTTAGATTGCATCTTAGGCTAGTTCTATTTCTACCTAGTTTCAGGAAACGTACAAGTTTCAGTCCCTGTGGATTCGACCTCGGTCTTACCGAGTTTATTACTACATCACAACCCTATACTTGGGGAGTGAACACCATACTAGCCTGAACCGATTCAAGTCCGACTCGGTCAGGAAAACTAAATCGGATCGAATTATGCCAGATTCAGATCGGTCCATTTTTCTTCAATAGCAACCACAAAAAATAAAGGAGCCACTACTTACGCCCACTCCTTTTGATTGCCCACACACCCATTTAAACTATTCAATATCCTAAGATGAAAAATGGGTGTATACAAATCAATCGAGGGTGGGTGTCGAAAACAAAACCCAAAAGCATTACTAAATACTAAGCTCTCAATGAAAATCATTTCCAAATAACTAAGACCGAAATCCAAAATAAAAGAAAAGTTGAATGATGGAAAGGCAATCCCTGTTCAAGAAAAACAATATTTTCATTAAAGAAATCCATATCAAGAAAAATCGAAAAACAGGACTACTGAAACTGGACAATGACAAAAAAAGAAAGAAAGCAAAAAAAAGTTGATACTTATAAGAGCCTAAAACCCATATCTAAATTGAAGAAAAAAAAAATAAAAAAAGACCCATTTAAATAAACTCCAGGAAATGGAAGAAAGGGGCTTCTTTTCTAATTTACTTCAACTCTTTTAGCCTCTACAGCAAAACCTAAAGCGGCGGTCAATACCATAAGAAATCCCACTGAAAGGCATATTAGAAGAACCTTCTTCTCCATCCTCTCTCTCTCTCTCTCTCTCTCTCTCTCTCTCTCTCTCTCAAGATTTCCAATGGAATTTTTATTTGCTTGAAGTGGGATTACGATGGGTGCTAAAAAGGAAATTCAAAGCATAAGGGAGGGTAGGGTAAAAGGTTTTATATATATATATATATAGTTAAGGGTAAAATAGTAATTATAGATTCGGTCCAGTCCGGTCCGAATCGGATTGGTTCCAAATGGATTGGATTTCGGTTCGGTGTGGTCTGATTTAACTTTGACTTGACCTTGACTGAATTAACGATCGAATCTGCCTGATCCTGCTCGAACCTGACTGATCTAGGTCGTCAGTTCGGCTCGAGTCGGGTCGAACGTGGTCAGATCTAGTCGGATCTAGTGGATCGGGTCAGGTTTGCCCAATTCTATGTACCACACACCACCGAACTAGTTGGTATGTTGACGTCACCAAGTTCTGCCCACCATGAGGTATATAACATATCCAAACCGCCCATCCATTTAGAGCTCGTTGCAATGCTTGACCAGAAAAATAAAACAGATACAAAGATCAATTGGACCACACTACAAAAAGTAATGCAGGGTTGAACGTCTACCTTTGAAAGCCTTTTGGGAGTCACAGAAGTTTTGGATCAATATGATATTTGTTTTTCCTCTTCATCCAGGTCTGTGTGACCTTATGAGCAGATTGGATGGAAAATAAACGTTATCGTGGACCCTATGAATGTTTTAACGATGAGAATTATTCTCCCACTTATATTTTTATTGTGGTCCACTTGAGGTTTAGATATGAATAATTTTTTGGATCATGCTTTAAAATGATCTTGCGAATTTTATGTGTAAAAACCCCCACAAGAAAAAACCATAGCATAAAGCAACAACGATCACTATAAAAATGATGAATACGAGAGACGGATGAATGTACAATTCAAAAAATCCTCATTTTCTCCTCTCCAAATCCTAGAAACAGTTACCTCGTTTTCTCCACTCTAAACCCTAGAAACATTTAAGCCCTGATTAGAATACCATAATCCCATAATTACAGCCACACACACACACACACACACACACACACACACACATATATATATATATCATAACATCCAGAATATGAAACTAATCACATAATTACACAAAATTGCATGCATCATCGATCTAAGTATTGATCGATTGAGCCCCACATGTTCAATTGCTTGACCATGCTCAAAAGTGTTCAGAGATTTTACAAGTATTTTCGAATATTATTAATCGATTGATCTGATAGTTTGATCGATCGAGACTATCCAAAACTGTCCAGAGACCAATCTATATAATTTGGGGTTCACTTGATTGATCGACCGGAGTGGAGATCAATCAAAATTTTGTTTCATGTATAGATTGAAGACATGCATCTGACAATAATCTCCACCATGGATTCAATCATTATGAATTATTTCTCTAAGCTCCATCTCTAATTGCCCCCATCATAGCTTTTACATCTTTGTTGCTTTTCATACACACTCCGTCTTCATCAACCTCTTGCCAGATCCAGAGAAGTCGAACCGAATCAAAACTTCTCTATAGGAACCACCTTAATATGTATGTCGATTGGATTTACACTCGTGTGGATCTTCTTAAAAGTGACACCGCCTCCCTCAAGCACGCGTTGGATAAAATGATGATGAACATCAATATATTTAGTTCTGGAATGGTAAATCGAATTCTTTGTCAAATTGATCGCGCTTTCATTGTCACAATTAACCGGCATGACCTCTTGTTGAAGCCCGAGTTCATTCATCATTCCACGCAACTAAACACCTTCCTTGAAAAGCCTCTATCACTGCTAGATACTCAGCTTCTATTGTGGAAAAAGTAACTACATACTAAAGCTTCAACATCCAATTGATTGCTTTACCCGTTAATTCAAATGAGTAACCGAAAGTCTACATTCTGTTGTCCACATTCCCTACGTAATATAAATCCACGTAACCTATAAGTTTTCCCTCTAATTTATGAAATATTAAGACGTGGTCCGTTGTACCTCAAAGATAACGAAGTAGTCATTTCGCTACCTCCCAATGTCGCTTAATAGGCTTGACATGTATCTGCTCACAACACCGATTGCATGTAAAATATTCAGTCTCTTAGAGACCATGGAATACATTAAACTGTTAACTGCGCTCCAATAGGGCACATGAGACAACCTTCTTTTCGTCATCTGTAATGGGACATTGTTTCGAAAAAACCTAAAGTAAGCATCATGGGGTGTGCTAATTAGCTTAGCCTTTTCCATCCCAAACTTCACTAATACATTCTCAAGATATTCCGCCTAAGATACCTGTAACCTGCTCCTCTCCCTATCTATGTGTATGTGTATATTGAAAATCTTCTTTGTAACTCCCAAATCTTTTATTTCGAATCTCCATGATAATTGAGTCTTTAATAGGTTTATTTCAAATATGCTATAACTGACGATTAGTATGTCATCAACATATAATACCAGTAAGATGAATTCTCCATCACTTAGTGTTTTAAAGTGGACATAATAATCATATTCATTCCTAGTAAACTGCTAACTCACTATGAAAGTATCGAACTTATTATACCACTAAATAGACGATCGTTTCAGGCTGTACGACGACCTCTTTAACCTGCAAACCTTATTCTCTAACCCCTTTCTTTGAGCTTCTAGGGTTGCTTTATGTAGATTCGCTCTTCTAATTTTTTATGTAGGAAAGCAATCTTATCATCCATCAATTCTAGTTCAAGGTTGTATTGAGCGACCAACACCAACTTAAACCTAATAAATACCTTCTTGATAACAAGTGCGAAGATCTTAATGAAGTCGACGCATTCTTTTTAAGCATATCTATTCACTACCAATCTTGCCTTGCATCTGTCCTATTTCTTTCGATAAATTTAGTTTCACCCAATCGCTTTACATCCAACAGGATACTCCACTAACTCCTACGTCTCATTCTTGTACAAAGAAACTATCTCGTTTTTCATCGCCATCATCCACTTCTCAGCATCTAGGTCATCCATTGCTTCATGGAAGGTAGACGGATCCCCCTAATTCGTAATGAGGGCAAATGCAATATTCAAATCATCTTTGTATCTCGGTGCTAATTTATGATCTTTATGTGGATTTCTCCTCAGATGTGGCTGCTCCACCTGCTCTTTTACCTCTTTCCACTAGTCGACTTTAACCTTTGACTTACTTTTTTTTTAAAAATTTCAATGTCAATTTTCGTTGACTTTCCCATCTTCTTGTGTTCATCCTTATGTAACAAGAAGTCCTCATCAAACCTAACATCATAACTAACCGTAATCTTTCGTGGAACCTGATTATATAGCCTATATCTCTTCACACCATCAACATAGCAAAAAAAAAGGTGTACTTTTTTACTCCTTGGTCTGGCTTATCTCTCTCAACTGGTGGTACATGAGAGTAAAGATCATAACCAAACACTCGTAGCCTTGAGTAGTTAGCATTATGAACACTCCACATTTCTTTTGAAAATTTACAATTTATCGGCTTAGACGGGGAGCAATTCACCAAATAACAAGTCATGTTAACAACCTTAGTCCATATCTCATTCCCTAACCCAGCGTTGCTCAACATGCTTCGAGCTCTCCAAGAGACTTTGATTCATTCGTTCCACTACAACATTCTCCTCTTGTATGTGCCTAATTGTGTTATGCTATATGATCCCATTATCTTTGAAAAACTTGTTAAATTCATTTGAAGTGAATTATGCATCGTTATCTATCCTTAATACTTTCAATTTTTGCCTAACAGTTTTTTTTATTGCCTTTTATACTTTAAAGATGACAAAAACATATGATTTATACCTCATAAAATATACTAAAACATATATAGAGTAGTCATCTATAAATGATACAAAGAATGATAACCCCCACCAAAAATTATGAGTGACGACCTCCATACATCAAAATGTACATAATCAAGCACCCCCCTACTAACATGTTTTCCTGACTTAAAATATAACCAAAACTATCTACCGTATATACAATGCTCGCGTATATTTAAATTAACACTTTTAAAAATGTGAATTAAGCATTGATGAGAAAGTACTTTCATACCGCGCTCGCTCATGTGGCCTATATATACATGCCATAAATATGCCGATGTTGACTCCACTACAGACGTTGCAACTCCACCCAATACGTTATTCCCAGTCAACTTGTAAAGGTTACCGCTTCACCGAGCTTTCATCACTGTAAGTGTCACTATTAACTTGACACCTAAATGCATCGAGAACTCCTAGGGATATCAGATTCTTTCTCAGCTTAGGAACATGTCAAACATCCGGATATGCTCCGTTCCATCAAACATCTTGATGTGCACCATTCTGATTCTAATAACCTTATAGGCGATGTCATTGCTCATAAACACTTGTCCACTATCGCACTGACTGTAACTAGTGAACCCATCTTGCTAAAAAGTCATATGATATAAGGCCTCGAATCCAAAATTCACTCATCGCTGAAATACCCAGATTTTAATGCAGTCATAACATCACCACCATCCACCTCCTTGTTAAATTCTGCTATGTTGGCCCCCTTCAGTGCTTCATCTAATTTATTCCCATTATGAGCTTTAGAATTCTAACAATCCTTCTTCATATGTTTGTCTTCTACAGTACCAGAATTTCATCTTCCCCTTGCCCTTAGACTTGAACTGTGATCATGAGTTTTCTTTCTCGTGCTTAGAATTCCTTCTCCTAGCTACCAACGCATCCGTAGATAAACTCACGTCGTTGTCCTTCGTTCTCAATATCTTCGATTAAAGGGTTGAAATGATAGTCTTGACATCAATAGTCTCTCTACCGTGGAACATAGTGTCTATAAAGCTATTGTAAAACTCTAAAAGAGAGTTCAATAGAATTAAGCTTGATCTTCCTCTCCAATCTTCACTTCCACACTCGTCAATTACAAACTATCTGATTAAACGTGTTGATGTAATCATCAATATCTGGCCCTTGTGCCATCTTCAGATTATAAAATTATTTTGTTAGATACAGACGATTCAACAATGATTTTTTTATGTACAAGCTATATAAATTCGTACAAAGTCTTGCAGTGATCTTTTGATCAAGGACATTGTAAAGGACGTTATCCATCAAACATAGTTAGACCAAGATTTTTGCCCCCTCATCCAATTCTTCCTACTCTCCATTGCTCATAAACGTTAGGCGCTTCTCTATATTAAGCAATGTATGTTACAACCTTTGCTGAACTATAAGACCTCTCATCTTCACATTCCATAGTTCAATGTTATTTTACTGGTGAACTTCTTCTCTATTTCATACTTCGCATTTGATCAATTATTTTTCATGTCTCAGATCTAAACTCAAATCCTCAACGTTAACTCTAATACCATTTGTTGGGGGACTGCAGAAGCAAACATCAAATTCAGATTATATGACAATAAGTAAACATAAACAAAGCATGCATAAGTACACACAAAAATATACGTGGAAAAAAACTATGGTACAAAGCGACAATAATCACTATAAAACTAATAAGTACAAGAGATGGATGAACTTATAATTCATAAAATCCTTATTTTCTCCTCTCCAAATCCTAAAACGCTTAAGCCTCGATTAGAATACCCTAGTACTACAATTACACCCATATATAGCATAACACCCAGAATAGGAAACTATCACGCAATTATGCAAAATTGTGTGCGCTATTGATCTAACTATTAATTGATCGAGTAGTTATCGATTGATCGAACCTCACATGTTTGATCATTCAAACATGCTTAAAAGTGTCTAGAGAGTTTACAAGTATTTCTGAATATTGTCAATCGATCGACTCAACAGTTTGAATGTTCGAGACAGTTCAAAACTATCTAGAGACCAATTTATATAATTCGGGGTTCATTCGATTGATCAATCAAAGAGGTCGATCGATCAAACCCCTGTTTCATGTACAGATCGAAGACATCTGACAACATAGTGTTGAGTTGTATTGGGTTGGCATGGGCTTGGAGCTCTTCACTCTTAGCTTTATTAATAAACATGTGAGAGGATTGTTGTGGTATAATCTTCAGAATCGTTTCCCATTATTTTCACTTTAATTAACCAGCCAATTAACAGACAGTTGTTTACATTTTATCATCACAATCACTCTCCATGATCTTTGCCTAATCAAGTAACCACCACGTGTAATGAAGAGTATCATCACTAGCTAGTCATACGATAGTACACATTACGTTAACCATGGCCTTTCATTTTCCACCACATGCTTGTACGAGAACTACTTGCTTAGATTCTTTTGATTGTGCGATATGTGTCCCATGGTGATAGTCATCTAGGCTTTCCACGATCTTTTTTCTATCAATCATCCTGGCTGCAAGGATCTCATCCTTATAATGGTGCTTCCACGTGTCAGCTTTTGGGCTGTCAGATTTCACGATGTTAGAACGGGTGCAAATACATGGAAAGCTCATTTTGACCTACTGTGCCAGGAGCAAGCAAATCCAATCCAACACTAAATACAATGGAAAGATTACCAAACTAATGTAGCGACTCAGACAGACTCAATCAATATCCTGAGTTATTTTTAACTTGGGGAGCGGTGGTGACTCATGGTGCTGAAATAGAGGTGCAAATGGGTCCAGTTGGGTCAACCAGAGAGGTCATTAGACCCAGACCAACCATTAAGGGTTACGGGTCCAAAACTTAGAACCATGGGGTAGATTTGGGTGTAAAAGTTCGACTTAAATTAATAAACAGGTCAGGTTGGTTCTTCTTAAAATCAACCCAATCTTCTTAGACCCAGTTTTTAAAAGGTTCCAATTTGAGCCATTCTAAAATACACCTGGCCCAGACCTGACCCAGATGAATACATAACGAAGAAAAAAATAGTTAATTAAATGTGTTTTTGTTTCTTCTAACAGTCTTGACCATTCACATTGTGGATCCCTTTGTTGATGGAGAATATGACAAAAGATCACACTAACATGACTACCCTAATAATCTAATCTTACCCATTGAATTTGAGTTGCTCGTCATTTTATTCTTTACCATCAAAACTAATAGCCACAACTAATTGGATTGTTTGAAATATTATTTGTCTGAAAATTAAATTGTAACATCTAGACCTGACATAGACCTGACCCAATCCCGACCCATGTGATAAATAGTTTTGAGTTTTGGGTTCTCATATATATGCCCATACCCGACCCCTTAAATAAATGGGTCAGCTATGTAGACCAGACCAGAATTTTAATGGGTTGGGTCCGGGTCCAATGCTCTTAACTATACTCCTAAATACTTCAAATCAGGGGCTGCATCCGTCCTGACCCATGTGCACCTCTATGCTGAGATGGAACTTGACAGAACTTGAGTCAAGTCAGATAAGCTGCATCTGACACGGATGAATCTAAAATCCATGGGAGCGGCTTGAATTTTTATAGTGTCCATTGGGGGCAGCACTCTGGTCAGGTGGGCCCCATTATCAGTCATCGAATCATTCATCTGGTGAGCCTAACCGTGGGTAGAGGATGGGCGGATGATATCCGCCCTCGATAAGGTTAGACTCATCTAACCTGTTCATAAGGTTACACAGACGTGAATAAGGGGGTTGTTCCAAAACTTCTAGGTGGCCCCCAGAAATTTTTAACGATAGGTATTCAATTCCTACTGTTTCCTATGGTGTGGTCTACTTGAGTTTTGGACCTGCCTAATTTTTGGGTTTGTGCCTTAAAATCAGCCGGCATAATGGATGGATGATGTGGATAAGTCACATACATCATGGTGGGGCCAAATTTATTTCGCAACTGTTCTGGATTGTAGCCTTAAAAAAGCAGGTATAAACGTCAGCGGGAAGTAACTTAGGTATGTAATTATTACCTATTTATAAGATATTTATTGCCTATATGAAAAATCAGACCACCCCTAAATGAATTTGCAAATGGTCTCCTGCGAACCATCCGCAGGATATCTTGGTGCACGCAATTCCCACCGCAAGAGACCTTTGTGCGGGCGCAGATTGGCTACTGACAATTGAGTAGCGAGACTACTACTGAATTTGTAGCCCCACCATGATATATGTTTTGTAACCACGCCATCCATCCATCTGGATAGATCATTTTAGGGTAAGATCCAAAGAACGAGTCACATCCAAAGCTGCAGTGGACCCCACCAAAGAAAACAGTGGGGAGAGTGATGCCACCGTTAAAAACTTCTAAAGGCCACAAAAAGTTTTCGATCAAGCTTATATTTGTATTTTCCCTTCTTTAATGTCTTTGTTAACTTTTGAACAGATTGGATTTCAATAATATCAAGATCAAGAGATACTATTTTCAAGATGTACTTTTGGAAATAAGTTTGTTATTTGTTATCAACATTTGTCAAATGCACATTTTCAATATAATGTAACTGACCTACTATACACACACACACACACACACACACACATATATATATATATATATAGAGAGAGAGAGAGAGAGAGAGAGAGAGAGAGAGAGAGAGAGAGAGAGTTGTGAAAAAAAAGTAGGTCCCTTTTGGTGGTCAGAAGCACAAGACAGTTTCACCTTAGACTACTTAAATGCCACGAGAGTGTAAAAAATAGATCCCTTTTGGTGGAGATAGGCACGAGACACAACTTCACCCTAAATTACATAAATGCCATTTTACAAGTGCTATTAAGAAGGAAAAGAAACTATTGTAGAGGTCTCCTTTGATCGGGAGAAGACTGTCTATTTTTTTATTTTTGGAAAAACTGCAATTGCAACTAGACCCTCCCATATCCTTTCTTATTACATACATTAATTGCTATAAAACATGGAGAATGTGCAATTCTTTTGCCCACATAAATTCTAAGTTACCCAAGTGCCCCTACCAATTGCTTAGAGCCCTTCCTGTGTCCTTTCTTATTACATGTTTCAATTGTTATGACTATCTAATTATTTGTTATTACTTGCCCTAGCAATACTTGCCATGCAAACACTACATATGTGGTTTTCTACGTCTTTTTCATCAAAACATAACTAAACTAAATTATTGTTTATCATGGGTTATTCAAGATAACATTTGCTGTTACGAGGTTCAAATTACTTGAAATAAAATACACCCCCAAAAAAAAACAAAAAAACAAAAAAACAAAAGAGCATGAAAATGCTCCTCTCTTTTTTTCACTTGTAGTGCACCTGGCAATTTACATAGCAACATATGCTATGGTCTCACAATATTAACAACAAATTTCATTTCCAATTCCTATTTATATGAAATGGCATAGGAATTGGAAAATGCAATTACTTGAAAGGCATAGGTATATGAAATAAATTACAAAAAAAAGGGGGCAAGTAAATGATTTTTTCCACTGGTAGTATTCCTGACAATTTGCTTTGGTCTCACAAGTATATATATATATATATATATATATATATCTCTAACATTTCTTCTAATTCCTATGCATATAAACAAATTTTACACCATTACAACTAACCATATACTCCGAAGATGCATTAGCCATATAGATTGTTTGGTCGCAGATGAGAGCTATTGCGGGAGTGGCCTATGTACTTTTCCTGCATGCATCAATTGTCACATGAATAAACTATAAATAGAGAATGACATGTATAGGACGTTGACGCTGTTCTTAAGGTGCATTCCACCTTTTAAATGACTTGACTCGATCAGAAAACAATACATGAATGAGCATTATTAGTATATTTAATACAACCCAACTAACCTTTGCCAAAAACCTGCCTGTTTAGAGTTATGAACACCAATTCCTGCACCAAAACAGCCCAAAAGATACATGTTAGAAAAAGCAAGTCCTGCAAAAACGTAACATGTCCATGCACAAACATGTACAACAGTCAATGGGCCGGACTAGGCCCAAGCTGAGCCAAAGAAGCACAACTTGAAGGGCCAAGCCAGTTCAAAATTTGGGCCAAATCAATGCAGGCTATACAAATTTTTTAAAAAAATAAAAATAAAAATAAAATAAAATACATGTTATTTAATGCTCAAAATTAAGGGGAAAAAAATGCAACAAGAGAAAATTGCAAATATAAATGACTCAAAGAGAAAAGGTATAGGAAATGGAAGAAAAACAATAGAGCAGCTAGAAATATCCTTATTAGCTCTCTGCACAAAGATTTGATCCCCATGTACGAAATCTAAAGAATGCTAAAGGAAATTTGGGATGCCCTGATCGAGTCTTATTCCAAAATATCAGATGCCAAGATTCCAACGATGCAAATGGAATTCGGCTATAGGATACCAGTTGGATGCCCCATCAAGGACCACATTAGAAATATGAAATAGATGATGATGGAGTTGCGGAATGTAGGCTGTTACTTAACAAACATTAGAAAATCATAACTATGTTTCGATTTGTGCCAGATTCTTGATCCCACATCAAAGACATTTTAAATCACAATGAAGCAATTCAAACTTTTAAATATTTAGCCCATTATCTAAAACAAGAGGATACAACTTACCAGAAAATAGAAAATTATAGCGATATTTAAATCTCTGCTAGACTCTTTAGTCCCACATCAAAGATATTTTAAAACACAACAAAACAATTTAGACTATTAAATACTTAGCCCATCATCTAGAACATAAAGTTGAGTCAAAAGCTTCTCAATTTGGATGTAGTGTGGTTTCTGCTGTTGAAAGTCAAAAGAGGATATTTGATTAAAGAAAAGGTTTTAAAGAACGACAGAAAGACTACTATTAATAATCAATCCAATCCACCATATTGTTTGCTTCTTCTTCTTCTTTTTTTTCTCACCCATTTGTACTTGTTTTCATCAATATTCATATCCGCATGTGCTAGTAATACTCAATAGTAAAGAAGAGCAAATAGAGAGTTGTTGGATTGAATGCTCGCCTTATAGTCAAGTATCCCTTGGTGGTTAACTTTGTATGGGTATGTGACATAATACTCCACAATTGGAGAGCATGACAGAATGCGCATCAACATATATTAAATAGGAAATTAGAAATTAGACCAACTTAACTTAGACCCAATACAAAACCAAGCCATGGATATATGAGTTTCGTCTGGATGCTCTTGTTGCAAACCCAAGAAAGACCCGACTTGACTTTTTGTCTAACTCAGATCTGAACTCCAGATCCAGGGGTTGCTATCTAGACCAGATTGAACTACTCTCAACCTGATCTAACTTGATCATAGTGATGGTAGAGGTGCAATTACGTTGCTTTCAAGTGGAATGGAAGGAAACATCATGCAATTTGTTTGCTACATTCCAGTGAATGCTATAATATATTTGCTAGTATTGTGACATTTCTTCTTGATTAAATCAAACAATTCACAATCAAACACAAGCACACATGAACTACTTCATTGAGCACCTGCACATTAACTCCATCAGGCTTGTCTGCATGATTGCTTCCCCCAACAGCTGCTCCTTTACTCTTCTTATGGGAGTCGATACTAGTGCTAGCATTCATAGTTAGAGAATAACCACTACTTTTTGATGAACTTGCTTTCAACTCTCAGCCTTTCTTAGAACTCCTTCTTTACTCTTCTTTTGGGAGTCGATACTAATGCTAGTATTCACAGGTCAAGAATTACCAGTCCCTTTCAATGAACGTGCTTTCAACTTTGAGATTTTCTTAGAATCTCCTTCTTTACTCTTCTTTTGAGACTCGATACTTGTGCTGGTAGTTATAGGTTGAGAATTACTACTCCCTTTCAATGAACTTGCTTTTGACTTTGAGCTTTTCTTAGAATCTCTGTACATTCAAAAACAAAGAGCCACCAACAGAACTGAAATCATTGCGAATTGCAGCATTTGAAAGCACATACATTTCAAATTCATTGCATTAAAGCTTTCTTGCATGCCCTGACTCTCTCTCTCTCTCTCTCTCTCTCTGGGCCCACATGAAGCCATAGTCGGATGATATCAAGGCCATGCTAAAAATGTCAAACTAAGACAATGATTCTGACCATACTGAGTGTGGACCATTGACTGTTATTGCTTTCATTCGTTCATTTAATGTCACCAGTCAATCATTGGTATCATCTTTCCATCATGATTTGAACCTTGGCCCATACACACTAGTTCCCAGCAACATGGTTTATCCCAGAAATGGACGGTTGTGATTGTCCAACCATGGATGCATGTGGGTCTCATTCAGAGACACGTGGGGGGAGCAAGCAATGCAGGGATGCAAAATGAATTCTGTTTTCTGAGAAGAGTGGCATATCACCATTTCCGAAAACAACAGCATCTCGTTAATTCATGTCAAAACCATAAAAAATTAGTCAAAACAAACAAACAGAAACCCTAAAAACTGTTATTGGCTGTATGCAATACATGGATAAAACATGTTAAAACCTATTGCTTGTATCATATGTACAAAAGTGGGTTCAGTGCAAACTATAGAGTTATCAATACTTTTCGCCTTCAATCCTTATCTATTGTTGGGCATTATGCGTTAATGGGATTGCAATGAGTAGCAATGAAAAATGAAAAATCTGAACAACTTCAATACAA
Source organism: Magnolia sinica (assembly GCF_029962835.1). NCBI lineage: Eukaryota > Viridiplantae > Streptophyta > Magnoliopsida > Magnoliales > Magnoliaceae > Magnolia > Magnolia sinica. Next base: position 37,907,242 of record NC_080576.1, read on the forward strand.
AAAGAACAACTCAAATGTTGCTTCACCTCAAAACTGTGGCTGAATCACCATGTTCCTCCCCAAGATTGAGCGAAGCTAAGTTACTTGATAATTCCTCTATGGGATTAGTTCTTTTGGGATTCTTAAGATGTAAAATCTCATCCCTACAATAAAATAAACAATTTTACGAGAGTATTCGCAAAAATGCAAGACAGTAATGGCATTGCATCGAAAGGTCCCCGCAAGTGAAATTCAGCCTATTTTGACCTCAAATACATTTATGATTTAATAATGGAAGGGAAAAATTAAATATACGTATTAGTATAATTCTAGTCATTTTGGTATCCAGCATGTTCAATGATCATCATAGCCTTGTCCATGCTATTTGGGTTTGGCTTAATGAATCCAGAAATGTGTATCTGTGCCATTTGGGTGAAAGCATTAAGATATGAAAATAAGCAAAATCAAACACCAGCACATGGCTGCAATTAACTTGGTTGTAGAGTCAGCTGGGTAATTTTTGTCTGCCAAAAGGTGTGGTGTTTCAGCAATAATCTCAAAATCAAGTGCATCATGGTAATTCATGGTGAAACCATTGAAATTATAGTTGGTAACCATGTAGTGAAAACCATAAAATAGATTAGCATCTAAAAATATAGACAGGAGAGCAAATGAAAACAATCTTACTAACCTTAGACGATTACTGACATGTTTAGGACCATGACCTCCAACCCCTGCAATAAAATGCCCGTCGGGCGCAACAACTTTTGCTTTATTGTTTGTTTCAGGCTTCAACTGAGTAGAGGCACTCATTGGTTGACCACCAATACTTCGCACAGAACCTGCTTTTGTCCTGAAGCTATTCTTGGAATCTCTGTTCTCACAGTTTTTGTTAATAGGATTATGTTAAGATGTAGCCACCATGAATAAGCAAAACTTCCAACATAAGATGAAATTCAAAGAAGAAATGCAGGGAACTGATTGTTGGTAAATACACAACTTTCTGACATGCAGTACTCTGTTTGTTTGGGACCATGTTTCAGCTATCCAGAATGTGGATCTGATGGGCACACCCACGGATGTTGATGCCCCAAAAGTCACAACAGTTACAAGATCCTAATACTATAATTATTGTACGACAAACGGCCACATTCAAATGGAATGAAGTCCAAAGATTTAAGAGTTAGTATCTTCCAATCTGCATGATATCTGGGACATCTATGGTATGGAGAGATAGAACATCCGGATAACACGATTATGGATTGCACATGATGCGGACATCAATGGTGCACCCTTTAGAGTGTACCAGAGGAGGAGGCGTCTCCGACAGAGTACCGGAGCGGAGGAGTTAATGTGGATGGACGTTGGGTCCATCGGACCCATTTTCTGATGCGCTACGAGTGCAGGAGCGGCATGACCGCACCCTGACCATAGATCCATGGATCGGATTTCACACCCTACCACACGGGTGTTTTAGTTTTATGTGTTTTTGTTTTTTTCCCTTGTTTCAGGTGCTTATTGCATTTTCTTTATTTTTTTGTTTTTTTATTATTTTTCTTGTTTTCAGAGACTTCAGTGCACTTTTACTTTTTCCATAGCTTATATATACGTTGTGAGAAATCCTATTTTCATTATTATTGAATGAATAGAAATTCGTCTCTTTTCTTCCTCTTTATTTAAGAGATTAGAGTTTCAAGATTGGCCCTTGGGTGTTGAGGATTCCACCCTGATTTCAGGTTTCTTTTTTTTTAGATCTTTGAGGTGCAAGAAAATGTAAGAATCGTCCTCCTTTCTTTTGATGATAAAAGAGCCCGTACTTTCTTCATCTCGAACCCTTCATTCTTCACCCTTTTCGTTCCTCTCTGGATACCCATTTTCTAGTTTGAACGGAAAAGAGGGATACTTAGTCAGTAGAATCAAATCCAAACTTGACCGTGGACTACCTAATGCCAGATCTGGGATATCCTCATATCCCTAGATCCTCCCTTTTTACTGTTTACGCGATTTTATGCTAAGGGGCATGATCCTGACGGAATGACCTCATTTTCGTGTTGAAATTTACATATTCCCTTTGATTGGAAAGGGTTAGTTGATTTGTGTATTTACTTGAACATTCTTTAACTTGATTATACATGCATCTAGGATTAGGTCATCACATGTCCCTGCATCAGTACATGTTCCCAACTCTTCTTTTAAGGGACAAAGTGATGTAGGACCGATGCATGAACTGAGTAACATGTGAGATCAAATAGCCGAATTAAGATATTTAATTAAAAAAACACAAACATCACTATAATCATCACAAATATCATGAAAATTTAAATTTTAAAAAAAAAAAAAAAAAAAAAAAAAAAAAAAACACCATGCATAATCCTAGCCTAAGCTACTAATATCGTAACTCAAGATCATTAAAATAAAAAGAAACTAGGATCTAATGGATGTAGGGACATCTAATTAGAATAGGATATAGTCTAATTTCAAAATAAGAAACCTAATACAGCCTAGGGTGAAAATTAGGGTTCTAGTAATTTGAAAAAGTAGGAAATTTAGGTTTAGGGTTAGGGTTTCGGGGATGGAAGAAGGGGGTTTTGATATAATGATGGTGAGAAACCAAAAGGAGCAGGTGGGTTTCATACCTATGGTCGTACGGTCACACGTGTGGCATGGGAGGATGGGTTTAGGTCGGTTAGAGTTTGGATTGGGGATGGGTATGGAAAAGTTGGGTTTGCGAGAAGACGAAGATTTGTGATGGGAAAATTAAGAATCTGAAGAAAATACCTGGATATGGAAGAAATAAGAAGATGGTGTGAGGATAGATGGAGACCTCGCACCTCTATTGATGAAGATTAGCCTCACACCAATCTTCATTCCAAATCGCATGGAAGTATCTTCAAATCGCATAAAGATGAGAAAATAAAGCAAGAGCTTTTCTCTTTTTCTTTTTCTTTTTTTCTCTTTTTTTTTTTAAAAAAATAAAAAATAAAAAAACTTTAATCATGAAATTCAATGTAGAGAGGTCACACGCCCTCCTCTTTTTATAGATCTAAGAAGTTTCAAAATTTACAAAAATCCCCCCGTGTTATGAACTTTAACGAAAATAACACTAGTCTAAATAAAATCAACTAAAACACTCATAATGTGTCCAAATATAAAATAATCAAAAACTAAATCCTAAAATATGATAAAGTCTAAAATTGATGTGGACTATCAATAATCGATGGCCCGATAATGTGATCCGTGCGATCCAATGGCTCGATCGTCGCGTCCCTCCAATCCAACGGTCTGGATCACTCCATAAAGCAACATATGTGCATCCAGTGTGGGGTCTTCCAGATGCTCGCACATGCACGTGGGGTCTTCATCACAATTACGGGTACTCGCCTAGCCACAGGAAAATCGGCGCAGCCCGCCTCCTCCTCTGATACGTACATAAGGGTATACGTGACGTGATGTCCTCATCACAAAAAGCATATAAACAATTCTCAAATGTAGAATAACAACCTACCTTAACCGTTGGGCTGAACCACCATGTGCATTGCCAAGATTGAGAGAAGCAAAACTTCTTGATAAGTCCTCCCCAAGCATGTCAGGACAGATGACTGCTTCGGCCAAACTCACATCATCCTTGGCATTAAAGAAGCATCCTCGCTGCTTCGCATCAAGGACAATTTCCTTCCAGATAGTACCACTATCAATTAAAGTCCGCGCATTCCCCAAAATCCAAAGGCAGTGCCTACAATTTAAAAAAAAAAGAAAAAAAGAAAAAAAGAAAAAAGAAGATGTAGTACATAAGTGACCTCTATGTTGCATTTGGATGTACAATTGAGCTGGATTCCAATGATTAAATTGCTACAAGCTGAAGTGAATGGTAACATTTTTTTTTAAAATTAGAAATATATTTTTCCTACTTTGCTTGCACACCCTTTGGGGCCCACGTCTAATGAATTGGGCCTAGGGAAATACTGGGCGGGACCATGTTGGAATGTGAGTGATGTCAATGTGAGCCCTTAAAAGAGCCCAATAAAAAGATGAAGGTTGACACCAGGTGGGTAGCTGCTTGTAAAACTTCTGCCAATCTGGAAGAAAGGCTTAAGGGCCTCTTTGGTAGACATAAAAATGAGTAAATCTCATTTTAGTTAATCATAATCATGTATTAGAAATCACAGTTCTTTTCATTAAGGATTAAAAATAATCTTGATAACCAAAAATCATGATCTCTAATACATAATTATGATTAAATAAAATGAAATGAACTCATTTTTAGGCGTCTACCAAAAAGGCCCTAAGATGTTGACAAACAATCACGATGATTTCAGTTGATATTTTCCCACTTAAACTTAATTTTATCTCGAACTCCCCACTCTAGATAAGGTAAAGATTAACTATACTTAGGACATTCTGCTTTGTAGAAACTTAATAATCATAATATAAGTCAGTAGTATATCCAAAGTCCAAACAAGCTTAATAAAAGGACTTATAAGTGCAAGTAAGATAAGCATACCTGGCCCTGGTCAAAGCCACATTTGTCCGTTGAGTCTTGGAAAGGAAGCCTACTTTTCCTTCACTGTTTGATCTGACAGTAGAAATTATGATCACATCCTCTTCACCACCTTGAAACCCGTCGATGGACTTGACATTCACAACAAAGTCCTCATGTGTTTCATATGTTTTTCCAATTCTTTCTTGAATTGCGACAATTTGAGCTGTATAGGGTGACACGACACCAACACTAACCCTCTGACGCAAAGCAACGTATTCTGTAAAAGAAAAATCAAAGCCAAACCATTCATGACATTACTAAAGAAATGAAAAATGCATCCTTAAGAGTGCCAAAGAATTACTCAATGCATGAGCAAATGCATAGCCATTAACCAAATTGTGGTTGACATCCCACAACCAAAAGTAAAATGTATGCAATATGTATAGCTAATGACAAGTATATAATTCCTTCATCTGTCGCTTATCCTGAACAGGATGCTATTTGCACATGTCCAGGTCATGCAACTTCCCATACAGGCACGAGGGAGGAGTGCACTAGATCCAGTTCTCTCATCGTATAGCCAGAGATTAAAGCATTTCAACTGTCCCTATTTCCTCAATGATTATAATGAGGAGGTCAAGCCACACATGATTGAAATCTCAAAGATTAAAAAGGGGCACCCAGTTACCGAATGTGACCAAGGAATCAGAAGTAACGATCACTAGACTGTGACTACAATCTCTAAAAAGATGATCTAAATATCATTTTGAAAAGCATATATGCAGAAGGAGGGTCCCACCTTCTAGATGACCTGGCCCAAAATCCAGCTGGCACACTTGGTGGGCCACACATGTAATAAAAAATTCCATAAAATAAATGATACATCAAACACAAACATAACAGAAGCGAATTTGCATATTCATAACCCGCAAGATGAAATATTTCCTATTAAAATCAAACTGCAGAGGATAATAATCAACTGATTTCAATAGCACATACCTTTGAAAAGGTTTCTCAATATCTGCAAAACTGCAGCCACCTCAAACATATTCTTTAGACTATGACCTTCATCGACCATCTCCCTTCCATCGTCAATATCAATAAATGAATATGAACCGTACATACGTTGTGAAAGGTACCTCCTTTCATGATCTTTATGCTTGATGCTTGGAGCATCAGAAATCTTTTTCCCATAAAACTTGGCATTTGGGAAAGTATTAATGGAAGGATGCATTCGGTACTGCACGTTGAGAAGGTGCTTCGGATGTCCCAATGAACTCAACCTCTCAAAGAGGCTTCTTCCAAAGCCAGCTTCCTCAGAAACCTAAAAGAGTGTAAAATATTTTTTTTAAAAAAATACAAAGAAAAATTATATCAGCAACAAAAGTATGTCATGAGGAACTATCAATACAAAAGAAGACTTTTTGGGTGTGGACCATCCACTACAGGGCTCATCAGATCAGCAGTCTCAAACACCCAACCATTGGCCCACTTGTACAGAAGACGTAATATGCAAATAAGACCCAACAGAGGACCAAATACAAACCTTGCTTTTAACAAATGCAGGCAATTGGCACTCGTCACCAATAAGAATAGCATGCCGTATACCCGGTAGTTGTAATGGAATCAACGACTCGCATTCTTTCAACTGAGCAGCTTCATCGATAACCACCAGCTCAAACGGTTCATTCTCTTTAAAATGCAATGAAGATGAACTAGAAGCCGTGCAAAAAATGAGGGTAGCACTTTTCAAGCAAAATTTTCGAATCAAATCTTTTTCAAGAAATTGGGGAATCTGAAAATTTTCCTTAAGATCTCTTAGAACACGAAGACAGTCATTTCGGGCCTTGCAAAAATCGTTGTCTCCTTCATGCTGATTGAATAGTTTCTTGAGCTTCTTGCCACTGACATTTTCCACATGTAACAAGCTTTCAAAAGATTCAATCAACTTGAAAGCTGAAACCATTTTTTTGAAGTTATCTTTTGAAAGTGAAGATGAAGGTAAGTGAGTACAAAAGCTTCTTATACAATTCTTCAATGACTTCGCAGTGGCACAAAAACGGCTCCTGACAAACTCCTGAAACGTCAAGGTATCCCGACCTATCTCATCCTCCTTTGCCTTCTCATTTTTCAAATAGATTTCATAATGTGGAACACAATCTTCAAGAAATTGTATCACTGATACTAGCTTATGTCTCCACCCTGATAGTAGTGCAAAGCACTCCAAAAGTCTATCAATGCGGTTATTGAGAAAAATGTCTTCAAGATCATCAGTAATGTTCATCCGTTCCTTATTTCCCATTAAAACTATGTCTCCCAATGGGCATAGGTCAGCAGTACATGGCTCTCTCAACGCCCTCAGGAGACGCGAGGCCACTTCTAAGAGTGCGACATTCGTCGGTGTACACGTAACTGTTCTGCATTTCAATGCTAGAAGTGCCTGTAGCATTTTACTGACTGTATTAGTCTTTCCGGTCCCTGGTGGGCCCCATATTAGTTGAATCGAATTCCTATGCTTGCATTGCTTTGCTGCGATAGAACTCAATACAGCTCTGATCTGTGACTCATTGAGATCAAATGAGCATAAACATGTTCGCATTTTTTGCAACAGATCTTGGGTTTTCCGTCCAGATTCTCCAGATGAACATTTTATGCAACTTCTCCCAACCTGTGTAAAGAACAAAACACAGAAACAGGTTAATCACTGAAGTGAAGCTTCTGGGTGACATGAAAATGGAAAATGACATGGATAACTTTCTATTGTTCTTCTTCTTTAGAGAAAAAGTATCGGTTGCTTAGTTGTAGGATTTCCATAAATGGACCCGCTATGGATTGGGGGTTCCTCCAACTATACTCTAAAAACTCAAAACTAAACTAGACTCACCCAAGTTGACTCGACTGGACCAGATTTCACCAGGACTCAAGAAAAACCCAATCTGGTCATAACTCTGTCAAAATTCAAGAAAACCCCAACTTGTACTTGGGGAAAAAAATTCTGCAAGTCTCAACAAAACTCAACTCGGCTTAACATGACTTGACAATATATATATATATATATATATATATATATATATATATATATATATATATATATATATATATATATTTATAGTATGTATATTTTACAGTATGTATAGAGGTTTGAAATATTTTATAGTATGTATACTTTAAATAATCAATAATATTGAAAAACACAGAAAAATTCATATGAGTTTCCAAAATTGACCTGAGTTTTTGAATCAACTTGACCCAACTAGGTTTTGAGTTGAGTTGTGTTTTCGCATTTTTAAACTATGGCTCCAAATCTGCCAAATGGTAGGTTATAATGCCTTAATCATTGGCCTACAAATGAACAGTCAAGAAAAAGAAAAAGAAAAAAGGGATAATCGTCCACATTAAATGAGAATTAAACCACAGATGAAAGGCATAATATCTTCCAATCTAGGAGACTTTTGGCACATCACCCTTCCATGGTGACCTAGGTAAGTTTAAACTCTATAAGTGTGTATTTGAAAAAAGAAACAAAAAATTCATTTCTCCTTTCAAAGAAAATGAGGTATGTATGCGACAGAACATGGCCAATGTATCAAATGTATGAAAAAGCAAATATCAAGGGATGTCGCATACCAAAGAATTGGTGCATAATGCTTCCTTTACGACATCAGAATTTCTACGAGTCGCATGCAAGGCTGTCCAGATACGATTGTTCGTCGTTATATTGATCAAGAAAACAGCGAAAAGAGATTTCTCCTTTCCTTTTGGAGCCACTACATCCTTCGATACTTTGGCTCGAATTTCAAATGGTGGGCCACTTTCAGCATCTTCATTCTTAGTAACGAAACCAAGCATGTAGGATCTTCCATCACAGTGTAGATCAGCAACTCTTGAAGGTACCACATCACACAAAGCAAAGATATCTCCGTTCTTTGGACCAGAAGTTTCTTTTCCTCCCTTATCCGAAACATTTCTGAAAGGTTCCATGGAAATGCCATATACTGACTCCTTCGAATCAGATAACCCAACCGATCGTATTCTATAGACTGGTGCTTTAGAGAGAACCCACATACTCGAATGCAAGTCAGACCGTGTTTCCTCGATCAAATGAAAAATGAACGATCCATAATACTGCTGTACGGATTGAAATGTATCTGGGATCTTTCTCACCTGCAAAAACAAGTGGCTATCTGAAATTTCATATGAAAGTAGAAAACACATAGAAGTCAATGGCACATTGATTCACCACATATAGAGCAATTCAAGATATTTCAAGTTCATGATAAGATGAAGAGTGAGTTGAGAGAAACATGGTCAAAGATGAATAATGCTGTTTTAAAGCGCAAAACTTTGTTATGTTTCTCTTAATCTACTTAGCAATTTGCTTGAGAGTTCTTATATGTGTCTGGATGCACAAACAAATATTATCTTAAGCATTCAATTCAGTGAAGAGCAAATTACTAGTTTAATGATGTTCCTATTAACTCCAAAACTGCAGTTGCTTTACCTGTCAACTCCAACTTCAAAGTAGCAAAATATCTACACAAATGCCAAGGAAATAGAAACATGGTTATTTCCTCTTCAATAGAGCAGAAATTGCAATTTGATTCGATAGAGAACCCAATGCACCATTGGTGCACTCTAAGTCGGATTGTGGAAATCCAAAGGTAGACAAAGGAAAACATCACATCTGGGAAAACTATGGAAAATAAAAAGGATTCTTTTTCTTCAATTATGAGAGAGGTAAAGGAAATGGTCCTTTTTCAAGGAAATCTAAGGAAAAGGGAATTGAATTCCTCAGTCCTCTTGTCAGTTTGAAAACAAGGAAAACCGTCACAAATGAGGAAATTTCTTCAATTTCTTTTTTATTCCACCAATCCAACAGGCTTCGATTGTTGTTTATGTTGGACAGATGTGTTGGACACGTGTTAGGGGGCAACCCCTAGCTGGGGCCCACCAAAAGCGGCAAGGCAACAAGAGGGGAGAGAAGAGAAGAAAGCGGGGAGAGAGAAGGGAAGAGAAGTAGAGACAAGAAAAGAAGAAAGAGTGTGTATCATGTGCCTGTGCAATAGAGTGAGACAAGAGGGGAAAAGGGTGAACCCGCTCACATGCTTGATTGCCAGTGTGTTCACTAGCTACCATCACCCTTGTCAAATCAAGTAAATGAATTACATCATCTTCCCATAGTGTGTGGTTGACTTAGTGTGGGCAGCCGATTTTCGTGTTTCAGCTCCTAGTCATTTATAATTGTGTCATTCTATCCTTAATAACTACAGATGTAACATGGGTCCCTACTCATGGCTTAGTGGTAGACTCACAAGAGTTTCAACACTAAGGTCATGGGTTCAAGTACCCATTGTGGTGTGTGGGGGTGAGGGTGCATGCGTAAATAAAAAATAAAAAATGAAGAAAAATCCCAACAATTTACATATAACCATCAAAGAAACCAAGGGAGAAATAAGGCGGTAATAACCTCTATAAAAATAAAAAATAAAAAATAAAAAAAACAAAAAAACAAAAAAAAAAACATAGAAATGAAAAGTTCCATACAAAGATGAAAATTCTCAAACTTTGACAAGGACACTAAAAGGTCATTCAAGGCATCATCATAAAAAGGCATAACAACTAAAAAATTGTGTTTAGATGCACAAAGTAAAATGAATTGTGGACATTCAGAAAAATATCTTAAGAGAAAATGATGAAAATCATCAATGTTTCTGGGTATCTACAATGCAGAGGTAGCATGCCTGTCAAATCCACTTGAAACTAGCATAATTGCTTCTTTTTTCTTTTTATTCCTTTTGGCAAAGTAAAATAATTTTATTGAAAAACAAGAAAAGTAAAATAAATTTATTGCAAAACAAGCAAAATTCGATAATTGCAAGTTATGGGACCTCAATTTATAAGGGCTTAGGCCTCACATGAATGGCCCTATCAACTTTCACATCAAGATTGGGCTCAAGTCATTTTGGCCCAACCCAACCTAGCCTGCCGAACTCGACTTCTATATGTGCACGTGTTATATCTAGTGTTCGAGTTGTAGGTATCGTTGCAAGTTTCGTTGGCTAGAGATAAAGATATAATATTATTATCGCCGTTAATATTACTAATAACCAAAAATGCGGTGAAAACATGGGAAAGCGATGTAATTTTTCAATGAAACTTCAAGAGATGCCTAAATACGCATATTTACGTGTTTAGGAATCAAAAAATTGTAAAAAGAATGCATACATAATAAGTTTCTATTTAATTAGGGCCTAAAAGCATGTGTTATCATAAGATATCAGTCCAATAGTAGCACAACAATCACTCAAATCTCATTAAAACAATTAACAAGCATAATGCATTCATACATTTTACAGCCATGCATAAATAAGCATATAATTTATAAACAAAATACATATGCATGATGATCCAACCATCCATCCCATCAATCCAACCATCCAATCACCCAACCATCATATCCATCCATCCCATCTCTATCCATCCAACCATCCATTCAACCATCCAACCATCCCATCCAATAATCCAAAGATCCATCCAACCATCCCACCCAATCATCCAAACATTCATCTATCCATCCATCCCATCAAATCATCTAATCATCCAAACATTCATCCAGCAAACCATCCATCCATCCATGACTTCAAATCATCCAAACATCCATACATCCATCCCATATATCCATCCAACCATCCCATCCATCCATCCATCGCATCAAATCATCCAACAATCTGTCCATCTAATCATTTCATCCAATCACCCATACATCCATCCATCCATCCATCAATTCCAACTATCCATCCAAACATCCATCCAACCAACCCATCCCTCAATTCCATCTATCCATCCAAACATCCATCCAACCAACCCATCCATCCCATCCAATCATCCAAACATCCATCCATCCACCCTATTTATCCATCCAAACATCCATCCAACCATCCATCCCAGCCATGCATCCAACCATCTAACAATCAAGAGTGAATTAGGTGCAGCCTCGGCCTCACCTAAGATGGTGGCCCCCACCTTGATTTATATATTCCATCTGTTTTAAAAGATCCTTTTACGACATGAAGATAAAAGTGAAGTGGAACCAATTCTCAAGTGGACCTTATCATAGGAAACAATGGTGGTTGACCATAAATGGGCCACAAAAGTTTTGGATCAAGCTGATATTTCCTTTTCCCCTTCATCCATGTTTATGTGACCTTAGCAACAAGTTGGATGACAAATAAACATTATGGAAACATTAATGTGGGCCCTAGGAAGTTTTTAATAGTATGGCATTCAATCATTGTTGTTGTATGGTCCACCTGAGATTTGGATGTTCTACATTTTTGGGCTCATGCCCTAAAACATTTTGGAAAAATGGATGGACAACGTGGATATAGAATACATAGATCATGGTGGGCCCCACAATACAGGCTGCACCATCTTGGGTGAGGCCTAGGCCCAAGCACACCTAATCCGCTGCCCTAACCATCTCATTCAATTTATTTTTATTTTTAGTTTTCTTTTAATTACATTTTTTGTTCGTAAAGTGGTGGTGAACCACTTTTATTACATGATGTGAAACTCACGCAATAAAAGTAACTTAAAAGTTACTTAAACTATTAATTTTATTTCGATTCAAAACAATGATGACGCATGCTTTTAAATAGTGAAAAATGCACATTTTAGAAAAACTTAAAAAGTAAAGTAAAAAAACAAAAGAACTTAAACCCCTCCTTCAAAACCCTAAAAGTCGACGCAGGTTCCCTCTACAGCGGCCACCGTAACGCAAGTAGCTCTCAACTCAACTCTCCCTTCACATTATCTGAATCTTTCTGTTCGATTCTCCTTCCATAGGTATGGTTCTATTCGTTCCCTCTATCTAATCTAATATCGCTTGCTTTTTTTTTTCTTTTTTCTTTTTTAATTTAAGGCAATATACAAAGATATAATTGTCAGATTGTCGACATTTTTGTTATCGTCAACATTTTTTTCTTCTTCTTTTTAACACACGCACACATTCCCCCACACACTCACGCCTTAGTGGAATTTCACCACCTATGGGTACTCGAACACTTGACCAGGTGTTGAAACTCCTAAGAGTCTACCATCGGAGCAAGAGTAAAGATCATCAACATTATTGACGATGATTAAAAAACAAATAAGATATTTGATTTTGTGAGGGGATTTTATCAAATCACTAATTAGGGATTTGATGAAATCCCTAATCATTAGATTTGTGGAATCGAATTATGCAATTAGATTTGTGCATTTAGATTGTGGAATCGAATTTAACAAATCTCACATGTGTTTCTTATCTTTATATTTATACATGATTAGTGAAGAAGTCCTAAAAACAACGGTGGCATCATAATCTGCATTTAACACAGGGAATAGGATCGTGAGAAAGTATCGACACTCTCTTGCACAAAAAACAATTGAAGCGCTTATTTGTACATAAGATTGATTGTGGCCGATTTGGGGCAGTAGCACTTTTGATGTTGATGATGAGAATGAGGATGAGATTGAGAGTTTAAGTGAAACTATACCTCCATCCGTTTGAAGGAGGTTAATTATTCATACTACGTTGTTATTGGTAGTGTTGAATAGATTACACTTTTAAATTATTGGTTTAACATTTGTTATATTTTGTTAAACATATGTTTCTAAAATATTGATAGTGTTGAATGGATTATACTTTTGGATTTACTATTCTTTAAATTACATGTATCGTTTTTATCTTGTTTTTAGGCTTTTAGCCATTACTAAAGATAGCATGGCTCAACTCGACTAGCTCGCTCGCCTCGACTAGACTCGACCCAAACTCAACTCACCTCGACTCAACCAGCTCGCTCGCCTCGACTCAATCCAAGCTCGTCTCGGCTCGAACCATCATGCCAAGGCAAGCTAGCATGTTGAGCTCGAAGGCCGAGCCAAGCTGAGCTTGAGCAGGGGTTAGAGTGGGGCGAAGCTGAGCTGAGCTTGGCACAGCTTGGCTCGACTCAGCTCAATGTACAGCTCTACTTAGAAATGGTATACATAACATGTTAACTCAAATCAAACCAACTATATTTTCATTCCAAAAATCAAATTGGTTAAACAATCCTAACATCTGACTTCTGGATACTTGTTTGTTGGAATAAATTCAAATGACATAATTTCAGGCTGTCAAAAAAATGTCCACCAATCAGTTACTCTGATAATCAAATGATTCTAGTACTTAATTGAGCAGTTTAAATTTCTACCTAGTCGCAGCGACACCTGCCAAACCATACATTTGTGAGAAATCCAAGCCATGAATCCAAAAAATCAGGCGGGACCGCACATCAGGTGGTAACCACGTATAAAAACGAAACCTAGAGATGAAAGAAATTCACCAGCGGTACGAAATGCAGCCCATGGAATGAGCGGATCCCACCAAAATTTCTAACCCAGTATGATAATCGGCTTGGATATTTTATACGTGTATTGAGTTGGCACGTAAGAGCGGCGAGTATTAGAGAAAACGGCACTTGTAAACTGGAAGAAAGCTACAAGAAACGAAGATCCAACCTGTCCTCTGAGGAGATTGTTGTTGAGTACGTCTTGGATGGACCAAGAGAAGATGGAATACACCAAACCATTCTCCGCTTTCTCTGTTGCCATTGCCTCTACTGATTTCTAGACGCGCTCTCACCTGAATTGGGGAAGAATCTCTCTCTCTCTCTCTCTCTCTCTCTCTCTCTGTGTGTGTGTGTGTGTGTGTGTCTCTCTGTTGGAGGGGTAGTAATATAACGAGTAGGGAGTTGTAGCTTAGGAACTAAGAAAGGCATTTCGTGGAGAGCGAACGTCGCGTCTGTTCGAGTCACCTTCTCTTCTGTTTTTTACCTTTTACTTTCTTCCTTCCTTCGTTGATTGTCGTTTACCATGTCTCCCGAGCGTTCGGAGCCCCTGCCAATGCTCTACACACGCAAGCACTTATGTCAATTAAGTCACACGTGTGTAGATATGAGCTTTCCATAGGATGGGCCATGCACATTCTTTAGATGTTGTGGCCTAAACCGTTTATTTTCATTTCTCAAGTGGGACACAGTATTTTCCTAGCCATTCATTTCTTTTCGTATGCCGTGGCTCACCTGAGGGGTGAAAATGGTTGATTTTTTGGAGAATAACATCTCAGCCTTGTGATATACTAGATGGAAATCTCAGATCTCTCACGTGTTTTCTATATTGGCATGTGTAATTGAGTGTGTATGGGTAGGTATTGCACGCGTGTGAGCAGAGGAACTCCTTCCGTCCTTTCCTTTTACTTTCTTCTAAGTCCGTACCGCTACTCCTTTCGGTCCTGCTTTCTCTACTTCGTATCGGCTAGAATTGGGAACTTTCCAATTTCAAAGGGAAAGTGTGACTCGCGTAGGACAGCCATCATCTTTTTTTTTTCTTTTTTTCTTTTTTTTCTTTTCTTTTTTTTTTTAATTTTTATTTTTTTTTTCCTTTTATTATTATTATTATTATTATTTTTTTGTGTTTACTCGTATCCAAGCACAGCCATGATCTGACCCTGGCTGTGTGGGGCCCACAGATATGTCTGTGATAAATTGACTCCACATATAGAATAGGTATTACAACAATAGTATCTTGTAGTAGATGTCTCTAGTCACCTTCGATAAGAAGATAAATATTATATTTTATAATTATTACTTTTACACTCTAAACATATGGGCACTTGATTCTGTAATCTAAATTATTGTGTTTGGCAATTTGTATTTAGAATTAACTTTAGCATAAAATTAACTATACATAATATATTTACACGGGTTTAAACTTACTTACTAAATCAACTTTAATATTATTAATTAGTGAACATATGTAATATTTGACACAATAGTTATAATAAGCTTGCTGAAATATACACTTTACCTAAAAATGATGAAATTTCAAATCTTAAATAGCTATGAGCACAAGATCACGTTCAAGTGACTAAACAATAATTTTTAACTATTGATTTACATAGATGATGTTTAAATAACATTGATCATCATATTAAAATAATTATAGTAATGCAATTGATAATCTAAATATTTTAAGATATCATTAGTGAGTCATGTGTCTGATAAATTAATAGTCCAGTGACACGCATATTACACATGCAACTCTTGAAAAGATTTTAAATATAATCCAAGTTTTCATTGGGAATTTCAAGCCTCTTCTTTGAAGGGATTTGAAACCGTTGGGATTTAAAATCTAATGTTATTTTATGTTTCCAAACAACAAGGGGATTTCAAATCCTCCAAATTCATGGCACCCCATAGTTCCAAAATAGGATTTTTATGTTACTAAGTTATAGAGCTTAACCTATCTACTTTTATTATTCACACACAATTAGAATTAACTAATCAAATAGGCTTTAATGATAATTATAATTTGGATTCCATTCGAAGTCCAAGCTGCCAGTGGAGCCCTTCGTATTAGATCTTTCCCTCTCGTTTCAGGTAGGTATCTTCACGCGCGTGAGCAGAGCAACTTCCTTGCCGTTATTTCCGTCAACCTCATGCGGAGACCATACTGTTCCTTTTATTCTGACTGCTTTTCCTCGAATTAATCGGAAGTGGGAACTTTCGCAACGAGAATCGAAAAGCGTGACTCGCGTAAATGGGGATGACAACGAGTTTATCTACATAAAATAATCTCGTCCATCAGGTGCGGCTTCCCGAGTTTGTCACACGTGTCAGATTTTGAGCTGAAGGAAAATTCAGATGGACCACACTACAAAGAACAGTTCGGATGGAGACATCCACCATTAAAATATTCCAAATTTGTGTATGGTCTAACGTAGGGTGTATGCACCATCCAACCTATTCATCTTACCTGCTACCCGCCGCTGCATAATGAAGTTTCAACATAAAAACCAGGCCATTAGAAAACTCGTGTGGGCCATACTACATGAAATTACAGATTTTAGTGATAATTTTACATAGATAATGTTGTTCCCAATATAAATATTAGATATAAATTTTTTGGATCCACGGTTAAAATGATTTTAGTTGCAAGATGGACGAAGTGGATTTGATGCACATTTTCGCATGTGAAGTCCGGTTAGCACAAGCGATGGGTTTGTGTTTGGCGCTTGAAGATAATGCGTGTGGAAGATAGGAGGTCTAATCCACTTTAGCCGATACCATGGTATCTTAGCATAAATCCCTCCCTTTCCGACCAATGTCTAATATTTAAGAAATCTGTTCCTTGGAAAAAGCTGCCGTACTAGGAAGATCTCATACCGAAAGATCAGGACCGTCCACTCAATAAGTAGGTCACAATATGGAAATTAATGGAACGCCAGTGGTACGAAATTTAACGGGTCACATATCAGGTATATGTCACACGCGCAAGGAAATCAGGATTGTATACTATGTTATCATGCAGCTGGCTGCATGCCTGCATGTGCCCAGTTTTTTGATACTCTATCTGCAATAAACGGGAGATGGTACGGTAGAGCTGGAAGACCGGGAACATAGTCGAGCCATCTCTCCGCATCACACGTGGCAGGTCTTGTGCCAATCTGGTCTGTTCATCCAGTGGGGCCTATCATGGATGGCTTAACTTTCATAAACCACAACCCATTCTATTATCTTTCTTTGATTGTTGACTACTTTGTTTTGTACCGTTAATCGGGAGACAAACGATCATAAAGCTAGGTTTATAATAACTATGTATTTGTTTGAACCGGTTTCTGTTCACACTAGGCGAAACAAGATGGACGGTCCACTGTGATAAGTTACTCTGCCACGTGTGCCGCTGAGAGAAGACGCAGATTGCATACTGACCCTCCAAGTAGGTGTGGCTAATGGTCTGTGCTCCGTGGCCCACCATGATGTACACCTTTATCCAAGCCGTACATCGATTTTTTCAGCTCATTTTATGACTTTGACCAAAAACTGAGGTAGATCTAAATCTCAGGTGGACCACACTATAGGAAACAGTGGTTGTTCAACGTGCCCACCGTTAAAGACTTCCTGGGCTACAAAAGTTTTGAATCAAGATGCTATTTGCGTTCTCCCTTCGTCGAAGTCTGCGTGACATTATCAACATGTTGGGTGGAAAATAAACATTACAGTGGGTCCTGGAAAGTTTTTAATGGTTGGCGTTCAATCACCACTGTTTTCCTGTGGTGTGGTCCACCTGAGATTTGGATCTACTCATGTTTATAATCATGCTTTAAAATGATGAGAAAATGGATGGACGGTGTGAATAAAACACACATGTCATGGTGTGCCCACATAGGGTCATTAACTCAGTATGCAATCCGGGGAAAGGATTGGCTACGCTGGTGGTCGGTCCTATGTGAGCCCCACTATGATGTATGTGTTTCATCCATTCCATTCATCCATTTTTAAAGATCATTTTAGGTCAAAAAAATTAAGAGGGATATAATTCTTGGGTGGACCACACCACAGGAAAACAATAGTGATTGGATATCTACCATTAAAATCCTCCTAAGGCCCATTGTACTGTTTATTTGACATCTAATCTGTTAATTAGGTCATACAGGCCCAGATGAAGGGAAAAAGCAAATATAAGCTTGATCCAAAACTTTTATGACCCTAAAAGGTTTTTAATGGTCAAACGCTCATTCAACACTGTTTCCTATAATGTGGTGAACTTGTGATTGATATATATGTCATTTTTTGTCTCATGCCATAAAATGATATGAAAAAATAGATGGACGGCATAGATAAAACACATAAATCATGGTGGGGCCACAGAGCACCGACCATCAGTCATTGTCTGGTGGCAGGGGGAGTAGCCAATCCGTGTCCGGCAATCCGCGTCCGCTGAGCGATTGCTATAACACTTTCCGTTTCAGACGTAGCTGTGCTGACGTGCTAACGCTCCTCTAGTTGACGCACACGGCCACAACGCGGATTAGATACTCACACGATGAGGACGCCGATCTGCTACGGAAGTAACGTCACCAAGTCGCGCGAAACCCACCATCATAAGTTATGCGGAACCGACCATGATGTATGTATTGTATTCACACCGTCCATCCATTTGGAGATATCACTTTAGCGCTACATGATGCACACGGCGAGGACGCGGATTACCTACTGACACGATGAGGACGCGGATTAGCTATTGAAGTGACATCACCAGGTTCTATGGAACCCACCATGATGGTTGTATTGAATTCACACCGTCCATCCATTTGGAGTTATCAATTTAAGGCATTGGCCAAAGAATAAGTCAAGCTTAAATGGACCCTACTACAGAAAACAGTGCAGAAATTGATGCCCACCCTTAAAAATTCCTAAGGGTCACAAAAGTTTCCGATCAAGCTGAAATCTGTGTTTTCCATTCTTTTATGTCTGTCTTAACTTATGAGCGTGATGGATCTCAGATAAACATCATAGTGGACCTTAGAAAGGTTTCAACAGTGGGCATAACTCTTTCCACTATTTTCTGTGGTGGGTCCATTACAGATTAGATCGGACTCATTCTTTGTCTCATGCCCTAAAATAATCTCTCCAGATGAATGGATGGTGTGGATACAATACATACATCATGGTGGTCCCTTAAAACTTGGTGGCGTTACTTCATTAGCCAGTCTCCCAGTATCTAATCCGCGTCCACACGGAGATGTATCGGACCCGTCAGCGGAAGACAAATTGAGTAGATGTAGTGCTAGTGGAGTCGGAAAATCGTAGCTCCATCCTTCTATGGCACACGTGCCAGGAATAATAGTTGATCTATTCAGCCCATCTATTAGTCCATGCATTGAATGGAAGATGATGAAAAATACACATAGATCTGCATATCCTAACTATTTGATCAGCCTCCATCAAATAGACGGTAGAAAACAGAGATCATTAATGGTCGACATTCTGTGCGGGGAGAGTAAAGAAAAACAATGGCTAGAATTATCTGGTAGGTGCAATGCTTTAAAGATGAGCCATCCATGATAAGGCACGCTAGATGGCCAGTCATGATTGAAATATCTTACTATGCCACGTGTAGCGTGTAGAGATTTAGCTGCATACTTCGGTTCTCTCATGGCATATCATCTCCCTTCATAATGTTGGCCTGCGCCTCCAACGTTGACGGAAGCGGATTGGCTGCTGCACCGCACACCAGCGACATGGCTGTTGTGTTGACGTTATCAAGTTCTGTGGGTCCCATCATAAGGTATGTGTTATATCCCAACCGTCCTTTCATTTGGTTAGCTCGTCATAATGCTTTAACCCAAAAATAAGATAGATCCAAAGATCAAGTGAACCACAATGTAAAATGTTGCGGGGATTGAACGTTTACCATTAAAGCCCTTTTAATGGTTACAGAAGTTTCGGATTGACATGATATTTGTTTTTCCTCTTCATTTACGTTTGTGTGACCTTAGGAACAGATTGGATAGGAAATAAATGTTGTGGTGGACCATACGAATGTTTTAACGGTGAGAATCAGCGTCCCAATGCTGTTTCTAGTGTGGTCCACTTAAGATTTGGATACCAATAATTTTTTTGTATTAAGCTGCAACCTCGTCTTCACGACAGGTACCGGCATCTGCCGTATCGCTGATGTACGGTACAGCAGCCAATCCGCTTCCAACGTTGACAGCAAAATGCGATATTTTCGAGGTGGACCCGAACCCTCTGCAACCGGGGAACGGATTGGCTACTCCCCCTGACACCACCCGCTGGCAGGTGGTCCGTGCTCTGTGGGGCCCACCATGATGTATGTCTGTCATTCATGCTGTCTATATATTTTTATATATCATTTTATGATATGATATAAAAAAAAAATGAAGTATATATCTATCTCAAGTGGAGCACATTATAAGAAACAATGTTGAATGGATTTTGATCATTAGAAACGTTTTGGGGGCCATAAAAGTTTTGGATCAAGCTGATATTTATTGTTTCCCTTCATTTGGGTCTTTATGACCAAATCAATAGATTGGATGTCAAATAAACAGTACAGTGGGCCTTAGGAGGATTTTAATTGTGAATATTCATTCATTATTTTTGTCTTGTGGTGTGGCCCACATAAGATTTAATCCCTATCATTTTTTGTATCAAGCCTTAAAATGATCTTCAAAAATAGATAAACGGAATGGATGAAACACATACATCATGATGGGGCCCACAGATCACTGACCACCAGCCACGGGGCTGGTGTCAGGGGGAGTAGCCAATCTGTTTGCAGATTGGGTACTACCTGTGAAATCGGGGACGCCGATTTCCTGCCAAAGCCTTTCACAGGAAGTTCCTGCGCTGTAAACGTAGTTGGGGCCCACCGTGATGTTTGTCATGAATCAACTCCGCCTATCAATTTTGTGAGCTCATTTCTTTGTAAGCTCATTTCAGGAGAGTAGAAAAAAATTTAGCAGGATCCAAGACTCAAGTGAGCCGTACTAAAGGAAAAGGTGGTTAGGGAAATTTCTACCGTTGAAACGTCCCTGGGTTCAACAGTAATGTTTACATGCCATCCATACCGTTAATAAAGTCATTCCTATTGGGATGAACTGAAAACATAAATAATAGCATGATTCAAAACTTCTGTTGGCCCACGAATATTTCAACTGTGAACTGTCACGCCCCAAACCCGAAAAATCGAGCTCACAAAATTCTCGATTGCCGAATCTGGTGCCGACAGCCTCTGTAGTACCCCATTCTCAGCTCCCAGCGCCCATACGCCAAGTTTCAATCCTGGGATCCTATAAGGAGGATTTTTCAATGTACATTTGTCTTATAAGAAGCATAACCACAAGTATATCCAAATCACAAAGGCAACATCATCATCTCATATTCACTAATATAAACATTTGAATACAATTCTGAATGGGAAATACATATATTAAAAATCAAAGCTCCAGAAGACGCTGCATGCTCCAAGCTCCACTCTGCTGCAACCTAACGCCACCTGCACGCATCTATCGTGCATAAGCTTATAAAAAGCTTAAAGAGTGGTGAAAGTGTGTGCACAAGGTAAGTGCCAAGTATTCAATATCATGCTATAATTATACAATGTCGGAAATGCTGTCAAGATCATGAATCATACGATATCAGAGTAAGCAGAAATACTGCAAGTCTATAAATCATTCAATATCAGAATATACAATGCGGATCTACTATGCAATGCGGAGACATAGTAAACCAAATATCATATACCGATGGATGCAATGCAATATGTTAATCCTGCTAAGTCCGTCTAGGCTTTATAAGTGCAGAAATATAGTAACCTAAAAATGTCATATGCTGAGGATGTAATGCACGAAAGGAATGACCATGCTGGAGTGTGAAGTCGGGATGATAGTACGTAGTATCGCAGGCTACGGGGTCCACCACAAAGGACTTCTATCCAAACCAGTCCCATACCTAAATTTGGATAGTCAGACTCAATGTGGTAAAGTCCTGATCTCAGGTTAGTCGTGCGCCCCAATCGAAATCCTGGCTATTGCGAAGATACACAACAATTAGTTGCGCACCACTAGCTCGAGTGAATAGTGAATGAATGAATGAGTATGCAAATCTTGCTCAATAAGTCCACATATCAGTACGGTTCCTCTCTGGGATCATCACCGGGGTCTAGTACACTCAACGCCACTTGCCGCCCCATCAATCGCACAACTGGGTAAGTGGAAGAGACCTCACTATCCGCCTGACCAGTAGTTTGCCAATACCTACCCGGCTCGTCGATAGCGGACCTATTCCTCGAGCTGGTCAAACTCAGCCTAGCTATGCCTACTCCCTCGGGCGGGTAATGCCACACCCTCACCTAACCGACCATGACACAGTGGGAGACGCGACCTACTATTATACGGCCCCCATGCGCTCATATATATCCACTTGGTCTCGACGTTGAGGCGTCTTCTGGTACCAAGAGGGTTTAAAAATTTTCACCCAGGGCCATCTATGGCAGTCCGATGCTCAAACTAAACATTTTCGGTGTCACATCTGCTCATCTATGATATGCCTGTGGAGGCTACGACTTTGATGTTGTTAGAGCGTACAGTAATCACAACACACAATGCAAGATGTATGAGTCATACAATCCAGTCATGCATTAATCCTACGCATACCGTGCGCTCATGTGAGATAACTTCCGCCTATCAGGGAGTCTCATAATAACCTTCCCAATGACTATGCAATGGTCTCTCATAACAAACGTGCAGATGATGCGTATGTGCATGTATCATGATGCTATGCTGTTACATACTCATAATCGGTATCAATAATCGACATCAACAATCGACCTCGACAATGTGGACATTTAACCAACATTGCCCCAAGGAATCGCTCACATAGAGCCTAACATATAGTGGACCTATGACCTTACACAAGGCCCTAATATACCACACCATGGGCCTTACTCAAGGGCTTAATACACATCACGATGAGTTTCTCACATGGGCCTAATATGCATCACAATGGGCTCTATCGCCTGGCCCTCAAATGCACCACAATGGACCTCATTACATGGGCCTCATATACATCACATTGGGCCTTAAACATGGGCTGAATACACATCACGATGGGCCTTAAATACGAGCCGCATATACATTACATTAGGCCTCGATAATCAGCCTCAATATTCGGCCTCGACAATCGACCTCGATACTCAGAATCGGCCACCTCGATACTCAGAATCGGCCTCGGCAATTGGAATCGACCTCAGCAATCAGAATCGGCCTATACAATCAGAATCGGCCTCGACAATCAGGATCGGCCTCGACAATTGGAATTGGACTCGGCTTCGACAATCTAACTCAGCCTCGGCAATCGAAATCGGCCTCGACAATCAGAATCAGAATCAACCTCGGCAATTAGAATCGAAATCGGAATCGGCCTCGACAATCTGACTCGATAATCGGAATCAGCCTCGATAATTTGACTCGGCCTCAACAATCGAAATCAAAATTAGCCTCGACAATCAGAATCGGCCTCGATAATCGGCCTTGACAATTGAAATCGGCCTCGACAATCAGAATCGGCCTCGACAATCTGACTCGGCCTCGACAATCGAAATTGGCCTCGACAATCAACCTCAATAATCGGAATCAGAATCAGCCTCGATAATTTGACTCGGTTTCGACAATCGGAATCAGAATCGGCCTCGACAATCTGACTTGGCCTCAACAATCGGAATCAGAATCGAAATCGGAATCAGCCTCAACAATTAGAATCGGCCTCGACAATCGAAATCGAAATCGGAATCAGCCTCGACAATCTGACTCGGCCTCGACAATCGAAATCGGAATCGGAATCGGAATCGGCCTCGACAATCAGAATCAGAATCGAAATCGACAATTAGAATTGGCCTCGACAATCGACCTTGACAATCGACCTCGACAATCGAAATCGGCCTCAACAATCAGAATTGGCCTCAACAATCAGGATCGGCCTCGACAATTGGAATCGAAATTGGCCTCGACAATTTGACTCGACCTTGATAATCGGTACCAATGATCGACAATTAGCACTGATAATCGGCATCGACAATCAGCATCAATAATCGACACCGACAACCAGCACATAAGTAAGGCGGGGTCCATAGAGGAATAGCCAATCAACCATAATATAAAGATCGGCCTTCGGCCGTGGTTATATTAAAACTTGATAATACGGATCCATCCGTCTATTGTGAATGAGGCCCACAAGAGAATGATGAGAATGAAACTATCAAGACCTAAGGAAAGGTCACAATGTGGACATTCAACCACCATTACCCATCAATGTGGTCATTTAACCAATATTGCTCCTAAGGAGTGGCCCACATAGAGCCATATGTATAGTGGGCCCATGGCCTCACACAAGGGACTAATATACATCGTCATGGGCCTCACTCAAGGGCCTCACATCATCTCATTGGGCCTCACTCATGAGCCACAATTGTATCACAATGGGCCTCATCCATGGGCCTTGAGTACATCACAATGGGCCTCACCCATGGGCCTCAATACTAGGCCCATATATTAAGTGGGCCACATTACATGGGCCACATTATATGGGCTGCACCAATGATCCGTAAATGCATCACCATGGGCCTCATACATGGGCCTCGTATACAACAAATGGGCCGTACTCCAAATATCAGTGGTGATAATGATTTCCACCATTGAAATTCCCAAGGCCCACCATAACATTTATTTTCCATCCAATCGGATCATAAGGTCTCACAGACCTTAATAAAAGAAAACAAATTTCATATTGATCCAAATTTTCTGTGATACCAAGGGGATTTCAATGGTAGACGTTCAATGCTCCAATGTTTTAAGCAGTGGCCCACCAGATAAGTAGATCTGTCTCATTTTGCCTCAAGCCATAAAATGAGCTTGCAAAAGGATGGATGGTTTGGATGCAACACATGCATCAGCGGCCCCATGGAGATGGACGGCATGGTTAAAGCACACCTCATGGTGGGGTCCAAACGTGTGGCCCACCAGATCACGAAATGGATGGATGGTAGAGATACAACACACGTATCATCTGGTGGGGCCGTACCTGGCACACCAGATAGATGGACTGTAGGGATACAACACATTCATCATCTAGTGGGAATCCACAGTCCCAACCAGGGACGGTGTGGATGAAACCATACATTACGGTGAGTCCCACCGTCCAGACTTCTCTGGACGGTGAGGATCTCTCCTCTCGTCAGCTGCTATAGGTATGGTGGGTCCCACGTGGAAGTGTCCCACCATAACATCTATTTAATACAAAATATATATATATATAATATTACATATGTATACTGCATATATGAGATGGCTACGCAGATCCACCGTCCAGATCCATTTGGACGGTGCAGATTACATATATTTTAAAGGTGAGTCCCACATGAGAGGGTGGCCCACCATAACATTGCACATATATTAATATTAATATAATATTAATGTAATATATATATAATATCATCCAATCCAACGTCCAGCAGAAGATGGACGGTTGGATACAAATCATACTTCACGGTGGGTACCCACAGACCTTGCTGACGTCAAATGGCAGATGGGCCCCACCATCTGGACGGTTTAGATATCACCTGGGACCCACATAACTGGCTGATGTTTAAATGGTAGTGGATCCCACCATCTGGCATATGGATGGTGGGGATTTAAAGTTGATGGACAGTGTGAATATCATACACAATACACGGTTAGACCCACCGTCCCAGCCCATGGACGGTGGGGATATGTAACGCATTAATCAAGGTGGGTCCCTCAATGCTGGGCAACATACACCAGCCAATCTCCTGTCCAAAGAGGTGGGTCCCACATGGGGCCCACACGTACAGTTCTGCTCTTGTATATATAACGTACAACATATGCGCGCGCGCGCGCGCATAATATAATAATATATCATGTTATAATATTATAATATAATGTAATATTATAAAATATATATATATATATATATTATAAAACACCCATCCGACGTCCAGCCAAGTTGGACGGTGCTGGATGATGCCCATTCACCATGGTGGTCCCATGTAATGGGCCACGAGATTTGGATCAAGCTGATATTTATTTATCCCTTTCATCCGGGCCTATCTGACCGTCCGGTCATGTAGGCCCCAACCGGGATCAAGGTGGCCCACTTGTTGGGACGTCATGGGTAAAATACACACATCATAGTTGGGCCATTAATCATAGAGAAAGAAAGAGAGGGAGAGCAAGAGAAAAGGGGAGAGATCGGCGACGACGGAGGGGCCCTGCCATTATGGGCCCCTCTTGGATACAAGCATACATCAAGGTGGGTCCCACCATATGTGGGCCCTTAAATCACAAAAAGGAAAATACAAAAAAAGGAAGAATGTGGGTCCAAGATCACCTACCGTCCACTTCTTCTCGGCTCCTTGGAAAGGTAATCCCCTTAGCTTTGATTTCAACGGAAGGTGACGAGGTTTTGATGGTTGAGATGAGAGATGAGAGGCTAGGAAGTGGGCCACATTAGAGCTTCTCCGTGAGAGTTTGGGAAGCTCATATGTTGGAGCTTTTGGTTGCTTGGAAATGAATTTGAGAAATGAGAGAGAGAGAGAGGGGGTTGTAAGGAGAGAGAGGGGGATGGGTGATGGAGTAATGGGTGTGTAAGAGCTTTGTTGACTTTTGGGGTAGTTTGTGTAAGAAGGGTATGGGTTGTGTAAGGAATTGTTGACTTATGAGGTTGCTTGGGGATGAGGTGTGAGGTGATGTGTACTTGACCCTTGATGGGATTGATTAATTGATTGATTGATGTGACATGTTGTAAAGATTCTCTCAGAATTCGCACGCAGAACGTTTTTCTCGAACTGAACGCGGGCCCACATCTCCTGGCCTGGGTATCAGATCGGTGCGTGAGTTGCGACATCGAAACCGCGGTGACGGTGTGGTCCCTAGGGTACAAGTCTCGGATCGAGCCAACTCTGGTTTGCAGGACTCAATTTAGGATCGTGTGCAAACACCAATAACAGATCGCGGATCACCGAAAATCGACCGGGAGGACCGCGGAAGCCTACGGAACGATACGGGCTAGGATACGGGCCTTACATGGACGTTCAATTATCCCGTTTTCAACCCACTTGAGGATTGGAAACGGTTCATTTTTGGTCTCGTATCCTAAAATGTACTCACAAAATGGATGGACGAGGAGGATTTCTCCAAACATCACAGTGGGCCTCACCTGGGTTCCAGCGCAGAAACTTCCTAGAGAAATTTACCACTATAAATGCCACCTTTTATCCAGCGGTTTTTAACTTACCAAACTTAGACTTGCCAACTTAGACTTGCAAGTGCGGACAACCATTTTTAGGATGAAAATACCCCTCCTTTTTCACTGCTGTTGCTTTTTCTCTCCCTTTAACGGAAAACCCACGCATGGTTTTTCAAAACACATCCCTTCATTCCATTGCAACGAAAAACCGACGCATTGCCGTTTTTCTTATCATTTTCCTTACTAAAATTCAAACTTTATCATCTGCATATTATCATTATACATTTGGCATTTTTCATCTTAGTGAGGGTTACGTGGAATCCTCTAAACTGGTTGCACCTCCAATCTTCGAAAAGGTTCAAATTAATCCCTCACTCGAAAGCACCCTTCCTCAACTTACATTGAGCGAGGCTACGGTTGCAAGAGGTATAGATATTAAAAAAAACCCTAGTGTGGTTTATAGATACTTTCCTCTATAGTATTGGACAACGATTAATTGACTGCCTGTGGAAATTCAGCTAGTAATTCACTGAGGGTGCTTGGTCAAACTTAGTCATTACACGCTTGAATTTGAAGAAGAACTCACGGAAATTGAGACGAGCCCAAGTCAACGACAATTGATCGACTACTCGTCGAATTTCATGTGAAGTTCGGTGGATTTCATGTCAGGCTCTTACAATTTCATTTGTTAGGCTTAGTCAATTTTATGCGTTGATCGTTCAAATTCATGTGAAACTCGTTCAATTCCATTTGAAGCTCACTCAATTTCATTTTTGGGCTCACTCAATTTCATGTTAGGGTCGCTCAATTTAATGTTTGCCTAACTCAATGTCATGCTAGGCTCGCTCAATTCAATGTTTGCCCAGCTCAATTTCATGCTAGGCTCGCTCAATTCAATGTTTGCCCAACTCAATTTCATGCTAGGCTCGCTCAATTCAATGTTTGCCCAACTCAATTTCATGCTAGGCTCGCTCAATTCAATGTTTGCCCAACTCAATTTCATGCTAGGCTCGCTCAATTTAATGTTTGCCCAGCTTAATTTCATGATAGGCTCACTCAATTTAATGTTTGCATTGATAAATTTCATGTTTGTCTTGATGAATTTCATTCTTGTCTCACTCAATTTCATGTTTGCGTTGCTCAATTTCTAGTTTTCCACGCTCAATTTTCAGTTTACCATGCTTAATTTCAGCTTTCCTCGCTTAATTGTTAGTTTACCTCGCTTAATATATAGTTTACCTCGCTCAATTTTCGCTCTTCGTTTGTTGAATTTCTAGTTTGCCTCGTTCAAAATCTACATTGCATCGCTAAATTTTCAGGCTTCCCTCACTCAATTATTTCCTTTGCGTCGTTCAAATTCGAACTTCCCTTAATCGATTTCATTTTTCCCTCGTTCAATTTCTAGTTTGCCTCGCCCAATTTCTAGCTTGTCTCGCTGAACTTTCACTCTTCCCTCACTGAATTTCTAATTTGCCTCGTTCAATTTACAGGTTGCGTCACTGAATTTTCATGCTTCTCTCGCTTGATTATTTGTTTTCCCTTGCTCAAATTCGAACTTCCCTCACTCGATTTCATGTTTCCCTTGCTCAATTTCTACTTTGCTTCGTCGAAGTGCACGTTTGCCTCGTGGAATCGGATGTTTGCCTTAATCATTTTCATGTTTGCCGCGCTTAATTTTAGTTGAGGTTTATTCCATTTTATCCGAATCTTGCTCAAATTTATCAAGTGCTTGATATTTAGTATTAATGTATATGAGGTAATGCTTAAATTCCTATTACTTTAATTCTATATGGATTAACCACGTGTAGAGAAGTTAGCCTTGTATCCCCTCGTGATTGCTTAAATATAGGTATATTTCTACTAGATATGACATGAACCTTCAAATCACATTTTATTTTGTCTTATAAACTGTACAATGTGGAATATATGTTGAATGTTGAATGAACTTTTAAATATTCCAAATTGCTTAACCATACTTGAGATCGATATGCCACGTTTGTGGGCCGTCATTTGAACTTAGAGGAATTATAAGAATCCATGTTAAATTCATGTGTTCATGTTTAATATCATGATTTGATAATATCTACAATTGAAAGAGCAATCTTGCCAAAATTTAAGGGATGTACGTGGGTACCATGATGCATAACATCCACGCATGACATATGAGCCTTACCGGGTGCTCAATGTAAGCCACATGCTGCTCCAGTTACTAAAATAGCTATTTGAACCTATCTAAAATTCCCTCAGAACTAGGGAAATTGTGAACCTAGAGACATAAAACTTTAGGACCCTTTGGAAATTTCAGATTTAGTTGTTTGAATGTAGAAATGAAACTTAGGTTCCCTTGAAATCATTAGAATAGTCATTCAAACTTGGTTGGAATCACTTTGGAATTATGACATTTGAGAAGATAGAGACTCAATATTTTAAGTTCTCTAGGAGATTGCCTACATAACCATGAAACCTAGGAACAAAACCTAGGTCCCAATTAAAAACTATTAGAATGGTCGTTTGAACTTAGAACTAAACTTAGGAATTGTGGGAGAACAAATAAACTGCTATGATGTATATTAGATTGAACAAGAACGTTCCTTGAACTTGACCTCCAATGAACTTTTTAACAATATAGGATTTGAATTTTCCCATAATTTTCCTTAGTTGAAATGACAACGTTAAGACACTCAGTAGACAGTAGGTGAAACGAGTTTAGGCATTGTAAGCAGTTCCTTACCCATTAGATTGTACCTTAGATCAAATTTAAGCACTACCTAAACTTAAAACCCGCACTAAGAGTTAAAAATTAAAATTCCCTAAGAATCTCATTAGTTAGAGATAATATTTCTCACAACTTTTAGCAATTAGCACTAACTAGAAGCGAATTTATAAAGGTTTGAGAAAAAATTTTCAGCTCTAGATGAAGCATATTGAGACTAGGATTTTATAATTTGAATCCCCAAATACATCCCTTTGATCAGAAACAACATCTCTTGTATGTTCCAACAATTAGAAATAATTAATAGTGAAAATTTAGAAATTTAGGTGAAATTTCAACCCTAGACTCTGCTTGTTGAGACTAGCTTTGAAATTTTATGTAAGTTTAACATATTTAAAACTCAAATCCTCATGTAGAAATGTTAGGCTCCTAGATATTTTTTTGAAAGCGTATTAGGCCATCATAGAATTGTCCCTTGTTAAAATAGAAGACTATATGATATTCCATGATAGATAGCGTCGCTGAATTTAATAAGCACCACATGAAATCATTCGTATCTCTGAATTTATAATCCATATAAGCTCTTGTTGTTTATTTAAAAAATTTAACGCATTGCTTACTCTTTATTTCCTTAAGCTCTGTATCATACTCATCTATTATGGAACGTGAGTACTCGGTCCTCTATTATTTAATCGGGTTTTGTCTTATGGTAAGCTTCCATTGCTTAACAATTCACTAATATAATGTCATTGTATTGGTTTTTAGATAATGTCTACGAGAATCATCTGCTGTTATGGCGGGGAGATGGAATATGAATACAAGCGATACTCATACACTGGTGGGGATTCGAAATTTTTTTTGCTATGTGTCGAGACTACGTATGAGGAGCTTCTATCTAGAATTTATAGGATTATTAAGAGTCAATCAATAGATTATGATATTAGGATGAAAGTAATGTATCCTTGCACAAACGAATCAATCCCTCCAACCATAATCGTAGACGACGATGACGAGCGAGAGTTCCTGGCAACATAGTTGGAGCATTCAGATAAATTCATTCCTTTAGTCATCGAGACAACGCAACACATTAATAGGACAACACACATAGACAGTGTGCTTGAGGAGCATGGCGTGGAATTTGAATATATGACATCTCCGTTACAAGTGCTAATAAGCAACGATCAATTGCCCAAGCCACCTCAAACATCAAACTTTGCGAGTAGCCAAGTCAGCTGGGCACGTGACCTTAACCTCATTTATGAATACATGGCACCGCCTTTAGCAACAAAAGTAGATCTGCCATCATCATCCACCACTCGAGCTGTACGTGTAAGCAACATTCCACTTCCAGACCTTACTGAAACATCAAACTTCATCACTCGTCAAGTTCCCGTGCCATTTGATGATGCTGCATTCACCAATGCAGCACTGGTGGAATATATGGATTTATTAGGTGAACTAATCGATATAACCATTGGACAAATGTTTAAGGACAAGAGTCAGTGCCAGTATGTTCTGAGCCAATTTGCAATTCGCAATAAATTCTAGTATAGGATACTGTACTCAAATTCTAGGACATTTACCGTGGTGTGCTTCGAAGATAAATACGAATGGAGGGTTCATGTATCTCAGGTGAATGATACCGGGATATTCAAGATATGGAGTTATACATCAGAACACACGGGCGACATATCATAGATGAAGAGTGATCACCGATAAGCAAGCAGTAAGTTAGCGTGTGATCTGATTGTTAGCTGCATTGATCAACGGCTAGGTCACGTGATATTATCTTCGCTATGAAAGAGGAATATAATATTCTTATCAGTTATAGGAAGGCATGGAAAGCTAAGGATCTTGTAATTAATCACGTGATGGGGTCTTATGAAAACTCTTACAATTAACTCCCCTTATATTTGCATTAGTTGAAGATTGTCAACCAGGGGATGGTGACTGTCGTGCTTGTTAACAAAGAGGCTTTGAGGTTCGAGAGGTGTTTTGTAGCGCTCGGACAATGCGTTCGAAGTTTTCAGAATTCTATGCGGAAGGTATTGACCATTGACGAGACACACTTAAAGGGCAAATACAAGGGTGTTCTATTCATTGCCACGACCTTTGATGGGGACAATCATATTTTCCAGTTACATTTGGCATCGGAGAATTAGAGAATAGCAGCAGCTGGAATTGGTTCCTTACCTACCTTAACGATGCGTTAGGGTCTCTTCCGGGTCTTGTGATTATATCCGACTGACATAAAGGTTTAATGAAAGAGGTTCCCCAAGTCTTCCCACATGCAATCCATGGCTACTGCACTTACCATATCTATAGAAATTTGGTGGACACTTTTAAAGAAAAGTCCTTGGAGATGTATTACTGACGGGCTATGAAGACATGCAGGAGGGCTGAATTCAAAAAGTTAATGTATGATATCGAAATGGCCAACCCCCCCGTGCATGCATGGTTGAGAGAAATTGAGTACGAAAAATGGACATCTTCATACTTTCCAGGAAGAAGATTCAACTTGGTAACTACAAACATATCCAAGTATGCCCTCTTCAAAGAAGCACGCAAATACCCCGTTACTAAATTGATAGAGGCGGTAAGATTTAAGATACATGAATTGTTTTATAAGAGAAGAGAATCTGCAGTATCATTTGTATGTCCGTTGACACTATGGGTGGAGGAACAATTAAAGGATCTTATACAGAAGGCGCGAGATGTTCGCTGTCATCCGATTTCTCAAGATGAGTACTATGTTGTGGGAGATTATAATGATAAAGTCAAGCTCAACTCGCTTTCATGTACATGTCGTGTGTTTGACGTGAAGGGGTACCCTTGTATGCATGTCATGTCAGCATGTATAAACTACAATCTTCATCATTACCGTACTGTTCCCCATTCTATACGGCGCAAAATTACTTGACCACATAACGAATCGGTGTACCCAGTACGTGATAAGAGCGAATGAAAGATTATAGATGGCTTCAAGGAGTATTGTGCAAATATTGTGCAAATATTAAACTCCCAAGACAGAAGAGGTCATCTGGAAGACCAAAAAAGCTAAGAATTCCCTCGCATGGAGAAGAACCGAAAATAGTAAAGTGCGGGCGATGTAAACAAACAAGGTATAATCACCGGAAGTGCAAGTTTCCTATACCTGATGTATAGCATACTTTGTAATTTATTTAGTATTTTATATGATATATATTGTAATATATTTTATGTATTGATGTCCCTGCTCAATTTTCTCTCATGCAATAATCTTTTGGTTGCCTCGCTCAATTTCTAAGTTGTCTCGCTCATTTTCAGTTTGTCTCGCTAAATTTCTTAAGCTGCCTCACTTAATTTCTACTTTGCCTCGCTCAATTTGTAAGTTGCCTCGCTCAATTCCTTGGCTCCCTCACTCAATTCCTAGGTTCCCTCACTCAATTACTAGGTTCCCTCGCTCAATTTCTAGGTTCCCTTGCTCAATTTATAGGTTACCTCACTCAATTCCTCGGTTCCCTCGCTGAATTTCTAGGTTCCCTCGCTAAATTCCTAGGTTTCCTCACTCAATTTTCAGGTTGCCTCGCTCAATTACTAGGTTCCCTCGCTCTATTCATAGGTTTCCTCGCTCATTTTCTAGGTTTCCTCGCTCAATTATTAGGTCCCCCCGCTTAATTTCTAGGTTCCTTTGCTCAATTTCTAGGTTGCCTTGCTCAATTACTAGGTTCCCTCACTCAATTCCTAAGTTTCCTCACTGAATTCCTATGTTTCCTTGCTCATTTTCTAAGTTCCCTCGCTCAATTTCTAGGTTCTCTCGCTCAATTTCTACATTGCCTCCCTCAATTCTTAGGTTCCCTGGCTGAATTTCTAGGTTCCCTCACTGAATTCCTAGGTTTCCTCATTCATTTTCTAGGTTCCCTCGCTTAATTCCTCAGTTCCCTCGCTCAATTTCTAGGTTCCCTTGCTCAATTTCTAGGTTGTCTCGCTCAAATTCTATGTTCCCCCGCTCAATTCCTAGGTTCCCTCGCTGAATTCCTATGTTTCATCGCTCATTTTCTAGGTTCCCTCGCTAAATTTGGTGCATATTAACAGCAGATTAACTGAATTCCTGTAAACACACATTTACATGTCGACCTCTTTAATCAATTAAGACAAACAATAAAGATCTCATATCACATGAGGTGTGTGAGTTTAATCATGCAACCCTTCACTCCACCTAATTTTTTGCTTTAAAAACTTCCGAACAAATAGTATATGTAGACAAAATCCTAATTTGATATGCAAGTACATGGGTCCAATACATAGTCCTTTATTAAATTCAATGTTTGAAAAAGCCCATGGCTCATGTGTTTAAATCCATCTTTGGGAAGATTGAGGATTCAGAAGCATTGTTCACGAGTAAGAAATGCTTCTTACAATGTAATAGTTTTGCACGACGGTTCCTTCACCAGCTCTATTAGCTGTAACTAGTTTTACCGCTAGTTGAAACTGGTTTGAAAAGTCAGCAGCAAGTGTCATTAGGAGAAGAGATTTTTAGCAAAAATCTCTCAACTTGTTAGTGGTTAGTTGGCAATCTTAGGTATATATAAAGAGACTGAATTGTGTTGTGTGTGTGAAAAAGAAAAGACCAATGAATACAATCAATCTAGAGTATTTTAAAGTATTGCTAGTGCTGAATATCTCCTTATATGCCATCTTAACAAACTTTTCTTTTTATTTTATTTTATTTTATTTTATTTTTTGGGTTAGCTTTTATAAAATCATATGATTCATATAAAAAGGGATTCAAAGGTGGGATTCAAATTGTTTTGCTTAAGAATCGACTCAAATCCTAAATCGTAGGATTTTGACAACCTGGATGCACGCTGAGATATTCTAGCATGGACATGGCATGCATTCTACTGATTATTTTATTTTTTATTTACCAAGTGCTACCGATGTGTAATTTTGTAAGGAAATAGAAAAATTGGCTAGGGTCCATCATTTTGTAAGTTTGATTAGAGCCATTCTCAACATAAGCATGGATGGGTTCTTCTTTTTCTTTTCTTTTTTCTAATAATTTCTTGCTCTCACTATGTGCGTAAAATTGAGTGGCATCAAGTTAGTGAGGTAACAGATCAATGTCTCTTACATGCTCCTCAACAACTGCATGTAGAGTTGCATCCAACAATATTGGCACTGATATGATAGTCTGAGTCTTCGACACAAGCATAAGGATTCAAAATCAACTGTGAAAAACTAAGTTGCCTAAAGCACCTCAGCATAAAACTCAAACTGGAGAATTACATGATGATACAAAGATCACAATGGAACAAAGAAAATTAAGAGTAATGTTAAAAAACAGAAAAATAAAATAAAAGAAAAGAAAAACAAAAGAAAAGGTACATTTGGTTAAGAAAGACAACTAAGTGAAGCCAACATATGTCGGAAAATGGCAAAAGAACATTCCAATAAACCATGCGACAAAACCGAGGAAAAGTGCCAAAAGATTAAGGCATGATGATTTGAGATAGAAATGGGCTAAGATTGAGTCAACAACTACTTTCTTTGGTAGAAACTGCACCTATATAAGATAAAAGAAAACCGAGTAAAGCAAAAGGATGAATCGGTGGATATGGGAAGCATACCAAAACAATCACATTACTGCACTGCCTGTTACTCATTGACTAGATCAGCACTATAACCTAGTTGTTGTTAGTACCTTACTGGTTTCAATTGGCTAATTTGAATTTAGAAGCATACCCAAAGCAATTTGACAATGAGCAAGTTGCAACTTCCACAATCACAACACAGCAGGAATTCTGGTCAGCTAAGGTTGGTACAATCACATGTACTTGAGTCAGTTGGATTGATGCTATTTGTTTGGATTGCAACAACATGAATTCCCACATTATAACCATTAAGTTAATTCCAGTAGCATTTTTCTACTGCAATATGAAAAGTGGCAGTTGCGATTTGAATAGCATTTTTCTAATGCAAGATGAAAACAACATGAATTTGCGAATCTTTTCATTCAAAATCATGCATCATGATGCATTCGTCTTGCGTTTGGGCATCAAATACAATGGGGAAAATTTCACATGCATCATTCACCGATTCACCTATGAATCTAAACACGTATTGAACAATCATTCCTGTAAAAGAAATATATTAGAGAGGTAAAGAACAAGAAGCAATCAATTTCTTAGAGAAGAAAATGAAAAATTATCCAACGGTCTCATACGGTGAGACAGTACATGTAAATCCAAGTTCTTGTATATGGATGTTGGTCTTCTTCTTCTTCTTCTTCTTCTTCTTCTTCTTCATGCGAAAGCTAGAAAAAAGCGTGCACGAGGTTGGACATCTATATCAACCATCTATATTAAGTCCAGGCAAGAGTACCTTGTGCATTGGCTACAACTCACCTAGTTGTAGCTACTTATCCATCATATACGTGGCGTAAATACATGCTGGTCTGAATTTAGAACCTGCTCAACATTGGACCCACTGTGAACGGAACATAGTCGAGCTAAACTAATGGATAAAAAGGGGCAAGAACTTCAGAGGATTTAGACTCCTTTAGGATTGTGTGATTGGCTAACTTGTGACAGAACCCATATATCATCCCAGAGTCCTATACAATCAAGTTTTGGTTTGTTTTTGGATTCGAACTCCTGCGTTGATTGGTTTTCAAATCCTGTATCATTGACTTAAGTGAACTTACATCATGAAACTCTAATAAAAGAGATCCATAAATACATAATATTGAAAAGAAAATATCATAGGGCTAAGTGAACTTACATCATGAAATCCCCAAGTAAGAGTAATGCCTTAAAAGAAATGACGAAATGGCCGGGGAAAAGTTGAAAAGAGAAAATCTATATGGCTAGAGAAAGGCTTTACAAGGTGTTATTTGGATGTCTAATGCCAATATTTGTCGAAATGCATATTGCAAATATCAACGCAAAAGAAAATAAATTCTAGAGGTTACATTGGCATGAACCTTCATTCAAAATTTTCAGTTTCTCTCATCTCCTAATGCTTACGAATTTCTGGAAAATAAAAGGTTTGGCACTGTTAAGAACATCATAAACTGTATTACCATTTCATGACACCATGTGAAACTTCTAGGATCAAACTAGAAAACTCTTGCCTAACTCACATAGGTACCTAATGTGGGTAACTTTCTCTAACATGGTTAAATGATTTAACATGCATAAAATCCATCCCATCACTCAGGTAGACCATTCCTTGTTTGGCCTTAATCCAGAAATCAACTGATTCAACAATCGTCCTGTTTAAAAGTATACAGAACGTCAGAAACCACTAAATTCTCATGACATGGCAAATGGACTGTTGGACTGAACAATTCATAGCCCACTTATGGATGGTCCATTTCTCATAAAATGCAGCAAATGGGTTTCAACATTCAATCCATAAACAATTTTGAGGACCATTTCTCCATATGTATTGACCATACAAAAAAGCCACGTATAAGACAATATGCCACATGGTGTAACTGCTGAGACAGATGTACATTAGTCTATGGACTGTTGGCAAGTATTTTTAAAGCTGTCTGATCATCAGGCTTGACCCGGTCGACCGAGTGGACCCAGTCGACCAGGTGGACCCGATCGACCCTGATACGTTGGAAGCTAGGAATTGAGCGAGGGAAGCTAGGAATTGAGCAAGGCAACCTAGGAATTGAGCGAGGGAACCTTACAATTGAGTGAGGGAACCTAGGAATTGAGCGAGGGAAGCTAGAAATTCAGCGAGGCAAGCTAAAAATTGAGTGAGGGAACCTAGGAATTGAGCGAGGCATGCTAAAAATTGAGCGAGGGAACCTAAGAATTGAGCGAGGCAAGCAAAAAATTAAGCGAGAGAACCTAAGAATTGAGCGAGGCAACCTAGGAATTGAGTGAGGGAAGCTAGAAATTGAGCGAGGGAACCTAAGAATTGAGCGAGGCAACCTACAAATTGAGCGAGCAACTTAGAAATTGAGTGAGGGAAGCTAGAAATTGAGCGAGGGAACCTAAGAATTGAGTGAGGCAGCCTATAAATTGAGCGAGGCAACCTACGAATTGAGCAAGGCAATGTAGAAATTCAGTGAGGCAACCTAGGAATTGAGCGAGGGAAGCTAGAAATTGAGAGAGGCAACCTAAGAATTGAGTGAGGCAACGTAGAAATTCAGCGAGGTAACCTATGAATTGAGTGAGGCAAACTAGGAATTGAGCGAGGCAACATATAAATTGAGCGAGGGAACCTAGGAATTAAGCGAGACAACCTAGGAATTGCATGAGGCAACATAGAAAATCAGCGAGGCAACCTATGAATTAAGCGAGGCAACCTAGGAATTGAGCAAGGGAAGCTAGCAATTTAGCGAGGCAAGATATAAATTGAGAGAGGGAACCTAGGAATTGAGCGAGGCAACCTAGGAATTGAGTGAGGCAACGTAGAAATTAAGCGAGGCAACATAGAAATTGAGCAAGGGAAAGTATAAGGTGGGCTAGGGAAACTTGAAATTAGGTGGGGCAAACTAGAAGTTAAACAAAGTAAGCATGAAAGTTGAGCGATGGAAACATTTACACGTTATGAAATTTAATTCATTATAAATTTTCCTGAAGTACAAATTGTGCGGGGTATATACAACACTATATATAATACAACATTCCACAAAATTTTCCTCTTCATCTCATGCCTGCGACAAGTATCATTTACAGGTTATAGACAAACAATCATACACTACGACTTCCTCCAATGTATAGTGAATTTTTGCATGTCTGTTCCCTCCAAGGTGCGATAGTTGTAAAGTATATCGATGAATTTCATTACAAATATGCCACAGTCAAAACCATTGCTTTGCTTTGGCATAGATTTCTCTTCTTTGGCGGTCCATGTCTTCCCTTCAAGCACGATGACGTCTCCGGTGGCATGGAAGAGAATCGGGAGCGCCTCCGTCATCAATTTGATCTTCTGCTTATACTTTAAGAGAGCATTTGACACTAAGCTATCAATAATAACGATCTTCCGTTGTCTTGGATATAAGACCATTAAGAACCAATGAGAGTTATCATGGTTGACGAGTACATAAACCTGTCCATGTTTAAGAAGTAGGCTATCAGTAAAAAAAACATGATCAAAGAACACATTACAACCAGGCTTGATGTTATGTGATGAATGCTTTACCCGTTCACTATATCGAATCTCCTTGGCGTGTGATTTACCCTGCTGCTTGACAAATGCG
This sequence comes from Magnolia sinica, assembly GCF_029962835.1. Classification (NCBI taxonomy): domain Eukaryota; kingdom Viridiplantae; phylum Streptophyta; class Magnoliopsida; order Magnoliales; family Magnoliaceae; genus Magnolia; species Magnolia sinica. Next base: position 37,946,268 of record NC_080576.1, read on the forward strand.
ATGACATTGTTCATCTTGCCTACCAACTTTGCACGTTTCGAAGCAGACTTCGAGTCCCGATACGCCTTTAGAGTTGGCATACTAGTTTGAAGGCATGCCTATTACAAACGTAATCAAAGATCAATACAAGTAGAAAAACATGAATTAATAGAAAAAATAAATTAGCGATAATCTGAAGTAAACATTTACCGTAAAATAAGTGGCACAGAACTTGCAATCTTGGGGATATGCAATTGCACAATCAGACTGCCTTTCCTCTAGGAAGTCAACATATTTATCAATAGCCTATTCCACAAAATAATATGATTAAGCAATAATCGATTAAAAGATATAACTATATGAAAGTCAATGTATATAGACACTCTCATACGAATGCTTACCACACTATCAACCCACGCGTCATCTACCCATAAGGACTTGAACCATGAAGCCGCTGCCGTCTCCTTATTTGCTTCACAGTAGTTTTCTAGCTCTTTCAGTTCATCCATCGATAGCATCCTAAATGGATCAATCTGTAGATGAAATGGTATCGGAGATGTAGGAAAGTTTACGGCTTCCTCAGATCGCCTCACCACGTTCGGGGTTGTATCGATCGAAGATAGGGACAAGAATGGAGAAACCATATAATAGGATGGCTTCATTACCCTTTTAGTTCTCCTTACATAAATGGGAGGAGAAATGGGTGCTTCATCCAATAGAGTACGCTCGGCCATACCATACGATTGCACCTCCAACTCCACATTTCTTTGTTCTTTTTCTTCCATATCCTCTACCTCCACTTTCTTCTTCAACTCCTCGTCCTCATCCCTCAAAAACTGTCCGCTTTGTATATAGAAATCTTCCTTCTCCTTTTTCAAGGCCTCCCTCTCTTTCGCTAAGTTTTCAGTTTGTCTTGACAACTCACACATCCGCCTATTTAATTCCTCTCTCCCTGAAGAACAATTCCTTCTCTTTCTTCAACTGCGCTCTCTCGTTTAGATCTTCTCTCTCCATCTTCAACAATTCCTTCTCTTTCAATAACGCCTCCCTCTCATCGAGTCTCTCTTCTCTCTTTCTCAACTCTTCCTTCTCTTTCCTCAGCTCATCCCTCTCCTTCATCAACTCCTCTCTCTCCTTCTTTAACTCATCTCTCCCAACCCTAAATTCATCCATCAAAAGAGATGGTTTCATGATATTTCCTCCTGATCCCTCTCCTTGTACGCCTTTTTAATCACTTTTCGCTGATCCCTCCTCACCCTCATTATCATTCTCGTTACCCTCATCGCTCAATTCCTGGGTTTCGATGACCTATAAAAGGTATCAATGCACATATAAGAGTCGAAAAACTTTTAGCGATGAATTAAACAACATTCCATTTTAATTAAACGTTCATGATATCTTACCTGAAAACTATCACGGAGGAAGCGAACGACGTTCGTTTCCTATTCTCGTAGGGTGGGTTCCAAGTTTTTTATTAAGATAGTCTGCAAAAGAACCCAGACTGATGTTAATATACAGAGTGTAAGTGTCAAATTAAGTAAAGTGAACAGCGGAGAAATACATATACTTACAGCTTCACTCTAAAAAATTGCATGTATTTTGTTGTACCTCTAATCCTTGCAGCCTTGATATTGAATGAAGTGTGAAATTTGCGAGGGAACAAAAGAAATAACACACTCTCGTAGGGCCGGTAATCTCTCTACAACCCATATCTGTTTTAATGAGATTGCATGAGGATAAAAATCCATAATTGAATATAATCATGTAGAATAAAGAAAGAGTTCTTACCTACAAAGGAAAGACACAACCATATACATTGTAGCGAACCACACCTGATGCCATCATAGTAGCTGCGGTCCCTTATGCATTGTATTGTAGGCCAAACTACCCCAAGGATAGCTATAGAAATCCTCTATAGAGTCTACTAGGTACATATAATCCATGTTACACATAGTTTTCGATTTGGTTCCCCTAACAAAACACTCTACACATATAAGTAGAGCAACCTTCACAACATCCTTGTGCTTATTGGTGTCGACTAATTTATTAAACACATTTAATAAATGCTTCTTAAAAATTAGATACTTGTTGAAGTATTTGTCCATTAATGTACTCCTGATGGGACGTTTTTTTATATTGTAAGCTCCCTAGTCTTAAGCCCCGTTATGAGGGCGAAGTCCATCTCTGTGAATTGCAACCGTCTCCCCCGTATCTCAAATATAAGATCACCTTTATATCTTACAAGAAGAAGGTGAAATAAAGCCCCTATAAATTGAAAGAATGAGAGGTGTAATAAGAAGGAAAATGGGGATTGCTTGAACAGACTTAGCCGAGTATCATGCTTCTCTAATTCACCCTTCACTATGTCGAACCACCATCTCAATAAACACTTAGAGGATGGGTTTGGGAATTGAGAACAAGAATCATTACCTACAAACATGTAATGGAAAATATATTAAAAGTAAATTTCACTACTAAAAGAATCATAATGCAAAAAATTAAACATAGTTGAAATTGAGCGAAACAAACTAAAAATTGAGCGAGGCAAATTAGAAAATGAGTGAGGGAAACATGAAATTCAGCAAGGCAAACATTAAATTCAGTGAGGCAAGATGAAATTGAGCGAGGCAACCTAAAAAATTGAGCGAGGCAAGGTGAAATTGAGTGGAAAACCTAGAATTTGAGCGAGGCAACCAAGAAATTCAGCGAGGGAACAGAGACAATGAGCGAGGGAACCTAGAAATTGAGCGAGGCAACCTCAGATTTGAGTGAGGCAACCTAGGAATTGAGCAAGGGAAGCTAGAAATTGAGTGAGGGAAGCTAGAAATTGAGCGAGGCAACCCTAAGAATTGATCAAGAGGGAACCTAGGAATTGAGCAAGAGGGAACCTAGGAATTGAGAGAGGCAACGTAGAAATTTAGCGAGCTAACCTAAGAATTGAGCGAGGGAACCTAGAAATTGAGCGAGGGAACCTAGAAATTGAGCGAGGCAACCTATGAATTGAGCGAGGCAACCTAGGAATTGAGTGAGGTAACATAGAAATTTAGTGATGCAACCTAGGAATTGAGCGAGGGAAGCTAGAAATTGAGCGAGGGAACCTAGAAATTCAGCGAGGCAACCTAGGATTTCAGTGAGGCAACCTAGGAATTGAGCAAGGAAAGCTAAAAATTAAGCGAGGGAACCTAGAAATTTAGCGAGGCAACCTAGGAATTGAGCGAGAAAACCTAAAAATTCAGCGAGGCAACCTGGGATTTGAGCGAGGGAACCTAGAAATTGAGCGAGGGAACCTAGGAATTGAGCGTGGGAAGCTAGAAATTAAGTTAGGGAACCTAGAAATTCAGCAAGGCAACCTAGAATTTGAGCGAGGGAACTTAGAAATTCAGCAAGGTAGCCTAGAATTTGAGTGAGGCAACCTCGGAATTGAGCGAGGGAAGTTAGAAATTGAGGGAAGCTAAAAATTGAGTGAGGGAACCTAGAAATTCAACGAGGCAACATAGGAATTGAGTGAGGCAACCTAGGAAATGAGTGAGGCAACGTAGGAATTCAGCGGGGCAACCTAGGAATTGAGTGAGGGAAGCTAGAAATTAAGTGAAGGAACCTAGGAATTGAGTGAGGCAACCTAGGAATTGAGCGAGGCAACCTAGGAATTCAGTGAGGCAACTTAGAAATTCAGCGAGGCAACTTAGGAATTGAGCATGGGAAGCTAGAAATTGAGCTAGGGAACCTAGAAATTCAGCAAGGCAACCTAGAATTTGAGCGAGGCAACCTAGGAATTGAGCAAGAGAAGCTAGAAATTAAGTGAGGGAACTTAGAAATTTAGTGAGGTAACCTAGGAATTGAGCGAGGCAGCCTAGGAATTGAGCAAGGGAAACTAGAAATTGAGCGAGAGAACCTAGAAATTCAGCAAGGCAACCTAGGATTTGAGCGAGACAACCTAGGATTTGAGCGAGGAAAACTAGAAATTGAGTGAGAGAACCTAAAAATTCAGCGAGGCAAACTAGGAATTGAGCGAGGCAACCTCGGAATTAAGTGAGGCAATGTAGGAATTCAGCGAGGCAACCTAGGATTTGAGTGAGGGAAGCTAGAAATTGAGCGAGAGAACCTAAAAATTCAGCAAGGCAACCTAGAAATTCAGCGAGGGAACCTAGGAATTGCACGAGGCAATGTAGAAATTGAGCGAGGCAACCTAAAAATTGAGCGAACAAACCTAGAAATTGAGTGAGGTAATCTAGAAATTGCGTGACGGAACCTAGAAATTGAGCGAGGTAACCTAGAAATTACACGAGCCAATGTAGAAATTGAGTGAGGCAACCTAGAAATTCAACGAGGTAACCTAGAAATTGAGCGGGGCAACCTAGAAATTCAGCAAGGCAACATAGAAATTACGTGAGGCAACGTAGAAATTGAACGAGGCACCTAGAAATTGAGCGATGGAACCTAGAAATTTAGCGAGGTAATGTAGAAATTGAGCGAGGCAATCTAGAATTTGAGCGAGGGAAACTAGAAATTCCGTGAGGTAACCTAGAAATTGAGCGAGGGAACCTAGGAATTCAGTAAGGTAACCTAGAAATTTAACGAGGCGACTTAGCAATTAAGCGAGGTAAACTAGAAATTGAGCGAGGCAAACAAGAAATTGAACGAGGCAAGGAGAAAATTGACCAAGGTAAGATAAAAATTAAGCGTGGCAAGCTGGAAATTGAGTGAGGTAACCTAGAAATTGAGCAAGGAAAACATGAATTTGAGCGAGGCAAGCTTGAAATTGGGTGAGGCTAACTTGAAATTCAACTACACGAACATGAAATTCAGTGAGGCTAACATGAATTGGAATGAACTTTAAATGTAATTGAACTAGCCTAACAATTTGCTCTTCGGTGAATTTGACCGAGCAGTTAATGAAATTGACCGAGCTTTACATGAAATTCAATTTCTCTTTGGTGAATTTGACCGAGCAATTAATGAAATTGACCGAGCGGTTCATAAAATTTTTTGTTACATTACATGAATCCATGGAAGTTCCCCATCATATTTTTATGATATCTCTGTCAAATTTATGAATTGCTCGGGGAATTTCACCAATCATGAATCGAGAAGTAGGTCAAATGGACCAAAACCTCTCGTAAATTGGATTTACAGTTTGATCAGTACGCTCTTATAATACTGAGTTAACTGAGTTGGGCTTGCCTTGAATGTATGTGGACTATCCACGACGTTCATCTGTTTTTCCATCTAAAGTAAGGGTTTGAGCCCAAAATGGTGGCATATCGAAATATCAAGTGGATTATACCATAGGAAACAATGGTTCCACCGTATAAACCTTATTATGCCCCCACAATGATGTTTTATTTGTAATCCATCATGTTCATAGGATGATTTTTACATGGATGAACCGAAAATCAAGATGCGAGCTTCATCCAGCAGCTCAATGGCCCATAAAAAATTTATACCGTTTAGGTAAATATACTACATTATACCTGTGCTGCGTGCTTTCTTCTGTGGAGGGACCATTTTCAGAAAATCGAGAGAATGCAGATGAATAGCGAGGGTGGGATCCAGCTAGATGATGGTGCAATCCAAGCAACGAAAGTGCACATAGGATTTTTTGTCTCTCTCTTTTTTTTAAATGGAGCGAGGGAAGGGAGGGAGAGTAAAAGCAACTGCAGTGAAGAAGGAGGGGTATTTTCATCTTAAAACTGGTTGTACGCACGTGCAAGTATAAGTTGGTAAGTTAAGTTTGGTTTGCTTCATAAAAACTGTTGGATAAAAGGTGGCGTCTACAGTGGTAAATTTCTCAAAGCCCCACGTCCGGAAATTGGATTGTGTACTGAGTTACTCATGATTACACTCTTATTGTACTGAGTAAACTCAGTTGGGACCACCTTGAATGTATGTGGTCTATCCACACCATCCATCCGCTTTTCCATCTAATTTAAGGGGTTTAGCCCAAAATTGAAGCAGATCCAAAGATCATGTGGAAACAATGAGGATAATGATTTCTACCGCTGAAACATTTCTAGGCCCCACAGTAATGTTTATTTGTCATCCAACCTATTCATAAGATCATACAGACATGGATGAAGGAAAAATAAATAAATATAATTTTGATCCAAAACTTCTACAGCTCCCGAGATTTTTTTAATGGTAGACGTTCAATTCAACTATTTCCTATGGTGTGGTCCATTTGAACATTATATATGCTTAATTTTTGGGATCAAGCCCTAAAATTATCTGGTAAAATGAATGGATAGAGTGAATAAAATACTTCAATCATGGTGGACCTCACAGAGTTTACCTAGTACGGTAAGCGTAGTGAGTTACTCACTATGCAATCCGCTTCCCTACCTATGTAACTAACTGGAAGTGGATTGGCTAGTGTATCATACACCACCGACATGGCTGGTGTGGGTACCTGTTGTGCGAAGACTACACTCCTTAAGCTCTGATTTGCATGGACGGTTAAAAGGAGATCAAAGTTACATGGCCACAAATGATGTATTTATTATATCCACACCTTTTATCCATTTGGAGAGATCATTTTAGAGCATGAAATAAAAATGAGTCATATCTAAATCTCGAGTGAGCCACACTACAAATAACAGTGGGACAATGATTCTTACTGTTAAAACATTGGCAGGGCCTATTGTAACATTTATTTTCCATCCAATATGTTCATAAGGTCATGTAGAACTGGATGAAGAGGAAAAACAAATATCATATTGATTAAAAACTTTTCTAACTGAAAGGGATTAAATGGTAGATGTTCAATCACCCATTGCTTTTTATAGTGTGGTCCACTTGATCTACGGATTTGTATTATTATTATTATTATTATTATTATTATTATTGTCTCAAGCTTTAATACGAGCCAGCCATATGGATGGACGGTTCGAACATAACACATACCTCATGATGGGACCCACAGAACTTGGTGAAGTCAAAACACCTACGGTGCGTGGTTTGTGGTACACCAGCTAGTTAGCTTCCTGCCTAACTAACTGAAAGGAGCTCTAAGTACAACCATGGTGTTTGGGTTTTATCCACACATACTATCCATCTTTCCATGTCATTTTAGGATATATGTTGGAAATACCGAAAAATAAAAATAAAATAAAACACCTAGCTGAATCATGTAAAATATACATTGTCCTTAAAGCGTAATTCACCTCCTTATCAAATTGTTGATGAGTTACAGGTGAATTGCTTCCGGGATAAGACAAGCCTATTTGGATCTTGCGTTCAACAATCATGAATGGTCCACCTAGGAACAATTCAACGCAACAGATCTTCTAGCAGAATCAAACAGAAGATGTGTTAACAGTATTCTAAAATGGAGATGCAATCCAGAGTATCTGATGGATGAGGAGAGATGTGAGTTTGAGATGATTAAATTTGGACCGAAATGGTCTAGTTTATATAGGCACCAGGGAGTGGACCATTGCTAGGTGGCCATCAATGGTTCAGAACATTTAAAAAACATTTCTGGCCATTAATCATTAATTTCAGCCGTTTCTGGTTGTCGGATCGAAAGATCTGACCGTTGGATCATCATAACTCGTCCGTTTTTGTACCGTTGTGGCTTTCAAGGCTGGTAGCCATTTTCAGAAATAGCTGAATGTTTCGAATTAATAATCCAACCATTTTCAGTCGCCTATAAAGTCCTGACTCATTTCAGACCTATCGCATTTAGGCTCATACTAAACCACTTGCATCGCAATCACACTGTCTCAAGTGAGGTCGCGAGAAAGCGACCACTCTGCGATGCGCACATGTGAAGTGCAGAGTGCGCCAACCCTCACCCTCACCCTCACACACGCCCACGCCCGAGCACGCGCGTGCACACTGGAACATGCAACCCAAGCGTTTTAATCTCCAAAGCTCCAAGTAAGAATACTACACACACCTCCACATATAAACCCCAAACCTTTTCTTATCATTTTCAATGTGGGACAAAACACGTACCACACTTTTTCATTTAAAAATTTCAAAACGTTTTGGCGGCAAAACTAAAATCTTGAAAATTTTGAATATTTGATTTTTTTCAAAAACCACAAATTCTAACAATCTTCCACTGGTTTTTTAAAAACAATAGAAAATATCTACCAAATATGAAGAACAATTATTATGCATAAGAAAGATATCTTACGATTTAAATCTTTCCTTAGTGTAAGTATTTTAAAGTTATGTCGAAATTTCTGATCGCCGCAGTATTAAATCAGTTATTCCTAAATGACATAATCGAAAATACTACACACATAATAGCTTTTACGTTATATGTTCCTTTATATTACTCGCTTAGCACTTTTAATGGACATGTACTTATCCTGTTTCATGAACGATCCCGAGAGAACTCTTACTCTTATGAGAAGCAGCACCACTTCTACGTTCACATAGGTAAAATTCTTCCAGTGTTTCCATTACTTAAAACACTTGTCCTATTTGACTGGATTTCATTAAGAGTTCTAAGACTCAACCCTCTTTTTATAATGACCAACACTTTCCATTTTGGATGAGGTTATTTTGAGATTTAGTGCTGAGACTTTCCACATATCAGTGATTTTTTATTACCCATTGAACCCAATCTTTAGAGACTTTTTAAGTTTGGGTTGAGTTTCTATCATCAATGGAACTTTGATTAAAGACTTTCAACCTCATCCCTTTAGATGTTGTCCTTACTACCTCTCTTGTCAGAGGTTTAGTAAAGAGATCAGCCAAGTTATTACTTAACTTCACAAATGACATCGAAATAATTTCATCCTAAATCAATTGCCTTATATAATCATGTCTTAAACTTATGTGTCTGGACTTCCCATTATAGGTACCATTGCAGGCTCTCGTTAGAGTGGCTTCATGTTGTAATGAAGTGAAACAACCATTATAGGCTTCGCATAGAACGAGATTTCTAACAGAATATCCCTTAATCACTCAGCTTCTTTGCCTATTGCAGCCACTGCTAAGAACTCAGATTCCATTGTTGAGTGCGTTATGCGAATTTATTTCTTGGATTCCCAAGATATAGTTGCACCTCCAAACGTGAATATCTACCCTGTAGTGGACTTGTTGTCCCCTGCACTCGATATCTAACTTGCATTGATATATCCTTTCAACACTATTGAAAATTCTGAGTAATATAACCATTGTTCTTTGGTTTCTTTTAGACCTATAACTCTATTTATAGCTTTCCAGTGTTCAACGCTTGGATTACTAGTAAACCTACTTAGTTTACTCACAACGTATGCAAGACTACCTATAACACTAGTATACACTAGTATCCGGTCTTGTGCATTGTATAACATACATAAGACTGCCTATAACACTACTATACTCTAGTTGCGCAACTGCTCTTCCACTGTTTTCCTTTAACTTGATACTTGGATCAAATGGGGTTTTTTCCTCTTTGATTTTCAAGTTGTTAAACTTGTTAATATTTTCTCAATATAATGAGACTAGAACAATTCATAACCCCCACCATGTTTTCTAACTTTGATACCTAATATCATATTTACTTGTCCAAGATCCTTCATTTTGAAAACTGAAGAGAGAAACTTCTTTGTTACAGTTACACTTTCCATTTTGTTACTGATTATTAACATATCATTTACATACAAGCATATGATTACAATATAATTATTTAGCACTTTTAAATATATGCATTTATCAGCAACGTTATGTGCAAAACCATAAGACAGAACTTTAGAATCAAATTTATCATGCCACTATTTTGGTGCTTTTTTTTAATCCATACAAAGACTTACAAAGTCTACACACTTTTCTTTTATTGCCTGGTAGAACAAACCCTTTTGGTTGCTCCATGTATACATCCTCATCGAGGTCACCATTCAGAAATGTTGTCTTCATGTCCATTGGATGCTTGAGCCAATAAAATCATAATTGATGTTTTTCTAGCTATTGGTGAATATGTGTCAAAATAATCAATTCATTCTTTCTGTCGAAAACCCTTATCAACAAATCTTGCCTTAAAGGTTTGAATTACACCATCAGTGTGATATTTTTTTCTTAAATACTCACACCCTATTGGTTTAGAACCTGGAAGTAGATCTACTAGTTCCCATGTTTAATTTGATATAATCAAATCCATTTCATCATTAATGGCATCTTTTCAAAAATCGGAGTCTCTTGAAATCATAGCTTCACTAAAGGTTTTAGGTTCATCTTATATAATTAAAACCATAGGTGTAACGCCCAGAAAATCGGGGGTCGAGTAAAAGTCCAACTCCCGAGTTCCAACGCATCACTTATGCAACATATTTTATGATGATTAAATGTTGTCTATGTTATTGCATAAAACATGAATAAAATTAAGCCAAATCAGCAAAACATAATCCAAGGACTGTTGTAATATGCAAGTGGAAGACTGAAACGAATATGTATAATTTTACAAATCAGTATAAGTCCCCAAAGTACGTATGCATTGCCAGGTCAATAATTACATATATTATTTCTAAATACAAAATGACAAAAATGTAATAGTCCACTACAAGTATAACCTTGAAGCCCTGTCGATTCAGAACGGTCTAAGAGAACCCGCCTAAATACTGCATATATGAGAATGCCTCCTCCTCATCCTCAAAGTCCGGCTCCGCTTCGCAGGCTACGCCATCATCTAAACCTATAACAGGGTCTGGTTGGTGTTTAAAACACCGTCCCGTAACATGAGAGTGAGTGATCAACTCAGTGGAACAATAAAGTAAAGGTTAATATGTTATCAATTTAGTCAAGCAGTAATGATAAAGTAATACAATTGAACATCCCTAAGTACTCTGATTAATGCAGGATGGTATGAATAAATGATGCATGCCCTCACCTGCACTCCCTCAGCGATCTTCATCTAACGGTCGCGCATGTCAGTCACTTCCTCGTGCTCTCTACACATCGCCAAATGACACATGCAATGTGGTGCATGAGCGTGATTACCAAGTTCTTATTAGTCCTTTTCATATAGCAGGATTGGGAAGCTAAGGTACTCCCTTGTATCAATTCTCAAACGATGATCCAATCCAGGGTCGTCAATCCTAGTAAATCTCATACGATGATACGGTTCTAGGTCGCTGCAAAGGGCTCGTCACCTTATCAGTGCAGACCTAGTGTACTCCTGTTGCTACATAAGGGCTCGTCACCTCTACGCAGTCTTAGCGTACGCTCGAGGTCATTACCTTATCAGTGTAGGCCGACAGCTCGAATACAGTATCCCATACCACCGTATTCGGCTCACGAGTCTGGGTTGCTCACTGGTCACTACGGGGAGGCTCATCACCCCAGCGTAGGGTGACAGCTTGATCACGGTGTCCCATACCACCATACCCGGCTCATGAGTCTTAACGGATCGAGGTATTAAGGTTTAAAAGGGTTTTCACTGGTGAGTTTGGTACCTTAGATTCAAGCAGTAGCGTCCATATATGGTGAACATACATTGGGTCAATCGGGTTACTTGACGAGCTCGACTGGTACGAGCGCACATCGAATTGATCGACATGAAGTGCACGAGCACTCCGTGTGGCCTAACCACTGTCGACAACTGAAGTACGACTCAGACTCATCGAACACGTCCTGTGGGGCGAAAACAACCTCAGCCACCAAATCAGGGCCTGTTACCGATTGCCTGGACTATTCCGTAGTCCCAGACACATTCAATTATAACAGATAATCATACAAGATAATTAGAACAGTAATAGATCAACAATTCCAATCATACAAGCATGCGAGCATTTGATGGATTTCACCTTAAACATGAATTCACATATATGCAGTCCCTAAGTCAAACAGACAAAGAATATAAGTTACATGGAGGAAATCATATACATTGTTAAGGTAGTTGAGAATCTCTTCTCAACGCCCATATAAAGCACAATTTATCACACACTTGTTCATTCAGACATTTGTACAAACACTTAGACTACATATTCCAACATACATGATGTATGTTGGTGATAGCACGTATTAGGGCAAATCCTTTCACTAAGGAATTGTTACATATACCTCAACCATATGTCTACAACAGTTAATCATGGCAAAGCATATCCAGAATCCATACTCATACAAACATTTCGACAAACACAAGAATACACTATTTTCAACATAGTTCATATATATGTGTAAAGTGTGGGAAACAACGCGTCTAAGCATTTGATAGCAATTCAAGTCAGGCATAAATTATTAACTGACATTGAAAGCCTTGAAAACTATATCCTAAACATTTAGAGTCTGCACCTTTCGCCAGTAGACTCGTAGCGAACTCAGTTTTAAAAGTTAAGTCTTGTCTACAGCACCACAATAACCTATATCGGGAATAGGTCAGCATTTCATCTATTACAATAGTTGAAAACCCTAAGATAAGTTAGGGTTAGGTTTTCTTACCTAAGTACGGAGTTGGAACCGCCTGTATAGCGATACAGGAATGACGATTGCGTGCGTGGAATAGCAGGATCGAATCCCAGGAAGAATCTCCAACTGTCACTCTCACTTTCTCTCTTTTCCTTTCTCTTTTCTCTTCTCTCTCTCCTAGGATTTCTCAAATTCGTATGGAATATTGGAGAGAGGGTTTAAGGTTCTTATATAGGCCCATGTTTGATGGAAATGACCCCAGGGCCAAGGTATACTTAGGTTATATCCAAATACGGACTGTTCCGGTCCAACGGAGTACTTCTGGTGGCCCCTTTTCCACGTGCGGTCGGACTTAAGCTCTCTGACCATGGATCTAGTTCAGGCTGAGTTTTCGTTCTGATCGAGTTTGCAGATCGACCATGGCGGACCTGTTTCAGTTTAACGGTCACGGTCACTCGATCAGGGTCACAAGTACACTGACATGTGTGGGACATTTCTCCTGATCTGAGGGTGTATTTGGATCAGATTCTGACGGTCTGAATCCTTATATTTGGCCCGTAAGTGACACGACTCAGATTACTTATATTCAGATTTTATTACTAAATATTTTCACGTTTCTCACACACTTCCCTCTGGGCTTAAGTTGTGCATCTCTAGACACAATTAAGACTTGATTTCCGAGGGGGTTGTCAAGTCCAGTAATGCGGTCATATCCGTATAGTTTTGGGGTAATCAGACTTTCGACATGCGGTCCAGGTCCGATACAAAATTTCAAGATGCTCCCGAGAGCAACTGAGTTTTGAGATGGATTCTAGATTTCAGGGTAATGTAACGTCAATGATTCTGCACGTTTTGGATCTTACAAATCATACTTAAAGTGATTAGTGCTAATTTCACAAGTATTCTAGTTTAGCACTTGCTAATATTAACCTAATTTCTAAAGGTTTTGGTCCTGGGTGATTTCTGCCTGAGGTGGTACTCGGGTCCTTGTACGGATTTTTTCGAGACGTTACAATATACCCCATTAAAAAAAAATTTCATCCTCGAAATTAGTACCTTTTCATACTCCTCGAGAATCTGAGGGTAGTTTTTTCGAACCTCGGCTTCTGTTTCCCAAGTAGCATCTTCTTCTGTGTGATGCGTCCACAGCACTTTCACAAGTGGAATAACTTTGCTGCGTAACACCTGCTCCTTCCTGTTTAGGATACGCGTCGGTCGCAGTACATAAGTAGCGTCCTCGCTCAACTGGACCTGCTCCCATCTGATGATGTGGGAAGGATCGAGAACGTATTTCTTCAGCATAGATACATGAAATATGTTATGCACGCCCGCAAGTGGTGTGGGCAAAGCAAGGCGGTATGCTACTGCCCCCACTCGATCAAGTATCTGGAATGGGCCAATGAATCGAGGCGTAAGCTTCCCCTTCTTGCCAAACCGAAGGACTCCCTTCATAAGAGAAACTCTGAGGAACACGTGGTCTCTGACCTCGAACTCTAGCGGTCACCGCCTCATATCGGCGTAGCTCTTCTGTCTGCTCTGCGCTGTCAGAAGTCGGCGCCTGATAATGTCGACTTTCTCTGAAGTCGCCTGAACTAACTCCGGGCCAATCAAGCTCTTCTCGCCAACCTCTGCCCAGCAATGCGGCGCTCTACACGGGCGCCCATACAGTGCCTCATAGGGAGCCATGCCAATGCTCACCTGGAAGCTGTTGTTATAGGCGAACTCTGCATAAGGAAGACAGTCATCCCAACTGTCCTTGAAATCCAGCACATAGGCTCGCAACATATCTTCCAGAATCTGATTCACCCATTCCGTCTGCCCGTCAGTCTATGGGTGGAACGCGGTATTGAACTTCAACTTCACACCCATCGCTTCCTGGATATGAGTCCAGAAGATAGATGTGAATCGCGTGTCTCGGTCCGACACGATCTCCAAGGAAACTCCATGCAGACGTACAATCTCCTTGATGTACAACCTAGCCAACTCGTCTGCAGAGTTCGAAACTCTGATAGGGAGGAAATGAGCTGATATCATTAACCAGTCCATGATCCACCCATATGGAATCATAACCCTTCCTTATCTCCAGTAATCCAGAGATAAAGTCCATAGAGATGAAATTCCACTTCCATTCTGCTATGGGCATGGGCTGAAGTAGTCCAGGAGGTCGGCGATGCTCAGCCTTGACCTGCTGGCACGTGAGACAACGGGACATGTAATTTGCTATGTGAGCCTTCATATTGTCCCACCAGTATGACCTCTTCATGTCACGATACATCTTCGTACTGCCTGGATGCATGGCCATCCTAGAATCGTGAGCGGCCTCAAGAACTTTCCTCAAGTTAAGGAGGTTCGGGACGCATAGGCAGCCACAGTAACGTAAGCCCCCATCTGTACCAACTCTCTACTCTGAGTCCTCATTTGCACTAACCTACCCTCTCATCTTCACCAATAGCTCATCGTCTACCTGAGCCGCGATAATCCTGTCATCAATGAGGGGCTGTACTCGAATATGTGCGATGCCCTCATACGGCTCCTCCACCATGAGTTTCTGCTCAAAGTCTCGCATGAACTCTACCATGTCCCACTCTGCTACCATCAATGGAGCTGCAAACGCCAATGCCTTCTTACGGCTCAGTGCATCTGCCACAAGGTTGGCCTTACCGGGATGGTAAGAAACCTCGAACTTGAAGTCCTTCAAGGTCTCCATCCATCGCAGCAGCCTCATATTCAGGTCTTGCTGAATGAATATGTATCTGAGGCTCTTGTGGTCGCAAAAGAGCTCAAACTCCTCTCCGTAGAAGTAATGCTTCCAGATCTTCAAGGTAATGATGACAGCTAACTCCAGGTCCTGCGTAGGGTAGTTTTCCTCGTGTTTCCTCAACTATCGCGACAGGTAGGCAATAACCCTATCCTTCTGCATCAAAACACTGCCCAAACTGACGCGAGATGCATCCGTGTATATTGTATACTTGACCCCTTGCTTTGACAATATTAGCACAGGGGCGGACGTCAACCTATCTTTCAACTCCTGAAAAGCTGCCTCTACATTTTCATTCCAGGCGAACTTAAGATCTTTTCGAGTCAACTGAGACAAAGGTCTGGCTATCTTGGAGAAGTCCCGAATGAATCGTCAATGATAACCTGTCAGCCTAAGAAAACTCCTTACCTCAGCAACCGAACCGGGCTGCTCCCAGTCCTGAACTGCGGCTACCTTGGCAAGGTCTACAGCTATCCCTTCCCTGGACACCACGTGTCCCAGGAACTTAACTTCCTCTTTCCAGAAGTCGCACTTCTTGTACTAGGCAAACAACTGGTTCTTCCTCAGAGTATCCAAGACTACTCGCAGGTGTTCCTCGTGCTCTTCCCGACTCTTAGAGTATATCAGGATATCATCAATAAACATGATGATGAATCGAAACAGAAATGGTTGAAATACCCTGTTCATCAGGTCCATGAACACGGCCGGTGCGTTTGAAAGGCTGAACGATATTATGAGAAACTCATAGTGTCCAAAACTAGTCCTGAAGGCCGTCTTCTGCACGTCCTCATCTCTGACGCGCAACTGGTGATACCCTAACTGTAGATCGATCTTCGAAAAATACTGCGCCCCTTTCAACTAATCAAACAGATCATCTATCTTGGGCAAGGGATACTTGTTCTTCACCGTCACTTGGTTCAACCTGCGATAATCAATACATAATCGTAGTGAACCGTCCTTCTTCTTCACAAATAACATGGGCGCTCCCCATGGAGACACGCTGGGTCATATAAAGCCCGCATCCAACAGATCATAGATCTATTTCCTCAGCTCCTCCATCTCGTACGGAGCCATGCAATAGGTCGAAAGAGATACAGGTGTCGTACCTGGCACTAGGTCGATCATAAAATTAATTTCGCGCTGAGGGGGTAGTCTAAGTATCTTCTTGAACACGTCTGAGAATTCTTGGACCACAAGAGTGCCCTCAAGTGCTGGACCATGAGTGTCCTCCAGCATGGAAGCATAACAATCAATGCAATAGGGCCAACTGACCTGCACCGAGAAAGTAAAGGTCGTGCCCTTTGGTCCATAAGCTGTCACCACTCTATAATCGTAGTCGATCTCTGCCTTCATCTCTGTGAGTCAATCCATACCGAGAATGACATCGTAATAATGTAATGGGGTGACAATCAAGTCGAGGAGAGCTGTCCCGCTCCCTACATCTATCGAACATCCCTTACAGATCTTAGCAGCATCCGAGAAAGTTCCTGTGGCGGTAAGGATTCTCACCCCAACCATAGGACTAGTTTTCAAACCTAGCTGCTTGACTGCTACGCACGATATGATAAAGACAATGGACCTAGTGTCCACTAATAAAAAGACTGGAGTACCTTGGATATGTGTCGTAACATTAAAAGCCATAGGTGGCATAGATGCTGCCTCTGATGCTTCAGTTGTAAGTGAGTGCACTCGAGCCTGCTGAAAACGGTTAGGCTGAGGTACCATAGGTCATTGAGGCGGCCTAGATCGAGGCACAGGTGGCTGGAATGATGGATGAGCTAGTGCCGAGCGTAGAGGTGGTGGTGATATAGTCTGGGGAAGCTGGCGTTGATCCTCTGGGGCGGTGAGAAGCCGCTATCCCTCATCCTAGTGAAGCAAGTCACCTCCGTGTGGTTTAACCTCTTGCAGTAGGCACACCACACATCAGGTCACCTCACAAGGGTAGGTGGAGCCATCAGCCTTAGCGGTGAATCTGCCCGTGGCCTCTTCCTAAGGAATGGTCTGCTCAGAATCTCTGGTCGCGGCCTAGGAGCCACCGGTGCTCACATGCGGGACTGCTTATCCCCATCCTGCTCAGCCCTCATGGACATGCTCACTAGCTCAGAATAGCTAGGTATGCTAGCGCATCACATCTTCGAGCGAATATCTAGTCGTAAGCCCTCAGAAAATCGTCGCGTACGCATCGGCTCATCTGTCAAAATCAATGGGGCGTACCTACCCAACTCTGTAAACCTATTCTCATACTCTGCCACTAACATCCCTCCCTGTCAAAGGCGAAGGAACTCACTCTCCTTCTCGTGGCGGTAGGTGATGGGATAGTATTTCTCTTAGAAGCGGGTCTCAAAATCTACCCATGTCCATACGTGTCCAACCGCAACAGTACGGAGGACACTATCCCACCATAAGCTGGCCTCCTTCTCGAACATGAAGATGACTAACTCCACCTGCTCGGGCTTTGTGCAGTGCAGTGGCTTTAGCATCTTAGAGATGCGGTCAAGCCAATACTCGGCCTCCTCGGGTTTGTGAGTACTCGCAAAGGTAGGGGGCCGTAAGCACTGGAATCGCTTAAAGTGGCCACTGGTACCTGCATTCCTAGCAGGGGGTGTAAATGGAGCAGGCAAAGCCACACCCATGCTCTGGGCAAAAATTCTCGCCATGGTGGCCAAAAACTGCTGCTACTGCTGCTGCTGTGCCTGTTGCTGCTGCATCAACAACATCATCTGCTCCAACCTATCAGTAGGGGGAGCCAACTGAGGCACAGATGGCGTCGAGGAGGACGCACGATTCTGCTCTGGAACCGGTGGCACAACAGGTGTAGGCCCATTGGTAGGGCCAGTGGTCGGCTGAGAGTCTGGCATGGTGTAAGAGGGAGACGGGCCTGAACTGGGGTCCATATGGCTATCGCTTAGGGAGGTGCCCCATCAAATAAATCGCCAAGAGTGAGACGTGCCGTACTCTATGTGGCCTTAGGTGGCATTCCCTATATACAACATAAGGTGTAACCCAGGTCAGATTCAGCATGCCCACAACCTCAACCACACAGAATTTACACACAGTTTAAAGAAACTTCATGCATTTCATTTACCAAAATTGTCACAATACATGAAATACACATTACATGAATCATGACAGGAAACGCATATAAACTATTACAAAGCAAGACTACAAACGTAGAGCAACAACCAAACATAAACACACTATCTACCTACGATACTACTAAGCTCTTAAACATTGAAACACAGACATTTTAAGACAGCAACAAAATAAACTACTGGGAAACGGCATGGATGACTAGACATCTGAGTCTGGTGACAGAGGAGGGGTGCCCTTATCCTGCAGGTAGCACAGGATAGTTTTTAAGGTGTAAGTCACCTTCTTAAATTTGTGCTTCACGAGGGCCCGGACATCGATAATCTTCTGTCGCAAGGCAGCCTGACCCTCCTCAAGTCGAGCTAAGCGAGCTTCCCTAGCAGCCTGATCAGGGTCATGCCCCGCTGCCGTAGGTGGGGAGCTCTCATCCGTGTCCTGAGCCTCCACTTCTTCCTCCTGTTCTTCTTCTATCTCCTCTCTGCTTTCCTCCTCGCTATCATACTCATCACTAGTCGTCTCATCCTCACTTTCATCGAGGCAGGCTTGTCGCTACCATGCCCAATTTTCATCTGGTTGAGAGTAGTTTCGTTGATGTAATGGGTCGGCATCGGCACTTCCGCCCCAAGTCTATAGCCAAACTCCCGTGTAATCTTGCATATGAGTCGGCTGAATGGGAATAAATCAGACGCTCTAGTGGAGCATGCGGTAAGAACGATCTGCCACAGAACGTGCGTAGGCACGCACAACTTCTCTCCCTGCCCTACTTGGTACAGGAAATCTACCATCAGACGGGTGCACTCGCTACGGTTGCTCCACCTAGGGTACACATTGTACGTGAAGATGTGGTGGAGCAGGCGGAAGTTATTAGTCATAATAGTTGCTAGGAGACTGTTGCTCAGATTTTAGCAAGCCAGTTGTCTACAAAGGAATCGCGTGCGGCGATCCCTTTCACGTGCACTCTTCAAAATTTTCTCGCTTACATGCACTTCGCCAAGCGGCATCTTCATAAGCTGAGCTATCAACCCAGCATCAATTGTGGCCTCCTGATCTCTACCAACGGAGATCTTGAATTGCAAGGACTCCAACGTAGGCTCTCGAATATGGGCATAAAAGGCTCGGACTGTGCCCACATTTGCGTGGTACTCACCCTCGAACACAGGACCCCACCCGGCTTCGACCAGGCGGTCCATTACCAGATATTGCCCGAAGAGCTTCTCATCCACATGAGCTTTAAAGAGGACCTTGCGACCCTGAAATCTCCCATGAGACATACCATTAGGAGGATCCTTTCGAGGGGAGCCTAGGGATCAAACTCCCGCTTGGTCCGTATCTCCCGATCGACATTAACACTAGTAGTAGCGCCTCTAGGCCTCCTTAAACGAGTAGGGCGACTAGGCCCGACCTCATCCGTAGGAGTCTTCTTCTTCCCCATGATAGAAAGAAGTGTGGAAATCAAGAAGATGGTCATCACAAGCTCGAATAAGGCCATCAAAAAAGGAAAAAATTAGGGAAATGGGATGGTTGAAAGGGCTCATACGGTTTGTTGAACCACACAATGGTATTGGTGTGTTCAAAATGAGAAGGAATGAAGAAGGTAGAAGAGGGGTTGTTGGTCTTTGAAATATTGAGCTACAAAGAGGATTTGTAAGCTTAACAAATGGGAAAAATAAAAAGATGGAAGGTGAGTTTTGATGGAAAATGGTGGAAGGGTGTATGTGTTGAAGGAAAATGATGAAATGGGTGGATGGAGGAGAGATTTGAGAGAGATACAAAAGTTTTTGAAGGAAAAGGAAAGCTTGGAGGGGTAAGTTATGAAGAGAAGGTGTGTTAGGAGGGTTTAAAATCAACCCAACATGCATCAGTGGGCCACACAGCACCCTAGGGGCGTCGGCCCGCTCGGCCAGGGCTGCTAGTCGGCGAGGCCTTGCGGAACCGGTGAGGTCCTCGCTGGTCTCTGGATAGTCCGGCGATGCCTCGCCGGTGGGGCGAGGTCCTCCTACCCCCTGGACTCCAAAAACATGTGGGACCCACCTTGGGTCCCCCTGAAAATATTCTGTTTGGCCCCCGACTCTGTTTTGAGTCGTTTCGAGTCATTTCGAGTAATTTCTGATGTAACCTTGTATTTTCTCGATTGTTGAAGGCTGAGATTGGGTAAATTATGGTCTAAACCCATTGATTGATGGTCTAGGGATGATCTGGGGTCATCTCAAGCGATCACGGACATATACGAACCCGATCTCAGCGATCCTTTTTGGTAACTTTCGCCAATTGGCAAAACTGGACAACCTAAGCTTGTTTCTACATTTTTCTCGCACCCACCTAGGTCTAAATGCGTTAGCGTACGTCATGTGACCATAACACAGGTCCGGTTTAATCCAAATCATGCTCTGATACCAACTTGTAACGCCCTGAAAATCGGGGGTCGAGTAAAAGTCCAACTCTCGAGTTCCAACGCATCACTTATGCAACATATTTTATGATGATTAAATGTTGTCTGTGTTATTGCATAAAACATGAATAAGATTAAGCCAAATCAGCAAAACATAATCCAGGGACAGTTGTAATACACAAGCGGAAGACTGAAACGATTATGTAAAATTTTACAAATCATTATAAGTCCCCAAAGTATGTATGCATTGCCAGGTCAATAATTACATGTATTGTTTCTAAATACAAAATGACAAAAATGTAATAGTCCACTAAAAGTAGAACCCTGAAGCCCCGTCGATTCAGAACGATCTACGAAAACCCGCCTGAATACTGCATAAATGAGAATGCCTCCCCCTTATCCTCAAAGTCCGGCTCCGCCTCCCAGGCTACGACACATCTGAACCTACAAGAAGGTCTGGTTGGTGTTTAAAACACCGTCCCGTAATATGAGAGTGAGTGATCAACTTAGTGGAACAATAAAGTAAAGGTTAACATGTTATCAATTCAGTCAAGCAGTAATGCTAAAGTAATACAATCGAACATCCCTAAGTACTCTGATTAATGCAGGATGGTATGAATAAATGATGCATGCCCTCACCTGCACTCCCTCAGCGATCTTCATCTAACGGTCGCGCATGTCAGTCACTTCCTCGTGCTCTCTACACATCGCCAAACGGCACATGCAATGTGGTGCATGAGCGTGATTACCAAGTTCTTATTAGTCCTTTTCATACAGCAGGATTGAGAAGCTAAGGTACCTCCCTTGTATCAATTCCCAAATGATGATCCAATCTAGGGTTGTCAATCCTAGTAAATCTCATACGATGATACAGTTCTAGGTCGCTGCAAAGGGCTTGTCACCTTATCAGTGCAGGCTTAGTGTACTCCTGTTGCTACGTAAGGGCCCGTCGCCTCTACGCAGTCTTAGCGTACATTCGAGGTCACTACAAAGGGCTCGTCACCTTATCAGTGTATGTCGACAGTTCGAATACAGTGTCCCATACCACCGTATTCGGCTCACGAGTCTAGGTTGCTCACTGGTCACTACGGGGAGGCTCGTCACCCCAGCGTACGCCGACAGGTTGACCATGGTGTCCCATACCACCATGCCCGGCTCATGAGTCTTAGCGGATCGAGGTACTAAGGTTTAAAAGGGTTTTCACTGGTGAGTTTGGTACCTTAGATACAAGCAGTAGCGTCCATATATGGTGAACATACATTGGGTCAATCGGGTTACTTGACGAGCTCGACTGGTACGAGTGCAAATCGAATTGATCAACATGAAGTGCACGAGCATTCCGTGTGGCCTAACCACTGTCGACAACTGAAGTACGACTCAGACTCATCGAACACGTCCTGTGGGGCGAAAACAACCTCAGCCATCAAATCAGGGCCTGTTATCGATTGCCTGGACTATTCCGTAGTCCCAAACACATTCAATTATAACAGATAATCATACAAGCTAATCAGAACAGTAATAGATCAACAATTCCAATCATACAAGCATCTGAGCATTTGATGGATTTCACCTTAAACATGAATTCACACATATGCAGTCCCTAAGTCAAACAGATAAAGAATATAAGTTACATGGTGGAAATCATACACATCGTTAAGGTAGTTGAGAATCTCTTCTCAACTACCATATAAAGCACAATTTATCACACACTTGTTCAGTCAGACATTTGTACAAACACTTAGACTACATATTCCAACATACATGATGTATGTTGGTGATAACACGTATTAGGGCAAATCCTTTCACTAAGGAATTGTCACATATACCTCAACCATATGTCTATAACAGTTAAGCATGGCAAAGCATATCCAAAATCTATACTCATACAAATATTTCGACAAACACAAGAATACACTATTTTCAACATAGTTCATATATATGTGTAAAGTGCGGGAAGCAACGTATCTAAGCATGTGATAGCAATTCAAGTTAGGCATAAATCATTAACTGACATTGAAAGCCTTGAAAAACATAACCTAAACATTTATAGTCCCCACTTTTCGCCGGTAGACTCGTAGTGAACTCAGTTTTAAAAGTTAAGTCTTGTCTACGACACCACAATAACCTATATCAGGGAATAAGTCAGCATTTCATCTATTACAATAGTTGGAAACCCTAAGATAAGTTAGGGTTAGGTTTTCTTACCCAAGTACGGAGTTGGAATCGCCTGTATAGCGATACAGGAATGGCGGTTGAGTGCGTGGAGTAGCAGGATCGAATCCCAGGAAGAATCTCCAACTCTCACTCTCACTTTCTCTCTTTTCCTTTCTCTTTTCTCTTCTCTCTCTCCTAGGGTTTCTCAAATTCGTATGGAATATGGGAGAGAGGGTTTAAGGTTCTTATATAGGCCCAGGTTTGATGAAAATGGCCCCAGGGCCATGGTATACTTAGGTTATATCCAAATACGGACTATTCCGGTCTAACGGAGTACTTTTGGTGGCCACTTTTCTACGTGCGGTCGGACTTAAGCTCCCTGATCATGGATCTAGGTCAGGCTAAGTTTTCGTTCCTATCAGGTTTGCAGATCGACCATAGCGGACCCGTTTCAGTTCAACGGTTACGGTCACTCGATCAGGGTCACAAGTACACCAACATGTGTGGGACATTTCTCCTAATCTAAGGGTGTATTTGAGTCAGATTCTGACCATCTGAATCCTTATATTTGGCCCGTAAGCGACACGACTCAAATTACTTAAATTCAGATTTTATTTCTAAATATTTTCACGTTTCTCATACACTTCGCTCCGGGCTCAAGTTGTGCATCTCCAGACACAATTAAGACTTGATTTCTAAGGGAGTTGACAAGTCTAGTAATGCGGTCATATCCATATAGTTTTGGGGTAATCAGACTTTCGACGTGCGGTTCAGGTCCCATACGAAGTTTCAAGATGCTCCCGAGAGCAACTGGGTTTTGAGATGGATTCTAGATTTCAGAGTAATGTAGCGTCAATGATTCTGCATATTTTAGATCTTACAGATCATACTTAAAGTGATTAGTGCTAATTTCACAATTATTCTAGTTTAGCACTTGCTAATATTAACCTAATTTCTAAAGGTTTTGGTCCTAGGTGATTTCTGCGTGAGGTGCTACTCAGGTCCTTGTACGGATGTTTTTGAGACATTACAATAGGTATTTTCCTAATGACCTTCTCTCTATCACCCTCTACTAGATGAAAAGAGAGATGCCAAGAATCTATTTGATCAGGATCAAGACTCTTCTCTACTTTTACTCTTTGACTCCTATGAGGTTCACTTGGTGTTTCAACTTCTTATTGTGTTTCTTATATAGTTTTATTAGGATATTAAATCTTAATATTCTTTTTCTCCATGAATAAAGAATTCTCAAATAACTCTACATCTCTAGACTTTATGATTACATTAGAGTTTAAGTCTAAAAGTTTATAGGCCTTACTATTTTGTGCATATCCTACAATGACACACTTGATAGCTCTTGGTCCTAACTTAATTCTTTTAGGTTCAGGAGTTCTGAAATAAGTGAGACACCCCTACACTCTAAGATACCCTATGTTTGGTTTCCTTCATTTTCATATTTTGTATGGAGTGGTCTTGGTTTTCTTAGATTAGATTCTACTTAAAACATGACATGCAGCTAATAGCACTTCTACCCATAGGTTTAATGACAACTTGTATTAACATTGAGTTGACCATTTTAACTAAAGTCCTATTTTTTCTCTATTATACCATTTTGTTGTGGTGTATAGGGTGTTGTGTATTGGTATACTATGCCGTGTTCCTCACAATAGGTAGAAAATTTATTAGAAAAGTATTATCCTCCTCTGTCACTACAAAGGATTTTAATCTTTTTAACTAATTGATTTTCTACTTCAGATTTATAGATCTTGAATGCATTAAATGCTTCATCTTTTGATTTTAATAGATATACATACACATATCTTGAACAATTATCTATAAATGTTATGAAGTACCTCTTCCCTCGAGTAAGAACGCCATTTAGTTCACATATGTCAGCATGCACTTGGTTTAATATTTGAGATGATCTCTCAATACTTGAGAATGGTTTCTTAGTTATTTTAGACTATATGCATATTTCACATTTATCATTGTCAGTATCATTGTATGATATTAGGTCGTTCTTAGCCATGAGTTTTATGATACTATAGCCAATATGTGCTCGTCTACCATGCCACAGCATTGCAGACTCAATTATGTAAGCAGAAGAATTCTTTTTCATTTAAAGAAAATTTGATCATCTCATTATAAGCATAACCCTTACCCACAAAGTTCTCATTCTTGGACAAGATTAGCTCGTCAGACTCAAACACAACCCTTATCCTAAGTTTGCTTAAGAGATCCCCTGAGACTAAGTTCTTTCTTATGTCTGGGACATGCAATATGTTGGTTAGGATTATCTTTTTTCCAAAGGTAAAGAGTAATTTTACAGTTCCTTTGCCTACGACTTTCGATCGACCTTCATTTTCCATTTGAACCTCTTGACTATTGGTCATGTCTTCATAAGTTTTGAAGGCAGATCTATCGTTGCATACATGGACTGTGGCACCTGTATCATACCACCAACTGGGGACTTTCTCTTGAACTAAGTTCACTTTTGTGACCATTGCTATGATACCATCGTCTACTATATTAGCCTATTTCTTAAGCTTTTTGCGGTCCCTATCAACTCGACCGAAATGTCCAGTCTTGCCACAGACATAGCAAGGACCCTTGGGTTTGCCGTTTTTCTTCTTTTGAATTTTCTTGAAGTTTCCTTGATCTTTGTTAGGTTTTAAGGAATCATTCTTTTCATGATTATTGTTTTGGGATAGTCTTTCTACTACATTCACCTTGGATGAGAATGCACCATTTGCGTCATCTTTCTTGTCTCGGTCACGAGATTCTTCTTCAATACGAAGATGGTTTTTGATTTATTCCAGGGTGAATTATTCAGATTTATGCAGTAGTTTCTTCCTGTAGTCTTTCCAATTCGGATCCAATTTGGTGATAATAACTCCGACTTGAAAGGATTCAGGTAGGTCTATTTTTAAAGCATTTATCTTGCTTACAATTAATTGTAATTCATGGATTTGGGCCAGCAGTGGCTTATTGTCTATCATCGTGAAGTTGAAATACCTGGCGATTAGGAATTTATGTGTACCTTCTTCTTTAGCTTTATACTTGTATTCCAATGCACTCTAGATTTCTTTCGCTGATGTGGTCCCCATGTACAGATCGTACAATCGATCAGAGAGAGTGTTGAAAATATGGCTGCGACACAGCAGTTCGTCTTCTTGTCACTTGATTCTTGCAGTGATCTGTTCTGGTTTGTTAACATCCGTCGCTTCAAGCGGAGGTTGGAGATTCGGGTCCAAGATGTAAAAAATCTTCAGGGCAGTAAGCAGAAATTTGTACTGTCGAACCGGTCCAATCTGATCAGATCATGGTTCATCAGTTTGACTGATGCAACACTTTTGGTATCCAAAATCACACTTTAAGATTGTTGAAAAAATGTGTTGGAAATATCAAAAAATAAAAATAAATTAAATCAAATTATTTTCATTTCACTAGGTTGAATCATGTAAAATGTAAGACCCGTATCCTAGTCCGTACCGCTCCGTAGGCTTCCGCAGTCCTCCCGGTCGAATTTTGGCGGCCCTCGACCTGTATCCGACGTTTGCGTATGAACTTAAGCCGAGGCGTACATACTGAAGTCAGCTCGACCCAAAACTTGTACCTTAGCGACCGTGCCGTCGCCATGGTTCCAACACCGTGACTGGCGCACCGATCCGATACCCAGGCCAGGAGATGTGGGTCCGCGTTCAGTCCGAAGAAACGCTGCGCATTGCGAATTTTGAGAGAATCTCCATGACATGTCCCATCAATCAATTGATGTTAAGTACAAGCCTTACCCCAAGTACAACAACCCATCCCTCTTTTTCTCTTAAGTCAACTCTCTCTCCCATCACCATCCATCTTTTACAAAAATTAAACTCACCCATACCTTTCCTTACAACCACCACATCACCCATCCCTTTAAAAAAAATTTCTCTCTTTCTCTCATTCTATCTCTACTCTCCAACTCCATAAGCAACATCACACGTCCAAGCATTTCAAGAGCAAACAAGTGTGGCCCACCCTCTCATCTCTCATCCCCACCATCAAAACTCCATCAACCACCATTAAAAGTTGAGCATAGGAGCATACAAGCCTAAGGGAGCAAGAAGGAGGCCAATAAGGTGGGTGATCTACCGTTGATCTCAAAATTTTGGGGCCACTTGTTATGGGACCCACATGATGTATGGATTGTTTAAGGGAGGGCCCATTAGTGGCCCATCCTTTTCGTCTCTCTCTCTCTCCTTTTCTCTCTTTATCTATCATGATTGGAGTGGGCCCCACAAATATGTGTTATGTATAACTATCCATTTGGCGGTGTGGCCCATCCTATTGCAAGTGGAGATCCACACCATCCATTGTTGGGACAGTGGAGATCCCCATGCTGGACTGAATGATATATGCTATACTATATTTATATTATATATATATACATGCAATGGTGGGCCACGTCCATGTGGGACCCACCATGATGCCTATGTTATCTCCAAACGGTCCAGCGTCTCTGGACGCTGGACATGGCTAACAATGAAGTGTGGATTGAGAGTGAGGTGTGTATTGCCAGTGGGTGGTGGCTAATAGTGGAGTGTGGCTAACAGTGAAGTGTGAACTAGTAGTGAGGTCCGTGGGACCCATCCATGCCGTTTTCCATTTAGATAGGCCACACCTTGATGCATGTGATGCCACAGTGGGACCCACCTTGATTATCTGTTCACGTCATCCGTCCAGCGTCCCTGGACGCTGGATGTGAATTCAGTGAAAAGTGAATAGAGAGTGGGATGTGCCACCGGCAAATAAATAATAATAATAATAATAATATTTATATTTAAGGTTTTTGGGTGGATCGCTCATGCAGGCACCACCTTGATGTATGGGTCCAATCCACACCATCCATTCCATTTCTCAGCCCAATTTAGGCGTTGGGCCGAAAAACGAAGTTTATCCGAACATTCTGGTGGGCCTTATCTTGGAAAATGTTGGTTATTACCATTAAAAGCCACCCTGATGTTCCTATATACCAAAATACCTTAGATATTGGGCTTGTTTGGATTCTCTTGAGCCATGGGAGCCAGTGGACGGGATGGATTCTATTGATGCGGGCCCTACCTGTGAAAAACCACGAAAAAACATATTTAAAACAAATAATAATAATAAGTAACAACAGCAGACACTATTGCTGTCAGTGTCTCCGGACGCTGCAGCAGCGCCTGCTACTTTGATTGGCGCTGGGTCAGTGGGCCCCATCCCAGGCCCCACCTTGATGTGAGTTGAACATCAGCACCGTGCATTTAGTGGGCCCCACTTCTTTCTGTGGGCAGAAACCTTGGACCATTATAAAAATTGTTTTCCCTCTTCATCAGGGTCCGTGTGACCTTGTCAATGGCTTGGATGGTAGATAAACATTATGGTGGGCCCCACATGGGACCCACTGATGTATGTATTGAATCCCATACCGTCCCAGGATGGGACGACTGGTGTACCTCCCTCCAGCTATATAGCTGTAACAGCGGCGTCACCAAGCTATGTGGCCCCACCAGCTTCATCCAGGCCATTCATTCATGGGACCCACCATGATGCATGTGTTGCATCCAAGCCGTCCAACCATTTTGGAAGCTCATTTTATGGCATGAGCTAAAAAAAAAGTCAGATATACAGTTCCAGTAGACCCCACCATTTAAAATAGTGGGGATAGTGACATTCACCGTTCAAACTTCTTAAGGGCTACGGTAGTTCCGATCAAGTTGATGTCTCTACTTTCAGTTCATCTATTTCCATGTTAACTTCTAAATAGGACGGATCTCAAAGAAATATATATATATATATATATATATATATATATATATATATATATATATATATATATATATATATATATAACGGTCGGCCTTGTAAGATTTTAACGGTGGAAGTCATTGTCACTACTATTATTTTGAGTGTGGTCCAGTTGATCTTTTAATATGATTCATTTGTATATATTATATACATATTGATGTATTTGTGACCCGCTATTGAGGCCCATGTGATTAGGCCCATCTTGATGTATTTGTGACCCGTTGTTGAGGCCCACCTTGATATATATATAAGACCCATGTTATGAGGCCCATTTGATGTATTGGAGGCCCATGGGTCGAGGCCCAATAGGACATACATCAGGCCCATTGGCGCGGCCCGATTTGATATAAATGAGGCCCATTGGTGAGACCCATCATGATGTATTTTGGCCCGTGGGCAGGGCCCGCCTGTTTATATTGTTAAGCCCATGTGATGAGGCCCACTCGATATATGAGGCCTAGTATTGGGGCCTGTGCGATGAGGCTCATATGATACATTGAGGCCCAGGTGCAAGGCCCACCTGTTGTGTATTTGAGGCCCGTTGTGATGTATGTTGGCCCATATGACGAGGCCGATGTGACGTCAATGAGGCCCATCGTGATTGTATGAGAGGCCATGGGTGTTGAGGGTCAAATATTGCATATCAGACCCAGTTATTGCATGAATTTACAAGCATGATACCGTTTAATGGCCTGATTTAATTTTATTTGTGATGCAGAGTGTATTTACAAGCATGAACTGAAAAAGGGTGCTTAAACCATGGATTTAACGCTCTGATGACACCCAAGGCAAGGGACGGACTCCAGGGGACCAAGATCGATGGAATTACACACCAGGGATCCGAGGAAATCAAGCCATTCACGTTAAAGAGGCCCGAAATTGGTGAAAAATGCAAGATCACATAGTTCTCACCATCTGATTGGCTCAAAACTTCATACATAGCCTGAGGGCTATAAATCAACCGTACATATCAAATTTCAGCTCTCGGATCACTATGGAAGTACCCCAACTGACAGATCAGCCCATAAACTGTTGATTCTGGGCCCACCTGGTATCTGGAACTGTCTCAACTTTGGTCTCGGCCGTTTAAATAAGAGGAGGAAACAAATGGATGGATCGGATCTTGCATATACATTACAGTGGGCCCCGTATATACAGCATGTGTACAAGAGGTACCCACATGCCGAGCCGCACCGAACCACGTAAGGCGGGTCAGCGCTGCTGACCCGCTTCTTCTTCCTAAAACGGCAACTGCCGTGTTGGCTCAGGAAACAGACGGACGCTGTCCATTTTGCGGACGCTTCTGGGCCCCACACATTATCCCAGTGGACAATCCAAACCGTCCATCTTGTAGAGGGCCATGAAATCTTTAAACCCGTGCTAAAATTTTGGACCCATGCAATCACACGTGCGCAATACAGAGGCCACAAACAGGCGGTCCTGCGACGTTCAAAATGATTTTTGAGGTGATTTCTTCTCTGGGCCTCGTCAATGGACGTTCAAAACCACCCATTCTTGACTGAAATTTTGTCCTGAATCTAATGGATGGGGTGGATTTCTCCGAAAATACCTCTGTGGGGCCCACCGAACACGTCAGCGCCTCTGCGTAAGCCTTACGCGCGTCCGGGAAAGCCGGAAGTTGCGGGAAGTTGCGGGCCTCCGTCCGTGAACGGATCAGCAATCCAAACCGTCTATTTGATCATACAATGGGTGCTTACACTCACCATGCTGGCAGATTTCAAAGAGGGGAAGACTCCTTCTCTCAAACTGAGTCCAAACGCAATCAGGCTAAGCGTTTCCTGGCGCAGAAACAGAGTTCCGTGAGGAATCTGCCGCGAATGATTTCGCAATCCAGCCAGGCCTCTCCTGCACTGCCCCTGGCACCTATAAAGAGAGAAGAAAGGAGATTTTGAAGGGAATGGTTGGAGGGAGGTGGCTGGACGATTGCAAGAGAGAGAGATCCGATTTTTTTTCTTTTTTTTCTTTCTTTTCCTTTTATTTATTTCTTTCCTTTGATTTTTTTTTCTGTGGTTCTAGCATGATTATGCTAGACTAAACCTCTTAGCTGGGGCTAAGAGGTGAAGCTTGTAGCCTGATGGGAGTTTTTACTTATGCCTTTTTTTTGTTTAAACTGAACTGATGTTGCTTTTAGTTTAATTAAAGAAATGTTTCTTGTCTTTAATGGTCTGTTGTGACTGAAATTACAATGGATCTGCAATGGCCTTGAATATCTCTTTTTCCCCTTTTTATATTTATGAAGTCAGGAAGCCCTGTTGTTCATCATTGTCCCATGGGCATGGTAGGATGACAGTACCTTCCTGATCTTCATACATTGTTGATTGGTTGGTAATTAGTTTAATTCTATTGTTTACTCTATCTCCTGGGCATGGTTTGGTGATGGAATCCATTCTAATTCATATACCTTTCATCTCTTGAAAACCAGATCAAGTAAGTTCAGTTTGAATTCCATAATCCTTGATGCAGGCATAAGATCTCCCTGATCTCTACAAGTGGATCCTCTGAATCCCTAGTTTTCCTTCCTCTGAATTACTTAAGTTTTAGATAATTATTCCACAAATTATTCCCTAAATTCTATTTGATTTAGATAGCATCGTAGTCTAGTTCTAGTTCTACTTGGTTTCAGATAACGTACAGGTATCAGTCCCTGTGGATTCGACCTCGGTCTTACCGAGTTTATTACTACATCACAACCCTATACTTGGGGAGTGAACAAGTTTTTGGCGCCGTTGCCGGGGACTGATGGTTACGTTTTTCTGAAATTAATTAGTTTTAGAATTAGGTTAGGATTAGGATTTTACTAACTTTAGGTTAAAGGTTTTTATTTTATTTTATTTTTAGAAACTAATCTGTTTTCCTGTTTTGTAGGATCCTGAAATAACTTCTAAACTGGTAATCCCTTTCTAATTCCACTACTTTTTCTATTTTTATTTTTTATTTTATTTTATTTTATTTTTATTTTTATTTTTTTATAATTTTTAGGAACTAGTTTATTTTTAAACTTTCATCTTTTGTCTTTAGAAACTAGGTTAATTATTGCCCTTTCTAGAAATTCTTTCTAATTTTAGAAACTAACTCATCTTTCATTTATTTTATTTTTAGGCTTCGATTTTCTATTTTAGAAACTTTCTAATTCTAGGTCTCCTTTTTAGAAACTAACTTTCTATTGTTTTCTTTTACAGGATCTTAACATAGGAACTTCTCATTTGGTGCCTTCTTTCTAACTTCTCCTCCTCTTACTTTCCATACTTCTGTAGGATCTTTTCTTCTATTTTTCTTAGAATTAGACTCAGAGTTAGGGTTCTACCATGGAAGCATGGGTACGTGCATATGCCGAGATGGATAAAAGATATTGGGGAATGCCTGAGGGTTGTGGAATTCAACGTATACCTCAAGATTTTTCTCCATCAAGAACAGACATTGAGAACCGACTAAAACGTTATGTTCCATCTGTTAATAGGGCTGTATATGATCGTAATTATGGAAACGAGGATTATTATCAAGCATCATATTCTCCCATGTATGATCAGTATGACTATTACCAGGGAAAACATCAAAATTTGGAAGATGAACCAACTATATGTTATAATGATTATCCTCTTGGACACCCTACCATTGATATCCAACCAGAAACAATCCAAGAGGATTCAGTTCAGCGTAGCCTGGCCTATCTCACGGAAATGAGAAAATCGTTGGAAGCACTTAATTCGCGCCTTGATAAGATAGAGGAGGCTCGGTTATCTCAACCACAATTCATTCCAGAAATACAATGCGAGAAAAGTGATCCTAACTCGCTTTGGAAGAACTCTGAAATTACAAATGAGGAGTTGGATTCTATCAATGAGCATATGGTTCAATTTCCCGATGAGTTGATCTCAATGACTGTTCAAAGGAATGGTCAAGATGCATGGGTATCTTTCAAATACAGTGATGATGACACACTTTCCTCACATGACACATAGGATCTCAATGATGACGTAGAGGCTAGTTTTTTCAAACCTCAACCGAACTTAGGTGTAGAATGTGAGGAGAGCGATCTCATCCCAAGTGTGTACTGCACGAAATTAGACGATGATGCATATTGGGATGATGATCAAGAACGTACAGCCCAAAGTCCCCTAGAATCAATCTCAAGTTTGGTCCAGGTCAATGATCAAGATGTACATGAAGTGGTCGGTCATAATGAGCCACTCCCCTCACCTGACATGTCTGATTTTAAGGTGGAGGATGAGCCCCTTACAATCGACCCTTCTAACTCTTGTGAAACATGTTTGGACCACTCCTCTGAATTAAATGATGATGTGATTCGGGAGAAGGACGAGTTGCTCGCTACGACCTTGGAAATTGAAACCACTAAGTTGAGGCCACCATCTGAGCTGTACACGTTTGACAATTCAACACCTCGATTGAGTAGTTTCAATGAACAAAGTGATCACATCAATGCTTCCCCTATTGATTTTCAATCTATCTGTGTAGGGCTGGAGCGAGAGAGCACACCTCCGTTTACCTTTAAAGACAATGGATTCCTTGGGCAGATCATCACAAGTTTTAATGTGGAAAATGAGTCACCCTCAGCTGAATGTCTCAACTCTTTTGATGATTGTTTGGCACACTTTGCAGATTCAAATGATCCCATGATAAGAGACATAGTGAATGCCTTGCAAGACAACATCTCGGTAGTCATCACTGACCGAGAGAACCCTTACTTTGAAGCCCCTTCTTCCACAGATCCTGAATGTTTACCATTAAAGGAGGAGGAGCTGAAAATTGAACCAAAGTTTGACACTTTGGAATGTGTTGAGACTACATTACTTCTTGTGAAGTTTTCTAAACTTTATCTACCTGTAGTTTCTGATTCACTATGGGATACTAACGTTGAAACTTCTTCTGTCACAGGTGAATCGTATATACTATGGATACCTCAAGCACTTCAACGGAAAATTTCTTATGAGGTACATAAGTTTTTATGGAAGGTCATGCTCCAAGGCGTCCAAGCCTATTGCAAAAAGGGCTTTTGGATGATCCTGTTGAGGAACTTACTGAGAAACTTATCAAGATACTGGCCGAAAGAGGAACCTTGCGGCTTGACTCAGTAGTTTTTCCTTACTTTCTCAGGACTAGGGTAGTTTCCTTTATGCTGTTTTAGGATAGATGGTAAACTTAGCGCTCCTGGCAGGCATCCAGCTTTTCATTCCATTTCATTTTCCTAGTTCGTTAGTTCAATGTTTGTGGGTAACATTACTGCAAACCCTCACGAGACTACAACTCGTCCACTAGGAGTAACCTAGGGGTTTAAAGGCTTGTTGCATACGCTAAATGCAATCGAGAGTACCTGCGAAAGTGGTGTAAGTAGGATTTCATTTTTGTTATTTTTATTTTACTTCTGTTGGTTTCTCTCTTGTGCTGACCCGATCTTACGTAGATATCTTTGGAAAGCCTCTTGATTCTTTTCATCCAGGTACTATCTTTCCATCACTCCTCCTATATTTCCGTTGTCTCATGTGCATTACATGTTTATTTCTTTTACATTGAGGACAATGTAGATTTTTGGTTGGGGGTGGGAGATTAGGTTTCCTAATCAGTATTTTCTTGGTCTTGAGCAAAAGTTGTGAAATTTTTTATGAATTCGAGGTGATTTTAACGGGCATCTTTGACTTAGAATCTCAAGCTACGTGATGCTGGTCATTTATGACTCTCGGATTCAATTATCTAGTAGATTTCACATTTAAATCTGAATTGTTAATTCATGATTAGAAGTTTTAAACATTGATTGAGTCACGATTTCACATGTCACATCTCGCTTACACAGTAAGGTTTCAGTTCAATATCGAAGGATTGACTTGGTAATCATTAAACATGAAAGGAACCAGCCTGGAAAATTTGTCTGTCATGATCAATTGAAGGAAAAGAAAATACCTAAAAAAAAAAAAACAGATGCCTTTGGAAAGGATTGGGCAAATAATCTTCACTATAGGTTTGCTCCCTATAGGTGTAGATTTAATTCCCCATGGACATATGTGAAAAGGGTTGGGTGTACAGTCTTCACCATAGGTTTACTCCCTATAGGTAAGTACTTGATTCCCCTCCTTGGTGCTCCTTTTAATAGAAAAATCAAAGGCTAAAAGAAAGAAAAAGAATGATCTATGAGGCACGTTTTAGTTTAAGTTTTGGGTGTCCTGAATGCTCTTGTGGTTACCAATGATAACATGAAATAATGAATTGAATCTTAATGTTGATAAGTCGAGACTAGACTATATACTCAGGGATCCTAAGGTTTAGAATTTTTTCTAATTGATGGATTACTACTTTAAGTTGACTGTGAAATTACTGTGGGCTTGAGTTCAGGAGGAAGTAATATCCAACATTCATGAATCTGGGAATTCTCATATCTGGATTATTCTACAAAAATCACGCGAGTTTATAGAAATTGTTCTGTAATTCTCAACTTACTTTTCGCATACTTTGCTCGGGACTAGCAAAATGCTGGTTGGGGGTTGTGTTGAGGGTCAAATATTGCATATCAGACCCAGTTATTGCATGAATTTACAAGCATGATACTGTTTAATGGCTTGATTTAATTTTATTTGTGATGTAGAGTGTATTTACAAGCATGAACTGAAAAAGGGTGCTTAAACCATGGATTTAACGCTCTGATGACACCCAAGGTAAGGGACGGACTCCAGGGGACCAAGATCGATGGAATTACACACCAGGGATCCGAGGAAATCAAGCCATTCACGTTAAAGAGGCCCGAAATTGGTGAAAAATGCAAGATCACATAGTTCTCACCATCTGATTGGCTCAAAACTTCATACATAGCCTGAGGGCTATAAATCAACCGTACATATCAAATTTCAGCTCTCGGATCACTATGGAAGTACCCCAACTGACAGATCAACCCATAAACTGTTGATTCTGGGCCCACCTGGTATCTGGAACTGTCTCAACTTTGGTCTCGGCGGTTTAAATAAGAGGAGGAAACAAATGGATGGATCGGATCTTGCATATACATTACAGTGGGCCCCGTATATACAGCATGTGTACAAGAGGTACCCACATGCCGAGCCGCACCGAACCACGTAAGGCAGGTCAGCGCTGCTGACCCGCTTCTTCTTCCTAAAACAGTAACTGCCGTGTTGGCGCAGGAAACAGACGGACGCTGTCCATTTTGCGGACGCTTCTGGGCCCCACACATTATCCCAGTGGACAATCCAAACCGTCCATCTTGTAGAGGGCCATGAAATCTTTAAACCATGCTGAAATTTTGGACCCATGCAATCACACGTGCGCGATATAGAGGCCACAAACAGGTGGTCCTGCGACGTTCAAAACGATTTTTGAGGTGATTTCTTCTCTGGGCCGCGTCAATGGACGTTCAAAACCACCCATTCTTGACTGAAATTTCATCCTGAATCTAATGGACGGGGTGGATTTCTCAGAAAATACCTCTGTGGGGCCCACCGAACACGTTAGCGCCTCTGCGTAAGCCTTACGCGCGTCTGGGAAAGCCGAAAGTTGCGGGCCTCCGTCCGTGAACGGATCAGCAATCCAAACCGTCTATTTGATCATACAATGGGTGCTTACACTCACCATGCTGGCAGATTTCAAAGAGGGGAAGACTCCTCTCAAACTGAGTCCAAACGCAATCAGGCTAAGCGTTTCCTGGCGCAGAAACAGAGTTCCGTGAGGAATCTGCCGCGAATGATTTTGCAATCCAGCCAGGCCTCTCCTGCACTGCCCCTGGCACCTATAAAGAGAGAAGAAAGGAGATTTTGAAGGGAATGGTTGGAGGGAGGTGGCTGGACGATTGCAAGAGAGAGAGAGATCCGATTTTTTTTCTTTTTTTCTTTCTTTTCCTTTTATTTATTTCTTTCCTTTGATTTTTTTTTCTGTGGTTCTAGCATGATCATGCTAGGCTAAACCTCTTAGCTGGGGCTAAGAGGTGAAGCTTATAGCCTGTTGGGAGTTTTTACTTATGCCTTTTTTTTGGTTTAAACTGAACTGATGTTGCTTTTAGTTTAATTAAAGGAATGTTTCTTGTCTTTAATGGTCTGTTGTGACTGAAATTACAATGGATCTGCAATGGCCTTGAATATCTCTTTTTTTCCTTTTTATATTTATGAAGTCAGGAAGTCCTGTTGTTCATCATTGTCCCATGGGCATGGTAGGATGACAGTACCTTCCTGATCTTCATACATTGTTGATTGGTTGGTAATTAGTTTAATTCTATTGTTTACTCTGTCTCCTGGGCATAGTTTAGTGATGGAATCCATTCTAATTCATATACCTTTCATCTCTTGAAAACCAGATCAAGTAAGTTCAGTTTGAATTCCATAATCCTTGATGCAGGCATAAGATCTCCCTGATCTCTACAAGTGGATCCTCTGAATCCCTAGTTTTCCTTCCTCTGAATTACTTAAGTTTTAGATAATTATTCCACAAATTATTCCCTAAATTCTATTTGATTTAGATAGCATCTTAGTCTAGTTCTAGTTCTACTTGGTTTCAGATAACGTACAGGTATCAGTCCCTGTGGATTCGACCTTGGTCTTACCGAGTTTATTACTACATCACAACCCTATACTTGGGGAGTGAACAATGGGCCCACTATATGTTTGGCCCTATGTAGGCTACTCCTTGGGAGCAATGTTGGTTAGATATCCACATTGATGGGCAATGATGGTTGGATGTCCACATTGTGACCTTCCCTTAGGCCTTATTAGGCCCATTCTCATCATTCTCTTGTGGGTTAACCCAGATAAGTGGGCCCCATTCACCATAGACGGATGGCTCCGTGCTATCGGATTTGATATAACCACGGTCGAAAGCCGATCTTTACATTATGGTTGATTGGTTGTCCATCTTTGGACCCCGCCTTGCTTATATGTGCTAGTTGTCGGTGCCGATTATCGATGCTGATCTTCGGTGCTGATTATCGATGTTGATTATCAGTACCGATTATCGAGGCCGATCTCGATTTGTCGAGGCCGATTCCGATTGTTGAGGCCAATTTTGATTACCAAGGCCGATTGTCGAGGCCTATATGATGTATATGCGACCCATAATTAAGGCCCATTGTGATGTATCCATGGCCTATGGGCAAGGCCTTTGTGATATGTATTAGGCCCATGATGCAGGACCCATTTGATGTACTCGAGACCCATCTGTAGGGCCCACATGTCATGTATCTGAGGCCCATGAGCAGGGCCCACCTGTTGTGTATATGTGGCCCTTGAGTAAGGCCCATGGTGTTGTATATTAGGTCCTTGTGTGAGGCCATGAGTCCACTATATGTTAGGCTCTATGTGGGCCATTAATTGGGGACAATGTTGGTTAAATGTCCACATTGTCGAGGTTGATTATCGATGTCGGTTATTGATACCAGTTATAAGTATATAACAGCATAACATCATGATACATTCCCATATGCATCATCTGCATGTTTGTTATGAGATATGGTTGACCATTGCATAGTTATTGGGCAGGTTGTTTATGGGACTCCCTGATAGACGGAGTTGCCTCACATGAGAGCGAGGTATGCACAGGATTGATGTATGACTGGATTGTATGACTCATGCATCTTACATTGTGTGTTACGATTACTGTACACCCTAGCGACATCAGGGCTGTAACCTCCATAGGCATGTCGTGGATAACTAGATGGGACACTGAAAATATTTGGTTCGAGTATCTGGGCACTTTGGATGTCCATGGGTGAAAGTTCATAAACCTCTGAGGCTAGGAGACGCCCCAACGTCGAGACCGAGTGGATTCATGAGAGCCCTAGTGCCGAATACTAGGAGGCCGCGTCTCCCACTGTGTCGTGGTCGGTTGGGAGGGGGTGTGACCTTACCCGCCCGAGCATAGGGGGCATAGCTAGGCTGAGTTTGACCAGCTCATGAATGGATCCGCTATCGACGTGTTGGATAGGTATTGACAGATTATTGGCCAGGCGGATAGTGAGGTTTCTTACGCTTACCTGAACCGTGCTACTAGGAGAGGGGCAGTGCCATTTAGAGTGTACTAAACTCCGGTGATTATCTTAGAGATGAACTGTACTGATATATGGACTTATTGAGTAGGAGTTGCATACTTACTCATTCATGCATTCACTATCCACTCGGGTTGGTGGTGCACAACTATTTGTTACGTGTACATTCGCAATGGCTAGGATTTTAGTTGGGGCGCGCGACTAACCTGAGATCAGGAGTTTACCACATTGAGTCTGACTATCCAAAATTAGAAGTGGGACTAGTTTGGATAGAAGTCCCTTGTGATGGGCCCCATAGCCTGCGATACTATGTACTATCATCCCGACTTCACACTCTAGCATGGTCACTCCATTCGCACCGCATATTGCATTACATCTGTGGCATATGATATTTTGGGTCACTGTGTTTCTACATTTATATAGTCTAGGTATGGTTAACATTATTCGTGAACTCATCAGGAATTTGTATATTGCATTGCATCCTCGGCATCTGATATTTGACTCTTTATGACTCCTCATTTGTATAGCTAATTTGTATGGCATATGCTGATATTGTTTGACTCATGGGCTTGTCAGTATTTTTGCTTACTCTAATATCGTAGAATTCATGATCTTGCGCTTATTTCGACATTATATGATTATGGCATTGCGTTGAATATTTGGCACTCACCTTGTGCACACACTTACACCACCCTCTAAGCTTTTTATAAGCTTATGCACGATAGATGCGTGCAGGTGATTGGAGCATGTAGCGGACTTTTGGAGCCTTGATTTTTGATATATGTATTTTCCTTTCAGCATTGTATTCAAAATTTTATATTAGTGGATATGTGATGATGGTGTTACTCTTGTGATTTAGGTATACTTGTGGTTATGCTTATTATGAGATAAATGTATGTTGGAAAGTTCTCCTTGTAGGATCCTAGGATCGAAATTTGGTGCTTGTGTGTTGGGATCCGAGAATGGGGTACTACGAAGGCTATCAGCATCAGATTCGGCGATCGAAAATTTTGTGAGCCCAGTTACCGAGTTTGGGGCGTGACATAAAATATATGTTGTCCTTAAAGCGTGATTCACCTCCCTTATCAAATTGCTGATGGGTTATAGGCGAATTGCTTCCAGGATAAGACAAGCCTGTTTGGATCTTGCATTCAACAATCATGAAGGGTCCACATAGGAACAATTCAATGCAACAGATCTTCTGGCAGAATCAAACAGAGGATGTGTTAACAGTATTCTAAAATGGAGATGCAATCTGGAGGATTTGATGGATGAGGAGAGATGTGAGTTTAAGATTATTGAATTTGGAACGAAATGGTCTAGTTTATATAGGCACCAGGCAGTGGACCGTTTCTACGTGGCCATCCATGGTTCAGAACGTTTGAAAAATATTTTTGACCATTAATCATTAATTTCAGCCATTTCTGGTCGTCGGATCGGAAGATCTGACCATTGGATCATCAAAGTGCACCAACTAGTGTCGCTACAGCCACACTGCCCAGCCCAAGCCAGAATGCGCGCGCGTGTTCTAGTGCGTAACATTGGAATACGTAACTTGAGCGTCTCAATATCCAAAGCTCCAAGTAAGAATACTACACATACCTCCACATATAAACCCTAAATCTTCTCCTATCATTTCCGATGTGGGACAAAACACACACTGCACTTTTTCATTTGAAATTTCCAAAACATTTTGGTGGGAAGGCCAAAATCCCAAAATTTTTGAATATTTAATTTTTTCAAAAACCACAAATTTCAACAATATATGCCTAAAACGGAGGCAGCTTCAACGTTCAAGCGGACCACACCACAGGAAGCAGTGGTGATAGGCCCACTGTAGTGGTTGATTGCCATGAACGCCCATTTCCTACCAAAGCCCTTCACAAAAAGTTCCTATGCTAAAAACATAGGTGGGGCCCACCATGATGTTTGTGAGAAATCCACTTTGTCCATCCATTTTGTGAGCTCATTTTAGGACTTGAGACAAAAAGTGAGCGGAATACAAGACTCAAGTGGGCTGCATTAAAGGAAAGTGTTGGTAGGGAAATTTCTACCGTTGAAACCTCGTTGGGGTTGACAATGGTGTTTAAATGCCATCCATACTGTTCGTAACATCATTCCTACTAGGATGAACTGAAAACACAAATATTAGCCTACTTCAAAACTTCTGTAGCCCCACAAATATTAGCCTAATTCAAAACTTCTGTGGCCCCACAAATATTTCAATTGTGTATGATTAAATCCTTATGTTTGCGGCCCACTTGAGTATTGGATCTGGCTCATTTTTGTACTCATGTCCTAAATTGATCTCACAAAATGGATGGATGCTGTGGATTTCTCACAAACATCACGGTGGCCCCCACCTAGGTTCCCAGCTCAGGAACTTCTTGCAAAAGGCTTTGGCAGGAAATCGGCCTCTGATTGCCATCTAACCTATTTATAAGGTTAAATACATGTGGATGAAGGGAAAACATAAATATCAGCTTGATACAAAACTTCCGTGGCCCCGATTTATTTTTTTTTGAATTATAGGTCGTCCACTTGAGCCTCCAAACTGCCTCATTTTTTTTGGTTTATATTCTTAAAATAATATGAAAAAAATGGAGGGAGAGTGTAGATGAAATAGCTAGGGACGGGTGGGTATTACCCAATCCGCATCCTCTGCAACCCGGACATGTAAAACAATAGAGCTTTCTATGGCACACCATGTTCACTGTGTAAAA
This sequence comes from Magnolia sinica, assembly GCF_029962835.1. Lineage (NCBI taxonomy): Eukaryota > Viridiplantae > Streptophyta > Magnoliopsida > Magnoliales > Magnoliaceae > Magnolia > Magnolia sinica. Next base: position 37,987,532 of record NC_080576.1, read on the forward strand.
TCTACTTGAAACATCAGCTTCTATCGTTTATCCCGGGGGAACAAGAAAGTCGAATACTCAGGTGGGCCACATAAGAAAGAGATGGGATGCCGCCCATAGATATATGTATCCAAAATGGTGGGTGTCTTTCGTCAAGCCTAGAAATCAAGTCTAACTCATCAGGATGAAGGGAAGACACAAAATTCAACATAACTAGGGTCACACCACCTGAACTTGTTTTGGGATCAGATTTATATCGTTCAATGTAGCTCATATGACTTTTTTATGAAGTTGTCTTATATATATATATATATATATATATATATATATATATATATATATATATATATATATATATATATATATATATATATATATATATATATATATATATATAGGAAAAGGTTCTATGCGGTCGAGCTCATGGGAAGGTGATTTCGAGAGCTTAAGGTGAAATTGATGCCAAAAGGAAGATATATGATCAAAAGATTACTAAATGAAGATTTGGAGATTTGGAAGTCATTAATGAAGAATTCACATACCAAAGATCTAAGAAAACTAAGTGACGAATGAAGAAAATCAAATATTTGAAGTGAAGAAAAGGAATCCTGAAATTGTCTTGAAAACAAATATATTCCTAAAATTGTCCTGAAAAAGTATATTCTGAAACTCCAAGTTTATTTTGGAAAACTGTACGGAGTGCGTAAATTTAAAGTTGTTTAAACTCTGAGTTTATTTTGGAAAACTGTGCAGAGTGCGTAAATTTGAGGTGGTTTTTAGATTTTTTCAACTTGGTGCGAAAGTTGGAGTTCCACAACTATAAATAGGACTCCCTAGAATGCTCAAGAGCATCTTTTAGGGTTTGGAAAGGTCTCAAGGAGTATACACAAGGGTCTAGTAGCCGCCAAAGTGTTTTTCTTCTTTCCTAGTTTATTTTTCATGCTTTGTTAAAGAGATTTGGTTTCAATCATGTCTATGCTTGGCTAAACCTCTTAGCTAGGGCTAAGAGGTGAAGCTTGTAACGTGTTTAGATGATTATCTTGATTTGATTCTTGTTCTAATTGGACCTCATTGATTTCTAGTTTGATATTAAAGGAATATTTTCAGTTTTCTATGATTTATTATGACTTAAATTACAATAGTTGATGTGATAGCTTTGGATATCTTCTTTTTTTGTTTTGAGATTGTGAGATGGGTAAATCCTATTGTTCACCATCGTCTCCTAGGCATGGTAGGGTGATGGAATCCCGTCCAATCATCACAATTCTCCTCCATTGAGAATTAGGTCAATGAAAAGTTCAGATTTAATTTAAATTGCTTTATCTTCCAATTGGATAGGATAAGACTCCAATTATAATTGTGTTCTTTGAATCAAGTAAGGTAGCATCTTGATAGCTACAAGTGGATCCTTGGCACCCTAGTTCCCACATTTAAATTCATAAGTTTTAATCAACATTATTCACCATTACTCTCAATTCTTCAGATTTCAATTTAGATCTTTTTCTAGTTATAGTTCTAGTTATTTTCAGAATAAGTACAAGTTTAGTCCTTATGGATTCGACCTCGGTCTTACCGAGTTATTACTACATCGCGACCCTACACTTCGGGTTGTGAACAAGTTTTTGGCGCCGTTGCCGTGGACTACGGTTATGTTTTTCTGAAATTGATTAGTTTTAGAATTAGGTTAAGATTAAGGTTAACTTTTTGTTTTGCTTTTAGGTAAGAATTTTTATTTCTGAAATTATTTTTTATTTTTAAAAAGAAACTAACATTGTTTTCTATTTTATAGGATCTTAACATAGCAACTCTTATTTGGTAATTTTGTTTCTACTCTCTCTCTCTCTTATCTTTCCTAGATCTCTTATTTGTTTTAGTTTTTCTTATTTTCTTTTTAGGTTTAGTTGTTTAGTTACTTAGGGTTGAGAGCATTTCATGCCCAAGTGAGTCTATTATAACACTCTACGTCTTTTAAGTGAAGAAGGATTAGTCGAAGGGTTGCCTATCCACTGCAGGATTAGACACCACTTAAGACCCTCTAAGTCAATAGAAGTGATGACTGCAAATCAACCTCAACATCCAGTTGAGGAAGTTTAGGATGAGAATGAGGTACATCATGCACCCCGCCTCGTACTTTACGAGATTATTTACAACCGGTGGGGATGAGCACACCTTCCTGCATGATTTTTTCAAATAATGCTGGAAGTATGAATATTAAACCTGGGGTGATCCAACTCCTTCTGAAGTTTTATGGAGTTGAATATGAAAGTCCATATCTACACATGAAAGAGTTTGATGAGATAATAACCACTTTATACTTTCCCAACGTGCCTAAGGACACGATCAGGCTGAAACTCTTTCTCTTCTCCTTAAAAGAAAAGGCTAAGACTTGGTTGCATTCACTACGACCACAATCCATTAGCAGATGGAACGACATGACAAGGGAGTTGATAAAGAAATTCTTCCCATACCATAAGACGAACAACATCAGGAAGTCGATCATGAACTTTGCCCAAAAGGAAGATGAGGCATTCTTCCAATGTTGGGAGCAGTTCAAGGATCTTGTCAGTTCATGCCCACAACATGGCTTTGAAACATGGCGCATAACAAATTTCTTCTACAATAGACTGACATCTTGCATACGCCAATTGGTCGAGATGATGTGCATGGGGAATTTATCAACAAAAATGTCGATGATGTGTGGGATTACTTTGACAAACTTGCTGAAAACGCACAATCATGGGACATCTCCCTAAGACTTAACACCACTTCTAAGCTTACTCAATTAAAGGAGAGGGGTGGAATATATATTTTGAAAGAGGAAGATGATATAAATGCTAAAGTGGCCAATATTACAAGGAAAATTGAGGCCATGAAACTTAAGAAGGATAAGGCTAAGGAAGTTGTTTACGGTACTTGTGCTTGCAACGTTCATACAACTGAAAATTGTCCAACAATACCTGCTTTTCAAGAAATATTGAATGAGCAATCGAATACCATGAACAACTACCAAAGACCTTTCAGTGGACCCACCTCAAATACATATAACTCAAGTTGGAATAACCATCCAAATTTCAGTTGGAGGAACGAACAAACTTCTACTTCTCAAGGGATCCTTAACCAAATTCTGAATCCTTAAGAGGATCCAGTCTTGAAATATATTCAAAATCAAGAAATTTTTAATTAGGGTATGTTACAAGCCTTTCAATTGGATATGATAGGACTACAATTCCAATTGTATTCCTTAAATTAAGTAAGGTAGCATCTTGATAGCTACAAGTGGATCCTTGGCACCTTAGTTCCCACCTTTAATTCATTAGTTTTAATCAACATTATTCACCATTACTCTCAATTATTCAAATTTTAATTTAGATATTTTTGTAGTTCTAGTTCTAATTATTTTCAGAATACGTACAAGTTTAGTCCCTGTGGATTCAACCTCAATCTTATCAAGTTATTACTACATCGCGACCCTACACTTGGGGTTGTGAATAGTCACTGATACTATTTGGCCAATGAGGAGCCCCATGGTCAAGATTGACGCTGGCCGACCATGCGACATGTACAGATATCCGAGCCAACCTCATCTCTCTGACCAATTCATTTTTACCAATAACAACTCCAACAAAGTGGTATCAAAGCGCCATGTTTAAGGACATTTAGGAATTTAACAAAGATGTAAGGTCGGAGTTCGATATATAGAAATTCAATGGGAAGAACAATTTTAGTTTGTGACAGCGGAAGGTTAAGAATATTCTAGTATCATAAGGGTTGAGCAAGAGGCTGTTGGAGACTAAACCAGAGAAAATGTTAGATGATGACTAGAGCGAGCTCGGGGAGAAGGCTATGAACACCATTCATTTATGCCTATCGGATGAAGCCATGTACAATGTTCTAGATGAGAATGTGAAAGAAACTAGAAGATCTATACATGGTGAAATCCCTCACTAATAAGTTGTTTATGAAAAAACAACTTTTCGAGCGACATGTGAAGGGAGGATCCGATCTCCTAAAGTACATGAACTTGATTATGAATGTATGTCGCGAGTTGTTAAGGATTGGAGTGATGAACGGGGATGAAGATAAATCAGTGCTACTTTTATCATCGCTTTCCACATCATATGACCATCTTATCGCTACTCTACTTATAAAAAGAATATAGTGAAGCTGGAGGAAATCACTGCGGCTATCGTTTTTAATGAGATGAGGAAGAAATCAAGCAATGTGGACTCTTAGGTGGAAGGGTTAGTTACGAAAGGGGGCTAAGGACATGGGAGATTCATGGAGTGATCTCGGTCTAACAGAAAAAAAAAGTCCAGATCAAAATCAAAGGCTAAGGATGGATGCTTTTATTGTGGCATGAAAGGGTACTTCAAGAGAGACTACCAAAAACAGAAGGATGACCTAGAAAGCAAGGATAAAAGGAATACATGCGAATCAACTAGTGTAGCGGAAGAGAGCTCAAAAGGAGATCTCTCAGTCTTCTCAGGTACGAGCCATCTTTCAGATACTTAGATACTTGATTCAAGATGTTCATATCATTTGTACTCGGATATGACTTGGTTTGATTCTTACAAGTCATATGATGATGGAAGTGTTTTAATGGTGATTGATGCAGCATACAAGGCCATCGGAATACGGGCCATCAATGTAAGGATGTTTGATGGAATCATACAGACTCTAGGCGATGTCAGGCATGTCTCAAATCTGAAGAAAACTTGATTTCCTAAGGGGTTTTAGATACGAACAAGTGCATGTTCACGGCATCTGGCGGTGTAATTAGGATCACCAAAGGTGTAATGGTGTTAATAAAGGGACATAAGATAGAAAATCTATACAACTTGGTTGGAAGCATGGTTATAGGTGAGGCTGCTACCACCTCACACGCAAAATCTAGCATAAATGACACTAATCTGTGACATATGCGGCAAGGGTAAATGAGCGAGAGGGGCATGATGGAACTCCTTAAATGAAAACTGTTGAATGGATTTAAGGTGTCACTTCGTCAAAACAGCGAAAAATGACACAAAAATGCTTAGTTCTACGGCAGACTTCATCCGCCGCAAAAATCTTGGGAATATTTGGGCAGGATTTTTACGATGGACCAGAACTAGTCGTAAATTGTTATTTTGCGAAGGAAACAATCTGTTGCAAAATTAGTTTTTTTTTACGAATCAAGTTTGTCGAAGAATTCCGCCCAAATTCCGTTTCAACGACGGACTTTTCATAATTGTGTGACATATCATGGTCCTTCGCAAATCTTGCCAAATTTCTTAAAAATTTGCCCAAACATCAATATTTTTTTGTTGTTGTAGAATTTGATGGAAATTGTACTTTATTTTAATCAAAGAAGTGATTTTTAATAAAATTAATAACTTTTACCTGAAACTTCAATATGAATTTTTAATGAATTGATTCTATGCTTTGATTTTTTAAAATTTTTTGTATCAATTAAGTGGAATTTATGTTTATTTTTGCATGAAAATTGGTTTTCAAATGCATGTTAATATCACATGAAAAATCCCCTAATTTGTGGTTTTTGAAAAAGAAAAAAGATATTTAAAAAAATAAAGATTTTAAAAAAGGAAGTAAATTTGAAAAGAAATTAAGATTTAAAATAAATCAAATTTTTGAAAAAGAAAATATCATCTTGATAATGTTTAAGAAAATTTTAGATTTTGAAAAACAATTGTCATTTAATTAAAATCGAGAGTTTGAAAAAAAAAATAGACATGTAAAAAAATTTATGAAGTTCGAATAAAGTGGATGATTTTGGAAAAAAAAAATTTGACATTTCTAAAAAGAAAATTGATTTTTTTTTTATTTTATTTTTTTGTAAATGTGATTTTGGAAAACAAAGTTCAAAAGGTTTGGAAAAAATTAACAATGTTTGAGAAAAAAAATGAGATTTTGAAAATAATTAATATTAAAAAAAAAAACTGAGATGTTGAAAAAAAAAATAGACATTAAAAAAATGACACTTTGATAAAAATTGATAATTTAAAAAAAAAAATAGTTGAGATTTTTAAAAAGAAATTGCGATTTTGTATTTTGAAAAAAATTAAAAGTTTCATAAAAAATGAGATTTTGAGAGAAAAAAATGAGTTTGAAAAAATATATTTGACAAGTTTGAAAAGATTTGATATTTAAAAAAAAAAAAAAAGATGTTAAAAAAATTTAACTTTGCAAAAAAGAAAATTGAATTTTTTTTTTTTTTTAAATGTGATTTTGAAGAACAAAGTTTAAAAGTTTGAAAAAAAAAAGTAACATTATTTGAGAAAAATTGAGATTTTGAAATCTTAAAGAATTGATATTTAAAAATAAAAAATAAAAATAAAAAAAAAAAAAAAAAAACTTAGATGTTGAAAAAAATTGACATTTTGAAAAAGAAAATTAAGAAGTTTAAAAAAATGTGATTTTGAACAACAAAGTTTAAAAGTTTGAAAAAAAAAAACCTGATATTATGGCCCATGTAATATTTTGAAAAGAATTAATATTTAAAATTTTGAGATACCGAAAAACTAATAATATGGCCCCAGTATAATGAAGTGTAATTGCAAGAATAACTCATAATGATGAGATTGATCAAATTCTATGATCGGGCATCCTAAAGTTGATCAAAACGGTTAGTATGTTTGGAACGTGCTAATTAGGACTGAGAACAAAATCCAGCTCAATCTGATCACCTGAAATTAGGGGTGTACATCGAGCCGAACTGAGTCGAACTGGGCTCAACCTGGCCCGGCCCGGTCACCAGTCAAACCCAACCTGAACGTCGCTCGGCCCGGTCACCGGGCCAACATGTCCAGCCCGAACTTGGCCCAGTTAGCAATCGGGCGAGTTCGGGCCAATTTCGGACCTGCTCCATCTAAAAAGGAACCCACGATTTGGACCGTTCATACTTGATTTCCCCAAGAACCTGTCTCGTTCACTCATCAGGTGGGCCACGGTTAAGAAATATATAGCTAAGAAATGAAAATCGTTGGTCTGAATCTAATGCTCAGATATTACTAACCTAATCAGTGGACAGTTTAAATTTTGGAAGAATATAAATTTAGTCAAAGGAAAATCTAATGAACGTCTCGGATCTCATCAGACATCTCATGTTGGCACATGTGGCGTGCATTTATGTTTGGCGCTTGAGGATGGGGCGTATGGAATTAACACTCTTTGTTCCATAGTATTTTGTAGGAAAGAAAAGGGTAATCTTGTGCATCCACTTCTACGTGTAAATGGACAACAACTGTCCAAGTTCCAAGCCTACACGTAAAAGCCTAAGAAAAAAAATTCTGGTACTCTGGCAGCGAAGGACTATTCATATACATGAATTAAAATACCATAGAAGAAGCTGACGTGTAACTAATTAGACCATCCAAATTAATGGACCCATTTTAGATGGTTTATAAATCAGTAGTTACCTTGAAATATAATCATAACTGAATAGATTGATGAGCATCTAATGGATGTACTAAATTCAATAAATAAATTTCCATTAACCAGATGGTAGTATTATCCAAAGAATTTAATTTCCATTAAATTTCCATAAATTCCGATGCTTCCATTATATATATATATATATATATATATATGGCCGAGTCGGGCTGAACTAGGACCTATTCGAACTCGACCCGAACTCGGTTTCAGGCTGAAGAAAATTGTCACGCCCCAAACCCGAAAATTGGGCTCACAAAATTTTCGATCACCGAATCCGGTACCGATAGCCTTCGTAGTACCCCATTCTCAGCTCCCAGCGTGCATACGCCAGATTTTCGATCCTGGGATCCTACAAGGAGGATTTTTCAATGTACATTTGTCTCGTAATAAGCATAACCACAAGTTTACCCAAATCACAAAGGCAACATCATTATCACATATCCACTAATATAAACATTTGAATACAATGCTAAAAGGGAAATACATATGTTAAAATCAAAACTCCAGAAGTCAGCTACATGCTCCAAGCTCCACGCTGCTGCAACCTAACATCACCTGCACGCATCTATCGTGCATAAGCTTATAGAAAGCTTAGAGGGTAGTGTAAGTGTGTGCGCAAGATAAGTGCCAAGCACACAAATACAATGCCATAAATCATATAATATTGGAATAAGCAGAAATACTGACAAAATCATGAATCATACGATATCAGAGTAAGCGAAAATATACTGGTAAGTCCATGAGTCATATAATATCAGAGTACGCAATGCAAATCATAATGAGCCAAATATCATATACTGCGGATGCAATGCAATATGCAGATCCTGCCAAGTCCGTCTAAGCCATATAAGTGCAGAAACGTAGCAATCCAAAATGTCATATGTCGTGGATGAAATGCAATATGCGATGCGAATGAAATGACCAAGCTGGAATGAAGTCGGGATGATATCACGTAGTATCGCAGGCTATGGGGTCCATCACAATGGAATTCTATCCAAACCAGTCCCATACCTAAATTTGGATAGTTAAACATAATGTGGTAAACTCCTGAGCTCAGGTTAGTCGTGTGCCCAACCGAAATCCTGGCCATTGTGAAGGTACACGTAAAAAATGGTTGCGCACCACTAGCCCATGGATAGTGAATGGATGAATGAGTATGTAACTCCTGCTCAGTAGCCTGCCAACCACTAGTAGCTCACCCAGTGTAGTAGCTCACCCAGGCCTCAGCCCCGCCCACATCACACCTGCCCACATCAGCGTCCCCCACATGAGCCCGCCCACATGTGCAATAGTGACAGGGTGTCATACTATCATGTCAGTCCTCATATCAAGTCCACATATCAGTACGGTTCCTCTCTGGGGAATCACCGGGGTCTATTACACTCCACACTGACTGCCGCCTCCCTAACCGCACAGCCCAGCAAGTGGAAGAGACCACACTATTCGCCTGACCAGTAGTCTGTCAATACCTACCTGGCTTGTCGATAGCGAACCCATTTGTGAGCTGGTCAAACTTAGCCCAGCTTACAGCCCCCTCACTTGGGCGGATAAGGCCATACCCCCTCCTAACCCACCACGACACAGTGGGAGACGCAGCCTACTGGTATTTGGCACTCGGGCCCTCATGTTCCACTTGGTCTAGACGTTGGGGCGTCTCCTAGCCTGGGAGTTCTGGGACTTTCACCCAAGGACATCCTAAGTGCCTACAATGCTAGAACAAAGTATTTTCGGTGTCCCATCTAGCCATCCACGATGTGCATGTGGAGGTCACGGCCCTGATGTCACTAGGGCGTACAATGATCATGTCACACATATGTGAGATGCATGAGTCACACCGTACAGTCATACAACAATCCTACACGTACCACGCGCTCATGTGGGTAACTCTTATCCAAGAGTCCCATAAATAATTTACCCAATGGCATATGCAATGATCAGTCACTACTCATATCAAGCATACATATGATGCGTATGGGCATGAGTCATGGAATTACACTAAGCATGGTATAAGGTGATGAACTATCCTCACAACGAAGATAGGCCTAGATGGCCTACACACCACAAGTATGGGCCTATCAATGGGCTCTAGGGAGAGTTTATAATGCGGACATTAAACCAACATTATTCTTACAATGTGGACGTCAAACCATCATTGCTCCCAAGGTATGACCTGCCATAAACATCATTACATAAACTATGGCGGAATCACACATTGTAATGGACCTTAAGGACATCCCGTTGGGCCTTAACCCATGGGCCTTAAATACATCAAATGGGTTGCATCACATGGGCCTTATATTGATCAAGTGAGCCTTATGTACATTGCAATGGGCTATAACCAATGGGCCTTGAATACATCACAATGGGCCTCATAACATGGGCCTCATATATATCAAGGTGGGCCTCAACAACAGGCCTCATACATATCAAGGTGGCCTCATACACATCAATGTGGGTCCACCTGATCCTAGATCTGTCTTATTTTTAATCCCAAGCCTTAAAAATTATCTGACAAAATGGTTGGATGGTTTGGATGCAACACATGCATCATGGTGGGTCTCATAAGGATGGACGGTGTGGAGAGAACACATACATCATTAGGTGGGTCCCACCGTCCAGTGCTATGGACGGTGTGGACAAAACACATACACCATTGTGGGTTCCACCGTCCAATACCGTGGATGGTGTGAATAAAACATCTACATCATTGATGGGTCCCACGTGGGGCCCACCATAACATTAATTTTCCATCCAATCTGTTAATAAGTTCATACAGACCTGGATAGAGAGGAAAAATAAATTTCGTAATGATCCAAAACTTCTGTCAACCCAAAAAGGGTTTCAATGGAAGTCGTTCAATCACACTGTCTCCTATGATGTGGGCCACCTGAGCACCACATACGGCTAATTTTGGGAGGGGAGCCCACTGCCTAAAAGGGGCATCAAATGCACGGCGTGGATATTCAACACACATCACGGTGTGGCCCACGGCTGGGACCCACCGTCCCTGCCCGCATCCGTCCTCAGCGCAGCAGCACAGGACGCTATTGACGACAGCAGCAGCACTTGCAGCTGCACATGATATATATTTTTTTAGAAAAATAGTATTTTTGGGGGTTTTCATAGGTGGGGTCCGCATCAAGGGAATCTAACCCAGCCGTTGGATTCCAGGGCTCAAGACAGACCCATCAAGCCCAATATTCAATGTATTTCTATGTGTAGAAACATCAGGTGGATTTCAACAGTAAAAGAACACTGTTTTCTATGCTATGGCCTGCCAGATAGTCGGAATGGCTTCATTTTTCGGCTCAATGCCTAAAATGATCTGGAGAATGGGATGGACGGCGTGGATTGAATTCATACATCAAGGTGGGGCCTGCATGGGTGGCCCACCCAAATGGCTTGTTGTTAGTACACCCCAGTGTCTGTTCACGCTTACTGAACACGTCCAGCGTCCCTGGACGCTGGACGGACGGCGTGAATACATTAATTAATGTGGGTCCCACATAGATGTGGCCCACTTGATTTAAGATCAATCTAATATTTGTGTTTTCCCAACGTCCATAAGGTAGGGCCCACATGGTTTAGACGGCCATGGGGTCCATTTGATGGACAGTTTGGACACCACATACAATCATTAAATGGGCCACAAAATAAAGGAAGGAGAGAGAGAGAGAGAGAGAGAGAGAGAGAGAGAGACACGTGATGATGAAGGGACCCCAACACTATGGGCCCTCCCTTTCAAGCATTCAATCATACATCAAGTGGGTCCCAATACATGTGGGCCCACCAAATCAAAAATCAACGGTGGATATTCCTTCTCCACCAAAATGGAAGGTCTAGATGACCCCTATCCATGCAAGGAAAATAAACATCATGATGGGGTCTATAGAAAATGGCCCCATCATGGAATGATCATGAGGATCAAGGTGGACCATCGACCACATCTAGGGTCCAAAGTGAGATCCATACCATCAATCGGTAGGCCTCACTTGGCCCATCATAAAAATATGAAATCTAAACCTATAGAAACACCCACCGTTCAATCTTCTTGGTCCGATGGAACGCCGATCTCCTTGTGTCTTACTTTGATGGAGGGTGATGAGAAGTGAATGGCTAGGATGAAGGATTTTGGGGTGGGAAGTGGGCCACACTCATCTCACTTTCTCTCTTGGAAAACCATGGACGTCCACCACTTTGCTTGCTTGGAATTTGTGAAGAGAAAGAGAGAGAGGGTTGTAAGGAGAGAGAGTGATGGGTGATGAATGTGAGGTGAGTGATGGATGTAAGGTGAGTGATGGGTGAGGTGAGAGACTAGTTGACTTTTGGGCTAGATTGCTTGACTTTTGGAGAAAGAAAGCATGGGTTGCTCTTGTACTTGACATGAGGTGATTGATTGATTGATTGATTGATGAGACATGTTGTAGAGATTGTCTTAGGTTTTACAATGCGCGGGATTTTCTTCGAGATAAACGCGGGCCCACATCTCTTAGCCAGGGTATCGGATCGGTATGCAAGACGCGGAGTTGGAACCGCGGCGATGGTGCGGTCACAATAGTACAAGTCTCAGATTAAGCCGACTCAAATATACAAGATATGACTTAGGATCGCACGCAAATATCGATTATAGGTCGCAGGTTGCGGAATTCGTCGGGAAGGATTGCAGAAACCTATGGAACAGTATAGGCTAAGATACGGGTCATACAAAAATGTTCCGTCCTGGACCGAACTCAGTTTTGGGTCAGGCTGCGCTAGGCTTTTTCGGGCCAAGTCGAGCGAGTTAACCGAGCTAGCCTGGTTCATGTACACCCCTACCTGAAATGAATCAGATGCATCCAAAACACTCTTTAAATGAGCACGATGAGTTTGTTTATATATCTTGATCAGATTTTGGACAATCTGATTGGTCCAGATTGAAGAGTAAATGACTTCAGACTTTAAGATTAAATTTCACTCAAATCCGACCATTATACAATAAGATATGGCCCATTATATTGTTAATCAATCTTGTCTATCCAATATATTTCTCATCCAAAACCCGATCAAGATGATTGCTAGTCAAATGGAAACTCAAATCCGACCATTGGATCATAAAGAGATGGCCCATCATATCGTTGATCAATCTTGTCTGCCCAATATCTTTCTTATCCAAAACCCGATCAAGGTGAGTGACCAGTCAAATCGAAACTCTTGAGGAGCAAAATAGAGTGACTAGATCAGATTTCCAATTTAGGCCAAATTTTTAGGTCAAATTTGTGCCGCAACTTGCTGACCTCATAAAAACTCAAGAAATGTGCACCACAACCCCGGAGATGATGTGGTCTTCTCCCACCCATCTTGGTAGCCCCCACCTCTACAACCCCCATCTCTCACGGCCCCATCTTGGCAGTAATCCCTTAGGGGTGTTTGGCGCAAGGAATTAAATCGTATTAAGTGGGATGGAATTGCTTCTTTTTTTTCGATAAATACACTTGCTGATGGATTGTCTCTTAATGCCATGGGAGTGAGCCTATTCAATTTGGTGTTTGGGTCATATAGGAGGTATGGCTTAAATACATGTTTTGATTCCACAGTTTTTGGTTATACATGGAAAACAACTAACAATCTAGAACACCGTGTTTGAAAAACCACACTGGTAAGTAAGGTGGGGCCCACCTTGATGTTTGTGAGGAATCCACTCCATCCATCTATTTTGTAAGATCATTTTAGGACATGCTACCAAAAGTCAAACGGATCCAAAACTCAAGTGGGCCATACGAGAGGAAACAGTGGGGAAAGAAATTCCTACCGTTGAAAGCTTCCAGAGCTCCACCTTGATGTTTATATGTCATCCCAACCATTTATAAGGTCATTCTTGCCAGGATGAACTGAAAACACAGAAAACTTTAGCGTGATACAAAACTTTTGTGGCCATATGAATGTTTCAATGGTGGTTACTCAATCCCCATTGTTTCTCTCGTGTGGCCCACTTGAGTTTTAAATCTGCGTCATTTTTGGTCGCATGGCTTAAAATGATCTTGTAAAACAGATGGACGGGGTGGATTCCTCGCAAACATCAAGGTGGGCCCCACCTCCCTTCCCAGCTTAAGAATTTCCTACATAAAAGCTTTAAGAGGAAATCCCACATATTCTGAAAATCCTGGTTAAGTGAAAAGGATTGTGGAAAGCCCTCCCCATTCCATCATCTGGACCAGTGCAGGACCCAATGTTGGATGATGAGCCAAACAAGAGGTGGTTTTTCTTCTAAGGGGATTTAAAGTTCCATCCCACTTAATGCTAACTAATCCCTTGCGCCAAACATGCCCTTAGCATGTTAGAGACGTGAGATAATCAATTGTGGGGCCTGTCCATGATTGAGTTCTGGTTGAGGTAACCTTGTTTTGGTTTAGTGGGTGTTACCCCTACTGTGGGGCCCACCTTGATGATGTGTTGTATATCAACATCGTCCATCTATTTCTCCAGCTTATTTTTAGGGTAGTTTACTAAAACGTTGTGTAGATCCAAATCTCATGTGGACTACACCACAAGAAATTGTGATAATTGAGTGCCTCAGCAGTAAAAATTATGAAGAGCCCGTCGTAAGGTTTTAGTAATGTTTACTTGCAATCCAACCTTTTGATAATGTCAAGAAGATATGGATGAAGGGAAATTAGAAAGATCAAATTGATCCAAAAGTTTTATGGCCCACAAAAGTTATTTTCAATGGTTATTCATCACTATTTTTGTTGTTATGACCAACCTAAGATTTGGAACTTCTTATGATTTGGGATCACGCCCTAAAATAAAATGGAAAAATATATGGACAGTTTGGATACATAGAAAATGCATCAAGGTGGCCCCACAAAGTTAATGTAACACACTAAACATCAACTTGGTTAACACCTTATCCACTCCCCATAAATGCACAACCCACCAGTTCTAGGAACTGGTGAATTTTTTTTAAGGACTCATCTCACATGATATGAGCACAAAATCTGAACCATCCACATGATGCGGCACCCCATGACACCCTCATGGACCAACTTTCACCCCGATCCAAAACTCTTGTGAGCCATAGAAAAAGAAAATACTCTCCTCCCTTGATTTCTCCTCTCTCTTTGCTATGGCCCACCATATTTTTGGATCAGGGTGAAAGTTGGGCCCTAGAAGTTTCATGGGGTGCCGCATCACATGGAGCATTCAGATTTTTTGAACAGGACACATGTGCAAAGGTGTGCACGAACAGCTCGAGCATATGCTGCAAGCAATGACCTTAGCAATGGTTAAAGTCTCACTATCGTGACCAGCTAATGACTATTAGTATCGACCTGACTTGCCTCGAAGAAAGGCCCTCTTGTAATCGACAATTTGGCTCGGTTTGTGGGACCTCGACCCTCCAACCTAAAAGTCGACCTTGTCCCACTGACCTAGAGGTCGGCCTTGACCCTCCAATATGAACATCGACCTCGCCCCCCGACCTAGAGGTCGGCCTCGGCCACCATCAAAATCTCCTCAATAGCTGACCACTCGGAGATCTTATCAAAAGAAGATCTTTCCAAGTCTTCGTCGAGGATCTCGAGAAGACAATTGTGACATGATCGGACGAAGATCCCTTCCATAATGCGTATCTACTATACAGAAGCATTGCCATATACGTCACTGGTACCGAAAGGTTATAAATAAGAGCCTCGTCTACAATAAAAGGTAGGCACACATACATGCACAAAGACCTTAAGTTCCACTAGACCCAGATTACTCGCTCTAACTTTATCATTGGAGGGTCCCCTGTAGTAATCAGGGTCTCCATTATAGTTTGTCGTTACAAGTGAGAAGTGGTCTAGTAAGGACATCCAGATCACAACATCAACGGTTGGCACCGTCTGTGGGAATCGATAGGGAAGCCATTCCCATCTCACGCATCACCTACAACCATTCCACAATGGTGAAAGGGAGGAAGAAAGATTTGGCTGCCATCACTACAACTGCTCTCGCGCTGGTAGAACAATCTACAGACCATCAAGATCCACCTTTGCAATACCAAGCTGACTCTGCCCTTGCCCCCGTAGCACCCGCACACAGGTCCCGCAATTTGCAAGGTCGTCTTGTCTCCTTGAAAAACTAGGTCGAGGCTTTGACCGGTAACATTAATCACATAATGCAAATACTTGAGAGGTAGAACCCACCTCCCGACCATAAAGCAGAAGTAGGTGAAGCTACCGAGCAATCTCGACCTCCGAAAGATTCTTGTGACTCGCACATAGCTAGGCAACAGCCTGTACAACGTAACCAGGAACCCACCAACACTGCAGAAACTACTGTGCTTGTTGACTTCAACTTGTGCCACACTTGGAGAATAAAAGGTGCGGAAAGGCTCCCAAGGTGATGGCTAAAAACGAGGTTCCTTAGGAAGCCGAGCTCAGGGAGATACAGGGTCAGATCGGCGACATCCAACAAGCACACCGATCCCAGGTCTTGACCTCAGTGGAAGCTATGTTGGAAGAGACAGGGTAACCATTCACTAATGACATTATGGCGTCTCCACTTCTGCCGAGATTCCGAATGCCGCAGATCACTCCCTATTTTAGAATTAGGGACCCATCCAAGCATCTGGAGTCCTTTAGGGCGTGGATGAAACTTCACGGTGTGACCAGTTCGGTAATGTGCCGAGCATTCTCCCTAACCTTGTCAGGAGCAGCACAAAAGTGGTATAGGTAGCTGAAGCCGAGGTCTATCAGTCCCTTCAGACCACTCAACAAGGCCTTTATCACTCAGTTCATTGGAGGAAAAGAAAGAAGGAAACTAGAAATTCATCTCCTCACCGTTACCTAAAAGGAAGACAAGCTGCTAAAGGACTACATCATCCACTTTAACGCAGAAGCAGTTCAGGTTGATGGCTATTCAGAGCAGATAGCCCTGGTCACCATGATATCTACTCTAAGGGAGGGCCGCTTTCTCTTCTCAACCGATAAAAACCTTCCAACCACATTGGTCGATCTACTCAGCCAAGAACAAAAGTACTTCAATACGGAAGAGCTCTTCATCTCACAAAAGGATACTTGGAGTGCAGGGAGCTCGGCTAAAGACCAAAAATGCAAGGAGCAGCCGCCCTTAGTCAGCAGCAAGAAGAGAAGGGATGACAACCTGGACAGAGGTCAGTGCCCGAACAGGTGACCGGAGAGCAGATTTTGTACTTACACTCCTTTGAATACCACTCCCGAGCAAGTCCTCATGGAAGTACCTGACAAGAATATCCTAAAATGGACAAGCAAGATGAAAGCCGACTATGAAAAATGTGATAAACAAAAGTATTATCACTTCCATCGCGAGCACGGTCATACTATTACCGACTGTTTTGATCTTAAGGAAGAGATCGAATCACTCATCCGCAATGGACATATGCAGGAGTACTTCTTTAAGAGGAGGGACGAGCAACCAGATTAAAGGAACAAGCAAGAAAGCAATAGGAACGACAACGAAGCAATGGTCGAGGTTCGCATTATGTTCGGAAGACTTGTGGGAGGTGGGGACTCAAACAGAGCTCGTAGGGCCTAGCTTGGAGCATTAGTGGAAGCAACTCAAAGCATTACATCAACCTCGTGAGTAGGGTTGTGAATGAGCAAAAGCTGAATCCCTGCAGTTTGACTTTTACTAAGGAAGATACCCAAGGAATCCACCACCTGCACGACGACGCCCTGGTGGTGACCATGACAGTGGTCAACCACAAGGTGCACCACATATTGGTGGGTACTAGTAGCTTGACCGACATACTCTTCGCCGCTACTTTTAATAGCATGAGGATCAGAAGGTCTCATCTATGTCTCGTCTGAACTCCCTTACTTGGATCTGCAGAAGAAAAGATTACCTCTGAAGGAAGCATACTACTACCTGTAACTAAAGGAGAAGGTCACAACCAGACTACCATGATGGTCGACTTCCTCGTGATTGACTGCCCCTCTATTTATAACGTCATCCTGGGACTACCAACCCTCAATGTCATGTGGGCAGCGGTCTTGACCTATAACCTCCTCATAAAATTCCCGACCGAGCACGATGTCGGGCAAGTCAGAGGAGATCAGCATGAGGCCTGACCATGTTATTCCATGGAATTAAGGGGAGGGGTGCGACAATACACAATGGCTATCACCTCCCTTAACCCTCGAGAAGAATCATTTGAGAGGGAATCTCCCGTGAAAGACCCGGTGCCTGTCCCCCTCAGCAAGACTAACCCATCCCGCACAGTCCATATCAGTTCACTGCTAGCCCTAGGTCAGCAAGAAGAGATCGTTAGTCTACTGAAGCGACATGCCAACATCTTTACATGGTCCCACCAGGACATGCCTGGAATCAGACCGGAGGTGATGGTTCACAGGCTAAACGTTGATCCCAACCACCGACCAATGAGGCGGAAGTGACGAGCATTTGAGTCGGAAGGCTACGCTATCATCGGAGAGGAGGTCAGCAAGCTCCACGAGGCTGGGTTCATTGAAGAAATCTAATACCCTGACTGGATCGCCAACGTCGTGCTAGTGAAGAAGTCAAATGGAAAATGGCAGGTATACATCGACTAGACAGATCTGAACAAGGCGTGTCCTAAAGATAGTTTTCCTCTCTTGAGGATCGACCAGCTGGTTGACAGTATGCCAAGGCATGATCTCCTTAGCTTCATGGATGCATATTTAGGCTATAACCAGATTGTCATGCACACGCATGACAAGCAGAAGATGACCTTTGTCATAGACAAGGGGCTATACTGTTACAGATTCATGCGTTTTGCGCTGAAGTACATAGAAGCGACATATCAATGACTTGTCAACAAAATGTTCGCCCAACAGATTGGACACTTGATGGAGGTCTATGTTGATGACATGCTAAGTTGGACCACATGGTTGACCTTGAGGAGATGTTTACCATCTTCAGGAAGTACCCAATGAAGCTAAACCCGAGAAAATGTGCCTTAAGAGTAAGCTTGAGAAAGTTCCTTCGCTTCTTAGTCAATTAGAGAGGGATTGAAGCAAATTCCGACAATATCCAGGCATTGTTGAATATGAACTTGCTCAGAACGACAAAGGAGATTCGGTCTCTCACGGGTAGAGTGGCAGCCCTCAACAGATTCGTCTCCTGAGATACCAACAAGTGTCTTCTATTCTTCTGACAGTCAAAAGGCAAAGCAAAATCGACATGGACCGACCACTGCGAACATGCCTTTCAACAAACTCAAGCAGTGTATGGGGTCACCCCACTACTTTCCAAGCCTGAGCAAGGAGAGCTACTACTGCTCTACCTAGCAGTCTCAGCTATAATAGTCAACTCGACACTGATACGAGAGGTTGGAGGCAAGCAGCTTCCTGTCTACTAAGTCAACAAGGCACTGATCCAGGCCGAGACTAGATACCTCGACATCGAGAAGCTTGCGCTGGCCCTGATTGTGTCATCACATCGCCTCCATCCTTACTTCCAGGCCCACACTATTGTGGTCCTGACCAATCAACCCCTTCATCAAGTGCTCCTAAAATCTGAACTATCAGAAAGATTGACAAAGTGGGCAATTAAGCACGGTGAGTTTAACATCGAGTATCGACCCCGCACTGCTATCAAAGTCCAGATAGTGGGCGACTTCATTGCTAAGTTCACCAGCTCCGAACTCCCGAAAGAGTTTGAGGAGACCAGGGAAGAAATCAATCCCCATGTATGGACCCTTCACGTCGATGGGTCTTCCAACTCTAAAGGCAGTGAGGTAAGGATAATTCTTGTGGCACCTGACTTAACCTACACACAATATTCCTTAAGATTTGGATTCTTGACATCCAACAACCTGGTAGAATACGAGGCACTCCTCATCAGGCTCAGGCCGACGAAAGCCATGTGGCTCAGACTTTGAAGATCCATAGTGATTCGTAGCTCATCGTCAATCAAATTGCCGACGAATACCATGCGAAGAGAGAGAAGATGATCGCCTACGTCTAGGAAGCAAGAGACCTTATCAGTAAATTCAGTAAATGCAAACTCACCTTGGTCCCTCGAGAAAAAAAAAACTCCCAAGCAGATGCTCTGGCAAAGATGGCAGCTGTGGTTGACGTCACCAAATTGATTCCTATCGAATTCTTGCCTAAGCCTAACATCAACTGACATAAATGAAAAAAATGATTCCCATCGTCTCGACCCTGAGATGGATGGACCCGATCACGAACTACCTCCGATAGAAAAAGTTACCCAACGACAAGCTCAAGGCATGGAGAATTTGGAGCAGAGTAGCTCGGTACACAATGGTAGGGGACGTCCTCTACAAAACAAGATTCTCCTTAATGTACCTGAGGTGTCTCTGACCCGATGAGGCTGAGTATGTCCTAAGGGAGATCTACAAGGGGATATGCAGTAATTGAAATTGTGGCTAAACCACTAATTGAAGTATGAAATAATGTCTGAGTCTCCTAGAGGGGGGTGAATAGGACCTTTTAAAAAATATGCCTGTTTAAAACTTTAAATTACCTAACTTAACTATTTACCTATCAAATTAATTAAGGCAATTTAACTCTATGGCTTCCAAGCCGATCGAGTGTCCAATCACATAGATTGTTAAAGATATACAAATAAGCAAGCAGCTTATAGAGATAGTGTATATGAGATTGTGGGATGTGATTCCTATTAGTCTTAATCATTCATCTAATCATGCATTATAATCAAGTATCTAAATTACATTAGCACAATTAAACAAATTCACAAAGACAATCCCAAACACGATCATATATAGTGGTTCAGCTACGTGCCTACTCCACTCCCGGTGGACGCACTCTCTCCTAGAGTGTACCAAATTTCACTATGGGAGGTTTTAAATCAGGTTAACCTCAAACCTTTACAGTCCTACACAAGGACTTTAAAGTTTATGCCCTACAAAAGAACAAGGGTCCTACACAAGTACCCAATGCTTTATGCCCTACACAAGAGCAAAAGGTCTTATATAAGAACCTGAAAATTTAGGCCACACAGGCCAAGGTCCCACACAAGAAAATAATAATTTAGGCCACATAGGCTAATGTCCCACACAATAACCTAACGTTTATGTCCTACATAAGGACAAAACAATTTAGGTCATACAAGCTAAGGTCCTACACAAGAACCTATCGTTTATGTCCTACACAAGGACAAAAACACATATTCTCCCATCGAAGGCCTACGAAGGTCTTAGTAAGTTTGACAACTCAAACTTTGAAACCCAATCCTACACAAGAAAAGGGCTTCAGACTCAATGGGCTCTTAGACTTACTTGTAAGTGAGTGAGCCCCATTTTAGCACATGTTGTTGAAGATCTTCCTAGTGGTTAAGAGTCTTCAGCTCCCTTGAAACGCAACCGCTTGTAAATGCTCTATTCTAGGTACCGAGGTTGATGGGTTTATGGTATGGTTGATATGCATTTAAGATTGTTGAGGGTCAAATATTGCATATTATCCCCCATTTATTACTTAGTTTTATGAACATGATAATGTTTAATGTTCTATTTTAATCGCGTTTGTGTTACAATGTGAATTTAAGAGCTTGGATTGAAAAGGATGCTAAAAGCATGAATTTAATGCTCAAGAATCACCAAGGCAAGAGATGGATCTTAGAAGATCAAGATTGAAGAATTCACATACTAAAGATCTAAGAAAACTAAGGAATGAAGAATATTGAAGACTTGAAGTGAAGAAAATGAATCCTCAAATTGTCCTTAAAACAGACATATTTCTGAAAGTGTCCTGAAGAAGCATATTCTGAAACGCTGGGACATTTTATGAAATTGTACAGAGTGAAGCCTATTTTGGGAAACTACGTAAATTTGATATGATTTTTAGAGTTTTCTAACTAGGTGCAAAAGTTGGAGTTCCACAACTATAAATAGGACTCCCTAAGATGTTCCTAGGCATCTTCTAGGGTTTATGGAGTGGAGTAAAGGCGTGGAGAAGTCGTTGCCAAGAGTTTTGTTTCCTTTTTCTTAATTGTTTTTATGCTTTTCTTAAGAGATTCTAGTTCAATCATGTCTATGGTTGACTACACCTCTTAGCTAGGGCTAAGAGGTAAAGCTTGTAGCGTGATGGGATGTTTCTATTACTTTGATTCATATTTAAGTTGAATTATCTTTGATTCTAGTTTGATATTTAAGGAATATTTTTAGTTTTTAATGGTTTGTTGTGACTCAAATTACAATAGATCTGCAATAGCTTTGAGTATGTTCTTTCCATGTATTGAAATTGTGAAATTAGGCAATCCCGTTGTTCACCATCATCCCATGGGTATAGTTGGGTGATGGAATCCTACCTAATCTTCTCAATTCTCTTATGATTGGTTGTGGGATTGGTAAATCCTGTTGTTTTCCTTGTCCCCTGGGCATAGTTTTGTGATGGAATCACTTCCAGTTCTCACACCTTTCATCCATTGAGAATTTGGTCAAAGGAAGTTTAGATTTGATTTTATTGAGATATCTTCCAATTGGATAAGATGGGACTCTGATTCCAGTTGTGTTCATGAATCAAGCATAGATCTCCATGATCTCTATAAGTGTAACGCCCTGAAAATTGGGGGTCAAGTAGAAGTCTAACTCCCGAGTTCCAACGCATCACTTATGCAACATATTTAATGATGATTAAATGTTGTCTGTATTAGTGCATAAAACATGAATAAGATTAAGTCAAATCAGCAAAATATAATCCAGGGACAGTTGTAATACGCAAGCGGTAGACTGACTTAAATATGTATAGCTTTATAAATCAGTATAGGTCCCCAAAGTATTATGCATTGCCAGGTCAATAATTACATGTATTGTTTTAAAATACAAAATGACAAAAATGTAATAGTCCACTACAAGTATAACTCTGAAGCCCCGCCGATCAGAACGGTCTATGTAAATGCGCCTGAATACTACATATATGAGAAAACATCCTCATCGTCTGCGAAGTCCGTCTCTGCCTCATCAGTTGGGTCTCCATCTGTAATTAAGATAGAATCTGGTTGGTGTTTAAAATACCGTCCCGTAACATGGGAGTGAGTGATTAACTCAGTAGAACAATAAAGCAAAGGTTAATATGTTCTCAATTCAGTCAAGCAATAATGATAAAACAATACAATCAAATATCCCTAAGTACTCTGATTAATGCAAGAATGGTATGTATAAATGATGCATGCCCTCGCCTGCACTCCCTCTGCGATCTTCATCTAACGGTCACGCATGTCAGTCACTTCCTTAGTGCTCTGCCCAACGCCAAACAGCACATGCAGTGCGGTGCATAAACGTGATTACCAAGTTCTTATTAGTCCTTTTCATACAGCAGGATTGGAAAGCTAAGATACCTCCCTTATATCAATTTCCAAACAATGATCCATTCTAAGGTCGTCAGTCCTAGTAATTCTCATACGATGTTACGGTTCTAGGTCACTGCAAAGGGCTCGTCACCTTATCAGTGCAAGCCTAGTTTGTACTCTGGTTGCTACGAAAAGACTCGTCGCCTCAACGCAGTCTCAGAGTACACTCGAGGTCACTACCACTCATACCCTACCAACTGGCAAATTCAAGAGTTTATACTCGAGGTCACTACGGGGAGGCTCGTCACCTCAGCGTAGGCCGACAGCTCGAATACAGTATCCCATACCACCATATTTGGCTCACGAGTTTGGGTTGCTCACTGGTCACTACGGGGAGGCTTGTCACCCCAGCGTAGGCCGACAGCTCGACCACGGTGTCCTATACCACCATGCCCGGCTCATGAGTCTTAGCGGATCGAGGTACCAAGGTTAAAGGGGTTTCTACTAGTAAGTTTGGTACCTTAGGTTCAAGCAGTAGTGTCCATACATGGTGAACATACATCGGGTCAATCGGGTTACTTGACGAGTTCGACTAGCACGAGCGCACATCGAATTGATCGACATGAAGTGCACGAGCACTCCGTGTGGCCTAACCACTGTCGACAATTGAAGTACGGCTCGGGCTCATCGAACACATCCTATGGGTGACCTCAGCCACCAAATCAGAACCTGTTACCGATTGCCTGGACTATTTTATAGTCTCAACCACACTCAATACCAACAAGAGTTCATGTGAGATAATCAAGCAGTAAGTAATTCAAATCCTATAACCATTTAAGCATTTTATGAAATACAATATAAACATGAATTCATACATATGCATTTCATAAGTAATCAGACAATATAATATAAGGTACATAGAGGGATTTATGCACATAGTTAAGGTAGTTGAGAACCTTATCTCAACGCCCATATACAATACAATTTACCAATTACTTACTCATACAGACAATTTATCAAACACTTATACTACACCTAATGACATACATGACATATGTTGATTTTTAACATATACTTGGACAAATCCTTCTGACAAGGAGTTGTCACATACACCATCATCATACACATACATCCCATAGCCATGGTAGGCACAAATCATGATTTCATATTCATTCAGTCATTTCAACAAACACTTAAACTACACCCTTCAACATACATGACGTACATCGGTCATAACATGTATTTGGGCGGATCCTTTTGCCAAGGAGTTGTTACAAATGCAACTATCCCCTATCCATGACAGATAATCATGGCAAACATGAATCCCAATTCTACACGCATTCAATCATTTCAACAAATACCTAGAATACACTATAGTCAATATAGTTCATATATATCTGAACCGCGAAACAAACGACGCATTTGGCATGTGAAATAGTACCCACGTCAGTAATAAATCATTAACCGACATTGAAAGGCTTGAAAACCATAACCTATACGTTTATAGTCCGCACCTTTCACCGGTAAACGCGTAACGAACTCAGTTTAAACACTAAGTCTTTGTTTACGGCACAACGGGAACCTATAGCATGAAACAGGTTAGCTATTTCACTATTTACTCTACCTGAATCCCTAAAACAGATTAGGGTTAGGATTTCTTACCCAAAAATGAAATCAGAATCGCCAGTATAGCGATACAGATGGGTCGATCCAGCATGTGGAGCGATGGGCTCGGATACCAAGAACTCTCTCCCACTTTCTCTCTTTCCTTCTCTCTTTGCTCTCTTCTCTCTCCTAGGGTTGCAAAATCGTATGGAATGAGAGAGAGAGGGTTTAAGGCCCTTATATAGGCCCAAAACTGATGGGAATGGCCCCAGGGCCAAGGTATACTTAGGTTATATCCAAAGGGCGTCTGTTTCAGCCCAACGGAGCACTTCTAGTGGTCCCTTTTCCACGTACGGTCGGAATTAAGCTCCCTAGCCATGGATCTAGGTCAGGCTGAGTTTTTGCTCCGATCGGGTTTACAGATCGATCGTGGTAGACCAGTTTCAATTCAACGGTCACGGGCACTCGATTAGGGCCACAAGTGCATTTCCATGTAAGGGACATTTTTCCTGATTCGAGGGTGTATTTGGGTCAGATTCTAACGGTCTGAATCCTTATATTTGGCCTGCAAGCGACATGACTCAGATTACTTAAATTTGAATTTTATTTCTAAATATATGCACGTTCCTCACACACTTTGCTCCAAGCTCAAGTTGTACATTGCTAGATATAATTAAGACTTGATTTCTGAGGAGATTTTCAAGTCCAGTAATGCGGTCATAGCTTTATAGTTTTGCAGTTATCGGACTTTCGACGTGTGGTCCAGGTCCGATACGGAGTTTCACTGTGCTCCCGAGAGCAACCGGGTTTAGGGATGGATTCTAGATTTCAGGGTAATGTAGCGTCAATGATACTGTATAGTTTGGGTCTTGTAGATCATATTTAAAATGATTAGTGCTAATTTTATAAGTACTCTAGTTTAACACTTGCTAATATTGACCTAGTTCCTAAAGGTTTTGGTCCTAGGTGGTGGTACTTAGGCCTTTGTAGTTTGTATAGAAAGTGATCCAATCTATTAATACTTAACTAAATTACGCCCTAATTATAACAGAATAAGGTCCTAGGACAGTTCTACGTCCATTGCCAAGTTAGGAAAAATTCAGGATGTTACAATCTATCCCCCTTAAAAACCAATTTCGTCCCCGAAATTACCTAAGTGGAATAAATAACGATTTGATTATTTCATTTGCTTAAGTTTTATTTATTTCAAGTTTATACGTGTGATAGGGTGTACATTGTCCATGCTATTCTGGTACATTTTAGTCTCTAACCCCTTAAAAACTTATTTCTTTATCTCTTACTTATATCCTGATGGTTTGCTACAATGGATTTCTTTCCCTATTTGGAGTCTTGACGATGATTCCCATCTATTTAGAGTAAGCTATTTGTTATTAATGGTCGACCGACACGAAGAGACAGTTGTAATGGGCTTGATCCCGATACATTGATCATCTACCTGACCAAGGTAGAAGGCTCATGTATCCCTTCTTAGTCCTGGTGGTACCTAGTCTTCTACTCGGTCAAAGTAGTGAGTCCATTGGTAGTCTTCTAGGATTGAGAATTGGGTCAAGCCACAAATGTTTCACAGTTGTATATTTCAGTAACTCCGTAGTCCGATCACTCTAAAAGCTTAGGGAATGCCCATCACTGAAAGGTTCAAATTTTCTATTTCTAAGGTTGCCCTTTAGGTCTTGGTCTAAGAGAGTCCTCGTTTTAATCTATCTCCAAGGAAGGGGTAAATCAATATTGTAATAGATCATCCTGAGGAGGTTTCTAATAGTATAGAATTGGCTAAGGTTTCTATTAACATTTGCGGATACACTAACTTTGTTTATTGTGACTTAACTCGTAACTATTGTTGAGCCTATTTTTTTAATACGAAGGTTCAGCTCCTATTTAGTGACCATTTAGTGACCTATCCTTTCGTCTAACCTGGATCAATTTCCTTTGATCCTGGGCCAGTGGGGCAAGGGCCAACCACACTTCTGTTGCACCACTTTGATTAAATGGAAGCATTAACTGACCTAACTAGATTGGGCTCATAATGTTCTACCCCCCTTAAAAATTATTTTCACCCTCAAGGCTCAAGGATTTATGTCCTGATCCGTATGTCGGAACAATGTGTAATTTAGGACCTATCCTTGAAATGAAATGGGATACGATCTCCCAATACATTGGTCTTCCTTCCATCGATAATGTGTGCTATAGTATTGGTACCTATGGTTATAGAAAGAAGCTAAAATGATGGGTATTGTGGTTGATTCCAGGGGCGGGTGTGAGTTTATGGCAGGATGTCTAATTCTACCCAAGAAGGAACTTTTGCTACAGCCCTGACTTACCCTCTTTAATCATGTCCATTTTAATACCATAAGATAAATTATACATTAGTAGTAAATAAGGAAGTTGGACAACACAAGTTAATGGGCAAACTATCCTTCTAAGTTCATATGTAGGCCAGAATGGTCTGTGATTCGGGATCTAATTCCTAACTGTCTGTTGCCCATTTAAGAAATTTCTTGGGCCTAAAAGGAAATATCTTTATTGGCTATATATTCTTAACACCTCTCAAAGCCGAAGTATGAAACTTGTGGTTGTAAGTGGTTGGGCCAACACGGAAGGAAAGTTGTATAGTGGGTCTGAATCGGATACATGGACCTTCTGCCTGGCTATGACAGAAAGTTTGTCGTATCAGTTCTTAATCCTAGTTGATCCCGACTTTCTGCTTGATCAGAGCATTAAGTTCATGGGCAACTACCAAGATTGAAAATTTGATTTAAACCGCGAATACTTCGCTCATATATAGTTCCTCTACTCCATGTTCCCGAGTGTATCAAGTCCTTGAGAAGGCTATTCTAGGGGGTGTGTTGATTTGACCTAACGTTCAATCCGATGAGTTGTTCTTAGAGTGTGACTAGTTTTGAATCAAAACAGGCTTCCTAAGAGTTATTAAAGAAGCCTATAAGTATTAAGAAAATTCAACGAAGGAACGAGGTCTCACTCTAACTTAATCATGACAACTAACTAAGTCTATATTTCAATTACCTTAGCATAATCAATCTTTCTAGTATAACCAGTATTTTAGTCTTAACTTGGAAGTAGTTGTACTCTAATAGTTGTAGTCCAAAGTCTATGCTCATATGCTAGATGATTTCGTACCATTTCTAATACAAGAAGATGTTTTATCGCTTAGGGTCAAAAGTCGTCTGGTTGAAATTGAGTTGCCCAAAATTGAATTTAACTGCTCTTGAGTACTACACATATGCCCATACTATCTAAGGAGGTCCTAGGGTTCAGGTTATTACATCAGTAGATTTCCTATACTGTCGGATTTTTCGAAATCTAGGAGTACCAACACTCAACGTCATCCTAGGGTAATTCTATATCCTTTTTCTGGTACTTTTAATTTTTATATTATTCTAATTATTTTTCTAGCAGTTTTTCATCAATTCTACTTCATCTCTACCAAATTTCATTAGATTTTGTGTTGTAGAAAAATTCTAAAAATTTCAGAAGCAGCAGCTGTCCAAACTAATAATTTTCGAATAGTTTTCCCAATGACCTAATTTAACTATCTTAACTATTTTATTATATTTTTTACTTATTTATATATGAAATTATACTTATCAAGCTTCAATCTGGCTTTTGAATCAACTAAATCAGAATTATAACGAGAGAAATATAATTTTTCAAAGTCAGATGTACATTGTAGAATGTTTCTACCAAAAATGGGCCATCGGCCCGTTGCGGCCTTGCCAGGCCTACTGTACGGACGAGGTCCTCGCTGGTCTCTGGACCTTCCGGTGAGGGGTCGCCGGTGGGGCGAGGTCCTCCCCCCCCCCCCCCCCCAGGGTGCCGGATACAAGCGGGACCCACCTCGGGTCCCCCCGATTTGTGTCTTTTGGCCCCCGCGTCCGTGTGAGGCATTTTCAGGTCCAATTTGTAAATCAGAATGAGTTTATTTGATGTACAATATATGATTTTAGGTTAGGAGATGCTAATCTATCCAACTAACCTGTTTATTTTATTAGATTCCAAAAGGTTAAGGGTCAAAAACCCATTTTATCCATTTATTTACTATTTATGGTAAGTTTTAGTTTCGGTATTGTTCTTCATCATTTATACCCTAGGATTGGTGTGTATTATGAATGTGCTTAGAAAACTTTGAAAGATAAGATGGTGAAAGGTGAGATTTCAAAGGAAAAGGACTTTACGCTTTGGGATTGAGTTTTGGAAAGTTAATAAGGTGTTATGATCGATCCATTGCCTAAGGACATCTATTTCCAGGTTTAAAATTTGTCAACTAACGATTCAAACTCGTCAACTGACGGCCTAGAGGCGACTTAGGTTGATCCACGTGATCGAAGATATGTTATGGATTAAATTACAGTATTCAATCTTGCCTATCAGTGAAACTTAGGATTCTAATGTGGTTTCTAAATTCCATCACCCCCTTCCTAAATCAGAGTGCGTCAGAGTGCGTCGTGTTACCATAACCCAGGTCCAGTTTAATCCAAATCATGCTCTGATACCATCTTGTTTATAGTCTGCACCTTTCGCCGGTAAACGCATAATGAACTCAGTTTAAACACTAAGTCTTTGTTTACGGCACAACAGCAACCTATAGCATGAAACAGGTTAGCTATTTCACCATTTACTCTACCTGAATCCCTAAAACAGATTAGGGTTAGGATTTCTTACTCGAAAATGGAATCAAAATCGCTAGTATAACGATACAGATAGGTCGATTCAGCACGTGGAGCGATGGGCTCGGATACCAAGAACTCTCTCCCACTTTCTCTCTCTTTCCTTCTCTCTTTGCTCTCTTCTCTCTCCTAGGGTTGCAAAATCGTATGGAATGAGAGAGAGAGAGAGGGTTTAAGGCCCTTATATAGGCCCATAACTAATGGGAATGGCCCCAAGGCCAAGGTATACTTAGGTTATATCCAAAGGGCGTTTGTTTCAGCCCAACGGAGCGCTTCTAATGGCCCCTTTTTCACGTGCGGTCGGACTTAAGCTCCCTGACTATGGATCTAGGTCAGGCTGAGTTTTCGCTCCGATCGGTTTACAGATCGACCGTGGCGGACCAGTTTCAGATCAACAGTCACGGGCACTCGATCAGGGCCACAAGTGCATTGCCATGTATGGGACATTTTCCCTGATCCAAGGGTATATTTGGGTCAGATTCTGACGGTCTAAATCCTTATATTTGGCCCGCAAGCGACACGACTCAAATTACTTAAATTCAGATTTTATTTCTAAAAATATCCACATTCCTCACACACTTTGCTCCAGGCTCAAGTTGTGCATTTCTACACACAATTAAGACTTGATTTCCAAGGGATTGTCAAGTCTAGTAATGCGGTCATAGCTTTATAGTTTTGCGGTTATCGGACTTTCGACGTGTGGTCCAAGTCCGATACGGAGTTTCAGTGTGCTCCCGAGAGCAACCGGGTTTAGGGATGGATTCTAAATTTCAGGGTAATGTATCGTCAATGATACTGCACGGTTTGGGTCTTGCAGATCATATTTAAAATGATTAGTGTTAATTTCATAAGTACTCTCGTTTAGCACTTACTAATATTGACCTAATTCGTAAAGGTTTTGGTCCTGGGTGATTTCTGCCTGAGGTGGTACTTGGGCCTTTGCAGTTTGTATAGAAAGTGATCCAAGCTATTAATACTTAACTAAATTACGCCCTAATTACAATAGAATAAGGTCCTAGGGCAGTTCTACGTCTAAGGACGTTCATTGCCAAGTTAGAAAAAATTCGGGATGTTACAACAAGTGGATCATTGGAAACCTTAGTTTCCCACCTTTGAATTTCTCAAGTTTTTCATTAAATCTCTCACAATTACTCTCTATACTTCCAGACTTAGGTTTTCATCTTCTTCTAGTTCTAGTTGTAGTTACTTTCAGAAAACACGCTAGATTAGTTCCTGTGGATTCGACCTCGGTCTCATCGAGATTATTACTACATCGCAGCCCTACACTTGGGATTGTGAACAAGTTTTTGACACCGTTGCCGAGAATTAACGGTTGTGTTTTTCTGAGATTAACTAGTTTTAAAATTAGGTTAAGATTAGGGTTTTTCTATTTTCTATTTTTAGAGTTTGTTTTCTGTTTTTAGAAACTTTCTAATTGTAGGATTTCTTTTATTTTTAGAAATTAACTTACTTTCTAATTCTAGGTTTAGAACTTTCCTAATCAGGTTTTTTAGAAACTTTCATTTTCTGTTTTCAGAAACTAATTTATTTTCTAATTTTACGATATGATAAGATAAGATAAGATAGGATAAAATAAGATAAGATAAGATAAGATTAGATAAGATATGATATGATAGGATAAGATAATATAAGATAAGATAAGATTAGGTAAGATAGGATAGGATAGGATAAGATAAGTAAGATAAGCTAAGATTAGATAAGATAAGATAGGATAAGATAAGATAAGATAAGATAGGATAATATTAGATAAGATAAGATAAGATAAGGGTTATTTCTAATTTGTTTTTAGAAACTAACTTAACTTTCTAGGTTTAGAAACTTTCCTAATTTGTTTTTAGAAACTAGGTTGCTTTTTTAGTTCCTTTTTTAGTTTTAGACACTAACTCATCTTTTTATTTTTATTTTTAGAAACTTTCTTATTTGTTTTTTAGAAACTAATTCACTTTCCTTTTTCTTTTGCAGGATCCTAACATAGATCTCCTCCAATCTGGTAACTTCCTTCTAACTTCTCTTTTACTTACTTTTTATATTGTTGTAGGATTTTTCTTTTATTTTCTTTTAGGATTAGGTTCAGGATTAGGGTTTCACCATGTATATGTAAGAGTGGGAACATCATATGCTGAGCTAGTTTTAGAGAATGAGAGAAATTGTGAAGGGCTGTCAGATGATTATATGAGGAAACAACCCATGTCTCAAAATTTTTCTAAAACCATTATCGAGAACTGAACGGAATACAATGCTCAATCGGTTAAGAAATGCTTACGCGATCATATGCAAGAGAACAATTACACCCCATGGATTAATAAAACAGTACGTGAGTGTTGGTGTTATCATAACTATGAGAGTGAGAATTATTATCACTTATCAGACATGAAGAAAATAATGAGAGATTATATTATGGGTGATAATATGTATCAACAACCATCACATTCTCCCACCTATGAACCGTATGACTATAATCAGTGAAAACATCAATGTTGGGAAGATGAACCAGCAAGACATCATAGTAAATACTCACTTGGGTCCTCTACCTTTGAAACTCAATCAGAAACGATCCAAGAGGAGTAACTTCAAGGTTACATAAGCAATTTTGCTGGCAT
The DNA here is from genome assembly GCF_029962835.1 of Magnolia sinica. Lineage (NCBI taxonomy): Eukaryota > Viridiplantae > Streptophyta > Magnoliopsida > Magnoliales > Magnoliaceae > Magnolia > Magnolia sinica. Next base: position 38,019,120 of record NC_080576.1, read on the forward strand.
CAGAAGAATGATAGAAGCGCTTGAATTACGCCTTGATAAGTTAATGGAGGCTAGTTCACCCCAGCCTCAACCCAATCCAATTCTTCATTCCCAACTCTCTACTTATGATCAATGGAAACATCAAGATTGGGAAGCTAAATCAACAATGCAATATAGTGAAAATTCTCTTGGGTCCTATACCTCTGAGATCCAACAAGAAACGATCTAAGAGAATTCACTTTAAAATTCCATACAAACTTTAGAGCTCAGTCAGTAAAACACACTTCAGAGATTTCAAGAACTTATAAAAGATATACAACAATGGGGTTCACGTGATGCGATTATGGAGAATACTAAAATTAAGAATGAAGAGTTGGATTGTGTTAATGAGCATATGGTTCAATTTTTCGAAGAGTCGATCTCGATAACGGTCTAAAGGAATGATCAAGAGACATGGGTGTCTTTCAAATATAATGATAATGACACACTTCACTCACATGACACACTTGGTTTCAATGATGAGGGAGAGGTTAGTTTATTCAAACCTCAACCCAATTTAGGAATAGAATGTGAGGAAAGCGATCCCATCCCAAGTGCATACTGCACTGAATTGGAAAATGATGAGTATTGGGATGACGATCATGAATGTGCAGCCCAAATTCCCCTAGAATCAATCTCGAGTTTGGTCTAGGTCAATGATCAAGAAGTACACGAAGTGATCGGTCATAATGAGCTCCTCCACTCATCTGACGTGGCTGATTTAAATATGGAGGATGAGCCCCTTTCAACCGACCCTTCTAACTCTTGTGAGACATGTTTAGACCACTCCCTTGAATTGAATGATGATATGATTCGGGAGATGGACGAGTTGCTCGATATGACTCTGGAAGTTGAAACCACCCAGTTGAGACCACCATCTGAATTGTACATTTTTGACAGTACAATGCCTTTACTGAGTAGTATCAATGAACAGAGTCTTCACATCAACTCTTTGCCTGTTGATTCTCAATTCACCTATGAAAGGTAAGACAAGATACATCCGGTGACGATTTATTCTCACCATGATGAAGAGCAAGAGATCATGCTTCCATCCACTTCCAGAGACGATGGAATACTTAGACAGATTATCACAAATTTCAATGAGGAAAATGAGTCACTCTCAGCTGAATTTTCCAACTCTTTGAATGATTGCTTGGCACACTGTGCAGATTCAAATGATCCTATGATACAAGACATAGTGAATACCTTGCATGACAACACCTCAGTAGTTGTTACTAACAGAGAGAACCCTTATTCTGAAACCTTTTCCTCCATAGATCCTGAATGTTTACTATCACAGGAGGGAGTGCTAACAATTGAATTAAAGTCTGAAACTTCGGAATGTGTTGAGAATACATCATCTACTGAGAATTTTTCTGAATTTTAGCTACCTGTAGTCTCTGATTCACTATGGAGTACTAACATTGAAACTTTTTTTTGTCATAGATGAATCATATATACTTTGGATATCTCAAGCGATTCAACAACAATTTTTTGCTGAAACCCATAAATTTCTCTGGAAATCCATGCTCCAGGGTATCCAAGCTTATTGCAAAAAAGGTTTTTGGATGATCTTGTTGAGAAACCTATTGAGAAATTTATCAAGATATTGGCTGGAGGAGGAACCTTGCGGCATAACTAAGTAGTTTTTTCCTTGCTTTCCTAGTTTAGGATTAGTTTATTGTTTTCATGTTACGTTTAGGATAGTCGGCTTTATGCTGTTTAGGATAGTTTGCTTTTTGTTGGTTTAACTCTTGTGCTAACCCATCTTCACATTAAGACCATTGGAAAAGCCTCTAGATTCCTTCTTCAGGTACTACATTTCCATCACTTCTCCTTTACTTTCATTGTCTCATGTGTATTGCATGTTTATATCTTTTACATTAAGGACAATGTAGATTTTAGGTTAGGGATGTGGATTAGGCAAGTTAATCAGTGTTTTCTTAGTCTTTGAGCAAAAATTGTGAAAAAATTTCTAAAAATTTTGTAAATTCGAGCGATTTTGAAGTTCATCCATAATTTAGAAGTATAAGATACTTAGTGTTGGTGATTTATGACTCTTGGGTTCAGTTACTTGTTAGATTTCACAGTTAAGTTCGAATTATTAATCTATGATTAGAAGTTTTAAACATTGATTAAGTCACGATTACACATGTCACATCTAGCTTACACAGGAAAGTGTCAGTTTGATATTGAATTGTTAACTTGATAATTATTAAGCGTGGAAAGAACCAACCTGGGGAATTTGTCCATCATGTTCAATGAGAAGAATTGAAAATAAAAATAATATTAATAACAATAATAAATAAATAAATACCCAGCTAAAAAAAACAGTTATCGTCGAAAACGACTACCTATTAAAGATCTTTAAAAAGGTTGACATAGCGTGAAAGCCATCGATGGAAAAACCAAAAGTTGTAAGAATGAAAAGATGAAGTGTAAGGCAAGTTTTAGTTTAGGTTTTGGTTGTCCTGAATGCTCTTTTGATTATCAATGTTATCATGAAAATTAAGAATTGAACATTTGATTGTAATAAGTTCAGATTTCACTATGCACCCATGAAACTCAATGTTTAGAATTGTTCTAATTTGTGGATTATACTTTGAACTTGACTATGAAATTTACCGAGTGCTATAGTTTAAGAGAAAATAATGCTCAACATCGATGTATTTTGAAACTCTATTATCTGGATTGTTTTAAAACCACTTGAGCTTATAGAAATTGTCCTATAGTTCTCGAAATATTTTTCGCATACTTTGCTTGGGACTAGCAAAATGCTGGTTGGGGATTTTATTGAGGCTTAAATATTGCATATTATCTCCTATTTATTATTTAGTTTTATGAACATGATAATGCTTAATGTTCTATTTTAATCACGTTTGTGTTACAGGGTGAATTTAAGAGCATAGATTGAAAAGGATGTTAAAAGCATGAATTTGATGCTTAAGAATCACCAAGGCAAGGAATAGATCTTAGAAGGCCAAGACTGAAGAATTCACATGCTAAAGATCTAAGAAAACCAAGTAAGGAATGAAAAGCATTAAAGACTTGAAGTGAAGAAAAGGAATCCTAAAATTGTCCTGAAAACAAACATATTCCTAAAAGTGTCCTGAAGAAGCATATTCTAAAATGCTGGGGCATTATATGAAATTGTGCAGAGTGAAGCCTATTTTGAGAAACTGCGTAAATTTAAGGCGATTTTTAGAGTTTTCCAACTAGGTGCGAAAGTTGGAGTTCCACAACTATAAATAGGACTCCCTAGGATGTTCCTAGGTATCTTCTAGGGTTTGTGGAGTGGAGTAAAAGCGTGGAGAAGCCATCACCAAGAGTTTTTCTTTCTTTTTCTTAGTTGTTTTTATGCTTTTTTTAACAGATTCTAGTTTAATCACGTCTATGGTTGGCTAAACCTATTAGCTAGGGCTAAGAGGTGAAGCTTGTAGTGTGATGGGATGTTTTCTATTGCTTTGATTCATGTTTAAGTTGAATTATCTTTGATTCTAGTTTGATATTTAAGGAATACTTTCAGTTTTTAATGGTTTGTTGTGACTCAAATTACAATAGATCTACAATAACTTTGAGTATGTTCTTTCCATGTATTGAGATTGTGGAATTAGGCAATCCCGTTGTTCACCATCGTCCCATGGGCATGGTTGGGTGATGGAATTCTACCTAATCTTCTCAATTCTCTTATGATCAGTTGTGGGATTGGTAAATCATGTTGTTTGCCTTGTCTCCTGGTCATGGTTTTGTGATGGAATCACTTCCAGTTCTCACACCTCTCATCCATTGAGAATTAGGTCAAAGGAAGTTCAGATTTGATTTTACTGAGATATCTTCCAATTGGATAAGATGAGACTCTGATTCCAGTTGTGTTCATGAATCAAGCATAGATCTCCCTGATCTCTACAAGTGAATCCTTGGAAACCCTAGTTTTCTACCTTTGAATTTCTTAAGTTTTTCATTAAAACTCTCACAATTACTCTCTATACTTTCAGACTTAGGTTTTCATATTCTTCTAGTTCTAGTTCTAGTTGCTTTCAGAAAACACACGAGATTAGTCCCTGTGGATTTGACCTCGGTCTCACAGAGATTATTACTACATCGCAGCCTTACACTTGGAGTTGTGAACAAAGATCTAGAGAAGATTCCCACAAGCAAAGCCTTTAAATATCCTAGCACAATGATTTGCCATTAGATAGTGTTGTTGGATGATCAATGAAGACCGAAGTTCATTTTTCAATCCAAGCTATCAATATACCAATAAATGGCTTTAAGCCATAGATTGAATGATGAACTCTTATGGAAAAGAGGACTTAAGAGTAAAGGAAATAACTCTAGTAATAACTCTCTCAAAGTTCTCTTCAATATTCACTTAAAAATTAAAGAAACAATCAAGTGTTTATATAGAATCAAATCCCTATGGTAAAAAAATCACCAGAAATCTTTCATTGTCAATGCTATCAAATGGTCTTCGATGCCATCAAAGTTTCCTTCAATGTCATCGAACTTTCTTCAATTGCATCAACTCTCTACACTATGATTTTCAAATAAGTGCAGGACGAATTTTGTTTGATTCCATCGAACATCCTTTGATGCCATCGACGAGCCCTTCGATGTCATTTAGAAATGGCTCGATGACATTGGAATTTTCATTTAAAAATATCACTTGGTTGCTGGATATATTGAGCATTTTTTCGATGTCATCGAACGTGCTTCGATGCCATCGAGTGAAAAAAAAATTCCCATAAAAACACACTAGACAGTTTGGCCCATATTTCAATGCCATCAAACAGCCTTTCAATGTCATTGAAATTTAAATTTCGATGTCATCGAATGGCTTTCAATGCCATCGAGAATATATGATTTTCCTTGTAAGTCACTGGACAAACTGGCCCTCTTTTCGATGCTATCGAGAATATATGGTTTTTCTTATAAGCTCACTGACAAACTGGTCCTCTTTTCAATGTTATCGAACTGTGTTCGATGCCATCAACTAACTTACTTCGATACCATCGAAAGTGATTCGATTGAATCGAGTATAATTAGAGTGTTTCAAAGCTTACTGGAGATATTAAGCCTTACATCGATGGCATCGAAATGTATTCAATTCCATTGAATATATCCAGGTTTTTTATAGTTGGTTGCTAGACTTGCAAGGCTCTTTTTCAATGCCATCGAACATGTGTTTGATGCCATCAAAGCTATCTCGATGTCATCGAACAGGTGTTCGATGCCATCGAAGTTGTCTTGATTGCACTTCGATTGCAATCGACAGAATATGAAATTTTCCTAATTTTCTTACATCTCCTTAGACTTTAAACACACTCTAATCTAAGCTTACTAAGGTTTTCCAAACATGATTTTTGGCAAGTTTAGATATATTCCAAGTGGGTCTTTTACCTGATAGGGTTTGGTTTGGGAGGTGAGGCTTAATATACCTGTAAAGCGCACTTGAACTTCTTTAACTTGGTGAGTTTTAGTCTTATTGTCTTCATATGGGGCTCACTTGACAAACGGACTCAACATTCACGTATGTTAACAAACAAGGGAACTTTCAGTAATCACTTGGGTGGAAGGGCACTCACCCACAAAGTGATTCGATAGGGGTATTTCTGGCCGACCATCCAAGAGAACGCTAAGTATTATGCAAAGAAGTGCGATAAGTGCCAACGATTCGCTGCCATACCTCGACAATCATTCGAGAAACTAACCCCCATGACAGGCCCTTGGTCATTCGCCCAATGGGGAATCGATGTCATAGGACCGCTGCCAATGGGTAAAAGTCAGACCAAGTTCATTGTTATAGCAGTTGACTACTTTATCAAGTGGGTTGAAGCTGAGTCGTTGGCCAAAATTACCAAGCAGAAGATTACCAACTTCGTTTAAAAGTGCATAATCTTCAGATATGGGATCCCTCACACTATTGTCTCGGACAACGGCAAGTAGTTCAACAATGTGCGATTCCGAGGTCTTTGTGAAAGGCTCGGGATTCACAATGCCTTCTCATCACCTCAACACCCCTAGGCCAATGGATAGGTGGAGGCAGTGAAAAAAATTATAAAAAACCACTTTAAGACCAAGCTTGAGAAATTCAAAGGAGCTTGGGCCGAGAAACTACCATACGTCCTCTGGGCATACCAAACTACTGCTCAGACATCGACAGGGGAGACTCCTTTCTCTTTGGCCTTCGGTGCAGAGGCCGTAGTACCAGTTGAAGTAGGGTTCCTTCAACGAAAATCAAAATGTCTAGCAAATGACCCTAGGATTGGATTTACTTGAGAAAGAGAGGGGACGAGCACAGTTAAAAATCGCCGCCCATCAGCAACATGTCGCTCAATACTACAATTCTTGGGTCATGGTACAGAGATTTCGAGTGAGAGACCTGGTCCTCCGCGAATCTTTCCAGAACACCAAGAAACCCGGCTCTGGGACTTTAGGACCGAGTTGGGAAGGACCTTATAAGATTACAAGCACGACACGGCCAAGCGCTCGTCAACTTGAGGATATGGATGGACAGCCCTTGCCTCATCCATGGAATGCCAAGCATTTGAAAATCTACTACTGTTGAGGACTCAAGAAGTCCTCTAACCAAGAGTGCATCAACTGACTGATCTACTTGACTAGAGCAACCTCCATTCTCAAGGGGAAAAAGGTGCTCGGGGCATTACTATCATTTTACTCTACTAGGGTGACCTCATTTCTCAAAGGGAAAAAGGTGTTTGGAAAGCTATTGTTTTATATCTGTTATGTTTGTGCATTCTACGATAAAAGAACTTCCCTAGGTCAAGGGAAGAGAATTTCTTTTTATTATTTTTGACTATCCAAACTACGTGATAGACTATGGGGGCTTCCCTTGATTCTAGGGAAGAAGGTCCTCCTACCGACTGCTCGATCCACTATTAAGTGAGCGACATGTTAATTCTCCTCCATTGTGAATTCTACATTGAAAGAACTTCCCCAGATATGGGGAAGAGAATTTCTTTCAAATTTCAACTATCCGATCTGTACGATTGACCACAAGGACTTCTCTCAATTTAAGGGAAGAAAGTCCTTCATAGTGCTCGGGCTACTACTATGGCTACTATTTTGAGGTTGACCTATTAATTCTACCATGTACAACCTACTGCTACGCAATCAACTTATCTACATTTCTCAACCTACTCGCTCTACTACATCCGACCTACTAAACTACATCTAATCTACTAAATTTACTTGAGGACATTATTCAGGATGATCATGATAAAAAAGTTGTTCTTTCATTGAAAAAAGGATCATTAAAAAAAAGAATAAAAAATGTTTACAAGTGTATAAGGAGGTGATGAGGCTTAGTTGGCTTGAGAAGGAGGTTGCTCGGCTTCGACGACAATCGGGGCCAGATCTTCAAGGGTTTCCTCGCCGAAGAAGATTAAGCTCGGGATACCTTCCCTTGATGTCCTCGATGCAACATTCATAGTCGAGGATATAGTATACCTCCCCCTCCTTGGCCTGCTCCTTCAACGCCTTATATTCCTCCACCGTGGCAGCCCGAACTAACAAGATGGAGGCATCAACTTCAGCTAGCTTGGTCATGACCTCTGCCAACTTCGTCGACAGCTTAGTCAGCTCAGCCTTTAGTCCTGTAACATTGGCTTCCACCTCAGCTCACTGTCCTTCAGACCAAGAGAGGTGCGACCTTACCCTATCCAACTCAGCCCATGTCATGGCTTCCTTCCTCTGGGCTTTGTCTAACTAGATCTTCAAAGTAGGCTGTTGTTGAGAGTTAAATATTGCATATTTAACCATTCAATTACATTAGTTGTCCTAAAATATTAGTGTTAACTAGATTTCATTATATGTGTTTTTATCATGCGAGGTAATTTGGAAGCTTATGATGAATAGGCACTTAAAAGGATGGATTTAGAGCTCAAAAGAAGATAATGAATAATTAGAGATTTGGAAGTCATTAATGAAGAATTCATATGCTAAAGATCCAAGAAAACCAAGTGAGGAATGAAGAGAATTGAAGATTTGAAGTGAAGAAAAGGAATCCTAAAAATTGGCTAGAAAAATAATATTCTTAAACTCCGAGTCTGAAAAGAGAATTCCTGAAATAATTTTAAAAATAGACTTTGATGGCATTGACAATTTAGGAATCTTGGGCTCAACTCGCTGAACAGTTCTGGACGATTTTTGATGACATTAAAGACATTTTAATGCTATCGAAGTTGCGCAGAATGCATAAATTTAAAGCAGTTTGTGAACTTTTCGAAGGTGGTGCAAAATTTTGAGTTACAAAACTCTTTAAAGGAGTCTCTAAGATATTCTAAAACATCTTCTAGGGTTTGGAAAGGGAGAGAAGGCCTAGGTGGAGTGCCAACAACATTCTTCCACTTCGATTTCTTCACAAGTTCTACTTGATCTTTTTGTTTTTCTTCTAGGATGTTAGTCTTCTCAAGCTAATCTCTTAGATAAGGTTAAGGGATGAAACCTGTAGTTTATTTTGATGTTTAGTTTGCTTTGATTCAGGTATATGTTAAACTTTTATTAAGTTTTAGTTTAAATAAAGATATATTTCTAATTTTCTATGATTTATTATGACTAAAATTACAGTAGATGCTGTGAAAGATTTTGATATGATCTTATTGACGTTGAAATTATGTGATCTATAAAAGTCGTTGTTCACCATCGTCTATGGGCATGGTAGATGATTGAATTCCCTACGATCATTGCAATTAGACGAATATTTGGGATATAAACTAATAAAAAGTTCATAATTCCATTGTGTTTTAAATGCTTCATCATCCGATTGGATATGATAGGACTTCGATTCCAATTGAGTTATCGTTGAATCAAGTAGATTAAATCTTGAGATTGTTATAGGTGGATTCCTGGATCCTTAGTTTTTTTTTATCTTCATTTATTTCAAAATCTTTTTCTTTATCGCTCGATTAAAAACCTAGACAAACCGTTAGACTTAGATTAATTCTAAACCGCACTCCCCATTCCATGTGTATTCGACCTCGTTCTCACCGAGTTATTACTACATCACGACCCTGCACTTGGGGTTGTAAACACCTACTCCTCCCCAAACTTCTACAATGCCCATTGGAGGGTCTTAGCCTCAGTGACTTTGGTCTGGAATGCCACTTCGCTTGCTCACATTCCTATGCCACTCGTCCAAACGATCAGTGGGCATCTAGAAGGGTGAGGATGGCCTAAAAGGAGAAATAAAGACAGAGGACAATCAATTAAGAGAAAGCAACAATTTGAAAGCAACATACAAAAGATAGGATGTCTACCTTATAGAAGGACGCCACCAGATCTGTCATGAGAGACATCGGGTGGACCTTCATAATCGCCAAGATCTCCTCTTTCGGTACGTGCCAAGCCACACACGAAGTAAGGAGACCCATGTGATACCCCGGGAGCATAGGATGGGCCGACCCGCTGGCCTTAGAGGCTTGATGCCCCGAAGTGCCGCCACCCTCGACCTGGACTTGGGCAGTGGGGGGCTCCTCAGCAGGGGGGACCTCCTCCCGAGCTGGAGAAGGTTCCAAATCTACCCGCTCCAAAGCTGCCGGCTGAGGAGGGATCTCAGAAGGAGGGGCTTTCAGAGCTCCCTCGCTTGCAATAGCCAAAGTCGGTTGCTTAATTATAGGCCCTTCTATGGTGGGCTTTGGTCTACCCTCCACGGCGGTAGAGGATCCTGCTTGATGCGACAAAGGAGGTACAATGGTTTTCTTCTTGACCGTCTTCTTCCGATTGTCAATCTCAGCCTCAAAAGGAAGTTGGATCCTCTTCACAGGGTGAGGAAGATCAGCCATTTCTGTTCAACAAAAGACTCCAGTCAGACGTGAAAGAATAAAACCCGAGCACAAGAGCTTGAAAAGAAATTATATTATCTACTACCAATCTTGGGGCTCAACTATAGATAAGCCGGATCGGTAGAGGGATTGAGGAGTAATCAACTTCTTCCAATTTCTCTCTGCAATGTCACGCAACTTCCCGCGATTGACTTGGCGAAGTTGTAGGTCAGAAAGTTGAGGTTGGCTCCGAGGAAGAGTTGCAGAGAACACGACTGGTCAATAAGCAAAGCTATAAGACTAAAGAAAAATACAAGTCTACAGCTTGGCTATTTTCAACTTGGGAGAGCAAATTCAATGGGGACGTGGGAGTAATCCTTCCAGTTGCTAGGGCTTCCCATTCTCCAGATGCCCAGAACTAGTTATCCTTCCAGTTCTTGTTGGAAGATGGGTCACCAATAATAAGGGCCTGGCCCTTGTTTGCCCATGCACTAAAGTAGAGCCAACCCTGGTGGCTAGGGCTGGCCTTCACTCTATACAGATACATAAATTCGTCGACAAACAACTATGTATGTCTGAGCTAGTGTCATAAGATATACATCCTGAACAGGGCCCTCCAGGCATTCAAAATGATTTGGCCTGGGGCCAACCTCAGACGGTGAGTGACCTCCTGCACAATAAGGTGCACAGGAAGTCAGAGGCCGCATTGGAGAGCAACCAGATATATAGCCACCTCACCAATTCGGGGATGGTCGAGGACTTCACCAAGCTCGAGAGCCCAGAGTACCACTAATTCTGGGATCTGGTACTCCACCCTGATTCAGGTTAGGTCAGCACTCCCCAATCGCAACCCAAAAGGGTATATGTCCGAGGGCCGCTCCACAGCAGGTTGAGCTGCCACCCTTTCAACTGGGGAAAACTTTGATACGTCCTCCCGACATAACGACACCGGAGATGGTGGCTTAGAAGGGGAGCCTAGCCAGGAGTCCACACTTTTCGGTTCGGACTCACCGTGGAAAGCCCCCAGACACTCTATCGGACCAGTCCGACGACATTCCGACCAATGAGAAGAGAAGGAACAAAAAGGAGAAGGGAATGGAAGCAGAGAACTGGAGAAGAAGAAAAAAAGCACCGGAGGAAAGATTTCTAACTTACCTGAAATCACCAAGTCAAGTGACCTAGAAGAGCGGCAAGAGCAGAGAAAGCAAATGAAACCGATTTTGAGATACCCTTCCCCCTTTTTATAGACTCCTCGGCTGTAGGCATTGATTGCTCGCATTCAATGCCATGGCCTAAATAGGCATTATAGCTCATGTCTCCCTCCACGTGACTTCTGCCTATTTGTCAACCGACCCGACTACTGAGGAAGGACCACATGTCTCCACCTTATATGCCGAAAGCCGAACAGGCGTCGCTCCAGTGCACATCTCCTCGTACGACCTGTTGCGATCATTATGGGATCCGCCTCGATTCCTATACTTGCCACCTTTCCCCCTTCTGCTATAATGACAAGCTTTCCCGACCTGATGTCCACTTGTGCACGATCTCCTGCACTCAAGCCTCAGTCCATACCAACTTACTTCCCGAGCTCCCGAAGAGCGCTCGGAAGTAGATGAGCCACTGTTATGGGTAAAAGTGAACCGACCAGAATAAAAGAGAATACAAAGCATTTAAAGGGAAGTAGCTCGGTCCTGACTGTCGAGCACGACCTCTACGAACAGCCCCAACATCTACCGCAAGCAATGTGACCTTGGCTCTGGCTGAAGTCTCACTGCCACGACCAGCTAACGACTATCAATATCGACCCAACCTGCCTCGAAGAAACGCCCCTCCGCAATTGACAGTTCGGCTCCACTGGCACCGAAAAGTTATAAATAAGAGCCATGTCTACAGTAAAAGGACCATTAATTTTGTGGGGGCCTAATGTGGTGTTTGTTGGTTATCCAATCCATTGATTTAATATAAATCATAGTAGTGCGGACCCACGCACGCAGAAGTGGGTTTTCACCACCTATAGGTGTCGAACCCAGGACCTCGTGTTGAAACTCCTTTGAGTCTACCACTGAGGGAAGGACTGGAACCCAACTACTGAATTAGTTAAACCATATAAACAACATATAACATGTAACCTTCGGCATCCAATTCCCGGGATTACAATAGCTTGGCTTACAATCAACGGTTTGATCAGTACCTTGGACACGCAACCAATTTTCACCATCATAGTCATCAAATGCATGGACCGTTAGCCACAACGCATTCGACCCAACCCATATTTTGCAATCTTTCATCTGAGCTCGCACAGTATGCTCATCTCGAATGCACAAGCTAGAAGCCCAACTAAAGTGATCCACGCTGTTGTATGGCCACTATGGCTCAACCATCACTTGACCTGCTTTTCCTAACCCATGACATTCACAAATCCCATCATGGCCAGCGTCTTTGATCAAAGGCCCTTGTGTCCATCTCAAATGCACCCAATCTAGTGGAACTCACGACGGTCTTCATTTCACAAGTGACATCATTCTCGCTCAAATCAAAAGCCATTGTTTCCTCTACTGCTTGTTACCCAATGCAGATGACAATGGCTGATCAGCGAATGTGGTGAGAGGCAGAATGGACCTTCTTTCACTACCATTTTTTAGCTAGGATAGCAAAATTCAAGGGGCTATTAAATCAAACTTTGGATTATTGTTGATTTCCAAGATCAATGAAACTATTTTCAAGAGCTACTCTTGCAATTAAGTTTGTTATATGTTAAACATTTGTCAAAGTTAAGAGAACACAAGCGCAATCAAATTCATGAATGCATATGCATTTTAGTACATTGCTAGAGAGAGAGAGAGAGAGAGAGAGAGAGAGAGGTTTATACCAATCGTGGAGAAGAGAAATAGTTATAAAAAAATAGGTCTCTTTTGATGGAAAAAATGCCTGACATAGATTCACTTGAAATTACCTAAATGCCATTTTATAAATGGAACTAAGAAGGAATAGAAATTTTTATAAAAAGTAGGTCTCCTTTGATTGGGAGAAGACAGTTACACACTATCTTACATTACCCAAATACCCTTTCAATAGCAAATAAACCCTCTTATATCCTTACTCTTGCTCTGGTGATAGACTCTTAGGAGTTTCAACACCCGGTCAAGGGTTCCAGTATCCATAGGTGGTGAAATCCCACTACGGCATGAGTGTGTGGGGGTGTGTAAAAAAAAAAAAAAAAAAACCCTCTTATATCCTTTCATATTATATACGCTAAAGAGGGCAATTTTTGTTTTTTTCGCCCATGGCAATTCTAAATTATCCAATTGCCCTATCAATTGCTTAAAACCCTTCCCATGTGCATTGGTATTACATGGTTCAATTGTTATAAATGGCTAATTATTTGCGATTTCTTAGCCTAGCAATACTTTTTTTCTATGCAAACACTACATATGCAGTTATAAACATCCATTTTTTTACCAGACCATAAGTAAATTAATTTTATCACAGGTTATTCAAGATAGCATTTTTACTGTTGTTATGTTGTTCAAATTTCTTGAAATAAAATACAACAAAGGGCATGTAAATACATTTTTTTTTCCACTTGTAGTATTCCTCACAATTTATATAGCAACGTATGCTCTAGTCTCACAACATGAATAACAAATTTCACTTCTTCCAATTCCTATGTATATAAACAAAATCCACACCTTTACAACTATATTCTAAGCATTATCCTGCGCCCAAAATCGATAAAGGAGAACCCCCACAATGCATAAGCCACCATATGCAATGCTTGGTAGCAGAAGAGAGCTATTGTCGGAGTGATCTGCTTACTTTTCCTGCATGTATCAATTGTCACATGAATAAACCATACAAACAGATTAGCATGTGTGGGACATATAACCCGTGCTTAAGGTGTAGCTTGATTTCCAGGTCGGTCACTCATAAAGAGTGCCAATCTGTAGCTTGAATGCTGATTTTTTATGGTTCAAAAATCCTCCGGTGCTAAGCTCAACTGAGTTGAATCAGCAGCAGTGGAGAACGAAATGAGGCATTGGGGAGTCAGGCTCAGCCCAGATCAGAAGGATTCTAACTGTGTCGGAATGAGCCAGAGTGATACATTTTCTTCTTTTTTTATCTCAATGCACACATGTAAGAATTCCTAACTGTTCATCCTGCAGACCATAGCTTGGACGGTGCACAGCCCAAAAATTACACCAGTCAGTTATTTCTAACCATTTGATAGGCAAAGTTTTGAGTAAAGAAAATAGATGTTTAGGACATTGATCAATGGCCCATTAACGAACCATTTTCCCCTCAAAAGTCATCAGGACAGATGGTTAGGAGTGCTTAATGAATGCATTCTTTGGGATTTTGTTCCGTTCATGCCTCCATGGTAGGACCCACCGAATTTAAACTGATTGTATTCATGGGATGCATAAGGCAGTAGAATGGTTGATGGCTTAATTGCAAACTTGGTTTTTTTAAGAAAAAGAGCTTTGCAACTGTTGCTACTCAGGATCTTGCGTGTCTGGCCACTCAATGGGGCCACATGATTAGATGCTCCTATGATATGAACCATATATATTCTCATTGCTACACAAGCTATTGTCTCATAATCATGCTTCAGTGATGATCCTAACCTTCGATTTTTAGAGTTGAATGAACAATTGAAAATTTTCTTTTTATTGTTATCTACAAGTAGCAATGGTCACAATCATAAGTTCAGCAAAATTTTCTCATAATGACTCTTATACCATAGAATTCACAACATGGGTGATTCCTCACATTGGACCACTCTGGGAGGAGACAGTAGATCATAAGTCACAACAAAGTCAAAGTAAACTTAAGTGCGAGTAGAGGTAGGTTTTGGTAATTGCTTTTGAAAATTGGTTAAGTTCAAGTAATAAATACCCTATTCAAATTTTAAGGTAAGTTAGGGGCTTTCAGATTAAAAGGAGTAGGCTTTTGTAATTTTCACACAGAGAAAACCTTCAGTTATGTTACTATCAGAAAAAAAAAAAAAAATGCAGAAATGAGCATATTAGCATAATCAATACGACCCAACTAACCCTTGCCAAAAACTTACTTCTTCAGAGTTGTGAAGTCCAATTCCTGCACCCAAACAGCCCAAAACAAAATCTCAGAATCAGTAAAGCATGCAAAACATAACATCTCCATGCACAAACATGTATGGCAATCAATGGGCTGGACTAGGCACAGACCGAGCCAAACAAGCACAAACTGATGGGCCAAGCTATTTCAAAATTTGGGCTGATGAAAGCTTATGTATATTAAAGAAAAATTTGCATCGAGATACATGTTATTTGATGCCCAAAATAAGAAAAAATGCAACAGGAGGAAAAGTACAAGCATAAATGACTCTTAATGGATGCGTAAGTGGGTATATGTTGATGCAAATAAAGTGAACAGAACGAAAATAATTAATTAATGATGGTGACGACAGACAGTGATGGTGGTGGTGGTGATGACGACAAAAACAACAACAATAACATTGATGATGATGATGACAGCCTCTAGGCAAGATTGCAACAGATCAAAGCTTGCAACGTTCTCCAACCCATGAAGCCCTTCGGACAATCTTGTATATTGATACTCAGGTGGGTGAATAGGGTTGTTGGAATGAATGAATGCCCTCCTTATAGTCAAGGATCCCTTGGTGGTTAACCTCATATGGGTGTGTGACATGATGCTCTGCAATTGCGGAGCATGACAGAATGCACATAACATATATTAACTAGGAAATTAGAAATTAGACCAGCCTAACTTAGCCCAGATACAAAACCAAACCATAGGTATATGAGTTTGGCATGGATGCTCTTATTGCAAACCAGAAAAGGCCCAACTTATTTATTTTTTATCTGACCAACATATATATGTATCAGATCTAGGGGTTGATATCTAGACCTGATCAAACTGTTGGGCATAGGCCCTTGGGGCCCATTTGTGGGTAATCACTAGCAGGTGGGTCCCACGAGGTTTAGCCTCCTTTTTTTTTTTAAATCTGTTTTTCTCTCTATCATTTGAAGTTAAATTACAAATTTAACTTTAAACAAAAATTTAGATGAGGAGGTAAGGATAAGATCGGATACTCTCTGGTCTCATCCAAACTCCCGGTCCTTCCCTATAAATGTAAAGAGGTCCTTCCGTGAAAATTATATCATGAAACAATGAGAGTACATAGAGAAAATTGAGAAATTAATATTGTCCATCTAGCTTGTCCCTTAAACGATCTAAGCCGTATATCGTAATTTGAGGCCATCTATACCGTAGAATCAAAGGGGTGATTAGACCATGGTGTGCCGTAAAGGCCGTTACGTAAAGGTAATGGTGGCAACCGTTATATGTTACGGGGTCGTAACGGCCATAACAGCCATTATGGAAAAAAATGACCCGTAATTGTTGTTAACGGCACATCACATCCCTTATAAAGGCCATAATAGCCCCGTAATGGTCTATTATAGGATATATATATATAGGTTTTTCATACTTTTTAATCAACATTACGGGGCAGATACAGGTTTTTCAGGGGTTTTTTCAATAAATAAAAAAAATAAAAAAGAGAGACCGTAAGGGCCGTTTCGGGGCCGTAACAG
The DNA here is from genome assembly GCF_029962835.1 of Magnolia sinica. Lineage (NCBI taxonomy): Eukaryota > Viridiplantae > Streptophyta > Magnoliopsida > Magnoliales > Magnoliaceae > Magnolia > Magnolia sinica. Next base: position 38,035,519 of record NC_080576.1, read on the forward strand.
CCATTATGCCCCATATCGTAAAGGTAACGGAGGTGGCCGTTACTGCCACCGTTACCGTTATGGAATACCTTGGATTAGACCCATCTGCTCTAGTAATGGATACATGTGGGTCCAAAGATATTTGAGTTTGGTTTGGAGGCTCTTGTTGCAAACCTGAGAAAGACCCAACTTCTTTGATTTTTTATTCGACATACATATCTATGTATCAAATCCGGGGGTTGATATCTAGACCTAATTAAACTCCTCTCAACCTGACCTGATTGGATAATATTGACAATATAGGCTCCAATCACCTTGTTTCTAGGTAGACGTGAAGGAAACAATTACGCAATTTCAGGGCTACTTCCTAATGAATACTTATGATAAACTTTCCAGTATTTGGCCATTTCTTGTTGATTAAACTGAATATTTCACAATTGAACAAGCACACATGAACTACACTATTAAACACCAGCAAATTACCTCCATCATGCTTGTCTGCGTGACTACTTCCCCAAACAGCTTTTCCTTTACTCTTCGTTTGGTAGTCAATACTAGTGCTAGTATCCATAGGTCGAGAATTACCAGTTGCTTTCGATGAAATAGCTTTCAACTCCGAACTTTCCTTAGATCTCTGTTGTCGCAATGTATAAAGGTGTTGTTAAAGCCACGTTAGAAACAAAGAGCCTCCAACAGAACTGAAATCATTGAATCAGAAAACACATGCAAAATGCAGCATTTGAAAGCACGTATATTTGAAATTCATTTTATTAAAGCTTGCTTGCATGCCCTAAGTCTCTCTCTCATCCATGCTAATGAAAGGCATGCATGAGATAATGCAAAAAATAAAACATGTGTTACTGCCTGCCTTGGTTGTCTTACTACACAGATGAGAAAAAAAAAAACAGAGGCATCATGGCCTTTTTTTTCTTTCTTTCTTTATTTATTTATTGTTATTATTATTATTATTATTACTATTATTATTATTATTATTATTATTTGAAGTTTTTCTTTCATGCATTGCAATTCGTGTACTCATGCATTAGCTCATGGGGGCCCAGTTGAAGCCATGGCCAGATGATACAAATGCCATGTGCACAAACAACCAGATGGATAATTGGTAGGATCTTGAAGCTTCATCAGCCATAAAAAGTGTGCCCACCAGATGAATGATCTGGATCACTCGAAGGTGGGTCAGACCTGTACACGTTATCAGCTGTTGATAGGAAAAACCCAAGATTTCAAGATGAAAATATATAATTTATTGGAAATATGAAACAAGAAACCCAATGCAATACGAGTGTGTATGTGTGTTCAAGAACAAAACAAGAAAAGAAGAAGAAGAAGAAGATCAAAATTACAGAGATCCACAGCTGGTCTTTGAATTCAAGACCTTTGTGTCTCTGGTAGTGAGCACGACCACATATAAAAGAGGTCATCCCGTCTGGTGCTGGCCAACAGCCCCACAACTGACTTGCTCATATCCAACCCACAGACAACCCCCTCCCTAATGATACTCATAAGATGTGATAGATGGGTCCTCTTATCCCCAGGCCATAATCCCACATAACCACCTTCCAATCATTCGAGACCAATGTAGGTAGCGTCGTGCAAGTTCTAGTCACAGGACATGATAGGTGCATCATCGGCTTGGATGATGACCCTAGTCATGCTACTCGCCATGTCCCGGATCTGGAGGGTGCCATCGGAAGATGCGATAGCTAAGTGCATAGGATTGCAAGGGTTGTAGGCAACATAGGATACATCTACAACTCAGTACTCGACAATGTAGTCCCAGGATGGTTTGGACTGCTTAATGAATGTGATCTTTGGGACTTTGTTCTCTCCATGCCTCCATGGTAGGTCCCAATGAATTATCCACAGATCCTATTTGTGGAACGTGTAAGGAGTAAAATGGCTGATGACCTAAACAAGAACTTGGTTATTTTGTAATTTAAAAAAAAAAAAGGAGTTTTGCATCTGTTGCAACTCAAGATCTAGCGTGTGAGGACACCCATTGGGGCTATATGATTAGATAGGCATAAGATATGAACAGTCCATATTCTCATTGCTACCACAAGCTATTGTCCCATAATCATGCTTCATTGATGATCCTAACCTCTGATTTTTAGAGTCGAATGTGAAAAATTGAAAATTTTCTTTTTCTTTTCTTTTCTTCCCAACCCACCCACCCCCCTTTTGTTCGAAATTCATCAGCAGATACCAACGGTCACAATAAAAACTTCACCAAAAAATTTCTTACAATGGCTCTTCTACCATAGAATTCACAACATGGGCAGTTTCGAACATTGGACCACTCTGCATGAAGACACCAATGGAAGGTGACACATGTTGGATCCCAAGTCACAACATTGTCAAAGCAAACTTTAAAAAAGTGCAAGTGCAGGTAGGTTTTGGTAATTACTTTTGAAAATTGGTTGGGTTTCAGGAATAAATATCTTATTCCAATTTTTAAGGTAAATTAGGGCTTTAAGATCAAATAGAATAGGCTTTTGTAATTTTTGACCATAAGAAAACAATGTATAAATGAGCAAATTAACATAATCAATATGACCCAACTAATCTTTGCCAAAAACTTACTTGTTTAGAATTTTAAACTCCAATTCCTGCACCCAAACAGCCAAAAACATAAATCTCAGAGTCAGCAAGGCATGCAAAACATAACATCTCCATGCACAAACATGTATGCCGGTCAATGAGCTGGATTAGGCCCCGGCCGAGCCATAAAAACACGACTTGATGGGCCAAGCCAGTTCAAAATCTTGGCCAAACCAATGCAAGGTATGTATATTAAAGAAAAATTTTGCATTGTGATATATGTTATTTGATGGCCAGATTAAATTTTTAAAAAAAAAGGGAGAGAGAGAGAGAGGCAACAATCGATACATAAGTTGGCATATGCTAATGGGAATCCAGTGACCAGAATGATTAATATTTAGTTAATGATGGTGAAGATGACAATAACTGTGATGGTGGTGGTCATGATGACTACCTCCGGGCAAGATTGCAACATATAGATGCTCACAAGGCTCTCCAACAACCGAAGACCTCCGGACAATCTTTTATAGTAATACTTGGGAGTAAAGGCAAGTGATAGAGTTGTAGTAGTGAATGAATGATCTCCTTATAGTCAAGGATCATTTGGTGGTTAACCTTCTATGGGTGTGTGATATGGGAGTGACAGATTGCACATCTACATATATTAACTGGAAAATTAGAAATTGGACCCACCTAATCTTAGATCAGATACAAAACCAAACCACAGATATATTCGTTTGGTCTGGACGCTCTTATTGCAAACCTGAAAAAGACCCAACTTATTTCATTTTTTACCCAACCCAGATGCGACCTACATATCAATGTTTTGGATCCAGGGTTTGATATCTAGACCTGATTGAACTCCTCTCAACCTTACCTGACCTGACAATATTGATGGTATAGGCTCCAAAATGAAATTATGTTGTTTTCAAGGTGGACTTGAAGGAAACAATTTATGAAATTTCAGGGCTACTTCTCAATGAATACTATGATACATTTGCATGCATTTTGCTATTTCTTGTTGATTAAACTGAATATTTCTCAATAAACACAAGCACACATGAACTTCTTTATTGAGCACAAGCAAATTACCTCCATTGGGCTTGTCTGCACGAGTACTTCCCCCAACAGCTTCTCCTTCACTCCTCTTTCGGAAATCGATACTAGTGCTAGTATGCATAGGTCGAGAATCACCAGTCTCTTTTGGTGAACTTGATTTTGACTCTTGAGTTTTCTTAGAATCTCTGTTCTCACAATGCAAATGAAGTTGTGTTAAAGGAACGGCAAAAACAAAGAGCCTCCAACAGAACTGAAATCATTAAATCAGCAAACACATGCAAAATGCAGCATTTGAAGGCACATACATTTAAAATTCGTTGTATTAAAGCTTGCTTGCATGCTCTGATCTTTCTCTCTCATCCATGCTAATGAAAAGCATGTATAAGATAATCCAAAAAATCAAACATGTGTTACTGATTGCTTTGGTTGTCTTACTATACAGATAAGAACATAATAAAACTAAGGCATCCTGGTCTTTTTTTTTTTCTGGAGTTCATTCTTTCATGTATTGCAATGCGTGGTACTCATGCAATAGCATCTGGAGGTCCACATGAAGCTGCAGTCAGATGATACCAAGGCCATGCTAAAAATATCACACTAAGACGATGATTCTGACCATCAATCTTTCACAGTAACTGTGGACCGTTGACTGTTATTGTTTCCGGTCATTCATTTTAAAGCCACCAGTCAATCATCGGCATCATCTTTCCAGCATGATTTCCTTGGACCATACTCAATAGTTCCCAGCATCATGGTTTTTCCCAGAAATCAGCAATTCCATTTGTCTGAAAATGGATACATGTGGGTCCAAAGGCATGCAGGAGGAGTAAGCTATGCAGAGAATGCAAAACAAATTCTGTTTTCTGAAAAGAGTGGCATATAATTGTTCCCAAAAACCACATCATCTCATTAATTCATATCAAACCATCAAAATTAGTCAAAACAAACAAACAAAAACCATAAAAACTGTTATCCACTGTAAGCAATAAATGCACAAATGTATAATATGGACAAAAAATGCTATCACCTATTGCTTATATCAGATGTATGAAAGCATGTTCAGTGCAAAGCATAGAATTATCGATACTTTGCACTGAACCCGCTTTCAATCCTGAGCTATTATTAGAATCTCTATACTTATATTGTTCATTAATGGGATTGCAGTGAATAGCTAGGACAAATCCAAACAACCGTCTATTAAAGATGGAAATTTAAAATGATGGTTCACCTTGAAGCCATGGCTGAAGCACCATGTTCCTCCCCTAGATTGAGCAAAGCCAAGTTACTTGATAATGTCCATGGAGTCAGTTCTTTTGGGACTCTTAAGATGTGAAATCTTACCCTTGGAATACAGTAAGCGAGTTTATGAGGTAATTAGCAAGAAGGCATGCAAGAGATTGCAGTGAATAGCTAGGACAAATCCAAACAACCGTCTATTAAAGATGGAAATTTAAAATGATGGTTCACCTTGAAGCCATGGCTGAAGCACCATGTTCCTCCCCTAGATTGAGCAAAGCCAAGTTACTTGATAATGTCCATGGAGTCAGTTCTTTTGGGACTCTTAAGATGTGAAATCTTACCCTTGGAATACAGTAAGCGAGTTTATGAGGTAATTAGCAAGAAGGCATGCAAGACACTTATGCCATAGCATCAAAAGGTCCTCGCAAGTGAAATTCAGCCTGTTTTGACCTCTAAAACATTAATGATTTAGAAATGTAAGAGAAAACTTAAAGATATTCCTATAATTCTTGTCATGATCATCATAGTCTAGACCAAGCTATTTGGGTTTGGCTTAATGAATCCAGAGATATGTATCAGAGCCATGTCAATGAAAGCATCGAGATATGAAAAGTAGCAAAATCAAACACCAACACATGGCCGCAATTAACTTGGTGGTAGAGGCAGCTAGGTAATTTTTGTTTGCCAAATGTAGTGTTTCAGCAATAAATTAGTCATTAGGCGCAACATCTTCTGCTTTATTCTTCATTTCAGGCTTCAACTGAGTAAAGGTGATGTAGAGCGGGTCGCGGACACTTCATGGCAAAGATGGACCAAAGAAAACCCAATCAGAGGCAGAAGTGATTCGGACCGTCAGAACCTTAAAACAGGCGTATCTCACAAACCACAATGAATTTTTCGACAATTGAAAGTCCGTTTTAATCTCGTTTCTACTATAAATAGTAAGTTTTAGTTCAATCATAACTTTTGATCCTTTGAGTTGTAGGAGTCGTGCCCAACAAGAAAAGGGCTTAGAAAATTTGGGATAATAACGTTATTAGGCCAAATTGGACACTTACTATTTTTGGCCGAAAATCAAGAAGTCTAGTAGGAATCATGACCGTCTATAAATAGTAAGTTTACTATTTATAGTAAGTCATGTTTAGTAAGTTTACTATTTATAGTAATTCACATTTTTAGGGAGTTTGAGTTGGAGAGTGAGTCTAAAACTCCATCCTAGGTTTGAGTTCACTATTTAAAGGATTGTAAATTTGTTTTTATTCATCAATCAATTTATTTTTTTTTTATTTAGAATTTATTTCTATTCTTATCCCTAGTGGATTTGAGGAAACTCTGTGAGGAATCCAGAGAACTCCATGTATTCGGAGTAGTTATCCCTGAGGAAGACGGTGATCGACCTCATCGCGTCCTTCCCTGCGTCAATAGGCACTCATTGGTCGACTACCGGTACATTGCATAGGTCCTGCTTTCGTCCCTAAGCTATTCTTGGAATCTCCGTTCTCTGAGTTTTTGTTAATGGGATTGTGTTATGTATGATTTCCTTATGCACAGGAACATATAAACAACTCTCAAACGTAAAATAACAACCTACCTTAACTGTCGGGCTGAACCGCCATGTTCATTGCCTAGATTAAGAGAAGGAAAACATCTTGATAAGTCCTCCCCATGTTTGTTGGCACAGATGATTTCTTTGGCCAAACTCGCGTCCTCCATAGCATTAAAGAAGCATCCTCGATGCTTTGCATCAAGGACTATTTTCTTCCAGATAGAACCACTTTTAATTAAAGTTTGCCCATTCCCCACAATCCAAAGGCAGTGCCTACAATGAAAAAAAAAAAAAACAGCTCAACTATATAAGTGACCTCTATGTTGCGTTTGGATGTACAATTGACTCGGAATTCAATGATTAATTTGCTGCAAGCTAGAAGTGAATGATCACATTTTTTATAATAGAAATATTATTTCCTACTTTGCTTGCTCACCCTTTGAGTCCCATGTCTAATGAATTGGGCTCGGGGAAATACTGGGCAGGACAGTGCTGGAACGTGAGCTTTTAAAAAAAGCCCAATTAAAAAATTAATGTTGAAGCCTGTTGGGCAGCTGATTGTGAAACTTTCATCAATCTAGAACTTAAAAGCCGTCCCTCACATTGCTGGGAGAAAGGCTAAGGGCCTTTTTGGTAGACACCCAAAAATGAGTTCATCTCATTTTAGTAATCATATTCATGTATTTGAAATCACATTCTTTTCATTAAGGATTAAAAAATAATCTTTATGACCAACAACCATGATTATGATTAACTAAAATGAGACAAACTCATTTTTAGGTGTCTACCAAAAAGTTACTAAGATGTTGACGAACAATGACGATGACTTCTCTTGTATCACAATTTGGGATGAAATCTCCACTCTAGATACGATAAAGATTACCTATACTTAGGACGTTCTGCTTTGTTCCCACTTAATAATCTCAATATAAGTCAGTTGTACATCCAAATAAGCTTGATAAAAGTTCTTTTATTTAATGGTTTGGTGAGTGATGGCTCCTAATATCCAAGTAAGAGAAGCATACCTGGCCCTGGTCAAAGCCACATTTGTCCGTTGAATATTGGAAAGGAAACCGACTGACACGTTACTGTTTGACCTGACAGTAGACATTATGATCACATCCTCTTCACCACCTTGAAACCCGTCGATGGACTTGACATTCACAACAAAGTCCACTTGTGTTTCATATGTTTTTCCAAGTTTCTCTTGAATTGCAACGATTTGAGCTGTGTAGGGTGACACGACACCAACACTAACCCTCTGTCCCAAAACAATGGATGCTGTAAAAGAAGAAATCAAAGCAAAACTGTTCATGCCAATACTAAAGAAATGAAACATGCATCCTTAAGAGTGTCAAAGAAATACTCATTGCGAGTAAATGCATAACTATTAGTAAAAATGTGGTTGACATCCCACAATCAAGAGTACAACGTATGCAATATGTATTACTAATGACTAGTATAGAATTCCTTCATCTGTCACTTAACCTGAACCGGGTGCTATTCCAACATGTCCAGGTTATGTGACTTTCCATATGGACACGAGGGAGGAGTGCATTTGATCCAGGTCTCTCATCAAATAGGCAGACAAAGTTTTTCAACTGTCCATATTTCCTCAAAGATTGCAATGAGGGGGTCATGCCACACATGCTTAAAATCTCGAAAATTACAAAGAAGCACCCAGTTACCCAATGTGACAGAGGAATCGGAAACAACAATCCCAAGACTGACTACAATCTCTAAAGAGATTATCTAAGCATCGTTTTGATAAGAATCTGTGAACCGGGAAGTCTCACACCTTCTAGGTGACCAGGTCCAAAATCAGGCTGGCATACTTATCAGGTGGGCTACACATATAACAAGATTCTTTAAAATAAATGATTCATCAAACACAAACATAACAAAAGAGAATTTGCATGTTCATAACCCCAAGATGAAATATTTCTTGCTAAAAACGAACTGCAGAGGATAATATTCAACCAATTGACAGTGCACACACCTCCATAAAGGTTTCTCAATATTTGCAAAACTACAGCCACCTCCACCATATTCTTCTGACTGTGACCTTCGTTGAACGTCTCCCTTCCATCGTCAATATTAATAAATGAATATGAACTATAGAAATGGTGTGGAAGGTACTGCCTTTCGTGACTTTTATGCTTGACGAATGGAGCATCGGAAATCTGGTTCCCATAAAAATTGGCATTTGGGAAAGTACTTATGGAAGGATGCATTCAGTACGGCACATTGAGAAGGTGCTTCTCATGTCCCACTGAACTCAACCTCTCAAAGAGGCTTCTTCCAAATCCAGCTTTCTCAGAAATCTAAAAGAGTGTAAATTTTAAGAATACAAAGAAAAATTATATCAGAAACAATAGTATGCTGCAAGGAACTCTATTATACAACCTGTCATCGGATTTTATTGGGTTGTTCAAGTGGGGCCAACAGTTGGGTGATCAACTGGAATGTGTGTGTAGAGAGAGAGAGAGAGAGAGAGAGAGAGAGAGAGAGAGTCACGCTCACTTGCATACCTTTGCACACCTTGCACGCATGTCATGGGCCCAGAATCCAAAAAGTCAAGATGATGTGGCACCCCATGAAACCCTCAGGGCCCAACTTTCAGCCTGATCCAAAACTTTGGTGTGTGTGTGTGTGTGTGTGCATTCGTGTGTGTGTGCGCGCGCGTGTGTGTATTCCTTGACCATCTAGCTCTTGGCCCCCAAGAGAAGGTTTAGGATAGCCCCATGGAAGGAGACTTTTTGGGAATGGACCATTCACTATAGGGCTCATCAGATCAACGGTCTTGAACCCAACCATTGGTCCACTTCTACAAATTGCGACCCAATTAAACCCCACAATATGCAGATAAGAACCAACAGAGGAGAAAATGCAAACCTTGCTTTTAACAAGTGCAGGCAATTGGCACTCGTCACCAATAAGAATAACATGCCGTGTACCTGGTAGTTGTAATGGAATCAATGACTCACATTCTTTCAACTGAACAGCTTCGTTGATAACCACCAGCTCAAATTGTTCAATCTCTAAAAAAAGTAATGCAGATGAACTAGAAGCCGTGCAAAAAACAAGGGAAGAACTTTTCAAGCAAAATTTTCGAATCAAGTCTTTTTCGAGAAATTGGAGAATCTGAAAATTTCTTTTAAGATCTCTCAGAACTTGAAGACACTCGTTTCAGGCCTTGCACAAATTGTTTACTCCTTCAGACTGCATCAATAGTTTCTTGAGTGTCTTGTCACTGACATTATTCACACGTAACAAGCTTTCAAAAGATTCAATCAACTTGAAAGCTAAAACCATGTTGTTATAGTTATTTTTCGAAAGTGAAGATGATGGTAGGTGGGTACAAAGGCTTCTTATATGATCCTTCAATGACTTTGCCATGGCACCGAATCGGCTCTTGACGAATTCCCGAAATGTCAAGGCATTGACGCCCCTCTTATCCTCCTTTGCCTTTTCATTTTCCAAATAGATTTCATACTGAGGAAAACAATCTTCGAGAAATCGTATCATTGACTCTAGCTTGTATCTCCACCCTGATAGTAGTGCAAAGCAATCTGAAAGCCTATCGATGCGGTTATTCAGAAAAATACCTTCAAGATCGTCAGTAATGTTCATCCGGTCCTTATTTCCCATTAAAACTATGTCTCCCAACGGGTATAGGTCAGTAGGACATGACTCTCTCAACAACCTCAGGAGACGCAAGGCCACTTCTAAGACCAATATTTGTCAGTGTGCATACAAGTATTCTGCATTTCAATGCTAGAAGTGTCAGTAGCATTGTACTGATTGTTTTCGTCTTTCCAGTCCCTGGTAGGCCCCAGATTAGTTGAATCGAGTGCTTATGCTTGCATTGCTTTGCTGCTATAGAACTCAATACTGCTCTGATTTGTGACTCATTCAGCTTGAATGAGCAACAGAACTTCGATTTTCTGTGCAAATTCTCCCGAAGAACAGTTTTTGCAACTTCTCCCAACCCGTGTAAAGAACAAAACACTCAAAACAGGTTAATTGCAAAAGTGAGGGTTCTGGGTGACATGACAATGTAAAATGCCATGGATCACCTCCTATTGTTCTTCTTCGGAGAAAAATAATCAATTGCTTAGTTGTAGCATTTCCATAAATGAACCCACCATGGATTGTGGATGCTCATACCATACCTTAAAAACTCAAAAAAATGAAACTAGACTCACCCTTGTTGAATCGACTGGACCAGATTTCACCAAGATTCTAGAAAAACTCTCTGGCCATGACTTGGTCAAAATTGAAGAGAACCCCAACTCATACTTTTAAAAAATATCTCTTCAATAATTAATTAAAAAAATCTCTTAAATAATTAATAATATTTAAAAACCACTGAAAAACTCATACGAGTTTTTGAGAAACTCAGCTGAGTTTTTTAAGTTGAGTTGACCCAACAAGGCTATTTTTGTGTTTTTAAACCATCGCGCCAAATCTCCCAAATGGTAGGTCATAATGCCTCAATCATCGACGTACAAATGAACAGCCAAGAAAAGAAAAGAAAAAAGACCAGTGTCCACATTAAATGGGAATTAAAAGAAAGATGAAAGTCATAAGATCTTCCAATCTAGGAGACTTTGGGGGGACATCACCCTTCCATGGGGACCTACATAAGATTAAACTCTATCAGTGTATTTGAAAAAAATGGGAAAACAAAATCACGTCTTCTTTCAAAGAAAATGAGGTATGCTTGCGACAGAACATAGCCAATGAATCAAATGTATGAAAAAAAATTATCAAGGGACGTGGCATACCGAAGAATTGGTGCATAATGCTTCCTTTACGACATTAGAATTTCTATGGGCTGCATTCAAGGCCATCCATATACGATTGTTTGTCGTAGTATTGATCAAGAAAACGACAAAAAGAGATTTCTCCTTTCCTTTTGGAGCCACAACATCCTTCGATACTTTGGCTCGAATTTCAAATGGTGGGCCACTTTCAGCATCTTCATTCTTAGTAACTAAACCAAGAGTGTAGGATATTCCATCACAGTCTAGATCAGCAGCTCTTGAAGGTACCGCATCGCACAAAGCAAAGATATCTCCGTTCTTTGGACCAGAAATATCTTTTCCTCCCTTATCCAAAACATTTCTGAAAGGTTCCATGGAAATGCCATATGCAAATATCTTTTCCTACCTTATCCGAAACATTTCTGAAAGGTTCCATGGAAATGCCATATGCCGACTCCTTACAATCATATAACCCAACTGATCGTATTCTATAGACTCGTGCTGTAGAGAGAACCTTCATACTAGAACACAATTCGGTCCGTGTTTCCTCGATCAAAGAAAAAATGAATGATCCATAATACTGCTCTATGGATTGAAATCTCTTTGGGATCTCTCTCACCTGCAAAGACAGGTGGCTCTGAAATTTCACATGAAAATAGGAAACAAGGAGAAGTCAATGGCACTATTGATTCACCTCATACAGACCAATTCAAGATATTTCAAGTTCAAGATAAGATGAAGAGAGAGTTGAGAGAAACATAGTCAAAGATGAATAATGCTGTTTTAAAATGCGAAATTTTGTTTCATTTCTCTTAATCTAGTTTGCAATTTGCTTGAGAGTTCTTAGCCTACAATTGGATGCACAAACAAATATTATCTCGAGCATTCAATTCAATGAAGAGCAAATCACTAGTTTAATAATGTTTCTAGCAACTCTGACACTGCAGTTCCTTTTCCCATCAACTCCAACTTCAAAGTAGCAAAATGTATACACGAATGCCAAGGAAATGGAAATATGGTTATTTCCTCTTCATTAAAGCATAATATGCAATTTGATTCAATAGCGAATCAAATGCACATTGGTGCACTCTAAGTTGGATTGTGGAAGTCAAAAAGTAGTTGAAGAAAGGAAAACATCACATGTAGAGTGGAGCGAGGCATACGATGGAGGCGTTATGCGTTGTCCAAGCGCTATTAAGTGCAAAGAGAGGAGAGAGTAATGGGAGCAAAAGTGAGTGAGAGAGAGAGAGTTTAAATAAGGGGAGAGAGGCAGTGCATGACTGACCTCAACCACATAATGGGGAACAGTTTTTTTAGTCTGCCACAATAATGTTGACTGACATCATATACAAAGAGCAAGAATCGAGGACGTTGAACCAGCTCGGATTCCAGTGTCTCTATACATACGTGTCTATACACTAAGCAACCACTGCACTAGGGCACAACCTTCCAAACTTTCTAAGGCTTGCCCTAGACCCACATGACCACACCAGATGAAGACAAACCTCGATTAGGATCACTCTGCCAGCATACACACTTATCATCTTATCGAGTTCAAATCACAAATCTTTTGAAACGTTCTTTGAAGTTTTTAGAAAAATAAATTATTAAGGTACGTACAATTTCAAGAAACAATTTGTAAATCATTATCTTGTAAAACTCAATAATGTTGCAATGGATAAGTCTAAAGTTGCACAATAATCCAAGGAACTTGGTGTAACTGCCAAAGGGTCTATCTCGTGCAACTATGCAATTTAGAATCAACTAAGGGGCTATTTGCTTTCTCAATTTCATGGTAAATATGCAGGAAGTGTGCATTTATCATTTACCAATGTAATTCCAACAATACTCTCAATGCAAACGTGATGTTTTTGCTTTTTGAACCCTAAAATCGAAGGGTGTGAATTTCATGCGGGGCCTACTATGATGTATATCTCTTACCACGTTGCCCATCTATTCTACTAGATGATTTTAGGCATGAGCCAAAAAATGAGGCAGATCCAAAGCTCAAGTGGGCCACACCATAGGAAATAGTGGGAATTGAATGGCGTATCGTTAAAAACTTCTTGGGGGCCTCATAAGTTTTGGATCAAGTTGATATTTGTGTTTTCCCCTGCTCCATGTTTGTGTGGCCATATGAACGAGTTATATGAAAAATAATGGGCTTTAGGGAAAATAAAAAAAAACTTTCAATGGTGGAAGTTTTGCTGCCTCTGTTTATTGTGATGTGGGGCACTTGAGCTTTGCATCTGCCTCATTTTTAGGCTCATGCTCTAAAATGTTCCAGTAAAATGGATGAATGGCATGGATATGTCACATACATCACTATGGGGCCCACAAATTTAAGTAGGCCCTTTCGAACCGGTTTTCGAGGTGGAAATACTCTTCTATTTTCAAACATGTGCAATGAGTAATAAAGACCTATTTCCTAGGTATTTACTGTGGAAATGGAAAATCAAACCGCCCCTAAGCCAGTTTCCTAGCAGTACATTCTTGGCCAAATCAATCATGACCTTCGTACTAAAGGCTAAAGTAGCAACACTCGATCTCATCCTCCTATATGCAAAAGTGTTAAGGGCAAAAGGGTCACCTACAATACTAGCGTGCTTGCACAATGCAATTATTGAATCGAATTAGGCACCAGTAGGTAAATTGGAGTGTAGTCCAACTCAACTCTTCAAGCACGTGGTCGCTCACCCACGCTGTAAAGTAGACATTAATAGGCATACATGAAGCCTACACTGCGCAAGTCTGACCTAAAGCACGTGAGTACTGCCTTATCAACTCCTAATCTCATTAAACAGAGGTCCCGCCAAAAGCATACGAGTATTGGCTCAAAAAACTCCTAACCTAGCTCCATACAGGTCATGAAATTATCGGAAGATAGAGGTCTCACCCAAAGTGCATGCGAATTTAGCACAATATCTTCTAATCTCACTACCACTATGAATGTCATTCAACTCTAAGAATCCCATCACCAGTCACTCAAAGCTATCCACTGTGTGATGACATGAGCCAATACACACTAACACGTGTAAAAATTCATTTGAATGCACTCAACATGTTAGGGATCAAATAATACATATACATAGTTGTAACTAGATATGGTCGTGCCTTGTGCCACCTCATCTTCTACATCGCTATGAAGGCAGTTGAAACTTAGCATGCTTCCTTATCCTAAACATGCCTTCTACTCATATATCAGGGGTGGTTAATTCCCATGTGAGTGGGGAAGACCGGCCTGTCGACAAAAAAACAACGTTTGATGATCTAAGGCTAAGAAAAATTGATTGTGCATGCATATTTAATTGATATGTGGTTATTAAGAAATTTAATTTTATAAAATAAATCTTAAATATAAGACAATAGTAATTTATATCACCCAATCACTAGAGAGAGTGCATGGACTCTACCACATCTCAAGTGTGGAAGTCTCAAACATTGGATAGTGGGATCTTTACCATCACAATTAGTGAGGAATATAACTGAAAATCTTAAAAAATTGCCACTCCCACATTTACAAAAAGATACCATTTGTTTGAAATGTATTTAAACATGTCTCTAGCAATAGGTTTCGCCCAGTGTTTTGAATAGCACCCATAGCGTAGCTATGGCACTACGTAGCGTTAGCAAATTGTGTAGATCCCATGTAGTGTATGATACAGGGTTCGTAGTGTATGTAGCATTGTAGCATGCGCAGTGTATGTAGAATGTGCATAGCGTGCATAGTGTATGCTACGCCTTTTTTTAATAAATGGTAATTATATTTTGTATTTTGTGCTTAATACTCTCAACCTATGAGATTTTAATTTCTTTTTGTACTTGTGACTTACGGTTTCAATTAGAAATTATTAATTATAGTTTGCTTTAAAAAGTTGCTGATATGATAATAATTTGATTTGGTTTATGTATGTGAAATGGCTTTTGATAAATGATGATTAATAATTTGTTTGAACATGCTTGTACTTGAAAAAATGAATAATGTTTTAGGCATTTTTTTCTTACTAGTTATTATATTTTTTCTATTTTTAAATTAAGAAAATAGAAGTATCGTGTAGATTAAGCTATATGCTACGCTAATTACACTACACGGTACAAAGGGCTGACTATCGCTATTTAACATGATGGTTTCGCCATAGGATCAACTAACATTACTCGAGTAGGAATATTCAAGTACAACATGCCCATCTCTAACTTGATTTCTAACATAGTGATGTTTAACCTCAATGTTCTTGGATTTCTTATAGTGCTTTGGATCCTTCGCGAGGTTTACAGTTAATATGTTGTCATCCTTATCAAGAGAGGAGTTTTAGCAGTAGGAACAACACCCAAGGCTCTTGAGGTTGAGGAAAATCATCTTGACTATTTGCCAATGTATTTGGCCTAGATTACTTTGATATCAACTCACAAGGCCCACAACATAACATATATCTAGCCCAGTACATAGTATGGTACACATAACGCTACCTATTGCATTGGCATAAAGCACGGATGACATAGATTGTTTTTTCTGTATTAGACTAGGGATAAATACTTTTTGTTTAATTTACAGTACTTATCAATCAAAGTTTTGAATGATTTAGAATTGTGCATTATAAATATTTCTAGAATCTTCTCGATATAAGATGCCTACAACATGCACAAAAACTTCTTTGAACAATCTCTTGTGATTTTCACCCCGGTAGAAAATTTGCCTCACCAAGGTCTTTCATTTCAAAATTTGAAGATAGTTATTCCTTAGTTGAAAGTAACAATCCCATACTATTGCTTGCTATTAAAATATTATCGACATATAAAGATAATATCAAAAAGCGTCAACCAAATCGCTTCACACATACACAATGGACTTCTTCACACAAAGACTTTGAAAGAGGTAATGGTTTCATGGTAACTCATATACCACTACCTCAACAATTGCTTTAGCTTCTAAATAGACTTTAAGAGTTTGCAAACCTTGTTTGCCTGACCCTTTTCTACATATCCCAGGGGTTGTTCCATACAGATCTCATGTAAGTCTCTGTTCAACAAAGCAGTTTATACATCCATGTAATATAATTCTAAATCAAGGTATATGCATAATTACTAAAATGCAAATTGATGTAAATCTGGCCACATGTGAGAAAGTTTATTCATAATCAATACCTTCTAGTTATATAAAACCTTTTTGCTACTAAATGAGCTTTATACTTATCAATTGAACCATCTGCCTTTCTCTTGATATGAATTGGGTTCATCTTCATTTATTGTGATACATAGTACGACTCACCTTCTATTTCAAAATGTCTTTTAGCAATTCTTCCTCGCAAACTATGTTGCAACACAAGTACACTAGACGACGCACTACCACAATCATCATGAATCATAAGAATGACTTGATTATCACTGTTTAGACTACCACTCCCAATTTCTTAAACTACATCTAATATCTCATAGAGTTCTATTTCTATTCTGGGTTTCTTTCTATTAGGATATTCATCTTCCATAAATGTCACATCTCCATATACAAATTCAATCTATCTACCATGGTCTTCATATACTAACACATTCCTTCAAATGGGCGAGATACCGAATAAATGTATCTAACTTGTTTTTATTCAGAGCGGGAATTAAAATGTGACCCATTGAATTGAAAGCAAAGAGAAAACGATATGAAAGCAAAGAGAAACGATTCTCCTTTGGTTTTCTGTGTATTTGAGATAATCCAAAGGGGTTGAATATATAGAGATTTGCTGTCATCTATACAAGGTAAATGATAAAGATAGAATCATCTATCTATGGAAATTAGATATACAAGGCTTGTGGCCATACAAGGCATGTGGCTATACAAAGCATGTGGCCATGCGGCCTGTCTAGCGTGAACCCCACGGACATAAATCACACAATGAGTAACCTAGCAGTCCATAATTCAAAAGGTGTTTTGAAAATGGATTTTAAAGGAACTTTACTCAATACATACGCAATTATAAGCAAAGCATCTCCCCAGAAGGTAGTTGGCATAATTACATGAGAGATCATAAATCTGACCATATCTAGCAAATTTCTATTTCTCTTTTCGGCTACACCATTTTGTTGAGTATAAGACAATATACTTTTGAGCGATGTCGGCATTTTCACAATATGATTTGAAGATGCCTAATGTGTATTCTCCACAAGGTATTCCGAATTGGTAACGGTGGCCATAACGGTCACCACCATTACCGATACGGGTATCGGCCATAACGGCCGATATGGAGGCGTAACGACCGTTACAACGCCTGTAATGGTTGAAAATTTTCTTTCACCCGAAAAATTCTGAAAAAACATCTAGAAAATCAAGAATAATGTAAATATTTCAAATATGTATTCTTTTTTTTTTTTGAACAAGTTTATGGTAGTGTAACGGTCCACTCTTTAGTGAGAGTGTTGTATCAAGTTGTCTAGTGAATTGCTTAATATGATTATGTCTCTAATGTTTACACATCACAATCAACATTAGAACTAGAAATCAGAAAAAGGCATAAATATTGCTTTTTTAATTTTTTGAAAAAAAAAGGCCCTCGGAGATTCTATTCGCTCAAATCACTTCAATCCACAGTTTTAATCTTAAAAGCTATAGTAAGAGTGGTTGAAATATGTTGTAAAATGATATAGGAGAGTTTTTGGAATGAGAAAAGTGAAAAAGAGGAGAAAATTGAATTTAAATAGAAAGAAAAAAAAAAAGTGATCGTTTTTCGACCGTTACGGGAGTAATGGTCGTTATGCCCCGTAACGGCCTTTATGGCCACCGTAACGGCTAATACGATCTCAAAAAACTAACTGCTCCTTTTCACCCCTGTATCGCGAAACAGTCATGACTGTTACCTATACGTATCGGCCTTTACGGGCGTATCATAACAGATACAGAACACCTTGATTCTCCACCTCTACTTGTCCTCAACTCTTTGATGCCTCTATTTAATTGATTCTCTATTCTAATATATATTTTTGAAAATAGTCGAGTGCTTCTAACTTTTGAGAAATTAGATATAATGTTCTACATTGTTCGTAATCATCAATTAAGGTTATAAAATACTGGTAGTCATTCGAGCTCACCCATTCAGGAGTCAACATGTACCACTGTGTATAATCTGTCAAAGTTCTTTAGATCCATCTATTTTAGGGAATAGTTTTCTAGTTACTTTTCCTAGCACACAATATTCACAGAAAGGCAAATCTACTCTCGTCTACATTCTCGGTAAACCTTCTCGTCCTATCCTCATCATTCAATCTTCTTTTATATATCTCAATATGTTGTGTCATTTAATAGATTCGGATACAACACTAGCATCGAACACACTGCAAAAAACGAGCTACTTGGCATTGACGAAAAACTATTTACAACATCTAATTTAGGCAGATCTCCTAATAACTCACCCTAAGCATGTGTTACATTGTTTTCCTTCAATGAAACTCTATCTTCACAAAATCTTACATATCACAGGGTTGGAAGGATTGTGGAGGTTTCATGGGATAATAGTTGGGCAGATACAATCGGTTTTGAAATGGATGTGGCTGCTATTGGGGTGAGCATTACTGATAACAAGACGGATAAGGATGGAAATGAGGAATGGGTGGATGATAAGGTGGATTAAAATGATTATTGGGAGCACTATATCTGTCTATTCTTATAAACCTTTACTTTAATCGAATATTCCTCTATTGACTTTCGGCAACAAAAACACACTACTTCTAGATAAAGCTACTTTTGATTTAACTTCATGCTCTAGACGATGGGCTAAGTTCCTAAAAGTCTTTATTGACTCATCATGATTAAAGATGTTTTTAATGTGGGACCATGAATCTAGTAGAGATCGAAACATCCAATAATTATCTACTTTTATTTTAAGATGCAGCCTACATTCAGAAACTCTATCATCATCTATTTCATCTTTTTAATGTAATCCTTAACGGAACATCTAACCAGCATCTTATATGCATCGAATCTCATTCACATCATCTTGATCTTAGTGTTTGATATTTTGACATAAAATTCAACTAGGGCATCCCACATATCTGTGGCAGTCTCATAAACTTTGTACGTGGAGATCAATTCTTTAGAGCTAAGAAGAATATTTCTAGCAGCTCTATTGTTTTTCTTCAATTGTTTATATCTCTACTATGCAAGTTTCAGGCTACTTATTTGAATGTCTTTATATTCTATCTCCAGCTTTCTCATAATGATTTTTAACGTGTACAACACATTTTCTGTCTACTAGGATCCTAACAGATCTGCAACAGTCATCAAAATTGTTCCCGTTAAATTTTTCTCCTTTTAGAAGGTCGGCCACAACTGATTTAGGCATCATTTCTTGTCACTACATCAAGTTAGAGTATCTTGTATTTCTTTTCAAAAGTAGTTGTAAAAGGTGCATCTCCCCAAAAGATAGTTGGCATATTTGCGTAAGCTACCATAGACCTAACCATATTTAGCACGGTTTCATTTCTTCTTTCATCATGACCATTTTACCAAGTAGTGTAAGCCATGGTATACTGATGAGCAACACTGACATTTCACAATATGATTTGAAGATTTATTTTACGTATACTATCATCCCTTCTCAACATTTTGATTCTTTTAGCTAATTGATTCTTTACTTTAATCTGTATTTCTAAAAGTAGTTGAATGCATCTGACTTTTGAGAAATTAGATATACTATTCCATATCAAGGGTAGTCATCAAGAAAAGTGTATAAAATACTATTAGCCAATTGAAGTCGCATATTTAAGGGTCCACATGTTAATATGTATAATCTACAAAAGTTCCTTACGTCTCACATTCAAGGGTCCACGTATTGCTGTACATAACCTGGAAAAGTTCCTTATATCTGGCTGCTATAGAGAATGGTTTTATAGTCACCTTTCTTAACACACAATATTCAAAGAAGGGTATGTCAATGTTCCTAGTAAACCTACTCGTGCTAACCTCATCATTCAATCCCTTTATCCCAATTTGTTATTACAATTAATAGATTCGGATACAACACTAGTATCGGACACAACAACAAAAGATGAGCTGCTTGGTATTGACAAAAAAATTACTTACAACAACTAGTTTAAATGGGTCTTTAGACAATTCTCCCCAAGCAAGTAGTACATTGTTTTTACTCAGTGAAACCATGTGTTTACAAAATCTTATATCAAAATTCTCTTCAACTAGACACATGACAAATATTATATTTCTTCTCATCCCGAAAGCAAAAAGAGTGCTTTTAAATGGCCTGTCTTTGACTTGATGCGATATGTAACAACTCCAATGACATCCTACTATGCATTGTTTCCTATATATATCTTGTGACTTCGAAGTGGGATAATCCAAAAGTCCACAAAGCCTTCTCCATCCTTTTTCACATGCATTGTTTCCCCTAAATCCACAATCCATTACATGACAGACTGTAATGGTTGTGAAGGTTTTGATGTAGATATTATTTGTTGAGATGCGTATAGGTGGTGTTGGAGTGGTCGTTGATGGTAATGAGATGGACACAAATGGATACGAGGATCCATGGGTGAACAATAGAACAGATTGGATTGATGATTGGGAGCACTCTGTTTGTCCATTCTCCTAAACCTTTTATTTCATCAAATATTCTTCTTTTTTTTTTTTACTTTCAGCAACAAAAACCACACTACTTCTAAACTGAATAGCTTTTGACTCAACTTCAGATTCTAGATAATGGGCTAAATCTTTAAAAGTATCAATTGCTTCGTTGCAATTTAAAATGTCCTTGTTGTGGGACCAAGATTCCAGCAAAGATCAAAATATCGCTATGATTTTTTTATATTTTGTTAAGTCACGGCCTACATTCCGTAACTCCATCACTATTTGTTCCATCTTTCTAATGGTGTCCTTAATGTATCATCCAACTGGCATCCTGCATGCATCGAATTCCATTTTGCATCGTTCTAATCTTAGCATCCAATATTTTGGCGTAGGGCTTAATTAAGGCGCTACACATTTCCTTAACAGTTCCATAAATTTCATATATAGGGATCACATCTTTGTGCATAAAGTTAATAAGGATATTTTTGTTTGTTTTGTTGTTTTTCTTCCATTTCTTGTATTTTTGTTGCGCAAATTTCAAACTACCCATTGAAATATCTTCACCTTTTTATCTCTGACTTTATCCTAATGGTTTCTAGGGTGTATAATTCATTTTCTTTGTCCAATATAACAAATCTGTGCTGGCCATCAAAATTGTTCCCATCAAATTTCTCTCCTTTCAAAAGATCGACCACAACTAATTTGGACGCCATATCTTATCACTACATCAGGTGAAAGAGGGTCTTGTATTAGTCAATCAGAAAACACGTTCAAGACACTTAATTTTAATAATATTCATGCATAATCATCATCAGTAGTCTAAAAGGTCGAAACTGGCATCACATAAACTAATTGACACAAGGGCAATACAGTCATTGCCAGTCTGACCCCAAAAGTTCCACTCACTCGATTAGTCTTAGCAGAAACAATCATAGTCGAAAGGACAATAAAGGAATCCCTCCATGGCAATACTTAGGTAACGCTTACAATAACAAAACCTAATTGCTTCATAACATATTAGAGAAGCGACGCTATGACTTGTGTGTTGCAATGACACTCGCACGACACAAACAATAGGAATACGACATCCTCTAAATAGAAGAATTTCACATAGGACGATAAATAGGTAAATAGGCAACCCATCTCATTACTCTTTCCCGTCAGAATCATGTCAATCGATGCTCTAATACCATTGTTAGGGGCGTATGGATAGCATGACACATTATATTTATTATTATTGTTGTTGTTGTTGTTATGGATTGGATGACAGATTACACACTGGGTAAAGGAGTTGAAACACAGAACCCAGTGGTCTGCTCAAATCAACCACATATGAGAAGACGAACCAATTCACCTCACAGACTATATGAAAGCACTTGTGACGTAAGGAAGGACGCGATGAGGTCGATCACTGTCTTCCTCAAGGATAACTACTCTGAATCCACGGAGCATCTCTGGACTCCTCACAGAGCTCGAATCCACAAGGGATGAAAACAAAAAATAATTTCTAATAATTCAAAATAAATTGATTGATGATTAAAAAAAAACAAAAAAAAACAAAATTACAATCCTTTAAATAGTGAACTCAAACCTAGTACGGAGTTTCAGACTCAAACTCCCTAAAAATGTGACTTACTATAAATAGTAAACTTACTATTTATAGACAGTCATGATTCTTATTAGACTTCATGGTTTTCAACCAAAAATAGTAAGTGTCCAATTTGGCCTAACCACATTATTCTCCTAATTTTTCTAAACCCTTTTCATGTTGGGCACGACTCTTAAAACTTAAAGGATCAAAAGTTATGATCAAATTAAAACTTACTATTTATAGTAAAAATGGAAATAAAATGGACTGTCAACCGTCGATATGATGGAATCTCGCAAATCCAGTGTGGGCAACCTGGGCTATGCTGGGTTGGTTGGCTAAAGTAGCTTCTCCTACCCCAAAATCATATACGGTACGTCGAAAAACTCATTCCGATTTGCGAGATACGACTGTTTTAAGATTCTGACGATCCTTATCACTTCCACCTCCGATCGGGCCTTCTCTAGTCCATCTTAGCCATGAAAGTGTCCGCAACCCGCTCTATATCAGTCCCCTCAACTTCAAAAGAACTCATCCTCGAGTTCTCGTCCCACTTCAGTTCATGATACTAGGTCAAGTCCGCGACGTTGAAAGCACGCAAGATCTCCATGTCATCTGAAAGATCAACAACGTAAGTGTTGTCATTGATCTTTCGGAGGATTGGTACTAGTCCAATCTTCTCATTCTTCAACTTTTTGTAGGTCCTAGTCAAAAATCTATCCTTGCGTAGATGGACCATAACATGGTCGCCCACCTCGAACACCTTTTGTCGTCGATGCTTGTCGGCTTGCTCCTTGTACTTGTCGTTTAAGGCATACAACTTGGCTTGCACATCCACATGAATGATCGGGATTCGATCCGCTATATGTTTTGTTGCAATGCTCATGCCCGAGAGCTTAGGTAAAGGGACCAAGTCAAGTGTATGGCGAGGCACTCGACCATAAACAATCTGAAACGGGGACTTCCCTGTCGAGCGGTTCACCATGTTGTTGAATTCAAACTCCGCTTGAGAGAAGGCCAAATCTCACTACTTTAGTATATCACCTGAAATATACCGAATGAGGTTTCCTAACGTGAGAGTCACAACTTCAGTCCGTCCATCAGTCTGTGGGTGGTAGGCACTGTTGAACTGAAGTTGTGTACGGAATTGATTCCACAAAATCCGCCAGAAGTGGCTAATGAACTTCATGTCATAGTCAGAAGTAATGGTATCGGGAATCCCGTGTAGCCGCACGACCTCTCTGAAGAATAGATTCGTCATGTGTGTTGCATTGAGGGTCTTCTTACATGAGATAAAGTGCGTCATCTT
This sequence comes from Magnolia sinica, assembly GCF_029962835.1. Taxonomy (NCBI): domain Eukaryota; kingdom Viridiplantae; phylum Streptophyta; class Magnoliopsida; order Magnoliales; family Magnoliaceae; genus Magnolia; species Magnolia sinica. The sequence goes on from NC_080576.1 coordinate 38,059,126, forward strand.
TGAAAAACAATCTACCACCATTAACACCGAATCCATGCCATGCTGTGTTTGTGGGAGACCACTTCTTTTAAGCTTCGTTGAGCGTCTCGTTGTAGAAGGCTACTGGCTTGCCTTCCTGTGATAAGACTCCTCCAATTCCGACATATGAGGTGTCACACTCAACCTCAAACAGTATGTCGAAACTAGGAAGAACCATAACCAGTGTTGTGGACAATCGATGTTTGATTTCAGCAAAGCTCTTGCTAGCTTCATTGATCCACTGAAACAGACTTTTTTTCATGCAATCTGTAATAGGTGCGTCTATAGTGTTGAAATTCTACACGAATCGATGATTGAAGCTTGTCAACCCATGGAAACTCCTCACTTCATGAATGTTCATCGGAATCAGCCATTCCATAATGGCTCGCACCTTTTCATTGTTCACACGGATGCTCATGGACATTACAACAAATCCTAAGAACAACAGGTTGCCTGTTAAAAAACCGCACTTCTTCAAGTTGAAGTACAACTTGTTAATTTACAGGACCTGTAGCACTTGCCTAAGATATTCCATGTGCTTTGTCTCACCCTAGCTATATATCAGGATGTCATCAAAATATTCTACCACAAACTGACCAATGAACGACTTCAACACTTGATTCATCATATGCATAAAAGAGTTTGGTGTGTTCGATAGACCAAAGGGCATTACCAGTCACCCATACAACCCTTCATTGGTCTTGAATGTCGTTTTCCACTCATCACCAGGCCGGATACGAATTTGATGGTACATTCTCCTCAGATCTAGTTTAGAGAACACCTTGACACCTTCTAACATATCGAGCATGTTGTCCAACCGCGGTATTAGGACCGATATTTAATGGTAATCTTGTTAATTGCCCAGCTATCAACACACATACGCCAACTCTCATCTTTCTTAGGCATTAACAACGCTGGCATAGCACATGGGCTCATGCTCTCTCAAAAGACCCTTACAGATCAATTCCTCCACCTACCCCTGAAGTATCTCAAACTCCTTCGAACTCATCCGTAGTGAGGGCGGTTGGGTAAACTAGCCCCAAGGACGAGGTCTATGTAATATTGGATTTTACACATGGAGGGTAATTCATCGGGTAAATCTTCGGGTCAAATTTCTTTAAATCCATTCAGCAACGGCCTTAAACTTTAAGTAACATTTAAGGACTCCGATTCCTTGCCCTTTACCACCACGGGGTACACATCGCCGGTTTCCCTAGATTCCTCTATGAAATCCCGAATAGGCAAGAGGGAGCTCCCCTCCACTTTAGAAGCTTCGAAGTGGTTCTCTAGTGCCATAGGAGCAAGGATCATCTTTCGATCATCCTTGACAAAAACGTAAATGTTGTCTTGTCCTCAGTGGGTCTCATTACGATCCGATTGCCATGGTCGACCGAGTAATATATGACATGCTTCCACATTGACCGCATGTAGACACCTCACCCCACCCCAAGCTAATAAGCTAATTGAGTTTAAATGGATGGATGGGCAACCGAACCCCGATCCCAAACCCTAACCCTAGAAGCCTAAACCCCGGGAACCCCAGTCTTAAACCTTAAACTCAACCCAGTCAACCCAGTCAGCCCAATCCTAAACCCTAAGAACCTAAAATGCTATAGCCTTGAGTCAACTCACTGAGTTAACTCACCCGGTCAACCAACCCAACCCCACAACCCAGTCAACTCACTTAGTTAAGCCCAAAACCAAGCCCATACCTAAGCCCAAAAACAAGCCCAATCGGAGAAATAACTGAAACCTCAAAGCAGCAACTCTCACAACAAAACCTCCAAACACTTGGAAGATGTTGCCTGCCAAAGCAGGGAGTCCAAGTGGGGACCGACGGTAGCTTGACACTCCCCCTCTTTAAGGCAACGTCCCTCAGCGTGTGGAACTCACCTTTTTCGAGGCTCAAGTGTGCGGTTGAGGTGCGTTTACTCTGATGCCCATCTCCTTACCCAAGATTACCCTTTTACCACCTCATCCAACCCATGAGATGATGCGTGGCAATATCCAATCTCATCCCTTCAACCACTTTTTACCCCTAGGATCACCAAGAATTACAAGAAACGGGGTTGGAGGCTATAAATTGCCCCATTCCCTTCTTATTTCAACACAACTTCCATCTTAGAAACATCAGAAACCATCCCTTCTCACTTCAGAGGCCACACCCATCAAGGTCCATTCCTTCACCAAGGAGAGTAAGAGTGAGGAGAGAGAAAGAGCCTGGACTTGGTCTAGCCTAGCCTAGTGTAACACCACGTACTTTTCAGCACTCGGGTGTTACCTGATAACCGAACTTATGGAACCACTCATCCTTTGAATATATAACTGTATAGGTAATGCAGGTACTTTAAATAACACTCAGGTTCAGGGTATAGTACCAACGATGTATGGTCGTATCCGCTCCAAGAGAAGCTACACAATTCCTGCAGCTCAAGTTTAGCTGCATTTTCTTTTGTTGTATGTGTTAAATTATTCATTCTTATAATTGTAGTATTGAGACATTCGTTTGTATAAATCTTCGGGCAGCCACTTGGGTATTTGGATATTATATTTGGACTTACCTTTATGCTTGATTTGTCCCTCTTCCGCTAAACTGCGAACTCTGAAAAAGAAAATAAAAAGAAAAAAAAAAAATTTACGTGAAATTTGGCTATTTTTAAAAGTTATCACTCGGGTTTTGGAAAACGAGTCGTATACTCAGGTTTCAAAAATCGGGGCGTTACACCTAGCCAAAGTCCAAGCCTCCTGAGCTACCTAAGTTCAGATCTGATCCACTTAATCTAGCCTTGCGACACTACCGTTCATGCAGCCATTCAAGTCTCTATCAGTTTCATCGAATCAACGCATTATCATTATGCAACATGATAACCTCAACCCTTAACACATCACAACCTTGACCCACCCAACCTTGACCCTTAACACATGACAACCCCAACCCCAACCCTTAACACATGATAACATTGAACCTCACAACCTCAACCCTTAACACATGACAACCTCGACTTCAATAACCTTACCACTTAACACATAACAACCTCAACCCTTAACAAATGAGAACCTCGACCTTGATAGCCTTTCATCCATTTTTGGTAATAAATGAAGTGAACATATGACAACCCCGACCCTTAACACATCACAACCTCGACCCTGACAACCTCGACCCTTGTCATGTGTTAAGGGTCGAGGTTGTAATGTGTTAAGGGTCGTGGTTATGAGGGTCGAGGTTATCATGTGTTAAAGGTCGGGGTTGTGATGTGTTAAGGGTCGAGGTTGGGAGGGTCGGAGTTGTGATGTGTTAAGAGCCGAGGTTGTCATGTATTAAAGGTCGAGGTTGTCATGTGTTAAGGGTCGAGGTTGGCAAGGTTGAGGTTGTCATGTGTTAAGGGTCGAGGTTGTAAGGGTCGAGATTATCATTTGTTAAGGGTCGGGGTTGTCATGTCTTAAGGGTCGAGGTTGTGATAAGTTAAGGGTCAAAGTTGTCATGTGTTAATGGTCGAGGTTGTGAGGGTTGAGGTTATCATGTGTTAAGGGTCAGGGTTGTCATGTGTTAAGGGTAGAGGTTAGGAGGGTCGGGGTTGCCATGTGTTAAGGGTCCAAGTTGTCATGTGTTAAGGGTTCAGGTTGTCATGTGTTAAGGGTCGTGATTGTCATATGTTCACTTCCTTTACTACTAAAAATGGATGAAAGTATACGGACTAAATCCGTAGTGAAAGAATGTTTTAGTCCGTAGCGATTGGTACTATAGCCTAAGACCCACAATGGGGTGATCCGTTCCGTACATCTTGTTGGCCAGCTCGTTGTGGTCCCAAGAAGTCCTAACTTGGGCATGGTCCACTTCCAACAAACATAACAGTGAGCCTGGAAAGTTTCAACAATGAGTGACACTGTCACCATTGTTTTCTATTACGTGGCCCACACTAGCTCTGGATCAAGCTGATATTTGGGCCCTAGCCCTAAAATGACACGGCAAAAAGGATGGGCGGCATGGGTTGTACACATACATCAATGTGGGCCCCACGAGTTGGGCCTTGCACATACATAAAAAGGGCTTTCGCCATGTCACTCTCTTGGAATTGAATACGACTTAACTTCTTATTCACTAAAAAACTATACAACTACTGATATAAGGACAAGGGCAATTTGGTCTGAAAAACTTTTTAAGACCTATCAGATGACTACCTTCGGAATATTTAGAACTTCTGTTCGATTTAGAGATTTTGACCATACCACGGTGCTAGTACGGTCAAAATCCCTAAATCTAAACGAATACCCATTTGGGCAGTTTAATTTAAATTGCTCGCATGCCACGTATGCAATTCCCATGTAATTTCTACGAGTGGGAAAAAGAAAAAGGCTACTCGATAAGTGCATTTGCTTGACTACAGTTGTATCTAATCGCACATACACGTGCCAAACAATACATTTGTGAAAGATCCAAGCCATGAATCAGGTTGGCACCATTCTCTATATACCACGCCCCATAAATCAGGCGGGACCTCACATCAGGTGGTACAATCGTATTAAAACAAAACGGAGAGTTTAAAGAGATTCACCAGCGGTCCGAAAAGTAGACAACAGAACGAGCGAATCCCGCCAATATTTCTAATCGAGTATGATAATCGGGTAGGATTTTTATACGTGTGCTGAGTTGGCACGTGTAAACTCGAAGAAAGCTGCAAGAAACGAAGATCTAACCTTTCCTTTGAGGAGATTGTCGTTCAGTACGTCTTGGATGGACCAAGAGAAGACGAAATTCACCAAACCATTCTCTGCTTTCTCTATTGCCATTGCCTCTACTGATTTCTACACGCACTCACCTGAATTGGGAAAGCAGCTCTCTTTCTCTCTCTCTCAGAGAGTATAGGAGGGGTAGGAATATAATGAGTAATAATTATAGCTTAGGAATAAAGAAAGGCAATCTGGGGAGAGCGAACGTCGGCGTCTGTTCGAGTCTCCTTCTCTTCTCTTTCGTTTTCCTTCTTTATTTCTTTGACTGAAGTTCGCCATGCCTCCCATGCGTTTGTAGCCCTTGCTATACACACGCAGGCACTTATGTCAGTTAATTCACACGTGTGTGTGGATACGAGCTGTCCATCCGATGGGCCACACTCTTTAGATGTTGTGGTCTAGAAGTTAAACCGTTTCTTTTCCATTTCTCAAGTGGGATGCTTTGTATAAAAAAATTAGGATGGTGAAGTGGTTTTTTTCTGTAGCATCCATTTATTTTCGTAGGCTGGAGTGAAAAGGCCAGATTTTTGTAAAACAGTATCTAAGCTTTGTGGTACGCTGGATGAAATCTCGGATCTGTTACGTGTTTTTTGTATTAGCACGTCTGACTGAGTGTGTATGGGTATGTCGCTGGACGCGTGTCTGCATAACAACTATTAGGCCGAGAAATTTCCAATTGTGAACCCCACCTTTTACCACTGTCTTTTCCAAACCGTCCCAAACTTTACTTTTCAAAACTAAACCATTCGGTACGGACACACTATTTCCCGACGAGAAAACTTTTGTATTGGCCATACTGTAGATTCATAGCTACGGATTATAACCGTAGCTGTAATTAGCGTAGCATTAGGGCAACTAGGCCACTTCTAGTTCGGCGCAACCCTGCCAAGACCTGAGTTCTGGGGGGCTCTCTACACACGTGTGGAACCCTTTTTAGCCCTTTTTTTAGCCACAAAAACACTAGCATTTCGAAATTTTCCTAATCCCTCTCTCTTGAAACCCAAAACCTCCCTCTAAGCCCATTCCCTGCATCAAATCCTCCCTACCAAATCCCATTTCTCTATATCATCTTCATCTCTAGGCCCTTTATTTACCAAAATTCTTCCTTTTAAAACCAATTCCCTCAAAACCCCTCATTCTCTAAACCCATCTTCCTCAAGGGAAGACAGACTGGAAATTGAGCGAGGCAAACTGAAATTTGAGTGAGGCAAATTGAAAATTCAGCGAGACAAACTGGAAATTGAGTGAGGCAAAAAGGAAATCGAGCGAGTCAAACTGGAAATTAAGCGAAGCAAACTAGAAATTGAGCGAGGCAAACATGAAATTGAGCGAGGCGAGCTGGAAATTGCAAACTGGAAATTAAGCAAAGCAAACTGGAAGTTGAGCGAGGCAAATATGAAATTGAGCGAGGCAAAGAGAAAATTGAGTGAGGCAAACTAGAAATTGAGTGAGGCATACAGAAAATTCAACGAGGCAAACTAGAAATTGAGCGAGGCAAAGAGGAAATTCAGCGAGGCAAACTGAAAATTTAGCAAGGCAAACTGAAAATTTAGCGAGGCAAACATGAAATTCAACGAGGCAAACTGGAAATTGAGCAAAGCAAACTGGAACTTAAGCTAGGCTAACATGAAATTGAGCGAGGTTAACGCTCAATTTCCTGTTTGCCTCGTTGAATTTCATGCATCGTGTGAATCGCTGCCTTTAGTTTCTTTATATCTACGGATGACCCGAAAGAGGGGATGATGTATAGATTTAAGAATTAGAGGATCATGGGCTTAAGCCTTTCCACAGTATACTCAAAATAACAGTATACTTAAAGTCGACTCCACATCACTACACAACACACCTGGTGAGAGAAGTTACCCCCATTAAAACATTCATAATCATTTATTGGTCCCTCTGTGATGTGGTTCACATTGTATCCAAAAAGCTAATATTAACATCTTCTTTAGTGATTAACCACATGGGTTTAAAGTTTTCAAGTTTGAGTTGAGAAGAATGCCGAGGCAGCCTAATCTAACTAAAACTTAATACTTATAGTAAAAACGAAAATAAAATGGACTTTCGGCCATCGATCTGATGGAATCTCGCAAATCTACTGGGTTGGTTGGCTAAATCAGCTTCTCCAGTTTGCCTCACTCAATTTTTAGTTTGCCTCACTCAAATTCATGTTTGCCTCACTCAATTTCCAGTTTGCCTTGCTCAATTTCCTCTTTGCCTCGCTCAATTTCATGTTTGCCTCGCTTAATTTCCAATTTGCCTTGCTTAATTTTCAATTTACCTCGTTGAAATTCTAGTTTGCCTCACTCAATTTTCAGTTTGCCTCGCTCAATTTCATGTTAGCCTCGCTCAATTTCATGTTAGTCTTGCTCAATTTTATGTTAGCATCACTCAATTTCATTTTAGGCTGGCTTAATTTCCAGTTTGACTCGCTCAATTTCATGTTTGTCTCGCTGAATTTCCAGTTTGCCTCGCTTAATTTTCAGTTTGCCTTGCTCAATTTCCAGTTTGCCTTAATTTCATGTTTGCCTCGCTGAATTTTCAGTTTGCCTCGCCTAATTTTTAGTTTGTCTCGCTCACAATTTCCAGTTTGCCACGCTCAATTTCCTCTTTGCCTCGCTCAATTTCATGTTTGTCTCGCTCAATTTCTACTTTGCCCCACTGAATTTTCAGTTTGCCTCACTCAATTTCATGTTAGCCTCGCTTAATTTTCAATTTTCCTTGTTGAATTTCCAATTTGCATCGCTGAATGTCATGTTTGCCTCGCTCAATTTTCAGTTTGCCTCGCGCAATTTTCAGTTTGCCTCGCTCAATTTCTTTTTTGCCTCGCTCAATTTCCAGTTTGCCTCGTTGAATTTCATTTTTGCCTTGCTTAATTTCCTTTGATCCTCGTTGAATTTCATGTTTACCTCGGTCAATTTTCTTTAAGGCTCGTTGAATTTCATGTTAGGATTGTTAAATTTCATGTTAGGCTCGCTCAATTATCTATAGTTGTATGTACTTTTCTCTACTGAAGAAATGACTACAGTTTACATCTGTAGCCATAGAACTAATGGCTATGAAATTAATGAAGCAATGGCTACGCTATGCTACGGTTATAAACCATAGCCATAGATACATAGAATGGATGGTCCAACCATGATGAATGCAAGGGTATTTTCATCTGAAAATAGTATGTTCGTACAGAATGGTTTAGTTTTGCAAAGTAAAGTTCAGAAGCGTTTGGAAAAGATGGTGGGTAAAAGGTGGGGTTTATAGTCGAAAACTTCTCAAAAGGCTTTCCACGGGAAATCTGATTGGGTACCACGAGATGGATGTTCACGTTATATGCTCTATGGGGCCTACAATGATGCATGTGGTGTATCCATGCCGTCCATTAATTTCAATGGGAAAATTTATGGATGATTCCTATGAAGAGGTAGATCGAAGCTTCAGGTGGACCACACCACAAATCAATGGTAGACACTTAATCTCCACTGTTTCCTACGACGTGGTCCACTTGAGCCTTTATTTGCCTACTGTTTTATGCTCATGCCTTAAAATGAGTTGTCAAAATGGATGGACGGCTTAGATAAAAGGCACACATTGCAGTGGGCTCCATAGAGCCTGCTAGTCGGGGAGGGGGCGGTAAATTTTAGCTATGGAATAAGCTCGCAGCATAGCTACAGTTTATGTCCGTAACTAAAGGCATCCATAGTCCATAGCTTTTTCTCCATTTTTCTACACAAACCCTTACTTACATTTTCTGAGGAAAACCCATTAATTAAAAGGTCAAAACTAGAGAAAACTAATTTGTTATATGGTACAAAAAAAGAGTCTTAGTCTATGATCCTTCGTTTTTAGTGTGTCTAGATCATTGATTATGCAGAGCATACCAATGCTTCAAACACTCAATAGACTTAACATTGTATCTTATATAAGCTCCAGAAAGTTTGGAAGTTCTAGCAACATGTTTGCCTTACCTTGAGGCATCCAAAAGTCCTTGGACAAAAACAAAACTAGGTACATTCTACTGGAGAAACCAAGAGTCGATGCTCTTGACAGTTAGAGCAGAACCACCCAGGAGTTCTATTAATCAATCCAAACAATCAGCGCAGGTCACTGTTTGGGTCTTTGGATAATTAACATAGCCACCACCGGTGCCATGAACAGTAAGCGTTGGGCTGCAGCTCAGGTCTCTCAAATAGTCAACCAGTTATTGGTACTCAAACAGTTGGTGTAGAGCCGAATGGCTCTTAAGCAATCCCAGGAATCAAATGGCATGAGTTGTGGGAATGAAGATTTAAAGGGGTTTATAATGACGGGAGGCCATTATTTTCCTCCCATGAGATGGTTACACAGTTATTTCCCACCTACAAGTTAGTTGGGAGGTTATAAACACATGTCGCGCTGCCATTGGACCACTCAAAGTGCTTTCTGTCGATGCACGCTTAGTGCAAAACATCGTTAAACACAAAGCGGACTTTTGTTGAAGTGATTAGTGCTACATGGCTTATAGACACTTAGCGCAGTACGTCATACTTGATCCCATGCTCTCTCTCAGATAGTGAGCACGGATTGGAAACATGAATCCGCACTAGCTTCAACCGTTGGCGATCAGAGTGTATTGAAAGTGCTCCGCCTGACCTTGGTCAGCGCATGATGTGGATCCATGCTGACCTGGAGATGAGCACAAACCATCCTAGAGGAGCTTGTTACGGTTAGCACGTTTCAAATTTAATGAAATTTTGATGCCACGGTGTTGGGAAAATGTGTTGGAAATAACGAAAAATAAAAATAAAATAAAATTATTTATTTTTGTTTCACCAGGCTGAATCACGTAAAAATTCCGTTGTCCTTAAAGCGTGATTTGCCCCCTTATCAATTGTTGATAGGTTACATGCGAATTGCTTTAAGGATAGACAAGCCTATCTGGATCCTGTATTCAACAATCACGAAAGATCCACATAGGAACAATTCAACAAAGCAGATCTTCTAGTAGAATCAACTAGTGGATATGTTAACAATATTAAAAAATGGAGATGCAATTTGGAGGATTTGATGGATGAAGAGAGATGTGTTTGACTTGATGGAATTTGGACTGGAATGGTCTACTTTATATAGGCACTAGGGAGTTGACTGTTGCTAGGTGGCCATCAATGGTTCGGAAAGTTTGAAAAACGTTTCTGACTGTTGATCATTAATTTGAGTTGTTTCTGATCATTGGATCGAAAGATTTAACCGTTGGATCATCATAGCCCGTTTGTTTTTGAAATGTTGTGGCTTTTAAAGCTGCTAGCCGTTTTCAGAAACGGCTGACCATTTTGGGTTAATAATCCAACTATTCTCAGTCGCCTATAAAAATCCTGACTCATTTCAAACCCATCGCACCTATGCTCATACTAGACCACTCACACCATGATCATGATGCGCATGTGTGAAGTGTAAAGTGCACCAACTAACACCACTACGGCCACACTGCCCATGCCCTTGCCCGAGCACGCGCACGTGCGCTCGAGCCACACATGCCCACGCCCTTGTAAGATATTGGCCACTTTTAGTATAAATGTTATGCATTGACAATAATATTGATATTATCATCACTATTAACACAGCATGTGTAACTACTAAGAAAATTGACTGAAAAAAATATATAAAATCCATTAAAAAAACCATTTTTAAAATTTTTTTGGAGATCTCTACTTAAGATGATTTCAACCACTCTTGAATTGTTTGAAATCAAATCTCAGGCTTGGGAGAGAAATCAAAACTCAAGGGCAGAAATAGGTCGGAACTCTAAGGTGAAAAAAATATGAAAAATTCTATTTATGAGTGTTTAGTCAAAATATTAATTGGCCATCGTTTACTAATTACATCACATTGTTTTCTCTTTTTGTATAATTAATGTAAAATGTTGAAAAAAGGACCAAGGGACATTGGGTGGCAACATAGCTAGCTTCTTGAGGGGGTGTTTGGCGCATGGTATTAGATGGGATTAGGTGGGATGGAATTTCATTTGGTCCTGTGCCAATTCCACTCAATGTTTGGGAAGAATGGAAAAGCTTGGAATTAGATTAGATGGAATTGCGTTTGGTCCCGTGTGCCTGTTCCACTCAATGTTAGTAAGTTGTGTAGGTCCCACCATGATGTGTAGCCTATATCCACACCATCCATCCATTTTTTGAGATCATTTTAGAGCATGAGCCAAAAAATTAGGTAGATCTAAAGCTCAAGTGGACCCCACCACAGAAAGCAGTGGGGATTGAACACCTATCGTTGAAAATTTCTTTGGGGCCACATAAGTTTTGGATTTGCCTCATTTTTAGGCCCATGCCATAAAATAAGGTTACAAAACAGATGAACGGTTTGGATATAACATGCGTTATTCTCAATACTTTTTTAGCCTTAGTTGGGGGATCCAAGGGTGAGTAATCTAGACAATTGCTCCTATGGACCTTGTCATGGATGGCCTATGTCACTAAGTTTCAAAGATTTGAAGTAGGCCCATTGTAATGTTTGCAAGAAATCTACCCCCATCCATCCATTTTGCCGGATAGTGTTAGGGTATAAGCCCAAAAATGAGGCAGATTTAAGAGTCAAGTGGGCCGCATCGACATAAAATAGTGAGACCAGAACATCCACCGTTGAATCATTTGTAGGACCATAGACATTTTGGATCAGGCTAACATTTTTATATTTTCAGTTCATCCCAATAGGAATAACCCTATGAACGGTATAGATGGCATATGAACATCATGGTGGAGCTCAGGGTAATTTCAACGGTAGGCATTTCCCTACCCACTTTTTCCCGTCCTGTGGCCCGCTTGAGTTCCGGATCTTTTTAGCTCAAGTTCTAACATGGTCTGACAAAACAGATGGAGCGGAGTGGATTTCTCACAAACATCACGTTGGGCCCTACCTACCTTCCGAGCGAGCACTCGAGCAATCCCGGTGATGGAAGATCCTGACCCTTTGATTCTTGGCTAATAATGGAAAGCTAATAAATGGGACGGAAGAAAAGGCCAAAAAAAGAAATTTTTTTTTACAGAATTGGATGGCTAGGATCTTTCAAATGAGGGTCTTTGGGAACATCTGCCATCCAATGTGAGGTCCATGGATAAAACGATCTGGGTCATTAAACCACGAGCTCACATGTACGGAATCCGGAATCTCAGATGATGGGCCAATTTTCAATTAGGTTGTCAAGGGGCCGGCTGATTTGTCCAAGCCCGGTCACAGCACTTCTACTAATACATGACAAGGAGAAATTTCCGACTGTACGACCCATTTATGACCTCATTTTACCTTCCAAGAATAAGCCCCAACTGTACGGACGCATTCCCAAAGGTCGAAAATGCCCCTGCTTTTTCCTTCATTCGGATCGGCTGGTGCTCGAAGACGAGCGCTGACGCCCCTCAAACTCCGATTTATACGAACGGTTCAAAAGAGATCAACCTTCGTGGGCCCCACAGCTATGTATTTATTATATCCATAACGTTCATCCATATTTAGAGATCATTTCGGACATTATCCAAAAAAACCAAAAAATTCGTATCCAAAGATCAACTGGACCACACCACAAAGAGCAGCAGAAAATTGATTTTCACCGTTGAAACTTTTGTAGGGCCCACCATAAGATTTATTTTCCATCCAATTTATTCATAAGGTCACAAAGACCTGGATGAAGAGGAAAAACAAATTTCATAATGATCCAAAACTTCTGTGACCCCTGAAATGGTTTCAATGGTAGACGTTCAATCCTCCAAAGCCATTTACAGTGTGGTCTACTTGATAGCTAACCTTCAATCCTCCAAAGCCATTTACAGTGTGGTCCACTTGATAGCTAGATCTGTCTTATTTTTCCTCTCAAGCCTTAGTACGAGTTTGTGACGGTTTAGATATAACACATACCTTGTAATAGGACCCAAAAAAAAGTGGTGGGGATTACAACAGCAAAAAATAAAAAAATAATAATAATAAATAAATAAAGGAACCTATGGCTACGACGTTTTCTATGGCTACGGATTATCACCATAGCCATAGTAATAGCCCCTGCCATTTCGGTATGTCTTTTTATATGTATAGAAGGTCTTTCGATATGCCTTTCGATATGCATCGAAGATCTTTCGATTAATCGAAAAAGGTCCAAAACTGTCCAGCAAGGTCTTTCGATATGTCTTTCGATATGCATCGAAGATCTTTCGATTAATCGAAAAAGGTCAAGAACTGTCTAGCGAGGTCTTTCGATATGTCTTTCGATATGCATCGAAGATCTTTTGATTAATCGAAAAAGGTCCAGAACTGTCCAGCGAGTTTGCCTCAAAAATCTTGCAATTTTCGATAGGTGAGATGACCAATAGCTACGGATTATAACCATAGCCATAACTGTAGTCTGTGCCAGCCTATGAAATTTATTTTATTTTTTATTTTTTTAATTTTTTTACATGGAGAACTTTATTCTACCTACAATTTTCTCTAATACATATTTATATAAATATGTATATATAAGCATATAAAAAAAAATTTCTCTCTCTTTTTTTTTTTCATTTCTTTCTTTATTCATTTAACAAGAATATCTTCTAAACCAAAATTAGTTACTTAACGTACCCTATATGATTTGGGGTAGGAGAAGCTACTTTAGCTAACCAACCTGGTTATTTTTCAAGATTCCATCAAGTCGATGGTCGAAAATCCATTTCATTCACTTTGCGGTCAATTTCAATCAGTTCGCGATCAATTTCGTTCATTTCATTTACTTCGCAATCAATTCCATGCATTTCACGGTCAATCCCAGCGATTCCGTTTTGATTCATAGTCATTTTCATGCATTTCACGGTAATTGCCTTCACTTCACGGTCATTTCCATGCATTTCACGGCCAATTCACTTCACTCTAGGGTCATTTTCATGCATTTCACGATCATTTCCAGCGATTATGTTTAGATTCACGGTCATTTCCATGCACTTCACAGTCAATTCTCTTCACTTCACGGTCATTTCCATGCATTTCACGGTCAATTCGCTTCACTTCACGGTCACTTTCATGCATTTCATGGTCGTTTCCGGCGATTCCGTTTAGATTCACGATCATTTCCATGCACTTCACGGTCAATTCTCTTCACTTCACGGTCATTTCCATGCACTTCACAGTCAATTTCCTTCACTTCACGGTCATTTCCATGCACTTCACGGTCAATTCCCTTCACTTCACGACCATTTCCACGCACTTCGTGGTCAATTCACTTCACTTCACCATCATTTCCATGCATTTCACGGTCATTCCCGACGATTCTGTGTTCATTCACGGTCAATTTGACGCACTTCACGGTCAATTCACTTCACTTCACGGCCATTTCCACGCACTTCACGGTCAATTCACTTAACTTCACCGTCATTTCCATGCATTTCACGGTCATTCCTGACGATTCCGTGTTCATTCACGGTCAATTCGACGCACTTCACAGTCAATTCACTTCACTTCAAGGCCATTTCCACGCACTTCGCGGTCAATCCACTTCACTTCACCGTCATTTCCATGCATTTCACCGTCATTCCCGGTGATTCCGTGTTCATTCACGGTGAATTCGATGCACTTCACGGTCAATTCACTTCACTTCACGACCATTTCCACATACTTCGCGGTCAATTCACTTCACTTCACCGTCATTTCCATGCATTTCACGGTCATTCCCGCCTTCTGTGTTGATTCATGGTCAATTCGACGCACTTCACGGTCAATTCACTTCACGGCCATTTCCACGCACTTCGCGGTCAATTCACTTCACTTCACCGTCATTTCCATGCATTTCACGGTCATTCCCGGTGATTCCATGTTCATTCACGGTCAATTCAACGCACTTCACGGTCAATTCACTTCACTTCACGGCCATTTCCACGCACTTCGCGGTCAATTCACTTCACTTCACCGTCATTTCCATGCATTTCACGGTCATTCTCGACGATTCCGTGTTCATTCACGGTCAATTGCATTCAGGTCAATTCACTTCACTTCACGGCCATTTCCCTGCTTCGCGGTCAATTCACTTAACTTCATCGTCATTTCCATGCATTTCATGGTCATTCCGGCGATTCCGTTTCGGTCATTTTGATGCACTTCACGGTCAATTCACTTCACTTCACGGCCATTTCCACGCATTGGGTCAATTCACTTAACTTCATCCGTCATTTCCATGCATTTCATGGAAATTCGGTGATGTTCATTCACGTGAATTGATGCACTTCACGTGTGAATTCACTATGCACTGAGTGAAGGCATTTCCACGCGAAGTCGCGTCATTCACTGTGAATGTCATCCTCATTTCCATCGCATGGAAATGACGGTGAAATGCATGGAAATGATGGTGAAGTGAAGTGAATTGACCGCAATGCGTGAAATGGCCGTGAAGTGAATGAATTGACCGTGAAGTGCGAAATGACCGTAATCAACACGGAATAGGCGGAATGACCGTGAAATGCATGGAAATGATGGTGAAGTGAAGTGAATTGACCGCAAGTGCGTGAAATGTACGTGAAGTGAAGTGAATTGACCGTGAAGTGCGTCAAATTGACCGTGACGGAATAGGTCGGAATGACCGTGAAATGCATGGAAATGACGGTGAGTGAATGGACTCGAATGGAATAATCATTGAACGGAATCGAATGGAATCATCATCGGATGGAAATGAATGGAATCATCATCGAATGGAATCGAATAGAATTATGGAATGAAATCCAGTGTGATCAACATCGAATGAATCGAATTAACTGTGAATGAACACAGAATTGTCGGGAATGACCGTGAAATGCATGGAAATGATGGTGAAGTGAAGTGAATTGACCGCGAAGTGCGTGGAAATGGCCGTGAAGTGAAGTGAATTGATCGTGAAGTGCGTCGAATTGACCGTGAATGAACACGGAATCGCCAGGAATGACCGTGAAATGCATGGAAATGATGGTGAAGTGAAGTGAATTGACCGCGAAGTGTAAGACCCGTATCCTATACTATACTGTTCCGTAGGCTTCCGCGGTCATTCTGGTCGAATTCTAGCGACCCGCAATCTGTTATTAGCATTTGTGCGCGATCCTTAGATGTGTCCTTTATTCCAGAGTCAACTCAACCCGAGACTTGTACCCTTGCAAACGTGCTGTCGCTGCAGTTCCAACGACGAGTCTCGCACGCCAAGGCGATACCCGGGCCAGGAGATGTGGGCCCGCGTTCAATTCGAAAAAAATACCGTACGTTGTAATTCCTAGAGAATCTTTACGAAATGTCACATCAATCCATCAATCAATCAAAGTACTCCCATCACCTCACACCCCATCCCCAAGTACAACCACCCCTCCCCTAAAGTCAACTTTTCTTACAACAAAGTACCCCCTTACATTACTCACCATCCCTCTCATCCCATCACTCCACCTCACCACTTCTTTCTCTCCCATTTTCTCTCTCATCATTCCAAGAAACTCCCATGGGAGCAACCCACATCTAAGCAAAACTCCATGAGAGGCTTTGTGTGGCCCACTTCCTATCTCTCATCCCCACCCTCCAAAAACAATCTTAACCGCGAAAGTTCGTCCTTTGGAGCTCTAGATTACGTTGGTGGAAGGAGTTGATCTAGAGTTGGGTGTTTCTCTCTCTCCTTCCTTTATTTGTGGCCCATTTAATGATTGTATGTGGTATCCAAACCGTCCATCAAATGAACCCCATGGCCGTGCAAGCCATGTGGGCCCTACCGTATGGTGAGAAGAAAACACAAATATTGGATTGATCCAAATCAAGTGGGCCGTCCATGTGGGACCCACGTTGATGAGATAATTCACGTCATCCGTCCAGCGTCTCTGGACGCTAGACGTGCTTCAGTGAAGCTTGAACAGACAGGCGTCTACACGTGAAAAAAAATATATATATCAACTTTATTTGAGATTTTAGGTGGGCCACTCATGCAGGCCCCACCTTGATGTATGGATTTAATCCACATCGTCCATTCCATTCCTTGAATCATTTTAGGCGTTGAGCCGAAAGATGAAGGCAATTCGACTATCTGGCGGGCCATAGCATAGAAAATAGTGTTGTTACCATTGGAATCTACCCTGATGTTTCTATACACCGAAATATGCTCAATATTGGGCTTGTTTGATCTTTTATGGGCTGTAAAATCTAATGGGTGGGGTGGATTCTTCTGATGCGGGCCCCACCTAAGAAAAACCTCAGAAAAACTAAAATTTATAAAAATATGTTAGTGTGGGGCTTCCTTCTGCTGACGTCCAACGTCCAGAGGACGTTGCAGCGTTCGCTGTTGGACTTAGGTGGGATGGTGGGCCTCACTACAGACCTCACCATGATGTGTGTTGAACATCCACACCATGCACCCGATGGGTCCCCTTTAATTAGTGGATCACCCCAAAAATCAGCCATACATGGGACTTAGGTGGTCCACATTTCAAAGTAGTAGGGGTTGAATGCCTACCCTCGAAACCTTTGTTTTTGGGTCCCAAAAGTTTTGGATGCTTATGATATTTGTTTTTTGACCTTTATTAAGGTCTGTGTGACCCTATCAGCGGATGGGATGGAAACTAAACGTTATAGTGGGACCCACACCATAATGTATATGTTTTGTCCAGACCGTCCATCTGATGGACGAGCAGCAGCAAGGTGCTACTGTGCTCGGACGTCAACACGTGGGCCTCACCACGAGGTATTGTTATATCATAACCGTCCATCCACTGGACGTGGCCCCACCTGACGCAGGTGTATTATCCAAACCGTCCCTCAGGATGGTGGACCCTGATGAAGCATGTGTTATATCCTTCACCGTCCAGACATATCTGGATGGTGCTGAACTTATTAGGATGGGGCTGTAATGGGCCACCCAATAAATGTATATATTTTATATCTAAATCGTCCACCCATTAGACGTGGACCCCACCATGGTAGCGTCCGTCCGTCCTAGTTTGAACAGCTGAAAACCAATCTTCGCGATCTTTTACAATTCTGCCACCTAGGCATGGGTTGCTGCCACCCCATGGGACACCTTGGACGGTCCAGATCATGAAAAGTGATGATGGGTGGGGCCCACTGTCAAAACCCAGTAGTAAGCACGTCCGTCATTGGATGTTTTGCTCCAGAAAGGAACTGTTTGGATGCTTTATTCAAAAAAAATAAAATAGGTGGGGCCCACTTCTGATGATATTCTCGGGGATCTACTCCGTTCATCATTTTCTCAGTAACGTGTAAGCCCATGGGTCAAAGTATGAAGTAAATCCGAACTCTATGTGGGCCACACTATCCACCTGTGATGAGGCACTACCCACCGTTGAAGCAACCCTCTGTTATCCTTTACATGCATGCATATGAAATTTTGCTTATTTACAAATTTGCCACTCTCCCTTCTAGAATAGTCTGTCATTCGTTCCTCCCTGCTACACCATCCAAAAGAAGTGAAATTTGGCGAATATCCACCATTTTTCGTGCTCTTTCCATCGGTTCAGTTTGGGTCCCGATCGCCCAAGGATGTCCAAGATACTTTCTTAATGGTTATTGTCTGATCTTGCCCATCGGGTCACTTATACACTGATCCAAGGGATGAATTTTGACGTGTACGGCTAATTTGTGGTCATCGGGCCATATATAAAGTTTCAAGCTGAACGGATGGTGGAAACCCTGTGATCAAGCATTCTGGCTGACTTTCAGGCCACTTGAGCTTCAATTTCTCAAAATTTTTGGATCACTGGCGTGTAAATCCGTCGATCTTGGTCCCCTGGGGTCCGTCCCTTGCCTTGGTGAATTATGAGCGTTAAATCCATGCTTTTAGCACCCTTTTGTAGTCCATGCTCCTAAATACACCTTGCATCACAAACATGATTAAAGCAGGGCGTTAAACAGTATCATGTACGTAAAATCAGGTAATAATTGGGATCTAATATGCAATATTCGACCCTCATCAGTAGCGTGTGGGGCCCACCTTGTATTGATGTAGGTGCACACCCAGCCGTCCATCTGTTGTGCTGCTGTGCAAGGACCACCATGATGTATTTGTTCATCCACACCGTCTAGATGATCTAGACGGTGCTGGACGTGTTTGGACGGTGATGAGGACTCCACCATGATGTATGTATTTTATGTCCACGTCTTCCTTATACTGGTCCCATCTTGATGGATGTGATTCATCCACACCGCTCGACCATGTGATAGGACCCACCTGTAATGTATATTTGAGGCCCACTTGTTGTTTTATGAGACCCATCGGTGCCGCCCATTGATGCGGCCCAACTTGATATGATGAGGCCCATGTGCAGAGCCCACCTGTTTTGACGTCACCAGATTCTGTGGGACCCCACCATGATGTATTTATTCCATCCATATCATCCAGATGGTGCTGGACGGTACCAAACAATATTTGGACGGTGTTGATTTTGAGGGACAATGGCTGGATGGTGCTGATTTACATGGTAAACATTTGGATGGTGCTGATTTACCTAGTCAATGTTTGAGCAGTGCTGATCATCATTAGTGGGCCATGTGCCCCATGGAATAATAGTGTACAGTGATACACATGTTACACCTACAACCATTTAAATGATTTGTGGTGTGGTCCAAGCCCACTTGAGGCCCATTGGTGTGGTCCATCCATGAGCCCCATCATGATGTATATTTGAGGACCATGTGCAGGGCCCACCTGTGAAGTATATAGGCCCATGTGTAAGGCCCACTTATTGTGTGTTTGAAGCCCATGGGTTGTGTAATGACCCGAAAAATTTTGTGCCAAGACCCGAGTACTACCTTTGTTTTCCTTAGAAGCTTTTTGGGGTAATTAGCGCTATACTCGATTGCTTGTGAAATTTGCATCAATCACTCTAAATTTGATCTGTATGACTCTAAACCTGTAGAATGGTTAGCGTTATGTTACTTTGAAATCTGGGATTCATTGCTAAATCCAGTTGTTCTTGAGAATTTTTGAAAGTTCTGGATCGGACCTGGACCGCGCGTCGAAAGTCCGATAGCGATGATCTTAGGCTGTTGCGGTCACCATGTTGGGCTTGACCATCACTTCAAAAATCAAGTCCATATGATGTTCTGGGTCGATTTGATTGAGTCCGGAGTGAAGAGTGTGAGAACGGTTGAAAATTTAATGAGATTTTATGAAATCTGAGTCGTGTCGCTTGCGCGACAATTTTAAGCTATCTGACCATTGGATTTTGACCCAATTTCGCCCTCTGATCAGGAAAGGTGGCCCAGGCATGTCCTTGTGCTTGTGGACCTGATCGAGATTCGGTGACCATTGTTTTGAGTTTGGTCCGCCACGGCTGATCTGAAGATCCGGTTGGTACGAAAACTCAGCTTGACCTAGATCCATGGTCAAAGAGCTTAAGTCTGACCTTTTGTGGTAATCAACCCACCGGAAGTGCTTCGTTGGATCGAGAGAGGCTTGTTTTGGTTATACCCTAAGTATACCTTGGCTCTGGGGTTATTTTCATCAATGTTAGGCCTATTTATAAACCTTAAAACCCTAGCTCTCTTTTCCATACGAATTTCCTAACCTTAGCTTAGAAAGAGAGAGGGAAAAGAGAGAGAGTGAGAGAGAAGTTGGTGAATCATCTTAGATTCTTTTCTGTTCTTCTTCATCCTTAAACCTTTACTTTAGAATCGTTATTCCGACAATTCTGAGTTCATCCTTGGGTAAGTTAACCTAACCCTAATCTGTGTTAGAGCTTAGATAGTCTTTGTGTTGTTGCAGCTCATTTCTATTCTTGCTTTAAGTTATCCTGTCGCCGTTGACGAAGACTTATCGTCTGAAATCAGTTCGATGTTCTTTTCTGGATTAAGGTGCGGACTTTAATCGTATATGTTATGATTTTCAAGGCTCTCAATGTTAGTGAATGGTTTATTCTTGCTATGAATGAGATTTCACACGCCAAATGTTATGTTTATGTTGCGTTCCTGATATGCATGTGTTACATTGAGATTTGTGTATTCTGTGTATGTATAAAGTACCGTATGCGTATGAAATATGAACATGTGATTGCCATGATTATCTGTCGTGTACTTATGCTAATTGTATGTGCGGCAACTCCTTGGTAAAAGGGATTGTCCAAATGTGTATATTTCAACATACGTCATGTATGTTATATTATGTATTCTAAGTGTTTGTAGAAATGTCTGAATGATCTAAGGTGTGATATATCCACCTAGTATGGGCGTTGAGAAGTGATTCTCAACTCTCCCACTAGTGTGTATGATTTCCTTCATGCAAGTTACATTCCTTGTTGTTTAATTTCAAGTCTTACTTATGTGAAATTCCATGTTAAGTTGATATTCTTCAAATGCTTACGTACTACATGATTTGAGTTGTTGTTCCATTACTATTATAAATTGTAGATACGAATATCTGTTGTAGTGGAATGTGTGTGGGACTATGAGTTAGTCCAGGAAATCGGTAATCGACCCTAAGTTCGTGGCTGAGATTACTTTCACCATGTAAGACATGATTAGACGAACCTGAGTCGTATTAGAGTTGTCGGCAGTGGTTTGGCCATGCGGAGTGTTTGCGCACTCTATGTCATTCAACCCAACGTATGCTCATGCTAGTCGAGTTCGTCAAGTAACCCGATTGTCCAATGTATGTTCACTATGTATGGACGCTACTGCTTGAATTTAGGGTACCAAACTTACCAATGAAATCCTATTAACCATGGTACATTGATCCGTTAAGACTCATGAGCCAGACATGGTGGTATGGGACACCGTGGTCGAGCTGTCGGCCTACGCTGGGGTGACGAGCCTCCCCGTAGTGACCAGTGAGCAACCAAACTCGTGAGCCGATTATGGTGGTATGGGACACTATATTCGTGCTGTCGACCTACATTGATTGGTGACGAGCCCTTTATAGTGACCTCAAGCATGCCTGGATACTGCATTGAGGTGACGAGCCTTAGTATAGTAACGAAGGTATGATAGGCGTGCATTGATTGGTGTCGAGCCCTTTGCAACGACCTACAACTATATGATCGTATGAGATGTCTAGGACTGACGACCCTAGAATGGATCACTGTTTGGATGGTGATATGAGGAAGGTATCTTAGCTTCCCAATCCTGCTGTATGAAAAGGACTAATAACAACTTGGTAATCATGTTCATGCACCGCATTTGGATGTGCTTTATAGACGTGGCGCACTTTGAGGCGATGTCATGCGTAACGTAAGATAAAGATGCTGAGGGTGTACGCGTAAGGGCACACATCATTCTTCATACATCCTTGCATTAACAAGAGTACTTAGGACATGTTTAATTGTTCTACTTTATCATTACTGCTTGATTGAACTGATAACATGTTAACATTTGCTTTATTGTTCCACTGAGTTGATCACTCACTCCCACGTTCTGGGGCGGTGTTGTGTACACCAACCAGACCCTATTGTAGGTTTAGATGATGGCATAGCCTGCGAGGCGGAGCCAGACTTTAATGATGATGAGGCTGCTTTCTCTTTTATGCAGTTTTTAGTCGGGTTCTAGTGAGCCTCGTTCTGATGCGCGGGATGCTGGGATTTCTTTTGGGAACTAAATGATGTAATTTGATACTTGTAATTTTAATAGTAACACTTACATTACGACCTGATATGTATATATATTTCAGGGATTCGCACATGTACACACATATATTTCTTTAAGTCTTCCGCTTGCTTTCTTCACTTATCCCTGAATTATATCTGCACTTTGGCTTAATATATTCCATGTTTTATGCACTAATACAGACAACATACACCCATCATCAAATATGTTGCATAAGTGATGTTTTGGAACTCGGGAGCTGAGTTATGCTCAACCCCCGAATTTCAGGGCGTTACAGGTTGTGGCCCATTGTGATGTATTCGAGGCCCATGGGCAAGGCCTGACGTAATGTGTTTATGGCCCATATAGTGAGGCCCATTGAGATATATTTCCGATCCATGTATTGCGGACCATTTGATGGATACAAGGCCCATTGGTGCGGACCATTAATGCGGCTCACTTGTTGTATATAAGGCCCATTGGTGTGGTTCAATGATGCGCCCCACCGTGATGTGTATGTTATCCAGGTTGTCCTTTGGCTGGACTGCCGGTAGGCCCAACTGTGATGAGTAGACCCACTTGCTGCATGTGCAAGGCCCACACGTGATGTATATTCGAGGCCCACCTATTATGTATTTATGGCCCATATGTCGTGGCCCATTGTGATATATTTTCGGCCCATTTGGTAAGGCCCAATGCGACTTATATTGGGCCATTGTGTGAGGCTATGAGCCCACTTATGTTTGGCTCTATATGTGCCACTCCTTGGGAGCAATGTTGGTTAAATGTCTACATTATCGAGATCAATTGTTGATGCCGGTTACTGATACCGGTTATGAGTATGTGAAAGTATAGCATCATGATATATGCCCATACACATCATCTGCATGTTTGTTATGAGATGTGGTTGATCATTGCATATGTCATTGGGCAGATTGTTATGAGACTCCCTGATAGGCGGAGGTTATCTCACATGAGTGCACGGTATGCCCAGGATTGATGCATGACTGGATTGTATGACTCATGCATCTTGCATTGTGTATTGTGATTACTATACGCCCTAGCGACATCAGGGTCGTAGCCTCCACAGACATATCGTGGATGGCTAGATGGGACACCGAAAATGTTTGGTTCTAACATACGGGTGCCATAAATGTCCCTGGGTGAAATTCTTAAACCTCCGTGGTCAGGAGACGCCCTAACGTCGAGACCGAGTGGATATATATGAGCGCATGAGGGCCGTATACCAGTAGGCTGCGTCTCCCACTATGTCGTGGTCGGTTGGGAGGCGGTGTGACCTTACCCGCTTGAGTGAGGGGGCAATGTCTAAGTTGAGTTTGACTAGCTTGAGGAATGTGTCCGCTATCGACGAGTCGGGCTCGATATTAGCAGGCGGATAGTGAGGTCTCTTCCACTTACCCAGTTGTGCGCTCGGATAGGGCGGCAAGCTAGCGTAGGTGTAATAGATCCCGGTAATAATTCCAGAGAGGAATCGTACAGATATGTGGATTTATTAAGCAGGAGTTACATACTCATTTATTCATTCATTCATTCACTATCCACTCGGGCTGGTGGTGTGCAACTATTTATCACGTGTACCTTCATAATGGCCAGGATTTCGGTTGGGGCGCGCGACTAACCTGAGATCAGGAGTTTACCACATCGAGTCTGACTATCCAAATTTAGGTATGAGACTAGTTTGGATAGAAGTCCCTTGTGATGGACCCCATAGCCTGCAACACTATGTACTATCATCCCGACTTCACACTCCAGCATGGTCATTCCATTCGCACCGTATATTGTATTACATCCGCGGCATATGACATTTTGGGTTACTGTGTTTCTGCATTTATATGGTCTAGATACTGCTGACGCTATTCGTGAACTCATTAGGAATTGCATATTGCATCGCATCCTCGGCATCTGATATTTGGCTCTTTATGACTCCTCATTTGCATAGCTGTCCTATATTGCGTATTCTGATATTGATTGACTCATTGACTTGTCTGTATTTTCGCTTACTCTGTTATCGTATGATTTATGATCTTGTCAGTATTTCTGCTTACTCTGATAATTCATGATCTTGTCAATGTTTCTGTTTATTCCGATATTGTACGATTTATGGATTACCAGTATTTTCGGTACTGTATGATGATGACATTGTATTGAATACTTGGCACTTACCTTGTGCACACACTTACACCACCCTCTAAGCTTTCTATAAGCTTATGCACGATAGATGCATGCAGGTGATGTTAGGTTGCAGCAGTGTTGAGCTTGGAGCGTGCAGTGGTCTTTTGGAGCTTGATTTTCGATTTATGTATTTTCCTTTCAGCATTGTACTCAAATGATCATATTAGTAGATATGTGTTGTTGATGTTGCCTTGTGAATTGAGTAATCTTGTGGTTATGCTTATAACTAGTTAAATGTACATTGGAAAAGAAAAAAATAAATCCTCCTTATAGGATCCCAGGATCGGAATATGATGTATGGACGTTAGGAGCCGAGAATGAGGTACTACGGAGGCTGTTGGCACCTGATTCGGCGATCGGGATTCCTATGAATCCAATTTCTGGGTTTGGGGCGTGGCACGAAGTGCGTGAAAATGGCTGTGAAGTGAAGTGAATTGACCGTGAAGTGCGTCGAATTGATTGTGAATGAACACGGAATCACCGGGAATGACCGTGAAATGCATGGAAATGATGGTGAAGTGAAGTGAATTGACCGCAAAGTGCGTGGACATGGCCGCGAAGTGAAGTGAATTGATCATGAAGTGCGTCGAATTGACTGTGAATGAACACGGAATCGTCGGGAATGACTGTGAAATGCATGAAAATGACGGTGAACTGAAGTGAATTGACCACAAAGTGCATGGAAATGGCCGTGAAGTGTGTCGAATTGACCGTGAATGAACACGGAATCGCCGGGAATGACCGTGAAATGCATAGAAATGACAGTGAAGTTAAGTGAATTGACCGCGAGTGCGTGGAAATGGGCATGTGTTGAGGGTCAAATATTACATATTAGACCCCAGTTATTGCTTAGATTTACGAACATGATACCGTTTAATGGCCCGCTTAAATCATGTTTGTGATGCAGAGTGTATTCACGAGCATGGACTGAAAAGGGAGCTTAAAGCATGGATTTAACGCTCTGATGACACTAAAGGCAAGGGAAGGACTCTAGGGGACCAAGATCGATGGAATTACACGCTAGGGATCTGCGAAAATCGGCCTGAAAGTCAGCCAGAATGCAAGATCACTGGGTTTCCATCATCTGTTCAGCTCAAAACTGTATACATGGCTCGAGGACCAAAAACTAACCGTACACGTCAAATTTCAGCCATTGGATCCCTCTGGAAGTGGCCCAACGGACAGATCAGCCCATAAGTTAGTGATTTGGGGCCCGCCTGGTATCTGAAAATGCTTGTTGAGGGTCGAATATTGCATATCAGACCCAGTTATTGCTTGGATTTATAAACATGGTACCGTTGAATATCCCATTTTAATCATGTTTGTGTTGCAAGGTGGAATTGCGAGTTGAGACTGGATCGGGATGCTAAAAGTATTGATTTAACGTTCAGAATGCACCAAGGCAAGGGACGGACTCCAGGGGACCAAGATCAATGGAATTACATGCCAGGGATCCGCGAAAATTGAGAAACTGAAGCCCAAGCGGCCTGAAAGTCAGCCAGTGCTTAGTATCTTTTCTGATATGGTAGGGCAATATCTAGAGGTCTTCATGGCTCGAGGACCAAAAACTAACCGTACACGTCAAATTTCAGCCATTGGATCCTCGTGAAAGTGGCTGAACTAATAGATCAGCCCATAAAACCCTGATTTGGGGCCCACCCGCTGTCCAGATACGCTTTAACTTCGGCCCCCACGGCTCAAATGAAATGGGGAGCTTTTTAGAGGGAAATTTGGAGACATCCTTTGACGCGTGAAGAGAGTTTTGTTTTTTTTCCTTTTTCCTTTTATTTTTATTTTAATTTGTTTATTTTGTTTTTAAGAGATCCAGCCCATCCATGTCCGGCTGAACCTCTTAGTTAGGGCTAAGAGGTGAAGCTTGCAGCGTGATGGGGGACCTTTTTACTTGTGCCTTTTGTTTAGACTGAACTGATGTTGATTTTAGTTGATTATTAAAGGAATGTTTTTCTTAGTCTTTAATGGTCTGTTGTGACTGAAATTACAATGGGTCTGCAATGGCTTTGAATATTTCTTTTTCCCTTTGATGTTTATAACGTCAGGAAGCCCTATTGTTCACCATCGTCTCATGGGCATGGTTGGATGACGGTACCCTTCCTGACCTTCATGGCATGTTGATTGGTTGGTAATTAGTTTAATCCTGTTGTTTGCTTTGTCTCATGGGCATGGTGTGGTGATGGAATCCATTCTAATTCATATACCTTCCATCTCTTGAAAACCAAATCAAGTCAGTTCAGTTTAAATTCAATAAATCTTGACGCAGGCATAAGATCTCCCTGATCTCTACAAGTGGATCCTCTGAATCCCTAGTTTCCTTCCTTTGAATTCCTTAAGTTATTAGATAATTATTCCACAATTACTCCTTAAATTCTATTTGATTTAGATTGCATCTTAGGCTAGTTCTATTTCTATCTAGTTTCAAGAAACGTACAAGTTTCAGTCCCTGTGGATTCGACCTCGGTCTTACCGAGTTTATTACTACATCACAACCCTACACTTGGGGAGTGAACAATGCTTCAATTTTGTTCTCAACGCCTTAAATGGAGTGACAGAGCAAATGGATGGAGCAGATGTCTCACGAACATCACAGTGGACCCTACATAAACAGTGCGTGTACATGGTGTAGACGCACCGGCCGTGCACCGGACAGTCAGCCCGGTCAAAGACAGGCTGACCCGTCTTCTTCTTCCGCAGCAACAGCGGACGGACGTTGTCCGTCCGTTTTTCATCAGTGGGCCCCATTCGCTCTCCAGATGATAAATCTGGACCATTCATCAGACTCCTAGGGTCCATGTTACCATGGCCTAGGTGGAGAAATTTCAAGATACATCGGAGATTGATTTTCGATCGTTCAAACGGAAGACGGATGACCGGTTTAAAAATTCAATGGGCCACACTCAACCCAATCCAAAACTGACCATCTCAAAACGTTTTTTTGAGGAGAAACTAATGGACGTAGTGGATTTCGAAGATACCAAGTATGTGGACCCCACCAACTCTCATTCAAGAAATAGAGCCTTCCGTTTCGGTCTCTGCTGCAAAAGCTTGAACAGGGACTTGCGGCGGATCTCTTTGGGCCAACACCATGCATCAACGGTCAGATCCGAACCGTTTATGAGACTCAAACCGCTCCTCTCACTCAGGCCTAGGTGGATAGATTTCAAAATACATCGGAGATTGGTTTTTGATCGTCCGAACGGAAGATAGACAGAGGAACTGTTTCAATTGATGGGCTGCACTATACCTGAGAAAAAATACTCCTTCTTGACTGAAATTCCGAGAGGAATTCAATGGACGGGTCGGATTTCTCGTCTGACATCAATCCTAGGCCCATCAATCATCACAGATGCATAAGGCTTTGCTTTTTGATTCCTGCGTAAACAGGGAGTCCGGCTCCGTTACAAAGTAACTGCGAAAGAGAAGTCGGTGCTCGACTCCAGCCAGCTCTACTCCGACTACAGTTCTATAAAGAGAGGGAAAGTGGGAGGATGGGGAGGATCAACCGAGGTTGGCTGCTGGAACGTGGGAGAGAGAAAGAGACAATAGTGCTGTTTTTCCTCTTTTCTTTTATATTTCTTTTTCTCTTTTTATTTGCTTTGTTTAAAAGGTTCAACCCATTCATGTGTGGCTAAACCTCTTAGCTAGGGCTAAGAGGTGAAGCCTGTAGCGAGATGGGAGATACTATTTCATGCTTTTAATTTAAATTCATGAATTGAATTTGATTTTAGTTGATTATTAAAGGAATGTTTTTTTTCTTAGTCTTTAATGGTCTGTTGTGACTGAAATTACAATGGGTCTGCCCAACCCCCAACCAGCATTTTGCTAGTCCCGAGCAAAATATGCGAAAATAAGTTGAGAATTCCAGGACAATTCGTATGAACTCGAGTGACTTTTGCAAAATAATTCAGATACGAGACCGTTACGTTGCATGAACGCTGGGCCTTACTCTCTCCTAGACTCAAACACATGGTAAATTTCATAATCAATTTCAAAGTATTAGTCCCTCAATTAGAACAATCCTAAACACTGAGTTCCATAGGTGTATAGTGTAATCTCGGCTTTCAACATTAATACGCAACTCTCTGTTTCAGGATATCATTGGTAACCAGTAAGAGAGTCCATGATAATCAACACTTGCCTCGAAGATCATCTTTTCATTCCTTCAGCTTTTGATTTTTTTTTTTCATTAAAAGTAATACCAAAACAAATCCTCACCTATAGGGAGCAAACCTATGGTGAAGACTGCGTACTCAAACCTTCTTACGTATTATCCGTAGGGAATGAAATCCATACGTATAGGGAGCAAACCTATAGTGAAGAGTCCTTGCCTAACCTCTGTCAACGGTATCTTTTCCGTTCAATTGATCATGACGGGCAATTTTTCAAGATGGTTCCTTCCATGCTTACTGATCACCAAATTAACCCTTCAGTATCAAACTGAAATCTTAATGTGTAAGCGAAATGTGACCTGTGAAATCATGACTCCATCAATGTTTAAAACCTCTAACCATGGACTAACAATTTAAATTTAACTGTGAAATCTTAATAGATAACTGAATCCAAGAGTCATAAAGTACCAACATCATGCATCTTGAAATTCTAAGTGCCCTAGATGGCCGTCAAAATCACTTCGAATTCATCAGAAATCCTAAAAAAAAAAAAAATTTAAAAATTTCCACAATTTTTGTTCAAGACCAAGAACATACTGATTAGGTCACCTAATCTCCCACCCCCAACCTAAAATCTACATTGTCCTCAATGTAAAAGATATGAGCATGTAATGCACTTGGGACAACGAAAAGTAAATATGAAGTGATGGGAAGATAGTACCTGGATGATGAATCGAGAGACACTTTCCAAGAGATCGCAACATGGGCGTCGGTCAGCATGAGAGAGAAGGCAACACAAAAATAAAAATAAAATCCTACCTATACCACTTTCGTAGGTGCTCTCGATTGCATTTAGCGTATGCAACAAGCTTTTAAACCCCTAGGTTGCCCCTAGTGGACGAGTTGTAGTCTCGTGAGGGTTTGCAGTAATGTTACCCACAAACATTGAACTAATAAACGATAAAAACGAAATGAAATGAAGAGCTGGGTTGCCTCCCAGGAGCGCTAAGTTTACCGTCTTTAGCCAGACAAATAAAGCAACTACCCTAGTCCTATGAAAGTGATAAACCTACCTATACCTCCATCAGACTAGGAGATCAATCCTGGTAAATAGGAGCAGTCAGGGGCATGGACATGTCCTCTGAATTAAATTTCTCGACAAATGGTTTCAATCGATGTCCATTGACTTTAAACTCTTTGCCATTGTCGGGATCTCTTATCTCAACGGCCCCATGAGGAAAAAGTGTAACAACAATGTAAGGGCTGGTCCAACGAGATCGAAGCTTACCCGAAAAGAGATGTAATCGAGAATTGTACAAAAGGACCTTCGGACCAGGCGTGAATGATTTTGGCAAAATGTGTTGGTCATGAAATGCTTTCATCTTGTCCTTGTAAATTCTCGAATTATCGTATGCATCATTCCAGATTTCCTCAAGTTCATTCAATTGAAGTTTGCATAGCAAGCCAACATTGTCCAGATTGAAATTAAGATTTTTGATCGCCCAGTACGCTTTATGTTCCAACTCTACAGGCAAGTGACAAGCTTTCCCATAGACAAGTCTAAAGGGAGACATTCCAATAGGGGTTTTAAAAGTAGTACGGTATGCCCATAAGGCATCGGTCAATCGGATTGACCAATCCTTACGATCAGGGTTAACCGTTTTCTCCAGAATGTTTTTAATTTCCCTATTAGAAATCTCAGCTTGCCCACTTGTCTGTGGGTGGTACGGGGTGCTCACCTTATGAGAGATACCGTATTTCTTCATTAAGCTCTCAAATGGTTTATTACAAAAGTGTGAGCCCCTATCACTAATAATGGCTCGAGGTGTTCCGAATCGAGAAAGGATGTTTTCTTTTAGGAATTTAATGACCGTGCGATGGTCATTAGTTCGACACGGAATCGCTTCGACCCATTTAGTGACATAATCCACGGCGAACAAAATATATAGATTTCCAAACGATTGGGGGAATGGTCCCATGAAATCGATGCCCCAGCAATCAAATGCTTTAATGATAAGGATGGGATTCAAAGGCATCATATTCCAACGGGACAATGCTCCCAATTTTTGACAATGCTCACAAGCTTTGCAAAACTCATGAGTGTCTCTAAACATAGTGGGCCAGTAAAAGCCACACTGCAGAATCTTGGCCGTGGTATTTTTAACAGAAAAGTGGCCACCACAGGCCTGTGAGTGACAGAAGGAGATGACGCTTTGATGCTCATCGTCTGGTACATATCTCCTTAGGATTTGGTCTGGGCAATATTTAAATAAATAAGGATCATCCCAGAAAAAGTTGTGCACCTTGGTGAAGAATTTCTTCTTATCTTGCGTAGTCCACTATGTCGGTATGGCACCTGTAGCAAGATAATTAGCAATATCAGTAAACCAAGGTGAATGAGAGACTCTGAACAGTTGTTCATCAGGGAACATGTCGTTGATATGGGTCATCTCAAGGGAATCAGAGGTATTAAGGCGAGAAAGGTGATCGACCACAACGTTTTCTACTCCCTTTTTATCTTTAATTTTCAAATCAAATTCTTGGAGTAGAAGGATCCATCGTATCAGGCGGGGCTTACAATCATTCTTAGAAAGAAGATACTTCAGTGTCGCATGATCTGTATAGATAATGATCTTGGATCCGATCAGGTAAGACCCAAATTTGTCCAAGGCGAACACTACGGCTAAGAGTTCTTTTTCCGTAGTTGAGTAGTTCACTTGGACCGGATTTAAAGTCCGACTTGCGTAATGAATGACTTAGGATCTCTTATCCTTTCTCTGGCCTAGAACCGCTCCAAGAGCATAATCAGAAGCGTCGCACATAAGCTCAAAAGGAAGGCTCCAGTCGGGTGCCTACATGATAGGTGCAGTGGTTAACGTGCCCTTAAGCTTAGTGAAAGCTTCCTGGCATTGCTCAGTCCACTCGTACGGAGCATCCTTTTGAAGAAGATTACATAAAGGACGAGAGAGGAGACTAAAGTCCTTTATGAATCGCCTATAAAATCCCGCGTGTCCTAAGAAGGATCGCACGTCTCTGATGTTCTTAGGTGGAGGTAGGTTAGAGATAAGATCGATTTTTGCCTTATCTACCTCGATTCCCTTGGACGAGATGATATGCCCAAGAACAATTCCCTTCTGAACTATGAAATGACACTTCTCTCAATTAAGTACCAAGTTCTTTTCTTCACATCTTTTCAGCACACATTTAAGACTTTTCAAGCACTTGCTGAAAGATGGACCGTAAACAGAGAAATCGTCCATGAAGACCTCTAGATATTGCCCCACCATATCAGAAAAGATACTAAGCATACATCGCTGAAAGGTGGCAGGGGCATTACATAGTCCGAATGGCATCCTTCGGTAGGCAAAAGTGCCGTAGGGACATGTAAATGTGGTCTTTTCCTAGTCTTCAAGGGCTATCTCTATCTAGTTGTAGCCCGAATACCCATCAAGGAAACTGTAATAGGAATGACCAGCTAACCTTTCCAGGATCTGATCAATGAATGGTAAAGGAAAGTAGTCTTTCCTCGTGACGGTATTCAACTTCCTGTAGTCAATGCACATTCTCCAACCAGTAGTGACTCTAGTTAGCATGAGTTCATTATTAGCATTGGCTACGATGGTGATTCCAGACTTCTTAGGGACCACTTGAGTTGGACTCACCCATTGACTATCAGATATAGGGTATATGATACCCACGTCTAATAGTTTAAGAACCTCGGCCTTAACCACTTCCTTCATGTTTGGATTTAGTCTACGTTGTGGTTGCTGAGCGGTTTTTGCATTATCCTTAAGATATATGCAGTGAGTACATATCGAGGGATCGATTCCCTTGAGGTCCGCTATCGTCCATCCCAGGGCTCCTTTATGCTCAATGAGAGTAGATATGAGCATACTCTCCTGTTCTTTCTCCAGGTGGGCAGAGATCACCACCGGGTATGTCTCATCTTGACCTAAATAGGCATATTTCAAATTAGAGGGCAAAGGTTTTAGGTTAAGCTTCGGCAGCTTGAGGTTAGACGGTAGAGGCATTACATCGATTTGTGGCAATTCTTCAAATTGTGGCCTCCACCGGTTAACTTCAAGTACCGGTGCAGTATCAAGTAAGGCACACGTCTCCCTAATCATGTCATCATCAAAATCATGGGAGTGGGCCAGGCACGTCTTTAGAGAGTCAGAGGATAAGGTTAGAGGTATCGTATCTTCCACTAAAGAGTCAATCATGTTAATGTCGTGGAAATCGTCATCCTCCTCTAAGTTTCTGCCGTTATTGAAAAAGATGTTTGACTCCAATGTCATATTCCCAAAAGACATAGTCATGACACCATTCCTGCAATTGATAATTGCATTTGAAGTGGCAAGGAATGGGCGGCCAAGAATGACGAGGATCTGAGTGCTTATGGTATCGATGGGTTCGGTATCCAGGATGATAAAATCTACAGGGTAGTAAAATCTATCAACTTGGACCAATACATCCTCAATTATCCCTCTTGGTACACGAACAGAGTGATCAACAAGTTGTAGTGTGGTTAGGGTGAGTTTTAATTCACCCAAACCTAACTGTTTATATACGGCGTAGGGAATCAGATTGACGCTCGCTCCTAAGTCAAGAAATGCATGATCAATTCGATGGTCCCCGATTACACATGATATGGTTGGACTACCGGGATCCTTGAATTTCTGTGGCACGTCTTGCTTTAGGATGGCACTCACTTTCTCGGTCAAGAAGATCTTCTTTTGAATACTCTGCCGTCGTTTGGTCGTGCATAAGTCTTTCAGGAATTTGGCATATGAAGGTATCTGTTTCACGACATCAAGTAGAGGAATGTTGACTTTCACTTGTTTCAACACCTCTAGGATATCCTAAGAGTTAGAGAGAGGTTTTGGTGAAACCAACCGTTGGGGGAACGGAGCAATTGGCTTCTCTAGAAGTTTTAGTTTTAATTTTTGTGGGGCATCACTAGATCCATCATTGTTGTCCTTTTCTAGTTCTTGAGGCTTTTCGGGCCTAACCGGAAGAGTTTTATCAATGATCTTTCCACTCCTAAGAGTGGTGATGGATTTAGCGTGCCCCATCTGATTTGAAGAGCTGGGATCATTAATCTCATACTGCGGTTTAGGATTGGGGAGAGGTTGTGCAAGAAGCATCCCCTTTTCTATAACCGTCATACGAGAATCTATCTTTTGCATAAAATCTGTAATTCCTCTCATTGCCTGAGCCAGCTCTTGTATGGAATTTTGAACCGGTTCCTCTTGAGGTTTCACTTGATTTGGATTTTGATTAAAGAAACCTTGAGGGGTAGCCGTTTGTCCATTCCTCCAACTAAAGTTTGGATGATTTTTCCAACCAGGATTGTACGTATTGGAGTTAGGTCCAGTAAAAGGTCTTTGATAGTTGTTTATGGCATTCGCTTGTTCATTCAACACTCCTCGAAAGGTGGGTATTGTAAGACAATTTTCAGTTGTATGAATGTTGCAATCACAGATGCCGCAAACAATTTCATTAACCTTATCCTTCTTTCCTTCCATGGCCTCAACTTTCCTTATGAGCGTAGTCACTTTACACTTGAGATCATCCTCTTCTTTCAAGAGATATAATCCACCTTTCTCCTTTAATTGAGTCGGCCTAGACGTGGTGTTCGACTTTGGGTAATAGTCCCATGATTGTGTTTTTTCGACAAGACTATCGAGGTAATCCCATACCTCGTCAACATTTTTATTAATGAATTCGCCATTACACATTGTCTCGACCATTTGGCACATGGACGATGTCAGTCCATCATAGAAAAAATTTGTAATGCGCCACGTTTCAAATCCGTGTTGTGGGCATGAACTGACCAAATCTTTGAACCTTTCCCAACATTGGAAGAATGTTTCATCTTCCTTTTGGGCAAAGTTCATGATTGCTTTTCTGAGGGTAATCGTTTTATGATGTGGGAAGAATTTTTTATGAATTCCCTCTGCATGTCGTTCCATGTGCCAATGGATCTAGGACGCAGTGAATATAACCACGTCTTAGCTTTCTCTTTTAAGGAAAAAGGAAAGAGTTTCAGCCTGAGTGTATCCTCAGATACATTAGGAAAATATAATGTATCTGAGGATACAATCAGCCTGAAAGGTATATGAATTAGAATGGATTCCATCATCTAACCATGCCCAGGAGACAAAGCAAACAACAGGATTAAACTAATTACCAACCAATCAATAATGTATGAAAGTTAGGAAGGGTATCATCATCCAACCATGCCCAGGAGACGATGGTGAACAACAGGGCTTCCTGACGTCATAAACATCAAAAGGAAACAAGAAATATTCAAAGCCATTGCAGACCCATTGTAATTTCAGTCACAACAGACCATTAAAGACTAAGAAAAAAACATTCCTTTAATAATCAACTAAAATCAAATTCAGTTCATGAATTTAAATTAAAAGTATGAAATAATATCTCCCATCTCGCTACAGGCTTCACCTCTTAGCCCTAGCTAAGAGGTTTAGCCACACATGAATGGGCTGAACCTTTTAAACAAAGCAAATAAAAAGAGAAAAAGAAATATAAAAGAAAAGAGGAAAAACAGCACTATTGTCTCTTTCTCTCTCCCACGTTCCAGCAGCCAACCTCGGTTGATCCTCCCCATCCTCCCACTTTCCCTCTCTCAGGAGAGGCCTGGCTGGAGTCGAGCACCGACTTCTCTTTCGCAGTTAGTTTGTAACGGAGCCGGACTCCCTGTTTACACAGGAATCAAAAAGCAAAGCCTTATGCATTTGTGATGATTGATGGGCCTAGGATTGATGTCAGACGAGAAATCCGACCCGTCCATTGAATTTCTCTCGGA
This sequence comes from Magnolia sinica, assembly GCF_029962835.1. Classification (NCBI taxonomy): domain Eukaryota; kingdom Viridiplantae; phylum Streptophyta; class Magnoliopsida; order Magnoliales; family Magnoliaceae; genus Magnolia; species Magnolia sinica. The sequence continues at coordinate 38,094,544 of NC_080576.1, forward strand.
ATTTCAGTCAAGAAGGAGTATTTTTTCTCAGGTTTAGTGCAGCCCATCAATTGAAACAGTTCCTCCGTCTATCTTCCGTTCGGACAATCAAAAACCGATCTCCGATGTATTTTGAAATCTATCCACCTAGGCCTGAGTGAGAGGAGTGGTTTGAGTCTCATAAACGGTTCGGATCTAACCGTTGATACACGGTGTTGGCCTAAAGTGATCCGCCGCAAGTCCCTGTTCAAGCTTTCGCAGCAGAGACCGAAACGGAAGGCTCTGTTTCTTGAATGAGAGTTGGTGGGCTCCACATACTTGGTATCTTCGAAATCCACTACGTCCATTAGTTTCTCCTCAAAAAAACGTTTTGAGATGGTTGGTTTTGGATTGGGTTGAGTGTGGCCCATTGAATTTTTAAACCGGCCGTCCGTCTTCCGTTTGAACGATCGAAAATCAATCTCCGATGTATCTTGAAATTTCTCCACCTAGGCCATAGTAACATGGACCCTGGGAGTCTGATGAATGGTCCAGATTTATCATCTGGAGAGCGAGTGGGGCCTACTGATGAAAAACGGACGGACGGCGTCCGTCCGCTGTTGTTGCGGAAGAAGAAGACGGGTCAGCCCGTCTTTGACCGGGCTGACCGTCCGGTGCACGGGCGGTGCGAGTGAAGTGAATTGACCGTGAATGAACACAGAATTGTCGGGAATGACCGTGAAATGCATGGAAATGACAGTGAAGTTAAGTGAATTGACCACGAAGTGCATGGAAATGGCCGTGAAGTGAAGTGAATTGACCATGAAGTGCGTCGAATTAACCGTGAATGAACACAGAATCGCCAGGAATGACCATGAAATGCATGGAAATGATGGTGAAGTTAAGTGAATTGACCGCGAAGTGCGTGGAAATGGCCGTGAAGTGAAGTGAATTGACCATGAAGTGCGTCGAATTGACTGTGAATGAACACGGAATCGCTGGGAATGACCGTGAAATGCATGGAAATGATGGTGAAGTTAAGTGAATGGACCGTGAAGTGCGTGGAAATTGCCGTGAAGTGAAGTGAATTGACCGTGAAGTGCATCGAATTGACTATGAATGAACACGGAATTGCCGGGAATGACCGTGAAATACATGGAAATGACGGTGAAGTGAAGTGAATTGACCGCGAAGTGCGTGGAAATGGCCGTGAAGTGAAGTGAATTGACTGTGAAGTGCGTCGAATTGACCGTGAATGAACACAGAATTGCTGGGAATGACCGTAAAATGCATGGAAATGACCGTGAAGTGAAGGGAATTGACCGTGAAGTGCATGGAAATGACCGTGAATCTAAACGAAATCGCCGGAATTGACTGTGAAATGCATGGAATTGACCGTGAAGTGAAGGGGAATCATCGAGATTGACCTTGAAATGCATGGAATTGATCACGAAGTAAATGCAATAAATAAAATTGACCGCAAACTGATTTAAATTGTCCGCGAAGTGAATGAAATGGATTTTCGACCATCGACCTGATGGAATGTTGGAAAATAACAAGGTTAGTTGGTTAAAGTAGCTTATCCTACCCCAAAATCATATATGGTATGTCAAGTAACTAATTTTGGTTTAGATGATATTCTTGTTAAATGAATAAAGAAAGAAATGAAAAAAAGAGGAAAAAAAATTTTATATGCTTATATATACATATTTATATAAATATGTATTAGAGAAAATTGTAGGTAGAATAAAGTTCTCCATGTAAAAAAATAAAAATAAAAATAAAAAATTTACATAGACTTTTACTGACTACAGCTATAGCTACGGCTATAATCTGTAGCTGTAGCTTTGATACATATAGAATACACTTCGATATGTATCGAAAATTGCAGGATTTTTTATGCAAACTCGTTGGACAGTTCTAGACTTTTTTCGATCATATTGAAAGACCTTCGATACATCGAAGTACATATCGAAAGGCATTCGATACATAGTAAAGGACATATCGAAAAAGCATGGGCTGCGGTTATGGCTACGGTTATAATCCGTAGCCATAGGTTCCAGGCTTTTTTTTTTTTCTTTCCTTGTTATAATCCCCACTGCCTTTGTGGGTCCTTTTATGAGGTATGTGTTATATCCAAACCGTCCATCTCTTTGGCAAACTCGTATTAAGTCTTAAGACAAAAAATAAGACAGATTTAGCTATCAAGTGGACCGCATTGTAAAAGGCAGTGGAGGATTGAACGTCTACCATTGAAACCCTTTTAGGGATCGCAGAAGTTTGGATTATTATGAAATTTGTTTTTTCTCTTCATCCAAGTCTTTGTGACCTTACCAGTAGATTGGATGGAAAATAAATGTTACGGTGGCCCTACAAAATTTTTAACGGTGAAAATCAATTTTCCCACTGCTCTTCGTGGTGTGTCCCGTTGATCTTTGGGTATGATTTTTTTTTTTGATAATGCTCCGAAATGATCTCGAAATATATGGATGAACGTTGTGGATATAATAAATACATAACTGTAGGGCTATGTAACTTTGATATCTTTTGAACCATTCGTACAACTCGGAGTTCGAGGAGCGTCAGCGGCCGATCCTCCTGCGGAAGGAAAAGTAGCGGCATTTTTTACCTTTGGGAAGGTGTCCGTACAGCCGGGGCTTATTCTTGGAAGGTAAAATGAGGTGGGCTTCGTCTCGGAAATGGGCCCTAAATGGGTCGTACAGTCGGAAATTTCTCCAAGGCCAGTCCTTTCTCTCTCTATCATCGTTTCCTTGAAAGAAGAAAAAGAAAAGAAAAATCAAAATCAAAAGCGCTCGTATTTCGATCAGACAGAGGCGAGCAATTTAATCTCTCTTTTCCTCGTTTTGGATCTTCGATTGGAGGAATCGAAACGAAGAAGAAGCTCGATCTTACAGGTATTCTTGTTGGAATTTCTTTGGGCCCAATTTCTTTACTGAAATCCCTCTGCTTTCTCTTTTTCTTTTGAATGTGTTTAGTGAGATTCTGCTGCGTTTTTTTTTATATTTTTTTTATTTTAATTTTAAATTTTTTATTATTATCTGAAGCTTTTTTCTCTCTCTGTATGCCGATACTGCTTTCAGGTAATTCGAAAGCTCTAAAACGCTCTTTCTTTGAAGGATTCCTCTCTCTGTATGCCGATACTTCTTGTTGGATCTCTTTTCAGCAGATGATTTCGTTTGATTGTACCTTTTATATTGGGGATTTTGATGAAATCTCTAAAATACTTGATTTCTAGCGAGTTTATCTCGCTCTGGATCTTTATTTTTTCTGTTATTTGCAGCGATTTTGATTTCTGTTGTTGTTTTCATTTTCCTGGCTTTTGTTCTTTCAGATCCTGAAGAGAAATTTCTTTCTCGAGCGGATCATTCCTTCTTTTATGTTCTTAATCGAGCATCCTGCATTTTGTTTCTGCCAATGTGAATCGAGATGATATCTCGACTTTTAGATTATATTTTATTTTTTCTCTTTCCTTTTCTTGAAAGAAAAGGTATTGTACAATGCTTCTAGATTCTTACATATATTCCCTTCTTCCATTTTAGGGGCCTATTGTTACCACAATCCGAGCTTACCTGACACCTCATCCAATGAAGGAACTTCGAATAAAGGTGAGCAGTCCCACCTTTTTATTTTGTGTTCCATCTCTTCTAGATTCTTACATATCTTGTTTAGAAGAAATGATGAATTGCTGCTGATCAATAGGGTGACATGAGATTCTTTTCTTTGGGGAGACGTGAAAATTGAAATAGTGTGGAAGTAGAAAACAGAAAAAGGATTCAAATGTCATTATCTTTTGGTGTATGGTTTAATTGTTGTACCCTTTTGGGAGTGCAGCAACTAGGGAACTGCATTGGACCAGGCATTACATATCTAAGTCCACATCAATAATGCATTAGTTTTTGTACTAAATCTATTTACAAGCTCTGACGTGTGGAATCTGTTCAGAATTCAGCAACTATCAGTTCAAATTCACAGTAAGACACAAAAATCATATCTCCAATCCAAGAATACAATCTCGACTGTCTGGATTGCTGATTTTTCACCAGTATAGGATGATTATAGCTGAAACGAGGATGTTCAGATAGATAGATTCTTGGTCACTAGAGACCTGTTCTGGGGGTCTAGTAAATGCTCTTCTTGGTAAGTGGAAAATAACCATCCAATAAGCATCCACCAATTTGATGGTCAGATAATCAAACAAGCATAACGTTTGGTTAATAAATACATCGAAACTGGGGGTCCCACATCAAAGATCACCTGCTGCTAAAATCAGGCCGATCCACCTATCAGGTAGGCCACACTGTTGAAATCAATGGGTGGTCAATGGTCTGATACAACACAGGTGCGGCCCCCTAATGAGTGGATTGGTCTGATTTTTGAGGCAGGTGAGCTTCATGGTGGGTCTCATTTTGCATGGATCCGATCTCCCACTGATGTGACATGCAGGCAGTTGAGATGGGGCTGCCTGCTAAGTTAGCATGTGGCTGGCTGTTGGTGATCAGTTCTCTTTTGTGGAGTTTGTACCTTTTTATGCACATTGATTTTGACTTGGGGGACCTGTTCTTCAGTCAATTTCAGGCCTCTGATCTATTCTATTGTTTAGGAAATGAAGACCATATATTGAATGGTTGAATTTCTTTTTTCTCTCGCTTTTTGTTGGACCATTCTCTCCTTTCCTCCAGTTCAATCTTTACAACCTGCCAATGGCTCTTCTATGAGCATTTGAACTGTTATCTTTATTTGAAAAATGTTTATGAACATAGGGGCATGTTCACTATCTTTTTTTTTTTTTCCATGTCATAGGATTTTGATGTTCGAGAGTTTGCTATATCAGTTGCTGGCAGATCGTCTGAAAAGAATCCAGCATATGTTCTGCCTGCACTTCGTCGCCATCTCATACAATTGTTGATGCATCTTGAGCAAAGGTAATCTGAAAGATATCTACTTGCCAATAATATTATTGATTTATGGGGAAATGGATGCCCTTTTATTTGTTTCACATCATTATCTTTGAAATATTCAGATCACAACTTTTCTCTTCCATACATTGCTCCGATACACAAGGTCAACTCAATGATTTGGTCCTTAGTACAAGCTAAATGTATGCCATCTCATCTAGTGAGGTTGTCACATTTCAGGCACTTGTGGTGAAGCTAAGGGAAGGCACCGGGCCAAATGCTAATACTGGTGTTGTCACTGGAGTTCTTGCAACTGTTGGGGAGCTTGCTAGGGTGGTGGGTTTACTTCCCTATTTTTTGGGTTATATTTTGAATCACGCAGTGTGCTATGGTACAAGTTCCAATTTCATCAAGTCTGATACTTTAAATTAGCTTGCCTTTTATGTGGGTGGTATGAAAAGGAATGATGAAAAGGTTCTATTTTGATGCTAAATTATCGAAGCATTGCTCTAGGAGTTTTTGCTTGTTTACTTTAATTTGTAACAAGTAGTGATCATGTTGTCATTTTGGTATCTACCTCCTTTCATAGAGGCTAGCATGCTTGCTGCATTACACTTTGGGGACCACATGATGTGAGGATAATCACTTACGAGTCATGTTTCCACGTGAATGTTTTTTCTCTATTAGCAATGGTGTGATCTTAATTCGTTTGTTGTGGTCCTTGTTATAGGGAAGTTTTGGAATGAAGCAATATCTTGGTGAACTAATGCCAGTAATTGTTGAAGCCCTCTTGGATGGAACTACTGTTATAAAGCGTGAAGTGGCTGTCGCAACTCTTGGTCAAGTTGTACAGAGCGCTGGGTATGCTGTCCTCTGATTTGCTGTTCTCAATTTAATATTACATCACCTGACATTGCATGGTCATTGACCAGTCTTAGCTATGATTGGTAATAGCTTGCCCCAAATGGCATGCTTTCTAAGAGTCTCGATAACCAGTTCTCAGGACACATCTTGTTTCTTCTTTCAGTCGCCAATACAATTCCAAATTTTTCTTAAGTTCCATTTGATTGACATTAAATAAATAAAATGATATGCTTTCGCTAAGAGGAACAAAAGAAAAGATTTTCAATTCCCAAAAAGTGATCTCTAAGGGGCTTCTACCTTTGTGAATTTTATTTTTCCTTGCAAGTATTGGTCCAAACTGGTCCTCTCTAATTTCTTTTAATGAGAACTCCCCATGATTGTGTCTACAAAAGGCGAGCCCAGGTTAACTCTCTACTGTTCTGCTTCTTGATCCGTGAGCATTTATATTAACTAAACTGGGGATGCATTTTGAGTTTCCCTTTAAATAGGTTTCTATAACTCGTAGCGATAATCCTTAGTTTTGATTAATGTCGGATTGATTTCTTTCGTTTGGTAGTTATGTGATTGCTCCATACAAAGAGTACCCATAACTGCTTGGTTTACTATTGAAATTGTTGAAGGAGCTGGTGGATTGGGTTCAAATAGCTGGTGGATTGCGACAGCCTTTGATTTTACAACTAAAGGGGTTCTCCAAGCTGCAGTGCAAGGGGAATTGTGGTGGATGAAGGACGTGGATGGGAGACCGCCCGGAATGATTGGATTGTGGCCAGAAAAGAGTGTCACATTCATCGACAATCATGATACAGGATCCACACAACAGTTATAGCCATTCCCTTCGGATAAAGTCATGCAAGGATATGCTTATGTTCTCACCCATCCAGGAATCCCTTCCATAGTGAGTTCTAATCATCTATTGTTGTTATGGGTTTTTTTTTTTTTCCCTCCTGCTGTAAGTATCTATAAAATTACGTCCTCTGAGATTTGGATGGTTATAAGCACAATTGAACTGGTATGCTCCACCATACATGGACTAAAAAAAAATTACTTTCCTAGCACATTTGAAGTGTCAGCTATTAGGTCCCTAATTAAACAGTTTGTGAAGAACCATGGTGTGTGCATTGAATAAACTTGAGTGAGATGTGTTCAAGAAGGTCCTGCATACATCTCACTTAACCATTGCCAAGATTCCATTGACCTGATGTTCCAAAAGGTTAAAAGCAGAGTTATTTCTGTTTTTGTTTTTGGGTTTAGTCACTTTCTCAGGTCGTAATAGGGAAGATAGCACGGGGAGTTGTGTTCATTTGACACATGGACAGTCGCACACAAAATGTCTACCCTATTAAGTACCTGACCTGAACCAACTTGTTGTTTTATACCTCTTTAGTATGTTTGTTTATTCCTGGTGAGATTTTTGTCTGTTGATACTAGCACTTGATGGGGACATCACGTGCACACGGGGGAGGCCCCCCCTCCCACGCACGTACGCCAGAAGGAGGGCTCTATCGTCGATCTGGATAGATGACGACGTCCAGGGAGGGCTTCCTACCTAGAAGATGAAATTTTGATTTAAAAGAGTGGGCCCGTTAGTCAAGAAAAGCCCATCATGGGATCTCATGATTGTGGCCCACTAGTCGGATTGATTTCATATTTTAGGTTTTGCTTATTTATGTTATTTAGAACATCGTGAACGCTGTAGATTTCTTTGATTGATTTTTATTTTAGTTTATTTCATCGCCAAGTAATAGGTTATGCACATGACGCGAGTTTTGAGGTATAGGGTTTTCCCTATAAATAGGCACCCCTTGTAGTTCTTTTATTTGATTGAAGATTAATAAAAATTCTACGTTTTCCTACTTTCTAGAATTGTGAAGCCTAATTGGGTGCGAAGCCTTCCCTTTATTGAAGGGTTAAGTACCGTGGTGCGAAGCCACATCTATCCCGATTCACCCCTATCTATCACCATCTCTACTACCCATCTTCTCAGCTCACTCCATCATCTACACTTCGAATCAATCATCTATTGCAGCAATTCTCCTCCCCACAGCAGAATTTCAGAATCTAGCCCTACATGAGGGCTAAAACTTCGACGGAGCACCCGCACAAACCGTACATCGGATCGAGCTGAGATTTGGAGGTTTTGGAGTCCATCCCTGACCGACCAGGGCCAAAGTGGCCTTTTTCTGAATAGTGGGCCCCACACACATGCGGCCGAGATCACACGCATGTGCGTCTGGCCCATTGTTGTTGTCCATGCGTGCGGTACTTCTCTGGTTCGTCTCTCTCCTCTCTTTCACTCCGCTTTCACCCAAAATTCCTAAACCTAACCCTAAATTACTCAAATCTCCAATTTTATGCCCATTTTCTTACCCTAGGGTTCCTTGATTTGAAATTGGTGAATCCCTTGGATTAGGGACTGATTACTATGCATGTGTGGATGATTATTTCTTATCTTTGATTATCGTTTGGTTCATAATTTTTATTGATCTAGCCCTATCATGTGTAGGCCTGAACCCGCATAGATTCCCCTTAATTGAATGTTTGGACTTTCATGTGGGATATGGAATTTGTGTAATTGTTTCTGAACTAACGTGATCTTAAGCCTGAAATCTCCCATATCATATTTAATTTTCATGTCCTGCAGCAGCACTCTTTCTAGCATTCAATCGCTGCATGCTTGTGCCACATGTACAATGTTTGTGTGCATGCATATAGGTTGATATATTCTGCTAGCATCCATAAACTGACTATTGGATTGAATAACATTTTCCCCCACTGAAGATCTGTACCATTTTTGACATATATCACAATGATATTGATGTTTCTGTCTTATTGCAAAGTAGCAATGAAGGTTTCTTTCATTTCTTTTGCTCTCATATGTTTTTGCTCGGATATCCATATGCTTGTACATGTATCAAACAAGTCTATTTTAGACTTCATATGGTAACTTTGCTTTTTGGACATTTAAATGCTGAGAAAGAAACCTCTAGAGTTGTTAAAAGTAAAATTAGGAGCCAGGGACATGCCAGTGGAGCGATCTGAACTGTTGATATGATGGACTCTACTATAAATTATTGCTAATGGCGAGTTCTTCTTCTTTGTAGATGCTTTCAGACAACCGAACAAGCTGTAGTTGTTCATCAGCCAAGCAAAAGTCATATCCAAATCTTGCGTCGTGACTTTGTATTATTTGTGGAACCTAATGTTGTGTAATAGTTTGATTGAGTTTATTTTGAAAACTTTAAATAGACTGTTGTTAACTGTTTTGTTGGTATTGTGGCTTTTATGATTGATTGTTTCATGAGTGAATTGAATGAATGGATTAGTAGTTAAATAAATATTTAAAAAAATTAAATATTTTTAGCCTCAATTTGTAACCGAGGCTTGGATTTAGCCCCGGTTATTGAGAACCAAGGCTGAAATTCCCGTGGCTAAAGCTTTAGCTTCGGTTGTTGTGAACTGAGGTTAAAAATAGATTTAGCTTCGGTTGGAGGCAATTGAGGCTAAAATTTGGATTTAGTCTCAGTTGGAAACAATGGAGGCTAAAATTTTGATTTAGCCTCATTTCGAGAAAACTAAAGCTAAAAAAGTTCTTTTAGCCTCACTTGAAGAACCGAGGCTATAAAAGTCATTTTAGCCCTGGTTGCTAAAACTGAGGCTAAAGCCTTTAGCCACGGGGGTTTCAACCTCGGTTTGGACAACTGAGACAAAACTGAGGCTAAAGGCTTTAGCCATAGTTTTTAACCTTTTTAGCTACAGTTTTGAACCGAGGCTAAAGCCCCCTTTTCTTGTAGTGCCTTCCCAATACCATGCGCCAAACACCCATTGAGGGGAATAGATTTGGATCTAAAACTAATTACTATGGACATGTTTTGTGGAGTTGGTGGTGGGGGTTTAGGTTGAAGGAACAATTAGCAAGAGGTTGGCTAATGTGAAGGGCTAGCCTAGTGCTTCAAAGGATGTAGAGGCATAAACCCATGCAACACAATGGGAGGAGCATAAGGTAATGTTTTAAAAAGCAGGTAGCCAAAGTAGAGTTCAACCCTCTATAGCGTCTAGCGTAAGCTATGGGATACTTCTGCTTTTTAATTAAAGAAAGAAAAAGGGGGAAAATATATCAAACAGTAAATATAAATGTTTAAAAAATGAATTTTACAAAGAACAACCTAACTAACATGCAATTCATTTCAAGTACCTTTTTCAAAAAGGCTTTCAAAAGCCTACCACATTAATAAGTATAATGGTCATTCCCCTGCTTTCCGTTATGCCAGTCATGCGAGTAAACCTATTGATGGCTTGTGTGGGCCCCACCATGATATTTATGTAAAATCTACCCCAACCACCACGTGAGTCACCTCATGTTAGGCCAAGGGCCGAAAAATTGGCTCCATCCGTGATTTAGATGGACCACATGATTGGAAACAGTGTACAGGGCAACCCACACCCTCTAAACTATTTCCATCAATATAGCCCATGTAAATCAGAGATGGGTATGATTTTTGGGACAAATGCCTAAATTTTTTTTTGTGGAATCTAATGATTGGTGTGGATTTTATATAATTATCATGGTGGGCCTTGTAAAAATTAAGAGTGGACGTCACTCTCGCAAGTGTTTCCTTCAACAGAATCACACGTCAGACTGAATTTTTTGTCTCTGGGCCTATCATGAGACTAAATATCTAATGCTCACAGTGGATCTTACGTAAACATCACAGTGGGATGTCAAAATCAAGAACAACCTACCACGCAATTCTCCATTTTTTCTAAATACTCTCCCTCTCTCTGTATCGTTGGGCAGTGTTAGGACTTGATTTTTGGTAGGCCCCACCATAATTTATATGCAAAATCCACTCCAACCATTAGATGTGTAATCCAATTTAGGCCCAAAACCCAAAAAAATTCATGCAAACTTGTGATTCAAGTATTCTACCAAAGAAAATATTAGGGAGAGATGTCCACCCTTGCCTCTTACAGGGCCCACTGTAATGGTTATATGAAATCCACTCCAACTGTTAGATGCCAAACCAAATTTCAAGCTTGGGGCCTAAAACTCAAGCCCATCTATGATTGATGTGAGTAATACCAAGGGAAACAACTTTGAGGGTGATCGTTGCCATGTACACTGTTTCCAATCACGTGGTCCACCTAATTCACATATGGGGGTGATTTTTGGGTCCTTGTCAAAACATGAGGTGATATATGCACCTGGTGGTCAGGGTGGATTTTACATAAACATCATGGTAGAGCCCACCCAAGCAACTGACCCATTTGCAGGTATGTTAACCCAACTGATGTTAAAAACATTAAGGAAGGTAAGGCTGAAAGTTAGGCGGGTTCAACCCGACCGACCCGACATTGGGTTGGGTTCAAGCAGGATGTATCGAGTCCGGTCTTAGGCTTGGGCTATACAAACAACAACCTGATAAAACTTGGGTTGGGCTCAGCTTAAGGTCTTGGGTTGCCCGACCTAATCCGAACCCGATCAATATATAAGTCAGTTACTAATAAATTATAATTGAGTGTGAATCATTTGTGTTGAAGGCATAGGAAATTCCAGTGTTGTCGGGTCTCATCAGTCCACATCAATTCCAATGACTCAAGCTAACAAGATATGCAAGATTTCTCACTCCCAAATAGATTGCGTGCTATACATCACCACTTTTAAAGGAGTAGTTCTCTTATATTTTAGCTTGTTTGTTTATAAAAAATGAAGTTTTTTTTACTATAAATAACTACATATATAATTAATAAAATCATAAATACAAAAAATAAGATGTATTGAAATATAATAGATTAATATAATAATGAAAATATCAGCATATATCCACCCGACCAACCCGATAGAGCCTGCTTGGGTTGGGCTTGGGTTGAGAATTCCCAACCTGATGTTGGGTTGGATTGGGTTAGGGTTGAGGTATAGGAACCTTGGGTTGGGCTAGGGTTGAGCACCAACCCGACCCAACCTAACCCGCCCAACTTTCGGCCCTATAAAAGAAGGTAGTGGAATGATAATAATATTGATTAATGAAGTAGCTTTTAGAACAAAAAAAAGTTATCAGAATGTAAATTCCATGTTAATTAGGTGGATTTTTTTGTGTAAAATTCACTAAAAAAAGAAAAGAAAAAGCAAAGTAACTCAAAAAAGGCCTAACAAATATTTCAAGCAAAAGCATGTTCAAAACAAGTTATTATCATTTATCAAAAGCCAATCCAATTATATTTAAACCATCGTCATGACATGAACACAATACAATACACACTACACAGGACAACTACTAAAAAACCATCACTGTAGAGTGGTGGTCCACATGATGGACTGGTGAGGTTGAATTCCATCACATGCGCACATTGTAGTGGGCCCCACACAATAGAAAACAATGCACAACCACCCAAACACCCATATTGAAGCATGATGTCCCATGTGATGGTTCGATGGGTTGCATGCACGCCATACACACACCACAACAGGCCCCACATACAAAAATAAAATAAAAATAATGCCATGGAATAATCCTATCCTACAACATTGCACAACAACCAGTCTCCTAAAACAAACAAAAAAAAAGAAAAAAAAAAAAAATGAGAAACTGAAAACCGTGGATGATAATCCCAAAAATATAGCATACTCCAGCTCTCGCGTACCAATCCGCTTGCATTTTCCATTTGGGTGTGGACCATTGCTGCTTTTCTCATCTTAACCATCCATTTATAGTATGTAAATCCAAAGTTTATCCATTGAAGATTTCCTGGCATGCCCATTCACCGTGACGAACGGTTTGGATCACGCGAACAAGAACCCCACTTGCACATATGATATGAAAAATCAAGAAAGGATTATACATTCTGTTTTCGTACTCCCGCGGGATTGACAAAAATGATAACTGCACACCTTCATGGTAATCGCTAGCTCGTGGCACATGTGCGATAGATCCGGACCATTCAACAGGTGAGCATACCCATAAATGACATTACACGTAAATCGGACCAGTAAGATTCACAGATGGGACACCCATGTACCAAAAAGAAGATAATCAACGGTCGATATTCATGTATGCGTTCAACCCCTTCTGCGCGGCATCTGAAGGAGGCGCCCTCTTTAAATACTTTCTTCCAACGATTCAACCTCATTATCTAATTCCTTTCTCATTACACTCCCGTTACTCTGCTCTCCAATTCCTCTTCTTCCTCCAAAATTCAAGAAAACCATCCAAACGCTCCGAATCTTTTTCCTTTCTCATGGAAAATCGTGCGTTCTTTCTCCTTCTTCTTCTCCCTCTTCATCTTTTCAACAATCCCATCCCTCTCCCTCTCCCTCTCCCAACAGCTTCCCGCCAGAGGCGAATGGCGCCTCCTGCAGAAGAGCATTGGCATCTCAGCCATGCACATGCAGCTCATCTACACCAACCAAATCGTCATGTTCGATGGCACCGATTTCGGACCATCCAATCTCTATTTCCCTGACGGTCGATGCCGATTGGACTCCAACGATACCGCCCTCAAGATCGATTGCACTGCCCACTCCCTCACATACGACGTTCCATCCAACACCGTTCGTCCTCTCATGGTGACCTAGCCACCATACGCATGAACATCCATGCAGTCCAAATGGCATACTGCCACTGACCATTCTCTTTTAACCATCAAATTAGGTGTCATGATCAACTGACTAGTGCAATTTTCAGGCAATGTTTCATCTAATGTTCGTAGCAATGCTGAGATTATTGTTGGAATATTTGGTTGAATTAAATAGTCTATTAAAATCGAGAACAAAAAAAAAAAAAAAGTTATTGAGAAAAATGACTTATTGAATTGAGTCGAGGCGTGATTGAGTCACTTGGCTTGAAATCGAATTTGCTCCCCTTGGACAGCGTCTCAAGTGCAACAGGTTTTCAGAGCAATCGACCTCCAGGATACAACGACTATGACCCGGTCCCAACGGTGCACTCACTGTATGCGGGCTCGAACCACTTGCGGTTTAATCCGAAAGTGCTGAGTTGACTCAGTGATGAACTCAGTAAAATTCTTAACCCAGAATAGCAGAGAAAGTATTATAAAAGAGAAGAATTTTCATATTTTTGAAACTGGAATGGAATTCCTTATATAGACTCCGAAGTGGTGCATAAGCACCCTTCACAAAGAGTTAGGTCCGTTGGGTTTAAACCCAACAGATGCGACCAACCGGAACGGACACACCTCTTTGGTTTAAAATGAAAAGGCGCAAGTGTAAGTATACTTTTGCAAATAAAGTCCCGCGAGTACCCATACACACACATACCCACGTGAGTACACTCACACTGCACCTGCACCCGCGCCCATGTCCACGCCCAGCCCAACCCGTCCCGTCCCGTCTCATCGCATCGCGTCGCGCAGGCGGACACGGACACGGATTCGGACTCAACTCGGCTCAGCACAACACGACATGACACGGCTCGGCGTGCGCACGTGTGTGGTCAATGACATAGATTAGAGCTATTGGCATAGCCCCTCCCACATGACCAAATTCACATGCCCCCTGAATAGGGCTCAAGCCCAAGGTAAAAAGCCTATCTTATAAATAAGAGAATTTTCTTTGTCAAATCCGATGTAGGACAAAACCCACACCTCAAAAATACCAAAATTTAAATGTGGAGGGAAACCACCGAAAATTTGAAAAATCAAAATTTAATATTATTAAAAAAAATACAATAGCATATATACATATACGTATATGAAGAGATGCTCATTAAAGCTATACACTAGTCAAACCGAGCGGTGTCACCATAGACTTGAACTGACATTAGAATAAGCAAGACAGGTCTACAGGAATCAGGTGACACCATAGTCTTGAACCTGAATCCTTTTAATATAGGTCGCAAGTACATGCCACTCACACAACTCTTCCTCTATAAGTGATTCTGCGGTTCGGTGCGTTTCGGCTATACACCATTACCTGAATTTCATGAGTGCTCTATAGAATTCGCCTAGGTTCTCATAGGAAGTGGCCTCCACCTCTACACCCATATAGGTGAATTCCATTAAGTGTATCCAACAATTGTATACACCACCAAATATATAACTATGGATCCATGAAGAGTTCTAAAGACTCATCCTTTTGCATTGCTGCTTGCACCGTACACCATAGAAGGAGCTTATATAACTCAGTGCAATCGTCTACCTCGTGTCTTGTTGTTTACCCATTGAACCTATCTCATGGGATCTCCACTTGTATTGGTTGGGTTGCTGACACTGGTAGCTCATATATTAGGCTCTGCCCCATTCCCTTCGATGTATCATTGACTAACCTTTTAGATAGTCTTTTGGTCAGAGGATCTGCCAGATTCTTTTCTGACCTCACAAAGTCAATAGATATGACTCCATTACGCAATATGTGTTTCACTATGTTGTGTCTGAGTCTAATATGCCTGCTCTTTCCATTATATATTTTACTCTTTCCTTTCGCTATAGCTGCTTGACAGTCACAATAAATAGACATGGCCGATACAGGCTTTGGCCACAATGGTATATCAACTAAGAGATTTCTAAGCCACTCGGCTTCTGAACCAGCCTTTTTTAAGGCAATAAACTCGGATTCCATAGTCGACCAAGCGATACATATCTACTTGATAGACTTTCAAGAGATTGCTCTTCCACCCAAAGTGAAGACATATCCACTTGTAGATTTTGTCTCATCTAAATTACTAATCCAGTTAGCATCACTATATCCTTCTAATATAGCAGGATAACCATTATAATGTAAACCATAAGCTAGACTGCCTTTTAGGTATCTCAAAATCCTAGACAAGGCATTCCAATGCTCTTTTTCAGGGTTATGTGTATATCTACTAAGTATTCTTACTGCAAAAGTTATGTTTGGTCTAGTGCAGTTTGTTAGATACATGAGGCTACCAATTATTCTGGAATACTCCAATTAAGACACACTATTTTCTGTATTTTTTATGAGAGTTACACTATTAATCATAAGGAGCACTGACAGGTAAAAACTCAAAATGGTTAAACTTTCTCAATATTTTCTCAATATAATGAGATTGTGATAATATAATAACACCATCTTTCCTGGTTACTTCAATACCTAAAATTGCACCAACCTCTCGTAAGTCTTTCATGTCAAACTTAGATGACAAGAATTTCTTAGTTGCATTAACTAATTTAATATTAGTTTCAAAAATAAGCATGTCATCAACATAAAGGTATATAATAACATAATCGTTTTCAGAAATTTTACTATATACACATCTATCTACATCATTTAGATGATAACCATTTTATTTTAAAACACCATCAAATTTTTCATGCCATCGTTTGGGAGTCTGTTTTAAACCATATAGTGATTTAATTAGTATACATGCTTTATTTTCTTTACCTGATATCTTATAACCCTCAGGTTGCTCTATATGTATTTCTTCTTCTAAGTCTCCATTTAGGAAAGCCATCTTAATGTCCATCTGGTATATCACCAGTTTATATATAGAAGCTATCGCTATTAAGACCATGATAGTTGTAATTCTAGTTAAAGGGGAATATGTATCAAAACAATCTATTCATTCTTTTTGTTTAAAGCCTTTCGCTACCAACCTAGCCTTAAACTTATCAATAGTTCCATTTGGTTTTAGTTTCTTCCTAAACACCCATTTACAGCCTATTGGTTTGTTTCCAGGTGGTAGATTTACAAGTTCCCAAGTGTTATTAGATATTATAGATTCTAACTCATCATTTATTGCTTATTTCCAAAAAGTTGTATCTGGAGAGTTAATAGCTTCTACATAGGTTGTAGGATCATCTTCTACTAAGAAGGTGAAAAAACCATCTCCTAGGTTAGTTTCTCTTCTAACCCTAGTATTTTTTCTTGGTTGTATTTCTTCTATTACTTTCTCATAAGCATTTTTATTAGTAGACGCGATATCTGATTCATTGACTTCCTTTATTCCTATAGATTTAGATTTCATAGAGAATACGTTTTCAAAGAATTCTACATCCCTAGCTTCTATAATTGTTTTAGCATCTAGAATATTATTCTTAATTTTTAAAACTAGAAACCTGTATGCTGCACTATTTTGTGTATAACCTATAAATACACAGTCGGTCGTTTTAGGGCCCAACTTTCTTTTCTTAGTTTTAAGCAATCCTACTTTAGCAAGACATCCCCACACTTTAATATATTTATAACTAGGAACATGATTCTTCCAAAGTTCATAAGGTGTTTGTTCAGAAGATTTAGAAGGAATTCTATTTAGGATATAACAAGCAGATAAAATTGCTTCTTCCCACATATTTGAGGGTAAGCCTGAACTGCTTAATATGACATTCATCATCTCTTTTAGAGTTCTATTCTTACGTTCTGCTATTCTATTCTATTCTGGTGTATAAGGAACTGTAGTTTCATAAACTATTTCACTCTTTTTACATAATTCTCTAAATAGAGAAGATTCATATTCACCTCCTCTATCTGTTCTAAGTCTTTTAATTTTTATATTTAACTGATTTTCAACTTCAATTTTATACTTAGAAAAAACATTTAAAGCTTTATCTTGTTTCTTAACAGATAGACTCTAGTGAACCTAGAGTAGTCATCTACAAAAGTTATGTAATATCTTTTTCTACCTCTAGACATATGATTTCTAAAATCACCTAAGTCACTGTGTATCAATTCTAATAGAACAGAGGATCTTTTTATTCGTTTAAAGGGTTTTCTAATGAATTTTGATTCTACACATGTTTCACATTTATCTAATTCCTCATTAGATATATTAGGTAATAAACCTAATCTTTTCATTTTCTTCAAAGATATTACATTCACATGACTTAATCTACTATGCCATAGATAAAAAGGTTCAACGATATAAACAGAACCAGATGTCTTCTTCTTATTATTATTGGATACATTTACAATGAATAAATCATCGTTATAGTACCCCTTATCAACAGAAGTTCTATTCTTAGTCGTTACAAGTTTATCTGAATCAAATATTAATTTGACACCAGCATTATTGAGGAGCGAACCAGAGACCACGTTTCTTCTAATGTCAGACACATGTAGGACATCATTCAACATTAGAGTCTTTCCAGAAGTGAGGTTTAGAAGTACTTTTCCTTTCCCTACAACTGGAGATGTTCTAACATTACTCATGAACACCTGTTCATCATCTCCTGATACTTGGTAGGAGGTAAACATGCTACGATCCTTACACACGTGCCTAATTGCACCAGTGTCTAGTACCCACTCCAAGTTGTCTACAAGAAAGACTTCTGACACCACAGCTACTACCATGTCAGACTCATTACCTGTTTCTGTAAGATTAGCATGTAGCTTATTTTTATTTTTCTTAAGCCAATAGCTTTTAATGTGATGCCCTGGCTTTCCACAGCTGTAGCAATTTTCCTTTTTTCTTAAATTCATTGTTTGCATTCTTCTTTTTGAGCCTGCATTCATTTGCGTAATGTCTAGGTTTGCCACAGTTATGACAATTGCCATTTTTCTTATTATTTGCCCGACTTGATTCCACAAGATTCGCCTTTGAATTTATCTCATTTCCATTTTCTTTTTGGTCCCTGATTCTATTGGCCTCATCTATTCATATATGTATGATAGTGGTTTCCAAAGAAACACCGTTCTTTGTATGTTTCATTCTATTCATATATTCTTTTCAGGAGAGTGGTAGCTTTTCTATTAACGCTCCTGACAGAAACACTTCATCCAACTTAATTCCTTCTATCGATAATTCGTGAACTAGACTTTGAAAATCGTGAATCTAATTTGTGACAGGTTTATCGTCTGTCATTTCATAATGAAGAAAATTAGCAATTGCATGTTTCTTAGCACCTGCATCTTCCAATATGTACTTCTTTTCTAAAGCAGTCCATTTGTATTTAGCAGATTCATAAGAAGCATGCACGTCATATAGTTTGTTGGACAAAGAGTTTAGAATATAGTTTTTACAATTATTTTCATCTGCTACTTCAGTTTGATTTGCTGGATCTATAGTAAATGATTCAGATAGTATGTATGAAACTTTAATGGTGGTCAATGCAAATATCAGTTTCTGTTTCCACCATTTAAAATATTGTCCAGCGAACGGTTCGATTTTGGCTAACTCAACAGAAGCATTTACTGTTACTATAGCCATAGTCTATGTAATTCAACAATTCGATTTCAAGATTGTTGGAATATTTGGTTGAATTAAATAGACTATTAAAATCAAGAACAAAAAATAAATAAAGTTTTTGAGAAAAAAGACTTATTGAATTAAGTGGAGGCGTGACTAAGTCACTCGGTTTGAAATCAAATTTGCTCCCCTTGGACAGCGTCCCAAGTGTAACAGGTTTCCAGAGCAATCGACCTCCAGGATAGAACGACTATGACCCGGTCCCAACGGTGTACTCACTGTGCGCGGGCTCGAACCACTTACAGTTTACATCGAAAGTGCTGAGTTGACTCAGCAATGAACTCAGTAAAATTCTTAAACCAGAATAGCAGAGAGAGTTTTATAAAAGAGAAGGATTTTCGTATTTTTGAAACTAAAATGGAAGTCCTTATATAGACTCCGAAGTGGTGCATAAGCACCCTTTACAAAGGGTTAGGTCCGTTGGGTTTAAACCCAACAGATGCGACCAATCGAAACGGACACACCTCTCTGGTTTAAAACGAAAAGGCGCAAGTGCGAGTACACTTTCGCAAATAAAGTCCCGCAAGTACCCATACACACACACCCACGCGGTACACTCATACGCACCTGCACTCACGCCCAGCCCAGCACGTCCCGTCGCGTCTCGTTGCGGCTCGGCACGGATCGGCGCGCGCGCATGTGTGGTTAATGGCATAGATTAGAGCTATTGACATAGCCCCCCGGGACTAAATTCACATGCCCTCTGAATGAGGCTCAAGCCCAAAGCAAAAAGCCTATCTTATAAACAAGAGAATTTTCTTTGTCAAATCTGACGTAGGACAAAACCCACACCTCAAAAATACCAAAATTTAAAAGTGGAGGGAAACCACCGAAAATTTTAAAAATCAAATTTTAATATTATTTTAAAACAAAATACAACAATTATAGATAATGTCGGCCAATATTGTTTTTATCTGTTCACAAGAACTGTCATTTGGTCCATAAGGTTTGATATCGATTTGATTCTTAACTCCATTGCAAGAATATGCACCAACATGCCTTGTCGAGTGGTACCTATGCTTAAGCATTCAACACCTTTTGAATGTGAATCTTCTGGTTTTGAATCTGACAAAGTAGAAAAACCATTGATAAACGCACAATGAGAGCTAAGAGCAATTATAGGTGCAAATGCTGGATGAAATACTTAACTGGAAGGAGAAAGTGGTAGGATATGCCTAGAAAAGAGGATGAACTGATGACCTTCTACTATATAGAGCTATGATATTCAGATATAGATGTTGAAAGGATGCTGGGGTCCTTGGCATCTCCATTCCTTAGATCCAGGACGACACAAATTTGAATATCGAATTCACAATATGCTATTTATATTTCCTTTTAAGTGTCTTACCTGAAAAAAGTTAACCCATTCTAATATTTAAAAAGCCCCTTAAATAGACTGCATTAACCCTTTTAATGGTCTAGAACATGCATATAGTTAAGGGGAAAAAGGGCAACAATCTGAAAACAGGCCAAAAATTGGATGGCTAGGATCATTGATGTGTGGAGATTATTTAGACCTCCAATCAATTTTTTTTTGAAGGGTTACATCCAATCAATTTTGGCTAATATGGTTCTTGATAGAGTGGAATGGCATAACAGATTCGTGTAGCTATTGCCAATTGGGTGGAATCAGTGTTCTAAATATTGGTATCGCTACAAGTTTCGCTGACTAGGGATATGGAAACAATATCGATATCGCCAATAATATCACTGATAACTGAAAATGCATGGAAACATAGGAAAAATGGTGGAATTTTCTGCGAAACTTCAAGAGATGTTAAAATGTACATATTTGTATATTTAGAAAAAAAAAATTGCAAAAGGAATGCATGCATAACAGGTTTCCATTTAATGGGACCTTAAAAGCATGTGCTTGTGTAAGAAATCAGTCCAACCATCTCCTCCGGCCAATTTAATCATCCAACCTTCCATCCAAACAAATATCGATATTACAAAATATCAACAACATATGATATTTCACCAAGAAATCATCAACAATTGGAAATGAAACAAAAGATTTTGGTCTCAATATCTCGCATGTTGTAATATCGATAATATCGAGATATTATCAATATTATCAATGGCAAATTGAACGCTAAATACAACCATGTGCCCATGAAATAATTTTTTTTCCAAATAAACAAAATTTTGATGATATCAATACGTTAGTGATATTATTGAAATATCATCAATACACTTATGATACAAGCAATACCTAGAATTTAGATAGTCGAAAATATTGGCGATACATTGGCGATATTGATGCATTGGCAATACAAGTACACCAAAATCGTCATTTAGGAACGGTTTTAAACCGTTCCTAAATGCTTCAGGAACGGTTAAATACCATTACTAAATGAGGCGTCGCAAAAAATCAGGAACGGTTCAGAACCATTTTGGGTACTGTTTCAATTTTTAGAAACGGAATTTTAGGAATGGTTTTAAACCGTTCTGGTGCCAACGATCATATTTGAGAAGGGTATTTTTTTCTTATTTCGGAACGATTTTAAACAAAAAAAACCTGTTGTATAAAATAAAAT
The DNA here is from genome assembly GCF_029962835.1 of Magnolia sinica. Lineage (NCBI taxonomy): Eukaryota > Viridiplantae > Streptophyta > Magnoliopsida > Magnoliales > Magnoliaceae > Magnolia > Magnolia sinica. The sequence continues at coordinate 38,115,979 of NC_080576.1, forward strand.
AAAATATATTTAAGCCATATTCATTTAAGAAACAAAAGTAAAAACAACCATGATGTAATTTGAAACATTATTTATTTTGACTTGCAAACCTAACAGTAAAAACTAAAATCTACAATGGAAGACTTCAAAATAAAAAGACAATTCAATGAAAGTCCGTCAAGTAGATGAAGAGCTCCACAATGTGATGGCCTTTTATATACCTAACTAACAAGCAACAAGTAAAAAATAAGAACAAAAACATGTGAATAGATTGAAAGAACAACAATCAACTATCAAAACAGTGTGAAAAAAATTGTGACAATTGAACATACATATGGGGGACTGTTGTTAGTTGACTCACCTGGTTTTTGGATATGCTCAATGCACTCTTGACCTGAGGAGAGCTCGTTTTAGACCAAGCAAGGCAAACTTGTTTACTTGCTAGGTGCGAAAATGTATCTCCTGTGAAATCTATAACAACATAAGAACACCTTGGTAGTTCAACAAGGAAACTCCGGCAATCATCTTAACTGAAACTTGTAATGCATATAGAACTAGCAAAAGGTAGAGATGCTGAAAATTTCTGCTGAAGAATGTTCAAAATCCAGAATGGAATACTCTAGATTCTTATGAGAAATGCATCATGTACATTGTAAAAAGATATTTGGAATGGCATTATTTGGAATGGCATTGCCGGTATAATAGGACTTTCCAGGCTGATTTGGAATGGCATTGCAGGTATAATCAAGAATAGAAATCAGACCAAAGTTCTGAAGTTTTCTAGAATGTATTTCTGAAGAGGAATGGGTTAGAAGCATTGCCTTCAGCTTCATCTTCCCATCATTAGCCATAAACCTGCAGATTACATTAAAATATTAGTTGTCAATGCACACATATCTCCCATAATCCAAAAAGAACCCGGCTAACAAACTGAGAGCCCCTTGGGTGGAACTTTCATAAGATCCACCCCATTAAAATATTAGTTGTCAATGCACATGTATCTCCCACAAACCTGCAGATTACATTAAAACCATTCTTCTGGTGTTCCTTGTCAAGATGAAAGAACTACCTAAAAAGTGCAATATTCCAAAAACTAGGTAGGCCACACCATAGGAAACAAAAGAATATTGATGACTTGGAAAGAAGAGAAGGAACACTGTGGGGCTCCATAATGAGTTCCCCAGTTATTAAACTTTCAAATCCCAAAAGTGGCATATGCATGAAGTTGGAAATCATCATTAGCATGGTTTCTATAATTTAAAGGACAACAAAAAGAAACAAAAATTATAATTAGTATCATATCTATAATTTGGGCAAAAATTATGTTGATGAACCTGCAAAGAAGTGTCACGAGAAAACAAAAATTGAACATAAGGAGCAATAATAGTTCTTAAAGAAAAATAAATTTGATTTAAATAGCCATTCATTTCTTCAACAAGCTGGCTGGTGGATGTAATGGAACTAGGTTCAACAAGTTGGCTGGTGGATGTAATGGAACTACCCTTCACCATTTCCTGAAAATAGGAGTAAAGCAAGCAAAGAATTCTAGTTAATGTAATGGAACTAGCTTCACAACTATTGATTGCTCCAACCATTAACAAAAGGCATATACTGCACCTAAGCATCATGTTTATCAAAATATCCCAAATATCACAAATCATATAAGATTCCAAACAATTTAGAATTGATCAATCACTGTGAAATGCCAAGTTATTTACCCAAGGCATGTTTTATTCCATAGCACTATAATGCAGATGCATAAGAGATTAGGTTATTTGGCAAGTAATGCAAATACATAAGAGATTAGGTTATCTAACAAGGCATGTTTTGTTCCACAACACTCTAATGCAAATGCTACCTTGATGACTGGTGGAGAATTTGAAAGCAATGAAAACCAATAGAAAAAGGTTAGCATTTCCAAGAAATGAGCTTTTCTCGAGATATAACCATGAGAACATTGTATTAAGTTACTATTGTAAAACACAGTTTGTGAAGCAAAGCCCTCTCAAAAGGAAATTGAGGTTTTCAGTTTTAAAAAGAGATAAATACATGTTGGTTTTTGGTTGACATGGACGAATGGAAAATCAAGTATACTCATGATGAAAGGATTGAATTCATCGTCTGGAACTCAGTTCTGGAAACTGTTGCAAATTTCATTCATTGAAATGTCCTGTTCACAGCCATTTACTTTCCTTGTCGTTCAGTTAAATACCTATGCCAATAAAATCTATCTAGTTCTACCATGCATCACAATATTATGCGAATCCACCGCATCCAACTTATGTGAATCAGTTGGATCATGCCACAGTCAGAAGAAAACAGATTTGATAAACACGTGACTGTTAATGAAGGGAAAGTACCATAACTCAAGTCAGCAAGTCCTACTAGTTATATAATTGGATCAGAGCATCTCCCATGAATTGAGATGCCATACAATAATAAAGGCTTGGACATGACAATATGCAGTTCTAAGACATAGGAGGAATATTCTTGCAAATAAAAAGGGTCTAAGTTTGATTGACTTGTAATGAACAAATTCACTTGATCAAGTCAATTCAAATTGAGTCAGTCAATACTTACAGCAAGCTAGCTTGGGTTTCTCTAAAGCTAAAGAACCTAGTCAAAAGTACTTTGACATTTTGATCAATAGCTCAAAAATTCAAAAGAGTACTCAAAGACTAGATTAGATAGCAGGGTAAAACAACAATCTATAGCCATTTGAAAACCAGCCAATCTTAAAAGTAAAAGGGAATAGTACAAACATTATTTAAAAAAGAAAAAGAAAAAGAAAGGGAACTTGTTCACCTGCACCATGGGTTGTTGGTCCAATTCTATTGACCATTCATTTTTTTTACATACACAGTCCACCTATTATAAAATTAAAAAAGAAGAGAGATTTTGAAAAATAAAAAATAAAAAAAATTCAAATTCCAGCCTCCATGTTGTATTGGATGTATTTAACTGATACCGGCGATGTACCCAATGCATGCCCCTGTTTTTTTATTTTTTTGGATGGACTCATATGGACCTGACTGAAAGGGCACTCCTCCAAATGCCTCAAACAATGGGGCAGTTGTACAGTTTGTCCTGCAACCATTGATACCACCATATGCCAACTACAAATAGCAGAGTTTGTATGAGAGACTGAGTGCGAAGGGATTAGCCCCCATATAGATGATAATGCTACACAAACTCAATGCGAATGGGGATCCAAGATACAGAGAATTCATTACAACCATCCAACAGCTCTAAGTTTGAACATTCAGTTGCAGAGTGTTTAAGCTTTGGTTTACAGAATGAATTTGGTAAACTTATCTTAATATGCAAGGAACTTGGCAGCATCAATACCCGTCTTCAGAACATTTGTATTCCCAAAAGTCCACTCGGCAGCTACGATGCACTGACTAGCATATTTGGGCCATGTGCCATCCATGACAATGCCGAGCGATGAACAGTACATGCATGCCAAGTGTATGGAAATGCAATGCACGATAACTTAGATAAACAGGTCCAAAATTGGATCATTTTCCATGCAAAGTAGCTAATTGCTCCAGTACCTTATCACATCATCTTCCACTAATTATTGCCATTGGGAAATAGTTTGCAACATCCCACACGACTTCACACATCTGTCAACAAGTTGCAACAAATTATGATGTGAAGAAAGCCTTTTAGCCCAACTTCAGCATAGAAAACTATCAAATGCAGGCTTTCTGAAAATGGCAGTCACAAATGTGTTAAAAGAAGAACAATAGAAAAATATAGTTTGAGCATCCAAGTGTGGAATTCTCTAGACAAAAAGGTGGAAATGGTCTAAAAACTCATATGAATGGAATACCTTCTCATTTCTAGAACTACAGTGCATTTATGTCAGGTGACTGAACATTTGTAGAAGGAAGCCTTCTGCATGATACAAATAAAATAAACACAATTAAATCCTTATAGCATGTTTGTATACATATAACATATCTATATAACTTAAACAAATCACAAAAAATAAAAAAATAAAAAAAAATGAGATGATGATGCATGTCAGAGGATACATATTTCAACAAAAAATAAAATAAAATGGAAAACACATTTACTAGGTTGAACTTCAATAAAAATCTCATATGAAATTGTAAACCTAAATATGCATGTTTTAAGTACACCTTAGAATCAGGCACCTTCACATAATCTACAGAAACAAGAAGAATATTTTCCGGCTTCAGATCTGTGTGAATAAGTCGCAAGTCATGCATAACTGTGAGAAGTAAAGAATACAAATAACATAAGAAATTATCTGACCATGGCCTGGAACATTTTAACATAGTACTCCCTACTGCTATACTCGTCCACAAAAAGCAAATTGTTGCGGAACTCCAAGTAACTAACTACTAAGAGAGAAGCATGTGGAAACGATAGAATACGAAAAGCAATAAACCATTCATACAGTCGACAAAGTAATCATAGAAGACTGAAACTAACCCAAAAAAGAAGAAGAAGAAGAAGAGGATAGAATGATTCCTCTACAATTGACACTAGATAAACCCGTTTCACATTCCAATGATGCCTGCCAATTTCTCCCAAAAAAAAAAAAAAAACACAACTCAATGCAACTCATATCAAGCAAAACATCAAAATCCCAACAACATAATCAAATAAAGGAGGAAAAAAATACCACAACACATACTAGAAATTCATTAAAAAAAAAAAGGAAAAAGAAGAAGAAGAAGAAGCCATCACCATCATAGGCTAGGCCAATTGAACCAAACAACTCTTTTGCTACATTCTGTTTCTTTACAGGCATTGACTCTATATTAAGCACATCCATCTGTTTTAAGAGGTAATCAGAGAGTTGCTCAGCCCCTGCTAATTGTGAATTCATTGTGTTATATAGATTATGCAAAGACTGAATTTGTCAATATATAAAGTTTGAAAATGTCAATATCATAGCCCCTTGTCCAACAATGCAACTTGCAACATACAAAAGAAAAAAGAAAAAAGAAAAAAAAAAAAGACCACCTAATTGCATAAAAATATGAAAATTGCAGGCAATGTTGACAGATGGTGATTGAGAAGCTTTTAACCAATCAGTTATTTGATTACTTTAAACATGAGGAATTTGTATTCACAAAAATATTGTTGCTTTATGATTTTCTAAGTTGTGAATCAAATCTTTCTTAGTATAAGACTTCTTTAATACAATGGAATATTAGAGAAGTGAAAAGAAGAATGAAGAAAATGTAAACTTCTCTGTCCTTCTACATATGCCACTTCAGTGTCCTTCCTGCTTCTGTTTTTCCTTCTCAAATAACACAAAACAGACAGAAACATAGAGCATAAATCAGAGAAATGAAGGGAAGAAAACATAAGGAAAAAAAAAACTTTCAGAATGAATTTTAAGTTTTACTTGCACTCAAATGCCCTGTCATCTAATTAGTGGCACACATGAATCTATTAGTGATGGAGAGTAATGTCTGGTGGGCGGAGCCATTTGTAGAACTCTTGCCAATCTAATTAGTGGCACACACGAAATCGTAGCTTAACATTTATTTTGACTGCACAAAATGGGAGAGCTAATCACTCAAAGTAGATCCATGTGGTAGTAGGAATCTGCTTGTCGTGGATAAAACACATACATCATGATGGGCCCCATAGCTTTTCCAATAGTGCACAGTACTGACATTGGTGTTGTGTGCCACACTACGCAATCCGAGTCCAAGGAGCACATGCAAAAGAAACATTCAGTTCATACGCAGAACAAGTCCACAATTAAATCATATATCATGAGCTTACATTTATTTTGACCACGCAAAATGGGGGAGCTGATAGCTCAAAGTAGATCCATGTAGTATTAGGAATCTACTTGTCATGGTAAGCTGATTAATGAGAGAAATAGATGGCGGAAAACAGACCTTTTTTCGAATGGAAAAACTCTTTGTTTTTAGCTCCCTTTTGTAAATAATGATGAATTCTGTGCATAGAATCAATCAGATCCTCTAGAAAAACCCAAAAGACCTCCTAATATACTCAATAAATGGCATAAAGATAATGGCAGATGGTCTGATTTTTGCAATAGGATTCCTTCAGAACACATCACAATCTACTTCAAACGATGTATCACAAGCGGATTGTTGCAAACAACATATGGGATATCACAAGACAACAACAGATGGTGTCCAGCTGATTCTTCAAACACAAGATAAAACCAGTTCCTATAAATCACAAGTTGATTTTCCAAACCAAATATCACAGGATGACAGCAGATGGTGTATATAGAAACACAAAGTAATTAAAAATAAATAAAAACAATGACTAACAGCAATGCTCAACAAGAGAGAGACCTAATTTCAGAAAATATCACTTACTAATTTTCCACAACTATCAAAAACATTTGCAGTCATCTAACCATACAACCATATGGGCCGACTCAAGGGTAGAGAAAAAAATGGAACTCAAATGCGATCCACACAAAACATTCCTTGTTGAGACATTTCATCCAACAGTTAGCATACATGACATATAGGAGATTTTATACAATGGATTTTTCAGTTTTTACAAGTGAGGCCATTGTTCAGTGACCTAAATTCTGATATTATATATGATCCATACACTAAAAATCTGAAAAAAGGGGCCCAACTTGTATAAAATGAAAAGAAAAAAAATTAATAATAACTGGTAATTTACTAACAAATTGGAGATTGGTAAGGAACATAATCATTTATGTTTTTCATGTGAAAGTATACTCAGATGACTGAATGACTGAATATCTCACTTTGTTGGAGTGTGACACAAAGCACCCTATAGACGAGTGAGACAGAACCTTCAACTGAGAACACCACGGCACCACCATAGCTTCTTTCCTCTCCTCCGCCACACTCACTTTCTCCCAGAACTCATTCTCGTCATCTGTTCTGGACCCGTTTTCGGTGGGCCTATTACACAGAGAGGGAGGGAGAGTGAGAGGGAGATCGAGAAAGAGGGTTGAGATCGGGAGAGGGAGATCGAACGAGAAGGAGGGAGGGTGAGAGGGAGATTGATAAAGAGGGTTTGAGATCGGAAGATCAAAAGTGAGGAGAATGAGAGACGGAGACGGTGATGGAGATGCGAAACGAGGAATTCAGGGCTTTCGGATTAAGAAAAGGGTTAAAACCCATCGGTAGTCTACGGCAGATATAGAGTAACGTGCCTCTTGGGCCTTGTGGGGTTCATTTCGAGGTTTTTAATGGAATCCGTTCCGTCCATCTATTTCAAAATAAAACAATAAAACAAAATACCAATAAATAAGAAGATCCAACACTCAATTGGGACACACCAACAAAACAATGGAAAGAACCATGTATAACATAATGAATCCAGTATGGTTCGTTACTGTTTGAAATCAGAAACCAAAATGTAAACCGTGCCAGTTCGACAATTTTGGTGTAGTGAAGTGACACGTAGAATTTACATAGTTGAAAATATTGACGATTACATTAGCGATATTGATATATTGGTGATACTTAGTGATGCATTACTAATACCTAGAATTTTTGATACTACCAACGTTATCGGTATCGCTACCAGTGTTATCGATATCGCTAAGCCAGAGATAAAGATAATATTGGAGATATTTCGATAATATCGAAGATAATTCAAACACTGGTTCGAAAAAAGGCTTAGATGATGATGATGATGATTCCAATCAATATTGGGTCACAACCTTTCCAGATTCTAAATCTTTGAACCATGATTTCCCTTGTCAAATTTGGCATGTTTAAACAATACACATCTTGAATTATGCATAAGGGCCTTATAATCGTCATTTTTTAAAACCTAGTTGAACATACTACACTGATTTAGCTCCTTGTGAAAGATTTCAGATGCGGCCTCTAAGTCTTCTCTTTATATAGTGGACTCTTATCCATTGCCTTAATGGATTTTGTATGGTTTCTTCTTGTTTCTTTAATAAAAACGATTGACAGATTTAAAAAATAAAAACAAAATTAGCCTCTAAAAGAACATTATTGTATTTGAAATATCAAGCAATGTCAATGCCCACATTTTCTCCTACCTTCCTGATAATTTTCAAAGATTTTGGGCCCAAAATCCAAAAATAGAAATTGGCCAATATGGGTTTGTAATTTGTATCGTCTGATATGGTTTGATGTGCCCCATGCCTTGTCGGTTTTGTGGCCAGCAGATACACCTCCCGATATCAATATTCTTAAACCTCAGACTCAGGTCATCGTGCAAAGTCTCCTAGTATGAACTGAGAGCTTTGCACAACCTGCAAGAAATGCCGCAGTGTAAAAGCCCAATCCAAGGATGATTGATGTCTTATTGATAAATATCAACTCTTAGATGGCAAACTCTGCTTGACCTGATATGTTGATGCCAGTTCCATTAGTCCCTTGCAGGAGTATGGTTGAGGCAATTGAGCGCCATGACGTTAGTTATGGCCTCAAGGTGTACCAAGTTGCAAGCTTCACAAATGTTTAAAGAAGAAAAAATAAAATAGTAAGAATGAAAAGAGCTCAATGTAAATTGTAAATAATGAAGTATTGCATGTAGGAGGCATGCAAGGAGACTTAGCCTGCACCATGTATGAAATATAATTGATTGATTTGTGTTACCAACAGTTGCATCTGTATTATGAAATTACATATTAAGTAAACTGAGTGCTCCTGTAGCACAAAATATTACAATGCAATTCTACTCTTGCTCCAGTGGTAGACTCTTAGGAGTTTCAACACCTGGTCAAGGGTTCTGAGTACCCATAGGTGGTGAAATCCCACTAAAGCGTGAGTGTGTGGTGGTGTGTGTGCGTGTGTTAAAAAAAAAAAAAGAAAAAAAAAAAGAAAAAAAGAAAAATAGGACCCAGATGGACAACCTACTTAATTGATCCGGACAGTTCATTCAGTCTGTCCCACACTTCATGGGCTGCCATGCAAATAGCACGCCAATCAAATGACCATATTCATCCAAACGTTGGTCTTCTTGGCCTTATTTATTATTATTATTATTTTTATATATAGATTTTCATTTTCTAGGCCACGATTGGATGGTTAGGTGCTTCCAGATGGATGCTTTGGATCAATGATCGCTCCAATTTTCTATTAACTTAAGCATCCATTTTATTGCCCATCGATTGTATGGTTAGAATAATTTGATTGTTGTGGTATTTGCTAGTGTTTTTAGTATCTTGCGATTTTAATTACCAATATATTCCTCGATATATCCGTTATCTCGGCTGGGTGATACAAAACCAAGTTTTAATACCCATTTTTCATTGTATTGTGCAATATATTGCTAGATATTGCGATATTGTGCAATATATACATACTCCCCCTTTATAAATTCTTAATGTATTGTGTAATATATCGATACCAAGTGCAATATCGAAAGGGATAAAAGGAAACTGGCGCTGTTTTGTCTGTAAAATCCTAAAAACTCACAAAAATCTTTATTTTATTTTATTTTATTATTATTATTATTTTTACAAAAATAAAATAAAATCTTCCTAGTACATTGTAGGGTGGTTTCAACCAATCCACTCTAGTTTGTTGGAATTTTTATTTTTTTTTTGAAAAATTTCCAAAATGTGAACAGAAGCTTCTTAGGGCTGGATTCTAAAAGGTGCATATTTATTAGTTTTGATTTTGATTTTTTTTTTCATTTTTATATATTATAAATAGTTTCAAATGGTAAGAAATCTTTGATTCTTCATATTTCACATGAAAAATTGTGGATTCAGAGCTTTGATTTTGAGATTTTGGGAAGATGGGCAAAGTTGCCGAAAATTGGAGAAAAATTAAAAAATTTCCAAATTGGTTGCAATCTTAATGTCCACACACAAATCAAAGATGTATATAACCTAATCTACATATTCTTGCCAATTTGGAGATTTTTATGTAAAAAAATAATTTTTAATTAAAAATATTTAATATTGTTATATATATATTCGAAATCCATTGGTATATTTCTAGGGTTTTGCTTCTTTTGCTTTTGAACATGTAATGCTTGTGTTTCCATACATGTCTTCTTACATTTATAATATTTATGAATTGACTTTGAATATAGTTGCATCAGTTCAATTAGATAGCGCATAGATTATGATCCTATACAAAGGAAATCTATTATGTGCACTTATTTTTTGTATTTTTTCCTAAGTGTGTATTGGTGTCTTTTTTAACAATCTTTGAAGTTTTATTGAAAAATTCAACTAATTTCCCAATGTTTACCCATGTTTCCCAACAACATCGATAAATTATGTGATACAACCGATATGTGACATGCGATAACCGATGTATATCTGTATCCCAAGGGTGTGTTACATTGCACGATAACGATACGGAAAGCATTGGTATTTGCTCAATGAATTTGGAAGTGCGGTCCAAACAAGTCATTGACTGGTCTTAGTTTGCCCAATGCAGCTCACATCACCATAACTTGCAAATATGGTGGGGTTGAAATAAACATGAAACTACACAGACACGCTCTCATCATGGGTGCCACCACCAACATAGATCACCCACAACCAATGTTACCCATTGCCACCCATACATGGGAAAGAGGGAAAAAAAGTAAAACAAATCATCATCACCATAATCACTAGTATTGTCTAGTTGTCCCAGCTACTTGGGCATCTCATGATTGCTTGGAAAAGGTCAATAAACAGCTACCTACTTGACATAAGCCCACCTTTACTTGAGTCGAGAACTAGTTGACACATCACACCGACAAATAAAAGTGAGTCCAACTTGCCAAAATATATAAGTTTTACTTATATAAAGCTTATGCTTGGAGGCTGAGGGTGCCATTTGAGGCACCTTGGGAACAACATCAAGTCTCTCTCTCTCTCTCTCTCTCTCTCTCTCTCTCTCTCTCTCTCTCTCTCTCTATATGTATGTATGTATGAAAAGAAAACCCAAAAGGAAGAAGAACGAAACATAAAATAGATGCCCCTAACAAGGGAAAACCAAATACCATCAGAGTAGCATCCAAACTCCAACATAATGAGCTAGGGCCCAAACTAGACATATCTCCAGAGCTTGACAAAAAGAACATCCAATGCTTGTTCACACCCCAAGTATAGGGTTGTGATGTAGTAATAATCTCGGTAAGACCGAGGTCGAATCCACAGGGACTGAACCTTGTACGTAATCTGAAAGTAACTCGAACTAGAATTTAGGCGAAGATGTAATCTAAATCAGGTGAAGATGAGAGAATAATGGTGAATGGTTAAACTAAAACTTGTAAAATTCAAAGGTAGGAACTAGGGTGCCAAGAATTCACTTGTAGTAATCAGGGATATCTATGCTTGATTCAAGAACACAACTGAACTTAGAGTCCTATCTTCATCCAGTTGGAAGATATAACCTTAAAATCCAAATCTGAACTTCCCTTGATATAGTTTTCAATAGAAGATATGTATGAGAATTAGAATTGATTCCATCACAAAACCATGCCCATGAGACAAAACAAACAACAGAATTTAGCCAATCCACATCCAATCCAAGGGAGTTATGAATGTTAGGAAGGGTTCCATCATCCAACCATACAATGCTAAGAACATGCTCAAAGCTACCACAAATCCATTGTAATTTAAGTCACAACAAACCATTAAAAACTGAAAGCATTCCTTAATATCAAACTATAATCAAAAGAAAGTTCAACTAAAGTATGAATCAAAGCATAGAAAACCATCCATCACGCTACAAGCTTCACCTCTTAGCCCTAGCTAAGAGGTTTAGCTAATCACGGACATGATTAAACCAAATCTCTTAAAAGAATATAAAATAAACAAACAAGAAATAAAGAAAAGAAGGAAAAAAATACTCTTTGAAGCCGGCCCACGCTCCACGAACTGCCTCCACGGCTGCCCACGTCCCAAATTCTCTCTCTCTTGCTCGTTCACAGCTCCAAGGATAGTCTTCACACATCCTTCTCTCTCTCTCTCTCTCTCTCTCTCTCTCTCTCTCTCTCTCTCTCTTTTATAGACTGGAGGAGGTCGGTTTGGAGCCGGCCGAACCAACTCTGTTTATGCATGTTGTGCAGCGAAGGTGTGGAAAGAGCCATGTTTGGAACGAGTCTTGGCGAAGGGAGTATCCACACCGTCCATTCTGACTTCATGGGAAGGGTCGTGACCCCCTTTTGGAGATTATAGGCGGTCTAGATTGCTGATCCGATCACTGCCAAGATCGCATAATAGCCCACTGAAGTCGATTTTCACGGCCGCAGGGACTTGCGCAATTTCTTACGTTGTGCTAATGGTGGGGCCCACAATTGATGTCTTCAGGGAAATCCACTCTATTCACTGAATGCACGTCAAAAAACCAATTGGAAATGGCTGGTTTCAGATTGGATTCGGTGTGGCCCACAGAATCTTTTACTCTACTGTCCGTCCTGTGTTTGACGGTGGAAATCGTGTGTGCTTGTGCATGGGAGGATAAAGTCTCCATGGGTACGGTCGGCCCCGCCTCTTGGACGCATTGGATGGTTCCAATCATCGAACCGGTCCGTGATGGTGGCCCATTACACGTCCCATCGGGGCCTAGTGCGAACGCTGGCCTCCCTCTCTCTCTGCTTTCTAATTTCGTTGGGTCAAACATAGTTTGACCTGACTCCTCGCTCGGTGCATGGCTCGTGGTAAAACGCGCACAGTAGTTTTGAAGCTTCAAAATGATTATGACTATTAAGTCAAAGGTGAACACGCATTTACTAATAGGCTTTTCAGCCAGCAAGCAACGGCCGCGCATACATTTTTCAGCTGGGTCCTAGTCTTTATCTAAAGTAGTGACGACGCGCATCAGATTTGAAGCTGCTTGCTTTCTCGCTTCCGAGAGGCGAAGGGAGCCTGACTTACGGCTGTTGAGCACAACTCGATCCGTGCGCGCCATAAACTCCACAACGCCCCATTTAGAATAACGTGTGGGCCATGACAGCGCTAGAGGGACCATGCCGTCAATTTCCCTCCCCCTCATGGCAATGGACATCTCGAAGCACTTCTGTCCCTCTCTTGGATCCCTCTGCTCACCTACACACAAAAACCTCTATATATTCAATCAGCGTCGAACACCCCGACTAGCAAGTTTGTCCTGCACCATCTGGAATGGATTGAGAAAAGTATGGTGGCCTCTTATATGCCTCGATAACCTCTCTGCGGGTCAACACCTCCGAAAGAAACGGAGGACTTCATTCAGTGACTCCGCGATCGCCCTCTGAACGATCAGAATAAGGTAAAGCTTAAAGAAAACTTTTGTACTCTATTAATTTCTCAGTCCCTCTAGTCAGGTGGGCGCCGGCCGGTCTTTCGGCCAGATCCCCCTAAAAACCGTACGTGCGGGTCTCCCCGCATGCGGCTCACGCCATTCAAGGTGGCCCAGCTTAGCATTCATTTGTTAATCCTGTAGTGAAATTGAGACTGCTCGACCTCGGAAGCTAATTCGCGTGTAGGCAGCGCTGTCTGTCGTACCGTTGAGATCTATATATTCATTGATCCATTGGCTCGCTCCCTCTTTTTCCAAGAATTCATGAGCCGCTCGGAAAAAGCCTTCCATTTCCGTCAAATGACCCGGCCTCCCCTGGCTCTTCCACCATTTGGGCTCCCTTTCCTCCCTATGCTATGCTCCCCCCCGGCGCAGGCCTACCACGCTTCGCGCCTGTGGCATTTTCGCCAGACAGTCTTTGCCAGTAGTGCCATCCTCCCCGCTGGCTGTATGGGTGGGTTGTCCCTCGCTGTTGTGTTATGTTAGGCTATGGATTACATGAACAAGTGTAGTTGAATGGGACAGTAGGCGGGTTACACGTTCCGCTTTGCCGAGATGTGAGGTGCAGGTGGTGATGATCACCCCGGGGTATGCGCGGGAGCCCTTGATGAGCATTCATTAGGTAGGGTCGAAGAAACGTCGATATCGCTTTCGACGAGGCAATAATATCTGATAGTCACGTTCGAACCGTAGCATGTCGGTACCAAGAAACTACCGGGGTGGGGACTAAGGAAGTACAGAGTTTTTGAGAGGGTCGGGCGAGATATTGCAAATGCATTACAAGATGGTGAGTGGGCGATTCGCTCAAGGAAGCTCCCAACCTTTTCCTTTTAAGGCTCTGAGAGGAAATCAACAAAGAGATTCTGCCGGTCGCTTGATCATGAAACCGAGGTAGGGACACCGGTTACCGAACAAGAAAGCGTCATTTAGGCCGGCTAATCTCCACTCCTGGCATCGGGCGGGTGGAAGCGGCGGGAGCACCCTGAAGAAAGCGGCTTTTTGGATGAAATGAAACTCGTTGTCGCCCGGCGGATACTCGTACCGGATCGAATGGTGGAATCAGCCACACCGACCATTCAAGGCGGACCCTAAGCCCTTAAATAAAAAAGGGCGAGGAAAGAGAACGCAAGAATCTTCTTTTGTTGTTCCTTAAATAAAAAAGGGGGAGGAAGCGTCAAGCGGATATCTTCCGACTCAACTACGACGGAGAGATAGGAATCGACTCAGTTTCAATAGTCGTTTGTTTGTGCGCCCGCCAATCCATGAATGAATTCCTCCGCGATAGACTCAACTACTCGACTCAATCACGAATGATCGGTTGCCCCACCACTTCTGGCTGCAGAGACGGGGAGTTGACATACGATTAATCAAGTATATAGAGGTAAGGTGTTCACTCCCCAAGTATAGGGTTGTGATGTAGTAATAAACTCGGTAAGACCGAGGTCGAATCCACAGGGACTGAAACTTGTACGTTTCCTGGAACTAGGTAGAAATAGAACTAGTCTAAGATGTAGTCTAAATCAAATATAAATTGATGAATAATGGTGAGAGATTAATGTAAAACTTTAAGGAATTCAACGGAAGGAAACTAGGGATTCAGAGGATCCACTTGTAGAGATCAGGGAGATCTTATGCCTGCATCAAGGATTATGGAATTCAAACTGAACTTACTTAATCTGGTTCTCAAGAAATGAAAGGTATATGAATTAGAATGGATTCCATCATCTAACCATGCCCAGGAGACAAAGCAAACAACAGGATTAAACTAATTACCAACCAATCAACAATGTATGAAGTTCAGGAAGGGTACTGCCATCCTACCATGCCCATGGAACAATGATGAACAACAGGGCTTCCTGACTTCATAAACATAAAAAGGGGAAAGAAATATTCAAAGCCATTGCAAACCCATTGTAATTTTAGTCACAACAGACCATTAAAGACTAAGAAAAATATTCCTTGAATAATTAACTAAATCAAATTCAGTTTATGAAATTTAAAGGCACAACGTAGACTCTCCCATCTCACTACAGGCTTCACCTCTTAGCCCTAGCTAAGAGGTTTAGCCTAGCATGATCATGCTAGAACCACAAAACAATCAAATGAATAAAAGGAAAAGAAAACAAGAAACATAAAAACCGGATCTCACCATCACGTTCCAGCTCTTCTCTGTTTCTCTTTCTCTCTCCCTGACGTGCAGCAGCAGCCAAGCCACGTCCAGCCCTCCCTGTCTTCCCGTTCGTCTCTCCCCACGCTGTCAGCAGCCAAGCCACGTCCAGCCCTCCTCTCCTCTCCTTCGTTTTTTCTTTCTTCAGCTCCTTTTATAAACAATAGAGATGGCGGTGGGTGGATGTTTGAGTCAGTGCGTAAGTCGGTTAGAAGAGAACAAGGAGTCACGCACTCCTCTTTCGCAGCAACAGCGAAAGAGGATCCGGTTTCCGCATGCCTTGTTTACGGAACAAAACGCAAACGACCTGCATTTGGATGGATTTTGGGACAGCTAGTCGTCCTCACCGTCTATTTGGCCTTCATGGATGGGGATAGTCCCGCCTTTTAGAGCTTATGGACGGTTCAGATCGCGGGTCCAATCACCGCCATGATCGCACAACCCGCCGCGAAAGTCGGACGACGTCCGGCGCTAAAACAGAGCCTGCGAAAGGCTTTCGCTGTGACTTGGTGGGGCTCACATAGCTTCTGTTTTGGGAAATCCACTTCGTCCACTGTGTTCTGCTCGAAAAACCAGGCGGAAATCACTATTTTTGGATCCAAATCGGTGTGGTCCATGGATGCTTTCATTCAGCCGTCTGTCCTGCATTTAAACCGAGACCTACGCATATATACGTGCATGGGTTTGGAGAAACTCCTTTTGTACGGTCGGTTCGATCTTCTGGAGTGACTGGACGGTCCGGATTGACCGTGTGATCAAAGGTAGTGGCCCACTAGATGTCAGCCGCGACTATCTGTTCGCGTTCACAGTGGCAGAAAAATCGGAATTCGATTCCTGTGTTGCCATGCAAGTTAAGTGCAAAAAGTGTACTATGTACACTGTATGATGATTATGAGAAATCCACACCATCCATCTTGTTCCCCATTTCATTTGAGCCATGGGGGCCGAAGTTAAAGCGTATCTGGATAGCGGGTGGGCCCCAAATCAGGGTTTTATAGACTGATCTGTTAGTTCAGCCACTTTCACGAGGATCCAATGGCTGAAATTTGACGTGTACGGTTAGTTTTTGGTCCTCAGGCCATGTATGAAGTTTCGCAAGCGGATGGTGGAAACCTTGTGATCTTGCAATCTGGCTGACTTTCAGGCCACTTGAGCTTCAGTTTTTCAAATTTCTCGGACCCCTGGCATGTAATTTCTTCGATCTTTGTCCCCTAGAGTCCGTCCCTTGCCTTGGTGCATTCTAAACGTTAAATCCGTGCTTTTAGCATCCCGATCCAGTCTCAGCTCGCAATTCCACCTTGCAACACAAACATGATTAAAATGGGCTATTCAACGGTACCATGTTCATAAATCCAGGCAATAACTGGGTCTGATATGCAATATTTGACCCTCAACATAAGGACAGCTTCTGCCCAAAACTCCCAAGGAACAGAAGCAGAGAGTAGCAAGGAACGAGCAGTCTCCATAATATGGCGATGCTTGCGCTCTGCAACTCCATTTTGTTTAGGAGTCTGCGGACAAGAACGTTGGGGCTCAATACTACGAGACAATAGAAAATCCTGAAAGGAAGAGGAGATACTCTCCCCTTGAATCCCAACGCAAGACTTTCACCTTAGTAGAATATCGTGTCTCAACCATAGCACAAAATTATGAAAAAATAGAAAGCAATTCAAAACGAAGTCTCATAAAGTCAATCCAAATAAATCTCGAAGAATCATCAATGAAGGTCACGTCATATAATAGATGGGATCCACCTTTAAAGGAGGTGCAGGTCCCCAAACATCAGAGTGCACTAACTCAAAAGGAGCTGCTGAAACACTGTGAGGTCCATCGTGATGTTTATGAGAAATCTATTCCATCCATCTGTTCTGTCACCCCATTTAAGGGGTTGCGACCAAATTTGAAGCATATCCAGTTATCAGGCAAGCCCCAAATCAGAGATTTGGTGGCTGATCTGTCCATTGGGTTACTTCCACAAGAGATCTAATGGCTGAAAATCGACATGTACGGTTAATTTATGGTGTTCAAGCCATATATAAAGTTTTGAGCTGAATGGATAGTGGGAACCCTGTGATCTTGCATTCAGGACGCTTTTCAGGCTTCTTTAACATGAATGACTTGATTTTCTCAGATCTCTGGCGTGAAAATTCTTTAATCTCGGTCCCCTGGGGTCCTATCCCTTACCTTGGTGATTCTGGAGCGTCAAATCCATGCATTTAGCACCCTTTTTCAGTCCAAGCTCCTAATTTCACTTTGCAACATAAATACAACTAAAATCGGGCGTTAAACAGTATCATGTTCATAAAATCAGGTAATAACTGGGGTCTACTATGCAATATTTGACCCTCAACAATGCTGCCCCATATTTTGCTAAAAAACAGTTACATCATTTGCATCCCTATTAATCTTAGTGAAGGACACCACCGTTAGGCTATTACATTAATGTTTTTCAGCTTATTGCATGTTTTGTGTTTGTAGGTAGAACAGGGACTATTTCGCGCATTTATTGAAGTATCTAATATCTTTTTTCATGCGGATAGAACCCTTGCAAGACCTGGATAGAAATTTTCAAAAGGTTCTCATTCTGTCTCTTAAAAGTGCTTGGATTGTTTCCATACACTTTATCTCGCTTGCTAATATGGTGAAAATTTATGTATTTGCATTGTTTAAAACTGATTATGGACATAATTGGCAAGATATGCAGCATGCAAATTTTTTTTCATTGCCTAAAATTGTTCATTTGAAGAGTGTCTGCCAAGGCATGGTGCTGCATTCATTGCAGCGCTCCTATTTTATGATTATACCCACCCAAAATATGGTATTCTCAATCTTGCCACAAAGCTTCCTAAGGTTTGCTTGAAGCCTGACCTAGGACCCAAAACATACATTGCATATGGATCCTGCAAGGAGCTCAAGAGGTGATTCAGTGATGAAACTGCATTGTGATGTCTGATGTGGTACATATATTTTCAATCCTGTATTTTTATAACTTCATTTACTATTGCACAACTCACTCACTCTCTCTCTCTCTCCTTTTATTTTTCTGAACTAATGTAGCACTATAAGAAAAATGGGCATAGTCGTCGCTTGAGGTTACCCTTTGCCGGCAGCCGGTTTTTCCGACCGTCGGCAAAGGGACCCTATAAAAACAAAAAAATGCAGCCCTAGCTAATTCATTTGCGCTCTTCTCCCTGCCTTGACTCTCTCTCTCTCTCTCTCTCTCTCTCTCTCTCTCTCTCTCTGCCTCTCCTCTTGCTCTCCCTCTCCCTCCCTCTCTCTCTGCCTCTCCCTCTCCGCTCACTCTCCCTCAAGCTCTCCCTCCCTCCCCCCCCCTCTCTCTCTGTAACTCCGCATAACCATCTTTTCCACATAACCACCTTGGCTATGCTATAGCTATCGCCTTTGGATCCCTAGTCCTCCTTTCCACCATCCTCCTCGCCTCCTACATTTGCTGCCGCGCTTCCCGCAATGTTGCTACTCCTCTTGCTCCCTCCTCTAACCCTAACGTCTCCGGCGTCGTCCTTCCCTGCATCATCTTCGTCACCGAAGACGACGACAACGATGAAAGAGAGGATCATCCCGGTCCTGGCCTCGACCTAGTTGCATAAATTCCTATCCAAAGTTTTCCTTCTGCAACTCCAAGGATCATTCTGGCGATTCCATCTGCTCCATCTATCTTTATGATTACAGGGACGGAGAGATGCTGAGGATGTTGCCAGATTGCCGCCACTTCTTCCATCTCTGCTGTGTTAACACGTGGCTACGCTTGAATGCTTCGTGCCCCATCTGCCGCACTTCCCCACTCCCAATGCCCATGTTGATGCCTCCGTCTGAGCTTGTCCCCCTCTCACATTTCCTTGCGGAAGGAAGGAGGTGACATTTCTCTCTCTCTCTCTCTCTCTCTCTCTCTCTCTCTCTCTTTGTTTTTTGGGGGGGGGGGGTGTTGTGCGCTGAGTACTGCTATTATTATTTTCCTTGGTTTGATTTGCGATTTATGATAGGATAATACAGAGAGTGTGAGAGAGAGCATCGAAGCTTCTAGGGTTTACTTGGAGTGAGTTTTGTTATTTTGGCAGAAAGAAAAAAGAAGAAACAAAAGACTCAGACTAGTCTGTGAAAACGAGGATGAATTCTGCTTTGCATAACGTGTTTTCATGTGTACAACTATATCTTCCTTTCACTAAATTTTGCCATGTTTGGATTATGTATTTACTTAAAGACCAAGTATAGGACACTCCTCCCATGAGTTTGCTGGGGTTACTTGGTTTTCCACTTCCAACAAGTGGGGCCCGTGATTCGGTCATCCAGGCCATTGGTTCGTTGATTACAAGTTTGGATAGACAATGCCCCAAAAATGTCCTGGATAGAGAACAACCCTGACTATTCTATCTGTGGCCTACATGGCTGAGCAAGTTTCTAAAAGGGCAGTGGGATTGATCTCAATATCAAACTTACCTGATTGCTACACTTTTTTGTTAAGGTGATAATGAAAATCAAAACCCAAAACTGAAATGCAGCAATTAGTGCCTGCTATTACTTGTTACGCAAAAGGCAAAACTGAATTTAGGCATCAGTATCCACAACGCCCACTTGTTATTCTTCCAACAGAATCACCACCAAGTGGTTTTACTGGGCATCTGAAATCCAAAAGCCACTTGTTATACTTTCAACAAAATCAATATTAGGTGTTTTTACCATGAATCTTAAAACATGTTCTAATCTACCCTAACAGTCATGTGCGAAGGATTGCTCAAATCAGTGAAATTTTGGAGCCCATGCCTGACTCAGTCGGGACACGACAAGATTTGTCAAGTCACCTTATTTTTATTTATTTGTTCCTTCCAAACTACTTTAAAAAAAAAAAATCTCTAATTTTAGATTAATTATTCAAATATCGAGTCTAGTCAAGTAAAAGACTCGGACAAATCTTCGAGTTGACCTGACCTGACCGGACATGGAGTTCGGTTGAGTACTGGAGTTTATGAACTCTGGTTTAAATTAGAAAAAAGACTGCACGCGACTCGATATTTCGACTTCCGTAGAAAGCCAGGAATATTCCTGCAATTACACGGAGGGAAACGCCTGCTCTTCCTCCGTCATATGTAAAAAGTTGACCATAAGCTCTGGATCCGTAACACTTAGTTATGAGATGAAAGGATATTTCAATGGAGTGGATTACCTGTCACTGAAGCCATGACATTTTGTTGCCTGCAGATTGCATACTAAACACATGCACACGTGTCTTATGATTTGAGCTAGGCACGTTATTGGCTCAGCGCTTGGTTGGCCCCTTACTACATATTTCTATGATTGGACAATCTTAACCATCTGATGAATGGGCCTTCCCTGGCTTGATGGGAGACCCTGCTGATTTTTGCGCTTTTGTGTTTATTTGTATGCCACAAATTAAAGGGTTAGGATTGTCCAAACATTGTGATTTATGGACCATGGGCCATTCAATACTGGCAATATGAAAATTGACAATTTCAATCCCATCAATGCCATGTGTTAGAAGGACATAGAGGCACAGGGAATACCCGCTCTCTTCAAGTAACCTCTGACTTGTAAATCTGATATTTAGGCTTTCTTATTCTTGACATACAATCCCAAATGACCAATTAAAGGGGTTTAAACAAACAAAAAATAAATAAATAATTTCACTAGTACTCGGATAGCTGCAGGGAAAAAAATCTGAAAAACATATACTTCAAGTTCTTGACATTTCTGATCAACTGTGGTATTCAAGGATGAAGTAGGAGGACAGAGGATAGGAAGAGAGCAGTGGAAGAGGAATAATGTCTAAAATGACACATCTTGATGCAGTGGCCTTGCAATCCATACATTACACTAAACATTTTAAAATTGAATTGTTTGCCCTGAAACCTTGTATAAACTTGCTTGTAAGTGCTATGTTCCTTGAACTTGGAGCTAGAATGCGTGTTGTACTTAGAATTGAAATGGGGAGATGGTTGAAGTCTAGGTGTAACTTTGGAGAGTTCAAGTTAAGGTGAAATGGAGGTCCAACTGTAAATTAAGAAATAAGGATCGGTTTCAAAAGCACAGTTCTCCATACTCTGGTAAAGTGTGATGGTTGATACTCTGGCACATTGAAATTGTAAACATAGCATACATTAGCTCCAGATACATTTTAAATAGCTTATCATATAAAATTTAGATTGATTTAATGATCGTAATCTCTGATCTATCAGCATTTGTTTCTTGAATTTGGAACATCCATCCCCAATCAACCAATTTTATAGGAAATTAAACCAATGGAAGTTTTTCCTTTTATTTCTTAAGAGCCATTTTAGTCAGGGCCCTTGATTTGTATGTTTTAGCTCTGACGCATTATATGCCAGGTGTACAATTTGTTAGTGCTTGTATTAACCATCACACTTGCAAGAGTATCAAACCATTCTTCCCCTTTCTTTTGTTATAAAATCCTTGTCATGTCATTTAATAATGCATAGCGTTAGTGATTTAAAACACTAAATGCTTGAAAAAATTTATACGATGTAGGCCACCTGATTTTTGGGAAATGTAAGGACACCAATTGCGATCTTGTGCTTTGATTCAGGTGCATGGTTTTTTTAATATCATGCGAGATTTTGTTCCGTGGGTGATCTATCTGGGTGATCTATCTGATTAATGCTGTGCTTTGATCCAGGTGCATGGTTTTAAATATTGTCCAAGTTGTATCTATTTTGAACAAAACCATTTGTGTTCCCCAGGCAATTCACACTCCGAAACCACCACTTAAATCCATGTTCAGGTGTGTTCCTATCGAATCTGGGTGCAGAATCTGTCCCTTGTTGCTGTTTTTCATTTTTTTAATATTCCAATGCATTGAATATGTCGTAGAAATGGATTGGTTGCAGTTGGGGCTATGTTCCAGCATTGTGTTGACCATCTTTCTTTTGGCAAATTGCATATTGCTTTAGCTTTAAAAGGTAGCTATAGTTGGGAGGAAATTTTGATCTTATCACCTTCACTAGGATGGTCTTCAGACTCTTCACTTTAAGAATCTGAGTTTTAATCAGGACAATGAAACAGTCCCAAATTGGGTTTAGAAATGAGTTTATTAAATGGAAGATTTAATAGGAATCTACTTTAGTTTGATCTTTTCACCTTCATTAGGTGGGGAATCTACTTTAGTTTGATTTTTTCACCTTTTGGAGTCCTTGCACCAGTAGAATTTTTATTTTTATTTTTGTCCCTCTCTGATCTTCTTTATATTGAGCTTGATCTTCTACAATCGGAAGCATAGACTTCTCATGTCTTTTATACTGCTCTCTGAATGAGTTTGGTGCTATGTCACAAACTTGCTTTAAATGATGATCAAAGGAAAGAAGTAAAATAAAATTGGGAAGATATGGAACCATCATTAGGGAAACACAAGAAATGTCAAACTAGATTGTAGAACTTGGCCTATACAGGAATGCTAATTTAGATTTGTTGATCTGTTGACTGTTGATTTGCAATTTCCTCGACCAAATATCTTGTAATCCCGATGGAAAATGTCTTATCCTTACTAAATAATCCATCGCAATCTCAGTTAGAATCAGCAATCCAAAAGGTGTGCTAAAGAGAAGTAGAGAGTAACAAAGAAAGGATCAAGATCTGATACTAACAACGAATGCCTAGACTACATACACAGAAGGGAAAGAAAATGCACCCAATCTTGGAAAAAAAAAACTCCAAGTAACTAGAGAAATGAGCAAACAGATGGAAAAATTCAGCTTCACATCAAATTCTGTCTGCTTCACATCAGAGGATGTCTTTCTATTTTCTTTTCGTTCCTTGAGGATGTCTTACTATTGTTCCTTTTGTTCGGAAGTTGAGTAGCATCCAATAAATGATAATAATAATATTAATAAAACTAAACTAAACTAAACAAGGTCTGAAACTTGAGTCAGGCCTGCTGCTACCATAAATATCCTGAAATGACAGCTTTGTCACTGTTTCAGTTAGGATTAGGATCCCAAATCTGCCAATCTTCACCATCCCGAGAGATGTTCTGAACACAAAATCCTGACCCTTGACCACTTAAAATGGAGGATATTAAGACTATAATTTAGTTGCCTTGGATAATTGAAAAGCCTGATCAGTCACTGTACATCTATATTGTTGCAAAAGCTGGGCATCGGACCGAGTCGAATCGGATTGGGTCCAACTCGACCCTGTCCGAGTTCTGCATGGCCTGACCCGAACTCGGACCGATCCTGGACCGAGTCCAGGTCATATGACTCGATCCGATCCTAACACACGCTGCCCTGGACCGATCCGAGTCCGACTCGGTCAGGAAAACCGAGTCGGATCGGATTGGGCCAGGTTCGGATATGTTGTTTTCCTGTGGCCTACAAATAGTTTTTAATGTTCATTCATCACTGTTTTTAGTGGAATAGTCTTCCTGGTATTTGAATTTTGTTTCAATTTGGAGCCAGAATAGCTGTCATCATTCAAAAAAAAAAAAAGAAGAAGAAGAAGAAGAAGAAGAAGAAAGAAAGAAAGAAAAAGGAAAAAAGAAGAAGAAAAGAGTACCTGTCATCATCCATATCAGAGCGAAGAATGCCATCATCCATGCCATCTCTGTCATTTAGAGAAGAAAGAGATGATGACCCATCGAGGCGTTGCTGCAACAACTTCTCTGTTAAATACATCTCAGCCATATCATCATCATCATCTAGAAGGTGCTCAAGCTCATCCCGGACCTGCAAATTATAGTTGTCAATCATTTATGACAGACAACCTGAAAGCATGAAAAGGAAATAAAAAGATGGTAGATCCTCTATTGGAAGGAAACAGGAAATATCCACCCATCCATTCCCAAGTTCTTTTCAACTCACTAAAAATTTCTCAAGTCAAAGCCACATGCCCAAACCAATTTTCTGCATTTTCCAACAAGCTTGTCGAAAGACTATATCCAACATTTACAAATCTATCATTTCAGTACGCAGCTCATGTTTCAAAACCCATCCACACACCATGAAAGCAGTTTGCGCCATTTAAATTAGCAAAACTCAATTTGGAGCCAGAACAGCTGCTTTGAGACTTCTACTCACCTTTAGTAGAAGAAATGACTACTAGATTCACAAATTTACATGATAAATGCTGGAGTGGTTCCGATCAAGTGACGAGAGGAGAGGAAGAAGAAGAGGAGAGGAAGCTCGCATGTTCTCGTTCGGGCGGGAGAGTTTTGGGGAAAAAATCGAGCTAGGGTAAAAAGAGGGAGAGGTTTGGGGGAAAAAACGAGCTAGGGTAAAATGTTTGGGTGAAAAAAAGGGTATTTATAGTATTCCCAGCGTCGTTCCGGGTCGGGTCTGTTCAGGTCGGTTCGGACCCATTCGGTCCGAGTATTCGAACCGGATCTATCCGGATTCAGTGCTATCCGAACCCGACTCGAAATACCATCGGATCTAGACAATTAGAACCGATTAGGCCCGATCAGACCGTCGATTCTGTTCGGAACGGTACCGAGTCGGGTCTGGTCGGGTCAGATCCACCGGATCGGGCCCAAATTGCCCACCTCTAATTGTTGCTGGTATTGTTGAACTAAAACCCATTAACCATGAACTTGTGGAAATGGTTAGCAATATTGTTGCATTATCACTTTTTCATCCCAAATTTGCAGTGGGATAAGCTGGATAAACATTAGAAGTGACGGATTGGGATTGTCTCATGGCTTTTATTTTAAAATGTGAGCAATTTGTCTATATGCGTGGACCTGATCAATACATAAACCTGCCATGTGTCATGTGGATGGGATGATAAACCTATGAATTCTCGGGAAATGAAAAAAAATTGCTAACTTCGCACTAGTTTACAACCGAAAGCTGAAAAGATGATTCAGAAAAAAAAATTAAAAAAATTGGAAATGAAAAACCGTATGAGACCCTAAGAAAATGGAAAATAAGAAAATGATTCCGTTGTTTAGTTTGTAGCCTTGTTTTCTAATGAATTGTTAAAAGGTCAATGTTCACAAGTTGAGAGCTCTCAAGTAACATGGAAATTGGCATTTAACAAGTTCTCTTAAAAGAAACTGATATCCACATCTTAAAAAAAAAAAAAAAAAAAGAAACTATATGCACCTGTCAGGTAAATTGTCATGTGCCAAACTTGAAAACCAGGTTCACAAAATTTCCGATCGCCAAATCCGGTGCCGACAGCCTCCGTAGTACCCCATTCTCGACTCCCAACGCTCATACGCCAAATCCCGATCCTGGGATCCCCTACAAGGAGGATTTTCAACATGAATTTGTCTCATAAGAAGCATAACCGCAAGTATACCTAGATCACAAGAATAACATCATCATCACATATCCACTAATATAATCATTTGAGTACAATGCTGAAAGGGAAATACAATATAGAAATATCAAAGAAAAATCCAGAAGTTAGATAAATGCTCCAAGCTCCACGCTGCTACAACCTAACATTACCTCACACATCTATCGTGCATAAGCTTATAGAAAGCTTAGAGGGTGGTGTAAGTGTGTGCATAAGGTAAGTGCCAATATATTCAATACAATGCCATAATTATACAATAACAAAAATACTGGTAAGATCATGAATCATAAGATATCAGAGTAAACGGAAATACTGACAAGTCCATGAGCCAATCAATATCAGAATACGTAATACAGATCAGCTATACAAATGAGGAGTCATAAAGAGTCAAATATCATATGCCGATGATGCAATGTATTATACAATTCCTGATGAGTTCACGAATACCGTCAGCCGTACCTAGATCATATAAATGCAGTAATACAATAGCCCAAAATACCATATGTCGCAGATGTAATGCAATATGTGGTGCAAATGGAATGACCATGCTAGAGTGTGAAGTCGGGATGATAGTATGTAGTATCGCAGGCTATGGGGTCCATCACAAGGGACTTCTATCCAAACCAATCCCATACCTAATTTGGATAGTCAGACTCAATGTGGTGAACTCCTGATTTCAGGTTAGTCGCGCACCCCAACCGAAATCCTGACCATTGCGAAGGTACATGTAACAAATAGTTGCGCACCACCAGCCCAAATGGATAGTGAATGAATGAATGAATGAGTATGCAACTCCTGCTCCACAAATCAGTACTGTACATCTTTGGGATCGTCACCGGGGTCTAGTACACTCTACATGCAATCGTCGCCCACTGGACGCGCAACCATGCAAGTGGAAGAGACCTCACTATCCGCCTAGCCAGTAGTCAGTCAATCTCTACCCGGCACGTCGATAGAGGATCGAATCACGAGCTGGTCAATCTCAGCCTAGCTATGCCCCTACCCTTGGGCGGGTAACGCCACACCCCTTCTCAACCGACCACGACACAGTGAGACACGCGGCCTAAAGGTATTTGGTACTCAGGCACTCATGTATCCACTCGGTCTCGACATTGGGCATCTCCTGGCCTCGAAAGTTTAGGAATTTTCACCAAGGGCTATCTATGGCAGCCCGATGCTAATAACATATTTCCGGTGTCCCATCTGGCCATCCACGATATGCCTGTAGAAGCTACGGCCCTGATGTCGCTAGAGCGTATAGTAATCACAACACATAATGTAAGATGCATGAGTCATACAATCCAGTCAGGCATCAATCCTGCTTATACCGTGCGCTCATGTGAGACAATCTCCGCCTATCAGGGAGTCTCATAATAACCTGCCCAATGACATATGCAATGGTTAACCATATCTCATAACAAACATGCAGATGATGCGTATGGGCATGTATCATGATGCTATGCTGTCACAAACTCGTAATCGGTATCAACAATTGGCACAGATAATTGGCATTGATAATCAGCCTCGACAATCGGAATCGGCCTGGACAATCGGAATCGGTCTCGACAAGTGGAATCGGCCTACAATCGGAATTAACCTCGATAATTGAAATCGACCTTGACAATTGGAATCAGCCTCGACAATCAGCCTCGGCAATCGGAATTGACCTCGACAATCAGCCTCGACAATCGGAATCGGCCTCAACAATCGAAATCGGCCTTGACAATCGGAATCGGCCTCGACAATCAGAATCGGCCTCAACAATCGAAATTGGCCTCGATAATCGGCCTTGACAATCGGAATCGGCCCTAATAATCGGCCTCGATAATCGGAATCGGCCTCGACAATCGGAATCGACCTCAACAATCGGAATAGGCCTCGATAATCAAAATCGGTAATCGATCTCGACGCAAGGTGAGGTTCATAGATGGACGGCCGATATGGTCCAAGCAATATCAATAAGGCCCATTTGTTTGGGTTAACCTACTAGAGAATGATGAGAATGGGCCTAACCAGGCTTAAGGGAAGGTCACAATGTGGACATTTAACCATCATTGCCCATCAATGTGGACATTTAACCAACATTGCTCCTAAGGAGTGGCCCACATAGGGTCGAACATACAGTGGGCCCACAGCATTACACAAGGGCCTAATATACATTATCATGGGGCCTCACTCAAGGCCCCTAAATACATCAAATGGGCTAAATCAAATAGGTCGTATCAAATGGGCCGAATCAAATGGGACATATCAAATGGGCTGATCGAATGGGCTGAATTAAATGGGCCGATTCAAATGGGCCAAATCAAATGGGTCAAGTCGAATGGGCCTAAACCAACCACACCATTCATCTATAGCTAGAGATCATTTTAAAGCATTATTACAAAATGAATCATATCCCAAGGATCATCTAGACCATACCACAAATGGCAGTGGTGATAATGATTTCCACTATTGAATTCCAGTGGACCCCACCATAGTATTTATTTTCCATCCAGTCTGTTCATAAGGTCACAAAGACCTGAACAGGGAAGGAAAAACAAATATCATTTAGATCCAAAACTGTTGTGGTCGTAAAAGGATTTCAATGGTATGCGTTCATCTCTCCACTGTTTTCTGCTGTGTGGTCCACCTGATAGATGGTTGGAAATAATATATATCACGGTATGGCCCACCGTCCAACCATATGGACGGCATGGATAAAACACATATATATCATGTGTAGCCGCCGCCACACGGTGAATATACAACACATTCATCAAAGTGGAGTCCATGAAGATGGACGGTGCGGGTAAAACCCACCCAGCTACTAGCTGCTGACGCAATACAGCAGCTATTTAGCTGGTGAGCGGTGGACTAGCCAATCCACTCCCTTCATCAAGGTAGGCCCCACGTCAGGGTGGATCCCTACCGTCCTAAACAATGGACGGTGTGGATGACCCACACACCATCAAGGAAGGCCCACGTCCATGAATTGGACGCCGGGGATGCAAAGTATTCATAAAGGTGGTCCCACACGTGGGACAGATTCCACGTCTAGATGGAATGGTATGGATTCAAATACATTAGAGCTGGACCCCACGATTTGCACATCACGAAGGATTCCACACGTGTATGGTGCCCACGTTGCTGGCAGCATGGATACAACACATATATCATGTGTGACTCACCGTCCAGATATCTGGACAGTGTGGATCATGTCATATACATCATGGTAGCCCCCACGTGGGATCCATGCTCGGACAGCATGGAAGAAACTCATACATCAGGGGTGGGTCCACACGTGTGGCCCACTACAGCTTAGAATGAAGTTGATATTTGTATTTCACTTCATTTAGACGTCCTGGACGTCCAGCGGATGGACGATGGAAGGCATCATCAAGGTGGACCCCACACCAGGGAGGTAGGGCATGGCCTTAAAGCACATACATCATGTTGGTCCCACAGAACTTGCTAACGTTAGTCAACAATGGGACCCACTTGGCTTGGTGGTGTCAATACACTAGCTATATAACTGGTGTGAGGTATCCAGCCAACCCATTTTCCATATCAGGTGGGTCCCTCATGCACGGCCCACCAGAACTTGGTGTTACTACACACCAGCCAATCAGTTTTCAAGGTGGGGTCCATCTCGTGAACGGCGTGGATCAAGTGGGCCATACAATCATCATCATCATTAGGAACAAAAAGAAAGAGAGAGAGAGAGAGAGAGAGAGAGAGAGAGAGACGATGCAGTAGAGGGACCCCGCCACTTTGGGCTCCTCTAGATTACAACACATACGTCAAAATGGGTCCCACATACAAGTGGGCTCTCAAATGAAAATCAACGGTAGATCACCCACTTTTGGCCTCCTTCTTTAGCTCCTTGGACTCCTATGCTCCTTGCCGTCAATTTTGATGGAGGTTGATGAAGAATGAATGGTTGAGATGGGAGATGAGAGGGTGGGAGAGTGAGCCACACTTGTTGTTTTGGGAAGGCTTGGAGATCTTGTACGTTTGGATGTTTCTCTTGAGGTTAGAGAGTGAAGATAGAAATGAGAGAGAGAGAGAGAGAGAGAGAGAGAGAGAAATGGTGGATGAAAAGGGATGGATGGAATGGTTGTTGTAAGGGATGGGAATGGGAAAGCATGGGTTGAGTTGAAATTTGTGTAAAGGAGGTATGGGTGGGGAGAGAGGGAGTCGACTAGTGAGGGGGTGAGGTGGCATGGGGTATGGGTGATGTACTTGAGATAGGTTGTGTACTTGATTGATTGATTGATGGGACATGTTATAGAGAATCTCTCAAAATTCACAACACACGGCGTTTCTTCGGAATGAACATGGGCCTGCATCTTCTGGCCTGGGTATCGCCTCGGCGTGCGAGACGCGGCGTCAGAACCACGGCGACGGTGCGGTCGCAAGGATACAAGTCTTGGGTCAAGCCAACTCAGATTGATAGGATGCGACTCAAGGTCGCGTGCAAATGTCGATTACAGATCGAGGATCGCCGGAATTCGACCGGGAGGATCGCGGAAGCCTAAGGAACGGTACGGGCTATGATACAGGTCTTACATAAATGGCTTGAAAATATACAAATAAGATGCAATTGGGTTGCTGATGTAGAATGATGCAAATCCAGCTGTGGCTGAGTTCTAATATAAAATCAAAGTTATATAAAAGAAAATCACCAAGCTAAATGTGATGCACATGCAAACAACGTGAGACCCAAGAGATGACGGGTATGATCTGAGGCCAAATCATAGTGATGAGCCTTTTGACTAAACAAAATGCTTAGAAAATAGGGCCCAAGGAAGATAAAGATCTTCCAACTAGCATAGGAATAATCCAGGCTCAATAAGTGAAATTTTGAGATCCATGCATGAGTTGGGTCTGATAATAATGGAAAAGGATTGAGGTGGCCCTTAGGATCAGGTAAAAAAATAATTCAAGAGAGGACAATGAAAGATAAAATTTTATCTTTTTAGATTTAAAGATTCAAAGGAATCCACCACCTACAAACCATCAAGCATGAAGTGAAAGACGAAGGATCTTAGGGACGAAGGATAGAGTGGCTTCACACCCTCTAAGCTTCTATCCAAAGATCTAGCATTCACAACGATGAAGGAAGATAAAAGGAAGAAAGGATCTCTACGAGGCCTCTTCAAAGTGAAAACCAAATCTATACATTGATCTTCTTATTTCTTCTAATAGAATTATTCTATGATTTCTTCTTTTACACCTTATTTTATGATTAAAATTTCAGGTTTCAAAGTTTAAAGATCCTCGTGATGCATGTGATGCAATTGTTGCTGAATCATATCGTCTTTAGCTGCAGAACAAGACTAGCTCATACAGACGACATTACAATCATAGTCGTGCATATTAATGGGCTAACAGATGTACGCAGCTTTTCTTCCATGATCCATTTTGCGAGTCTCATTGTTCCTATTTGGCTAGTCATGCGTTTTATTTTAAGTAACTATTTTCAATTCCATGCTAGACAAATGTTGTTCAAACAAGCAAAATGTTGGCATAAGACCATTGCATCAAGTTATAGAGGTGTCGGGATCTGAATCTCCATCCACCATAAGTTGGAATTCTAGGAACCTATGTGCAAGACATGATTTGTCACGAGCATGTCTCAGAGCCATTGATTTTTTCAACCTGTTGACTTTTTTCATTTGTCTTCAATTGATGCTTCTGTTTTGGTAGTAATTTCAGCAATCTAACAAGTATATTCATTTTCTGATTCATCTTCTTTTAGTCATTTTAAGGAACCTGTTTGGATGTCACAGATACTTAGACCCAGTTGTCTTTGGTGACCCATCGTCGGTGAAAAAACTGGTCGGAAATCGGTTAACTGTTTTTACAGAACAAGAATCCAATGATATTAAGGGCTCTTCCGACTTCATTGGAATGAATCATTATATAACAATGTATGTGATGGATAATTCCACTGCAGTTCCTGCCCCACCAATGGACGGTCCCACCCAAGATGAGCCCGACAGCCCAGAAGTTCAAGATACCTTTGCTATTACCACAAGTAATTTTCTTTCACATTTTCCATCATGTTTATGTTAACTAAGCTAATCCGCTATGTTCATTAATGCAAATGTTCATCTTGATGTGCAGGTGAGAAAGATGGTGTTGTCATTGGACCGAGCGTACGTATGAGTTTTCAGAATAAAAATCAAGTGACTCATTCTTAAATGGTATTAAACATTGATGCTTGTGCAGGAAGGAGGAGTAAGCTACTGGAGATCTTATCCATTTGGAATTAAGCTTCTATTGGATTATATCAAAGTTAAATATGAAAATCCACCCGTTTCTATTACTGAGATAGGTAAATAAGATTTACCAATTATGATTTTTTTTTTTTAGTGTTACTGCCATTCATTTTATGTATTTGGATTTGTTACATAGAGTTCTCCATATGATAGTTCATTTATCTATCTTTCTATGTGATGCCTCAATAAGGGAGAAGATAGACATGCAAGGGATTGTTTGGCTCCTTGGAATCTTAAAAGGTGGAGTGAATCTGTTTCCAAGCGAATCTGTTTCTGTGGAAACCGATTTCTTGTGAAAGAGATTGCCTATGCTGCTTGGGTACTGGGAAAGCCATCCTCAGGACTTCAAAAATAGTGGTTGAGTACTGGAAACCGGATTATTAGAGAGGAATCAAATCCCCAATGATTTGCTCCACAACTTTTTCTTATGAATCCGTAAAATGGATCAAAACGGCTCCCCTCAATAATCCATTTCAACAATTTTGCAGCACTGAAATGGAAATGAAGGTCCTTACTAATGGATTCTGTTTCCATCAGGGTTACTTTGTTAGGAGCCAAACCCAGTTATAGGAGACACGTCTGCCAAATAGCCAATTTTGATGCAAGATTTGAGGTGATTTTGGTTTATCTATGAGAAAATTTTGAAATTTATACAGAGTAGTCCCAATTAGCCAATGACCCAATTCCCAGCTGCCCAATTTCTGTATGACATCCAAACAGGCCAGACCTAAAATTATCTCATTTACTAATTGAGATACCTTGCTTATAATCTAGAAATTCAAACAAATTCAACACACCGTAGAGAAAGGAAAATGTGGATCTTCGATCCATTGAATTAGCATATTAGATCACAAAATCCCATTTTATGAGAGCATGAATATTAGACTACCCATTTTAAGCTTACATCAGTCCCAAATGATGTATTTTCACCATCAAAGTCTGATTTTATGAGTGCGTGAATATTAGACGACCCATTTTAAGCTTACGTCGATACATGGCAGATGTGGGTCTGTCATGATGTATTTTCACCATCAAACATGTCCATCAGATATGTCGCCTTTGAAAATATAACACCCAAAACTCAGCCCAATCCAAAACTAGTGTGGGCCACAACAACGGCAACGAGCTGTGACGGAAACACCAAACCCGAATCTTGGCAGGGTCTGAACGGCCTTGCTTATATGTAAATAACAACGTGGGTGGGCATTCCCCCTCAGTATGTTCCCTGTTCTGGGCCATCTGAATTTTCAATCAGTCTGATTTTTGATTTTTAAGCTCTAGAGGTTTTCTGAGGCTACCCATCTTACGGATGGATTGGATTCTATGAACACATCACCGGACACCACATCTGCCTGGTACCACGGTAAGCTTCTGGTGGCACCATTACAACTGGAGCATGCCCCTTTTATAATAAGATGCAATATCATGCAATGGACAGCCAAAAATAACGCTGGATATAAACAAGAAATGATTTTCCTCTTGATTGTGGAAACCTTAGTTTCTATTACATTATAGTTAAAGCCGATTTAAGCTTCATTAATTTTGAAGAAATATGATGATAGTAATTGGGATATTTCCAAGTTATGTAACTCTAGATGATGGCCAGCCATTGGAAGACATCCTTCATGACACGGACAGGATCTGATTCATCAAAGATACACTAAATTACACACTTCAAGCAATAAGGTAATTATCATTAAATAAAACCATTCCCATGGAAATTATGAAACTACATCTGAAATGGCCAAATGCTGTTCAATAGACCATTTATCAACCTCATCGACATCCATCTGTCTGTTCATCGGTCTTTCATGTACCATCAATGCCCCCATACAACACAAAATATTCTTACTAACATTTTTTTTTTTGGTGATTCATTGAAGGAGCAGACATTCGAGGCTATCTTTTGTGCTCTTACATTGACAACTTCGAGTGGGACAGTGGTTATTCGTTTCGCCTTGGCCTTTACCATGTGAATTACACTAATAATGATCTGCAACGGTTCCCAAAAGCATCTGCAACTTGGTTTAGAGAAGCAATGAATACAGATTTGATGAGTGTGGCCCGGAAATCAGCGTATTGAAGTAGGTCATCTTCTTCAACAACATTCATCTGATGGGCCATTTTTGATACAGAAGCACTTGTATGTATCGCTCTAATACAACTTTAGTGTAATGTTGATTGATTATGATGATATAATGAGAATGTCTCTGTAGAGAGCATGGATATAAGATCACTTGAATAGGCAAATGACAATGACATGCAAGCATTGCTAGATAGCCCATATCTAGCACCTTCAATGTACACTTGGCAATCATCTCAGCTGATCAGAACCGTTGATCTGGTAGCCAATGTGTATAGGCCAAAACCCAAAATCCCACAGACAAGATTGTCCTAAATTCTATATTAAACTAGCAAGCTTGGGAAATTTTTCTTTCTTTTTATGTTTCCATTTGTTCAGAAACTCAATTGCTCCTTGTTTTTTCACTTTAAGTGTATCATAATGTATGATTAATGGTTCCATAAGGCTGGAACTTTTTTAAATATGTCTGTATGCCAATGTCATCTCTTCCCTTTTTTCCAGTCTTCTGATCCATTAGGGTTGGATTCTTATATTTAGTTAGTCATGTGCAGGTTGTTTGCAATCTAGATTGTCCAACTCAGCAGCAAACTTCCTAAAGGTCATTCCGTCTGTTTTCTTTTTTTAAAACCTCTTTACTTGTTTTCCTGTTTTTCTCTGTTGTAATGTATGCTTGTCTTACTGAAGAAACTGGATTCAGGAATATAGCCATTTCAAGCTTATTGCTGCATTCTTGATGTTTCAATATGATAAAGAATGTGACCACTGCTGCTCATTATTACAATTTAGTTACTTTGAAGGTAGCCTTGAAAGGAACGTAACTACAATGTGCCGCTGCTTCTCATTATTACAATTTGGTCACTCCTTCAGTACTAATTACTGCAATTCAGTTCATCTGTGCATTCAAACTCAGCCTTATAAATTTCTCAATTCATTTCATAAGCGAGAAGGAAGTAATAAAAATGAACTGAAATCAGAGACCCAAATGATATTTACCATAAATTCCAAAACTAGAGATCCAATTATTTATTTATCATAAATTCCATGTTGTGTGTAATATCAAACTGCAGGTTTTTGCCCACAAAAGATAACCTAAGGAGAAAGGAAGTTGACAGAGAAGTGCGAGCTATTATGAGGTGAATGATTGAGAAGATGGCTATGAAAATGGGAGAAGCCCATAACAATGATTTGTTGGGCTTTCTAATGGAATCTAATTTCAAAGAATCCTAAGATCAAGGGAACTCCAAGAGCATGACTATTGAAGATGTGATAGATGAGTGTAGACTATTCTACTTGGCAGGGCAGGAGACCACATCACCTTTTCTTCTCTTTCTTTGTTTTTTTTTTTTTACTTGTTGATGAGAAAGATTTGCTCTATGGCTACGGATTATTGGAAGCCATAACCTCTCTGGATACGGATTGTTGGAAGCCAAAAGCTCTATTGCTACAGTTTTAATCTGTAGTGAAAGTTATGGCTGCGATATCAATCGCTATGGTCGTATTGTGAACTATAATTGTGCCATATATCTTTTGCTGTGGATTTTATCCGTAGCTTTTGACCGTTTTCTGGTAGTGCATCAAAAACCTATGATTTAGGGGCGTCCCGCAAAAGTGTCAGTAAAGGTTGCTGGCTGCCGGTAAAATCTTTACCAACGTCACTTTTACCGGCACTTACCTGACCGCTGGTAAAGCCTGTACCGGTGGTTTCTGGGCCTTTACTGGTTGTTTTAACTGCCGTTAAAGGCCAGTTTTCTTGTAGTGTAGTTTGTGTATATCTTTAGTTTGCCTTTGTAGTCCACAATCACTTTTCATCTAGCACAATTTCACTTGTTCAATAGCTCTCCGTATTCTTTCAACTTATCTACCTCATTCCTTGTTACTCATTGCTATTGGATTATATGGAGACATCCGTAGTTTCCACCTATTGTTATGCTAGTGACATTGCTTACTGTTTGGCAGTTATTTCAGGAGTGCTACTGTTGGCTTTAGAGTAATGTGCGCTTGGATCAAACCATAGTTCAAGAATCTAGTTACTTCACAGTTAATTGGTGGCCTCGGTATTTTGAAAATATAGCAAAATTTCCCGTGAATTTTCATAGCTCAAACTTACCGCTGTGAGAATTGAGGGTTTTGATTGCCTCGACAGGGATATGCGATAGTGTTTCATGGCATTTTTTCTCATATCCAGTTACACATGGGGTTGATCTTAGCATGTGTTGTTAGATCTTTTACCAGCATCTATTCATTGGTTTCTTTTATTGTTGAATCATTGAAGGCTATTATCGAATCTATAATTTTTGGATGAGTTGATATATTGGGGCATGCACTAGCAATGGTAAGAGACACTATTTATATTTCTTTTCTTTTTTATTTTTATTTTTAAAAAAATAGGTAGTGGCTATGGATATTGCCTGTAGCTCTAGATTGGGAAACCATCCAATTACTTACTTCGCTCTATAGCAACGGATGGAGTCCAACTTTTAGCTACAAATATTATCCATAGCTATAAGTACATTTCGCTACGGTAACTATTGCTTTCAAACCTAAGGCTATGGTATCAATGGCTACGGTCTTACTACGGGTTATAACCGTAGCCATTTGTATTTAGTTACGGTACCAGTAGACAAGGCATGTTGGTG
This sequence comes from Magnolia sinica, assembly GCF_029962835.1. Lineage (NCBI taxonomy): Eukaryota > Viridiplantae > Streptophyta > Magnoliopsida > Magnoliales > Magnoliaceae > Magnolia > Magnolia sinica. Next base: position 38,152,629 of record NC_080576.1, read on the forward strand.
CATATTATTGCAATGGAGTTAAGAATCAAATCGATATCAATCCTTATGGACCAAAAGACAATTCTTGTGAATAGATAAAAATAATATTGACCGACATTATCTATAATCTCAGCAATGCATGCTAGGAACATTATATGAAACATTGCCTGAAAATTGCACTAGTCAGTTGATCATGATGCCTAATTTGATGGTTAAAAGAGAATGGTCAATGGCAGTATGCCATTTGGACTGCATGGATGTTCATGGGTATGGTGGCTAGGTCACCATGATTTAACATGTGGCAAATGCAAACAAGATTTTTTCCCCCCCTGAGATTATGGTCATACAAGTTTATGGAAATCTATTGCCAAAATCAAACCTTAAGCTGCTAAAAGTTCATACTGATATATTAAAAATTCCCAATGGTCAATTCCGGTCGATCGTCCATCAATGATTATTTTAAATGTTACATCTATAAGAATTACGTTGAGCATGCACAAAACTGATAGTGTTCTCTTCTTATGCTTTTATCTTATGCATGGATGTCGGGTTGTCCATTTAAAAAATATTGCTTTGTGCAGTTCATGAAAGACTTCTCTAGAATAGTGAAGACTTTGTGTGGCCTGTTGACTCTACCTTCCATGGGCAATTCATCATTGATGTAGAATTCCTAGACCTAAAGATCTATCCACTCAATGTAATTGCCCTTGCCCATCTTATAGATTTCAGGAATGCTACTATGAGTCTGTGACGTGTGCATCATGGAGTTCCATGAAGTGACTAGTGAAACATCTGTACTGTGCATGTGCTTGTGTATGGTGATCAACCTCTGATTTGGTGGGCCGCCACATGGATAGGCCATAACTGGAAAGCATGACAATCAGAAGATGGTGGACATCTTATCAGTGGCCTAAAAAAAGAATGTTTAATAGAAAAATTGAGCAATTGTCCACATTCAATGGGCAAAACTAACAACATAGAGTGCCTGCCTTGGAGAGGAACGATATGCAAGGGTCTAGGGCATCTCCAAGGATCCCTAGACCGCAAGGATTCTCTGTTTTCATCGGCAACCTGTCGTTCAATTGCTCCTGGGAAGACGTCTGCAACATCTTTGGGAGATAGGGAGGGTCCACGATGTCTCTATTCTGACTTTCCCAGGATCCCTGAAACTGAGGGGCTATACCTTCGTGAGATTCCTATACGAAGACAAAGCCTGAGCTACCATTGGAGTGCTGGACGGTAAACGAATCGATGGGAGAGTAGTCTCCGTTCAAGCAGCTATTTCCAAACATAACAGGCAGAGGAATCTCAATCATCCCCATCAACCCACCTTGTTTTAGGCCCCCCGAAACCCAAAGTCCTTCAGCGAAGTCCTCAAGAGGAACACCCCTCTCTCTGATCCGAAATCGGTTAGTGGTGAGTCATTCACTGTGATAGCAGACGAAGCTGCAGTCGCCCACATGAGACGACGCTTGGAGAAATCTCTGGTGGGTTTCTCTACCCACCCCAACACTCCCATTACCTAGATCCTCCGGTCCCTGAGGGACTCCAGACTTGTAGCTTCAGTAGTGGATGTGGTCAGGTTAACTCCCAAGGCCTTTCTTCTCCAGTTCAAATCTTTAGAGGAACTTATAGACTTCTCCACAAATTCGGCCCGTCATTCTATGATGGGCCTAGAGTGGTTCGAACCCTAGGATCCCAGATCTGTCATGGCACGGCGGAACTTGGATTAGGTTGAATAGCATCCCTGCCCATGCCTGGTTCGAATCAGTGATCGTGGGTATCAGACCGAGCTGTCTATTGTTAGGGAGGACCTCCACCGAGCTGTCAAATTCCTCTTCCAAGGAGGTATGATCCCAAGAGCATTCTCAGCATCTCTCCTTTGTTTAATCCCAAAATGTATAGCGCCCAAATCCTTTTCTGATTTTTGTCCAATCAGTCTATGTAACTGTGTATACAAGATTTTTTCTAAAGTAATCACAGCTAGGTTGAACTCCATCCTTTTTAAGCTAATTTTCGGCGAGCAAATGGCATTTGTCCAAGGGCGTTCTTAATGGATAGCATCGCCTTGGCTCAAGAGCTTCTCTATGACATTGACTATCACGCCCCAAACTCGGAAATCAGGCTCACAAAATTTCTGATCGCCGAATCCGGTGCCGACAGCCTCCGTAGTACCTCATTCTCGGTTCCCAACGTGCATATGCTAGATTCCGATCCTGGGATCCCACAAGGAGGATTTTTCAACGTACATTTGTCTCGTAATAAGCATAACCACAAGTTTACCCAAATCACAAAGGCAACATCAAAATCACATATCTATTAATATAAACATTTGAATACAATGTTGAAAGGAAAATACATATGTTAAAATCAAAACTCTAGAAGTCAATTACATGCTCCATGCTCAACGCCGTTGCAAACTAACGCCACCTGCACGCATCTATCATCCATAAGCTTATAGAAAGCTTAGAGGGTAGTGTTAGTGTGTGCACAAGGTAAGTGCTAAGTAAACAATATAAGAGAAATCAGAGTAAGCGAAAATACTGACAAGCTCATAATTCATACAATATTAGAAATACTGATAAGTTCATAAATCATACAATATCAGAGTAATGTGAAAATATACTGAAAGACCCATAAATACCATCAGCCCTATCCAGGCTATGCGATGCAAAAATATAATAAAAACAATGTTATATACTAATGAAGCAATGTAGATCAACTATATAATGTGGATACAGCAAGCTAAATATCAGATGCCGATGATGCAATGCAATATGCAAATCCTGATGAGTCTACGAATACCGTCAGTCGTATCTAGGCCATATAAATGCATAAACATAGTAACCCCAAATACCATATGCTACGGATGTAATGCGATATGCGGTACGAATGACCATGCTGGAGTGTGAAGTCGGGATGATAGTACGTAGTAACGCAGGCTATAGGGTCTATCACAAGAGACTTCTATCAAAACCAGTCCCATACCTAAATTTGGATAGTTAGACTCAATGTGGTAAACCCCTGATCTCAGGTTAGTCGCGCACCCCAACCGAAATCCTAGCCATTGCGGAGGTACACGTAACAAATATTTGCACACCACCAGCCCGAGTGGATAGTGAATGAATGAGTGAATGAGTATGCAACTCCTACTCAATAAGTCCACATATCAGTACTGTTCATCTCTGGGATCATCACCGGGGTCTACTACACTCTACGCCAGCTTGCCGCTCCTATCCGAGCGCACAACTGGGTAAGTGGAAGAGACATCAATATCCGCCTACCAATATCGGGCCCGGTTCGTCGATAGCGGACCCATTCCTCAAGCTGGTCAAACTCAACCTAGATATTGCCCCCTCACTCAGGCGGGTAAGGTCACACCCCCTCCCAACCGACCATGATACAGTGGGAGACGCGACCTACTGGTATATGGCCCTCATGCGCTCATATATATCCACTCGGTCTCGACATTGGGGCGTCCTCTGGTACCAAGAGGGTTTAGAGATTTTCACCCAGGGCCATCTATGGCAGCCCTATGCTAGAACAAATTTCCGGTGTCCTGTCTGACCATCCACGATATGCCTGTGGAGTCTACAGCTCTGATGTCACTAAGGCACACAATGAAAGATGCATGAGTCATAAAATCCAGTCATGAATCAATCCTGTGCATACCGTACGCTCATGTGAGATAACCTCTGCCTATCAGGGAGTCTCATAACAATCTGCCCAATGACATATGCAATGGCCAACCATATCTCATAACAAACATGCAGATGATGCGTATGGGCATGTATCATGATGCTATGCAGTCACATACTCATAATCGGTATCAATAACCGGCATCGACAATCGACCACGACAATGAAGACATTTAACCAACATTGCCCTCATGGCATGGCCCTCATAGAGCCTAACATACAATGGACCCATGACCCTACACGAGGGCTAATTATACAACACCATGGGCCTCACTCAAGAACTTAATACACATCACGATGGGCCTCACTCATGGGCCACATATACATCAAGTGGGCCACACATCATAGGCTTAATACATATCACAATGGGCCTTACCCTTAAGCCACGAATACATCACAATGGGCCTTGCCCATGGGCCTCAGATTCAGCAGGTGGGCCCCATCATATGGGCCTTAAATACAAGGTAGATGGGCCCTATCACATGGGCCTCAAAATACAAGGCAAGTGGGCCCTTTCACATGGGCCAAAATACAAATAGGTGGGCCTGCACATGGGCCAATAATACATCATGATGGGCCTCATGGATAGGCCGCACCAATGGGCTTCAAGTGGGCTTGGATTACACCAAAATTCATTTTAATAGTTGTAGGTGTATCATGTGTATCACTATACACTATTATAGGGGTACATGTTTCACTAATGTGATCAGCAGCACTGTCCAAACATTTTCCAAGTAAGTCAGCACCACCTAAACATTGCCTATATAAATCAACACGGTCCAAACATTGTCTAGCACTATCTGAACGATGTGGCTATTAAATAAATAAATCAAAGTGGACCACACGTCTATCGAAATGGATAGACGATGTGAATATAGCACACGCATCATGGAAGGCCACATACATCAAGATTGGCTCCAATCAGCACCATCCAAATGGACAGTATGAATATAGACACGTACATCTCAATACGCCCCATACCACAGAAGGTAGATGGATGGCATTGATGAAACACATATATCACGGTGGGGTACATGGCCAAACGGCTTGGATGAACACATACCTCACGGTGGTTCCCACAAAACTGGACGAATGGTGTGGGTATACAGCACCTATATTTGGTGGTCCCCACGGAACTTGCTAACGTCAACTACAACAACGATATAGCCGGTGGGGCCCTCCGATCTATAGTTTAGATGTAACACATAACTCATGTGGGTAACTCCTATCAATGAGTCCCATGAATAGTCTACCCAATGGCATATGCTATGATCAGTCACTACTCATATCAAGCATACAAATGATGTGTATGGGCATGAATCATGGAGTTACACAAAGTAAGGTGATGAACTATCCTCACAACGAAGATGGGCTTAGGTGGCCTACACCTAACAAGTATGGGCCTATCAATGGGCCCTAGGAAGAGTTATAATGCGGACATTTAACCAACATTATTCTTACAATGTGGACGTCGAACCATCATTGCTCCTAAGGTATAGCCCGCCATAAAAGTCAACACATAAACCAGGGTGGAATCACATTCAATGGGCCTTATGTACATCCCATTGGGCCTCGACCCATGGACCTCCAATACATCAAATGGGCCTCACAACATGGGCCTCATGTATATCAAGGTGGGCCTCAATGGATGGGCCATAACTACATCAAGATGGGTGTCCTCAAATGGGCCTTATAAATATCAAGGTGGGCCTCAACAACGGGCCACAAATACATCAAGGTGGGCCTAATCACATGGGCCTCATGTATATATCAAGGTAGGCCTCAACAACGGGCCTCATACACATCAAGGTGGGCCTAATCACATGGGCCTCATGTATATATCAAATGGGCCACACCAATGAGCCTCACCAACCACACCATTCACCTATATGCTTAAGAACAATTTAGAGCATAAAGAAAATAAATTATGTTGAAGGTTATCTGGACCACATTCTCAATATAAGTGGCGATAATGATTTCCACCATTAAAAATTCTCAAGGCCCACTGTATCATTTATTTTCTATCTAATCTGGCTATAAGGTCACACAGACCTGGATTAAGAGGAAAGAAATTTCCTAATGATCCAAAACTTATGTGAAACAAAAGGTTTCAATGGCAGACACTCACTCCCCACTCCTTTTTGCTATGTGGGCCACTTGATCCTAGATCTGTCTCAAGCCTATAAGATAAGCTAGCTAAATGGTTGGACGGTTTGGATGCAACACATGCATCATGGTGGGTCCCACCGTCCAGGTGTGGACGGTGTAGATAAAACACATAAATCATACTGGGTTCCACCGTCCACTGCTGTGGACGGTGCGAATAAACACATACATCATTGTGGTTCCACGTGGGGCCCACCATAATGTTTATATGTCGTCCAATCTGTTGATAAGGTCACGCTGACTTGGATGAAAGGAAAAACAAATTTCATAACTGATCCAAAACTTCTGTGATACCCAAAAAGGTTTCAATGGCCGCCATTCAATCACCATTATTTCCTATGATGTGGGCCACCTGAGCTCTAGATAGGGCCGATTTTTGGAGGGGGTCCACTTCAAGAAGGGGCCCACCCAATGAACGGTGTGAATAAATAACACACATCATGGTGGGGCCCACGGCTGGACCGTGGGTCCTCTGTCCGCCCACATACACGTAGTAGGCGCTGCCTGCGCGCCTCTGGAAGCAGCAACGTATGCTTCATATATATATATATATATATATATATATATATATATATATATATATATATATATATATATATATATATATATATATATATATTGAAATATGTTTTTTTTACAGTTTTTTATGCGCGGGGGCCACATCTGGTGAATCCACTCCAGCCATTGCACTCTATGACTCAAGACAGATCAAACGAGTCCAATATTCGACGTGTTTCGGCATGTAGAAAAATTTAAGGTGAATTTAAATGGTAAAAATCACTATTTTCAAAGGTATGGCCCACCAGTTAGTCAGATCAGCTTCATTTTTCGGCTTAACGCCTAAAATGAGTTGGGAAATAGGATTGACGGAATGGATTTGATCCTTGCATCAAGGTGGGGCCTGCATGAACAACCCTTCCCAAAAGCTTTTAACCAAAGCTAATATTTGTGTTTCCAAGCTCACGTCCAAACGCTGGACTCTTTTTGGGCGTGCAAATAAATCATTAAGGTGGGCCCTGCTTAGGTGGGCCACCACATGGCTGGGTGGTGTGGAACATATACATATATAAAGTGAGCCCCACCTACAAATGGCTTGGATCAAATACATGCTTCATGGTGGGGTCCATCTGGATGGGCCACACAACTACATCATCACACACCATAAAAGAAAGAGAGAGAGAGAGAGAGAGAGAGACACCCGTGTGATGGAGGGACCCCGACACTATGGGCCCTCCCTTACATTCAATCATACATCAAGTGGGTCCCACACATGGGCCCACCAAATCAAGGATCAACGGTGGAGATTCCTTCTCCACCAAAACGAAAGGTCTAGATGACCTCATCCATGCAAAGAAAATAAACATCATGATGTGGTCCATGGAGAATGGCTCCATCATGGAATGATCAAGAGAATCAAGGTGGCCCATCGGCCACACCTAGGGTCCAAAGTGAGATCCATACCATCAATCGGTAGGCCTCACTTGACCCATCATCAAAACATGAAAATCTAGCCTATAAAGCACCCACCTCAAGATCTTATTCAATCTTTCATCAACACGTTCTATAGCTCCAAAGAATGTGATCCAACGGTTGAGATGAGGCTTGAAGGGTGGGATTAGGAGATAGGAAGGTGGGCCACACTAGCTTCTCCATGGAAGCTTGAGAAGCTTGGACGTTGGGGCTTGGATTGCTTGGGAGAGTGAGAGAGAGAATGAGAGAGAGAGAGAAGTGATGGGAGAGAAGTGATGAGAGAGAGGGATGGTGAGTGATGTAAGTAGGTACTTTGTTGTAAGAAAATGTTGACTTTTGGGGAGGGTAGATGTACTTGGGGATGGGTGTGAGTGATGGTGAGTGATGGGAGTGTACTTGACATTTGATGTGATGGATTCTCTTGGGATTTGCAACGCATGGTGTTTTCCTCGAACTGAACGCGGGCCCACATCTCCTAGCTCGGGTATCACCTCGGTGCGTGAGACAAGACATCAGAACTGCGGCGACGGCGCGGTCACTAGGGTACAAGTCCTGGGTTGATCCGACTCTGGAATACGGGACACGATTCAAGGTTGTGCGCGACTGCAGATAACAACTCGTGGGTTGCCGAAATCGACTAGGAGGACCGCGGAAGCCTACGGAATAGTACGGGCTAAGATAGGGGCCTCACATTGACAAGAAGATTAGGGGCAACAACATTATTTTCAAGATCGACCTTGAGAAAGCCTATGATTGTGTGAGCAGGTCGTTCCTTAAGGTTGTGCTCCACAAATTCGGGTTCAGTCAGGCATGGATCTCTATTACGGAGTAATGCTGGGTGACCCCATAGTTCTTGGTGCTCTTCAACGGCGAGGCCTCGGGCTTCTTCAAATCGGAAAGAGGCCTCCGACAAGGAGACCCCCTCTCGCCTAGTCTCTTCATTTTAATCATGGAGGCCCTCAACAGGGGCATTGTCTCGTTGATTGAAATCAACAAATGCCAGCCATACAGGACCAGAAGAGGCTCTAAGACTATTTCCTACCTTCACTTCACGGATGACACAACTATCTTTATAAATGGTGGCACCGGATCCATTAGAAGCATGATGGCATTCCCCAACAAGTTCACGAGCGTGTCAGGCCTCAAGATTAACAATGTTAAGAGTAGCTTTGTAGCATCCTCCAAGATGCCGGTAAGCAGGATTCGGGGAATAGAAGTATTGTCCCTCCTAGGCTTCTCTACTTGGGCGTGCCACTGTCTAATGGGCGAATTTGATCCTCCTCATACCAGCCTCTGGTGGAGAAAATACTGTCCCGCATTTCGGGTTGGAAGGCCTGCTTCCTCAACCAAACCACTAAAATCATCCTCATCAAACATGTCCTCTCGGGCATCCCTATTCACACCTTAGCAGTGATAGAGGTCCCAAAAAAGATGCTAGCAGCACTAGAAACCGGATTCACGGACTCTGTTGGGGATGGTTTAAAGGAAAAAAGAACCTCCACTGGGTTAGTTGGAGCAAAATCTCTTCCCCAACTGTGGAGGGTGGGCTGGGAATCAAAGCCTTAAGGGACGTCTCGACGGCCCTAAGATTGAAAAGAGCCTGGACCATATTCTTCGGCCATGACAGCAGCCTTTGGGCGAAATTCTTGCGCTCTAAGTATGGGATTAATGACTCCCAAGTCGCCTTCATCCAACGACAGTCGGATTTCCCAACATGGAAGAAGATGAGAAATCTGGTGGATCTCCTGGAGGATCACTCTCGTCTTCTTTTGGGGAACAGGAATAACAATTTTTGGGACGACAACTAGTCGGGCCTGGGCCCTCTCAAGAGATGGATTTAAGGTAGTGTCCCTCCTCAATCCCAAAATCTGAAGGTCAGGGATATTATTGGGCCGGATGGCCTAATTCACAACGCCCCTTTCCCGGCCTCCCTTCCAGTCTCAGTTTGTCACCACATGGTTGCTGAAGGTATTTCTCTGAACCAAAATGAATATCGGGCCATTTGGACCAGGGAGAAGTCCGGCCAGTTCACAATCAAATCAGCTTGTCAACTCATCTGCCCTCGCAGCCAGCCAAGTGGACGTGGCAATCTTACCTGCCTCCAAAGATTGGGGTTTTCGTCTGGAAAATCTTGAATAATGCCCTTCTAGTAGACATCAACGTGAAAAGAAAGGGCGTCCACATGGCCTCTTCCTGCGTCTTCTATAAACCAATATGCCTAAGGGAGGAATACCTTGATCACCTCTTCGTCGCTGGCAAGCTAGCTTCTTCCGTTTGGACTACTTCTCCTCCATTCTCTCCGTGGCTTTCCTCCCTAGCCAATCGACGGGGAATAGGGCATCCCAATGGTGGGCCATGGCCAGCGGCTCATCATTATTGGGCGTCCTTAGAGGCAATCTCGGGCCCTCGAGGTTAGGTCGAACCCAGGGCGCTTAAAGCTGAATGTTGATGGCTCGTCCAGAGGCAATCCCAGGCCCTCGGGGTGTGGAGGTGTTTGTTAAGACAACAAAGACAAGTTTAAGTTCACTTTCTCTAAGGGATACGGCCAAGGATCCAGCTTTCTTGCGGAAGTGAAAGCAATGGTAGACGACCTCTCCATCTGTATAGACAAAGGGTTCAGCTTGATTGAGGTGGAAAGTGATTCCCTTGAAGTGGTTGACATGTTCTCCAGACCGGGAGATGCTCCTTGGAATGTCTTCTATTAGAAAAAGAAGTTTGAGTCCACTTGGTCCGCTGGAATTGTGTCCATCAAGCATATCCCGAGAGAAGCCAATAGGGTTGTAGATAGCCTAGCCCGTTGGGCCAGTGCCAACCAGCAATTCAGAATTTTTGACAACGCTTCCGGGCTTCCCTTCCTATCTCGCGGAGAGCTGGTCCTGGATAGTGCTAGTTTAGGAGAGGTGCGACTTTCCTAGGCTTACTTTTTGTTTAGTTCCTTTACGATAGGTGGGCTTGCCTTTGTGTTGGGCCTCCCTGAATGTGCATGGCAGCTAGGGTCTCAGGATCTTTTTGTTAGCCTGAGCCCCCAAATCTGTATAGTCTTCATCCATTTCAATGAAATGTTCATTTTTGAAAAAAAAAAAAAAAAAAGTTGTCCAATCACCAGTGTTTGGCCTGTCCCTTTCACATGGTGACCCAGAAGATCAATGATCACAATCACTAGGCATGTTTGATGCGTGAATTTGAGGATTCCACTCAATGTAATAACTGTGAAGTGCTTGAGAGGCTGCAGGAGGCGTGGCTGTACCAGCTGAAGAAGCTAAAGAAAGTGTGTTTGATGTATTTGTTCGACTTTGGCAAGATATATGATGTTAGAGACGAGATCAACAACTTCTTCATGCATGCGGATAGGGAACTGATGGTGGAGATGTTTCAGGAGGTGTTGACAGTCTGGAAGCCCTTGTGATGCCCAAGTAGTATGTTGTGCATGTCATCACAGGTAAAAAGAATGTGCAGTTATACAAGCGAAGCTTTTGTTTGATGAGTTTTTCTAATCATACATGGATGAATAAGCAGTGCATCAGGTTTCTCTCCCTATTTAAAATTACATGATGTTGTGCATCAAGTCATTAGGTGGGTCACACATGTATGTTGAACATGAATTATTTGTATGTTGAACATGAATTATTTCGAAGCTGTGTTGTTTTCAAACATTTATAGATACCTATGAATTGACCGTTCAGATTTTGTGCTAGGTTATTTAGTCAGTGGGGATGGTCCGCCTGATGCACAACTCCCTAAGTCGGCATATGTGGCCACATGAAGAGGTGCGTGTGGACTTGGCAAAGCTCTCTCTCTCTCTCTCTCTCTCTCTCCATAGTTATCAAAGTGTTTGCTGTGATATGATGATTGTTTTTTTGTTTTTTTTTTTTTGTGTGTGTGTTCCTATAAAATAGTCATGGGCAGCTATGCTCCTCATGTTGTGTTCTCACTCCAAAACAGGCACCATACCACTGCTGTAATATATGTAACTATTTAGAAAATCATGCATCCTTGTAGGAACTGAAAAACAGAGTAATAATGTTTAATATGTATATACTATGCATGTGTATTTTACTTCCATCTTCTCACAATATTGCATCTTTCATCATGCTTGAGAGACATTCATTTGATGCAACCATGCTGGGGATCTCAAAGAGCTAAAATGTGATTTTGTGCATGCTAGTTGGATTGAATCTAGCTGTTTACGTTGTGAGAAAGGATATAAATCTTAGCAACTTTGTTTTTTTTTCTTAAATATCAGGAACTCTGTCCTTGTACATGTAGCAACACATACAAGAGATCCATTGTTCATCTCTTGCATTGTGCAGTCGATGGCTGTAGCTCAAAAGATGATACCCATCAGACTGTTGGTTGACATCTTTTTAGCCACCCACATGGAATCCTCAAAAATCCTCCAGTTAAATGCTTGGTGTTGATTTGATTTTTTGGGCTATTATCCATCCATGGCAGGAACTGCTGGATGAATGTTCTGGATCTCATATAGGTGGACCAAGTTCACATGTACAAAGTGCTTAATATCTGAGGAAAAAAATTAAGAGGGTAGGATCCTTCCCCACAAACTATTTCGTGGAATTCAATATTATTATGTCAGTGGTGAATCGTACACAGGAGCGTAGAAATGGTGCCCATGCCATGTATGAAGTCAAATAAAACCAAATAAACTGTGGGACCCACTGAAAATCAGACTAGTCGAGCAACCCAAACCTCTGATTTATGGACACTTTTTTATTTTTAAATAAGACCGTTGTAAGCTTTTCATTCTTAACCGTCCAACAAATGTACAGCAATCTAATCATTATATATAAGAGTAATATTTTGTCAATTATGGACCTAAACAGGTACCAAAATTTGGATAACTTAGTCTAATTATGTGTTTCCACGTATGCAATTTCTCAGTAATTAAATTGGAACTGCCTGCGTATCATTCATCACACACTGTAAGAGTATTAAAGCAAACTAAGGGAGAGAGAGATCCAACCTTCTTCTGATTTCAAACAACCAATCCAATCATTGATTTCATTTCTTTCAACATATAACATAATCCAATCGTTGATTTCATTTCTTTCAACATAAAACATGCAAAATTGCATGAAAAAAATGCCACCCAAATATACAAACCATTTTAAAAAGCCCAATTAAATCAATCATGAATATGATCTGTGGCCGAAACCGAGCGTATTGCATATCAAGGTAGGGCGGCGAAAATGCTTCGATGCTGAGCTCCATTGGGTAATCCACGCCAGTGAAGTTGTAACGCATACGAGGGTTGCTGCCTCCAACGAGGATCCGACCGTCGGGAAGCACGACAGCTAATGACTGTTATACCCTAGCGATTGGCGATGGACTTGGGATCTGGAACCGGTGGCCCACTGGATCAGATGGACAATAAAGAACGGGTCTGGTGATCGGGTTCCGCGCCATCTCCCACTCGGATGTGCCATTGGCTACACCATTCATGATCAAGACATCGCCCGTGGGGAGCAGCAACATGTCTCCCATCACTCGGGCCATTGGCATTTTTTCCATTTACCACTGGGCCTCAAGATCAGTGACTCTCAGCCGTCCACAGCTTGATAAAGCCAGCAAGAATGTTCCGTTCTCGGCCCGCTTGAATGCGCCACGTGGCACGCTGCCGCATACCATCACCTCGGCTATCGGGCCATCGACTTCATCGCCACCATCATCAAGATGCAGCGGGAGCAGTACGGATGATCCAGAGTTGTGGAAATTTCGTGGGTCCCGCCCCGGGATTGGTGGATACACCCTGACCACATAATCGTTCATGTAATCAAATTTGATCGGACGATCATTCGCAAAGATGAATAGGCTCCCGTCCGGTAGCAGGTGCAAGAACGGGTAAAGATTGTTCTCGTGGACGTCCCGTGTCTCTTTCTAGAACCCAAGCCAGTAATTCGCCGGCTCAGAGGCGTTCCTTGGAAAGAATTCATAACTGAATTGTCGACGTCCACCAACGATGATCACTCGTCCATCTTGCAGAATCTGATTGGTGGCATACCAGCGACGGACAGAAAGATAGTGGGGCTTTTCGGTCCAATCGCAATCTTGAAATAGTGAGCCACCCACACATAGGGCGAATGTGCGGACCACGCGTTCTCCGTCATTGTATCCGCCTGTCTGTACGAAGGTGCCATTGGGAAGAACGGAGCCGGATGAGCACCACGTGTCAGTCTGGACGGTGAGAGGACGAACGGTGTTGGATGGAACATCGTATGTGAGGGAGTGGGCAGTGAAGTCGATCTTGAGGGCGGTATCGTTGGAGTCCAATTGGCATCGACGGTTAGGGAAATAGAGATTGGACGGTCCGAAATCGGTGCGGTCGAACATGACAACTTGGTTGGTGTAGATGAGCTGCATGTGCATGGCTGAGATGCCAATGCTCTTCTGCAGGAGGCGCCATTCGCCTGTGGCGGGAAGCTGTTGGGAGAGGGAGAGGGATGGGATTTTTGAAAAGATGAAGAGGGAGAAGAAGAAGAAGAAGAAGAAGAAGAAGGCACGATTTTCCATGAGAAAGGAAAAAAGATTCGGAGCGTTTGGATGGTTTTCTTGAATTTTGGAGGAAAAAGAGGAATTGGAGAGCAGAGTAACAGGAGTGTAATGAGAAAGGAATTAGATAATGAGGTTGAATCGTTGGAAGAAAGTATTTAAAGAGGGCGCCTCCTTCAGATGCCGCGCAAAAAGGTTTGAACGCATACATGAATATCGACCGTTGATTATCTTCTTTTTGGTACATGGGTGTCCCATTTGTGAATCTTACTGGTCAAATTTTCCTGTAATGTCATTTATGGGTATGCTCACCTGTTGAATGGTCCGGATCTCTCGCACATGTGCCACGAGCTAGCGATTACCATGAAGGTGTGCAGTTATCATGTTTGTTAATTCCGCAGGAGTACGAAAACAGAATGTATAATCCTTTCTTGATTTTTCATATATGCAAGTGGGGTTCTTGTTTGCGTGATCCAAACCGTTCGTCACGGTGAATGGGCATGCCAGGAAATCTTCAATGGAGAAACTTTCGATTTACATACTATAAGGGTGTGTTTGGATCGCAGGTCCACTTCGTATTGCATTGTTTTATTATTAAAAAATACTATATCGGTCGTTTGAAATGGATTTGAAATCCGCCGTTGTATGTGGCGGGTGATTACATCGTCGAACCAGAACAACCTGGACATGCGTTATTTACATACATTACCAAGACATCGGGCAGTGCAGCGCCCTCATTGCATTGCACCGCCTTTGTAAAGAGAGAAGACCTTCATCCTCAGCGTGCTTCGCTGGTCCATCTCTCCTTACTGCGCCCTCGTTCTTCTTCTCCGTTTGTCTTAACCCTCTTGCGAGAGGATTGGATGTCATTACAACCATATCTGAGATGTAGAGGCAATTGTTAGCATTGTGTTCTTCGCTTACGTTGAAGATGGGATGTCTTCATCTTAGGTTGATCCTGCCATAAATCTCCTTCTTCTCTCGCCCAAAATAGATTACCCTAAGGGCAAAAGTGAAAGAAGGTATATGATTTTCTTCCCACTATAAATTCTAGGACAACAGGTGATCATCGTTTTAAATCGATCGTATTCATCCTTTTATTGACGGATACCATTTCTCTCCGTGTACCCTCTTTTACAGGAGGAGATGAGTATTTGCGTAGACACTTCTTTCTTATACCCTATGCAGAGGGTGTATCATACAATACTTTTCAATCCGATTTTCTTCACTATCTAGATATACATGAGGTGAATGCGTATCTGAACCGAATCCAGTTGATGGATTCACCTCTTGACTTGTGGGACATGACCACTGCATATCATACACTGTTGATGGATTTATGATTTCCATCTACCGATGATTACTCTTTTTCATATATGCGTATATCAGAAGCTTTTATCTTCCATTTTATTCCACCCAAAAACCTCTGTTCTGTTATATTTTTGAAGGGTTTGTTTCTTGCAGTGGTGCGTTGATTGTAGAAGGTGATACTCCATCCTCAATATTACAATGTCTCAATGTATCATCTGAGTAAATGCATGTCGAAACCCTCGTTTCTATTTATTGTTGTCCATAATGCTATGAATATTTTTCACATATGATATGTGTCTGTAAGGCTAGCAGACCAGATTTCTTGAGTGTTGTAAGCTATATTTTTCATATTGCTGGAATATTATTTCCATTCTATTTTCAAATTTCTTGTTGAAATCAGAATACTTTACAAAATTGTCTGTCAACCACTGATGCAGAAAACGATATTTGCATATGTGCAGATCGTCATACTAATCAGTTCATTTTCACTTTAACAAAGAACAGATGTGCGTATGTATACTCTGTTGATTCATGCCTAAAATCAATACATGTTTATGAGGGCATCATCTATTTCATGATATATGTTATTTTCATTGTTAGACTGTTAAACTTTCCCTAATCAATAACTCATTTTTTTCCACTCTATCATGCGAGAATACAAAGACTGCATGCATTTATTATACCCCAAATTTACATATATTTCATATGTGTCATTCCTGTTAAGAAATCGTATGCTGTGTGTCTTTTTTTTTTTTGAGTATACTTCAATTCATCGTTGTACACATACTCAAGTTATGTCATATGCATTAATAATTACAAAATAACTGAGAAGAATAACAGGTGAAGCCCCTATTTGTCTAAATGGGGTCTCACAGTGGGGACTCCAACGGAGATCAGTCTTCCAGTAGTGAATGGAATGAAAATGAAATAGCTACTGCATTAACCACGATCGCAGTGTCTACATGTGTTATAGGAGCTGCTGAATATTACCGATGTTATTGTATGAAGGCATCGCCTAGAGGTGGTGATATTGAGAGAAATAGATTCATAAATGAAATCATTAAAAAGAGCGATGTTGACTGTTTAGCACAGTTAAGGATGGGTCAGAATAAGTTCTTCGAATTATGCTCTCTACTAAGAGATCGAAATTTACTTTCGGATTCAAGGAGGTGTAGTTTGGAGGAACAAGTGGTATTGTTCCTGCATACAATAGGCCACAATGTACGAAACCGAGTCATTGGTCATCGCTTTTCAAGGTCTGTTGAGACCGTTAGTCATCATTTTCGAAGAGTTCTTGATGCTGTAATTAGACTTTATCCAGAATATGTAAAGTTTTCAGGTTTATATACACCGAAAGAGATATCTGATAATCCTATGTGGTCATCATATTTTTAAGTAAAATAATCAGTGATATACATATTTGTATGGTATTAACTATGTATTAATTTGTAAATAACAACCTAAAAGTCATAACAATTTTTTTGTAACATTGTATTGGGGCACTCAATGGGACTCATATATCTGCACATTTGCCCAAGGAAGCAAGTGCCACCTTTCGAAATCGAAAAGGTTTTTTGTCTCAGAATATAATGACAGCTTGTACTTTTGATATGAAATTTGTATAACTGCTTGCGGGTTGGGATGGTTCGGCATCTGATGCTCGTGTTTTGCATAATGCGTTAACCCGTCAACCAGATTGTTTCATTGTTCCTCATGGTAACTAAACATTGATGTGATTTTCTAAGAAAAAATAGTAGAACATATTATGTACATATTTGTAATACCCATACGTTGGTTTGTGTAGGGAAGTACTATGTCGTTGATGCGGGTTATGCACACTGTCTTGGGTTTATGGCACCTTATCGGGGTGTCAGATATCCTTTGAATGAATTTCGTACTGGGCGAAAGCTTGCAAATAAGAAAAAACTCTTCAATTATCGTCATGTACAGCTGCGAAATGTCTTTGAATGTTTTTTCGAACTCTTGAAAGGCCGTTTCCCTATACTCCGTGTAACACCACAGTTCAAGTTTAAAACTCAAGTAAAGATTGTTATAACTTGTTGTGTTATACACAACTTCATCCGTGTCTATGGTGAAGACGGATTAACAGAAACAGTTGAGGATATTGCAGACAGTGCTGATGAAATATCGCCATCTCCTATGGAAGTAAGTTTGGTTGAAGAAGATCGTGCTTTATCTCGCGTGACAGATAAAGCAAGAGAAGAGTGGATGAAAATGAGGGATGACATTACAGATAGGATGTGGAATGACAGTCTCCCTCAGACCCGACAATGTCATTGACTTTGCCTTGCTACTGTTTCTGTATTATGCTGTTTGTGTAACAACAAATTATTTTTTCTAAAATTTGTGTTTGGTTGGTGGGATTTTTAACTGGATTTTATGGATTTGATAGTTACTTTATCATGCATGGATATTATTATGACAGTAAATTTAATATTGATTGCATGCCATATAACAGTAGCTGTCATATTATATTTTAGCATGCTTTAATCATTATTTTATGTGGTTTCGTTTAAATTGCAATTAAGTTTTTATTTTAAGTATTCTTATTCCCATTAACTGTTACAAATGCGTAGGTAATATGACTTTCTACGAAGTACATACAAGGAAAAAAAGTGTTTAATTAAGACCGGTTCCCCGAGACGTGAGACAAGCTCCCCCCCCCCCAAAAAAAAAAAAAAAACAAAACACAGCATCACCAAGTAAGCTTATTGGTAGCCCTAGTAGGAAAAATCTGACAAGTGGTAGCAAAAGTAAATGTTCAGTTGTTAGGAAAATTGGGCGGATTCAATGGACAGACCATATGAACAATGCATTAGTTGATGCACTAGTAGAACAAGTAAACCTCGGGAGGAAAAGTGTTATAAGATTCAAACCGGAGGCTTATAAGGCCACTATAACAGAAATTTCTGATAGATGTGATATTGATCTTAAGAACAAACATATTTCTAACCGCTTGCGGATGTTAAAAAGATTTTATTGGGCCATGCAAGACATGCTAAATGCCTCCGGATTTGGATGGGATAGTTAAAAAAAATGGTGACAGCGACGAACGAAGTGTGGGATGGGTATATTGCTATAAGTAATATTTAAAAATTGTTTGTTATACCTTTCGTTCAGTTTTATTCATTACAATGTGTTAATAACTTTGTAATTCACTGTTTGCAGTCTCACCCATTCATCGAAAGGGTGCGTGGCAAACATATTGACAGATACAACGATCTGTCATTCATGTTAGGGAACGACTGTGCTCATGGGTCTTTTGCGAGCACAGCTTACTCATCACCACTTTCAGGTCGCCGACGAAGTAGAAATGAGTTAAATTCTGACTTTGATTCAGATGAATATGGGACTTACACAGTTCGCCTTTCTTCATACTCTGGGGAGGACCACAACAGTGGTCCAGCCCCTCATGTCAATGTATCTAATCGGTTGAATATGGTTAATGCAGTAAACATGGATACTTCAAGGGGGTCTAAGAACACCCATTCTACCGCTACTAGCTTGTCCCGTCCAAAAAGGGGCAAGCAGAGTGATGTAATCAGTGACCGAATGGGTGAACTAGCTGATGCCATGAAGTCCCTCACTATTACAATGTCCCAGGGCAAGAAAATGACCAGAGTCCAAAAAATCCTGAGCATACTTGAAGAGGTAGAGGGACTCAGCCCTAAGGATCAACTGCGTGCTGCACGGATGATGCAGGGGGACCTTGTCAGTGTTGGGTTTTTCATGAAGATGGGCCACGAGAGGCATAAGGATTGGGTGCAAAAACTCCTTGAAAGCAGTGGTCCTGTTTAAAAAAACTTTGCCTTTGATACTTTGGTTATGGGTTCTTGAACAAACTATTTTTTTTTCTTTTTTAAATGTGCTGTATAAATGTTATGATTGAATGGGTTTGGATGCTGTGGGATTTAGGCTTGCTTGCGCTGTTCTTCTAATAGTTAATTTTGGATTTTGATGATGTTGATGGTCGCACCATCTAAAAGTTATTTTTTTATTTATATCTGCTTATATTGATCATTCTTTTATGCTCCAGATACCTACTGTAGGTCTTTTACATAATACAGGAACCTGCTGTGAGGTCTGTCTCCGACTATCAGAGAAGATATCTTCAGTTGTCTTCAATTGATATATTGTTCACTGTAGGTTATAAATATATTGCAGGAACCTGCTGTGATGTCTGCCTCAGACTTGCAGACTAGATTTCTTCAGTTGTCTTCAATTGATATTTTGTCCACTATATGGTTCAATTGTTAATTCAGGAACCTGGTGTGATGTCTACTTCAGATTACTTCTGAGATCGTTCAGATTGATTGGATTTGATGCTGCTATTTCCTTATTAATAAATCTCATTCATCTCCATATTTTAGCTTCTATCTTTTATATTCTGACATATCATCGTAATGTTGCCATCTCACTGATCAGCTATTGATAAATATAATGAACTGAGATGATTACTTCTTCTTACAGTCATAATTGTGGTGTTACAGTCTGACTTTATGTAATGATACTTGGTTACGTATGCATACTGCTTATACATAAAAAGGGTCTAAATATATATACACATCAAGCATGAATTTTTTTTTTGCATTATTTGGATGGGTATATTTGAGAAGAGTTTGTGATTAAAGTGAACATTTTTTTCAGGTGAGAAAATGAGGATACTGCATGATCACATGTGTTGTTCTTAGTTTTATATAAGACCCGGGATACTCCATGACCACACAATGCACTTCAATTCTGACAATGTGTTTTATTTGTAGATAGAAATGGATAAATACTATGTCGTATTTGTGGGTAGAGTGCCAGAAATATATGACAACTAGGAGGATGCTCGGAAACAGGTTGAAAGATTTAGCGGGTCCAGACATTGATTATTCAGAACGCATGATGAGGCTGTCACAGAGTGGACCACATTCAAGGTATGAACCTAAATTGCATACGAAAAATTCTGAAAATATGTTTAGGAATTTATGGTTACTATCAGATTCATCCATTGTATCTGAGGTGTAATAGTAACTTGATTACATGTATTTAGGCCACTTTGCAGCAAGTTGGGTCGGGCAACACCTGTAGTCTACATAACAGGGCATCATCAAGCATGACAGAAAGACTGTCGGGAAGAGTTAAAGGTGGTTCCGCTTCCTTTCGGCCACCGCCAGACACTAACGAACATCAAAATAGAGTGCAAGGATCTTGTGTCTCGATATCGGACATGAAACGAAATACTGAGGATGAAGAGATTTTGAACGGCATCATCAAAATTTTAATTGGAGTCGTACTTATATACGTAGTAGTTGCGTGGTTTTTTACAAGTTTCTGATGATATGGGATCATTAGGTGGGGTGTGGCCGATATGGTAATTTGAAATGAGTGGAGAAAGCTCAGGACCAGTGAGGCATTTTCTTTTTGGGACTGTAATTTTTTTATTACACCCTCAAAACACTGGTCACCCTTTTTTTTTTTTTTTTTTCCTTTTCAGTTTACGGCCAAATCATTTTTTTTTATTTGTATTTATCGTATTGTATGTGTATTGTTATTTCTGACTTTGTTTGTTTGCTTCATTTAAACATCGGTTCTTTAATTTTCAGTAATTTTTTATTGGGTAAGTTTGTGCCGTGTCTATGTGAAAGCAGAACCTCAATTTCAGCCACAATAATTAGTGGATGGATATCCAGCACTACAAACCTCCATTGGCCCACTACCATGATATTGGTATCCTATATATTGATTTGATCATAGAGGCCTAGATGAAGGGTCTATGGAAGCAGACAGATTGATCCTTATAATCTATGTTACATCCAAGATAGGCCTAATATTAGGTGTCATACTGTATGTTAATCAATATAGGTTGATTAACGGTTTGGATGAAACACATACATCGTGATGGGGCCCACATAGCTACGACCTAAAATCAATGGTGAAATGAGATTATGTCGTAGACGAGGTTTATACCTTGTATTATATGTGGTCTGCTTAATCGTTCATTTCAATTCAATCCTTCAACAAACAGTGAATATGCATATATCAACCTTCTACATTTCCAAAGCCAGTCCTTCCCAAACAATCTGTTCGTCAACGAAAAGGGCGCTCGATACAGTCTACATCCATCATTATACATTTGCCGTATTGAATAACAATGCAATACAACCCTATATGTGAATCCAAACACGCCCTAAATGGATGGTTAAGATGAGAAAAGCAGCAATGGTCCACACTCAAATGGAAAATGCAAGCAGATTGGTGCGGGAGAGCTAGAGTATGGTATATTTTTGGGATTATCATCCACCGTTTTCATTTTTTTTTTGTTTATTTGTTTTAGGAGACTGGTTGTTGTGCAATGTTACAGGATAAGATCGTTTCATGGAAATTATATATATATATATATATATATATTATTTTTTATGTGGGGCCTGTTGCGGTGTGTGTATGGCGTGTATGCAACCAATCCAACTATCACATGGGACATCATGCTTCAATAGAGGTGTTTGGGTGGTTCTGCATTGTTTTCTATTGTGTGGGGCCCACTGCGCAACCTCATCGGTCCACCATGTGGACCACCACTCAAAAATGATGGTTTTTAGTAGTTGTCCTGTGTAGTGTGTATTGTGTTATGTTCATGTGATGACGATGGTTTAAATATAATTAGACTGGCTTTTGATAAATGATAATAACTTGTTTTGCTTAAAATAATGAAGCATTTTGTTAGGCCTTTTTTGAGTTACTTTGCTTTTTCTTTTTTCTTTTTCCAAGTGAATTTTTCACACAAAAAAACCTATCTAATTAATATGGAATTTACATTTTTCCCAAAAGCTACCTTATTAATCAATATTATTATCATTCCACTACCTTCTTTTAGGGTTGAAAGTCGGGCAAGTTGGTTTGGTGCTCAACCCTAGCCCAACCCAAGGTTCCTATACCTCAACCATAACCCAACCCAATCCAACATCGGGTTGGGAATTCTCAACCCAAGCCCAACCCAAGCAGGCTCTGTCGGGTTGGTCGGGTGGATACATGCTAATATTTTCATTATTATATTAGTCTATTATATTTCAATACATATCTTATTTTTTGTATTTATGATTTTATTAATTATATATGTAGTTATTTATCATATAGGAGAACTACTCCTTTAAAAGTCGTGGTGTATAGAACACAATCTATTTGGGAGTGAGAAATTTGGCATATCTTGTTAGCTTGAGTCATTGGAATTGACATGGACCGATGAGACCCGACAACACTGGAATTTCCTATGCCTTCAACACAAACGATCCACACTCAATTATAATTTATAAGTAATTGACTTATATATTGATTGGGTTCGGGTTAGGTCGGGCAACCCAAGAAGTTAACCCGAGCCTGACCCAAGTTTTATTGGGTTAATGTTGGTATAGCCCAAGCCCGAGATCGGACTCGATACATCCTGCGTGATCCCAACCCACTGTTGGGTCGGTCGGGTTGAACCCACCCAACTTTCAGCCCTACCTTCCTCGATGTTTTTAACATCGGTTGGGTTGACATACATGCAAATGGGTCGGTTGCTTGGGTGGGCTCCACCGTGATGTTTATGTAAAATTCACCCTGACCACCAGGTGCATCACCTCATGTTTTGACAAGGACCCAAAAATCACCCCCATATGTGAATTAGGTGGACCACATGATTGGAAACGTACATGGCAACGATCACCCTCAAAGTTGTTTCCCTTGGTATTACTCACCTCAATCACGGATGGGCTTGAGTTTTAGGCCCCGGGCTTGAAATTTGGTTTAGCATCTAACAGTTGGAGTGGATTTCATATAACCATTACAGTGGGCCATGTAAGAAGCAAGGGTGGACATCTCTCCCTTATGTTTTCTTTGGTAGAACACTTAAATCATAAGTCTGCATGATTTTTTATTTTTATTTTTTATTTTGGGCCTAAGCTAGATTACACATCTAATGGTTGGAGTGGATTTTGCATACACATTATGGTGGGGCTTGCCGAAAATCAAGTCCCGACACTCTCCAACGGTACAAAGAGAGGGAGAGTATTTAGGAAAAAAGGGGGAATTGCATGGTAGGTTGTTCTTGATTTTGACATCCCACCGTGATGTTTATATAAGATCCACTGTGAACATTAGATATTTAGTCTCATATTAGGCCTAGATACAAAAAACTAGTCTGACGTGTGATTCTGTTAATGGAAACACTTGGGAGAGTGATGTCCACTCTTGATTTTTACAAGGCCCACCATGATAATTATATAAAATCCACACCAATCATTAGATTCCACAAAAAATTTTGGGCATTTGTCCCAAAAATCATACCCATCTTTGATTTACATGGGCTACACTGATGGAAATAGTTTAGAGGGTGAGGGTTGCCCTGTACACCATTTCCAATCATGTGGTCCACCTAAATCACATATGGAGCCAATTTTTGGGCCCTTGGCCTAACATGAGGTGACACACGTGGTGGTTGGGGTAGATTTTACATAAATATCATGGTGGGGCCCACACAATCCATCGACAGGTTTGCTCGCATGACTGGCATGACGAAAAGTAGAGGAATGACCATTATACTGATTAATGAGGTAAGCTTTTGAAAGCCTTTTTGAAAAAGGTACTTGAATTAAATTATGTTGATGCGATTTTTCAGCAGACCTTCCTTAGACCGTCATACACCTGCACACAAGAGATAAAAGAATAAAGGAGACATTGGCTAAGGCAGGGGACCCTCCGATGTCTAAGTCAGGGACTTGGGTCTTTGTAGGAAATGATCTTAAGGAAAAGAGTCACCAGTCGTGTGTAATAATGTGTGTGAATGTACCTTTCACCGTCTAGGGGTTCCCTTATATAGTTGAGAGAGAAGATCACACGGGCAGGAAATCTTCTCTGTTTAGAGGGAAGATCATACTGTCGGTGATCTTCCCTGTTTGGAGATTTCTGATTTGTCGAGGATCTCCCTTAAATCACTTGTGTCCGAGATCTCTGGGATCCTGATCTTATCCTCTGAGATCTTTGGGGAAAGATCCCCGAGAGAGATCCTTGGGCTGTTGGACTTGGATAAGGCCAAACGGTAGACGGAAACTGATAAGCCCACCCGTCCTTTAGGCAGGATCGGATGGATGAGGTGGATGACGCCTCCGAGGTAGATAGTGCTGACCTATTTGTAGCTCAGTATCATTCCGAGGTCGATTTGCTAGTAGTATATTGGCTCAAGTAGCTGTTGAAGGTCATCTACAGTCAAATCGACCTATGACTGGAACGATCTATGAGTAGGTCGAGCCGACCTGTGACTGGACCGACCTATGAGTAGGTTGAGCTATGGTCGAGCCGACCTGTGACTGAACTAACCTATGAGTAAGTTGAGCTATGGTCGAGCCGACCTGTGATTGGACTGACTTATGAGTAGGTCGAGCTATGGTCGAGCCGACCTGTGATTGGACCGACCTATAAGTAGGTCGAGCTATGGTCGAGCCAACCTGTGACTGGACTGACCTATGAGTAGGTCGAACTATCTTACTGATCGGCTCTTCCCAGTCAGTAGTTCTCTTTTGGGTAGTTTGGTTTATGGGTCCGTGCTGGTTGTAGATTTGACTCCTATTCATAAGCCGCTCTATTTTCCCCCCAACAAATTACATATTAATTAGGTGGTTCTTTGTATTAGGTAGTTCTTTGTAAAATTCATTTTTTTAACATTTATTCTTACTGTTTGATATATTTTCCCCAAGTTTCTTTCTTAAATTAAAAAGTAGAAGTATCCCATAGCTTACGCTAGATGCTATAGAGGGTTGAACTCTACTTAATAGGCTACCTGCTTTTTAAAACATTACCTTCTACTCCTTCCATTATGCTGCACCCATGTGCAACATGCTCCTCATTTATGCCTTTACATCCTTTGAAGCACTAGGCTAGCCCTTCACATTATGCCAACTTCTTGCCAATTGTTCCTTCAACCTAAGCCCCCACCACCAACTCCTCAAAACATGTCCATAGTAATTAGTTTTAAATCGAAATCTATTCCCCTCAAGAAGCAAGCTATGTTGCCACCCAATGTCTCTTGGTCCTTTTCTCAACAGTTTACATTAATTATATAAAAAGAGAAAACAATGATGTAATTAGAAAACAATGGCCAATCAATATATTGACTAAACACTCATAAATAGCAATTTTCATCCTTTTTTTTTCACCTTAGAGTTCCGACCTGTTTGTGCCCTCGAGTTTTGATTTCTCTCCCAAACCTGAGATTTGATTTCAAACAACTCAGGAGTGGTTGAAATCAGCTTAAGAAGAGATCTCCAAAATAATTTTTAAAAATGGTTTTTTTTAAAAAATGGATTTTATATATTTTTTTCAGTCAATTTTCTTAGTAGTTACACATGTTGTGTTGATAGTGATGATAATATCAATATTATTGTCAATGCACAACATTTATACTAAAAGTGGCCGATATCTTGCAATATTTTGTGTATCATGAGATATCATCAATATTATTGAAAATATCAACCGGTACATTGCATTTTTAAACTGCTCCTTGTATATGTATTGTTGACCTATGAGACTGATTGTTGAAATGTGTGGTTTTTTGAAAAATCAAATATTCGAAAATTTTTGGGATTTTCATTTTGTCGCCAAAATGCTTTTGGAAATTTCAAATTGAAAAGTGCGGTGTGTGCTTTAGTCCCACATCAGAAATGAAAAAAAGAAAATCGTGGTTTATATGTGGAGGTGTGTGTAGTATTCTTACTTAGAGTGTTGAAGATTGATATGCTCGCACGCGCGCGCGGGCAAGGGCGTGGGAAGTGTGGCGCTACTTGGTGCACTTTGTACTTCGCACGTGCGCATCACGATTACGGTGCAGTGGTTAAGAGAGTGCTATGTTAATAAACCCTAAGTATTGTCAAATTTTGGTGTGACAAACCAATTCAAGTTTATATCTTGATTTGTATCAAGCTTGTGCATCTGTTCACATTGAATCTTCGACATTCGTTATGTTTGTGCTGAATCTGTCTTGCCGATATCTACGATAAACTTACCGAGATTTTCAAACAAGAAGAAAGTGAAGACTTTCATATATTGAGTGAAGACAGAGTTTTCAAGAACATAGCAGTTCAAGATCTAGAACCATAAAATTTCAAGAACTCAAGACCTAGTTGAAGATTATCTTTGGTATGTCGAGTTCAAGTTTTGAAGATCGCAAGAATTAAAGCTACTGAAGTGATCGATAGATCAAGTGTTCATATGTTCTATCTCACAAGTAAGATATGATTGACTTAGATTGACCTTAGATCATGACTAGATCATTTCATACTTTCAGTCGGTTAATTCGATAATTTTATAAGAGTAAAATTCTGTTCTTTCGACTAGCCCTAGCACTGGCTTGACCAGTCCTAGTATTTTATTGACCAGTCCAGGATTTGTTATGAATTTTTAAAAATTTTCTGTTGATTTACGATCAATCCTGGAAACTACTGACCAGTTGTGTGAATAGTTCTTGACCAGTCGTGCAGTGCTTGACTCGTTTTCCAGTGAGTAATCTAGACTCACACGACCAATCGTGTGGTGTCCACGACCAGTTGAGCAGGCCACTCGACCAGTCGTGGGACCCACGAGGGCAGTCGTGCAACTGAAAAATCTTATCGTGCTAGAATTTTTGAAAATTTGTTTGGATAAGGTCAGTTGTAGCTAACCAAAATCCAGTCTTGCGAACCAATTTTTCACCTATAAATAGTGCTCGAATTTCAGAGTTTTCAATTCAATTTTAATCATTTTAAGCAATGAATCTGAGATAATTTTGAGTATATTCTAAGCTATTTTCTGCATATTTAAGATTCTTTCTAGTAGCTCTTGTAATTTGATTTTGAATCTCTATTCCATTTTTATATTGAAAAGGGATATTTGATTTACCCTTTCTTGAGATCAAAATCAATACAAAGCCCTTGTTGATTTAAATTAATAATCATATAGACTTGGAACCCTATACACTTGTGAGACTGAACGTTGAACATCTACGACATTATCAAGTTGGTTCTACTGAGCTGCTTTAGAATTGTCATACAGATAAGTTTTTGCTTTTTCTATAATTCAATTCATTTCTGGTTTGTGAGATTGTTCTAGAAAATCTCTATTTTTATTTTGTCTGAGGTGATCCAGAAAATCTCAGAGAGAGGGGTTTTTGAATTGTGTAAGCCCATCTTAAGACACAATTGTGAAGGTTTTAGGTGAACCTTGAAAAACCTATTTTGATTAGTGAACGCTAATATCCCGAGGGAGTGGATATTAGGAGTGGAGTAGTAGTGTGGCTGTTTATTAACAATTGGTGTACACACTTGCGAACCACTATAATTCTCTGTGTTTGGTGGATGTGTGATTTATTTCTTTATCTTTTATGGTTTAAGATTGTGGGATGTATTTCTGGATGTGAATGTTGTAATCTTTATATTTCAGCATTGTGTGGTGAATGTTGTAATAGATTAGTTTCTATTTATTTCATATCCTCTTGAGTTTGAGTTTTTGATACTCACCCATATTCTATTAAGGTTGTCCTGACATAAATCATTTGTTTTTTATGTTAAGTTGTCCTTGGAACCAAGTTTATATCAACCTCTCAATACTTAATTTTTGAGGTTGTTATTTCCTTTTATTCTTTGCATTCTATTTGGCTATTTGTTGTTTATATTCCGCTTATTAATTTTTATTTGCAATAGTCCTATTCACCCCCCCCCCTCTAGGACATTTTGCTTAGCCTTTTCAAGTGGTATTAAAACACCTAATAGCTTTTTTATTTGAATTTAATTCCTGAGCTAACCGATTTGAGCTTTTAAGATGTTAAATTTTAATAGTCTTTCTATAACTAGGCCTCCACCTTTTGATGGCTCTAATTATGCTTATTGAAAAGTCAAAATGAGAATATTCTTTAAGTCTCTTGATGAGAATGTGTGGCAAGCCACAATAACTAAATGGACTCCACCTACTATTGAAGTTCTAAGCCTTTATGGAACTAAATCTCTGAGGGTTGCTCCCTATAGTACTTGGACCACTCTTCAAAGAACTGAGAGTAGTGTCAATGCCAAGACTTTAAATGCAATTACTTGCACACTATCACTAGATGAATTCAAAAGAATTATATCTTGTGACACTGCGAAACAAGCCTGAGATATCTTAGAAATGACATATGAGGGTACGACTACTGTTAAGAAATCTAAACTACAAATCCTCACCACTAGGTTCGAGGAAATACGTATGAAAGAAAGTGAAACATTCATGAACTTCTATACTAAGTTGAATGAGATAGCCAACTCTATGTGGGGTCTTAGAGATAGCATCCCAGAAAGTAAAGTCTGTGCAAAGATATTATGTTCACTACCTGAAAGGTTCAATTCAAAAGTCACGGCCATTAAGGAATTTCGTGATACAAACCATATGCAGGTTGAAGAATTGGTTGGTTCTTTACAAACCTATGTGTTAAACTTTAAAGCTCCGAAAGGTAAATTTATCGCCCTTAAGTCTTCTAAAAGTATTTCTCTTGAAAATAATAATTTTAATTTAGAAAATTCTGAAGATGATATGACCCTTTTAGCTAAAAAGTTTTACAAGATTTTCAAAAGTAAAAAGAGGGTTGATGTTCAAAAACCGACTGAAAAGAAAAGATCAAATCAAAAAATTGAAAATCTTTAAAAGACAACCAGTGCTACAACTGCCATGAATATGGGCATCTAGCAAACAAATATCCTAAAAAGGACAAACCTAAAAAGAAAGGTATGTTGGCTACATGGGGTGAATCTTCCTGCTCTTAAGCCTCTTCTGAGTCAGAAGATTCTGAAACCGAGTAGGGTAATGATGTTAAAGCCCTATTGACTCTAGCTAAGTTCATTTTCTCAGATAATGATACAACCAATGAAGAAAATCTGGGAAGTGATCATGAGAATGAAGAAGATCTTCAGGATGCTTATGATGCCCTATACAGGGAAAGTTGTAAAATAGCTATTAAATTAAAACTACATAAAGAAAATTTTTTAAAATTGAAAGAGAATTTTGATAATCTGGTTTTGGAAAAATCACACCTTTCAGATTGCTTTGAAATAACTAAGTGAGGCTTAGATTTTAAAACGTCCCAAGTTGAAAACTTAAAATCTGAAAAGGAAAACCTAAAACTAGAAGTCTCTTCACTTTTGAGTTTGAAGGACACATGGAGGTATGCCCAAGGTGACCTAAATTAGAAAAACTCCTATCTGGGTTCAGAAAATATGGTGATCGATCTGGATTGGGCTACAATAAAAATGTGCCTCCCAAATATAAGAATACTCCTCCTAAATTTATTAAAGGGGAATTTTCTAACTCAAAAGGGAAAAGTCTGAATCAAAATATTTCTAAAACGACTAAAACTTTTCAGTCTTTAAATCCTAAAAAGAACCATATCAACTATAAAAATAAAAACCGTAATCCTTTAGCTAAGAAAATTGTAGACTTGCTTAAGGAGCTCTTAAAATCTAACTCAGTGGGTAGGACGTATAACAATTATAATTAGAAAAGACCAACTATGCTCCTAAACCCAAAACTGTAATGAAATGAGTCCCTAAGGTTGCTTGTTTGGTTGCCCACACCGCATTCAAAGCCACGAGCCATTCAAAGTGACACCTGGATAGCGGTTGGTCCAGACATATGATAGGTGACAAAAGTTTGTTCATTAGTCTTAAAGACATGACTGATGGTTCAGTCACATTCGGTGATGGTAGCAACTGCAAAATTGTTGGCCAAGGTACGATTCAACTCCCTAACCTCCCTCTATTTGAGAATGTTTTATATGTAGAAGGTTTAAAACATAATTTATTAAACATTTCTCAAATTTACGTTAATAATAACAGTATAAAATTTTCAAACCAAAAGTGTGAAATCTTAAATAAGAATGGTTCTGTAATATTAACTGGTCACAGAACTTCTGAGAACTGCTATGTAGTTAGTGACTCAAGCTCATCTAAGCTATTGTGTTACATGGTCCATACCGATGAGACCAAACTATGGCATAAGCGCCTAAGACATGTACACTATCACAACATGTATAGATTGAGCAAAAGTGATTTGGTAAGAGGTCTACCCAAAATAAAGAAAGTAGATAAGATATGTGGCGAGTGCCAGATTGGTAAACAAACCAGGAGTGTTCACAAAAAGATAAACTCCAATGCTACATCTAAACCACTTGAACTTCTCCACATGGATCTCATTGGACCAACTAGAATGAAGAGTTGAGGTGGCAAGAAGTATATTCTGGTCATTTAAGATGACTCTACGAGGTATACTTGAGTAGTCTTCTTAAGAGAGAAATCTAAAACTCTCGACGAAGTAAAAAGGGTACTTAAATGTATCCAAAATAAAAAAGATTTATAAGTCACTAAGATCTGTAGTGATCATGG
This sequence comes from Magnolia sinica, assembly GCF_029962835.1. NCBI lineage: Eukaryota > Viridiplantae > Streptophyta > Magnoliopsida > Magnoliales > Magnoliaceae > Magnolia > Magnolia sinica. The sequence continues at coordinate 38,183,173 of NC_080576.1, forward strand.
TTCTAAGTTTGAAAATAGCAGTTTTGAAAAATTTTGTAGTGACCAAGGAATATCACATGAATATTCTGCTCCCAAAACACTACAATAAAATGGGGTAGTGGAAAGGAAAAATAGGGTGCTTCAAGAAATGACAAATGTAATGTTAAATAGTATGAAGCTTCCTAAAAATCTCTGGGCTGAAGCCATAAATACTGCTGTTATATAATTAACTGTGTTTATATTAAAAAATTAAATAATAAAATGGCTTATGAGATGTGGTTTGATAAGAAGCCTTCTATTAAATACTTTCAAGTTTTCAGTAGTAAATGCTATATATTGTGTGACTGAGAACATCTGGGTAAATTTGACACCAAAAGTGTGAAATGATATTTTTAGGGTATGCTCTGAATAGTCGAGCATATCGGGTGCTTAACAAGAGGACCGGTGTAATACAAGAATCTATTAATGTGGTCATTGATGATCATTTGAATACACCTGTCTCACGTTCAGAAGATGGTGATGTTCTTCTAATTGATAAATTACGAACAAATAAAGATCATCGTACTAATCAAATCCTTGAAAATCCCATCACTGGTGTACGCACTCATAAATAATTAAAAGATATATGTAACTATGTGTGCTTTACATCTCAGATGGAACGACTAACGTAAAGAAGCCCTTACTGATGAAAATTGGATTGTAGCTATGTAAGAAGAGCTCAATCAGTTTGTGAGAAATAATGTTTGGTATTTAGTTCCAAGACCATCTGATAAACATATTATCGAAACAAAATGGATTTTCAAGAATAAGTCTGATGAACTTAGTAACATAATTAGAAACAAGGCTAGGCTGGTTGTACAAGAATACACCTAAATTGAAGGTAGTGATTATGATGAAACTTTTGTCTCAATAGCTCGTCTTGAATCAATCAGACTATTTATATCCATTGCTTGTTTTAAAAAATTCAAAATATATCAAATGGATGTTAAGAGTGCATTTTTAAATAGTGATTTACATGAAGAAGTATACGTTGAACAACCAAAGGGTTTTGAAAACCTTAAGCATGCTAATCATGTTTATCGCCTAAAAAAGGCAGTCTATGGTTTGAAACAGGCTCCCAGGGTATAGTACGAGAAATTAACTAAATTCTTGTTATGTCATGAGTTTGTTGCGGGGAGTGTGGATAAAACATTATTTATTAAGAAACATAATGATCATATTTTAATAGTGTAAATCTATGTTGACGACATTATCTATGGATCTATCTGTGCTAACATGACTGTTGAGTTTGCAGATCTTATGAAGTCCAAATTCGAAATGAGCATGATTGGAGAACTAAATTATTTCCTACGGTTACAAGTCAAACGGCTTCCTGATGGATTCTTCATCTCTCAAAATAAATATGATCTGAACTTAGTTAAAAGGTTCGGATTTGAGAGTGAAAAAATTTTTGATACTTCAATGAGTGCCACTCTGAAACTCTCTAAGGATTCAACAGGTAAAAGTATGGATCCTAAGTTATATCGTAGTGTGATAGGAAGTTTACTTTATTTAACTACAAGTCAACGTGATATTACTTTTTGCATTGAAATTTGTGCCAGATACCCTAAAGAGTCCCACTTGATTGTTATTAAGCGTATTTTGCGACATGTTGCTAGTTCAACTAATCTTGTTCTTTGGTATCCACATGACACTAGTGTACAATTAGCTGGTTACACGGATGTTGATTGGGCTAGTAATATTGATAATCGTAAATCAACCAGCGGTGGTTGTTTCTATGTTGGGAACTGTCTAGTTTCCTGGCTAAGTAAGAAACAAAGTTCCGTATCGCTCTCCACTGCTGAGGCTGAATATATTGCTATAGTTAATGCATGCACTCAGCTAATATGGATGAAGAGAATGCTAAGCGATTACGGAATTGCGCAAGAATATATGATGTTATATTGTGATAATTCAAGCGCAATTAATATTTTCAAAAATCTTATTCAGCATTCACGAACCAAGCACATTAACATTAGGTATCATTATATTCGTGAACTGGTAGAAGAAAAGATAATTTCATTAGAATATATTCAGACAGAGAATCAACTAGTTGACATGTTTACAAAACCGCTCGAAAAAAATCGATTTGCAAAATTGAAATTTGATCTTGGTATGTGTAATATGAAGTGATGATTTGTGCTCATTTGTATCATAATGTTTGTATATATTAATTTATATTTTTTTTAAAATTTAAATATATGCAAAATTGCACATTTTCAGTGTTACACAACCAGTCGAGAACACATTCAACCAGTCGTGGCACGACCGGTCGAGTATGTACACGACCAGTCGTGAAACTCATGAAATGAGTTTTTATTTGGGGAAAATGTCACTTTTTTCATTTCTTTCTTCTTCTACATCAAGCCCAACTACGATCGGTCGAACCCATCTCTCGATTACTCTCCGGTTAGTGCTTCATTTTTTAATTTCCTTGTGGATTTAAGTTCTTTGATCATCCTTAATCTTGATTTTCACTACAAAAAAACAGGGCAAAGCTGACGGATCTTGGAAGGTTTTCGCTACAGATTTTAGCCGTCGGTTATAACTACGGATTTTAGCTGTAGTTAAAACCAAATAAGCCGTCGGCCAAACTAATTTTTTAACGGTGGATGTCCAATTCACTATTGTTTTCGCATTGTGTGGTCCACCCAAGCTTTAGTTTAGGTTCATTTTTTGTGATAAATGATAAAATTATGTTAAGAAATAGATGGACAACATGGATGAAACAAATCGATCATGGTGGGGCCCACAGAGCCATACCAGATCCAAAGCTTAATTTACCATTTTTATTTTTCCGTTTTTCACTATGAGTTTTGTATTTAATATAAAATAGTGGTGACTTGTTCATAACAATAGTAGCTAAGATATAGAGTTATCCAGACCATCCAAATAATTGGTCTGGTTGTAAATGGTAAATATTTATAAATTTTTATTATATAGTACAATCTTAATCATCCAGAAATTGGTCCCATGCATGTACGACCGTTAATAGAGTTTGTGTTATTATTTAATGTAAAACTCACAACATACGGATTTCAAAGAGTTATCTTATTTGAAAGAGGATTTCCAAATCCATCCGAAATCCATCGAGCGCCCATCTTTCCCTCTTTTCCCTCTTTCATCTTCCATCGAGAAATCCTCCATCGAGCGCCCACATTCAAACGGCCCCTTACATTTCCTCCATCGATCTCCATGTCCTGTCCTGCGATGGACCCTTCATAGACGCACCTCATCAATCCTTCACTAGCCATGAAGAAGACCTGATATCTCTCTCTCTCTCTCTCTCTCTCTCTCTCTATTCCAGGGAGGGAAATGGATTCCCAGAAGGATGTCGGGATTCTCACCATGGATATCTATTTCCTCCTACTTGCGTTCAACAGGTAACTGCTTCCTAGGGTTCTTCTCTTTCTATTTCAAGAATTGTTTCTTGCATGGGATGGATTTTTCGCTTATCTGGAATCCCCTACGAATAGATTGGAATCGGATTTCTGCATCTATTTTCGTCACCTTCGGAGTCATTCATTCCTCTTTTTTTTTTTTTTTTTTTTTTTTTTTTTTTTAAATTCTTTTCTTCTTTCTAAAATTCCACCAATGTACTTCACTAGCGCTGTTTTCTTGCTTCAGGGTTTCTTTGATTCACCAGATTTCACGAAATATCATGACATTTTTCACTAAATTAGACTGATTAATCGTGAGAAATTTCATGATATTTTCTGCTACCAAATGCGCCATTGCATTGAATTTCTCTCTGTCTCTCTAATTTGTATCGTGAATTGTTGAAATTTAGTTGATTCTATTGTTTTTGTCCTATTTAAGAAAGAGTGAAATTTCTGAAGAGAAATGCTAAGGTTATTTTGCATGAGAATTAGATTGAAGAGGGGGTTTGTGGCCCACATGTCAATTGAAGTGTGTATTAGAGAGAGAGAGAGAGAGAGAGAGAGAGAGAGAGAGAGAGAGAGAGAGAGAGAGAGAGAGAGAGAGAGAGAGAGAGAGATCTGGGCTATTGAGCATGTGGATGGTAAGTGGGAATCCCTGTCTGGGAAGGTATGACCTGTCCACTCATAAGTGGACTATAGTTGTTTGAGGTAAAAATGGGTGGTTAGACGGGAATGATTAATGGTAGTGATGTAGACATGGAGTCCAATGATGAGTGGACCAGACTGGTCTTTTGGGCCATGGAATGCTCACGGCGGGACCCACCTTATGAATGGTCTGGATGTTGCCTCTGTGTACCACGAATTGGCAACTATCCTTGGCTACAACCATTACCTTGTAATAATCTGCCAGACAGAGAAAAGCGGGAGACTAGATCAGCTTCCATTTTGAAAATGGTGGCAAACCATCACCCTAATGTTGTTCAATTTTCAAAAGGAAAAGAGGAGAGAGTATGTGAGAATTTGATCAGATCAACCTCTTCCTATTCTCTCTCTCTCTCTCTCTCTCTCTCTCTCTCTTTCTCTCTCATGCATGCATGATGTAAATGGTGTTGTAGGCATGTGCTTTGAATATTTTAAATTGCTGTACTTTTCATTGATTTTTTTTTTTTATAGTCCTTTTCATGTGCAACCATAAGAAGCTTATGAGGATCGTGATGGTGAAAGTATTTACTATTAAATTCTTTCTTATTGTCTTTTTTCACATGCAACCATAGGAAGCTCTGGAGGATCATGATGGTGCAAGTAAAGGGAAATACACTATTGGACTTGGGCAAGATTGCATGGCCTTTTGTACGGAGTTGGAAGATGTCATTTCTATGAGGTTGTGGACCACTCTCTAATCCTCGATTTCCTTCCATACTGTAATCCAGATAATCCATTATCAAGTGCCTGGATATGAACTTTTCTCCAAAGTCACAAAAGGTTGCAAGCAATAAACCATTTTTATGATTTTACAAGAGAGTTCTCCAATCTGTTAGATCTTGTTTGGGAACATTGAAAATCTTGGAAATGAAAATATCTTCCATGGAAACCTACCATTCCTCTTTTGTAAACAATAAGTAGGTTCAGAAATGGTTTTCGATTTCCAAGGTTTTACTCAGAAATCATGGATATAGAAATCTTTCATAAAAGCTGTTAAATGCTTCCTAGGTAACAAGAGACACCTCTTGCAAGTCGTTGACCTTTTAACATTTCCATGGAAAAATGCACTCAATAACAATACAATGTATCTATAGTCCACATGTAGACCATTTTTGCTGAGAGTTATTCCCAATTAACTGAGGTTTATGGTCTTCTGAATGATACATAACTTGTTAAAGCCTATCATGACCCATGACTAGTTGGATGCCTTTGTATTATGTTAAGATTTGATTCTTAACAAAAGGTTTTGTTCAGCTTGACAGTTGTTACTTCCCTTCTTGAGAAATATGGGATTGACCTATGATAAATTGGTTGCCTGGAAGTGGGCAGTGAGACTGTGATAGACGAGCAAATCCATATAGACTTGGCTGATGCAAATCTTTGAGGTTTTTTTTTTTTTTTTTTCCAATTCCTTTGGCTATGCATGTTCTTTAGAGTAAAACGAGTGCAACATTTCATGGTTCCTTCTGTTCTTGAAAAGGCCAATAAACTCGAGCGCACTTTTTCATCCTAGAGTGTTAGCATCTTCTTATTTTTTATGTTTCTCAGAATGGGATTGCATTATCCCCTTATTCATGTGAATAACAAACAGGAATTGGGGAATACGGACATCGAAGGAGCTGATTCAACAAATGCATGCTATGGAGGAACTGCAGCTTTATTCAACTGTGTAAATTGGGTGGAGAGTAGCTCTTGGGATGGACGTTATGGACTTGTTGTTTGCACCGACAGTGCAGTATTAGCCTTTGACCATCTTATGCTTACTTCAATTGGTGCTGATTAATGAAAAGATGCTGATTAGTTGTTGGGTTGAAACTTGCTTTTCTTGATGTCTGCTTGTATTGTTGCTTGCATAATGCCTCCCTTTAGTAATAGGATTGTTCAAAGTGGCTTGGCCTTTAACACTTACAAGTACATTTTAGTTACTCATAAGTAGGTTCATATAATTTACTTACATTAAGTTCATGCAACAAACAAAATAAGCTTATATATTGCCCACTTCCTACTCAGTTCATATCAATGAAGAAAAATAATCATTTAGTATGAAATTTGACAAATTAAACCATGAAAAAAGAGAATTCTAAACTGTACCATTTGCATATATGATAAAATGAGGAACGAAAACAAGGCCTGGTTTTCACTTTAGATTTAGTAAATAAATTTGTGAGGTGCATGACACATGCAATTGAATCAGACTAATGAAAATCTAATCCAGCCAAAACTAAAGCATATAAAATGAATGGGACTATGAGGTACTTGATAACATAAATTAAGGAAATTCTTGACACTTGGATGGCAGCTTTGTTCAAAAAGAAAAAAAAAGAAAAAAAAGAAATGATGGGTTCACATTTTCCCCACTTGGATGCTGGTATTTTCTCATGACTGCATGCACGTAAAAAACTAGCTGGAACTCGTGAAGGCAGCATCACCATCTAAGACTTAGGTAGTACTGTTGCTACTTCTTATAATCCAAAACTATAGCTAGAGGTGCAACTGGACTTGATTGCCCTGGGGTAAGCCTAAGTCCACCTTGGCCAGGTTTGGGCTTAGCCAAGAGGCTTATAAGTCACACTAAGCTGGGTTTTCAGGCCAGATAACTAATTGGGCTAGGCCTAAGTTATACTAAGTCGCACTAAGCTGAGTTTTTAGGCCAGATAACTAATTGTGCTGGGCTTTATAAGGTACATCCTGCATCTCCATTTAGTTGGTTCCTTGCAGATCATTTCATTTCTTTATTTTCAATGTCTGACTACATAGTTGCATGTGGCATGCAACAGCTCATTGGGCTTCAAGAACTATCATCAAAACACATGTGAGGTATGTTTAGTGTCTCCCAGTACATACTCTCCTCTAATTTGGATGGAAAAAGCAAGAAAAAGGAAGCCAACTTCATGCAAGTTCTGTTTTCGATGCCTTCCCAACTGCCAATTGTAAGAAAGGGAAAGGGAAAAAAGAAAAAAATAGAAATTTGATGTGCCTATAATGCAGCCCCTCTACCTGTCAGCACACATGTCAAGTTGGCGCCATGTGGTAAACATCTGAGCTTATGCATCATGTGGACTTCGTCATGTAGATTTTTATAAGATCTGGAAATTGCAGTTAAAAACCTTTGAATTTTCATGGATTTCTATTTTTTTCTCATTTGGTTGAAGTTGCAGTGGCTTTCTAGAAAATAAACATAATCTGAGTATTGCTTATTTATTTCAATTTTTTGCTTTCTTTCTGAAACCTCTTCTTAGGGAAATGGCTGTACTTACGGAGTTTTTTTTTTTTTTTCCAGCCGATTGGGAAATCATAGTTTATTTACCTTGTTATTAGGATTTTGTTTTTCTGATGTTGCGTTTTGATTTATTTTTTCTGAGGAACTTTCATTATTGCATTGCTGTCATTTTTTGAGCAATTGTTGAATCGCATTGTCTTTCCCCTCAATTTTGAGGAATGTTTTTCACTGTAGATCTGGTAAAACATGTGAATTCTTAAAACAAGGAAGAAATGTGAAAGAACTTTCTCATGAAGATTGTGCATACTTGGTTATGATAATCTCAGAAATCACATAGCTACTATCTAAATTCTCCTTTAAACATTGTGGAACATTAAATCAGAACCCCCTGTGTCTCAACAGTCAGGTTAATGGGGCATTGGTGCTGGAGCTTTCTGCATAAATAAGTTCTACATATCCTTGAAATTCTGGATTTTTTCAGTCATAAAAAAGGCCCTAATAATGTGTAGCTTGGATCTTCCGTCTATGGGATTTCTGGTGCATGAACCATCACATTGAGCTCCCACCCCCCAATGTATCAATGTTTTGGATCACTTAACCATGATGACTAGTTGTACAAATTGAAAACCTGAGCATGCTGTACAATCCCTCAGCCCGAGAAATGCATAATACCTCAAATATTTGTTGTTATTTTTATGTATTTTTCACAAATAAATAATCACAATATAGTCATAATGTACCATTATGTGTGTGTGTGTGTATATATATATATCTGTATAGACGTGGTGTGAAATCTGACTTTTAAAATTCACCTGTCAAGCTCCTCATGTGATGATTATCCTTTTTTCTTTTGTAATCTACCAATTAAGGGTGATTTTCTGATGTGGAGTTGTCGCCCTGGCTAAACATGTGCATCATTGCTATCTTGTGCGTTTCCTTGTGTCCATTGGAGATCATACCCTTAGGATTTAGTGAGTGTAGTTTAGCTATTTACTCCTTGGTCAATATTGTTTTGTTCCTCTGAAAGTGGTTCTAATTGCTAGTTGCTTGTGAATGCAGGTACTATTGCAAAAGGTGCTGCTTTATTACATCAGAAGGGAGCCACGGAAGTCTATGCTTGCAGCACACTTGCTGTCTTTAGGTATTTGTATCCTTTCTAGTATATGTCCCGTCTTCAGCTTCTTGAAAACAGTTCGATAATCTATGAAAATTATGATATTGTTCCCATTTTTTGGGTGGAATCATATGAAAAATCCTAAATGACATGTAAGATTGAAAAGATGGTTAACACACCATACAATTTTATTTGAAAGGCGACAGTAAATTTATCAAGGAAAAGGTGATACAAAAAGAGATCTAATAGGCTAGACCAGACTACTTGGATGATGAGGGATATCTAATTGGAACAAGTTCAGGATCTCATCCTAGCCAAACAAAACTTGAGGAGAACAAAAAGGAAAGTGATGGGTGTAGGATAGAAAATCATACTTTATTTGTAGGATAGAAAATCATATGTTGCAATACGATCATTGATTGATACTGATTTTAAATCTGTCTGGCATCTTTCTATCTATTTGTTTATGATTATTTTTCTGTTCTTTTTACTGCAGCCCTCCTGCAATCGAGAGACTATCTAGTGGCCATTTCTATTTTTTATTTTATCCCTCCTCAGCCTTAGTTACCTACCGCCTGAAACCACTCCTCGATTGTCCCCTCTCTGTTATGGAATCTGGCTCGCTAAAAATAGCAGTGTTTCAATCCGCCTAGTGATGTCCTGTTTCTTCACTTGCTCTCCTTCCAATTTTTGTATATGTTGGCTTCTTCCACAACCGACTAGATCGGTTCCTTTTGCCAGAGGGTGGGATGTGTTTGTTTTAATTGGTGTGTGGGATTTTCAGTACATTAATTAATAAAATCCATGGCACTGAGAGTATCTTGATCATGTTCTATTTTTTATTGATTGTTAGAGTACCTTTTGAACCCTATTCCGGCTTGGGCATTGATTGAATTTCTTTGGTGGTGGAAACTCTTTAAGTACTTCAGACTGTTCCCTACTTCTCAGTTCCCTCTTGATCTCAGTTCCCATGCAGTTTCTGTTTCTTTTCTCTTTTATATTCGATATTTTTTTTCATTCCTTCTCTTTTTTCCCTTTTTGTTTGGACAATTGGGAACTTAGGGGTGAGATCAGTTACTGTTAGAGCAATTGGGCTTCCTCTTATATCTTCTTCTGTTATCCAATTTCATAAACACTTACATATAACATGTGTTGATACTCTATGATCTTGGTGAAAATTTAAAGTACAAGGCAAACTCACTTGCTCGGCAGATGCTATATATAGGCTTTCTTGGTTTATAGGCAAGAATAATGTATTGATGTAGTGCTTTGTGGACTATTATGTTTTTTTTATTCTTGGAAGCGAGTTGTAGGCCTATGGGCCATACTTTCAATTGCTGCTACTGTGGTCCATGAGTTGGGTTCTTGGGACCCGAGTGCAATTGACCACAGTCTGTAACTGTCAGCCCCAACTCTGGAGAGGTTGTACAGTAATATTAGAGATTTTCAGCTTGTAAAGTGGGCCTGGTGATTCAATGATTGAAATATTATTTGACAGGCTTCACCATCAATGGCATGTGCACCAAAAATCAGTCTGATTCAGCATGTTTGTGATGCCTTGATTGCTAAGTACACATTTGGGACTGATCTGGTTTCCATTCTTGCAGGTTGGTGTAGGTGACACTTCAGGGGGAGTTAACCAGATAAGTTTTTATTTTTCTTTTTGGTAGCATTTAAGTTTCAAGTTGACTAACCAGGAAAATAAGACTGAGTTACTTGCAAACCAAGGCCTACCTAGTTCCAGTCTGATTTATGTCTTCTCTTTCTAGTTGAATAGACTAGCAGACATGTTTTAATATGAGAATTAGCTGCTCTAATTTCTCAAGCACTAGTTGTTTCTTCTTCTCTTTCTAGTTGAATAGACTAGTAGAATGCTGGAAATTACTTCCACAGTCCATTTTCTAGTTGTTTCTGATTTATGGTTGGGTTTGGCTCCCTATTTAGCTCCAAGATCTTTTATGGTTGGTTTTCAGCTTTTTTGAATTAGATATTTTATATGATTATAGGTCCCATTGCTGATGACATGTTCCATTGGCAAGCAACAATTATGAGACCAACAGATAGCCCCTTTGCAGGTGGTGTATTTTTGGTAACCATTCGCTTCCCACCAGCTTTTCAGCTTTTATGTATGTCATACCTTCATTTAACTCTATTTGCTATCTACTAGGGATCCAATATTAGACATGGGATCAAAAGGCTATGATGATTATGATAATGGTGACAATGAATGAAGTTACATTTGGGTGAGGTTCTTCAAAACCTTCAGTGTGGCTTGGGTAATGCTAAGAAAGATTGATGCATTCTTCGAGGTTAGGCTTGGGTAACTATCCTTTTTCTTTATTCTGATCTATCTATTAATATATTTTCTTTATATTCTTTGAATTTGTAGCTATGGTTCGACCAAATGTGGTCTAAGGCAACTCCAAGCATCTCTTTAATTTGAAGGAGTGCAAGCGATCCAAGGTTGGAGTACATACATTGTTGCTAGGCATGGTATTAACAGATTTACTACTAACTTAACTTTGGTGGCATTTCCAAATGCCCTAATGACTATAGTTTTCCTTCTGAAAATTAATGACTTCCCGATTGGGGCTTTGGTCTAGGTAATGCACAGTATGGTTTTTTTTTTTGGCTAGGATTTGATTACATCAGGTTCCATTTAGTAAATAGCAGAAAATACTACAAACTGTTGACTGGTGCATCTTTTGTTAGTTCAGACTCTTGACCATCTAATCAAACCCTACAAACTTTTGACAGGACAAGGGGAAGGTAGAATTATATGGGTGAAGGCAGTAAGAAAAGATTCGATGGCCTATGGGCTAACTTATGTTAGCCCTTGATAGAGTGGAATGGTGGAAAAGGATTCATGTAGCTGACCCCAATTAGTTGGGATAGGCTTAGATGATGATGATGATGATGATGATGGTATCTATATCAATAATTCGGTAGATTTAGTCAAACATTCATGATTCGAAAGCTTTTAATCATTCTCTGATGCTGCAACTGATGTTGGTATTTTTGAAATTCTGATTTACTGTAGGAGGGATAGCTTCAAATGATGTGTATCAAGATCAGATTCAGCATTTCCTAACAGCAGTGTCTTTGCATGTTTACCGATATATATATGTAGGCATACAGATAGAGTCAGATATACTTCTTGGCTGTTTGAATTTGCTTTAATTGTTGGTTTTTCTTCTATACATCTCACATCTCTCAGGATTTGCTGTTGTAGATTGAAAGTGTATCTGGAACGTTGGTTATGCATTGGGTTAACTCATAGTCAGGAAGAATTTTAGGACGGGTTGAATGGCCCATTCAACAGGAGGTAATTTCTTAAGAATTTTAGGATGGGTTGAATGGGCCAAGGAGTCAGCTTGTCTTTGGATGATGAAAACAAAAATTGATATTGTTTTGTGAATTATAGTTGAATGTATATGTCCACATAGGTACTTGGGTACCTTGGAGATTATCATCTTTGAACAGCTCTATACATTCCAACTTGTGTGGTTTTGTCTCGGAAATGGTTATAAGGTTTGTTTTAAGACATTTCTAGCCTCACTTCCATCTTTTTCTACCTTTTTAGGCTTGCTTCTTAAAGGTGCCGTAGAAGAAGAAGAAGAAGTAGGTATGTATGTGTACAGACCCAGTACTGATTTGATAAATACCCCCATCAGTTGTGCTTTTAGTCATATAATAATTCTAATAGGAGGAAGAAATTATGGCAAAACTGGTGGAATCGGTGTAGGATTACAGAGGACCTTTACATAGTACACATGACAGGGGTGACGTGCCAATTCAGTTTGTTCATTTAATTGCCCCTGTTGTTGATGAAACATGATTAAAAATATATAAATTGGATGATCCTAGCCATCTGGTTGGTAGATTCCAAACCAACAGTCCAAAGAAATTTAGGCTAGGTTTAAAGTAAAGATGGATTAATGTTGAGTCTTGCCAATGTCTGTTGATATTAAATTCCATGACGTTCAAGGGAAGAATTACCATTGTGCCATACCGAATTTTATTGGTAATTTGGTAGGGTTTAACCAATCTTAATAATTTTTATGGATGCAGAGGCCAAATAAATGTTTTGAGAGAGCAGCTGAAAGGTTTCACACGGATTCACTATCCAGTATAGTTGCATCATGTTCTTGGGGTAAACATGTCGCCATTGGCACAGGAACACCTTTCCAGATTATGTGGAGCAAGAAAGAAGTTAGTTTTCTTCCCTTTACCATTGTTCTTTGATTGTTAATCCATGCAATGATTTTTTATTTTTTATTTTTATGCCATAGGTCTTAGCACTTACTTTTTTTCTTAGAATTTACTAGTTTAATAACCTAGCTGTGTAAACTATTAGACTTTGTTTCATAAGCATAAATATGAATTGCCTTCTTTCTTCTTTTTGCTAGGTGGCATCAAATCTAGATGTTGTAACAGATGTGTATGATTTCCTCCATTTGGTAAGCACTATTTCTAGTGAAAAAGAAGTAAGCAATGAAAGCCTGCTAAACAATGCAAGAAAAAAAGAGGAAAGAAACTGTTAATAAAAACCCACTTAACTTCCACTAACGAGCTCAACAATGTATATCTATCCCAAGAAAATACGAGCAGGACTACATCTCCAACTCATCTATGAAAGGCTGAAAACCAATCACCACCATTAAGGGCCTGCAATTCTATAGACAGCAACTCATTTATTCCTGCAGCAACCTGCTACAGCCTACAGCCAGGCAAAGGTGAAATTCCCTCAGACTTCTTTTTCTTTTCTTCTTTTTTATTTTTTGATGTATTCTATTTGTATCACTTGTATTCTTACATAATCGTTTGCGATGTATTTTCAGGTGATAGAGTAAGATATGTGGGTCCACTACATTCATCTGGATTTCCTCCTCTTCATGCTTCTCAAAGGTACCTTCTTTTCTTGCATGCGCCTGTGTTGTAAGTTGCACAATTTTCTTATGATTCTGTAATTTGCTCTATTTTGGTGCAATCTACTCCCGCTCACTTTTTCTTCCAGAGATGTGAAGGGGATCATTGAAATTTAACCTTTTCAAGAGTTCTTTCAACAAGCTCACTTTTAGGGGGAAATAGTATTTTCAATATTATGTGGGCTATGCATTTGACATTGATAGCATCATTTACCCTTGTCAGCTTGAATTTTGTTCTTTTAATTGGCGTTGAAAGGCATGTTATACCTCATGAAGCATAAAGCCATAAACCTTGGACAATTAGCATAAGTGATTTGAGGCATATGCTTCATACCAGAAACTACATATTATAATCATACTCATAGATGCATTACAATGGTGAAATTGCGAAGTTTCTAGGTTGCATGGGCCTCGTGAATTTGTGGAATATGACACTGATGAAGAGATGCTTGGTGGTAGAGTATTAGGGATACATGGACCTTCTCTGTGAAGTCGTTTCTCATATTGGGAGTAGATTCATTATGAAAGTGTAGGGCCTTTTAATTATATTCCTTAGGCTATGTTTGGATGCACTATTTGAGTTTGACATGGCAATTTATGTAATCGTCATTGCTGTTTTAGAATGTTTTGGTGCTTTTAATTACATACTATAGCTTTTTCATCAATGTCTGGCCATGGAAGTTAATACTTTCTTCTTCCTCTTCTTCCCATTTTAGAAGCCTCTCAAGAAGGAAGCAAAGAAAGCAACAGCTGCTCCTAGGGCATCTTCTTCTAAGAGGAAATCTAAGGATGGAGATGAAAATGGTTCAAAGAAGAGAGAACCAAAGAAGAAAAAGTATCCTAATGCACCAAAGAAAGCTATGTCTGCTTTCATGTTCTTCTCACAAGTTGAAAGAGACGTAAGTTGTTTTTGGTATGTCATATTGACTTTTGCTTCTTGTTGCCTTTAAAAGTTTTTGGTATGCCATGCATGTGCTTTTCTATTGTGTAGACTTACCTTCTCAAATAGGTTTTCGTTCAGGGCTTTGGAGAAATGGGTATATCTAGAAATGGATGTGCGCGTTGATCAACGCACATCCATTTCTAGATATACTCATTTCTCCAAAGCCCTGAATGAACTAACCTATTTGAAAAGTTAAGTCTACACCATAGAAATGTAAGAAATATATCATCCAAATTCAATGGATGATATGTTATTTCAATTTTTATTTTTAATTTATGAGAATCGCCGATGGTTTTGGCCGTCGCTCTTACCATCGGAAACGCCGATGGTTTTCACCGTAAAATAAGTCGACGGTTTTAACCGTCGCTCTTACTGTCATAAACACCGATGGTTTTAGCCACCAAAAACGCTGACGGTTTTGGCCGTCGCCGTTACTGTCGGTGTTTTAGCCGTCAGAAATGCCGACGATTTTAATCTGTTGGCGAGCAACGCCGACACACCCTTTGCCGACGGACCTTGCAATAGCTAGAATCCGTCAGGGATGGTCATTGCCGACAATTTTAAACCGTCAGCGTTGCCCTGTTTTTTGGTAGTGTTTGCTTCTTGTTTCAAGATTTATGGCAGTTTGAAAGGGTTTTTTTTCCTTAAAATCTGATTTACTTGGAATCCTTTCACTTCTTTTTGCAATCCTTCTTACTTTGTTTTCTTGTTGTAATGGAAGGAAGAAATAGGAAGAGAACCACACGTGGTCCCTCTTCATCCCATTCTGCACCCATTACTGTGCGTCACCTTTGGCCTCCCATAGAGGATCTCGAGTATATACGGGATTTTTGTCTTATAAATGTGATAGTTGAGCATGTTGTCATTGTTGATCATCTTGAACGCTTTAACATTGTCCCTCTCCTTCAAGCTGTAAGATGGGAAAACATACCATCTTTGGGTGGTCCGGCATACCGGTCCATTACGTAGGCCATGTACGCTTGCATTACTAAGTTCTCTCTAGAAGATTTGACATTTACTGTGATAACTAGAGAAGGTCCAATTGAGGTAAACCATCATTTAATTTCAATAATCAAGAATATACCTGTTGTTGATGACGGCATACCCATATCCACTTTGCAATCTAGACCTTCTGAAAATGCTAAACAATTGATTACGAGAGTACTTTGTAATATGAATGCGGAATGGAACGGCGATACTGCACTCAGTTCCAAATATATGTTGGCCAGATACAGGGTCTTGCATCGGATTTTTATTTTGAATGTCTATCCTCGCTTAGGTAGCAAGACTGGGCTGACTTCTTTTATGGTTTGCATTATGCATTTAGTTGTATCTGGCATCCATATTTGTCTTCCTTCTCTTATCCGTCATCATATTATTCAGTTTCATCTCTATCCTAGTCATAGCGATATTCCATTCATTTAACTTATGACTGCCTTAACTAATCATGCTTTGATAGCTATGCCTGTTGGAGAAGGTTCTATTAATCTCTTTCCATTTAACAATTCTAATATCAACAAGATGAACCTAGACTTGGCACCTGGTCAAGTTGATGAGAATGCTGGAGGAGATGAAGAAGCTGATGCTTTGCCTCAAGAAGACGTTAATATGGATGATTTATTTGATGAACTTGAATTAGATTCTGAGGCTGACCCTGATTATCAGCCTTCTGATTTCGATGAGAGGTTACGTAATCTTGAGCAAAAGGTGGCTCAGATTTGTGTAACCCAGGATTCTCAATTTGTTTATAGGCGCAAACATGTGAGGCGCATTAATAAGGGTTTACATCAAAATGATCATCTATTCCTATTCCCTCTTCAGGATCTGATTAGTTTTGTTTTGATTTGATGGTATCTGTAATAACTTTATTCTAACTCTTTTTCATATGACGGATTGGATAATTTTGTTTAAACTCTTATCTATTCAGTTCAGATAGTGTGTTTATTAGATTTGGATGAGTAGTTATTAATTCTACATGCTCTCTTATTCTCTACATTTATCCTTATTCGCTTCCTTTGTCATGTTGTGATAAAAAGGGAGAGATATTGTAATATTGAATGATATGTGAATGAGGATATGATATGATGAAATATGATGAAAATGTGGCTAATATTTTATTTTTATTTTTGCAGAGAATAATGGATTAAGGGGGAGAGTTGATTATTGTGTATGATATCTAATATGGTTCATGTCATACATGTGTGTGCATGTTAGTGTAACATGTTTGTGTAATGTGTTGTTTGAATATATTTGCATATTGTAATTTTAGTTTTGTCACAAAGTTGACAAAGGGGGAGATTAAAAGTGCTATGTTGATAAACTCTAAGTATCGTCAAATTTTGGTGTGACAAACCAATTCAAGTTTGTATCTTGATTTGTATCAAGCTTGTGCATCTGTTCACATTGAATCTTCGACGTTCGTTCTGTTCATGTTAAATTTATCTTGTTGATATTTACAACGAATTTACCGAGATATTTAAATTGGAAGAAAGTGAAGACTTTCATATATTGAGTGGAGACAGAGTTTTCAAGAACATTGTGGTTCAAGATCTGGAACCATAGAAGTCCAAGAACTCAAGACCCAGTTGAAGATTATGTTTTGTATGTTGAGTTCAAGCTTTGAAGATCACAAGAATTAAAGTCACTGAAGTGATCGATAGATTAAGTGTTCATATGTTCTATTTCACAAGTAAGGTATGATTGACGTAGATTGACCTTAGATCATAACTAGATCATTTCATACTTTCGGTCGGTCATTTTATAAGTGTAAAATTCTATTCTTTTAACTGGCCGTAGCACTAGGTTGATCAGTCCTAGTATTTTCTCGACCAATCCAGGATTTGTTATGAATTTTTAGAATTTTTCTGTCGGTCTACGACCACTCCTGAAAATTGCTCGACCAGTCGTGTAAATAGTTCTTGACCATTCGTGCAGTGCTTTACTCGTTTTCCATCGAGTAATTTGGACTTACAAGACTAGTCGTGTGGTGTCCACGACTAGTCGAGCTGGCTACTTAACTAATCGTGGGACCCACACGGCTAGTCGTGTAACTGAAAAATCTTATCGCGTCAGAATTTTTGAAAATCTGTTTGTATATGGCCAGTTGTAGCTAACCAAAGGCCAGTCGTGCGAACCGATTTTTCACCAATAAATAGTGCTCGAATTTCAGAGTTTTCAATTCAATTCAAATCATTTTTAAGCAATCACTCTAAGATAAGTTTGAGTACATTCTAAATTATTTTGTGCATATTTAAGATTCCTTCTAGTAGTTCTTGTAATTTGATTTTGAATCTCTATTCCATTCTTATATTGAAAAGGGATATTTGATTTACCCTTTCTTGAGATCAAAATCAATACAAAGCCCTTGTTGATTTAAATTAATAATCATCTAGACTTAGAACCCTATACACTTGTGAGACTGAACATTGAACATCTACGTTGTCATCATGTTGGTTCTGCTGGGCTGCTTTAGAATCGTCATACAAATAAGTTTTTACTTTTTCTGTAATTCAATTCATTTCTGGTTTATGAGATTGTTTCAGAAAATCTCTATTTTTATTTTGTCTGAGGTGATCCAGAAAATCTCAGAGAGAGGTTTGAATTGTGTAAGCCCATCTAAAAACACAATTGTGAAGGTTTTAGGTGAACTTTGAAAAACCTATTTTGATTGGTGAACGCTAATATCCCGAGGGAGTGAATATTAGGAGTGGAGTAGTTGTGTGGCTGTATATTAATAGTTGGTGTACACAAAGCGAACCACTATAATTCTTTGTATTTGGTGGATGTGTGATTTATTTCTTTATCTTTTATGGTTTAAGATTGTGGGATGTATTTGTGGATGTGAATATTGTAATCTTTATATTTCAACATTGTGTGATGAATGTTATAATAGATTTGTTTCTATTTCTTTCATATCCTCTTGAGTTTGAGTTTTTGATACTCACCCACGTTTTAGTAAGGTTGTCCTGCCATAAACAATTGGTTTTTTGGTGTTAGGTTGTCCTTAGAACGAAGTTTATATCAACCTCTCAATACTTGAATTTTGAGGTTGTTATTTCCTTTTATTATTTGCATTCTATTTGGCTATCTATTGTTTATATTCTGCTTATTAATTTTATTTGGCATAGTCAGATTCACCCCCCCCCCCTCCTCTAGGACATTTTTCTCGACCTTTTTAGTGGTCTAGTATGAACCTAGGTGCAATGGGTCTGAAATGAGTCAGGGCTTTTATATGCAACTGAGAACGGTTGGATTATTAATCCGAAATGGTCAGTAATTCTTAAAAATGGCTAGCAGCCTTGAAAGCCACAACGTTCCGAAAACGGACTGGCTAATGGTTAAATCTTTCGATCCGACGACCAGAAACGACTCAAATTAATGATCAACGGTCAGAAACATTTTTCAAATGTTCTGAACCATTAAAAGCCACCTAGCAACGGTCAACTCCCTGGTGCTTATATAAACTGGACCATTCCAGTCCAAATTCTATCAACTCAAACACATCTTTCCTCATCCATCAGATCCTCCATATTGCATCTCCATTTTAGAATACTGTTAACGTATCCACTGGTTGATTCTGCCAGAAGATCTGCTGTGTTGAATTATTCCCAAGTGGACCCTTCGTGATTACTGAACGCAAGTCCAGACAGGCTTGTCTTATCCTTAACGCAATTCGCATGTAATGTTCACAACCCCAAGTGTAGGGTCGTGATGTAGTAATAACTCGGTGAGACCGAGGTCGAATCCACAGGGACTAAACTTGTACGTATTCTACAAATAACTAAAACTAGAACTAGAAAAAGATCTAAACCTTAGTATGCAAAATTGAGAGTAATGGTGAATAATGTTGATTAAAACTTACGAATTTAAAAGTGGGAACTAGGGTGCCAAGGATCCACTTGTAGCTGTCAGGATGCTGCCTTACTTAATTCAATAAACGC
Organism: Magnolia sinica; assembly: GCF_029962835.1. Taxonomy (NCBI): domain Eukaryota; kingdom Viridiplantae; phylum Streptophyta; class Magnoliopsida; order Magnoliales; family Magnoliaceae; genus Magnolia; species Magnolia sinica. The sequence continues at coordinate 38,202,418 of NC_080576.1, forward strand.
AATTGGAATTGAAGTCCCATCCTATCCAATTGAAAGATAAAGCAATTTAAATTAAATCTGAACTTTTCATTAACCTAATTCTCAATGGAGGAGAATTGTAATGAGTGGAAGGGATTCCATCACCCCACCATACCTAGGAGACAATGGTGAACAACGGGATTTACCAATCTCGTAATCTCAAAATAGGAAAAGAAGATATCCCTATCACAACATCTATTATAATGTGAATCACAATAAATCATAGAAAACTGAAAATATTCCTTTAATATCAAACTAGAAATCAATGAGGTTTAATGAGAACAAGAATCAAAGCAAAATAAACATCCCAACACGCTATAAGCTTCACCTCTTAGCCCTAGCTAAGAGATTAGCTGAAGCTAGTCATAGCCAACTCAAAAACATAAGAAAAATAGAAAGATCTACTAGAACCCATGAATAAATTGAAGTAGAAGAACGTCGTCGACGCTCCACCTAGGCCTTCTTTCCCTTTCCAAACCCTAGAAGATGGTTTAAGACGTCTTAGGGACTCCTATTTATAGTTGTGAAACACTATCTTTCGCACCGCCTTGGAATTTCCGCAACCTGACCTTGAAACCGCCTTAAATTTATGCAGTCTCGTTACGCATTGGTCGGACTGAAGTCGAGTTCGAATCATGATAGGATTCTGTTTCAGTAGTTGCCCGATTTCGGTCACACCAAGCTTTGGTTCAGTCAGATTGAACTTAAGTTTCGGTCGAACCGAATTAATTCTCGATCGAGCCGAATTAACTCTGAATTCCATTGTTGGTTGCTAGAATATTTTGTGCGATTTCGGTCAGACCAACCTGTCTATTTTTTGCTGCAGATTAAATAATCTTCTTCGATCTTTTCTTCATCCTTTGTACTTGGTTTCCTTGTATCTTTGGCATGTGAATTGTTTATTCTTGGTCTCCTAAGATCCATCTTCTGCCTTGGTGATTCTTGAGCATCAAATCCACACTTTTAACATTCTTTTCAATCCAAGCTCCCAGATTCACCTTGTAATACAAACATGTATAAAATATACCCATTCTTTTCATTCTTTTCCAGTCTTTTCACCATATATGACCTTTTTGTCGATCTCACTGTTTTTTAACTAGTTCTTTTTATCTTTTAAGGTGGATAAAATTCTCCAGACTTAATTATCAACATCTATCAATGATAGATATATTAATAATCAGAAATTCTAGCATAATTCACAGAAAATAAATTGAATGTGTCTTGTGATTTAGATCAATATGATATTCAAACTTCCTCTTAATCCATTAAGTGCAAGAACTTAAGTGATAGTTTACTTAGTTGATCAAACTCCAATAATTCAAAATTCAATCTCTATCTTATCATCATACTTAAAGCATTCTTAAGTGCACAAACTTTTTATTTTTCAAAGAGTTCTTTTATTTGAAAATTGAAAATTTTCAAACTTTTTTCTCAAAGACTAAGAAAACATTGATTAATTTACCTAATCCACACCCCCAACCTAAAACCTACATTGTCCTCAATGTAAAAGATATAAACATATAATGTATATGAGACAACGAAAAGAAAGGAGAAGTGATGGAAATGTAGTACCTGAAGATGGAGAATTGAAGCTTTTTCAAAGTTCTTAACATGTAGATGGGTTAGCATGAAGATTAAACTTACTGAAAAATAAACTATCATAATCTAAATTCTATGAAAGTAATAAACCTAACTACACCTCCATCAAAAAAGGAGGTCAATCCTGGTACACAGGATCAGTCAGAGGCATAGACATGTCCTCTGAATCAAACTTCTCAACAGATGGCTTGAGATGATGTCCATTCACTTTGAAAACATTGTCATTCATCGAATTCTTTTTATCGACGGCCCCATGAGAATAGGCATTAGTAACAATGAAGGGACCGGTCCAACAAGAACGCAGTTTACCCGGAAAAAAATGTAACCAAGAATTGTACAGAAGAACTTTTTGATCGGTTATGAATGATTTTCGAAGGATGTTCCAGTCATGGAACACCTTCATCTTATCCTTGTAAATTCTCGAGTTTTAGTATGCATTATTTCAGATTTCTTCGAGTTCATTCGATTGAAGTTTGCGCAGTGAGCCAGCGTTGTCTAAGTTAAAATTTAGATTTTTGATAGCCTAATAGGCTCTATGTTCCAGCTCCACAGGCATGTGACAAGCTTTCCCATAGACGAGTCGAAAGGGAGACATTCCAATGGGGGTCTTAAAAGCTGTACGATAAGCCCATAAAGTATCAGTTAAGCGGATTGACTAATCCTTACAGTCAGGGTTAACCATTTTTTCTAAAATTTGTTTAATTTCTTTGTTGAAAATCTCAGCTTGCCCGCTTGTTTACGGGTGGTATGTAGTGTCACCTTATGAGAGATGCCATATTTCTTTATTAAGTTCTCAAACAACCTATTATAAAAGTGTGAACCTCTATTACTAATGATGACTCGAGGCATTCTTAATCGGGAAATGATGTTTTCTTTTAAGAATCTAATGACCATTTGATAATCATTGTTCTGGCATGGGATTGCTTCAACCCACTTAGTGACATAGTCTACTACCAATAAGATGTAATTATTACCAAAGGATTGGGGGAATGGTCCTATGAAATCGATGCCCTAACAATCGAATGCTTCACTGACAAGAATTGGGTTTAGTGGCATCATATTTCAATGAGATAATCCTCCCAATTTCTAACAATGCTCAGAAGATTTGTAAAACTCATGCGTATCTTTAAACATAATGGGTCAGTAAAAGCCGAACTGTAAAATTTTGACTATGGTCTTTTTAGCAGAAAAATGACCACCACAGGCCTGAGAGTGACAAAAGGAGATGACACTCTGATGTTCATTGTCTGGTACACATCTCCTTAGAATTTGATCTGGACAGTATTTAAATAAATAAGGGTCATCTCAGAAAAATTTATGTACCTCGGTGAATAATTTTTTCTTATGTTGTGTAGTCCAATATGTCGGCGTGAAACCTATGACAAAATCATTTGCAATGTCAACAAACCAAGATAATTGGGAAAGTTTAAACAATTGGAACATGTCATTTATCGGTGTTAGCTTAAGGAAATCGGGAAGATCAAGCTTAGAGAGATGGTCAGCCACTATGTTCTCTACTCCCTTTTTGTCTCGTATTTATATGTTGAACTCTCGAAGTAGAAGGATCCATCTTATCAAGCGGGGCTTAGCATCATTCTTACAAAGAATGTACTTCAGTGTCGCATAATCAGTGTAAATGATGATCTTGGATCTGATCAAGTAAGATCTAAATTTGTCTAAAGCTAACATTACGGCTAAGAGTTTCTTTTCCATAGTAGAATAGTTCACTTGGGCAGAATTTAGAGTTCTACTCGCATAGTGAATCACGTAGGTCTTCTTCTCCTTTCTATGGCCTAACATTGCGTTAATAGCATAGTCAAATGCGTCACACATAATCTCAAAAGGTATGCTCCAGTCGGGTGGCTGCATAATAGGAGTGGTAATTAAGATGCCCTTGAGCTTAGTGAAAATTTCATGGCATTGTTCAGTCCACTCGTATGGTGTATCCTTTTGAAGTAAATTACATAAAGAGTGAAAGAGATGATTAAAGTCCTTTATGAATCGTCTATAAAATTCGGCGTGTCCTAAGAAGGATCGCACGTCACATATGCTCCTAGGTGGAGGTAGGTTAGAGATAAGATCAATTTTAGCCTTGTCTACCTCAATTCCTTGGATAAAATTATATGTCCAAGAACAATTCCATTAGGAACCACGAAATGACATTTCTCCCAATTTAGAACCAAATTATTTTCCTCATATCTCTTCAGCACACATTTAAGATTTTTTAAACACTCTTGAAGGATGGACCAAAGACAGAGAAGTCCATGAAGATGTCTAAATATTGCCCCACCATGTCAGAAAAAATACTCAACATGCATTTCTGAAAAGTGGCGGGGGCATTACACAGTCCGAATGACATCATTCGGTAAGCAAATGTGCCAAATGGACATGTAAATGTTGTCTTTTCTTGATCTTCAAGGGCTATCTCTATTTTATTGTAGCTCGAATATCCATTAAGGAAACAGTAGTAAGAGTGACCAGCTAGCCTTTCCAAAATTTGATCAATGAAGGGCAAAAGAAAGTCGTCATTCCTTGTGATGACATTCAACTTCGTGTGGTCAATGCACATTCTCCAACTAGTAATGATTCTAGTTGGCATGAGTTCATTGTCGGCATTTGATACGATGGTGATTCCGGACTTCTTGGGAACCACCTGAGTTGGACTCACCCATTGACTGTCGGATATAGGATATATGATACCCACATCTAATAACCTAAGTACCTTAGCCTTAACCACTTCCTTTATGTTTGGATTTAATTGAAATTATGGTTGATGGGAGGTTTTCACATTATCCTCAAGATGAATACGGTGAGTACAAATCAAAGGATCAATTCCCTTGAGCTCCGCAATTAACCATCCAATGGCTCCTTTATGCTCAAGGAGAGTAGAAATAAGCATACTCTCCTGTTCTTTTTCAAGGTGGGAAGAAGTCACCACCGGGTATGTCTCATCTTGACCTAAGTAGACATATTTAAGATTAACAGGCAAAGGTTTTAGGTCAAGCTTTGATGCTTTGAGGCTAGATGGTAGAGGCACTACATCGGTTTGAGACAATTCTTCAAAATTTGGCCTCCACTAATTAACTTCAGGTACTGGCGCAACATCAAGCATGACATTCCTCTCCCTAATCGTGTCATCATCTAAATCAGGAGAGTGGGCCAAGTACGTCTCTAGAGTGTCAGAGTAAAGAGTCAGAAGTGCACTATCTTCCATGAAAGAATCAATCGTATTAATGTCGTGGGTATCGTCTTCATCCTCTTGCTGCTTACTCATGTTGAAAAAGATGTTGAGCTCCAATGTCATATTTTTAAAAGATAAATTCATAATTTCATTCCTATAATTAATGATGGCATTTGATGTAGTAAGGAATGGGCGACTAAGGATGACCGGTATATAAGTGCTCTTATTTACAATGGGGTGCGTATCCAGGACGATAAAATCTATTGGGTAGTAGAATTTGTCGACCTGGACCAACACATCCTCAATCATCCCTCTTGATACACGGACCGAACTATCATCAAGTCATAATGTGGTTCGGGTGGGTTTTAATTCATCTAATCCAATTGTTCGTATACCGAGAAAGGAATCAAATTAACTCTCGCTCCCAAGTCAAGAAGTGCGTGCTCAATCTGGTGATTCTCGATTATACAAGTGATAGTTGGGTTACCAAGATCTTTATATTTTTGTGGCACATCTTTCTTGAGGATGACACTCACATTTTCTCTTAGACAAATTTTCTTTTGAATACTCTGCCGTCTCTTGGTTGTACATAAATCTTTCAGAAATTTGGCATAAGAGGGGATTTATTTCACAGTGTCCAGCAGAGGAATGTTGACTTTCACTTGTTTTAGTACCTCTAGAATATCCTGTGAGTTAGATAGAGGTTTTGGTGCAACCAACTGCTCGAGGAGTGGCGCAATCGGCTTACTTTGAGGTTCCGGTCCTAACCCATGTGGGGCATTGCTAGGTCTATCATTTTCATTTTCTTCTGGGTCCTTAAACTTTTCAGCCCTCATAGGAATGGTTTTGTTAGTAATCTTCCCACTCCTAAGAGTGGTGATAGACTTAGCCTGCTCCATCTGATTTGCAGAGCTTGGGTCACTAATTTCACATTGTGGTTTTTGATTGGGGAGAGATTGGGCTGGAAGTATCCCTTTCTCCCCACTCGCTAAATGTGACTCAATCCTTTGAATGGACGACGTAAAAATTCCCATTGTTGTTTTGAGATCCTGGAATACTTGTATCGTATTCTGGTTGAATAACTCTTGGTTTTGAATGAATTTTTGAACTGTATCCTCTTGAGGCCTCTTTTGATTTAAAAATTGAGTAAGTGCCTCTTGTGGGTTAGTCGTTTGTTCATTCCTCCAGCTAAAATTTGGATGGTTCTCCAGCTGGAGTTGTATGTATTTGACGTGGGTCCTATGAAAGGTCTTTGGTAGTTGTTTACGGCATTTGATTGCTCATTCAATATCTCTTGAAAAGCAGGAATTGTTGGATAATTTTCAGTTGTATGTATGTTACATGCACAAATACCACAAATAACTTCCGCAACCTTTTCGGGTTCTGCCTTCTTAAGTTCTATGGCGTCGACTTTTCTTGTGAGTTTGGCCACTCTTGTATTTATATCATTTTCCTCTTTTAATATATAAATTCCTCCCATTTCCTTTGATTGAGTAGGCTTAGAAGTGGTGGTTCTTGAGGAGGTATCCCGTGATTGCACGTTTTCAGCAAGTTTATCAAAATAATCCCACACATCATCGACTTCCTTGTTCATGAATTCTCCATTACACATCATCTCCACAAATTGGCACATGGGTGAGGTCAATTCTTCATAGAAAAAGCTTGTTATACACCATATCTTGTAGCCATGTTGTGGACATGAATTTATGAGATCCTTAAATTGCTCCCAACATTGGAAGAAGGTCTCATCCTCTTTTAGCGCAAAATTCAAGATTGCTTTCCTTAAGGTATTCGTTTTATGATATGGGAAGAACTTTTTAAGGAACTTCATTGTCATGTCAACCCATGTGCCAATAGACCGTGGTCTTAAGGAATGTAACCACGACTTAGCCCTTTCTTTCAAAGAGAAAGGAAACAATTTCAGTCTTACCGTGTCCTCGGACACGTTTGGGAAGTGTAATGTAGATATTATCTCATTAAACTCTTTCATATGCAAGTATGGACTTTCAGATTCTAGTCCATGAAACTTAGGGAGGAGTTGAATCACCCTTGGTTTAACATTCATAGTTTCTGCATTTAATGGGAATATCATGCAAGAAGGTGTACTCACCCTCGCTGGTTGTAAATAATTATGTCGAGTATGAGGTGGGGGTGTATGATGCACCTCATTCTCATCTTGGGGTTTCTCAACTAGGTGTTGAGGTTGATATGCAACCATCACTTGTACTGACTCAGAGGATCTCAGATGGTATCTAATCCAGTGATGGATAGGCAACCCTTCAACTAATCCTCCTTCACTCAAGAGACGTAAAGTGTTATCATTGACCCACTTGGGCATGAAACACTCTCAGCCCTCAAGTAACTACACAAACCTAAGCCTAAGAAAAAGAAAACTAAATAAAGCAAATAAGAAATCTTGAAAAGATAGAGAGAATTGGAAAGAGGTTACCCGATTAGGGTTGTTATGTTAGGATCCTACAAAACAGAAAAACAATGTTAGTCTCTAAAAATAGTTTCAGAAAAATCCTAACCTAAAAGCATAACAGAAAAATAAACCCTAATCTTAACCTAATTTTAATACTAATTATTCTCAGAAAAATGTAGCCGTAGTCCCCGACAATGACGCCAAAAACTTGTTCATAACCCCAAGTGTAGGGTCGTGATGTAGTAATAACTCGGTAGGAGCGAGGTCGAATCCATAGGGACTAAACTTGTATGTATTATGAAAATAACTAGAACTAGAACTAGAAAAAGATCTAAACCTAAGTAATGCGGTAGCAGACGCGATGGCCCACTCGGGTAGTGGGAATCAATCGTCTTCCCTGGTGGTTCTCATCTTAGGTTAGAGGTCTCTGATTCCTTGACAAGGTGGGGCTGGGATCTATTAGGGAAATATCTAGGGGGAATTAGGCTAAGCTTAGGCTTTGGTTTGTGCAGTTTGGCTGTCCTGGTTTTGGTTTGGGGGTGACTATTTGCTGGATGGGGCTGTTTAGGGGCCCCGTGTCCTTGGGTTCATTCATTTTTCTCTTTCCTTTTCCTTCCTCTTTTGAGAGTTTTCTAGGTCCCCATTTTATGATAGGTTTGCCCTAGGTTCTTTTATTCCTTGAAAAATCTCGAATGTAATTGATGATTGTTATATAAAAAGCTTGAAAGGAAATTTTTTTTTTTCCTGAAAGATCTAAACCTAAGTATGGAATAATTGAGAGTAATGGTGAATAATGTTGATTAAAACTTACAAATTTAAAGGTGAGAACTAGGGTGCTAAGGATCCACTTGTAGCTGTCAGGATGCTACCTTACTGGATTCAATAAACACAATTGGAATTGAAGTCAAATCCTATCCAATTGAAAGATAAAGCAATTTAAATCAAATCTGAACTTTTCATTGACCTAATTCTCAATGGAGGAGAATTGTAATGAGTGGAAGGGATTCCATCATCCTACCATGTCTAGGAGACGATGATGAACAACAGGATTTACCAATCTCATAATCTTAAAATAGGAAAAGAAGATATCCAAAGCTATCACAACATCTATTGTAATTTGAGTCACAATAAATCATAGAAAATTGAAAATATTCTTTTAATATCAAACTAGAAATCAATGATGTTCAATAAGAACGAGAATCAAAGAAAAATAAACATCCCAACACGCTACAAGCTTCACCTCTTAGCCTTAGTTAAGAGATTAGCTGAAGTTAGTCATAGCTAACTCAAAAACATAAGAAAAACAGAAAGATCTACTAGAACCCATGAAGAAATTGAAGTAGAAGAATGTCATCGACACTCCACCTAGGCCTCTTTTCTATTTTCAAACCTTAGAAGATGGTTTGGGACGTCCTAGGGATTCCTATTTATAGTTGTGAAACACTATCTTTCACACCACCTTGGAATTTCCGCAATCCGACCTTAAAATCACCTCAAATTTATGTAGCCGCGTTATGCATTGGTCGGACCAAAGTCGAGTTCGAATCATGATAGGATTTTGTTTCAGCGGTTGCTCAATTTTGGTCACATCGAGCTTTGGTTCGGTCAAACCAAACTTAAGTTTTGGTTGAATCGAATTAATTCTCGGTCAAACCAAATTAACTCTGAATTTCATCATTAGTTGGTGGACTGTTTTGTGCGATTTCGGTCGGACTGAAGTTGGCTTTGGTCAGACCAAACCTGTCTGTTTTCTATAGCATATTAAATAATCTTCTCCAGTCTTTTCTTCATCCTTTGTAATTATTTTCCTTGGTTCTTTGGCATGTGAATTGTTCATTCTTGTTCTCCTAAGATCCATCTTCTGCCTTGGTGATTCTTGAGCATCAAATCCATGCTTTTAACATTATTTTCAATCTAAGCTCCCAGATTCACCTTACAATACAAACATGTATAAAATATACCCATTAAACATTATCATGTTCATAAAACTAAGATATAAATAGGGGAAAATATGTAATATTTGACACTCAACATGTAACCCATCAACAATAGATACGGGGGCGAATCACGCTTTAAGGACAGCATAATTTTTAAGTGATTCATCCTGGTGAAACAAAAATAATTTATTTTATTTTATTTTTATTTTTTGGTATTTCCAACACATTTTTCCAACACCGTGGCATCAAAATTTCATTAAATCTGAAATGTGCTAACCATAACTAGCCCATGTAGGATGGTTCGCACTCATCTCTAGGTTAGGATGGATCCACATCATGTGCTGACCAAGTTCAGGCGGAGCTCATTTAATACACTCTGATCGCCAATGGTCGAGGCTAGTGCTGGTTCGTGTTTCCAGTCTGTGCTCACTATTTGAGAGATAACATGGGATCAAGTATGTCATATTGCGCTAAGTGTCTATTAGCCATGCAACACTAATCACTTCAATATAAGTCCACTCTATGTTGAACGATGTTTTGCACTTTGCGTGCACCAACATAAAGCACTCTAAGTGGTGCAATGGCAGTGCGACATGTGTCCATAACCTCCCGACTAACTTCTAGGTGGGAAATAACTGTGTAACCATCTTGTGGGAGGGAAATAATGGTCTCCCATCATTATAAATACCCCTTTAAATCTTCATTCCCACAACTCATGCCATTTGATTCCTGAGATTGCTTAAGAGCTATTCGGCTCTAAACCAACTGTTTGAGCACCAATAGTACCCCCCCCCGGTCGACTATTTGAGAGTCCCGAGCTACAACCCAATGCTTACTGTTCATGGCACTAGTGGTGGCTGTGTTGATTATCCAAAGACCCAAATAGTGACCTGCGCTGATAGTTTGGACTGATTAATAAAACTCCTGGGTGGTCCTGCTCTAACTGTCAGGAGTGTCAACTCTTGGTTTCTCCAGGAGAATGGACCTAGTTTTGTTTTTGTCCAAGGACTTTTGGATGCCTCAGGGCAAGGTAAACATGCTTCCAGAACTTCCAAACTTTCTGGAGCTTATATAGGATGCAATGCTAAGGCTATTGAGTGTTTGAAGCATTGGTATGCTCTGCCTAATCAATGATTTAAACACACTAAAGACGAAGGATCATAGATTAAGACTCTATTATGTACCATGTAACAAACTAGTTTTCTCTAGTTTTTACCTTTTAATTAATGGGTTTTCCTTAGGGAATGTAAGTAAGGGTCTGTGTAGAAAAATAGAGAAAAGGCTACGGCCTATGTATGTTTTTAGTTACGGACATAAACTGTAGCTACGTTGCTATGGTTTATTCCGTAGCTAAAAGCTACTGTCCCCTCCCTACCTAGCAGGATTTATGGAGCCCACTGCAATGTATGTCTTTTATCTAAGCTGTCCATCCATTGTGACAGCTCATTTTAAGGCATGAGCATAAAAAAGTAGGCAGATAAAGGCTCAAGTGGACCACATCGTAGGAAACAATGGAGATTAAATGTCTACCATTGATTTGTGGTGTGGTCCACTTGAAGCTTCGATCTGCCTCTTCTTAGGAATCATGCACAAAATTACCCATTGAAATGAATGGACGACATGGATACACCACATGCATCACTATGGGCCCCATAGAGCATATAACGTGAACATCCATCTCGTGGTACCCAATCAGATTTCCTGTGGAAAGCCTTTCAAGAAATTTTTGACAGTAAACCCCACCGTTTACCCACCGTCTTTTCTAAACGCTCCCAAACTTTACTTTCCAAAATTAAACCATTATGTACAGACACGCTATTTTTAGATGAAAATACCCTTGCATTCATCACGGTTGCATCGTCTATTCTGTGGACCTATGGCTACGGATTATAATTGTAGCCATTGGTAACATAGTCATTGCTTCATTAGATTCATAGCCATTAGTTCTATGGCTACGGATCTAAACTGTAGCCATTGCTTCTGTATCGAAAAGTACATACAACTATGGATAATTGAGCAAGCCTAATAGAGCCTAACATGCATAACATGAAATTCAACGATCCTAACATGAAATTGAGAGAGCCTAACATGAAATTCAACAAGCCTAACATGCCTAACATGAAATTCAAGGATCCTAACATGAAATTGAGAGAGCCTAACATGAAATTCAACGAGCCTAACATGCTTAACATGAAATTTAACGAACCTAACATGCCTAACATGAAATTCAACGAGCCTAACATGCCTAACATGAAATTCAATGATCATAACATGAAATTCAATGAGCATTAAAGAAAATTAAGTGAGGCAAACATGAAATTCAATGAGGCTCAAAGGAAATTAAGTGAGGCAAACATGAAATTCAACGAGGCAAATAGGAAATTGAGCGAGGCAAAGTGAAAATTGAGCGAGGCAAGTTGGAAATTGAACGAGGCAAAATGGAAATTGACTGAGGCAAACATGAAATTGAGCGAGGCAAACTGGAAATTGAGTAAGGTAAACATGAAATTGAGCAAGGCAAATAGGAAATTGAGCAAGGCAAAGAGGAAATTGAGCGAGACAAACTGGAAATTGAGCGAGGCAAACTGGAAATTGAGTGAGGCTAACGTGAAATTGAGTGAGGCTAACATGAAATTGAGCGAGGAAAACATCAAAATTTAGCGAGGCAAATTGGAAATTGAGCAAGGCAAAGAGGAAATTGAGTGAGGCAAACTGGAAATTAGGCGAGGCAAACTGGAAATTAAGCGTAGAAAATTAGAAATTAAGCGAGGTAAACATGAAATTGAGCGAGGCAAACTGGAATTTGTGCCATGCTAAAATGAAATTTAGCAATGCTAATGTGAAATTAAGCGAGGCTAACATGAAATTGATTGAGGTTAACGAGAAATTGAGCGAGGCAAACATGAAATTGAGCGAGGCAAACTGGAAATTGAAATAGGCAAATTGGAATTTCAGCGAGGGAAACTGGAAATTAAGCAAGGTAAACTGGAAATTGAGCGAGGCAAACTAGAAATTTAGTGAGAAAAATTAGAATTGAGGGAGGCAAATTGGAAAAGCTGATTTAGCCAACTAACCCAACAGATTTAGGAGATTCCATTAGATTGATGGCCGAAAGTCCATTTTATTTTCATTTTTACTATAAATATTAAGTTTTAGTTCGCTTAGGCTGCCTCGACATTCTTCTTAACTCAAACTTGAAAACTTTAAACCCATGTAATTAATTACTATAGAAGATGTTAATTTTAGCTTTTTGGATACAATGTGAAGCACATCACAGAGGGACCAATAAATGATTATGAATGTTTTAATGGGGGGTAAGCTCTCTCATCGAGTGTGTTGTGCAACGATATAGAGTCGATTTTGAGTATACTATTACTTTAAGTATACTGTGGAAAGGTACGTCATCCCCTCTTTCGGGTCATCCGTGGATATAAAGAAACTAAAGATAGCGATTCACACGATGCATGAAATTTAATGAGGCAAACAAGAAATTGAGCGAGGCAAACAAGAAATTGAGCAAGGCAAACAACAAATTGAGCGAGGAAAACATGAAATTGAGCGAGGTAAACAGCAAATTGTGTGAGGAAAGTATGAAATTTCATGTTAGCCTCACTCAATTTCATGTTAACTTGGCTCAATTTCCAATTTACCTCACTCACTTTCCTCTTTGCTTCACTGAATTTCATGTTTGCCTCACTGAATTTTCAGTTTACCTCGCTCAATTTCCAGTTTGCCTCGCTCAATTTCCAATTTGCCTTGTTGAATTTCATGTTTGTCTCGTTGAATTTTCAGTTCCCTTGCTCAATTTCCAGTTTGCTTAACTCAATTTCCTGTTTCCCTCGCACAATTTCCTCTTTGCTTCACTCAATTTTGTGTTTACCACGCTTAATTTCCTCTTTGCTTTGCTCAATTTCTAGTTTTCCTTGCTCAATTTCATATTTGCCTCACTCAATTTTTAGTTTTCCTAGCTCAATTTCCTGTTTGCCTTACTCAATTTCATGTTTGCCTCGCTGAATTTCCTGTTTATTTCTCTCGATTTCCAGTTTACCTCGCTGAGTTTTCAGTTTGCCTCACTTAATTTCATGTTTGCCTCGCTGAATTTTCAGTTTGCCTCAGTTAATTTCTTGTTTGCCTCGCTCAATTTTCAGTTTGCCTCACTCAATTTCATGTTTGCCTCATTGAATTTCCAGTTTGCCTCGCTCAGTTTCCAGTTTGCCTCGATCAATTTCCTCTTTGCCTCAATTTTCAGTTTGCCTCACTCAATTTCATGTTTGCCTCGCTAAATTTTCAGTTTGCCTCGCTCAATTTCTAGTTTGCCTCGCTCAATTTTCAGTTTGCCTCACTCAATTTTCAGTTTACCTCGCTCAATTTCATGATTGCCTCGCTGAATTTTCAGTTTGCCTTGCTCAATTTCCAGTTTGTCTTGCTCAATTTCCATTTTGCCTCGCTCAATTTCTAGTTTGCCTCGCTCAATTTCCAGTTTTCCTTGCTAAATTTCCAATTTGTCTTGCTCAATTTCATGTTAGCCTCGCTGAATTTCCAATTTGCCTCGCTAAATTTCCAGTTTGCCTTGCTTAATTTTAAGTTTGCCTCACTCACTTTCCAGTTTGCCTCGCTGAATTTCTAGCTCTATGGATTCGGAGTAGTTATCCCCCTGAGGAAGACGAGTTTAGGGAATGAGGGGTTTTGAGGGAATTGGGTTTGAAAGGAAGAATTTTGGTGAATAGTGGGCCTAGAGATGAAGAGGATTTAGGGAAATGGGGTTTGGTGGGGATGATTGGATGTAGGGAATGGGCTTAGATGGAGGTTTTTAGGTTTTAAGGTAGAGGGATTAGGGAAATTTCAAAATGGGGGTGTTTGAGGGCTAAAAAAAGATCTAAAAGGGGCCCCCACACGTGTGTAAAGGCCCCCACAGAACTTAGGTCCCCGCAGGGTCGCACCAAACTGGCAGTGGCCACGCCTGGCTCTGTTTGGATCGGCGGGTGGGGTCGCGCCGAATTGGTGGTGGCCCCGCTGCCCTTAATAGCTATGCTACCTATTTCGACAAGAAACAAATGCATTCGATTTGGGTGAATTCATTCAATGATAACAAAGAAGGGATGAGAGAACAATGATCACAAAGTATTCTATTCATTCTGAGTTCATTTACATCCTTGTATTTCCCATGATTATGAAAACAGAGTACATTGAATCAATGCAATGAATGAAAGAGAAGATAGTTTAATGATAATTTTAGCAGCATCTCGACGCTTTTGATGTTCATCATAAAGGCAAATGGGTAGTGCGGACTTGAAGAGACTTAAAACCCTTGATTTGGTTATGCAATAGGCATTGATCGTCCTTCCACTTATCCTTTCAGTTGTATAAACAGACTCTTCTTTCTCCTGGAGCTCTCTCTCTATGCTTTACATTTCCCTTACTTTCCCTTTATAAGTCCGGCAACTGGCGCACTTGATCAAGGAAAGGGCATTTTGGGCAAGAATATTGGTGCACAATCTAGGAGGAACTGGAAACTTCATGAACTTGGGTTGTGCGGGTGCACAACCGGGGAAACGGTGGAGGTTTCTCAGACTTGTGTTGTGCGGGTGGACAACTGGGGAAACGGCAGAGGCTTCTTAGACTTGGGTTATGTGGGTGCACATCTGGAGAAACAGCAGAGGCTTCTCAGAGTTGGGTTGTGCCATAATTCTATTGTGCCACTTTTCTCGTTGTGCTGTAATTCTGTTGTGCCACTTTTCTCATTGCGCTGTAATTCCATTGTGCCACTTTTCTCGTTGTGCCGTAATTCTGTTGTGCGGATCTTCCATCATGCTCAACTTTCCTCTCTCCTCTGGGAGCTCCTTGAGACTCTCCAACTTCTGTCTTCTCTCAATTTTCTTTCTCGCTTCTCTCTCTCACTGCCCTCTCCAAATGAAGATGGGAGAGAGGTATTTATAGACCTCCCACACGTGTGGAGACCATTTCCACACAACAGGGAGTGCATCACCAAGGGGCGCACAACCATGGAGTGCACAACAACTTCACCAGGAGGGGGTGCATAGCCCATGCAAAGGTGGAGGGCGCACAACTTCATCAAAGGTGGGAGCGCACAACCTCAGATAGGGAGTGTACAACACTCTTAAAGGTAGGGAGTTCACAACATTCTTGAAGGCAGGGAGTGGCGCAACAAGCCTCTCCTTAAGATAGAAGGCCACTCAAAGTGGCGCACAAAGCCTTCTCTTAGGATAAGAACCCATGTAAAATGGTGCACAAGGCTTCTCTTCAAACAAGGAGTGCATAAGGTTCCTTCAAACAAGGAGCGCACAAGGGTATCCTTCAAATAAGGCCACTTGAAGTGGCGCACAACACCAACTCTTCAGGACAAGAGCGCACAGAGCTCCTTCAAAAGTAGCGCCCAGGCTTCTCTTCAGACATGTGCGCATAAAGCTCCTTCAAAAGTGGCACACAAGCTTGGAGCGCACAACAGAGTGCAATGCTCTGGGCGCTCATCAGCTTTCCTAACTTCTCTCTCTCAAATGAGGAGAGGGGAGAGGTATTTATAGACCTCCCACACATGTGGGGGGCTATTTTTGCACAACAGGTCCATCAGGAGAGTGCATGGAGCGCACAACTGTTTCATTCAGACTGAAACATGTAGCGTACAATAGGTCTGCGCACAACAGCTTTCCTTTCAGACAAAACAACAGAACTCCTTAAGAAGTGGCGCACAACCCCTTCTCCTTCAGACAACACACATCAGAACCCCTTAAGAAGTGGCGCACAACCCCTTCTCCTTCAGACAACACACATCAGAACCCCTTAAGAAGTGGTGCACAACCCCTTCTCCTTCAGACAACACACATTAGAACCCCTTAAGAAGTGGCGCACAACAGGAGATCTTCCTTCAGGGAGTGGTGCACAATCCTTCCTCCATACAAAATGACGCACAAAGCCTTCCTAACTTCAAGTGGAGGGCGCTCAACTGAGATGGAGACTGGCACACTCATCCAAATGTGCACAACAGAAGTGTTTCAGCAAAAGGGTTTCTTCAATGCTCTGAGGGTATAACCGGGAAAGAGCTTAAGGTGCACCACTGGGATTCATGTAGGAAGCTTTCAACTCATGCAATAGCATATGTCTATAGAATGGACGATGCAACTGTGCTAAATGCAAGGGTATTTTCGTCTGAAAAGAGTGTGTCTGTATAGAGTGGTTTAGTTTTGGAAAGTAAAGTTTGGGAGTGTTTGGAAAAGATGGTGGGTAAAAGGTGGGGTTTACAGTTAGAAATTTCTCGTCGATTATAGTGTGTGTATTACATCCAATCTAATAGTCTTACATATCACAAAAGGATGAAGTACCGATATAAAATTAAGGCTATTATAAAAATCTTGTGGGTCACATCACGTGAAATAATAGATTTTGTGGATAATGTTACCTTGGGAAGGTTTCAATGATGGATGTCATTATACCTTGGATTTTTTTTGTGATGTGGTCTAATTGAGTTTTGGATATGCTTCAATTCTTGGATAATGTTCTAAAATGAGTTGGAAAGATTGATGGACGGCATGGATAAAACATGTACATCACGGTAGGCCCGACAGAGAATCCACACTACGCTGTAGCGTGGTAATCTGCTCGCTACACAATTCACATCGGTTTGTGACGTAGTTGCGATGGCGTAACACTACGCACTTGGTTTGAAATGTGTCTGGCCATCCAGGAAGAATGCAAATTGAGAAGATGTAGGGCACGTTTGGATACGGCCAAATAAGTTACTTTTTGACTTAGGTTAAGTAATTAAATTATTTATTCTAATTAAATTAGTTTAATAAATATTAATGTAAAAGTAACTTAAGTTAGTAACTAATTTTTTTAACCTTTTAACTCATGAGTTTTCTACTTCTCCCTCATATTATGTGTCAAGGTCATCTCTGTCTCACAATTTATATTGTAATGTCCCGAAATCCAGGAATCGGGCATATTCACAATCTCTAAATATCAAGGTGTCACTAATACATGCAAAAGTGTATTTTAAAGGCTAAATTAAATGACATCAATGTACTTAGGATTGAGAACCCAAAGATCGTTAACCCTAAGATCACTCGTGAGTTTACATTCCAGAGATTCCGAGTATGGAACCATGGTTATAGAGAGGGAAGGTTTTAGGCACACTTTATCCGTACAGATGTACAGTCTTTACTTCACAAGATCTGACTAATTTTTGAGGAATAAGATTAGTTCTCGAGTACAAAAAATGTAATACAATACAATGATAATGGTGATTGATTGATTCGAATTTCTGATGGGCAGGATCTAATTATATCAGCAAGCCATAAAAATACGTTTGAAATGATCGAGTGCATGGTGCAAAGTATATAAAAATATGATGTATGAAATGCTTGATGGTGTATTGATGCTTATGATAAAATGACGGTTAACTGGCTAAGGTTTTTGGTGGGCTAGTTCCAATTATATCGGCAAGCCATAGAGCATACGCCTGCTAGTCGGATACGAGAAAACGATGAAATACTAATATATATGAGGAGCAAAGGGGTTGAGAAGGGAATGAATGTTGCGCAATGATAATCCTATGATTTTGATGAAACTAATTGAAGCTTGAATTGTTGGATGAACGATAGTGTTGAAAGGTTAGATTGAGTGGCTCAAATTTGAACTTAGGTGGCTTAGGAGGATTGGACTCTGGCTAGGCTGAGCTAGACCAAGGCTAGACTCTCAATCTTACTCTCCTTAGTGGAGGGATGGATACATAGCTAAGGCTAAGGGATCTCTGAATAAGAAGGGATGCCTCCTGAATCTACTAGATGAAATAGGTTTTATGGATTTAATGGAATAAAATGAGAGTGAGTGCTTGAAATGAGAAGGGGATGGAGCTATTTATAGCCTCCAAATCCATTTTTTTTTTTTTGTAATTCCTAGTGATCCTTGGGACAAAGGATGGTTGAAGGGTTAAAATTATATATTTTCACATGGCATCATCACATGGGTTGGATGAAGTGGTAAAAGTGTAATTTTGGGTAAGGAGATAGGCATCAAAATAAATACACCTCAACTATATGCTTATGGTCCAAAAAGGGTGATTCCACATACTTAAGGGATGCCACCCCAAAGATGGAGAGTGCCACGTGGTCGACAGTAAGCTAGTCGCCACCGGTCCCCACTTGGACTCCTTGCTTTGGCAGGCAGCCTGCTCCAAACATGCGGAGGCTCTATGAAGGTTGCTTCTTTGAGGTTTTACATATTTCTCCTATTGTGCTTGCTTTTTGGGCTTGGATTTGGGCTTAACTAGGTGAGATGATTTGGTTGTTGGACTGGATAGGCTGATCGGGTGAGTTGACTCACAAAGCTAACTCAAGGTTCTAGGATTTTAGGTTCATAGGGTTTAGGGTTAGGCTGATTGCGTTGACTAGGTTGAATGGGATGAGTTTAGTGTTTAGGATTAGGGTTCCTAGGGTTTAGGCTTATAGGGTTAGTGTATAAGAAGGTTAAGGTTCTTGAGGTTTAGGCTTCTAGGGTTAGGGTTTAGGATTGGGGTTTGGTCGACCATCCATTAGTTCAAACTAAATTAGCTTATCAGCCTGGAGTGGGGTGTCTATAGATACCCCTCTTTGGCAGAGTTTTTGTTCAACCGAATGCCAAAGTGAGTGGACACCCCACCTTTACCAGTCAGTCATGAATTCCGATTTGGATTCGTTGCCTGCCTTTGTGTTTTTGTCAGCTGGTTGCCTGGAAATAGATAACTTGCACATATTGCAATGGTTTGAGGAAAATGTTTCGATTATCCCTGTGCGGGCCGTCAATCACCACCCTTTCACTCCTAATTGGTACTAACATTGAAAAGGAACAGTAGAGCTCATGCACTTTTTATGGCCTTACGAGGATATTGACTCGTACTGGATTGTTCGTTACTCCCAGATCACCCCAGAAGTACTTGTTTTGCTTGATCATTAAAGGGGTTAGCTGCCTTGCGCTTTCTGCGGCCTTACGGGGAACTTGCTACGCTGACTTGGACTCGATCAAATTTAGTAAGCATCTACACCTAGGTACGTGCGAGTGACCTTTTTACATGCAATCTTCTAATTTTGATGCTTAGGTTACAATTTGTCTTTTTCATCGTTTGGATGATTTCTTCTGACTAGTATTGGTCTATCATCTCTTCTTAGCATTAACATTTGATACGATGGAGCTATCGTTGTAGTTTAGTCCGATCGTACTTTAATGTGAATTTAGATTCGATAATCTTTGGGAAAACTGTGAGATATCGAATCTTATTTGATTTTGTGCTGACTCCCACCCAAAGATATGGAAGATCTCTTAGTGCCTCGAATATCTGATGCTTTATTTTGGAAATATTTTGTGATTTTAAAGTCACCCCGCTCTAGGGAGTGATATTCCATGAGGGTTTTTATTACAAGATGATTTTAAAATGTGTTCAACTTACTGGTTCTCTCCATAGGGGGATGCTTAAGGGACTTCAAGTATGCTGGTTTTTATTGAAAATATGTGAGGGGTTAGTGCACATGCTGTTTGTAATGAGAATTGTGGATTTTTAAGATTTTATACTTTATTACTTGGATTTTGGTTGTCATAATCGGGATTGAGATCTACTGGTGATGGTTTATTTGATGCAAGTGTGATTAATGGTTATGATCAAGTCCCATTAGAGATGGTTAATCGGTTCCATCGTCTCACATGGTAATCAGACTTAATTGTTCTTGGGTTGATCCAGATCATTAGTTGTGATCAACTCCTCCTTTTTATTATGGATGGTGCGGATCTATCCAACATTGGTGGTTGGGATTCCAAATTGTGACTAATTGGGTTCGTTGTCCCACGATTCGCGATCAGAATTTTAATCTATGATTGATTTCGTTGTCCCACTGGTTTCGTGATCAAGATTTTGATCCATGATCAATTGGAATCGTTGTCCCGCGGTTTGTGGTCAAGATTGCGATCCATAATTAATCGGATCCGTCATCCCATAGTTTGTGGTTAAGATTCCAATCCATAATTGACCGGATCCGTCGTCCCATAGTTGGTGGTCAAGATTTCGATCCATGGTTGATTGGATCCGTTGCCCCACGGTTTGTGGTTAAGATTCTAATCCATGATTGATCAGATCCGTCATCCCATGGTTTGTGGTCAAGATTCCGATCCATGATTGATCGGATTCATCTTCCCACAGTTTGTGGTTAAGATTTCGATCCATGATTGATCGGATCCGTCATCCCACGGTTTGTGGTCAATATTCTTATCCATGATTGATCGGATCCATTGTCCCACGGTTTGTTATTCTCTAGGGGAATATTTTTGGTAAATTTGAAAGATGATTTGGTCCATCGGATTGCGAATGAACGGTGACGCTGGTTTTTATTGGGATACATTTTTGAGATTTTGGAAGTGGTCCAGTCCATCAGATTGTAAATTGACGGTCGCAATTGATGCTAGTTTTTATTAGAATATTTTTGAAGATTTTAAAAAGGATCCAGTCTATCGAATTGCAAATCGATGATCACAATCGATGCTGGTTTTTATTAGGAATATTTTTGAAGCTTTTGAAAGGGGTCCAGTCCATCGGATCGCAAATCGACAATCACAATCGATGCTAGTTTTTATTAGGATACTTTTTTTGAGATTTTGAATGGGGTTCAATCCATCGGATCGTGAATAGACGGTTGTGATCAATGCTAGTTTTTATTGAAATATTTTTAAAGATTTTGAAAAGGATTCAGTCCATCGGATCACAAATCTACGGTCATGATCGATTCTAGTTTTTATTAAGATATATTTAAGGATTTTGAAAGGGGTCAAATCGGATCGTGAATCGACAGTCGCGATCGATTTTGATTTTTATTGAGATATTTTTAAAAGGGGTTAAGTTTATCGAATCGCGAATAGATGGTCGTGATCGATGTTGGTTTTTATTGGGAATGTATTTTAATTTTTGGAAGATGCTCCAGTTTATCGAATCACGAATCAATGGTCATAATTGATGCCAATTTTTATTGGAAATTTATGTGAAGTTTTTGAAAATGATCCGATCCATCGAATCGTGAATCGACGGTCGTGATTGATGCTGGGTTTTATTGGGAAAGGGGTCTAGTCCATTGGGATACGAATCGACGGTCACGATTGATGTTAGTTTTCATTGGGAGTTTTTTTTTGTGAAACCTGAAAATGCATGGGATTTTCTCTCTCCTCTACATAATCCTCCCAATTTATCTTTAATTTCTCATGAGTTATTGGATTTTGGATTTGAATTTTCCCACAATGTTCATCATTTACTCTCTTTCTCTCTTCCATCACTTTACCATGGACAATTCGTGCAAGATTCCTCGTTAGGAGGTCTTCCCAAGGTCCCTCTCTTACTAACGGGAGAGAACTAGGCCAAGTCACTTCACCAAAAGGGGCATAGGCGGCAACTAGATTACCACCGGTCCCCCCTTTACCCTATGGTTTCATCCAGGTGCCGGGTAATAGGGTGTGGCCTTGTCTTTTATATATTCCACCTCGAGGTGGCTCATCTAGCGTGCCATATTCACATAGTTTTTCCTCTTTCTTTCTTTCCTTTCTCCCTTTCAAGCTCTCTTTCTTTCCTCTTTTCTCTCTATCTTTTGGCTCCAAGTTGGGGTTTTTTTTTTTCCAGAAGTTTGGACAGCAAGGGTAGTGCTCTCTTGGTGTGAGGAGGTAAGTGTAAAGGTAAGGTCCATTTATGCTTTCCCTTCCTTCCATTCATCCCATCTTTCTGCATTTGTTATCATGCTTTCTCTCTTTTCTCCCATAGGTGCTCCTCTGAGGTTTTAAGTGTGGTGCAAAGTGGTGGACAACATGAATATTTTAATGCTCAGGTGGTGCATGGAGTTACATTTCCAAGATTTTCCATTCTTCCATTTTTTATCTTTTTACTTTCCTTTACTCCCATTTTTTCATATGTACCAAATAATGCTTCCTTTCATGTATATTAAGCTACATGTAAGGGTGTTATTTCTTTGGGAACTTTTTGTGTTATGTAAAGAATGGATCCAAAATGATTCCTTAGGCCCCATGTATATTTGGGTGGGCACAAGCTCCATTTTGGTTCCCCTTTTCATGTTCTCTTTTCTCATGTCTCCGTACTTTTCTTTTCTTTTCTTTTTGAAAGTGATTGGGCCCATTGAGATGGAATAGCCCACGTCAGTTTTTTAGCCCTCAAAATTCTCTGTGGTGGTCTAAATATCCTTTGGGAATCCTATGGGCAAGAGAAAATGATCCATACTAAATCTTTACGATTCAAATAAGCTTGAGATTTCATGTTAGGCCTAAGTGAGGCAAGTGACCCATCCTTCTTTAGGGATTCTTGGGCTTGCTTGCTCCTTTTTTATGTTTTGGGCTTAATTTCCTTGGGCCAACATAGCTACACCCATTTTTCCTTCTTTAGTGGGCCTTGAATAACTTTTATGGCCCATGTCAATGTTAGTCAAGGGTTTAGCTTCTTGATGTATATGTAAGGCCTAAGTTCTTTTCATGGGATCACTTTGGGAAGATTATTCACTTGAGTACCTCTTTCGGACCTTGACTTGGAAATCCCAATCTCATTTGTACATGTAAACACGATCTTTTGCCATTCTTATTTGTAGTAGGACCCTAACTGGTCCATAGAAAGCCATTTGTAAGTGTGAAAAAAGAGGCATCCTTGATCTGCCCTCTTTGACTTTCTTTTTGAAGGGGTTCATGGATTCTTTAGCACTTGGATGGACTTGCACTTGACCCTTCTCAGGTGCCCCACTAGTAGACCTTTGGTCCTTTTATCGCTTGCCATGTATTTTTGAAAGGATTAGCTTTATGGTGTGGCACTTGACAAGGTTCACCAATATTAGTGGTGAGTCAATCATGACCTAGGATGTTTCATTTTCCACCTTAGAACTATTTGTATGTTCATACTTGAGGCTTGTACCTTGAATGGGATTTCCTTTTTCTCATTGAGTGCCACATTGTCCACATTGCCTATCTTGAAGTGGGTCATGGGACATGCTCATGTGAAATATTTTTTGGACTTGTTATGTCTTGTGGATCCTTTCTCATGTCTCACTTTAAGCTAGTCATTCAGAGATTAAAAAGAAGATGGGATGGGATACTTACCTCAATCCACTCTTGTGTAGACATGCCCTGTCGATCCCACAACCAAGCTACGTCTAATGTTGATCCCATCCATATTCCTCATGAGAATAATTATATTTTCTCTAGGGATCGCCTCGACGTCTCTCTGCCTTCCATTAGGGGATAGGGGCCTTGTGAGAACTGAGAGGAGTGGTTTTGTGGCCCACAGCCACGACTTGACGATATTTTGGAAGCTTCTCCCTTTACAGGCTTCTTGACTCTTTGATTTCCCCCGACTAATAAGATGTTGGTGGCTACTCTGTGTGAACATTGGTGGGACAACACTCACACCTTTTAGTTTCTTTTTGGCTAGTGGGGGATTACCCCATTAGACGTTATCATGCATGTGGGCTTCCCATCCTATGGCACCTATGTACTGAATGTTGAGACCTTGCCAACCATTACTGATGACGATTGGATTAACCTCCTTGGCACCATTCCTCTAAGTTTAAAATTTTACTATAATCAATTGAAGCTTCGCTGGTTGACGACCACCTTTGGGCATGTTATCTTGGAGGATGATCAAATGACAGTTTTTAAGGCCAGAGCCATGGTGATGTTTCTCCCGGGATCCCTCATATTTTGTCATGGTAATGAGAGGATGAATCTTAGGTTGGTCTTCTGTAAGTGCCATGTTAATAAACCCTAAGTATTGTCAAATTCGGGTGTGCCAAACCAATTCAAGTTTGTATCTTGATTTGTATTAAGCTTGTGCGTCTGTTCACATTGAATCTTCGACGTTCGTTCTGTTAATGCTGAATCTATCTTGGCGATATCTATGATGAACTTACCGAGATCTTCAAACTTGAAGAAAGTAAAGATTTAGTGTTCAAGAACATTGCGGTTCAAGATCTGGAAGTAGAAAAGTTCAAGAACTCAAGACCTAGTTAAAGACTATGTTTGATATGTCGAGTTCAAGCTTTGAAGATTGCAAAATTTAAAGTTACTGAAGTGATCGATTGTTTGATGGTTCATATGTTCTATCTCACAAGTAAGGTATGATTGACCTAGATTGGCCTTAGATCATGATTAGATCATCTCATACTTTCAGTCGGTCATTTAGGTCATTTTGGTCATTTTATAAGTGTAAAATTCTGTTCTTTCGACTAGCCTTAGCACTGGCTCGACCAGTCCTAGAAATTCTTCGACCAGTTCAAGATTTGTTATGAATTTTTAAAATTTTTCTGTTGGTCTACGACCAGTCCTGGAAATTGCTCGACCAATCGTGTGAATAGTGATCGACCAGTCGTGCAGTGCTTAACTCATTTTCCAGCGAGTAATCTGGACTCACACGACTAGTTGTGTGGTGTCCACAACCAGTCGAGCAGGCCACTCGACTAGTTGTGGGATCCACAAGGCTAGTCGTGGAACTGAAAAATCTTATCGTGCCAGAATTTTTGAAAATTTGTTTGGATAAGGTCAGTCATAGCTATTCAAAGGCCAGTCGTACAAACTGATTTTTCACCTATAAATAGTGCTCAAATTTCAGAGTTCTTTGTTCAATTCTTATCATTCTTAAGCAATCACTCTGACTTTATTTTGAGTATATTCTAGGTTATTTTGTGCATATTTAAGATTCTTTAAAGTAGCTCTTGTAATTTGATTTTGATTCTCCATTCCATTCTTATATTGAAATGGGATATCCGATTTACCCTTTCTTGAGATCAAAATCAATACAAAGCCCTTGCTGATTTAATTAAAAATTATTTAGACTTAGAACCTTATACACTTGTAAGATTAAACGTTAAACATCTACGTCCTCATCAAGTTGGTTCTACCGGGCTGCTTCAGCATTGTCATACAGATAAGCTTTTACTTTTTCTATAATTCAATTCCTTTTTGGTTTGTGAGATTGTTCCAGAAAATCTCCATTTTTGGTTTATCTAAGGTGATCCAGAAAACTTAGAGTGAGGGGTTTTTGAATTGTGTAAGTTCACTTGAAAGACACAATTGTGAAGGTTTTAGGTGAACCTTGAAAAATCTATTTTGGATTAGTGAATGCTAATATCCCGAGGGAGTGGATATTAAGAGTGGAGTAGTTGTGTGGCTATTGTTTAACAGTTGGTGTACACACAAGCAAAGCACTATAATTCTTTGTGTTTGGTGGATGTGTAGTTTATTTCTTTATCTTTTATGATTTAAGATTATGGGATGTATTTATGGGTGTGAATGTTGTAATCTTTACATTTCAGCATTGTGTGGTGAATGTTGTAATATATTAGTTTCTATTTCTTTCATTTCCTCTTCAGTTTGAGTTTTTGATACTCACCCATGTTCTAGTAAGGTTGTCCTGCAATAAACCATTGGTTTTTGGTGTTACGTTGTCCTTAGAACCAAGTTTGTATCAACCTCTCAATACTCGATTTTTTGAGGGTGTTATTTCCTTTGGTTATTTGTAATTCATTTGGCTATCTTATTGTTTATATTCCATTTATTAATTTTTATTTGGCATAGTACTATTCACCCCCCCTTAGGACATATTGCTCGGCCTTTTTAAGTTGTATCAGAGCCTAATAGCTTGTTTATTTGGATTTAATTTCTAAGCTAACCAATTTGAGCATTTAAGATGTCAAATTTTGATAGCCTTTCTATCACTAGGCCTCCACCTTTTGATGACTCTAATTATGCTTATTGGAAAGCTAGAATGAGAATATTTTTGAGGTCTATTAATGAGAATGTGTGGCAAGCCACAGTAACTAAATGGACTCTACCTACTATTGATGTTCTAAGCCTTGATGGAACTAAAACTCTAAAAGTTGCTCCTTATAGCACTTGGACCACACTTCAGAAAGCTAAGAGTAGTGTCAATGCTAAGGCTTTAAATGCAATCACTTGCGCATATCACCAGATGAATTTAAACGGATTATATCTTGTTATACTGCGAAACAAGCTTGGGATATCTTAGAAATGACACACGAGGGTATGACTTCTGTCAAGAAATCTGAACTACAAATCCTCATAACTAAGTTTGAGGAAATACGCATGGAAGAAAGTGAAACATTCATGGACTTCTATACTAAGTTGAATGATATAGTCAACTCTATGTGGGGTCTTGGAGATAGCATCCCAGAAAGAAAATTCTGTGCAAAGATACTACGCTCACTACCTGAAAGGTTCAATTCAAAAGTCACGATCATCCAGGAACTTCGTGATACGGACCATATGCAGGTTGAAGAACTGGTTGGTTCTTTACAAACTTACGAGTTAAATTTTAAAGCTTTGAAAGGTAAATCTATTGCCCTTAAATCTTCTAAAAGTATTTCTCATGAAAATAACAATTCTGATTTAGAAACCTCTGAAGATGATATGGCCCTTTTAGCTAAAATTTTTTATAAGATTTTCAAAAGTAAAAGGAGGGTTGATGTTCAAAAACCTATTGAAAAGAAAAGATTATAAAAACTGAAAATCTTTAAAAGATAGCCAATGCTACAACTGCCATGAATATGAGCATCTAGCAAACAAATGTCCTAAAAAGGACAAACCTAAAAAGAAAGGTATGTTGGCTACATGGGATGAATCTTCCTGCTTTGAAGCCTCTTCTAAGTTGGAAGATTTTGAAACCGAGTTGGATAATGATGTTAAAGCCCTAATGACTCTAGCCAAGTTCACTTTCTCAGATAATGATACAACCAGTGAAGAAAATTTGGGAAGTAATCATGAGAATGAAGAAGATTTTCAGGATGCTTATGATGCCCTATTCAGGGAAAGTTGTAAAATAGTTGTTAAATTAAAACTTCAGAAAGAAAAGTTTTTAAAATTGAAAGAGAATTTTGATAATTTGGTTTTGGAAAAATCACACCTTCAGATTGCTTTGAAAAAACTAAGTGTGACTTAGATTTCAAAACGTCCTAAGTTGAAAACTTAAAATCTGAAAATGAAAACCTAAAACTAGAAGTCTCTTCACTTTTGAGTTTGAAGAACACATGGAGGTATGCCTAAGGGGATCCTAAATTAGAACAACTTCTATCTGGATCCAGAAAATGTGGTGATCGATCTGGATTGGGATATGATAAAAATATTCCTCCAAAGTATAAGAATACTCTTAAATTTGTTAAAGGAGAGTTTTCTAACTCAAAAGGAAAAAGTCTAAATCAAATTATTTCTAAAGCGACTAAAACTTTTCGGTCCTTAAATCTTAAAAAGAACCATATCAATTATAAAAATCAGAATCGTTATCCTTTAGCTGAGAAAATTGTAGACTTACTTAAGGAGCTCTTAAAATCTAACTCAGTGGGTAGGACGTATAACAATTATAATCAGAAGAAAACCAACTATGTTCCTAAACCCAAAACTGTAATGAAATGAGTCCCTAAGGTTGCTTGTTTGGTTGCTCGCACCGCATTCAAAGCCATGAGCCATTCAAAGTGGTACCTGGATAGTGGTTGCTCTAGACATATAACAGGTGACAAAAGTCTGTTCATCAGTCTTAAAGACATGACTGATCAGTCACATTCGATGATGGTAGCAACTACAAGATTGTTGGCCAAGGAACGATTCAACTCCCTAACCTCCCTCTATTTGAGAATGTTTTATATGTAGAAGGTTTAAAGCATATTTTATTAAGCATTTCTCAAATTTACGATAATAATCACAGTGTAAAGTTTTCAAACCAAAAGTGTGAAATCTTAAATAACAATGGTTCTGTAATATTAATTGGTCATAGAACTTCTGAGAACTACTATATAGTTAGTGACTCAAGCTCATCTAAGCTATTGTGTTACATGGTCCATACCGATGAGACCGAATTATGGCATAAGTGCCTAGGACATGTACACTACCGCAACTTGTATAGATTGAGCAAAAGTGAATTGGTAAGAGGTCTACCCAAAATAAAGAAAGTGGATAACATATGTGGCGAGTGCCAAATTGGTAAACAAATCAGGAGTGTTCACAAAAAGATAAACTCCAATGCCACATGTAAACCACTCGAACTTCTCCACATGGATCTCATTGGATCAACTAGAACGGAGAGTTGAGTTGGCAAGAAGTATATTCTAATCATTGTAGATGACTTTACCAGGTATACTTAGGTAGTCTTCTTAAGAGAGAAATCTGAAACTCTCGAAGAAGTAAAAAGGGTACTTAAACGTATCCAAAATGAAAAAGAATTACAAGTCACTAAGATCCGTGGTGATCATGGTTCTGTGTTTGAAAATAGCAGTTTTGAGATATTTTGTAGTAACTAAGGAATATCACATGAATATTCTACTCCCAAAACACCACAACAAAATGGGATAGTGGAAAGGAAAAATAGGGTGCTTTAAGAAATGGCTAATGTAATGTTAAATAGTATGAAGCTTCCTAAAAATCTCTGGGCTGAACTTGTAAATACTGCTTGTTATATAATAAATCGTGTTTATATTAGAAAATATAATAATAAAATGGCTTATGAGATGTGGTTTAATAAGAAGCCTTCTGTCAAATACTTTCAAGTTTTCGGCAGTAAATGTCATATCTTGCGTGACCGAGAACATCTGGGTAAATTTGACACCAAGAGTGATGAAGGAATATTTTTAGGGTATGCTCTAAATAGTGGAGCATATCGGGTACTTAACAAGAGGACCAGTGCAATACAATAATCTATTAATGTGGTCATTGATGATCATATGAATACACCCTGTCTTAAGTTCAGAAGATGATGAAGTTCTTCAAATTGATAAACCAGACTCTTCATCTAATCAAAATAACACTGAACTACAATCAAATAAAGATCATCCTACTGATCAAATCCTTGAGAATCCCCTCACTGGTGTATGCACTCGTAAACAATCAGAAGATATGTGTAACTACGTGTGCTTTACATCTCAGATGGAACCGACTAACGTAAAAGAAGCCCTCACTGATGAAAATTAGATTGTAGCTATGCGAGAAGAGCTTAATCAGTTTGTGAGAAATGATGTTTGGCATTTAGTTCCAAGACCAACTGATAAACATATTATTGGAACAAAATGGAATTTTAAGAATAAGTCTGATGAACTTGGTACCATAATTAGAAACAAGGCTAGGCTGGTTATACAAGGGTACACTCAAATTGAAGGTATTGATTATGATGAAATCTTTGCCCCAGTAGCTCGTCTTGAATCAATTAGACTATTTATATCCATTACGTGCTTTAAAAAATTCAAAATATATCAAATGGATGTTAAGAGTACATTTTTAAAATGGTGATTTGCATGAAGAAGTATATGTTGAACAACCAAAGGGTTTTGAAGACCCTAAGCATGCTAATCATGTTTATCGCCTAAAAAAGGCACTCTGTGGATTGAAACAGGCTCCCAAGGCATGGTACGAGAAATTAACTAAATTCTTGTTACGTCATGAATTTGTTATGGCGAGTGTAGATAAAATATTATTTGTTAAGAAACATAAAGATCACATTTTAATTGTGCAAATCTATGTTGATGACATTATCTATGGATCTACCTGTGCTAACACGACTGTTAAGTTTGCAGATCTTATGAAGTCTAAATTCAAAATGATCATGGTTGGAGAACAAAATTATTTCCTAGGGTTACAAGTTAAACAACTTTCTGATGGATTCTTCATCTCTCAAACCAAATATGCTCTGAACTTAGTTAAAAGGTTCGGATTTGAGAGTGGGAAGAATTGTGATAATCCAATGAGTACCACTCTGAAACTCTCTAAGGATTCAACAGCAAGAGTGTGGATCCTAAGTTATATTGTAGTATTATAGGAAGTCTACTTTAACTGCGAGTCGACCGGATATTGCTTTTAGCATTGGTATTTGTGTCAGATATCAATCAGACCTTAAAGAGTCTCATTTTGATTGCTGTTAAGCGAATTTTGTGGTATGTCGCTAGTTCAGCTACTCTTAGTCTCTGGTATCCACATGATACTAGTGTTCAATTAGCTGGTTACACGGATGCTGATTGGGCTAGTAACATGGATGATCTTAAATCAACCAGTGGTGGTTGTTTCTATGTCGAGAACTGTCTAATTTCTTGGTTAAGTAAGAAAGAAAGTTTCGTATCGCTCTCTACTGCTGAGGCTGAATATATTGCTGTAGGTAATACATGCACTCAGTTAGTATGGATGAAGAGAATGTTAAGCGATTACAGAATTGCGTAAGAATCTATGATGTTATATTGTGATAACACAAGCACAATTAATATTTTCAAAAATCTTATTCGGCATTCACGAACCAAGCACATTGACATTAAGTATCATTATATTCGTGAATTGGTGGAAGAAAAGATAATTTCATTAGAATATATTTAGACCGAGAATCAACTAGCTGACATATTCACAAAACCGCTTGACAAAAATCGGTTTGCAAAATTAAAATTTGATTTTGGTATGTGCAATATGAACTGATGATTTGTGCTCATTTGTATCATAATGTTTGTATATATTATTTTGCATTTTTATTTTTTAAATTATATGCAAAATTGTACATTTTCAGTGTTACACGACTAGTTGAGTACACACTCGACCAGTCATGGCACGACCGGTCGAGTATGTACACGACCAGTCGTGAAACGCGTGAATTGGGTTTTTATTTGGGGAAAGTGATTTTTCTTCATTTTCTTCTTCTTCTCCATCAAGCCTAACCACGACTAGTCAAACCCATCTCTGATTACTCTCTGGTAAGTGCTTCATTTTTTATCTCCTTCTGGATTTAAGTTCATTGATCATCCTTAATCTTGATTTTTCTTCTTGTTTTAAGATTTATGGTGGTTTGATAGTTTTCTTCCTTAAAATTTGATTTGCTTGGAATCCTTTCATTCCTTTTTGTAAACCTTTGTTTCTTTGTTATCTTATTGCAATGGAAGAAAGAACCAGGAAGAAAACCACTCATGGTCCTTCTTCCCGTTCCGCACCCATTACCGTGCGTCACCTTCGGCCTCTCGAAGAGGATCTCGAGAGTATGCGGGATTTTTGTCTTAGAAATGTTATTGTTGTGCGTGTTGTACTTGTTGATCATATTGAGCACTTCAACATTGTCCCTCTCCTTCATGCTGTAGGATGGAAAAACATACTATCTTGGGGCGGTCCTGCATACCGATCCATTGTGCAGGGCATATACGCTTGCATTACTAAGTTCTCTCAAGATGATTTGACATGTACTTTGTCAACTAGAGAAGGTCCAATTAAAGTAGACCATCATTTGATTTTAGCAATCATAAATATACCTGTTGTTGGTGACGCTATACCCATATCTACTTTGTAAGCTAGACCTTCTGAAAATGCTAAACAATTGATTACGAGGGTTCTCTGTAACATGAATGCAGAATGGAACGGTAGTACTGCGCTCAGTTCTAAATATATGTTGCCTAGATATAAGGTCTTGCATCATATTTTTATTTCAAATGTCTATCCTCGCTCAGGTAACAAGACTGAGCTGACCTCTTTTATGGCCCACATTATGCATTCTGTTGTAATTGACATCCATATCTGTCTTCCTTCTCTTATTTGTCATCATATTATTCAGTTTCGTCTTTACCCTGGTCACAGTAATATTCCTTTCGCTTATCTTATGACTACCTTGGCTGATCATGCTTTGATAGCTATGCCTGTTGAGGAAGGTTCTATTTATCTCCGTCCATTTAACAATTATAATATCAACAAGATGAACTTGGACTTGGCAACTGGTTAAGTTGATGGGAATGCTGGAGGAGATGAAGAAGCTGATTCTTTACCTCAAGAAGACGTTAATATGGATGACTTATTTGAAGAACTTAAATCAGATTCTGAGGCTGACCCTGATTATGAGCCTTTTGATTTCACCGAGAGGTTGCATACTCTTGAGGAACAGGTGGCTCAGATTCGAGTAACCCAAGATTCTCAATTTGCTTATATATGCAAATATATGAGGCACATTAATAAGAGTTTACAACAAATTGATCTATTCCTGCTCCCTCTTCAGGATCTGACTAGTTTCATTTTGATTTAGATGGTATCTGGAATAACTTTATTCTAACTCTTTTCCCTTTGACTGCATGGATTATGTTGTTTAACTCTTATCTATGGTATCAGTTCAGATACTTTGTTTCATTTGATTTGGATAAGTAGTTATTAATTCTACTTGCTCTCTTCTTATCTTCCTTTATCATTATTCGCTTCCTTTGTCATGTTGTGACAAAAAAGGGGGAGAACGTTGTTGAATGATATGAGGATATGATAGCTATGATGAATGGGCTAATATTTTTCTTATAGAGAGTAGTGTGGATTAAAGGGGAGAGTTGATTATTGTGCATGATATCATAATATGTTTGTGCAATGTGTTGTTTGAATATCTATTACATATTGTAATTTTGGTTTTGTCACAAATTTGACAAAGGGGGGGATTTTAAGTACCATGTTAATAAACCCTAAGTATTGTCAAATTTTGGTGTGCCAAACCAATTCAAGTTTGTATCTTGATTTGTATCAAGCTCGTGCATCTGTTCACATTGAATTTTCGATGTTTGTTCTGTTCATGCTGAATATATCTTACCGATATCTATTACGAACTTACCGAGATCTTCAAACTGGAAGAAAGTAAAGACTTAGTGTTCAAGAATATTGTGGTTCAAGATCTGGAACCAGAAAAGTTCAAGAACTCAAGACCTAGTTGAAGACTGTGTTCGATATGTCGAGTTCAAGCTTTGAAGATTGTAAAATTTAAAGTTACTAAAGTGATTGATAGTTTGATGGTTCATATGTTCTATCTCACAAGTAAGGTATGATTGACCTAGATTTACCTTAGATCATGATTAGATCATCTCATACTTTCGGTCGGTCATTTTGGTCATTTTATAAGTGTAAAATTCTGTTCTTTCGACGAGCCCTAGCACTGGCTCAACCAGTCCTAGATATTCTTTGACCACTCCAGGATTTGTTATTAATTTTTAGAATTTTTCCATTGGTTTACGACCAGTCCTGGAAACTGTTCGACCAGTCATGTGAATAGTTCTCGACCAGTCGTGCAGTGCTCGACTCATTTTCAGCGAGTAATCTGGACTCACACGACCAGTCGTGTGGTGTCCACGACCAGTCGAGTAGGCCACTCGACCAGTTTTCACCTATAAATAGTACTTAAATTTCAGAGTTTTCTATTCAATTCTTATGATTCTTAAGTAATTACTTTGAGTTTATTTTGAGTACATTCTAGGCTATTTTGTGCATATTTAAGATTCTTTAAAGTAGATCTTGTAATTTGATTTTGATTCTCTATTCCATTCTTATATTGAAATAGGATATCCGATTTACCCTTTCTTGAGATCAAAATCAATATCAAACCCTAGCTGATTTAATTAAAAATCATTTAGACTTAGAACCTTATACACTTGTGAGACTGAACGTTGAACATCTACGTCGTCATCAAGTTGGTTCTACCTGGCTACTTTAAAATCGTCATACAGATAAGTTTTTACTTTTTCTGTAATTCAATTCCTTTTTAGTTTGTGAGATTATTTCAGAAAATCTCCATTTTTGGTTTATCTGAGGTGATCTAGAAAAATCAAAGCATGGGGTTTTTGAATTGTGTAAGCCCACTTGAAAGACACAATTGTCAAGGTTTTAGTGAACCTTGAAAAACTTATTTTGGATTAGTGAACGCTAATATCCCGAGGGAGTGGATATGAGGAGTGGAATAGTTGGGTGGCTGTTGTTTAACAGTTGGTGTACAAACAAGCGAACCACTATAATTCTGTGTGTGGTGGATGTGTGGTTTATTTCTTTATCTTTTATGATTTAAGATTGTGGGATGTATTTGTGGATGTGAATGTTGTAATCTTTACATTTCATCATTGTGTGGTGAATGTTGTAATAGATTAGTTTCTATTTCTTTCATTTCCTCTTCAGTTTAAGTTTTTGATACTCACGCATATTCTAGTAAGGTTGTCCTGCCATAAACCATTGGTTTTTGGTGTTAGGTTGTCCTTAGAAACAAGTTTGTATCAACCTCTCAATACTCGATTTTTTGAGGTTGTTATTTCCTTTGGTTATTTGCAATTCATTTGGCTATCTTATTGTTTATATTTTACTTATTAATTTTTATTTGGCATAGTCCTATTCACCCCCCTCCCCTTTAGGACATATTGCTCGGCCTTTTCATCTTCTTATTCAAGGACTTATTATTCCCTTATAACTGGAACACAGCTCTGCTATCTCGTATGTATCATGGACTGGATAAGGTTAGCCGTGACAGCCGCTCTCTGACTATATTTTGGTCGATCATTGATGTGACTGCCATTTCCCTAGCATTTCTCTCTTAATCCCTAAAATGATGACCATGCTCATTTCCTTTTTTTGTTTGATCCTCAGACATGTTTTTATGACCATTTCCCTCATCTAGCCCCACCGTTGAGGAATTTAGACCCGTCCCATTGCCGCTTTATGTTGTGACGGCTGGAGAATCGCCATCCCACCTTGAGTATCTCAGAAGATAATTGGCAGGCCGATATTGATGGCCTCACCTAGAACAATGTAAGTGTTAATCTTTAGTTACTGATTGTTGTCTTTTGACTGCTTATTGATTGACTGATGATTTTTTTACCCTTGCACAGTTTCGAATGACACCATATGCTCATCTTCTCATGTTCTCAACTTTACCAGTCGGAATGGCATTTGAATCGTCTCGTTAGCGTCGCTTGCTCTCCGATCCAAGTACCTACAGATGGTATTTAGGTGAGCGAGCATTTGGTTAGCTTACTAGAGTTCCATATGTTTCTTTACTACCACCTCCAAAGCCCAACTCATTCTAGTCTTGTTGTAGTGGGTAGCTTTGCCCAGATGCTGGCACGAGACTTCATCATGCCATATAGAGATTGCGCTTCATAGTACTGTCAGTTTTTCATAGGGTCGATCTTCCCTCCCCTTTTTGTTCCTCGATCGGCTCACCAATATGTTGGTGGTTTGGTGATGGCGCCCTTAGCTGATGAGTTCTATGCAGGGCAATAGGCGAGAGGTGATGATGATGATTACGTGGGTTATTTATAGTGGCTTCGGCTAGCATTCAATCCTTCTTTCTTACGCATTTGTATCTAATATTTCTTGTACTCCTCTCTGAAGGACCATGCGCTTGTACTTGTATGGCCTAAATAGTCTTGGTAAAATGAAATGTACCTTTCTACTCTGTACCTAGGTCATTTGATACTTGCTCTTGATATTTCTAGTCTGGAGGAAGTTGATTGACAGCATGGATTGCGTTTTTGCAATGTTTCAATGGTATGAATCATCCAGTGTCCACCTTGATAATCAGTTGAGAACTTTCAGGTCCGGTAGGCCTATTTCAAGCCTATATCTTCATGATTGGTCCCTTGGGAAAGGTTCTGGATGATGTTGATTGTATTTCGGCCAAAGTAGAGGTCTGTTTGAAGTACTGGCGGCAACCACGCTGCCTCCAACTAATGTCACATGTCATTTTCACCTAAAGTGGGACCAAAGCCAATCTTGCATGAGCGGGGTTAGAATGTACGGACTGGTGGCAACTTGGCTGCCTCCTGCCTCCCATATGACGAGCTACTTTGGTTAGTTTTGGTTCGGATAACCCTAATATTCTTCTGTTGTTGGTCTCCATCATCCCCTGCCACTGAACATTCAATTCTGATCATGACTATCTCCCTTATCTTTTTCTTCCTTCTTGTCTCTTCTTCATCTTGGCCATTCCCTTTATCGGCCACCCACGATGGTTTGCTGGATGATATTATTGAGGGAGTTGGTGGGTCCCATACATTAGATGGATTAATGGCTTTGGATAAAGGCAAGATTCTCTTCATTGAAGGCTTAGATGATAAATTAGTGGGAGATATTAATGGTGGTGTTAGTGGAGGTTTGGAAATGGTGGTTGGGGCTAAGATAGATGCCACCATTAATGGGAATGTTGCTGGTCTTTCCACCATTAATGTGGAGGCCATTAACGAGGATTTTGATGGTGGGGATAAGCTTGAGAGGGAAGCTTGGGTCCATTTGAGGTGGGCTATGTAGATGCAAATTTGAATGGTGAGTATGTGGCCATAATTGATGTAGAGTGGTTGATCTACCCTTTAGATGGTTTGGATGTCATGGGGACCACTTTGGATGGCTTTGATTATGGTAGGGATGGTATAGATGTGAGATCTCTCCACTTAAGCGATCTTGATGGGATCTCGACCATGACAGATGGTGAGGGAGTCGTTCTTCTGATATTGGATGGTGTGGATGACCTAATGGCTCTTTAGGTTGGTTAGGATGATGGTTGAATGCCTACATTTTCTCTGGATGGGCTGATCAGTGGATATTTCGGCATTGTCTTCGATCGGGCCCACGACAACACTTTTGGGTGGCTCATAGGTGCATTGGATAGTACAAATTATCATTTGGTAGCTTTGATGGATCGCGACGCAGTTTTGGAGGGTCAAATTGACCTAATTTGTAATGCAGTCTTTGGTGATATCCCAATGGTCAGTTTTGACAGTGGCGATTGTCCATTGTTTCTGGATCCTCTTCTTTTATCATTTGCAATGGTTGGCGTGCCTATGCAGTCCACTTATGAGATAGGTGAGTCTTTTTAAACTACTGAGGATAGAGTTGAGCTGTTGACCATGACTCTTGGGGTACTTGGTGAGGTGGCTACCAAGTAGAGCGGTGCGATGTTAGTTGATGCAAAGATTCCCTAGTCAGTTTCTAGCTTTAGAGATCGCATTTGCCAACTCTTCTTAAGAGGATGTTGCCGTTGACCTTCGTGACGAGGGGACGCCACACTTTGATGAGCTGTCGGTTCCTTCTGGGATAATAGTTATTGAGGGCATTCCCATGCACACTTGTCGGCTTCATCCGTGTTTAGTCTGCTCTGATCGATTGTGGTCTTAGATCGGGAGCCTGTCAGACTTCAAGCTTCACCAGATGGAGTACTACAGCTTCGGTGGGGTCCTTCAGCTGATCCAGATAGATGTTAACTGGAGGATGCTCGGGGTAGCTTTGGACAATTAGGTACCAGTGTTAAACTTGTTCGAGTTCAATGACCTGGAGCTGGGATCGTCCTTAAAGGAGCTTTCTGTAACACCTTGCTCTTTTCCATAGTCGGGTGTTACTAGGTTGATCTAATTAGGTTATGTATGTGTGAAAATTGCTATGGCCTATCATTCAATGATACATAAAGTTACCATCTTAATCGTCAAATTTTGGACTTTGTCAAACCACAATGCATCTGTCGGTTTTGAGAATAATTCGCCTTTGATTAAACCTTTGATCTCTTAACGTAGAGTACATCATGAATTACAACCAACAAACTAGATCAACTTATATACCCAATTATATGTCGATGCAATCATCACATCATTTTGAAATCAATCGCAGAAAACTCACTGGGACAAATTTAGTGATCTTAGAATTGTAGACGAGTGATCCCTGACGTTGAGATTCATGATCGAATGTTCAATCTTAAGATAGACCATACATGTAGGTCAAGTCTCAAGAAGCTGGGAAAGTTATACATAAAACCCTAACCTTAGAAATCCAATCCTAACAAACATCGTCTATCA
This sequence comes from Magnolia sinica, assembly GCF_029962835.1. Lineage (NCBI taxonomy): Eukaryota > Viridiplantae > Streptophyta > Magnoliopsida > Magnoliales > Magnoliaceae > Magnolia > Magnolia sinica. Next base: position 38,240,176 of record NC_080576.1, read on the forward strand.
TCCTAAGAGGCAAATCAAACTATTCATCTTCAATGAAAGGAATCGGATCATCAAATCCACCATTCATCGGGCCCACAACTTACATTTACGTGATCCAACACTATGTCACCCTAATTTAGATCATTTGGATGCAAAGTAATAGTATACTAACACACAAATCAATTACTGGAATGCCTAACATCATTATTGACTAATTGAAGACCAATAAGACCTTTGATTTGTTAAGAATTGATACAAAGCTCAAAATTCACTTGGTGTGGCCCATCTGATCACCTGATCTACTCCACTCTTCACCCTGTGACTTAACAGGACTAGAAAAAACTAATGAATGGAGTGGATTTCATTTAAATACATTAATGTGGAACCCACCTTACTTGAGTGTGCACAAGGTGTGTATGCACTCGCGGTGAGCTGAACCCAAATTCGGGTCAAACCAGGTGCTGGCCCGAGTTCTCCTAAAAAGGGAGAGATTCTCTCTCATTCCTGGTTTCCCACCAAATGTTGTTTAAATGAACATTGTTCATTTGCTCGAGATAAGGCCCACCATCATATCCCATCAACATGATCTGAGTCGTCCATCTGATGTAGCCTCCAATCTCGACCAAAACCTGAGCAGACCTCACATGTCAAACCCCCGTATGTGCACACAATTGAGGGCATAAACTGGCTGAGTGCGGCACCATTCCTAAAATGGAAATCACATCCCATTTGCTGCCAGTCTGGCAGTCCATGTGCGTCTCTCCCCTTTCCATCTTAGCCATCCACCTCGACGCATCCCATCCTAGGTGTGGAAAGAATACTCTTATTCATTCGTTGGCTTGATCCTAGTCATTCATGTGCTTCTGGAATCCACTTTATCCAATCCAGAAGCTCCAAATGGGATATTTTTTTAAAAATCCTGAATTTTAAATCCCAGACAATCCAGAAACCTTGACTGTCATGACAGAAACCGTAGCTACTGTCATTCTTCTTGGTTTTTTTAGAAACATAGCGGAGCTCTTCTTCCTTTAAACCCACTGACCCAACCTCCACCAAGCTTCAAAAAAGCATGTCCGTAAGCTTCCTAGGGTCCATATAGATTATCCATAAGAATTAGATAGGAGGAAGAAGAAATAGTTTCAAAGATGCTAAAAGATGAGCTATCGATGTCCTAGAGGGGAAGGGTGTGGTGAATAGGACAATACCAAATTCTTTGAAATAAAGTGGAATAAATAATCTCATCGCCCAAAGTATTGAAACCTTAATTTCAAATAATTCGTATGATAATATTCACCTAGTATTTTAAGCAAGACAACCTTATTTCACAACGTCTTTGAAATCAATCTTTCAAACTAGCAAGAGAATATAAAATAAATACAGCATTCACCACATATAATGAAATAAATATAACATTCACCACAAATAATGAAATAAGCAATCACCACAGAGGCACCAGGGGTTATAGTGGTTCGGTGCTTAACCACATTTACTCCAATCCCAAAATTACTACTCTTGTAATTTTGGCTTTCACTATTTCAATATTTTCACAGGTTCACCTTAACACCTCTTACAATTATTGTGATTTTCATGGACTATCACAAATCAAACCATAGAGATTTCTGGGCTATCTAAGAAAAACCCAAATAAAGAATATAGTTGACAATTGTACTTATCTTCAAATGACGATTTGAAGATGTAGTCAAAGCTTGAAGCAACGATCTTCTTTCTTAAGTGTCGAGGAGGCAATATTTGCTCAACCAGAAACATATAGGAATCTAATGTATTTAAATAAAATGGAAATCCCAATGTTGCATATTCAATTCTCCGTTTCTCAAGAGGACTATAGATTACTCTCTAAAATATATTTGAGATTAGCTTGAGAAAGTGAATTGAATAAGGTAAATGAAATTTATAAATACCACAAAATAGCTTTACGAGGACTTGAGCTTCTCTCTTACTTGCAGAAGGTTTTTAAGTGAATTTTGTTGTAGAATAGAATGAGAGAAGGTTTCTATTTATAACCAAAGTATTTAGAAATTCAGTTACCCTATAAATAGGTTCAGCTGGCCAAATTCCAACAATTTTATTCCAATGGCTATCGGATTGCACGGGATAAGATTTATCCAAAATTTAGCTGGCCCAAGACAAAATCCAACTGGCCAAATTCCCTCGAAAATTCGAGAATCCTTTGTTGAAAAATGATCCAAACTTTTCTCGGGCTAGCCGAACCTAAAATTAGGCTGGCCAAATTTGCAACAAAATTTTCAAATTTTCAAATCTGAAAAAATTGTCCGTACTTGAAGTTAGGTTAGCCGAAGTAAGTTGGGCTAGCTGAACCTAAAGTTAGGTTGGCCGAACTTCGGTGAACTTATACTGAAGTTAACCCATTTTAAACATATTTCGAAAGCACCTAACCTAGGGTCTTTCTAGGGTCATTCTACCTGGTGGTTGGCCTATATAGAGATATTCTAATATTGATAGACTTGAAATCAAGTGACATCATTTAAGTCTTGAGATATTGTTGAGCCGATCTTCATGAGATGTCATAGATTGTTGTAGTGTACTTACGATCTAACCGGTATCTTTGTCTACAAAATTTTACAACATTATATGTGCTATAAATATAAGCACTTTCAAATGCCATTAACGGTGGTCTTCTTCTCCGCCACTGTCGTAACCCATGCTGAGTTGCTGAGCAAGCTCATATGAGTTTCAAGCCAAGTCTGGGTGAGTTCAGACTCTAATAGTCATTGCAAAAGAATCACAAAAAGAAGAGAAAGGAAAGAGAAAGAAGAAGAAGAAGAAGAAGAAGAAGAAGAAGAAGAAGAAGAGAGAGAGAGAGAGAGAGAGAGAGAGAGAGAGAGAGAGAGAGAGAGAGAGAGAGGTTTTGTTAGTTCGAATCCACCTCTGTCGAGTGACTCGTGCGAGTCATTAGGTGAGTTGGGATATCTGGACCAAGTCCAAACTTTATAAAAGTAGAGAGAGAGAGGAGAAGCAAAAGTAAAAAAGGAAGAAGAAGGAAGAGAGGAGAGGGTTGCTGGTTCGAATCCTCCCCTGTTGAGTCAGCTCGACCTTTCTTCACTGAGTCGGGTTAGGTTGAGTCAGGCCGAGTTTCGACCCTATCTAGTCAAGTAGAGAGAGAGAGAGAGAGAGAGAGAGAGAGAGAGAGAGAGAGAGAGAGAGAGAGAGAGAGAGAGAGAGAGAGAGAGAGATCAGTAGAAGTGTACGGAAGAGGATCTAGGTGTAGTTCTCGTTCTAGAGTTACGCCATCACCAACTAAATTAACTCAGTTTTCATCATTGAGTATAAACCAGAAATAGTTCTAGAAGTCGAGTTTGTGACTCACTTTTTTGACTCAGTAGGGGATCTAGGTTGGTCCCTGGGCCTTGTGTGATTCCAACTCATTGTTGGGTCTTTCGAGAAAGGGATGGACGAAGAGAAGAGAAGAAAGAAAAATAGAAAATGAAGAGAAGACAAGTGTGTGGTGCAGCTGCGAAGTCAACTCGGCTTGACTAGGGTTGAGTCAGTGGTGTTGGTTTGCATCTGGTCTGGTTCAATTCAGTTTAGGTTGTGGGCAAATCTATCGATGAATGGTTTCGAGAGCTACTCCCAGTTCTTGATCCGGTGGCAATCCAAGGAAGTGCACCAATCTAAGGCATCACCTTTCAAAGATTTTTAGAATTGATGGATGAGCACTCCTTCATTCCCTGCCAGTACGTTTAGTTCCCCATAAAATGCTTTAAGATATGCCGTAGGACATCCATTGTCGTCGTATCTCTTGAACTAGGGTACCTCGAAGTTCTAAGGTACTTGTGCACCTGGGAAGAGTCATAAGTCCTTGAATTTCATTAAAGGGAGATCAACCCCTTGCTGTCTTTGAAGCTTATTTTGCATAGTTTTGGGATGCTCCCGCAACTCCTCTATTCCTGTGCAACTCATTCGAGGAATTGCTGTCTCTCACGACAAGGCCTATTCCGCTTCTTCAGCATAGTGATCGATTTTTTCGATCCTATGGTTCCCATGAGGGGGAGCTTGTTGGAATGTAACGTGTTCCATTTGTGAAAAATTGAAATTGAAAAGCACTCCCAGTCGGGGAAGCTGCTGCTTGAAATTGATTTGAAATCCTTATTATAGGATGTGCTAAAAATTGACTAGAGACCCTGTTTGTAGGATTAGCTTAAAATTGAACTAGAAATTGACTGGAGACCCTGTTTGTAAGATCGGTTTAAAACTATGCTGGAAATTGACTGGGATCCTCGGCTGTGAAGTTGTCCTAAAATTGACTGGGATCATGTTTGCAGGATCGGTTTGAAACTAATTGGAAATCCCAGTTGCAGGACGTGTTAGAAACTGATTGGAAGCCCCGACTCTGAGGCTGTTTTGGAATTGGTTGGGAATCTTGATTGTGGGATTGTTTTGAGATTGACTCCTGGCTGCAGGAGGGTATTGAAAGAAGTGCCCCATGATCGAGGGCTGCACTAGCTAGTGTCGGGGGTCCTATGCAGAGTCCAACAGTTGTGCTTGATTTGAACTAGAGGTTAAAAGGAGCTGGTGAGTTGATTGTTGTTGTTGTTGAACTGGACCATTGTGGTTGTTGGTTGCAGCAGCTTGCACTTGCATGAATTGCCAGACCATGTCTTGGATTACTTTTATGCCTTGTGTCAATTCCTGGATGTTGGCAATTGGCGTGACTTATGCCTATTGTAGCTGTGTAGGTTGGGCTTCTACGAGATCGAAAACATGGAAGGGTTGAACATCTTCCTCGTAATTATCCATAACCACTTGTGATTTGGTGCAGATTATGCCACAATAAGGGAGACTTTTTTTAGGACAACCGACTCCTAGAGGTGCAATTTTTTATTCTTTCTAGTATGAATGTTGATGTAGATGCAAATGCAAATGCAAATGTGCGAGAACCGGTAGTCCTCAGGAATTCGTAAGTTCTTATTTTTCAAGTCTGATTGTGATAGTGTGGCCAGTTCATCCCCCATAGAGTCATCATTCTATGGATGCTGAGGACTAATTTTCTAAGGGACAGAAGATCAACTCTCTTTTCCATTGCTTGCCTCACTCTAGGGCTTTCGTTATGAGGTAAAAAAGGTGTAATATTTTACCAGAGTTGCCACTAACCAATTATTACGATTCTACAGTCAATTAGACCCTATAAAAATACTTAGGATTGAGAACACGAAGATCCTTAATGCTAAGATGATTTGTGAGTTCACATTTTGGAGATTTTAAGTAAGGGACCGCGGTTACAGAGAGGGAAGGTGTTAGGCACACTCTGCCCTTACGGATGTACGATCTATACTTCACTAGATATGACTAATTTTTGAGGAATAAGACTAGTTTTCGCATGTAGAAAATGTAATGCGATGCAACGATAATGATGATTAATCGATCCAAATTTCTAATGGGTAAGATCTGATTATATCGGCAAGCCGCAGAGCATACGTTCAAAATGATCGAGTGCAAGGTGTAAAGTGTTAGTACATTGATTTTTGTACCCTATTTGTTAATTATGTGAGTCATTGTGTCATATAGTCAGTTGAGCCTTTGGAAAGTGAAGACCAAAGATATAAGAAAAGACGGAGCATCAAGGAGCATATAACAAATAAATGAGGTGCCTTGGTGACCCTAACCCTTGACCCAAAACAACTTTAGACCTTTAAATGATCTAGGCTTAATAGGAATACTTAATTGATCATTAAAAAATCAAGAGAAACATGATAAACAAGGCTAGAAGAGGTGTGAATCTACTATGTAAAAGTCAGCCTAAAACAGTAGTTTTCGATAAGTCTTCGATGGCATTGAGCTGCCATCGAAGTGGCATCGATCGAGAGTCAAAACTGTCCAGCAAGATTTGACATTTTGTTTTGATTTTCTCGATGGCATCGAGGTACCTTTGATGGCATCAAAGTATAAGTTTGATGACATCGAATTACCCCTCAATGACATCGATTAAGAGATAGATAGTCCAACAAGAAATCGGATTTATTTATCACTTTCACAATGGCATCAAGGACACCTTTGACATCAAATGGTAAGTTTAATGACATCAAAGGACGTCCGTTGATATTAAAATTGATTCAGATATGTCCAGCGATAAATCAACACAAATATCTAGATTCATCGATGACATCGAGGAAAGCTTCGATGACATCGAAGCTATCTTCAATGACATTGAAGGACCTTCGATGACATTGAAAATGCCGTTTTTTGCCAGTTTTTTTTTTTTTTTTTTTTATATCATTGGAGCTCGAACTTTTTATAAAGGGCAATCGGTTTTTGGGCATTTAGATGGATTTTTGGAGCAACAGGAGGTAGGATGATTCCACATTCATATCCCTCATCCCTAACCTCTATTCCATTGAGTTCTAAGTAATCTCCATTGAGATTACAATTCTAATGAGGATTTCGGCAACCCGCGATCTGTTATCGGCATTTACGCACAACCTTGAGTTGTATCCTGTATTCCAGAGTCGGCTTGACCTGAGACTTGTACCCTAGCGACCGTGTCATCACTGCGGTTCCAATGTCGTGTCTCGTGCACCGAGGTAATACCCAGGTTAGGAGATGTGGGCCCCGTTCAGTTTGAGAAAAACGCCGTGCATTTGCGAACCCAAGACAATCTTTCAAATCAATTACATCACATCCCATCAATCACCTCACATGTCAAGTACAACACCCCATCCCCAAGCAACCCATCCCCTACATGTCAAAGTACACATCACCCATCACCCATCACTCACTCACCCATCCCTCTCCCTTACAACCCTCTCTCTCTCATCTCTCTCCCTCATTCTCCAACCAACCCACATCCAACATTTTCATGGGAGAGAGAAGTTAGTCTGGCCCACCTCTATACCACTTAATCCCACCATCCAAAGTCCATGTCAACTGTTGAAATTCGTCCATTGGAGCTCTAGGATGCTTTGGCGGAAGGAGGAAAAGATCATAGGTGGGTGATTTTATAAATTTTCAACCATTGATTATTGTGTATCTGAGGGCCCACTTGTGATGGGACCCATCTTGATGTATGCCTGTTAAGGGTTAATATTTCATATCAAACCTAGTTATTGCCTAGATTTATGAACATGATACTATTTAACAGCCCGATTTACTTGTGTTTGTGTTGCAAGGTGACTTTAAGAGCCTGAACTGAAAAAGGGTGCTAAATGCATGGATTGACGCTTTGACTTCACCAAAGCATGAGACAGACCCCAGGGGACCAAGATCGACGAATTTACATGCCAGAGATCCACGAAAATCAAGAAATTGAAGCTCAAGTGGCCCGAAATTGGTCTATAATGTAAGATCATAGGGTTCCCGTCATCTGTTCGACTTGAAACTTCATACATGGCCAAGGGACCACAAATTAACTATACACTTTGAATTTCAGTCTCAGATTATTGTACAAGAGGCCCAATAGCAAGATCAGCCCACAAATCGTTAAAATGGGGCCCACCTGATCTTTGGATATGCTTTAAAATTTGGTCTCAATCCTTAAAATGAGATGAAAAAATGGATGGACGGGGCAGATTTCTACTGAACATCACAGTGGACCCCACGTGCGACATGTGTGTACATAGCACGTTCACACGCGAGTCGCACCGGACTGGGACTCCCAGTCAAAGTTGGCTAGCCCTACTTCCTTCCGCACCAAAAAAGCGGACGGACCAGTGTCCACCGGTCTCTCTCAGTGGGGCCCACTAATCATTCAATTCACCAATCTGAACCGTTCATTCATCCCGTGGGATAGTTACAACCCTCGCCTAGGTGAAATTTTAGTCCCATGTACACACACACAGGCAGATTGCATGTAAACGTAGGAATGGACGGTGGGAACAAAGATCACATGGGCCACACTGAATCCAACATGAAGCCAGCCATTTCTTACTTTTTTCGATGTTATTACAATGGACGGAGTGGATTTCGTAGAAATTGAAAGGAGTGGGTCCCACCGACAGCCAGCGCAAGAAGCGCTGGCTCCGTTTCATAGTCTATAAAATTCAGACGCCGTGGGCCCTTTTGTTCTTCTGATCACCATCGGATTGATGATCCAGACCATCCACATGCTTCAACAGATGGCCATAGCCCTAGCCAAGGTGTCAGAATCAACAAATATGTTGATTTGACGCCACAAAATCAAATCAAACGGAGGCTGTTTTGCTGCGAAAAACAGAGATCGCCGTCCGATTTCTGCTCGTAAAACTTCCACATGGAGTGCAAAAGCTCCAGCCACTACCTCGGGCACTCCAGCCGGTCTTTGCTGCCTATAAAAAGGGAGAGAGAGAGGCGTAGTAAGGGGGAGTCAGGCTGGGAACGTGAAGATCCAGAGGAGGCAGCTGTGGAGAGAGAGAAAGATAGAGAGTTGTTTCTTTTCCTTTTCTTTTTATTTCATTCTGTTTTGTTTAAGGGATCTAGTCCAACCATGTTGGGCTGAACCTCTTAGCTAGGGCTAAGAGGTGAACCCTATAGTGTGATGGGATTGATTTTACTGCTTTGATTCATGTTACTTGAACTTTCTTGGGTTATAGTTTGATTAATAGGAATGCTTTTAGTTTTTAATGGTTTGTTGTGACTGAAATTACAATAAATCTGCAATGGCTTTGGGTATTTCTCTCTCCCTTTTATGTTTATGACGTCAAGAAGCCCTGTTGTTCACCATCGCCTCCTGGGCATGGTCGGATGGCGGTACCCTTCCTAACTTTCATACATTATTGATTGGTTGGTAATTAATTTAATTCTGTTGTTTATTTTGTCTCATGGGCATGATTTAGTGATGGAATCCATTCTAATTCATATACCTTTCATCTCTTGAAAACTATATCAAAGGAAGTTCAGTTTGATATTCATGGTTACACCCTTTAACTGGACGAAGAGGGGACTCTAAGTCCAGTTGAGTTCCTGAAACAGGCATAAGATCTCCCTGATCTCTATAAGTGGATCCTCTGAATCCCTAGTTTCCTTTTCCTGAATCTCTTAAGTTTTAGATAATTATTTCACAATTATTCTCTAAATTCCATTTGATTTAGTTTATATCTTAGTCTAGTTCTAGTTAGTTTCAGATTACGTACAGGTATCAGTCCCTTGGGATTCGACCTCGATCTCACCGAGTTTATTACTACATCATAACCCTATACTTGGGGAGTGAACAAGTTTTTGGCGCCGTTGCCAGGGATTGACGGTTGTGATTCTCTGAAATTAATTAGGTTTAAAATTAGTTTAAGATTAGGATTTTACTAACTTTAGTTTTAGATTTTTAATTGATTTCTAGAACTAACTTGTTTTCCTGTTTTGTAGGATCCTGATATAAACTTCTAAATTGGTAATCCCTTTCTAATTCCTCTACTTTTTCTATTTTTAGAATTAGGGTTTGAGTTTTAGAAATTTTCTAATTCTAGTATTTTTCTATTTTTAGGAAATAGTTTATTTTTAGAAACTTTCCTCTTTTGTTTTTAGAAACTAGGTTAGTTATTTCCCTTTTTAGAAATTCTTTCTGATTTTAGAAAGTAACTCATCTTTCCTTTATTTTATTTTTAGAAACTTTCTAATTTTAGGTTTAGATTTTCTATTTTAGAAACTTTCTAATTCTGGGTCTTATTTTTAGAAACTAACTTTCTATTTTTTTTTTGTAACTTTCTAAGTCTAACTCTTTTAGAATTTAACTTAGTTTCCTAATTTATCTTTAGAAATTCTCTACTTGTAGACTTTTTGTTTAGAAACTAACCTTTCTATTTTGTAGGCTTTTAAGATAGAAATTTCTAATTCGGTAAGCTCTTTCTCTACTCTCTATTTTTCAGATCTCTTTTAGGAACTTACTTTCTAGTTTAGGACTTTCCTAATTTATTTTAGAAATCTCCACTTTCTTTTAGGAATTCCTTCTTTTAGAAATCAGTTTACTGCTATCTTTCTTTTTAAGGATTTTTCTTCTCTTTTTAGAATCTAACTTATTTTGTTTTATTTTGCAGGTTTTTAACCTTGGGACTCCAATTTGGTAACTTCTTTCCAACCCTCTCTTTCTTTTTAGATTTTCTTTTCCTTTCTTAGGATTAGGTTTCGAATTTGATTGAGGGCTGTAAGTGTTTCATGCCCAAGTGGGCCCGTGACAACACTTGACGTCTCTTGACTGAAGGAGGATTGGTTGAAGGGTTAACTATCTATTACAGGACTAAACACCACTCGAAATCCCTTGAGTTAATTGAAGTGATGGCTGAGAACCAACCTCTTCTACCTCAACCCAGGGTGGAAGACATTCAGGATGAGAATGAGGTGCATCAAGCACCCCCGCCTCGTACTTTATGAGATTATTTACAACAAGCGGGGGTAAGTACGCCCTCATGCATGATTTTTTCTGAAAATACAGGACATATGGACATCAAGCCAGGGGTTATCCAACTCCTTCCTAAGTTCCATGGGCTTGAATTTGAAGAACCATATCTACATTTGAAAGAGTTTGATGAGATCATAACTACTTTATATTTTCAAAATGTGTCTGAGGACATAGTCAGGTTGAGACTCTTTCCTTTTTCCTTGAAGGAGAAGGCTAAGATGTGGTTACATTCACTGCGTCCTAGATCCATTGGCACATGGAATGATATGCAGAGGAAATTTATAAAGAAATTTTTTCCACATCATAAAACGATTACCCTTAGAAAAGCAATCATCAACTTCACCCAAAAGGAGGATGAAACATTTTACCAATGTTGGGATAGGTTCAAGGATTTGGTCAGTTCATGCCCACAACACGGCTTTGAAACGTGGCACATTACAAATTTTTTCTATGATGGACTGACATTTTTCATGCGCCAAATGGTTGAGACAATGTGTAGTGGAGAATTCATTAATAAAAATGTCGATGAGGTATGGGATTACCTCGATAGTCTTGCTGAAAAAACACAATCATGGGATTATTACCCAAAATCGAACACCACGTCTAGGGGCCAACTCAATTAAAGGAGAAAGGTGGATTGTATCTCTGGAAAGAAGAGGATGATCTCAAGTATAAAGTGATTATGCTCATAAGAAAAGTTGACGCCATAGAAGGAAAGAAGGATAAGGTTAATGAAAGTGTTTGTGGTATATGTGATTGCAACATTCATACAACTGAAAATTGTCCTACGATACTCGCCTTTTGAGAAGTGTTGAATGAAGAATCCAATGTTGTAAATAATTATCAAAGACCTTTCAATGGACTAACCTCTAATACGTAGAATCCTGGTTGGAAAAATCATCCAAACTTTAGTTGAAGAAATGGACAAACTGTTACCCTTCAAGGTTTCTTCAATCAAAATCCAAATCAGGGGAAACCTCAAGAAGAACTGGTTCAAAATTCCATGCAAGAGCTGACCCATGCAATGCAAGATTTTATGCAAAAGATGGATTCACGTATGACGGTTATAGAAAAGGGGATGCTTCCTGCACAACCGCTCCCCAATCCTAAACCGCATTACGAGATAAGTGATCCCAGCTCTTCAAATCAAATGGGGCACGCTAAATCCATCACCACTCTTAGGAGTGGGAAGATCATTGATAAAACTCTTCTGGTTAGGCCCGAAAAGCCTCAAGAACTAGAAGAGGACAACAATAATGGATCTAGTGAGGCCCCACAAAAATTAGAACCGGAACTTCTAGAAAAGCCAGTTGCTCCATTTCCCCAACGGTTGGTCGCACCAAAACCTCTCTCTAACTCTCAGGATATCCTAGAGGTGTTGAAACAAGTGAAAGTCAACATTCCTCTACTTGATGTCGTAAAATAGATACCTTTATATGCCAAATTCCTGAAAGACTTATGCACGACCAAACGATGGCAGAGTATTCAAAAGAAGATCTTCTTGACTGAGAAAGTGAGTGCCATCCTAAAGCAAGACGTGCCACAAAAATTCAAAGATCCCAGTAGCCCAACCATATCATGTGTAATCGGGGACCATCAAATTGACCATGCACTTCTTGACTTAGGAGTGAGCGTCAATCTGATTCCCTACTCGGTATACAAACAGTTAGGTTTGTGTGAATTAAAACCCACCCCAACCACACTACAACTTGCTGATTACTCTGTTCATATACCAAGAAGGATAATTGAGGATGTGTTGGTCCAAGTTGATAGATTTTACTACCCTGTAGATTTTATCATCCTGGACACCGAACCCATCAATAACATGAGCACTCAGATTCCTGTCATTTTTGGTCGCCCATTCCTTGCCACTTCAAACGTAATTATCAATTGCAGGAATGGTGTCATGACTATGTCCTTTGGGAATATGACATTGGAGTCAAACATCTTTTTCAATAACGGCAGAAACTTAGAGGATGATGACGATTTCCACGACATTAACATGATTGACTCTTTAGTGGAAGATACGACACCTCTGACCTTATCCTCTGATCCTCTAGAGACGTGCCTGGCCCACTCCCGTGATTTTGATGATGACATGCTTAGGGAGACGTGTGCCTTACTTGATACTGCACCGGTACTTGAAGTTAACCGGTGGAGGGCACAATTTGAAGAGTTGCCCCAAACTGATGTAGTGCCTCTACCGTTTAACCTCAAGCCACCGAAGCTTGACCTAAAACCTTTGCCCTCTAATTTGAAATATGTCTATTTAGGTCAAGATGAGACATATCCGGTGGTGATCTCTGCCCACCTGGAGAAAGAACAAGAGAGTATGCTTATATCTACTCTCATTGAGCATAAGGGAGCCCTTGGATGGATGATAGCGGACCTCAAGGGAATCAACCCCTCGATTTGTACTCATCGCATATATCTTGAGGATAATGCGAAGACTGCTCGGTAATCACAACATAGACTAAATCCAAACATGAGGGAAGTGGTTAAGGCCGAGGTTCTTAAACTATTGGATGTGGGTATCATATACCCCATATCCGATAGTCAATGGGTGAGTCTAACTTAGGTGGTTCCTAAGAAGTCTGGGATCACCATCGTAGGCAATGTCAATAATGAACTCATACCAACAAGAGTTACTACTGGTTGGAGAATGTGCATTGACTATAGGAAGTTGAATACTGTCATGAGGAAAGACCACTTTCCTTTACCCTTTATTGATCAAATCTTGGAAAGGCTAGCTGGTCATTCATATTACTGTTTCCTTGACGGGTATTCGGGCTACAATCAGATTGAAATCGCTCCTGAGGATCAGGAAAAGATCACATTTACATGTCCCTACAGCACCTTTGCCTACGGAAGGATGCTATTTGGATTATGTAATGCCCCTGCCACCTTTCAGCGATGTATGATAAGTATCTTTTCTGACATGGTGGGGAAATATCTAGAGGTCTTTATGGACGATTTCTCTGTTTTCGGTTCATCTTTTAGCGAGTGCTCAGAGAGTCTTAAATGTGTGCTAAAAAGATGTGAAGAAAAGAACTTGGTACTTAATTAGGAGAAGTGCCATTTCATGGTTCATAAGGGAATTGTCCTTGGACATATTATCTCGTCTAAAGGAATCGAGGTGGATAAAGCAAAAATTGATCTTATCTTTAACCTACCTCCACCCAAGAACATATGGGACGTGCGATCCTTCTTTGGACATGCTGGGTTTTACAGAAGATTCATAAAGGACTTTAGTCTCATCTCTCGTCCTTTATATAATCTACTTCAAAAGGATGCACCATACGAGTGGATTGAACCATGTCAGGAAGCTTTCACTAAGCTTAAGGGTATGTTGACTAGTGCACCCATCATACAACCACCCGACTGGAGCATTCCTTTTGAACTTATGTGCGGCGCTTCTGATTATGCTCTTAGAGCGGTTCTAGGTCAGAGAAAAGATAAGAGGCCCTATGTCATTCATTACGCAAGTAGGACTTTAAATCCTGCCTAAGTGAACTACTCGACTACGGAAAAGGAACTCTTAGCCGTAGTGTTCGCCTTAGATAAATTTAGGTACTACTTGATCGGATCCAAGATCATTATCTACACAGATCATGTGGCACTTAAGTATCTTCTTTCTAAGAATGATTCTAGGCCTCGCCTGATACGATGGATCCTTCTACTCCAAGAGTTTGATTTGGAGATTAAAGATAAAAAGGGAGTAGAGAACGTAGTGGCCGACCACCTTTCTCACCTTAATACCTCTGATTCCCTTGAGGTGACCCATATCAATGACATGTTCCCTGATGAACAACTGTTTAAAGTCTCTCATTCACCTTGGTTCGCTGATATTGCTAATTATCTTGCCACAGGTTCCATACCGACACAGTGGACTACATAAGATAAGAAGAAATTCTTTACCGATGTGCGCAACTTTTTCTGGGACGATCCATATTTGTTTAAATATTACCCAGACCAGATCCTAAGGAGATGTATGCCAGATGATGAGCATTAGAGTGTCATCTCCTTCTGTCACTCACAGGCCTATGGTGGTCACTTTTCTGCTAAAAAAACCACGGCCAAGATTTTACAGTGTGGCTTTTATTGGCCCACTATGTTCAGGGACACTCATGAATTTTGCAAGGCGTATGAGCGTTGTTAGAAATTGGGAGCATTGTCCCATCGAAATATGATGCCTTTGAATCCCATCCTTATTATAAAAGCATTTGATTGCTGGGGCATTGATTTCATGGGACCATTCCTCCAATCTTTTGAAAATTTGTATATTTTGCTCCCCGTAGATTATGTCACTAAATGGGTCGAAGCAATTCCGTGCCAAAATAATGACCATCGCACGGTCATTAAATTCTTAAAAGAGAACATCCTTTCGCGGTTCGGTACGCCTCGAGCCATTATTAGTGATGGGGGTTCACACTTTTGTAATAGACCATTCAAGAGCTTAATGAAGAAATACGGTATCTCTCATAAGGTGAGCACCCCATACCATCCACAGACAAGTGGACAAGCTGAGATTTCCAATAGGGAGATCAAACATATCCTAGAGAAAACGATTAACCCTGATCGTAAGGATTGGTCAATCCGATTGACCGATGCCTTATGGGTATACCGTATTGCTTTTAAAACCCCTATTGGAACGTCTCCCTTTAGACTTGTCTATGGGAAAGCTTGTCACTTACCTGTGGAGTTGGAACATAAGGCATACTGAGTGATCAAAAATCTGAATTTCAATCTGGACAACGCTTGCTCGCTACGTAAACTTCAATTAAATGAACTTAAAGAAATCCGCAATGATGCGTACGAGAACTCGAGAGTTTACAAAGACAGAATGAAGGTGTTTCATGACCAATGTATTCTACGGAAATCATTCACACTTGGTCAGAAAGTCCTTTTGTATAATTCTCGATTACATCTCTTTCTAGGTAAGCTTCGATCTCGTTGGACTGGCCCTTACATTGTTGTCACTGCGTATCCTCATGGGGCTGTTGAGATAAGAGATCCTGACAATGGTAAGGAGTCTAAAGTAAATGGACATCGCTTAGAGCCATTTGTCGAGAAATTTGATTCAGAGGACATGTCCATACCTCTGACTGATCCTGTTTACCAGGATTGATCTCCTAGTCTAATGGAGGTATAGCTAGGTTTCCTGTTTTCATAGGACTAGGATAATCTCCTTTATGCTATTTTAGGATAGACTGTAAACTTAGCGCTCCTGGGAGCCAACCCAACTTTTCATTCTGTTTCATTTTTCTAGTTAGTTAGTTTAATGTTTGTGGGTAACATTGCTGCAAACCCTCACGAGACTACAACTCGTCCACTAGGGGCAACCTAGGGGTTTAAAGGCTTGTTGCATATGCTAAATGCAATCGAGAGTACCTGCGAAAGTGGTGTAGGTAGGATTTTATTTTTGTTATTTTTATTTTACTTCTGTTGGTTTCTCTCTTGTGCTAACCCGCTTTTACGTAGATATTTTTGGAAAGCCTCTTGATTCTTTCGTCCAGGTACTATCTTTCCATCACTTCTCTTATATTTTCGTTATCCCATGTGCATTGCATGCTTATTTCTTTTACATTGAGGATAATGTAGATTTTAGGTTGGGGGTGGGAGATTAGGTTTCCTAATCAGTGTTTTCTTGGTCTTGAGCAAAAATTGTAAAAATTTTTATTTTTTTTGGAATTCCTTGTGAATTTCAAGATACGTAATGTTGGTAATTTATGACTCTTGGATTCAGTATCTTTTAGATTTTACAATTAAGTTTGAATTGTTAATCTGGAATTAAAAGTTGTAAACATTGATTAAGTCATGATTTCACAAAACACATCTCGCTTGCACATTAAGGGTTCAGTTCAATATTGAAGGATTAACTTGGTAATCACTAAGCATGAAAGGAACCAACTTGGGAAAATTAAATGGATTGGGCGAACAGTCTTTACCATAGGTTTGCTCCCTATAGTTGAGGATTCGATTCCCCTGGATGACATTTGAAAAAGAGTTGGGTGTACAGTCTTTACCTTAGGTTTGCTCCCTATAGGTGAGGATTTGATTCCCCTTCTTGGCATTACTTTTAATGAAAAAATTAAAAATTAAAAGAA
This sequence comes from Magnolia sinica, assembly GCF_029962835.1. Taxonomy (NCBI): domain Eukaryota; kingdom Viridiplantae; phylum Streptophyta; class Magnoliopsida; order Magnoliales; family Magnoliaceae; genus Magnolia; species Magnolia sinica. Next base: position 38,256,598 of record NC_080576.1, read on the forward strand.
TAAAAAGATAATGTGTGAGGCAAGTTTTGGTTATCGTGAATTCTCTTATTGGTTGCCAATGATATCCTTAAATAGAGAGGTGAATCTTAATGTTGATAAGTCAAGATTAGACTATACATCCATGGAATTCAATGTTTAGAATTATTCTAATTGACAGGCTAATATTTTGAACTTAATTATAAAGTTACCGTGTGCTTGAGTCTATGAGAAGAATTATGCCCAACATTCATGAATCTTAGATTTTTTGTTTCTGAATCATTTTTCAAAATATCACTCGGTTTACAGGAATTGTTTCGTAATTCTCAACTTATTTTTCACATACCTTGCTCGGGACTAGCAAGATGCTGGTTGGGGGTTGTGTTAAGGGTCAAATATTTCATATCAGACCTAGTTATTGCCTGGATTTACGAACAGGATACTGTTTAACAGCCCGATTTACTTGTGTTTGTGTTGCAAGGTGACTTTAAGAGCCTGGACTGAAAAAGGGTGCTAAATGCATGAATTGACGCTCTGAATTCACCAAAGCATGAGACAGACCCCAGGGGACCAAGATCGACGAATTTACATGCCAGAGATCCACGAAAATTAAGAAACTGAAGCTTAAGTGGCCCGAAATTGGTCCATAATGCAAGATCATAGGGTTCCCGCCATCTGTTCGGCTCGAAACTTCATACATGGCCAAGGGACCACAAATTAACCATACACTTTGAATTTCAGCTCTTAGATTATTGTGCAAGAGGCCCAATAGCTAGATCAGCCCACAAATCATTAAAATGGGGCCCACCTGATCTTTGGATATGCTTTAAAATTTGGTCTCAATCCTTAAAATGAGATGGAAAAACGGATGGACGGGGCGGATTTCTTGTGAACATCACAGTGGACCCCACGTGCGACGTGCGTGTACATAGCACATTCGCACGCGAGTCGCACCGAACTGGGACTCCTAGTCAAAGTCGGCTGGCCCGACTTCCTTCCGCACCAGAACAGCGGACGGACTAGCGTTCGCCAGTCTCTCTCAGTGGGGCCCACTAATCATTCAATTCACCAATCTGGACCGTTCATTCATCCCGTGGGGTAGCTACAACCCTCGCCTAGGTGAAATTTTGGTCCCATGCACACACACACACAGGCAGATTGCATGTAAACGTAGGAATGGATGGTGGGAACAAAGATCGCATGGGCCACACTGAATCCAACATGAAGCCAGCCATTTCTTACTTTTTTTCGATGTTATTACAATGGACGGAGTGGATTTCGTAGAAACTGAAAGGAGTGGGTCCCACCGACAGCTAGCGCAAGAAGCGCTGGCTCCGTTTTGCAGTTCGTAAAATTTAGACGCTGTGGGCTCCTGTGTTCTTCTGATCACCATCGGATTGATGATCCAGACCATCCACATGCTTCAACAAATGGCCATAGCCCTAGCTAAGGTGTCAGAATCAACAAATATGTTGATTTGATGCCACAAAATCAAATCAAACGGAGGCTGTTTTGTTGCGAAAAACAGAGATCGCGCGTCCGGTTTTTGCTCGTAAAACTTCCGCATGGAGTGCGAAAACTCCAGCCACCGCCTCGGGCACTCCAGCTGGTCTTTGCTGCCTATAAAGAGGGAGAGAGAGAGGCGTAGTAAGGGGGAGTCAAGCTGGGAACGTGAAGATCCAGAGGAGGCAGCTGTGGAGAGAGAGAAAGATAAAGAGTTGTTTATTTTCCTTTTCTTTTTATTTCATTCTGTTTTGTTTAAGGGATCTAGTCCAACCATGTTGGGCTGAGCCTCTTAGCTAGGGCTAAGAGGTGAAGCCTATAGTGTGATGGGATTGGTTTTACTGCTTTGATTCATGTTACTTGAACTTTCTTGGGTTATAGTTTGATTAATAGGAATGCTTTTAGTTTTTAATGGTTTATTGTGACTGAAATTACAATAGATCTGCAATGGCTTTGGGTATTTCTCTCTCCTTTTTATGTTTATAACGTCAGGAAGCCCTGTTGTTCACCATTGCCTCCTGGGCATGGTCGGATGGTGGTACCCTTCCTAACCTTCATACATTGTTGATTGGTTGGTAATTAGTTTAATTCTGTTGTTTATTTTGTCTCATGGGCATGATTTAGTGATGGAATCCATTCTAATTCATATACCTTTCATCTATTGAAAACTATATCAAAGGAAGTTCAGTTTGATATTCATGGTTACACCCTTTAACTGGATGAAGAGGGGACTCTAAGTCCAGTTGAGTTCCTGAAACAGGCATAAGATCTCCCTGATCTCTATAAGTGGATCCTCTGAATCCCTAGTTTCCTTTTCCTGAATCTCTTAAGTTTTAGATAATTATTTCACAATTATTCCCTAAATTCCATTTGATTTAGTTTATATCTTAGTCTAGTTCTAGTTAGTTTCAGATTACGTATAGGTATCAATCCCTTGGGATTCGACCTCGGTCTCACCAAGTTTATTACTACATCACAACCCTATACTTGGGGAGTGAACAATGCCTTGTATCAAAGAGGGACCCATAGTGGCGAGGTCCCTCCCATCTCCACCACTCTCTCTCTCTCTCTCCATTTTTGTGATGGAGTGTGGCCCACCTGATCTAGACCGTTCGATCATGAGGCCCACCTTGCTGCTGGATTTCGGCAGGCCCTGGATGAAGGGAATCACAAATATCAGCTTGATTTGTGGACCCCACATGATGTACATATGAAATCCACACCATTCAGGCCTTGAGGCCGTGTGATGTATGTGTTTTACCCACGCAGGTCGTCAGCCGTGCCACCTGCCCTGATGATATGTGGTGTCCATGCATGTGGACCCACCCAATCTGCACTGCGCATCCATTGCTGCCCAGTAACAATAGGTACTATGTTGACGCAGTTGCAGTATTGACGTAGTAAGTGCTGTATGACCACCTCGATGTATGTGTTATCTCTATCCATTGCAGCATGTGGGACCCATCCCACACGTGCTGCACATGTGGGATGGGACCCACCTTGATTTTTATGTTTTATCTAGTCGCTCACCTGGACGGTGATGGGCGGGGTCCCCTTGATGTATGCATTTTATGCATACTGTCCATCCATTTAGCGATGGGGCCCACCCCACAGGTGTGGCACGTGTGGGGGTGGGACCCACCTTGATGTAAATGTCTTAGAGACGTGGTCCACCCCTGGACGTGGGACCCCACCTAGATGAAATAGTTTCATCCAGATCGTCTAATGGTGGGACTTCACTGTGATGTTTATGTTGAAATCCACCCCATCCATGCATGGAACGTGGGGCGCACCTTGGTGACATGCTCGGTGCAGCACATGGCAGCACCTGATGCATGTGATTTGCCACACCGTCCAGACCCTGGACGGTGGGGCCCTCATCTGATGTATGTGTTATATCTCGCTATCCATCTATTGGGTTTACTATGAAGATGTCAGCAATTTAGTGGGTCCTACATGATGTACGTGTTATGTCCAACCGTCCATCAATGGACATGGCCCACCAGCAGCAACTGCTGCACTATTGTCAGCAAGTTTTGTGGACCTGATCATGATGTAAGTATCAGATCCACACCGTCCATTTGACGATGGGACACACCTCGGATATGTGTTATATACAAGCCATCCATCTGTTTTGCCAGCGTGGGACCACCATGATGTATTTATTTCATCCACACCATTTAGATTGTGCTGGACGGTGTTGGACAATGTTTGGACAGTGCTAATTTACTTGGGCAACGTTTGGACAGTGCTAATTTACATGGACCATGTTTAGGCGGTGCTGATTATCATTAGTGAGCCATGTGCCCCATGGAACGATAGTGTACAGTGATACACATGTTACACCTACCACTATTGAAATGATTTTTAGTGTGGTCCAAGTCCACTTGAGGCCCATTAGTGCGGCCCATCCATGAGGCCCATCATGATGTATTTTTGGCCCATGTGATGGGGCCCACCTATTTTGTATTTGAAGCCCATATGATGAGGCCCGACTTAATGTATATGAGGCCCATTAGTGCGGCCCATTGATGTAGCCCACTTGATGTGTATGAAGCCCATTAGTGTAGCCCATTGATGCAGCCCACTTGATGTGTATGAGGCCCATTTGTGCGGCCTGTTAATGCAACCCACTTGATGTGTATGAGGCCCATGTACAGGCCCATTTGTGATGTATATTAGGCCCATGTGTAGGGCCCACCCATTGTGTATTGAGGCCCATGGTGTTGTATATTAGGTCCTTGTGTGAGACCATGGGCCCATTATACGTTTGACTCTATGTGGGCCACTCCTTGGGAGCAATGTTGGTTAAATAGTCACATTGTTGGGTAATGATGGTTTAATGCCCACATTTTGACCTTCACTTAGGCCTTGTTTGGCTGATTATCGAGGCCTATTCTGATTGTCGATGCCGATTGTCAAGGCTGATTCTGACTGTCGAGGCCGATTTCGATTGTCGAGGCCGATTGCTGAGGCCGATTCTAATTATCGATTCCATTTATCGAGACTAATTCTGATTGTCGAGGCTGATTTCATTTTTTGAGGCCGATTCCAATTATTAAGGCCGATTGTCGAGGCCGATTCTGATTATTGAGGCTAATTTCGATTGTCGAGGCTGATTCCGATTCCGATTGTCGAGGCCGATTGTTAAGGCCGATTCTGATTCTGATTGTCGAGGCCGATTGTTGAGGCCGATTTCGATTTCGATTGTCGAGGCCGACTATTGAGGTCAATTCCAATTGTCGATACCAATTCCGATTGTCGAGGCCGATTCCGATTGTCGATACCAATTCTGATTGTTGAGGTCGATTTCGATTGTCGAGGTCCAATGAGATGCATATGCGGCTCGTATTTGAGGCCCATTGTGATGTGCATTCGGCTCGTGTTTGAGGCCAAATGGGATGTATATATGGGTCATATTTGAGGCCCGTTGTGATGTGTATTCAGCCAGTGTTTAAGGCCCAATGTGATGCATATGAGTGCTATGTGATGAGGCCCATTGTGATGCATTTGAGGGCCAGGCGATGGAGCCCACTGTGATGTATGTTAGGCACATGTGAAAGGCCCATCGTGATGTGTATTAAGCTCTTAAGTGAGGCCCATGGTGTTGTATATTTGGCCCTTGTGTGAGGCCATGGGTCCACTATATGTTAGACTCTATGTGGGCCATTCCTTATAAACAATGTTGGTTAAATGTCCACAATATCGAGGTCGATTATCAATGCCGATTATTGATATTGATTATAAGTATGTGATAACATGGCATAATGATACATGCCCATACGCATCTTCTGCATGTTTGTTATGAGATAAGATTGACCATTGCATATGCCATAGTGCTGGTTGTTATGAGACTCCCTGATAGGCAGAGATTGTCTCACATGAGCACACGGTATTCGCAGGATTGATGCACGATTGGATTGTATGATTCATGCATCTTGCATTGTGTGCTGTGATTACTATACGCCCTAGTGACATTAGGGTTGTATCCTCCATAGGCATATCATGGATGGCCAGATGGGATACTAAAAATCTATTCTATATGGGTGCTATAGATATCCTTGGGTGAAAGTCCCAGAACCCTCTTGGTTCCAAAGGTTACTCCAACGTCTAGATCGAGTAGATGCATGAGCGCATGAGGGTCGTATACCGTTAGGCCGTGTCTCCCTGTGTCGTCGTCGGTTAGAAGGGGGTACGGCCTTACCTACCCGAGAGGAGGGGGTAATGCTAGGCTGAGTCTGACCAGCTTGAGGAATGGGTCCGCTATCGATGAGTTGGGCCTGATATTGGTAGGCAAATAGTGAGGTCTCTTCCAATCACCTTGTTGCACGCGATGGGGCAACAATCTGGTTTGGAGTGTAATAGATCCCAGTGATTCCCCAGAGAGGAACCGTACTGATATGTGGACTTATTGAGCAGGAATTGCATACTCATTCATTCATTCATTCACTATCCACTCGGGCTGGTGGTGTGGAACTATTTGTTATGTGTACCTCTGTATGACCAATATTTCGTTTGGGGGCACGACTAACCTGAGACCAGAAATTTACCACATTGAGTCTGACTATTTAAATTTAGGTATGAGACTGGTTTGGATAGAAGTCCCTTGTGATGGACCCCGTAGCCTGCGATACTACGCACTATCATCTCGACCTCACACTCCAACTTGGTCATTTCATTCGCATCGCATATTGCATCCGCATGCATATGACATTTTAGGCTGTTATGTTTTCTATACTTTTATGCCCTAGGCAGACTTATCAGGATTTACATATTGCATTGTACCCTCGGCATCTGATATTTGGCTCTCTATGACTCCTCATTTGCATAGTTAATTTGTATTACGTACTCTGATATTGTATGACTCATGGACTTATCAGTAATTCCACTTACTCTGTTATCATATGATTCATGATCTTGCCAATACTTCCGACATTGTATGATTATGGCATTGCATTGAATACTTGGCACTTATCTTGTGCACAAACTTACACCACCCTCTAAGCTTTTTATAAGCTTATGCATGATAGATGCGTGCAGGCAATGTTAGGTCGCAGTAACGTTGAGCTTGGAGTATGCAGCAGACTTTTGGAACTTTGATTTTCGATATAAGTATTTCCCTTTCAGCATTGTATTCAAATGATTATATTAGTGGATATGTGATGATGATGTTGCCTTTGTGATTTGGGTAAACTTGTGGTGATGCTTCTTATGAGATAAATGTACGTTGGAAAATCCTCCTTGTAGGATCTCAGGATCTGAATCTGGCGTATGGGCGCTGAGATTGAGAATGGGGTACTAGGGAGGTTGTCGGCACCGAATTTGGTGATTGGGATTCCTGTAAGTCCGATCTCCAGGTTTGGGGCGTGACAGAAGTTGGTATCAGAGCATAACTTGGGAATACCTGAGGATAATATCACATATCTATTGATAGCTACCCTTCACTCGATGATTGTTGGGAACTTAGAATGATTAGATCCCTTAATTCGAATAACTTAGAAACTTCCTGATATAGCTCCCTATCGCGTGTGCATTTGAGAGTGTCCAAGGATGATAGGCCCTTGTTCCTTCCTGTAGGACATGACACCTAAGCGAGTGACCTGAACGACTTCTGCTTCCCCACTTGAGATTCCTGTTCCCCCACCAGAGACTTCTACAGCCCTATCCGAGTCTAGCGCAGCACCGACCGTGTCCGTAAGTGCGGACCAGTTACAACAGATGTTGCAAGCAATGACCACCATTCTTTAGAGAGGAGACCGGATGAGGAAGGCCCCCTCTGGTAGCTCTCAGCAGCAGCGATGTCGACGGCCATAGAGGCACCGAAACTGTTCATCCTTCTAAGCATTTACACCACCTATACGTCAGTCCTCAAGTGTATGCTTCAGATATGGTGTGACGAGGCACCACATCTGAGAGTGCCCCTACCCTTGGCAACCACTGCCACCCCGGCTATTCTCAGGTGCTTGCTTTGGATGCGATGGGATAGGGCATCGTAGGAACAGGTGTCCCCGTCCTCAGCAGTAGGATCCTCAGACATCAGGAGTCGTTGACGATTCGTGTGACTTAGCCCCTGCACCGTCTTGCTAGATTCCTCATGAATGAGGCGTCTTGAGAGTTAGAGCTTGAGATTCATGGGTGTTATTCCTATCTCTTAGGTGTTTGATTATGTTGATATGTTGTGTTCTGATTATCTATATAGTGGTGTGGTTTCCCTCCCTTGGTGAACTCTGTATTGGTTATGTTGTGGTTTAAGTTTTGAGGATGGAATTTTTATTAGGAGGGCAGAGCTGAAAGGCCCATATCCTTGCCTGTACTATTCCGTATGCTTTCGCGATTCTCCTGGTTGAATTCTAGCAACCCGTGATCCATTATCGGCATTTGCGCACAACCCTGAGTTGTATTCCGTATTCCAGAGTTGGCTTGACCCGAGACTTGTACCCTACTGATCGCTTCGTCGCCACGGTTCCGATGCCACGTCTCGCGCTCCAAGGCGATACCCAGGTTAGGAGATGTGGGCCCGCGTTCAGTTCAAGGAAAATGTTGCACATTTGCAAACCGAAGACAATCTTTCAAATCAATCACATCACATCCCATCAATCAATCCCATCAATCACCTCACATGTTAAGTACAACACTCCATCCCCAAGCAACCCTAAAGTCAAAGCAACCCATCCCTTACATGTTAAAGTACACATCACCCATCACCCATCACTCACTCACCCATCCCTCTCCCTTACAAACCTCTCTCTCTCATCTCTCTCTCTCATTCTCCAAGCAACCCACTCCAACATTTCCATGAGAGAGAGGAGAAGTTAGTGTGGCCCACCTCCCTACCACTCAATCCCACCATCCAAAGTCCATCTCAACCGTTAAAGTTCGTCCATTAGAGCTTTAGGATGCTTTGGCAGAAGGAGGAAAAGATCATAGCTGGGTGATTTTATAAATTTTCAAGCATTGACTATTGTGTATCTGAGGGCCCACTTGTCGTGGGACCCATCTTGATGTATGCCTTGTATTAAAGAGGGACCCATAATGGCGGGGTCCCTCCCATCTCCACCACTCTTTCTCTCTCCATTTTTGTGATGGAGTGTGGCCCACCTGAACCAGACCGTTCGATCATGAGGTCCACCTTGCTACTGGATTTCTGCAGGCCCTAGATGAAGGGAATCACAAATATCAGCTTGATTTGTGGACCCCATGCGATGTACGTGTGAAATCCACATCGTCCAGGCCTTGAGGCTGTGTGATGTATGTGTTTTACCCACGCTGGTCATCAGCCGTGGGGCCTACCTTGATGATATGTGGTGTCCATGTGTGTGGACCCACCCAATCTGCACCGTCCATCCATTGCTGCCTAGCAACAATAGCTACTGTGTTGACGCAGTTACTGTATTGACGCAGCAGGTGCTGTAGGACAACCTCGATGTATGTGTTATCTCCATCCATTGCAACATGTGGGACCCATCCCACACGTGCTGCACATGTGGGATGGGACCCACCTTGATTTTTGTGTTTTATCCAGTCACCCACCTGGACGGTGTCGGGCGGGGTCCCCTTAATGTATGTATTTTATGCATACCGTCCATCCGTTTGGCGATGGGGGCCCACCCCACACATGTGGCACGTGTGGGGTTGGGACCCACCTTGATGTAAATGTTTTCATCACGTGGTCCACCCTTGGACATGGGACCCCACCTGGATGAAATTGTTTCATCCAGACCGTCCAACGGTGGGACTTCACCGTGATGTTTATGTTGAAATCAACCCCATCCATGCATGGGACATGGGGCCCACCTTGGTGACATTCTTGGTGCAGCACATGACACCACTTGATGCATGTGATTTGTCACACTGTCGAGACCCTGGATGGTGGGGCCCTCATTTGATGTATGTGTTATATCTCGCCATCCATCTGTTAGGTTTGTTGTGACGATGTCAGCAATTCAGTGGGTCCTACATGATGAACGTGTTATGTCCAACCGTCCATCTATGGACAAGGCCCACCAGCAGTAGCTGCTGCACCATTGTCAGCAAGTTCTGTGGACCTGATCATGATGTAAGTATCAGATCCACACCGTCCATTTGACAGTGGGACCCACCTCGAATATATAAGTTCTATATAAGCCGTCTATTTGTTTTGCCAGCTTGGGACCACCATGATATATTTATTTCATCCACATCGTCCAGATTGTGCTGGACGGTGCTGGACAATGTTTGGACAGTGCTGATTTACTTGGGCAATGTTTGAACAATGCTGATTAACATGGACCATGTTTAGGTGGTGCTGATTATCATTAGTGAGCCATGTGCCCCATGGAACGATAGTGTATAGTGATACACATGTTACACCTACCACTATTGAACTGATTTTTGGTGTGGTCCAAGTCCACTTGAGGCCCATTGGTGCAGCCCATCCATGAGGCCCATCATGATGTATTTTTGGCCCACCCACCTGTTTGTATTTTTGGCCCATATGATGGGGCCCACCTGCCTTGTATTTGAAGCCCTTATATGAGGTTCGACTTGATGTATACGAGGTCCATTAGTGCAGCCCATTGATGTAGCCCACTTGATGTGTATGAGGCCCATTAGTGCGGTCCATTGATGCAGCCCACTTGATGTGCATGAGGCCCATGTGCAGGGTCCACTTGTGATGTATATTAAGCCCATGTGTAGGGCCCACCCATTGTGTATTGAGGCCCATGGAGTGAGGCCCATGGTGTTGTATATTGGGCCCTTGTCTGAGACCATGGGCCCATTATACATTTGGCTCTATGTGGGCCACTCCTTGGGAGCAATGTTGGTTAAAAGGCCACATTATTGGACAATGATGGTTTAATGCCCACATTGTGGCCTTCCCTTAGGCCTTATTCAGCCGATTATAGAGGCCTATTCCAATTGTCGAAGCCGGTTGTCGAGGCCGATTCCGTTTATCGAGGCTGATTCTGATTATCAATGCCTATTCGATTGTCAAGGCTGATTTCGATTATCGAAGCTGACTCTAATTATCGAGACCAATTGTTGTGGCTGATTCTGATTATCGATTCCGTTTATCGCGACCGATTCTGATTGTCAAAGCTGATTCCGTTTATCGAGGCTGATTTTGATTATTAAGGCCGATTGTCGAGGTCGATTCCGATTATTGAGGCCGATTCCGATTGTCGAGGCCGATTATCGAGGCCAATTCCGATTGTCGATACCGATTCCAATTATCGAGGCCGATTGTTGAGGCCGATTCTGATTCTGATTGTCGAGGCCGATTGTTGAGGCCGATTTCGATTTTGATTGTCAAGGCCGATTCTGATTGTTGAGGCCGACTATCGAGGCAGATTCCAATTGTTGATACCGATTTCGATCGTCGAGGCCGATTGCGCTTGTTGATACCGATTCCGATTGTCGAGGCCAATGAGATGCATATGCGGCCCGTATTTGAGGCCCATTGTGATGTGCATTTGACCCATGTTTGAGGCCCAAGGTGATGTATATACGGCCCGTATTTGAGGCCTGTTGTGATGTATACTCAGCCCGTGTTTAAGGCCCAATGTGATGCATATGAGGCATATGTGATGAGGCTCAATGTGATGCATTTGAGGGCCAGACGATGGAGCCCATTGTGATGTATGTTAAGCTCATGTGAAAGGCCCATCGTGATGTGTATTAAGCTTTTGAGTGAGGCTCATGGTGTTGTATATTTGGCTCTTGTGTGAGGCCATGGGTCCACTATATGTTAGGCTCTATGTGGGCCATTCCTTGGAGGAAATGTTAGTTAAATGTCCACATTGTCGATGTCGATTGTCGATGCCGGTTATTAATACCGATTATGAGTATGGACAACATAACATCATGATACATGCCCATACGCATCATCTGCATATTTGTTATGAGATATGATTGACCATTGCATATGCCATAGTGGCGGTTGTTATGAGACTCCCTGATAGGCGGAGATTGTCTTACATGAGCGAACAGTATGCGTAGGATTGATGCATGACTGGATTGTATGACTCATGCATCTTGCATTGTGTGCTGTGATTATTGTACGCCCTAGCGACATCAGGGTCGTAGCCTCCACAGGTATATCGTGGATGGCCAAATGGGACACCGAAAATTTATTTTACATGGGGTGCTATAGATATCCCTGGGTGAAAGTCCTAGAACCCTCTTGGTTCCAGAGGTTGCTCCAATGTCTAGATTGCGTGGATACATGAACGCATGAGGGTCGTTTACCATTAGGCCGCGTCTCCCACTGTGTTATGGTTGGTTGGAAGGGGGTACGACCTTACCTTCCCGAGAGGAGGGGGCAATGCTAGGCTGAGTCTGACCAGCTCGAGGAATGGGTCCATTATCGACGAGTCAGGCCCGTTATTGGCAGGCGGATAGTGAAGTCTCTTCCACTCACCTTATTGCATGCGATGAGGCGACAATCTGGTTTGGAGTGTAATAGACCCCAGTGATTCCCCAGAGAGGAACCATACTGATATATGGACTTATTGAGCAGGAATTGCATACTCATTCATTCATTCATTCACTATCCACTCGAACTGGTGGTGCACAACTATTTCTTACGTGTACCTTCGCATGGCCATGATTTCAGTTGGGCGCGTGACTAACATGAGACCGGGAATTTACCACATTGAGTCTGACTATCAAAATTTAGGTATGGGACTAGTTTGGATAGAAGTCTCTTGTGATGGACCCCGTAGCCTGCGATACTATGTACTATCATCCCGACCTCACACTCCAGCTTGGTCATTTCATTTGCATCGCATATTGCATCCACATGCATATGACATTTTGGGTGTTATGTTTTCTGTACTTATATGGCCTGGATGGACTTAGCAGGATTTACATATTGCATTGTACCCTCGGTATCTAATATTTGGCTTGTTATGACTCCTCATTTTCATAACTAATCTGTATTGCGTACTCTGATATTGTATGACTCATGGACTTGTTAACATTTTCGCTTACTCTGTTATCATATGATTTATGATCTTACCAATACTTCCGATATTGTATGATTATGGCATTGCATTGAATACTTGACACTTATCTTGTGCACACACTTACACCACCCTCTAAGCTTTCTATAAGCTTATGCACAATAGATGTGTGCAGGCAATGTTAGGTCGCAGTAGTATTGAGCTTTGAGCATGCAACGGACTTCTGAATCTTTGATTTTCGATATATATATTTTCCTTTCAGCATTGTATTCAATTGATTATATTAGTGGATATGTGATGATGATGTTGCCTTTGTGATTTGGGTAAACTTGTGGTTATGCTTCTTACGAGATAAATGTACGTTGAAAAATCCTCCTTGTAGGATCCCAAGATCAGAATCTGGCGTATGGGCGTTGGGAGCCAAGAATAGGGTACTACGGAGGCTGTCGGCACCGGATTCGGCGATCGAGATTCCTGTGAGTCCGATCTTCTGGTTTGGGGAGTGACATGAAGCCTTGGCAAAGCAGCGGCATTATGATCGGGGGAGCATTGGGGGGCTAATTGAAGCATGGGAGAACGACGATCAAGCTACCTAAGAAGGTGCTACAAAGGGGGCTTAATTTGACAAGTAGGTTGTCATTTTTAGGAGTCCATTTTTACTCTATTTCTTTGCATAGGATTGAGGGTAAGAGTTTGCAAAACTAAACTTAATTAAGTTCTTGTGTAGGATATTGGCTCTTGTGTAAGGCCTAAACCTTTAGGTTTTTGTGTAGGCCCTTAACTCGGGAGTGGAGCCTAAATTTCAAGGTTCTTGTGTAGGACCTTGGCTCTTGCGTAGGGCCTAAATCTTCAGATTCTTGTGTAGGACCTTGGCTTAGGAGTAGAGCCTAAATTTAGAGTCTAGGAGTAGGGATGTAAAGGTTAGAGGTGAACCTGATTTAAAACATTCGATAGTGAAATCCGGTACACTCATGGGTTGAGTGCGTCCATCGGGAGTGGAGTATGCAAGTAGTTAAACCAATATATATATATATATATAATTATGTTTGGGATTGTCATTTACACACTTGGTTTATTATGCTTGTGAATTTGAATGTTTACATTATACATGCATGATTAGATCAATGCTTAGTGATTGATAGGTAGCACATCCCACACATATGTATACACTATCTTGATATAAACTAGTTGCTTATTTGTACATCATTTGTAGTCTATGTGATTGGACCCTCTATTGACTTGGAAGTCTTAGAGTTATCTTGTCTTACTTAGTTTAATTGTTAATTGTTAATTAGTTTAAGTTAGGCAATTATTGTTGCAAATATGTATAATTTTTAAATAGGTCATAATCATCCCTCTTTTAGGACATATAGCCTTCATTCCTTAGCTTCGACAAGTTTTCGCAAGCACAACCGTGGTAATCCCATTACGTTATAGGCATAATTTCACAAAGTATATAAAAATGTGATGTATGGGATGCTTAATGTTATATTGATGCTTATGATAAAATGATGGCCAACTGACTAAGGTTTCTGGTGGGCCAATTTCGATTATATCGGCAAGCCGCAGAGAATACACCCACTAGTCAGATATGAGAAAATGATGGAATGAGATGTAATGCTGATATATGTGAGGAGCAAGGGGGTTGAGAAGGGAATGAATGTTCCACGATACTAACGCTCTGATTTGATGAAACTGATTGAAGCTTGAATCATTGGATGAATGGTAGTGTCACAAGGCTAGATCGAGTGACTCAGATTTGAACTTAGGTGGCTTAGGAGGCTTGGACTCTGGTTGGGCTGAGCTAGACTATGGTTAGACTCTCTCACTCAATCTCACTCTCCTTGGCGGAGGGATGGCTAGATGGCTGAGGCTAAGGGATCTCAGGATAAGAAAGAATGCCTCCTGAATCTATTGGATGTAATGGATTTTCTGGGTTAAATGAATTGAAATGACAGTGAGTGCTTGAAATGAGAAGGAGAGTGGGCTATTTATAGCTTATATATATATATTTGTAATTCCTGGTGTCTTAGGTACAAAAGGTGATTAAAGGATTAGGATTGGAGATTGCCACATGTCATCATCTTATGGGTTGGATGAGATGGTAAAAGTGTAATTTTGGGTAAGGTAATGGACATCAGAGTAAATACACCTCAACCGCACACTTTGGGTCTGGAAAAGGGAGATTTCACATGTTTGAGTGACACCACCCTAAAGAGGGGGAGTGCCACATGGCCAGCGGCAAGTTGGTCACCGCTGGTCCCCACTTGGATTCCTTACTTTGGAAGGTAGCCTCCTCCAAGCGTGTGGAGGCTCTGTTGTGAAGGTTGCTGCTTTGAGGTTTTACATATTTCTTTGATTATGCTTGCTTTTTGGGCTTGGGTTCGGGCTTAACTAGGTGAGTTGAATTGATTGTTGGATTGGGTAGGCTGATCGAGTGAGTTAACTGAATGAATTGACTGGGTGAGTTGACTAGCTAAGCTGGCTCAAGATTCTTGGGTTTTAGGTTCCCAGGTTTTAGGATTAGACTGATTGGGTTTACTGGTTTGAATGGGTTGAATTTAGTGTTTAAGATTGGGGTTTATAGGGTTTAGGCTTCTACGGTTAGGGTTTAAAATTGGGGTTCCAAGGGTTTAGGCTTCTAGTGTTAGGGTTTGGTGGACCATCCATTAGTTCAAACTCAGTCAGCTTATCATCTTGGGGTGGGGTGTTTACAGGCTCTCTCACCTTACACAACGTGGGGATATCTCATCTTCCACACTATGCTAGGGGTTGACTGTTCACTTGTACCCCAAGTGTAGGGTCGCAATGTAGTAATAACTCAGTGAGACCGAGGTCGAATCCATAGGGAATGGAGAATACAGTTTATAACTAATCTAAATCTAACTTGGTTGGTTGGATTTTAATCCAGTGATGTAAAGGGAAAAATAAATAATAAATTTAAAACACTAAGGATCTAGGAATCCACTTGTACTAATCTCAACATCAATTTGCTGCTTCAATATAAAATAATACAACTAGAATTGAATTCCTAATCTCTCCAGTCGGATGATAGAGCGGTTAAACCATTCACAAATATTAAGATGAATATGATTTCAATTAACCATTTCTTTCATTAAGCACTCGGCATCAACCGCAGGGAATCGAAAGCATCCAATGCACCCCTAGCAATCATTGGATCAATAAATTATATAGATTGATTCCTTCTCTAGATTAAGGCCAAACAATTGTTAAATTGGAGCATTCATTGTACCCGGAGTGCATAATGAGTCCAGAAATAAACAACTCAAGGACTTTCATAGTAAATTCAAAGCAAACCAATCTACTATCATCGTTCAAAGTAATATCATTGAATTCAATAAATTAAATACTAAAATTAATTACAAGCTTCATCCCTTAAACTTAACTAAGAGACTAGCTAGTCATAGCTAACTCAAAAATAAAAATAAAAAAACCAAAAGATCTACTACAAGCCATGAAGAAATCGAAGTAGAAGAACTTTGTTGGCATTCCACCTCGGCCTTCTCTCGCTTTGCAAACCATAGAAGATGATTTGGAATAGCCTAGGAACTCCTTTAAATAGTTTTGCAACTCAAACTTTCGCACCGCCTCAGAAAAGTTCACAAACTGCCTTAAATTTACGAACTATGTGCATCTTCGATGGCAAACTTCAATGATATCGGGGAGCTCTTTGATTGCACCTTCGATATCATCAAACTATCTTCGATGTCATCGAAACTCATCCAGAATTATCCACCAAGTTGAGCCCGAAATTTCTAAATTCAAAGTGAGTTCGATGTCATCAAAGTCTATTTTATAATTATTTTAATACTTTCTCTTTTTCGACTCAAAATTTTAGAATATGATTTTTCTGGTCAATTTTCAATATTCATTTTCTTCACTTCAAATCTTCGATTTTCTTCATTCCTCACTTGGTTTCCTTGAATCTTAGGCATGTGAATTCTTCATTAATGACTTTCAAATCTCCAATTCTTCATTATCTTCTTTTGAGCTCTAAATCTATCATTTTAAGCACACATTCATCATAAGCTTCTGAATCACCTCGAATGGCAAAAACGTATATAATTAAATCAAATTATCAATTAAATTCCAGAAAAAATAATGTAATTGAAGGGTTAAAGATATAATATTTGAGTCTCAACACACCCCTAACTAGAATTTTGCTAGGCCCGAGCAAAACATGCGAAAGATATTTTAAAAACAAATGAATAATTTCCATGAGCTCAAGCGATTCTAAAAAACAATCCAAATTATAGAAATCTAAAATACATTAATGTTGAGCACTACTTTCTCCTAAATCTAGTACTTGGTAAATTTCCAAATCAAGTTCAAAGTATTAATCCTCTAATTAGAACAATTCTAAACATTGTGTTCCATGGGTGCATAATGAAGTCTCGACTTATCACAACCAAATATTCTGTTCTCTACTTTCATGATAACATTGATGATTTAAAGAACACTTATGATAACCAACACCTAAACTAAAACTTGCCTTACAGTTCAACCTTCTACTCATCCAGCTTCTGATTTTTCCACCGATGACTTTCACACTATTTTCATCATTTTCTTCTTTTAATTTTTCATAACAGTCGTTTCAAGGAACTTCAATAGATAGCCCTTTTCTATGACAACTATTTTTTTTAGCTGGGTATTACTTCTCTCGTTTTCAATTATTTTTATTGAACATGATGGATAAATTCCCTAGGTTTAGTTCCAGTCATTCTTAATAATCATCAAGTTAAAAATTCAAAATCGAACTTAAACTTTAATATGTAAGCTAGATGTGATATGTGAAATCATGATTCAATCATTGTTTAAAACTTCAAATTAAAAGATTAAAAACTTCAAACTTAATTTTAGAAATCTATCAAGTAACTAAAATATAGATTTCAACAATCCTTAAAAACTAAGTATCTTATCATTCTAATATCTGAATTATCTTTAAAATCACTTGAATTCACAGATTTTTTTAACATTTTGAAAAAAAAAGTTAAAAAATTTAACAATTTTGCTCAAATTCAAAAGAATTTTCGAAAGGAAACCTTCCCCCAACCTAAAATCTACATTGTCCTTAATGTATAAATAAATGCAATAAAAGCAAGATTGAGAGCGATGAAAATAAAGAGTAGATGAAGAATACCTGTGAGACGAATATGATCTTCCAATATGGTTCTAATATTGAAACTAATCTAAACTATATAAAGTAAACTAATCCTAAGGTTCCTAATCCTAAGAAGCCAAACAAATCTCCTAATCCTAAATGTGGAAAGTAGGGGAAAACTACTTAGTCTGGACAAAAGAGTTCCTCCTCCGGCCAGTATATTGATAAATTCTCAATAAATTTCTCAACAAAATCATCCAAAAGCCCAATTTGCAGTAGGCTTGGATGTTCTGGAGCCTTGATGTCCAGAGAAATTTATGAACCTTAGTGACATATTTGCGATTAGAATTTTGAGGCTTCCAGAGAATATATGATTTTCCTTCAAAAGAAAATTCCTCAATGTTAGAACAGCATAGTGAATCTAAGACTACAATTAATTATAAATCAGAGAAAATTTTTGTAGTCAATGTAGTCTCAACACATTCAGAAATTTCATACTTCGGTTCAAGTTCTAGCTCCTCCACTTCTAATGGTAAACATTCGGGATTTATGGAAGGAAGTGTTTCAAAACAATAATTCCCTCAGTCAGTATCAACTACCGAGGTATTTTCTCGCAAGGCATCCACTATGTCTTTAATCAAGTAATAATTAAAATTCTCAAAGTGTGACAAGCAATCTTCAAAAGATTTGAGACATTTAGTGGAAAGGGACTCATCCTCCATATTGAGGTCAAGTGTGTCATGTGGGTGGAGTAGAGCATCATCACTATGTTTGAAAATTACCTGTGCCTCTCGATCATTAACTTGGACGGTCATTGAGATCGACTCTTCGGAAAACTGAACCATATACTCATGATCATAATCTAACTCCTCATTCTCAAATTCAGCATACTCCATAAGTGAGGTGGAATCACTCTCCTTGCATTGTGTTTCTAGATTGGGTTGAGGCTGAGATGAACTAGCCTCTTCCTCATAATAGGGTGTAATGGATGATCCAATCAACTCTAATGATTTTTTAATGTCTACGAATGATTGCATGACATGTTGGTTGAATTGTTCTTGAGCAACCATGTATTTTTGAAGTGAATCTTCTTGGATTGTTTTTGGTTGGATCTCATAAGTAGGAGATCCAAGAGGATAGACACTAAAATCCATGGTTGGTATACTACTCCAATTTAAACTCTAATGCTTCCACCAATTATAGTCATACGGGTCATATGTGGTAGTATCTAATGGTTGTTAGTAAGCGTTATCACCCACAATATAATCGCGCATTGTTTTCTTAACCGGTGGATGGTAATTATTCTCCCTCATATGATCACATATTGATTTCTTAATAGGTGGATGATAATTGTTTTCCTTCATGTAATCACGTATTGATTTCTTAACCAGTGGATCATCATATGATGGTCGGTTCTCACTCATAGTTTCAGTAAATTTTCAGGAAATAGGTTGTTTCCTACATAATCATCTGATAGCCCTTCAACATATCTCTCATCTTCTAGAAGTAGATTAGAGTATTCACGTGTCTACTCTTGCATGAACATGATAAAACTCTAATTATGAAACTAATCCTAAAATAAATTCCTATTGAAAAATCCTACAACAATAAGGAAAGTAGGTAGAGGGAGTAAGGGAGGATGTTACCAGAAGGGAGGAATGAGAATGAAGATCCTACAAAATAAAAATAATAAACAATGTTAATAATATTAGAAAAAAATAAGATAAATCCTAAGAACAAAATTCTGGAAATTGGAAAATTCTAAAAAACCTCGATTAGAAAATTTCAGAAAACAAGAAAAATCTAACCTAAAACAAAAAAATCAAACCTAGAAAACCTAAACCTAATCGTATTTAACGCCACTCTCGGGCAATGGTGCCAAAAACTTGTTCCCTTGTACCCCAAGTGCAAGGTCGTGATGCAGTAATAACTCGGTGAGACCGAAGTCGAATCCACAGGGAATGGGGAATACGGTTTAGAACTAATCAAAATCTAATTTGGTTGGTTGGATTTTAATCAAGTGATGTGAAGGTAAAAATAAATAATAAACATAAAATACTAAGGATCTAGGTATCCACTTGTAGTAATCTCAACATCAATTTGTTCCTTCAATATAACATTACACAACTGGAATCGAATTCCTAACCTATCCAATCGGATGATAGAGCGATTAAACCATTCAAAAGTATTAAGATGAATATGATTTCAATTGACCGGTTCTTCCATTAAGCACTTGGACATCAATCGCAGGGAATTGAAAGAATCCAATGCACCCCTAGGCATCATTAGATCAATCAATTATACAGATTGATTCCTTCTCTAGATCAAGGTTAAACAATTTCTAAATCGGAGCATTCACTGTACCCAGAGTGCATAATAAGTCCAGAAATAAATAACTCAAAGACTTTAATAGTAAATTCAAACCAAACCAATCTACTATCATCATTCAAAGTAATATCATTGAATTTAACAAATTACACACTGAAATTAACTACAAGATTCATCCCTTAGCCTTAGTTAAGAGATTAGCTAGTCATAGCTAACTCAAAAATAAAAGAAAAACCAAAAGATCTACTAAAAGCCATGAAGAAATTGAAGTAGAAGAACGTTATCGGTGCTCCACTTAGGTCTTCTCTCCCTTTCCAAACCCTAGAAGATGATTTGGAATAGCTTTGAGACTCCTTTAAATATTTTTGCAACTCAAACTTTTGCACCACCTCAGAAAAGTTCTCAAACCGCCTTGAATTTACGCACTCTGCGCATCTTCGATGGCAAACTTCGATGCCATCGGCGAGCTCTTCGATTGCACCTTTAATGTTATGAACTGTCTTTGATGTCATCGAAACTCGTCTAGACCTATCCAATGAGTTGAGCCTGAAATTCTTGAATTTGAAGTGACTTCGATGTCATTGAAGTCTATTTTTAGAATTATTTCAGGACTTTCTCTTTTTAGACTTAGAATTTTCTATTGATTTAAGGTTGGTAAAAGACCATCCAACAAATCAAATTCTTGGTGACCCTCTTTTTGGTGTTTAAAGCAGAAGATAATTGGAAAATCTTTACAATCACATTTGTTTTACTTCCTAAATTGAACCGGCCAACATAAATGAAGTGTTGGCTAATGAAATTTGGATTTTGGCGATGCAAGATGAACTGAATCAATTTATAAGAAATGATGTGTGGTATCTTGTTCCAAGACCATCTAATAAAAATGTTATTAGAATTAAGTGGATTTTTAAAAACAAATCAGATGAGCTTGAAAATATTATTAGAAATAAGGCACAACTGCTTGTGCAAGGTTATACTCAAATAGAAGGAATTGATTATGATGAAACCTTTGCACTGGTTGCTTGTCTTGAATTAATTAGACTGTTTATCTCTATTGCTTATTATAAAAATTTTAAAATATATTAAATAGATGTCAAGAGTGGTTTTCTAAACGGTAACTTGAATGAGGAAGTATATGTTGAATAACCTAAAGGTTTTGAAGATCCGAAACTTCCTAATCATGTGGACTGTCATAAGAAAGCTTTGTATGGTTTGAAACAAGCCCTAAAACATGGTATAAAAAGCTAACTAAAATTTTGCTCAGCCATGATTTTCGGATGGAAAGTATAGACAAAACTTTATTTGTTAAAAAAATGCAATAATGAATCTTGATTATTCAAGTCTATATTGATGATATTATTTATGGATCTACATGCGCTACTCTATCATCTAAGTTTGAATTCAAAATGAGTATGGTTGGTAAGTTAACATATTTTCTTGGACTTTAAGCATCTTGAAGATGGAATTTTTATTTCCCAAACCAAGTATGCACAAAATTTGGTTAAATTTTTGGTTCAAAATCAAATCCCACGAAATTTGCCAGCCGTTGAAACAAAATTGTAAAAATCCGGCCAGCTGAATGGATTCTTAGGCTAACTGAAGCTCATAAACTTTTCCTATAAATAGAGCTCATTTCTTATGATTTTAAGATAAGAAAAAAGAGAGAAAAATATAGGAAACAAAAGTGAGAAATATTTTTCTTTTTCAAGCTATTTGCATTATCTTTTATATATTGTTTTTAGCTTATTAAATTTTCTTCTCAAGTCTTATTAAATTCAAATAAAGAGTGGCATGTACTAAATTGAGAATAGAGGATGGAATCTGCAACTTTTAATGTTTTGTTCTTTGAAAAATCTTATATTCATAGATCCTTCTTAGTTGTTCATACATTGGTTCATCTTCATCTGAGAAAAGAAAGGGCCATTGCATTTATTGCAGCTTCATCGATATCTTTGCTTCGACACACGTCTTTAAGAAGTTAAGTTTTTCATATGGTAAATTAATTTTACTTTGGGTTGATTGAGATTGCCCGGAAAATGTCAACGGGTTGAGAAGTGATAAGCTCGTTAAAATCACTTAGGGTTATTTGTGATGGCCTGTGAAAATCACAAATTGTAAGAGATTTTTGAGGTTAGCATGTGGAAACCTTGAATATAGTAGAAAGCTAAAATTTTGTGGAGAAGTAATTTTGGGGGTGGAGTAGGTGTGTTTTAACATCGAACCACTATAACTCTATGTGTCTTATGGTGATTGATAATCTTTTTCTTATATTTATTATCTTAAAATACTGAAATCAAGGAATTCATGAAATAAGGTTGTCTGACCTAATATACTAGGTGAAGGTTGTCCTGCGACTCAATTGAAATCAATATTTCAATATTAATTTTTTTTCTGGATTTTTTTTTTTGAGATTGATTATAAAAAAATTGGTTAAGTCTTATTCACCACCCCCCTAGGATATTGATAGCTCAACTTACACAAACCACATAAGAAAGCCAATCTCCAAAGTACATATAAACCATCACTTCATTTCACATAATCATCGATACCAATTACATGTAAATTACTCTACTCACATTTAGAATAAATCAACAAAATTCTACAAACGAATAACTTAAAACATGTTATAGTCTATACATATAAGAATACTTAATATTACATCTAGAGTTTGTAAAGCATCTAGAATAATCAATACGTTCAAGGAAAGAATTACACAAATTTAAATTAATATTTATAATTAATTCTACTAGAAGATGATTCATGTAAATTAAGCATAAGTACTAGATTAAGCAAATTAACAATTCAAAGGAACTAAACCTAACCATCATAATGGAGGAAATCTTGAAGGGTGAATCCTCACTTTGGGTGTGGATTCTCTTGTAGCTTGGCAAAAGGATACTTTGAGAGTTTTAAAACACTTGATAACACCTAATACACCACACATGAATGGTTATGATTGAATAGTTTCGGATGCACAATGGCAAAAGATCCAAATGTGGAACATAGGGAAAATCCAATTTCCCACATTCAAATCAGCCATTCAACGTTAATCAACTCATATTAAGTTCAATCGAAATGGTTAAGAGATCAATTACCTTACTCATTTGAGTATCATAACTGTGCTCCTGATCTAAATCTAATTAAACATAATTAACTAGACTTGAAAGTTGCACTTTATGGAAAGATCAAATCCAACACTAATCAATCAAATAACAAATAAAAAAGCTATTGCTTAAGCTCTAATTAACATTCCAATTTGAGGAGTAGGGGTTAGCTCACCTCGAATACGAGTTAACTCGATAAAACTCAATTTGACTCAACATGAATCCAACTCGAGCTTGATTTGAACTCGAGATAGATCTAAACATGAAATTATTCAAATTCTAATAAATCAATTAACTACAGCTTTACTTAAGAAAAAACTAACAAAACTTTATAATCAACTTGCTTGAAAAGGTTGACCAGATGCAACTCAACTCGACTCGATCTTGAGCACGGTTGTAACTCGATAAGAACTCAAATGTTACGGACCAACAATTGCGAAGATGGGATGAATCGAGTGAACTTAGATAAGCCACAACCTTGGACTTGATGTGTCACACCCCAGACCCGATAGTCTTATACGACCGCTATATCTACCGAATCTGGCACGTGACAAGCCGAACTCCAAGATTGGTACCCAATGCCCACACACTAAGTCCCAAGCTCGACGTTCGGCAGGATAATGTAAAGGATAAATCTCACCATTCATTCTTCAAAAAAGAGGAATATTAGAGACAAGATAGGTAATATCTGCATACAAGTAAATTGGGTACTACAAAATTCCAAAAGTACATCATCTATCTGCGCGATACATATATATATCATATACAACTCAAAATTCCAAAAGTCAAATCAGTACCCTCGACGTGATGCCTAACTCGTGGTCGCTACTTGTTTTTCTTCTTTAGATCCTTTACTTGAGTGGTTAAAAGACAAGTAAGTTTTATAACTTAATAAGTGTAAAGTCCTCATGATAAGTACGCAAGATAAATTAACATGAAAGACATAATGAAAGAACCGCCAAAGGTGATAATCTATGCAAAGCGATATCTTAATGAATGATGGAGGGTGATCATGTGTGAGATGCATAAAATTACTATATGCTAACTGTAGAAACATCTGCCAATAGTCCACTCTCACCACGGACTTGACCGCACTACTCTTGAACATCATCGTCTCGATTATAATTATTATACTGTTGGAACTTAGGATCTATCGGGGTCGATGCCCATACACCAGACACCAGTAATCGACCTCGCTACCCACCAATGGGGTTACAACCTCCATTTTGTATACGAGTAGCGGACCTCGTTTGCGCTTCTCCTCGCCAGCGGGTAAAACCGGTCCCCATTTGCTACCTCAGTCCTAAGGTGGGTCGGACATACCCCTTCTCAACCTGGCCTCGTTAGTGGGAGTCAAATCCATGGCCCATGTATCCACCCAGCCCAACGATGAGGCATCCCTAGGTACCATTGGGGTTTAGGGTCTCTTAACCCAAGGGGCACATCATCCCTTACTATTTTCATACTTTTGGTGTCCATGATTCAATGTCATCATCCTTATCATAATTCGGTCAATCCATGATGCTTGTAAAGAATTTGGATACTATTTCTCATCATATATCATGCCATGGAATGTATGGTGATGCTAATGACAAGCGACTCAAGGTATGCCAATATGTAGGGCGTAAGATAATTAAAGAACCGTGTACTTGGATAACTAATCCCTACGTGATGCTATCAACTTATGGCTATTAGCTTGGTACTTTCGACTACAAATTGCTTTTCTCTTCTTGCTTAATCTTGACTAGTCGAATTGTAGTCCTTATAATTTCTAAACTAGGGTACTTGATTGTAATTTTAGTTCTCACTCCTTTCTATAAATTAACATCCCTTCTTATGTGTGAATGCCCTACTAATAATTTAATTGCATACTGCATGATTTGATCATTGCATTGTATTGGGCGATTTAGATGCCTGGTATGACTATTTAAGATATCCATGAAATTGGGCCACAAATTGCTGTCATATAGGGTGGCCTTAAATTCAATACACACCGAAGTATTCATGGTGGGCTTATATGGGTTTTGATTTGGGCTTTGATGAGGAGAACATATAATTATTGAGAGCCTTAAAATTTATTTTCAACAATATATATATATATATATATATGGGAAAAGGTTCTATGCGGTCCAGCTCATGGGAACTCCCCATGAGGTCAAGTTGTGTGGACCCACCGTGGTGCATGTTGAACATCTACCCCATCAGTTAGATGCACCATTTCATGGTGGGCATAAGGCTTAAACTCAATTCAATCAGTGACTTGTGTGGGCCACACTATGCACAATAACTGAGAGGTTTACCCTCCATTAAAACATTTATAATCATTTGTTGGGCCACCGAGGCGTGGATCATAAATCCAGCCCATCCATTATGTGTGTCCCACTTGGTTAAGGGGTCAAGCCAAGTTTCAGATGCATCCAAATTTCAGGTGGACCCTAACAAGTGCTTTTATATGCTCGAGCTCCGAGTTGTACGAATGGTATAAGGAGATCAAAGTTACATGGGTCCCAAAGTGATGTATTTATTATATATACACCGTTCATCTATTTTTAGAGATCATATTAGAGCATTATTTTAAAAAAAATAAAAAATGAATCATTTCCAAAGATTATTTGGGCCAGAACATAAATAGTAGTTGAGATAATGATTTCACCGTTTAATAATTTACAGGGCCCACCATAACGTTTATCTTCCATCCAATCTGTTCATAAGGACACAAAGACCTGAATTAAGAGGAAAAGCAAATTTCATATTGGTCCAAAACTTATATGACGCAAAAAGGGTTTCAATGGTAGGCATTCAATCCTCCGCTGCTTTTTGTAGTGTGGACCACTGATTGTTAGATTTGTCTTATTTTTCTTCTCAAGCCTTAACATGAGCTCACCAAATGGATGGACGGTTTGGATATAACACATACCTCATGATCAGATCCACAGAGCTTGCTGAATATCCGATCTTCACATCAATTTAGATGGTGTGGGCCACTTGCACAACTGATTTTTGGGATGTCCCATAATCTAAAGGGGACCCATCAAATGCACGGTGTAGATGATCGACATACAACAAGGTGGGACTAGTGGTGGGACCCACCGTCCCTGCCAGCGTCCAGCAGCAGATGCTGCTGCATCCTTTGGACGCTGGACATCAGCAGCAAGGGGCGTCTAACCCCTTTGCTATATATATATATTGTTTTTTGTTTCATTTTTTAAAGGTTTTTCATAGGTGGGGCCCACATCAAGATAATCCAGTCTATCTATTGCATTCTCTGGCTCATGACAGATCCAACGAGCTCAATATTCAGTATTTTTGGGCGTATAGAAACATCACAGTGGGCCTTAACAGTTTTGATAGTAAATATCACTTCTAAGATTATTTTTAATGGTGTGGCCTACCAGAGATTTGGATTGGCTTCATTTTTCAGCTCAAGGCCTAAAATGAGGTGGGGAATTGGATGGACGGCGTGGATCAGATACATACATCATGGGTGGGGCTTGTGGTGGGACCCACGGTCCCTGCCCTTTTTCTTCAAACGGCTGGGACGCTGCTTGTTGCAGCATCCACCTCTCTTATATATATGTGTGTGTGTGTGTGTGTGTGTGTGTGTGGTGTTATGTGCACGTGTGTGCATGGGTGTGTGTGTGTGAGTTTGGCCAGCCTAATGGGCCACACTTGGAAGGTTTGAATGACATGCAATTATTCTGGTGGGGCCCACTATCAATGGGTCCCACATAAAGCCTATAACAATATTATTTTTATATGTCTTCTCCTATGCATCTGCACCATTAATCATATCATTATCATCAACATCATCTCCACTATACATAAACACAAGGAAAACAAAATAAGAATGAGTGAGGAGGGTGTATTCACCTTAATGGATTAGATGGATGGAAGGGATGGAATTGATGGAATGGATGGTTGAGATGGATGGAAGGGATGGTATTGATGGCCCACCAAGATCACTCCCCCCCCCCTCTCTCTGATTATAGAAAATGATGAAAATGCTAAGGGGTGGAGGAGTTTATGTAGAGAAATGGATAAAAATGTGGTTAGGTTAGGCTAATGTGATTAATGTTAGCTTAGGCTAGGATTATAGGAATTTATACATGATTAGGAATTAATGGTGGATTAAAGGGGCATGGGATGGCATGGTGTGATGATGTCATACATAGGATATTGTATGGAGGAGAGTTGCACGGGAGGGTGACATCACACACATGGGTAGAGATTCTCTCACCCATGTGTGCATGACATGTGTTGTGCACATGTGTGGAATGCAATATATGGTGCCATGCGCATATGATACATTAACCATTCTTTGCGGCGTATCACGCTAACGAAGCGTCGTACAGACGCATGGGTGGTACCTCCGCGATCGCGGCGATGGGGCGGTCGATATGAAATAGGTTTTAAAGTCTTGGGGTTCCGATTAGTCGGGTCTGCACTATGCACAGATAGTCTAGGACTGGCCAAGGGTGTCGATCATCGTGCACATAGGTATAGAAAATATACAGAATGGATAGGTTCTTACAATCTACCCTCCTAATAAAAATTTCGTCCTCGAAATTTCTAGTATATTGGATAAAATGATGGTTTCATGATCAAAAAAGTGAAATGACTGAAAACCTTTTTTATTACAAAAAGGATATTATACTTCGGTGATATTTTTACAGTGTTTATAAAGTTCATTAAAATAAGTGGGGACATTTCTTACGAATGTCCTCCTCATGTTTGAAAGTGTTATGTTGATAAACCCTAAGTATTGTCAAATTTTGGTGTGCCAAACTAATTCAAGTTTGTATCTTGATTTATATCAAGCTTGTGTATTTGTTCACATTGAATCTTCAACGTTCGTTCTGTTCGTGCTGAATTTATCTTGCTGATATCTACGACGTACTTACCAAGATCTTTAAACTGGAAGAAAGTGAAGTCTTTTATATATTAAGTGAAGACTTAGTTTTCAAGAACATTGCGGTTCAAGATCTGGAACCAGGAAAGTTTAAGAACTCAAGACCTAGTTGAAGATTATGTTTAGTATGTCGAGTTCAAACTTTGAAGATTGCAAGAATTAAAGCTATTGAAGTGATCGATAGATTACGTGTTCATATGTTCTATCCACAAGTAAGGTATGATTAACCTAGATTGACCTTAGATCATGATTAGATCATTTCATACTTTCAGTCAGTCATTTTGGTCATTTTATAAGTGTAAAATTCTATTCCTTCGACTAGCCCTAGCACTGGCTCCACCAGTCCTAGTATTTCCCCGACCTGTCCAGGCTTTGTTATGAAATTTAAAAAATTTTCTGTTGGTCTACGACTAGTCCTGGAAACTGTTCGACCAGTCATGTGAATAGTGCTCGACCAATCGTGCAGTGCTTGACTCGTTTTCCAGTGAGTAATCTAAACTCACACGACCAGTAGTGTGGTGTCCACGACTAGTCGAGCAGGCCACTCGACCAGTCGTGGGACCCACAAGGCCAGTCGTGCAACTGAAAAATCTTATTGCACTAGAATTTTTTAAAAATTTGTTTGGATAAGGCTAGTTGTAGCTAACCAAAGGCCAGTCATGCGAACCGATTTTTCACCTATAAATAGTGCTCGAATTTCAGAGTTTTCTATTCAATTCTTATCATTCTTAAGCAATCAATCTGAGTTTATTTTGAGTACATTCTAAGCTATTTTGTGCATATTTAAGATTCTTTAAAGTAGCTCTTATAATTTGATTTTGAATTTCTATTCCATTCTTATATTGAAAAGGGATATTCGATTTACCCTTTCTTGAGATCAAAATCAATACAAAGCCCTTGCTGATTTAATTAAAAATCATCTAGACTTAGAACCTTATAAACTTGTGATACTGAACGTTGAACAACTATGTCGTCATCAAGTTGGTTCTACCGAGCTGCTTCAGAATCGTCATATAGATAAGTATTTTCTTTTCTGTAATTCAATTCATTTCTGGTTTGTGAGATTGTTTTAGAAAATCTCTATTTTGGTTTTGCCAGAGGTGATCCAGAAAATCTCAGAGCGTGGGGTTTTTGAATTGTGTAAACCCATTTAAAGTCACAATTGTGAAGGTTTTAGGTGAATCTTGAAAAACCTATTTTGATTAGTGAACGCTAATATCATGAGGGAGTGGATATTAGGAGTGGAGTAGTTGTGTGGATGTTGTTTAATAGTTGGTGTACACATAAACGAACCACTATAATTCTTTGTGTTTGGTGGATGTGTGGTTTATTTCTTTATCTTTTATGATTTAAGATTGTGGGATATATTTGTGGATGTGAATGTTGTAATCTTTAAATTTCAGCATTGTGTGGTGAATGTTATAATAGATTAATTTCTATTTCTTTCATTTCCTCTTCAGTTTGAGTTTTTGATCTCACCCATGTTCTAGTAAGGTTGTCATGCCATAAACCATTGGTTTTTAGTGTTAGGTTATCCTTAGAACCAAGTTTGTATCAACCTCTCAATACTTGATTTTTAAGGTTGTTATTTCCTTTGGTTATTTACATTTTATTTGGCTATTTATTGTCTTTATTTTGCTTATTATTATTTTTTATTTGGCATAGTCCTATTCACCCCCCCCCTCTAGGACATATTGCTTGGCCTTTTCAAGTGGTATCAGAGCCTAATAGCTTGTTTATTTGGATTTAATTCCTCAGCTAACCGATTTGAGCTTTTAAGATGTCAAATTTTGATAGCCTTTCTATCACTACGCTTCCATCTTTTGATGGGTCTAATTATGTTTATTGGAAAGCCAGAATGAGAATATTCTTGAGGTCTATTGATGAGAATGTGTGTCAAGCCACAGTAACTAAATAGACTCCACCTACTATTGAACTTCTAGGCCTTGATGGTAATAAAACTCTAAAAGTTGCTCCTTATAGCACTTGGACCACTCTCCAGAGAACTGAGAGTAGTGCTAATACTAAGGCTTTAAATGCAATTACTTGAACACTATCACTAGATGAATTCAAGAGAATTATATCTTATGATACTGCAAAATAAGCCTGAGATATCTTAGAAATGACACACGAGGGTACGACTACTGTCAAGAAATCTGAACTATAAATCCTCACAACTAAGTTTGAGAAAATACGTATGGAAGAAAGTGAAACATTCATGGACTTCTATATTAAGTTGAATGACACAGTCAACTTTATGTGGGGTCTTGGAGATAGCATCCCAGAAAGTAAAGTCTGTGCAAAGATACTATGCTCACTACCTGAAAGGTTCATTTCGAAAGTCACGACCATTCCGGAACTTTGTGATACAGATCATATGCAGGTTGAAGAACTGATTGGTTCTTTACAAACCTACGAGTTAAACTTTAAAGCTCCGAAAGGTAAATCTATTGCCCTTAAATCTTCTAAAAGTATTTCTCATGAATATTACAATTCTGATTTAGAAACTTTTGAAGATGATACGGCCCATCTAGCTAAAAAGTTTTATAAGATTTTTAAAAGTAAAAAGAGGGTTTATGTTCAAAAACCTGTTGAAAAGAAAAGATCAAGATCTAAAAATTAGAAATCTTTAAAAGACAGCTAATGCTACAACTACCATGAATATGGGCATATAACAAACAAATGTCCTAAAAAGGACAAACCTAAAAAGAAAGGTATGTTGGATACATGGGATGAATCTTCCCGCTCTGAAGCCTCTTCTGAGTCAGAAGATTCTGAAATCGAGTCGGGTAATGATGTTAAAGCCTTAATGACTCTAGCCAAGTTTACTTTCTCAGATAATGGTATAACCAGTGAAGAAAATCTGGTACGTGATCATGAGAATGAAGAAGATCTTCAAGATGCTTATGATGCCCTATACAGGGAAAGTTGTAAAATAGGTGTTAAATTAACACTTCAGAAAGAAAAGTTTTTAAAATTGAAAGAGAATTTTGATAATCTGGTTTTGGAAAAATCACGCCTTTCAAATTGCTTTGAAAAAACTAAATGTGACTTAGATTTCAAAACATCACAAGTTGAAAACTTAAAATCTGAAAATGAAAACCTAAAACTAGAAGCCTCTTCACTTTTGAGTTTGAAGGACACATGAAGGTATGCCCAAGGTGACCCTAAATTAGAAAATTTTCTATCTAGATACAGAAAATGTGGTGATCGATCTGGATTGGGCTACGATAAAAATACTCCTCCCAAATATAAGAATATTCCTCCTAAATTTGTTAAAGGAGAGTTTTCTAACTCAAAAGGGAAAAGTCTGAATCAAAATATTTCTAAAACGACTAAAACTTTTCAGTCTTTTAATCCTGAAAAGAACCATACCAATTATAAAAATCAAAACCATAGTCCTTTAGCTAAGAAAATTGTAAACTTGCTTAAGGAGCTCTTAAAATCTAACTCAGTGGGTAAGACATATAACAATTATAATCAGAAGAAGGCCAAATATGTTCCTAAACCCAAAACTGTAATGAAATGGATCCCTAAGGTTGCCTGTTTGATTGCCCACATCGCATTCAAAGCCATGAGCCATTCAAAGTGGTACCTGGATAGTGGTTACTCCAGACATATGACAGGTGACAAAAGTTTATTCACCAGTCTTAAAGACATGACTGATGCTTCAGTCACATTCGGTGATGGTAGCAACTGCAAAATTGTTGGCCAAGGTACGGTTCAACTCTCTAACCTCCCTCTATTTGAGAATGTTTTATATGTAGAAGGTTTAAAACATAATTTATTAAGCATTTCTTAAATTTATGATAATAATCACAGTGTAAAATTTTCAAACCAAAAGTGTGAAATCTTAAATAAGAATGGTTCTGTAATATTAACTGGTCACAGAACTTCTGAGAATTGTTATATACTTAGTGATTCAAGCTCATCTAAGTTATCATGTTACATGGTCTACACCAATGAGACCAAATATGGCATAAGCGATTAGGACATGTACACTACCGCAACTTGTATAGATTGAACAAAAGTGATTTGGTAAGAGGTCTACCTAAAATAAAGAAAATAGATAAGATATGTGGTGAGTGCTAAATTGGTAAACAAAGCAGGAGTGTTGACAAAAAGATAAACTCCAATGCCACATCTAAACCACTCAAACCTCTCCACATGGATCTTATTGGACCATCCAAAATGGAGAGTCGAGTTGGCAAGAAGTATATTCTGGTCATTGTAGATGACTTTACCAGGTATACTTGGGTAGTCTTCTTAAGAGAGAAATCTGAAACTCTCGATGAAGTAAAAAGGGTACTTAAACATATCCAAAATGGAAAAGAATTACAAGTCACTAAGATTCATAGTGATCATGGGTCTGAGTTGAAAAATAATAGTTTTGAGAAATTTTGTAGTGACCAAGGAATATCACATGAATATTCTGCTCCCAAAACACTACAACAAAATGGGGTAGTGGAAAGGAAAAATAGGGTGCTTCAATAAAAGGTAAATGTAATGTTAAATAGTATGAAGCTTCCTAAAAATCTCTGGGCTGAAGCTGTAAATACTGCTTGTTATATAATTAACCATGTTTATATTAGAAAATCTAATAATAAAACGGCTTATGAGATGTGGTTTGATAAGAAGCCTTCTGTCAAATACTTTTAAGTTTTCGGCAGTAAATGCTATATCTTACGTGACTGAGAACATCTGGGTAAATTTGACACCAAAAGTGATGAAGGGATATTTTTAGGATATGCTCTGAATAGTCAAGCATATCGGGTACTTAACATGAGGACCGGTGTAATACAAGAATCTATTAATATGGTTATTGATGATCATTTGAATACATCTCTCAAGTTCAGAAGATGATGAGGCTCTTCTAATTGATAAACCAGACTCTTCATCTAATCAAAATAACACTGAACTATGAACAAATAAAGATTATCCTAATGATCAAATCCTTCAAAATCCCATCACTGGTGTATGCACTCATAAACAATTAGAAGATATGTGTAACTATGTGTGCTTTACATCTCAGATGGAACCGGCTAATGTAAAAGAAGCCCTTACTGATGAAAACTGGATTGTAGCTATGCAAGAAGAGCTCAATCAGTTTGTAAGAAATGATATTTGGTATTTAGTTCCAAGACCAACTGATAAACATATTATCAGAACATAATGGATTTTTAAGAATAAGTCTAATGAACTTGGTAACATAATTAGAAACAAGGCCAGGCCGGTTGTCCAAGGGTACATCAAATTGAAGGTATTGATTATGATGAAACCTTTGCCCCAGTAGCGCGTCTTGAATCAATCAGACTGTTTATATCCATTGCATACTTTAAAAAATTCAAAATATATCGAATGGATGTTAAGAGTGTATTTTTAAATGATGATTTGCATGAAGAAGTATATGTTGAATAACCAAAGGGTTTTGAAGACCCTAAGCATGCTAATCATGTTTATTGCCTAAAAAAGGCACTCTGTGGTTTGAAAAAGGCTCCCAGGGCATGGTACGAGAAATTAACTAAATTCTTGTTAAGTCATGAGTTTGTTATGGGGAGTGCAGATAAAACATTATTTGTTAAGAAACATAAAGATCATTTTTTAATTATGCAAATCTATGTTGATGACATTATCTTTGGATCTACCTATACTAACATGTCTGTTGAGTTTACAGATCTTATGAAGTCCAAATTTGAAATGAGCATGGTTGGAGAACTAAATTATTTCCTAGGGTTGCAATTCAAATAGCTTCCTGATGGATTCTTCATCTCTCAAACCAAATATGCTTTGAACTTAGTTAAAAGGTTCGGATTTGAGAGTGGAAAGAATTTTGATACTCCAATAAGTACCACTCTGAAACTCTTTAAGGATTCAATAGGTAAGAGTGTGGATCCTAAGGTGTATCGTAGTATGATAGGAAGTTTACTTTATTTAACTACGAGTCGATCGGATATTACTTTTAGTGTTGGAATTTGTGCTAGATATCAATCGGACCCTAAAGTGTCTCACTTGATTGCTGTTAAGCGAATTTTACGATATGTCGCTAATTCAGCTAATCTTGGTCTCTGGTATCTATATGATACTAGTATGCAATTAGCTAATTACATTAATGCTAATTGGGCTATTAACATTGATAATTGTAAATCAACCAGTGGTGGTTGTTTCTATGTCGGGAACTGTTTAGTTTCCTGGCTAAGTAAGAAACAAAGTTCCGTATCGCTCTCCACTGCTAAGGCTGAATATATTACTACAGGTAATGCATGCACTCAGCTAGTGTGAATGAAGAGAATGATAAGTGATTACAAAATTGCGCAAGAATTTATGATGTTATATTGTGATAACACTAGTGTAATTAATATTTCTAAAAATCCTATTCAGCATTCACGAACCAAGTACATTGACATTATGTATTATTATATTCGTGAATTGGTGGAAGAAAAGATAATTTCATTAGAATATATTCAGACCGAGAATCAATTAGCTGACATGTTCACAAAACTGCTTGACAAAAATCAATTTAAAAAATTGAAATTTGATCTTGGTATGTGCAATATGAACTGATGATTTATGCTCACTTGTATCATAATGTGTGTGTGTATATATATATATATATATATTATTTTGTATTTTTTTAAAATATATGTAAAAATGCACATTTTCTGTGTTACACGACCAGACAAGTACATAATCGACTAGTCGTGGCACGATCGGTCGAGTATATACACGACCAGTCGTGAAATACATGAATTGGGTTTTTATTTGGGGAAAAGTCATTTTTCTTCATTTCTTTCTTCTTCTCCATCAAGCCCAACCACGACCGGTTGAACCCTTCTCCGATTACTCTCCGGTTAGTGCTTCATTTTTTATTTCCTTCTGGATTTAAGTTCTTTGATCATCCTTAATCTTAATTTTGCTTCTTGTTTCAAGATTTATGGTAGTTTGAAAGTGTTTCTTCCTTAAGATCTGAGTTACTTGGAATCCTTTCATTCCTTTTGTAAACCTTTGTTTTCTTATTTTCTTGTGACAATGGAAGGAAGAAATAGGAAGAGAACCCCTCGTGGTCCCTCTTCTTCCCGTTCCTCACCCATTACCATGCGTCACCTTCGGCCTCCTGAAGAGGATCCCGAGAGTATGTGGGATTTCCATCTTAGAAATGTTATTGTTGAGCGTGTTGTCATTGTTGATCATTTTGAGTGCTTCCACATTGACCCTCTCCTTCAAGCTATAGGATAGGAAAACATACAATCTTAGGGCGGTCCTACATACTGATCCATTGCGCAGGGCATGTACGCTTGCATTACTGAGTTCTCTCAAGATGATTTGACATTTATCGTGTCAACTAGAGAAGGTCCAATTAAGGTAGATCGTCATTTGATTTTAGCTATCATGGTTATACTTGTTGTTGATGACGGTGCACCCATATCCACTTTGCAAGCTAGACCTTCTGAAAATGCTAAACAATTGATTACGAGAGTTCTCTGTAACATGAACGCAGAATGGAATGACGGTCCTGCGCTTAGTTCCAAATATATGTTGCCCAGATATAGGGTCTTGCATCAAATTTTTATGTCTATCCTCGCTTAGGTAACAAGACTGAGTTGACCACTTTTATGGCCCGCATTATGCTTTCTGTTGTAACTGGCATCCATATTTGTCTTCCTTCTCTTATCTGTCATCATATTATTCAGTTTCGTCTCTATCCTGGTCATAGCGATATTCCTTTTGCTTATCTTATGACTGCATTAGCTAATCATGCTTTGATAGCTATGCCTGTTGGAGAAGATTCTATTAATCTCCATCCATTTAACAACTCTAATATCAATAAGATGAACTTGGACTTGACAACTGGTCAAGTTGATGGGAATGCTGGAGGAGATGAAGAAGCTGAAGAAGCTGACACTTTACCTCAAGAAGACGTTAATATGGATGATTTATGTAATGAACTTGAATCAGATTCTGAGGCTAACCCTGACCATCAGCCTTTTGGTTTCGCTGAGAGGTTGCATACTCTTGAGGAATGGGTGGCTCAGATTTGTGTAACCCAGGATTCTCAATTTGCTTATATGCGTAAATATATGAGGCGCATTAATAAGGGTTTACATCAAATTGATCCATCTATTCCTGCTCCCTCTGTAGGATCTGATTAGTTTCGTTTTGAATTTATGGTATCTGTAATAACTTTATTCTCACTCTTTTCCCTATGACTGCTTGGATAATGTTGTTTAAACTCTTATCTATTCAGTTAACATACTTTGTTTTATTTGATTTGGATTAGTAGTTATTACTTGCTCTCTTATTATCTTCCTTTATCATTACTTGCTTCTTTTGTCATGTTGTGACAAAAAGGGGAAGAACATTGTTGAATGATATGAGGATAATGATATGATGATGATGAAATGTGGCTAATATTTTTTTTTTTTGCAAAGAGTAGTGGATTAAGGGGGAGAGTTGATTATTGTGCATGATATCATAATATGTTTGTGCAATGTATTATTTGAATATCTATTGCATATTATAATTTTAGTTTTGTCACAAATTTAACAAAGGGGTAGATTGAAAGTGCTATGTTGATAAACCCTATGTATTGTCAAATTTTGGTGTGCCAAACCAATTCAATTTTGTATCTTCATTTGTATCAAGTTTGTGCATCTGTTCACATTGAATTTTCGACGTTCGTTCTGTTTGTACTAAATCTATCTTACCGATATCTACGACGAACTTACCGAGATCTTCAAACTGGAAGAAAGTGAAGACTTTCATATATTGAGTAAAGACTTAGTTTTCAAGAACATTGTGGTTCAAGATCTATAACCAAAAAAGTCCAAGAACTTAAGATCTAGTTGAAGATTATGTTTAGTATGTCGAGTTCAAACTTTGAAGATTGTAAGAATTAAAACGACTGAAGTGATCGATAAATTAAGTGTTCATATGTTCTATCTGACAAGTAAGGTATGATTGACCTAGATTGACCTTAGATCATGATTAGATCATTTCATACTTTCGGTCAGTCATTTTGGTTATTTTATAAGTGTAAAATTTTGTTCTTTCAACTACCCTAGCACTGGCTCGACCAATTCTAATATTTCCTTGACCTGTTTAGGATTTGTTACGAATTTTCAAAATTTTTTTGTTGGTCTACGACCAATCCTGGAAACTGCTCGACCAGTCGTGCATTGCTCAACTCATTTTCTAGAGACTAATCTGGACTCACACGACTAGTCGTGTGGTGTCCATGACCAGTCGAGTAGGCCACTCGACCAGTCCTGGGACCCACAAGGCCAGTCATGCAACTGAAAAATCTTATCGCGCCAGAATTTTTTAAAAATCTGTTTATATAAGGCTAGTCGTAGCTAGCCAAAGGCCAGTCGTGCAAACTGATTTTTCACCTAGTGCTTGAATTTCAGAGTTTTCTATTCAATTCTTATCATTCTTAAGCAATCACTCTGAGTTTATTTTGAGTACATTCTAAACTATTTTATGCATATTTAAGATTCTTTAAAGTAGATCTTGTAATTTGATTTTGAATCTCTATTCCATTCTTATATTGAAAAGGGATATTCGATTTACCCTTTCTTGAGATCAAAATCAATACAATGCCCTTACTGATTTAATTAAAAATCATCTAGACTTAGAACCTTATACACTTGTGAGACTGAACGTTGAACATCTACGTCGTCATCAAGTTAGTTCTACTGGGCTACTTTAGAATCGTCATACAGATAAGTATTTTCTTTTTTGTAATTCAATTCATTTCTAGTTTATGAGATTATTCTAGAAAATCTCTATTTTGGTTTTCTTTGAGGTGATCTAGAAAATCTCAGAGCGAGGGGTTTTTGAATTATGTAAGCCCATCTAAAGACACAATTGTGAAGGTTTTAGGTGAACCTTGAAAAACCTATTTTGATTAATGAACGCTAATATCCTGAGGGAGTGGATATTAGGAGTGGAGTAGTTGTGTGGCTGTTGTTTAATAGTTGGTGTACACATAAAGCGAACCACTATAATTATTTGTGTTTGGTGAATGTGTGGTTTATTTCTTTATCTTTTATAATTTAAGATTATGGGATGTATTTGTGGATGTAAATTTTGTAATCTTTAAATTTTAGCATTGTGTGGTGAATGTTATAATAGATTAATTTCTATTTCTTTCATTTCCTCTTCAGTTTGAGTTTTTGATACCTGCCATAAACCATTGGTTTTTGGTGTTAGGTTGTCCTTAGAACCAAGTTTGTATCAACCTCTCAATACTTGATTTTTGAGGTTGTTATTTCCTTTGGTTATTTGCATTTTATTTGGCTATCTATTGTCATTATTCCGCTTATTATTATTTTTTATTTGGCATAGTCCTATTCACCTCCCCCCCTCTCTAGGACATATTACTTGGCCTTTTCAATGTTCCCACGAGGCCTCTACTTCCTTATGGTGTCCCCACTGAACTTTTACCAATGGAATCATCTTTGACCGAAGGACCTGCTCCTTTCGATCCAAGATATGAATCGGATGCTCTATGTATGACACATCCTTACAGATTTCGATCGGTTGCCAATCGATAATGAGCTCTGTCTCCGGCTCACACCTACTCAACATGGATACATAAAATACATTGTGAACACCTCATAGTTGGGGAGGCAAGGCTAGTCGATATGCTACTTGGCCAATCCGCTCTACTATCTTGAAGGGACCCATATATCGCGAGGCGAGCTTCCCTCGCTTGCAAAATTGAAATACGCCCTTCATGGGCGAGACCTTGAGGTAGACAAAATCTTCGATAGAAAATTCCAATTCCTTACATCGGCGATCAACATAACTCTTATGTCGGCTTTGAGCGGTGTGCATACTCTTTCGGCTAAGCTCTATCTTTTTTGATGTTTGCTGAACGATTTCAAGTTTGAGTAAGCTCCACTCTCCGACTTTTATCCAACAACTGGGCAACCTGTAAGGTCGGTCGTACAAGGCCTCATACGGAGCCATGTCGATGGTTGCTTGATAACTATTATTATATGAAAATTTGGCCAACGACAAATGATTATCCCAGCTACCCTGGAAATCCAGCACACACGCTCTAAGCATATCCTCCAAAATCTAATTGACTCTCTCAGTCTGCCCATCTGTCTAGGGGTAGTAGACGGTGTTGTACTTCAAAGTCACACCCAAGGGTCGCTGAAAGCTCTTCCAGAATTATGACATGAACCTCGGGTCACGGTTGGATACTATTGATACCGGCACTCCATGCAGCTTGACAATCACATTAACAAATAACTGAGTAAGTCGGTCCATGGAGTAGGTAGCACGTATTGGTAGAAAATGCGCTGACTTCGTCAGTCGATCAACGATGACCCAGATGACATCATGACCTTGAGTAGTCCGCAGCAATCCCATAATGAAATCCATTGTAATGTGCTCCCACTTCCATTGAGGAATCTCCAGTTGTTGCAGGGTACCCGAGGGTTGTTGATGCTCTGCCTTGACCCTTTTACATGTATCGTATTGGGTGACAAATTCAGCAATGTGACGCTTCATCCCTAGCCACCAATATTGTCTCTTAGCATTGCGATACATCTTTGTACTGCCTAGGTGGATTGTGAATTTGGATCGGTGTGCGTCGATCAATATTTCTTGCCTCAGCTCCACATCTTTCGGCACATACAGTCGCCCTTTATAGCGAAGTCCACTATCCACACCAACCTGCCACTCGAACGAACCATCACCACTCATTTCATTACAGTGATTGATGGTTGCTGGGTCAGCCTGTTGCGCCTCAATGACTCAAGATATCAGTGATGGTCGAATGGATAAGCTTGCAAGTTACATAGTAGTTGACTGTAAGCTCCACTCGAAATCAAAGTCCCTTATTTCTTCCAACATTTTCCATTGTCGAACCATAAGGTAAGTAATAATTCCTCGTTACTGACAACTGAGGGCATCAGCTACAACATTGGCCTTGCCTGGGTGGTATTAAAGAGAAAAATCATAATCTTTTAACAACTCTAACCACCTTCTCTGCCGCAGATTAAGCTTCTTCTGAGAGAATAAATATTTAAGGCTCTTGTGGTCCGTGAATAACTGAAATCTGACCCCGTATAGATAATGCCGCCATATCTTCACTGCAAACACTACCACAACCAACTCTAAGTCATGCGTGGGGAAATTCTGCTTGTAGGCCTTCAACTGTCGAGAAGCATATGCTACAACTTTGTCATGCTTCATCAGCACACAACCCAATCCAACATGCGAGGCATCTGTGTATACTACGAACCCTTCGTTTCCAGATGGCAGGGTGAGAACTGGTGTCATTGTCAACTCATCTTTCAACTCCGCAAATGCCTTTTCACAGGCCTCACTCCAAATAAAAGGTTCTCCTTTATGGGTTAGTCGTGTCAATGGTGTTGCTATACAAGAAAACCCTCGAATAAACCATCTATAGTATCCTGCTAGACCCAGAAAGCTCCGAATTTTTGTGACATTAGTGGGTTGTCGCCACTTAAGCACAACTTTGACCTTAGTCGGATCTACAGCCACTCCTCTAATAATGACGTGGCCAAGAAACTTCACTTCTTCCTACTAAAATTCACATTCCTCCAATTCGGCATATAATTAATGATCGCGAAGCATCTGCAGAGCGGTACGTAGATGACACTCATGCTCCTCCCGGATACGCGAACATATCAGAATATCATCTATGAATACTACCACAAACTGGTCGAGATAAGGGCAAAATACCTCATTCATCAATTGTATAAATACAGCCGGGGTGTTTGTCAGTCTAAAGGACATGACCAGGAACTTGAAGTGGCCATATCTGGTGCGAAAAGTCATCTTAAGGGTGTCCTCCTCTTGAACTCAAACTTGATGGTATCCAGAATGTAGGTCGATCTTCGAGAAGAACTGTGCCTCCCCAAGCTGATCGAACAGATTGTCAATCCTTGGTAATGGATACATATTCTTGATGGTAACTTTATTTAGCTCCCTGTAATCCATACAAAGTCTCAATGACCCGTCCTTCTTCTTAACGAATAGGACCAGTGCTCCCCAAGGAGAACTACTTGGGTGAATAAAGCCCAAAGTCTGAAGTTCCTCCAACTGCTTCTTTAATTCTTCCAACTCCATAGGTGTCATGCAATATGGTGCTTTTGAGATGGGTGTGGTACCTGGCATCAGGTCAATATAGAATTCCACTGCTCTTCAAGGAGGTGGGCCTGGGATGTTGTGAAAGACGTCGAGGTACTCGTGTACAATTGGGATCTCCTCAATCCT
Source organism: Magnolia sinica (assembly GCF_029962835.1). Lineage (NCBI taxonomy): Eukaryota > Viridiplantae > Streptophyta > Magnoliopsida > Magnoliales > Magnoliaceae > Magnolia > Magnolia sinica. The sequence continues at coordinate 38,297,737 of NC_080576.1, forward strand.
TATGGTCCTTTCTTCTTCTACTAGGCAAGCCAAGGATGTCCCTGTCTGCTCTGCTGACAGAATCCTAAACTGGAATTGTGGTTGGCCGATTATAAAGAAGGTGATTACCCTTTCAAAACAATCTAATGAGGCTTGATATGCGGCCATCCAATCCATACCCAAAATAACATCCAACTTCGACATCTTCATAACAAACAAATCGGTGGGTAGGATGTGATCTCTAATCATCACTGGGAAATCCTTGCAAATAAGGCTTAGGTTAGAATGCTCACCTAATGGTGTGGCTACTGATAACTCTTCTACTACCCTTTCTTGCTCTAACCCCAACGTGTTTACAAGTGATGATAATATGAATGAATGGGAGGCGCCTGAGTCGAATAAGGTGTGTGCAAATGATGAGAAGAGAGTAGTTGTACCCTTGAGTATCGTTGCTGATGATTGAGAATTAGTCTGCTGAATAGCATATACGTGAGGTTGGACAGTCGCTGCAAATCCTACCTGCTGTCTCTGGGGCGGTCTCGATCTTACGGTGGCTGCTGCTGCTGGCATTGTTGAGGCTGTTGTTGAGGCCGATACTGCTGCATTTGTTGTTGAGGATGGTATTGTTGAGTCTGGTGTTGCTGAAAAGGTCTCTGCTAGGGGTGACCATGAGGCTGCTGTCTGCAAGCAGACCTAACCTTCCACTCTACAGAGACATTTAGTGGATTAGGGTAAGACCTGATCTGATGGCCTGCACCACCGCACCTAAAACATGTTCCTCGGAATGCTAATCAATGTCAATGGTTGATCCTTGCATAGCAAGCCTTTTCGATGGACGGAATTGCTGGGTTGGGCCTCCCTTCCTCTTGTTCATATTATCCTGTCTATGAAGTGGTTGATCACGCAGTCTTGTTCATCTCTTTAAAATACACTTCTATGATCTTATCTCGATCTGTCACCTCCCCAAACATAGGGAGTCGCAAAGGTACTACCCTACTCCTCAAGCTAGGACGAAGTCCCTTCTCAAATTTACGAGCTTTCATATTGGAGGTCAAAATCAAATCGATGTGAAACGGGACAGCTCAACAAATCTGGACTCATACTGGGCCACAGATAAAGCTCCTTGCACCAGAGATATAAATTTAGACACCATCTTTTCTTGAATACTATCAGGAAAATACTTTTGGTCGAACTTGTCGTTGAACATGCTCCAACTCCAAACTATACTTAACCTAGCTTCCTTCTTAACTGACTGCCACCACAACTCTGTTTCTCCCTTGAGTGTGAAGGTAGCAAGCGACACTCTCTGGGAATCAAGACACCCCATCACATCTATAATCTTGATAACCTGGGTCCTCCATCGGTCAGCCTCAAGCGGATCTGGCTGCCTTTTAAATCGAGGGGGTCGCAAAGCTAGAATTCCTGAATCAAAGTGGACTGCTCTGATATGGAAGATGCCTCTGCAGACCTCCTCTGCTGATGTTCCATCAAAGATGCCATGGAACGAAGGATTTCCTAAATCGAAGTGGTGTCCTAAGGAGTATCTGGTGCCTTGGCTTGGTGATCCTCATATGGCTCGTGCCCTACTATTGTTTTGGTTTTCGTGGCCTTCTTAGGCGCCATGATCTACTATAGAAAATGGATGCCTAGGTTAGTTACAACCTAAAATAGTCTCTTAAGGTCAAATAACAAGAAGTATATCTTCTTAACCTCTTATCTAAGTAGCTTTTCCTAAGTTCCTTAAGGGGATACCTAGTATTTCTAAGTTGTTAAGTTGATTTTAAAGTTTTAGAACTCTAACTTTCTCCTAAATGGTTACTTGTCCACAGGTAGTCCCTTATCTCATGCTCTGATTCCAACTTTGTCATACCCCAGACCTAATAATCTTATACGACCGCTATATCTACCGAATCTTGTACGCGACAAGCCGAACTTTGGGATTGGTACCCAATGCCCACACACTAAGTCCCAAGCTCGGCGTTCTGCAAGGTAATGTAAAGGATAAATCTCACCATTCATTCTTCACAAAAGAGGAATATCAGAGACGAGGTAATATCTGCATATAAGTAAACTGGGTACTACAAAATTCTAGAAGTACATCATCTATCTGCGTGATACATATATCCATCATATATAACTCAAAATTCCAAAAGTCAAATCAGGCCCCTCAATGTGACACCTAACTCGTGGTCGCTACTTATTTTTCTTCTTTAGATCCTTTAACTGAGTGATTAAAAGACAATAAGTTTTATAACTTAACAAGGGCAAAGTCCTCATGATAAGTACGCAAGATAAATTAACATGAAAGGCATAATGAAAGAACCGCCAAAGGTGATAATCTATGCAAAGCGATGTCTTAATGAATGATGGAGGGTAATCATGTATGAGATGCATAAAATAACTGTATGCTAACTATAAAAACATCTGCCAATAGTCCACTCTCGCCACGGACTTGACCGCACTACTCCTGAACATCATTGTTTCAATTATAATCAATATACTGTTGGAACTTAGGATCCACCGGGGTCGATGCCCATGCACCAGACACGAGCAATCGACCTCGCTACCCACCAATGGGGTTACAACCTCCATTTTGTATACTAGTAGCGGACCTCCTTTGCGCTTCTCCTCGCCGGCGGGTCAAACCAGTCCCCATTTGCCACCTCATCCCTAAGGTGGGTCGGACATACCCCTTCTCAACCTGGCCTCATCAGTGGGAGTCAAATCCATGGCCTATGTGTCCACCTAGCCTAACGGTGAGGCATCCCTAAGTACTATTGGGGTTTAAGGTCTCTCAACCCAAGGGGCACATCATCCCCTACTATTTTCATACTTCCGGTGTCCATGATTTAATATCATCATCCTTATCGTAATTCAGTCAATCCGTTATGTTTGTAAAGAATTTAGATACTATTTCTCATCATATATCATGCATGGAATGTATGGTGATGCCAATGACAAGAGACTCAAGGATAACTAGAACTCAAGGTATGCTGATATGTAGGGCGCAAGATAATTAAAGAGTCGCGTACTTAGATAACCAATCCCTACGTGATGCTATCAACTTGTGGCTCGTAGCTTGGTACTTTCGACTACAAAATACTTTTCTCTTCGTACTTAATCATGACTAGTCGAATTGTAGTCCTTGTAAATTTTAAATTAGGGTACTTGATTGTAATTTTAGTTCTTACTCCTTTCTATAAATTAACATCCCTTCTTATGTGTGAATGCCCTACTAACAATTTAATTGTATACTGCACGATTTAATCATTGCATTATATTGGGCAATTTAGATGCCTAGTATGACTATTTAAGATATCCATGAAATTGGGCCACAAATTCCTGTCATATAGGGTGGCCTTAAATTTAATACACACCAAAGTATTCATGGTGGGCTTATATGGGTTTTGAATTGGGCTTTAATGAGGAGAACATATAATAATTTAGAGGCCTAAAATTTATTTCCACCAATATATATATATATATATATATATATATATGAAAAGGTTCTATGCGGTCCAGCTCATGGGAACTCCCCATGAGGTCGAGTTATGTGGGCCCACCGTGGTGCATGTTGAACATCTACCCCATCAGTTAGATGCACCATTTCACGGTGGGCATAAGGCTTAAAATCAAGTCAATCAGTGACTTGTGTGGGCCACACTATGCACAACAGCTGAGAGGTTTACCCTCCATTAAAACATTTATAATCAACCACCGAGGCATAGATCACAAATCCAGCCCATCCATTATGTGTGTCCCACTTGGTTAAGGGGTCAGGCCAAGTTTTAGATGCATCCAAATTTCAGGTGGACCCTAGCAAGTGCTTTTATATGCTCGAGCTTCGAGTTGTATGAACAGTTCAAGGAGATCGAAGTTACATGGGTCCCAAAGTGATGTATTTATTATATATACACCATTCATCTATTTTTAGAGATCATATTAGAGCATTATCCAAAACAAATAAAAAATGAATCATATCCAAAGATTATTTGGACCGCACCACAAATAGTAGTTGAGATAATGATTTCACTGTTTAACAATTTACAGGGCCCACCGTAACGTTTATTTTCCGTCCAATCTGTTCATAAGGTCACAAAGACCTGAATTAAGAGGAAAAAGAAATTTCATATTGGTCCAAAACTTCTGTGACCCAAAAAGGGTTTAAATGGTAGGTGTTCAATCCTCTGCTGCTTTTTGTAGTGTGGACCACTAATAGTTAGATCTGTCTTATTTTTCTTCTCAAGCCTTAAGACGAGCTCACTAAATGGATGGACAATTTGGATATAACACATACCTCATGATCAGACCCACAGAGCTTGCTAAATATCCAATCTTTACATGAATTTAGATAGTGTGGGCCACCTGTACGACTGATTTTTGGGATGTCCCATAATCTAAAGGGGATCCATCAAATGCACGGTGTAGATGGTCGACATACATCAAGGTGGGACCAGTGGTGGGACCCACTATCCTTGCCAGCATCCAACAGTAGATGCTGCAATGTCCTTTGGACGCTAGACACTAGTAGCAAGGGGCGTCCAGCCCCTTTGCTATATATATTTTTTTGTTAGTTTTTTTTTCATTTTTTAAGGTGTTTCGTAGGTGGGGCCCACATCAAGATAATCTAGTCCATCTATTGCATTCTCTGGCTCGTGACAAATCCAACGAGCCAAATATTCAGTATTGTTGGGCGTATAGAAACATTAAAGCAGGCCCTAACAGTTTTGATAGTAAATATCACTTTTAAGATTATTTTAATGGTGTGGCCTACCAGAGATTTGGATTGGCTTCATTTTTAGGCTCAAGGCCTAAAATGAGGTGGGGAATTGGATGGACGGCATGGATCAAATACATACATCATGGGTGGGGCCTGTGGTGGGACCCATGGTCCCTACCCTTTTTCTTCAAACGGATGGGATGCTGCTTGCTGCAGCGTCCTATAGACGTTGGCAGCAATGACGTCCACCTCTCTCTCTCTCTTTTATATAAATATGTGGTTTTGTGTGCACATGTGTGCATGGGTGTGTGTGTGAGTTTGGCTAGCCCAATGAGCCACACTTGGAAGGTTTGGATGACATACAATTATTCTGGTGGGGCCCACTATCAATGGGTCCCACATGAAGCCTATAACAATATTATTTTTAAATGTCTTCTCCTATGCATCCACACCATTAATCGTTTCATTATCATCAACATCATCTCCACCATACATAAACACAAGGAAAACAAAATAAGAATGAGTGAGGAGGGTGTACTCACCTTGATGGATTAGATGGATGGTTGAGATGGATGGAAGGAATGGAATTGATGGAATGGATGGTTGAGATGGATGAAAGGGATGGGATTGATGGCCCACCAAGATCACTCCCCCCCCCCTCTCTCTCTTATTGTAGAAAATGATGAAAATGCTAAGGGGTGGAGGAGTTTATGTAGAGAAATGGATAAAAAAGTGGTTAGGTTAGGCTAATGTGATTAATGTTAGCTTAGGCTAGGATTATGGGACTTTGTGCATGATTAGGAATTAATGGTGGATTAAAGGGGCATGGGATAGCATGATGTGATGATGTCATGCATAGGATATGGTATGGAGAGAGTTGACTTTGGGATGCACATGAGAGAGGGATGACATGGGAGGGTGACATCACACACATGGGTAGAGATTCTCTTACCCATGTGTGGCATGGTGCATGTGTGTATGGCATGTGTTGTGCACATGTGCAGAATGCAATATATGACACCATGCGCACATGATATGCTAACAATTCTTCATGGCGTATCTCGCTAACGGAGCGTGTACCTCTGCTATTGCGGTGATGAGGCGGTCAATATAAAATAGGTTTTGAAGTCTTGGAGTTCCAGTCGGTCAGGTGTGCACTATGCATGACAAGTCCCGGTTTGGCTAAGGGCGTCAATCATCATGCACATAGGTATAGAAAATGTATGGAATGGACAGGTTCTTACATGATGGACTCAACTGAGTTAACTCGGACAAGACCCAACAACACCTCCTCTCTCTCTTGTTTGATCTTCTACCTCTATTCCTTCTTTCTTTCCTTTCTCTCTCAGACATGTCCAGCAGGGTAGATGGACTCATCAAAACTCAACCCGACTCAGTCCTAACGAGTTGAATCCACTCGACTCGACGGCAACCCGAACCAGTGAGTTGAGAAACTTGATGAGTTCACTTCCCTCTTCTTCTTTTATGCTTCTAGAATGTCCAAATGAGTCTAGACTCAACTCAGACAGCACGAACTCATCAGACTCGGTCGATGAATCGACAACTAGGCATGGTGTGGCAACCTCATGACAGCTTATCTTAATGTTTCATATCAAAATCCAGATTCTATCAGCATGAAGACATTTTGGTTAGTTTTTAATGGTGAAAGGTTATTTGTGTTGCCTATCTTACGGATGAAATGGATTAGTGATTAGAGGCCAACAAAGATCGCACGTTTGTTGCATTTTTACAAGGAAGACGATCCCCTACAATGGTGGATTCACGCTGAAAGGGTTTCTCTTTGACTTCTTTCTTCTGGATGTTCCAAATTAAGGCTAGGGAGCTTGTGGATGTTAGATTTCAAAGGTTTGATGAGTTTGGGTTGGTTTGGTTTGAAGGAAGAACAATTTGGCTAGGTTTTCAGAAAAACTAGTGGTAAAGAAACAGGAACTGCGTTAGGGATTCTGCATTTGCTTCATCCAACATGGATGTAATCCGACTTTCCGCTATGAGGGTTCTCATAAAACTTAAATCCAGACATGAACTTGATATTTTCTTGGGGGAAACCGATCTCCACCAGAAAATGGGGATCAAATCCATCACCCCTTGGTCTCCAGAGGAAGAGGGGATTGATAGGGGTACATGGATCAGAATTTTTGGCATTCCATCACATGGATGGTTTGAATCGGCCCGCTTGGACCATGGGAATTATTTTGAAAAGGTGCTAGAGATTGATTCCATTGCCAGATGCGGGCTATTTCAAGGTTTCGCCTGAATGAAAGTCCTCCTCCATCCAGGGGTGGACACTCGGTGTGTTCTACACCTGGAGGTGGATGGACATCATTACCCTGTGCAAGCTGAGATTGAACATCTACCAGAATCTGGATTTGTCAAACCATCAGCAGGGAGAAATTCTCAAGCCCCCTTAGCTGGTATGAAGCAATGGGTGGAGGACCATTTGGTCGAAGAGGAGAAGAACAGGTTACTGCTACTATGGAGAACCAATCTATCAGATGAGGTGGCCCTAGTAGCTGCCACCGAGATGTTCATAGATATGCCTCAGTGGCCGAGGACGCCCAACAACCTATCCTTCTCCTGACTATAATGACAACAGGGAGTCTTAACCCCAACGAACTAGTAGCAGAGCCATCCAGGCCTACACTAACCGTACAAGTGCGACTGAACCTCAACTAGCCGCGTCTGGGATTGGGGATCCGCAAGGACCTTCATGTGAAATCAGGCCAATATCTATAGATGCAATCCCTGCTCTGGCAGAGCAGCCCGCAAACCTCATTGCCCTCACTGAAAGGTCAACTCCAACCAATCAGGCTCGAAACATTTTGCATTTTAACCCTGCCTCAAGTGGGAGCCATCCTATAGTGATATTACAGGAATTGGAACCAGCCAACAAGATAACAGATCGGAGGCTTCAACAATCTGGTCCCACTTACCCACAACAGAATTGGAAAAGGGAGAATAAGGTCTAGATCAGTTGGGGACTGCCCCATCTCTGTTATTGGAGATAGCCAAACTGGTCTAGATAACTCTCCGTCTTCCTCTTGTAATTATGCTAGCAACCATTCTCCACACACACCGCGAAATTTGTACACGCCCTTGTTGAGACCCTCTAAACGAAGGGGAGAACTGGTGGTGGATCTTTCTCCATTTTTCTCTGATGAAGAAGTGGCAACCTCCCCCACAACCCAGTTTTTTAACACTGAAAGACAGCAAACTGACTAAGATCAGGGACTTCATCAGCCTTTGGGACAGGAGCAGGCAAACCCACGTGCTCTAGTCTCCCCCAAAAAGAGAGCGGCAGTAAATCTCATCATCCCACCGAGAAAGAAAGGAACCGGGAACTCTAACAGAAATCCCCTATCGGCAGTATCCAGGGATGTTTGGCTCTCTCGTCTCAGACACCTACAAAGAAGGTCTGTAGCTTCTCAGATTTCAAATGACGGATAAAATATGGGTTTGGAATGCTCATGGAGTGGGCAACTATCCCACAATCAGATCCCTAAAGTGAATTATCAAGGAGCACAATCCCTGGATAGTCGTAATTTTGGAACCTATGGTTAGGGAATCCAAACGAGTGTCTGTGGGCCTCCGGCTTGGTCTTCATTGTTCTTTCTCCAATGAAGATTGTGGTGGAAAGATTTGGATCTTCAGCAAGAGCTACAAAGCTATTAATGTTATCTCCAAATCATCCCAACTGCTTTCCTTATCCACTGTCTGTCAGTAAAACAGAGTTCCCCTAACTATATCGGTGGTCTATGCAAGCTGCTCGAGATATCAGAGGAAAGTCCTGTGGGAGGATATGATTTCTCTAGCCTGATCTGTATAGGGTCCCTAGGCGATGTGTGGTGACTTCAATGTAGTCAGTGAAGCTGCAGAAAGAAGAAGTAGAGGGAGATTCGATAGTGCCAGCTCCAGGGATTTTGTTGAGGCCATCAATTCGGCAGGTCTTCAAGATGCAGGCTACTAGGGTAACAAGTTCACATGGTTCAACAATCAATCTGGTACTGCCAGGGCATGGGCTAGGCTGGATCGTGTGCTAAAAAAGTCTGCATGGAGCAACGTCTTTTCCTCCTTCCAGGTACATCATCTCCCACACCAAAATTTTGACCATGCGCCCTTATTATTAGTCTTTCCTTTGCATAACTTTGCAGGGCCAAAACAATTTAGAACCCAAAATATGTGGTTCTAGCATGAGGGTTTCTTACCTACGGTCAGATTGGCCTGGAACTCTGCCAACGATCCCCATCTAATGCACAACATTATAGTTAAAATGAAGGCAGTTAAGATCCGTTTGAAACAATGGAATAGTGAAGAATTCGGTAACATTTTCATAGCAATAAAACAGGCAGCGCTGTCCCTAGATATCTTAGAGGAAAGACTTCAGAATGTACAGTGGAGTTTACCGCAGGGGCTCTTCAGCAGGAGATTATCGAGGCCAGATCTTTGTTATCTCGCATGGAGCTTATGGAAGAATCTTTCTGGAAGTAAAAGGCCAAGAACAACTAGCTTCAAGTGGGAGACAGAAACACCGAGTTTTTCCATACGTCGGCCACTGCAAGAACCAGAAAAGCGGTAATCTTTGCCATTCGTTTGGAATCAGGGTAGACTCTTAGTACCCGAGAGGCTATCAAAAATGACATTATCCGTCATTTCCACTCCCTTTTCTCTGCAGGGGCAATCGCTCAGGGGGAGGACCTTCTGGAATCGATCCCTTCTGTTGTCTCTAAAGAGGATAATGAATTTTTGTTGAGTCCCCCGTCTATTACAGAGGTTCACCAAGCTGTCATGTCGATTCCTCGGGACAGTGCGGTTGGGCCGGACGGTTTCACGGGAGCCTTTTTCGCTGGTTGTTGGGAGATTATTTCCCAGGATATTCATAAGGTGGCTATAGCTTTCTTTCAAGGTGTTCCTCTTCCAAGGGCCTTCACATCTTCTTTAATTGCTCTTATCCCAAAAAAAGAAGCACCCAAATCCTTCGCGGACTTCAGACCTATTAGCTTATGCAATGTTATTTATAAGATCCTCGCCAAAATCGTAGCAACCTGGCTGAGCAAGCTGCTTCCCTCTATGATATCCCTTGAGCAAGGGGCTTTTGTCTAAGGTAGGTTCATCGCTGAGAACATCGCTTTGTCGTAAGAACTTCTCCGCGATATCAACAGAAAGGTGAGGGGAGGTAATATTGTTGTGAAGTTGGACATGGAGAAAGATTATGATAGAGTGGAGTGGCTTTTCCTCAAGCACGTTCTTCAGCAGTTTGGTTTTTCGGCCCCTTGGATCAATATTGTGGAGAATTGCTGGAGTAATTACTAGTTCTCGGTGCTGGTAAATGGTGAAGTAGGAGCTTATTTCAAGTCCACTCGTGGTCTCCACCAAGGGGAACCACTTTCTCCTTTTCTTTTCATTCTTGCGTCTGAGGTTCTTAGTTGTGGTTTCAAGAAGATGGTGCAGTGGGTTCCTGTTTACCTTTCAGCGGGCTTCGGGACAATGTCGTTGTGTCCCACCTTCTGTTTGCAGATGACATGCTTCTTTTCTTGAATGGGGGTATCTAATCCATTAGAGCGGTCAAGCACTTTCTGGCTCGCTTCCAACACGTATCGGGTCAAAAAGTTAACGTCTAGAAAAGCATTTTTCTTCACTCAGAAAATATGGCCCCAACTAGGATTTTTAGCATCCATAGGGAGTTGGGGATGATGGGGCCAGTGGAAGGCTTTTCTTATCTTGGGGTCCCTATTTCGGTGGGACGAAGAAAAAGGGATGCCTTTCAAGGTATGGTTGACAAAGTGGAAAGTTGTATCAGAGGATGGAAAGCAAGGTTCCTATCTATGGCGGGCAGAGCCACTCTCGTCAATCGCGTTCTAACCAGCATCCTGGTTCATACGATGGCTGCTACGCAAGTTCCTGCGACTGTTATTCAGAAGTTAGAAAGGCTTTTTGCTGACTTCATTTGAGGTTGGGTAGAGGGTAAGAAGAATCTTCATTGGCACAGTTAGAAAGATATTTGCCTTCCCAAGATCGAAGTTGGGCTGGGAATCAGGCGGCTTAAAGATGTCATGACTGCTTTTCATCTAAAAATGGCTTGGATCATCTTACACAAAGCTGATAAAGGGCTGTGGGGTTTGTTTATGAAGGCCAAATACAACAGAGATATCCAGGGTATGGGGTTAATTTTACCTTCGGCTACGACGTCTCCGCTATGGAAGTGAATCAGACTCCTTCTCTCATCCGTTGCTGCTACGACCCAATGGCACATTGGAGACGGTTGGCTGAATCTGTGGTCAACAAATTGGTCGGGGCTCGGCCCCTTGATGGACAGAGTGCCCTCTAGTGTGCCGTCGTCGCTGACCTATCTCAGGGTGCAAGTTTTCCTGGGAAGCATGGGCCCGCTGGCCTCGTCAGTGGTTTTCACGCTCATTTCCCACCAAGATATTAACTCCATTTTCCATGGAGGTCAGTGTCCCACGTGTGAACAGGATACGCCATTCTGGCCCCACTCCAAAAATCGGGAGTTCTCTGTTTCCTTGGCTTGGGAGATCTCTCGTGTTCGCAGCCCTCGGACCAATTGGGGTGGCAAGATCTGGAACATTAAAATTCCTCCTAAGATATCATTGCTTGTCTGACATATCATCAGGGGAGCAGTGCCAATAGATGAGGCCATCCAATCTCACGAGATTCATTTAATGCCCAGATGCAGTTGCTGCTTAGAGGATCAAAACAGTAGACCCTCAATAGAAATGGTTGACCATACTTTCTTGAATAATGCCTGTGCGGCTGAAGTTTGGAACCATTTCACCATGATTTATGGTATCCTTCTGCCCAATGGTGAATCAGTGATGGAGCATCTCACCCGCTGGTGGGACTCTCGTTCGGCTCAGGCGCCTTTGGAACTTCTCCATGCAATCATTCCTTGCTTCATTCTTTGGGAGCTGTGGATGGCGAGGAATGCATCCAAGTTCGATAACTCTAGGATGAGATCAGTTACAATTATAGCACGCATCGCAAGTTGGGTGAGCTGGATAATCAGGAGGTGGAATACCCACTCTCGCGGAGGTGGCAATAGCAGGGTTTTGATGACCATGGGTATTCGCACTCAGCCAAGCCTCTCTGAGCATACCCAAGTGGTGCATTGGAGAAAGCCTCTGATGGGGTGGGTAAAGCTAAACGTTGATGGGTCGTCCCATGGAAACCCTGGCATGGCTGTGGGGGGGGGGGGGGGGGGGGGTATGCAGAGGAGACATGGGTGACCTCCATTTAGCCTTTTGTGCAGGATATGGGTTTGTGTCAAACACAAGGGCTGAATTGCGGGCTGTTCACGATGGACTCACCCTTTGTTTCCAACACGGGTTGACAAACATCCTTATCCAATCGGACTCTCGGTTGGTGGTGAATTTTTTGTCGGGCTCTTCTCAACTGGGATGGAGATGGAAATATTGGATCGCTAGAATTCAGAATCTCTCTAGAAATAGGCAGGTAACGTTCATTCATGTTTGCAGAGAAGGAAATGGGTCGGGTGATGGTATGGCTAACTTGGGTAGCTCCACGCAAAATTCGTCCCTATTCTCCTCCCTTTCTAGCCTTCCTCGGAAGGTTAGGGGCCTCCTTTTCCTCGATAGAGCTGGGCTTGGGGTGATCCGAAAGCGCAGCTTCACGTAGCTCCTCCATCCAGTTTTCCAGATTTTTTTAGCAGGGGAGCTACTCGTGTAGGGTTGGGTGCAATTAAGGTGATGGCTCTTGTATATTTCTTTTACGATAGGTGGCCCGAGTCTTGGTTTTTTGTGGCTCTAGGGGTCACCCAAAGTACAGTCTCTGTTATCCCCTTTCTTAATGAAAAATAGAAAGCACTTGTGGTTACAAAAAAAAAGAGGTTTTCAGAAAAACTAGGAGAACAACAGCTACCGCCGTTTCTCTCCCTGCAACTAGGGTTTTCGGATTGTCTTGGATGAAACATCTATTTTGGATGATTTGGATTAATTCAAAGTAGTTTCTAGAAGCCCATGAACGACCCCAATTCAGTTTAGGTCAACTCTCTCTCTCTCTCTCTCTCTCTCTCTCTCTCTCTCTCTTAACTGAAAAGATTCTCTCTTTCTTTCTGACTGAAAGCCTTAGTCCTAAGGGTTCAGATTTGTCGAAAACGAGCGGTTGGGATGAGACAATCCCTCCCTCACGCGGATTGCCAGACTAGTAGCAGAACAGATTCCATTGTTGGAAATTTCACCCGCTAAATGATCATGCGCTGGAAACTATGCTCACGTGCGTGAGTATCCACGTGTGGAGCCAACATGATTTTGGTTAAAATTGTGTGTTTGACACAATGAACGACTCAAATCTCTGATACAGACTAAAATGGTGGGCGAAATCTAAATCAAATGCATGTTGCTTGTTTGCATCCCTGCCTGCATGCCAACCACTTGCACTCGACACTGTGCACTCACACATGAGCAACAACATGCGAAACTAACAAGGTTTAGTCGAATCCCTTATTCACTTGATGGAGGGTTCAAATTTCTTTGATGACCCATGATAGTGGTCCATTGATCAAAGAAATATACATAGTTTGTTTGAACTAACATCGGGTGGGAAAACGGAGAAAGAGACGTAAATCTCTCCTTTTGGGGGAGAGCTCGGGTTAGCGCCTGATTTGACCCAAATTCGAGTTCGGTGCGTTGTAGGTGCACTAACCCTAGTGCATGCACATAGCAAAAGTGGGGCCCACAATGATGCTCTATGAAATCCACTCTGTCCATTTACTCTGTAGGTTTCCACTATGACCCTAGACAAAAAATGATGTCAATCCACAACTTAGGTGGGCCACACCAAGAGAATTCACCGTCAGATTGTATTACAGTCAATCATCCATGCCATCATAGGTCTGATGTGGGGTCCACCAAGGATCGTTTGGATGATCAGGAGGATCCGTGACACACAATGAATGGTTAAATGGCCAATCTCATGATTAAACTGGTTCATAATCTAACTAACGGTTGATCTTAAGATCTAATGACCGGTTTTGAAGTCCAATGTCTGGATTATTAATTGATTAATGGTCTTCATGGTAACACCTGAGTACCAAAAAGTACGGGATGTTATAGTCTACCCCTTAAAGGGAATTTTATCTTCGAAATTCAACACTACTACCATGAATGGAAACAAGGACAATCTATTTTACAGTGTTTAAAAACATTCACTACTTTCCTCATGAAATATGTTTGTATGTATAAGTGTATATAATTGACTACCAAAACTATGGTTATTACATCTACGATGGGGCCCATATGATGGACAACCTACATCAAAGGTGGGGCCCATATAATGAATGATCCACATCAAAGTTTGGCCCTATATATAGGTGGTGGATGTGAAGGGGACCAAACAAAATTGAGGGATAATTGCTTATGATGTTGGAAACCAAACATAATTTTCTACTTTTTGATTGATAATCGACTGAATAAGTATAAACCAAGATAAGCCAGTTATGACATAAGTAGCTTATCAAAAATAACCTAAGTAGATACAAACACCCCCTAGTGCCAGTGCCGCAGAAAAAACTAGAGCCATCTATCCACGAGACACTTGATAGGCATAATCATTGTTCTATGTAATCCATCTAGTAATCTAGCAGTACATATATTGAATGGAAATGGGTGCAAAATGCACATAGATCAGAATATCCTAACCATTGGGGTCCTTCCTCATCCCTCGGTTGTAGGCTCATAAGAGTTTCAACTTGAGGTCATGGGTTCGAGTACCAATTGTGGTAAAATCCTACAGTGGAGGGAGTGCATGGGTAAAAGAAAAAAATGAAAATCCTAACCATTTGATCAACACACCTCAATTAGAGGGAAGAAAATAGAAATTGTCAGTGGTCAACATTTGGTGTGGGGGGAGTTGAAAAAAAAATGATACCAAGTATGATTGATACATCTTTCTTTGCCATGTGTACTGTGAAGAGGTTCAGGGGCTATTTGGATAATGGATTACTGGAATAATGTAGTGTAAAACTCACATCATTACTCTTTCTCCATGATTGGATATTCGTTACGGTTAAATCATGGTTATCCTTTAAAATCACCCCATGATACGAATTGACGGAAGTGTGTCAACATGACATGCTTTTGTGGGCCTCATCATAATATATGTGCTATATCCACACTGTCCATCCCTCTTTTATGATCATTTAATGAAATGGGGCAAAAATGAGGTGGATTCAAAGAAGACATGGACCACACCATAGATAGCATGGGGATTAAATGCCTACCATTGAAAACTTCTCGAGGTCATGGAGGTGTTAGATTAAGCTTATTTTTTGGGACACGCCTTAAAATGATTTTGCAAAATAGATGGACAGTGTGGATATAACACATACTAACGGAATCACATTCAAGTGAATCTAGCGAGCGAAATTACTTTACATGTGAAAATTAGAGATACTAACTATATTGCATAATGTCACTATTTTGCTTTCCTTTGGACTATCATAATAATGATAATCATTACTTTTTTACTATAGTTTACAACACATTATGTAAGATCTCTATCCTTTATAACACCTCACGTGCGCACACATGTCCCAACTCGCACCATTGATAGACCATACATTACACCCTAGTGCACCTAGAAAACTCACCCAAGTGATTTGTTCTGGATGACCTTAAGACCTCTGTCATGTAGACCGTGTTGTCGTTGCAGTCGCAATGATGAAAATCGCGCATCAATCCGACGCTCCGTTAGTGAGATATGACCCATCGAATGTAATGCCCAAATTATATATCCAGTAATACAAGCAACCTTTATTGTGCTAGGCCCATTGGACTTAGGCCCATGTGGGCCTAAAACCCACTTTCTAGAACATTAAAATTACCAACAAATATGACAATTGCTAAATGACAAAAAAATGAGCTTGCGCATATAAGACAAGAGCTATAAGATAAACTTGGTATCTATCCCAAAACTCATCATTAGTTCTCTCCCTATGCTCTAGAAACTAATCATGGCCCATGTCCACCTCATCCTATACATACATCCAATGCATATCTTGCTTTGTGCCACATCACTTCAAATAACCAATTACAACACTCCACCATGCATTACCTACAACCCACAACCCTTATCCATCAATTAGCCAATACATGTCTAGATTTCCTCCACCTTGGCCAATGCATGTTTAACACTATCCACCTCATCCATCCACTACCCATACAATACATCATATTCCACCACATTTTTAGCACTAATGAGATTCCATAAACTTGCCACATCATCTTGCCACCTCAACCCCCAATTCTCTATATAAGAGTAGGAGCTCTCTTACACTTATTCTTTTCCTCTACTTAGAAAAATCCTGAGATTTTAAGAGAGAGTGAGAGAGAGTGGAGCCAAGGTGTGGCCCATCATCAGTCCTAGATGCAGTGGACCGCACATCATCATCCAACCATCAATCTATTTGAGGTGAGTCTACACCCCTCTTCCCATCTTCCTCATCCTCCTATTTCTTCCTCTTTTTATTTTCTTGATATGTGTGGGCCTCACTGGTGTGGAGTTCTTGTGTGGTGGTCAGCAAAATGGCCCATGTCAGTATGGTCCACCATGATGAACATCATATCCACACCCTTCACATGTAATCCTGTTTCTTTTATTATTATTATTATTATTATTATTATTATTATTATTATTATTATCTGGACAGCAAGTTCTAAAAATCATATAAAATCGACCATGCTAAGATTAGAGTTGAAACTTGGGAATAATATGAACTACAATATGAAACAACTCTGGACCAAATTTCATAGCCATCCAACGGTCCAATCATCCATAACATCAAGTTTACTTGGTTGCTATCCAGCAGCACATGCAGGATTTCGATTTGCCTAAAATGGACCCATTTTTTAGCTCTTTTAATGAATGTATTAAAAATATATGTTTCATTGGATTTGTAAAAAATTGAACTAGCTTTCCAAAATTATATAATAAGCCTCAATCAGAGTTCGGATGGTTGAGATCTTGGTCTTATACGAAGGATGTATTTGGGGGCTTGTTATGACTATTCTTGTGTGGTCGATATCTGCGATTCCAACGGTCAAATGCAATTGATATTTGTTCTTAAATTACTTGAGATAGTAAATAATCATATGTATGGTCTCTATGTTCAGATTCTTTCATGATAAAATTAAGAAAATTCTGAACTGACAGATACTTTCGTAAGAATAAATCTTAAATTGTTTTATATAGTCCAGATGGATCCAAGGTTCTGTATAGTTGGAAACCTATATACAGCCTAAATGATGTATTACTAAACCATCCATTGGATCAGATTTTCCAATAGAGAATCTGATCATGGAGATTTGATCAATATATTTCTTGTGTTACTAGATGTGTATGTTGGATATATGTTGTACATGACATTCATCCTCTTATTGACCCGCTTAGGTGTGGGATCACTTCTGATTTATGCATTTTATTAGTTCATCCAATCTAGAAACCCATGTATATTTTTATGTATCTCTTATCTATGGTTTGCTAGCATGTGGGCCCCTCTTGCCATTGGATCTATTTCATTTCCTTTACACTTTCTATTTGCTAAAATTTTCCAAGTACTTGACTATATTGCATGTAGGCCTATTTGACACCTTATAGTGGGCCCCACACTCTATGGTTAAGGGTCCCACTTTGGGGGATGTTTAATCCTTATATAAGTGAGTTGGGATGCCCCGCCTTTGTGTCTGGAATGATCCCCAAGTGTTTGTAAATTGAGCCCTAAGTTGTGACAGACCCCATTGTTGAAAATTGTCTAATTATTTGTGTTTTGTACCAACTTTGGGCTTCTGTAGTGGACCACACGTTGGAGATATGAGTAGGCCACCACTTAGAACCTTTAACCTATACCAATGAATAGATAAATAATATTTTACTCGGGCTAAATCAGACCCCACATGATCAGGGAGTGGATCCCAAAATGTGGTCAGGCATGGTTATGTAGAAAATTATGTGCAGAAAATCAAAGTACTTATGTTTGGCCCTATACCATATATTACGTATGCACAATCAGTTAGTCCCAACTTATAGTTTTTGAAGCACATATATAGTACAACCAAGGGCACCTGATCGAACACTGAAAGGTGGTCCCCTATGATCATGTGGCGTACTCAAGATCGGGCCAAGACTAATTCTGCACTGTGTTTCCTGCACATTTCCTCCAAGTATCCATGTTTGGGACATCACCATAAATTGTATACGACAAACCAATGAGGATCGGCTTATACCTTTTAAAGCCCATACGTAGAGCTACTAGATGGATCCTTCCTTTCCCCAGATGTGGGTCCCACATGATCATAAATCTAAATTGAAGGTGGCCAGAAACTAACATTGCTCAAAAATCTGTTTGATGTAAAATTTATGTGGGGCCACGTTAGTATGGTCCACTACCTTCCCAAAGTATTTAATGCAGCATCTAAACTCTGAAAAATAACTCTCAGATATTGTTGGGCTTAAAAACCTTAAGTGGGTCATCTTGTATGGGCCTTACCTTCCATGTAATGAGGTCTACTTGGCATGTTTTGTAAATGGGTGTTGTATAACTTGTAAAATATTTAGTGGACAGATCTTGTTGTCCAAATGTTCTCTTAAGACATAAGTGGCCTTGAGCCCATCTAAATGATGTAATCCTAAGGCCCAAGCAGGCCCAACACTAAGAGAAATCGTTGGGGAATGAGAAACCCACAATGGTAACCTTCCTTAAGCCTGTTGGGCAGGCCCATTGCCTACTAGGGTATCATGTCTTTCATACTACCTCTCGTTAAGTGGACCACGCTTAGAGAGAGACCTATTTTACAATGCATCAACTGAATAATTGGGCCTCTCTTGGTTTGTTGTATATCTGGCTAGTGGGCCCAATATGATATATGACATGAAAGATGATAGCATGTTATCCCTGATGATGAATTAGAGCATATGCATTGATGATGGATGGGTAATTATTTATAACACTTATGACATTGTTTATGTTAATCGTGAAGCAAAAATGATCCTCATGGTAATAATGATGATATTATATATATATATATATATATATATATATATATATATATATATATATATATATATATATATATATGCATGATGACAAAACATGCTAGTTGACTATCATGCTTGATATCCAAGTGATAATAATGCAAGTATTGATTGTCGTGATGATATTGTGGACAAGATAACTATGTTTTGCTTGATGTATGGATGATGATAAATATATGATGTTGGTGAACGTAAGGATAACCTCATGCATGACAGACAATTAATGCCTATGGTATATATGATAGTGATGGATGATGGCCATGATATTGATGATGCATGTGAATCCTTACATGATGTGTACTCCATGTACATGCTTGCATGATGTGGGTTGTGACGATGAATTTGATGTTGAATGATGTTTATGATAACAATGATGCATGCGAGAACATGTATACCACTATAACCTATGCACCTTATGTATGTGCGTGTTATAGGAGCCCTGGTGGCCATTTGTTAAGTATTTATAAGAGGTATAGGGCTTCAGTGTGCTATTGAAGACACTTAAATATATAGACCCTCATGTCACATTGACTATTCTTGTGTTTAGGCCAATTATTGTTTATATCTGATAGTCATGCTAGTGTACCTAGTCTAGTAGGACACACTGAGAATATGTTTAGTATAGCATCATGATACATGCCCATACGCATCATTTACATGCTTATTATGAGGAGTGATTGGTCATAACATGTGTCATTTAGCTTGTTGTTTATGGGGCTCCTTGATAGACGAAGTTATCCCACATGAGCACACGGTACATGTAGGATTGATGCATGATTGGATTGTATGACTCATGCATCTTGCATTATATGATATGGTTAGTATGTACCCTAGCGACATCAAGGTTATGACCTCCACAAGCATATCGTAGATGGCAGGATTGGATACCAAAATTTTTTGTTAAGCACGGGAGCGTCAAGGATGTCCCAGGGTGAAAGTCTCCAAACCCTTATGGTACCATGGAGGATGCTCTAATGCCTATACCAAGTGGATATATGAGCACATAAGGGCCAAATACCATGAGGCCTCATCTCCCACTGTGTCATGGTCGGTTGGAAGGGGGTGTGGCCTTACCCGCTTGAGGGTAGGGGGCAATTGCTAGGCTGAGTCTGACCAGCTCATAAATGGGTCCGCTATCGATGTGTCGGGTAAATATTGGCAGACTGCTAGTCAGGCAGGTAGTGAGGTCTCTTCCACTTGCACAGTTGTGCGTCCAGTGTAGGGTGGCAATATGGTGTATAGTGTACTAGACCCCGGTGATTATCCAGATAAAACTGTACTAATATATGGTCTCTAGAGATGAGATGGATTGATATGTGGATTGGTATGCTTGAGTTGCATCTCACATATGGCATTGGCCATGTAGGCCTTGCATCTCATAGCCTCGATATGGCTGACAGCATTCATGCCTTATACTGCATAGACTTAGTATGGCTGATAGCATTGTACTAGACCCAAGTGATATCCTAGAGATGTACGGTACTGATATTATGACACCCCATCATTGTTGCAAACGTGGGCGGGCACACGTGGGCGGAAGCTGATGTGGGCGGGGCCTAATGGCTTGGGCGAGCTACCAGTGTTGGTAGGCTATTATGCTAGCAAGCTATCATGTATACAGTGAGGTGGAACCTTGTCTCACAGCGAAAGCATTGTGGTGATTATATGTGGACTTATTGAGTAGGAGTTGCATACTCAACATTGTATTCATTCATTCATTCATTCACAATTCACTCGGGCTGGTGGTGCGCAACTAATTTGTTATGTGTACCTTCGCAATGGCCAAGATTTTGGTTGGGGCACGCGACCAACCTGAGACCAGGAGTTTACCACATTGAGTCTGGCTATCCAAATCTAGGTACGATACTGGTTTGGATAGAAGTCCCTTGTGATGGACCCCACAGCTTGCGATACCACGTAATATCATCCCAACTCCACACACCAACTCTACCATTTCCCTTCCATCGTATGCCATATAATATAAATGAAATTTGATTATCTTTTTTATGATGATTGGCTATTTTAATGATTCATGGTCTCTTGTTGAGTGACATGCCTATTATTGATGTCATGTTCATGATAACATGTGTAGTTGTACGACATGATTGATTGATAACCTACTCACCTATGATAACATGACTAGTTGATAACATGCCTATGGTTGTTTTAGATGTCTTTACGGAAGCGCCGTGATAAGACGCATTTTACTCCCGGCACACAGTAGACTCATAAGCTGTGGTTTGCTCATATATATGACTTGCACCTTTTAAAGATGCATACAAGAGTAGTTAGAGTTTGTTATTGTTTCCTTCATTATTGTTGAACTGGTGCACCATATTATGTGTGACATGTCGAACAGGTTCATCTCTTTGATATGCGTTGATACCATGAACAAAAGTGTGTAACCACCTAAACAGATTAACCGTTTAAAAAATATTTATGTTAAAAATCCTCCTTGTAGGATCCCAGGATCGGAATCCAACATATGGGTGCTGGGAGCCGAGAATGGGGTATTACGGAGGCTGTCAGCGCCGGATTCGGCGATCGAAAATTTTGTGAGCCCGGTCCCCAAGTTTGGGGCGTGACACATTACCATCGAAATCACTAATCCAAACACGCCCTTTGGAATGCCTATCCTGAGATGGGAACAGGATGGGCCCTAAGAAGCCCACCGTGATGTATAAGTTTATCCAGACTTTCCGTCCATTTTTCCATGTCATTTTAGGATATAAACCTAAAAAAGAGGCATATACAAGGCTCGAGTGGACTACATAGTGGAAATTAAATGTTAACCAATAAAAACTTATTGGGAGCTGTGGGAGCTATAGAACCTTCGGATTAAGTTAATATTTGTATTCTGCCTTCATTTGTTAAGCCCTACAATGGTTTCAACAGTGGATGACTTTATCACCGCTGCTTCTTGTCGTGTAGTCTAATTCATGCCCAAGATTCAGTTGTTATGCTTCATTTCTACATGTCACATCATTTCCTTCTAAAATCTTGATCAGCATCTCCTCCGTTGACGGGAGATGATTGTAGACCTTCCAGGCCAAGTTTTGTATGACCGACCATGTTGATCGTAAAATCCACTCAGCTCATTAGGTTCTATCCTTACTCAAGGGGAGAAAAATTAAAAACTCGAGATCCTCAGATACACCAAGATCCTTGACTGTGGGGTCCACCATGATGTAAATTCTTAAATCCATTCCATCCATCCACTTTTAGAGCTCATTTTAGGGCATGATCTAAAAAAATGAAGCATATTCAGATCTTAGGTGGACCACACCACAGGAAACATTGGTAGTTAACCATTAAAAACATTTTGTGGGCCACAAAAGTTTTGGATCAATCTGATAGTCATGTGGTCCCTTCAACCATGTCTTTGTGAGCTTATCAACTAGTTGGATGGAAAATAAACATTTTGGTGGCTCCCAAGAAACTTTTTAAAGTTTTGGATTAAGGTGTGTAAGTGCTTATATGTTTAATACACATAATGTTGTCAAATCTCATAGACCAAGATACATGAAGATACTAGTCAGATCACAAGTACGGTCAGATCGCAAGTACACTACATCCCGTGAAGATTAGCTCAAGATCGGCTCAATATCTCAAGACTTAAATGACGTTGCTCGGTTTCAAGTCTATCAAGATTAAAAGATCTCTCTATTAGCCAACCAACAAGTGAAATAACCCTAGAAAGACCTTATGTTAAGTGCTTTGGAAAATTGTATAAATTGGGTTAACTTCAGTGAAGTTCAGTCAGCCTAACTTTAGGATTGGCCAACCTAACTTCTTCAACTAACCTAACTTCAGGGTAGGGCAATTTCTCAGATTCGAATACTTAAAAAATATGTTGCAAATTCGGCCAGCCTAACTTGAAGTTTGGCCAGCTTAAGGAAAAGTTCGGGTCATTTTCCAACAAAGAATTCTCAGATTTTTGAGGAAATTATGCTAGACGAAATTTGCCTTAGGCTAGCCGAATTTTGGATTAATCTTATCCCGCACAATCCGATAGCCGTTGGAATGGCATCATCGAAATCCGGCCAGCTGAAAATATTCTTAGGATGACTAAATTTCCAAATCCTTTGTCTATAAATAAGGACCTTAACTCATTCTATTCTATAACAAAATTAGAGAAAAATCTTCTACAAGTAAGAGAGAAGCTCTGACCCTCGTCAAGTTATTTATGCAGTATTTATAATTTTTATTTAAGTTTTTCAATTCCCTTTCTTAGGTTGATCTTAATTGCAAATTAGAGAGTAGTCTATACTCTACTTGAGAAACAAATAATCGAATCTGTAGCATTAGGGTTTTCATTTTATTAAAATACATTATATACCTATATTCTTTCTGGTTGAACAAATACTGTCTCCTCTACACTCAAGAAAGAAGATCGCTGCTTCAAGCTTCGACTGTATCTTCGAATCATTATTTAAAGATAAGTACATCATTAATTACTTCATTTTATTTCGGTTTTTTTGAGATAGCCTGAAAATATCTGAGGGTTAATTTGTGATAGCCCATGAAAATCACAAAAGGGGTTTGATTATGATAGCCCATGAAAATCACAAGAATAGTATTAAGTTGTTAAGGTGAACCTGTGAAAACTTTGCTATAGTGTGTAACACCCTGAAATTTGGGGGTCGAGAATAACTCAGCTCCCGAGTTCCAAAACATCACTTATGCAACATATTTAATGATGGATGTATGTTGTCTGTATTAGTGCATAAAACATGGAATAGATTAAGCCAAACTGCAAACATAATCCAGGGATAAGTGAAAAACGCAAGCGGAAGACTTAAAGAAATATATGTGTACATGTGTAAGTCCCTGTGGTATGTATGCTCTGCCAGATCATAATACAAGTGTTTATCTTCAAAATACAAGTATCAAAATGAAATAAACTATTACAAAAATAGCCCTGAATCCCCGTAGCTTAGGACACGACTCAAATGAACCCGCCTGAGAACTGCATGAAGGAGAATGCCTCCTCATCATCCTCAAATCCTGCTCTGCCTTGTGGGTCGCATCATCATCTGCATCTAAGACAAAGTTTGGTTGGTATGTACAACACCGTCCCGTAACGTGGGAGTGAGTGATCAACTCAGTGGAACAATAAAGCAAAGGTTAACATGTTATCAATTCGGTTAAGCAGTAATGATAAAGCAATACAATCAAACATGTCCTAATTACTCTTGTTAATGCAAGGATGTATGTAGAATGATGCATGCCCTTGCCTGCACTCCCTCAGCGTCTTCATCTTACGGTACGCATGACAACCTCCCCCAGTGCCAACAACTCCTACGCACATGCAATGCGGTGCATGAACATGATTACCAGGTTATTATTAGTCCTTTTCATACAGCAGGATTGGGAAGCTAAGGTACCTTCCTCATATTAATTCCCAAACAGTGATCCATTCCAGGGTCGTCAGTCTTAGACAATCTCATACGATGTTATGGTTCTAGGTCGCTGCAAAGGGCTCGTCACCAATCAATGCATGCCTAGTTATACCCTAGTTACTACAATAAGGCTCGTCACCTCAATGCGGTATTAAGGTATGCTCGAGGTCACTATAAAGGGCTCGTCACCAATCAATGTAGGCCGACAGCACGAATATAGTGTCTCATACCACCATAATCGGCTCACGAGTTTGGTTGTTCACTGGTCACTATGGGGAGGCTCGTCACCCCAGCGTAGGCCGACAGCTCGACCACGGTGTCCCATATCACCATGCCCGGCTCATGAGTCTTAGCGGATCGAGGTACCATGGTTAACGGGATTTGCACTGGTAAGTTTGGTACCTTAGGTTCAAGTAGTAACGTCCAAACATGGTGAACATACAATAGGGCCAATCGGGTTACTTGATGAGCTCGACTAGTACGAGCGCATGTCAAGTTGATCGACATGAAGTGCATAAACACTCCGTGTGGCCTAATCACTGTCAACAACCGAAGTACGGCTCGAATTTGTCAGGCATGTCCTACATGGCAGACAACCTCAGCCACCAAATCAGAACCTTATTACCGATTGCCTGGACTATATCATAGTCCCAACTACATTCAATCATAATGAATATTCATATGAGACAATCAAGGCAGTAATGGATCCATAATTCAAATCATACAATCATATGAGCATGTTGTGAAGTGCAACACAAACATGATTTCACACACATTCATTTCATAAATAAAACAAACATCATAATGTAACGTACATGGAGGAAATCATACACATAATTAAGGTAACTGAGATTCGTATCTCAATCCTCATACAAGCACTCCTTAGTAACAACTAGCTCATTCAGACGTTTCTACAAACACTTAGACTACATACGTCATCATGTATGTTGTATATTGATTACACATGTATTAGACCAAATCCTTTCACTAGGGAGTTGCCTCATATACTACACGCATGTACCCACGGTGGGTAATCATGGCATGCATGAATCCGGGTTCCATATTCATTTAGTCATTTCCACAAACACTTGGGCTACACACTTTAACATATATAACGTATATTGGCCGTGATGTGATTTAGGGCAAGTCCTTTCGCTAAGGAGTTGTTACATATATAACAGGCATATATCCACGACAAATAATCATGTTAGGCACAAATCCAAATTCCATACATATTCAAACATCTCAACATATACATAGAATATACTATATTCAACATAGTTCATATATGATTGTAAAGCGAAACAGACGACTCATTTTGCATGTGAAATAGCACCCACGTCAGTTATAAATCATTAACCGACATTGAAAGCCTTGAAAACCATAACCTATATGTTTATAGTCCGCACCTTAGACCGGAAATGGCGCAACGGATTCGATTTAGACGATAAGTCTTCGTCAACAGTGAACAGATAACCTAAAGCATGAACTGGATTAGCTACATCGACACTTAGACTATTCTAGGTTCCAAAATAGGTTAGGGTTTGATTGACTTACCCAAATATTAGATTATAATCGCCGGAATAGCAATTCAGATGCGGTGGGTTAGACACGTAGAGTAACTGGGAGGAATCCCAAGATGATTAACCAACTTCTCTCTCTCTTTCTCTCTCTTTCTCTCTCTCTCTTTGCTCTCTTCTCTCTCCTAGGTTTTCTAAATTCGTATGGAATGAGAGAGTGAGGGTTTAAGACCCTTATATAGGCCCAATATTGATGAAAATAGCCCCAGGGCCAAGGTATACTTAGATTATAACCAATTCAGGTCTATTTCGGTCCAATGGAGTACTTCTGGTGGTCCCTTTTCCACGTGTGATCGGACTTAAGCTCACTGACCATGGATCTGGGTCAGACTGAGTTTTCGTACCGATCGGATTTACAGATCAGCTGTGGCGGACCAATCTCAATTCAACGGTCACCGAAACTCGATCAGGTCCACAAGCAGTATGACATGCCTGGGCCATCTTCCCTGATCTGAGGGTGAAATGGGGTCAGAATCCAACGGTCAGATTACTTAAAATCATCGCGCAAGTGACACGACTCAGATTTCATAATTTATATTTAATTTCTCACCGTTCTCACACTCTTTACTCCGAACTCAAATAAATCGTCTCAGGACATCATCTGGACTTGATTTTCGAGGTGATTATCAAGTCTATCTAGGCGGTCATAATTGTCTAAGTTTATCGCTATCGGACTTTCGACGTGCGGTCCAGGTCCGAAATAAAGTTTCACAATGCTCCCAAGAGCAACTGGGTTTAGAGGTTGATCCTAGGTTTCTAGGTAACGAGCATTAGCGGTCCTACTCATTTTGGGTCTTGTAGTTCATATTTAAAGTGGTTCAAGCTAATTCTACTGAGTATTTAGTTTAGTACTAAACAAAATTCTACCCTAATTATGGCAAAATACGATCTTAGGGCCAGTCTATGCCTCGTTTTGGCACTTCTATTTATTATATTATTTTAATTATTTTTTTAGTAGTTCAGCATCACGTTTATCCCATATCCACCAAATTTCATGAGATTTTGTGTTGTAGAAAAATTCTAAAAATTCCAGAAGTAGCAGCTGTCCAACAAGTGATTTTTGGATAGTTGTCACAACAACCTACTTTAAACTATATTATATATTTTATTATATTTTTCACATTTTTTTATATAAAACTAGACTCATTTTTCTTCAATTTAGTTTTTGAATCACCTAAATTGGAGTTATAACGAGGGAGATATGATTTTTCAAAGTTGGATAAAATGCACAGAAAAATGCAGAAAACAGGCTGCCCAATCCGCTATACGGACGAGGCCTCACCAAATCGGCGAGCCCCTCACCCGTCACTAGATATATGGGTGAGGGCTCCCCCCAGGGGCGATGTCCTCCCCCCCCGGGGTTGCCGGAAACATGTGGGACCCACCCTGGGTCCCCCCGAATTGAGTCGTTTGGGCCCACGAGTCCGTGTGAGGCGTTTTCAAGTCTAATTTGCAAACCGGAATGAGTTACTCAACATACGATATATGATTTTGTGGTAAAAGATGCTAATATATCCAACTAAACTATTTATTTTGTTAGATTCTAAAAGTTTAAGGGTCAAAAACCCATTTCATCCATTTATTTACTATTTATGGTTAGCTTTAGTTTTAGTATTATTCTTCATCATTTATACCCTAGGATTGGTATGTATTATGAATGTTCTTAGAAAAATTTAAAGGATAGGATAATGAAAGGTGAGATTTTGAAGAAAAATGGTTAAGAAGGGACTTTACGCTTTGGGATTGAGCTTTGAGAGTGTTATGGTTGACCCATTGCCTAAGGACGTCTAACTCTAGGTTGGCAAAAATCCGGGGTGTTACATAGTGAAAGCCAAAATTACGAGAGTAGTAAATTTAGGAGTGGAGTAAGTGTGTGTTTAAGCACCGAACCACTATAACCCCTTGTACCTTTGTGGTAAATGATTATTTCTTTATTTGTGGTGAATATCATATTTATTTCATTCTGTGTAGTGAATGTCGTATTTATTTTATCTTCTCTTACTAGTTTGAAAGATTAATTTTAAAGACGTCATGAAATAAGGTTGTCTTGCCTAAAATTTTAGGTGAAGGTTTTCCTATGAATTATTTGTAATCAAGGTTTCAATACTTGGGCGATTGAGATACCTCCCCCCCCCCCCCAAGGATATAGATAGCTCATCTTTCAAGTGGTATTAAAGCGAAGTTGCTCTTTTTGGGGTTTACCTCCTAATGCTAGATCTAGAGCTATAAGATATCAAATTTTAAAAGTTTATCTATTACAAGGCCATCTCCCTTTGATGGCTCAAATTATTCTTATTGGAAAGTCAGGATGAATATTTTCTTCAAATCCATTGATAAGAGTGTGTGGCAAGCCACTGTGACTCAATGGATCGCTCCTAGATGGAAGTAGTAGTTAAGAATGGAACCACGTCCATGAAGGAAATTGCCTATACTTTTTAGATAACTGTTCAGAAAAGTGAAAGTAGTGCTAATGCAAAGGCCTTAAATGCAATAACTTACGTTCTATCACCAAATGAATTCAAAAGAATCATTTCGTGTGATACGGCTAAACAAGCATGGGATATTCTTGAAATGACACATGAAGGAACTAACATTGTTAAAAAAATCTAAGATCCAAATACTCACAACCAAATTAGAGGAAATTCGTATGGAAGAAAATGAATCTTTTATGGACTTTTATATGAAATTGAATGACATGGTCAATTCCATGTGGGGTTATGGAGATAGAATCCTTGGAAGCAAGGTTTGTGCAAAAATACCGCAATCACTTCCTGATAAGTTTAATTCAAAAGTTACTACAATACAGGAATTGAGGGATACCGATACTATGAAGGTTGAGTTAGTTGGATCTCTTCAAACTTACGAGCTGAATTTCAAAGCTCCTAACATCAAGTCCATTGCCCTTAAATATTCTAAATCTAAATAAAAAGGATTCAATTATAAATTCAGATGTTGTAAAAAATGAAGATGATATAGCTATATTGGCAAAGAAATTCTATAGAATTTTCAAAAATAAGAAAAGAACAGATTTTTAAAAACCATTTGACAAAAGAAAAGGAAAATCAGACGATTGGAAATTTAAAACAAAAGACACCCAATGCTTCAACAGTTTTGAATATAAGCATCTTGCTTCTAAATGTTCTAAAAAGGATCAATTTAGAAGAAAAGGCGTGATAGGTACTTGGGATGAATCATCGGAATCTGAAACTAATCTAGAAACTGACAAATCAGACCAGAAAAATGCAAATCATTTGAAAGCCTTTATGACAATAGCCAGAATCACTTCCTCAGATGATTGTGAAACATCTGATTATAAAACTCCAAGAAGTGACTCTGAAAATGAACATGATCTTCAAGTTGCATATGATGCCCTATACAGAGAAAGTTGCAAGATCGCGGCCAAACTGAAAATCCAAAAAGAAATAAGTGCCAAATTACAATTAGACCTTGAAAAAGGTTATTTTAGAAAAATCTCATTTTTCTGACTGTTTTGAAAAATCTAAAGTAGATTTAAGTTTAAAAAATTTTGAATTACAAAAACTTAAAATCTGAAAATGAGATATCAAAACTTGAAGTTTTTCCTCCCTTCAGAGTTCAAAGGATACTTAGAAATATACCCAAGGTGACCAGAAACTTGAAAAATTGTTAACCTCATCTCGATGATGTGGTGACATATCTGGACTGGGTTATATTAGAAATAACTCTTTGAAATCTAAGGATTTCGCTCCTACTTTTGTAAAACTGTAAAAATAATAACTTCAAAAATATAAAACCCTTTCAAGCTTCTAATGTAAAAAAAAATGTGCCAACTACCACAAATATCAAAAGAAAGAAAATAGAAATCCTCCTCTAGCTGATAAAATTGTGGACTTGCTCAAAGAACTATTGAAATCCAGCTCAGGTAAGAATGGAGTAAATAGAAAAAGGAGAAATCCTAACTCCCAAACAAAGCGAAAGATAAGAGACCCTTATAAACCTAGAACCATATTGAAATGGGTTCTAAAGGTTGTCTTGTTATCCACACAACTTTCAAAGCAAATAGCCATTCAAGATAGTACCTGGATAGTGGATGTTCTAGGCATATGATAGGTGATAAAGGTATACTATCAAACATCAACCAAATTGATGGCAACTCAGTTACATTTGGAGATGGAAGCAATTGCAAGATTATTGGCAAACGTAATGTACAACTTCCCAACTTACCTCTCTTCAAAAATATTTTATATGTTGAAGGCTTAAAATATAATCTTCTGAGCATATCTCAAATATGTGATAATAAACATAATGTGAAATTTTCAGATCACGAATGTGAGATAATTGATAATAAAGGACATGTAATATTAAATGCTCGCAGAACGTCTGAAAATTGCTATATCATTGATGACTCTTACTTAACAAATCATTCTTGCTACATGGTACAAACAAACGAGATTGAACTATGGCATCCATGTCTTAGACATGTAAACTATAGAGATCTATATAAATTGAGTAAAAGAGATCACTTACGTGGTTTACCCAAATTGAAAAAGATAGAAAACAAAGTATGTGGTGCCTGTCAGATAGGCAAGAAAATTAAGAGAAGTCACAAGAAAGTGAACTCCTTAGCCACTACAAGACCTCTTGAACTACTCCATATGGATTTAGTTGGGCCAATTAAAACGGAGAGTAGAAGCGGAGAGATATATTTTCTAGTTGTAGTTGATGCCTGCACTATATATTCATTGGTAGCATTTTTAAGAGAAAAGTCGGATACTCTCGACGAAGTTAGAAAACTAATAAAATGCATCCAAACTGAAAAAGAATTATTTGTGATCAGAATTAGAAGTGATTATGGAACTGAATTTGAAAATAATAATTTTGAGAAATCCCATAATGATCATGGTATATTACATGAATTTTTTGCTCCTAAAACACTTAAGCAAAATGGGGTTGCTGAAAGAAAAAATAGAGTTTTACAAGAAATGGCTAGTGTAATGCTGAATAGTATGAATTTACTTAAAAATTTATAGGCTGAAGCTATGAGTACTTCATCCTATATAATTAATCGTGTTTACATTAGAACAACCAAAAATAAAACTTCTTATGAATTATGGTTTAACAAAAAGTCCACTGTTAAATATTTCTGAACTTTTGGAAATAAATGCTTTATTTTACGTGATCGTAAAAATTTGAAGCTAAAAGTAATGAGGGAATATTCATTGGCTATGCTTTAAATAGTCAAGCATATCAGGTTCTAAACAAAAAAACTAGAGTTATATAAGAATCGATAAATGTTGTGATTGATGATCAATCGATAATTCCCAGTCTTGATCAAGATAATAGTGATAATGATATAATTTTAGTTAATTAACCAGATCCATCATTTAAATCAGATAATCTGAGTTAAGATTAGTCAAAGATCATCCGACTAATCAAATACTTTGTGACCTTCACACTGGTGTTCTGACTAAAAGACTAACTTGAAAATATATGCAATCATGTTTGCTTCACTTCCCAAATTGAACTGACTAATGTAAATGAGGCACTAGCAAATGAAAGTTGGATCTTGGCGATGCAAGATGAATTGAATCAATTTGTAAGAAATGATGTATGGTAACTTGTTTCAAGACCAACTGATAAACATGTGAATGGAACAAAATAAATTTTCAAAAATCAATCTAATGAAATGGGTAACACTATTAGAAACAAGGTAGGACTGGTTGTGCAAGGTTATACTCTGATTGAAGGTATTGATTATGAAGAAACCTTTATGCCATTTGCGCGTCTTAATTCTATCAGATTATTTATTTCCATTGCTTGTTATAAAAAGTTCAAAATATATCAAATGGACGTAAAAAATGTTTTTCTAAATGGTGACTTAAGTGAGGAAGTTTACATTGAACAAACGAAAGGGTTTTGAAGATCCCAAACTTCATGATCATGTTCACAATCTTAAAAAGGCACTGTATGGTTTAAAACAAGCCCCTAGAGCATGATATGAAAAATTAACTAAATTTCTGCTTAGTCATAATTTTCTAATGGGTAGTGTTGATAAAACTCTTTTTGTTAAAAAATGTAATGATGATATCTTGATTGTTCAAATTTATGTCGATGATATTATCTATGGATCTACTTGCATTAATCTTTCTACTAAGTTTGCAGATCTTATGAAATTTAAATTTGAAATGAGTATGGTCGGCGAGCTAAACTACTTTCTTAGATTACAAGTCAAATAACTTGAAGATGGAATATTCATCTCCCAGACCAAATGTGTACTGAACCTATTAAAGAGGTTTGGTTTTGAAAATGGTATGAATTTTAATAGTCCTATGAATACAATACTTAAATTATCAAAAGATGAATCAAGTAAGAGTGTTAATTCTTGACTTTATCGCAACATGATTGGTAGTCTACTTTACTTAACTGTCAGCAGACCTGATATTTCTTTTAGTGATGACATTTGCATTAGTTATCAATCTAACCCTAAGGAATCTCATCTATCTATTGTCAAATGGATAATTAGATATGTTGCGAGCATTGTTCACTTAGGTTTGTGGTATACACATGATACGTTTGTACAAATCACAGGTAATGTAGATGATAGAAAATCTACAAGTAGTGGATGTTTTTATATTGAAAACTGCCTTGTATCATGGTTGAGCAAGAAACAAATTTCTGTATTATTATCCACTACAGAAGCAGAATACATCACTATAGGAAATGCTTACACTCAGCTTATGTGGATGAAATGAATGTTAGCTAATTATGAAATTACATAAAATACAATGAATTTATATTGTGATAATACTAGTGCGATAAAAATATATCAAAAAATTCAATACAACATTCTCGTACAAAACATATTAACATAAGATATCATTACATACGAGAATTAGTTGAAGATAAGACTATCATGCTGAAATACATTTAAACTGAGAAGTAGCTTGCAGATATTCTAACTAAGCCGCTTGACAGTGTCAAGTTCTCAAATTTAAAGCATGATATTGGATTATGTGTTGTTAAATAATTATTTTTTTTTACTTTTATTTTTGCATTTATTTCCTCTTGCTTACTTGTAAATAATGTATGAATGAAAAGAAAAGACAATGAAAAAAAAATAATAATGATTTCTTTTTTCAGCCAACCCGATGCTAACCTAGAAAATCGGCCTGCTGAGCATGTGCTTGGGCTAGCCGGACCGCCCGTGAATGCTCAAAAGGAGGGAAAACCCCATTTGCTCATTTTCACAATTGTTGGATCTGTATTAACTTATATTTTGATGGTTTTGTTTGATACATTACTTGATACACTGTTTCATACAGTGTTTTCCACTTTTATATGATATTATGCTTCGTTATACCCTACTTTTTTTTATATTATTAAATTTCATTGCATATACATTTTGATTTCTTCCTTTGTCAACTTCTAACAAAAAGGGGGAGAACTAAGATATATATATATATATATATATATATATATATATATCTTTTTGATGTGTTTATGGAATTTATTTTGGATATGTGACGAAATTAAAATATCATATATACTTATACTTGTGAACATACTTGAGATTATATTTGGATGGCATAATATATGTTATATTTCTTAGGTGGAGCTACAGGTGGAGTATAGATGATTGTTGAATCTACAGGGTGGCTTCAATCTTTTAGATGGTTGAGATCATGAGTTTATTTGTGATGTATGTGTTATATATGATATATATATATATATATATATATATATATATATATATATAGTAATATATATATATATATATATATTATATGTATATATATACATTATATTATATATATATATATATATACATATATATATATATATGTATGTGTGTGTGTGTGTATGTGTGTGTGTGTGTGTGTGTGTATATATTGTTACAAAATTGACAAAGGGGGAGATTAGAAGTGCTTATATGTGTAGTACACATAATGTTGTCAAATATCGTAGACCAAGATACACGAAGATATTGTTCAGATCGCAAGTACACTACATCTCGTGAAGATTAACTCAAGCTTGTCTCGACATCTCAAGACTTAAACGACGTTACTCGGTTTCAAGCTTATCAAGATTAGAAGATCTTTATATTAGTCAACCAACATGTGAAATAACCCTAGAAAGACCTTAAGTTAGGTGCTTTTGAAAATCGTATAAATTAGGTTAACTTCAGTGAAGTTCGGCTAGCCTAACTTTAAGATTAGCTAGCCTAAATTCTTCGGCTAACCAAACTTCAAGGTCGGGAAATTTTTTAGATTTGAATATTTAAAAATTTTGTTGCAAATTTGGCCAGCCTAAATTTAGGTTCGGCTGGCCTAACTTAAAGTTCGGTTAGCCCGATGAAAAGTTTGATTCATTTTCCAGCAAAGAATTCTTGGATTTTCAAGGCGATTCGGCCAGTCATATTTTTCCTTAGGCCAGCTGAATTTTGGATAAATCTTATCTCACACAATCCGATAGCTGTTGGAATGGAATCGTTGGAATTTGGCTAGTCAAAATTATTCTTAAGCCGATCGAATTTCCAAATCCTTTGGCTATAAATAGGGACCTTCTCTTATTCTATTTTACAATGAAAATTAGAGAAAAATCTTCTACAAGTAAGAGATGAGTCCTCGTTAAGCTATTTGTGAGGTATTTATAATATTTATTTATCTTATTCAATTCCCTTTCTCAATTTGATCTTAATTGTAAATTAGATAGTAGTCTATACTCTACTTGAGAAACAGAGAATTGAATATGCAGCATTAGGGTTTTCATTTTATTCAAAAACATCAGATCCTTATATTCTTTCTGGTTAAACAAATATTGCCTCCTCTACACTCTAGAAAGAAGATCTCTGCTTCTAGCTTCGACTGTATCTTTGAATTATCATTTGAAGATAAGTACATTGTCAATTACTTTATTTTATTTGGGTTTTTCTGAGATTGCTCAAAAATATCTGAGGGTTGATTTATGACAGCCCTTGAAAATAACAAAATGAGTTTGATTTTGATAGCCCGTAAAAATCACAAGAACTGTATTAAGTTGTTAAGGTGAACCTGTGAAAACCTTGCTATGGTGAAAGTCAAAATTATGAGGCTTGTATTTTTAGGAGTGGAGTAGGTGCGGATTTAAGCACCGAACCACTATAATCCCTTGTGCCTTGTGGTGAATGTCATATTTATTTCATTGTGTGGTGAATGCTGTATTTATTTTATCTTCTTTTGCTAGTTTGAAAGATTGATTTTAAAGACATCGTGAAATAAGGTTGTCCTACCTAAAATTCTAGGTTAAGGTTGTCCTACGAATTATTTAGAATCAAGGTTTCAATACTTGGGTGATTCATATTATTTATTCCACTTTATTTCGAAGAATTTTCTATTGTCCTATTCTCCCCCCCAGGACATCGATAGATCATCTTTCAAGGTGATAGTTGTGTGGTCCCTTCATCATGTCTTTGTTAGCTCATCGACTGGTTGGAAATAAAATAAACATTCCGGTGGCCTCAGAAAGGTTTTTAATAGTGAGTATTTAATAACCATTGTTTCTTGGGGTGTTGTCCATCTAAGATTTGTATCCGCTTCATTTTTGGGATCATGTCCTAAAATCATCTTTCAAAATGAATTAACGGCTTGGATGAAAGGCACATACATCATGGTGGGCCCTGCAGTTAAGGATCCACCAAACCCGGGTCCTTATGGCTTAATGGTACACTCAAGAGTTTCAACACTAAGGTCATGTGCATTTCAGTATTCATTGTGGTGTGTGTTTGTGTGAGGGTGCATGCATAAGGGTAAAAAGGGGGGGAGATCCATTAAACCCAGTAGATCCGGGTATCAATTGAAATTTGAGCCATGTATAACAAAATCGGGGGCGTTGTGTCTGTGAAATAGGCACGTGCACTTGATGATAGTAGGACCCAATAACTCATCCGCTAGCATAGATTGATCATTTGTGCCCATGTAAAAAAAGAAAGAAAAAAACATCTTACACATGTCATGCAACAAGGCCATTGGCGACACTTCCCAATGGTATATAGGTTCAAAATTCGATCAGTCAAAACCTAAGTACGAAGTCTAGATTTTGCACATGTGTATGAGTAGGATATGTGGGTGTGCTGGTTTGACTCAAGGGTTGATTAAATTGTTGGTGTTCCCTTTTCCGAGATAGACAAATTAGAGACTGGGATCAGAGGACCAGAGGCCTCTTGGCCACCAATATTGTGCTCCGTTCAAGTAATAAGTGAAAGGAAATGAGGCTAATCCTTCTGAATGAGTCTTTGCTTGGTAACAATAGATGCGAGTCTACGGACTTAAGGACTTATTCTTTCACCAACACTTTAAGTTTAAAACACTTCTCAAATAAACAAAGATATACATTCTAATTAAATAAGATAAAATGCTGCTGATTTCACTACATATTATGAAAAAATGTTAGTTACAATCGCAATTTTACGAGACAACTAAATGAATAAACAAAATGAAAATGTATAGATACTTGATACGACTATTAAAACAGAAGAATCGAGGCAGGTGTGGTCAACCAAACCGAAACTTAGCTGATCACAATCTAGAAGTTAAGGTTGTATAAAGACTATCTCTACTCCTAAGGTACTATAGCGGGAGCCACTAGCCAGTAGTTGTAAAGTAAGCTAAGCTATGCAAGGGATAAAAGATAAGCTGATGTGTTTGGCATAGGGCCTCGAACTCTTTTTCAATTACTCATTTTATAGATCGTCGAGGCGCTGAAACCCTCGCTAGGGTTTCCTTGTTGCTTCTGGATCCTTCATGCTCACGTCGTTGTTCTGGATATGGCAATCCCTTTGATTTCTTCGGAATTGGCAACTTGAATTGGGAAAGACTCCGATTAGATTTAAACTCCATAGCTTCTCATATCTTCATCTATCGCGGGGTGTCCATACTATATTAGGGATGTGGCCTAGATTTGTCGAAATTCCTCTGACTAATACAACCAAATCTGGGGCTCGATCCAGATCAATTTGACCACTCCGCATCTTTGATAACATTCTGTTGAATGGATTTAGCCAGAGGTCACCAAAAGGTGTCAAATAGTCTAGATCAGGCCTCTTCTAGCATTTTCACCATTCATTGCGGGGTGGTTTTGGATGCTAGGAATGATGGATGGACATGATCCATCATATCCTAACCCCCCAGGTTCCTAATCGAGATACAACTCCAGGGGCATTCGGGTACTCTTTATGTCTCTTCCTATCTCCAAATTGTCGAGCGGATTGGATCTTGTCTTCTCATTCCGCTCTCTCATTACCTTTGTCTCAATTAATGGACAGCTTGGGATTATTCGATGAGAATCTATCCCCAAACTTAGGTTCGAACCCAAACTAGGTTGGCTTAGACAAGGGTTTGATCTCTCGATGGTTAGAAACTTCTCAATCACTTCCTCTTCTCTGAACGTCTCCGAAAAGATCTCCCATTTTGGAAGGATTGTGAGAGACAACCTCACCAAAGATATTATTGCCAAATTCTTGATAGATCCATTCTTCGACAGGTTTTTATAAGCATGCTTGATGTGTTTCCTCATAAATGAGCACGTTGATCGTGGTCATGTGGCATGCAAAGATTCACCCTTTCAAAGGCCTGTGTAAGGGTTTGTACCATCGTATTAATAGCGAAATAGGTATCGCTGAAGGAAATTTGATTAGAGATTTCTTCGGGTGCGAGTACGCTTCTGGTGTGTACAAAATGCGTAGTGATACCATTTGGTAGTTTTTTACTGGGCCAAGTTAAGGCCCCGAAAATGAGTGTAAATAGAACCAAAATTTTATATTCATGTTCTAATTGCAAGTGATTACTAGGGCCCTACTTGTCACACCCCAAACCCGAAAATCGAATTCACAGGATCCCGATCGCCGAATTCGGCACCGACAACCTCCGTAGTACCCCGCCCATATGCCAGGTTCCGATCCTGGGATCCTACAAGGAGGATTTTCCAACGTATATGTATCTCGTAAGAAGCATAACCACAAGTTTACCCAAATCACAAAAGCAACATCATCATCACATATTCACTAATATAAACTTTGAATACAATGCTGGAAGGAAAATACATATGTCAAAATAAAATCAAAGCTCCAGAAAACAGCTACACGCTCCAAGCTCAACGCTACTACAACCTAACGCCACCTACACGCATCTATAGTGCATAAGCCTATAGAAAGCTTAGTGGGTGGTGAAAGTGTGTGCACAAGGTAAGTGCCGATTAAGCAAATATCAGAGTAATCAGAGTAAGCAAAAATACTGATAAGCCCATAAATCATACAATATCAGAAACACTAGCAAGATCATAAATCATACGATATCAGAATAATGCGAAAACATGCTGATAGGCACATAAATGTCGTCATCCTTATCCAGGCTATGCGATGCAAAGAAATATAATAAATACAATATCATATACTAATGAAGCAATGTAGATCAGCTATGCAATGCGGGGACAGTAAGCCAAATATTAGATGCTAATGATGCAATGTAATATGCGGTGTAAATGAAATGACCAAGCTGGAGTGAAGTCGGGATGATAGTACGTAGTATCGCAGGCTATGGGGTCCATCACAAGGGACTTCTATCCAAACCAGTCCCATACCTAAATTTGGATAGCCAGACTTAATGTAGTAGACTCCTGATCTTAGGTTAGTCGTGCACCCAACTGAAATCCTTGTCATTACGAAGGTACACAACAATTAGTTACGCACCACCAACCCCAGGATAGTGAATGAATGAATGAATGAATATGCAACTCCTACTCGATAAGTCCACATATCAGTACGGTTTCTCTCTGGGATCATCACCGAGGTCTAGTACACTCTACATGCAAATCGCCGCCCACTGATGCGCTACCATGCAAGTGAAAGAGACCTCACCATCTGCCTGGACAGTAGTCAGCCAATATCTACCCGACACGTCGATAGCAGACCCATTCATAAGCCGGTCAAACTCAACCTGGCTATGCTCCCTACCCTCGAGCAAGTAAGGCCACACCCTTCCCAACCGAGTACGACACAGTGGGAGACGCGACCTCCTGGTATTCGGCCCTCATGCGCTCATATATATCCACTCGGTCTCGACGTTGGGGCGTCTCCTGACCACGGAGGTTTAGGAATTTTTACCCAGGGGCATATATGACGCCCGTATACTAGAACAGATTTTCGGTGTCCCATCTTGCCATCCATGATATGCCTATGGAGGCTACGACCCTGATGTCGATAGGGCACACAATGCAAGATGCATGAGTCATACAATCCAGTTATGCATCAATCCTGTGCATACCGTGCGCTCATGTGAGATAATCTTCGCCTGTCAGGGAGTCTCATAACAACCTGCCCCATGACATATGCAATGGTCAACTACATCTCATAACAAACATGTAAATGATGCGTATGGGCATGTATCATAATGTTATGCTGTCACAAACTCATAACCGGTATCAATAACCAGCATCGACAATCGACCTCGACAATATGGACATTTAACCAACATTGCCCCCAAGGAATGACCCACATAGAGCCTAACATATAGTGGGCTCATGGCCTCACACAAAGGCCAAAACCATGAGCCTCACTCAAGAGCTTAATATACATCACGATGGGCCTTTCACATGGACCTAACATACATTACAATGGGCTCCATCGCCTGGCCCTCAATGCATCATAATGGGCCTCATCACATAGGCCTCATATATATCACATTGGGTCTTAAACACGGGCTGAATACACATCACAACGGGCCTCAAATACGGGCCACATATACATTACATTGGGCCTCAACAATTGGCCTCGACAATTGGAATTGGCAATTAGCCATGATAATCAACCTCGATCGCTAATCGGCAATTGGCCACGACAATCGGAATCGATCGATAATCGACCTTGACAATCAGTCTATACAATCGGAATTGGCAATCGGCCACAACAATCAGAATCGATCGATAATCGGCCTTGATAATCAAAATCGGCAATCGACCATGACAATCAAAATCGATCAATAATTGGCCCCAATGATTGGAATCGGCAATCAGTCACGATAATCAACCTCGATCGCTAATCAGCAATCAGCCACGGCAATCGAAATCAATCAATAAACTCCTCGATGCTCAGAACTTGCAATCAGCCACAATAATCGGAATTGTTCAATATCGAACTTGATAATCGGAATCGGCAATCGGCCACAACAATTGGAATCGATCAATAATCGGTCTCGATGATCGAAACCTGTAATCGGCCACAATAATCGGAATCGATCGATAATCGGCCTTGATAATCAGAATCGGCAATCGGCCACAACAATCGGGATCAATCAATAATCAACCTCGATGATCGAAATCGGCAATTGGCCATAACAATCAGAATCGGTCGATAATTGGAATCGATAATCAGCCATGACAATCGAAATCGATCAATAATTGGTCTCGATGATCAGAATCTGCAATCAGCTACAATAATCGGAATCGATTGATAATCGGCCTCGATGATCGGAATCTGCAATTGGCCACAACAATCAGAATCGATCAATAATCGACCTCAATGATCAGAACCTACAATCAGCCATAATAATTGGAATCGATCGATAATCGGCCTCAATATTCGGAATCGGCAATCGGCCACAACAATCAAAATTGATCAATAATTGGCCTCGATAATCAGAATCGGCAATCAACCATGACAATTGGAATCGATCAATAATTGGCCTCGATGATTAGAATTGGCAATCGTTCATGATAATCAGCCTCAATCGCTAATCGACAATCGACCACGATAATCGAAATTGATCAATAATCGGCTTCGATGATCAGAATCGGCAATCGGTCAGTATAATCAGCCTTAATCGCTAATTGACAATCGGCCACAACAATTGAAATCGATCAATAATCAGCCTTGATGATCGGAATCGGCAATTAGTCATGATAATTACCCTCGATCGCTAATTGGCAATTGGTTACGATAATCAGAATCGATCGATAATCTGCCTCGACAATCAGTCTACACAATTAGAATCATCCTCAATAATCGGCTGAACAAGGCCTAAGGGAAGGTCACAATGTGGACATTAAACCATCATTGTCCATCAATGTGAACATTTAACCAACATTGCTCCCAAGGAGTGGTCCACATAGAGTCATACGTATAGTGGGCCCATGGCCTCACACAAGGGCCTAATATACATCGCCATGGGCCTCACTCATGAGCCATATATGTATCACATTGGGCCACGCCCATGGGCCTCAAATACATTATATAGGCCTCGAATACATCATATGGGCCTCACACATATCAAGTGGGCTACATCAATGGACCGCACTAATAGGCCTCATACACATTAAGTGGGCTACATCAATGGGCCACATTTAATGGGCTGAAAATACATCTCAATGGGCCTCATCATATGGGTCATAAACACATCACATTAGGCCTTACCCATGGGTTACATACACATCACAATGGTCCTCGGCACATGGGCCATAATTACATCACATCGAGCCTCACTCATGGGCCGCATATATATCACATTAGGCCACATCTCAGGGCCTCATCACATCACAATCGACCGCATCA
The DNA here is from genome assembly GCF_029962835.1 of Magnolia sinica. NCBI lineage: Eukaryota > Viridiplantae > Streptophyta > Magnoliopsida > Magnoliales > Magnoliaceae > Magnolia > Magnolia sinica. The sequence continues at coordinate 38,339,053 of NC_080576.1, forward strand.
CATGGGCCCAATATACATCAACGGGCCACATCGCATGGGCCTCAAGTACATCACATTGGGCCGCATCAATACATCATATTAAGGTGGGCCTTGTACATTCTAAATAGGCTCATCAGATGGACAACTGGATATAGAACACCAACGTCAAGGGGCTTGCCATCCCTAGTAGATGGATAGCTGGATATAGAAGACTGGCATCAAGGGGGTTGCCGTCCCTAGTAGATGGACAGCGTGACTATAAAATACATTTATCAAGGTGGACCCCTACATGAATGGATGGTGTGGGTGAAGAAATACATCAAGGTAGATCTCACCTGTCCAGGACGGATGGACGGCTGGGATAATTACATACTTCACGTGTGTAGCACACTGTCCAGCTGGACGGTGAGAATACAGAATATATACATCATGAGGGTCCCACCCACACGTGTAGGGTGGGCCATGTCCTGGACGGACGGTGTGAAAACAACACATTCATTATACATGGTGGTGAGATCCCACCATCCTGCCCCAGTGGACATTGTGGATATAAAATACATGCTTCAAGGTGGGTCCATCCCACACGTGCAGCACGTGTGAGTGGGCCCCACACACTCAAAACGAATGAACGGTTGGAAATAACATATACCTCATGATCAGGCCACAAGGCTTGCTGACGTCAATCTCCCATCATCCAGAGATTGATGGTGGGGATACAACGCATACCGTTAAGGTGGGTCCACCTCCAGACGTGTCACACGTGTGGAGTTGGTCCCACGTCCAATTCGGATGGACAGCGTGTATAAAACATATACATCATGGTGACCGCACGGCCCTCGCTGCGTTAATACAGCAGCATGGTGCTTTGGGACCCACCGTCCTGTCTGGACGAACAGCGTGGATCATCTCAACGTCAAGGTGAGTCCACACGGCCTTAGATCGAGCTGATCCATAGACAAGCTGCCCCCAAAATCAGGCAGCGTGGCTGCTGGATGGAGGACAATAAGGTGGGCAGATCCCACTGGATGGACGGTCTATATGGGGTCGACGCAGCAGCTGACCCCACGATGCTACTGCTTCAACACAACAGGTGGATCCCACGTAGGGCCCACCATTATAAATATTATAATAATATTTATTTTATTATTTATTTTGTTAGCTGGTTAGTACACTCCATGTCAGTTCACCTTCTCTGTTAGCACGTCCAGCGTCCTTGGACGCTAGACGAATAGTGGATATGTATGTGGGTCCCACGTATGGGCCCCACGGCTGGTGGGTCCTACCGTCCAGTTGTGTGGATGGTGTGGATGTGCCACATCATCACAGTGGGTCCTCATCAGTGTGGCCCACCTAATTGGGATCAAGCTTATATTTATATTTTCCCATCACCCATTAAGATAGGGCCCACATGGCCTGGACAGTGTAAATCCAACACATCCATCAAGTGGGTCCCGCGAAGGTGGACAACATAGATAAGTTACATACATCATGGGGCCATCAACAAGGGAAAAAGAGAGAGGGAAAGAGAGGCGAGACGATCGTGAGAAGGGAGGGCCCCACCACTATGGGCCCTCCCTATACATGCATACATCAAGATGGGTCCCACATATGTGGGCCCTCAAATCACAAAATCAATAAATAAAAGTACCCACCTTTGATATCCTCTTCCTTCTTCTGCCAACGTGATCTAGAGCTCCAAAGGACAAACTTTAACGATTGAGATTATTTTTTTGGAGGGTGGGGATGGGAGATAGGAAGTGGGCCATACAAAGCCTCTCATGGAGCTTGCTTGGACGTGGGTTGCTCCCATGGGAGTCACTTGGAATGAGAGAAAAATGTGTGTGTGTGTGTGTGAGAGAGAGAGAGAGAGAGAGAGAGAGAGAGAAGTGGTGAGGTGGAGTGATGAGATGAGATGGCATGGTGCTTGTAGACTTAGGGTAAGAAATGAATGGGATGGGTATGAGTTGTGTAAGAGAGAGTTGACTTGGGAAATGGGAGAGGGATGGGCTAGGTAAGGTTGTGTACTTGACATTGATTGATGGATTGATGTGACGTTTCATAGAGATTTTCTCAGAATTGCAACGTGTGGTATTTTTCTCGAACTGAACATGGGCCCACATCTCCTGGCCAGGGTCTCGTTACGGTGCGCGAGTCACGGTGTTGGAACCGCGGCGACGATGTGGTCGAAGGGGTATAGGTTTCAAGTCGAGTCGACTCTAATATGCGGGACTCGGCTTAAGATCACACACAACATCGAATACAGGTTGAGGGCTGCCGAAATTTGACCGAAAGGGCCGCGGAAGCCCACGGAACAATACAGGCTAAGACACGGGTCTTACACTACTCATGGCCTAGTGATAGACATACATGAGTTTCAACACTAAGGTCATGGGTTATCATACCCATTGTGGTGTCTGTGGGTGTGAGGGTGTGTGCGTGGAAAAAAATGTTCAAATTACAAGTCTTAGGAGACATAATCTACTATGTAAATCACTATTTAGCGATCTATATTGATGTACAGAAGTCTACACTCTGCTTGAGGCTTGGGTAACTTGACTTTTCAAAAGAGGGATGCGACTCATTGATAAGGGTCAAATATTGCATATTAGACCCCAGTTATTACTTGGTTTTATGCACATGATAATGCTTAATGTTCTATTTTAATCATGTTTGTGTTGCAAGGTGAATTCAAGAGCTTGGATTGAAAAGGATGTTAAAAGCATGAATTTAACACTCAAGAATCACCAAAGCCAGGTGGACCCCACCCGACGTGGCGTGTGTACACAACTCAAGTGGAGCTGCGCCACCACCTTAGACCCCTAAATTCCAAATCTCATAGGTCCCATGATCCAAATCATGTAAAACCTCATACTAAGCCCAATCAACATAAATTAACCATACATACCAAGATTTAGGTGTTGGATCATCGAGAATAATAACCAAAAGCAAAAAATCGATGTTATGGCCCATACGATCAGTCTTAGTTTCCCATTTCTAACACAGGCCCTAATGTCAGTCCACTAAGACTGATGAACGGAACTGATTGACCCTGAAACTACCATAGACCCCACCAACGATCAACATGTACGCACGAACTACACACGTTCGCAGCGCACTGCAAGAAGGAGACGGTTAAAGAGGACTTTGACCCGACGGTTTCGCTGAAACCGTCTCACAAGCGGACGAATCCTCATTGGGTTTTGTAGTGGGCCATCTTCGTAATCTGCATGGATGATCCAAGTCATTCATCATGTCTAGGAGGCTAAACCAACTGGACCCTGGTTCGTTGTTGATTCTTGCGAGCCGGTACGTTCAGGAAACGGTGGACACAGTAAGAGGGACTGATGTGAAGGAAGGAAGATAAGATCGAGATGGGCCATAGTACAGCCTTCTGTGCAAGGATTTGGACCGTCCATTAGGTATAATACACCCAAGAAATAAAACCCGAGAATCCCCAAGGTTCATGCAGGACGTAGCATGTCTTGAGGAAACCAACAATCTAAGCCGTTCAGTGATCACTATCGCACTCATCAGCACGATCGGGACCATTTAAACCACCCCCAAGGGATTTCGAATCCAACCATGGAGAACAATGGGGAGGAATCTTCACAATGGATTCGCTGAACGACCCGATTTGCTAGGTGAAGCCGGCGACCAACCTTCTTACACAGAAAAACATGGAGCTGCGTAAGCTCTAGCTAATCATGGCACTGTGTAAGGAGTGCACACGGAAGTCCTTTCCATTATAAAGGGGTGTTAAAACCTCTCGTCTAGGGGGAGGAAAACAGAGGGCAGGGGAGAAAAAATGTGTGAAAGCAAGAGAGAGAGAGAGAGCAATCGGCCGGTCCAAGAGTTCTTTCTTTCCTTCATTGTTTTTCTTCGTGCTTTTCTTAAGAGCTTTTAGTTCAAACATGTCTATGGTTGGCTAAACCTCTTAGTTAGGGCTAAGAGGTGAAGCTTGTAGCATGATGGGATGTTTTCTATTGCTTTGATTCATGTTTAAGTTGAACTATCTTTTATTCTAGTTTGATTATAAGGAATACTTGCAGTTTTTAATGGTTTGTTGTGACTTAAATTACAATGGATTTGCGATAGCTTTGAGTAAGTTCTTTTCTTTATTGAGATTGTGGTTTTAGAAATCCTGTTGTTCATCATCGTCCCCTGGGCATGGTTGGATGATGGAATTCTCCCTAACCCTTACAATTCTCTCAGATTGGTTGAGGATTGGTAAATTCTGTTGTTTACCTTGTCTCATGGGCATGGTTTTGTGATGGAATCAATTCTAATTCTCATACCTTTCATTCATTAAGAACTAGATTAAAGGAAGTTCAGATTTGATTTTTAATAAGATATCTTCCAATTGGATGAAGATGGGAATCTGATTCCAGTTGTGTTCATGAATCGAGCATAAGATCTCCCTGATCTCTACAAGTGGATCCTTGGAAATCTTAGTTTTCTAAATTTGAATTTCACAAGTTTTTCATTAAGTTTTTCACAATTATTCTCTCACATATTCTAGATTAGATTTTCATCTTCTTCTAGTTCAAGTTCTAGTTGCTCTTAGAAAAAACACGAGATTAGTCCCTGCGGATTCGACCTCGGTCTTACCGAGATTATTATTACATCGTGACCCTACACTTGGGGTTGTGAACAAGTTTTTGGCGTAGTTTCCGGGGACTAACGGTTGCATTTTTCTAAGATTAACTAGTTTTGGGATTAGTTTAAGATTAGGTTTTTATATTTTCTAAATTTTAGGACTAGGTTTTTCTAGAAACTAACCTAACTTTCCTGTTTTATAGGATTCTGATATAGACTTTCTAAACTCGTAATCTCATTCTAATTTTTATTTTTTTCTGTTAGGGTTTGTTTCCTAATTTTAGAAACTTTCTAATTCTAGATTTAAAAACTTGCTAATTTCTATTTTTGAAACTAACTAACTTTGTTTTGTTTTGTAGGATTTTAATTAGGAACTTCTAAATTTGGTAACTTCTTTCTAATTCCCTTTCTCTTTCTATTTTTAGATTTTTATTTCCTTTCTCTCTTTTAGGTTTAGGTTAGAATCTGAATTTGAGGGTTGAGAGTGTTTCATGCCCAAGTGGGTCCGTGATAACACTCGACGTCTTTTGAGTGGAGGAGGATTGGTTAATGGGTTATCTATCCATCGCAGGATTAGACACCACTTAAGATCCTCAGAGTTAATTGAAGTGATGGCTGCAAATCAACCGGTAAATCAACAACCTCAACCTAGTGCTGAGGAAGTCCATGATGAGAATGAGGTGCATCAAGCACCCTTGCCTCGTACTTTATGAGATTTTCTACAACCGGCGGGGGTGAGCACCCCTTCTTATATGATTTTTTCAGAAAATACGGGACACATGGATATCAAGCCGAGTGTGATCCAACTCCTTCCAAAATTTCATAGGCTTGAATATGAAAATCCATATCTACACTTGAAAGAGTTTGATGAGATCATAGCCACTCTATATTTTCCTAATGTTTCTGACGACACGGTCAAGTTGAAACTCTTTGCTTTTTCTTTGAAAGAGAAAGCTAAGACATGATTGCATTCACTACATCCTCCATCTATTGGTAGATGGAATGATATGATAAGGGAGTTTAAAAAGAAAAATTTCCCATACCATAAGATGAACACCCTTAGAAAGTCGATCATGGACTTCGCCCAAAAGGAAGATGAAACATTCTTCCAATGTTGGGAGCAGTTCAAGGATCTTGTCAGTTCATGCCCACAACACAGTTTTGAAATGTGGCGCATCACAAATTTTTTTTATGATGGACTGACATCTCTCATGTGCCAATTAGTCGAGACTATGTGTAATGGGGAATTCATGAATAAAAGTGTCGATGATGTGTGGGATTACTTTGATAAGCTTGCTGAAAACACACAATCATGGGACGTCTCCCTAAAATCAAACACCATGTCTAGGGCAACTCAATCCAAAGAGAGGGGAGGAATGTATCTCCTGAAAAAGGATGATGATATCAATGCTAAAGTGGCTAATCTCACCAAAAAACTCGAGGCCATGGAATTAAAGAAGGATAAGGCTAAGGAAACTGCTTGCGGTATTTGTGCTTGTAACATTCACACAACTGAAAATTGTCCAACAATACCTACCTTTCAAGAGGTGCTGAATGAGCAATCCAATGCCATAAACAATTATCAAAGACCTTTTAATAGACCAACCTCCAATACATACAATCCTAGTTGGAGAAATCATCCAAACTTCAGTTGGAGGAATGGACAAACTGCTACCCCTCAAGGTTTCTTCAATAAAATTCCAAATCAAGAGAAACCTCAAGAGGATCCAATTTTAAAACATCTTTAAAAGAAAGAGCTTTTCAATTAGGGATGCTACAAGCCTTCCAAGACCTTACAAAAGCCATACAAGAGCTTGACATAAGGAATACAATTGGGAATAAGGAGAGCCTTCCAGCTCAACCTCTTCCCAATCCAAAACCACAATATAAAGTTAGCGACCCAAGCTCTTTAAACTAAATGGAGCAAGCTAAATCTATCACCACTCTTAGGAGTGGGAAGACCATTGACATAACCATTCCGGTTAGGGCTGAAAAGCCTAAGGACCCAAAAGAGGATAACAATGATAAACCTAGTATTTGCTCCACAAGAATTAGAACCGGAACTTCAAGGCAAGCCAATTGCCTCATTCCCCCAACGGTTGGTTGCACCAAAACCTCTCTCTAACTCTCAGGACATTCTAGAGGTGTTGAAATAAGTGAATGTCAATATTCTTCTACTTGATGTCGTAAAACAAATACCTTCATATGCCACATTTCTGAAAGACTTGTGTATGACCAAAAGATGGCAAAATAATCAAAAGAAAATCTTCTTAACTGAAAAAGTGAGTGTCATCCTAAAACAAGATGTGCTACAGCAATTCAAAGATCCCGGTAGCCCAACCATACCTTGTGTAATTAGGAACTATCGAATTGAGCATGCACTTCTTGACTTAGGAGCAAGCGTAAATCTGATTCCCTACTCGGTCTATAAACAGTTTGGTTTGGGTGAATTGAAACCCACCCTAACCACATTACAACTTACTGATTGCTCAGTTCATGTACAAAGAGGGATAATTGAGGATGTGTTAATCTAGGTTGACAAATTCTACTACCTAGTAGATTTTATTATCTTGGATACAGAATCTATCAGTAACATGAGCACTCAAATTTCCGTCATTCTTGGTTGCCCATTCCTTGCCACTTCAAACACAATCATTAATTGCATGAATGGAGTCATGAGTATGTCTTTCGAGAATATGACATTAGAGTTGAATATCTTTTTCAACACAAGCAAACGGTTAGAGGATGATAACGATTTTCATGACATTAACATGATTGACTCTTTCATAGAAGATAGAACTCTGATGACTTTATCCTCTGACCCTCTAAAGACATGCATGGCCCACTCCCATGATTTAGATGATGATATGATTAGGGAGATGAGTATCATGCTTGATACTGTGCCGGTACTTGAAGTTAATTAATGGAGGCCACAATTTGAAGAATTACCTCAAACCGATGTAGTGCCTCTGCCGTCGAACTTCAAGGCACCGAAGCTTGACCTAACATATTTACCCTCTGATTTGAAATATATCTATTTAGGTCAAGATAAGACATACCTGGTGGTGATTTCGTCCCACCTTGAGCAGGAACAGGAGAGTATGCTCATCTCTACTCTCATTGAGCATAAGAGAGCCCTTGGATGGATAATTACGGACCTCAAAGGAATTGACCCTTCAGTTTGTACTTACCACATTTATCTTGAGGATAATGCGAAGACCTCTCAGTAACCACAAGGTAGACTAAATCCAAACATGAAAGAAGTGGTTAAGGCTGAGGTTCTTAAGCTATTGGATGTGGGTATCATATACCCAGTATCTGATAGCCATTGGGTGAGTCCAACTCAGGTGGTTCCTAAGAAGTCTAGAATCACCATTGTAATCAATGCCAACAATGAACTCATGCCAACTAGAGTTACTACTGGTTGGAGAATGTGCATTGACTACAGGAAATTGAATACCATCACAAGGACCACTTTCTTTTGCCCTTTATCGATTAACTTTTGGAAAGGCTAGCTGGTCATTCCTATTACTTTCCTTGACAAGTATTCGGGCTATAACCAGATAGAGATAGCCCCTAAAGATTAGGAAAAGACCACATTCACATGTCTTTTTGGCACATTTGCTTATCGAAGGATACCATTCAGACTATGTAATACCCCCGCCACTTTTCAGCGATGCATGATGAGCATTTTTTCTAACATGGTGGGGCAATATCTAAAGGTCTTCATGGACGAATTCTCTATTTTTGGACCATCCTTCAGTGATTGTTTGAAGAATTTTAAATGTGTGTTGAAGCGATGTGAAGAAAAGAATTTGGTACACAACTGGGAGAAGTGTCATTTCATGGTTCGTAAGGGAATTGTCCTTGAACATATCACTCGTCTAAAGGAATTGAGGTAGATAAGGCTAAAATTGATCTTATCTCTAACCTAACTCCACCTAAGAACATACGAGACATACGATCCTTCTTAGGACACGCCGGTTTTTCAGGAGATTCATAAAGGATTTTTGTCTTCTCTCTCGTCTTTTATGTAATCTACTTCAAAAGGATGTACCATACGAGTGGAAAGAGCAATTCCAGGAAGCTTTTACTAAGTTTAAAGGCATGTTAACTACTGCACCTATTATGTAACCACCCGACTGGAGCCTTCCTTTTAAACTTATGTGCGACGCATCTCACTATGCTCTTGGGGCGGTATTAGGCCAGAGAAAAGAAAAGAAGCCCAACATTATTCATTATGCAAGTAGAACTCTAAATCCTGTCCAAGCGAACTACTCGACTATGGAAAAGGAACTCTTAGCCGCAGTGTTCGCTTTGGACAAATTTAGGTTCTACTTGATCGGATCCAAGATTGTCATTTACATAGATCATGCGACGCTCAAGTATCTTCTTTCTAAGAATGATGCTAAGCCCCGACTGATTAGATGGATCCTCCTACTCCAAGAATTTGGTTTGGAAATAAAAGATAAAAATGGAGTAGAGAACGAAGTGGCTGACCATCTCTCCTGCCTTGATCTCCCTAATTCCCTTGAGATGACTCATATTAATGACATGTTCCCTAACGAACAATTGTTCAAAGTCTCCCATTCACCTTGGTTTGCTGATATTGCTGATTATCTTACCACAGGTTTCACATCGTCACACTAGACTACACAAGATAAAAAGAAAATTTTTACCGAGGTACGTAAATTTTTCTGGGATGATCCATATTTGTTTAAGTATTGCCCAGACCAAATCTTAAGGAGATGTATGCCAGACAATGAACACTAAAGTGTCATCTCTTTCTGTCACTCACAGGCCTATGGTGGTCACTTTTCTACTAAAAAGACCATGGTTAAGATTCTGTAGAGTGGCTTTTACTGGCCCACTATGTTCAGGGACACTCATGAGTTTTGTAAAGCTTGCGAGCATTGTCAGAAGTTGAGAGCATTGTCTCATCAAAATATGATGCCTCTTAACCCCATTCTGATCATAGAAGCATTTGATTGCTGGGGCATTGATTTCATGAGACCATTCCCCTAATCCTTTGGAAATCTATACATTTTGCTACCAGTAGACTATGTCACTAAATGGGTTAAAGCGATTCCATGTCAGAATAATGACCATCAAACGATCATTAAATTCTATGTCACTAACCGGTTCGGAACGCCTTGAGCCATCATTAGTTATGGGGGCTCATACTTTTGTAATAGGTCATTTACGAATCTAATGAAGAAATATGGCATCAGCCACAAAGTGAGCACTCCATACCACCCACAAACAAGTGGGCAAGCTGAGATTTTCAATAGGGAAATTTAAAAAAATCTTGAAAAAGATGGTTAACCCTGACTGTAAGGATTGGTCAATTCGATTGACCGATGTTTTATATGTTTACCGTATTACATTTAAAACCCCTATTAGAATGTCTCCTTTTAGACTTATCTATGGGAAAGCTTCCCACTTGCCTGTGGAGTTGGAACATCGGGCCTACTGGGCGATCAAAATTTTGAATTTCAATCTAGACAACACTGGCTTGCTACTCAAACTTCAGTTGAATGAACTCGAAGAAATTCAGAATGATACGTACGAGAACTCGAGAATTTACAAGGACAGGATGAAGGTGTTTCATGACCAACACATTCTTCGAAAATCATTCACACCAGGTTAGAAGGTCCTCTTTCCAGGTAAGCTTCGATCTCACTGGACCAGCTCTTTCACTGTTACCAATGTTTATCCTTATGGGGCTATTGAGATTTGGAATTCAAACAATGACAATGAGTTTAAAGTAAATGGACATCGATTAAAGCCATTTGTTGAGCAATTTGATTCAGAGGACATGCCCATACCTCTAAATGATCCTATTTATCAGAATTGATCTCCTAGTCTGATGGAGGTGTAGTTAGGTTTATTGCTTTCATATTATGTTTAGGATAGTCGGCTTTATGTTGTTTAGGATAGTTTGCTTTCTGTTTGTTTTAGGATAGGTTGCTTTTTGTTGGTTTAAACTCTTCTGCTAAGCCACCTTCACATTGACATCCTTTAGAAAAAGCCATAAAATTTCTTCATCAGGTCTTATCTTTCCATCACTCTTCTTTCAATTATGTTGCCACTTTTGCAAGATATGCTTATTTCTTTTACATTGAAGATAATGTTGATTTTAGGTTGGGGTTGGGAGATTAGGTTCCCTAATCAGTGTTTTATTAGTTTTGAGCAAGATTTTTAAAAAAATTTCAATGCTCATCTTTTTGGAAAGCAATAAGTTGGAAATTTCAGACTATTTTGAGTATGACAAAAATCAAGTTTTGAATTGTTGGAGTGGGAGCACTTAAGTAATTTATCACTTATGGTTCTTACATTCACTTGGAAAAGAGGATGTTCGAATATTACTTTATTCAAATTGTTCTCTGTGAATAGTATTAGATTTTCTAATTGTTAGTATAATGATCATTGAAAAATATGGAGAACCGAGTCTGGAGAATTTTATCCACCTTAAAAGAAAAAAGGAACCGGTTAAAAAATAGGAGATCGACAAAGAGGTCATAAAGAATGAAGAATGACAACATGTTTGAGGGGAATAAAAAATGTCTTTGAAAAGAATGTAATGTCTCGAAAAAAAAAGGAGGATGAAAAGACTAAATGAATACAAATGACTGTCAATATAAAATCAAAAACTAGAAAGGAAAAGGGGATAAGTTCAAAATCAGTACTTGGTTTTTCAACCAATCTTGAAGTGATGAGCATGACTAACAGTATGAAAAGATTGTATATTCACTGAATACGTTGAAAAACTTGATATGCGAACTATGCTCTGACCCAATGGATAAAGGATTTATTTGATCAGCTGCTTATGTAGTTCGGCTCCAGGTTTTCAAAAACTTACTGTCTCATCTTGAGTCTACTCATGCACACTTAATACATGAAAGATTGTTTTCTGAAAAAGGTTGAACATTGTGCATTAAACTTATTTTTCACATACTTTGCTTGGGCCTAGCAAAATGCCGGTTGGGGATTGTGTTGAGGGTCAAATATTGCATATTAGACCCCAGTTATTACTTGTTTTATGCACATGATAATGCTTAATGTTCTATTTTAATCATGTTTGTGTTGTAATGTGAATTCAAGAGCTTAGATTGAAAAGGATGCTAAAAGCATGGATTTAACACTCAAGAATCACCAAAGCAAGGTGGACCCCACCCCACGTGGAGCGTGTACACAACTCACATGAAGCCGCGCCACCACCTTAGACCCCTAAATTCCAAATCTCATGGGTCCCATGATCCGAATCATGTAAAGCCTCATACCAAGCCTAATCAACATAAATTAACTGTACATACCAAGATTCAGCCATTGGATCATCGAGAACGATAAGCAAAAGTAAAAATCGATGTTATGGCCCAAACGATCAGTCTTAATTTTCCATTTCTGACATGGGCCCTAAGGTCAGTCCACTAAGACTAATGAATGAAAATGATTGACCCTAAAACTACCACAGACCCCACCTACGATCGACACGTGCGCACGGACTACACATGTCCGCAATGCACCGTAAGAAGGAGACGGTCAAAGAGGACTTTGACCCGACGATTTTGTTAAAACCATCTCACGAGCGAATGAATCCGCGTTGGGTTTTGTAGTGGGCCATCTCCGGGATCTACACGAATGATCCAAGCCATTCATCATGTCCAGGAGGTCAAACCAACCAGACCCTGGTTCGTTGTTATTTCTTACAGGCTGATACGTTCAGGAAATGGCAAACATAGTAAGAGGGACTGACGTGAAGGAAGGAAGATGGGATCGGGATGGGACATGCTGCAGCCTTCTAGGCAAGGATCTGGACCATCCATTAGGTGTAATACACCCCAGGAAATAAAACCTGAGAATCCCCAAGGTTCATGTAGGATGTAGCACACGCAACAACAGGCGCAAGGGAGACCGTTTCTTGAGGAAACCAGCAATCTAAACCGTTCAGTGATCACCATCGCACTCATCGGCATGATCGAGACCGTCTAAACCACCCCTATGGGATTCTGAATCCAACCATGGAGAACAATGGGGAGGGATCTTCGCAATGGATTCCCTGACCGACCCGATTCGCTAGGTGAAGCCGGCAACCAACCTTCCTACGTAGAAAAACATGGAGCTGCGTAAGCTCCAGCTAATCACGGCACTGCATGAAAGTCCTTTCCATTATGAAAGGGTGTTAAAACCTCTCGTCTAGGGGGAGGAAAAAAGAGGGCAGGGGAGAAAAAATGTGTGGAAGCAAGAGAGAGGGAGAGGGAGAGAGAGAGAGAGAGAGAGAGAGAGAGAGAGAGAGAGAGAGAGAGAGAGAGCAATCGGTCGGTCCAAGAGTTCCTTCTTTCTTTCCTTCATTGTATTTCTTCATGCTTTTCTTAAGAGCTTTTAGTTCAAACATGTCTATGGTTGGCTAAACCTCTTAGCTAGGGCTAAGAGGTGAAGCTTGTAGCGTGATGGGATGTTTTCTCTTACTTTGATTCATGTCTAAGTTCAACTATCATTGATTCTAGTTTGATTATAAGGAATACTTGCAGTTTTTAATGGTTTGTTGTGACTTAAATTACAATGGATTTGCGATAGCTTTGAGTATGTTATTTTCATTATTGAGATTGTGGTTTTAGAAATCCTGTTGCTCATCATCATCCCCTAGGCATGGTTGGATGATGGAATTCTCCCTAACTCTTACAATTCTCTCAGATTGGTTATGGATTGGTAAATTCTGTTGTTTACCTTGTCTTATGGGCATGGTTTTGTGATGGAATCAATTCTAATTCTCATACCTTTCATTCATTAAGAACTAGATCAAAGGAAGTTCGGATTTGATTTTTAATAAGATATCTTCTAATTGGATGAAGATGGAACTCTGATTCCAGTTGTGTTCATAAATTGAGCATAAGATTTCCTTGATCTCTACAAGTGGATCCTTGGAAATCCTAGTTTCCTACTTTTTAATTTCACAAGTTTTTCATTAAGTTTTTCATAATTATTCTCTCACGTATTCTAGATTAGATTTTCATCTTCTTCTAGTTCTAGTTCTAGTTTCTCTTAGAAAACACATGAGATTAGTCCCTGTGGATTTGACCTCGATCTTACTGAGATTATTACTACATCGCGACCCTACACTTGGGGTTGTGAACACTCATCCAAGTTCACTCTAACTCAAATGAGTTCTTATTTGAATCAGGATTTAACATTGTAAATATGGCTGACTAGCCCAACTCAGCTGAGTAACTTGACAAAGGACCAAATGAGTTGATTCCCGTAGCCAAGTTGCCAATCTACGGAAAGGATGAGTGAGAGGAACCTTAAGTTCCACAAAGGCAATCAAAACTCGCGTGCTAAAAATGGGAAATCTATGCATGGTTTTTGTACCAAAATCTTGTAAATCGAATAAATGGTGTGAACTGTGACACGTGGCACTTCTGATATCTTTAAAGTGTGTGCCAAATATTAGGAAAGTAGACAACTTCTTCAAGAAGCCTTGGCATTACAATAATCTTCGGATATGAGTAAATGATAGTTAAATCCATGTCAGCAACAAAGTACGTTCGATGAAAGAATACCACGATAAAAAAGGTGTAACTGCTCTTTCCCAGCAGGTTATATGAGAGGATGCCACATGTATGATGGGTAATTTTCTCTCTATGCTTGAGAAAGCTATAAAAGGAGGAAGATACAAAGAAGAGGACACACTCGAATCCAAAACCCAAGTTCCTTCAAGAAAGTAGAACTAATCTAGTGCAATGTTGTTTATCTTAGTCTATGATTGCCCTTCCATCACTCATCAGCAGTGGACCCTTAGGTTAGGAGTAGAATCAGTCTGTCCCTGTAAGCATGCCAAACCGACTTATAGTTGTGGTCAATAGTTGTAATTCCCTTCCATCCGTGCTTGCATGCTGAATTTAAAGGAAGAACTTAGTCCTGTAATCTGTCTGCCTCGCTCATCAGCATGCTACTCCAAGAAGCACCCTGTTGTTCTCATCTAAGCCAATGATCTCTTCCCAGTTGTAAGTCACGCGCATTTTTTCATTTGATTCTTTTCCATTCGACCACACTAATTGTCGCACCTTTTAAAAGTCCTTGATTATCAAGGCAAAAGGAGCTCATTGGAGGAAAAGCCATAACCTTTGTAAGTCGCCTGGTTAACGTGTGCATAGTTGGCTAAATAGACAACTAACCAATTGTAGACACCACATCCCAAGCAAATAAGCTGATCAAGTTTGAATGGATGGATGGTCAACCAAACCCCAATTCTAAACCCTAACCATAAAAGCCTAAACCCTAGGAACCCCAATCCTAAACCTTAAACTCATCCCATTCAACCTAGTTAGCCTAACCCTAAACCCTAGGAACTTAAAACCCTAGAGCATTAAGTCAACTCGGCGAGTTAACTCACCTAGTCAACTCACCCGATCAATGTTCACAACCCCAAGTGCAGGGCTACGCTATAGTAATAACTAGGTGAGACCGAGGTCGAATCCATAGGGACTTAACTTGTACGTATTCTTAAATAAACTAGAACTAGAACTAGAATAAGAATGTAAAGTAAAATCTGAAGTAAGAGAGATTAATTGTGAATAAACTATCAATAAGAAAAGGAACACTAAAGCGCCAAGGATCCACTTGTAGCCATTAAGATGCTACCTTACTTGATCCAACAAACAAAACTAGAATCGAAGTCCTATCCTATCCAGTTGGATGATAGAGCAATTAAACCAAATCTAAACTTTTCATTGAATTAGTTCTCACATGAAGCACCAATGTAATGATCGTAGGGAATTCAACCATGCACCATGCCTAGGAGACAATGATGGATAACAAATTTTAAAGATCTCATAATTACAAAACAAGATAATAAGATATCAAAAGCTTTCCAAGCATCTATTATAATTGAAGTCACAATAAACCACGGAAAACTGAAAATATTCCTTCATTCAAACCATAAATCAATAGAAGTTCAATATAAATATGAATCAAAGTAAAATAATCATATAAACAAACTAAAGGCTTGACCTCTTAACTTTAGTTAAGAGATTAGCCAACCAAAGACATGATTGAAAGCAAAACTCTTAAAGAAAACATAAAAAACTAGCTAGAAGAATAAGATTGGGGAAGAATGAAGGACTCCTTGAAGCTCCTTAGTACTTTGCTCCACTCTTCTTCTAACCCTAATTCATGCTTGGAAACAATTAAGAGACCCATATTTATAGTATTTTCTTAGACCGACTTTGAAACTACCTCAAATTTATGTAAAAAGTTACGCTTCGGTCGAACTGAAGTTGGGTTCGATTGGACCAAATTAAGGCTAAAAATTGCACTTTCTCTTTGTGTGATTTTAGTCAGACCGAAGGTCTGTTTCAGGACTTTTCTGTTTTAGACTTAGAATTTCAACATATGCTTTTTTAGGCCAATTTTTAGGATTCATTTTCTTCACTTCAAATCTTTGATCCTCTTCATTTCTCACTTGGTTTCCTTAGATCTTTAACATGTGAATTCTTCATTGATGACCTTCAAATCTCTAAATCTTCATTTAATAATCTTTTGAGTATAAATTTTCCTTTTGGCATTAATTTCACCTTAAGCCCTCGAAATCGCCTCGCATATGAAAACATGCATAATTAGATCGATTAAGCACTATCATATTTATAAAACCAAGGCATAAATAGGGAAAAATATGTAATATTTTACACTTAACAATCAGCCTATCTAATCCAATAACAAAGTCAACTCACCTAGTTAATCCCAAAACCAAGCCTAATCGGAGAAACATGCGAAATCTTAAAGCAGCAACCTTCACAGCAAAGCCTCAACACACTTAGAGGAGGCAACTTGCCAAAGTAGGGAGTCCAAGTGGGAGTGGCGTCCCTCAAGCATGTGGAGTTCTCCTTTTTCAAACCCCAAGTGTGTATTTGAAGTGTATTAACTCTGATGCCCATCTCCTTACCTAAAATTATATTTTTACCACCACATCCAACCCATGAGATGATGCCATATGGTAATCTCCAATCCCAACCCTTCAACCACCTTTTCTTCCTAGGATTACCATGAATTACTAAAAAATTGAGTTTGAAGGCTATAAATAACTCCCTCCCTTTCTCATTTCAAGCATCCCTTCTCATTTCAAGAAACTCCCTCACTCCCATCCAGAGCATTCAAGAAGGATCAAACATCCCTCCTCATCCATTGGGGCTTTAGCCATCTAACCATCCCTCCACCAAGGAGAGTGAGAGTGAGAGAGAGTGAGAGTCGAAGTCTCCTAAGCCACCTAAGTTCAAATCTGAGCCACTCGATCTAGCCTTGCAACGCTATAATTCATTCAACCATTCAAGCTTATATCAGTTTCATTAAACTAGAGCATTGACATCGTGCAACATTCATTCCCTTCTCAACCCCCTTGCTCTTCATATATATCAGCAATGCATTGCATTTTATCATTTTCTCGCATCTAACTGACAGGCATATGCTCTGATGCTTGCCAATATAATCGGGTGCTACTCACCAAAAAACTTAACCAGTTAGTCGTCGTTTTGACACATACATTGCATTCCATCGTTTTCTCGTATCTGACTGGCTGGCATATGCTCTGAGGTCTACCGATATAATCGGAGAAGGTCCACTAAAAACCTTAGTCAGTTAGCCGTCATTTTATCATAAGCATCAATACAACATCAAGCATCCCATACATATATACTTGCACCCTGCACTAGATTATTTCAAACATATGCTCTGCAGCTTATCGATATAATCATATCCTAGCCATCAGAAATTCGGATGATCAATCACTATTGCCCTTGCATCGTATTACATTATCTGCACTCAAGAACTAGTCTTATTTTTCAAAAATTAGTCAGATCTTGTGAAGTAAAGACCGTACATCCACATGGGCAGAGTGGGTGCCTAACACCTTCCCTCTCTGTAATCGCGGTCCCTTGCTCAGAATCTTTGGAACTTAAACTCACAAGTCATCTTAGGGTTAAGGATCTTTGGGTTCTCAATCTCAAGAGTTTCTATAGTGTCTAATGAACTGTAGAATCATAACAATTGATTAGTGGTGACTCTGGTCAAATATAACACCTTTTTACCCTAAACGAAAGCCCTTGAGCAAGGCAACCATTAGAAAGGAGAGTCGATCTCATATCCCCGCAAGAAATTCACCCTCCAACGTCCACAGAATGGTGACTTTGCTAGGGAGAAACTAGTCACACTAGTCACGACCCAACTTGAAAAACAAGATCTTACAAATTCCTAAGGAATACCAGTTCTCACACATTTTCATGTGCATCTGCATCTGCATTAACATTCATACTAGAAAGAAAAAAATTGTGACTCTACGACTCAGGTGTCCTAAAAAAAATCTCCTTCATCGTAGCATAATTTGAACCAAGTCTTGAATAACCATGGCCAACCACGAAGAAGTATCTCTCCTTTTCTCCGCTCTCGATATACAAGAAGGCATTCCTTCACAACTGCATCAGGTAGGATCAGTGCTACTCTCTTACATCCAAGAGGTCATCCAGAATACAAAGATCATGTAAGAAATTGTTTACCAGCTCACACCAGTACATGTTCCAATATTTAACACCTAAGTTGGCCCAGCACAACAATCGCAACAGTCAAGGTTCTTGCAGGACTTCCGATACCCTCCCAATGGAGACATCTAGCCAACACAACCATCTACGTCAAGGCATTTTTTTCTAATATCCTCCCACAAACGAGAGTCGGTTCCATCATTCCACACCCTGGGGTCCCGGTCAATTTTAAAATGCTCTCTCTTACGGGAATTCCATTCAATTTGAACAGTCTCCTACAATGATGATTTCTTTGTAGCCTCCTTTTCCAGTCCCAATTCAACAAACTCCCTATAATGGGAGCAACCACCAAGTCCAACCTCCTTTAAGTAGGAATCATACAAGTGTCAACAAGTTCAAGTATTACAAGAAGGATACAGGACAGGCTTGGTAAGGGGGAAAATCACTCCCATATGGTCCCTTCGGAAACGAGCAACTCTGGGAGCAATTGCAAAAGATGGAGAGAAATTTGCAAAAGCAGCATGGGGTTGATCTCCCATCCACCAAGTTCAGGGACCTCTATCCCTTCCCTCATTCAAAGGTACCTCCAAGCTTTCATGTACCAAAAATTTTAAAAATATGATGGAGCGGTTAAAACATCATTCATTCATCAAAATAAATATAAACACTCATTAAATTGGTCCCCTCATAAAGCATTAATGATTTGATAGCAGTATGTTCAAAGCATCTATCATGCCCAGAGTCAATGATAGATCAATGAATTCTACGAATCAAACCCTCATAAAATAGGTAAGAAAGCATTCATAGTCTTCATAAGCATCCAATGTGCCCGGAGTCAACAATGGATCAAAATAAACTAGAAGTGCTTCATTAAAACCAAAAAGCAATGAATTATTCAACATATAAATCAAATAACTTCAATCAAAGTAAAATAAACATTAAGAAGAACTATAAGATTCACTTCTTAGCCCTAGCTAAGAGATTAGCCAACCATAGACATGATTCAACTAAAACTCTAACAAAAAAACATAAAAACTGATAACAATCGAAGGATTGAAGAGAAGGGAGGACTCATTAAGGTCCAAAACTCCTTGCTCTACTCCTTCAACCCTAATTCAAACTTAGAAACTTCTAAAACATCCTTTTATATAGGCTTGATACACAACAACTTGGATTTACACAGCTATTACAGCTTCGATGGCATTGAGATCCCATCGAAGAGTCCGAGTGAAATTTGGAAACTGTTCAGCAATGAACTTTCAAATTTATGTATTTTTATGATGTCATCGAACTTGGCTTCGATGGCATTGAACACTAACTTCAATGGCATCTATTTGTCAATTTCGGCACTTTCGATCTTCTGTACTTTGCAACTTCAGTTTTCTTCCTTCTTCACTTCGTTTCCTTGGATCTTGGACTCTTGAATTCTTCAATCTTGACCTCCATGGATCTAATCCTTCACTTGGTAAGTCTTTGAATATTAAATCCATGCTTTAAGCATCCTTTTCTCCTTAGCTCTCAAAATCTCCTCACAAGAGAAAACATGTGTAATTAGATCAATTAAGCACATTCATGTTTATGAAACCAACGCATAACAAGGGAGAAATATACAATATTTCACAATTAATGCACTCCTAACCAAGATTTTGCTAGTCCCGAGCAAAACATGTGGAAACTAGTTTCCCAAACTTCCAAATTTCATACCTTTCTCATAAAATAACATCCTATGCAATCATATACATATGAGTAAAGTTCAAAGATATACGAATGGAATATCAATAATCTAGAACCTAATTGAACTAGTAAACAAATGAATTAAGTCCTCCTTCATTAATTAATCAATAGAATGCATCCAAACATCAAGTTCCTAGTGTGCTTTAGTGGTTTCCAACTCATAATCCATAGAAGTTAACTTTCCCTTCATAATGTTAGCCATGCTCATTACTTCAAAGCATACAAATCAACGCAAGTTACTGATTCCGAACCTATGTCATTTTCACATAATTTTTCAGCTTTTTCAATTTTATATTGGCATTCACACTATTTTCAGTATTTTCCTTCTTTTTCATTGATTTTTAATTGAAACAAATAATAGGTAGCCATTTTCGATCTCACTATTTTTTTAGCTGGTCCTTTTTCTTCTTCTTTTTATACTCATGGTAGATAAGCATCTCCAGGCTTAGTTCCTAACACTTTTTAAGTAATAATCAAGTTTAAACTAGAAATTCAAGTACACTTCACATAATATGAGTTAAATGTGAATTGTGAGCTAGACTCAATTGATGCTTAAACTTTTTATTAATCAATTCATTAGAAGCACTTATTCAACAATCTACTAATTAATTAGACTCTATATTTTCAAAGGCTTATTCTATATATTATCATAATACTCAAATTCATTCAATTACACAGAACATTAACCTTCAAAAAGAGTTTTGAAATTGAAATTTTGAAATTTTTCAAAAAAAAATCTCAACATAGAAAATATTGATTAGTCGCGCCTAAACTTTAAGGTATTCCTCACTCCACTCAAAGGAAGTGTCCTTTTGAAGAAGATTACATAAAGGACGAGAGATTAGACTAAAGTCTTTGATGAACCTAATGTAAAAGCTCGCATGTCCTAAAAAATATCGCACCTCTCGTATGCTCTTGGGTGGACTTAGGTTAGAGATTAAATCAATTTTAGCTTTGTCTACCTCGATTCCATTAGACAATATGATATGTCCAAGCACTATTTCCTTTTGAACCATGAAATGTCATTTTTTTCAATTCAGCGCAAGGTTCTTTTCTTCACATCTTTTCAACACAAGTTGAAGATAGTCAAGATACTCACAGAACGATGTGCTAAAAATAAAGAAATCACCCATGAAAACCTCTAAGAATTGCCCCACCATGTCCGAGAAAATACTCAACAGGCATTGTTGAAAAGTGGCGGGAGCATTACATAATCCGAATGGCAACCTTCGGTATGCAAAAGTGCCAAAAGAACATGTAAATGTGATCTTCTCTTAGTCTTCAAGGGCTATCTCTATTTGATTATATCTTGAATACCCATTCGGAAAATAGTAATAGGAATGACTAGCTAACCTTTCTAAAATCTGATCAACAAAAGGCAAAGGGCAGTGATCTTTCCTTGTGATGATATTCAACTTTCTGTAATCAATGCACATTCTCTAATCAGTAGTGACTCTAGTTGGCACGAGTTCATTATCCACATTGGATACGATGGTGATCCCAGACTTCTTGGGTACCACCAGAGTTGAACTCACCCATTAGCTATCGGATATAGGGTATATGATACCCACATCTAACAACTTTAACACCTTGGTTTTAACCAGTTCTTTCATATTTGGACTTAACTGACGTTGCGGTTGTCTAAATGTTTTCACATTGTCCTAAAGGTGAATGTGATGAGTACAGGTCAAAGGATCGATTCCCTTGAGGTTTGAGATTGTCCACCTAAGGGCTCCTTTGTCACGCTCCGAACTCGGTGATCAGACTCACAAGGAACCCAATAGCCGATTCCAACCGCAACAGCCTCTGTAGTACCCCATTCTCGGCTCCTGAGATAGGTTCCAATCCTGGGATTCTACAAGGAAGATTTCTATATCATAAATCTGATTCAATCGAGCATACCCAAGATCATAACATAGTAACCACAGATGATAACTACAGGAACAGCATCACAAAATCTACTAAGAATTTAAACTTTAGACATGATACAAGGCTCAAAGGGGAAAGAAATACATAAATAGGATAAGGAAATCTCCAAAGGGTCCTCGGCATGCTCCTCGCTCCTCAGCCACTTCGGTTACCTAGAATCACCTGCATGCATCAATCGTGCATAAGCTTATAGAAAGCTTAGAGGGCGGTGTAAGTGTGTGTAATACCAATGCTGGGAAGAAATATCAGAGAATATAGAAACTCGACACGAGCCATGAACACTATCAATGCCACTAGCCATACCAAGGCTAAGCTATGATAATCATGAATGCAACAAGCCGTACTAAGGCCATGTAAAGAAACATATGAGTACTGGGTGCCATACCAACGTGATGTTATACTAAGCATGAATGCCATAAGCCATCATAAGGATATGCAATGCAACAAATGAGTACTGGGCGCCATACCAAGGCGAAGCACAAGAGGCTTACATAGCCAATGTTATATGCAAGGTGCAATGCAATCATGCCAGTGCTCATCGTAAATACACATATCAGTATAGTTCCTCATTAGAGAAATCACCGAGGTCTAATACACTACATGATAACTACCGCTTTACTAGCCGCACAGCCTAGCAAGCGTAAAAGACCTCACTACCCGCCTGTGGGCAGCCAATCACCAATGAGGCTCGACGATAGCAGACCCATTCAGGAGCTGGTCAAACTAAGCCTAGCTATTGCCCTCTCTCTTGGGTGGGTAAGGCCACGCCCCATCCCAACCGACCATGTTGCAGTGGAAGTCGCGGCCTAATGGTATGAGTCCCTCATGCGCTCATGTTTTTCACTTGGTCTCGGGGCTGAGGCGTCTCCTTGGTACCGTGGAAGTTTAGAGGCTTTCACCCAGGGGCATCCCATGCACCCCCAATGCTCAAGTAACATTTTTGGTGTCTAAACACGATCATCCACGATATACCTGTGGAGGCTATAGCCCTAATGAAACAAGGGCGAATATCCTCATGCTATGCAATGCCAAATGCATGAATCACACAATCAACCATGCATCAATTCCAAGCATCCAACGTGCTCAAGAGGGGATACTACGTCCCTCGGGAAGGTAACATGTAATGCCCAATGACATAACCATGACCACACATACAGTGTCAACCAAGCATATAATGATATTCATAGGCCATGAAGATGAATCTAGACGCGCTATGCGGTGATATACAATGTAGTACACTCCAATCCAAGAAGGGACCAAGTCTAGGTACTTAGACAATTTCCATAAGGAACCAACCTCTAGTGGGGGCCCATTTACTTTTGGGCCCACTGGATATCCCAAAATCTGATCTAAGATGGGGTCCTCATTTGATCACTAAAGGTGACCCAAAAGAAATGCACTAATTAAGACTAAAAATTCTAAAAATATAAGCATGCAACATGTACACAAGTTTCTCAATATGGTGGGCCCCACATCTAATAAAGTTTCAGCCATAACGATGTACATTTAAGGCCCCTTTTTGAATTTTCAGCCCACTCGACTTCCTAGACCTACTAAAGACCAGAAATTAGTCAAACTATGTGGAAATAATCTCATGAAGGCCAACAATACTCACAGGGGGCCCCACCAGATGGAGAGTGTGTATACATCATAAAAAGATCAAGTGGGCCTGCTACTGGACTGCGAGTCCAGCAGCAGCCCAAGACAGTTGGTGTCCCCATGATTGGGCAGTCCAAGGCCTACACGGCCTGGACCATACATACATTAAGGTGGGCTCCACATACATTCATATTGGGCCTTAAATAAATGGCCTAGGGCCTATTCGAAACATGGGTCCAAGGAAACAAACATAGCCCAACCCATATATATACTACTATGGAACCATTGGGAAAGGTTAGGGCCCAACATAAAGGCCACAAATTCCATATATTGTGGTGGGCCTAGTGAGCAGCCCATTGCTCAAACCACATGGGCAAATGTCATGTTCTTAGTCAAGTAAGTTGGGCCTACAACCCGGCCCAAGTATAAAGTTGATTTAGTCGGCAACCAAGGGCCCAACTACTAGTATAATCCGGCCCATTAATCCAACACAATAATATGGTAAAAATGTCACAAGAGTTCAATGGGCCTATCTAGAAAGTTCCAGCCTAATTGGGCCTAAAGAGTCCAACAACTAGATACATTCATGGACCCAATTAAATCCAACTATGGTGGTCCTCGAAAGTGCATTTATTAAGCCTAAAGTACTTCAGGAAAAAGGCAAGATGTGTGTACAAAACACCCTCAAATCTGGTGGACAATACAACCCCAAAACAAATAACTATGGGCAACAACTTTGGGCCCCTTGCTGGAATTCCAGCCCACCCACTTCTTGGGCCTACTAGAGTCCAGCAATTAATTAATTTATATAAATACTTGCTCCCTGGTGACTCACACATGTCATAGTGGGTCCCACCAGATGAAGGGAGAGAATACAACACATATATCAAGTGGGCCAGCTGCTGGACTGCAAGTCCAACAGCAGCCCAATAAGGCTAGGCGTCCAAAGGTTAGGAGGTCCCATGGGGGCTTGGACAGCTGCCCCCAATAAACACCAAGGTGGGCCCCACTTGTGGACATCCCACCAGGGGGTGGGCCACATCCAAGTGGGCCACACACATGGAGGAACGACTAGATAAAATACTACATCAAGGTGGGCCAAATGGGGTGGACGGCCAGCCCATGGCTGGATGTCAGCCCAGCTGGAACATCTAGTTGTGGGTTGCCAGTCTGGCTGCAAAACACCCCAAATTTTGGGAGAAAAAGGTAGCCCACACACACCTGAGATGGGTCCCTACATGATGGGCCATAAGATGGGCTAAATGGGAGGCCATAAACTCAAGCAATCATGCAATGAAAACATACACAGCAAGATAGCAGAAAATTCCAGTAATGTATGTTATTGTACCAACTTTGGGCACTCTAATGGAGTGGGTCCAGGGCCTCTAAAAATATGAAAATTTAGGGCCAAGGTCCCTCATCATATATAAAACAAGGAAAAGTCCATAAATATGGCCCACCATCATAGAAAATATTTTTAAATTATGGTTTTCTGTGAGACAATGTTGCTGGAATTTACAGCAAAAATTCAGCAACATACCCATATTGGCCCACTCCTTTGGAGACCCAAATGAGATCATTTGAGGCTGAAATTTGTCATGCTTCTAGGTGGGACATATGCCTTCAAAAGCCATATATTAATTGGTACAAAGCTCCCCACTAAAAGCTCCAAACTCTGGCCTCAAGTTGACCCAAAAACTTATCCAGATAGTTCTGGACAACAACATATAACTGAAAAGAATTAAATATAAACATTAAAATGGGATTTAACACCAGAAAATCATGGGATGGACCACCCTAGTGGGCCCTACAAACATTTAGACCTTCCCCAATAACAAAAACCCCTTACATGTGCCCCATTTAGGTGGATTTTTTGGGGCCAGATGTCCAAGGTGGACTGTCATGAACGTCCAACCTCCATGGACGGTCTGGATTTTTGTTGGTCCACGAGGTGGGCCACACTCACATGATCAGAGGTTATCTACAAAGGAAAAAAATAAAGATCCGGCCATAAGAAGGGCTCCGCCACTATGAGCCCTTCAAAATCAATCACAAACATACATTATGCATACATTAATAGGTACATCTTAGTTCTTAAACATGCATGGGTCTAAAATCAAAATGTAAGGTGGGGATGCCACCCCCACCAGGGATCTAGGGTCTAGATGACCCAATCATGCCATGATATTAAGAAAACTATCATGCTGGGGCCCATAGAGAATGGCCCCATGCATGGATCATGCATGCACATGGTGGGTTGTTGGCACACCCATGGGATTATGTAGGATCTCCACCAATGATTGGTGGGTCCTACACCTCCCTTATGAAAGAAAGAAGAAGATCTAAGCAAGGAAATCAGAATTTCTATTCTAGGAGAGCACCCACCTCTTGGATCTTCAAGCTTCTACCATCACCATGTACCTCAAGCTTCAAGGGTCAAGAATCTATGGCCAAGATGGGATTGTAATGGTGAGATGAAGGGGAAATAAGGTAGAAAAGGGGCTAGAATGGAGAGAAGATGGGTTAGCCATCCAAGGCTAGCAAGGAAAGAAAGGAGGGAAAATGAAAGAGAAGGGAGAGAGAGAGAAGTTGTTGTAGGGGACTTATGATTGCATTGTAAGGTTTTGGGAAGAAAAATAACGATGGATTTTCTTGTCTAGAGATGCAATGATGGGTTTTGGGGAAGAAAACTCATCATGAGTTGCTAGGCTCTAAATAGGCTAGGTAGCTAGCTAGGGTAGCCTTTATGGGAGAAGGTTCGTTAGGGTGGGCCCCATGGGAAAATGTGTACACCCTACTAGGTGGGTCCCACCAACATGATCAAAGGCTCAAAATGATGCGTGCCTACATCTTATGATCTACAACTTGGATGGACCCATGAGACATGGCATCGGAACTGCAGTGATGATGCAGACAAGATGGCATGGGTTTCGGGTCGATCTAAGTCGGGTCAACATGACCGAACTCAAGGATGATTGCAAACACTACCCGAAGGTCGCAGGTCGTCAGGATTCGACCGGTAGGACTGCGTGACCTAAAGAAACAATGTGCATACTTGGGTTAGGGTCTTACAGCTCTCCCCACCAATAAAGAAATTTCGTCCTCAAAATTTACCAAATCTAGGACAAAATGAAAATGCAAAAACACTATCATCATATATAGCAATCATCAAAAGAGAAGGCAATGCATACAATCATATAGTCAATCAAACATCAAACAAATGGGGATAATGCTTTCTAATCTTGGCCTCGCATTCCTAAGACGCCTAAGCCTCCGAATAATGACTTCATTGCACCTTCACTAGAGGAATGACCTTTGTCCTGAGAACCTACTCCTTCCGATCAAGAATACGAATCAGCTGCTCGATATAGGAAGCATCCTCCCGGGCCTCAAGGGGCTACCAATTAATCATTGGAATAATGTCTGACCCACACTTCCTCAACATAGATACATGGAACACATTGTGGATCACGGACAACTTCGAAGGTAAGGCAAGCCTGTAGGCCACAGCACACACGCGCTCGGTAACCTCGAAGGGTCCAATGAATCTTGGGGCAAGCTTGCCCTTCACTCCAAATTGAACCATGCCCTTCATAGGCGAGACCTTGAGATATACCATGTCCCCAACTGTAAACTCGAGGGGTCGACGCCGACGATCAGCAAAACTCTTCTTCCGGCTCCAAGCTGTGCATGTTCTCTACTTGATAATATCCACAATCTCTAATGTCTGCTGCACAAGCTTAGGACCTAGGAGACGACGCTCTCCAACCTCGGTCCAACAGCTAGGAGATCTATACGATCTACCATATAGTACCTCAAAAGGAGTCATGCCGATAGTCGCTTGATAACTGTTATTGTAGGTAAACTCGACAAGGCGTAAATGCTCGTCTTAACTGCCCGTAAAGTCAATCACACAGGCTTTAAGCATATTCTCATGGATCTGGTTGACCCTTTCGGTCTGCGAATGATAAGCGGTGTTGAGATGGAAGGTAGACCCCATCGCCTGCTGGAAACTCCTTCAAAACTGAGATGTAAATCTGGGGTCTCGGTCAGAAATGATCGAAACTGGAATGATGTGTAATCTCACTATCTCCTCAATGAATACCTTCACAAGCTAGTCCAATATCCAGGTCACATGCATTAAAATGAAGTGTGCCGACTTCGTCAGTTGATCAACGACAACCCAGATGGCATCGTGACCACGCTGAGTCCTTGTCAAACCCATGATGAAATCCGTCGACACATGCTCCCACAGCGGTCTTTCCCAAGGATGTCGATACTGACCAAGACGTGGGCAGGAACATCTCACCAACTAAGATGGAACATGATAAATAACATCGGCCTAACACAGCAGTCTTTCCCAAGGATGTCGATACTGACAATCCCTCACGATAGACTCTAATAGCAATCTGATCGAACAACAAAATTCTTTGGATATAAAAGGGTGTGATGCACCAGAATGAAACAAAACACGAAGTTTACATACGGAGACAGGGAGAATACCCTCAACAACTCCCCTAATCACTAAGGGCCCTGCTAAGCTACGTAAAATTTAGCCTGAGCTGGCTGGGGAGGTGCCTGTCCCCTCTGCATATATAGTCTCTACTGCTTCTGCAGTTACTGCGGGGGTCTTTCCTACTGATAGGGACACTCGTGCCTACAATGTCCTGTCTGCCCACAACCAAAACAAACTCTGGTGAATGGTCTAGAAGAAGATGAAGCTGACTAGGAAGAAGGTGACACTAGCTGTGCTGCTGGCTGTCGAAACCCTGGACGTCCCATACATTGACGATGCTGATGCCGATAATAGCTATCGGAATGTGCCTTCCTCTTTCGGCCTCCTCCCTAAAGTAAAAATACCGTCAACAAGGATTGTTGCGGAGTCAAGTCTCCCAAAAGGGAGCTCGCGCACTCCTGCTCTACCTGTCCGGGCGTCTTAGGAACGAGCTGATGGGTATGAAGAACAGCAGTGAGACTTGCATCATCTGTGGAAATGCTCAGCCCCTACAGGAATTGTCAGATAAGCAAGGGCAGCACTGGCCTTTGATGGAGGTACAGGTGGGGCGGCAGCCTCAGGAATAGGTACGGCAGGCTCAAGTGGGGGAGCAAGAATCTCAGATGGTGGAGCGAAAGTCACTCTTGCTGGAGCAGAATGAGAACCACGTCCACAGGCACCACAGCCATGGGCATCACAACCACAGGCACCTCGACTAGGCAGCCTGATCTACTTAAAGAACAAAGGTGATGGACACCTTGGGATTAGAATCCTTGAAAGCTCAAACAGAACAAGGGAAATGTACTCAGGACACGACTTGTCCTAAGCTCACAGCATATATGTGGTGTCATCCTAAGTTATTCCGTAGGTTACTTGCTATGCTCTGATACCAACTCTTGTCATGCATCGGACTTAGTGACCGGATTCGAAAGGAACCCGATAGCCGGTTCCGTCCGCAACAACCTCTATAGTACCCCATTCTCAGCTCCTGATACAGGTTTCAATCTTAGGATCCTACAAGGAGGATTTCTATATCATAAATCCGATTAAATCGAGCATTCCTAAAATCATAACATAATAACCACAGATGATAACTACAGGAATATTATAAAATCCACTAAGAATTTAAACTTTATACATGATACAAGGCTCAAAGGGGAAATATAAATAGGATAAGGAAATCTTCAAAGGGTCCTCGGCACGCTCCTCGCTCCTCAACTACTGCGGCTACCTAGAATCACCTGCATGCATCAATTGTGCATAAGCTTATAGAAAGCTAAGAGGGCGGTGTAAGTGTGTGTAATACTAGTGCCGGGAAGAAATATCAGAGAATACAGAAACTCGACACAAACCATGAACACTATCAATGCCACTAGCCATACCAAGGCTAAGCTATGACAATTATGAATGCAACAAGCCATACCAAGGCCATGCAAAGAAACATATGAGTACTGGGTGTCATACCAAGGCGATGTTATACCAAGCATGAATGTCATAAGCAATCACAAGGCTATGTGATGCAACACATGAGTACTGAGCGTCATACCAAGGCGATGCATAAGAGGCTTACATAGCTAATGCTACATGCAAGGTGCAATGCAATCATGCCAGTGCTCATCGTAAATACCCATATCAGTATGGTTCATCTCTAGGGAAATCACTATGGTCTAATACACTACATGCTGACTGCCGCTCTATTGGCTGCACAGCCTAACGAGTGTAAGAGACCTCACTACCTGCCTGTGGACAGCCAATCGCCAATGAGGCTCGACGGTAGAGGACCCATTCACGAGCTGGTCAAACTCAACCTAGCTATTGCCCTCTCTCTCAGGTGAGTAAGGCCACGCCCCATCCCAACCGACCACGTTGCAATGGGAGTTACGGCCTAATGGTATAAAGCCCTCATGTGCTCATGTTTTTCACTCTGTCTCAGCGCTGAGGTGTCTCCTTGGTACCATAGAAGTTTAGGGGCTTTCACACAGGGGCATCCCATGCACCCCAATGCTCAAGTAACATCTCCGGTGTCCAAACACAGCCATCCAAGATATACATGTGGAGGCTACGGCCCTGATGAAGCAAGGGTGAATATCCACATGCTATGCAATGTTAGATGCATGAATCACACAATCAACCATGCATCAATTTCAAGTATCCAACGTGCTCAAGAGGGGATACTATGTTCCTCAGGAATGTAAGACTCGTATCCTACTCCGTACAGTTCCGTAGGCTTCCACGATCCTTCTAGTCGAATTTCGGCAACCCTCAACCTATATCTGACGTTCGCACGTGATCTTAAGCCGAGTCCTACGTACCAAAGTTGGCTTGACCTGAAGCTTGTACCCTAGTGACCGTGCCATCGCCGTGTTCCAATGTTGTGACTTGTGTACCGATCTGACACCCGGGCCAAGAGATGTGGGCCTACGTTCATTCTGAAGAAACACCATGCGTTGTGAATTTCTAGGAAATCTCTACAACATGTCCCATCAATCAATCAATCAATCAATGAAGTACAATCCATGCCACAAGTACCAACACCCATCCCTCCTTTTTCCCTAAGTCAACTCTCTCTCTCCCCTACCCATCCCTCTTTTTTAAAATTTCAAACACACCCATACCTCTCCATCTCCTTTCCTTACAACAACCACTCCATCCATCCCTTTAATCCATTATTTCTCTCTTTCTCTCATTTCTCAAAACTCATTTCCCAAGCAACAAATTTTCAACGTCCAAGCTCTCTCCCAAAAACTAAGTGTGGCCCACCTTCTCATCTCCCATCTCAACCACTCATTCTCCATCAACCTCCATCAAAGTTAAAGGCAAGGAGCATACAAGTCCAAGGAGCTAAAGAAAGAGGTCGATAAGTGGGTGATCTACCGTCGATTTACATTTGAGGGCCCACATGTAGGTGGGAACCATTTTGATGTATGAGTTGTAATCATGAGGGGCCCATAGTGGCGGGGCCCCTCCATCTCATCTCTCTCTCTCTCTCTCTCTCTTTCATTTTCCTTGGTGATGATGATGATGTGAGTGGCCCACCTATAATGCATGTATTATATCCATACCGTTCGTTTTGGGATGTATGGACCCCACCTTGATGAATGGATTAGATCCACACTGTCCATAAGTGGGCCACATGAACATGGGACCATCTCGATATAAGTGGCTGGTGAGCTATGAGTACATGGACCCCATGTGATGTATGTGAACATCCACGCTGTCCGTCCATCTTATTGGA
The DNA here is from genome assembly GCF_029962835.1 of Magnolia sinica. Classification (NCBI taxonomy): domain Eukaryota; kingdom Viridiplantae; phylum Streptophyta; class Magnoliopsida; order Magnoliales; family Magnoliaceae; genus Magnolia; species Magnolia sinica. Next base: position 38,370,146 of record NC_080576.1, read on the forward strand.
CTGGTGGGCCACACGTGTGGTCCCACCTTGATGTATGTGTGTATGTGGTGTCCACCGTCCATTATAGGACGGTGGGACCCACGTGAGATATGTGAATTGCATCCAGGCTGTTAGTCCAGGGCCTGGTCGCTGGTCCTATTAAAAGGATATAATATTATATTATATTTTTATATATATGATGTGAATATATCATTATAATATATTATATTATATTATATATATATGATGTACATATATATATATATATATACATGTGTGGGCCCCATGTGGGACCCACCTGCTGGACAGGTTGGCAGAGGTACCGCCCTCCTAGCTAGTGTATTGACGTCTGGTTCTAATTATCCAAACTGTCCATCTGCGTGGACCCCATCAGATGTATGTGTTATATCTGCACACCGTCCATCTATTTCATATCCAAGCCATCCGTCTGAAGGATGGTGGACCTGCACACTAGCTATATATCTGTTGTATTTACAGCAGCAAGTTCTGCGGGCCACACTATAATGTATCTGTCCACATCATCCAATTGTCTGGACAGTGGGGAAACCACAAATATCTGCTTGGTCCCAAGCCGTGGCCCACGTACCTGGGACCCACCTGACGAGTGGATTAACTAGCGTACCTCTCTCCTGCCATCAGTGCCCCACCTTGATGGATGTTTTTCATCTAAACCGTCCACTCATTTTGCTGGGACAGGCAAGAGCTTTGAGCAGCCACCATGGTGTACATGTTGTATCCCAACCACCCACCTGACTGGCGTGCCAAACACGGCCCCCACCATGATGCATGTGTTGTAATCCCTACCATCCATCCATTCATGTGGTGTCACCGTTATGCTTGGGTCTTAGCTACACCATCCAGATGGTTGGACGGTGGGCCCCACAATCTGATGCATAAATCTGATGCATATGTTGCATCCTAAGCATCCATCTAGCTGGTGAGTGTGTCTCAAGGCTTGAGAATAAAAATAAGATAGATCCATTATCACTTGGACCACACTGCAGAATAGTGGGATTGAATGTCTACCATTGCAACCCTTGGGTCATAGAGGTTTTGGACCAATATGAAATTTGTTTTTCCTCTCAGTCCAGGTTTTTTTGACATTATGAACTGGCTGGATGGACAATAAACGTTATGGTGGGCCCCTTTAAATTTTAACAATGGAAATCATTATCACCACTATTATTTGTGGTATGGTCCAGATGATCTTTTGATCCAATTCATTTTTTGGATAATGCTTTAAAATGATCTTTATCGATGGATGAATTGTGCGGCCCAAGTAGTGGGGCCCACTCAATGTTTATGAGGCCCATTTGATTCGGCCCATTTGAATCGGCCTATTGATTCGGCCTATTTGATTTGGCCCATTTGATTCGGCTCATTGATTCGACCCATTTGAATCGGCCCATTGATTCAGCCTATTTGATTCGGTCCATTTGAATCGGCCCATTGATTCAGCCTATTTGATTAGGCCCATTTGATTCGGCCCATTGATTCGGCCTATTTGATTCGGTCCATTTGAATCGGCCCATTGATTTAGCCCATTTGAATTAGTCCATTTGATTCGAACCATTTGAATCGGCCCACTTGATATATGAGGCCTAGCATTGAGGCCCGTGCGAGGAGGCCCATATGATATATTTGAGGCCCAGGTACAAGGCCCACCTATTGTGTATTCGAGGCCCAATGTGATGTATGTTGGCCCATATGACGAGGGTGATGTGACGTAGATGAGGCCCATCATGATTATATGTGAGGCCATAAGCCCACTATATGATTGGCTCTAAGTGGGCCACTCTTTGGGAGCAATGTTGGTTAAATGGTCACATTGATGGGCAATAATGGTTTAACGTCTACGTTGTGACCTTCCCTTAGGCCTTGTTCGACCCATTCTCATCAAGGCCGATTATCGATTCTGATTCCGATTATCGAGGCCAATTATCGATCGATTCCGATTGTCGTGGCCGATTGCCAATTCTGATTGTCGTGGCCGATTAACCGATTAGTGATCGAGGCCAATTATCGTGACCAATTGTCGATTCTGAGTATTGAGGTCGATTATCGATCGATTTCGATTGTCGTAGTTGATTGACCGATTAGCGATCGAGGCCGATTATCATGACCGATTGCCGATTCTGAGTATTTAGGTCGATTATCGATTGATTTCGATTATCATGGCCGATTGATCGATTAGTGATTGAGGCCGATTATTGTGACCGATTGCCGATTCCGTGTATTAAGGCCAATTATCGATCGATTCCGATTGTCGTGGCCGATTGTCGATTCTGATTGTCGTGATCGATTCTGATTATCGAGACTGACTTTGATTGTCGAGACCGATTGTCAAGGCCGGATATCAAGGCCGATTGTTGAGGCCCATTGTGAAGTATATGCGACCCATATTTTAAGCCCATTCTGATGAGCATTCGGCCTCGGCTTGATGCATTTGAGGCCTATGTAATGTATGTGAGGCCTATGTGATGAGGCCCATTGTGGTGCATTTGAGGGCCAGGCGATGGAGCTCGTTGTGTTGTATATTAGGCCCACGTGAGAGCCCCATCGTGATGTATATTAAACTCTTGAGTGAGGCCCATGGTATTGTATATTAGGCCCTTATGTGAGGTCATGGGTCCACTATATGTTAGGCTCTATGCAGGCCATTCCTTGGAGGCAATGTTGGTTAAATGTCCACATTGTCAAGGCCGATTGTTGATACCGATTATGAGTATGTGACAGCATAGCATCATGATACATGCCCATACGCATCATTTGCATGTTTGTTATGAGATGTGGTTGACCGTTGCATATGTCATTGGGCAGGTTGTTATGAGACTCTCTGATAGGCGGAGATTGTCTCATATGAGCGCACGGTATGCATAGGATTGATGCATGACTGGGTTGTATAACTCATGCATCTGGCATTGTGTGTTGTGATTACTGTACGCCCTATCGATATCAGGGTCGTAGCCTCCACAGTCATATCGTGGATGGCCAGATGGGATACCGAAAATATGTTATTAGCATCGGGCTGCCATAGATAGCCCTAAGTGAAAATCTCTAAACCCTCTTGGTACCAGAGGACGCCCCAACGTCGAGACCGAGTGGATATATATGAGCGCATGAGGGTTGTAAACTAGTAGGCAGTGTTTTCCACTGTGTTGTGGTTAGTTGGGAGGGGGTGTGGCCTTACCCGCCTGAGGGAGTAGGCATAGCTAGGCTGAGTTTGACTAGCTCATGAATGGGTCCGCTATCAACGTGCTGGATAGATATTGGCCAACTACTGGCTAGGTGGATAGTGAGATCTTTTTCACTTACCCAGTTGTGCACTTGATGGGGCGGCAAGCTGGTGTAGAGTGTGCTAGACCCTGGTGACGATCCTATAGATGAACAGTACTGATATGTGGACTTATTGGGTAAGAGTTGCACATTCATTCATTCATTCATTCATTCACTATCCACTCGGATTGGTGGTGCACAACTATTTATTACGTGTGCCTTCGCAATGGCCAGGATTTTGGTTAGGGCACGCGACTAACCTAAGATCAGGAGTTTACCACATTGAGTCTAACTATCTAAATTTAGGTATGGGACTGGTTTGGATAGAAGTTCCTTGTGATGGACCCCATAGCCTATAATACTACGTACTATCATCCTGACTTCACACTCCAGCATGATCATTCCATTCGCACTGCATATTGCATTATACCCGCGGCATATAGTATTTTGGGTTACTATGTTTCTGCATTTATATGGTCTAGATACGGCATCTGATATTTGGTTATTTATGACTCCTTATTTGCGTAGCTGATCTGTATTGCGTACTCTGATATTTTTTGACTCATGGACTTGTCAGTATTTCCGCTTACTTTAATGTCGTATGATTCATGATCTTACCTATATTTTCGACATTGTATGATTGTGATGTTGTAATTGTGTGCTTGACACTTATCTTGCGCGCACACTTTCACCACCCTTTAAGATTTCTATAAGCTTATGTATGATAGATGCGTACAGGTGATGTTAGGTTGCAGCAGCGTGGAGCTTGGAGCATGTAACTGACTTCTAGAGTTTTGATTTTAATATATGTATTTCCCTTTCAGCATTGTATTCAAATGTTTATATTAGTGGATATGTGATGATGATGATGTTGCCTTTGTGATTTGGGTAAACTTGTGGTTATGCCTCTTACAAGATAAATGCACGTTAGAAAAATCCTCTTTGTAGGATCTCAGGATCGGAACCTGGTATATGGGCACTGGGAGTCAAGAATGGGGCACTACAAAGGCTGTCGGCACTGGATTCGACAATTAGGATTCCTGTGAATCCGATTTCCAGGTTTGGGGCGTGACAGGGAAGGAAACATGTAATGCCCAATAGTACAACCATGTCCACACATATAGTGTCAACCAAGCATATAATGATGTACATGGCCATGAAGATGGATCTAGACATGCTATGCGGCGATATACAATGTAATACACTCCTCTTATCCAAGAAGAGACCAAGTCTAGGTACTTAGACAATTTTCATAAGGAACCAACCTACTTGGGGTAGCCCACGAGACTAGGCATACAAGCTAGGGGCCAAAATAATACAAAAATGGGCCTAGCAAGAGTCTAAGGTGGGCATCCAACCACACTTAGATACAACCGGGCCTAAAAGGGTCCATAATGGGGACATTTAACCACCAATCCCCAAAAGGCATTTCAACAATAAACTATATGGATACAAGTCCCAAAGCCCACATTTAAGATAAAAATAGGTGGCTACATACATATATCCCTCATAATGGGCCAAAAGAAAATGGGTCTAATGCTACCTTCAACAACATGGGCCTAAAGAGGGGAATTAAGGCCCAAGGCTCAATTTCCAATGTCCATAAAATCTATGCATTAAGTTGGACTTGGTGGGCAGCCCATATACACAAATATATGGCCCAAAAATAAGCCTAAGTTTGGGTGAAATGGACCCCACTACAACAGCCCAATAACTAGCAATTTAAGTGGGCAACTTAGGGTCCAATACCACCCTTATCTCAGCCCACAATTCCATCAAAATGGTGGAAGTCAACCCAACATATGGCTGGGCCAAGCTGGGACATTCTGGCTCACTCTAGGCTCACTAGATGTCCCAAAATCAGATCTAAGATGGGGTCCTCATATAATCACTAAAGGTGACCCAAAAGAAATGCACTAATTAAGTCCAAAAATTCTTAAAATATAAGCATGCAACATGTACACAAGTTTCTCAATATGGTGGGCCCCACATCCACTAAAGTTTCAGCCATAACAATGTACATTTAAGGCCCCCTTTTGAACTTTCAGTACACTCGACTTCCTGGACCTGCTAAAGTCCAAAAATTAGTCAAACTATGTGGAAATAATCTCATGAAGGCTAACAATACTCACAGGGGGCCCCACCAGATGGAGAGTGTGTATACATCATAAAAAGATCAAGTGGGCCTGCTACTGGACTGCAAGTCCAGCAACAGCCCAAGATAGTGGGTGTCCCCATGATTGGGCAATCCAAGGCCTGCGCGGCCTGGACCATACATACATTAAGGTGGGCTCCACATACATTCATATTGGGCCTCAAATAAATGGCCTAAGGCCTATTCAAAACATGGGTCCAAGGAAACACACATAGCCCAACCCATATATATACTACTATGGACCCATAGGGAAAGGTTAAGGCCCAACATAAAGGCCACAAATTCCATATATTGTGGTGGGCCTAGTGGGCAGCCCATTGCTCAAACCATATGGGTAAATATCATGTTCTTAGTCAAGTAAGTTGGGCCTACAACCTGGCCCAAGTATAAAGTTGATTTGGTGGGCAACCAAGGCTCCAACTACTGGTATAATCTGGCCCATTAACCCAACACAATAATATGGTAAAAATGTCCCAAGAGTTCAATGGGCTTATCCAGAAAGTTCCAGCCCAATTGGGCCTAAAGAGTCCAATAACTAAGTACATTCATGGACCCAATTAAACCCAACTGTGGTGGTCCTCAAAAGTGCATTTATTAAGCCCAAAATACTTCAGGAAAAAGGCAAGATGTGTGTACAAAACACCCTTAAATCTGGTGGACCATACAGCCTCAAAACAAATAACTATGGGAAGCAACTTTGGGCCCCTTGTTGGAATTCCAGGCCACCCACTTCCTGGGCCTGCTGGAGTCCAGCAATTAATTAATTTATATAAATACTTGCTCCCTGGTGACTCACACATGTCACAGTGGGTCCCACCAGATGAAGGGAGAGAATACAACACATATCAAGTGGGCCAGCTGCTGGACTGCAAGTCCAGCAGCAGTCCAATAAGGCTGGGCGTCCCAAGGTTGGGCTTTCCCATGGGGGCCTGGACGGCTGCCCCCAATAAACACCAAGGTGGGCCCCACTTGTGGACGTCCCACTAGGGGGTGGACCATGTCCAAGTGGGCCACACACATGGAGGAACAGCTGGATAAAATACTACATCAAGGTGGGCCAAATGGGGTGCACGGTCAACCCATGGCTGGACGTCAGCCCAGCTAGAACATCCAGCTGTGAGCTGCCAGTCCAGCTGCAAAACTCCCCAAATTTTGGGCGGAAAAGGTAGCCCACACACACCTGAGATGGGTCCCTACATGATGGGCCAAATGGGAGGCCATAAATTTAAGCAATCATGCAATCAAAACATTGACAACAAAGTAGCAGCGAATTCCAGCAATTTATGTTGCTGTACCAACTTTGGGCACTCCAATGGAGTGGGTCCAGGGCCTCTAAAAATCTGAAAATTTAGGGCCAAGGTCCCCTCATCATGTATATAACAAGTAAAAGTCCATAAAGATGGCCCACTATCAGAGAAAATATTTTTAAATTATGTTTTTAAATGAGACAATGTTGCTGGAATTTACAGCAAAAATCTAGCAACATACCTATATTGGCCTACTCCTTTGGAGACCCAAATGAGATCAATTGAGGCTAAAATTTGGCATGCTTATAGTTGGGACATATACCTTCAAAATTCATATATTACTTGGTACAAAAATCTCCACCAAAAGCCATAAAATCTGACCTCAATTTAACCTAAAAACCTATCCAGACAGTTCTAGATAGTAACATATAATTGAAAAGAATTAAATGTAAACATTATTTAAAATGGGATTTAATCCCATAAAATCATGGGATGGACCACCCAAGTGGGCTCCACAAACATCCAGACCTTCCCCATTAACAAAAACCCCTTACATATGCCCCATTTAGGTGGATTTTTTGGGGGCCACATGTCCAATGTGGACTGTCATGAATGTCCAACCTCCATGGACGGTCTAGATTTTTGTTGGTCCACCAAGTGGGCCACACACACATGATCAGAGGTTATCTACAAGGAAAAAAAAAAAACAAAGATCCGACCATAAGAAGGGCTCCACCACTATGAACCCTTCAAAATCAATCACAACCATACATCATGCATACATTAACAAGTACATCTTAGATCTTAAACATGCATGGGTCTAGAATCAAAATCTAAGGTGGGGATGCCACCCCCACCAGGGATCTAGGGTCTAGATGACCCAATCATGCCATGATATTTAGAAAACTACCATGATGAGGCACATAGAGAATGGCCCCATGCATGGATCATGCATGCACATGGTGGGTTGTTGGCCACACCCATGGTATTATGTACGATCTCCACCAGTGATTGGTGGGTCCTAGACCTCCCTCATGAAAGAAAGAAGATGTTCTAAGCAAGGAAATCAGAATTTCTATTCTAGGAGAGCACCTACCTCTTGGATCTTCAAGCTTCTACCATCACCATGTACCTCAAGCTTCAAGGTTCAAGAATCTATGGCCAAGATGGGATTGTAATGGTGAGATGGAGGGAAAATGAGGAAGAAAAGGGGCTAGAATGGAGGGAAGATGGGCTGGATGTCCAAGGCTAACAAGAAAAGAAAGGAGGGAAATGAAAGAGAAGGGAGAGAGAGAAGTTGTTGTAAGAGAGTTATGATTGCATTGTAAGGTTTTGGGAAGAAAAATAATGATGAATTTTCTTGTTTAGAGAAGCAATGATAGGTTTTGGGGAAGAAAACTCATCATGAGTTGCTAGGCTCTAGCTAAACTAGGTAGCTAGCTAGGGTAGCCTTTATGGGAGAAGGTGCATTAGGGTGGGCCCCATGGGAAAATGTGTACACCCTACTAAGTGGGTCCCACCAACATGATTAAAGGCTCAAAATGATGAGCGCCTACATCTTATGATCTACAACTCAGATGGATGCACAGGACGCAGCATCGGAATCGCGATGACGATGCGGACAAGATGTCATAGGTTTCGAGTTGATTCGAGTCAGGTCAACATGACCGAACTCAAGGTTGACCGCAAACACTACCTGAAGATCGTGGGTCACCAGGATTCGACCGGTAGGACCGTGTGACCTAAAGAAATGGTGTGCATAGTTGGGTTAGGGTCTTACATCCTTTGTCTTCCTTGAGAGTAGAAATACGCATACTCTTTTGATCTTCATCCAGGTGGAAAGAAATCACCACCTGATATGTTTCATCTTGACCTAAATAAGCAATTTAAGTTCAACGGGTAATTGTTTTAGGTCAAGCTTCAATGCCTTGACACTAGATGGTAGAGGCTTTGTGTTGGTTTCAAGAAATATTTCAAATTATGGCCTCCATCGGTTAGTTTCAAGTACAGCTATAACATTGAGCAAAGCATCCATCTCCCTAATCATCTCATCATCTAAATTAGGGGAGTGGGCCAAGCATGTCTCTAAGGTGTCAGAGTATATAGTCAAACGTGCTCTATCTTCCACAAATGAATCAATCACGTTTACTTCGTGGATATCATCAACATCATCGGGTTGTTTACACATGTTAAAGATATTAAACTCTAATGTCATGTTCCTGAAAATTAATTCCATGATCCTAATCCTAAATTGATAATGTTGTTTGATGTAGCTAGGAATGGTTGGCTAAGGATGACAGAAATTTGAGTGCTTGTGTCAATGATGGGCTTTGTGTCTAAGACAATAAAACCTACTAGATAATAAAATTTATCAACTTGGATGAGCACATCTTTTATCATTCCTCTTGGTATACAAATTGAATGATTATCTAATTGAAGTGTGGTCGGAGTGGGTTTTAATTTACCGAGACCAAACTGCTCGTAAACCGAGTATGGAATCAAATTTACGCTCGCCCCCAAGTCAAGTAGTCGTGCTCGATCCAGTAATTCCCAATCACAAAAGAGATGGTTGGGATACTAGGATCTTTATATTTCTAGGGCACATCTTGCTAGAGGATGGCACTCAGTTTCTCCATAAAAAAGATTTTCTTTTGAATGTTTTTTCGTCTCATAGCCATATAGAGATCTTTCAATACCTTGGCATATGACGGGATTTGTTTTATCGCATCTAGTAGAGGAATATTGATTTTCACCTGTTTAAGCACCTCTAAGATATCCTGAGTGTTAGTAAGAGGTTTAGGTGAAATTAACCTTTGAGAGAATGGAGCAACCAGCTTATACTGTTTTTCCAGTTCTTTCTCATGTGTGGCATGGCTAGGTCCATCGTTCCTCTCAGATTCTTTTGAGTACTTAGGCTTCTCAACCCTCTTTGGGATATTTTTATCGATTATTTAACCACTTCTAAGAGTGGTGATAGACTTAGCTTACTCCACATGGTGGTTCGAAGAGCTCGGGTCACTTATCTCATATTGTTGTTTTGGATTAGGTAAAGGTTGGGCTAGAAGAGTCCATTTTCTCCCTAACAGTTAGCTGTGACTCAATTCTTTGAATAGATGATGCAAACACTCCCAATGGTGTTTTAATATTCTGAAATGCTTATAATGTGTTTTGGTTGAATTGCTCTTGATTTTGAATGAATTTCTGAACCGTATCCTCTTGGGCTCTTTTCTAATTTAGTGGATTGAAATTTAATGGAAAAGCTCCTTGAGGATTCCTTTCAGTGTTCGTCGCTTGCCCATTTGTCCAACTAAAGTTTGGATGGTTCCTCCAACTAGGATTATACATGTTTGAGATGGAGGCACTAAATGGCCTTTGATAATTGTTCACGGCATTAAATTGCTCATATAACAACTCTTGAAACACAGGAATTGTAGAACATTCATATGCAAGTGTATGTTACTAGCACAAATCCCACAAATAATTTTAGCAGTCTCATTAGGTTTGACCGTTTCTACTCTTTTCAGTTCCATAGCCTTAACTTTTTTTATGAGATTGGCCACCCTTGCATTCACATCGTCTTCATTCCTTAAGACGTTCATTCCTTCCTTTTCTCTAGACTGAGTTGGTCTGAAAGTAGTGGGCTTAGATGAAGTATCTCATGATTGCACATTTTCAGGAAGCGAATCAAAATAATCCCACACATCCTCGGGATCCCCATTCATGAATTCTTCATTGCACATCATCTCTACAAATTGGTGCATTGGTGAAGTTAGTCCATCGTAGAAAAATCTTATTACCCGCCAAGTTTTGTATCTATGATGTGAACAGGAATTCAAAAGATCTTTGAATCTCTCCCAACATTGGAAGAAAGTCTCTTCCTCTTTTTTGGAGAAGTTCATGATTGTCCTCCTCAGTGTATTAGTCTTATGAATCAGGAAGAATTTTTTAAGGAACTCTCAGGTCATCTCATCCCATGTCCCTATATATCTCAATCTTAAGGAGAGAAGCCAAGACTTGGTTTTCTCCTTTAAAGAAAAATGGAACTATTTCAGTCGTAAAGTGTCCTCAAACACATTGTGAAAGTGTAAGGTTGTTACAGTCTCATCAAATTCCTTGAGATGTAGATATGGACTTTCAGAATCTAGTCCATGAAACTTCCAGAGTAGTTGGATCACTCTTGACTTGAAGTCCACGTTTCCTACATTGTGTAAAAACACCATGAGGGAAGGTGTACTCATCTTACTAGTTGTAGATAATCACATAGTGTTCTAAGCAGAGCATTATGTGCTTTGTTTTCATCTTATTGCTCTTTGGCCAGATGTTGAGGTTGATTGTCAGCCATATTTTCTATTAACTTAGAGGATCTCAATGTGTGTCTAATCCAGCGATGGATAGGAAGACCTTCGATTACTCCTTCACTTAAGAAACACAGAGTGTTATCACAAACCCACTTGGGCATGAAACACTTTAATTCCTAAGTCTAAGGTAAAACCTACCACGGAAAAAGAAATCTATAGAAAAATAAGAAATCTGAAAAAGAAGAGTTGGAACAATATTACCGAATTAGAGATTCTATGTTAGTTCTACAAAACAGAAGAGCTAGTATCTAAAAGAAAAATTCAAAAAAAATCTAATATGATAATACAGAAAAAGTTAGACCTAATCTGACCTAATCCTAACCTGATTCCAATATAATTAAAAAAAATGCAACCAAAGTCCCCGGCAATGGTGCCAAAAACTTGTTTGTAAACCCTTAGTGCAGGGTTGTGATGTAGTAATAACTCGGTGAGACCGAGGTCGTACCCACAAGGACTTGCTATTTGTATGCTTTCTGGAATACATTAGAACTAGAACTAGAATCTAAACTAACTACTAAAATCTAGAGTAAAGAGATCAATTGTAGAATAAACTATTAGGGATAAAATACTAGAGTGCCATGGATCAACTTATAGCTTCCCTAATGCTACTTTACTTGATTCAATTGAATAATACAACTATAATCGAAGTCCTATCCTATCCAGCCGGATAATGGAGCAGTTAAAACATCATTCATTCATCAAAACAGATCTGAACATTTATTGAATTGGTTTCCTCATAAAGCATTAACGATTTGATAGTAGTAGGTTTAAAGCATCTATCATGCCTGAAGTCAATGGTAGATCATTGAATTTTACAGATCAAACCCTCATAAAATAGGTAAGAAAGCATTCATAGTCTTCATAAGCATCTAATGTGCCTGGAGTCAACAATGGGTCAAAATAAATTAGAAGTACTTCTTCATTCAAACCAAAAAAGCAATGAATTGTATATACATCAAATAACTTCAATCAAAGTAAAATAAACATTAAGAAGAACTACAATCTTTGCCTCTTAACTTAAGCTAAGAGATTAGCCAATCATAGACATGATTGAACTAAAACTCAAACAGAAAAATATAAAAACTAACTAAAACCGAAGGATTAAAGAGGACGGAGGACTCCTTAAAGCTCCACAACTCCTTGCTCTACTCCTACATAACTCGTGTTTAGAAACTCCTAAAACATCCCTTTATATAGGTTTGATTCGCACCGACTTCGAAACCGACTTAGATTTATGCAGCTATCACAACTTTAATGACACCTTCGATGGCTTGAGCTCCCATCAAAGAGTCTGAGTGAAATTGGAAAACTATCCAGCAACGAACTTTCGAATTTGTGTATTTTTACGATGTCATCGAACCTCCTTCGATGGGATCGAACTTGGCTTCGAAGGCATCAAACACTCCTTCGATGGGATCAAAGGGTTCTCAAATCTGTCTAGCAAGAAAATCAATTTTTCTCTGATTTTTGCGATGGGATCGAGTGGCCTTCGATGTTATCGAACACTAACTTCAATGGCATCGAACTGTCAATTTCAGCACTTCCGATTTTCTGCACTTTATAACTTCAGTTTTCTTCCTTCTTCACTTGGCTGCCTTGGATCTTGGATTCTTGAATTCTTCAATCTTGACCTCCATAGATCCAATTCTTCACTTGATAATTCTTTGAGCATTAAATCCATGCTTTAAGAATCATTTTCTCCTTAGCTCTCAAAATCACCTCGCAAGAGAAAACACGTGTAATTAGATCAATTAAGCACATTCATGTTTATAAAACCAATGCATATCATGGGGGAAATATACAATATTTCACACTCAACACCCCACACGATGAATGGTGGATATCAAAAGTGAGACGCGTAAGATAGACAATCCACTTTGAAGGTAGGGCCCACACTATGGACACATCAAATGTGGACTCCATGTAATGGGTGATGGGTAATGGACATTAGGGGCCCCACATAGAAGACAATTAGCATTGATGGTGGGCCCCACATGATGGATGACCTACATCAAGGTGGGCCCCTAATGATGAATGGTCCACATCCAAGATGGGCCTTGTATGATGTAGACCCACTTTGAAGGTTTGGTTCACACAATGGGTGGTCCACATCAAAGGTGGACTCCAGATGATGGTTGATCCACATATAATGTAAGACATAATGGATGCCCCAAATGTCTTAAAACATGAAGATTGTAGTCATCCATTCTTTTGTCATTTGGGGCATGGTTCATTTATGGTGAGATCCACTAAACAACTATTGGATTGCTATTATAATAGAGTTATTGTAATATTTAAAAATAATGGCAATTATCCCTTACAAAAAAATCTTATTTAAAGGTTTTATCAAACGAGCTTATTTGAGATTTTTTTGGATTTGAAAAAATAATTTATATCAAATGAGTTTATTTAAAACAAGAGTTGGAAAAAAAAAAGCTCTTATTGGAAAAACTTTTATTGAATTCGAGTAGAGATGTCAAACGAGACTTAAATCAAATTAATTTGTTATTGTTGAGAGGGAGGGAAAGTGAGGGTAACCAAGTGCCCTATCAATTGCTTAAAACCCCTTTCCATGTGCGTTCATATTGTGTGGTTCGATTGTTACGAATGGTTAATTGTTTGTCCATTCTTTGCCGACAGCCAACTGGAAGCAGATTGGCAGGTGTACCACATACTACTAACCTAGCTAGTGTGTTTATGTCACCAAGTTTTATGGACCTGCACCCTATGAGCATATTGGATGGAAAATAAATGCTATGATGACCCTACGAATGTTTTAACAGTGAGAATCATTGTTGCCACCGCTAGTTCTGGTGTAGTCCAGTTGAGCTTTGGATATGATTATTTTTGAGCTCATGCTCTAAAATGATCTCGCCAAATGGATGAACAATGTGGATATAATAAATACATCAATGTGAGGCCCATGTAACTTTGATCTCCTTTCAACCGTTTGTACGACTCGGAGCTTAAGGAGCGTCAGCACTCGTCGCATGAAACGTATTCACACCAACCAGGTCAGTAGTGTATTGTACACCAACCAATCCAATTCTCGGTGGACATCCCTTTCTGCACTGTTTTTGCTCTGGAGAAAGCTTTCATAGACTTCTTTTGGAGCTGGGAGGAAGGTAAGATGAAATGCCACTAGACAAGCTAGACGATGGCAGCTCAAAGGGGTCTTGAAATGTTGCAGGATAAAGATGGCACCGAATGTAAGATTTGGTAAGAGTAACAGCTTATGGGCCTCCTTCATGCGTTTGAAATATTATAGGGACTTTTCCTTTCTTACAACAGGCTCACACAAGTCCTTCCCTCTCTGGAATGTAAGCAGGAAGCTTTTCTCAAAGCTTGACCCTCATTCCCACTGGCTGGTTGGCCACAAGCATTGCGATTTCTAGGCAGAGGATTGGACAGGGCTGGGGCCCCTATACACTTGTAGGCTAATGCAGCCACCAAACTGTTTACAAGACATTCGCATGAAGGATATTTTGAGCCCAGAGGGTCTCCTCCCTCATAACTATTGGGATTTGTGCGGCGAAATCACACAGATATGGATCTAGGATAGCAATCCAATAGCACCAAGAAATCACAAGAGAACACAGATTTAACATGGAAAACCCTTTCGGAAAAAACCACGGCACAAAGCGACAAAGATCCACTATGAAAGCATAAATTACAAAGAGAAAGGACTTATCCAATTCGAACAACCTCGAACCTCACCCTTATTACACCCTTTGAAACCTTAGAAACCCTTCTAGAAACCCTTTAGAATACTTTAGAAAGCCTTAGTATACTTTAGAATAGCCCTAGGGACCCTTATTTATAGTTTCGGAAACCCCTCTTTCGCACTGACTTTGGAATAGTCCGAAAACTGCCTCAAATTTACGCAGTCCATGAGCAGTCTGCGTAACCTTCGACTAGTCAAACCTGTTCTTCTACTAGTCGAAGACCTCGGGAATTCCTTGCTGGACTTCAAGCTGAACTTTCCTTCAACTGGTCAAACTTTGTAGATTTAAGACATGTTTTAACAATAATCTCCACCATGTCTTCAATCTTCAAACGTGTAGCTTCTTGACCTTTCTTCTTATCCCGCCTCGCATCATAGCTCCCTAAATGCTTCTCGTGCACACTTTGTCCTTCTTTTATGCCATCTCCAAGCCCAAATAAGTTGCACAGAACTTGTACTTCTCTGTAAGAACGACTTTGGTGAACATTTTTGTTGGATTCATGCTAGTGTAAATCTTCTCCAGTGTTACGCCTCCTTCCTCAAGCACCTCCGTCACTGCCATATATTCTGCTTCGGTCGTGGAAATAGCCACCACAAACTGAAGCTACGACATCCAACTAATTGCTCCATCCACTAGTACAAATGAGTAACCTAAAGTCGACTTCCTGGAATTCATACTGCCTGCGTAGTCTAAATCCACATATCATACCAACTTTGCTCCTATCTTCTCAAAAGATAAGACGTAGTCTTCTGTACCATCTCACCGCCACCCAATATTGCTTGTTGGGGTATTTGCTCACAACATCGATAGCCTGTAAAATAACCGGTCTAATACAGACTATGGCATGCACTGCCAACCACATTCGAATAAGGCTCATGAGACATATCCTGCTTTTCCTCATCTGTATTAGGACACATCCTGAGAAAAACTAGAAGTGAGCCGCGTAGGGAACGCTCACCAGCTTTGCTTGGTCCATCACATAATTGAACAATACCTACTCAAGGTATTCAACCTGAGATAACCAAAGCATACTCCTCTTCCAGTCTCTATGAATATCACCACCGAGAACCTTCTTTGTAGCCCTTAGATCCTTCATCTTGAATGTCACACTTAACCGAGTCTCCAGTACATTGATTTCAGACATGTCATGATTGATGATCTATATGTCATTAACATATAATTCCAGGATGATAAATGTATCATCACTCAGTGTCTTGCAATCGACACTGTGATCGTATTCACTCCTAGAAAATTTCTGACTCACCAATAAGGAATTAAATTTTATAACACTGCCTAGGCGACAGGTTGTGTAACGACCTCCTGCAAACTTTTCTTCTCAGCCCCTTTAAACTTTGAACCGCTCTAATTGCTTCATGAAGAACAACACTTTCAAATTCCCATGCAAAAGTGCAGTCTTCACATCCATCCGATCCAGCTCTAGATCGCATTAAGCAACCAGCGCCCCATACGAATCTAATAGACACCTACTATACCGCCAGCGCGAATATCTCTAAGAAGTTAATCCCTTCTCTCTGAGCATGACCCTTCGCTACCTGCCTCGCTCCGTATCTATTCTGTACCCTTTTAAAGATCCGCTTGCATCCAATCGCTTTTTGGCCCACTGGAAGTTCCACCAACTCCCATGTGTCGGTCTGGTACAACGAGTCCATCACATCGTTCATAATTACCTTCTACTTCTCAGCACTAGGCTCACCTAGAGCCATCTGAATAGTAGACGGATCCCCCTCGTCTATAACGAGAGCATATGAAATGTTGGAGTCATCCATGTACCTCACCGATATCTTGCGATTATGTTGTGTAATTCTTCTCACATGTGACTGCTCCACTTGCTCTATATCTCTGTCCACGCGTCTCAGCCTTCATGCCCTGCCCACTCATGTCACCATGCCCAGCATGCCACACAGTGCAAAGGTGGAATCCGCTACAGCTACTGTAGCTCCACCTGTTGAAGTGCTCCCTATCAACCTGTAAAGATTACCGAGTCGTTGTGCTTTCATGATAACACGTGCCCCCTTAGATACTTTAAGGGCACCATCAATACTCGTGAACTTGCATCCTTTTGCCTCAAGTACACTAAGAGAAATTAAATTCTTCTTCAAATCAAGAACATGCCTGACATCAGTTAAGATACGCTCCACCCCATCAAATATCTTAATGCGCACCGTACCAACAGCCATAACATTACAGGCATTGTCAATGCCCACAAACACCTGTCCACCATCACACTCGCTATAGCTAGCAAACCAACTCCGATGAGGAGTCATGTGAAAGGATGCCCCTATGTTTAGAATCCACTCGCCCCTACAATTATTGTATAGGCGACTGATTGTAGACACAGTCAAGACATCACCATCATATCCACTCGTTCCATCTGACGTGGCAGCGTTGGCCTCCCTGTATGAAGCCTCAGATTCTTCTCTCTTAGATTTAGGAGTTGCACAATCTTTCCTCATATGTCCTTCCATCCCATAATTCTAGCACTTTATCTTACCTTTGCTCTTGCCCTTGGATTTAGATCTAGAACTTGAAGATCATGTACCTTATTCAGAATTCTTGCCCCTTGTAAATAGTGCATCAGAAGATGTCCTCATATCGCCGTTTAGCTTTCTCATGGCCTTCCCTTAAAGGGCTGAGATAACGGGGTCGACACTCAAGGTTTTATTTGTGGTGCACATTGTGTCCTTGAATGAGTCATACGATGTCGGAAGAGAATTCAGCAACATACATGCTTGTTCCTCATCTTTCATTACTTCCTCCATATCCAGCAATTTGCAAAATAATTTATTAAAGTTACTGATATGGGCCTCTATATCTCCACCCTCTGTCATCTTGAAGTTATACCATTGTCGCTTCAAGTGTAAGCGATTTTTAGAGGATTTTTTTGCATAGTGTAACGCCCTGAAAATCGGGGGTCGAGCAAGAGCCCAACTCCCGAGTCCTAAAACATTACTTATGTAACATATATGATGATGATTAAATTTTGTCTGTATTAGTGCATTAAACATGAATGGGATTATACCAAATCAGTATATCATACTCCAGAGGCAGTTAAATAACGCAAGCGGAAGACTAAGAGATGTATATAAGCGTATATGGAACAAATAGACCATTGCCGGTCTCCGGAGTATGAATACATTGCCAGGTCAAATAATTACGTGCATTAGTTCAAAATAAAAAATATCAAAGATAGTCCAACTACAAATGATAAGCCCTGCACCCCCCGTTGATCAGGACGGTCTAAGTAAACCCGCCTGATAACTGTATGTAAGAGAACTCCTCCTCGTCGTCGTAGAGGCCCGACTCCACCTCATACATTGCGTCGCCATCTACAACTAAGACAGAGTCTGGTTGGTGTTTAAAACACCGTCTCAGAACGTGGGAGTGAGTGATCAACTCAGTGGATCTATAATGCAAAGGTTAACATGTTATCAATTCAATCAAGCAGAAATGATAAAGTAGTACAACAATCAAGCCCTAAATACTCTTGTTAATGATGGTATGATATGATGTATCCCCTCGCCTGCACTCCCTCTGCGAACTTCATCTCACAGTCGCGGCATGCACCACTCCAGACACATGCTACTCCCTCACTAAAGCACCGTGCAATACAATGTTATGAACGTGTTAACCAAGTTCTTACTTAGGTTTATTCATACAACAGGGTTGGGAAGCTAAGATACCTCCCTTATATCAATTCCCAAACAATGATCCATTCTAGGGTCGTCAGTCCTAGTAAATCTCATATGATGTTGCGGTTCTAGGTCACTACAAAGGGCTCGTCAACTGATCAGTGTAGGCCTAGTTTATACTCTAGTTGCTACGGAAAGACTCGTTGACTCAACGCAGTCTTAGAGTATGCTCGAGGTTACTACAAAGGGCTCATCACCTGATCAGTGGAGGCCGACAGCTCGAATACAGTATCCCATACCACCATATTCAGCTCACGAGTTTAGGTTGCTAACTGGTCACTACGGGGAGGCTCGTCACCCAGCGTAGGCCGACAGCACGACCACGGTGTCCCATACCACTATGTCCAGCTCATGAGTCTTAGCGAATCGAGGTACCAAGGTTAAAGGGGTTTCCACTGGTGAGTTTGGTACTTTAGGTTCAAGCAGTAGCGTCCATACATGGTGAACATACATCGGGTCAATCGGGTTACTTGACGAGCTCGACTAGTACGAGCGTACATCGAGATGATCGACATGAAGTGCGTAAGCACTCCGTATGGCCTAACCATTATCTACAACCAGCGTACGACTCGGATTCCTCGAGACATATCTTATGTGGCGAAATAATCTCGACCACCAAATCAGAACTTGTTACTGATTGCCGGGACTATTTCATAGTCCCAACCACACTCAATTCCAATAAGTAATCACATGAAGTAGTAAATGCAGTATTGAACAAATAATTTAGATCCTACAACCATTTAGCATTTTATGAAATACAGCATAAACATGGATTCCTACATACACATTCCATAAGTAAAAAGGACAATATAGTGCAGGTTGCATGGAGAGATTTATACACACAGTTAAGGTAGTTGAGAATCTTATCTTGACACCCGTATAAAGTACAATGCACCAAAATACTTACTCATACCGACATTTTTACAAACACTTAGACTACACATATCGACATACATAACATATGTTGATTATAACATATACTTGGACAGATCCTTCCAACAAGGAGTTGTCATATACACAACAATCATGTATTTGCATTCCATAGACATGGCAGGCACAAATCATAATCCCATATTCATCAGTCATTTCAACAAACACTTAGACTACACATTATAACATACATGATGTATGTTGGCCATAACATGTATTAGAGCAAATCCTTTCGCCAAGGGGCTTTCGCATATACAACAACCCTATATCCACGACGGATAATCATGTCAAACACTAGTCCAAATTCTATACACATTCAATCATTTCAACTAACACGTGGAGTACACTATACTCAACGTAGTTCATATATATCTGTAAAACGAAGGAATCTTCGCATTTAGCATGTGAAATGACACCCAAATCAGTTATAAATCATTAACCAACATTGAAAGCCTTGAAAACCATAACCTAAACGTTTATAGTCCGCACCTTATGCCGGTAGACTCGTAACGATCTCAGTTTAAACACTAAGTCTTTGTCTACGGCACAACTGTAACCTACAGTATGAAATAGGTTAGCTATTTTATCTAATACACCGTTTGGAAACCTAAAACAGATTAAGGTTAGGATTTCTTACCTAAGTATGGAACCAGAATCACTAGTATAGCGACACAGTAGCAGTTTTTCGATACTCAGAGCGGCAGGGAACGATTTCTGTAGCAAAACCCTAACTTCCCTCACGCTTTCTCTCTTTCCTTCTCTTTTTCTCTTTTCTCTCCCCTAGGGTTTAGAAATTCGTATGGAGTGAGAGAGAGGGGGTTTTAAGCCTTTATATAGGCCCAGGACTGATGGAAATGGCCTCAGGGCCAAGGTATACTTAGGTTATATCCAAAGGGCATCTTTTTCAGTCCGACGGAGCACTTCTTGTGGCCTCTCTTCAGCATGTGGTCGGACTTAAGCTCTCTAACATTGGATCTAGGTTAAGCTGAGTTTTCGATCCAACTGAATTTACAGATCGACCGTGGCGGACCAGTTTCAATTCGACGGTCACCGTTACTCAATCAGGGCCATAAGTGCACCAACATGAGTTGAAATTTTTCCCTAATCCAAGGGTGTAATAGGGTCAGATTCTGATGGTCTGAATATTTAGATTTGGCCTACAAGCGAACGACTCAATTCACTTAAATTTGAGTTCGTTTTCTAAAGATATTCGCGCTTCTCACACACTTCGTTCCGGGCTCAATACGTTACTGGGTATCATTAGGACTTGATTTCCAAAGAGGTTGTCAAGTCCAATACTGTGGTCATAAACATATAGTTTCACAGTAATCGGACTTTCGACGTGCGGTTCCGGTCCGATACGGAGTTTCAAGGTGCTCCCGAGAGCAATCAGGTTTAAAGATTGATTCTAGATTTCAGGGTAAAGTAGCGCTAATGATTCTGCACATTTTGGGTCTTGCAGATCATATTTAAAGTGATTAGTACTAATTTTACAGGTACTCTAGTGTAACACTAGCTAATTCTCATCTAATTTCTAAAGGATTTGGTCCTGAGTGATCTGCCTGAGGTGATACTCGGGTCTTCGTATGGATTTTTCCGAGACGTTACACATAAACGTCCTTTAACTTTGCCCATAACTTAGCCACAATTTTCTCCCTCATGACGTTGTAGAGAACCTCATCCGTGAGATACAAACAGATGGAGGTTAAAGCATTACTATAAAGAGTCTCCAATTCTTCATCTTTCATAGTCGATTTCCGTTCCTTAAGAGGTTTAGCTTCGCCTTGCTTGATTAATAGACTAATTATCTTAATCTTTCAGAACTCAAAATTATATT
This sequence comes from Magnolia sinica, assembly GCF_029962835.1. Classification (NCBI taxonomy): domain Eukaryota; kingdom Viridiplantae; phylum Streptophyta; class Magnoliopsida; order Magnoliales; family Magnoliaceae; genus Magnolia; species Magnolia sinica. Next base: position 38,391,384 of record NC_080576.1, read on the forward strand.
TGCCTGAGTACTTCTCAATATCAAACTTGGCGTTTCCCATTATTGTTAATCATACAGATTCAGATCTGTCCCCCAAAGATAGCTCTGATACCACTTATTAGGATTTGTGCTGCAGAATCGCATAGATATGGATCTAGGATAGCAATCCAATGGCGCCAAGCAATCACAAGAGAACACAAAGATTTAACATGGAAAACCCTTTCGGGAAAAAACCACGGCACAAAGCAATAAAGATCTACTATAAAAGCATAAATTATAAAGAGAAAGGACTTACCCGATTCGAACAACCTCAAATCTCACCCTTGCTATACCCTTTGAAACCCTAGAACCCATTCTAGAAACCCTTTCGAATACTTTAGAAAACCTTATCATACCTTAGAATAGCCATAGGGACCCCTATTTATAGTTTAGAAAACCTTTCTTTCGCACCGACTTTGGAATAGTTCAGAAACTGCCTCAAATTTACGCAGTCCGCGTAACCTTCGACTGGTCGAACCTATCCTTCGACTGGTCGAAGACCTCAGGAATTCCTTGCTGGACTTCGAGCAGAGCTTTCCTTTTACTGGTCGTATTTTGCAGATTTAAGACATGTTTTAACAACAATAACCAGCTTTAGTCTATGCTTCCTTAGGTAGTTCTCAAGCGTATTAGTGAGGAGTGCCTTTGCACTTCGATGGGAGAGCAGTGGGGGATCGCAAGGAGTGGGCAAAATGGGTATGGCACTCTCAGTTACTGCCTAAGATCTTATTGTTTGGCTGGAAAGTTCTGCAGAGGGCTGTCCCAGTTGACAAAAGAATTCAAGTTAGAGGCATTCACATGGCCTCAAAATGTGTTTGCTGCGGTCTCAAGTTGAATAATTCTTCTAAGGCTGAATCGATTGACCACCTTTTCGCAATGGGAGTTTTGGCATCTCAGGTATGGAAACACTTGCTTTTAGGGATTTCCTGTAGTGCAGACCATGCAGCAGCTAGGAGGGCCAACCAGTGGTGGATGGCAAGATAGTCTATTTCTCCATTTTGCAGGGTGTCATACATACCCTGTTTGATCTTTTGGGAAGTGTGGACAGAGAGGAATGGAAGTCAGTCTGAAGGGCTTCTAATCAAAGTGTCTAGGGTGGTTACTCGGGTTCAAAGATGGGTGCAGATGATCAGCCCGTCCCTCCCTCACCCAAGAAACTTAAGATGTCCACAGAGTTTGTGTTCCAGGCCATGGGTATTGCCACAGGTGCTAGCTAAGGAATCAATTTGTTGGTGGTTAAGTGGGTGAGCCCACAAGATGGCTGGGTTAAGATTAATGTTGATGGGTCTACTTGAGGTAACCCGGGGCCCTCAAGTGGTTACGGGTTAGGCTCCAACACTTGGGCCGAAGCCAGGGCTTTTGATTGAGGGCCTTTACCATTGCGTGGACCGGGTGCTTCTCTAAGGTGGAAGTGGAGAGCAATTCCATGATCGTGGTGGATATGTTTAACAAGAAGCTCCCGTTGATGTGGAGTATGTGGTATTTACAGGTCTGGGCTAACTCCAATACCCATTCAATCCCCCCGCAGAGGGAGCCTCTTCGTTGATGGCGTTGGGGTGGGTAATATTAGAGAGGGCTAAAGTTTTCTGTTTTGGGGCATATGATAGGTGGGCCCTGGGGTTTTAGTGTTGTGGGCCTGCCCGAATGTACAACTGATGTACAGCTTCCTGTTCTCCTTTAATAAATTCTGTTCTTTAAAAAAAAATAAAAATAAATAAATAAATAAAATAAATAAATAAATAAATTGTTTGTGATTTCCTGTCCCAGCAATACTTGCTATGCAAACACTAGGTATGCAGTTATCCACTTCTATTTTTTTACCAGAACATAAGTAAATTATTTTTATCATAGGTATAACATTTTTACTATTGTTATGATATTCAAATTATTTGGAGTAAAATACAAGGAAAAGGGATGAAAATACTTTTTTTTTATCTCACTTTTACTATTCGTCACAATTTACATAGCAATGTATACTCAGGTCTCACAACATTAATAACAATTTCACTTCTTCCAATTCCTATGTATATAAACAAATTTCACACCCTCACAATCATATCTAAGTATTATGACCGCGCCCAAAATCGATAAAGGAGAAACCCCACCATGCATAAGCCACCAGATACAAGGTTTGGTAGCACAGAAGAGGTACCGTCGAACTGATCCGTATGATTTTCCTGCATGTATCAATTGTCATGTGAATAAACCATACAAAGAGATTAGCATGTGTGGGACAACTAAACCATGATTTAAGGTGGATTCCACCATGTAAATGAAACAGCCCAATCTCCAGGTACACTCATGATGAGGGCCAAATCTGTAGCTTGATGCTAACTGTTTATTGTTCTAAATATCCTCTGGTGCCAAGTAAACTCAACTGAGTTGACTCAACAGCAGTGGAGAACGAAATGAGGCATTGAGGAGTCAGGCCAGATCAAAAGGATTCTGAGTTGGAATGAGCCAGAGTGAGTGATACCTTTCTTTTATCTCAATTCACACATGGAAGAGATCCTAACTGTTCATCCTGCAGACCGTAGCTTGTATGGGGATGGCCCAAAAATCACCTCAGTTGGTTATTTCTAACCATTTTATGGGCAAGTTTTGAGGAAAGAAAATAGATGTTTATGAAATTGATCAATGGCCCATTAACTAACCATTTTCCCCTCAAAAGTCATCAGGACAGATGCTTAAGACTGCTTAATGAATGTGTTCTTTGGGATTTTGTTCCATCCATGCCCCCATGGTAGGACCTACCGAATTAAAACTGATCCTATTCATGGCGTGTGTGGCCACTCATTGGGACCACATGATTAGATGGTCCTATGATTTGAATCATACATATTCTTGTTGCTACAACAAGCTATTGTCCCATAATCATGCTTCAATGATTATCCTAACCTTCGATTTTTAAAGTTGAATGTGAGAAATTGAAAATTTTCTTTTTATTGTTATTGACAGATAGTGATGGTCACAATCACAAGTTCAGCAAAAATTTCCTACAATGGATATTATACTATAGAATTCAGAACATGGGTGGTTCTGAACATTGACCACTTTGCATGTGGGTCCCAACAGTGTTCGAAAGATTGGTATTGTGTTACGTATTGCATCCTTAGGATATAGATATGTATCTGTTATCGCACATGATATATTGTTTGTCTCGGGTAACTTATCGTACTTTTTGGGAAACATGGAGAAACATTAGGAAAATAGTTGAATTTTTCAATGAAACTTCAAGGATTAGTTAAAAAGACCTTAATACAAACTTTTAAATCATAACATCTCAAAAAAGAAGTGCACATAATAGATTTCCCTTGCATAGGGTCCTAAGCCATACGTTGTCTGACTAAACTAATGCAACTATATTCAAATTGAATGCATAATATTTAGAGTGTATGTGATTATCATTTCATCAAACACTCCTAAATACATTGAAATTAGTCTCAATAAACAGTTGGTTGAAGGGAAATTTAATATATATATATATATATATATATATATATATTATAATATATTTTTATTAATTTTTAATTAAAAATAATTTTTATTTTTCAAAAATTGACAAGGACTTAACAAATCAATAGATCAGCCCTCATGCATGCTTGATTTCATGTTTTGAGTACAACATTGCAAGCAATTTGGGAGAAATTGGAGAAATTTCGAATTTTCCCCAACTTAGATCACCTATACTTAAATTTCAAATTTAGAGTGTATGTGATGATCATTTAAACAAATACTCCTAAATACTTCGAAATTAGTGTCAATTGATAGTTGGTTAAAGAAAATTTTCAAAAAAAGAAAAGAAAAACATGGAGAATATGAAAAACTAATGGATATCAAAATTAAAGCTCCAACTCCATGATTTTTCATGCAAAACATGAAAAACCAATGGATTTATAACCATTTGACATTGATTTAATATAATTTCAAAAAAAAAAAAAAAGGAATCGGAAATTGAAATGCTCACCAGATTGAACATGTGGGATATATCGGCACTACTTGTGTGTTTCGTATCGCAAAGGTGGGATACAAGTATATCGTGGGTTATATTGGCCGATATCATTGATATTTAAAACATTGGGTTCCATAGGGAGGAGACACATGCTAGTTATATCGTGGGTTATATTGGACGACATCATTGATATTTAAAACATTGGGTTCCACAAGGAGGAGACACATGCTAGATCCTAAGTCACGACCAGTGCTTTAAAATCAACGATATCGGCCGATATATCCCACGATATTTCTTGTATCCCACCTATGCGACACGAAATGCATAGGTAGTGCGGTATATCCCACATGTTCAATCTGGTGAGTATTTTCGAATTCTGTTCCTTTTATTTTCTGTAAATCATGTTAAATTAATGTCAAATTGATACAAATCCATGATTTTTCATGTTTTACAAGAAAAATCATGGATTGGGAGTTTCCATTTCGAGATTTGGAAAAGATGGTAAGTTGCGAAAAATTGAAAAAATCAAAATTTCCCAATTTCTCGCAAATCGTTTGCAATCCTTGTGTCCAAACATAAAATTAAGCATGTATGTAACCTAATCCAGTAATTCTTCTTTTGCTTGTGAATGTCTTGCATTTGTTTCCACATGTTTTCTTACATTTATAAATTATATGAATGGGCATTGAATATATTTGAATCAATTCAGTTAGACAGTGCATAGATTAGAACCCTATACAAAGAAAACCTATTATGTGTACTTGTTTTTTGTAAGGTTTTGATTTATAAGTATGTATTGATGTCTTTTTTAACAATCACTGAAGTTTTATTGAAAAATTAAACCAATTTCCTAATGTTTCCCCATATTTCCAACAACAACGATACATTACACAATACAACCGATATATCCCATGCGATACATAATGCGATACCGATATTTTGAACACTGGTCATGACAGAGTCAAAGCTAACTTAAAAAAAGAGTGAGCAGAGGTAGGTTTTGGTAATTACTTCTGAAAATTGGATAAGTAATAAATACCTTATTCAAACTTTAAGATAAACTAGGGGATTTAAGATTAAATGGAGTAGGCTTTTGTAATTTTCACAATAGACAAAACCTTCAGCTATGTTGCTATCAGAAAACAATGCATAAATGAGCATACTAGCATAATCAATATGACCCAACTAACCCTTGAGAAAATACTTACTTCTTCAGAGTTGTGAACTGGAATTCCTGCACCCAAACAGCACAAAACATACTTCTCAGAATCAGCAAGGCGTGTAAAACATAACATCTCCATGCACAAACATGTATGACAGTCAATAGGCTGGATTAGGGCCTGACTGAGCCGAACAAGCACGACCTAACAGACTAAGCCAATTCAATATCTGGGCCGAACCAATGCAAGTCATGTTATTTAAAGAAAAATTTGCATTGAGATACATGTTATTTGGTGCCCAAAATAAGGAAAGATGAAACAAGAAGAAAGCACAAGCACAAATGACTCTAAGACAGATGCAAGAATGGATACATAAGTTGGCATCTAGTAATGGGATTCAAGTCACCAGAAAGAAAATAAGTAATTAATGATGGTGATGGTGACGATGACAGTAGTGATGGTGTTGGTGGTGATGATGTCAACAACAACAACGATTACATTGATGATGATGACGACCACCTCTGGCCAAGATTGCAACAGATTAAAGCTTGCGAGGTTCTCCAACCCCCAAAGCCCTTTGGACAATCTCATATAGTGATGCTTGGAGTAAAGACAAGTGAATAAAATTGTTGAAGAGAAAGAATGCCCTCCATATAGTCAAGGATCTTGGTGGTTATGGGTGTTTGACATAATACTCTGCAGTTGGGGAGAGTGACAGAATGCACATCAACATATATTAACTAGGAAATTAGAAATTAGACCAACCTATCTTAGACCAGATACAAATCAAACCATAGATATCTGAGTTTGCTCTGGATGCTCTTACTGCAAACCTGAGAAAGACTTAACTTATTTGATTTTTAATAGACCTACATACCTATGTACGAGATCCGGGGGTTGATTATCTAGACCTGATCGAACTTCTGCCAACCTAACCTGACCTGATAATATTGATAGTATAGGCTCCAATCATCTTGTTTCAATGTGGACATGAAGGAAACAATTACGCAATTTGCGAGCTACTTCCTAATGAATACTCTGATAAATTTTCTAGTATTTGGCCATTTCATGTTGATTAAACTGAATATTTCGCAATTGAACAAAGCACAAATGAACTACACTATTAAACACCAGCAAATTACCTCCATTGGGCTTGTCTGCATGACTACTTTCCCCGACAGCTTTTCCTTTACTCTTTTGGGAATCGATGCTAGTGCTAGTATCCATAGGTCGAGAATTACCAGTTGCTTTCGATGAACTAGCTTTCGACTCTGAACTTTCCTTAGATCTCTGTTGTCGCAATGTATAAAGGTATTGTTAAAGCCACGATAGAAGCAAAGAGCCTCCAACAGAACTGAAATCATTGAATCAGCAAACACATGCGAAATGCAGCATTTGAAAGCACATACATTTGAAATTCATTTTATTAAAGCTTGCTTGCATGCCCTGAGTGTCTCTGTCATCCATACTAATGAACGACAAGCATACGATAATATGAAAAATAAGACATATGTTACTGATTGTCTTGGTTGTCTTGGTACCTTATTCAAATTTTAAGGTAAAGTACACAATAGAGAAAACCTTTAGCTATGTTACTATCAGAAAACAATGCATAACTGAGCATATGAGCATAATCAATACGAGCCAACTAACCCTTGCAAAAGAACTAACTTCTTCAGAGTTGTGAACTCCAATTCCTGCACCTAAACAGCCAAAACAAACATCTCAGAATCAGCAAGGTATGCAAAACATAAAATCACCATGCACAAACATATACAGCAGTCAATGGACTGGATTAGGACCCGGACGAGCCAAACAAGCATGAGCTGACGGGCCAAGCCAATTCAATATCTGGGCGAACCAATGCAAGCTATGTATGTTAAAGAAAAAATTGCATTGAGATTCATGTTATTTGGTGCCAAAAAAAAAAAAGATGCAACAAGAGGAAAGTACAAGCACAAATGACTCTAGGCCACAGATGCAATAATGGATACATAAGTTGGTATCGGTGTTTTAAATAGCGGTAGCATGTTGCGTAGCATTCAGCTCTCTATAGCGTGCAGCATAAATAGCATAACGTGTAGCGTGAGCTACATGATACTTCTATTTATTAATTTTAAAATATGAAAAACATGATAAATAGCAAGGAAAAAAGTACAAAAATTTAAAAATCATTCATTGTTCAAGTATAAGCACAACCTAACGGACTAAGCCAGTTCAATATCTGGGCCGAACCAATGCAAGTCATGTTATTTAAAGAAAAATTTGCATTGAGATACATGTTATTTGGTGCCCAAAATAAGGAAGGATGAAACAAGAAGAAAGCACAAGCACAAATGACTATAAGACAAATGCAAGAATGGATACATAAGTTGGTATCTAGTAATGGGATTCAAGTCACCAGAACGAAAATAATTAATTAATGATGGTGATGGTGACGATGACAGTAGTGATGGTGTTGGTGGTGATGATGTCAACAACAACAACGATTACATTGATGATGATGACGACCACCTCTGGGCAAGATTGCAACAGATCAAAGCTTGCGAGGTTCTCCAACCCCCAAAGCCCTTTGGACAATCTCATATAGTGATGCTTGGAGTAAAGACAAGTGAATAAAATTGTTGAAGAGAAAGAATGCCCTCCATATAGTCAAGGATATTGGTGGTTATGGGTGTTTGACATAATACTCTGCAGTTGGGGAGTGATAAAATGCACATCAACATATATTAACTATGAAATTAGAAATTAGACCAACCTATCTTAGACCAGATACAAATCAAACCATAGATATCTGAGTTTGCTCTGGATGCTCTTACTGCAAACATGAGAAAGACTTAACTTAATTGATTTTTATTAGACCTACATACCTATGTACGAGATCCGGGGGTTGATATCTAGACCTGATAGAACTTCTGCAAACCTAACCTGACCTGATAATATTGATAGTATAGGCTCCAATCATCTTGTTTCAATGTGGACATGAAGGAAACAATTACGCAATTTGCGAGCTACTTCCTAATGAATACTCTGATAAAGTTTCTAGTATTTGGTCATTTCACGTTGATTAAACTGAATATTTCGCAATTGAACAAAGCACAAATGAACTACACTATTAAACACCAGCAAATTACCTCCATTGGGCTTGTCTTCGTGACTACTTTCCCCGACAGCTTTTCCTTCACTCTTCTTTTGGGAATCGATGCTAGTGCTAGTATCCATAGGTCGAGAATTACCAGTTGCTTTCGATGAACTAGCTTTCGACTCTGAACTTTCCTTAGATCTCTGTTGTCGCAATGTATAAAGGTATTGTTAAAGCCACGATAGAAGCAAAGAGCCTCCAACAGAACTGAAATCATTGAATCAGCAAACACATGCGAAATGCAGCATTTGAAAGCACAACATTTGAAATTCATTTTATTAAAGCTTACTTGCATGCCCTGAGTGTCTCTGTCATCCGTACTAATGAACGACAAGCATACGATAATATGAAAAATAAGACATATGTTACTGATTGTCTTGGTTGTCTTGGTACCTTATTCAAATTTTAAGGTAAAGTAGGGGCTTTAAGATTAAATGGACTAGGCTTTCGTAATTTTCACAATAGAGAAAACCTTTAGCTATATTACTATCAGAAAACAATGCATAACTGAGCATATGAGCATAATCAATATGAGCCAACTAACCCTTGCAAAAGAACTAACTTCTTCAGAGTTGTGAACTCCAATTCCTGCACCTAAACAGCCAAAACAAACATCTCAGAATCAGCAAGGTATGCAAAACATAAAATCACCATGCACAAACATATACGGCAGTCAATGGACTGGATTAGGACCCGGCCAAGCCAAACAAGCTTGAGCTGACGGGCCAAGCCAATTCAATATCTGGGCGAACCAATGCAAGCTATGTATGTTAAAGAAAAAATTGCATTGAGATTCATGTTATTTGGTGCCAAAAAAAAAGACGCAACAAGAGGAAAGTACAAGCACAAATGACTCTTGGCCACAGATGCAACAATGGATACATAAGTTTGTATCGGTGTTTTAAATAGCGGTAGCATGTTGCGTAGCATTCAGCTCTCTGTAGCGTGCAGCATAAATAGCATAACGTGTAGCGTGAGTTACATGATACTTCTATTTATTAATTTTAAAATATGAAAAACATGATAAATAGCAACGAAAAAAGTACAAAAATTTAAAAATCATTCATTGTTCAAGTATAAGCACGACCTAATGGACTAAGCCAGTTCAATATCTGGGCCGAATCAATGCAAGTCATGTTATTTAAAGAAAAATTTGCATTGAGATAAATGTTAGTTGGTGCCCAAAATAAGGAAAGATGAAACAAGAAGAAAGCACAAGCACAAATGACTCTAAGACAGATGCAAGAATGGATACATAAGTTGGTATCTAGTAATGGGATTCAAGTCACCAGAAAGAAAATAATTAATTAATGATGGTGAAGGTGACGATGACAGTAGTGATGGTGTTGGTGGTGATGATGTCAACAACAACAACGATTACATTGATGATGATGACGACCACCTCTGGCCAAGATTGCAGCAGATCAAAGCTTGCGAGGTTCTCCAACCCCCAAAGCCCTTTGGACAATCTCATATAGTGATGCTTAGAGTAAAGGCAAGTGAATAAAATTGTTGAAGAGAAAGAATGCCCTCCATATAGTCAAGGATATTGGTGGTTATGGGTGTTTGACATAATACTCTGCAGTTGGGGAGTGACAAAATGCACATCAACATATATTAACTAGGAAATTAGAAATTAGACTAACCTATCTTAGACCAGATACAAATCAAACCATAGATATCTGAGTTTGCTCTGGATGCTCTTACTGCAAACCTGAGAAAGACCTAACTTATTTGATTTTTATTAGACCTACACACCTATGTACGAGATCCGGGGGTTGATATCTAGACCTGATCGAACTTCTGCCAACCTAACCTGACCTGATAATATTGATAGTATAGGCTCCAATCATCTTGTTTCAATGTGGACATGAAGGAAACAATTACGCAATTTGCGAGCTACTTCCTAATGATATTCTGATAAATTTTCTAGTATTAGGCCATTTCATGATGATTAAACTGAATATTTCGCAATTGAACAAAGCACAAATGAACCACACTATTAAACACGAGCAAATTACCTCCATTGGGCTTGTCTGCGTGACTACTTTCCCCGACAGCTTTTCCTTTACTCTTCTTTTGGGAATCGATGCTAGTGCTAGTATCCATAGGTCGAGAATTACCAGTTGCTTTCGATGAACTAGCTTTCGACTCTGAACTTTCCTTAGATCTCTGTTGTCGCAATGTATAAAGGTATTGTTAAAGCCACGATAGAAGCAAAGAGCCTCCAACAGAACTGAAATCATTGAATCAGCAAACACATGCGAAATGCAGCATTTGAAAGCACATACATTTGAAATTCATTTTATTAAAGCTTGCTTGCATGCCCTGAGTGTCTCTATCATCCGTACTAATGAACGACAAGCATACGATAATATGAAAAATAAAACATGTTACTGATTGCCTTGGTTGTCTTGGTACCTTATTCAAATTTTAAGGTAAAGTAGGGGCTTTAAGATTAAATGGACTAGGCTTTCGTAATTTTCACAATAGAGAAAACCTTTAGCTATGTTACTATCAGAAAACAATGCATAACTGAGCATATGAGCATAATCAATATGAGCCAACTAACCCTTGCAAAAGAACTAACTTCTTCAGAGTTGTGAACTCCAATTCCTGCACCTAAACAGCCAAAACAAACATCTCGGAATCAGCAAGGTATGCAAAACATAAAATCACCATGCACAAACATATACAGCAGTCAATGGACTGGATTAGGACCCGGCCGAGCCAAACAAGCACGAGCTGACTGGCCAAGCCAATTCAATATCTGGGCGAACCAATGCAAGCTATGTTTGTTAAAGAAAAAATTGCATTGAGATTCATGTTATTTGGTGCCAAAAAAAAAAAAAGATGCAACAAGAGGACAGTACAAGCACAAATGACTGTAGGCCACAGATGCAATAATGGATACATAAGTTGGTATCGGTGTTTTAAATAGTGGTAGCATGTTGCGTAGCATTCAGCTCTTTGTAGCGTGCAACATAAATAGCGTAATGTGTAGCGTGACCTGCATGATACTTATATTTATTAATTTTAAAATATGAAAATATGATAAATAGTAAGGAAAAAATTACAAAAATTTAAAAATCATTCATTGTTCAAGTATAGGCATGTTGAAAAAAGTTATAAATTATTACTTATCAAAAGCCAATCCAGATATATAAAGTTATAAACCAATCAAATAATCATCATGCCAACAACATTCTAAGCAAACCACTTTAATTAGTAGTCTAATTTAAACTACATGTCACAACTCACAGGTATGAAAAAGAAATAAAAATCTGACAGATTAAAAATATTAAGTACAATACAAATGTCATCAATACAAAGAGGGATTTTCAAAAACCATCTTTCGAAACCCTCTCTCTTTTAAGTTTAGTTTTTTAATGTGTGAGTTTCACACCAACTTTAACAAAGGATCATCACCATTTTAAGTGAAAGTAAACAAAGAAAATGTTTGATTTTAACTTCACATTTTAAGTTTTTCATTATGTGAGTTTTACACCCCTTTTTTTTTTTTTTTTAAAGAGGGACGAGTATTAGAGTAAACTATCTCCATATTACACTACAACAATGTAAACCTAAGCTACAACAAATAGATCAAATCTTAAGTATTAGAAATTCGGATCTAACACCTCCACTAATTCGCGCGCTTTGCGGAAGCACGATAAATGAAGATAGAACAATATAATGAAGCAGATAACCAAACAAAAAATAATCAACCACAGAACACACGATATTTTATGTAAGACCCATCCCCCAATTAATCGACCATACATTTCAATTTTGGCACCAACATGTTCTAGGCGGACCAGATTTACGAGTTTTGATCGAGAACCTATTCTAGTACCGCAACGACCTGAGATTTGTAGCCTAGGGACCACACAGGCGTTGCGACTCCAACGCCATGTGGCACACCCTGTTACAATACCCTGGGCAAAAGATGCCTATGTGTACGCTAATCGAAGCGGGCCGTGCTACGTACGTGTGGCGTGAGGCCCACCTAAAGAATCTAGTAAGGAATATCTAAATGTATCTTTTCTTAAAACCCTAAACTATCCCTCACCCATACGCATTCCAACTACCATTAACCAAATGACCAAGAATACCCCAATGAAGGACACCTCCACCCCTACTAATCCTAAAATGCACCTACCACCCATCCCCTCACCTCACACAAGTCAAAACACCCATGCTTTCTTTCCCTTCAAATCAAGCCACCCCATACCTCTCCATGCCCTCTCTCATGACACCCCATTCCTTTCTTTGTTTCCTTCTCCCCTTCCTACCCTTCCCCCTTTCCCCTCTTCCCTCTCTATCCTAAAATTCCTACCACAAAGCCCTAAATCCATTCTAATTTCCACCACATTTCCTAGCAAAAGAGAGTGAGAAGAAAAGATCGAGAGAGAGAGAGATTAGAGAGAAATTCAAGCAAGAGGGAGAGATTAGAGAGATGGTTTGGGAGAAAAGAGAGCTTGAGAGAGAATTAGGGAGAGATCAAGAGGTTAAGAGGAAGAGAGATTAGAGGAGATTAGGAGTGGAGAGAAGCTTGGTGAACCGTCCGTTCACTGATCCGAACCGATCCAACCGTCCATCTTCGTCGTGAGTGCATGGAGGATGAAAACCCCCATTTATTTTTTTTTGTTTTGTGTTATCCCATTTTTTGGTGGGCCCATAAGGGCGGGACCCACCTTGAGTATGTATGGAGTGTATGGTGGACCCCATAGTGACGGGGGGCCACCTCAATCACCGGAATCTTCCTTTCTTCCCCTTCTTTTCTTCTCTTCTTTTCTTAAAATTATGGCACTATGGGGCCCACAAGTGGGTCACGCTGTTGGAGAGAGTGCCCCGCATGCTATCACAGCGTGTACCACCTTGTGTGGCCCACCACGACATTTATTCTGTTTTACTCACTGATTTGGTTCACATAGATCTAGATGGTGGAAAAACACAAATTTCAGCTTGGCTCGAAGCTCCTAGGCCTTGCCATGAGCTGGCCAATCTGATGGACGGATTGGATTTTTCTAGGTGGGCCCCACCACCACTTAAACAAAGTAAGAGACGGGGGCTGCTGCTGCTATCGTTGGATGCAAACAAAGTCTAGAGACGCTACTACCCAGCCGCCAGTGCTGCTTGGATTAGAGAGGGCCACAAAGTGGACCCACTTGTGAGTCCCACCATGATGTACATGCCTCATCCATGCCGCCCATCCGATTCCCCATATCATTTTAGGCGTTGAGCCCAAAAAGAAAGCCGATCCACACCTCAGGTGGGCCACACCACAAGGAACATTTGGGTTGGGACCCCTCCCTACGTCAGCGTCCCCGCATGGGACGTGGGGAGCGGGTTCCCCACTCGTGGGACCCACCTTCATGTATTTATTTAATCCACACCGTTCATCTATTTGCCAGATCATTTTAGGCATTGAGCCCAAAAATGAAGCTGATCCGCATCTCAGGTGGACCCAAGGTGTTCCATAACGGTAACGGTGGCTGTAACGGCCACCACCATTACCTTTACGATATGGGGCATAACAGCCGTTACGGTCTCTCTTTTTTATTTATTGAAAAAAACCCCGAAAAACCTGTTATTGCGTCGTAATGTTGATTAAAAAGCATGAAAAACCTATATATGTCCCGTAATAGACCAGTACGAGGCTATTATGGCCTTTATAGGGGATGTAACGTGCCATTAACAGCAATTACGGGTCTTTTTTTTTTCCATAACGGTTGTTACGGCCCTTACGACCCCGTAACGTGTAATGGTTGCCACCGTTACCTTTACGTAACGGCCTTTACAACCCCATAACGGCCTTTACGGCACACCATGGGTGGACCACACCACAAGGAACATGAGGCTAGGGACCCACCTTGATGCATTTGTTTAATCCCCGCCGTCCATCTATTTCTCTAGACTATTTTAAGCCATGAGCCAAAAAATGAGGAAGATCTGAATCTCGAGTGGACTGCACCAAATGAATCACAGCCCATTGTTAAATCCTTCCAAGGCCCACTATGATATTTCTGTTCATCCAAACCAGCCCAAGTCAGGGCTCATTGAGCCCCTCATGAGCCAACCAATTCAATGGACAAATTGGATCATTCAAATGGGCCTCACCTGGATGGGGAAAGCAAAAAATAAATAAATAAATAAATAAAAGAGAGTTGTTTGGGCGTTGTGCCCAACATCCCGAAAGCCCTTCTTGGGCATGGAGTGGGGGCCCACTCGTGGGACCCACCATGATGTATTTGTTCGATCCGCGCCGTTCATCTATTTTTCCAGATCATTTTAGGCTAGGGGCCGAAAAATCAGGCAAATCTGAATCTCACGTGGACCGCATCGAGGGAAAACAATGGGCCAAGGGCTGCCACTTTTTGCAGCGGCGAGTGGGACCCACCTTGATGAGTGTGCTTCATTCGTGTTGTTCATCCTTTTCTCCAGAACATGTTAGGCCATGGGCCCATCAGGCCGATCAATACCTCGGGTGGGCTACACCACAGGGAACTCGTGGATTGGGAATCCTTGGATTTGGGATCCCTGGATTTGGAATCCCCTAACTATGTTTGGCACCCTAGATTCAGAATCCCTATAATCCAAAGGTAGCTATGTGTAATATATTTTTCAGGGGTTTGAATTTAATTATTAAATTAACTTTAATATCTTTAATTAATGTACGTATGTAATGTTTGACACAGTGGTTGTAATAAGCCCATTGGAAACATATGCTTTGCATGGGAATGATGAAATCCCAAGACTCAGATGGGCCACAAGCACAAGATCACATCCTAGTAACTAACCAATGATGTGTAACCACTGACTTACATCGATAACGATTAGACAGGTGCAACTCATCCTATTGAAGTAATTATAGTGATGTCGTTGATAATGTGATTGTTTTGGGATATCATCAGTGGGCCATGTGCCCAATAGATTGGTAGCCTAACGACACACAGGTTGCACATGTGGGTGTCTATCCGGGTCATTCCCAGTGGGCCACGTCTTGGTATATGTGTTTTATCCATGCCTTACATCCGGTTGCTAGACCTTTTCATGTATTGGCTACATGAGGAGCCAATGTTAGTCTAACGTGGGCCAAACCACATAGACCTCTATATTTCTAATGGAGTCTGTCGTTCGGGTCCCGCTTTCTGTATATGATGTGCCAATTAAGGCCGATTATCACATGATATGTCTGATAACATGCTAGTGTACTTGGCCTAATAGGACACACCAATAACATGCTTAGTGTAATGGATATTGTTGATGCAGTTTTCTGGCAGACCTTCTATGGTGTTTTTCCTTTGAACCTGCACAAGCAAAGGTGAGAGACAAAGGAGGCCCTGATTCGTTCAGGGGACTCTCTGATGCCTAAGTCAGGCTCGTGGTCTAAGAAGGATCTCCAGAAAAGAGATCAAAGTGATCTTTAAGGTTTCTGTGAACGTACCTCCCTCGGTGAAAAACATCCCTATATTTATAAGGAAGAAAGAGTTCCGCCGTAAGGAGGCTCTTTCCGATTGTCTTGGACATTTGGTATTGTCTGGGATCTTCTCGAGATCATAGGATCCCGAGATCATCGGGATCTGATCTTATCTCTTAAGATCTTAGGAGAGATCTTCAGATTTTATAAGGATCCTCCAGATGATAGCTTGGCTTTGGGTCGGATCTAAAGCGGGAGCTATCCTGGAAGGTTCTGCACTTCCTGTTGCCCGAGTATTGAGATCTTTCGACTTTGTCGGGGGAGTTGTTCTAAATCAGGACAGATCTATGACCGAACTATGGCCGTTCTACGATCGTCTTATATCTGATCTTCGACCGATCTATGGCCAATCTACGACCGAGCTATGGCTGGTCTGTGATCGTCCTGTGACCGATCTATGACCGAACTATGGTCGGTTTGTGATCGATCTGTAACCGAGCTATGGTCGATCCATAATCAACCTTTAGCCGACCTATGAATTAGGTCGATCATTCAACCTCTATTGGCCTTTTAGGTGCTCTTGTATTGGCATTACCCTTCTTTGAAGGTCAGCCTGTTCTCGCGCCTAGAAGCCTTGTCAAGCTCAGGCCCTTGTCGGCTGAGGCCGGTTCAGTAGAGTTGGTCCATTCCATAAGCCGACTTTCGGACTTGTAGATTTTTCCCCAACAGTGAGCCCCCTTTGCTTTTCAAACAGAGCTCGGAAAGTAAGCTCAACCATTGTTTGGTCGGGTTATGTGTGGACTAAGTCGGGCTGTGTAGTCATTAATGTCAGGCTTGGCGGCCAGCATGGCAATCGAGGTGTCGTTCATGACATGTCGTCGCGTGGCTCGAGGTCACGTGGAGCGCCAAGTTGTCGTTTCGGTGACAAGCCAATAAGACAGCAACACGTGGCGTCACAAATGATTTCATGGGCGAGCAGCGCGTGTGGTTGTGACACGTGGTGAGACGGGGTAAATGAAGGGGCGTTTGAACGGCGTGAAGTTAATGCGTCTTCCCCCTTTCATTCTCCTCTGCTCACGCTCCGACGATCATCCTCGCCGCACACTACTTGTCATCCAGTCATTCCTAGCTCCGATGAGCTCCACTTCTTCTTCCCTTTCCATTTGATTTCAATGTCTTGGTCCAGGAGCTCGCGGGAGGGGATTTCTGGTGGCAAAAGTGAGGCGAGCAGTCGCCTCCGGGTAATGTCGAACTCACCTTCGCCGCTGGTAGTAATGGCGGTTGCCGCTTTCCGGAATTCGTCTTCTAGGAGAGCGGAGGAGAGATCTCCGGCTTAAAGGCCGATGCCTACTGCTAGGGCATCTGCCGCCAGGGCACTGGATTTATTGTCCAGGCAGGAGAGGGCCTCTGGTATGCTAGGGCCCAGCCTATCTTCAGCGACTGACTGCGTTGCTGAGGCACGTGATCCACCCAATGATGATGGGGCGGGCGAGGAAGATCTGAGGGGGCCTGTGCCCTCGACTTTGACTGCCGATGATTTGATCCGGATCAGGCTCGGTTATCATATTCCCGAGTATGTAATCTTTGGACTTCCTTCGGTGGACGACCTCCTGAGGGTGCAGTGGCGATCTTCCAGGTCGCCCTTCAATGTGGCCTGCGATTCCCGCTTCAGGGGATCGTTCAGCCTGTCCTAGGTTGCCTTGGCTTGGCTCCGGGGCAGTTAACTCCGAACGGGTGGAGGGACTTGTTTGGCTGTGCAGTTCTATGGACTAAGCTGGAGCAGCCTAAGCTGTCGGTGAATGAGTTCCTTCACTTGTATCAGGTGAGACCGAACACCCTCCAGCCTGGCTAGTATTACTTCTCCGCTTGGTGGAACACTGGAAGTGCCCTGATAACCGACTCTCCTTCCTCCAACAAGCACTGGAGGGATAAGTGGTTCTGGGTATACAGGAGCTGGGAGACGGCTGACCCAGAATCGATGCATTCCCTCATCCCCCGAGCTTTTTTCGAGCCAGGTTTGTATTACAATGATAGAACGTCCTTCATTGGTCGGTTCATACTGCTTGCTGGCCTTATTCTATTCTTTGTTTCAATCATCCCAAGAACCAGCCCCTGCTCGATAGCGTGTCTGTAGCTCAGATCCGAGATTTGAAGGCCCTTGACGAGGTTCAACGATCTTGGAGGGTTCTTCTTCAACCCGAGCGACTTCTGCAAGCGGGTTTAGACAAAGTCCTCACAGGTACAACCTTTGGTAAGATCTTCGGTTGAACCTCGTAACTTAGAGAGTTCCTTTTGCTTGAACACCTTTTTTAACATGCTTGTTTTTATGCGAGATGCCTGAGACTCGGCCACATATCTGTCCTCCCTCTAAAGTTCGTACACCTCCTCGGGACGAGGGGGCGGCCCCGAAGAAGAAGCAAAAGACTTCTTCAAAGTCCAAGGGGAAGGTCGCTCCACCTCGTCTGGTTGTCGTTGTGGACGATGGAGAGGGTCGGGAAGTAGAGACTTCCTCTGGGGCCGCAGGGACGTTCGTCCCTGACAGTCCTGCTCATGATGGAGCTCAGGGGGCCTCAGGACTTAAGGGTCGACCTTATGGGGGAGCGGAGGCCGGAGAGGGGCAAGGGAGCTGACTTCATCAGAGTGTGGAGGATATCCTCCCTTGGGTCGATCGCCATACAACCGACAAGGAATGTGTCGGTTTATTCAACGCTCTGACTGAGGTGGCCCTTACGCACATGACGACCACCTTGCTCAGGGTAACTTTGTTGGAACGAATTTCATTTGTTTGTTTTTGTGTCTGCTTGTACTTATCACCCTGTTCTTTCCTATAGTTCGCTCCGTGCATACTGAAGTCGCATGCGGAGTTCGCTCGGATGCGCAATCGGGCGGAGGGAGCTGAGCAGAGGGCAGATCGGTTGGATGCCGAGCTTGAGGACGTGAAGGTGGCCGTTGAGACGTCGACAGCTGCGATGACGGCTCGGCTGGAGGAGGCCAAGCGGGCGTACGATAAGTGCCACGCCGAGCTACTCGAGCCTACGGGGAAGCTTGACAAGCTGAAGGCGGAGACGAAAGGCGTCATCACTATGACTCGGGAGGAGTCCATCCGTCAGTTTGTAACCTCCCAGGCGTTCATGAATGAGAGAGATACTCTCTTTGGCCAAGGCTACGCCGAGTGTACGAAGGACATGAGGGCTTCTTTCCCTGACCTTGATCTCTCAACCTTTGACGAGGCGAAATCGAGTACTGATGAGTTGGGCAATGATGGAGTTCTCGACGCTGCACCCGAACTGGCACCCGAGTCTTGAAGTTAATTTTGCAGAGCTTTTCGTCTTCAGGCATTTCAAGCACACCAGGAGGCCGAGCCTCAAGCACTTCAAACACATCCAGCGTCGTCTTCCTCTTTAAGCTTTTAGTCGTTCTTTGATGTACAAACCTTGATATTGTAGTCAATGTAAAACCGATGTAAACAGATTCTTGGGTTTTATTAATGAAAAGTGTTCCTTCTGTTTTGTCAACTCTCATGTGTTTGAGCCGACCTAGTAGAATCACTTTTTCAACTTTTTCTGCTATTGGTTGAACTGATGCCGAGCTGTTACCCGAGCATTAGTCTAGAGCGAGCTAAGGTTGTTATTGCCGACTGAGTCTTGATTAGACCTTCGACAAAACTCGCACGGATAGAGATCAGGTGTAGATCGGATATTGATCGGGCATAGGTCTGATGAATTCTTGTTATTTACTCTTGACTAATACAAAAGAGAACAAGTATTATTTCAATCTACCTATGGATGATAGATCTTCAGATGCTCGGCATTCCAGGGGTGCAGGAGCAACTGGCCACCGAGGTCCTTTAGTTAATACAATCCGAGTCAGCTTGTATGTGATACCACGTAGGGTCCTTCCCCAGTTTGGGCCTAGGGCCCCTATTCCCTCTTCTTTGGTGTTTTGAAACACCTTTCAAAGAACTAACTCCCCGACCTGGAATCTTCCGATCTTAACCCGAGCGTTATAGAACCGAGACACTTGCTGTTGACGAACAATGGTTCAAAGCCGAGCCAGCTCCCTTCGTTCTTCCAGGAGGTCGAGGCCGAGGCACATGAGCTTGTCATTAGTCGGTTCATCGAACGAACTTGTCCAAGCCGATGATAGTCCGATCTCTACAGGGGTAACCGCCTTTGCCCCATATGCCAGAGAAAACGGAGTCTCCCCGGTAGCAGTCCGAGTTGTAGTTCGGTAAGTCCACAGAACCTTGGGAAGTTCCTCGGCCCACGCTCCCTTAGCTTTCTCGAGCTTGGTCCGAAGGTGATGTTTGATGACCTTGTTAACTGTCTCTCTACTTGCCCATTTGCCTGGGGATGTCGTGGCAATGAATAGATGTTACAAATTCCGAGGTTCATGCATATCCCCTGGTATTGCTTATTGTCAAATTGCTTCCCATTATCAGAGACGATAGTTTGAGGGATTCTGAACCTGCATATGATGTTTCTCCAGACGAAATCTGTGAACTTTTGCTCGGTAATCTTTGCTAATGGCTCGGCCTCTACCCACTTGGTGGAGTAGTCGACTACAACAACGGTGAATTTGGTCCGACCTTTGCCCGTAGGGAGAGGACCAGTAATATCGATCCCCCATTGGGCAAAGGGACAGGGCCCGGCCATTGGTGTGAGCGCCTCTGGGGGCTGCCAAGGGATGTTTGCGAATCTCTAGCATTTATCGCATCTTTGGATGAGCTTTCGGGTATCATGTTGGATGGTTGGCCAATAATATCCCTGTCGAACGACCCTGTGTGCCAGGGAGCGTCCTCCCGAGTGATTCCGGCAAATCCCTTCGTGGATCTCCTTTAGGACGTACTCTGCTTCTTCTGGTCGAACACATCTTAGATAGAAGAGTTAGAACCTTTTTTTTATATATAAAGTATGCTGTTAAGCATGGTGTATCGGGCGGCCTTGACCTTCATTCGTCGCGCTTCTGCTCAATCTTCGGGGAGTTTGCCACTCTCAAGGTACCGGATGATCGGATCCATCCACGTTGGTTCCGAGCTAACCGGAAGAACGGGAGTAGGGTCGGCTTCTTGGATACTCGGTTTAGCCAGGAACTCAATCGGGATGGACCTCAGGATTTCGTCCTCATCTGCTGTAACAAGCTTCGCTAGCATGTCGGCCTTAATATTCTCTGCTCGTGGAATTAGGGTGAAGTTACACTTCTGGAAGCCCCTGATCAATTTCCTGGCTTGCTGGAGATAGGCTTTCAAGCGATCTTTCTTAGCTTGGTAGACGTTGGCTATCTGATTGACGATCAGCTGTGAGTCACTGAAGACTTGGAGGTGCTGAGCCCCCATGTTCACCACTAACTTGAGCCCGACGATCAGGGCTTCGTATTCCGCCGTATTGTTTGAGGCTTGGAATCCAAATCTCAAGGCATACTGCATGCATGTATGGTCGGGAGTCTCTATGACCACCCCGACCCCGCTTACCTTGGAGTTGGATGACCCATCAACATAAAGTGTACAGAGTGGAGGGTCGGGGAGTGTTTGGGCAGCGGCAGGCTCTGCGATTTGCTAATCAGAGGAAAGCCCGGGTCCATTTAGGTCAACCAAGGGTCGGTCTTCAGTCAACACTTGCTCAGGCGACTCTGTTAGTTCGACGATGAAGTCCGCTATTGCTTGGCCTTTTATTGCTGTTCACGGCTGGTACTAAATATCGAACTCGCTTAGCTCGATCGCCCACTTAGCCGGCCGAAAGCTTCGGGTTTCTGCAAGACTTGGCGAAGTGGATGATCAGTCAGGACATTGATTGAGTGAGCTTGAAAATATGGCTGCAAGCGTCGGGAGGATGTAACCAAGGCTAGGGCTAATTTTTCCAAGGTCGGATATCTCCTCTCCGTCGGAATTAATGCTTTGCTAACGTAATAGACTAGTAACTGTCTTCCATCGTATTCCCTTATCAATGCCGAGCTTACTGTTGCATCAAAAACGGCTAAATATAGTAGTAGTGTTTCCCCCAGCTCAGGTTTGGAGAGTAACGGATGCGATCCTAAGTATTCCTTAAGCTATCGGAAAGCGGCCTCATAATCTTCGGTCCATTCAATAATCTGTCTTCCCTTCAACTGTTTGAAGAAAGGGAGGCACTTATCAGTGGCTCTAGATACTAAGCGATTAAGGGCGGCCACTCTTCCAGTTAATCTCTGTATGTCTTTATTTGTTTTTGGAGATTGCATGTCGAGAAGGGCCTTTATCTTTTCAGGATTAGCCTCTATCTCTCGCTGGCTGACCAAAAATCCGAGGAACTTTCCCGAGCCTACGCCGAAGGCACATTTGCTCGGGTTTAGTTTCATCTGATATTTTCGGAGGATGAGGAACATCTCCTCTAGGTCGGCCACATGGTCTGCTACTTTTACTCTCTTGACGAGCATATCGTCAATATAGACCTCCATGGTCTGACCTATCTGTCAAGTGAACATTTTATTAACCAACCTTTGGTAGGTCACTCCTGCATTCTTTAAACCGAAAGGCATCACTCGGTAACAATAAAGACCTTTGCTTGTGACAAAGGCAGTCTTAGATTTATCTATTGGGTGCATTACAATCTGATTGTATCCCGAATATGCATCCATAAAACTAAATAACTCGTGCCCCACGGTGCTGTCGACCAACTGGTCGATCCTGGGAAGAGGAAAGTTGTCTTTCGGGCAGGCTTTATTCAAGTTGGTGTAGTCTACACAGAGACACCACTTGCCATTGGCTTTCTTTACCAGTACGACGTTGGCCACCCATTCCGGGTAGTAGATTTCTTCGATGAAGCCGGCCTTGAGGAGCTTGCTGACCTCTTCTCCAATTATAGCGTACCTTTCTGGGCCGAGAGCGCGTCGCTTCTGTCGGATCGGTCGGTAGGACGGATCGATGTTCAATCGATGCGTCATGATGGCGGGGTCTATGCCCGGCATATCCTCATGGGACCATGCGAAAACGTCGGCAAAGAGTCGGAGGGCTACCAACTTGTCACGCATCGGAGGCATCAGGGATGATCCGATCCGTACTGCTTTAGAGGGATCGGATTCATCCAGGAGGATCGGAACAAGGTCCTCCATAGGTCGGCCACGTGCTTAAGATTCCTCTCGTGGGTCCAGAGACTCAATTGTCATTGCTTCACAAGGAACCCTCGAAACTGTGGCATAGCATTGCCGTACTTCCTGTTGGTCGCCCTTGACGATTCCTACACCATCCTCGGTCGGGAACTTCATAGCGAGGTGGTAGGTTGACACGATTGCTCGGAGAAGGTACAGCAACGGCCGACCAAGGATAGCGTTGTAGACAGATGGTTGGTTGACCACAAGGAAGTCGACCATCACAGTGGTCTAATTTGGGTCGTCTCCGGCTGTGAGTGGAAGCTAAATAGCTCCCTCTGGCATAACTTTACCTTCGGAGAATCCGACCAGGGGAGTCTTAACAGCACAAAGGGAGTCCCGACCAACACCCATCTTATTGAAGGCATGGAGGAAAAGTACATCTGCTGACGATCCTGTGTTGACCAGAATTCGGAAAACTTTCCGATTAGCTATGATGACAGTGACTGCCAATGCGTTGTCGTGAGGGTGGCGAACACCTTGAGCATCTTCATTGGCGAAGGTCACATTGTATCTCTCCAGTTTTCTTTCTTTTGAGGGTCGGGCAAGGACCATCATCTCCGCTTTTGGGTGTCTGATGCTCCTCGCATGAGCCTTTCGAGTGTTGTTCGAATCACCTCCGCCTTTATGGCCTCCAAAGATTGTTCGGATTTCTCTGGTTGGTTGGTTGTCAATCGGTTGTTCCTCGGTCTCCGTGGCTCGGCTTCCCCTTTGATCTACGTGCTGGCCGAGGTGGCCTTCCCAGATGAGCCTCTCAATCTCCTGTTTGAGGTGGTAATAATCGCTCGTATTGTGCCCGTGATCTCGATGAAAGTGGTAGTATTTGTTCTTACTTCTTCAGTCGGGATTACCTCGTAGCTTGTTCAGCCATTGGACAAAACGTTCATCCTTTATCTCCATCAGTACCTGCTCTTGAGGTTTGTTCAGCAGGATGTAAGCGATGAACTTGCTGTCAAGACGTTTGCTCGACCTATGATCATCGCGAGACCGATCCTCTTTTCGTTTTTTGCTAGTATTGCCCTTGTCTGGATCCTTCTTCGCCTGCTCTTTAGTCACGGAACTTCTGTTTTGGTCGGCGTCTCGTAAAATCCGGGACTCCTCAGCGTTAGCGTACTTCTGTGATCGGTTCAGGAACTCTGCCAATGTAGCAGGAGGATTCTTATCCAAAGAGAAGCGGAACGGTTTGTCCCTCAGCCCGGTCATGATGGTGTTCAGTGCAGTTTCGTCCGAGTGTTTTCGCACTTCGAGTGCTTCCAAGTTGAAACACTTGATATAGTCCTTTAAGAGCTCGCCATCTTTCTGGATTATGTTCATCAGGTGAGCCGGCGCTTTGAGTCTTTTCTTCCCTCCGATAAAGTTGGTGACGAAAGCCTCGCTGAGGAAAACGATCTGATGAATCTCGGTTTTAGCTATTTAAACCAAAGCCACACAGCGTCAGCCAGGGTCAGCGAGAAGGCTCGGCACATAACTGCATCAATTGCATTGTGGAGCTCCATGTATGTTAGGAATGACTCCATATGCCTGTCGGGTCAGTGCTCCCCATGTAGGGGGTTATTTGAGGCAGTCGAAACCTATCCGGCAGCCGTGCCCGCATAATGTCGACAGTGAATGGAGATTGTCTCTTCCGAAACAGCCACATAGCCTCGGGGGGTCTGCCTCATGTCGGTGATTTGTCGCATTAGGCTCTGTAGCTCGTTCCTCCAAGGCTCCTCACTGTTTGCGGTGGCCTCGACTGGGGCTCTACTGCGCCTCCGCCAATCTATCTCATGTCATAGGTCGGAGGCAGGTAGAGGAGCTGTCCCCAACACGTGAGATGGAACGGGTTCAGCAGGGGCAGATTGGTGGTTTCGTTGTGATGGGACCTGTACAACTAAGGGCTAACGAGGATTAGCACATGGTCGAACGTGGCTCGACTGTCCCTCCCTTTGATGATCGGGCTAACGAGTAAGCAAAGGCTGCATGTTTTCCATCATCTGCTTTAGATAGCCTAGATCGGCCCTAATGTCTCCAACCTCTCTCAAGAGAGCGTCTTGTCGACCACCTCTGCCGTGCTTTTGCTAACCATGTCGGCTTGAACCCGAAGTAGCCTGGCGTTGTGGGGAGCCACGGCGACTTTCCTACCGCTCAGGACATTCGACGGGATTCGTGGCCTAGAAGGGGGTAGGCACAGTTACGATCGGGATAGCTACGGGGGGAGATTGGGCTTTCTTCTTTCCTTTTGCCATTTCTGAATAGCGGACGTTCACTGGTAGAACTGGAACGGCTTAACTGTTGTCGTTTCCCATAGAAGGCGCCAAACTATTGATGAAGTTTTCCAGCAGACCTTTTATGGTGTTTTTCCTTTGAACCTGTACAAGCAAAGGTGAGAGACAAAGGAGGCCTTGATTCGTTCAGGGGACTCTCTGATGCCTAAGTCAGGCTCGTGGTCTAAGAAGGATCTCCAGAAAAGAGATCAACATGATCTTCAGGGTTTTTGTGAATGTACCTCCCTCGGTGAAATACATCCCTATATTTATAGGGAAGAAAGAGTTCCACCGTAAGGAGGCTCTTTCCAATTGTCTTGGAGATTCGATATTGTCTGGGATCTTCCCGAGATCATTGGGATCTGATCTTATCTCTTAAGATCTTAAGAGAGATCTTCGGATTTTATAAGGATCCTCCAGATGATAGCTCGACTTTGGATCGGATCTAAAGCGGGAGCTATCCTGGAAGGTTCTGCACTTCCTATTGCCCGAGTATTAAGATCTTTCGACTTTGTTGGGGGAGTTGTTCTAAATCAGGACAAATCTATGACCGAACTGTGGCCGGTCTACGATCGTCTTATATCTAATCTTCAACCGATCTATGGCCGATCTACGACCGAGCTATGGCCGGTCTGTGACCGTCCTGTGACCGATCTATAGCTGACCTATGACCGAACTATGGTCGGTCTGTGATCAATCTGTAACCGAGCTATGGTCGATCCGTAATCAACCTTTAGCCAACCTATGAACTATGAATTAGGTCAGTCTTTCAACCTTTATTGGCTTTGTAGGTGCTCTTGTATTGGCATTACCCTTCTTTGAAGGTCAGCCTGTTCTCGTGCCTAGAAGCCTTATCAGGTTCAGGCCCTCGTCGGCTGAGGCCAGTTTAGTAGAGTTGGTCCATTCCATAAGCTGACTTTCGGACTTATAGATTTTTCCCCAACAAATATCATGCCTATTTATTTGCCCATACGCATCATTTATATGCCTGTTATGGATGACGATTGTTCATAGCGTATGCCCTTCAGCTTGAGCCACTTAAGGGATCCCATACGAGATAGGGTTGCCCCTATGATCACGCGATATGCCCAAGTTCAGTGCATGACTTGGATCGTGTGACTCATGCATTTAGCACTTTGTATGTCACAATTGACTTTATGCCCTAGCGACATTAGGGTTGTGGCCACCACAGACATACCGTGGCTAGCAGGATTGGATACCGAAAATATATTCTAGCACTTGGGCGCTTGGATGTCCTTGGGTGAAAGCCCCTAAATCCTGTGGTTCCGGTAGGATGCTTCAACGTCGAGACCAAGTGGATAACATGAGTGCCCAAGTGCCAAATACCAGTAGGTCGCGTCTTCCACTATGTCGAGGTCGGTTGAAAGGCGTGTGACCTTATCCACCCCAGGGTAGGAGGTTGTAAGCTAGGTTGAGTCTGACCAGCTCGTGAAATGGGTCTGCTATCAACAAGCCGGGTGGGCATTGGCATACCACTAACGGGGCAGATAATGAAGTCATTTCCACTCACTTCGTCATGCGCACGACGGGCGGAAGCCGGGTGGGCATTAGCATACCACTAACGGGGCAGATAGTGAAGTCTTTTCCACTCACTTGGTCATGCGCACGATGGGCGGAAGCCAATGTCAGAGTGTACTAGAACCCGATGATGTTTCTAGTTACAAACTATTCTGATATGTGGACTGGTTGAAGATTGACATGTTTGCGTTGCATCTCTAGCATATGACACTCGGCTATGTAGGCCTTACATTGCATAGCCTTGGTATGGCTAATAGCATTCATGGACTCAGTAGCTTAGCCCTCCATCATTTTCCGCGTACTTTGATATTTGTATTCTTATCATATGCATTGCACACGTACACGTACTCTACTGAGCTTCATATGAGGCTTAAGCGCGTTTGTTTACGCTGCAGGTGATGTTAGGGCATATTAGCAGAATTGAGCCTGGAGCATGAGCCTGATCCTTTGAGTTCTTGGTTATATTTTGTATTTCCATTTCCAACACTGTACTTAAAGATTATATAGTGAATATGTGATGATGATGTTTTTGTGACTTTGGTACACTTCTGATTATGCTCCTTTACATAAAAAATAATAATAATAATAATAATAATAATAATAATAAAATAAAAATAAAAATCACCCTGAAAATCCTCCTTTCGAGATCCCAAGATCGGAACTTGGCGTATGAGAGCTAGGAGCCAAGAATAGGGTACTACGGAGGCTATCAGTACCGAATTCGGCGGCTGGGAATTTAGTGAGCCCGGTTCTCAAGTTTGGGGCATGGCATTTTACGTGGAAATACCTTGAGGGAAAAAAACCATGGCACAAAGCGACAAAGATCTCAACTATAATCAAAACCTTAGAGTACACCACTCACCTTCTTTAATTATAGGATCGCCCGATCTCCCATTGCTATGCACAACCCTTGGAAAACTCTTCCCAAGCTATTATAAACATTGGAAACCCTCTTACCTCGCAAACCCTTGCCCCTAAAGAGAAAACATTCATCTGGTACAAGCTCTAATTCAGAATTAGGCTTAACCTTTAATTACGTAAAAATGCGCAAACAGTCAGTCGCACCTTCGGTCGACCAAGCTTTCAACAGAGACTCTCAGTCAAATGAAACAGTCCTCGGTTGACCGGGAACCTCACAGAGAGGTTCGGTTGCCCAATGATTTTCTCGGTCAACCGAACTACCCCTGCAGCCGAAAGGCAAAATGCAAAGCATTCTACACAACAATCTCCACCTTAACTTGTATTATGCCAAGTCGCCCTGAAGATCTCCCGTACAACCTCCATCTTAAGTGTAAGCCACTCCCTACATTCTCCACCTGGAACACAGATCCATTTGCACCCCTGTGCAAGGGTGCCCATTCTCATTAATGGCTAGTGAGATTGATCAAGCCCAAGCAATGCTTGAACTTATCTGTGGTCACCGGCTTTGTCAACATGTTTGTGACATTCTCATCCATATGAATATTCTAAAATAGAATCTCTCTAGAAGTAATGAGCTCCCGTATCTTGTGGAACTTTACGTTGATGTGCTTGGTTTGCACGTGATACACCTGATTCATTGGCAGATGGTTAGCACTATGACTATCACAATGCAACCGAATCGCCTCCTACTTTAACCCAAGTTCTCCTTGTAGACCTTTCAACCATAATGCCTCCTTTGCAACTCTGACGCTGATCGATCCAGAAGGATGACAACCCCAAGTGCAAGCTGCGAAGTAGTTTTAACTCGGTGAGACCGAGATTGAATTCTCAAGGACTTATATTGGTACGTTCTCAAAACATTTTATAACTAAAACTAAAACTAGAATTAACTATGGAATTAGAATTAGAATAAATAATAATGGAAATCTAAGTAATGTTGAGAGAAAATCAATAAAACAAAACACTAGAGAGCCAAGGATCCACTTCTGATCATTCTTAATGCCTAATTTACTTGATTCAATTAGATAACACAACTAAAATCAAAGTCTTATCCTATCCAGTCGGATAATAGAGCAGTTGATTCAAAATTCACAAACCAAAATGGATTTGAACTTCAATTGATTTAGTTCCCACATGAAGCACCAAGTTATTGATCGTAGGGAATCCAAAGTATCCACCGGGCCCATAGTATACAATAAATCCATGAATTTTATAGATCAATCCCTTACAAAATAGATAAGCAAACAATCTTAGGCTTCCTAAGCATCCAAAGTGCTCGGAGTCAATAATGGATAAAAGTAAAACTAAAACTAAAGCTTTATTCAAACTAAAATTAATGAATTGTTCATTATTCAAACCATAAAACTTGAATCAAAGTAAACTAGAACATTAAAAATAACTACAAGCTTCACCTCTTAGCCCTAGCTAAGAGATTTAGCCAACCATTGTCATAGTTGAATTAAACTCAAACAAAAATATGTAAAATAAATTAGAACCGAAAGATTGAAGAAGAAGAACGGCTCCATAGATGCTCCACCACCTCTTACTCTCTCTTAAACCCTAATTCATATTTTGAATGGCTTAGATCACCCCTTTAAATCGGAAAATTCAGCACCGACTTCCAATTTTCGCACTTTTGTTACGCTTTGGTCGCACTGGTGATTACCTTCGGTCGCACCGAAGTCACACCGAATCCAACTGAATATACCTTCGGCTGCAGCCAAATTTCTCCAAAACATGTCTGAACTCTCTATCTCCTTTTGGTCAAACTAAACATACCTTTGGTGGGACCGAACATCACTTTGGTTGCACTAAATGATCGAGCCGAATATACTTTGAAAATCACTGTTTGTTGTTGGACTATTGTTGGCACTTTCAAACAAACCGAACATGCCTCAGGTGGGACCAAATGGTCTGTTATTTCCATTATTTGACTATTTGATTTTCCAGACTTCACTTCATCTTTAGCACTTTGTTTTCTTAGAACATTGGCACATGACTTAGGCTGAGAAATCCGACCTATTCTCGTAGCAGCATTCAAAGTAGTGCTATTCAATATTGTCTTCCAAGTATCCAATCCTTAACTTGATCATTCTTTGAGCTTTAAATCATTACTTTAATCAACTTTTTCATCTTAGCTCTCCAAATCACCTCGCATAGAAAAACGCACGCTATTAGATCAACTTATCATATATATGCATATAAAACCAATGCACAATTGTGGGTAAATATGCAACATTTCACATTCATCAGTCGCAACTATGTATTCTGCCATAGTTATATACAGTGCTATTATAGACTATAGCGTAGATTCCCAACATATCAATCTGCCTGCTAATGTGAAAACATATACCGTAGTGGACCTTCTGTTGTCTAGATCACCTGCACAATCCGAATCCACGTAGCCTACAACTCCACCCTAAACTTCGTGTCCCCCGAACATGATTCTAGTGTCGACTATGCCCCTGAGATACCAGAAAATTGACTTAACAACATTCCAATACTCATATCCTGGATTTGCCATATTCCTATTAACCACACTAACTGCTTATGAGATAACCGGCCTTATGCAAACCATTGCATACATCACCACTGCACTAGCGTACGACACCCATGACATTTCTGAAATCTCTTTCTTGTACTTGGGCATGATCTGGCTGATAACTTAAAGTGGCTTGCTAGAGGCGTGCTAGCAAGCTTAGCACTTTTCATATAGAACCTCTCTAGCACCTTCTACACATAACCCTTCTAAGAAAGCCACAGTTTCCCAAACTCTGCCTTTGCTTATCTCCATGCCTAGGATCTTCTTCACAGCGCCTAGATCCTTCATGTCAAACTCTTTGCTTAACAGAGACTTAAGCAAGAGTATACCCTTCTTGTCCTTTGCAGCAATCAACATATCATCTAGTAAAGCATCAGTAAAATGTAGGACCTGTCCTCAAGTATCCTGTAGCATATGTAGGAATCATACTCGCACTTGTTATACCCAATCTCTACCATGTAGGAATTGAACTGCTTGTACCACTACCTTGGAGATTGCTTATTCTTCAGCCTACAGATGTGGTCTTCCTTACTAAGCTCATTGAAACCTTCAGGCTGCCTCATGTAAATGTCTTCCTCCAAGTTTCCATAAAGGAATGACATATTCACATCAATCTGCGCCAATTCCAAATTGGATTCCCCTACCATCACCAGTAACACCCTGATTGAGGTATGTTTCACGACCGAAGAGAAAACTTCATTGTAATCCACTCCTTCCCTTTGCGAGTACCCCTTCGCTACGAGCCTTGCCTTGTACTTGTCACCCTCATTTTCTGTTAATGCTTCTTTCTTCATGTATACCCATTAGCATCCTATAGCCCGCTGACCTTTATGAAGTTCCACCAACTCACATGTCTGATTCTTGTGTAGAGATTCCATCTCCTCCACCATGGCCGACATCCACTTGTCTCCATTCTTTCCAGATTTTGCCGCTCGAAGGTGGAGGGATATCTGCTACGTCTAAACAATGTAAAGACACCATGTCCCCGAACCCATACCGAACCAAGGCTCTAATGGTTCTTTTCTCTCTATTCCTGACTATACTTTCCTAAATATGCTGATTAATTTGCTCAATGTCTTGCTCCTACTGATTTTCACCTTCGGTCACCTGCTCGACTGGCTCCACCTGCCCCGACAATCTCGCAGTCTCATAATATGTATTTGATTGCCCTCCTACAGTGTCCTTGTTGGTCTTCAGCATTGACACCTCATTGAAGATGACATCTCTGCTAATAACCACCTTATGTGAAACTGGATCCCAAAACTTGTAGCCATTAACACATTTTTCATACCCGACAAAAATGCACCTTCTAGACTTTGGATCCAACTTCGACCTCTATCTACTCTGCCCGTGAACATATGCCAAACACCTGAAGATTCTCAATCATGACTAATCAACGACCTTGCCTGTCCAAACTTCCTCTGCAACCTTGGAATCTAGCGTTGTAGATGGTGACTAATTTACTATGTAGCATGTCATATTCACCGCTTTAGCCCAGAAGGTTTCAGGCAGCCCGCATGCAACCGTATACTTCTCGCCCTCTCTAACAGAGTTCAGTTCATCATCTCTACCACCCCATCTGTTGTGGGGTTCCTATAGTTGAGAAGTGCCTTGATCTTTGCAAAATTCCATAAATTTTGACTCTTTGCACTCTATACCATTGTCTAACTTAAGACACTTAACATGTCTCCCTATTTGTTGCTCTACTTCCGCCTTCCATTACTTAAACCTAGCGCCTCAGACTTTTGCTTCATGAAGTAGACCCAAACCTTCCTTGAGTATTCGTCTCTGAAGGACATGAAGTATCGTGCTCCTCCTTTAGATGGTACTATCACTGACCCCCAGACATCGGAATGAATATAGTCGAGCACCCTACTGCCAGTGTGTGTAGCAATCTTGAACCTTACCATGCACTGCTTGCCTAAGATGCAATGCTCACAGAAATCAACCTTACATGCCTTAACTCCCTTTAACAGTTTCTGTTTGTGGAATTTCATCATGCCCCTCTCGCTCATATGCCCTAACCGCATATGCCATAAATTTGTATTATCTGTGTCGGATTTGTGTGTGAGGTGGTAGCAACCTCACCCATAACTGTGCTCCCAACCAACTTGTATAGATTTCTAACCTTATGTCCCTTCATCAACACCACTGCACCTCTGGTGACCTTTAATACACCACCGAATGAGTTGAACGTGCAATCGTTTGTATTTAAAACCCCTAAGGATAATAAGTTTTTCTTCAAGTCTGAGACATGCCTAACATCACCCATGGTCCGTCTGACTCCATCAAACATCATTATCTTGATGGTCCCTATTGTGATAGCCTTGCATGCTGCATCATTCCCCATCAGAACACTTCCACCATCATAGGACTTGTTGGAACCGAACCAAGTCTTATCTGGACACATGTAATACAAACATCCTAAATCTAGAATCCATGTGTCTAAAAGATGGCCAACACCTAAGGAGACCAAGAGGTTTCCTTCTAGGCTCTCATTTGCTACGCTAATTGATTCACCTGTGTTCCATTTTCCTTTACTTTTCAGGTCATCCTTCTATTTCTGGCAGTCTCTCTTGAAGTGCTCCTTTATACCGCAATAGAAGCATCCATCATTTGCCTTCGATTTTGATCTAGAATTTTTCTTCCTATCAGATCGAGATCACTCCACGGATCGCCCACATCCTTGGCCCCCTTTCGCTACCAACCCTTCCACCTGATAGTCCTCATCAACTGACTTCTTCCTCATCTCATTAGAAACAAGAGCCACGGTGATCTCTTCCAGCTTCATTGTATTCTTCCCATACAATAGAGTAGTGACGAGCAAGGTATTCTGTATCAGTAACGATGGACGTAACGGTCACCACCATTACCAATACGAGTATCAGCTGTAACGGCCGATACAAGGGCCTAACGACTGTTATGACCACTGTAACAGTTGAAAATTTTCTTTTGCCTGAAAAATTCTGAAATATATATATATATATATATATATTTAAAAATCAAGAATAATGTAAATATTCCAAATATGTATTCATTTTTTGTTTTGAACATGTTTATGGCAGTGTAACAGTCCACTCTTTGGTGAGAGTGTTGTATCGGGCTGTCTAGTGAATTTGTGAGCATGATTATATGTATCTAATGTTTACACATCACAATCAAGCATTAAAACTAGATATAAGAAAATTTGCATAAAAACTACTTTTTCAATTTTTTGAAAAAAAAATGCCATCGGAGCTTTTATTCGCTCAAATCACTTCAATCTACAATTTTTATATTAAAAACTATAGTAAGAGTGGTCGAAATCTATTGTAAAATTATCTAGGTGAGTTTTTGGAATGAGAAAATTAAAAAAAAGAGAGAAAATGGATTTAAATAGGGAAAAAAAGAAAGTGGCATTTTTCCACCATTACGGGGGTAACGGTCGTTATGCAACTGTTACCCCCATAACGGCCGATACAGTCCCAACGTATCACGTAACAGTCATGGCCGTTACCTATACGTATCGACCTTTACAGGCGTATTGTAACGAATACGGAACACCTTGGTGACGAGATGGTTGTATGATGCGAGAAGTAACACCACTTTGTCTTCTTCCTTAACCGTCTCTCCAAGCCTTACTAACTCGTTACATACCTTTGTAAACATGTTCATATGCTCTAGGAGATCCAATCATTCCTTCAATTTCAGACTAAAAAGTTGTTTCTTCATAAACAACTTATTTGTTAGGGACTTCGACATGTATAGGTCTTATGTGCGCTTTGCGGAAGCACGATAAACGAAGATAGAACAATATAATAAAGCAGATAACTAAACTAAGAAAAATAACCATAGAACACACGATATTTTATATGGAAAACCCTTATGGGAAAAAACCAAGCAGAAAGCAACAAAGATCTCAACTTCAATCAAAACCTTAGAGTACACCACTCACCTCTTCAATTACAAGATCGCTCGATCTTCCCTTGCTATGTACAACCCTTAAAAAACCCTTCCAAAGCCCTTATAAACGTTGGAAACCCCCTCACCTTGCAAACCCTTGCCCTTAGAGAGAAAACATTCGTCTAGTACAAGCCCTAATTCAGAATTAGGCTTAAATGCCCTTTCCTTGCGCAAAAATGCGAAAACCGTTGCTCGCACCTTCAGTCAACCGAGCTTTCAACAATGACTCTCCGTCGACCGAAACAGTCCTCGGTCGACCAGGGACATCACAGCGAGGTTCAATCGACCCAAGGATTTCTCGATCGACCGAACTGCTCCTGCAATCGAAAGGCGGAATGCAAGGCATCCTGCACAACAATGAGTTTTACACCATTTTTTACAACAACAACAACAAAAAAAAAAAAAAAAAAACATTGTAGCGTACACTACAAACGCTACACGCTACCGTAGCTATAGCGTACGCTATAAGGGATTTACATTATTTAGCTACGCTACAGCATTATTTGAAACAACGGTTGGTATTTGGTAATGGGATTAAAGTCACCAGAATGAAAATAATTTATTAAAAATGGTGACGACAACAGTAGTGATGTTGGTGGTGATGACATCGACAACAACAATTATAACATTGATGATGATGACAACTACCTCTGGGCAAGATTGCAACAAATCGAAGCTCGCGAGGGGTTATCCAACCCCCGACTCCCTTTGGAAAATCTTGTATAGTGATACTCATTGTAAAGGCAAGTGAATAGAGTTGTTGGAGTGAATGAATGCCCTCTATATAGTCAAGGATCCCTTGGTGGTTAACCTCATATGGGTGTTTGACATGATACTCCGCAGTTGGAGAGAGAGATGGAATGCACATCAACATATATTAACTAGGAAATTAGAAATTAGACCAACCTAACTTAGACCAGATATAAATCAGACCATAGATATTTGAGTTTGGTTTGGATGCTCTTATTGCAAACTTGAGAAGGACCAAACTTGTTTTATTTTTTATTCGACATACATATCTATGTGTTAGATCCGGGGGTTGATATCTAGACCTAATCAAACTCCTATCAACCTGACCTAACCTGATAATATTGAAAATATAGGCTCCAATCATCTTGTTTCAAGGTGGACATGAAGGAAACAATTATACAATTTGAGGGCTACTTCCTAATGAATACTTATGATAAACTTGCTAGTATTTGGCCATTTCTTGTTAATTAAACTGAATATTTCGCAATCAAACAAGCACACATGAACTAGACTATTAAACACCAGCATATTACCTCCATCAGGGTTGTCTCCTTGAGTACTTCCCCAAACAGCTTTTACTTTACTCTTCATTTGGGAGTCAATACTAGTGCTAGCATCCATAGGTCGAGAATTACCAGATGCTTTCGATGAACTAGCTTTCAACTCTAAACTTTCCTTAGATCTCTGTTGTCGCAATGTATAAAGGTGTTGTTAAAACCACGATCGAAACAAAGAGCCTCCAACAGAACTGAAATCATTGAATCAGCAAACACATACAAAATGCAGCATTTGAAAGCACATATATTTGAAATTCATTTTCTTAAAGCTTGCTTGCATGCCTTAAGTCTCTCTCTCATCCGTGCTAATGAAAGGCATGCATGAGATAATGCAAAAAATAAAACATGTCTTACTGCCTGCCTTGGTTGTCTTACTACACAGATGAGAAAAAAAAAAAAACTGAGGCATCATGGCCTTTTTTCTCTCTATCTTTCTTTCTTTCTTCTTCTTCTTCTTCTTCTTCTTCTTCTTCTTTTTTTTTTTTTTGCATTGCAATTCATGTACTCATGCATTAGCTCATGGGGGTCCAGTTGAAGCCATAGCCAGATGATACAAATGCCATTTGCACAAACCACCAGATGGATAATCGGTGGGATCTTGAAGTTTCATCAGCCATAAAAAGTGCGCCCACTAGAATGGTCTGGATCACTCGAAGGTGGGTCAGACATGGACACGTTATCAGCTGTTGATAGGTAAAACCCAAGATTTCAAGACGAAAATATATTTATCAGAAATATGAAATAAGAAACCCAATGCATTACGATTGTGTACTGATGTAAGGTAATGATATGAGTGTTCAAGAACAAAACAAGAAAAGAAGAAGAAGAAGATCAAAATTACAGAGATCCACAGCCAGTCTTTGAATTCAAGACCTTTGTGCCTCTGGTAGTGAGCACAATGGCACAACCACATATAAAAGAGGTCATTCTGTCTGGCGCTGGCAGACAGCCCCACAACTGACTTGCTCATATCCAACCCACAAACAACCCCCTCCCTCATGATATTCATAAGATGTGAAAGATGGGTCTTATTATCCCCAGGCCATAATCCCACAGAACCACCTTCCAATCATTCGAGATCAATGTAGGTAGCATCATGCAAGTTCTAGTCACAGGACATGATAGGTGCATCATCGGCTTGGATGATGACCCTAGTCATGCTACTTGCCATGTCCCAGATTTGGAGGGTGCCGTCGGAAGATGCAGTAGCTAAGTGCATAGGATTGCAAAGGTTCTAGGCAACAGAGGATACATCTACAACTCAGTACTCAACAATGTAGTCCCAGGATGGTTTGGACTGCTTAATGAATGTGATCTTTGGGACTTTGTTCTCTCCATGCCTCCATGGTTGGTCCCAATGAATTATCCACAGATCCTATTCTTGGAACATGTAAGGAGTAAAATGGCTGATGACCTAAACATGAACTTGGTTATTTTGTAATTATAAAAATAAATAAATAAATAAATAAATCAAAAGGAACTTTGCATCTGTTGCAACTCAAGACCTAGCGTGTGAGGTCACCCATAGGGGCTACATGATTAGATAGTCATAAGATATGAACGGTCCATATTCTCATTGCTACCACAAGCTAATGTCCCATAATCATGCTTCATTGATGATCCTAACCTTGAATGTGAAAAATCAAGCCCCCACCCCCCTTCAGCAAAAAATTTCTTACAATGGCTCTTATACCATAGAATTCACAACATGGCCAGTAACATTGGACCACTCTGCGTGAAGACACCAATGGAAGGTGACACATGCAGGATCCCAAGTCACAACAGTGCCAAAGCAAACTTTAAAAAAGTGCTAGTGCAGGTAGGTTTTGGTAATTACTTCTGAAATTTGGTTTGGTTTCAGGAATAAATATCTTATTCAAATTTTAAGGTAAATTACAGCTTTAAGATCAAATGGAGTAGCATTTTGTAATTTTTTCCTATTAGATGTATGAATGAGCATATTAACATAATCGATATGACCCAACTAATCTTTGCCAAAAACTTACTTGTTTAGAATTTTGAACTCCAATTCCTGCACCCAAACAGCCCAAAACATAAATCTCAGAATCAGCAAGGCATGCAAAACATAACATCTCCATGCACAAACATGTATGCCAGTCAATGAGCTGAATTAGGCCCTGGCCGATCCAAACAAACATGACCTGATGGGCCAAGCCAGTTCAAAATCTTGGCCGAACCAATGCAAGGTATGTATATTAAAGAAAATTTTGCATTGCAATACATGCTATTTGATGGCCAAAATATGAATATATATATATATATATACAAAAAACAAAAAATACAAAGAAAGAAGGAAAAACAGAGAGAGAGAGAGGCGAAGGCATAAATGATAGTAAGACACGGATGCAACAATCGATACATAAGCTGGCATATGCTAATGGGAATCCAGTGACCAGAATGATAAATATTTAATTAATGATGGTGAAGACGATAATAGCAGTGATGGTGGTGATGACCACCACAACAACAACAATGGCGATAATGTTGATGATCTGATGACTACCTCCATGCAAGATTGCAACATATAGATGCTCCCAGGCTCTCTAACTACCGAAGACCAGTGTTTTAAATATCCACAATATTGGCCGATATATGCCACGATATATCTTGTATCCCACCTGTGTGATACAAAACACACATGTAGTGCTGATATATTCCACCTATTTGATCCAGTGAGCATTTTCAATTTTCGATCCATGTTTTTGTTGTAAATCATGTTAAACTAGTGTCAAACAGTTACAAATCTATGATTCTTCATGTTTTCCTTGAAAAATCATGGATTTGGAACTTTGATTTCGAGATTTGGGAGAGATGGGTCAAGTTGCAAAAAATTGAGAAAAATTAAAATTTCTCAATTCCTCACAAATTAGTTGCAATCTTTGTATCCAAACACAAAATTAAACATGTGTGCAGTGTTCGAATTATCTCCAATATTATTGAAATATCTTCGATATTATCTTTATCTCTAACTCAGTGATACCGATAACACTGGTAGCGATATTGATAACACTGGTAGTATCAGAAATTCCAGGTATTATCAATGTATCACTAAGTATCACCAACGTATCAATATCGCTAATATAATCACCAATATTTTCAACTACGTAAATTCTAGGTGTCGCTTGTATTGCCAATGCATCAATATCGCTAATGTATCACTAATATTTTCGACTATGTAAATTCTAAGTAATGCTTGTATTGTAAGTGTATCAACGGTATTTCAATAATATCGCCAACGTATTGATATCATGAAAAATTTGCTTATTAAAAAAAATTGTATTTCATTTTTTTATTCATGGGCACATGGTTATATGCAGTGTTCAATTTATCATTGATAATATTGATAATATCTCAATTTTATCGATATCGCAACATGTGCAATATTAAGACCACAATCTTTCATTTCCTTTCCAATTGTTGATGATTTATTGGTGAAATATCATGTGTTGTTGATATTTTGCAATATCGATTGATATTTGGATGGAATGTTGGATGGTTAAATAGGCCGCATGGGAAACTTGTTATGTATGCATTCTTTTTGTAATTTTTTTTATATTTCTAAATATACAAATATGTACATTTTAACATCTCCTGAAGTTTCGCTGAAAATTCGATCATTTCCCCATGTTTCCCCACATTTCCATTATCAACAATATTATCGGCGATATCGATATTGTTTCCGTATCCCTGGCCAGCGAAACTTATAGCGATACCGATACTTCGAACACTGCATGTGTGTAACCTGATCTAGTGATTATCCTTTTGCTTTTGAATGTATTGCTTGTGTTTCCAAACATGTCTTCTTACGTTTATAAATTATATGAATAGACTTTGAATATACTCGCATCGGTTCAGTTGGAAAACACATATATTAGGACCCCATACAAAGGAAACACCTATTATGTGTACTTTTTTTGTAATGTTTTGATTTATAAGTGTGTATTGATGTCTTTTTCAACAAACCCTGAAGTTTCATTGAAAATTCGACCAATTTCCCAATTTTCCCATGTTTCCCAACAACAACGATACATTACGCGATACAATTGATATATCCCATGTGATAACCGATATTCATCCGTATCCCAAGGGTACGATACTTTACACGATAACGATATTTAAAACATTGCCAAAGACCTCCGGACAATCTTTTATAGTAATACTTAGAGTAAAGGCGAGTGGATAGAGTTGTTGTAGTGAATGACTGATCTCCTTATAGTCAAGGATCGTTTGGTGGTTAACCTTCTATAGGTGTGTGATATGGGAGTGGCAGATTGCACATCTGCATATATTAACTAGAAAATTAGAAAATTTTAGATCAGATACAAAACCAAACCACAGATATATTCGTTTGGTCTGGACGCTCTTATTGCAAACCCGAAAAAGACCCAACTTATTTTATTTTTTACCTAACCCAGATGCAACCTACATATCAATGTTTTGGATCCAGGGTTTGATATCTAGAGATTCTAGACCTGATTGAACTCCTCTCAACCTTACCTGACCTGACAATATTGATGGTACAGGCTCCAAAATGAAATTATGTTGTTTTCAAGGTGGACTTGAATGAAACAATTTATGAAATTTCAGGGCTACTTCCCAATGAATACTATGATACATTTGCATGTGTTTTGCTATTTCTTGTTGATTAAACTGAATATTTCTCAATAAACACAAGCACACATGAACTTCTTTATTGAGCACAAGCAAATTACCTCCATCAGGTTTGTATGCATGAGTACTTCCCCCAACAGCTTCTCCTTCACTCCTTTGGAAATCGTTACTAGTGCTAGTACTCATAGGTCGAGAATCACCAGTCTCTTTCGGTGAAATTGCTTTTGACTCTTGAGTTTTCTTAGAATCTCTGTTCTCACAATGCAAATGAAGTTGTGGTAAAGGAACAGCAAAAACAAAGAGCCTCCAACAGAACTGAAATCATTAAATCAGCAAACACATGCAAAATGCAGCATTTGAAAGCACATACATTTAAAATTCAGTGTATTAAAGCTTGCTTGCATGCTCTGATCTTTCTCTCTCATCCATGCTAATGGAAAGCATGTATAAGATAATCCAAAAAATCAAACATGTGTTACTAACTGCTTTGGTTGTCTTACTATACAGATAACAACATAATAAAACTGAGGCATCTTGGTCTTTGTTTTTCTGGAGTTCATTCTTTCATGTATTGCAATGCGTGGTACTCATGCAATAGCAGCTGGAGGTCCACATGAAGCTGCAGTCAGATGATACCAACACCATGCTAAAAATATCACACTCAGACGATGATTCTGACCATCAATCTTTCACAGTAACTGTGGACCATTGACTGTTATTATTTCTGGTCATTCATTTTAAAGCCACCAGTCAATCTTCGACATCATCTTTCCAGCCTGATTTCCTTGGACCATACTCAATAGTTCCCAGCATCATGGTTTTTCCCAGAAATCAGCAATTCCATTTGTCTGAAAATGGATACATGTGGGTCCAAAGACATGCAGGAGGAGCAAGCTATGCAGAGAATGCAAAACGAATTCTGTTTTCTGAAAAGAGTTGCATACAATTGTTCTGAAAAAACCATATCATCTCATTAATTCATATCAAACCATCAAAATTAGTCAAAACAAACAAACAAAAACCATAAAAACTGTTATCAACTGTAAGCAATAAATGCACAAATGTAATACATGGACAACAAATGTTATCACCTATTGCTTATATCACATGTACAAAAGCGTGTTCAGTGCAAAGTATAGAGTTATCGATATTTTGCACTGAACCCGCTTTCAATCCTGAGCTATTATTAGAATCTGTATACTTACAATGTGCATTAATGGGATTGCAGTGAATAGCTAGGACAAATCCAAACAACCATCTATTAAAGATGGAAATTTAAAATGATGGTTCACCTTGAAGCCATGGCTGAATCACCATGTTCCTCCCCTAGATTGAGCAAAGCCAAGTTACTTGATAATGTCCATGGAGTCAGTTCTTTTGGGACACTTAAGATGTGAAATCTTACCCTTGGAATACAATAAGCGAGTTTATGAGGGAATTAGCAACAAGGCATGCAAGACACTTATGCCATTGCATCAAAAGGTCCTCACAAGTGAAATTCAGCCTGTTTTGACCTCTAAAACATTAATGATTTAGAAATGTAAGAGAAAACTTAAAGATATTCATATAATTCTTGTTATGATCATCATAGTCTGGACCAAGCTATTTGGATTGGGCTTAATGAATCCAGAGATTTGTATCACAGACATGTCAATGAAAGCATTGAGATATGAAAAGAAGCAAAATCAAACACCAGCACATGTCTAAACAACTCTCAAATGTAAAATAACAACCTACCTTAACTGTTGGGCTGAACCCCCACGTTCATTGCCTAGATTAAGAGCAGGAAAACATCTTGATAAGTCCTCCCCATGTTCATTGGCACGGACGATTTCTTTGGCCAAACTCGCGTCCTCCATAGCGTTAAAGAAGCATCCACGACGCTTTGCATCAAGGACTATTTTCTTCCAGATAGAACCACTTTTAATTAAAGTCTGTCCATTCCCCACAATCCAAAGGCAATACCTACAATGAAAAAAAAAAAAACAGCTCGACTATATAAGTGACCTCTATGTTGCGTTTGGATGTACAATTGACTCGGAATTCAATGATTAATTTACTGCAAGCTAGAAGTGAATGATCACATTTTTTATAATAGAAATATTATTTCGTACTTCACTTGCTCACCCTTTGGGTCCCATGTCTAATGAATTGGGCTCAGGGAAATACTAGGCAGGACAGTGTTGGAATGTGAGTGGTGTCAGTGAGCTTTTAAAAAGCCCAATTAAAAAATTAATGTTGAAGCCTGGTGGGCAGCTGATTGTGAAACTTTCATCAATCTAGAACTTAAAAGGCGCCCCCACACTGCTGGGAGAAAGGCTAAGGGCCTTTTTGGTAGACACCCAAAAATGAGTTCATCTCATTTTAGTAATCATAATCATGTATTTGAAATCACATTCTTTTCGTTAAGGATTAAAAAATAATCTTTATGACCAACAACCATGATCTCAAATACATGATTATGATTAACTAAAATGAGACAAACTCAGTTTTATGTGTCTACCAGAAAGGCACTATGATGTTGATGAACAATGACAATGACTTCTCTTGTATCACAATTTGGGATGAAATCTCCACTCTAAATAGGATAAAGATTACCTATACTTAGGATGTTCTACTTTGATGCAACTTAATAATCTCAATATAAGTCAGTTGTACATCCAAATAAGCTTAATAAATGGACTTATAAGTGCTTTTATTTAATGCTTTGATGAATGATGGCTCCTAATATCTTAGTAAGAGAAGCATACCTGGCCCTGGTCAAAGCCACATTTGTCCGTTGAGTATTGGAAAGGAAACCAACTGACCCGTTACTGTTTGATCTGACAGTAGACATTATGATTACATCCTCTTCACCACCTTGAAACCCGTCAATGGACTTGACATTCACAACAAAGTCCACTTGTGTTTCATATGTTTTTCCAAGTTTCTCTTGAATTGCAATGATTTGAGCTGTGTAGGGTGACACGACACCAACACTAACCCTCTGTCCCAAAACAATGGATGCTGTAAAAGAATAAATCAAAGCGAAACTGTTCATGCCAATACTAAAGAAATGAAACATGCATCCTTAAGAGTGTCAAAGAAATACTCATTGCGAGTAAATGCATAACTATTAGTAAAAATGTGGTTGACATCCCACAATCAAGAGTACAACGTATGCAATATGTATTACTAATGACTAGTATAGAATTCCTTCATCTGTCACTTAACCTGAACCAGGTGCTATTCCAACATGTCCAGGTTATGTGACTTTCCATATGGACACAAGGGAGGAGTGCACTTGATCCAGGTCTCTCATCAAATAGGCAGACAAAGCTTTTCAACTGTCCATATTTCCTCAAAGATTGCAATGAGGGGGTCATGCCACACATGATTAAAATCTCAAAAATTACAAAGAAGCACCCAGTTACCCAATGTGACAGAGGAATCAGAAACAACAATCCCAAGACTGACTACAATCTCTAAACAGATTATCTAAGCATCATTTTGATAAGCATCTGTGAACCGGGAAGCCCCACACCTTCTAGATGACCAGGTCCAAAATCGGGCTGGCATACTTATCAGGTGGGCTACACATATAACATTCTTTAAAACAAATAATACATCAAACACAAGCATAACAAAAGTGAATTTGCATGTTCATAACCCCAAGATGAAATATTTCCTGCTAAAAACAAACTGCAGAGGATAATATTCAACCAATTGACAATGCACGCACCTCCAAAAAGGTTTCTCAATATTTGCAAAACTACAGCCACCTCTACCATATTCTTCTGACTACGACCTTCGTCGACCATCTCCCTTCCATCGTCAATATTAATAAATGAATATGAACCGTAGAAATGGTGTGGAAGGTACTGCCTTTCGTGACATTTATGCTTGACGATTGGAGCATCGGAAATCTGGTTCCCATAAAAATTGGCATTTGGGAAAGTACTTATGAAAGGATGCATTCGGTACTGCACATTGAGAAGGTGCTTCTCACGTCCCACTGAACTCAACCTC
The DNA here is from genome assembly GCF_029962835.1 of Magnolia sinica. Lineage (NCBI taxonomy): Eukaryota > Viridiplantae > Streptophyta > Magnoliopsida > Magnoliales > Magnoliaceae > Magnolia > Magnolia sinica. The sequence goes on from NC_080576.1 coordinate 38,435,329, forward strand.
TCAAAGAGGCTTCTTCCAAATCCAGCTTTCTCAGAAATCTAAAAGAGAGTAAATTTTAAAAATACAAAGAAAAATTATATCAGAAACAATAGTATGCTGTGAGGAACTCTCTGATACAACCCGTCATCGGATTTTCTTGGGTTGTTCAAGTGGGGCCAAAAGTTGGGTGATCAACTGGAATGTGTACCAGTGTTTGAAATATCGGTATTGCGCTATGTATCGCACCCTTGGGATATAGATACGTATCCGTTATCGCACGGGATATATCATTTGTATTGCATAATTTATCGTACTTTCTGGGAAACATGGGGAGAGATTGGGAAAATGGTTGAATTTTTTAATGAAACTTCAAGGATTGTTAAAAAAGCCCTTGATACACAGTTTTAAATCATAACATCTAAAAAAAAAGGTGCACATAATAAATTTCCTTTGTATAGGGTCCCAAGCTATGCGATGTTTAACTGAACTAATGCAACTATATTTAAATTGAATGCATGACATTTATAAATGTATCAAAGACATATATGAAAACACAAGCAATTCATTGAAAAGAAAAAAAAGTAAAAAATTGAGAAATATACATATCAATTGTGGGGACTAGTTGTGGCCTAGACCCACATAGAGTTGCGCAGTGGCTCGTATTCATTATCTCCATCTCGATGGGACTGGGAATAGTATTGCTACTTCACAAATCAACAATAGTGCCCAGGTCATAGTAGAGTGGTACCAGTTAAGATACTCCCTGACATAACGCTGGTACTCATCCTCTCCGAACTGTATCAATACGTCCATCCATGGGTACTGCGTAATCGTCACAGTCTGTGACTGATATGGATCTAGGAAAGGCACATATGAAGCTCCTTAGTATCCATATTGTTGGCCATATTCATACTATAGCTCATATCCCCGCCTATATGCAGAAGTGAACTCATGACCATAGTTGAAAAATGATGTGTCATAACTGCTGGAGTCACTCACTACATATCCACTAGGTCCATATCCATGCCCATACCGTGGCACAGAACTCGAGCTACTCTCTTGTGTTTGTGATCCAGATTCATATTGTGGCATGTAACTCGAGCTCCCCTCTCTCGTCCGTGATCCAAATCTAGAGCCACCTCACCTATCACAAACGCTTGTGTCTCTCATGCATTTTGCCAGCAGCTCCACCTCAAAATCTGAAAGTTACTGAGTCTGTTTTTTCTTCAGTAACTTTAGACGCGTGTATGTCTTATTGTAAATAAGACGGGGTCGTAGTTCTCCTGGACAAGAACCATGGTCAGGGTCCTACATGGCATGATCGAAATTCTCCTCCCCAGTGAAAGGACTAAGAAGCCTCTTATCCTGACTCCCACCCGCGCCGCCACCATCCCTGTCGCCATCATCATCATCGTTACTGTCATCAGAGTCATCGTCACCCTTATCGTTGCCATCACCATCACCGGACCCATTCCCCACATCACTCTCTTATCAGTCTCGGTGTCAGACAATATCTCCTAGCCACGTGTCCCGCATGATAGTGACTGCCGTGAGCTGCCCTCCAGACTCGCCGTCAATGGGTCGAATGCCTTATCAGGAGACCTCTGCTGCTCCACATGTGCGTCAACATCAATCCCTTGTGTCTCTGCTTCCGCCACAACATGTGGATCTGGTAGCCCATCTGAGGTATCCAAGTTATCTGATCTAACCCACTGGTAAACTGGGCCATCCTCCTCATCCTCAGCATATGCATATTGTTCAACCGTCATCAATGGCTATGATGCTGGATTTTCTGATTTAGTTGGTTAGGCTATTGATGGAAGATTGGCTGATAGAGATGAATTTAAGAAAAGGGGCCATGGGAGAAGCTATGCAAGATTAACCCATCATGGCCCCATCTCCACCATCAATTAAACCATCCATGTGGCCCACACCCAAGGGATTCATGCTTTAGTTTTGTTTGAATTCATAAGTATTTCCATCGTTTTTCATCTTTGTCCCTTACAAAGTCCGCCCGCTACCTGTTTGACAAAACGTCTAAAAGAGTTGTCCTTCCTCCTTTTTGGTATAGCTAACCCTTGAGAAAAAGCATGCTTGTTTCATGAAGTCTTATAGCGGAATGAATCCCGGGTTGGATTTAGATTGGCTAAGTCATGTGCATATCATATGCATGGTTCATAGTTTGTTGTATCATTGTATGATTGAGAGTAAATGATTCATATCATGGTATGGTGATCATAGTGGGTTGTGTTGTGACACACGATGTGTCTATGATTAGTATGTGAACCGTCTAGATACAGGATATATTACATAAGACCCCTATGAGGAACTTAAATTCATGAGGAGACCACATGAGGAAGGTCGTCCTATGCTAGCCTTGAAAAACATGATATATTATGTGGACTTATGCATGCGATGATTATAAATGCGATGAAACATACTTTATTAGGACTTGAGTTGGACACCACACCAGAAATGTGTAATTCGAGAGGACACGATTAGAGGGTCCCTGGGTGAAAGTCCCTAAACCCCGATTAGTACCATCGGGAGTGACCAATGCCTAGACCGGGTGGAAGAACAGAGCGTTAGAATGCTGAAATACCAAAGTAAGTGACGACTCCCAACGACGCATATCAATTGGTTGAGAGGTTTGACCTGACCTACTTATGGGCAAGCAAAGATAGGTTGTGTGTGACGAGCTCGTAAATTGTCCGCTATCGTTTTGCCAGGCGACTTATGACTTCTCGCTGTTAGGCAGATAGTGAGGTTCAATACAAGTGGGTTAGACTAGTTCGGCCCATGACCTATGTAGTCCCACCCATTGTAGTTGACCACGGTGGAAAAGCCTATGCAAGTGGGTAGCAATCATATGCAAGTCCCACCTCTGTTTCAGACCTTGGTGATCCAATTGGAAAATGTGGAAAGTTGTGAAAACGTTGAAAGAGTATGTATGTTGCAAGTGGGTAGAAGTCCCACCTCTGTATATTAAAATGATTTGGAACATAAAAAGTAGCATAATGCATTGTATCTTTATTTTATTGTTATCGGCCCAGTAGGCCTGTGCATTATATGAGCATGACATGAAACATGCATTTTCACTGCACACACACACTCACTAGGCTTAGTAGCTCAAGGTTTCCTTTCTATTATTTTTACGGGTGAGAGTAGGGAGCTGTAGGAGTAGAGGTTACAAATCCAGTTGTCCTTTTGTTTTGTACATATCAGTGTATATATTTTTTTTGTAGTACCCTATATATGTACATCAAGTATAGTAAATATGACATGGTTTATATTTTGGTTTTGCCTTGATGTGCTCAGTTGTACACAGTAACACATGTTGAATATGATGAAATTTGAGAAATGATGCGTGTTTGTCGTCTTTACTTTCAAAAATCCTCCTTGTGGAGCCCCGCTTATGGGACTTAGTATGCGATAGTTGGAAGCCCCAAAATCGGAGTTCTGCGGAGGTTGTCAACCAAAATTTGGTGTATAGTAATCATGGATTACCAACACTAGATTTAGGGATGTGACACATAGGGCCCACCATAACATTTATTTTCCATCCAATCTATTCATAAGGTTACACAAAACTAGATGAAGAGGAAAAACAAATATCATATTGATCTAAAATTTCTATGACCCCCAAAATGGTTTCAATGGTAGACGTTCAATCCCCCACTGCTTTTTACAGTGTGGTCCAATTGATTTCTGGATGTCTTATTTTTCGGCTCAACCCCTCAAATAAGCTCTTCAAGTGGACGGATGGTTTAGATATAACTCAGGCCTCATGATGGGACCCACAAAACTAGGTGACGTCAATACGTGTCAGTGGTGCGTGCTACACAGAAGCGGACTGTGTACTGAGTAACTCAGTACGCCAAGCATACTGAGTAACTCAGTACGCCCAGCATACTGAGTTAACTTTGTGGGACTCACTGTGATTTATGTATTTTATCCACTCCCCTCATCCATTTTACTAGATAATTTTAGATCTTTAGCCAAAAAATGAAGCACATCCAAAGTTCAAGTGGACCACACCACAAGAACAAAAACGGATGAATGTCTAATGTTGAAATATTCTTGGGGGAACAGAAGTTTTAGATCAAGATGATATTTGTTTTTTCCCTTCACCCATGTCTTTGTGATCTTATGAACAGGTTGTATGACAAATAAACATCACTGTGGGCCCTAGGAGGGTATCAACGGTGGAAATCATTATTCCCACTCTTTACTGTGGTATGGTCCACTAGATCTTTGGATATGGTTCAATTTTGGGCTCAACCTCTCAAAAGAGCTGGAAAAATGGATGGACGGTGTGGATAAGCCACATACATTCAAGATGGGCCCAACAGAGTTTTATCAGTACGATAAGAGCGTACACTGTACGCCAGCCAATCCGCTTCCGTTTAAAACATGCACGCACCAAATTGGTGTGCTGGGATGGTAGGTGGGGTCCACCTTGATGTTTGTGAGTAATCCACTCCGTCCATCCATTTTATGATATCATTTTAGGACATAGGCTCGAAAATAAGGTGGATCCACAAATCAAGTGGGCCATACGAGAGGGAAAATTGGGGAAAGAGTTTTCTACCGTTGAAACCTTCGTGGGCTCCACCTTGATGTTTATATGCCATCGAACCTATTTATAAGGTCATTCCCACTGGGATGAAGTGAAAAAACTGTCCACTTAGCCTCATGCAAAAATCCCAAGTGAGGCCCACTTAAAAATATTTCAACGATGGTGACTGAATCCCCACTGTTTCCTCTAGTGCGGCCCACTTGAGTTTTGGATTCGCCTCATTTTCAGTCATATGTCCTAAAATGATCTCAAAAAACAGATGGATGGAGTGGATTTCTCACAAACATCAAGGTGGACCCCACCTAGCATCCCAGCGGCGCCCGAAATGGCTATTAAAAGGGATGAAGCCGATTTTGGGAGGCAGAGGGTTTCGGGATTCCAAAAACCTGAAACCCCAAATCACGCCCAAATCTCGCCCAAATCTCAGATAATTTCCGATTTTGGGGGGATATTTTTCTAAGTTAGACGAGATTCACTCACCTATAAGCTGCAACGATTTAATTTTTGGGGGAGCTTCCGGTCATAGCAAACCTCTTTTCGATCACAGCCCACCTCTTTCCGATCACAACCAACCTCTTTCCAGGTATGAAATCCACCCTTTAAAGCTTTTTTTTTCTCCCTTTCTTTCCGATTGTTTCGAATGATTTCGTTGGGTCGAATATACCGATGTCCCGCCACTTTTATCAGTGAAATTGGTAGGTGGCTACAGTAGCCCCGTGAATGGGTAGGTGGCTACAGCATGTTCAACGAAAAAGCCTACTAAAAGTTCTAATATTGTCAATATCACACGATATTTTGTGATATCATGCGACCGATATTCAGCGATATCGAGCATTCCCCTATTTAAAAAAAAATAAAATAAAATAATTTCAAGTCTCTCCAGCTCGGTTTCGTATCGCTGGACTGCGATACCGATAATATCGGCCGATAGCATCGATATTACGAGCACTGATGTGTACCATTATATATATAGAGAGAGAGTCACGCTCACCTGCACACCTTCTTAGGTGAGCACCTGTGCGCACCTTTGCAAACATGTCATGGGCCCAAAATCCGAACAGTCCACATGATGCAGCACCCCATGAAACCCCCAGGGCCCAATTTTCAGCCTGATCCAAAACTCCGGTGTGTATGCGGGCGCGCGCATATGCGTGCATGTGTGTGAACGCGCATGCGTGTATTCCTTGAACGTCTAGCTCCTAGCCACCAAGAGAAGGTTTAGGATAGCCCCATTGAAGGAGACTTTTTGGGTGTCAACCATTCACTATAGGGCTCATCAGATCAACAGTCTCGAACCCAACCATTGGCCCACTTTTACAAACTAAGGACCCAATTAAACCCCACAATATGCAGATAAGAACCAACAGAGGAGAAAATGCAAACCTTGCTTTTAACAAGTGCAGGCAATTGGCACTCATCACCAATAAGAATAGCATGCCGTGTACCTGGTAGTTGTAATGGAATCAATGACTCACATTCTTTCAACTGAGCAGCTTCGTCAATAACCACCAGCTCAAATGGTTCAATCTCTAAAAAATGCAATGCAGATGAACTAGAAGCCGTGCAAAAAACAAGGGAAGAACTTTTCAAGCAAAATTTTCGAATCAAATCTTTTTCGAGAAATTGGGGAATCTGAAAATTTCCTTTAAGATCTCTCAGAACTTGAAGACACTCGTTTCGGGCCTTGCACAAATTGTTTACTCCTTCGGACTGCATCAATAGTTCCTTGAGCTTCTTGTTACTGACATTATTCACACGTAACAAGCTTTCAAAAGATTCAATCAACTTGAAAGCTGAAACCATGTTGTTATAGTTATTTTTCGAAAGTGAAGATGATGGTAAGTGGGTACAAAAGCTTCTTATATGATCCTTCAATGACTTTGCAATGGCACCGAATCGGCTCTTGACGAATTCCCGAAATGTTAAGGCATTGACACCCCTGTTATCCTCCTTTGCCTTTTCATTTTCCAAATAGAATTCATATTGAGGAAAACAATCTTCAAGAAATCGTATCATTGACTCTAGCTTGTATCTCCACCCTGATAGTAGTGCAAAGCAATCTGAAAGCCTATCGATGCGGTTATTCAGAAAAATACCTTCAAGATCGTCAGTAATGTTCATCCGGTCCTTATTTCCCATTAAAATTATGTCTCCCAAAGGGTATAGGTCAGTAGGACATGACTCTCTCAACAACCTCAGGAGACGCAAGGCCACTTCTAAGACTGCAACATTCGTCGGTGCACATACAAGTATTCTGCATTTCAATTCTAGAAGTGCCAGTAGCATTGTACTGATTGTTTTCGTCTTTCCAGTCCCTGGTGGGCCCCAGATTAGTTGAATCGAGTGCTGATGCTTGCATTGCTTTGCTTCTATAGAACTCAATACTGCTCTGATTTGTGACTCATTCAGCTCGAATGAGCATAAAATAGATCGCGTTTTTTGCAACAAAACTTCGATTTTCTGTGCAAATTCTCCCGAAGAACAGGTTTTGCAACTTCTCCCAACCTGTGTAAAGAACAAAACACTGAAACAGGTTAATTGCAAAAGTGAGGGTTCTGGGTGACATGACAACGTAAAATGCCATGGATCACCTTCTATTGTTCTTCTTCAAAGAAAAATAATCAATTGATTAGATATAGGATTTCCATAAATGAACCCACCATGGATTGTGGATGCTCCAACCATACCTTAAAATCTTGAAAAAACAACTAGATTCACCCTTGTTGAATCGACTGGACCAGATTTCACCAAGATTCGAGAAAAACTCTCTGGCTATGACTCAGTCAAAATTGAAGAGAACCCCGACTCATACTTAAAAAAAATATATAAATAAATAATTAATTAAATTAAAAAAATAATAATAATTAATTAATAAAAATCTCTTAAATAATTAATAATATTTAAAAACCACAGAAAAACTAATATGAGTTTTCAAGAAACTCAGCTGAGTTTTTTAAGTTGAGTTGACCCAACTAGGTTATTTTTGTGTTTTTAAACCATCACGCCAAATCTCCCAAATGGTAGGTCATAATGCCTCAATCATCGGCATACAAATGAACAGCCAAGAAAAGAAAAGAAAAGAAAAAGACTATCGTCCACATTAAAATGGGAATTAAAAGAAAGATGAAAGGCATAAGATCTTCCAATCTGGGAGACTTTGGGGACATCACCGTTCCATGGGGACCTTCATAAGATTAAACTCTATCAGTGTGTATTTGAAAAAAAGGGGAAAACAAAATCTCTTCTTCTTTCAAAGAAAATGAGGTATGCTTGCGACAGAACATAGCCAATGAATCAAATGTATGAAAAAAATAAATTATCAAGGGACGTTGCATACCGAAGAATTGGTGCATAATGCTTCCTTTACGACATTGGAATTTCTATGGACTGCATTCAAGGCCATCCATATACGATTGTTTGTCGTAATATTGATCAAGAAAACAGCAAAAAGAGATTTCTCCTTTCCTTTTGGAGCCACAACATCCTTCGATACTTTGGCTCGAATTTCAAATGGTGGACCACTTTCAGCATCTTCATTCTTAGTAACTAAACCAAGAGTGTAGGATCTTCCATCACAGTCTAGATCAGCAACTCTTGAAGGTACCACATCGCACAAAGCAAAGATATCTCCATTCTTTGGACCGGATGTTTCTTTTCCTCCCTTATCCAAAACATTTCTGAAAGGTTCCATGGAAATGCCATATACCGACTCCTTAGAAGCAGATAACCCAACTGATCGTATTTTATAGACTGGTGCTGTAGAGAGAACCTTCATACTTGAACACAATTCAGTCCGTGTTTCCTCGATCAAAGAAAAAATGAATGATCCATAATACTGCTCTATGGATTGAAATCTCCTTGGGATCTCTCTCACCTACAAAAACAAGTGGCTATCTGAAATTTCACATGAAAATAGGAAACATGGAGAAGTCAATGGCACTATTGATTCAGCTCATATATACCAATTCAAGATATTTCAAGTTCAAGATAAGATGAAGAGAGAGCTGAGAGAAACACAGTCCAAGATGAATAATGCCGTTTTTAAATGCGAAATTTTGTTTCATTTCTCTTAATCTAGTTTGCAATTTGCTTGAGAGTTCTTAGCCTGCGTTTGGATGCACAAACAAATATTATCTCGAGCATTCAATTCAATGAAGAGCAAATCACTAGTTTAATAATGTTTCTAGTAACTCTGAAATCGCAATTCCTTTTCCCATCAACTCCAACTTCAAAGTAGAAAAATATATACATGAATGCCAAGGAAATGGAAATATGATTATTTCCTCTTCATTAGAGCAGCAATTGCAGTTTGATTCGATAGCGAACCAAATTCACATTGGTGCACTCTAAGTCAGATTGTGGAAGTCAAAAAGTAGCCAAGGAAAGGAAAACATCACATGTCGAGGAGGGAAGCGAGGCCTAAGATGGAGGTGTTATGCGTTGAGTAATGGGAGCAAAGGTGAGTGAGTGAGTGAGTGAGAGAGAGAGAGAGAGAGAGAGAGAGTTTAAATAGGGGGAGAGAGCAGCAATGCATGACTAACCTCTCCCACTCCTCAATCCACATGTAGACGGAGGAGCTACTAGCCCCTTTGTGTTACCACACGATGGGTGGGCCACACAACAGTTTACTACCCCCAACCATGTGTCCTACATCTCCCATCAACCACATAATGGGGAACAGTTTGTTAAGTCTGCCACAATAATGTTGACCGACATCATATAAAAGAGCAAGAATCGAGGAGGTTGAACCAGCTTGGGTTCTAGTGTCTCTATACATACATGTCTATACGCTAAGCAACCACCGCACTACGGCACAACCTTCCAGTGTTTCTAAGGCCTGCCCTAGACCCACATGACCACACCAGATGGAGACAAACCTCAATTAAGATCACTCTGCCAGCATACGCACTTATCATCTTTTCGAGTTCATATCACAAATTTTTTGAAATGTTCTTTGAAGTTTTTAGAAAAAAAAATTATTAAGGTACGTATAATTTCAAGAAACAATTTGTAAATCATTATCTTGTAAAACTCAATAATGCCACAGTGGATAAGTCTAAAGTTGCACAATAATCCTAGGAATTTGGTGTGGCTATCAAAGGGTCTATCTTGTGCAACTATGCAACTCAGAATCAACTAAGGGGCTATTTGTTTTCTCAATTTCATGGTAAATATGGAGGAAATGTGCATTTATTATTGTAATTCCAACAATACTTTCAATGCAAACGTGATGTTTTTGCTTTTTGAACGCTAAAATTGAAGGGTGTGAATTTCATGTGGGACCCACTATGATGTATATGGCTTATCCATGTTGCCCATCTATTCTGCTAGATGATTTTAGGGCATGAGCCAAAAAAAATGAGGCAGATCCAAAGCTCAAGTGGGCCACACCACAGGAAACAGTGAGAATTGAATGCCTATTGTTAAAAACTTCTTGGGGGCCTCAGAACTTTTGGATCGAGCTAATATTTGTGTTTTCCCTTGCTCCATGTTTGTGTGACCATACGAACGAGTTATATGAAAAATAAACAACCTTGTCGGCTTTAGGAAGAAAAAACCTTTTAATGGTGGAAATTTTACCGCCTTTGTTTCTTGTGATGTGGGGCACTTGAGCTTTGGATCTGCCTCATTTTTTGGCTCATGCCCTAAAATGTTACATTAAAATAGATGGAGGGTGTGGATATGTCACATTCATCATAGTGGGGCCCACAAATTTAAGTCGGACCTTTCAAACTGGTTTTTGAGGTGGAAATACTCATCTATTTTCAAACAAGTGCAATGAGTAATAATGACCTATTTCCTAGGTATTTACTGTGGAAATGAAAAATCAAACAGCCCCTAAGCCAGTTTCCTAGTAGTACATCCTCGGCCAAATCAATCATGACCTCCGTACTGAAGGCTAAAGTAGCAACACTCGATCTCATCCTCCTATATGCAAAGGATGGTAGTTAAAGGCACAAGGGTCACCTACAATCAAGGTGTTCCATATCCGTTACGATACGCCTGTAAAGGTCGATGCATATAGGTAACGGCCATGACCGTTGCGCGATGCGAGGGTGAAATAGGGCACTTGGTTTTTTGGAACTGTATCGGCCGTTACATTAACCGTAAAGGCCATTACGAGGCTAACGACTATTACCCATATAACGGTAAAAATAAAAATAAAAATAAAAATAAAAATAAAAAACCACTTATTTATTTCTATTTAAATCCATTTTTCTCATTTTTTTTTTTCACTTTTCTCATTCTAAAAACCTCTTATATCATTTTATAATGGATTTCGACCACTCTTACCTTAGTTTTTAAAATTAAAACTATAAATTAAAGTGATTTAAGCGAATAGAAGCTCCAAGGGCCTTTTTTCAAAAAATAAAAATTGAATATTTATGCCTTTTTTATGATTTCTAGTTTTAATGCTTGATTGTGATGTGTAAACTGTTAGACAGCCCACATTCCTTGTATAGAAGATTTTGTATTTATCATCTTATCTTGTATAGTCGTTGTAAAACTCTATATATTCAACCCTTTAGGGTTGTCTGAAATACAGAAAAACATTCTCCAAATCCGTGTGTTTTCATGGTATCAGAGCCAAGTTTCTGAACCGGCGCTCCTCCTTTGATTCCGGTGGTCCCTCTTCGATTTCCGGCAGTCCACGATTCTGGCAGCCTCCTCCATTGATTTCAATGGCTCTGTCATCTTCTCTGCAACCTGCCATCATCTCCATCATACTCCATCAACGTGCTCGCTGTCAAAAACCATCTCTAGATCCGTTGTAGTTGCGGCCAGTCTCTACCATCTCCAGATTCAGCGGCCTATACCTGCTGCACGACCATCAAAACCTCCAGATCCACATCAGATTTGGTCCTGCTCTCCATTAACAATCTCGTTCTGCTCATCAGATTTGGTCCTGCTCGTCAAATCCGATCATGCTCGCCAGATCCGATCCCTGCTACACCTGCTGCGCTCGCACCTACTGCGTCCGACCCCTCCTGTTGCGCACGCCCCTGCTGCGCTCACCCTTGCTGTTGCTATTGCTGTTGTTGTTGTTGTTGCACACGCCCTGCGCACATCCGATCTGTTTGTTGTTGCTGCTGCGCAAGCCTTTGCTGCGCTTGCCCCTGCTGCGCTCATCCTTTTGCTGTTGCGCATGCCCCTACTGTTGTTGTTGTTCTGATCTGATCCGGCTCGTCCCCTGCTACGCTCCCTCCTTTTGTTGTTCTGATTTGTTGCCGTTTGCTGGTTACGGTTCTGACCTATTGGTGGTGATATAAACCCTCTTGCTGATTGTTGTTCTGATCTGTTGCGATTCTATTGCCTGCAACCAACTCTCCTGCTGCAAGGTACCTTCTTCCTTGGCGTAGTTTATATCTTTTCCTATCTATGGACAAAGACTCTCGTACAGAGGCCCCACGATGTAATTTCAATGGCACCAACTATAATCTATGGGCCATCCACTTTCAAAGTTTTCTCAAGGGTCGTGGTTTGTGGGGACTGATTGATGGATCTGTTCCTGTTCCCGCTTCCACCGATGTCGACAAAATGGCTGATTGGGAAATGAAAAATGGACGGATTATTACCTGGATTCTTGATTCCATCGATCGATCAATAGCTGTTGGCCTCACGCCACATCGCACTGCTAAGACTATGTGGGAGCATCTCCAGACAATATATCAATAGAGTAATGCGGCTAGGTTATACCGCCTGGAACAAGATCTGGTTCACCTTACTTAGGGTGACAAAAGTATTCCATCTTTCTATTCTACAATGGTTACAATTTGGACAGATATGGCTATGATGGATCCTGACTTCCCAAATGACTTTAAAATATTCCACACAATGCGTGAGAGTGCGCAAGTTAGACAGTTTCTTATGAAACTGCATTCGGAATTTAAGCATTGCAAGGCTTCTCTCCTGAACCGTAGCCCAACTCCTTCAATGAATTCGGTTATTAATGATTTTTTAGCCAAGGAACAACGACTCCAGGTCCTCTCTCAGGGGACATCTCAAGGACCATCTGACCTGGCACTTACTGTATCCACTTCTGACCAAACCGTGGTTCCACTCCGTTAACTTGTCGCAGCTGTAACAAAGTGGGACATGTCGTCGCTCAGTGCAAAGATTGGTACACGTATTGTCGAAGGACTGGGCATGGTTTCAGGACTGTCGTTCACATGCCTACGCATCCTCATTCAGTCGTGGATGTGGTGGTCGAGGTCGTGGCGGTCGAGGTCGTGGCCATGGTCGTGCTCTTTCTGCTACTTCTGTGCCTACTTCTTCCGAGCCTTTTGTTAGTGATACTGCATCCACTGGTTTTGTTGACAGTCTTTCCTCACCTTTAACTCCTGCGATGCTCCAGCAGATCGTGCAGGCCCTTTCTACGGCCGGTATGTCAGGTATAACGGCATCTTCACCATGGTTCTTCGATTCTGGTGCTTCAAATCATATGACTGGTGATATATCCCATCTTCGCAATATTTGTCCCTACACTGGCAATCAGGCTATTTCTACTGCAAATGGAACTAAACTACCAATTCAGTTCGTTGGTTCCTTAACTTTCTCTCCTTCTGACCATCGCCAGTTTACCCTTCGTGATGTTTTTCATGTCCCTAAACTCTCCTCAAATTTAATTTCAGTTAGTCAACTTACATCCAATAACTGCCTAGTCATATTTCTTCCAAATTGTTGTTTTGTACAGGATCTGGCAACGGGAAAGGTACTTGGGAAGGGTAGGCGGCATGGATGTTTGTACGTGTTGGACTTTCACTCATCAGTTACTCCAGCTCATTGTTTCTTCTCACCCTCTTCCTCGGATATTTGTTCGACAAATAAAATGTGGAAACTCTGGCACTTTATTTTAATCACCTCGGCTATTGGTGAGAGTGTTTTATCGAGTTGTCTAGAGAATTCAGCACAATATCTTCTAATCTCACTACCACTGTGAATGTTATTCAACTCTAAGAATCCCATCACCAGTCACGCAAAGCTATCCATTGTGTGATTACATGAGCCAATACGCATTAACACTTGTAAAAATTCATCTAAATGTGCTCAACACGTTAGGGACCAAATAATACATATACATAGTTGTAACTAGATACGGTCATGCCTTGTGCTACCTCATCTTCTACATCGCTATGAAGGCAGTTGAATCTTAGCGTGCTTCCTTATCCTGAACATGGCTTCTACTCATATATCAGGGGTGGTTAATTCCCATGCGAGTGGGGAAGACCGGCCTGCCGACGAAAAAACCATGATTGATGATCTTAGGCTAAGAAAAATTGATTGTGCATGCATATTTAATTGATATGTGGCTATTAAGAAAATTAATTTTATAAAATAAATCTTAAATATAAGACAATATTAATTTACATCACCCAATCTCTAGAGAGAGTGCATGGACTCTACCACATCTCAAGTGTGGAAGTCCCAAACACTGCATAGTGGGATCTTTACCATCACAATTAGTGAAGAATATAACTGAAAATCTTAAAAAATTGCCACTCCCACATTTACAAAAAGATATTAAGCTCTCCTAAGTCCCATTTGCCTGACATGTATTTAAATATGTCTCTAACAATAGGTTTCCCCCAGTGTTTTGAATAGCACCCGCAGTGTAGCGGTAGTGTAGCTACGACACTACGTGGTGTTAGCAAATAGTGTAAATCCCCTGTAGCGTATGATACGGGGTTCGTGGTGCATGTAGCATTGTAGCGTGCGCAGTGTATGTAGCATGTGTGTAGCGTGCATAGTGTATGTTATGCCTTTTTTTTTATATAAATAGTAATTATATTTTGTACGTTTTTTAAGGTAATTATATTTTGTATTTTGTGCTTAATACTCTCAACCTGTGGGATTTTAATTTCTTTTCATACTTGTGACTTGCAGTTTCAATTAGACATTATTAATTATAGTTTGCTTTAAAAAGTTGTTGACATGATAATAATTTGATTTGGTTTATGTATGTGAATTGGCTTTTGATAAATGATGATTAATAATTTGTTTGAACATGCTTGTACTTGAAAAAATGAATAATGTTTTAGGCATTTTTTTATTCATTTTTTTTTATTTTTTGTTTTTTCTTACTAGTTATTATGTTTTTCCTATTTTTAAATTAAAAATATATATAAGTATCGTCTAGCTTAAGCTATATGCTACGCTACTTAGGCTACACGGTATAAAGGGCTAAACGCTATGCAACACGCTATTGCTATTTAACACATTGGTTTCATCATAGGATCAACTAACATCACTCAAGTAGGAATATTCAAGTAAACCCAATGTTCAAAGTATCGGCATCGCTACAAGTTTCGTTGGCCAGGGATACAGAAACAATATTGATATCGCCGATAATATCACTGATAACCGGAAATGTGGGGAAACATGGGTAAAACGAAGGAATTTTCGGCGAAACTTCAGGCAATGTTAAAATGTACATATTTAGAAAAAATAAAAATAAAAATTCAAAAGGAATGTATTCATAACAAGTTTCCATTTAATGGGGCCTTAAAAGCATGTGCTGTTGTAAGAAATCAGTCTAACCATCCCATCTGGCCTATTTAACCATCCAACCTTCCATCAAACATCCATCGATATTGCAAAATATCAACAACACATGATATTTCACCAAGAAATCATCAACAATTGGAAAGGAAATAAAAGATTGTGGTCTCAATATCGCGCATGTTGCAATATTGATAATATTGAGATATTATCAATATTATCAATGACAAATTGAACACCACATACAACCATGTACCCATGAAAAAAATTAAAATAAAAATTTACTATTGAAATATCATCGATACACTTAAGATACAAGCATTATCTAGAATTTACATAGTTGAAAATATTGGTGATACATTGGCAATACAAGCGACACTTAGAATTTACATAGTTGAAAATATTGGCGATTACATTAACGATATTCATATGTTGGCGATACTTAGCGATACATTGTTAATACCTGGAATTTCTAATACTACCAACGTTATCGGTATCGCTAACAGTGTTATCGGTATTGCTGAGCTGGAGATAACGATAATATCGAAGATATTTTGATAATATCACAGATAATTCGAACACTGAGTACAACATGCCCATCTCTCACTTGATTTCTAACGTAGTGATGTTTAACCTCAATGTTCCTGGATTTCTTATAGTGCTTTGGATCCTTCGCGAGGTTTACAGATGATGTGTTGTCATTCTTATCAAGAGAGGAGCTTTAGCAATAGGAACAACACCCAAGGCTCTTAAGGTAGGGAAAAATCCTCTTGCCTATTTACCGATGTATTTGGCCTAGATTACTTTGATATCAACTCACAAGGCCCACAACGTAACACATACCTAGCCCGGTGTTGAGGTGTGGAGCCAGTACACCAAGGCGTTGCTCGACCAGTCGAGGGGAGCTACTCGACCAGTCGAGGCTCGCTCGACTCAAAGTCCAGCTAGTGCTGTTCGAGCCGCTCGACCACTCGAAGGGGTCATTCAACCAGTCGAGGACATGGCTCAACTAGTCGAGGGTTATGCAGATTCGGCGTAAATTGCGTAAATTTGAGGCGGTTTTCGCAAATGTGCGAAAGGAAGTTGCCTAAACTATAAATAGGCGTCCCTAGGGCTCTTCTAGGGTAGTAAGGAAGCAAAAGGGGTATTAGGGTTTCTCTATCTCTGTGTATGGGAGCATCTCAAGGTTAGTATTTTGCTTGTAATTTCGTTTTCTTCATAGTGGAAGATTGCACCCATGGTTTTTTACCCTTGTTAGGGTTTTTCCACGTAAATTTTGTCTTGTGGTTTGTTGGTATGCTTTAATTCTTCTTCTAGATTATATTTCTTCTTGTTTATCGTTTTATGGGTGAGATCGAAGATTGGATCTCGATTCACCGGCGTTGTTAGCGTGCTGCGCAACAACTGGTATCAAAGCTATTGGTTTAGTTCAAGAGGGAGCGATGACAGAAGAAGGGAAGACTAGAATTGAAAAGTTTGATGGTTCAAACTTTGCTTTCTGAAAGATGCAGATGGAGGATTATCTGTATCAGAAGGACCTCTATATTCCTCTAGGAGGAAAAGAGAAGAAACCAGAGAAGATGATAGATGATGAATGGTCTTTATTGGATCGGAAGGCTTTAAGAACAATCCGACTCTCTTTGTCTAAGAGCGTCGCCTTCAATATATCCAAGGTGAAGACCACAAAAAAATTAATGCAAGCCCTAGCCACGATCTATGAAAAATTCTCAGCGTCCAACAAGGTTCATCTTATGAAACAGCTATTCAACATAAAGATGCCAGATGGTGGGAGCGTGGCTGAACATCTAAACAAGCTCAATACAGTCACGAGCCTATTGGAATCTGTTGGCATCACTTTTGACGACGAGGTCAGGGTATAATTGATCTTGTTCAGTTTGTCAGACAGTTGGGATGGTTTAGTGATTGCTGTGAGCAATTCTTCAGGGTCGACAAAGCTGAAATTCGATGATATGGTCGGTCTAATTCTCAACGAAGAATCTAGAAGAAAGTCATCGGAAGTTTCAGGGGATTCGTGGAATGCTCTAAACGTTGAAGGAAGAGGAAGATCGCTGAACAAAGGAGGTAATAAACATGGACGTTCTAAGTCGAGGAAGAAGTCCAAGGGACCGAAAGATAAGGACAGGTGTTGGCATTGCGGGAAGAAGGGGCACATGAAAGATGATTGCATAGCGCTTAAGAAACAAGAAGGAAGCTCACAAGGTGGGAAGGATTCAGTGAATCTATCTGAGGAGAGTAACACAGAGGCGCTAATCTTATCTCTTGATGCGCGGAATGAATCTTAGGTCATAGACTCGAGTGCTTCGTTTCATGCCACTTCGTGTAAGGAAGTTCTGCGTGATTATGTTTCAGGTGACTTTGGGAGAGTCTACCTGGGTGATGATGAGCCGTGCAGTATTGTTGGAAAGGGAGACGTTCATATAAGTTAGAAAGACGGAACGACTTTGAAATTGAAGGATGTCGGACATGTACCGAGTTTGAAACGGAATTTCATCTCAGTAAGGCAGTTGGCCGATACCGGATATGTGACGACATCCACTAGTGATTCCTAGAAGATCAAAAAAGGTGCCTTGGTGATATCTCGAGGCAAGAAGGAAGGTACTTTGTACGTGACTTACAGATCGTATAGTTCACTCGCAGTCGCATCAACTGGAGTGAATGGGCAATTATGGCATTAGAGGTTGGGACATATGAGTGAGAAAGGGATGAAAGTGCTATTGTCAAAAGGGAAGCTATCAGAGCTAAAGTCTGTTGACTTGGAATTCTGCGATGACTGCGTGTATGACAAGCAGAAGAGGGTAAACTTCAAGAAAATAAGACGCGCTCTAAAGATGCATCTGTTGGATCTTGTACACACTGATGTGTGGGGACCGGCACAGGTATCATCTCTTGGTGGTTCACGTTATTTTGTTTCTTTTATTCATGATGCTAGTAGAAAACTATGGATCTATTTCTTAAAGCATAAATCTGATGTATTTGATGTATTTAAGAATTGGAAAGTAATGGTAAAAAACGAAATAGGTAAAACAGTAAAATGTCTCAGATCAGATAATAGGGGAGAGTACTGTGATAAGAGGTTTGAGGAGTATTGTGTAGCACATGGAATCAAATATCAGAAAACGATTCCAAGAACACCGCAGCTGAATGGTGTGGCTGAGCACATTAACAAGACTATCCTTAAGCGCGCCAGGAGCATGAGGTTACGTGCAGGGTTGCCCAAGACATTTTGGTCAGATGCTGTGAATACTGCCGCATATCTTATCAATAGATGTCCCTCAGCACCATTAGATAGTGGGCTACTAAAAGAAACGTGAACTGGGAAAGAAGTGAACCTTACACATCTCAAAGTGTTCAGTTGCACTTCATATGTTCACATTGATGCAGAGCACAAAAACAAGCTAGATGCAAAGTCTAAGAAGTGCACGTTTATAGGCTACTGGCAGCATGATTTTGGTTACAGGTTTTGAGATACAGAGAACCGGAAAATCATTAGAAGCAAAGACGTAGTCTTCAATGAAAAAGTGATGCATGAGGACAGTGTGCAGCAAAATAAGGGCGATGAGAAAGAATTCGTAGAGTTGGAAGAGTTACCGAACACCGGTGTTACACTGCCACAGGATGAGCATGCACAGGAGCATAATGAGGCAGAGCCGCAGACACCGGTTGTGAGGAGGTCTACTCGGGAGAGGAGACCCACAGTCTGATACTCACCCTCCTTACATTATTTACTAATGACAGATAATGGTGAACCAGAGTGTTTTGAAGAGGTATTACAGTTAGATACACGGGTTAAGTGGGAGCAGGCCATGAATGATGAGATGGACTCTCTTGAGTCAAATCGTACATGGGAGCTAGTCATTCTACCTAAGGGTAAAAAAGCTCTTCATAACAAGTGGGTTTACAGACTGAAGGAGGAGCACGATGGTTCGAGCCAGATTGGTTGTGAAAGGGTCTCAACAAAAGGCAGGTATCGACTTCACTGAAATATTTTCGCCAGTGGTAAAAATGTTTATGATTCGAATGGTCTTGAGTAAAGTGGCTACAGAGGACTTACATTTAGAGCAGTTAGATATTAAGACAGTCTTTCTTCATGGGGATCTTGAAGAAGAGATATATATGTATCAGCCGACAGGATACTTGGCACCAGGAAAAGAGAACAAGGTGTGTAGACTGAAAAAGAGTCTATATGGCCTGAAGTAGGCCCCGAGGCAGTGGTACAAGAAGTTCGACAATTTAATGTCGAGAAATGGTTTTAGGAAATGTCATGCAGGCCACTGTTGCTATTTGAAGAAGTTTGATATGTCGTACATCATCCTTCTTCTGTACGTTGATGATATGCTTGTGACCGGAACAAGCATGAAGGACATCTCAGATCCCAAAAGATAATTGTCTAGAGAATTTGCCATGAAGGATTTAGGAGCTGCAAAACAAATCCTAGGCATGAGGATAAAGCGTGACAGGGAAAACAAGAAACTAGTTTTGTCACAGGCAAAGTACATAGTCAAGGTACTTAATCGATTCAATATTGGAGGTGCTAAGCCGATTAGCACTCCATTAGCAAACCACTTCAAGCTTTCTAAGGAGAAAGGTACGAAGATGCAGGAGGAATGGGACTACATGACTAAAGTCCCATACGCGTCAACCATTGGGAGCCTCATGTATGCTATGGTGAGCACGAGGCCAGATATTGCTCAAGTAGTGGGAGTTGTTAGCAGGTTCATGAACAACCCCGGGAAGGAACATTGGGAAGTTGTGAAGTGGATCCTTAGATACCTGGTAGGTACTGTGGATGTAGGGCTATGTTATGAAGGATCAGAAATCAAGCTACAAGGCTACGTAGATTTAGATTTGGCAGGAGATATCGACAGCAGAAGAAGCACTACAAGGTATGTCTTTACTCTGGGTAGTACTGCAGTCAGTTGGGTCTCTCAATTACAGAAGATAGTATCCATCAGTACAACAGAAGCAGAATATGTTGCAGATACAGAAGCGTGCAAAGAGATGGTGTGGATGCAAGGTTTCATGGAAGAGTTAGGAAAGAAGTAAGCAGATTGCAAGCTGTACAATGACAGTTAAAGTGCAATACACTTGGCTAAGAATTCAATCTTTCATTTAAGGACCAAACATATTGACATCAGATATCACTTCATACGTTCGTTACTGGAAGATGAATCGATTGCTCTAGAGAAGATTCATACAAGTGAGAATCCTGCGGATATGCTGACCAAGGCGGTCACACGAGAGAAGCTGAAATTCTGTTCAGTTTTTATTGGTCTTCAGGCTTGAAGACGAGGAGATGATGCACTCCAGAT
The DNA here is from genome assembly GCF_029962835.1 of Magnolia sinica. NCBI lineage: Eukaryota > Viridiplantae > Streptophyta > Magnoliopsida > Magnoliales > Magnoliaceae > Magnolia > Magnolia sinica. The sequence goes on from NC_080576.1 coordinate 38,455,717, forward strand.
GTAGAAGACGGAGGATTATGGTGATGTGTCTCCAAGTAAGAGATTGTTGAGGTGTGGAGCCAGCACACCAAGGCATTGCTTGACCAATCAAGTGGGCTACTCGACCGGTCGAGGCTCGCTCGACTCAAAGTCCAGCTAGTGCTGTCCGGGCCGCTCGACCACTCGAAGGGGTCCCTCGACCGGTCGAGGACATGGCTCGACTAGTCGAGGGTTATGCAGATTCTGCGCGAATTGCGTAAATTTGAGGCGGTTTTCGCAGAGGTGCGAAAGGAAGTTGCCTAAACTATAAATAGGCATCCCCAGGGCTCTTCTAGGGTAGTAAGGAAGCAAAAGGGGTATTAGGGTTTCTCTATCTCTATGTATGGGAGCATCTCAAGGTTAGTATTTTGCTTGTAATTTCGTTTTCTTCATAGTGGAAGATTGCACCCGTGGTTTTTTACCCTTGTTAGGGTTTTTCCACGTAAATTTTGTCTTGTGGTTTGTTGGTATGCTTTGATTCTTCTTCTAGATTATATTTCTTTTTGTTTATCATTTTGTGGGTGAGATCGGAGATTGGATCTTGATTCACCGGCATTGTTAGCGTGCTGCACAACAACCGGTACATAGTATGGTACACATAAGGCTACCTATTGCATTAGCATAAGGCACGGATGACATAGATTGCTTTTTCTGTATCAGACTAGGGACACATACTTTTTTTTTTTTAATTTAAAGTATTTATCAATCAGAGTTTTGAATTGTGCATTATGAATATTTCTAGAATCTTCTCGATATAAGATGACTACAACATCACAAAAACTTCTTCGAACGATCTCTTGTGATTTTCACCCCACTAGAAAATTTACCTTGCCAAGGTCTTTCATTTCAAAATTTGAAGATCGTTATTCCTTAGTCGAAAGTAGCAATCCCATATTATTGCTTGCTAATAAAATATTATCAACATATAAAGATAATATCAAAAAGCGTCGATCAAATCACTTCATATATACACAATGGACTTCTTCACACAAAGACTTCGAAAAAGGTAATGGCTTCATGGAAACTCATATACCACCACCTCAACAATTGCTTTAGCTCGTAAATAGACTTTAAGAGTTTACAAACCTTGTTTGCCTGACCCTTTACTACATATCCCAGGGATTGTTCCAAACAGATCTCATGTAAGTCTCTATTCAACAAAGCAACTTATACATCCATGTAATATAATTCTAAATCAAGGTATATGCATAATTACTAAAATGCAAATTGATGTAAATCTAGCCACATGTGAGAAAGTTTTTTCATAATCAATAACTTTTACTTGTATAAAACCTTTTGCTACTAAATAAGCTTTATACTTATCAATTGAACCATCTGCCTTTCTCTTGATATGAATTGGGTTCATCTTCATTTATTGTGATACATAGTACGACTCACCTTCTATTTCAAAATGTCTTTTAGCATTTCTTCCTCGCAAACTATGTTGCAACTCAAGTACACTAGACGACGCACTACCACAATCATCATGAATCCTAGGAATGCCTTGATTATCACTGTTTAGACTACCACTCCCAATTTCTTAAACTCCATCCAATATCTCATAGAGTTCTATTTCTATTCTGGGTTTCTTTCTACTAGGAAATTCATCTTCCATAAATGTCACATCTCCATATACAAATTCAATCTATCTACCATGGTCTTCATTTACTAATACATTCCTTCAAATGGACGGGATACCGAATAAATGTATCTAACTTGTTTTTATTCAAAGCAAGAATTAAAACATGAGCCATTGAACCCCATGGACGTAAATCACACAATGAGTATCCTAGCAGTCCATAATTCAAAAGGTGTTTTGAGAATGGATTTTAAAGGAACTTATTCAATACATATGCAATTATAAGCAAAGCATCTCCCCAAAAGGTAGTTAACATAATTACATGAGCGATCATAAATCTTACCATATCTAGCAAATTTCTATTTCTCCTTTCGGCTACACCATTTTGTTGAGTATAAGACAGTACTTTTGAGCAATGTCGGCATATTCACAATATGATTTGAAGATGCCTAATGTGTATTGTCCACCTCTACCTGTCCTCAACTATTTGATGCTTCTATTTAATTGATTCTCTATTCTAATACGTATTTCTAAAATTAGTCAAGTGCTTCTGACTTTTGAGAAATTAGATATAATGTTCTGCATTGTTCGTAATCATCAATTAAGGTTATAAAATAATGACAGTCATTCGAGCTCACACATTCAGGAGTCAACATATATCACTGTGTATAATCTGTAAAAGCTCTTTAGATCTAGCTATTTTAGGGAATAGTTTTCTAATCACTTTTCCTAACACACAATATTCACAGAAGGGCAAATCTACTCTCGTCCACGTTCCCAGTAAACCTTCTCATCCTATCCTCATCATTCGATCTTCTTTTGTATATCTCAATATGTTGCGTCATTTAATAGATTCATATACAACACTAGCATCGAACACACTGCAAAAGACAAGTTACTTGGCATTGACGAAAAAACTATTTAAAACATCTAATTTAGGCAGATCTCTTGATAACTCACCCAATCACCCTACGCATGTATTACATTGTTTTCCTTCAATGAAACTATCTTCACAAAATCTTACATATCATAGGGTTGTAAGGGTTGTGGAGGTTTCATGGGATGATAGCTAGGCAGATACAGTCAGTTTTGAAATGGATATGGCCGGTATTAGGGTGAGCGTTATTGATAACAAGACGGATAAGGATGGAAATGAGGAGGAATGGGTGGACGATAAGGTGGATAAAATTGATTATTAGGAGCACTATATCTGTCTATTCTTATAAACCTTTACTTTAATCAGATATTCCGCTATTGACTTTTGGCAACAAAAACACACTACTTCTAGATTAAGCTACTTTTAATTTAACTTCATGCTCTGAACGATGGGCTAAGTTCCTAAAAGTCTTTATTGCCTCATCGTGATTTAAGATGTTTTTAATGTGGGACCATGAATCTAGTAGAGATCGAAACATCCAATAATTTTCTACTTATCTTTTAAGACGCAACCTACATTCAGAAACTCTATCATCATCTATTTCATCTTTTTAATGTAATCCTTAACGGAACATCTAACCAGCTTCTTATATGCATCAAACCTCATTTACATCATCTTGATCTTAGCGTTTGATATTTTGACATAAAACTCAACTAGGGCATCCCACATATCTGTGGCAGTCCCATAAACTTTGTATGTGGAGATCAATTCTTTAGAGCTAAGAAGAATATTTCTAGCAGCTCTATTGTTTTTCTTCAATTCTTTGTATCTCTACTATGCAAGTTTTAGGCTACTTTTTTGAATGTCTTTATATTCTATCTCCAGCTTTCACTTAATGGTTTTAACGTGTACAACACATTTTCTTCATCTTCTAGATCCTAACAGATCTGCAACAGTCATCAAAATTATTCCCGTCAAATTTTTATCCTTTTAAAAGGTCGGCCAAAACTGATTTAGGCGTCATTTCTTGTCACTACATCACATCAAGTGAGAGAGTATCTTGTATTTCTTTTCAGAAGTAGCCGTAAAAGGTGCATCTCCACAAAAGATAGTTGGCATATTTGTGTAAGCTACCATAGACCGAACCACATTTAGTAGGGTTTTATTTCTTCTTTCATCTAGACCATTCTACTAAGGAGTGTAAGCCATGGTATACTGATGAGCAACACTGACATTTCACAATATGATTTAAGATATTTTTAATGTATACTCTCATCCCCTATTTGTTCTCAACATTTTGATTCTCTTAGCTAATTGATTCTTTACTCTTAATATGTATTTCTAAAAGTAGTCGAGTGCATCTGACTTTTGAGAAATTGGATATACTATTCCATATCAAGGGTAGTCATCAACAAAAGTTATAAAATACTAGCAGCCAATTAAATTCGCATTATCTGCAAAAGTTCCATATATCTCACATTCAGGGGTCCACGTATTACTGTACATCAATGTTCGAAATATCGGTATCGCACCATTGGTATACAGATACGTATCAGTTATTGCACAAGATATATCGTTTGTATCGGGTAATTTATTGCACTTTTTGGGAACATGGGAAAACATTGGGAAAATGGTTGAATTTTTTAATGAAACTTCAGGGATTATTAAAAAAAAATATCTTAATACACACTTTTAAATCATAGCATCTAAAAAAAGTGCACATAATAGGTTTCCTTTGTAAAGGGTCCTAAGCTATGCGCTAGCTGACTAAACTAATGCAACTATATTCAAATTGAATGCATAACATTAATAAATGTATCAAAACACAATTAATTCATTCAAAAAAAAAAAAAGTAGAAATTGTAAACATAACCATCAATTATGTGACTGGTTGATTTTTGGGGCATGATGGACGTTTTATCCTCACTATTTCATGTTGTGTGGCCCATTTGATCTTAGGATTTGCCTGATTTTTGGGCTCATGCCCTAATATGCTCTGGAAAAATGGATTTATGGAGTGAATTTCTCACAAACATCATTGTGGGCCCCACCATGAGCCTCATAGGACCACCCGTCACTAACTAGGTCCTGGCAGGATGCAGATTGCCTACTGACGCTGTCAGTAGCCAGTGGCTTTGGATCCAAATCTGAGGGCCCCACCATAATACATACATTTTATCCACTCCGTCCATCTATTTTTCCAAATAGTTTTAGACCATAATCCAAAATATGAGGTAGATTCAAATCTCATGTGGACCACACATTTGGCAACATGGGCCATATGAACTTTTTAATGATGCGTCAGTGGGATTTGGATCTGCTTAATTTTTTTAGATTTTTGATAGTGAGGCACTCAACCACCACTGTTTCTTATGGTGTGGTCCACCTAAGATTTGGATTTGCTTAATTGTTTGGACCACGTCCTAATATGGGCTGGAGAAACGGATGGACAACATAGATATACAACACATCGGTAAGGTGGGGCCCACAGTAGGGGTAACACCCATGGGTATTACCCAAGTAGTACCCAATCCGCAAGGACTTGCAGGCAATGCGAAACCAACAATGTGGGTGAACCCTCATAGTAGGGCCCACCTAGATGTATGCATGGTATATCCACATCGTCCATCTATTTTGCCACCTGATTATAGGGGTTGGTCCCAAAAATGACGCAGATACAAATTTCACATGGACGTGAACCACCTCCCCATGAAACATTGATTATTGATCATTAAAAACCTTTTGTGGGCCACAATTTTTTGATCAAGCTGATTTTTGTTTTTTTCCTTTCATCCAAAAGTCTGTATGAACTTATCACCAGGTTGGATGGTCAGTAAACATTACAATGGACCCAAGGAAGTTTTTAATGGTGTGAGATCAATGACGGTATTTCTTGTAGTGTGGTCCACTTGAAACTTGTATCTACTTCATTTTTGGGACCATGCCCTAAAATAAGCAATCCAAATAGATGGATGACGTGAATATGCAATACATACATCGAGGTTGGCCTAGAGAGTTGGGTGGACCAACTATGTAGTCCGCTTTCCCAAATCCAAGCCAAATATGCAATTTGCTTCCTTAAATATAGGGTTTTGGGGCGTGGATACATAGCTAGATACGGACAATCTGTCAATGGTTTTGTGGGGCACACTGTGATGTATGTGTTTTATCCACGTCGTCCATTCATTTTAACAGATAATTTTAGAGCATGAGCTAAAAAAGTAGGGAGATCTAAGGTTCAAGTGGACCACACCATAGGAAGCTGTGAGGATTGAACGCCTACAGTTGAAAATGTCTTGGGGGCCACAAAATTTTTGGATCAAGCTAATATTTATGTTTTCTCTTCATCCAGGTCTGTCAAACCTTATGAACAGACTGGAGGGCAAATAAATATCATGGTGGGCCCTAGGAAAGTTTCAACAGTGGGCATCATTGTCACCATGACTTCCCGTGGCGTGGTCCACTTGTGCCTTAGATCTGCCTCCTTTTTGGGCTCATGCCATAAAATAACCTATCAAAATGGATGTACAATGTGGATAAAATACATACATCATGGTGGGCGCCACAGAGCCCCCGACAAGACCGTCTATCTCCAGCTACCCAATTTGTGCTCATAAAAAGGCATTCGAAGCCTTTTTTTTAAAAGCAGAGAGGGTTCTAGTCCTTCCTGCCCTGAACCCTAAAACCCAAAAGTCTCTATTTGTCTCTCAAATACACTCCAAATCTCTGGATTTTTCAAATTATTTGCTGAAATTGCATTGCCATATTCAATTTCTAATCTATTCCAAAATATATATATATATGGGAATCGAAGATTTTTTTCACACTTACCTACAAACAGGGCATTGTTTCGATCAATTGGCCCACCAAATGCAACTTCCGATTAAGCAATATCTTCTACAAGTACCGAAATACACTCCCTCGGAAGTTTTTCCCTTTTTTTAATATTTTTTTATTTTCCGGGGCTGTCCTGATTTTTTTATGATTTTTTCAACATTCCCGGCCCTTTAATTGTGAAGAAAATGTTAAAATCCCCAATAAAAAATGGTAAATGTGATAATATATGTTCATATCGCATAATATTTGGCAATCTCTCACGATATTTTGCAATATATCGCACGGTACACAAGATTCTTCGAATTTTTTGTATTTCCAAGGACCTTCTGAGGGGTTGGCCGATAGTATCGATATTACAAACACTGCTGTATATAACCCAGAAAGGTGCCTTATATTTGGTTGCTATAGAGAATGGTTTTTTAGTCACTTTTCTTAACACATAATATTCAAAGAAGGGTATGTCAATGTTCCTAGTAAACCTACTCGTGCTAATCTCATCATTTAATCCCTTCCCGTATATCCCAATTTGTTATGACAATTAATAGATTCAGATACAACACTAGCATCGGACACAACAACAAAAGATGAGTTGCTTGGTATTGACAAAAAATTACTTACAACAACTAGTTTAAATGGGTCTTTAGACAATTCTCCCCAAGCAAGTAATACATTGTTTTTACTTAGTGAAACCATGTGTTTACAGAAATTTATATCAAAATTCTCTTTAACTAGACACATGACAAATATTATATTTCTTCTCATCCCGAAAGCAAAAAGAGTGTTTTTAAGTAACATGGAATGGCATGTCTTTGACATCCTATGATGCATTGTTTCGTATATATAGCTTGTGACTTCTAAGTGGGATAATCCAAAAGTCCACAAAGCCTTCCTCATCCTTTGTCACATGCATTGTTTCCCCTAAATCCACAATCCATTACATGATGGACTATAATGGTTGTGAAGGTTTCATGGGATGATATTGACGTGGATATGATTTGTTGAGGTGGATATAGGTGGTATTGGAATGGTCATTGATGGTAACAAGATGGACACAAATGGAAACAAGGATGCATGGGTGAACAATAGAATAGATTGGACTGATGATTGGGAGCACTATGTTTTTCCATTCTCCTAAACCGTTTATTTCATCAAATATTCTTTATTTTTATTTTTATTTTTATTTTGCTTTCAACAACAAAAACCACACTACTTCTAAATTGAATAGCTTTTGACTCAACTTCAGATTCTAGATAATGGACTAAATCTTTAAAAGTCTCAATTGCTTCGTTGCAATTTCAAATGTCCTTGTTGTGGGACCAAGATTCTAGCAAAGATCAAAATATTGCTATGATTTTTTTATATTTTGTGAAGTCGCACCCTACATTCCGTAACTCCATCACTATTCGTTCCATCTTTCTAATGTTGTCCTTAATGCAGCATCCAACTGGCATCCTGCATGCATCAATTTCCATTTACATCATTCTAATCTTAGCATCCAATATTTTGGCATAGGACTTAATTAAGACATCACACATTTCCTTAGCAATTTCATATATAGGGATCACATCTTTGTGCATAGAGTTAATAAGGATATTTTTGTTTGTTTTGTTGTTTTTCTTCCATTTCTTGTATTTTTGTTGCACAAATTTCAAACTACCTTTGAAATATCTTCACGTTTTTATCTCCAGCTTTATCCTAATGGTTTTTAGGGTGTCTAATACATTTTCTTTGTCCAATATAACAACTATGTGCCAGCCATCAAATTTTTCCCCTTTCAAAATATCAACCACAACTAATTTGGACAACATATCTTATCACTACATCAGGTGAAAGAGGGTCTTGTATTAGTCAATCAAAAAACATGTTCAAGACAGATAATTTTAATAATATTCATGCACAATCATCATCAGTAGTCCGAAAGGTCGAAACTGGCATCCCATAAGCTAATTGACACAAGGTCAATACAGTCATTGTCAGTCCGACCCCAAAAGTTCCACTTACTCGATTAGTCTTAGCAGAAACAATCAAAGTCGAAAGGAAAATAAACGAATCCCTCCATGCCAAAATTTAGGTAACACTTACAATAACAAAACTTAATTGCTTCATAACATATTAGAGAAGCGCCGCTATGGCTTGTATGTTGCAGCGACCCTCGCACGACTCAAACAATAGGAATATGGCATCCTCTAAATAGAAGAATTTCACATAGGATGATAAATAGGTAAATAGGCAACCCATCTCATTACTCTTTCTCGTCGGAATCATGTCAATTGATGCTCTGATACCATTGTTCGGGGCATACGGATAGCATGACACATTATATTTATTATTGTTGTTGACTGGGTAAAGGAGTTGAAACGTGGAACCCAGTGGTCCGCTCAAATCAACCACATATGAAAAGACGAGCCAATTCACCTCACATACCATATGCAAGCACTTTGAAATGGTACACATGCCATGCATGTTAACTCAAATTAAACCAACTATACTTACATTCGAAAATCAGAATGGTTAAGCAATCCGAACCTCTGATTTATGAACCCTGTTTGTTGAAATAAGTTCAAAGGACATAATTTCAAGCTTGGAAAAAAATGTCAGCCAATCTGTGACTCTGATAATCAAATAAGCATAAGATCTGCTACCGGATAAATCTAAACTAATACCCATTTGAGCAGTTTAATTTAAATTGCTTGCATGCCACGTATGCAATTCCCATGTAATTTCTACGATAGTGGGAAAAAAAATACCTACTCAATAGGTGCGTTTGCTTGACTACAGTTGTATCTAATCGCACATACACGTGCCAAACAATACATTTGTGAAAGATCCAAGCCATCAATCAGGTTGGCACCGTTCACCACGCCCCATAAATCAGGTGGGACCTCACATCAGGTGGTACAATCGCATTAAAACGAAACGGAGAGTTTAAAGAGATTCACCAGCGGTCCGAAAAGGAGACAACAGAACGAGCGAATCCCGCCAATATTTCTAATCGAGTATGATAATCGGGTTGGATTTTTATACGTGTGTGCTGAGTTGGCACGTGTAAACTCGAAGAAAGCTGCAAGAAACGAAGATCTAACCTTTCCTTTGAGGAGATTGTCGTTGAGTACGTCTTGGATGGACCAAGCGAAGACGAAATTCACCAAACCATTCTCCGCTTTCTCTATTGCCATTGCCTCTACTGATTTCTACACGCACTCACCTGAATTGGGAAAGCAGCTCTCTCTCTCTCTCTCTCAGAGAGTATAGGAGGGGTAGGAATATAATGAGTAATAATTATAGCTTAGGAATAAAGAAAGGCAATTTGGGGAGAGCGAACGTCGGCGTCTGTTCGAGTCTCCTTCTCTTCTCTTTCTTTCGTTTTCCGTCTTTATTTCTTTGACTGAAGTTCGCCATGCCTCCCTAAATCTAAACGAATACCCAACTGGGCAGTTTAATTTAAATTGTTCGCATGCCACGTATGCAATTCCCGTGTAATTTCTACGAGTGGGAAAAAGAAAAAGGCTACTCGATAGGTGCATTTGCTTGACTACAGTTGTATCTAAACGCACATACACGTCCAAACAATACATTTGTGAAAGATCCAAGCCATGAATCAGGTTGGCACCGTTCTCTAAATACCACGCCCCATAAACCAGGCGGGACCTCATATAAGGTGGTACAATCGTATTAAAACGAAACGGAGAGTTTAAAGAGATTCACCAGCGGTCCGAAAAGTAGACAACAGAACGAGCGGATCCCGCCAATATTTCTAATCGAGTATGATAATCGGGTTGGATTTTTATACGTGTGTGCTGAGTTGGCACGTGTAAACTCGAAGAAAGCTGCAAGAAACGAAGATCTAACCTTTCCTTTGAGGAGATTGTCGTTGAGTACGTCTTGGATGGACCAAGAGAAGACGAAATTCACCAAACCATTCTCCGCTTTCTCTGTTGCCATTGCCTCTACTGATTTCTACACGCACTCACCTGAATTGGGAAAGCATCTCTCTCCGAGAGTGTTAGAGGGGTAGGAATATAAGGAGTAAGAATTACAGCTTAGGAATAAAGAAACGCAATTTGGGGAAAGCGAACGTCGGCGTCTGTTCGAGTCTCCTTTCCTTCTCTCCCGTCCTTTTTCTTTCTTCATTGGGATTTTTCCACACAGCACCCCGCCGTTTTTTTGGAAAACCTCCTGCTCGTAAACTATTTCCCGGAACCCGCCCATCTAATTCAAAAACGTTTTATAGGCGCTCATACGAATGGATGCTTGACACTACTAACTACCGAGAGGGCAATTTTACCCCTGCTCAATCGCAGATATTATGTTTCATGTCCTTGCTTGGTTTTAACAAAATGACGCTGTTGCCCCTTTTTCGCCCGTTTGAACCGACTAGAGATCGTGAGGATAGGTGGGGTCGACATGAACATCTCTCCATGAAGATAGGTGTAGTACACGTCAGCGCCGCTAATTGCATGTACATCTCTTTTGAACTAACATCCATCGATGGCAGTGATGGATCTCGATCGTCGAAATCAAACCTATCACACGCATCTAGCTATGAATTTAGCTGACGAGCAGTTGACAAATTTCTACTTTAACTATTTTTTAAGGCCACCCATGACCCAACGGACAGACAAAATTGATTTACCAGTGTTGTAGTTGGCTTGGTGGTCATCCATGCTAATACATAATTCAGGAGGACTCGGAATAATGTGTACAAGAGCACCAACCTTGGTGTTGTATTGTGGTGGCAAAGTTATGTGGGCTCTAAATTTCTTGGGGCCATTGTGTGCCATTTTGAGCTCCATATCTGCCTCATTTTTTAGTGTATGTTCAAAATGAGTTGAAAAAACATATGGACAAGGTGGATTTCTCACAAACATTAAGGTGAGCCCAACAAACGATCAAAGTTAGGTTGTCACAACAATCAACTTCCGTCAATAGCAGGCAGGAGGTTTGATGGACATTTAAGTCTAGAATGGGAGGGTTGCTCGACCTAGGTGGGGACCACCATGATGTATGTAACAAATCCAATCCATCCATCTATTTCTTCACCTCATTTTAGGACTTGGATCCAAAAATGAGGCTGATCTCTAGCTCAAGTGAGCCAAACAAATATTAAAAATAATAATAATAAGAAGAGTTAAACACCTATCATTAAAATATTTGTCAAGCCACGAGATATTTTTTTTACTAATCCACCCTGTCCATTTAATTTTCAGCTCATATTATGGCTTGTGCCCAAACATGAGGCCGATAGCAAGCTCATAGATTAAGTCCAGGGGTAGTTAGACAATAGTGGGGCCTATAATCATGTTTGTGACCAATCCACCCTGTCCATCTGTTCTGCCGCCTCATTTTAGTGCATGGAACGAAAAATGAGACCGGTAAAAATCTAAAGAAGGTAATACGAACATGAAACAGTGGAGATTAAAAGCTCACCGTTAAACACACTCATTGAGCCACAAGATGTTTGTGACAGATCCACCCCGTTCATCTATTTTTCCGACTCATTTTATGCCATGGGCTAAAAAATGAAGCCAATATCAAGACCCAGTGGGCCAAGTGACAATAAATAGCGGGAACTGAACATCCACCGTTGAAGAATCTTGGGGCCATTATATGTCCCACTTTGCACTTTGGATCTGTCGCATTTTTAGGCTCGTGCATTAAAACAAACTGATAAAATAGATGGACATGATGGATTTTTCACAGATAACAAGATGGCCCTACATACGGTCACGGGTTAACGGATTAAGGTGCAATGCCCATGTATCCAGAGCAACGAGGGGATATTACTAAGTGCGGTAAAGTGAGGGCAGTTCTGTCAATATAAAAATATGCAAATCCATTGGTACGGTAAACTAAAAGCAAGCAGTTTAATCTCTAATGTAGAAAACTGTGAGCGGGTTTTTTTTGTTTGTTTTGTTGTTTTTCTTCCATTTCTTGTATTTTTGTTGCACAAATTTCAAACTACCTTTGAAATATCTTCACGTTTTTATCTCCAGCTTTATCCTAATGGTTTTTAGGGTGTCTAATACATTTTCTTTGTCCAATATAACAACTATGTGCCAGCCATCAAATTTTTCCCCTTTCAAAATATCAACCACAACTAATTTGGACAACATATCTTATCACTACATCAGGTGAAAGAGGGTCTTGTATTAGTCAATCAAAAAACATGTTCAAGACAGATAATTTTAATAATATTCATGCACAATCATCATCAGTAGTCCGAAAGGTCGAAACTGGCATCCCATAAGCTAATTGACACAAGGTCAATACAGTCATTGTCAGTCCGACCCCAAAAGTTCCACTTACTCGATTAGTCTTAGCAGAAACAATCAAAGTCGAAAGGAAAATAAACGAATCCCTCCATGCCAAAATTTAGGTAACACTTACAATAACAAAACTTAATTGCTTCATAACATATTAGAGAAGCGCCGCTATGGCTTGTATGTTGCAGCGACCCTCGCACGACTCAAACAATAGGAATATGGCATCCTCTAAATAGAAGAATTTCACATAGGATGATAAATAGGTAAATAGGCAACCCATCTCATTACTCTTTCTCGTCGGAATCATGTCAATTGATGCTCTGATACCATTGTTCGGGGCATACGGATAGCATGACACATTATATTTATTATTGTTGTTGACTGGGTAAAGGAGTTGAAACGTGGAACCCAGTGGTCCGCTCAAATCAACCACATATGAAAAGACGAGCCAATTCACCTCACATACCATATGCAAGCACTTTGAAATGGTACACATGCCATGCATGTTAACTCAAATTAAACCAACTATACTTACATTCGAAAATCAGAATGGTTAAGCAATCCGAACCTCTGATTTATGAACCCTGTTTGTTGAAATAAGTTCAAAGGACATAATTTCAAGCTTGGAAAAAAATGTCAGCCAATCTGTGACTCTGATAATCAAATAAGCATAAGATCTGCTACCGGATAAATCTAAACTAATACCCATTTGAGCAGTTTAATTTAAATTGCTTGCATGCCACGTATGCAATTCCCATGTAATTTCTACGATAGTGGGAAAAAAAATACCTACTCAATAGGTGCGTTTGCTTGACTACAGTTGTATCTAATCGCACATACACGTGCCAAACAATACATTTGTGAAAGATCCAAGCCATCAATCAGGTTGGCACCGTTCACCACGCCCCATAAATCAGGTGGGACCTCACATCAGGTGGTACAATCGCATTAAAACGAAACGGAGAGTTTAAAGAGATTCACCAGCGGTCCGAAAAGGAGACAACAGAACGAGCGAATCCCGCCAATATTTCTAATCGAGTATGATAATCGGGTTGGATTTTTATACGTGTGTGCTGAGTTGGCACGTGTAAACTCGAAGAAAGCTGCAAGAAACGAAGATCTAACCTTTCCTTTGAGGAGATTGTCGTTGAGTACGTCTTGGATGGACCAAGCGAAGACGAAATTCACCAAACCATTCTCCGCTTTCTCTATTGCCATTGCCTCTACTGATTTCTACACGCACTCACCTGAATTGGGAAAGCAGCTCTCTCTCTCTCTCTCTCAGAGAGTATAGGAGGGGTAGGAATATAATGAGTAATAATTATAGCTTAGGAATAAAGAAAGGCAATTTGGGGAGAGCGAACGTCGGCGTCTGTTCGAGTCTCCTTCTCTTCTCTTTCTTTCGTTTTCCGTCTTTATTTCTTTGACTGAAGTTCGCCATGCCTCCCTAAATCTAAACGAATACCCAACTGGGCAGTTTAATTTAAATTGTTCGCATGCCACGTATGCAATTCCCGTGTAATTTCTACGAGTGGGAAAAAGAAAAAGGCTACTCGATAGGTGCATTTGCTTGACTACAGTTGTATCTAAACGCACATACACGTCCAAACAATACATTTGTGAAAGATCCAAGCCATGAATCAGGTTGGCACCGTTCTCTAAATACCACGCCCCATAAACCAGGCGGGACCTCATATAAGGTGGTACAATCGTATTAAAACGAAACGGAGAGTTTAAAGAGATTCACCAGCGGTCCGAAAAGTAGACAACAGAACGAGCGGATCCCGCCAATATTTCTAATCGAGTATGATAATCGGGTTGGATTTTTATACGTGTGTGCTGAGTTGGCACGTGTAAACTCGAAGAAAGCTGCAAGAAACGAAGATCTAACCTTTCCTTTGAGGAGATTGTCGTTGAGTACGTCTTGGATGGACCAAGAGAAGACGAAATTCACCAAACCATTCTCCGCTTTCTCTGTTGCCATTGCCTCTACTGATTTCTACACGCACTCACCTGAATTGGGAAAGCATCTCTCTCCGAGAGTGTTAGAGGGGTAGGAATATAAGGAGTAAGAATTACAGCTTAGGAATAAAGAAACGCAATTTGGGGAAAGCGAACGTCGGCGTCTGTTCGAGTCTCCTTTCCTTCTCTCCCGTCCTTTTTCTTTCTTCATTGGGATTTTTCCACACAGCACCCCGCCGTTTTTTTGGAAAACCTCCTGCTCGTAAACTATTTCCCGGAACCCGCCCATCTAATTCAAAAACGTTTTATAGGCGCTCATACGAATGGATGCTTGACACTACTAACTACCGAGAGGGCAATTTTACCCCTGCTCAATCGCAGATATTATGTTTCATGTCCTTGCTTGGTTTTAACAAAATGACGCTGTTGCCCCTTTTTCGCCCGTTTGAACCGACTAGAGATCGTGAGGATAGGTGGGGTCGACATGAACATCTCTCCATGAAGATAGGTGTAGTACACGTCAGCGCCGCTAATTGCATGTACATCTCTTTTGAACTAACATCCATCGATCATGTGGCAGTGATGGATCTCGATCGTCGAAATCAAACCTATCACACGCATCTAGCTATGAATTTAGCTGACGAGCAGTTGACAAATTTCTACTTTAACTATTTTTTAAGGCCACCCATGACCCAACGGACAGACAAAATTGATTTACCAGTGTTGTAGTTGGCTTGGTGGTCATCCATGCTAATACATAATTCAGGAGGACTCGGAATACAGTGTACAAGAGCACCAACCTTGGTGTTGTATTGTGGTGGCAAAGTTATGTGGGCTCTAAATTTCTTGGGGCCATTGTGTGCCATTTTGAGCTCCATATCTGCCTCATTTTTTAGTGTATGTTCAAAATGAGTTGAAAAAACATATGGACAAGGTGGATTTCTCACAAACATTAAGGTGAGCCCAACAAACGATCAAAGTTAGGTTGTCACGACAATCAACTTCCGTCAATAGCAGGCAGGAGGTTTGATGGACATTTAAGTCTAGAATGGGAGGGTTGCTCGACCTAGGTGGGGACCACCATGATGTATGTAACAAATCCAATCCATCCATCTATTTCTTCACCTCATTTTAGGACTTGGATCCAAAAATGAGGCTGATCTCTAGCTCAAGTGAGCCAAACAAATATTAAAAATAATAATAAGAAGAAGAATTAAACACCTATCATTAAAATATTTGTCAAGCCACGAGATATTTTTTTTACTAATCCACCCTGTTCATTTAATTTTCAGCTCATATTATGGCTTGTGCCCAAACATGAGGCCGATAGCAAGCTCATAGATTAAGTCCAGGGGTAGTTAGACAATAGTGGGGCCTATAATCATGTTTGTGACCAATCCACCCTGTCCATCTGTTCTGCCGGCTCATTTTAGTGCATGGAACGAAAAATGAGACCGGTAAAAATCTAAAGAAGGTAATACGAACATGAAACAGTGGAGATTAAAAGCTCACCGTTAAACACACTCATTGAGCCACAAGATGTTTGTGACAGATCCACCCCGTTCATCTATTTTTCCGACTCATTTTATGCCATGGGCTAAAAAATGAAGCCAATATCAAGACCCAGTGGGCCAAGTGACAACAAATAGCGGGAACTGAACATCCACCGTTGAAGAATCTTAGGGCCATTATATGTCCCACTTTGCACTTTGGATCTGTCGCATTTTTAGGCTCGTGCATTAAAACAAACTGATAAAATAGATGGACATGATGGATTTTTCACAGATAACAAGATGGCCCTACATACGGTCACGGGTTAACGGATTAAGGTGCAATGCCCATGTATCCAGAGCAACGAGGGGATATTACTAAGTGCGGTAAAATGAGGGCAGTTCTGTCAATATAAAAATATGCAAATCCATTGGTACGGTAAACTAAAAGCAAGCAGTTTAATCTCTAATGTAGAAAACTGTGAGCGGGTTATTGGAAATAATTTAAGTGGAAGGTTTTCGGTACATGCACTAAAGGCAGGTGGCCATATGGAAAAACCCGTATGCCTCCCATGCGTTTGGAGCCCTTTCCATTCACACGCAAGAACTTATGTCAATTAATTCGCATCTGTGCGTGGATACGAGCTGTCCATCCCAAGGGCCACATTCTTTCGATGTTGTAGTTGTTGCTAGTGTGAAGTGTGTGGTGTGCCAAAATTGAAATTGCAGCTCAATTCAAACTGAACAACTATTACCCCAAGTGCTAAGATTGGCAAACACATAATGTATGACTAAGATATGATGAGATCGATCACCTATTTACCCACTTGCTTAATGTGTAAATAGGATAAGGCGATATTCAAGGGGTAGAGTTCGTCCTTGATGATAGGTTACACTTTTGTCTTCCATATGAAAGAACTTTTCAATACAAATGAATGAAAATGAGGAAGAGATTCTTACAATCGGTCATGAAGAACAGCTGCAAAACATCTTTCTGAGTGAAGAATTGAATCCAGCATGCAAGCATAGACTAAAATTACATCTAAGGTTATCAGCTACTTGATTAACGCTATGGGTTACACTATGGAATGTAAACTGTTAGGGGGAAAATAAAACGACTTATGGAATGGACCAACTCTACAAACCAGCACGAACCCAATAGGGCTAAACCACTTAAGTGGCATCTACTGGTAAAGAAAGGTCGACCTTCAAGTAGGTCAATACAATTGTAAGTCTACTCAAATAAGATACAACTATAAGTCCACTCAAGAAGTGTCTGCTAGCAAAGAAAGGTCGACCTTTAAGTAGGTCGGCATAATCATATGTCAATTATAGGTCGGCTATAGGTCGACCTAAACCATATGTTGGATATAGCTCAGCCATATGTCGGCTATAGGTCAACCAAACCGTAAGTCGTACATAGCTCGGTCATAGATCAATACAACCTTTGACAAGATAAATGCCGAAAGACTCAGCATTATTTACTTCTACTGAATCTACCGCCTCTACCTACAGTCCTTCTAATGACCCAAAGATGTCTCCTAAGATCTTCGAGAGATAAAATCAGATCCCAAGGATCTCGGACAACCATAATGTCGGAAAGATCCCTGGCAAATTTAGAAACCTGTGTAGGAATATCTCCGACATATCAGGAATCCTGAATGAAAAAGACTCCCTACAGTTTGATCTTCTCTCTCATATAAATAGGGGTGCTTCTAGCTAATGTAAGGTACACATATTCTATCACAAAATACGACTAGTGACTCTTTTCCAAGAGATCATCTCATTTTCAAAGACCTAAGATCCTGACTTAGGCATCGGAAGGTCCCCTGTACTAGTCAGGGTCTCCTTTGTCTCTCACTTTCATCTTTGCAGGTTCTCAGGGGTTAACCAAGGAGAGTCTACCGGAAAACTGTATCAACAGTTTGGCGCCGTCTATGGGAAACAAGATCATAGTCGTTTCCTGCTCTACCATAGAAGCTACAATGGCCAGAGGAATTTAGAAAACCTGAACCTCCACGGTTGCAGTCCCAATTGCGCTTGACCTTACACCGCCACCAGAACAACCCGATGGTCATTGGGGTTTGTCCTCTCAGCATCATGTTGATTCTGATCCTGGGAGGCAAGGCCAACGGCCCCGCAACAAAGGAGGGCAGTTGAACTCCCTCGAACAGCAGGTCGGAATGCTAAGAGATAACATGAGCTATATGAAACAGTTATTGGAGCAACTACAGCCTCAGCACATCCAGAGGACTACCAGGGAGGATAAACAAATGGGTAAAAACCCTCCACCTTCCAGTTCGCCTGCCGCTTCGCAGAGAAGTCGACAATAAGGCTCGGTCAAACTAGCTTCGTCCCACATTTCGGGGACAACGGCCTTGCCTGCTTCCAATCTACGCCACGAGCTAGACCAAAAGAAGCGCGACAAAGCCCCAGTCGAGGCTACTGTTGAAAGCCGTGAGCCTTGGGAGGCCAATCTCAAAGGCCTGCGTGGTCAGATCGAGGACATATGAGAAGCATACAGTACAAATGCCCCAACCCCGATGGAGGGAATAATGGAGGAAACTGAGCCTCCATTTACGCTGACATTATGAAGGCACGACTGGCAAACAGGTTCCTCTTACCTCAGATCACCTCGTTCTCAGGCAATACTACCCATCAAAGCAAATGGAATCCTTTACGATCTACATGGAGCTCCACAATGCATCTGATGCAATTATATGTCGAGCTTTCTCCTTAACCTTAACTGAAGCCGCACAACTGTGGTTCAAGCAGTTAAAGTCGAATTCCATTGGTTCGTTCTCTCAGCTCATCCAGGCCTTCCTCGCGAACTTTATCGGGGGAAAGAAAAGACTCAAACCATACTCCCACCTCCTTCACGTTGTTCAGAAGGAGGGTGAACTGCTAAAAGACTACATCAGACACTTCAAATTGGAAGCATTGCAGGTGCGGAAGCATTATAAGGAGCTCGCCTTAGCTGCAATCATGGGAGGACTGAGAGATCAACGATTCCTCTTCTCGCCAGATAAAAATCCACTGACAACGATGGCTAAACTGTTGAACAGGTCGTAAAAATATGCCAACGCCAAAGAAGCTCGAGTCCTTTGGAACGCTATCCAAAACAAAGCTCTCCCGATCAAATAACAATAGACGAGGGTAGAACCGATTTCAGACCCTATGAATAAGAAGAGGAAGGATGATCAATCATGAGACAATCATCGCTTGAACAAGAGCCCAACAGTAAGTTTAAAACTTACACTCCGCTTAACAAAACACCCAAGCAAGTTTTAATGGAGATCCAGGACAAGTGTATCCTCTACTAGCCAAGCAAGTTGAAGTCCGATCCCAATAGGAGGAGCAAAAACAAATATTGCCTTTTTCTTTGAGATCATGGACATACAACGAGTGATTGTTTTAACCTCAACCAAGAGATCGAAGCACTCATTCGCAGCGACCATCTTGGGGAGTACGTCAGTCGCAGAAGAGATCGGGTTGCGTCAAACGACGAATGGCCCGTCAATAATGAGCCAGCTGGAGAGATCCGAACGATTTTTAGAGGTCACAGTGGTGGAGGCGATTCAAACCATGCTCGAAAAGCTCACACGACGAGTATTGGTCGTTCCAAAGAAGAGGTCCTCATTATCGGCAGGCCTCCGAAAGAGCAAAAGGTGGAGGCTCATAGCCTGACCTTTACCGAAGAAGATGCTCGAGGAATCCACCATCCGCACGACGATGTGCTTGTGGTTACCCTGACCATAGCCAATTGTAAAGTGTTTCGAATCCTCATGGATACTGGATCTTCAGCTGATGTCCTCTTCGCACAGGCATTTAACAAGATGGGAGTTGGTCGGTCCCAACTCCGGTCCGTCAAAACTCCATTGCTCGACTTCTCAAGCAGTCAAGTCATACTTGAAGGATCGATACAACTCCCACTTTTAGTCGGAGAGGGACAAAATCAGGTAACTATGATATTGACTTCTTGGTAGTGGACTGTTCGTCTGTCTACAATGTGATCCTCGACCGACCATCTCTTAACGCCCTGCACATTGTGGTCTTAACCTATCATCTAGTCATGAAGTGCCCAACTGAGCAGGGCGTCGGGTCCATAAAGGGAGATCAACATGAAGCTCAACATTGCTACGCGATGGCACTGAAAACTTTGCACCAAACAATGACCATCACTTCTTTGGACCAGCGGGAAGAGTCTGGAGAACGAGGTTGCCCCGTGGAAGATCTCATTTCCGTTCCACTCGATGACTCTAGCCCGTTCAGAATAATTCAAATCGAGTCATCTTTGACATCTCCGTTACGAGACAGAATCACAGATCTCCTTCGATGTTACGTAGACGTCTTCACGTGGTCGCATGAAGACATTCCCGGCAACGACCCAAAAGTCATCGTGCATCGTTTGAACGTCAACCCCAATTACCGACCAATTCGGCAGAAGCGTCGTGCGCTTGACCCCAAAAGATATGCAGTGATCAGAGAAGAAGTCAACAAACTCCTCAAAGCCAGGTTCATTGAGGAAGTCTACTATCTAGATTAGATAGCCAACATCGTGTTGGTCAAGAAAGCCAATGAAAAATAGCGCGTCTGTGTTAACTACACAGACCTGAACAAGCCTTGTCCCAAAGATAGTTTTCCCCTTCCCTGAATCGACCAACTTATCGACAGCACTGCTGGGCACGAGCTACTTAGTTTCATGGATGCTTATTTCAATTATAACCAAATTGTAATGCACCCATATGATAAGACAAAAACAACCTTTGTTACTAATAAAGGTCTTTATCATTACCAAGTTATGCCGTTTGGTTTGAAAAATGCTAGAGCCACTTATCAGCGGTTGGTCAACGAAATGTTTGCCCACCAAATAGGGCGAACAATGGAAGTCTACGCCAATCATATGTTCATCAAGAGCATCAAGGTAACACATCACATCTCTAATCTCGAGGAGATGTTCCTCGTCCTTTGAAAATACAAGATGAAATTGAATCCAAACAAATGCGCCTTCAGGGTTAGTTCGGGAAATTTTCTCGGTTTCTTGGTCAGCTAACGAGAAATCGAAGTAAACCCCAAGAAGATCAAAGCTCTACTCGACATGGATTCACCAAAGATGACCAAAGACGTTCAATGGCTTACAGAAAGGATCGCTGCACTCAATCGCTTCGTGTCTCGAGCTACAGACAAATGTCTCCCCTTCTTCAAACAACTGAAAGGGAAACAGGTAGTAAATTGGACCGAAGAATGTGAAACGACCTTCCAGAAGCTTAAATAGTACCTTGGGTTGTCTCCATTGCTCTCCCAACTCGAGCAAGGTGAATCTCTACTGCTATAATTGGTCATTTTGATGTTGTGGTTAGCTTGGCCTTAATTAGAGAACATGAAGGGAAGTAATTCCCGGTATACTATGTCAATAAAGCCCTCATTGCGGCCGAAACTAGATACCTGAACCTAGAGAAACTAGCACTAGCCTTGGTCATCTCTTCCCGATGACTGCGACTGTATTTCCAAGCTCACACTATCATCATCCTGACTGATCAGCCACTCCATCAAGTGCTCCAAAAGCTTGAAGCTTCAGGAAGACTGACCAAATGGCGATCGAGTTAAGAGAGTTTGATATTAAGTACCATCCTCGGACGGCCATTAAAGGATAGGCAATGACGGACTTTATCGTTGAACTAACTCCTAACTCGGACAAAAAACCGACCTACCCATGTTAGAACTTGTCCCAGGAGTTCAACAAGGTCGGATATCCGGTTCACAAGTTATGGTTTTCAAGGCTTTCAATCCCCGTTAGTGATTTATTCTTGTTATGGATGAGATTTCACATGTCAAATGTTATGTTTACATTGCTTTCCGATATGCATGTGCTATATTGAGATTTGTGTATTCTAAGTGTATTTATAAAGTACCGTATACGTATAAAATACGCACTTATGTTTGCCATGATTTTTGGTCATGTATGTATGCTAGATGCATGTATGATAACTCCTTGGAAGAAGGAATTGTCTAAGTGCATGTATTTCAACATGCGTCATGTATGTTGTTCCATGAATGCTAAGTGTTTGTAGAAATGCATGAATGATCTACGTGTAATTGATTACACTAAATGCAGGCGTTGAGAAGTGATTCTCAATACTCCTATGGATGCGCATGATTTCCTTATGCATTTACATTCCAAGTTATTTAAATTCAAGCATTCCTATGCTTACATTTATGTTAAATTGATATTCTTCAGATGTGTATGCACCATGATTTGAGTGGTTGTTCCATTACTGTTTTACATTCCATATGAATATCTGTCGTAGTGTAGGATGTTTGGGACTATGCCTTAGTCCAAGAAATCGGTAATTGACCCTTTGGTCGTGGTTGAGATTGCTTTCGCCACGTGAGACGCATTAGACGAACCCGAGTCGTATTAGAGTTGGCGGCAGTGGTTTGGCCACGCGGAGTGTTTGCGCACTCCATGTCCTTCAATTCAACGTGCGCTCGTGCTAGTCGAGTTCGTCAACTAACCCGATTGTCCAGTGTATGTTAACCATGTATGGACGCCACTCTGCTTGAATCTAGGGTACCGAACTTACCAGTGAAATCCTAATAACCATGGTACCGATCCGCTAAGACTCATGAGCCGGACATGGTGGTATGGGACACCGTGGTCGAGCCGTCGGCCTACGCTGGGTGACGAGCCTCCCGTAGTGACCGTGAGCAACTAAACTCGTGAGCCGATTATGGTGGTATGGGACACTATATTCGTCTTTGTCGGCCTACATTGATTGGTGACGAGCCCTTTGTAGTGACCTCGAGCATACCGGATACCGCAAGGAGGTGACGAGCCGATCTGTGGTAGTAAGGGCATGAAAGGCGTGCATTGATTGGTGACGAGCCCTTTGCTACGACCTCAACTATATGATCGTATGAGATGTCTAAGATTGACGACCCTAGTATGGATCACCGTTGGATGGTGATATGAGGAAGGTATCTTAGCTTCCCAATCCTGCCTGTATGAATTGGACTAATAACAACTTGGTAATCATATCCATGCACCGCATTTGCATGTGCTTTGTAGATGTGGCGCAAATTGAGGCGATGTCAAGCGTAACGTAAGATGAAGACGCGGAGGGTGGACGCGTGAGGGCACGCGTCATACCGCATGCATGCTTGCATTAATAAGAGTACTTAGGATTTATTTAATTGTCCCGCTTTATCATTATTGTTTGATTGAACTGATAGCATGTTAACCAATGTGCCTTATTGTTCCACCGAGTTGATCACTCACTCCCACGTTTCGGGGCGGTGTTACACACCCACCAGACTGTCTTAGGCCCCGATGTTGCAGATGTGGATGCGACGCCTGAGGCAGAGCGGGAGCCGGATGACGACGAGGCCGCCTTCTCCTATATGCAGTTCAGATGGGTTCTAGCGAGCCTCGTGCATTGCGCGGGATCTATGGGATGATTATTTTGGGAACTCGAAATGATGTAACTTGTACTTATAATTTTGATAAATAACACTTTTACACGATCTGGTTGTATATGTAATTCGGGACTTACACTTGTACACATATTTTACTATAAGTCTTCCGCTTGCTTTATTCACTTACCCCTGAATCATATCTGCGTTTTGGCTTAATCTATCCCATGTTTATGTGCTAATACAGTCAACATACATCTCTCATTAATTATGTTGCATAAGTGATGTTTTGGAACTCGGGAGCCGAGTTATGCTCGACCCCCGAATTCCAGTGCGTTACACCAGGACTCATCTCATTTCCGTTCCACTCGATGACTCTAGCCCGTTCAGAATAATTCAAATCGAGTCATCTTTGACATCTCCGTTACGAGACAGAATCACAGATCTCCTTCGATGTTACGTAGACGTCTTCGCGTGGTCGCATGAAGACATTCCCGGCAACGACCCAAAAGTCATTGTGCATCGTTTGAACGTCAACCCCAATTACCGACCAATTTGGCAGAAGCGTCGTGCGCTTGACCCCAAAAGATATGCAGTGATTAGAGAAGAAGTCAACAAACTCCTCAAAGCCAGGTTCATTGAGGAAGTCTACTATCTAGATTAGATAGCCAACATCGTGTTGGTCAAGAAAGCCAATGAAAAATAGCGCGTCTGTGTTAACTACACAGACCTGAACAAGCCTTATCCCAAAGATAGTTTTCCCCTTCCCTGAATCGACCAACTTATCGACAGCACTGCTGGGCACGAGCTACTTAGTTTCATGGATGCTTATTTCAATTATAACCAAATTGTAATACACCCATATGATAAGACAAAAACAACCTTTGTTACTAACAAAGGTCTTTATCATTACCAAGTTATGCCGTTTGGTTTGAAAAATGCTAGAGCCACTTATCAGCGGTTGGTCAACGAAATGTTTGCCAACCAAATAGGGCGAACAATGGAAGTCTACGTCAATCATATGTTCATCAAGAGCATCAAGGTAACACATCACATCTCTAATCTCGAGGAGATGTTCCTCGTCCTTTGAAAATACAAGATGAAATTGAATCCAAACAAATGCGCCTTCAGGGTTAGTTCGGGAAATTTTCTCGGTTTCTTGGTCAGCTAACGAGAAATCGAAGTAAACCCCAAGAAGATCAAAGCTCTGCTCGACATGGATTCACCAAAGATGACCAAAGACGTTCAATGGCTTACAGAAAGGATCGCTGCACTCAATCGCTTCGTGTCTCGAGCTATAGACAAATGTCTCCCCTTCTTCAAACAACTGAAAGGGAAACAGGTAGTAAATTGGACCGAAGAATGTGAAACAACCTTCCAGAAGCTTAAATAGTACCTTGGGTTGTCTCCATTGCTCTCCCAACTCGAGCAAGGTGAATCTCTACTGCTATAATTGGTCATTTTGATGTTGTGGTTAGCTTGGCCTTAATTAGAGAACATGAAGGGAAGTAATTCCCGGTATACTATGTCAATAAAGCCCTCATTGCGGCCGAAACTAGATACCTGAACCTAGAGAAACTAGCACTAGCCTTGGTCATCTCTTCCCGATGACTGCGACTGTATTTCCAAGCTCACACTATCATCATCCTGACTGATCAGCCACTCCATCAAGTGCTCCAAAAGCTTGAAGCTTCGGGAAGACTGACCAAATGGGCGATCGAGTTAAGAGAGTTTGATATTAAGTACCATCCGCGGACAGCCATTAAAGGATAGGCAATGACGGACTTTATCGTTGAACTAACTCCTAACTCGGACAAAAAACCGACCTACCCATGTTAGAACTTGTCCCAGGAGTTCAACAAAGGTCGGATATCCGGTTCACAAGTTGATCTCGACCTACCTAGATGAACGTTATATATTAACAACTCATCCAACTCTAAGGCAAGTGGGCTAGGATAGTCCTAGAAACCCCAGATCGTACATGCATGTAATATGCCTTGAGATTCAGATTTCAAGCCTCCAACAATTAGTAGAATACAAAGTTTTACTCGTCAGACTCAGGCTGGCGGCCGCTATGGGAGTTCAGTGCCTCGAAGTCTTCAGCGACTCCCAGTAGGTCGTCAATTAAATAGCAGAGGCATACCAGGCCAAGAAAGAGCGCATGAAATCCTATCTATGAAAGGCCAAAGAATTGGTTAGTAATTTCTAAAAATGCAATGTCGCTCTGATTCCTCGGGTGGAAAATTCTAAAGCCGACATGCTGGCAAAGCTAGCCACTACAAGCGAAGACGATATTCCAAGATCCGTCCCAATCGAGTTCCTTACCAAACCGAGCATTAACAAAGCTGACCTCGCCATAATTTTTTCGGTAAGTTCGGAACCTACTTGGATGGATTTAATCATCGAATATCTCAAAGAGAACAAGTTACCCAAAGACTGAATGGAAGCACGTAGACTGCGAACTAAAGTAGCTCGTTATACCATACTCAATGACGTCCTTTACAAAAAAGGATTCTATCTCTTCTATCTCAGATGTCTTCGACCAGATGAAGCAGAATACGTCCTAAGGGAAACACACGAGGGTATTTGTGGAAACCACTCCAGAGGCCGAGCCTTAGCTCACAAGGTTATTCGACAGAGGTACTATTGGCTAACCATCCAGGCCAATACTTGACAGTTTGCTCAGAAGTATGACAAATGCCAGCGCTTCATGAATGTGCCTCGGCAGCCTCCCGAAGATCTCACTCCTATGACTGGACCATGGCCATTTGCCCAGTGGGAAATCGACATCATCGGTCCTCTCCCAACTGGCAAAGGTCAGACCATGTTTGCCATAGTAGCGGTCGATTACTTCACGAAGTGGGATGAAGCCGAACCTCTGGCAACGATAACCAAGCAAAAAATTACAGACTTTGTCTAGAAGAACATCATATGTAGATTCGAAATTCCTCGAACGATCGTCTCTGATAATGAAAAGCAGTTCAATAACAAGCAATTCCAGGGAATGTGCGAGAATCTCGGAATTCATAATGTCTAATCTTCATTGCGACACTGCAGGAAAATGGATAGGTCGAAGTAGTCAACAAAATCGTCAAGCATCACCTCCAAACCAAGCTCAAGAAAGCCAAGAGAGCATGGGCCAACGAACTTCCTAAAGTCCTTTGGGCATACCGAACTATTGCTCGAATGATACCAGGGAAACTCCCTTTTCTTTATCTTACGGAGTAGAGGCAGTTACTATAGTAGAAATTGGGCTACCAACAACTCGAACAGAGGCGTTCGATGAACAAGTGAACTCCGAGCTAATGGTGTTGAGTCTCGACCTTCTCGAGGAAAGGAGACAACAAGCTCAGATCCGAACCACTATCCGTCAACAACAAGTGATGCGTTTCTACAATTCCAAGTTGAAAGTTAGGAGGTTCCGAGCTAGTGACTTAGTCCTTCGAAGAACCTTCTGTAAGTGCTATGGTTTAGATCTAGCACCTTGTATTGTCAAATTTTGTAGTGACGAACCAATTTGGAGTGAGTGACTTGTGTGATAGATGGAAAGCTCACCTTCAAGTTCAATAGATGGAAAGTTCACCTTTATACAAAGATGAGTTTCAAGTCATCTACATCAACATCAAATGCTACTACAACTTTAAATCTAAGTGTGTCACACCCCAAACTCGGAAACCGGGCTCACAAAATTCCCAATCGCCGAATCCGATGCCGACAGCCTCCGTAGCACCCCATTCTCGGTTCTTAGCGCCTATATGTCAGTTTTCAATCCTGGGATCCTACAAGGAGGATTTTCAATATGAATTTGTCTCCAAGTTGCATAACCACAAGTATACCCAAATCACAAGAACAACATCGTCACCACATATTTACTAATATAATTATTTGAGTACAATGCTGAAAGAAAAAATACACGCATATAATAAAAATCTTCACAAGGCTTGGCTGCATGCTCCTGCTCCTGCTCAGCTATGACTACGTCCTAGCGTCACCTGCATGCATCTATCGTGCATAAGCTTATAGAAAGCTTAGAGGGTGGTGTAAGTGTGTGAGCAGTATGTGCGTGCTCAGAATATAATATCAGAGTAAACGGAAATACTGGTAAGTCCACGACCCATACAATATCAGAGTAAGCAGAAGTACTGATAAGTCCTATAAAAATATCATCAACCTAATCCAGGATATACAATGAAAAGACATAACAAGCCAATGTCATATACTAAGAAAGTAATGTAGGTCAGTTATGCAATGCGAAGACAACGAGTCAAATATCAGATAGCGATGATATAATACCATATGCAATTCTGAAGAGTTACAAATACCATCAGCCTCATCTAGGTCATATGAATGCAGAAACATAGCAACCTAAAATATCATATGCTAAGGATGTAATGTAATATGCAATATAGGATGCGAATGAAATGACCAAGCTGCAGTGTGAAGTCGGGATGATAGTATGTGGTATCGCAGGCTATGAGGCCTATCACAAAGGACTTCTATCTAAACCAGTCTCATACCTAAATTTGGATAGATAGACTTAATATGGTAAGCTTCTGATCTCAAGTTAGTCGTGCGCCCCAACTGAAATTCTGGCCATTGCGAAAGTACACATAATAATTAGTTTTGTACCACCAGCTCGAGTGGATAGTGAATGGATGAATGAATGAGTATAATGCTGAGTATATAACTCTTACCCAGTCAGTCCATAAATTAGTATTGTACATCTATGGGATCATCACCGAGGTCTAGTACACTGTACATGCAATCGCCGCCCACTGACGCACGACCATGTAAGTAGAAGAGACCTTACTATCTGCCTGACCAGTAGTCAGCCAATATCTACCTGACACGTCGATGGCAGACCCAATCACGAGCTGGTCAAACTCAGCCTAGCTATGCCCCCTACTCTCGGGCGGGTAAGGCTACACCCCCTTTTAACCGACCTCGACACAGTGGGAGACGGGGCCTACTGGTATTCAGCACTCGGGTGCTCATGTATTCACTCGGTCTTGACGTTGGGGCATCTCCTGGCCACGAAGGTTTAGGGACTTTTACCCACGGACATCCAAAGTGCCCAAATGTTCGAACCAAACATTTTCAGTGTCCCATCTAGCCATCCATGACATGCCTATGGAGGTCACAACCCTAATGTCGTTAGGGCGTACAGTAATCACAATCACACAATACAAGATGCATGAGTCATGTAGTCTAATCACGCATCAATCCTGCGCATACTGTGTGCTCATGTGAGATAATCTCCACTTATCAGGGAGTCTCATAACCACCTACCCAATGGCATATGCAATGGTCAACCATATCTCATAATAAACATGCAGATGATGTGTATGGGAATGTATCATGATGCTATGCTGTCACATAGTCATAACTAGTACCGATAATCAATATCGATAATCAGCATCGACAATCGGCTTCGATATCCATCCTCAATGATCAGCCTTAAGAATCGGCCTTGATATCCTTCCTCGATGATCGGCCTCATCGGCCTCGATAATTGGCCTCGATATTCAGCCTCGACAATCAGCCTCGATAATCGGCCTACGCAATCGGTGAGGATAATCTGATATTTAACATATATTGACGTATAGAAACATCACAGTGGGCCCTACCAGATTTTAGCCATAAATATCATTGTTCTCTACAACAAGGCTCGCCAGAGATTTAGATTGGCTTCATTTTTTGGCTCAACGCCTAAAATAAGCTGGGAAATTGGATGGACGGTGGGGATCAGATCCATACATTAAGGTGGGGTCCACATGAGTGGCCCACTAGAATTTTTGGATCAAACTGATATTTGTGTATTCACTCTGTCCAGGGGTGCTGAGCTCCTCGCATGCGAATGGTCTGAATGGGGCATGCCACCAAAGTGGCCCCATGTCCAGCAATGGACAGACACCTTGGATGAACACAAGGACATCTGGTGGGTCCCACATGGTGGCCCACCACGGTTTAGATTAAGCAGATATTTGTGGGTTCTCTTCATCTGGACCTATCCAGATGGACAGGCCAGTGGGCCTGCTGCTGGATGGTCCACCAAGGTGGGCCGACATATGGATGGCATGGATATAATACATACCTCACAGTGGGGTGCATCAAGGTGGGCCACACACATCAAAAGAGAGAGAGAGAGAAAGAGAGAGGGAGATCGGAGTAACGGAGGGACCGTGCCACTATGGGCCCCCTCTATACAATGCACACATCAATGTGGGTCTCACTATATGTTAGCCCTAAATCAAAAGAAAAGGTATTATGAACACCCACCTTTGATCACGAACTTCTCCTTCCATTAACGCATTCTAGAGCTCTAGTGGATGAGATTCAACGGCCGAGATGAAGCTTGGATGGTGGAGATAGGAGGTATGAAGGTGGGCCACACCAAGCTCTGTCATGGAGGTTGGGACGTGGGTTGCTTGGAAAATGAGAGAGAGAGAGAGAGAGATGAAAGAGGTAGGTTGTAAGGAGAGAGAGGGATGGTGAGAGGTGATGGAGTGAAGGGTGTGTACTTGACATGTAAGGAGAGAGTTGACTTTATGGGAGAGGTGGTTGTACTTGGGGATGATTGCTTGTACTTGACTTGATTTGATTGATTGATGTGACGTGCCGTAGAGATTTTCTCGGAATTCACAACATGTGGCATTTTCCTCGAACTGAACGTGGACCCACATCACCTAGCCTGGGTGTCATATCGGTGCGTGAGACGCGACATTGAACCCAACAATGGTGCGGTCGCGATGGTATAAGTCTTGGGTCGAGCCGACTTAGATCGGTAGGATACGACTCAGGGTCGCATGCAAACGTCGATTACAGATCGCGAGTTGCCAGAATTCGACTAGGGGAACTGTGGAAGCCTACATAATGGTACGGTCTACGATACGGACCTGACAAGGTGCATGTTCAACTGCAACTACAAGATCAAGTTCATGCACAAGATCGAGTACAAGTGCGACTTCAAAATATTAATTCAAGTCCAAATGCATTATATGATCAAGTTCAAGTATACAAGTCCAAGTTCAAGTGTACAAGTTTCAAGTTTCAAAGAATACAAGATCAAGCTTCAAGTACTTTAAGAATACTATCTATCAAAATGAATGAAGTTTACAAGTTCAATACTCATATTTAAGGTATATGTGACCCTAGAAAGACCTTAGGGTTAGGTCATTCATATTGCATATTGAATTTGGGTCATTGTACTTATTTTAGGCTTTGCTTCAACTAGCCCTAGTCATACTTCGACTAGTCTAGGCACTGGATTGACCAGTTCAGGGTTTTTCTTGACTTGTCCAGAAATTAACTCAAATTTTTGGATAAGTCTAGTAGGTCTTCGACTAGTCGACCACCCTGCTCGACCGTTCATGAAGACTGGCTCAACCAGCCGAGCAGGGGCTCAACTTAAAGTCCAATAAGGTTTTGGAGCCCCACTTGACCAGTCGAGTGCCATGTTCGACCAGTCGAGCAGGCCACTCGACCTGTCAAGTGTCGAGTTTATCCAATCGCGCTAAAATTTTTGAAAATTGGTTACTGCCAAGACCAGTCGAGGTAGTCCTTAGGCTAGTTGAGCGAACCGATTTTCACCCTATAAATAGAGGACTTTTCTCAGCATTTCATACTCATTCTAAGCTAATTCATGCCTCCTCACTGAGAACTAAGTCCCTGCTATTGGGAAGCTATTGTACGGTAATTTAAGATTCTTTTATAGCTTTTTGATTTTAAATTTCTAGATCTCTTGTTATTCAAGTTAAAAAGAGAATTTTGTTTTACCCTTTTGAGATCCAAGAAATTGAATTAAAGTAGCCCAAGGTTGGATTTAAATTAAAATTCATTTAGTCTTAGAACCCTGTCATTTGTGAGATTGAACATTGAACATCTACATCTTCAAAAAGGCAGTTCTATCGAGCTACATTGAAGAAGAAGAATCTTTAGATAAGTATTATCATTTCAATTATTGTATTTTGGTTTGTGAGATTACCTGAAAATCTCTTTTGTAGTTTTGACTGAGATAGCGAGAAAATCGTAGTGTGTGGGGTTTTTAATTATCGTAACCGATTGAAAACACAATTATAAAGGTTTTAAGGTGAACCTTGGAAAACCTTCTTTCATAATTATAGCCAATATCTCGTGGGTAGTGGATATTGGGAGTGGAGTAGGTGTGGCTATTGGAGAACAGTTGGTGTACACACCGAACCACTATAATTCTCGGAGTTTGAATAATGATGATGAAGATGTATGTGATGTGGTGAATGCTGTATTTTATTTTCATGTTCATGTGGTGAATGTTGTAATGGCTAGATTTATTTCATTTATCCTTTGTATTAGTTTGAGTTTTTTATCCTTACTAAGTTCAAGACATCAGGTTGTCCTACTATAAACCTTGGTTTTTGGTGTAAGGTTTTCCTTTGAACGAAGTTTGTATTAACCTTTCAAGACTAGTGCATTTGAGGTTGCTATTTATTTCAGCTATCTGGATTTATATTCCACTTTTATTTTTTATTTGGCATAGTCCTATTCCCTCTCCCCCCCCTCAAGGACTGAGAGCTCACCCCTTTTCAAGTGGTATTAGAGTTGAGTGGCTCATATATATTTTTTTGGATTCATTTCCTGAGTTTATCGATCCAAAGCTTTCAGGATGTCAAATTTTGATAGCCTATCTGTTACTAGGCCACCACCATTTGATGGTTCCAACTATGCATATTGGAAAGCCTGAATGAGGATCTTTTTAAGGTCCATTGATGAAAGCATGTGGCAAGCCACACTGACTAGATGGAAACCACCAATGTCTGTAGTTCTAGGCAGTGATGGAACCAAGTCCATGAGAGAAACACCATTTATAGTTGGACTACTCTTTAGAAAAATGAGAGCAATGCAAATGCTAAGGCTTTAAATGCAATCACTTATGCACTATCACCTGATGAATTCAAAAGAATTATATCTTGTGATACTGCTAAACAATCCTAGGACATTCTTGAAATGACACACGAGGGTACATCTATTGTCAGAAAGGCAAAAGTTCAGATCCTCACCACTAGGTTTGAGGAAATACGTATGGAAGAAAATGAGTCATTCATGGACTTCTATACGAAACTAAATGACATAGTGAACTTTATGTGGGGTCTTAGAGATAGCATCCCAGAAAGCAAAGTCTGTGCAAAAATTCTGTGATCACTTCCTGAGAGATTCAATCCAAGGTTACTGCCATTCAGGAACTTAGAGACATAGATAACATGAAGGTGAAGGAACTTGTTGGTTCTCTTCAAACATACGAGTTAAATTTCAAAGCTCCAAAAGGTAAGTCTATCACTCTTGAATCATCCAAATCAACTTCACATGATAGTAATGCTAATTCTAAATGTGAAAACTCAGAGGATGATATGGCTTTACTTGCGAAAAAGTTTTATAAAATTTTTAAAAGTAAAAAGAGAGTTGATTTTCAAAAACCCTCTGAGAAGAAAAAGGGTAAATCCAAAACATGGAAATCTCTAAAAGATAGCTAATGTTTCAACTGCCATGAATACGGGCATTTGGCAAATAAGTGTCCAAAGAGGGACAAGCCAAATCAAAAAAGCATGTTAGCCACATGAGATGAATCACCCAGCTCTGAAGCTTCTTCTAAGTCGGATGAATCAGAACCCGAAACTTCAAATGAAGTCAAGGCTTTAATAACACTAGCCAGAGTCACTTCTATAGATAGTTGCAATTCAACCGAATATGATAATCTGAGGAGTGACACTAAGAATGATAATGAAGATGATCTTCAAGATGCCTATAATGCCCTATACAGGGAGAGTTGTAAGATTGCTGTCAAACTTAAACTTCAAAAAGAGAAATTTCTGAAATTAAAAGTGGATTTTGAAAATACTGTTTTAGAAAAATCTCATATTTCTGATTGTTTTGAGAAAGGTAAATGTGATTTGAATTTCAAAACATCTAAATTGGAAAAATTAAGAATAGAAAATGAGAAACTAAAACGTGAAGTTTCTTCCCTATTGAGTTCAAAGGATACATGGAGGTATGCCCAGGGAGACCCTAAACTTGAAAAGTTATTAACCGCATCAAGAACATGCGGAGATAGATCAGGTCTGGGCTATGATAAATACATGCCTCTGAAAAATAAGAGTATAACTCCTATATTTGTCAAAGGAGAATCCTTTAACTCAAAAGGAAAGGACTCGAAATTTAATAACCAAAACAACTCTAGAAATGGAACGACTTTTCAACACCTAAAGTTAATCCTAATGTCAGCTTTAGAAAACATTCCTATAATCCTTTAGCTGAAAAAATTGTGGATTTAGTCAAGGAGCTCCTCAAATCTAACTCTAATGTGAGAGTTAATAATTATAATAAGCGAAGAAAAACCAACAGTGTTCTAAAACCCAAAACTACTATGAAATGGGTTCCTAAGGTTACTTGTTTGGTTATCCACACCGCCTTCAAGGCTTTAAGTCAATCAAAGTGGTACCTAGACAGTGGTTGCTCAAGGCACATGACAGGTGACAGAGATTTGTTCACCAACTACAAAGATATGACTGATGGTTCAGTCACTTTTGGTGATGGAAGTAACTGCAAAATTATTGGCCAAGGTACGGTTCATATCTCTAACCTCCCTCCTTTTGAAAATGTTTTATTCGTAGAAGGGCTTAAGCACAATCTTTTGAGTATTTCTCAAATCTGCGATAATAAGCATAGTGTAAAATTCACTAATCAAGGATGTGAGATCTCAAATGAGAAAGGTTGTATGATATTAAATGGATGTAGGACATCTGAGAATTGCTATATCGTAAGTGAATCTTGCTCATATAAAGTATCTTGTTATATGGTCCAAACCAATGATAGCTAATTATGGCACAAGCGCCTTGGACATGTAAACTATTGAAATTTGTATAGATTGAGCAAAGTCGATCTTATTAGAGGTCTACCCAAATTAAAGAAAATGGATAAAATATGTGGGGAATGTGAAATT
This sequence comes from Magnolia sinica, assembly GCF_029962835.1. Classification (NCBI taxonomy): domain Eukaryota; kingdom Viridiplantae; phylum Streptophyta; class Magnoliopsida; order Magnoliales; family Magnoliaceae; genus Magnolia; species Magnolia sinica. The sequence continues at coordinate 38,490,128 of NC_080576.1, forward strand.
GGAAAATAAACAAGGAGTAGTTATAAGAAAGTGAACCCCACCGCCACATCTAAACATCTTGAACTTCTCCACATGGATCTAATAGGACCAACCGGAATGGAGAGTAAAGGTAGTAAGAAGTATTTCTTGGTAATTGTAGATGACTTTACCAGATTTACTTGAGTTGCATTCATGAGAGAAAAATCTAAAACTGTCACGTCCCAAACCCAGAGATCGGACTCACAGGAATCCTGATCACGGAATTCGGTGTCGACAGCCTCTGTAGTACCTCATTCTCGGCTCCCAGCACTCATACGCCAGATTCGATCCTGGGATCCTATAAGGAGAATTTTCCAACGTACATTTATCTTGTAAAAAGCATAACCAAGTTTACCCAAATTACAAAGGCAACATCATTATCACATATCCACTAATATAAACATTTGAATACAATGCTGAAAGGGAAATACATATGTCAAAATCAAAGCTCTAAAAGACCACTGCATGCTCCATGCTCAACGCTGCTGCAACCTAACGCCACCTGCACACATCTATCGTGCATAAGCTTATAAAAAGCTTAGTGGGTGGTGAAAGTGTGTGCACAAGGTAAGTGCTAAGTAAGCGAGAAATCAGAGTAAGCGAAAATACTGACAAGCTCATAAATCATACAATATCAGAATAATGCGAAAACATACTAATTGGCCTGTAAATACCATCAGCCTTATCCAGGCTATGTGATACAGAAATATAATAAAAACAATATCATATACCGATGAAGCAATGTAGATCAGTTATGCAATGCAGAGACATCAAGCCAAATATTAGATGTTGATGATGTAATGCAATATGCAATTCCTGATGAGTCCACGAATACCGTTAGTCGTATCTAGGCCGTATAAAATACCTAAATATAGTAACCCAAAATGTCATATGCTACAGATGTAATGCGATATGCGGTGCGAATGGAATGACCATGCTGGAGTGTGAAGTTGGGATGATAGTACGTAGTATCGCAGGCTATGGGGTCCATCACAAGGGACTTCTATCCAAACCAGTCCCATACCTAAATTTGGATAGTCAGACTCAATGTGGTAAACTCCTAATCTCAGGTTAGTCATGCGCCCTAAATGAAATCTTAGCCATTGTGAAGGTACACGTAACAAATAGTTGTGCACCACCAGCCCAAGTGGATAGTGAATGAATGAATGAATGAGTATGCAACTCCTGCTCAATAAGTCCACATATCAGTACTGTTCATCTCTGGGATCATCACCGGGGTCTAGTACACTCTACATGCAAATCGCCGTCCACAGATGCTCGACCATGCAAGTGGAAGAGACCTCACTATCCGCCTGGCCAGTAGTCAGCCAATATCTACCCAGCACGTCGATAGCGGACCCATTCACGATCTGGTCAAACTCAGCCTAGCAATGCCCCCTACCCTCAGGCGGGTAAGGCCACACTCCCTCCCAACCGACCACGACACATTAGGAGACGCGGCCTCCTGGTATTGGGCACTTGGGCGCTCATGTATCCACTCGGTCTCGACGTTGGGGCATCCTCTGGTACCAAGAGGGTTTAAGAATTTTCACCCAGGGCCATCTGTAGAGGCTACGGCCCTGATGTCGCTAGGGCGTACAGTAATCACAACGCAAGATGCATGAGTCATACAATCTAGTCATGCATTAATACTGCGCATACCGTGCGCTCATGTGAGATAACCTCCCCCTATCAAGGATTCTCATAACAACCTGCCCAATGACATATGCAATGGTCAACCACATCTCATAACAAATATGCAGATGATGCGTATGGGCATGTATCATGATGTTATGCTATCACATACTCATAATCAGTATCAATGATTGACATCGACAATCGGCCTCGACAATGTGGACATTTAACCAACATTACCCTCAAGGAATGACCCACATAGAGCCTAACATATATTGGACCCATGACCTCACACAAGGACCTAATATACAACACCATAGGCCTCACTCAAGAGCTTAATACACATCAAGATGGGCCTCTCATATGGGCCTCATCACAATGGACTCCATCGCATGACCTTCCAATGCATCACAATGGACCTCATCACCTAGACCTTATATTCATCACATTAGGCATTAAACATAGACTGTATATACATCACACAGGGCGAATACACACCATAATGGGCCTCAACTATGGGTCACATATACATCATATTGGTCTCGATAATCGGCCTTGACAATTGAAATCGGCATCGACAATTGAGATTGGTCTTAACAATGGGAATCGGCCTTGACACTCGGCCTCAACAATCGGCATCGGCCTATACAATCGGCCTCAACAATCAGAACCAGCCTCGATACTCGACCTCGACAATCGGAATCAGTTAATATAATCGGCCTCGATAAATCGGAATCGGCCTTAATACTCGGCCTCGACAATTGGAATCGGCTTATACAATTGGCCTCGACAAATCAGAATCGGACTTAATACTCGGCCTCGACAATTGAAATTAGCCAATACAATCGGCCTCGACAAATAGGAATCGGCCTCGATACTCGACCTCGACAATCAGAATCGGCTTATACAATTGGCCTTGACAAATCGAAATCGGCCTCGATACTCGACCTCGATAATCGGAATCGACCTATATAATTGGCCTCGACAAATTGAAATCGGCCTCGACACTCACCCTCAATAATCGGAATCAGCCTCGATACTCAGCCTCGACAATCAGAATCAGCCAATACAATTGGCCTTGACAAATCAGAATCGCCCTCAATACTCAACCTCGACAAATGGAATTGGCCTCGATACTAGGCCTCGATAATCGGAATCGGCTTATGCAATTGGCTCGATAAATCGAAATTGGCCTCGATACTCGGCCTCGATAATCAAAATCGGCCTATACAATCAGCCTCGACAAATCAAAATTGATTGATAATCGAAATCGACAATCGGTCATGATAATCAGAATCGACAATCGGTCACGATAATTAGAACCGATCGATAATCGGAATCGACAATCGGTCACGATTATCGGAACCGATTGATAATCGGCCTCGATGATCGGAATTGACAACCGGTATTAATGAGAGTGTCCTAACAAGGCCTAAGGGAAGGTCACGATGTGGACATCCAACCACATTGCCCATCAATGTGGACATTTAACCGAGATTGCTCCCAAGGAGTGGCCCACATAGGGTCGAGCATACAGTGGGCGCACGACCTCATACAAGGGTCTAATATACATCACAATGGGACGAATACACGAGCATAATATACATCATCATGGATCACGACCCATGGTCCTCAAATACATCATAATGGGCTGCAACACATGGGCCTCAATATACATCAAGTGGACCGCATTAATGGGTCTCATATACACGACAGGTGGGCCCTGCACGTGGGCCTCATATACACAACATGTGGGCCCTACACATGGGTCTCATATACATCAAATGGGCTATGTACCTGGGCCTCGAATACATCACAATGGGCCTCGAGTACATCACAATGGGCCACAACTCATGGGCTTCAAATGCACAATCGGTAAGCCCTACACATGGGCCTTATACACATTAAGTGGACTACATCAATGGGTTGGACTAATGAGCCTCATACACATCAAGTGGGCTACCTCAATGGGCCACATCCATGGGCCGCACCACATGCCAAAAATAAATCATATCGAAAGATCATCTAGACTGTACTCCAAATGGCGGCGAAGATGATGATTGGAAGATCCTCTGAACCATAACACAAATAGTGGCGGTGATAATGACCTCCACTGTTAAAATCTTATAGGGCCCACTACAGAAAACTGTGGGAGCAGCCACACCACCGTTAAACATTTATAGGACTCGCTGTGATGCATTTTTTTGAGATCCAACTATTCATAAGTTAACATAGAGATAGATGAAGTGAAAACAAAAATATCAACTTGATTGGAAATTGTCATGGCCCTTAAGAAGTGTTGAACGGTGGATATCACTGTCCCCATTAATTTTCAATGGTGGGGGTCCGCTTGAACTTTAGATCTGACTCGTTGTTTCGCCCATGTCATAAAATGATATTTCAAATTGGTTGGACGATATGGATGCAACACATGCATCATGGTGGGTCCCACCGTCCAAGGCATGGACGTTGGGGATGGACATACACCATGGTGGAGTCCAGCGTGCTGCTGCTGCACGTACAATAGCGGCTGGTAGCGGCCCACCATCAAAATAGATGGATGGTGGGGACTAAACACATACTGTGGACCCCACGGCTGCATCAGTAGGGATAAAACACATATTTTATGTGTGGGCCCACAAATGGGCGGTGTGGATCAAACCCACACGTGCTGTGTGGTCCATGCAGATGGATGGTGTGGATCAAGCCCACATAGCACGGACGCGATACACCAGCTATATAGCTAGTTTGTGGTAGACCATCCAATTCACTTTTCCCATCTAGGTGGGGCCCACCATCATAAGTAATAAAACATATTATTATAATATTTTATTATTATTATTATTATTAAAATCATTAGCGTCTAGCAACCACCGTCCAGTGGACTGGATGGTGTGGATAGTGTATCACGGTGTGTCCCACCTGGACGGATGGTGGAGATCAAACACCTATATAAGGTGTGGTCAGATGGACTGTGTCAGATAAAACACATACATCAGTGGTGAGGCATAACAGCACCGTCCAGATGGTCTGGACGGTGTGGATATACAACACATGACAGGTGGGTCCCACGGGGGATAAAACAAATACATTACGATGGTGTCCCACCGTTCAGATGGTCTGGACGGCTGGGATAAAACACTTACATCACACGTGGCTCACACTTACATCACGTGGGTCCTACCTAACATCTCAAAATGGTTGGACGGTATGAATATAATACATACATCAGATGGGTGCCACGTCTAGACCCCGGACGGTCTGGATATAACACAAACATCAAAGTGGGGCCACATCTAGACACTGAATGGTCTGGTGGGTCCCACTGTCCCACGAGCAGCACCGTCCCAGCTAGACGGCGCAAATAAAGTACATACTTCAAGGCGGGTCCCTGTCTAGCATGGACAGCGTAGATGTACATATAGCAGGGCCCACGTCCAGCACCATCAAACTGATGGATGGTGTGGATGCAACACACTCATCAGGTGGGCCATCACACAAGGAAAGAGAGAGAGAGAGAGAGAGAGATGGATGGAGGAGGGGAGGGACCCCGCCATTATGGGCCCTCCCTATACATTGCATACATCAAGATGGGTCCCACCAAATGTAGGCCCTTAAATCACAAAAAAATAAAATAAAGATCACCCACCTTGAGATCTCTTCTTCCTTCTTCCGCCAACACGTTCTATAGCTCCAAAGAATGTGATCTAACGGTTAAAATGAGGATTGGATGGTGGGATTGAGAGATAGGAAGGTGGGCCACACTAGCTTCTCCATGGAAGCTTGAGAAGCGTGGACGTTGGGGCTTATGTTGCTTGGGAGAGTGAGAGAGAGAATGAGAGAGAGAGAGAGAGGTGATTGGAGAGAGGGATGGGGAGTGATGGAAGGGTGTACTTTGTTGTAAGAGAAGTTGAGTTTGGAGTACTTGTGTAAGAGAAAGGATGGTTGCTTGTACTTGACATGTGAAGTGATGGATGTGTACGTGATTGAGGTGATTGATGGGACATTCTCTTAGGATTGCAATCTCACGGCGTTTTCCTTGAACTGAATATGGCCCACATCTCCTGGCCCAGGTATCGCCTCGACGCGCGAGACGCGGCGTCGAAACCGTGGCGACGGCGCGGTCACAATGATATAAGTCTCGGGTCGAGCCGACTCAGATTGACAGAATGCAACTCAGGGTCACGTGCAACTACCGATAACAGATCGTGGGTAGCCAGACGGAACAGTACGGGATAGGAGACAGGTCTTACAGAAACTCTCAGTGAAGTTAAAAGAATACTTAAGCGTATTTAAATGGAAAAAGAAATGAATATAGTTAAGATCTGAAGCGATCGTGGATCAGAATTCGAAAATAGAAATTTTGAGAAGTTCTGTAGCGATCATGGTATATCGCACGGGTTTTCTGCTCCTAAGATGCCTCAACAAAATGGGGTTGTTGAAAGGAAGAATAGAGTGCTACAAGAGATGGCCAATGTAATGTTAAATAACATGAAGTTACCTAAGAACTTATGGGCTGAAGCTATTAATACTGCATGTTATATAATAAACCGTGTTTATATCAGAAAATTAGAAGATAAAATTGGTTATGAACTGTGGTTTAATAAGAAACCCACAGTCAAATACTTTCAAATTTTTGAAAGTAAGTGTTATGTTTTACATGACCAAAAAAATTTAGGGAAGTTCAACACTAAAAGTGGCGAAGGAATTTTTCTAGGTTATGCTTTGAATAGTCGAGCATACCGTGTTCTTAACAAGAGAACTGGTGTTATTCAGGAATCTATTAATGTGGTTATTGATGATCACCTAAACAAACCAATATCTAGTTCAGAACATGATGAAGTCACTGTGTTTGATAAACCTGACTCCTCATCTTGTCAAATTAACACTGAACTACGATTAGTCAAAGATCATCCTACTGATCAAATTTTAGGGAACCGTCTCACTGGTGTATGTACTCGAAAACAATTGAAAAATATATGCAATTATGTATGTTTTACTTCCCAAATTGAACCGGCCAATGTGAAAGAGGCAATCACTGATGAAAATTGGATAGTTGCCATGCAAAATGAACTGAATCAATTTATCAAGAATGATTTATGGTATTTAGTTCCAAGACCATCTGATAAACATATAATTGTAACTAAGTGGATTTTCAAAATTAAATCTGATGAGTTTGGAAATATAATAAGAAACAAGGCTAGACTGGTTGTACAAGGGTATACTCAAATAGAATGAGTCGATAACGATGAAACCTTTGCCCTAGTAGCTCGTCTTGAATCAATCAGATTATTCATATCCATTGCATGTTTCTAAATGGTGATTTACATGAAGAGGTTTATGTTGAATAACCTAAGGGTTTTGAGAACCTTAAACACTCTAATCATGTGTATCGCTTTAAAAAGACACTTTATAGTTTGAAACAATCTCCCAAGGCATTGAATGAGAAATTGACCAAGTTTTTACTAAGTCATAATTTTGTTATGGGGAGTATTGATAAAACTCTTTTTGTTAAGAAACATAATGAACACATACTTATAGTACAGATCTACGTTGATGATATTATCTATGGTTCTACATGTTCTAACCTGTCTATTGAGTTTGTAAAGTTGATGAAATCCAAGTTCGAAATGAGCATGGTGGGAGAATTGAATTACTTTCCAGGTTTACAAGTTAAACAACTTGATGACGATATTTTCATTTCTCAAACTAAGTATGCTCTAAATCTAGTTAAGAAATTTGGATACGAGAATAATAAAAATTTTGAAACTCGTATGAGTACAACTCTTAAGCTTTCTAAGGATGCAACAGGTAAAAGTGTAGATCCTTGGTTATATTGTAGTATGATTGGTAGTTTATTCTACTTAACTGTGAGCCAACCTGATATAGCATTCAGTGTAGGCATCTGTGCTAGATATCAACAAGATCCTAAGGAATCTCACCTTACTGCTATCAAGTGAATTATTGGATATGTCGCAAGTATAGCTAATCTTGGCTTATGGTATCCACATGATACTAATGTTTAATTAGCTGGATATTCGGATGCTGACTGGGTTGGAAATATAGATGACAGAAAGTCTACCAGTGGTGGATGTTTTTATATTGGGAACTATTTGGTTTCATGGCACAGCAAGAAACAAAGTTCCATATCTTTATCCATAGCTGAGGCTGAATATATCGCAGCCAGAAATGCTTGTACCCAGTTGGTATGGATGGAAAGAATGCTCAATAACTATGGTATTGCATAAGATACTATGATACTATATTGTGATAATTCTAGCGCAATTAATATTTCTAAGAATCTAATCCAGCATTCACGTACCAAACATATTGACATTAGGTATCATTACATTCGGGAATTAGTGGAAGATAAAATCATTGCATTAGAATATGTACAAACTGAAAAACAGCTTGCGGACATATTTACTAAACCACTTGACAAAAATAGGTTTTCTAAGTTAAAAATGGATATAGGTATGTGTAATTTGAATTGAGTTTATCATGTTTGCATGCTTTATTTTTGTATATTTTTATACAAATTATTTGGATATATATATATATATATATATATACATATATATATATATATATATATATATATATATATATATATATATAATGTGCATTTTGTTGAATCCTTTAATTTTACATGTAGTAAAACTATGTACAATATGTACTCGAACAGTTGAGGAGCGCGGTTGGAGGGCCTTTAAGTGTGAAAAAAAACATGTTTTTCTACATTTCTTTCATCTTCCTCACTTGCCCCTTCTTTGATCGGTTGAAACCACCTTCAATTACTACTTGGTAAGTGCTCCATTTTCGATTTCCTTTCATATTTGGGTTCCTTGAGTCTCACATTGTTGGATTCTTGCATTCATTTCATCTTTTCTAGTGATTTCTAAGGTGTATTTGCATAAAATCTGTTGGGTTTGAAACCCTTGATTTCGTTGTTGCATTTCTTTGTTGATCCTTGCAATGGAAGGAAGAATGAAGAGGAAACCTTCTAAAGCATCCTCTTCTTGTTCCACACCTATTAGGGTGCGAACTCTTCGACCACCCGAAGAGGACCTTGAATATGTGTGGGATCTTCGTCACCGAGATGTTATAGTTGAGCGCACCGTCAATGCCATTGACCTTGCACAATTTCATATTATCCCCCTCCTTGCTGTAAGATGGGACAATATTTTGAATTGGGGCAGACCCGCATACCGCTCTATTGCTTAAGGGATGTATACTTGCATAGGTGATGTTTCACTTGAGGATTTGACCTTCACAATCATATTTAGAGAAGGCTCATTTTCGGGTTTAATGGATATCAGTGTGAATGATGATGGCATTCCAATTTCGACCCTAGCCGAAAAGCTGCATGAGTTGAAAAAACATTCTGTAACCCGAAAATTGTGTAACATGGCTCGGAATAGAGTTCAGGTAATGCGCTCTGGGCCAACCAAATGTTGCCCAGATACAGAGTGTTGCATCGTATTTTTATTTCCAATGTCTATCCTCGATCCAGAAACAAAACTGAACTTACATCATTTATGGTTCGTATCATTCATTCTATCGTGTCTGGTGTCCCTATATATGTCTTCCTTCTTTGATATGTTATTTCATTATACAATTTCATCTTCACCTCGGCCATAGCTTTATCCCTTTTGCCTATTTGATGACCACCCTGGCTTTGCATTGTCTTGTGAGCATGCCACCTAAAGAAGCTCCTATTTCGCATCTTCCATTCAATAATTCAAATATAAACAAGTTGAATTTGAGGCTAGCTCTTGGTCAAAGGGATGGGGTTGCTGAGGAAGTTGGGGAAAAAGTTGGAGAGGAAGATACGCTACCAACTGATGCCAACATGGATGATATCTTTGATGAATTGGAAACAGATGATGTAGAGGCTGATCCTAATTTTCAGCCTTCTGGATTTGATGAGCGCCTTCGCGCTTTAGAAGAGAAGGTGGATGGATTAAAAATATCCCAAGATAATCAAATAAAATATATGCGTAAGTATTTTCGATGCATTATAAAGGGATTGCACCAAATTGATCTGTCCATTCCACCTCCCTCTTCACCTGGCTTTGACTAGTTTACTTTACTTGATATTTGACTTTGGACATGTATTAACTCTATACTTTCACTCGTTGACTATTTGTTATTTGGACATGTATAATTGTTTGATGTTAACTCTTCCCTTCATTATGGTTTAACTTTTAACTTTTTATTCTCTTTCTACTATTCTTTTCATATGTCATAATCCCTATCTTGTTTGCACTTTATTGTATATTTCTTCCTTTGTCATATTATGACAAAAAGGGGGAGAATTTGTGTAGAATGGTGGTTATGTTTTGGTGAATGATGTAGAGAGATGCATGTATGTATATTTTTTTTTGGATATGTATCTGTTAATATAGGTTTCTACAAGTTACCAAGCTCAACTTGAGGGCGAGTAGATTGAGGGGGAGATTTTTGAAAGTTTGATTTGTTTATGAACTTGTAAATAGGTTGATCTTCTAAGTTGGTTTTGTCACAAATTTGACCAAGGGGGAGATTGTAAGTACTATGGTTTGATCTAGCACCCTGTATTGTCAAATTTTGTAGTGACAAACCAATTTGGAGTGAATGACTTGTTTGATAGATGGAAAGTTCACCTTCAAGTTCAATAGATGGAAAGTTCACGTTCATACAAAGATGAGTTTCAAGTCATCTACATCAACATTAAATGCTACTATAACTTCAAATCAAAGTGCATGTTCAACTGCAAATACAAGATTAAGTTTATACACAAGACTGAGTGCAAGTGCGACTTCAAAATACTAATTCAAGCCCAAATGCATTATATGATCAAGTTCAAGTATACAAGCCCAAGTTCAAGTGCACAAGTTTCAAGTTTTAAAGAGTACAAGATCAAGTTTCAAGTACTTCAAGAATACTATCGACCAAAATGACCGAAGTTTACAAGTTCAATACTCACATTTAAGGTATATGTGACCCTAGAAAGATCTTAGGGTTAGGTCATTCATATTGCACATTGAATTTAGGTCATTATACTTATTTTAGGCCTTGCTTTGACTAGCCCTAGTCATACTTTGACTAGTCCAGGCACTGGCTCGACCAGTCCAGAGTTTTTCTCGACCTGTCCAAAAATTAACTCAAAATTTTGGACAAGTCTGGTAGGTCATCGACCAGTCGACTACCCTGCTCGATCGATCATGGAGACTGGATCGACTCAAAGTCCAGCAAGGTTTTTGAGCCCCACTCGACCAGTCGAGAAGGCCACTCGACCAATGGAGTGTCGAGTTTATCTGATTGTGCCTAAAGTTTTGAAAATTGGTTATTGCTAGGACCAATCGAGGCAGTCCTTAAGCCAGTCGAGCGAACCGATTTTCACCCTATAAATCGAGGACTTGTCTCAACATTTCATACTCATTCCAAGCTAATTTAAGCCTCATCTCTGAGAACTAAGTCCCTGCTATTGTGAAGCTATTGTACGGTAATTTAAGATTCTTTTATAGTTTTTTTTATTTCAAATTTCTTGCTCTCTTGCTATTCAATCTTACTTGTTAAAAAGGAAATTTTGTTTTACCCTTTTGAGATTCAAGAAATTGAATCAAAGGAGCCCAATATTGGATTTAAAATAAAATTCATTTAAACCTAGAACCCCGTCATTTGTGAGATTGAACATTGAACATCTACATCTTCAAAAAGGTAGTTCTACCGGGCTACATCGAAGAAGAAGAATCTTCAGATAAGTATTATCATTTCAACTATTGTATTTTGGTTTATGAGATTACCAGAAAATCTCTTTTGTGGTTTTGACTGAGATATCCAGAAAATCTCAGTGTGTGGGGTTTTTAATTATGGTAGCCCATTGAAAACACAATTGTAAAGGTTTTAAGGTGAACCATGGAAAACCTTCTTTTATAGTGAAAGCCAATATCCCGTGGGTAGTGGTTATTAGGAGTGGAGTAAGTGTGGCTGTTTGAGAACAGTTGGTGTACACACTGAACCACTATAATTCTCGGAGTTTGGATGATGATGATGATGATGTATGTGATGTGGTGAATGCTGTATTTTATTTTCCTGTTCATGTGGTGAATGTTGTAATAGCTAGATTTATTTCATTTATCCTTTATATTAGTTTGAGTTTTTTTTATCCTTACTAAGTTCAAGACATCAGGTTGTTCTACCATAAACCTTGGTTTTTGGTGTAAGGTTGTCCTTTGAACGAAGTTTGTATCAACCTCTCAAGACTAGTGCATTTGAGGTTGTTATTTATTTCAGCTATCTGCATTTATATTCCACTTTTATTTTTTATTTGGCATAGTCCTATTCCCCCCCCCCTCTAGGTCTGAGAGCTCACCCCTTTTCACCTTCCAAAATACTAAGGAACCAGGATCGAGAACTTTGGGCCCGAACTGGGAAGGACCCTACGTAGTAACAAGTACAAGCCGACCTGGCTCATACCGATTGGAAGATTTGGATGGTCAAATCTTGCCTCATCCCTGAAATGCTGAACATCTTAAGATCTATCGTCCTTAGTAGATCGACGCGAAGTTTACTGTATGCTAATCAGCCTCAAGATAGAACTAATAAAGATTTGTTGCAGCATGATTCCTATTGGGTCCACTGTGTCTACCGGGTCCGACCGAGGTCCAATCTATAGGATTCAACCTATGTACGACCTATCTATAGGATCCAACCTACGTCCGACCTATCTATAAGATCCGACCTATAGTTGACTTAACCGCAAGATCCGACTCGTGTACTATCTATCTACTAGATCCGCCTTGACTATTGGGCATGATCTACCTAACTTAGAAGAATTTACAAATGAACACATTATCTTAAAAAGGGGTAAAATTCCATTGATAAAGCCCTAAAGGGCATATTTACATCGATCTATGTTAGAAAAGAGAGAGAGAGAGAGAGAGAGAGAGAGAGAGAGAGAGAGAGAGAGAGAGAGAGAGAGAAGTTGGTCTTTAAGCCTCGAGGGGCTGCGTCGAAGCTTGACTCAGTATCATCAAAGCCAGAGAGGTGTAACTCTGGAAAGGCCTCCTTCATTGTCTCGATGCACTTCTAGAAACATAGCCGATACAAAGAATTTTTGTTATCCATGTATGCATGGGAAGACTTGTATTCTTCGACAACATCCTCCCGAGCTAAGGCAATAGGTGCTCAGGTTTCTGCCATGATCTTCTGGAGCTTTGCTTCGGTCTCTCTAAGCTTTTCCCCTGCACCCTCGAGCTTGGCCTCTAGCTCAGCCTCCCGCCAAGTCGACTTATCAGAAGCCTCTATAAGAAGCTTCTTTGTGGCCTCTAGCTCGGTCTCTAGAGAAGAAGCACGAGCCTGGGATTGTGCGACCTCAGATTCCTTCTATGCAAGCTTCTGATCAGTCTTGCACATTTTCCCTTGTAGCTGAGTGATCTCATGATGCACTTTCAACATACAAGGAGCGATCTGCTAAGGAAAAGAAAGAATGAGTAAATTCGAATGATCAGGGAGAAAAATGAACTACTTATGGGAACACACTCACCCTAAGAAGGCTCGTTGCTGCAAACATGAGGACTGAGTTTGCAGGAGAGTCCAACAAGCCAAGGAATTCCTCCCTGGACACATGCCGATTCGCCCATGGAAGGATCTCTTCAATAGCTCGGTGGAGGCCTCGACCTTCCTTCTCTTAGACTTCTGAAGGGTCAGCTGAAGGGTGGCCAGTCCCTTCGGTCTCCATAGGCCAAGCCTTAGTAGAAGGCTCGATAGATCCTTGGGCCTCAGTAGGAGAAGCCTCTTCTCGAACGACCGTCCTGACCGTTGCAGCAGCAGCATCAGGGATAGGCTTCACAGCCGCTTTCCTGTCTCCGACCTCCACAACAATGGGGAAAGAGGGGCCGACCTTCCCCTTACTTTTTGAGGAGGTCTTTGCCTTCTTCCTTTTTGGCACCACTACTTGCTCCAGGGAAGGTGCCTGAAGCTTGGAGGTGGGCCTTATCAAAGGGAGAGCTTCAGTCATTTTTGCATCACAACACGAAGAAACTCAATTATGGAATTCCATGACATTTTTCTAAGTCCTAAAGGTCGGCCAGGGTTCTTACCAAAGCTCTTATTGGTGAGGGTGAGGTTTAAGCCCGACTTAAGCAGCAATTCAGGCTAGAGAAGTACTCTCCAAGACCGTTCCTCCTTCCCTAATGCTTTTGCTTCCCTGATCCGAGCAAGAGATCCATCGTCTAGTAGGGAAGGGTGCTTGGGAATAACTGCGACAGAAAACATATGTAAACAAGTCAAGAAAACTCGAAAACTGACCAACCAAGGAAGAGCTCAAGGGTAGCTAAGTCTGAGGAATACTGACCTGGCTCGGTAAATGTTGTGGGGACTAAGTGCTGATCCAAGGATAGGTCGGCCATTTCTCAACATCTAAAGGCCCAAACCATTTGTCCCTCCAATTCTTATTGGACGATTAGGGGGGGGGGGGGGGGGGGGTTAGTTATAAGGCTTCCTCTAGTCCCCCACCAAGCAAAGAGGTAATACCAGCTAGGGTGAAACCTGTTTGACTTCAATTGGTATAGATGGAGGAACTCCTCGACGGTGAGCTCGGGCTGCTCTAGTTTGAACCATAAGACCACACATTCGATCAAAGCCCTCCATCCATTGGGGATCATCTGTTCCGGAGCCAATTTCAAGCGAGCAAGTACCTATCTTACTAGACCTTGCAGAGGGAGCCTAAGGCCGCATTGAAGTTCGACCTGAAAAATGGTAACTACTCCCTCTGGAGGATGATCAGGAAGCTCGTTTGACGAGGAATCCGGAGGATTACAGGCTCAGGAATGTGATACTCCAGTGTAATCCGAGCTAATTCTGCCTCAGTAAGGGTCGAGGGCACAGGACCTCACGAACCCTCCTCACCAGAGGACTCCTCGGATCCTCTTCACCAGACAGGCCACGGTCCACCCTAACCGGGCTCTCTACTGGGGACCTCTTTATCGCTTCGACGACTGCGATGTCCAGAAATCTGCATCAACCATCATCGCCAACAGCAATGGTGGGTTCAACATCGTCTAAAGGTTACTCGCCCACTGTCGCCGCCGGAAGCCCCCTCCCATGAGCTCAAAGAGTTAGATATGGTGACTTTTATAGATGTTGAAAGTTACTGACAAAGGAAGGAAAAAGAAAGGAGGGGGTGAGTGAAGAATGAAGCTCACTGGGGAAGGAATCACCCTAGATCACTGGAAAGCATAATCACCGAAAATCACCTCTGTGGGTTAAGGAAGATAACTGGAAGGGGAAAAAATGCAAATGGACTTCTAAAATGCATTAGGACTTTCCTTATATAGGCGAGCCATGTGGCGACACTCGAGTGTGCCCATCAATGCGGGTTCCAAACGATGCCCTCTCAACTACCCCGTCTCGATATGTGGCGTGACCCCATGCGTCACTTGACCCTAATATCGAGCATTAGCCACATGTCATGTTCTCATTGGTCTGACATTGATATGGCAGCCTGGTAGACCAAGGGACATCGAGCCACGAAACGCCACCTCGATTACCCCGTACATGATTACTGACATGCCTCGACTCCTGTGCTGGCCGCCATACTTGGCATGTATGATAACATAACCCGACCTAAGCTACATTCAAGGTTACTTCCTGAGCCTTTGAAGATCAACTCAAAAGTAAGGGGGCTTATTTTGGGGGGAAAAATAGAACAACTTATGGAATGGATCAACTCTACAAACTAGCACAGACCCAATAGGGCTAAACCACTTAAGAGGCATCTACTGGCAAAGAAAAATTGACCTTCAAGTAGGTTGATGTAACTGTAAGTCCACTCAAAAGGCCGACCTATTGAATAGGTCGGCATAATCATATGTTAGTTATAGGTTGGCTATATGTCGACCTAAACAATAGGTCAGATATAGCTCGGTCATATGTCAGCTTCAGGTCAACCTGACTATAAGTCGGGCATAGCTTGGCCATAGGTCAGCATAACCATTGAGAAGATAAATGCCGAAAAGCTCAACATTATTTACTTCTACTAAATCTAACGTCTCTACCAACAGTCCGGGAATCCCTCCAACAACCCAAAGATCTCTCCCAAGATCTTTGGGAGATAAAATCAGATCCCAAGGATCTCGGACAACCATAATCTCAGAAAGATCCTTAGCGGATCTGAAAACCTGTGCGAGAAGATCTCCGACATATCAGGAATCATAAATGAGAAAGACTCCCTTCGGTTAGATCTTCTCTCTCATATAAATAGGGGTACTTCTAACCAATGTAAGGTACACATATTCTATCACAAAATACAACTAGTGACTCTTTTCCAAGAGATCATCTCCTTTAAAAAGACCCAAGATCCTGCCTTAGGCATCGGAAGGTCCCCTGTACTAGCCAGGGTCTCTTTTGTGTCTCACTTGCATCTTTGCAGGTTCTCAGGGGTTAACTAAGGAGGGTCGACCGGAAAACTACATCAACATAAACAATAAGTTGAAATTAAAGGATTACAATAAGAAATGTAATTTACTTAGCAAGAAGTAGAAGATTACACTAAGGAATGTAAAAAGGTCTGGTAATTGAAACAATAATTCAAAAATAATGTTTGGTTTGATTTGGTTGGTATGAGATGTATTCTTCTTGCTGAACTCCTTTGCTATTTATAACATTAACCCAACTATTTTGATCATTCCCACGTTCTGACAGTTGCTATAACTGTTCAACACTACCTAACCTTCCAGGGACTTCCTTAGCACCCATCCCATAACCGCTCCTTCATGATCAACCATCTCTGTCATCACCCAATGTATTCCAGCTATGTTATTAAGAAATTATCTCCGTACATCTCTGCATATATTCAAAAACACCATGCGAATCCATATAGATCACACGTAACTCACTTTGATTGGTTCTCATTAGGAATGGTGATTATGGGGATGGACATTTCCCCCACGTTACTTCACCTTTGGAAAAAGGTGAAAGCGATGTAAAACCCCCCATTAATGCAGTGTTTATTATTCACATGTGGCATCAAGCCAATAACCGCACTCGACCAATTCATCGTAACACGTCATCGATAACCACCCTTTTTTCGAAACCAATGTTAAACCTTGTGACAACATGTGCCCTTTGCATCGTTTCCAACAAAATCAATGATGCCCTAATTAATGCTTCCTTGCCTCAGTCAATATAAGCGTTGTTTCAATACTTTTTCATTCTTAGGCTCTCCTTCTTTCTTAAAGTAGCTTCAAACTTCAACCCTTTCCTCAATCAATGGCTACCTCCTTATTTTCTCCTCCATCATTCAAGTAAGACGATCTCATCACAGTGATGGATGTTCTCTCTGAAAAATGCATCAACAAAGTAGTCTTCAAATCTCCCATTGGAGATTATTACTGTATGGGTTCGGTATTCTCTCTAACAACAGGCGTTGATGAAATCAGTATGATGCATACCCTGTTTCCCATCTGTCTCGATGAAACTTTGCTAATTCAATCTGAAAACATGCCTGAACCTTCTAATGCTCTAAAGAATCCTTGATCATGGTCAAGACCTCTTCCAGAATGGGATACTTGGTTTGCCTATGTCTCTTCTCAATATGAGGTAACATGGAGAGAATCAAGCATCTATGAATGTATCAAGTTTTTCATCTACTGCTATCCTTTAAATCCAACTATTCTCGTTGTAGCTTCAACATTTTGGAGCTCTTCTACTAACACATTCTTCTTCGGTTGAGGCCCTATGAGCTTAATCATCTTCGACATCACGGCTTTAACTTAAATTTTTCCTTTTGGTGAAGTTGTCTACCCAAGTTTCACACAGAAAGAAACCAAACGTTTCTTAAATAAAGCCGGTAAAGTCTATTCTCACTTTTTGTAGGCTTACTGTAAATGCAGCGAACCAGTCAATTATAAGGAACACATGGCATTTGTTCTGCTCTGGATATGCCATCATCTACTCTGCGTGAATGCCTTACATGTCACAAATGAATAAGTTCCAGCAGAGGCACTTGATAAAGGTCAAAAACTTGCCCTAGCACCTTTTGTACTCAGCCACCTGTACAGGAGTATTTACGAAGTTACCACCAAAAGTTTATTTGTTGGAGGAATGTTGTGGCTTCTCCAAATGTGGATATATGACTATTTTCATCATTCTCTCATATGCGATCCCATCCACTCAAAAGTCGTTTATTCTTCCTACGGTGAACTGTAAGTGTTAGTATCCTAAGCACACATGTAGTTGTCAAATTTCGTAGACAAGATATGGTATATATATTCAGCACACTTCAGTCCTCTAGGACACTTCAAGAACACGACTTAACATCTCAAGTATAGAAGCTTCGAAAAGGTTTTAAGTGAAAGATCAAGTGTATGACAACCTACATGTAAAATGACCTTAAAAAAGACCATAGGATAGAGTACTTGATCATGGCTTTTAAAACTCTAAATTGTGAAAATTTTACTTGAAAATTTGATGATGTTTGGCCAACCTGACCCTAGGTTCAGCCAACTAAACTTAACTAGGGTCAGCCCGATATCAGCCTAGGTCAAGTTTCCAGCAACTTCAATTGGAAATTCAGTTACAGCCCGACCCTAGGTTCGGCCAACCGAACTTAGCTTGGGTCAGCCCAAGGGTGACCTCGGTCAAGTTTACAGCAATGCATTATTTTAGATTTTAAGGGAATTCGACCAACTGAACTCTATATTCGGCCTGCCGAAGGTTGTTCCAGCCAGCTAAATTTTTGCTTGGGCCAGCCGAATTTCTACGAAATCTGATAGCCATTGGAACATTATCATGAAAATTCAGCTAGCCAAAGTAAATCTTAGGCTAACCGAAAGACCAAAACCTTTAGCTATTGTCACGCCCCAAACCTGGAAATCAGGCTCACAAAATTTTCGATCGCTGAATCCGGTACCAACAGCCTTTGTAGTACCCCATTCTCGGCTCCCAGCGCAGGATACTCCAGATTCCGATCCTGGGATCCTACAAGGAGGATTTTCCAACGTACATTTGTCTCGTAATAAGCATAACCACAATTTTACCCAAATCACAAAGGCAACATCATCATCACATATCCACTAATATAAACATTTGAATACAGTGCTGAAAGGGAAATACATATATCGAAATCAAAGCTCCACAAGACCGTTGCACACTCCATGCTCAATGGTGCTGTAACCTAACGCCACCTGCACGCATCTATCGTGAATAAGCTTATAGAAAGCTTAGAGGGTGGTGAAAGTGTGTGCACAAGATAAGTGCCTAGTATTCAATAAAGCTCATAAATCATACATCATCAAAATAGGTGGAAATACTGACAAGATCATGAATCATACAATATCAGACTAAGCGAAAATATATTGGTAAGTCCATGAGTCATATAATATCAGGGTACGCAATGCAGATCATAATGAGCCAAATATCATATACTGCGGATGCAATGCAATATACAAATCCTGACAAGTCCGTCTAAGCCATATAAGTGCAGAAACGTAGTAATCCAAAATGCCATATGCTGTGGATGACATGCAATATACGATGCGAATGAAATGACCAAGCTGGAGTGAAGTCGGGATGATAGTACGTAGTATCGCAGGCTATGGGGTCCATCATAAGGGAATTCTATCCAAACCAGTCCCATACCTAAATTTGGATAGTCAAACACAATGTGGTGAACTCTTGATCTTAGGTTAGTCACGCGCCCCAATCAAAATCCTGACCATTGCGAAGGTACACGTAACAAATAGTTGCATACCACTAGCCCAAGTGGATAGTGAATTGATGAATGAATGAGTATGGAACTCCTGCTCAGTAACCTAGCACATTAGCCCCACCCACATCACACCCGCCCACATCAGCGTCCGCCCACGTGCGCCCGCCCATGTGTGCAACAGTGACGGAGTGTTATAATATCATGTCAGTCCTCATTTCAAGTCCACATATCAGTACTGTTCCCCTCTGGGGAATCACCGGGGTCTATTACACTCCACACTGACTGCCGCCTCCCTAGCCACACAGCCCAGTAAGTGCAAGAGACCACACTATCTGCCTAACTAGTAGTCTGCCAATACCTACCCGGCTCATCGATAGCGGACCCATTTACGAGCCGATCAAACTCAGCCTAGCTTACAGCCCCCTCACTTGGGCGGATAAGGCCACACCTCCTCCCAACCAACCACGACACAGTGGTAGACGCAACCCACTGGTATTCGGTACTCAGGCGCTCATGTTCCACTCGGTCTAGACGTTGTGGCATCTCCTGGCCTCGGAGGTTCTGAGACTTTCACCTAAGGACATCCTAAGTGCCCACAGTGCTAGAACTAAGTATTTTCGGTGTCCCATCTAGCCATCCACGATGTGCCTGTGGAGGCCACAACCCTGATGTTGCTAGGGCATACAATGATCATGTCACACCTATGTGAGATGCACGAGTCACACCGTCCAGTCATGCAGCAATCCTACACGTTTCGCGCGCTCATGTGGGTAACTCCTATCAGTGAGTCCCATGAATAGTCTGCCTAATGGCATATGCTATGATCAGTCACTACTCACATCAAGCATACATATGATGCATATGGGCATGAATCATGGAGTTAAACTAAACATGTTATAAGGTGATGAACTATCCTTACAACGAAGATGAGCCTATATGGCCTACACACAACAAGTATGAGCCAATCAATAGGCCCTAGGGAGAGTTATAATGCGGACATTTAACCAACATTATTTTTACAATGTGGACGCTAAACCATCATTGCTCCCAAGGCACGGCCTACCATAAACATCATTACATAAACTATGGTGGAATTACACATTACAATGGGCCTTATGTACATCCCATTAGGCCTCAACCTATGGGCTTAGATACATCAAATGGGCCGCATCACGTGCGCCTCATATATACCAAGGTGGGCCTCAACAGCGGGCCTCATACATCAATTTGGGCCTCATCACATAGGCCTTATATATCAAGGTGGGCCTCAACAACAGGCCTCATACATCACATCAAGGTGGGCCTCGACAACGGGCCTCATATATCACATCGGGCCTAATCAAATGGGCCGAATCAAATGGGCTAAGATGAATGGGCCGAGTTGAATAGACCAAAACGAATGGGCCAAACCCAACTCATTTATTTTTTGAAGTTAATATAGAGTATTATATAAAAAAATGAACCATATCAAAAGATCAACTGGACCATACAATGACTAGCAATGGTGATCATGATTTCCATGGTTAAATTCTAGTGGGCATCATCATAGGGTTTATTTCCCATCCAGCCTATTCATAAGGTCACAAAGGCCTGGATTTAGAGGAAAAACAAATGTTGTATTGGTCCAAACCCTGTAGCCCAAGGGTTTTAATGGTGGACATTCAAACCCACTATTTTTTATAATGTTGTGCACTTGATCCTAGATCTACCTTATTTTTAGTCTCAAGATGTAAGACGAACTTGCCAAAGGGTTGGACGATTTGGATGCAACACATCCATCAACGGACTCCGTATAGATGGAAGGTATGGATAAAGCACGTACCTCATGGTGGGGGTCCACACATGTGGAATACAATATATACATCAGTGGGTCCCACGTGGGGCCCACCATAACGTTTATCTACCACCCAATATGTTGATAAGGTCACAAAAAACCAAATAATTAAATAAATAAATATTATATTTATCCAAAACTGCTGGACTCCAAGGGAGTCCAATGGCAGACGTTCAATCCCTCACTGTTTCCTGTGACGTGGGCCACCTTAGCCCCACACGCGGCTGATTTTTGGAGGGGGCCTACTGCTGGAAGGGGGGCCCACCAAATGCACGGTGTTGATGTTCTACACACATCATAGTGGGGCCTACGACTAAGACCTACGGTCCCTGCCTCTTTCGTCTAAGGCGCAGCAGCGTCCTGCGCTGCTGACGCAGCAGCAGGCACTGCTGCCTATATATTATTATTATTATTATTATTTTAGAAAACTTATTTTTCTAAGGTTTTTCTCCAGTGGGGCCCGCATCAGGTGGATCTACTTCACCCATTGGATTCTATGGCTCAAGATAGTCTAAACGAGCCCAATATTCAGCATGTTTCGGTGTACAAAAATATCAGAGTGAATTTTAACGGTAAAACCACTATTTTCTATGATATGGCCCGCCAGATAGTCAGATTGGCCTCATATTTCGGCTCAACGCCTAAAATGAGCCAGGGAATGAGATGGACAGCGTGGATCAGATTTATACATCAAGGTGGGGCCTGCATGAGTGGCCCACCCAAAAGCTTTAAACCAAGCTGATATTTTTGTTTTCACATGGCACATCCAGACATGCATCCCACTTTCTGTTCACACTTCACTACACGTCCAGCATCCAGGAACATTGGATGGTGTGAATATAACTCATTCTAGGTGGGTCCCACGTGGACGTGGCTCACCTGATTTGTATCAATCTGATATTTATGTTTTCCAATCATCTACAAGGTAGGGCCCACATGATTTGGACGACGTAGATCCAACACGTCCATTAAGTGGGTCCCACGAAGATGGACAACAAGGATAAATTGCATACATCATAGGGCTAACAATAGAGGAAAGAGAGCGAGAGAGAGAGCGAGAGAGAGAGAGAGAGAGAGAGAGAGAGAGAGAGAGAGAGAGAGAGAGAGAGAGGCACGTGTGCATGGAGGGCTTCGCCACTATGAGCCCTCTCTTTCCATGCATTCAATCATACATCAAGTGGGTCCTAATACATGTGGGCCCACCAAATCAAAAATTAATGGTGGAGATTCCTTCTCCACCAAAATGAAAGGTCTAGATGACCTCTTTCAAACTTAGAAAAGTAAACATTATGATGGGGTCTATGGGGAATGGCCCCATCATGGAATGATCATGATAATCAAGGTGGGCCATTGGCCACACCAAGGGTCCAAAGTGAGATCCATACCATCAATCGGTAGGCCTTGACCCATCATCAAAGCATTAAATCTAGGCCTATAAAAATACCCACCGTTCGATCTTCTTGGTTCGATGGAACACCGATCTCCTTGTGTCTCTCTTTGATGGAAGATGATGAGAAATGAAGGGCTAGGATGATGGATCTTGGGGTGCGAAGTGGGCAACACAACTCACTCTTTTCTCTCCTTGGAAGAGCTTGGACGTCCACCACTTTGCTTACTTGGAAAATGTGAAGAGAGAGAAAGAGGGTGATTGTAAGGGAGAGGTGATGAATGTGAGTTAATAGGTGTACTTGACATGTATGTGTATGTAAGAGAGAGGGTGAGAGAGAGTTGACTTTGGGGTTGCTCTTGTACTTGACATGAGGTTATTGATTAATTGATTGATTGAGTGATTGATTGATGAGACATGTTATAGAGATTCTCTTGGGATTGCAAACACGCGGTGTTTTCCTCGAACTGAACGCCCACATCTACTGGCCTGGGAATCTTCTCGACGCGCGAGACGCGGCATCGGAACCACGGCGATGGTACAGTCGCTAGGGTATAAGTCTCAGGTTGAGCTGACTCTGGAATACGAGACACGACTCAGGGTTACGCGCAAATGCAGTCTAAGCGTCGCGGGTCACCGGAATTCGACTGAGAGGATCGCGGAAGCCTCTGAAATAGTACGGGCTAGGATATGGGCCTTACAGCTATAAATAGAAACATTTTCTCATTGTTTAAAACATGAAAAAGTGAGATAATTATTCCTCAAGCAAAGAGAGAAATTTTGGTCATTTCCAAATTAGCTGTGTGGTAATTCTTAATTTATTTATAGCTTATTCAATTCCTTTTCTCAAGTAGATTTAAATTCAATTAGAGAGTAAGAAATACTCAACTTGAGATTAGAGAATTAAATATGTAGCTTTTATGGTTTTATTCTTTGAGAAATTATATATATCTCCAAATCCTTTTTGGTTGAGAATACATTGATTCATCACTATTAAAGAAAGAAGATCATTACATTGATTGAAGCATCTACAAGGCTTCATCTGTATCTTTGCATTGACGCATTCATCTTCAAGAAGATAACTATTTGCTTTCAGTTTATTATTTCATTTTGGGTTTGTTGAGATTGCTCGGATATCTCATTGGGTTGTATAGTGGTTAGCCTGTGAAAATCACTTGAGGTTTTATTGTGGTAAGCCCATGAAAATCACAAGAACTGTAAGAGGTTGTTGAGGTGATCCTGTGAAAACCTTGAGACTAGTGGAAAGCCAAATTCATGGAGTAGTATTTTTGAGAGTGGAGTAGGTGTATGTTAAACATTGAACCCTTATAATTATTTATGTATTGTGGTGATGGTTTATCTTATTTTCTGCTTTTATTATTTTGAAAGATTGGTTTTAAGGATGTCGTAAAATAATATTGTTTTGCATAAAGTTTTAGGTGAAGGTTGTCCGACGACTTAGTTAAAATCAAGATTTCAATATCTTTTGTAGTTGAGAATATATTTTCCGCGATTAATTATCAGAAATTGGTTTGGTCCTATTTACCCTCTCCTTTTAGACTTTGTAGCTCATCTTTCTAGTGGTATTAGAGAGAGGTTTCTCTTATTGGGATTTGCCTCCCAGAGCTAGATCCAGAGTTATAAGATATCAAATTTCAAAAGTTTAGCCATATCCAAACCACCTCCCTTTGATGGCTCAAACTACTCTTATAGGAGAGCTCGGATGAAGATTTTCCTCAAATCTATTAATGAAAGTGCGTGGCAAGTCACAATGACTCAATGGAACCCTCCTGCCATGGAAGTAATAGCCAATGATAGAACCACGTCCTTAAAAAGTGATAGCTTATAATTTATGGACTACTTAGAAAAGTGAAAGTAGTGCTAATGCAAAAGCCTTGAATGCTATAACTTGTGCCCTATCACCAGATGAGTTCAAAAGAATCATTTCATATGATATGGTAAAACAACTATGTGATATACTTAAAATGACACATGAAGGAACGAATATTGTGAAAAAGTCTAAGATCCAAATCCTCACAAACAAATTTGAGGAAATATGTATGGAAGAAAATAAGACATTCATAGACTTCTATACAAAATTAAATGACATAGTTAATTCTATGTGGGATCTTGGTGAAAACATCCATGAAAGCAAGGTTTGTGTAAAAATACTATGATCACTTTCTGAAAGGTTTAACTCCAAGGTTATTGCTATATAAGAATTGAGGGATACTGACAAAATGAAGGTTGAGGAGTTGGTTGGATCTCTAAATCTAAATCAAATGTTTTGAATGAAATTTCAGATGATGAGGAAAATGAGGATGATATGGCATTGTTGGCAAACAAATTTTATAAAATTTTCAAAAATAAGAAGAAAAATGATTTTAAAAAACCTTTTATTGAAAGAAAAGGAAATTCAAGCTCTTGGAAATCAAAATATAAAGACACTCAATGCTATAACTACTCTAAATTTAGGCATCTTGCTTCAGAATATCCTAAAAAGGATAAATAAAAAAAGAAAGGGCATGATTGCTACTTGGGATGAATCATCAAAGTCTGAAACTAATTCAGAAATTGATGAATCAGATCAGGAAAATGTAAAAGAACATAATGCCTTTATGACAATAGTCAAAGTCACTACTTCAGAAGATTGTGAAACATCTGATTATGAAACTCCCAAAAGTGACTCTGAAAATGAAGAAGATCTTCAAGAAGCCTATGATGCTCTTTACAGAGAAAGTTCAAAATTGTGGCAAAGTTAAAAACTTAAAAGAAAAAATGCGAGGAATTAAAATTACAACTTGAAAAGGCTATTTTGGAAATGTCTCAATTTTTTTTTTTTTTTATTTTATAATTATTATTTTTTACTATTTTGAAAAATCAAAACTAGATTTAAGTTTGAAAAATTCAGAACGGTAAAATATTAAATTTGAAAATGAGAAATTAAAAATTGAAGTTTATTCACTTAAGAGTTCAAAGGATATTTGGCAGTATACCCAAGGAGATCAAAAACTTAAAAAATTTCTAACTTCATCTCGTCGGAATGGTGACAAGTTTGGTCTTAGCTATATTAGAGATTAAAATCTAAGAATTCTACTCATACCTTTGTGAAAGGAGAATCCTCGAACTCTAAAATAAAAACTCTAAATGAGTTTGATTGAAAAAGAATATTTTAAAAAAATCCAAAATCCTTTTAACAATTTCTAAAGTAAAAACATTTGCCAACAACCTCGGATATTAAAAGAGAGAAAATAAAAATCTGTAGACTTGCTTAAAGAGCTATTGAAATCTAACTTAGGTTAGAATGGAGTAAACTGAAATAGGAGATATCCTAACTCTAAAAAAAAACACAAGGAAAGAAACCCTCCAAAGTCTAAAAACGTCATGAAGTGGGTACCAAAGGTAAAGTGTCTTGTTATCTCCATAGCTTTCAAAGCAAGTAGCCATTCAAGATGGTATATGGACAGTAGATGTTCTAGACATATGATAGGTGATAAAGCCATTTTTTCAAATATCAACCAAATTGATGGCGGCTTGGTTTCATTTGAAGATGGTAGCAACTGCAAGATCATCAGCAAAGGTATTGTACATCTTCCCAATTTACCTATGTTTGAAAAGGTGTTAGTTGTGGATTCGACCTCGTTCTCATTAAGTTATTACTACATCGTGACCATGCACTTCGGGTTGTGGACAAGTTTTTGGTGTCGTTGCCAGGGAGTGGCGTTGAACACGATTAGGTTTAGGTTTTCTAGGTTTGATTTTTTTGTTTTAGATTAGATTTTTCTAGTTTTTCTGAATTTTCCAACCTAGGGTTTTAGAAATTTCTTTTAGAATTTTGTTTTTAGGGCTTATTTTTTCCTTTTCTAATATTACTAACATTGTTTATTGTTTCTATTTTGTAGGATCTTCTATTCTAGTTCTTCTCTTCTGGTAATATCCTTTCCCTCTTAATTTTCTTTTCTTATCGCCGTAGGACTTTTTTTATAAATTTTATTTTTAAAGTTTCACCATGTACTTGTAAGAGTGGATACGTAAGTATGCTAATCTACTTCTAGAAGATGAGAGATACCGTGAAGGGTTGTCAGATGATTATGTTGGGATAAAACTTATGTCTTGAAAATTTTCTGAAACTATTATTGAGAACTGACCGGAATATAATGCTTCACCAGTTAAGAAGTCTATACGTAATCATATGCGGGAGAATAATTATACTCCACCGATTAAGAAAATATTACATGATTATTGGAGTGAGAACAATTGTTTCCCATCTAGTAAAAAGAAAACAATGGGTGATTCTATTATGGGTGATAAACCATACCAACAACCATTAAACCCTCCCACATATAACCCATATAACTATGATCAGTGGAAACATCAACATTGGAGAGATGGGCCATCAATAGATTATAGTGACTATTCTCTTGGATCTCCTACTTATAAGATCTAACCAAAAACAATCCAAGAGGATTCACTTCAAAACCACATGGATGCTCAAGAACAATTCGACCAATTTGTAGCACAATCAATCGCAGACATTGCAAAATCTATAGAATTGATTGAATCAACCATTCTAGAATGTCAATCACACCTTATTGACGAGGAAGAGGCTAGTTTATACCAGCCTCAACCCAATCTAGAAACACAATGCGAAGAAAGTAATCTTAACTCGCTTTTGGAGAATACTGAAATTGAGAATGAGGAGTTGGATTATGATCATGAGTATACGGTTTAATTTTTTAAAGAATTGATCTCAATGACTATCCAAGTTAATGATCGAGAGGCAAGGTTATTTTTCAAACATAGTGATATTGACTCGCTCCACCCACCTGACACGCTTAATTCCAATGTGGAGAATGAATCCCTTTCAACTAAATGTCTCAACTCTTTAGAAGTTTGCTTGGCACACCTTGAGGATTCTATTGATAATATGATAAAAGAAATAGTGGATGCCTTGCAAGGCAACACCTCGGTAGTTGTTACTGACTGAGTGAATCATTATTCTGAAGTACCTCCTTTCACAGATCCTAAATGTTTATAATTAAAGGAGGAGGAGCTGAAAATTAAACCGAAGTTTAAAACTTCGGAATGTGTTGAGACTACACTGCTTAATAAGATTTTTTTTTTAATTTCACAAAATTATAGTCTCTGATTCACCATGGTGTACTAACATTAAAAAAAATTTCTTTCGCAGGTGAATATTATCCACTTTGGATACCTTAGGAGATTGAAAGAAAACTTTATGCTGAGGTTCATAAATTTCTTTGGACATTCATACTCCAGGGCATCCAAGCCTATTGTAAAAAGGGCTTTTGGATGATATTGTTGAGAAACCTATTGAAAAATTTATCGAGATATTGGCTAGAGGAGGAACCTTGTTGTATGATGGAGTAGTTTTCCCTTGCATTCCTAGTTTAAGATTAAAATTTATTTTCTTTCTTAGGATTACTTTGTTTTCCATATTTTAGTTGTTCTGCTAGAACCACATTTTATTAGAAGATTGTTTTCACTTTATAGATACTCTTCATCTACTTCCTTTTATTTTCATTGCTCTTAATTTTGCTTTTATTGTATATGTTTATACATTGAGGACAATGTAGATTTTAGGTTGGGGGGAGGTTTCCTATCGAAAATTCTGCAAATTTGAACAAAATTGTTAAATTTTTGAGCTAAAATTCTTCAAAATTCTTAAAAATTTATGTGAATTTAAGTAATTTTGAAATTAATTCATAGATTAGAATTATAAGATACTTAATGTTGATGATTTTATGACTTTGATAGATTTCAAAATTAAGTTGAGTTATTAATTCTTAATTAGAAGTTTTAAACATTGATTGAGTCATGATTTCACATGTCACATCTAGCTTACAAATTAAAGATTTAGTTTGATATTGAATTGTTAACTTGATGATTATTAAGCATGATAGGAACCAACCTGGGAAATTTGTCCATCATGTTCAATGAAAAGAATTGAAGAAAAATAAAGAAAGAAAAAGAAAAGAAAAGAAAGAGGTAATACCCATTAAAAAAATAATTGTCGTCGAAAAGGGCTACTTCCTTGAAAAATCTATTTATGAAAAAAAATAAAAGAAAGAAAAGTGAAAATAGTGTGAAAGACATCGATAGAAAAATCAAATGCTGGAAGAATAAAGTATTGAACTATAAGGCAAGTTTTGATTTTAGTTTTGGTTATCTTGAACTCTTTTGATTATCAATGTTATCATAAAAATAGAGAATTGAACCTTTGGTTGTGATAAGTCTAGACTTCACTTTGCACCCATGGAACTCAATGTTTAGAATTGTTTTAATTAGAGGATTAATACTTTGAACTTAATTAGGAAATTTACAAAGTAATAGAGTTTAGGAGAAAGTAGTGCGAAACATTAATGTATTTTAGACTTCTATAAACTGGGTTGTTTTTAGAACCACTTGAGCTTATGGAAATTATACATTGATTTTCGAAATATCTTTCGCATGTTTTGCTCAGGACTAGCAAAATGCTGGTTGGGGGGTGTGTTGAGACTCAAATATTGCATATTTAACTCTTTAATTATATTGGTTTTCATGACATTTAATTGATTATTTGATTTAATTGGGTCCTTACTCTTACTCCGGTGGTAGACTCTCGGGAGTTTTAACACCTGGTTGAGGGTTCGAGTACCCATAGGTGGTGAAATCCCACTACGTCATGAGTGTGTGGCAGTATGTGTGTGTAAAGAAAAACATAAAAAAAGATTATTTGATTTAATTATATACGTTTTTATCATACGAGGTAATTTAGAAGCTTATGATGAATATGCACTTAAAAGGATGGATTTAAAGCTTAAAAGATGATAATGAAGAATTTGAGATTTAGAAGTTATTAATGAAGAATTCACATGTTAAGGATCCAAGAAAAATAAATGAGAAATGAAGAGAATTGAAGGTTTGAAGTGAAGAAAAGGAATCCTGAAAATTGGCCAGAAAAATGATATTCTGAAACTCCGAGTCTAAAAGACAAATTCCTGAAATAATTCCCAAAATAGACTTCAATGGCATTGACGATTTATGAATTTTAGGCTCGACTCGCTGGACAATTCTGAACAAATTTTGATGGAATCGAAGACACTTCGATGCCATCGAAGGTGCAATCATAGACTGTTTAATAGCATCGAAGTTTGCCATTGAAGATGTGCGGAGTACATAAATTTGAGGCGGTTTGCGAACTTTTACAAGGCGGTACAAAATTTTAAGTTATAAAACTATTTAAAGAAGTCCCTAGGCTATTCCAAATCATCTTCTAGGGTTTAGAAAGAGAGAGAACACTTAGGTGGAGCGCCGACAATGTTCTTCCACTTCGATTTCTTCACGGTTATAGTAGATATTTTTATTTTTTTTCTAGGATTTTAGTCTTCTCAGGCTAATCTCTTAGCTAAGGCTAAGAGATGAATCTTATAGTGTATTTTGATATTTATCTTACTTTGATTCAAGTTTATGGTTGAGCTTATATTGATTTCTAGTTTGAATAAAGGAATATTTCCAATTTTCTATGGTTTATTGTGACTCCACTCTACACCAAATTCAGTGAACTGGAATAGGTGAGATTTTGGTTTAAAAACGGTTTTAAGCCGTTCCTGATTTGCAACGGTTATCAATCGTACTAAAATCCATTGTTGTTTTAACAGTCTAAGTTGTTATTTCCACTATTTTGTTGGTGTGTCTCGATTCAGTTTTGGATTTGCTTATTGTTTTATTTAAAAAAATAGATGGATGGAATAGATTCGATTAGAACCCTCTCAGTGGACCCCACAAGGCCCAAGAGGCACATTACTCTATATATACTGGATCTTACTGAATCATTTTCACCCTTATCTACGCCAAAACCCTCATTTGCATCTGTCTCCCTCTCTTGATTTCAACCCTCTCATTCTCCCTCCCTCTATCTCAATCTCCCTCTCCCTCGATCTCCCTCTCCCTCTTCCGATCTCGATCTCCATCTCACTCCCCTTCCCTCTCTCGATCTCCCTCTCCCGTTTCGACTCTAGATCTGCAACATCCACCAGCCGTTACAACCCTTTCATTGAAACGACAGTCCCCACACATGGGGTATCATCTTCAAAATGATAAGAGCTTAATCGCCAATGTGTGTTGCAAAAAGCACTATGGATGTGTCTTCTCCAAGGTATTCCTTAATGGTAATGGGGGCATGACATTTTTTTTTAGGTTTCTTATCTAGGCTAGTTTTCTGTATGCCTTTTGTTTTGATGTTTCGCTAGGTTTTTTCCTATTATATGTTCCATTTGTTTGTCTTTGATTCTTTGCTTGTTGGGCCCTTTCATCAAAGGATCTTTCATTTTGAAATGATCTTTCAAAGGATCTTTCATTTTGCAATGATTTTACCTATGCTTCATGCACGAAGGCCCATGATTTAGGTAGTTTGGATTGGCCTACACGTATGCCATGTATTACATAAATATATTATGGTTTTGTATGGATTTGTAGAGTTTGTTGAAATAATTTATTCTTCTAAACACTTTAAATTCTTGCTATGAAAATCTATTGCTGGCTTCTCCATTCCTTTCATAGTTTGTAAGAGAAATTAAATATTTTATTATAATTTTGGAATGTTGTTTAATTATTACTTTATATACAAATATGCACGCTAATTGTTTGAAGAAATGCTTTAACCAAGACCATCTTTTGAATGAAACCATTGTTACGCCCCGAACTCGGAAACCGGGCTCACAAAATTCTCGATTGTCAAATCCGGCGCCGACAACCTCTGTAGTACCCCATTCTCGGCTCCCGGCATCTATACACCAGGTTCCAATCCTGGGGATCATACAAGGAGGATTTCAAATATGATTTTGATTCAGTATAAGCATAAATATAAGCATAACCCACGAACAATAACCACAAGAACACCATCACAAAATCCACAATGATCAAAAACTTTAAGTACAATGCGTATGAAAGAGAAATACAATATGACGAAAGTAACAAAAACTCCAGAAGCTCGGCTGCACACTCCAACTGCAGCGAGGCTATGGTTGCGTGCTGGAGTCACCTGCACACATCAATTATATATAAGCTTATAGAAAGCTTAGAGGGTGGTGTAAGTGTGTGCGCAATATGAGCGTGCTCAGAATGCAAGGTCAGAGTAATGCAGAATCATACTGATAAGTACATGTATGCAAATACTCATACCAAGGCTATGCGGTGCAAGATATGAATGTTATCGGCCATATTAAGACTATGCGATGCGAGATGCAACTCAAGCATGCCAATCCTCATCTAGATCCTCATACAACTCATTAAATATCAGTACAGTTCTCATTCTGGATAATCACCGGGGTCTAGTACACTCTACGCTGCTTGCCGCCCCATCCGAACGCACAATTGGGAGAGTGGAAGAGACTTCACTATCCACTTGCCAATATCGGGCCTAGCTTGTCGATAGCAGACCCATTCCTCAAGCTAGTCAAACTCAACCTAGAAATTGTCCCCTCACTCAGGCGGGTAAGGTCACACCCCTTTCCAATCGACCACGACACAGTGGGAGATGCGGCCTACTGGTATACGGCCCTCGCGCGCTCATGTATCCACTCAGTGTCGACGTTGGAGTCATCCTCTGGTACCATCGGGTTTAGAGATTTTCACCCAGGGACATCTATGGTGCCCCGATGCTAAAAACAGTATTTTTGGTATTCAATCCAGCCATCCACGAAGTGTCTGTGGAGGCTATGGCCCTGATGTCACTAGGGCATAAAATAATCATAATCACACAAATGCAAGTACATGAATCACTCTACCAGACATGCAACAAATCCTGCGCATACCGTGCGCTCATGAAGGGCAACTCTGCATATCAGGGAGCCCATAAACAATCTGCCCGAAGGCATATGCTATGATCAATCACTCCTCATATTAAGCATATATGATCATGAATCATGGATCTATACCAAGCATGTTATATAGTGATGGGCTCCATGCATAGCGAAGATGGGCCTAGACGGCCTACACACTACAAGTATGGGCCTATCCATGGGCCTTAGGGAGAGTGACAATGCAGACATTTAACCAACATTATCCTTACAATGTAGACGTTAAACCATCATTGCTCCCAAGGCATAGCCCGCTATAAAGGTCAACACATAAACCATCGTGGAATCATATTATAATGGGCTTCATGTACATCCCATTGGGCCTCGACCTATGGGCCTCCAATACATCAAATGGGCCTCATCCACATGGGTCTTGTATATATCAAGATGGGCCCCAACGGATGGGCCACAACTACATCAAGATGGGCCTAATCACATGGGCCTTATATTTATCAAGTGTGCCGTATCAATGGGCCGGATCAGTGGACCTTACGTACATTGCAATGGGCCATAACCCATGGGCCTCCAATACATCACAATGGGCCTCACAACATGGGCCTTATACAAATCAAGGTGGGCCTCAACAATGGGTCACGCGTATATCAAATGGGCCACACCCAAATATAAGTGATGATAAGTATTTTCACCATTAAAATTTCTGGATAAGTGGTGACAAGGTCTGGATACAAAATCCTATATTATCAAGGTGGGACCACGTTGGTGTGGGCCACCAACTCTTTGAATCAGAGCTAATATTTGTGTTTTCTCTTCACTTAAGACTGCTAGACGTCCAGCGGATGGACAACCTAGATGAAACACTGGTGTCTAGTGGGTCCCACGTGTATGTGGCCCACCACAG
The DNA here is from genome assembly GCF_029962835.1 of Magnolia sinica. Taxonomy (NCBI): domain Eukaryota; kingdom Viridiplantae; phylum Streptophyta; class Magnoliopsida; order Magnoliales; family Magnoliaceae; genus Magnolia; species Magnolia sinica. Next base: position 38,523,416 of record NC_080576.1, read on the forward strand.
TTGGCTCAATATGATATTTGTATTTTTATGACTCCTCACTTGTATAGTTGATCTGTATCACAAATTCTGATATTGTTCCTCATTTGTATAATTGATCTGTATCGCGTATTCTGAGTTTGTTCCTCATTTGTATAGTTAATCTGTATTGCGTATTCTGATATTGTTTGACTCATGGACTTGTCAGTATTTTTGCTTACTCTGAAAACTTATGATTCATGACCTTATGCCTATTTTGACATTGTATGATTATGACATTGCGTTAAATACTTAGCACTTACCTTGTGCACACACTTACACCACCCTCTAAGCTTTCTATAAGCTTATGCACGATAGATGTGTGCAGGTGATGTTAGGTTGTAGCAGTGTTGAGCTTGGAGCATGTAGTGGTCTTCTGGAGCTTGATTTTCGATTTATGTATTTTCCTTTCAGCATTGTACTCAAATGATTATATTAGTGGATATGTGATGATGATGTTGCTTTTGTGAATTGGGTAATCTTGTGGGTATGCTTATTATGAGTTAAATGTACAAAAAAAATAAAAAAATCCTCCTTGTAGAATCCCAGGATCGGAATCTGGCGTCTGGACACTAGGAGCCGAGAATGGGGTACTACGGAGGCTGTTGGCACTGGATTTGGCAATCGAGATTCCTATAAATCCGATTTTCAGGTTTGGGGCGTGACAGCCATGCTAGCTGTCCTCACCTTTGACAGGCACATGTAATTGTATGGTTGGAAGATATCATTGCATCTTCCATCTAAGTTGACCTGATCCTTCTATGGAGGACCATCCTATTAATGCACATTGATTTGACAACTTTACTCGTTTGATCAATGGCTTCAATTTTTTGTTTAAAGGCCATTGATCTGATGGTCAACATCTTACTATCACTTCAATTTTGAATGATGGTAGTCGTTCACGAAGAGTTCTTGTGAAGATGACCTTGTGCAAAAATCAAGTTGACAACTAACTAGGTGGGCCACACTTGTATCTTCAATTGGCATAGCTGGGAATGTTATTTAAACTGTGGATGCTTTTTTGCACTAGACCACCGTATGAGTGGGCCAGTCTGATTTTAATTTTTTTGCATATGCTCTTCTTGCATATGATTATTTGCTCTGTAACATGTGTTCCTTTTGGTGGCAATATTCTAACCTTTTCTTGTTAGCAGAGAACACTGATGAAGCAAGAAGTATGAACTGTGCAGTCAGTCCAAACCTTCAAGCCAATATTAAATGAAAATGGTGATTTCATATCTAGGATAAAATCTGATTTGCATTTGTAATTGGTCAACAATCTCACAAGTTCTCATTTTATTGGAACCAGAACTGATGTAGAGAGGGTCGCTGATAGTTACATGGCCAAGATGGATCAGAAAAGGCCCGGTCGACGATAGAAGTGATCCGGACCATCAGACCTTAAATCAGGCGTATCTCGCAATCCAGAATGAGTTATCAAACGTAAAATATATGATTTTGGGGTAGAACGAGCTACTTTAGCCAACCAACCTCTCTATGCCAGGTTACCCAAGCTGGATTTGTGAAATACCACCAGATCGACAGTCGTTTCCCTATTTTAATTTCATTTTTACTATAAATAGTAAGTTTTAGTTTGATTATAACTCTTCATCCGTTGGACTTTAGGAGTTACGTCCAACGTGAAAAGAGCTTAGAAAAATTAGGAGAACGGTTTGGTGAAGCCAAATAGGACACTTACTTTTTTTGGCCGAAAACCTTGCACACCAGTAGACATCATGACCGTCTATAAATATTAAGTTTACTATTTATAGTAAGTCGCGAATTCTAGGAGTTTTAGTTGTAGTTTGATTTTGATTTCTTTCCCATTGCTTGGTACCACTATCTAAAGGGTTGTGAACTCATTTTTATTCATTCATCAATCAATTTTGAATTTATTAGAATTTATTTATATTTTCTTGCTTTCTTTCCTCATGGATTCGAGAAGTCTCTGTGAGGAGTCCAGAAAGTTCCATGGATTCGGAATAATTATCTTCTTGAGGAAGACAGTGCTCAACCTCACGTCCTCCCCTGCGTCATGAACTAAGTGGAAGTTGTTAACCATCCACTCGTTGGCATTTTTTATAGGCTATTGCTGTATTTTTTTCCTTAACCGTTTACTCCAGGGACATTGATCAAAAGATTAGGAACCTCTCTATCAGAGGGCATCTTCCATCCACACTAAGATTTATTGGATTTATAGTGTGGATTATCACTTGCCTCATTTGGATGAAATGAGTGCATCATCACAGTTTTTGCATTTATGTATTTCTATTTTGTTGATGAATTACTTTACTATGAATAATTGCACATCATTTTTAAGCTTTAACCAGAGATTTAATTTGTACTCTCTAGATTTTATAGGTGATGCTGCTTGCACATTTCAGGCGATTGATGAGAGAGTTTACACATATGCATGACCAAGCTGCTCATCCAACCTGATTCTTGAACTAAGCATAAGTTGTGGGTAAGTTTTAATAACATGTGTGTGAAGCATTGCCCAACCAAATGCAGCCACATGCACCAATGTAGCATAAGGTTGTGAGATAAATGCTTTCCATTAAGTGGGTCACACTTTTTAGAACTTTTAGCTTAAAAATCAAGTGTTTCCTTACTCAAGTGGACCGTATGAAACAAATGGATGTTCGAAAGAGCTATATTAGCCATTATATATATATATATATATATATATATATATATATATATATAATGCCCAATTTCAAGAGAAAAAAGAACTAGATTCTTGTGCAAGGCTCATCTAATGGAAAATTGGGTTCTCAAACATACGTTCCATATTTGTCTGTGTGGCTGCATGTGGATGGTCATAATTCCACATGTGTGTGGGCTCAGCCTCTGTTTTATGTTAACTTGATGTGATTTTTTTAGTAGTTTAGTAGTACCATCTGATAGTTGGTGTTACAACATGTAAAATTTTCAATTACAGCAGTGTAATCTTTGTTTTATATAGAGAACACATTGAGGAGTTAATGCATTTGGATTTGTTTGCATTTTATCCATGCTTTGAAACTCGTATTGGATGAATATACTAATTGCACATTTTAAGCTTAAATGTGTTCATGTCAGTAATATTCTCGCAACCTAAAAATCTCTCTATTTGTTATGACTAAGTAAATCTAATTGCAAGTTCCTTGCCATCCAATCTTTTACAATCTCTTTTGCTGTGCAATTGATGTTTTATTTTCCTGTCTTTCGTAGGGCAACCATCGAGAGATTAGACAGGAGCTTCAAGTAAGATTTTTGGAGCATCTTTTGTCTATGATGGAGTGTATTAAATCGAAGTTTGGATTTCAGAACTACTGGCACTACACCAAAATTGCTAATCAGGAACGAGTTTTTTTTTTGGTTTAGGCACGGTTTTAAACAGTTCCTAATTGACGACAGACCAAGTATCTTTTCTTCCATCTTTTCCTCTATCTTATCAAATAGAAGTGTCGGTTAGTGCTTTTTTTTCCCTTACCCATTGAATCTAATGTATTTTCATTTTCTTCCCTAAATGCTGTGTTTGGATGCACTCCAAATTTGTGGGAAAAGAGGCGTCTGGGGTCACTCGGAAGAAACACATTCGACAAGATAAGAGCTTTATCCGCCTTTTCTGCTTCCAACAATGTCTCATTTGTCGCTGCTTGAATCTATAATGCATAAGATGTTAATTTGAAATGGGGCATTGTGGCCACCTTCCTAAGGTCATCCAAATACACCCTATATTGGTTTGATTCTACAGTTTATTTGCTTTTCTTATTCTGGTCATTGTTCTTCTAAATCCACCTTAAGAAATTGTGTTTTTTTTTTTTTTCTATCTTGATTTAGCTTTCCTCTCACTTCTTCAAGTATACATCTTTCTCTTTCATTTCGTTTTAGTTGTTTTTTCTTTTATATCTGCAGAAGAATGGGTTTTTTTTATTTTTATTTTTTCTGCAATTCAAACGAAAACTAGCAATATTTGCTCATATTCTTCATTTTCCTTCTATTGCCATCAATCAACTGAAAAGTAGTACTTGTTGCTTTATTATTTCTTTTTCAACCTTTTAAGTGCGGCGATTTTTTTTTTTTGGCCTCTCATAGGGTCATTCAAACACACCCTATATTAGTTTGAATCTACAGTTTATTTTCTTCTCATTCTGGTCATTGTTCTTCTAAATCCACCCTGAGAAATAGTGTTTTTTTTCCTTTTCTTTTCATCCTTATTTTGCTTACTCTCACTCTTCATGCATACATCTTCTCTTTCATTTGGTTTTAGTTGTTTTCCTTTCATATCAGCAATAGAATGAGTGATTAGTTTTAATATCCTTGCTTTATTATCATTTTTTTCGACAATTGGAAAGGAAAAGTAGCAGTTGTTGCTTTATTATTTCTTTTTCAACCTTTTGAACGCGGTGACATTCCCCCTCCCCCCCTTTTTTGCCTCTACATTTAGACGTATGGTGCATCCCTACTGTGGGGCCCACCTTGATGTATGTATTCTGTATCCACTTTGTCCATCCATTTTTTCATAAAATCATTGTGGTATTTATATTTATTTGCTACAAAATCACCTGGAAGAAAGAATCTTATAATTTTAGTGTAGAAACTTGCACCAAGTATTCCTTACATATATCTTTCTCCATGGTGCTCCAACTTTGAAATTAGTAGTGAGACTAATTTCACAATGCAAATGCTAATTGTAGTTCTAATGTTTACGGGCATGTCGTCAAAACTAAGGATTATATTGAGGATGATTATCTGAATCCATGCTCAGCACCCAATTCTCTGTATGAAATATGCTTTTTTAGGACCAAGGCTGCATGACACCCACAACCAATCAGATAAAAATCTTGGAGATCCAAAGGCAGCTCACAATTCAGGTAATAGTCTAATGTCCATATGGAATTCATGAATGTCAATCAAAACTGTCTGAATTGTGAGCCCCACAGATTGGTTGTGACCCAAAAATCACATAGAGCAGATTGGTTGTATTAAGTCTCTTTCTCCCTCTCTGTCTCTCTTTCTCAATTTCTCTCCTATCTCACATTTATTGGGCCTGATTGAGACTAGATGTTGCTTTCTTTTGTTTTTTGTTCATTGACTTTCACATAATAGATCTGTGCTCTATTTCCAATTGGGCATGTCCTCTTGCATTTTCCTTTTGGCAATATTACAATTCTCTATTGTATTATTTTTAGAATACCCTTTTTGGGTTGGTTGATAAATTGAAGTTAAAGTATTTACTAAAAACTGTTTCTAGGAGAAAATTCTCTCTATTTAAATTCACTTCCTCATCATAGGAATTTGCTTTCTAGTTAAAAGTATTTATTGAAAAATACTCTCCCCAGTCAAGTAGAAAGCCTCTCCACCAAACAGTAAGGGTAAAACTATAGTTATATACTCGAGCATGTTCAACATAAGAGTTCTATTTAAATTTTTATTAGAAGTTTGTGTTGAGTACATGTTGCAAATGATAGTTATCAAGAGAATCGTAGTCTTTTTTCCCTCATTTTTTCGGTATTAGATTTATAATATTCACCTAGCTCTAGTTAACTTCTATTTATGCTTGGAAGATTGTTCATATAGTGCATGGTTCTAAAATGCCATGTCCACGTGTTTGACATGGCAATTTTTGGAAGTTACAACATTCTTTTTACGTAGGTCCCAAAACTCCCTAGTCCTTGGAGGTTCACATATCTCCGTATGCAGTTTGGCAGAACTTTCCAAACTTGTGTTACAGTTCTGTTTTTCACTCCCCTTCTTCTAATGGTTTCAAGGTTTTCCCATTGATAGTAGCCTAGCTGATATGTTTTTTTTATTCAGTCTTGTTCTTCATCAATTAAGTTCAAATAAGTTTGTCATTGGTGGTTTCTGATATGCTTTACTGTTCTTGTAGGTTGCCTTCCTGAAATCAAGAAAGGGATTCATACGCATAGCCATGCAGATGGGCAAGCCACTAGTTCTAGTATGATTTTTATGCATATATAGCACTTATAAAAACTTGCACTGAGAAGATAATATTACCCATATGATTTTTCACTTTGAATTTAGACCACTCATTGTTTTATTTTTAAACATCCATTTGATTTATGTTAATTAGATGCCTAGGATTGCTTGATTATTGTGATTTTAGATATCTGTCCTATTTACAATAAGGCCCACAATTTAAATGATTTAGAAAGTTTCATATCAGTAAATCATGTGGAGAGGATGAGGCACACCTATTTTTTAAATGATACAAAACTAGCATGGGAATCCATGGTAAAACTAGTAGAACATGTCTATAAGACAAAGTCATATCCCCATATTGTACTTGGTAGGTTGATGTATCAATCCGAGCTAGGAATTTGATAGAGCCATCTCTCAGTGGCATTGGCTAGAAATTGAAAATTGAAATTTTTTTTGCGACGGTTTTCAACCATCCCTAATTTTGTGAGACGCCCTATTTAGCCATGGTTGAAAACCGTTTCTAATTGGTTTTGGAACGGTTTTCAATCATTCCTAAAGAGGAATTTTGGTGCAGTGCCAATTACAGTGGATGCTTGGAAAGCTTTTGATATCTTCTTATTTATTTTACAATTGTGTGATATGTAAAATTCGTAATTTACCATTGTCTCCTATGCATGGTAGATGGTTGAATTCCCTATGATCATCACATTGGTGCTTCATGAGGGAACTAATCCAATGAAAGTTCAGATTCTGTTTTAACCGCTCTATCATCCGATTGGATAGGATAGGACTTCGATTCCAACTGAGTTATCATTGAATCAAATAGATTAATATTGAGATTGCTATAAGTGGATTCCTAGATCCTTAGCCTTTTATCTTTATTATTTCAAAACTTTTTTTTTAATCGCTAGATTAAAAACCCAAACCAACCAAGTTAGACTTAGATTAGTTTTAGAATGTGTTCCCCATTCCCTGTGGATTCGACCTCATTCTCACCGAGTTATTATTACATTGCGACCTTGCACTTGGGGTTGTGGACACTTCATTTATAACCGGGTGTGTATCTAAGACAATGAAGTCTACTGGGTAGTAGAATCTATCAACTTGTATTAACACATCTTCTACCACACCTCTCGGTGTCCTAGTTGAACGGTCAGCCAATTGTAATGTTGTCTTGGTGGGTTTCAACTCACCAAGGCCCAATTGCTCATATACCGATAATGGTATCAAATTAACACTTGCCCCAAGGTTTAAGAGTGATTTATCAACCCAAAAGTTTCATATGAGACATGAGATCGTAGGCCTTTTATTTTGGGGGAGTGTTTTAATTTACGATGGCACTCACCTGTTCGGTCAAGAAGGCGTTCTTATGTATGTTTTGCTTCCACTTTACCGTACATAGATCTTTTAAGAATTTGGCATAAAATGAGAATTGTTTAATTGCATCTAACAAAGGAATGTTGATCTGACTTGCTGGAACACCTCTAAAATCTCCTGATTTTCACTTGGCCTTTTGGATGCAGTAAGACGTTGGGGAAATGGTGCCACATGCATATATTCTGCACCGGCTCTATGTCATGTGAAGCATTGCTAGCTTCACCATCATTCTTTGAGTCTTTAGGCTCCTTAGGTTTCTCAGCCTTCTTAGGAACCTTATTATTAATTTCTTTTCCATAGCTCAAGGAGGTGTGTTGAGTGTCAAATATTACATATTTATCCCTGTTTATATCTTGGTTTTATGAACATGATAATGCTTAATGAGTATGTTTTATACATGTTTGTATTGCAAGGTGAGTCTGAGAGCTTAGATTAAAAAGAATGTTAAAAGCATGGATTTGATGCTCAAGAATCACCATGACAAAGGATGGATCTTAGGAGACTAAGAATGAAGAATTCACATGTCAAAGATCCAAGGAAACCAAGTATAAAGAATGAAGAAAAGATTAGAGAAGATAACTTGATTCACAACAGAAAATAGGACAGTTCGGTCTGACTGAAATCGCACAAAATAGTCCAGCAACCAATAATGAAATTCAGGGTTAATTCAGTACGATCGTAGGAAGGATTTGATGCGACCGAAAGTGCACAAAAAGCTCCAGTGAAGAACAACAAATTTTGGAGTTAATTTAGTTTGACTGAGGATTAATTTGGTTCGACCGAAACTTAAGTTCAGTTCGACCGAAAATGGGCAACTGCTGAAACAGAATCCTATCATGATTCGAACTCGACTTCAGTCTAACAGAAGGTGACTTTGGTCCAACTATTGTGTAACTCTGCTATGTAAATTTGAGGCATTTTCAAAGTCGGTCCAAGCAAAGGCTATAAATATGGGTTCCTTGAGGAGTTCTAGATACGAATTAGGGTTCAAGGAGCAGAACCAAAGAGTGGAGCAGCCTCCCAAGATTTTTTCTTCCTCTTCCTTAGTTTATTTTCATGTTTTTTTTCTAGAGATTTAGTTTTAATCATGTCGATGGTTAACTAAATCTCTTAGCTAGAGCGAAGAGGTGAAGCTTGTAGCGTGTTGGGATGTTTATTTTGCTTTGATTCTTGTTTATATTGAACCTCATTGACTTCTAATTTGAATTTAAGGAATATTTTCTATTTTTTATAGTTTATTGTGACTCAAATTACAATAGACATTGCGATAGCTTTGAATATCTTCTTTCCATTATGAGATTATGAGATCGGTAAATCCTGTTGTTCACCATCGTCTCTTGGGCATGTTAGGATGATGGAATCCATTCCAATCATCACAATACTTCTTCATGTGTGAACTAATTCAATGCAAAGTTCAGATTGTGCTTCAATTATTTTATCATCCAGCTAGATAGGATGGGACTTCGATTCTAATTGTATTTATTGAATCTAGAAAGGTAGCATCTTAATAGCTAAAAGTGGATCTTTGGTGCTCTAGTTTCCTTTTGATTGTTGATACTCATTCACAATTACTTCTTTTATTTTAGAATTTAGATTAGTTTCTGATTCTAGTTCTGCTTCTAGTTATTTTCAGAATACGTACAAGTTTAGTCCCTGTGGATTCGACCTTGGTCTCACTGAGTTATTACTACATCGCGACCTTGCACTTGGGGTTGTGATCATGGTAATGGATTTAACATGTTCCAGATGTAAAGTTGATGAATTGGGATCACTTATCTCGAATTGTCCCTTAGGGTTAGGTTGATGTTGGGCCAAAAAAGTCCTTTTTTTTTCTTCTTAACATTAAGTTGTGTTTCAATTCTTGCAATTAAAGTTCTAAGTTCATTTATGGCCTACAGTTGCCCTTACATGAATGCATTCAATGTCTCCTTAAGAGTCCTCATGGATACAGATCCATTAGATGGCCCTTGAGGATTATTGGTTACAATCGCAGTTGGTCCATTCCTCCAACTAAAATTTGGATGGTTTCGCCAATTGGAAGTATACGTATTGAAAATTGGTGCACTGAAGGGGCGTTGATATGCGTTTAAAGCATTTTCTTGAGCATGTAACGCCTCTTGAAATGCGAAGATTGTAGGACAATCCTTGATTAGGTATACATCACTCTCACAAATACCACATATGATGTCAATTACCATTTTGGGTCGGATCACTTCCTTCCTAGATTCCAATGCCTCGATTTTCCTTATGAGATCCGCCAACCTTACACTAACATTTTCCTCTCCTTTAAGCATATGTACTCCCCTTTCTCTTGACATTGTCTTGGGATTATTGGCTTGGTTAAATGTATCCCATGATTAGGCATTTTTGGCTAGAGTGTTAAAGTAATCTCAGGCATCTTCCGGTTCCTTGCTCATAATTCACCATTGCACATCATCTCTACGAATTGACGTATATTTGGATTCAATCCATCATAGAAAAGTTAATTGTTTGCCAAATTTTGTAGCCTTTGGTGTGGGCAAGCGAGAAGTAGGTCCTTGAACTATTCCCAACACAAAAAAAAAGTTTCATCTCTTTTTTAGGAGAAACTCATTATGTCACGTTTGAGAGTGTTGGTTTTATGAGCCGGGAAGAAATTTTTAAGGAACTCCCAGTTCATCTCAGCCCATGTGCCAATAGATCTCAGCCTTAAGGTGTGAAGCCATGATTTGACCTTCTCCTTTAGAGGGAATGGGAATAATTTCGATCTAATCATGTCAGGAGGAACATTGTCAAAGTGCATGGTTATGACAATCTCTTCAAATTCTTTTATGTGCAAATATGGACTTTGAATCAAGTCTATAGAATTTAGGGAGTAATTGGATCACCCCAGGTTTGAAGTCCACGTTTCCTATATTGGTTGGAAAAATCATGAAGGTTTACTTGTTCTTGCCAGTTGTAAATAATCTCGTAAGGTTCAAATCGGTGGAACTCGGTGTACCTCATTCTCATCACACACCGTCTTAACTGGTAGTGTGTTCTGCATCGGATTCTCATCAAACTTTAGTTCAGCTTTGGCCATAGTTCTAGATGGTGTTTCAAGAGTATTTAAATGTTTTCTAACTTGTCGATGGATTTCGAGCCCATCAACTAAACCTCCTTCACTCAAAAGTCTCAATGTATGGTATCTTACCCACTTGGGCATGAACCATACAAAACCCTAATTCTAAACCTAAGTCCTACAACAATTATGAAAGTAATTAGAGAGAGATAGAGGAAGGATGTTACCAGAAGATAGGAATTAGAGTGAAGATCCTATAAAACAAAAAACAATGTTAGTAATGTTAGAAATAAAATAGATAACTAAAATAAATCCTAAAAACCCTAGGTTAGAAAAATCTATAAAACTAGGAAAATCTAAATTGAAACTAATAAAATCCAAAAAACTAGGAAAATCTAAACTGAAACTAATAAAATCCAAAAACTAGGAAATATAAATTTAAACTAATGAGACCAAACCTAAAAAACCTGAACCTAATTGTGTTTAATACCACTCCCCAACAACAACGCCAAAAACTTGTTCACAAACCTCAAGTGCCGGGTTGCAAAGTAGTAATAACTTGGTAAGACCAAGGTCGAATCCACAGGGAATGGGGAGCATGGTCTAGAACTACTCTAAGTCTAATGTGTTAGTCTAGGTTTTTAATCTAACAATTTAAGAAAAAGTTGTAAAATAAATAAACAAGTACAAGACTAAGGATCCAGGAATCCACTTATAGCAATCACAATATTTATTTTACTGATTTAACGATTATAACTCAATTTGAATCGAAGTCCTATCCTATCCAATTGAAAGATAGAGCAGTTAAACCAATCATAAACAATATTAGAATATGAATTCAATTGAATAATTCTCTCATGAAGCACTCGAACATCAGTTGCTGGGAATTAAAAGCATCTATGACACCCTCAGGCAACCATAGATTAATCAATTATACAAATTGAATCATTTTCCAAATTAAGGCTAAACAATTGTTAAATCAAAGCATTTATTGTACCTGAAGTGCACAACAAATTTAGAAATAAACAACTCAAAGACTTTTAAAGTAAATTCAAATCAATTCAACCTAATATCATAATTTCAACCATTTTTTATTGAATCAAATAAACTAAATAATGTAATGAACTACAAGCTTCATCCCTTAACTAAGAGATTAGCCAACCAAATACATGATTGAACTAAATTTCAAAAAGAAAAACATAAAAACTAACTAGAAAGGAAGGATTGGAGAAGGACTCCTTGGAACTCCACTGGCTTCGATGTCATTAAACACACCTTTGATGGTATCGAATGGTGCTCAAAACTGTCTAGCAAGAAATTTAATTTTTCTCTAATTTTTCTAATGTCATTAAACTGGCTTTGATGACATTGACGATTGTACCAATATATCCAGCAACCAAACTAGATTTTTTTGATGGGATTGAACTGCCTTTGATGCCATCGAATACTTACTTCGATTTCATCGAAGGTGTCTTCGATGGCATCGAACTATCAAGTTCAACACTTTCAATTTTCTGTACTTTGCAACTTCGATTTTCTTCCTTCTTCACTTGGTTTTCTTACATCTTGAACTCTTAAAATTTTTAATCTTAACTTTCAAAGATCCAATCCTCCACTTGGTAATTCTTGAGCATCAAATCCATGCTTTAAGCAACTTTTTTCTCCTTAGTTCTTGAAATCACCTCGTAAGAGAAAACATGTATAAATAGATTAACTAAATACCTTCATTTCTTAAAACTAAGGAATAACATGGGGGAAACATGCAATATTTCACACTCAACAATGTACAGCAGCTTAAGATGTTACATGATGCCATGAGTGGGTCTTTCTATGAGCACTCCTTTAGATGTAGACCCCGTCTCTACTATGACGGTGTTAACATGAGGTGCTTCATCCGTCTCAGGTTCATTTCTGGCATTTTCTTCAAACAAAAAAGAAGCATGTTGTATTATCACTGAGGGATATATTCTTCCATATCACCTGCCATTTTATTTAGTTGGGTTGATTTGGCTGGAAAACTAGAAGGCAGTGTGAAAACTATGTTGCAATGGAACACAACTGGTGGTAATGTCATGAATACAATTCCTTCATCCGGGCATTACCCCATAGTGTTCATGGACGTACTTCCATACTGAGGTTTTCTACCTGATTAACACTTTTATCGGTCGCAAGTCTGATTGAGGTGTTTGCTAGCGAGGTGACTTGTAGTGCTTCAATAGTTGTTGCTAATTCATTTACTAACATTCATTTCCTGTGGAGCACTAGTCACATAGGTAATCTGATAAATTACTACAATTGTCTGCCTCCTTAGGGTTGGCCGAGTGATTGGGTCAGCCAAGAATATTGGAATCCTTATTACATAACACAGGAAACAGAATTTCCCCCATTGTATTTACAACTACTGGTCCTTCAGACACATGAATCCTCTAAAATGGTCGGGGTTAGGTTACCTTCGACCGAGGTAGGTCTTTAGCTTCTTTTGATTCACTTCTTATTATGGCTTGATGCCTTTGTCATCAACGCTTTTGAGTTCAGGTCAACGCCTCTGGTGCTGCTAGAAATTTCAAATGCGTAACCCGCTTCCATACTCATTGAGTCGCTGGGGGTTTAACTATTCTTTGGCTAGGTACCTCAGCTCACTGGTGGCAGCTAGGGGTCATTCGTTGTGGCCGATACTGATCGTTCCCTTTAACTTACCTAAGGGTCATGTAATGGCCTTGCAACTTCGATTTAAGAAGATGCCTCATCTAGAAATAGTTCTTCTAGCACATTGGTTGCACAATTATGAGCCTTGACTATCTTGCTAAACAGTGTTCAGTCGAATAACATTTGAATGAAGAGACCAACGTCACATTGTACTGGTTGTCGTGGCATCCCTCCCTGATTGATCGAGCCAAGATCGACCCTTAGCCACGGCCTATTAGGCTTTTGTAGATTCGCCATTACCATATTGACCTCAATGTTAAGCGGGAATAGATACACGTTGATCAACATAGCTTCCTCACCTCTTTCTGAGAACTTCAACAATCCACGGTCAATGTTATCTTGGATGATGTTCTTGAATACAACGTATTTATTATTCGAATGAGACCGAGAGCCATGCCACTTGAAATATTAGATTTTTTGCAATTCGTCAGCCATTGGTATCTTATGATTGATGGGAATCTTAATAAACTTTTCAACTAATAAAATTTCAAATATCTCATTAGCCCCTGTGATGTCAAAAGTATAAACCTTTTAAGTTTTTTATGCAGTCGAGCGGTTGATGCTACTTTGACCAATCCCGAACATACGAATGGTTTCTAAGCCACCACTTCGACAACTGCAACTTTGTAATTTGGGTCATGGTAATACATCCCCAATAACAAGTTTTTTTTTTTTTTTTTGGAACGCTCTTGCAGGAGTTCTTCATACCTAGAGACCTTCTTGGTCAGGTCGTATAGATATACGAATTCCGTCCCTTTGAACTTCCTATGAAGTTTATATTCGAGTCTGTCTTGTGCTAGCTACACAAATCCGGCTTTGGTCATGATGATCTTACATCGGCTCTTCGCCCTCTTGAACCCAGTAATATAACTTTCACAAGTCTCTCTTGACAATTGCCAAAAGCAGGTGAGATTGATCATAGTTATTTTTCTATTCTTATAAAAGAACTAAGCATGAAATTTCTCCTCTATTTCTTACCAAGTGTGCATCGAATCTGCCAATAGGTTCGAATATCATGTGAAAGTCGTTGTCGTTAGCGAATGACTAAACAATTGCAACTTATGATAGTTGTTATTCGCCAACTCTTCGCATTGCATAGTAAATTGGCCGACATGTTCGATAGTCGACTGATTGTGATCGGTTGAAAATAAGGAAAAATCCAGTCAATAGTTTCTTGGCAATGGATGTTGCCGATCTACCCATTTGGGATATTGTTTGTGATACACTGGGATAGTATTGAGGCTGAGTACTTAGCCTGCAACCTCCTAAACAATTTGCACGATTTGGTCATGATCGACTCGTTGAGGTTCGAAGGCAGGCGGTGGGTCGAGGCCAAATCGGTTCAGTCCCTCTTGGAATAAAGGATTCCTGGGAAATTACTGAGGATTAAATCCTCCTGGTAACCCTTGGTTTTGATTTTCAGGAATGACTTAGATCGTTTAAGTTCCACAGGAGGTGGAACATTTCATATCTCCTGAACTGGGATTGAAGGTGGATTCCTTTGTGGAGGTGGCATAGATGGCAACTGAGATGCATTGCTGATAAAAGTTCCTTCGAAATTATATTGCATTACTGACGGCGTTCGCTCAGCAATCATAGCCATTAATCGATGCACGACCTCAGTCTAGCTAGCATATATTTATTAGTATTTTTAGTTTAAATATGGAATTGCTCAACTTGAGCTCTTCCATATTCTTGTATATGTTGAATACTCAGTTGTACATCTCAAAGTATGACCACTATCTCATCTGGAGGAATGGTTTGAGAGGTCGATGCTCCTTCCTAGTCCTTAGTACCGTGCATTAGACTATTGTTCAGGGTCAACACTTTTGGGATTGCTTGAACTGGCACATCCTCGACTGGAGGTGGTGCGATTGGCCTAGAGGGATCGATCCTATCAATTCGAGTACTTTTTCTATTCATAATTGGCAGTATTGCACCGGTAAACTAGAAACAGGGTCCCACCAGGTGTGCCAAAAACTGTTTTTGCTATGTTTTTTGCTATATGTGTGCAGGCGTGCCAGAATTGGAATTGCGGCTCAATTCAAACCGAATAGCTATGACCTCAAGCACGAAGATAGGCAGACACGTATTGTATGAAAGATATCTGATGAGATCGGTCACCTATTCGGCCACTCACTCAATGTGTTAATAGGATTAGGCAATATTCAGAGGGTAAGGTTCGTCATCTGATAATGGGTTACACCTTTGCCGTTCGTACAAAAGGACTTTTCAATACAAATGAATGAAAACTAGGAAGAGATTCTTACAGTTGGTCATGAAAAACAGTTGCAAAACACATTTTCGAGTGAAGAATTGAATCAGCGTGTGAGCGTAGACCAAATTACAGTTAAGGTTATCAACTACTTGATTAATGCTACAGAATGTAATCAACAAGTTGAAAGTAAAGGATTACACTAAAAATGTAATTTACTTAGCAAGAAGTAAAAAATTATAGTAAGGAATGTAAAAACAATTGGTAATTAAAAGAATAGTTGAAAGATAATATTTGGTTTGATTTGGTTCGAATGAGAAATCTTTTTTTCTTGCTGAATTCCTTTACTATTTATAACATTAACCCAGCCATCTAGATCCTTTTTATGTTCTAATAGTTGCTATAACTGATCAACACTATATGATCTCCTAGAGATTTCCTTGCCACCTATCCTATAACCACTCCTTCACGATCAACCATCTTGAGCATCACTTTGATGTATTCTAGATATGTTATCAAGAAATCCTCTCCATACATCTCTGCAGATCTTAAAAAACACCATGTGAATTCATATAGATCACACATAACTGATTAGTTCTCATGAGGAATGGTGACCATAGGGATGAACGGTGGTCTAAAAGTTAGACAGTTTCTTTTCATTTCTCAAGTGGGATGGTTTGTATAAAAGGGATTTTCCCATTGGACTGCCTGCCTTTTCGTCTATAGACCAAAATCCTCCCTCTTTTAAACTATTTCCCGGAACCACTTACCTATTTCATATGTATCTGTCAGCCGCTTACTCACCCATGCTTAACGGTGGAGCCTTCAGCTATAGAAAAGTAAATTTTACCCCTCATGCAGATCCTACTGCTTAACTCTTTCTCATGATTTTAGCTTTGCCAAATGATGGTACTGCCCTCCCTTTTTTTACCCTTCGCACGCCAGGATAGGAGGGGTCTACATGATCGTCTTTGCTTGAAGATAGGCGTAGTCTACGGGAAAATTGCTAATTTATCCAAGTTTACGTGCTCGGGAGGCAAGCAAACATTATGCGAAACAATATAGCGGACCTGGGAAGTTTTTAAGAGTTGGGATTCAATCATCACTGTTTCCTCTGTTATAGTCTTCCTGAGAGTTTGGATCTGCTTATTTTTTTAGCTTTTACTCTAAGGATGAACAGCGTGGATATTCAATATATACATAAAGGTGGGCCCACGGTAAGGCCTGCAATGGTGAGGCTGGCGCCACACCTAATCTGCTCTTCCGATTAAGACAGCCACCATCAAACTTTTACACTGCCAGTAACGGTGATAGTTGAGAGGTGATTAAGTGCAGCCCTTACTATGGGCCCACGTTGATATATGTATTCCACATCTGCTCTGTTCATCAGTTTTGGCAGATCATTTTCAGGCATGATCCTAAAAAATGAAGCAGATCCAAATCTGTGGTGGACCATACCATGAGAAACAATGGCGATGAATGGCCCGCCATTGAAAACCTCGTAAAGCCCAATGTAATGTTTGGGTAACGTTTGTTTACCATTCAACCTGTTGATAAGGTCAAAAAACGTAGATAAAAGTGAAAAGATATAAGCCTAATCCAAAACTTTTGTGGCCCACAGTAAAGTTTTATTGGTTCACAGTAACTATTTTTTATTTTTATTTTTTATATTATAGCCCATATTTGGGTGAAAATGATGTAGCGAGGAGAGGACGAGTGTGGATTTATAATATATAAATCAAGGTGAGCCCAATAGTAAGTGCCGATGGATAACACACCGGCCGCACTATATTCCCTCCCTAGATTGTACGGAAATGCATGTAAAACTGGTATATTGCCATTAATTCATGGCATATGCCCAATAATGACAAATCGAAATCATCCTGGGATCCGTCATTTGATTTTATGGCATGTGTTATGAGTAAAATAGTAGGCCGGGTCAACGATTCAAACAACAACCGGTGTGATTCAATGGTCTGACCTCGATCTTCTCGACATAGTGTGGAGAAAGGCCGAGCTCAACCTCCTCGACCAAGTATGGAGAAAGGTCGAGCTCAACCTCCTTGACTAAGTACGGAGAAAGGCCAAGTTCGACTTCTAGGCACAAGGTCAAGGCAGTTATTAATCAACTGCAATATGAAGGAAGTGAGCTAACTCACCTTAGGTCGGCAAGACCCGTCCTCAGATGAATGCAACACCGACCTCGGTTGTGAACCAGTTGAACTACTTCAGGACAACTAAACCCACCGTCTGTGGGATCCGACCTGACCTCAATCAGGTCTGTCTATGTTCTTAGCCGAAGATCGCAGAAACCGATTCCCACACGAATCACCCCAAGATTCTAGCTAAGGATCTAGAAAGATCTACCGCATAAGGATTCTGAATCCTACTATAATCAGTTCCTGCCAAACATGGATAGGTGCCCTTTATGACACCGCCTCTCCTCACGTATAAATAAGAAAGCCCCCAAAAGTGAAAGGTATGCACAATCTCTAGCCCTAAACCCTCAATATTCAACTAGACCCAAATTCCTTTTCTGACTTAAGACATCAGAGGGTCCCCTACACGAGCTAGGGTCTTCCTTATTTGTCCTTGTGTAGGTTCGCTGGCTCAGGGAGGGCTAACCAGATTTCAGCATTAACAGTTTGGCGCCGTCTGTGGGAACAACATTGAAAGCCGTTCTCATCCCACCAAATCTCAACAATGGTGAAGGGGAAGAAGAAGGCTCCCGCCTCCTCTGCTGCACCCGATCTCGCCCTGCCGGACCAGTCCGCCAGCCACTAGGATTCCTCTTCCCAGCTGCAGGCTGATTCTGCACTTGCAGGGCCAGCGTAATGATCCTAGAGTCGAGGAGGGCAACTTTTCTTCCTCGAGCAACAAGTTGAGATGTTGAACAATAACAATAACAATAACATGAATTCTATGAAGTAGCTATTGGAACAACTACAACCCTGCCCCAGACAAGGGGATAGGCCAGTGGCGGAATCCACGATTCAAGAACTCCCCAAGCCGTCCACATGCTTGCCACCTCTGGCAAGAGCCGGCAACTCGGAACATCAAGGCTGGTACCTTCTCAGGCATCTGTAACTGCCGCGCTGGCAACCTCCGATCTGCATTACGAGTTAGATAGAAAGAAGCGCGACAAGGCACCCAAGACAACCGTTGAGGCCATAGTTGAAAGCGGCGACCCCTGAGAAGCCGAGCTCAATGACCTGTGAGGTCAGATCAGTGACATACGACAGGCTTACCGATCGAACGTCTCGACCCTTGGGAAGCCAACCTCTGTGAAGGCAATACTAGAAGAAACAGAGCCTTCGTCCACTATTGACATCATGTACGCACAACTCCCACTAAGGTTTCGTATGCCTCATATCACCCCGTACTCTGGGACCACTGATCCTGCCGAGCACTTAGAATCTTTCAGGGCTTAGATGAAATTTCACAGTGCATCAATTGCAGTCATGTGCTGCGCATTTTCGCTAACTCTGGTAGGAGCAGCTTGGAAGTGGTTTCTACAACTGAAGCCACAATCAATTAGTTCTTGCACGCAGCTCAGCAAAGCCTTTGTCACCAACTTCATCAGAGGGAAAGAAAGCCTTAAACCGGCTTCCCACCTCCTCCATATCGTTCAGAAGGAAGGCGAGCTGCTCAAGGATTACATTAAGTGTTTCAACCTAGAAACGATGCAAGTGCAAGCACATTCGGAGGAAATTGCTCTGACTGCCATGATGGGAGGTCTAAGAGAAGGAAGGTTTCTCTTTTTGCTTGACAAAAGTCCTCTTACGACGATGGTCAATCTCCTCAATAGAGCCCAGAAATACTCCAACACCGAGGAAGTCACTACCCTACGGAGGGCAGCTTGGCACAAAGAAAGCTCGACTAAGGAAAAGCGACCCAAGGAGGAGCCGAGCTCAACTAGCAACAACAAGAGGAGGAAAGACGACGAACCTCATAGAGGCCAACGTTCGGGCTGATGACCTAAGAGCAGGTTCAACTCATACACCCCTCTCGATGCTATGCCCGAGTAGGTCCCTGTGGAAGTTCAAGACAAACGGATTCTCAAGTGGCCGAACAAGATGAAATCTAACACCGACAAGCGAGACAAGTGAAAATATCATCGTTTCCATCGCGACCATGGCCATTTGACAGGCGACTGCTTCGATCTGAAAGAGGAAATTGAACCCCTCATTTGCAATAGACACTTGTGGGAATACGTCACCAAAAGAGAAGAATGGACTGACCTAAAGAATGAGCAACCTATCAATAACGAACACATTGGAGAAATTCACACTATCTTCGACGGACTCGCCGGGGGAGGTGACTTAAACAGAGCTTGGAGAGCCCATGCCTGAAGTATTGACTACTGTGACTCAGAACACCAGATCTGCATCACTAGCAGACCTCCAAAGGAGCAGAGAATGATACCTTGCGATCTAGTCTTTACTGAAGAGGATGCCCGAGGTGTCCACCACCCCTATGATGACGCACTGGTGGTGGCTATGACCATAGCCAATTGCAGAGAGTTTCGAATTTTGGTGGACACTGGTAGCTCGACAGACATCCTCTTCACCGAAGCGTTCGACAAAATCGGAATCAAAAGGTCCCCACTCCGACCTATTAAGACCCCATTGCTTGGTTCACGGGGGATAAAATCACCTTGGAAGGGTCAATCCAGCTTTCAGTCACAGCGGGAGGATGAAAAAACCAATCAATGACCATGATTGACTTCCTGGTGGTCAACTACCCCTTTGTTTACAATCCTCGGACGACCATCCCTAAACACTTTTCAAGCAGTCGTGTCAACATATCATCTCGCGATGAAGTGCCCGACTGACCATGACACCAGGCTGGTCAAAGGAGATCAACAGGAAGCTTGACGATGCTACTCCTTGGCGTTGAGAAAACAATAAGCGATGACCATCACTTCCCTCGACCCCCCGAGAAGACTCTATCGAGAGAGGGCATCCTATGGAGGACCTTATATTAATCCCGCTTGATGAATCCGACCCGACCCGCACTGTCCAAGTCGGGTCATCGCTAGCTCCAACACTACAAGATGAGATGATGAACTTACTCCGACGTGTTCGCCTGGTCACACCAAGACATGCCCAAAATTGATCCGAGGGTAATGGTTCATAGGCTAAATGTCGACCCAAACCACCGGCCGGTCAGGCAAAAGCGGAGAGCATTCGAAGCCGAACGATATGCCATCATTGGAGAAGCGGTCAGAAAACTCCTTGAAGTAGGATTCGTGGAAGAAATATACTATCTAGACTGGATAGCTAACATCGTCCTAGTGAAAAAAATCTAATGGGAAGTGACAGGTTTATGTAGATTACACCGACCTAAACAAAGCCTACCCCAAAGATAGCTTTTCCCTCCCTAGGATCGACCAGTTTGTCAACAATCCATCGGGGCACGAGCTCTTGAGCTTCATGGATGCCTATTCAGGCTACAACCAAATTGCAATGCACCCTTATGACAAACAGAAGACAACCTTCGTCACCGACAAAGGCCTCTACTGCTATAAAGTCATGCCCTTTGGGCTAAAGAATGTTGGAGCCACATACCAACGACTTGTCAATAAAATGTTCACCCAGTAGATCGGGCGCACCATGGAAGTCTATGTCGACAACATGCTAGTCAAGAGCATCAGAGCTAAGGATCACCTCTCTGACCTGGAGGAGATGTTCGCTATCCTTAGAAAATATCAAATGAAAATAAATCCAAGAAAATGTGCTTTTGGAGTCGATTCAGGAAAATTCCTCGGGTTCTTGGTCAACCACAGGGGGATAGAGGCGAACCCCGAAAAGATCCAGGCTCTACTCGACATGAGGTCACCAAGAATAATGAGAGATCCAATGCCTCACAGGAAGAATAGCTGCACTCAGTCATTTCGTATCCCGAGCTATGAACAGATGCCTTCCCTTCTTTAAACAGTTGCAGGGAAATAAAAAAGCGAAATGGACAGGGGAATGCGAGCTTGCCATCCAGGAACTCAAACAATACATGGGGTCTCTGCCATTATTTTCAAAACATATGCAGGGCGAGCCGCTTCTACTATATCTGGTGGTCTCTTCAGCCGCAGTTAGCTCAACTCTCATTAGGGAGCAGGGAGGGAAGCAATTGCCCGTTTACTACGTCAACAAGGCCTTGTTCGTGGTAGAAAACAAGTGTCTAAAAATGTGACAAGTGTCAGCGATTCACGGGAATATCCCGTCAACACCCTGAGCAGCTAACTCCCACGACCGGACCATGGCCCTTCGCCTAGTGAGGAATTGACATCATTGGCCCCCTGCCAACTAGTAAAGGGCAAACAAATTCACAGTCGTCGCAGTCGACTATTTCACTAAATGGGCTGAAGCTGAGCCCTTGGCCACCATTATTGAGCAAAATATCACCGACTTCATTTTGAAGAACATTATATGCCGGTATGGGATCTCCCACACGATCATCTCGGACAATGGAAAATAATTCAACAACAAATGATTCTGAGGTATGTGTGAAAACCTCAAAATCCGGAACGTCTACTCGTCACCTCAGCACCCCGAGGCCAATGGACAGGTCGAGGTGGTTAACAAAATCATCAAGGGTCAGCTCCAAACCAAGCTTGAAAAAGCTAAAGAAGCCTGGGTGGAAGAACTCCCTCTCGTCCTTTGGGCATACCGAACTACTGCCCAAATAACTACAGGAGAAACCCCTTTTTCCTTGACTTTCGGCACAGAACCCGTGGTCCTAGTCGAGATCATACTCCTATAACGAAGAACAGAACATCGAGCAGATGACATTAGAGCTGGACTTAGTCGAGGAGAGAATGGAGCAAGCCCAACTCAAAGTCACAACTCAGCAACAGTAATTAGCTCATTTCTACAACTCCAGAGTGATGGTGAGGAGATTTTGAATGGGGGACCTAGTCCTTCACAAGACCTTCCAAAATACCAAGGAAACCGGCTTGGGAACTCTGGGCCTGAACTGGGAAGGCCACTACATGATGACAAGCACGAGCTGACCAGGAACTTATCGACTTGAGGACATGGAGAGAAGACCCCTACCGTATCCTTGGCATGCCGAGCACCTAAAAATCTACCATGCATGATTTACTGAGCTCGAGCTCAAAGTTCATTGTTATCTGCTACATTGAATCTACAATGTCAAAATCTACTTCTTTAAATTGCAATAAGAATCCCAAGTCAAGGGAATTTTTCATTCTACTCTCCAATTTACTAAGTGCTTAGCCTACACAAATCTACTGAGGGCTTCCCTTTGAACAAGGGAAAAAACACCCTCACCAACGGTCTGACCCTCAAAGAGGAGATCAGGCAGTCAACTATCGTCATTACTTGGGTGAGCACAATCCAAAAAAGATAACTCGAATCAACAGGCACACTCAGAAAATTCACACGACAAGCCATTGCAACAAAAAGTTCCATTTTTATTAATGTACTTTGAAAATTGCAAGTACATATATAAAAGAAGAAGAAGAAGAAGAGAAATGATGCTCAAGGAGCATCCCCAGTTCTGGCCTTCGCAGGGGCAGGAGCTTCAGCAGCAGTAGAGACTTCGGCAGGAGCGGGGGCCACAGGAGTAGCCTCAGCCAAGCCGTTCAGATCTATGCCCGGATACCTCAACCTGACCAACTCCTCGTACTGAGTAAAGCCCAGACTAAAATAGTCTTCGAGCTCAACGGTGCACTCTTTGGAAGCCTTGAAAGCTTCCACCACCTCTGACCTGATGTTAGGGATAGAGGCTTTGACCTCAGCCAATCAAGCTGAGGCCTCCACCGATTTGGAAATTGTCTCCGCTAGAGCAGCCTCCAACTTCTTCTCAACCTCTAGAGCCGCCTCCGACCTCAGCCTCTCAGCCTCTAGTGTCGCATCTGACCACAACTTCTCAGCCTTCAGGTCCTCCAGAGTAGATTGCCTTGAGGCACTCTTCAGGAGGGCTTCATCAAGCTGAGCCCTCAAGACTCTCCAGTCCTCCCCAAGTACGTGAATAGCCCCCTGCAGTACCTTCGCATGGGCCAGGGCAGCATCCCTGTCACATGCCATGGTCTTGAGCTTGTTGTCTTCGCCTGAAGATCGACCTCCGGCTTCTCATAATTGAAGTCGACCTCTTTGAAGATCAATCAGGCCCTTAAGAGAGTTAGAGTAATCTAAAAACGAAAACAAAGTCAGAAAAGCAAGAAAGACTACACAAATAGAGCTTGGCGAACGGTTCTGAGACATACCTTCAAGAGGGAGACGGCTGCCTCCCACAAAATGTCCATCGAGTGAAGGGTAGATGCAGTGAGGATCTCCTGCTCATTAACATGGCGAGAAGCCCACTTGGCAAGCTTCGCCAAAGGACTGAACTCAGAGGTCAAGCCACTGCCCTCTGCCTCGTGGGTGGGAACCCCAGCACCAGTGGTAGATTAGGCTCCTTCCTCTGCCCCATGGACTGGAGCTTTAACATCAGGAGCAGAGCAAGCTCCCTCCTCAGGGGCAACCGGGATCGCCCCCTCAGGCCCATGAGTAGGGCTCCACCAGCACGTGCTCCAGTTCTGGAGCAGCAGCAGCAGTAGAGGAAACTTCCTCCTTGGGCTGATCAACTAATAGAGGGATGTCGGGCGGAGGCTGAATTACGGCCAGGGCTGGCCCCTTAGTCCTGCGAGGGACTACGCCCTCCTTCATCCTCTTCCTAAGCCGATCTAACTTGGCAAGAGGAGGAAACTTTATCTTCTTGGAAGGGCGAGGATTATCCAACATGCCTATAAAGATGAAAGCATCAACAAATAGTTAAATTGGAGCTCGTCACTAAATAAAAAAGCATAACTACATAACTTGCGGCCTGGGAGCAACTTGAGCAATCCCGGCTTGAAACAAAGTCAGAGGAGTGATCAACACCTTCCAACTTCGATCAGGAGCCTTCACCAGCCATGCACAGGCAATGCGTTAAAGCCGAGAAGAGGAGAGCTTGGGTTGAATGCGAGAAGAGCCCACTTCACAAAGGAAAAAGATCAGCAATAAATTCGAACTCTATTCAACTTAATTATAACTCGATGATTTTCGACCTGGAGTCACGAACTCAGCGAGAACTTCGATCGCTGGTGAACATCCTGAATTTTAGCGGCCTGAGTACATACTCGTGCCCGAGAATTTTGGGTGTTAATAATGTATAGATTGGATGCTTTAAAAATCACACCATATTTTTTTCATTTAGATCATATCCAGTTACATTCATGAAGGTAGCCATTCACGAGAATAAAATCGACTGTATTTATTATTTCATTTGAGTAAAAGAATTTAACAAATTATCAAATGCCCTCTCAATGGGAGCTTGTTACATTATTGAGTTTGTAGTGAAAATGTAAAACGAAAGCATAAAACTATCTTCTTATTCATTAAGTATAATCTTCCATAGGGAGATGGTCCTCTAGGTCTTCAATTTGTATATCACCTGCATCATCTGTATAGTTGGAGAGGGTCAATGCCCTACTCATACTAATGGTTATCCTTTAAGATTAACAATAATTCAAGAGATTCATAAAAGTAATGTAACAGTTCTGATATGTCTCGTACTTCACTACTATGAGAGGTATCGGTATGTGCAAACAACCTATATGAGATGCATATCTAGCAAAGTATGTGTGGTGTATCACACTTAACGGTTATCATAATTTGAAAAATAATTTCGAGTTATTGGACTCGCCCCGCATCCCATACTACAGAGATTTGTCGACGTGTCCAACGTTAACATGGATTTACGCGAACATCCCAAGGTGACATGACACATGGATCAGACGAATTACATGACACGATTTGTTCATGGAGTGACTATTTGCGACATCTAATCTCGAAAGTGATGTAACACATATTGCAAATTACTTACATCGATTTGTGCACCACTACCCAAAATCCATGAGATTGCGTGTCGACTAAGGGAGCCGCTACTCGAACTACATTACGTTCAAGATAAATATTTGGATCATTAGTTGTAATACCTCTAACACATCACTTGCACTAAAGAGAAAATAAATTAAATTATTTGAGTTCTGAAATTCCAAGACACATGCCCAAGCCAAAAATGGAGATAACATAAGGCTAACATAATAAAAGAGAAGAGTAGCGATAGACCAACTCAATAAAAGAGGAGAGTAACAATGGTTAACTTAACAAAAGAGGAGAGTAGCAATGACTAACTCAACAAAATTGGTAAAGGTAAGGGCACGGCTTGTATACATCGCCTAACATAAATTAATAAAGATCACATATAATTAAAATCATACCTTAACCATAATTCTCAAAGGATAAGTAATTGTTGGTGGTAAATTAAACAATTGTAGGGAGAGAATCATAGTAATATGAAAGCATGTCATGTAAAAGGCAAGATAAATCATATCAACTTAAATCAAGGTAAGCTTAAAGGAATCCCTCACCTTAGCCTTAGATTAAACTCTAGGTAGATATCCATGTAAAAAAGCTTCTACATGAAAAGCTTCCACATGAATCATGACATCGCTTGAGCAAGAGGGAGACACCATACATATGGAGAAGGAAGAGGGCGCCTAGGCTTCTCCTGCTCTTTCTCTTTCTCTTCCTTTCTCTTTCTCTTTCTCTTTCTTTCCTTTTCTTTCTCTCTCTCTCTCTCTCTCTCTCTCTCTCTCTCTCTTTCTCCTTTGGCATTAGGAGATTGGACGTGTAAGTGGAGAGGGGAACACACACCCTTTTTTAAAATGAGTGGGCATGTGAGAGGAGTATGTTTCACATCGCACTTGGATTGAGTTTCTCTAATTTTTTCTTTTCTGATGATCTTTCTTTAAATCTAATTCACCCATGGTGTCAGGGTTGTCAAATAGAGCTAGGGTATATAATTTTCTTGGTGATTTGGAATTTAGATTGACTTATCTTGAAATTTCTCCTAACGGGTGCCAAAATGAACTAGATCTCAATTAACGGTCCTTACTTAATGATCAGGGCCCAATTTTAGAGAAAATGTGTAGTCATGATAAACAAATGGTTAGACAAAATTTGGTAGTTGATCAATGGTGAAAAAAGCCTAAATCTAAAATTTCACCTTTTGTACCAAAATGAAAGAACTAGCTTCAACCTTCAACAGTGTAGGATCATAAATCAGGGCCTAAATTTTGTATAACCTCATAGTCATATGGGATTAAATCAAAAAATCCAGATTTATAAGGAGTTGGCAGGCATTGACAGGATAACTTCGCTCCCAAGAAAAAGCCTACCAAAGTGGGGTCTTCATATTTCACACTTGGTCTATATTATGGGCAATCTAAGTCATTCATATGAAGAAAAATATTCTACTACAACTACCCATGAGGTTTTTTCACTCGATGGACACCAAAATCAACGGTTACGGGCCTAATTTGTCAATTGGGCTACTTTTACAATGATCTAAGGGCTAAAATTCAATGTGTATGGTTAATTTATGATAAATAGGCATGATATAAAATTTTATATGAAACGGATCATGGGAACTATATAATCTAGAATTCAAGGGTCTATGTTAACGGCATTTTCGTAATTATTATGGATATAAGAATTTTAGGAAATCTAATGGTTCTACACGGTTATAGGCATATTTCTAAATAATTATTACAAAAGAACTTATGTCTAAATTATTATGAATAAAGAGTTATTGACCAAATTAATTAAGGAATGTACATATATCAAACCACATAATGGATGGTCAGATGACGTGTTAAAAATAGTAGAACTTGATGGTTAATACTCTGACCATGTATGCAGGTGGATGTACGGTCAATTTTTGAAAATGGATGATCACAAGTGGGTTTTTAGAGTGATCAAGAGGTAAAATATGTATATCGTTAGATTCAAGTGATTTGTTCACATGTGTCAATTTCTCGGATTGTAGTTTTGATGGTGGGCTAAGCATATTAATAGGTGGTGAACAAGATGACACTATAAGAAAAGAGGTCTTTACCGGCAGCCAAAACCGCCGGTAAATGTGTAAAAAACCGCCGGTAAAACGTTTAGACATGCGTCGGTAAAGGGGTGCGACGCTAAATCTTTTATCAGCGGTTGGACCCTTTTACCAGTGTTTTGTATGGCCGCCGCTAAAAAGCAAGTTTTAGCGGCGATTATTGTCCTTTACCAGCGCTTTTACTGACTGCCGGTAAAGAATAGAGAAACGCTGCTAGAAAAGCGCTACTAAAAGTCTATGTAAGCGCCGGTAAAATTCTACGTATACGTTGTAAAAAGGTTTCGAAACGCCGATAAAGATCTTCAGAAACGCCGCGGATGATCGTACAAATCGCCGCTAAAGATCCTCAAAAAATGACTTAATCCATTGATTTTTATATTTAATTAGAATGTGTATTCTTTTTAAATATTTAGAATATAAAAAATGTTGTACAACGCAATTATAAATGAATACTAAATAAAATTGTATTACTTTACAATAAAAAATGTATAATATTTACATTAATATATTGAAAATGTCCTGAATACATATAAAAGAAATTCCTCCATCTAGCCATCATTTGTCTCTACCTGCAACCTGCAAGACAAGATAACAAAAAGAAATTAATTACATTTCTACCTTTTTAGTACCCTGCACCGTTAACAAAATAGTGGGTAAAGTTCAATTTCAAGATAAAGAACAAAAAAAAAAGAAGCTTACCATCACACCTAAGTGGCCTTCTCATCTTACCCAATGCCATAAAATCTCTCCATCTTATTGGATCTTCACTTGTAAATTCCAACGAAAAGATCGTCATAGATGAGAGTTGCATTAACTGGTATGTTGCAATCACTTGCACAAAAAATGTTCTTGTGGAGTGCTCTTAGAACAATTATGAGTACAAATGGAGTAAAAATGCCCATGCAAGATAGAAGTATGAATCTCTTTTCTTGTAAAATACTACAAAACTTGAAAGAGTCAGGAACAACTCTAGGTTATTAGAGACCATGAGCAAGAGAATGGTATAAAAAAGAGAACCATGTAGTAATTTGCATGAACCGGATCAGCAGAACCATGCGGTAAGGAAAAGTGAAGTGCCACACTTACCATGTGAAGTGAAGTAGGAACAAAGGCACTATCTTTTGTAGTTGTAGGCTGAGCATTGGAAGAAGGTGAGACATATTCAACAAGAACAACTACCTTTTCAGTACCTTCAGGACCAACAGTTTCATCCACTTTCATGAAGAGTGCATCAGTTAGCATTTATCGATGTGAAAGAAATAAAAAAAATACACTTACAGTATATCTATCAAACATTCAAAATCACTTCACAAGAGTACTAACCTTAATGCATTCCATGATATCATAGAAAAGGCTGTGTTGACTATCGAGTTCTTTCTTGGAAGTGCCCTTCCCACCAACTTCAATAGATAAATCCTTCATCTGACTAATGACATCTTCATATGCATTTTCAGAAATAAAGTTTCTACCTGTAGAGGTTGACATAGATCCATCCACATCCAAGTTCAAATTGTTTAAATGATGAAATATAACAGCTATACACCAAAAGATTCCAATGCCATCATGCCAACTCGCATGATGAAAACAGGCCCTTAAGTGAAACCTAAAAATCTCATGAGAAATTGGTAAATTTAAGAAATTTTGGAGAATGAGATTTGTCAGTAGCTAGTATGCTTACAACTACATACGTTTGTGGCAGAGGTTTGGGAAAGCATCGTATCAGCATTTCTTTTTGAGTCGGCTCTTTATGGCCTGGCATGGTGGCTTCCCCTCTTCATCCAACAAATGGAAATGGCTTATAGCATTGCTGGCAGCTTTGCGGGGCATATGGTGGGAAAGGAACGAAAGATGTTTTAGGGATAATAGTCATTATGAGGTTTTGATAGTTAACAGATTGTTCTTCATGATTAGGGAGTGGGGTGACAAAGATGGGGGTTAAGGTGTTGTATTTTTAGTTTTTCTTTTTTGTTGTCTGTTTTCTCATTTTGCCCTTTGGGCTTTTTTTTATATTATTATATATAATAAAATTCATCCTTTAAAAGAAAACATACACAAGCATTCCCTTCTCAACTAGCACTCTACGTGGTACAAGTTAGGAAATGCATTAATAATTTGAAATGTGGAAAGATTCCACAAGGAAATCCACTTGATCATGCATGCACACATTTTGGAAATAAGGATGAGTCCCTTTCGGATATGCTATGTAGGAGGGAATAAAATACAGGCTTCATTTTTTTATATGTCTGTTCTCAATATGTGAAAATTCCAGTTTAATCATGCTAATGATTATTTGAATTAGTCCCATTAGGTATATTGAGGCAACAAAAAAGGTTCTGCTCTCAACAAGTTGGGCTACATTGGATTCTTTCAAAATGTTAGCAAGTGTTATAAGCCTAGGAAACAAAGTGGGAGCACAACTCTGAAGCACATTCTCCAGTGAAACTAAGTCGACTCACTTCCAGTGGAGTTTAAACCTAGTTCCTAACATCACAAAGGTCAAGCTAAGGCATAGTTTATGTTCCATGTGAATTGAAACTTCCTGGTTCGAGATTGTTTCTTATCCATTGAGCTGCCATGTTCTATCTGGAAAGTGTGGAAAACCCAGTCCACATTGAGCAGCATGAAGACCGTCAAACCATTGTAAGTTAAGGTCCCCATAAGAATCGTTGGATAAACAACCAATTATCTTATGCACAGGTCATTTTACTAAAATAGCACTAAATAAAGGGTCATTTCACATGTTTTCCCTTTTTCATTATTAGAATCTATTTATTGGCCAATTAAAGGGATATAATATTTCAATATAGAAGATTTTTGTACATGGGTCATCTGTACCTGCAAATACAATTGCAATTTGTTTGGGAAAGCAGAGATTTTCACAGATGCATCTGGGCTTGAGGCAGCTTCCTTTTTCTTAGAAGAGCAGGAAAATTGCCGCTAAATATTATTAAAGAACAAAAAAACTATACATCAATACATAACTTGCCCTAAGGTTTATAATAAACCATGCCAGTCTATTGAAAAAAATTAAAGATGAAGGTGCTTGAATGTGCACAACATATCAAAATTTGAGAAAGGTGTCATGCTACCATGAAAACAATATACATTGTGCATTGACTATAGAAGCAAGTGTTGTTTGTTTATCATGATGCACCACCTAGCAGATGAAAAAACATTATAGAAGCCAACCCATGCCATGAGGCTTACCATCCAATTCAACATGCAGGCTTGCTTGCATGGGTTAAACGGCTAATAGCCATCTGGTGGTATATGTTCCAGTCAATGCATGTGTTATGGGCTATCTTTTCCAGTAAAGAAGACCCACTCATTACCATGAATGCATAGAAGATGGTATTTAAGTATCATTGCTATGCTCTACAGATATAAGCTTTAATAAACCAGACTAGGACATGTATGCCTCAAAATCAGACACAATAATAACTACTTGAAATCATGGCATTTTCTCAAGATAGAAGTCCAATCCATCCCAACTTGTGCACCTGTTAGGACAAGCAATTCAAACACATGAAAGTTAATGGGAGAGGACATATAATTGGCCTGACCTCTAAAATATCATGTCATATGAAAGTACATAAATCAACTTCACTTACAACTAAATAGAGGGTGGGCCATGCCGACTATGTCAAGTGACCTGAAAATTAGTCAAGTGACTTGAAAATTAGTCGAGTGACCTGAAGATTAACGTTATATGTAAAATAAAATGGAAAAAAAATGACACAACTCACCTTGATGCCCTTTTTCCTCCTTTACCCAGGCTTGGGACCGGCAATGCAAGAAGTTGCATTGGCGAAGTTAAAAAAGGGCTTAAGCTCCATTTGGTTTGAGAAAAAATTATATTCATAAAGATTGATGTGATGACCAAATGGAGCCTAAGACTTATATGCAAATTTACTAAAAGGTATGATAGGAACTCTTACACTACAAATATGATGATCAAGTGACTACATGTAAAAAGAAAAGAAACTGAAGAGATTAAATTAAAGACATCCAAATGCAAAATTCAAATCACAAATCATAATCTTATAAAACTAAGATTAAATTAAAGAGATTAGATGAGTTTAGATATGCCCTCTATAATTAACCTAGATAAAAATAAACTGTTTAGATGTGTCTAACTCAATCCAAAAAGTCTGAAACCACGGATCCCTACTACCCCCACTAACAAAAGATGTGTATAGTTCCAAATACTTAATAAAAACTTCTCCCATGTAGTCATCATCCATTTCTGTCTACAACCTATAAAAAATAACAAAAATAAATCAATTACTATTCATTATCTCATACAATAAGTTCAATTGCTTTTTTTAAAAAAAAAGAAAAGAAAAAAGAAAAAAAAACTTACCATACATAAAGTAGTGGGCCAAGCAATACTCGTTCCACTTGCATCCCCAATTGTTTTGTATCGTCCATGGGTCCTTATCAAATCCTCATCACGTACCATTGCCACTTGAACAGAAACTTCCCAGAAACCAACTCTAAGTTTTTGCCCCCTACTTTTGTCAATGGATCCGTGCTCAAAATGGTTCCTTTAGCTATAGTATCCCCAGGCCTTACAATACTCTTAAGAAGAACTTGAGTCACATTAGTGCAACTCGTAGAATTCCCCTCATTCGCCAAGTCTCTTACAAATTAAAAATCAATGTCAATCATCGTATACAGCTCGAACTATGTATAATTGAAAACATATTACACGTAAAAATATACATGTATATATTATAATTACCTGAGGGGTTGGAACCAAGTGGCTTGATGATGAGGAGGGTTGGTTCAAGTTGGGATTAGATGAAACACCTAATAAAGTAGCTAGATTAATGCTTGGATTCGTTATGGCAGCCATAAATGTTGTCATAGTTTCTCTTAGTGAAGATATTTGAGCATCTCTATCAGCCATAGTTTCTCTTAGGGAAGATATTTGAGCATCTTTATCGGCCACAGTTTCTCTTAGGGAAAATATTTCAGCATGCAATCCCTCATATTGTTCATCTTCTTCTCAGCATTAGAGGCCATCCCTTGGGACTGGACACTATGGGATGTTGTGCCCCATATATCAGAAGGAGAGGGACTTAACCCGTAAGTGCGAACATGGCCATGTCACCCATGACTTCCGAGAATATATCTTTCCTTGCAGTGTTGTTCTGTGAAGCCTCTGGCTGTTGCGAAGTTCATTTATTTTATTGTTCCTACAATTAAAAATCACCAATTTAGATTTTATATTGTTAAAAGATTAAACAAAATAAGAAGATACATACACATACCATTGCTCTTGCTGAGGCCTCATCCACAGGCATCCCATTCTTACGTATATGTGTCAACATGAACATATCTACTCGGGTCAAATCCTCCCCATTGGCCCTCCTTCTTTCTCTATCATTATTTAAATAAGTTATATATTATAAATAGATTGACATCAAATTATCAGGTGATTAATAAAAAAAATTACCTCTTCATCACGTATTCGCGCAAAGCTCTTCATGCCTGCAGCGTGGCTGATGCGTTGTTTTCTTTGATTTTCTATATTTATCTTATTACGGGCCTAAAATGTGACACATAAACAGAGTAATTTATGAAATTTCAGTAAAAGACAGTTGTGTAATTTCATAACGTGAAGTTTTCAGTAGCTACTCATCACATACCTTTCCCTCTTCAGAGTTCCAAAACTCAATGAGGGCCTTCCACTGATCCATATGGACACGCTCATTGAGGTCTGCTAACCATGCCTCATCATTATCATGAGGCGAGTAGTGGAATTTCTTCAGTTCGCACTTCTAATCCCTCCATTTTTTACCAATCAACATCAACACCCAAGATTTAATCTCTTTGTCAAACTAAAACTTGGACTACATCACATGATTAAAGTAGACAATCACATAATGAACAAAAAATAAATAATAAAATACATAAAACAAATCACCATTACCATGACAAGTTCATACATATCATCCTTCTTCTCATTTGGCACTGCCCTCCAATTAGAATATGTAAGGGGTGCGTAATCCCCATTATGTGCTATTGTTCCCAAAAAGCTTGTCAGCTTGCTAACATTTTCATTAATGGGCTGCCTTAGATTGTTGGTGGTAATAAAAATGTGTTGCCCTTCACCCATGTTCTAAACTTGGTGGCATCGTGTGGGGCCTCGACTCCTTCTCTTCGTAAACGTCAAATCTATTGAAAAAAAATGCACATAAATAATATGCAGACATGTATAGTTCATTAGCAAAAAATACATTAAAATTTTAAGGATATTAGAACCAATGCATAACATACTACTAGAAGCATCCTCTAATGAATCAACTGTCTGGTGCGGATCCTGAGGCAAACTCTAGGAGAGACTCGCTGTAGGTAGGGGAAGCTGGGGATAGGAAGGACCCACTGTAGACTCGGGCAACAAAGGTTGGATTGGACCCAATGTAGCCGGGACCTGCTATAGCCTAGGGCAACTGAGGCTGGGAGGGACCCACATCAATCTCAGGTAGCTGAGGCTGATTGATGCCACCAGTCATAAGGCTTATCGGTAGCCTAGCCGTGTGTTTAGAATGAGCACGTTTCATGTCTTCAGAAGAACCTGAGTCACATTAGTGAACAGATGCATGTTGATAAGACGATTTAAATTTAAATAAATAAATAACAGAACTATATGAAAAAAGACATTTTAATTTTTATTTCATACATTAGGAAAACATGGTACTTAAGAAATTAATTATTGTACAAAATGTCGTCTCCAATGAAATCAGATAACTTAGTATCATCTATTTTTTCTTCTACCATCGGCTGGGTGGGTGGTAAATATGTGAAAATTGTTGTACCATCGACATCTATCCTTTCCCAGCTAACAGTGTCATCACTTAGGTCATCCAAACATTGATCATCGCAGGGCGACATGCCTAAGAATGTATCAACATCATCTGCAGACTGTTGCCCATGCATCTCAAATAAGTCTCTAGGTTTCGTCCTCACTACAACATGCCAATCCTTATCAATGAGGTCATGTACATAAAACACCTGCTCAGCATGAGATGCGAACACAAACGGTTCATCAGATAATTGTTGACCTATATGGCATAATCGTTTCAAATTTACAAGCGTGAACCCCAACCCATCCTTCTTAACACCCCTGCCTTGAGATAGAACATCAACCCAATCACACCTAAATAATACAACCTTCTGAGTACCATAATATTCCAGTTCTATGATGTTCGTCAATACACCATAGTATGTAACATCTCCTGCAATAGGATTTCTGTCATTGGCACTTGCGAAGCTTGATGTCTTTGCAGTCACAACAACTCCACTATGTTGAGTTTTTCTTTTTTCCTCACGATCTTTGGTGTGAAATTTGAAGTCGTTTACAATAAAACCCTTATATATTCTTACCATAGTAGGACCCCAAGCTAGCCATCTAAGGTTTTCTAAAACCTGCTCATTCCTTTCATGGCGCAACTATTTAACCTATTCAGATACCGAAAATATTCATTCAAAAGCTCATGTTTGAATAATAAAAAATAAAAAAACATGCACATGTCCTTAAACTTATTAAATCGACTACTTACACAATCACTAAACCATTTATAAAATATATCATTGTGAATGCGTTCTATGTCCCTTGGCTGTGCATGACGATTCATCTGCTTAACAACATTCATATGTTTTCTATAAAAGTCATTAGTTTTAGCAAAAAAAAAAGAGTAAATTTATCTATGTATAAATTAAGTCCTATAGTTGGGTTACTCAAGAATTGGGTTGAGTTCATGGCAGTTAAACAGGACATATCGATGTGCCTGTGCAAATGTAACTTTATCTAGTACACAATCCTCAGACTTTCCTAATGCATGACCTACTCATGGGAAAATAGAGGATTGTTCTTCTATAACAGTGTTATCATAGTCATCATTCCGTATTGGTCGATTGAACCTTGTCTCTGTACCATGTAAGTACCTCGAGTAGAATGTTAAGCATTCGTCCGCCAAGTACATTTTCACAATTGATCTCTCAGGCCGACTTCTATTATGAACATACGACTTTCATGTGAGCAGATATCTGTGATCACTAATATTAAAAAGTTTAAAAATATATGGTCGATTAACATGACTAGCATAGCATGGAAAATAATTTTAATTTCTAAACATTAACACACACCTCTCAATGGGGTACATCCATCGATATTGTACTGGTCCAGCTATTTTTGCCTCGCCTGCTAAATGAATGGTCAAATGCACCATAATATCAAAAAAAGCTGGTGGAAAGATCTTTTCTAAATGGCAAAGTGTCAGCACAATTCGAGATTCCAATTGGTCAAAGTCTCTTACTCGACCAACTTTGGAACATAATTCTCTAAAGAAACCGCTCAATTCAAGTAAGACTGAGGTTACGTTCTTAGGTAATGTTGTTCGTATCGTAATTGGAAGTAGTTACTACATCATAATATGACAGTTGTGGCACTTGAGTCCTGAAATTTTGCACTATTTGATATGCACATAACGTGAAATATTGGCTGCATAACCATCTGGAACTTTCACCTGCTTTAAGATTTTGCAAAAATCATCCTTCTCACTTGGTGAGATAGTAAAGCATGCGGGTGACAAATATGTTTTGTTAGATGAAAGCTGTTTTGGGTGTAATGTTTGTCTTATGCCCATATCTTATAGGTCAAGACGTGCCTTTACACTATCCTTTATTTTCCCTACAATATTCAACAGCGTTGCAAGCACATTGTCACATACATTTTTTTTACACACACACGCACTCACGCCACACGCGCACACACCCACACACGCACGCCATGAGATTTCACCACTGTGGGTACTCGAACCCTTGACCTGGTGTTGAAACTCTGGGGAGTTTACCACCCGGGTAAGAGCAAGGACCCGGGTGGTACTCGAACCATTATCATATACATTCTTTTTAATATGCATCACGTCCAGATTATGATGCAATAGATTATGCTCCAAATACGACAAATCAAAGAAAATGCTCTTCTTTTTCCAGTTATATCTTTCTTTCTCATTGTCTTCTCATCTTCTCTTATGCCCATGAATGCCTACAGTCTTCTTCCCAAAGGTGACATTAATTCACTGCAACTGGGCCAACACATCAGAACCAAATAGTGGAGTTGCCGCCTTGCTAAATTCTTTCGTGCCATTAAAGGATCTGCTATCAGTTCTAAACCTATGATCATGTTCTAAAAATCGACGATGACCCATATAATAAAACTTTTGACCATGTTTTAACCATTTGGACAAAGTGTCCTTATTACAACAAGGACAAGCGAGACGTCCTTTAGTGCTCCATCCAGACAAGTTTGCATATGCAGGGAAGTCATTGAGAGTCCACAACAATGCCACACGCAATCGAAACATCTCATTGCTTGAGGCATCATAAGTGTCTGCGTCAACCTCCCACAATTCCTTCAACTCACTATCAAAGGTTGCATATACATATCAATGTCATTACCAGCTCCATAAGGGCTAGGAATAAGTAAGGACAACATGAGATTAGGCTGCTTCATACACATCCATGGTGGCAAGTTATTTGGTATCAGAATAACAAACCATGTGTTGTGAGCAATACTCATTGTCCTGAATGGATTGAAACCGCCTGCTGCTAACCCAAGTCTAACATTACGACCGTCCGAAGAAAGCTTGGGTGGTTGTGGTCAAAAGTTTTCAACGCTGGAGAATCAGCAGGATGCCTTAATATTCCATCATCGGTGCATCCTACTTCATGCCATTTCATAGTGAAAGTTGTTTTTGATGACATAAACAACCTTTGAAGCCTTGGTTTCAAAGAAAAATGATGCAATATCTTAGCTGGAATTTTTTGATCTTTTATAAATGAAGAAGATCCCTCATCATCTGACTGATGTTTAGCCATTTTCCATCTAGAAGTATCACATATAGCACATGATGACTCATTGATGGCCTCCTTCTAGTACAACATATAATCATTGGGACATGCATCAATTTTGTTATATTTGAGGCCCAACTCCCTAATAATCTTCTTGATTTCATAGAAAGACTTTGGCAACATTTCACCCTCGGGAAGAGCCTCCTTCAACAATTCAAGTAACATGGTGAATGATTTATCACTCCATCCACCAAGGCACTTTATGTGATATAGTTTCACAACAAAAGAAAGCTTAGTGAATTTCTTACAACTTGGGTACAATTCCTGATCAGCATCTTCTACCAATTTGAAAAATTATTGTGCTTCAGTATTCTGCTCCTGTGTAGGTCCGTATGGCATGTGGTCCGCATCACTCTCTTCACCATTTAGATTTGAAATACCGAACACATCGTGTAACAATCTGTGCATATCATCGTGTGGATCTGGATTATCACCTACAACATTTGTGGTAGCAGGCATGGAAGAAGACGTAACTTCCCCATGGAAATGCTAATAGGTGTAACTTGTATTAAATCTGTCACATATGATATGATCATATGCTACTTCTCGAGACACCCAAAAGTTATTGTTACAGTTCTTACATGGACATCGGATCCTCCCTCTATTACTTGCATTTGCAAATGCAAAATCTATAAATTCCGCAGCTCCATTTAAGTATGCATGGCTCACCTTAAATCATCCAATGAAATTAGAGGATATGTCAAAAGAATGCATCTTGACCACTAAGCCACAACAACTAAAATGAAAAGTTTCTAAATGGGTACCTTGGTAGATGAATCCAACTCTTATCCATCAGTATCTTCCTTAGCCACTCGGACGGGTTAGTGAAAATATACTCTAGGCCTGACAAAGCTTCCTAATATAATTTAAACAAGACCCATTATCATCTGTTTATTTAGAAAAGGAAGCCAAGTTACATAACTAGCTATGATAAAGGCTTAGGCTTAGATGATGATGACGACTTAAAAAAAAATAAAAATCAACAAGCAGTACATTCATCATTATGTGGATGTAAGTAGCAATTTCTAACACAACAAGGAATACCCATTTCCATAGTTAGTTGAAAAAAAAAAAAACTGGTCTTTGCTATTTTTATGTGGGGATTGGATGTTAACATTTAGATGATGGGATCAAGGGATAATATGCCCTTCACTCCCAATGGTTTAATCATTTTCAAACGGGTTCATCCAAACATGACACCAATATTCTATAGAAAAATCAAGCTACTTCCTATTTTACAAGCTAGGTCGATAGTTTTTTTTTTTTTTTTTTTTTTTTTTTTTTTGTGCATGATATAGAATTTTCCTACACTCAGTAATACATGCAGAAAATGTCCATGCTTCAATATGCTTTGTGATGGACAACAACCCATACACCAAAAACACCCACAACAATTAATAGGAAACTTCACATTCATCTGTAAAAATATGAATCCGCAC
Organism: Magnolia sinica; assembly: GCF_029962835.1. NCBI lineage: Eukaryota > Viridiplantae > Streptophyta > Magnoliopsida > Magnoliales > Magnoliaceae > Magnolia > Magnolia sinica. The sequence continues at coordinate 38,562,000 of NC_080576.1, forward strand.
AAGGAAAACAGAACAAAAAGGAAAAAGAAAATGTAAACTTACGAAGATGTCAAGACATGATACACAAAGCTCCCAACTCAATAATACAAACCTGCAGTCAAACAAGGAAAAGCTACATGAAGCACTCCAAATAGTGAAGAAAAAGAAATGTATTAATGGACTAATAACCAATCTGTTTTAGAATTTTCCAATGGGACTCTTGCTCCACACATGATTGAGATCCTGACTGTTCATCGGGTGGAGCCACAACTTAGATGTGTTGACCCAAAACTCAGGTCTATGGGCTAATCATGTGCTCCTCACGTGTAGACAAGAATAGATAGTTAAGAAAACTTGCTTCATAGCACATTTGATGTATACATGTGTTCCACCAAATAGCAGGTCCATTTTACAAATTCCAGGTTGTCATGGAAAACATAACTGTTTCTATGGTGGAGAATCATGAACTGCATAGTCTTATGCATAGCGGTTAAATTACAGACCTATCATGGATATAGCATAGCCTAACAATCATTTAACTGATAAAATAGATAAAGGGCCTCTGTTTTAGAGAAAACCCAAATCAAACCACTTGAAAATAAAAAATAAAAAATAAAATAAACCTCTGTTTTGTAGCCTTCTTTTGCAACAATCTAAAAACCAAAAAGAAGAAGAAGAAGCAAAAATCCAAATCAAATTGCTTCTTTACTAACAAGTTTTAAGGCCCGTATCCTAGTTCGTACTGTTCCGTTGGCTTTTGCGGTCCTCCCAGTCGGATTCCGACGACTCGCGATCTGTAATCGGCAGTTGCACACGACCCTGAGTCGTATCCCATTTTCTGGAGTCGGCTCGACCCGAGACCTATACCCTTATGACCGTGTCGTCGCTGCGGTTCCGACGTCGCGCCTTGCTTGCTGAGGCGATACCCGTGCCAGGATATGTGGGCCCACGTTCAGTTCAAGGAGAACGCCGCGCGTTGCAATCCCAAGAGAATGTCTCATCAATCATATCAAGAATCAAGTACTCCATCCCATCAAGTCAAGTACAAGTAACCCATACCCCTCTCTCACCCAAGTCAACACAACCGATACCTAGTCAAGTTCACACATCACTCTCACCCATCACACCCATCCCTCTCCTTACATCACTCTCCCTCTCTCTCATTCTCTAATCCATTCCCCAAGCACCAAGAGAGGAGCAACCGTCCATGGCCTCCAATGAGAGAAAGAAGCTATGGTGTGGCCCACTTCCTACCACCCTATCTCTCATCTCCACCCTTGGATCATCATCTCCACCGTTGAAGGAGTACTTTCGGAGCTTTGGAAGGCTAGGGAGGAAGAAGAATGAGAGGTGGGTGCTTCTTTCTCTCTCTCTCTCTCATTATTTTGGTATGATAATGTGGCCGTGTGGCCCATCCGGATGTACCCCACCTTGATGTATGTGATGTCTAAGTCGTCCATCAAATGGACCCCACGGCCGTCCAAGCCATGTGGGCCCCACTTAACGGTAATTGGAAAACATAAATATAAGGTTGACCCAAATCAAGTGGGCCATGTCCACGTGGACCCCACACATGGGACCCACCTTGAACAATATGTGTACACGGTGGGACGCTGGACGTCCGTCATGAGTGTGAACAAACAGTGAAATGCACTCTCTGCCAAAAAAAAAGGGGGAGAGCTTTTGAGGTAGGCTACTCATGTAGGCCCTAGCTTGATGTAAAAATCGAATCCACACCATCCATTTCATTTCCAAGCCCATTTTAGGCGTTGAGCCAAAGAATGAACCCAATCCGATTTTCTGGCGGGCCTCGGCATGGGAAACAACATTTTTTACCTTTAAGATCCATTAGGACCCACCTTGATGTCTCTAACCGCCAAAAACATACTGTATAGTGGACTCGTTTGATCCGTCTTAGGCCATAGAATCCAATGGATGGAGTGGATTCTCAAGACATGGGCCCCACATATAAAAAAACCTTGAGAAAATAAAATAAAATAAAATAATGAGGCACGTTGCTGTGTCAGCAGCGTGCTCAGGCGCTGCTGGCGGACGGATGGGCTGGCCTCATGGCCTTAGCTGTGGGCCCCACTGTGATGTGTTTCGAACATCAACGCCATGCATTTGATGGGTCCCCTCGGACCAGGTGGCCTCCCCAAAAATTAGCCGTATACGAAACTTAGGTGGGCCACACCATATAAAATCATGTGAAGATATGCCTAAAACATATAAAATCACTTGGTGGGGCCTACCTGAAATTTGGATGTGGCTGAAACTTGGTTTGGACCTCTAATTTTGTGGGACACATATAATGGACGGAGTAGATCTGGTTAATGTGGGTCCTACCTAGGATAAAAAAATAAATATATATAGCATGCATTTGCTACCTTGACGTCCAGAGGAGTCTGGACGTCCAACGTTAAATAGGGAGGCCCCCCCCTTGGCCCCAGTTGTGGACCCTACCATGATGTATGTTCTACATCCATGCCGTTCATTTAATAGGTCCCCTTTAATGATGCGTTGGTTCCAAAAATCAGCCATAAACAGTTCTCGGATGGCCCACACCATCACCATTCATGCGGTGGTATGCCAAACCACATGGAATCAAATGCTAGGGTCCACATGCAGCTTGGATCCACCTGAAACTCGGTTTGGACCCTTAAATTGGTGGGACACACACAATGAATGGGTTGGATGGAAAATAAACATTATGGTAGGCCCCACATGGGACCCACTTTTATGAAGTGGATTGGCCGAAGTACTGTGTACAGCAGCTCTGCAGCTGTTGTATTAACGCCTGCAAGTTCAGTGGGTCTGAACATGAGGCAAGTGTTATATCCATTCTGTCCAGCCGTGGACCCCAGTTGCTGCTGTATGAGATCCAACCATCCATCAACAGCTGTAGCTGCTATAAGACCTCAGTTCTGTGGGCCCTAATCGTAAGGTATATGTGTGGTGGGTCCCACATGTGTGGACCCACCTGGCATATATATTTCATCCTGATCATCTGTTAAATGACGTCCAGGGCTGGACGTTTGCATGAATGGTAATATATATATATGTATATATGTATAAATAAATATGTGTGGTGTATATATTAATATAAACATTATATCTGGTGGTCCACATCATGTGGTCCTAGCTGATGTATATGTATTATATATATAATATTATATCTGGTGGGTCACACCACGTGGCCCCACCTAATGTATATGTTTCACCAATCCCATCCACCGCCCGGACCCTTGGACGGTGGGATTCCCATGATGCATGTGTTGTACATACATGTTGTCCAGCATGTGGAGCTCACGTGTGATGTATCTGTTTTATCCTAGCCTTCCATCATTTGGATGATGGGACACCACCATGAGATATTTGTTTAATCCATACTGTCTAGAATGTTTGGACGGTGCTAGACCATGTTTGGGCGGTGCTATGGACCACACCATGTTGTATGTATTCCACCCACACCGTCCACCTATTTTGACGGTGCTGTACTGCCATACCGTGATGTGTTTGTTTCATCCACACCATCCAAATAGTGCTGGACAGTGCTGGACAATGTTTGAATGGTGCTGATCTACCTGGAGACTGTTTGGATAGTGCTGATCATCATTAGTGGGCCATATGCCCCATAAAATGATGTGTACAGTGATACACATGATGCACCTGCTACTATTGAGATGATTTCAGATGAAATCCAAGCTCCCACTTGTGAGGCCACTTTGATATATTTGTAGCCCACCCATAAGGCCCATTGGTGCGGCCCAATGATGCGACCCACCGTGATGTGTATATTAGGCCCAATGGTGCGGCCCAATGTATCGACCCACCGTGATGTGTAGGCCCACATGCTGCATGTGTAAAGCCCACCTGTGATGACTATTTGAGGCCCACTTGTTGGATATTTGGGCCCACCTTATGTTTGACTCTATGTGGGCCACTCCTTGGGAGCAATATTGGTTAAATGTCCACATTGCTTGGCAGTGATGGTTAGATGTCCACATTGTGACCCTTCCTTAGGCCTTATTAGGCCCATTCTCATCATTCTCTTAGTGGGTTAACCCAAATAAGTGGGCCCCATTTACCACGGACGGATGGCTCCATGCTACCAGATTTGATATAACCACGGCCGAGGGCTAATCTTTATATTATGGTTGATCAGATGTTCATCTATGGACCCAGTCTTGTCTATGTGACCGGTCCTCGGTGTTGATTATCGATGCTGATTGTCGGTGCCGATTATCGATGTAGATTATCGGTGTCGATTTGTCGAGGCCGATTGTATTGGCCGGTTCCGATTGTCGAGGCCGAGTATCGAGGCCGATTCTGAGTATCGAATTCGATTGCCAAGGCCGATTGTTGAGACCTATATGATGTATATGTGACCCGTAGTTGAGGCCCATTGTGATATGTATTAAGCCTATGATGCATGGTCCATTTGATGTATTCAAGACCCATGTGTAGGGCCCACATGTCCTGCATTTGAGGCCCATGGGCGAGGCCCATTGTGATGTATTCATGGCCCATGGGTAAGGCCATTGTGATGTATTCATGGCCCATGGGCAAGACCCATTGTGATGTATTCATGGCCTATGGGCAAGGCCCATTGTGATATATATTAGGCCCATGAGCAGGGTCCACCTGTTGTGTATATGTGGCCCTTGAGTAAGACCCATTGTGTTGTATATTAGGCCCTTGTGTGAGGCCGTGGGCCCATTATATGTTTGGCTCTATGTGGCCATTCCTTGGGGACAATGTTGGTTAAATGTCTACACTGTCGAGGCCGATTGTTGATGCCGGTTATTGATACCGATTATGAGTATGTGACAGCATAGCATCATAATACATGCCTATACGCATCATCTGCATGTTTGTTATGAGATGTGATTGACCATTGCATATGTCATAGGGCAGGTTGTTCATGGGGCTTCCTGATAGGCAGAGTTGCCCCACATCAGAGCACGACATGTGCAGGATTGATGCATGATTGGACTGTGTGACTCATGCATCTCGCATTTGTGTGACATGACCACCGTATGCCCTAGCGACATCAGGGCCATAGCCTCCACAGGTATTTCGTGGATGGCCAGATGGGACACCAGAAATCTGTTCTACATGGGATGATATAGATATCCCTGGGTAAAAGTCCCTAAACCCTCTTGGTTCCAGAGGTTACTCCAACGTCTAGACCGAGTGATGCATGAGCGCATGAGGGCCGTATACCGTTAGGCCGCGTCTCCCACTGTGTCGTGGTCGGTTGGAAGGGGGTACGGCCTTACCTGCCCGAGAGGAGGGGGCAATGCTAGGCTGAGTCTGACCAGCTCGAGGAATGGGTCCGCTATCGACGAGCCGGGCCCAATATTGGCAGGCAGATATTAAGGTCTCTTCCACTCACCTTGTTGCCGGCGATGGGGCGACAATTTGGTTTGGAGTGTAATAGACCTCGGTAATTTTTCAGAGAGGAACCATACTGATATGTGGACTTATTGAGCAGAAATTGCATATTCATTCATTTATTCATTCACTATCCACTCGGGCTGGTGGTGCGTAACTATTTGTTACGTGTACCTTCACATGGCCAGGATTTCGGTTGGGCGCACGACTAACCTGAGACCAGGAGTTTACCACATTGAGTCTGACTATCCAAATTTAGGTATGGGACTGGTTTGGATAGAAGTCCCTTGTGATGGATCCTGTAGCCTGTGATACTACGTACTATCATCCCGACCTCACAATCCAGCTTGGTCATTTCATTGCATTGCATATTGCATCCGCATGTATATGGCATTTTGGGTTATGTTTTCTTTACTTATATGACCTAGAAAGATTTAGTAGGATTTACATATTGCATTGTATCCTCGGCATTTGATATTTAGCTATTTATGACTCATCATTTGCATAGTTGTTTTATATTGCGTATTCTGATGTTGATTGACTCATGAACTTGTCCATATTTTCGCTTACTCTGTTATCATACGATTTATGATCTTGTCAGTATTTCTGTTTACTCTGATAATTCCTGCTCTTGTCAGTATTTCTTCTTACTTTGATAATTTATGATTTTGTCAATATTTCTGCTTATTCTGATATTGTACGGTTTATGGATTACCAGAATTTTCAGTATTGTATGATGATGGCATTGTATTGAATACTTGGCACTAACCTTGTGCACACACTTACACCACCCTCTAAGCTTTCTATAAGCTTATGCACGATAGATGCGTGCAGGTGATGTTAGGTTGCAGCAGTGTTGAGCTTGGAGCAGGCAGCGGTCTTCTGGAGCTTGATTTTTTATTGCTGTATTTTTTTTCCTTTAGCATTGTACTTGAACGATTTTATCAGTGGATATGTGATGATGATGTTGTCTTTGTGAATTGGGTAATCTTTTGGTTATGCTTATTATGAGTTAAATGTACATTGGAAAAATCCTCCTCGTAGGATCTCAGCATCAGAATCTTGTGCATGGACACTAGGAGCCGACAATGGGGTACTACGGAGGCTGTCGGCACCAGATTCAGCGATCGGAATTCCTGTGAATCCGATTTCCGTGTTTGGGGCGTGACAGAAGTTATTTTAAATACACACACACATTTGAGGCCTTTGATTGCTAGCTAATTAGACAAAAAACCAAATTCAGACTAAACAAAAAATATTTAGGACTGCTACCTATGCAACATGTAGATCCACTTCCAAGAAAAAGATCCAGACATGTTAATAACAAACATGTCTGGATAGTTGTAAGTAAGAAGGAAATGCCAAACATTTCGGCCTAACGGGAATGAGCAAGGACTCAATGACAAGATGAGGTGCCTCGGGCACCCCCATTTATAGAAAGAAGGGTCGAAGGCTTTGGGCCTGTAGCTTTCCCCGTCCCCCCTTCGTCGGGTGGTGCTTGTGTGGGGGGTGTGCCACCAGAAATTGGGCTTGAAGCTCTCGCCTTACCAATGAGCCGACCGTTGATGGTTGTTAGTCATGACTACTACCAAAAGCTCCAATGAGGATGATAAGAAATTCTTACTTGCACCCGTATTGGTAATTACACAAAATCCTCTTTCCACAGCCAAAGGTAGGAGTAAAGACATCCAATTTGAAATTACACAAGCATTGGAAAGCGGGATTGAAGAAACCAAAGGACATTTTGTCAGAGTGAAGATCCCACATCTGTGGGTCCACATTGATGCATGTGTTTTATCCACGCCATACATCATATGGGGAAAATAAAAGATGTCCAAAGGTTCAGATTCAAGAGTGAGGTGTGTAAAAATCAGATGCCAATACGATTTAATTAACAGACATATACAAGTTATAACAAAGGCAAACAGAAAATGATCAATGGAGACAATGAGCATATAGACCAAATTCTCCATTTTGAAACTCATAATGGCAAAGAAAATGGAGCTTCAAAGGTTTAAACGAATATTTCCTCCCAATTGTCTCGAGTTTCTTTTGGCATTTCCCATTCAAACTGTCAAATATTGTAATTAATAAACGTTTGACATGTCCAAGATCTGCGGGTCCACGAATGGTTTCTCACCAATGCAAATATAAGTTATATATTCAGACTGTGTGATGTGTAGGAAGGCCACAGGATCACGGATCACGGATCACTTATATATTCAATGTGAAACGTTTTGAAATATTTGTGCAGAAATGGATCATTCTATGGAGCTGATTTTCAGTTCTTAAAGGCTGCATTTCGAGGGCATTGAAATTCTGCAAGACAGTGCAGATGCCCACTCCAATAGTCCTTTACAAGGCTAGAAAGCTTCATCCTTTCAAAACATTAGCAGACAAACAAACAACAAAAGAAATACAACCACAAAGAAAGATTGTAATGTCTAGAGATGAAGATTCACAACAGAAAAGCATATAAGTGTCTGGACTTTTGTGAGCCCCACATGCACCTGTATATGACTTTGGGCCATGGATACATATCCTTTTGTAAATTTAGTAAGTAAAACGTTAACAATCATTTTCTTTTTTTGGGCAAATACTTATATTTGAGAGGTTATGATTTACTAAACAGACGAACACATTGGAGTGAATCACCAATCCCAAAAGGCTCTAAATGCATTTTTATTAAAGACATGTTTGGTTTTCTAATTACAGCAATAATGCAAAGTAAATGAGGCATTATTATCATTTCAAGCAATAGGAAACAACAAAAAAAACTTTTAAAAAAAAAACTGAAAAAAAACAGAACATAACCAAAAACAACACCACCCGCAAGATGCATATCAGATTTTTCCACCATGTATGACATGTACGCAATTTCTAAGTGCCTGCGTATCATCCATCCCACTCTGCAAGATATTTCAGACATGATGAAACCTAGAGAGAGAGAGAGTAGCATACTACTGCGCCTGTTGGAGAAGGGGAGCTACTGCTGCGGCTGTTGCTTGTGCTTCTTCCTCTTGCGTGCCTTCTCGGACTTTGGCGTGTTCCAACAAGGAGGGCAATGGCCAAGAGATCAGCGTCTTCAACAAGCAATGGAAATGGAAGCCGTATTAAGAGAGGCCGGAGTGGAGGGACGTTGGAGAGAGAGAGAGAGAGAGAGAGAGAGAGAGACTTTCGGGATTTGGGGATGGGGCGCACGATTTGGGGATGGGGTGATTTGGGAGAGAAGCGGGAAGAAGGGTTTTGGGAGAGAAATATTGGGGCGTGCGCGATTTGGGGATGGGGCGATTTGGGGAGAGAAGAGGGAAGAAGGTTTTAGGAGAGAAATTTGGTGCTCGATTTGGGGATGTTACTCGTGCACGCGGGAGGTGAAAAGCCATCTTTTCTTTTTCCAACGGCGGTGGCTTATCCGTACATCCGTACAGTGGCGGCCACATAAAAATGCCGCTCATTTTATATCTACACTAGCGATTCATTGTGGCAGCCTGTGGTCATGCACCGCTGATGCATAGATTTCTTGTAGTGTGAACGGATCAAAATCTCAATTTGATATGTATATGAGTAGATACAGATATCAAGTAGTTAGTTTACTATGATCGGGTGGTCCAAACTCAAAGTGGAAGGTCAAATATCTTTACCTATCAATGGATAGTTAACTGAATAGTTAGTTATGATGGATAAGTGGGAATACTTGGATATATGATGATCTTGTCTTAAAATCAACGGTTGGATGGCTTGATCTATGGATGAAGATCATTCTCAATGGTCAAATTCATGTTGAAGAATACATGTAAGGTTTGGATTGGCTAAATCAGTATCATACACATGTACATACTAAGTTAAATTTTATAGTAACACTCAAGAACTTTCAATAATCGGGTATTGAAAAGTTCAGGGTATTACAGCTGGGCCTGTCCACTCCTCGGACACAAAGAACCACTTGTATTTCCACCTCTTGTCAGACAAAGGGTTGTTGGTGATGAGCACCTTACCTTGATTGGCCCAGGCGAAAAAATAATACCACCCAAGGTTCACATGGTTGACCTTAACTTTATACAAATACAAAAATTTGGCTACAGACAGCTCAAGAAAGCCGAGCTGTTGCTAAAGAACACAAGTCCCAACTAGGGCCCTCCAAGCGTTTGGATCAACTGACTAGGGGCCAACCTCACATGAGCAAGAACCCTCTAGATCCTGGGGTGTGGGGGTAAATGAAGACTACATTACATGACATAGACGGCCAACTCGCTCTCACGAGGTTGGCAAGGCACCTCCCCCAACTCCGAAGCTCGGAGTACGATCGACTCGGGGATCTGATAATCCCCCTAGACCTGAATTAGGTCAGCATCATCATAGTATCGACCTCTACAACTTCGGCATCAGGACCCCATGGTCCTGGCCGGCCTCCCTTATCGCCCAAACCCCAGAATCTGACCTCTTCATCCCCCATGTTTGAAGAAGAGGGGACGACTCTATTCGGTTGAGTGTCCTTGAGGGAATAGTACGAGTTGTTGTGGAAGGTCCCCAACAATGACCTAACTCTAGACTATTCTGACATCCTGGCCGAACAAGAAAAGAAAAAAGCAAGACAGAAAGAGGAAAAAAGCAAGTAGGAGAAAGGAAAATCCCCGGAAAGAGGGAAATAGAGAGGATTTCCAACTTATCTGAAATCGCCTGGTCCGATTAAGAGTAAAGAGAAAAGAGAAGTGAGGAGCTCTGAGCGTCCCACCTCCTCTATACACATCTAGCCCGATGCATTAATGAGACCTAATCAATACCTGAGCACGAGGAGTTGTAACGTTGCACGAGAACGCCCTCTCTGCAGGGCACGTGGCATGTAGTGACCTCGGGCATTGAGCCATAAACAGCTGGCGCTCGACCGTACGTCTGAAGACCAAGCGACGCCGTCATCCAAAAATACGCCATCATCATTACTCTCACCTCAAGCTCCACATCCACCACCCCATATCATCAATGGTGGCAAACGAATAATCCGTCCTCCTTAACCTCCTGACCTACTTAGCAGTATAGCTTGGTTCGATTTCAAAGTCGATTCAAGATTGTCTAACCTGACCAAATTCATACTTATCAAGTCCACTATGCGAACTAGTAAGTTGGGGGGCTTACTGTTATGGGGAAAATAGATCAACCTACTATTAACAGGCCAGGTCAACAATTTAAACAATAACTAGTGTGATCCAGTGGTTCGACCTCCATCTCCTTGACCAAGTATAGAAAAAGACTGAGCTCGACCTCTAGGCATAAGGTCGAGACAGTTATTAATCAACTGTGATATGAAGAAAGTGAGCTAACTCACCTCAAGTCGGCAAGACCCGTCCTCAGATGAACACAATACCGACCTCGATTGTGAACTAGGTCGGACTACTTCAGGACAGCTGAACCCGCCCTTTGTGGGATCTGACCTGACCTCAATCAAGTTTGTCTATGTTCTCAGCTAAAGATCGTGGAAACTAACTCCCACATGAATCACCCTGAGATTCTAGCAAAGGATCTAGAAAGATCCGCCTTGCAAGGAGTTTGAATCCTATAATAATCAGTTCCTGCCAAACAGGGATAGGTGCCATCTACGACACCACCTCTCCTCACCTATAAATAAGAAAGCCCCTAAAGGTGAAATATACTCACAATCTCTAGCCCTAAACCTTCAATATTCAACTAGACTCAGATTCATTTCCTGACTTATTCGACAGAGGGTCCCTTGCACGAGCCAGGGTCTTCCTTGTCTGTCCTTTGTGCAGGTTCGCTGGCTCAGAGAGGGCTAACCAGATTTTTGCATCAACAGCATGGATCCAAAAAATGAAGTCGATATAAAGCTCAAGTTGGCCAAACCATAAAGTAAAGAATGGAGGTTAAACACCTTACCATTAAAACATTCCTAAGGCTAAGGGAAGTTTATGACAAATTCACTCCTACCATTCATTTTTCTAACTCATTTTAAGAAATGGGCCAAGAAAATGAGATAGGATAGAATCACAAATGGGCCACACAAGAAGGAACATTGAAATTGAATGTCTACTGTTGAAGCTTTGAGCTTTTAATCCGCCTCATTTTTAGCCCCATGCCCAGAAAAACAAATAGAGATCTGTGCCGATTTCTCGAAATATGCCCGATGTACTGGGACACAGATTAGATACTCACAATTAGGGCTGAAAGTTGGGTGGATTCAACCCAACCAACCTGTGACCGACCCGACATTGGGTTGGGCTCGGGCAGGATGTATCGAGTCTGATCTCAGGCTTGGGCTATACAAACACCAACCTAATAAAACTTGGTCGGGCTTGGGTTGAGGTCTCGGGTTGCCCGACCCAACCCGAACCTGATCGATATATAAGTTACTAATAAATTATAATTGAGTGTGGATAGTTTGTGTTGAAAAAGGCATATGAAATTCTAGTGTTGTTGGGTCTCATTGGTCCACATCATTTCTGATGACTTAAGCTAATAAGATATGCCAGATTTTTCTCTCCCAAATAGATTGCGTGCTACACGGCATGACTGTTAAAGAAATAGTAGTCTTATATTTTAGCTTGTTTGTTTAGAAAAAAATGGAGTCCTATACTATAAATAACTATATTTATAATTATTAAAATTATAGATAAAAAAATAAGACGTGTATTGAAATACAATAAACTAATGTAATAATGAAAATATTATCATGTATCCACCCGATCAACCCAACTGAGCCCGCTTGGGTTGGGCTTGGGTCGAGAATTCCCAGCCCAAGGTTGGGTTGGGTTGGTTTGGGTTAGGATTGAGGTCCAAAAACCTTGGGCTGGGTTAGGGTTGAGCACCAACCCGACCCAACCCGCCGGACTTTCAGTCCTACTTACAATGCTAGTAGCCATTTGGCATACTCACCATGTCAGTAGCCATTTAGCCAAATGGCTACTGAAGTGATTTCACCAAGCTCCGTGGGCCCCACCATGATGTATGTGTTGTATCCATACCGACCATCCATTTGGGGAGATCATTCTATGGCATGAAACAAATAATGAGGTAGATCTAAAGCTCAAGTGTCCACACTACGTAAAACAGTGGGGGCAGTGATACTTACTGTTGAAACATTTCTAAGGCCCACCATGATGTGTCTTTGAGATCCAACCTGCTCATAAGTTAACACAGAGATTGAGGAATTGAAAACACAAATATAGGCTTGATCGAAAACTTCTATTACCCATAAGAAATTTTGAACGGTGGATGTTACCATCCCCCGCTGTTGTCTGCGGTGGGATCCTCCACCTCCGCTTTGGATCTGCTCGTTATTTGTGTCATTCCGTAAAATCATTAATTAGGGCAGGGCGCACACATCTTAGTGATGTCACTTTGGCAGCCAATCTGACCACTGACATTGTCAGTATCTAATCGGCGTCCAAGAAATATGGTTTTTACCGACGAAACTTTTATCGACGAAATTAAATTTCGTAGGTAAAAGTCATCTTTACCTACGAAATTTTTCGTAGGTAAAGGGTATTTTCAAATTTTTGCCTACGAAATTAGATTTCGTAGGTAAAGATGTCTTTTACCTACGCAAATTTTGTAGGTAAATGGTGTTTTGAATTTTTCATAATAATTAAAAATTAAAAAATTTACTTTTAGCGACGAAATGTAATTTTGTAGGTAAAAGCTATCTTCACCTATGGAACTTTTTGTAGGTAAAGGGTATTTTTAATCTTTCTAAATACAAAAAAAAATGAAAAGTTTACTTTTACCTATGAAATCAGATTTCGTAGGTAAAAGCCATCTTTACCTACGAAAAATCTTCGTAGGTAAAGTGTGTTTTGAATTTTTCAAAAAAAAAAAAAAAAACGAAAAGTTTACTTAAAAGTCATCTTTACCTACGAAAAAATTTTCATAGGTAAAGGTATTTTGAATTTTTGAAAGAACCAAAAATCGAAAAGTTTACTTTTACCCACCAACGGTTTCGTAGGTAAAAAAATGTATAAGGCTTCTACCTGCGACTATTTTCGTAGGTAAAAACATATATGAGACTTTTCCCTACGAAAGATTTCATAGGTAAAAATATAATATTTAACTTAGATGCGACTTTTACCTACGAAATATTTCATAGCTAAAACACGTGTATGAGACTTTTACTTACGTAATGGTTCTTTAACTTATTTTTGAAAAGTAGTTGAGACCTTTACCTACGAAAAATTTTCATAGGTAAGACTTGTCCTTATGAAATGGTTCGTAGGTAAAAATATAATATTTCATTTCTTAAGATTTTTTGAATGGAGCCAATTTGCTAACAACCATCCATTGTTTGCGAGCCATAATTCACATGGTGCCCCTATCCATAATTGGCAATGGACCTGGATGGCTTCAAGCATAACCATCAATTAGGGTTGTCCAAGGGCCCTGACTCGGTTACTATGTTCTCACATTTTAAACTACAGGTGACAATGTATTGGGTCAGCTAGCAGGTTAACAGACCCGAACTGTTCCTAATGAAGGTTGGAGTAAGTCAAATGGGTATGGGTCTAAGTAGGGTTGAACCATATCCAACCTAACCTAACCCAGCCATATAAATAACCAATGGGATGAGCTAAATGAACCAATCCAGCCTGGACCATATAGCCTAATGTTCCATTAAAGTTCGGGTCTCACTATTTCCGTTCTCACTGTTTTCCCGTAGTATGGCCCACTTCAACAATGGATCTATCTCATTTTTTAGATCTCATTGTATCATGGTTTGGAGAAAATGATGGACGGAGTATTTTTTACACTGTCATCGTAGTTGGCCCACATTAATTCGTATCTTTTTGTGTTTTATCTGCATTCATATCTTCTTGATATTTTGAACATGTTGGATGTCAAATAAACATTACTATGCGCCCAAGGAAGGTATCAATGGTGGAAATCATTATTCCACACTGTTTCGTGTGGCATGGTCCACTTGAGTTTTGGATTTAACGAAAATTTCAGATCATTGGCTTGTTCATCCATTTTTCGATATCATTTTAGAGAACTATCCAAAAAATATTCATATCCAAAGATTAATTAAATGAACCACACCACAAATAAGGGGAACAAATTACTGCTCCCCCTTGCACCATCCAATGGCTTGTGGTTGATGCTCTATGAGCGCCTCCCAGACGTATGTGTTTAATCCATGCTGTCCATCTATTTTTAAAAATCATCTTAAGGCACGAGACAAAAAATGAGGCATATCCCAATATGAAATGGACCACATTAACAGGAAACAGTGTTGAATGAGCGTTAACCATTTAAAACATTTCGGGGGCCATAAAAGTCATGGATCGAGATGATTTTTGTTTTTCCCCTTTATCTAGGCCTATATGACCTAATCAACAGATTGAATGTCAAATAAAAAGTAAAGTGGGCCTTAGGAGGGTTTTAATGATGGATAACCAATTATTATTATTTTTATGTGGTGTGGTCCGCCTCATATCTATTTACACCAGGCAATGGCTGGTGGTTGGTGATCTGTGGGCCCCACCATGATATATGTGTTTCATCCACGCTGTCCATTTATTTTTATAGATCATTTTATGATATGAGAGAAAAAATGAGGTATATTTAAACCTCAAGTGGACCACGTTACATAAAAAAGTGTTGGATGAATGTTGACCATTAAAAACATTTTGGGGGTCATAAAAGTTTTGGGTCAAGCTAATATTTATTATTTCCCTTCACCTAGGTCTTTATGACCTAATCAACATATTAGATTTCAAATAAACAGTACAGTGGGCCTCAGGAGGATTTTAATAGTGGATATCCAACCATTATTGATTTCCTATGGTGTAGTCCACCTGAGATTTATATACCTATCATTTTTTGTGCTAATTCCTAAAATGATCTCTAAAAATAGATGAACGGAATGGATGAAACATATACATCATGGTGGGGCCCACAGAGCACCCACCACCAGTAGCCAATCCGCCTCCCAAATTTGGGCGCGTGCTCAAAACAGAGCCGCGCCCAAAAGTAGGGATTTCATACGGTCTCTTTCTCTTCTCTCTCATTCTCTCCGTTGCATTCCCTAAACCCTTCTTCCCCTAAACCTCTGTCTCCGTCCCGATCTTTGCTCCATCTCTCTTTCTCCTCCCTCTCTCTCCAAACAGATGACGAAAATGAGTTCTGGGAGAAAGTGAGTGTGGCGGAGGAGAGGAAAGAAGCTATGGTGGTGCTGTGGTGTTCTCAGTTGAAGATTCTGTCTCACTCGTCTGTAGGGTGCTTTGTGTCACACTCCAACAAAGTGAGATATTCAGTCATTCAGTCATCTGAGTATACTTTCACATGAAAAACAATAAATGATTACGTTCCTTACCAATCTCCAATTTGTTAGTAAATTACCTGTTATTATTAATGTTTTTCTTTTCATTTTATACAAGTTGGGCCCCTTTTTTCAGATTTTTGGTGCATGGATCATATATAATATCAGAATTTAGGTCACTGAACAATGGCCTCACTTGTAAAAACTGAAAAATCCATTGTATATAATCTCCTATATATCATGTATGCTAACTGTATGATGAAATGTCTCAACAAGGAATGTTTTGTGTGGATCGCATTTGAGTTCCATTTTTTTTCTCTACCCATGAGTTGGCCCATATGGTTGTATGGTTGGATGACTGCAAATTTTTTTGAAAGTTATGGAAAATTAGTAAGTGATATTTTCTAAAATTAGGTCCCTCTCTTGTTGAGCATTGCTATTAGTCATTGTTTTTTTTTTTTTTTAATTAATCTGTGTTTCTATGTACACCATCTGCTGTCATCCTGCGATATTTGGTTTGGAAAATCAGCTTGTGATTTATAGGAACTGGTTTTATCTTGTGTTTGAAGAATCAGTTGGACACCATCTGTTGTTGTCTTGTGATATCCCATATGCTGTTTGCAACAATCCGCTTGTGATACATCGTTTGAAGTAGATTGTGATGTGTTGTGAAGGAATCCTGTGATATGTTGCAAAAATCAGACCATCTGCCATTATCTGTATGCCATCTATTGAGTTTGTTGGCAGGTCTTTTGGGTTTTTCTAGAGGATTTGATTGATTCTATGCACAGAATGCATCATTATTTACAAAAGGGAGCTAAAAACAAAGAGGTTTTCCATTCGAAAAAAGGTCTGTTTTCTGCCATCTATTTCTCTCATTAATCAGCTTACCATGACAAGCAGATTCCTAATACTACATGGATCTACTTTGAGCTATTAGCTCCCCCATTTTGCGTGGTCAAAATAAATGTAAGCTCATGATATATGATTTAATTGTGGACTTGTTCTGCGTATGAACTGAATGTTTCTTTTGCATGTGCTCCTTGGACTCGGATTGCGTAGTGTGGCACATAGCACCAATGTCAGTACTGTGCACTATTGGAAAAGCTGTGGGGCCCATCATGATGTATGTGTTTTATCCACGACAAGCAGATTCCTACTACCACATGGATCTACTTTGAGTGATTAGCTCTCTCATTTTATGCAGTCAAAATAAATGTTAAGCTGCGATTTCGTGTGTGCCACTAATTAGATTGGCAAGAGTTCTACAAACGGCTCTACCCACCAGACATTACTCTCCATCACTAATAGATTCATGTGTGCCACTAATTAGATGACAGGGCATTTGAGTACAAGTAAAACCTAAAATTCATTCTGAAAGTTTTTTTTTTTCCTTATATTTTCTTCCCTTCATTTCTCTGATTCATGCTCTATGTTTCTGTCTGTTTTGTGTTATTTGAGAAGGAAAAACAGAAGCAGGAAGGACACTAAAGTGGCATATGCAGAATGACAGAGAAGTTTACATTTTCTTCATTCTTCTTTTCACTTCTCTGATATTCCATTATATTAAAGAAGTCTTGTACTAAGAAAGATTTGATTCACAACTTAGAAAATCACAAAGCAACAATATTTTTTGTGAATACAAATTCCTCATGTTTGAAGTAATCAAATACCTGATTGGTCAAACGCTTTTCAATCACCATCTGTCAGCATTGCCTGCAATTTTCATATTTTTATGCAATCAGGTGGTCTTTTTTTTTTTTTTTCTTTTTTCTTTTGTATGCTGCAGGTTGCATTGTTGGACAAGGGGCTATGATATTGACATTTTCAAACTTTATATATTGACAAATTCAGTCTTTGCATAATCTATATAACGCAATGAATTCACAATTAGCAAGGGTTGAGCAACTCTCTGATTACCTCTTAAAATAGATGGATGTGCTTAATATAGAGTCAATGCCTGTAAAGAAACAGAATGTAGCAAAAGAGTTGTTTGGTTCAATTGGCCTAGCCTATGATGGTGATGGCCTTCTTTTTTTTTTTTTGATTTGTTTATGTTATATAGATATGTTATATGTATACAAACATGCTACAAGGATTTAATTGTGTTTATTTTATTTGTATCATGCAGAAGGCTTCCTTCTACAAATGTTCAGTCACCTGACATAAATGCACTGTAGTTCTAGAAATGAGAAGGTATTCCATTCTTATGAGTTTTTAGACCATTTCCACCTTTTTGTCTAGAGAATTCCACACTTAGATGCTCAAACTACATTTTTCTATTGTTCTTCTTTTAACTCATTTGTGACTGCCATTTTCAGAAAGCCTGCATTTGGTAGTTTTCTATGATGAAGTTGGGCTAAAAGGCTTTCTTCACATCATAATTTGTCGCAACTTGTTGACAGATGTGTGAAGTCGTGCGGGATGTTGCAAACTATTTCCCAACGGCAATAATTAGTGGAAGATGACGTGATAAGGTACTGGAGCAATTAGCTACTTTGCATGGAAAATGATCCAATTTTGGACCTGTTTATCTAAGTTATCGTGTATTGCATTTCCATACACTTGGCATGCATGTACTGTTCATTTGCTAGGCATTGTCATGGATGGCACATAGCCCAAATATGCTAGTCAGTGTATCCTAGCTGCTAAGTGGACTTATGGGATTACAAATGTTCTGAAGATGGGTATTGATGCTGCCAAGTTCCTTGCATATTAAGATAAGTTTACCAAATTCGTTTTGTAAACCAAAGCTTAAACACTCTGCAACTGAATGTTCAAACTCAGAGCTGTTGGATGGTTGTAATGAATTCTCTATATCTTGGATCCCCATTCGCATTGAGTTTGTGTTAGCATTATCATCTATTTTGAAGCCTCCGGGCTACTTTGACCCCTTTCCATCTTGGTCACATTCTTGTTTTTTTTTTTTTTTGGCTAACGTATATATGGGGGCTAATCCCTTCACACTCAGTCTCTCATACAAACTCTGCTATTTGTAGTTGGCATATGGTGGTATCAATGGTTGCAGGACAAACTGTACAACTGCCCCATTGTTCGAGGCATTTGGAGGAGTACCCTTTCAGTCAGGTCCATATGAGTCCATCCAAAAAAAAAAAAAACAGGGGCATGCATTGGGTACATCGCCGGTATCAGTCAAATACATCCAATACAACATAGACGCTGGAATTAGAATTTTGTTTTGTTTTAAATTTTTTTTTTTTTTTTCAAAATCTCTCTTCTTTTTTTTTTTTATAATAGGTGGACTGTGTGTATGTAAAACAAATGAATGGTCAATAGAATTGGACCAACAACCCATGGTGCAGGTGAACAAGTTCCCTTTCTTTTTTCTTTTTCTTTTTTTATATAATGTTTGTACTATTCCCTTTTTACTTTTAAGATTGGCTGGTTTTCAAATGGCTATAGATTGTTGTTTTACCCTGCTATCTAATCTAGTCTTTGAGTACTCTTTTGAATTTTTGACCTATTGATCAAAATGTCAAAGTACTTTTAACTAGGTTCTTTAGGTTTAGAGAAAACCAAGCTAGCTTGCTGTAAGTATTGTCTGACTCAATTTGAATTGACTTGATCAAGTGAATTTGTTCATTACAAGTCAATCAAACTTAGACCCTTTTTATTTGCAGGAATATTCTTCCTATATGTCTTAGAACTGCATATTGTCATGTCCAAGCCTTTATTATTGTATGGCATCTCAATTCATGGGAGATGCATTGGCCTTCTCTGATCCAATTATATAACTAGTAGGACTTGTTGACTTGAGTTATGGTACTTTCCCTTCATAAACAGTCATGTGTTTATCAAATGTGTCTTTTTCTGACTGTGGCATGATCCAACTGATTCACATAAGTTGGACGCGGTGGATTCGCATAATATTGTGATGCATGGTAGAACTTGATAGATTTTATTGGCATAGGTATTTAACTGAATGACAAGGAAAGTTTATGGCTGTGAACAGGACATTTCAGTGAATGAAATTTGCAACAGTTTCCAGAACTGAGTTCCAGACGATGAATTCAATCCTTTCATCATGAGTATACTTGATTTTCCATTCGTCCATGCCAACCCAAAACCAAGATGTATTTATCTCTTTTTAAAGCTGAAAACCTCAATTTCCTTTTGAGAGGGCTCTGCTTCACAAACTGTGTTTTACAATAGTAACTTAATACAATGTTCTCATGGTTATATCTCGAGAAAAACTCATTTCTTGGAAATGCTAACCTTTTTCTATTGGTTTTCATTACTTTCAGCATCTCCACCAGGCATCAAGGTAGCATTTGCATTAGAGTGTTGTGGAACAAAACATGCCTTGTTAGATAACCTAATCTCTTATGCATTTGCATTACTTGCCAGATAACCTAATCTCTTATACATCTGCATTATAGTGCTATGGAACAAAACATGCCTTAGGTAAATAACTTGGCATTTCACAGTGATTGATCAATTCTAAATTGTTTGGAATCTTATATGATTTGTGATATTTGGGATATTTTGATAAACATGATGCATAGGTGCAGTATATGCCTTTTGTTAATGGTTGGAGCAATCAATAGTTGTGAAGCTAGTTCCATTACATTAACTAGAATTCTTTGCTTGCTTTACTCCTATTTTCAGGAAATGAAGGGTAGTTCCATTCCATCCACCACCCAGCTTGTTGAAGCTAGTTCCATTACATCCACCAGCTAGCTTGTTGAAGAAATGAATGGCTATTTAAATCAAATTTATTTTTCTTTAAGAACTATTATTGCTCCTTATGTTCAATTTTTGTTTTCTCGTGACACTTCTTTGCAGGTTCATCAACATAATTTTTGCTCAAATTATAAAAACCATACTAATGATAATTTTTGTTTCTTTTTTTGTCCGTTAAATTATAGAAACCATACTAATGATGATTTCCAACTTCATGCATATGCCGCTTTTGGGATTTGAAAGTTTAATAACTGGGGAACTCATTGTGGAGCCCCAGTGTTCCTTCTCTTCTTTCCAAGTCATCTATATTCTTTTGTTTCCTATGGTGTGGCGTATCTAGTTTTTGGAATACTGCACTTTTTAGGTAGTTCTTTCATCTTGACAAGGAACATTAGAAGAATGGTTTTAATGTAATCTGCAGGTTTGTGGGAGATACGTGTGCATTGACAACTAATATTTTAATGGGGTGGATCTTATGAAAGTTCCACCCAAGGGGCTATCAGTTTGTTAGCTTGGTTCTTTTTGGATTATGGGAGATATGTGTGCATTGACAACTAATATTTTAATGTAATCTGCTGGTTTATGGCTAATGATGGGAAGATGAAGCTGAAGGCAATGCTTCTAACCCATTCCTCTTCAGAAATACATTCTAGAAAACTTCAGAACTTTGGTCTGACTTCTATTCTTGATTATACATGCAATGCCATTCCAAATCAGCCTGGAAAGTCTAATTATACCTGCAATGCCATTCCAAATATCTTTTTACAATGTACGTGATGCATTTCTCATAAGAATCTAGAGTATTACATTCTGGATTTTGAACATTCCTCAGCAGAAATTTTCAGCATCTCTACCTTTTGCTAGTTCTATATGCATTACAAGTTTTAGTTAAGATGATTGCCGGAGTTTCCTTGTTGAACTACCATAGGTGTTCTTATGTTGTTATAGATTTCATAGGAGATGCATTTTCGCACCTAGCAAGTGAACAAGTTTGCCTCGCTTGGTCTAGAACGAGCTCCCCTCGGGTCAAGAGTGCATCGAGCATGTCCAAAAACCAGGTGAGTCAACTAACAACAGTCCCCCATATGTATGTTCAATTGTCACAATTTTTTTCAGACTGTTTTGATATTTGATTGTTGTTCTTTCAATCTATTCACATGTTTTTGTTCTTATTTTTTACTTGTTGCTTGTTAGTTAGGTACATAAAAGGCCATCACATTGTGGAGCTCTTCATCTGCTTGACGGACCTTCATTGAATTGTCTTTTTATTTTGAAGTCTTCCATTGTAGATTTTAGTTTTTATAGTCAGGTTTGCAAGTCAGATAAATAATGTTTCAAATTACATCATGGTTGTTTTTACTAGGTGAAGTTTGCTAAGCCCACACATGGGTAGAGCCTTCTGCAACAACATATAGCTGCATGTACCAATATAACATAAGGTGCGAGAACAGAACTTTCCATTCAAATATTGCACCAATTGCAAAAGTAGTGTTTTCCCAACATGAAATAAAAATAGATGTACAAGACATTGAACACATTAGCTATCTTTTCTGTCCATTTGGTGCATTTGTTTGGCTTTTCCAAATCTACCAATCTATGGGTCACGCTTTGTAATATCTTACTGGTTGGATGTTTCTGAGTGCCCAAAAATAGTTGGACAACAAGTTTTACAAAGGCCCACTCATTCAATGGTTGGGATCATAATGTGGGGTAATTTGAAGATAATTCTCATGTTTGAAATGTCCATGCCATATTTCGCATTTTACTCCAGTGTTACAAACTTGAGATTTAAAACTTTCTGAAAGAAAGTTGATAATTGAATACTATCTGTTTTGGAATCTATATATTGCTGATTTTGTTCAGGCCACGACTGTCCAATAGGTTTGAGGCACCTATGGATCTAAAGAAAGAGTGGGAAAGATTAATATTTGAACAAAAGTATGGGGAAGCATTCACTTTAGCCCATGAATTGTTGGATGTTTATTTGGTTTTTAGATAATGCAGATTTTGCTTAGTTTTTCAGAGTTTATAATTGAGAAGATGAGCATGTGCTCTTGAAGTATTGTCTCTCTCTCTTTTTTATGACATGTCATCTTTATCTTTTTCTATATTTTTAGTTCTTCAATTTTGCTGCATAACTTTTCTGTATGATGATATTCGTTGTAGGAAGCTATTCGTTGGGGTACTGATTATCTTCTCAAAGCTACTGCTCATCCAAACACCATATATGTGCAGGTTTCTTTTTCTTTTTCTCTAATTCCTTTTGGGGTTGGATTTTCTTTCTTTTTCTTTTTCCTCATGTGGGATCTCTGTTTCTTTTTAGAAAAAAGATGTTTAATTTGTATTTTTCGTTTGGAGGCAAAAGTATTAACACTATTAGCTACGAAAACGTTCGTAGGTAAAAGTTTTATCACAGTTTGTACCTACGAAAAATGTCGTAGGTAAAAGCTTTAACAAAGTTTGTAGCTACGAAAACGTTCGTAGGTAAAAGTCTTACCACCATTTATACCTACGAATAAAAGTTTTAACAAAGTTTATAGCTACGAAAACATTCGTAGGTAAAGGTCTTAATACAGTTTCTACCTACGAAACATGTCGTAGGTAAACGTTTTAATAAAGTTTGTAGCTACGGAAATGTTTGTAGGTAAAAGTCTAAACACGGTTTGTACCTACGAAACAATTTGTAGGTAAAAGTTTTAACAATGTTTTTAACAACGAAAAATGTTCATGGTAAAGGCTTTAACAAAGTTTTTAGTTACGAAAACTTTCGTAGGTAAAAGTCTTAACACTTTCAACAAAGTTTTTAATTTCGTTGGTAAAAGTCTTACTATTACTGACGATGACTTTTTTTCGTCGGTAAAAGTCTTTAGCCACGGCTTTTTACCAACGAATTTACTGACGAAATATTTCGTAGGTAAAACTGTTTGCCTACAAAATAATAGCATTTACCTACGAAATATTTCGTAGGTAAAAGTGAAATGTCAGATTAGGTGGGCATGGAAATCAACGCCGACGAATTTGTGAGCGGCTGACGTTAGGTGAGCAAGAGTGATTTTTTTTTCTTTTTTATGAGTTAGCTTGTTAGTACACAGCCATGTTAGTGCAAGCACCTTTTTGTGTTAGCTTACTAGTGTACACCCCGTTGGTACAAGCACTCCATGTTAGCCACCCCCAGATCGATGCCAAGACCTCAAGTGTTGAAACGATGTCCAATAGCAAGAGTTCCTCGATCACAAAAGAGCCCATCGTGATGTTTTGATAAATTCATTCTATCCACCTATTTTGACACTTCATTCTATAGCACGGGACAAAAAATTAATGCTGATCGACAGCTAAAATGGGCTCAATGAACATGGAATAGTAGCGATTAAATGCACATTGTTAAAACATCCATCGAGCCACAAAATGTTCATGAAAAATCCATCGATGTCTATCCATTTTTTCAGCTAATTTTATGGAACGAGAAATAAATGGAGGCCAATGCCAAGCTCCAGTGGGCCAAACTACAGAAAACAGCGAGGAATGAACACCTAATATCGAAACATCTTGTGGGGCCTACTTTGAGCTTTTGACCTGCTTCACCTTTGGACCTGCTTCATCTTTTAGACCTACCTAAAATGAACTGAAAAACAGATGAAACGGGGCAGATTTTTCAAAAACAGCAAGGTAGGCACAGGGACTATCGGGGTCAGGGTCGCACGCCCACGAATCCACCGTAACTGAGAGGATTGCCCAGTGCGGCAAAACCATGAGTACTTTTGCCAATACCAAAATACAGGACCCGTACAGGTAACTAACAGCGAGCAATTTAGTGTGGACGCGGTTTAGCTACGGACAGGTTGAGTGGAAATAGTCTAAAGGTAAATGTTTTTTCTTTTTTGCCCATAACCGAAGAGGCGGGCACCCTTTGGAAAAAATCCCTCTAAAAAAAATTAGGACGGTGAAATGTTTTTTTTATTACTGTAGCATCCATTTCTTTTCTTAGGCGGAGTGAAAAGGCCAGATTTTGTTTAAAACAGTATCTAAGCTTTGCGGTACAAGAGATGAAATCTCGGAACTGTCACGTGTTTTTTTTTTTTTTTTTTTTTATTAGCACGTGTAACTAAGTGTGTATGGGTAAGTCGCTGGACACGTGGCAGAGAAACCGCCTTTCACCCTCGCACTGTTTCTTGTCTTCGTATCAGGCCGCAAGTGAGAACTTTCCGAACCTTTAAAGCGTGACGTGGGGGGGAGTGATCTGAGCTAACGTGGAGGAGAAGGATTTTATGTACATAAAAATCCATCTCATCTATCAGGTGTGGCATCCCGAGTTTACATTGTTACCTTGGGAAGGTTTCAACGGTGGATGTCATTATCCCCTATGTTTTTTTATGGTATGGTCTAATTGATCCTTGGATATGCTTCAGTTCTAGGATAATGGTCTAAAATGAGCCGGAAAGATTGATGGACGGCATGGATAAAACATATGCATTACGGTAGGACCCACAGAGAATCCATGCTACGCTGTTGCATGGAAAGCTGCTTTGCTACACAATCCATGTCAGAAACTGACGTAGTCGCGACGCACATGGTTTGAAATGTGTCCGGCCGTCTGCGCAGAGAATTACAAATTGGGAAGATGCAGGGCGTGTTTGGATAGATAAGTTACTATTTTACTTAGGTTCGGTAATTAAATTACTTTTTGTAATTAAGTTAGTTTAGTAAACATCAGTCTAAAAGTAACTTATGTGTCAAAAGTAACTCTACTTAAAAATAAAAATTAAAAAAAAAAAAAAAAACCTTTTTACTTGTGACTTTTCTATTTCTTTCTCATGGTACATGTCAAAGGAACCATGTCAAAGGAAGCTTTGTCTCACAATCCATATATGTAACTATGATCCAAATTTCAGGAGTCGGGCACATTCACAATCTCTAAATTTCAAGGTGTCACTAATATAAATGAAAATGCAGTTTAAAGACTAAATTATTTGGTATCAACACACTTATTGAAATTTAAATGAAATAGTGAATAATATCTTTGATTTAAATGGTATAATACAATTAAACTAGTGGTCATACCATCATTCATATACTACTAACCATTTCAATTAAGGGGCCGGGATCTCAAAATTAATGTATAAAAATAATTCCACAACCCGATACTTCTATATATGACTTCAACAATGAACTCAATCTTTTGGCAAATTAGAATATGCTTGGTCATCAATCACAATAGCCTCCATATCATGTATCCAAGTAACTGATAGGTGTTTTAAAACATAATTCCAGGCGAAAGTGACAATTTAGCTCAATGTTACCATTTCCTAAGTTAAATATAATATCAACACAATCAAGTTCATGTAATAATACACATCATCACAAATAATTTCTTAAACTAGTTTATATATATATATATATATAGCGGAACGCTCACCTACGAACCAGTTTGCACGGACTACATATGAACTTTTTTGAGAACTCATCATATCTGATGAGTCTCGAGAATCTGAACGGTCCCCATGAAGCAGAACCTCTTGAAACCCCTTGGTACCAATTTTTACTTTGAACCAAAACTTCGGTGGGCCATGAAAAATGCAAACAGTTTCTTCCCTTGATTTGAATTTCTCTTTGCTATGGTCCACC
The DNA here is from genome assembly GCF_029962835.1 of Magnolia sinica. Classification (NCBI taxonomy): domain Eukaryota; kingdom Viridiplantae; phylum Streptophyta; class Magnoliopsida; order Magnoliales; family Magnoliaceae; genus Magnolia; species Magnolia sinica. Next base: position 38,587,963 of record NC_080576.1, read on the forward strand.
AGAATCTTAGATCAGGGTGAAAATTCACCCCATAAGGTTTCATGGGATTCCGCATCTTATGGACCGTTCGGATTCCACAACCATGACACGTGTGCAAAGGTGCGCACATGCGTAGGTGTGTAGGTGAGCATGCCTCTCTCTCTCTCTCTCTCTCTCTCTCTCTCTCTCTCTCTCTCTCTCTCTCTCTCTCTCTCGATATATATATATATATATATATATATATATATATATAGGAAATGATACCATGAGGTCAACCTCATGGGAACTTCGTATGAGGTCGAGCTGTTTGGGGCCCACTGTGACGTGAGTAAAACATCTACCCCATCAGTTAGTTACACCATTTCATGGTGGGCCACGAACTTAAACATCAAGTCAATCCATGACTTGGGTGGGCCACACCACATACAACTATTGCAAATGGTTACCCTCTCATTAAAACATTCATAATAATTTGTTGGACTCTCCGAGATGTGGTTCATAAATCTAACCCATCCATTGTGTGTGTCCCACGTGGATGAGAGGTCAAACCAAGTTTCAGCCACATCTAAAACTCAGGTGGGTCCCACCAAGTGATTTCATATGTTTTAGTCATGTCTTCAAATGGTTTTAGATGATATGGCCCACTTGAGTTCCGCATACAGCTGATTTTTGTGATATCCCATAACCTAAAGGGCACCCATTAAATTCAAGGTGTTGATGTTCGACACACATCACGGTGGGGCCCACACGGCTCAACCTCATGAGAAGTTCCCATGAGGTCATAGTACCATTTCCTTATATGTGTGTGTGTGTGTGTGTGTGTGTGTGTGTGTGTGTGTGTTCCGAATCTTTTAACATGGGTCTCTCTTGCCTACCATGACGTGGGGCCCTTTTGTCTTCCACACTATGTTAGGGGTCGACTTATCTTCCGGGATTTTTGTCGAACAGTTAGGCACTTAACAACACTTGTGAGTGCCCATGCACATGCATGCATGATTGCCAAGCTTTGATTAATTCATATCCAATCAGTAGTATTTGTGAATCTAGATGACCACAATTGTAGTACAAGTCAAATACACAGGAACCACATGGCTTGTCACCATGGTCCTTAATCCATTTACGGCCATCATCTTTTGTCTAAAATCATCAATTATATAGATGTTGATGCAAAAATCTGGTTAGCCCCTTTTAGACCATCGTGTACCTACACAAAGAACGGACAAGGAAGATCTTGGCTTGTGCAGGGGACCCTCCGATGCCAAAGTCAGAAAAGGGATCTAGGTCTAGTTGAGTATTGAAGGTTTAATGCTAAAGATAGTGTGTACCTCTCACTATTAGAGGTATCTCTATTTATAGTTTAGGAGAGACGGTGACGTAGAGGAGATCTCCCTATTTAGTAGGTGTGTATTGTAGAGGGATTCAAATCTCGAGTGTGTGGTGAATCTACCAAGATCATCGGTGAAGATCTTGGTATCCCGAGCGTGTCGCGGATATCCTCCAAAGACCTGGACAGATCTCTATCGCAATGGATTTCCCCGGTCTTTGGCTAAGATCTCGAGTGGATGTGGTCAGACCTTGATGGGAGGTAAGATGATCTGACCTGAAGTGTCCTCATGACACTAACCTGGGTTATACTGACCGGGGTGAAGCTGACCTGGGTAATGCCGACCTGCATAATACTGACCTATCTCCTTAGTTGAGCCAAGGGAGGGGTGCTCTTGACAAACTCTGGAGATCTTGGAATCGATGGAGGTAGTACTCTTTCAGGTGTTCGGGTAGGTCGGTAAGTGTTCCGATCTGGTGACGGGATGCCGAACTCGATCTTACTTCTTGCTTGGGCTTTGAGTAGAGGATCGAACCTGCTGACGTATCCGACCTGGAGAAGTGTGTAAGGTCCCGACCTGACCGTTCATCATTGGTCGGCCTATTTTCCCTAAAACAATAGATATTGACAATTTGCCCAGTACATAAATCAATAAGGTGATGGGTCATCACCCAAAATCACAGATGGCAAGCTCGTCACCTTCATCAGTGCTCAAGACTCACTGTAAGGCTCGCCCACTTACAAAGGTTAAAGACAACACAAATATAGTGTCCCATAATACTGTGCCTAACCCATGAGCTGTAACAAGTAGCTCACTAAGTCACAAATACAAACGGCTAGTGAATATATATCAATGGCAATCATGATATTTAGGATTCCTCAAGATATTCAGCAACATTCATAGAATAATGATTGTCCTTGGATTAGACAAATTCAATGAATTAAGTGAACATTGACTAGACCGGCCTTGAGTGCAAAGCAACCCACAAATAGTGCAAGCTAGAGTCGGTCAGCCATGTTCTACCTTAATTGATTAAACAAGTTTGTGACAGCCAAACCCAATGAAGGCGGTCCATTTTTTTCAATTATTTTTAGAGACTAATGCAAAGGAATGAAATTCATAACATCCTAAACATGGTTATAAACTCAAAATAAAACATTTGCTTAAAAGATCTCACCTAAACATATAACCAAACATTTGGTGTGCCAGATGAATAATTTCTTATTTCTACAAAATCAAGCCTAGATGAATACCAAATTCATACAACACAAGAAACATGTTTCAATTCAACACATAGCATATGAATCATAACCATATAATAATTCTAACATTTAAATACATATAATTTCAACCAAAATACAAAATTCATCAACTAAAGCCATCAAGGAATGATAAAATCTAACTTAGGAAAATAGTCCTCACCTGTGAATACGATTCTGCATTATACTAACATTTAGGGTTTAGAATTCGAGAGAAAACCCTAGTCCTTACATAGTTTCAAATAAATTCGAGTTACGATTTGAAAATTATGAAATTCTTCCAAATTTCTCTACATGAGTCAAGGACCTAACTTCAATTATTGATGAACTATAATTAGACTGAAGAAACAACAGCAAGATTCAAGGATTCCAGTGAATTTCTGAAGAAAAACCCCTAAACCCTAAAATTATTATTTCTAACCCAAAAACCCAAATAAATTTCCTTTTATAGAAATTTCTGAAAAAAATGAGTTGATTCACACAACTCACACTCTTGAGTTCTAAGAATAATTTCAATGATCAGATTTAGACACAATGTCAAGCCCATTAAGGCAAACATCTTACCATACTTTCGCAATCGCGGGCCCAATAATGAATGGTCCACAATTCTTTTAAGCATTCCAGATAGTTTTAGAGTGATTTAGATAATAAGGTTATGCAATTTTTGGCTTTAGGCTTATAGCTTGCATTGCTAGGTTTAGGATTTAAACAACGACGCACATTGATTTGAATTTATTACAAGTATTAGATTAGATCAAGATAGCTCTTTATGCCTAAAGGACATTTTAACCACTTTGACTTCTATACTTAGGGTAATTCAAATTTAAACCATTGGTTTAGTTAATCTTAAATGGATCTCCATTATAATTTAAGTAATTATATAAATTAACAATGATTTTTTTTTCTCAAATCTCGATTCTCGATTCATAAATCATAGGGTTAAGTATAAAATTTAGGATGATCAAATAATGATTTGATACATTAGGGGACAGGGACGTGCTGATCAATAATTCTAATGATTCAGATCCTGAGATTTATTTCATGGACAACTTAATTGAACTATCAGGATAATTCATAAGATTCTTATTGACCTTGAATTTTCATAAATAAGTTTTCATATACAATTTTTAGGTATTTTGAACGTAATATTTAAATGAGTGCTCATGTACAAACTAAGTTAATTAGAAAGATCTTTAGTGATGCCTGAGTATATTTAACACTTGAGTATTGAAAAATTCAGGATGTTACAATATCAAAGGAGGCCCCACATGGTGGACTATCCACATTGAAGGTGGGGATCACATAGCAGATGGTCCACATGGGCCTGATATGATAAATGACCCCATATTAATGTGGGCTCACATATGGATGGTCCACATCAAAGGTCAGCCTATAATGATAAAAACCCCACATCTAAAGCAGGTTGGTATGATGGATGACCCACTTCAAAGGTGGGGCCTACATGATAGATGGTCCACATCAAAGGTGGGCTCCACATGATAGGCAGTGGACATTGAATTTAGGTCCCTCATGATGGAGACCCATATTGAGGGGTGCCCATAAGATGGACAGTCCACATCAAAGGTGATGAATGACCCACATCCAAGGTAAGCCCTTCATGATGGGCAACCCACATTTAAGGTGGGGCCCACATGATGGATAGTCCACATTAAAGGTGGGCTCCATATGATGGGTAATTAATAATAGTAGGCCCTGCATGATGGACGGTCCACATCAAAGGTCGACCCTAATGATAAGTGGCCCATATCCAAGGTAGGCCTGCATGATGGCCCACATCAAAGGTGGTGCCCATATGATGGACAATCCACATTAAAGGTGGGCTCCAAATGATAGGTGGTGGATATTGAAGGTGGGCCCTACAATAGGTATAATAACATTAATGGTGGGCCCCACTTGATGGACGACCAATATCTAAGGCCCGTATCCTAGACCGTACCATTCCATAGGCTTTTACGGTCCTCCCGGTCAAATTTCGATGACCCGCGATGCGTGAATAGCATTTGCATGCGACGCTAAGTCGTATCCCGTATATCAGAGTTAACTCGACCCGAGACTTATACCCTAGAGACCACGCCATTTCTGTGGTTCCAACGCCACATCTCGCGTGCCGATGCGATACCCAGACAAAGAGTTGTGGGCCCGCGTATATTCTGAAGAAACGCCGCGCGTTGTGAATTCCGAGAAAATCTCTACAACCCATTACATCAATCAATCACCTCAAGTCAAGTACACATCCCACCACTCCCCTTACAACACCCATACCTCTCCCATTCCCAAAGTCAACTCTCTCTCTCCACCCATCCCTTCCTTACACCCATCACCCATCACTTCATCACCTTTTCATCCCATCACTTCTCTCTCTCTCTCTCTCTCTCTCATTTCTCTCTTCACTCCCAAGCAACCAAGAAACCAACATCCAAGCCATTCCAAAGAGCTAGGTGTGGCCCACTTCTTACCCCCCCCCACATCTCACCATCCAACCATCCAAATTTCATCATCCTCCATCAAAGAAGGAGCTTAGGAGATTAACATTCCATGGAGTTAAAGAAGAAGGCCAATAGGTGGGGTGATCCACCGTTGATTTCCATTTAAGGGCCCACTTATGATGGGACCCAATTTGACGTATGTGTTGTGATAAAAGAGGGGCCCTCTCTCTCTCTCTATCTCTCTCTCCCCCTTTTGTGATGGAGTGTGACCCACCTGATCCAGCATCCCTGGATGAAGTAAAAACACAAATATCCATTTAATTTAAAACTCTGGTGGGCCATACGTGGGACCCACTTGTTATGGTAGTGGATTGGTTGGGGTACCTCACACCAGCTATATAACTGCTGTATTCACATCAGCAAGCGTGGGGCCTGCATGAGATATGTGTTATATCCCAACCATACATGTGGGACTTGCTGGAATGTATGTGTGGCACCCACACATGGTGCCAGCAATGATCCAGACAACCCATCCAAGGTGGAAAACCACCTGAAGTATGTGGTTTATATCCACGCCGTCCTCTTTAGGACGTGGGACCCACCCACACGTGCCACATGTATGGGGTGGGCCCACCTTGATGGATTTATTCTAAATCCACACCGTCCGTCCAACGTCCAGGGTTGGACGCTAGACCCCTGACCCCCTTTCAAAAAAAATATAAATAAATATAATATTATTATACTATACATATGATATATATATATATATATATATATATATATATCTATACACACATATGTATGTGGTGGGCCCCACATGGGACCCACCTCGCTGTATATAATTTGCACCATCCATCTGGATGGTGCTGTGTGGCATGCACCATGATGTATGAGTTTTTAATCCACTCTGTCCGTGAAGCGTGGGACCCACTTGTCGTGCGTGCACCGTCCAACACGTGGGATGGTGCTGAATGCACCTTGATGTATGTATATCCAAACCATTCAGCAGTGGGTCCCACTGCATGACGTTAACAAGTTCTGTGGGTCCCACTAGTGTATGTGTTACATCCAAACCGTTCATCCAGATGATGAGCTCATCTTAAGGCTTGTGACAAAAAAAAAGACAGATCTAATTATCAAGTGGACCACACTACTAAAAACAGTGGGGAATGAACGTGTACCATTGAAACTCCTTTGGGTTCATGGAAGTTTTGGACTAATATGGAATTTATTTTCCTCTTAATTCAGGTATTTGTGACCATATGAATAGATTGGATGGAAAATAAACGTTATGGTGGGCCCTGGTAATTTTAAGGGTGGAAATTATTATCTCCACTGTTATTTGTGGTATGGTTCAGATGATCTTCTGACATGATTCATTTTTTTGGGTAATGCTCTAAAATGATCTCTAAAATAGATGAATGGTGTAGATGGCGTGACCCATTGATGTGGCCCACTTTGTATATATGAGGCACATTGGCGCGGCCCATTGATGCGGCCCACTTGATATATATGAGGCCCATTAGTGCATTTCATTGATTCATCCCACTTGATGTATATGAGGTCCATTGGTGTAGCCCATTGATGCAGCCCACTTGATGTATATGAGGCCCATTGGTGCGGCCCATGTGATGTGGCCCACTTGATGTATATGAGGCCCATTGGTGTGGCCATGTGATGTGGCTCACTTGATGTTTATAAGACCCATTGGTGCGACCCATGTGATGTATGGCCCATGTGATGTGGCCCACTTGATGTATATGAGGCCCATTATGATGTATTTGAGGCTCATATGATGAGGCCCGATGTGATGTATATGTGGCCCTTGAGTGAGGCCCATTGTGATGTATATTTGGCCCTTGTATAAGACCGTGGGCCCACTATACGTGTGGTCTATGTGGGCCACTCCTTAGGAGCAATGTTGATTAAATGTCTACATTAATGGGCAATGATGGTTAAATGTCCACATTGTGAGTTTCCCTTAGGCCTTGTTAGGCCCATTCTCATTATTCCCTTAGTGGGATAACCCAAAGTATTAGGCCCCATTAATGTTGCATGTTCCATCATCGTCATAGACGGATGGCTCCGTGCTACTAGATTTGGTATATCCACGACCGAGGGTCAATCTTCATATTATGGTTTAGATCGGCTATTCATCTACGAACCCCACCTTGCATATAAGCCGATTATCGATTCTGGTTATCGACACCGATTACGAGTATGCTTAGCTATCATCATGATACATGCCCATACGCATCATCTGTATGCTTGATATGAGACATGGTTAACCATTACATATGCCATTAGGCAGGTTGTTATGAGACTTCCTGATAAGCGGAGATTGTCTCACATGAGCGGATGATATGCTCAAGATTGATGCATGACTGGATTTATGACTCATGTATCTTGCATTGTGTTGTGATTATTATATGCCTTAGTGACATCAGGGCCATAGCCTTCACAAGCATATCATGGATGACATGATTGGACATCGAAAATACTGTTATTAGCATCGGGGCGCCATAAATGTCCTTGGGTAAAAATTCCTAAACTTGACGGTACCACAAGACACTTCAACCTCGAGATCGAGTGGATACATGAGCGCACGAGGGCCAAATATTAGGAGGCCGCGTCTCCCACTATGCCGTGTCTGTTGGAAAGGGGCGCTGCTTTACCCGCCCGAGGGTAGGGGCAATTACTACACTGAGTATGACCAACTCGTAAATGGGTCCACTATTGATGTGTTGGATAAGTATTGGCAGGTTATTGGTCAGGCGGATAGTGAGGTTTCTTACGCCCACTTGGACTGTGCGCCTAAGGAAGGGGCAGTGCCATTTGAAGTGTACTAAACCCCGGTGATTATCCACTGAGAACTGTATTGATATATGATGCTCCAGAGATGAGTTGGATTGATATGTGGATTGGTATGATTAAGCTGCATCATGCACATAACGTTGGCTATGTAGGCCTTGTATCGTATGGCCTTGGTGTGGTCGATAACATTCAAGCCTTGCATTGCATAGCCTTGGTATGGCTGATTGCATTCATGGACTCATCAGCATGATTACGCATTACTCTGATATTGCATCCTAAGCACGCTCATATTGCGCACACACTTACACCACCCTCTAAGCTTTCTATAAGCTTATGTACGATTGATGCGTGCAGGTGATGCTAGGACGCAGCTGTAGTTTAGTAGGAGAAGGAGCATGCAGTCGAGCTTCAGGAGTTTTCGTTATTATCATTATTATATTTCCCTGTATGCACATTGTACCTTAAAGTTTTTTTATCATAGTGGATTTGGTGATGGTGTCTTGGTTATTGTTCGTGGGTTATGCTTATGGTTATGCTTATTACGAATCAAATTTATATTAAAAATCCTCCTTGTAGGATCCTAGGATCGGAACCTGGTATATGGGTGTCAGGAGCTGAGAATGGGGTACTATGGAGGTTGTCGGTGTCGGATTTGGTGATCGGGAATTTTGTGAGCCCGATTTACCAGTTTGGGGCGTGACAGTGGCTGTAATGACCCATAAATTTTTGTGCTAATCTTTCCTTAGTAGTTGTTTTTGGGGTAATTAATGCTATACTTGATTGCTTGTGAAATCTGCATCAATCACTTTAAATTGTATCTGCATGACTCTAAACTTGTAGATTGGTTAGCGCTATGTTACTCTGAAATCTAGGATCCATCGCTAAATCCAGTTGTTCTTAGGAATTTTTGGAAGTTCTGGATCGGACCTGGACCGCGCATCGAAAGTCCGATAGTGATGATCTTAGGCTGTTGCGGTCACCATGTTGGGCTTGACCATCACCTCGAAAATCAAGTCTATGTGATGTTCTGGGTCGATTTGATTGAGTCTGGAGTGAAGAGTGTGAGAACGGTTGGAAATTTATTAAGCTTTTATGAAATCTGAGTCGTGTCGCTTGCGCGACGATTTTAAGCAATCTGATCATTGGATTCTGACCTAATTTCACCCTCTGATTAGGGAAGGTGGCCCAGGCATGTCCTTGTGCTTGTGGACCTGATCGAGATTCTGTGACCGTTGAATTGAGTGTGGTCCGCCACGGCTGATCTGAAGAGCCGGTCGGTACGAAAACTCAGCTTGACCTAGATCCATGGTCAGTGAGCTTAAGTCCGACCTTTCGTGGTTTTAGGCCCACCGGAAGTGCTTCGTTGGATCGTGAGAGGCTGGTTTTGGTTATACCCTAAGTATACCTTGGCCCTGGGGTTATTTTCATCAATATTAGGCCTATTTATAGTCCTTAAACCCTAGCTCTCTTTTCCATACGAATTTCCTAACCCTAGCTTGGAAAGAGAAAGGAAAAGAGAGAGAAAGTGAGAGAGAAGTTGGTGAATCGTCTTAGATTCTTTCTTGTTCTTCTACATCCTTGAACCTTCGCTTTGAATCGTTATTCTGACGATTCTGAGTTCATCTTTGGGTAAGTTAACCTAACCCTAATCTGTGTTAGAGCTTAGAATAGTCTTGGTGTTGTTGTATCTCATTTCTATTCTTGCTTTAGGGTATTCTATCGCCGTTGACGAAGACACATCGTCTGAAATCAGTTCGGTGTTCTCTTCTGGCTTAAGGTGCGGACTTTAAGTATATAGGTTATGGTTTTCAAGACTTTCAATGCTAGTTAATGGTTTATTCTTGTTATGGATGAGATTTCACATGCCAAATGTTATGTTTACTTTGTGTTCCTGATATACATGTGTTATATTGAGATTTGTGTATTCTATGTGTATGTATAAAGTACCGTATACGTATTAAATATGCACACGTGTTTGCCATGATTATTCGTCATGTATGTATGCTAGATGTATGTGTGACAACTCCTTGGTAAAAGGAATTGTCCAAATGCATGTATTTCAACATACGTCATGTATGTTGTATTATGTATTCTAAGTGTTTGTAGAAATGCCTGAATGATCCAAAGTGTGATATTTCAACCTAGTATGGGCGTTGAGAAACGATTCTCAACTCTCCCACTAGCGTGTATGATTTCCTTCATGTTAGTTACATTCCTTGTTGTTTAATTTCAAGCATTACTTATGCTTACATTTATGTTAAGTTGATATTCTTCAAATGCTTGTGTACCACATGATTTGAGTTATTGTTCCATTACTATTCTAAATTGTAGTTATGAATACCTGTTGTAGTGTAATGTGTGTGGGACTATGCATTAGTCCAGGAAATCGGTAATCGGCCTTAAGTTCGTGGTTGAGGTTGCTTTCGCCACGTAGGACGTATTAGACGAACCCGAGTCGTATTAGAGTTGTCGGCAGTGGTTTGGCAACGCGGAGTGTTTGCGCACTCTATGTCGTTCAACCCAACGTGCGCTCGTGCTAGTCGAGTTCGTCAAGTAACCCGATTCTCCGATGTATGTTCACTATGTATGGACGTTACTGTTTGAATATAGGGTACCGAACTTACCAATGAAATCCTATTAACCATGGTACCTTGATCCGCTAAGACTCATGAACCGGATATGGTGGTATGGGACACCGTGGTCGAGCTGTCGGCCTACGTTGGGGTGACGAGCCTCCCCGTAGTGACCAGTGAGCAAATAAACTCGTGAGCCGATTATGGTGGTATGAGACACTATATTCGCGCTGTCGGCCTACATTGATTGGTGACGAGCCCTTTGTAGTGACCTCGAGCATGCCTGGATACCGCATTGAGGTGAAGAGCCTTGGTGTAGTAATGAAGGTATGATAGGCGTGCATTGATTGGTGACGAGCCCTTTGCAACGACCTACAACCATATGATCGTATGAGATGTCTAGGATTGACGACCTTAGAATGGATCACTGTTTGGATGGTGATATGAGGAAGCTATCTTAGCTTCCCAATCCTGCTGTATGAAAAGGACTAATAACAACTTGGTAATCATGTTCATGCACCGCATTTGCATGTGCTTTGTAGACGTGGTGCACTTTGAGGTGGTGTCATGCGTAACGTAAGATGAAGACGCTGAGGGTGTACGCGTGAGGGCACACATCATTCTGCATGCATCCCTGCATTAACAAGAGTACTTAGGACTTGTTTAATTGTTCTGCTTTATCATTACTACTTGATTGAACTGATAACATGTTAACCTGTGCTCTATTGTTCCACTGAGTTGATCACTCACTCCCACGTTCTGGGGCGGTGTTAAACACCCACCAGACTCTGTCTTAGGTTCTGATGTTGCAGATGTTGATGCAACTTCTGAGGCAGAGCGGGATATGGATGACGATGAGGCTGCTTTCTCTTATATGCAGTTTTCAGACGGGTTCTAGCGAGCCTTGTTCTGATGCGCGGGATTCTGGGATTATTTTTGGGATTTAAATGATGTAATCTAATACTTGTAAATTTGATAGCAATACTTACATTACGACCTGGTATGTTTATGTACTTCAGGGATTTGCACTTATACACATATATTTGTATAAGTCTTCTGCTTGCTTTCTTCACTTATCCCTGAATTATATCTGTGCTTTGGCTTAATCTATTCCATGTTTTATGTACTAATACAGACAACATACATCCATCATTAAATATGTTGCATAAGTGATGTTTTGGAACTCGGGAGCTGAGTTATGCTCGACCCCCGAATTTCAGGGCGTTACAGTGGCCCTACATAATGAATAGTGCATAATAAAGGTCGAGCCATAATAATGAATAGCCCACATCCAATGTAATGCCCCACATTTTGTAACTCGTGTTTAGAACTTGTTTTCCAAAATCACGAGTGTTAACCTTTAAAAATAGCCCACATTTCTCAATACACACACACATATTTAATGAGCATTGTAATAGAAGAAAAAAAAATTACACATAAAGGGAAATTTCAAAATATACATCCTAAAATATACAAGTAGTTACCTAAATGGCTTATACAAATGTAACACCTTGATTCTCATAACCCGAGGTTGATCGCTCGAGTATGAGAACCTGAGGGTTACGTCATGAAGTAAACTACCATACATCTAATTTATAGCAAATTTCATAACATAAAGTAAGGCAACCATTGCATAAGCTAAGGATATCATCAGTAACAACAAAGAAGTTTAGTGAAAGCAAAATGAAATCCCTCAGCGGGGGATTTTAGTTACAATCCTCAAAATGTAAGCAAAACATAAAGTTTAAATAACAAAAGCATGTAAATCCTAGATTATTAATTGAGCTTCAACGACTAAACTACACCAGCATAGAGTCCTTCATCAAGCTTCTCTTCAATCATTTCTGGGATCCCGACTGAGGGGTCTTCTTCCATCACAAAACCTGCATCTATTTGGTGTAACCGCATGATAGGGTGATTGATAAACTCAGTGGGTACTTCCCTTAAAGCTTTCATGCATATTATAGTTTTCTAAATTAGTTTCAATCAACTTAGCAGTTCATAATAAAAGCAAAGAAATATGAATACTTGAATGAATGTATGTCTAAAGTCATAGATTTGGGGATACACATCCAGCTGTCAAAAAGAAAGGGTCACCTGCGGTAGACTTACTACATGGAAAAGATCATGTAGTGAGTGCACCCAAGGAAATTTAGCCTCCTAAAAAAATATTCAGGATACACTTAAGGAGGTCCTAAAAACCCAGAAAAGCATCATGTAAAGAGAGCAGCCCATAGTGACACGAATGCACTTATCTTGAGGTTTAAACTAGAATAATAAAATTCTTAGTAAACTAAATAGAAAGTGGCTTATATCAAGCACTCGGTAAAGCTCACATGTTATGCGTGGATGTTATGCACCATGGTACCCACGTACATTCCATAGATTTGGCAAGATTGTTCCTTAAATTATAGACATTAACAAATCTTAAACATCCAAACATGAGTTTAACATGAATCTTTATAATTCCCCTAGGCTCAAATAAGGGCTCACAAATGCGGCATGTCAATATCAAGTATGAGTAAACTATTTGAAATAATTGAAAGTTCATTCTACAGTTACAAAAGAAGACATTTCACAAATACTCTTCGTTATACAATTCATAAGATGAAGTGAAATATTACTTCAAGGCTCACGTCATAACTATTAGAAGCATACTTATACTCAAACTATTACTAATGTGACATAGAGAATATAAGACTAAATTCTATACACATGGTTAATAAATTTAGGATTAGAGTAATAGGAATTTAAGCATTACTTCATGACAATCAACACAAAATAGGAATGAAAAGAGTGAATTGATATTCACATTAATCTAAAATTCTACACATTAGATTCAAACTAATATGAAAACTAATGAATGTAAGAAGCGATGGGGGTAATTCCTCACCTTAGGGTGTGGGTACTCTTCTCTATTGATTAGAACGCATTCTAAACGAGGGATATGGGGGAATGCCTCTAGTTGATTTCTACTTTGATGTGAACTTGGAGGCTTGGATATTAAAAATTGGATGATGGGATGTTGAACTGAATCAGCCACACACAGGTAGCAGAAGATGCTTGGCTGCTCAGACCCAACTAAGTCAACTCGGCTTAACTCGGCAGCTTGCAACTCTCTCACCCTCTCTTTCTTCTTCTTTCTTTTCCTTTCTTTACTTTCTTCCCTTTCTCAAGTTCTCTGTTTCTCCCTGTTGGAACCTCCAACAGTTAGCTGGACTTGGCCAAACTCAACTCGACTCACCCGAAAACTCGGTGAGTCGACTCAATCCGACTGCTTCCTCCCCCTGCCATTTCCTTTCTCTTCCTACTTCTTCTTCTACTTTCTTTCTTATGGCCAAACATGACCTGAATTTAGCCCGGACTTGAGTCCAGACGCACGACCCGCACTGAGTTGCAACCCAACCAGACCACGGACTCGGTCCAGATTCGGTGTGGTAAGGATTTGAGTCTCTCTCTCTCTCTCTGTCTTCTTCATTGTTTTCTTTTCTTTTCCTTCGTCGTCTCCTCTCCAGCTGTAGGGGAATAGATCTGGACTAGGTCGGGCACACCTAGCTCGATTTGACACGACTTGCTTCTTACAAAATGGCCAGCGTCTCCCTCCTTCTTTGATATTCTTCTTTAATTTCTCCTTTCTTCTTCTTTCTTGCTTTCTTCTTCTCAGCTTCCTTTTCTCTCTTTTCTTTTTCAGTTAGGGAAACCAGTAAGACGCCGGACTCAGCCCGATTTACAGCGACTTGAACCGAGTTGACTCAAGCTTCGCCCCTCTCTTTTCTCTTTTCATTTTCTATATTTAGCAATCGGATGCCCTAAAAAAGAGGGTTATAAAGGCTCTCTAATCCTCTTTTAGAGGGTTTACGGCAACTAATCTTAATATTAGTTACATGTTGGTTTTTAAAATTGATTGCAACATGGTATCATTCTATGATTCGAGTTTTGTTGATCAAATTAATTCGCATGGCTCCAATCCGATGCTGGGGATGAACTTTTAGGGTTCTAGCCCATCTAATGGACTGATCGGATCATTGATTAGGGTCCCATTTAAGGTGATGGATTTCACCAGCCAATGGAGAAGATACTCTAGTCATTAATGGTGGATTATCAATGGATGGTCAATCTCTTGATCCAATGCACTTGGATGGTCTAGATTGGTCCTATAAAACTTGCAGGGCCCACCATTTGAATGGTTGATCACCATTTCTCAATGGGTTCTAGGATTTCCATCCATGGTTATTTACTTGTGCACTCACGAGTTTCTCGCGAGAACATCAATCAGCGTGAAGCAATCTCGTTGGTTGCCCTAAAATGGGTGCTCTGGAAGAGCTTTTAAAAGCCCTTGAATGGCTGAGATGGAGCCACGTTTCATAACGGAAATATTCTTTCCGCGGCTTCTCTCTCTATCACTCTCTCTCTTTCTTGTTATAACAACCTAGTTTTAAGGGCTAGGATTCCTTTGGAATGGACGGTTGTGGTGTTTAGATCGGTGATCGTGTGGATTGCCAAGCTATCACCACAAAACGAAAATTCCATTTTCAGAAATATCAACTGCACACCAATAGCTTGTTCTTAAAACTGTGTACACGTAAAACTTTAGAAACGTGTGAAATGAGTTACGGTTTAGTCAGATTTGATAGATCTTCAAGATGGACAGTTCAGATCATCCATCTGATCTCAGATGGTGGTACACAATCGGCACACGGAACGCATTTTTCAAACGCTGTTGTTGGTAGGAAACCTCTAGAAAGGGAGAGGAAAATCCTCTTTTCGAATTTTGATCGGGTCGACATGGTCAAACCGTGTTGACGAGTTTGGTGTGATGCGGGAGTACCGTTCCTGGTGCATACAACGCTTGTGTTGGGTCCACTGTGATATATATTTCGATTCCACTCCATCCATTCACTTGAAAGGACTCGGTAGGGACCTCTGACTCAAGTTCAGGCAGATCTAAAGCTTAGGTGGGCCATAACAATGGGTTGGTGCGTCTAAATGATAATATCTAATAATCATTGGAGATTTGGCGGTCAGATCTTTTCCTAATCTATTCATTAGTGATTCTCAGGATTTCTAGCCTCACCTATATGGAAATCTTTAGTAGATTTGATGATCTTAGGGTCAATCATAATAGTAGAGTGATGGATTGTTAAATTGAGTGTAATGGCCCGATAATTCATGGATTGGATGTTTGAAACGGCTACTTGGTGTAAGTTTTGATAATCAATCATTGATACTGATAATCTCATGGTGGGATTGCTTAAATTTCTAGTTCATAGATTTATGACTATTGGAAGGCATATAGTTAGCATCTATTGACAATTTAACGGGTAGATCATTTCGAATTTGAACATCAACGGTCTGAATGTCCTAGGCTACCTTTTAAGTAAGAAATCAAGTTGTGGATTGCTAGGTTATCTTGTCTAATGAACAGTGGATATAATAATTTGGTCCCAAATTTTAGATATTTCAAGGTCATCATGGTAACACCCGAGTACTGGAAAGTACGGGGTGTTACAATCTACCCCCCTAAAGAGAATTTCATCCTTGGAATTTAGTGCTTCTATTATGATTAGATACGATGATAATATAATTTGTGGTGATTTTAAGCATTCATTATTTTCCTGTATGTACAAACGTATACTATTAGGTACCCAAAACTGGGGTCGTTACAATCTACCCCCCTCAAAGAAGAATCTTGTCCCCGAGATTCGATAACACTCATCTCATTTATTAATATTACAAGTAGGAAGATTTGTTTTAATGGCATATCCTATTCATAATATGCCCAAGTATGCCATCATACCCTGGATTTAAAGAGGCTATTGTTTAATTTTATCCCCACTCTTGTATTTCTAGTCCAACAGATTGACTAATGTATATGTGTCTCATAAAAAATTTTGAAATATTTTTAGTATCTTTCAAAACCAGGGATTTATTTTAATGCCTAATGACTTTACAATTGTCTATAGTATTCATTAGGCTCACAAGTTCATGTAGGTGATATTTAGTAGTAACATTATATCTTTCTTTTTATTTTCTTTTACCTTTAATGATAGTTTCTCACTATCTAAAGTAGTGTAATTTTCTATTTTTAGTGTTTGAGCTATCATGAACAAATGGTTATAGTAGGTTTGAGCTTGATACATCAATCCTTTGTCTACATAGAATAGTAGATTTGCTGGTATCATTTTCTAATCCTAGTAAATCTCGATCTTCTGCTTGATCAGGGCATTGAGATCATCATGATTTGCTAGGATGTAGAATTTGAGTCAAATCGCGATACTCGCTTAAACATGATTCCATCAGTCCGTGATCACAATCATTCTAAACTCTAGAGGAATATCATAAAGTTTTCTATTTGTACCACAAGAGTACTAAAAATTTATGTGAAACAAAACTAAATGACCATCACGTTTTCACTATGCACTTTGATTATCTTGTGCACTACCTGAAAATTTCAAGAGTCAAGTTTCTACATGGAAATTCGAGTTCAAAATTTTGCTAATTTCACTTAGGTTTTTCAAAGCTAGTTCTAATATGCTCAATCTAGGGCTAGAAGTTTACCCAAAACTCTATAATTTATCCTCTAGTTAATTCTAGGTGCTAGAATATATAAGGAATATTGTCTCTAACTAAAGAGACATATTGGGAGAGCTCAGATTGTGATACGTAGTACAATTCTTTAAGTTTAGGGAGTGTTTATGTTAGATGTAATGTGCAATATGGTGGTAAAGAATTTCCTAAAATGCCTAAATTCGTTTCACTTGATGAGCGTTGTGAAGATGTTATTTTTAACTATATATATATAATCTTAGATTTCTAAAAGTGTTCCCTAGACGTCAAGTTCAAGGAATGTTTTTGTTAGACCTTAGATATATCATAGTTGGAATTTGTTTTCTCATGGTACCTAGGTAGTTTCCAAATTCAAGTAACTATTCTAGTAATTTACATGGAATTCAAACTTCTTGTTCCTATGTTCAAATGACTTGTCTTAAAATTTTTAAAGGAGACTAAGGTTTCAAATTTTCATGGAATTTATCATAAATCCGAATGACATTCCTAATAAATTTTCTAAAGGGACCTAGTATTTGGTTTCTGAGTCCAGACAATTAATAGTTCATAATGGGAACCTAAGTTTGGGTTTGTATGTTCTCAAAATCTCTCCTTGTTCAAAAGGAGATTCACCAAAGTTCTAACATCTCACTTTGTTTCCCAAAGGCAAGGTTAGTCTAAACTCTCTCTTTGATACCAACTTGTAACACCCTGATTCTCATAACTTGAGGATGATCGCTCGAGTATGAGAACCTGAGGGTTACATCATGAAGTGAACTACCATACATCTAATTTGTAACAAATTTCATAACATTAAGTAAGGAAACCATTGCATAAGCTAAGGATATCATGAGTAACAACAAAGAAGTTTAGTGAAAGCAAAATGAAATCCCTCAGCGGGGGATTTTAGTTACAATCCTCAAAATGTAAACAAAACATAAAGTCTGAATAACGAAACCATGTAAATCCTAGATTATTAATTGAGTTCCAACGGCTCAACTACACTAGCATAGAGTCCTTCATCAAGCTCCTCTTCAATTATTTTTGGGATCCCAACTGAGGGGTCTCCTTCCATCACAAAACCTGTATCTATTTGGTGCAACCACATGATAGGATGAGTGATAAACTCAGTGGGTACTTCCCTCAAAGCTTTCATGCATATTACAGTATTCTAAATTAGTTTCAATCAACTTAGCAGTTCATAATAAAAGCAAAGAAATATGAATACTTGCATGAATGTATAAATGTATGTCTAAAGTCATAGATTTTGGGGATGCACATCCAGCTGTCAAAAAGAAAGGGTCACCCGCGGTAGACTTACTACCTGGAAAAGACCATATAGTGCGTGCACCCAAGGAAATTTAGCCTCCTGGAAAAATATTCAGGATACACCCAAGGAGGTCCTAAAAACCTGGAAAAGCCTCATGTAAAGAGAGCGGCCCATAGTGACACGAATGCACTTATCTTGAGGTTTAAACTAGAATAATAGAATTCTTAGTAAACCTAATAGAATGTGGCTTATATCAAGCACTTGATAAAGATCACATGTTATGCACCATGGTACCCATGTATATTTCATAGATTTGGCAAGATTGTTCCTTAAATTGTAGACATTAACAAACCTTAAACGTCTAAACATGAGTTCAACATGGATCTTTACAATTCCCCTAGGCTCAAATAAGGGCTCACAAATGCGGCATGTCAATATCAAGTGTGAATAAACTATTTAAAATAATTGAAAGTTCATTCTACATTTCTTACAAAAGAAGACATTCTACAAATACTCTTCATTATACAATTCATAAGATAAAGTGAAATATTATTTCAAGGCTCATGTCATAAATATTAGAAGCATACTTATACTCAAACTATTACTAATGTGACATAGAGAATGTAAGACTAAATTCTATACACAGCGTTAATAAATTTAGGATTAAAGTAATAGGAATTTAAGCATTACTTCATGCTCATCAACACAAAATAGGAATGAAAGGAATGAATTAATATTCACATTAATCTAAAATTCTACACATTAGATTCAAACTAATATGGAAACTAATGAATGTAAGAAGCGATGGGGGTAATTCCTCACCTTAGGGTGTGGGTACTCTTCTCTCTTGATTAGAACGCATTCTAAATGAGGGATTTGGGGGAATGCCTCTAGTTGATTTCTACTTTGATATGAACTTGGAGGCTTGGATATGAAAAATTGGATGATGGGATGTTGAACTGAATCAGCCCCACACAGGTCACATAAGATGCTTAGCTGCTTAGACCCAACTAAGTCAACTCGTCTTAACTCGGCAACCCGCAACTCTCTCACCCTCTCTTTCTTCTTCTTTCTTTTCCTTTCTTTACTTCCTTTCTTCCCTTTCTCAAGTTCTCTGTTTCTCCCTGTTGGAACCTCCAACAGTTAGCTGGACTCAGCGAAACTCCACCTGACTCACTCGAAAACTCGGTGTGTCAACTCAATCCGACTACTTCCTCCTCCTGTCATTTCCTTTCTCTTCCTACTTCTTATCCTTCTTTCTTTATGGCCAAACATGGCCTAAATTTAGCCCGGACTTGAGTCCAAATGCATGACCCGCATTGAGTTGCAACCCAACCAAACTGCGGACTCTGTCCAGATTCTGTATGGCGAGGATATGAGTTTGGCTCTCTCTCTCTCCTTCAATGTTTTCTTTTCTTTTCCTTTGTCCTCTCCTCTCCAGTTGCAGGAGAACATATTTGGACTAGGTCGGGCACACCTAGCTCGACTCAACTCACTGCTTGCAAAATGCCTAACGTCTCCCTCCATCTCTAATTCTTCTTTAATTTCTCCTTTCTTCTTCTTTCTTGCTTTCTACTTTCTTCTTCTTAGCTACCTTTTCTCTCTTTTCTTTTTTAGTTAGGGAAACCAGTAGGATGCTGGACTCGGCCTGATTTATAGCGACTCGAACCGAGTCGACTCAACTGGGTGCGTCACCCCTCTCTTTTCTCTCTTCATTTTCTACATTTGGCAATCAGATGCCTTAAAAAAAGATGTTTATAAAGGCTCTCTTATCATCTTCTAGAAGGTTTTAAGGCAACTAATCTTAAGATTAGTTACATGTTGGGTTTTACAACTAATTGCAACATGGTATCATTTTACGATTCGATTTTTGTTGATCAAATTAATTCGCATGGCTGCAATCCGATGTTGGGGATGAACTTTTAGGGTTCTGGCCCATCTAATGGACCGATTAAATCAACGATCAGGGTCCCATGCAAGGTGATGGGTTTCACCAGCCAATAGAGAAGATACTCTTGCGATTAATGGTAGTTTATCAATAATGCACCTGGATGGTCTGGATTGGTCCTATAGAGCTTGTGGGGCCTGCCATTTGAATGATTGATCACCATTTCTCAATGGGTTCTAAGATTTCCATCTGCAGTTATTTACTCATGCACTCATGAGTTTCTCGCGAGAACATCAATCGGCGTGAAGCAATCTTGTTGGTTGCCCTAGAATGGGTGCCCCGGATGCTCTGGAAGAGCTTCTAGAAGCCCTTGAATGGATGAGATGGAGCCACGTTTCATAACAGAAAATTCTTTCTGTGGCTTCTCTCTCCATCTCTCTCTCTCTCTCTCTCTCTCTCTCTCTTTCTTATTATAACAACCTAGTTTTAAGGGTTAGGATTCCTTTGGAATGGACGGTTGTGGTGTTTAGAATGGTGATCGTGTGGATTTCCAAGCTGTCACCATAAAATGGAAATTTCTTTTTCAGAAATATCAACCACACACCAATAGCATGTGCTCGAAATAGTGCACACATAAAACTTTGGAAACATGTGAAATGAGTTAGGGTTTGGTCAGCTTTGAGAGATCTTCAAGATGGATGGTTCAGATCATCCAACTGATCTCAAATGGTGGTCCACAATCGGCACACAGAACGACATTTTTCAAACGCTGTTGCTGGTGAGAAACCTCAAGAAAGGGAGAGGAAAATCCTCTTTTCGGATTTTGATCAGGTCAACACGGTCAAACTGTGTTGACGAGTTTGGTGTGTTGCGGGTGTACCGTTCCTGGTGCACACAATGCTTATGTGACTGTGATATATATTTCGAATCCACTCCATCCATTCACTTTAAAGGACTCAGTGGGGACCTCTGACTCAAGCTTAGGTAGATCTAAAGCTTCGGCGGGCCATAACAATGGGTTGGTGCGTCTAAATGACAATATTCGATGATCATTGGAGATTCGATGGTCAGATCTTTTCCTAATCTATTCATTAGTGATTCTTAGGATTTCTAGCCCCGCCTATATGGAAATCGTTAGTAGATTTGATGATCTTAGGGTCTAACACAATAGTAGAGTGATGGTTCATTAAATTGAGTGTAATGGCCCGATAATTCGTTGCTCAGATGTTTGAAACTGCTGCCTGGTGTAACTTTTGATAATCAATCATTGATACTGACAATCTAATAGTGGGATCTACTTAATTTTCTAGTTCATAGTCTTATGACTATTGAAAGGCATCTAGTTAACATCTATTGACAATTTAGCAGTTAGATCATTTCGAATCTGACCATCAATGGTCTGAATGTCCTAGGCTCCCTTTTGAGTGAGAAATCAAGTTGTGGATTGTTAGGTTATGGGATCTATGTCTAATGAATGGTGGATATTATGATTGGTCCCAAATTTTAAATATTTCAAGGTCATCATGGTAACATCCGAGTATTGGAAAGTATTGGGTGTTACAACAAACCAATAACTTAAATACAAAAATACAAAAGAAAGTACTAAAGCAATTATGAAAGAAACCTAAAAAGTAATAATTTTAAGCAGGAAGATCAAACATCTCCTTGTGCTCCAGGTGAGTGCTAACCTACACATCATTTGCATATCTTACACCAACTGAATACGTTTTGATAGTGCCAATTGCTATCCCAGTGAGGTATACCCCCCCAAGATTACCAAGGCATCACAATAGTTAAGAATAGTATTTAAATGATACTCAAGAATATATAATATTCAATCTACACTACATAATAAAATATAAGAAGGTACAATTTATACTTTGCAAGTAGAATACAAGAAGATACAACATACAAGTAGAATACAAGAAACTATAATATCCAAACTAAAATTCATAAGCATCACACAAGAAGATACACTCCACATCTCACAAGTATAACATAAACAACTACTCATCCAAATTGCAATTTAATATATAACAAAAGAAGATACAATCCACTCATCACAAATATAATAGAACAACTGCAATATTCAATTGCCAAATTAATCTTGATTCATGCATTATGCATGAAATGCAATTAGCTTGGACATGCACATCCAGCTGAACAATTAAATGGACATTTCAAATAGTCAGCCTATTTGTGTAAGAGAATGAGTCGGTCAAATAGTCGACCCATTCTAAATGCAATAAGAGTTGTTCGAACAATACACTAGTCTTTCAAATAGTTAATCTGGCACCTGATAACACCCACATGCTATGTATACGTAATTAATCCATCCGTTATTAGTCCAATTTACAAACATCATATCAGAAAAGCTCAAAGATTCATTATGAGGGGTTGTCACCCAATATAGGCCAACAACTCGAGCATAGTGTCCTATACCATTATCCCCAGTTAATGAGACTTTAGAAAATAAAATTAAAATACACTCAAAATGTTATAAGTAGTGATTGTAATACAATAGATTTATTCCATTTATATAAACCTCTACTACTAATGGTTATTCATGATTTAAGACGTAAACATTACCATCACAAGTTTAGGTATATTTTTAACAAAAAGAATCCTCCCAACAAGCCATATTGGCACCAAGTCCATTCAATGACACAATAAAAGAATGTAATCCATAAGCTATAAAAGCACAAATAATCCAGAAGATGGTAAGTTTATGACCAAATAATATTTAATCCATTCACAAATGTCCACTAGATTGAGGAACCTCCAATAATACCATCTAATAATCTTCAAATGGCAAAATAAACCACACAACAAATTCAATATCCAAAATACATATAAACCATCACTTTATACCAATTACATGTAAATTACTCTACTCACATTTAAATTAGATCCACAAATTTTACAAATAAATAGCTTAAAACATGTTATAGTCTATACATATAATAATACTCAATCTGATATCTAGAGTATGTAAAACAACAAGAATAATCAATAAGTTTAAGGAAAGAATTACACAAACTTAAATTAACATTTATAATTAACTCTACTAGAAGATGATATATATAAATTAAGCATAAGTACTAGATTAAACAAATTAACAATTCAAAGGAACCAAACCTAACTATCATAATCAAGGAAAGCTTGAAGGGTGAATTCTTACTTTGGGTGTGGATTCTGTTCCAACTTGACTAAAGAGTACTTTAAGAGTTTTAAAACACTTGAAAACACCTAATACACCACACATCAATGGTTATGATCGAATAGGTTAGGATGCACAATGGCAAAAGATCCATATGTGGAACATTAGGAAAATCCAATTTTCCACATTCAAATTAGCCATTCAACGTTAATAAACTCATATTAAGTTCAATGGAAAGGGTTAAAAGATTAATTACCTTACTAATTTGTGTAGCCTAAATGTGCTCCCGATCTAGATCCAATTAAACACAACTAGCTAGACTTGAAATTTGCACTTTAGGGAAAGATCAAATCTTATGGTAATCAATCAAATAAACGAATTAAATAAGCAAATGATAGAATGTCATAATACTAGGGGATTCACTTACATGAATCTGCTAGAGAATTTAGGCAAAGAATATACCAATAAGGTTGAGTTTAATCTTTAGAAAATGATGGAGTTTAAGCTCATATTCAAAGTGGAGGTTCAAAGACTTTAGTTGGTGGTTTTTTTTTTTTTTTTAAAGGGCATGGACCATCCATGGAGACCCCCACTAGAGTAATAGTTGAATGACCTAACAACAACCCTTACTTGAAAATAGCATTGTATAAATAGTTACGACATGCTTATGCATACATGCATGAGATTTGCACCAAAACCAAGAACCCATCTCCACCATAGGGTGTTTCCAACATTAGTTACATTTAATGCATCTAATGGCTAAAAATGCCCTTTTACCATGCATATGTTGTATTTGATGTCTTAAATCGAGTCAGATACAAGGTCTGTCGATGCCATCAACAGTCTGTTCAATGTCACATTTGATGACATCGAACAATTCTTGATCCCATCGATATTTTTTGGATTTTCTTCAGTTGGACGTTGGACAAATTGGGCACTTTTTTTATGCCATCGATGAGTGTTCGATGCCCCATTGAAATTTATGAAAAATCATGTTTTTTCTCTGGACCATTGAGGTGTTAGTTCGATGCCATCGACAAGTGTTCGATGCCATCGAAGGATTAGTTTCGATGCCATCTATGAGTCTTTGATGGCATCAACAAATTCTGCGTAAATTTTACGTAAAACTGTGAATTTGCGGGATTTATTTCCAATTTCATTTGGGATTCTTTCCAAGGCTATATATATGGGTGTAATGGAATTGAAAGGTATTCTCAGGGTTTCTAAATAGTTCTAGGGTTTTAAAGGGGTGTAGAAAGGGTGAAATTCGAGGTTATTTGAATCGGGTAAGCCTTCTTTCGTTGTAATTTCTGCTTTTATAGTGAATTTTTTGTCGTTTTGTGCCGTGGTTTTTTTTCTTGAAAGTATTTTTCCACGTTAAATCATTGTGTTCTCTTTGTGTTTGCTTGGTGCTTTTGGATTGTTATCCTAGATTCATCTCTGTGTGCTTAATTTCGAGATCACCTAACAAGTGATATCAAAGCCAGGTTGGGGCGTAGGCTTAAATCTAAAGGATTATTCACAATGGAAAATACTAAGTATGATATTGAGAAGTACTTAAGGTAAAATAAATTTGAGTTATGAAGGTTTAAATGATTAGTCTATTAACTAAGCAGGGCGAAGATAGGGCTCTTGAGGAGCGACCACCGTTTATGATTGATGAAGATTGAAATATTCTTGATAAAAATGCCTTATCCTCTATCCAATTGTGTCTTACGGATAAGGTTCTCTATAATGTTCTAAGAGAGAAAACTGCAGCGAGTTTGTGGGCAAAGTTAGAGGAATTTTATGTTAAAAAGTCCACTGAGAATCGCCTACACTTGAAGTTATAGTTGTTTAACTTCAGAATGGCAGAAGGTGGAGATGTGGAGGCCCACATCAGTAGTTTTAATAAATTGATTTGCAAGTTGCTGGACATGGAGGAAGTAATCAAAGATGAATATCAGACATATATATTATTGAATTCTCTTCCTACATCGTATGAGTCATTCAGGAACTTATTGTGCACCGAAAATAAGTCCTTGAGTGTGGACATCGTTATCTCATTCATTCAAGAGAAGGCCATGAGAAAGATAAATGGTGGCATAAGGACATCTTCTGATGCAGGTGTCTATTAGATTTGTGTTGGTGTTGGTTGCCCAATACAATCTCAAGCTGGAATAGATAGATGTCAAGACTGCATTCCTGTATAGGAAGTTAGAAGAACAGATCTAAATGAAGCAACCAAAGAGTTATGAAGTTAAAGGGGCAGAGAACTAAGTTTGCATGTTAATGATGTCGTTATATGGCCTGAAATAGTCGCCTAGGCTATGGTATAAAAATTTGATTCTTTCATGCTGAGTCAGAAATTTACTCGAAGTGAATACGATCACTGTGTCTATTACAAGACACTGAGTGATGGCAATTTTATTATCCTAGTATTGTATGTTGATGATATGTTGATCGCCAGTCATGAAATGTTTGATGTACTGAAGACTCAGTTATCAGGGACGTTCGAGATGAAAGATCTGGGCACTGTAAAGAGGGTTTTCAACAAAGATATTCATAGAGATGGGAAGGGGAGCAAACTTTGGTTATCACAGACAAAATACCTTGAAAAGGTGTTGATCAAGTATGGGATGGACAAGGCAAAGCTAGTGAGCATTCTCTACGCTGTTCACATCAAGCTTTCCTCAGAACAATGTCCTAAAACAGATGAGGAAAAGCAAGATATGTCTCATATGCCCTATTCGAATGCGGTTGACAGTTTAATGTATGTCATGGTCTGTACGAGATTGAATATTTCACAGGCAGTAAGTGTTTTGAGTAGATATATGTCAAACCCTGGTAAGCAACATTGGGAAGCGGTGAAATAGTTACTTCGATACATTTGAGGTACAAAAGACTACGTCTTAACTTTTGAAAAGGCAAGAGCAAAGTTGGATGAGTATGTGGATTTAGACTACGCAGGCAGTGTGGATTCCAAAAAGTTGACTTCAGGTTACTCGTTTGTACTAGTGGGTGGAGCAATTAGTTGGATATTGAAGCTTCAGTCTGTGGTGGGTCTTTCCATGACCGAATGTAACACCCTGGTTCTCAAAACCCGAGGATAGTTACTACTCATTGAGAACCCGAGTATTACGTTATAAAATGGACCATGATACATCGAATTAATAGTAAATTTCAAAGCATGAAGTTAAGCAATCACTACATAAGCTAGGGATATCAAGAGTAATAAAAGGAAGTTTAATACATGTAAATGGGAGCAAAATGAAATTCCACAACAGGGAAAATATTTTTACAACTCCCACAAAATACATAGTCTGAAATATGAAAGAAAGTAAATCCTAAAATATCAATTGAGCTCCAACTGCTCAACTGCATCGGCATAGAGGCCCTCCTTGCCGAACTCCTACTCAGCCGTCCCTATAATACCGTCATAGTGGTCTCCACCTATTCATCATATCTGTGTCTATTTGGTGCAGCCGCACAATTGGGTGAGTGAAAACTCAGTGGGAATTTCTTGCAAGGATTCATGCATATTAATTGATTCCAAAATAGTTTCAACCAACATGGTACATCATAATGGAAATAATATGAACTCCAATATAAATGTATAGATGTATGAATACATGTTCAAGTCGCAGTCTGGGGATGCACATCCAGCTGTTAAAATAAAGGGTTGCCTAAGGAGAACTAGTCACCCCGAAAAATACTCATAGGTACGCCCAAGGAGAACTAGCCACCTAGAAAAGATAATGTAGGTGAGTGCACCCAAGGATATCTCCTGGAAAAATACACGGGGTACGCTCGAGGAGTGTATAATCCTGGAAAAGCCTCATGTAAAGAAAAGCGCCCAAAGTGACCCAAATACACAGATTCTATGAGTTAAACTAAAGTGTTAGAACTTTTAGTAAATCAAACAGAATGTGGCTCACATTGAGCACTAGGAAAAGCTCATATGTCATGTGTGAATGTCATATACCATGATGCTCATACACATTCCATAGGATTAACAAGATTAATCTCATAACCATGATGAAGACTTATGGTCTTTAAATAGGATATCTAACATTTAAGCATAAGACATTTCAAGCATTCCAAATTAATAACAAGTCCACTATCCTTCTTAAGTGAGATAGTAGTCCACCCTTGGCATTCTTTGTACAACATGTGAGATAAAAGTAAGGTAAGCATCATGTCTCTTTTCTCCTCTAACAAGGCTAGGTACCAATCAAACCATTACTTAGGAAAACATAGAGAATGCAAGGCTAACTCCTAAACACAGTTGTTAATTGTAGGACAATTGTATGACATGAATTATAGAAGTTAATATAATAGTTCACATATATTTCATCCAAATAAGAAACTAAGGACTAACTTACTATGTTTGATATTCTAAGACTATTCTAACATGGATAAGGGTAATGTAGCAATTCATTCTTCAAATGAAAGTAAGATCTCTTACCTCATAATGTAACTAATGGGAGTGTGCATGGATATAAGCAATTCTAAGTGTAGCATAATGTGTGTAACACAATTCTTATAAGATGGATTAGGGGCATGATCATCAATTAAAATTAGAAGAGACATAATTACCATTCACACAAACACAATGTTATTATACGTTTAAGTTCAAACTATCTTAGAATTTCATGAAATGAGGAAGCCAAGTGGGATATCCCTCACCTTGAGTGAATGCTCCTCTCGATTTGAGACGTTCTTAAGAGGTGGATGTATTGATCCTAAAATCCAAGCAAGTATATATTAAATCTCCTAATTCCAACTTACATATAGTCTACTAGTCATATAAACCTTGATGCCTACTTACTTGATTAGACATATTGAAGGAAGAAGTGTCTTCCAAGGTAACCAGTTGCTGGTTGTACCTTGATTAAACATTACAAGGCCTCGGTGAGTCATGACCGAGTTGACTCGGATGGGATTTTCAACTAACAACTTGTTGAGTTGATCTTTAAGAAATTTACTAACTATAGGGTTAGATTAAAGGTCCATTGAACCCAATGCTTCATTGGAGTCATCTTGACTTAGTCGGAAACTAATCGAGTTAGCTCGATAATGGGCATCGAGTTGACTTAGTCGGGTGGGATGGTTGGGTTAGCCCCAAAGTGGGCAGGCTCTGATCGGCCCTAGCTAGGCCTTAGGCTGACTGGGCAAGTTTGCTTCCCAGGCCAAACTGAGTCAGGGCTTTTAAGCGTAGGATGACCCTGGGTCACTGACTCAGTGGTGACTTAACCCCCAAATGGCCCTTCCATGAGCTGGGTATGGTGAACCCGAGATCGGCTCGAAGTGGCTGTCCTTCCTCCAGGTCAACCGACCACTTCCATGGAGTCAGCTTGCAGATTACACCCTGGAAGGTGGCGCTGAGTCACTCAACTCGTGACTGAGTTGGGGTGACTGTGAACACAGTCAGCTAAGTGGGCGGAATTCGATAATAACAGAGGGAAAAATGGGTATTTGTACCTGACCAGGGATGGTTTCCGATTGCTGGAAGGGATTGGATGTGGCGTGCTCTGCTGTTAGTCTATCGGAAGTCAGTAGCTCCACTCCCCAACTAGATCCCGGCCACCATTTCGAGGTGAAGCGACCTGCTACAGCAGAAGATTGGGTCTGTTACAAACTAGTTTGGTACGGTTTTAGGACAGGGATGGGATTTAGTTTCGTCACCTAAATTGTGGAGGTGGATTAGAGCTGGGATTACTGCTCGAGGTGGCCAAGTATGGTAGAAGAAGTTATTGGAAACTGGTTCTAGCTGCTACCACTCACTCTGTCACACCCCGAAATCTGGCACCTGGGTATATCCGACCCCGATTCCATACCCACGGGCATGACTTATGTTTTGTACGTTTATATTTTATATTCCACATATATATTGACAAAATAACCTCATTCATAAAATATAACAATTAAAAATTAAATAATTAAACATTTATTTAAAGAAAAATGTCCATGTTCCAACTATTCAAAATTATCATCAAACACATGTCATTGTAATGTTGTCATACTAAATGTTCATTACACTTATTTAGAAAATGGTAAAGAAATAAAAATAAATAAAAGAAAATCTCTTTAAGCTCCTCCATGTGATCCCGATCCTGAAATTTTAAAATCCCAACAGGGTAGGCTGCGAAGCCTAGTGAGTAATCTCAACACAGGTTTCAAAATAATCTCATGTAATACGAATAAAACTGTATAAAAATACAATACATATTTGGGCAAAACAACAAATGAGGAGATTTAATAAACAAAATGTTTCAATGTAAATTCAAAGAAAAATAGATGAATGAAATCAACATGTGTTATACTCCATAATAACATGTGCGGTTTATTCTTTTTAACACCAGGGCCAGTTTACACCGGTTGGCCAACACCCATGCCAATACAACACCTAGCCTGGCAATGGGAACCTCTTGCATGATATGCTCACCCATCCAAAGGGCACTTGGTGAGGGACCCATTTGTACATTAGCTGGTCAGACTACTACCCTACCGAACCTGACAGTGGGAACCTTTTGCAATCCTGACATGCTCACCCACTCAAAGGGTACAGTAGAGGTTCCAAAAAGTACTAGTTGGGTTTCTAGGACTTTCAACCCAAGGGTCTTGATCGCCCCACTTATTTACGCTTTAGGGATTTTCAACCCAGAGGTCTTGATCGCCTCACCTATTTTCTGGTGTTTCATAACTATTTTAATGATGCATGATTTTAATATTGCATTAATCAAATATTTCTAAAAACATTTAACGACTCCTATTGATCAATTCATAATACGTGATGTGCACAATTTATTAAATTTGAAACAAAATTGTTATTCAATATAAATTGCATATACATGATTAAAGTTCTACAAGAAAAATAAAAATAGCAATATAATTTATTTGATTTAAGAATCCAAAATTTATAAACTCAAGATTTTTGCAATAATATCATGTCAATTAAAATAAAGACAACCGAATGACAAAAATTAAAATGACATGTTTAAAACTATAGAAAGCAATTAAAACAAATAATAAAAATTAAACAAATAACAATACATATAAGATGGGCAAGTAAGATCTAATTATTTGAATGGATGAATAATTAAATAATAATAAAAACATTATTTTTTTAAAATATCAAGTGAGAGAAAAACTCACCTTTTTCTTAAAAAGTATTTTCTTTTTTCTTTTTCTTTTTCTTTTCTTTTCTTCCTATCTCTTCCTTTTTCTCTCTCCTCTTTTCTTTCTTCCTTTTTCTCTCTCTTCTCTCTCCCTCTCTTTTCAACGTGAATGTCCAGCAATACTCTCTCTCTCTCTCTCTCTCTCTCTCTCTCTCTCTCTCTCTCTCTCTCTCTCTCTCTCTCTCTCTCTCTCCCCTTACTTCCTCACCTCACCTCACCTCACGTTTCACAACCTACCACCTCCCATAACAATTCCTCTTATCCTATTTATAGTGATTCATTTCACTAGCTATTACACACGTGGGGAGAAGGCAACGGTTGTTACTTCGGTTTTCATCTCATTTGGTCACTTTTTTTTTTCTTCTTTAGATTTAAACAACGTGCACCATTAATGTAGTGTAAGGCTTTAGATTTAAACAACTTGCACCATTAATGTAGTGTAAGGTGTCATGCATTGCATGCATGTCATGTGTGTGGCACATGCATGTGCCACATGTGTTTGGTCCATATATGTGAGGTGTGGTTATGATGAGTGTGCATAGTGTATAGTTTATGATGCATGCATGGGCCACTTGTGTGTGCATGAGAATTATGTTTGTGATGTGTTTGATGCATGTGTGTGGTTATGATGTACTTAATGGTGCATAAATGGTTGATGTACATGGATGGATGGATCAATGTATAATAGATGGACGGATGGATGTATGGATAGATGGATGGATGTGCATGATGTGTTTGGTGCATGTGTGTGGTTGTGATGTATTTGATGGTACATGGATGATGTAGATGGATGGATGGATCAAGGTATAATAGATGGACGGATGGATGTATGGGTAGATGGATGGATAAATGTATGGCTAGATGAGATCGGGGAATGGACTTCGTTATGTACCTGTGGATTAGTGGTGAGATGGACAGTCAGTTTAGATGGATGGTAGATGGGTGGACAAGTATTCTGATGATTTCAGCATATGGACGGTTTGATGGTTGTATCGTTGGATGGATTTATTAGTTAATGAACAGTTGGATCGGATATGTCCAAATCAATGGTTGAGATTGAACCAATTGATCTTATAGATCGTCGGTTATATCGGACAAATTGGGTACGTCAATCAATGGTTAAAATTTGATGGTCAAGATTTATTTGGGTTATTACACACTCCCGCCCTTCTTCTATCTCTCTCGCAACTTCTTCGTCTCTCTCAATCTTACTTCTCTCTCTGCTCTCTCTCCAATATCTGAACGATTCGGGCCGAGTTGAGTTGCTATCGAACTAGCAACTCGCTCATGTGGTGCTCTCTCCATCTTTCTCTTTCTTATCTTGGGATTTGCCCTAATTCCTGGCCTTTTATAGCCACTCCATTTATGGAAACATCTCCTGCTAATTGCAAGGATTAACATGCGGTTAACACAAACCGGCCGAGAGAACTCCATGTCAGGATTCTCTCATGTCGCTGAACGTGTGCATGGGCCCAAATATCATTCTCTGATGGGTTTCAGGTGTGATGGGCCACACGATGGATGTCTCGAATGGGCAAATGGGCCACTCTCGCAGAAGGTGGGGAAGATGAAGTGCAAAAATGGCAAATCTGGAATGGGTGGCTTATCTATGGATTAGGGTTGTTTGGACGGTCCTAATACGGCTTAAATATAATGTGGGGTCCATTTCACAGTGAAGGATGGCCGTTGACTATCACATTTGTTAAGTTGGGGTCGGTTCGAGATGTGGCTGCGTCTCACCGATTTCTCGGCTCTCTTATGAGATACACTAGGTAGCCCTAACTTCAACATCCCAGATAAGCTCTAAAGAAGCTTCTAGGCACTAATGGACGGATGAGATGGGTTGTTACAATAAGCAGAAAGATTCTTTCCGAAATTCGACGAGTAGGGGCATGTTTTTGGAAACCATAGGGCTGACGGGGCTCTGGCATACGTGGATGTCATCCGACGATTCCCAACGGTCGGATCTGTTAAAGGAGTGACGTACGTGTCTCAATCCTCTCCATCAGGGCATCTCCTTTATAATGCAAGATTAGACACTGTCCATGTCGTCGCAAAGAGCTTTCAATCCTAGATGGTAACGTGGTCAGGGTCAGTGGGACCTTGGCTATCAGATGGACGGTCTGGATTCCCACTTTGTATTCAGATGGTGGCCATAAGCATTGCCAAATGGATGGCCCATTTTGAGCAGCGCCGAGCGGGATAAAATTTCAAATTTCCTCTTTAGTGAATTCCATTGGGTCAAAGCTCCTTTGACCCGATGGGTTGGTCTCGTGCATAGCGTGTGCACGCTATTGATGTACGCACTTGGCTCAGTCGTGGGGTCCACGTGATGATCTGAGTCGATCAACATCATCCATTCATTTTTGGGAGGTCTGCTAATCACTCTAGATCAGGACTTTGTACGCTCAAAAGGTGAGGTGGGCCATCCTAAGAGGATTTTTGTCGAAAATGCCAAACATAGGGGAATCTACGGTTGTTCTAGTGCTAGTGCGGTTTTAAAGGTGGGGCCCAAGCGATGATCAGTGTGATCTGGGCTGTCATTCACTTTGGAAGTCTCATCCGTGGCCTTTGACCCAAGGTTACGGCAAATCCAAGGTTCAGGTGGGCCCTAACGTTTGATTTATGTGCCTAATTGGTACCAGTCGATGACCCTTG
Organism: Magnolia sinica; assembly: GCF_029962835.1. Lineage (NCBI taxonomy): Eukaryota > Viridiplantae > Streptophyta > Magnoliopsida > Magnoliales > Magnoliaceae > Magnolia > Magnolia sinica. The sequence goes on from NC_080576.1 coordinate 38,621,042, forward strand.
AAGATCGGACGGTTAAATACTGCCCATGTTTGATCGTTAGTGATCTTTGGAGCTCCCCATCTAGTTTAGAGGAAAAGTGATAGTTTACTCACGTGTTTAGCTTATGATTAACGCATATTATAAATCCTTGGCCCCGTGGCCTGATGAGCAACAAATTTGATGATCCAGTGTCTAATATTTACAATGGATAGCTTGATCTGTCAATCAAAGTGAAAAATAGACTTCTCTAGTAGAGTGATGGTCCATCCAGCTAGTCATATGAGGGATGACTCGATGTAGTTTACTTCAAATGGTCAGATTTATTTCAAATCTGACCCAAACCAAAATAAAAGGTCTCGTGACTTGTTTAAAGGACAATGATGGTACTTTTAGGTGGTCGGGTAATTTAATCATTATAAACAATGATGGATTGTTTATTAGCAGTTGTAAATCAGCTTAATTGTGAATCTGAGGTGCAAAAATTAATCCATGGTTTCCTAAGGAGCCCTATTAGTGTGATCGAGTGATGTGTTAAGTACAAGACGTTGTAGCCCTGATTATTCAGGCTTCAAAACCTAAGATGTATGGTTAGGTTTATGCTAAAATAAAGGTGAACATACAATGAACTAAGTTTATATTACAAAATTAGATCTTCACAATAACACCCGAGTATAAAAAATACGGGGTGTTACACCAAAGCATAATATATGGCAGTGATAGAAGCGTTTAAGGAAGGTGTTTGGTTAAGAGACATGATAAATCAATTGGGGCTTCAGCAGAAGGTTGTGCCGGTTAATTGTGACAACGAATGCACTGTAAATTTGGCTAAAAATTTTGTTTATCACTCTCGTACTAAACACATTAATGATCGTCACCACTTTATCTCATAGGTGCTTGAAGAAGAAGGCGTAACTCTGGAGAAGATTCACACCAGCATAAATCTGGTGGACATGCTCACCAAGGTAATTCCTACAGAGAAGTTCAAGTTCTGTGCAACTTCTTTGGGCTTGGCGATGGCGTAAAAGGAAGATGGAGTGTTCATGAGAAGCGTTGATAGAGCTATAATGCAAGGCAGAGATCAGAAGAGATGACAAGAAGCTACACGTTTGATGATTGAAGATATGGTGGAGATTGTTGTATTTGATATCTTAAATCGAGTCAGATACATGGTCTGTCGATGTCATAGATAGCCTGTTCAATGTCACCTTTGATGACATCGAACAGTTCTCGATCCCATTGATGTTTTCTGGATTTTCTTCAGTTGGTCTCTGGACAAACTGGGCACTTTTTTATGCCATCGAGAGTTTATGGAAAATTATATTTTGTCTCTGGACAGTTGAAGTGTTAGTTCGATGCCATCAAAGGATTAGTTTCGATGCCATCCATGAGTCTTCTATGACATTGATAGATTCTATGCAGATTTTATGCAAAACTGCGAATTTGTGGGATTTGTTTCCGATTTCGTTTGGGATTCTTTCCAAGGCTATATATATGGGTGTAAACGGGATTGAGAGATATTCTAAGGGTTTCTAAATAGTTCTAGGGTTTCAAAAGGGTGTAGCAAGGGTGAGATTCGAGGTTGTTCAAATCAGGTAAGCCTTCTCTCTTTGTATTTTCTACTTTCATAGCGAATTTTCTGTTGTTTTGTGCCATGGTTTTTTCCCAAAAGGGTTTTTCCATGTTAAATCATTGTGTTTGCTTGGTGCTTTTGGATTGCTATCCTAGATTCATCTCTGTGTGCTTTCGCGATCACCCAACATCATACACCTACAGGTGAGAAATTTTAGAGATTACGGCAAAATGAATTCATGTAAAGGATCCAATCACCATGCTTCTCAGTGTTTTCCATCTATCAACTCATCCATTATATGTTTGGAATTATTTACACATCGAGACCGTCCGAACTATATACTTGATAACCAATTCAAAGCCCATGCTAGATTCTTCCTCTTTCTTAAAAAAACTCTTGTACCAAAATCCATCACTTAGATGGCATGTCCATCTCTACATGGTAGAAACACCTTATGATTGATCGTTTCACATAAATTAAGTGATTGTGATAGTTGTTTATAGCACCTCAACATGGATAAACCAGCCAAAACATTCCCGAGTTTTTTACCACTGTAAACCCCACCTTTTACCCAGCGGATTTTGTAAACGCTCATAAACTTTACATCCGAGACTAAACCGATTATGTATGGACACATTATTTGAAGACGAAAATACCCTGAGATATACTCGAATTTACCCTTGCATTCACGATAGTCCATGGTGGCACCGTCCAATACCAAAAGAAGGGCCGAAGGCCATAGCTAAATATTTGTAGCTACGGATTATAACCCTAGCCATTGATATTGTAGCCATTGCTTCAGTAGATTCATAGCCATATATACTCGAAAATACGCTTGCATTCATGGTCGCACTGTGATATCCACAGTGCCACTGTGGAACTTTGTCTTGTCCACGGTGGCACCATTCAATACCAGAAAAAAGGCCAAGGCTGTAGATAAAGATCTATGGCTACGGATTATAACTGTAGCCTTTGGAAGCATAGCCATTGCTTCACTAGATTCGTAGCCATTAGTTCTATGTCTATGGATATAATCATAGCCATTTCTTCAGTAGAAAAAGTACATACGACCATGGATAATTGAGCGAGCCTAACGTAAAATTGAATGAGCCTAACATGAAATTCAACGAGCCTAACATGCCTAACACGAAATTCAATGATCATAACATGAAATTGAACGAGCCTAACATGAAATTCAACAAGCCTAACATGCCTAACATGAAATTCAATGATCCTAACATGAAATTGAATGAGCCTAACATGAAATTCAACGAGCCTAGGCTAGCATGAAATTCAATAAGCCTCAAGGAAGTTGAACAAGGCTAACCTGAAATTCAATGAGCCTCAAGGGAAATTGAGCCAGGCAAACATGAAATTCAGTGAGCCTAACATGAAATTCAATGAGCCTCAAAGGATACATTACTTGATTTCGTAATTATCTTTTATCTAATCTATATTATTGTTTGTCTTATCTTGTAAGAAATAGGACTGCAACTTGGGTTCAGTTTGACCCGAACCCTATTGAGCCAACATCAATCTGGGTCTAGTTGTGTAGTTATTGTGTTCGGTTAGGGTTGAAACTCAATGAGCTTCATAGGAAATTGAGCGAGGCTAACATGAAATTGACCGAGGTAAGGAGAAAATTGAGTGAGGTAAACAGGAAATTGAGCGAGACAAATACGAAATTGAGCGAGGCAAACTAGAAATTGAGTAAGGCAAACATGAAATTCAGTGAGGCAAACTGGAAATTGAGCGAGGCTAACATGAAATTGAGCAAGGCAAACTGGAAATTGAGCGAGGCAAACATGAAATTGAGTGAGGCAAACTGAAAATTGAGTGAGGCAAACATGAAATTGAGCGATGCAAACTGGAAATTGAGCGAGGCAAACATGAAATTCACGAGGTAAACTGGAAATTGAACGAGGCTAATATGAAATTGAGCACGAAAAATTGGAAATTAAGCGATGCAAATTGAAAATTCAGCGAGGCAAACATGAAATTGAGCGAAGCAAACTGGTAATTGAGCGAGGCAAACTGAAAATTAAGCGAGGCAAAGAGGATATTGAGCGAGGAAAACTGGAAATTCAGCGAGGCTTACATGAAATTCAGTGAAGCAAATATGAAATTCGACAAGCATCAAAGAAAATTAATTAAGCATGGTTAACATGAAATTCAACGAGGCTCAAAGGCAATTGAGCAAGGCAAACATGAAATTCAATGAGGCAAGCTGGAAGTTGAGTGAGGCAAACTGGAAATTGAATAAGGCAAACTTGAAGTTGAGCGAGTCCAACTAGAAATTGAGCGAGGCAAACTGGAAATTGAGTGAGGCAAACTACAAATTTAGCGAGGCAAATAAGAAATTGAGCGAGGGAAACTAGAAATTCAACTAAGCAAACTAGAAATTGAGCAAGGCAAATTAGAAATTGAGCGAGGCAAACTAGAAATTTAGCGAGGCAAACAAGAAATTGAGTGAGGCAAACTAGAAATTGAGTGAGGAAAACTGAAAATTGAGTGAGGAAAACTGAAAATTCAGCGAGGCAAGCTGAAAATTCAGTGAGACAAACAGGAAATTAAGCGAGGCAAACAAGAAATTGAGCAAGGCAAACATGAAATTGAGCAAGGCAAACAGGAAATTCAGTTTGAATGGACCACAGTGCCACTCTTGTTTAAGTTTTCCTTTACAAATGTGGTGTTGGCTTAAATACCAATCGTTAAAAATCTAACTAATACATCAAAAGCTTTATGACAAGTGGAACACGTCAGGTTATGATCTTTAAACCATTAAGATTGTGACATATGACCATATTCATATTTGTTTATGCAATTATTCAAGAATATTTTCATAATTTATTTCACTAAAAAGATCTTTTATTAAAATACTAACTACTCGCAAATGATTAAAAAAAATGGGGTCCTGACTCTTACCCGATGGTAGACTCTCAGGAATTTCAACACCTGGTCAAGGGTGTTTTTCACTTGTATGATTTTGAAAATTGCGTGATCTGCTTTAATACCACGAGTCACTACCAAGTCACTCATAAACCGTCTTGAAATTGGGCGAGGGAAGTATGAAAATTCAGCGAGGCAAGGTGGGAATTGACTAAGGCAAACTAGAAATTCAGCAAGGCAAACTGAAAATTGAGTAAGGCAAGGTAGAAATTCAGCGAAGCTAACTAGAAATTCAGCAAGGCAAGCTAAAAATTGAGCGAGGCAAACTGAGAATTGAGCAAGGCAAACTGAAAATTGAGCGAGGCAAACTAGAAAATGGGCGAGTCAACCTAGAAATTGAGTGAGGCAAACTAGAAAATGAGCGAGGCAACCTAAAAATTGAGCGAGACAAACTAGAAATGAGCGAGGCAACTTATAAATCCAATGAGACAAACTATAAATTGAGCGAGGCAAACTGAGAATTGAGCGAGGCAAACTGAAAATTGAGCGAGGTAAACTAGAAAATGAGTGAGACAACCTAAAAATTAAGTGAGGCAAACTAGAAATAAGCGAGGCAACCTATAAGTTCAATGATGCAAACTAGAAATTCAGTGAAGAAAACTAGAAATTGATCGAGGCCAACTAAAAATTGAGCGAGGTAAACTAGAAATTGAGCGAGGCAAACTAGAAATTGTGCAAGGCAAGCTGAAAATTGAGCAAGTCAACTTAGAAATTGAGCGAGGCAAACTAGAAATGAGTGAGGCAACTTATAAATTCAGTGAGGCAAACTAGAAATTCAGCAAGAGAAACTAGAAATTGAGCGAGGCCTACTGAAAATTGAGCGAGGCAAACTAAAAATTCAGTGAGGCAAACTAGAAATTGATTAAGGTAAACTAAAATTGACTAAGGCAAGCTAAAAATTGACCAAGGCAAGCTGAAAATTGAGCGACGCAAAGTAGAAATTGAGCAAGGCAAAGTACAAATTGATCGAGGAAAATTGAAAATTGATCGAGGCAAACTAGAAATTCAGTGAGGCAAACTAGAAATTGAGCGAGGCAAACTGAAAATTGAGTGAAGTAAACTAGAAATTCATCAAGGCAAGCTAGAAATTCAGCGAGGCAAACTGAAAATCAAGTAAGGTAAACTAGAAATTCAGCAAGGCAAGCTGAAAATTGAGTGAGGCAACTTAAAAATTCAGTGAGGCAAATTAGAAATTGAACGAGACAAACTAGAATTTAAGCGAGGCAAACTGAAAATTGAGCGAGGCAAACAGAAATTTAGTGAGGTAAACTAGAAATTAAGCGAGGAAAACATGAAATTAAGCAAGGGAAACATGAAATTGAGCGAGGTAAACTAGAAATTCAGCGAGACAAACTAGAAAATGAGCGAGGGAAATTGAAAAATGAGCGAGGAAAACTGAAAAATGAGCGAGGCAACCTAGATATTCAATGAGGCAAACATGAAATTGAGCAAGAGAAACATGAAATTAAGCGAGGCTAACTTGAAATTCAGCGAGGTTAACATGAAATTCAACAAGGCTAACATGAATTTGAATGAACTTTAAATGAAATTAAACTGGCCTAGCACATAATTGAATGAGCTTCATATGAAATTCAACGAGTACTTCGATGAAGTTGACTGAGCAGTTCATGAAATTGACCGAGCAATTCATAAAATTTTCTGTTACATTACATGAATCTGTGGAAGTTCCGAGTCATATTTTTATCATTTCTATGTAAAATTCATGAATTGCTCGGGGAATTTCACCAATCATGAACTAGGATTGTCGGCGACAACATATTACCAAGAAGTAGGTTAAATGGACCGAGAACTCTCGCAAATTGGAAATTAGATTGTTTAGTACGCTCTTATCGAACTGAGTTGTGCCCGCCTCGAATGTATGCGGACTATCCATGGCGTTCATCTGTTTTTCCATCTAAATTAAGGGTTTGAGCCCAAAATCGTACCATATCCAAATATCAAGTGGATCATACCATAGGAAACAGTGATTTCACCATTGAAACCTTGCTAGGCCCCACAATGTTGTTTTATTTGTAATCCATCATGTTCATAGGATGATGTATACATGAATGAACCAAAAATCCAGATGCAAGCTTAATCCAACAGTTCAATGGCCCATAAAAAATTTACTCCATTTAGAGCAATATATTAAAATATACCTGTGATGCATGCTTTCTTTGGTGGAAGGACCATTTTCAAAAAATCTAGAAAATGCTTATGTATGATGAGGGTGCAATCCAATGCAGGGGTATTTTTGTTCAAATAAAGGGGTTTTGCAAAAGTTGAGAGGATGGTGCAATCCAAGGTAGGGATATTTTCGTCCACAGAAAGAGTTTTTTGTGGAAATGGAACGAGGCAAACTGGTTACAGAGATTGGGTTTTAAAAGCAAGGGTATTTTCATCTAGGAAAGAATCAGTGGTTTAGTCTGGGAAAGTTAGTTTGGGAGGGTTTAGAAAAGACACTGGATAAAGGTGGCATTTACAGTGGTCAATTTCTCTAAACATTCCTAAGATTGAAGATCTTACAGAGTGCATTTGAGCCCTATCTGAATTATAGTGGATCATTGCTAGATTACTCCTTTCAACCATCTAGTTTTATATCAAAGATGGATCATGGACATGTTAAGATTGAAATATGCAAGAGATCTTCTGGACAGTCCATCCCATGTGAGGTCCATCGTATCAACGGACTAGATCAAGGGTCATGGGCTCTACTTGTTCAAGGCCATGTGGAGAGAATGTTGTAAAGCATGTGAGAGGAAAATGCTGTTAGCTCTCATGCAACATGTCAAGTTCAGATAGAACGGTTATAAGCACCAAAGACTCCTCGTTAGAACCCTTTCTAAGGAGTGCACCAACTTGAAAATGATGGGAAGGCACATAATCAACAACTACATTTTCCAAGACCAAGAATTCTATTCCTAACACATATGTGATAAATTTAGAACCTTCATCTGGTTGATGTACAATAAAATTAACCATCCGCATGTGAGCAACTAGCGGGCTCATGGGATAGTGACCACACCATCGACCTATTAGGCCCATTTTGGAGGATGCTTCGGAAGATTACATCTCGAGTTTCTTTCACATTTCTTCTTCCAGTGTTTTCTTTTTAACCATACATGATGGTCTATACAGAAGAATTTCTAATATGATGGGAATCCCAACACAAAATACATTTTCAAAATGCATTTTAGGATTAATCCTAATTGTATGTGGATATTGGAGATTACTGTATATCCTACTCAGTATGGTGCAACAATTTGATTTATTTTCACGTGTAGGTTACGTTTGGCTCAAGACATGAGAAAATAATTTGTAAATTTTGAAATCTAAAAAGAAATGCTCCTTAATGTCATATCATGATTTTGAGAAAATCTACTGAATGCAGTCTTTCTTTTCTTACAAGTGAACAAGCCTGACATTATCAAAGAGGTAGGCACTATGGAGTACTTGGATTTTACATGTGTATGATAGAATGACATGTGTTTGTGACATAAAGACCATATGTAGATCATAGTTGTAGTGCACAAGATGGCCTTAGCCCAACCCATCTGACAACTTGAGGATCATACTTTGTGCCAACAGGGGGTACAGCGAACCTGGCCAATTGTCCAAGAATCCAAGCCTCTCATATATTTGATCACCCATCCTTCCCCATCAACTACTGAATCCAAATTAATGGTCTAGATCATTGAAACATGAGCCCCACACATACAAAATATGCACACCAAAAAACTTTACACAGTCTGATATGTCAAGCTCTGATCATTTGTAGATATCAAGATGTAAAGTTCTTTGACCATTCTCAGTCAGTACATATGTTCACTTTTATACATGATTTTGTACACGTGATCCAAAGAACTTGTATAACATGTATCTACAAGATCCTGACCATTTGGTGGGATATGGCAACTCTAGATTACATGGGTCATAACTCACAAATCAGGTTGGTGTGATTTCCTTTTAAGCTATTCTAACAAAATAGATGCAACCATAATTCTTAAATAGTTTTCCACACAAAATTTGATTTCAACATTGTTGGATTTTAGAGTTTGGAAAACTAATTAGACAAAATAAAATTAAAATGAGAAAAAGAGAACACTTATTGGTTTGTAGAAGTCGAAGCGTGATATGAGTCACTCGGCTTGAAATTAAATTTTCCCTCCTCGGACCATGTCCCAAGTGCAACAAGATTTTACAGGCAATTGAACTTAAGGATACAATGACTATCACCCAATCCTAGTAGTACACTCATTGTATACGGGCTCGAACCTCTTGCAGTCTTAACCCAAACCAGAAAATATTTAAATCAAAACTGAAGTTTTTCTTTTATTTAAAAACAGACGAGAGAGTCTATTTATGGACTTTGTGAAGACACCATTAAGGGTATAGAGACACCCTTTCAAAAAGGGTTGTGACTATTGGGTTATAAACTCAATTGGTGTGACCCTTGGGCCAGATAAGATACAACTTTTCAAAACAAAATATGAAGGGGTGCAACCCTTTGGACTTACGTGAAAAGACACATCTGTAGAGCACGCGTACACCTATGGCCACTACCGCAGCCCGTACCAACGGAAATTTTGAAATACTAATTTGTTTTAAAATTATTTAAAATACAATAAAAAATGAAATAGATTCAAATATCGGGTGGGCCATATTCTGAGAGATAGTTGGGATCATGACAATCATCGTTGAAACCTATAAAAAGGCCCTTTAAAGAGGCTATTAGTATGTATGTGAAAAAAAAAATTACACCTCCAATTGTTGCTCAAGTCAGTGGAATTAAACCTTCTCACCATTAGAAATATTTAGGTTGCCAAACACACAACATGTGCTGCGTCCAATGACGTCCACTTTTTTCTAGTCCAAGTGGGTTCCACCCCATGCGACCTACTGTAATGCTTAATTCCCATCAAACTTGTCCAACAAGGGTTAAAGACACTGGTCTCTGGGTGAAGTGAAAACACCTATCGGTCGCGCTGTGTTCAAACAACTGTGGGGCCCACTTGATAAACCGGTTATGACCACTCCACCATCCATTTTACCAACTCACACTGGACCCAATCCTACCACAACAAATGGTTGTGATTCAGAAACCTGCAGTTGAAATTCTTCAGTGCCCAAATGATGTTTATTCGCTAACTTGTTATATTAACACCTAGACCTAGATATAGTAAAAGTACCATGGCTTGGCACAAGTCCTTGTGGGCCCACTAGTGTGTAAGGTCCACCATGACATTCGTTTTCCTTCCAAACATTTTGCTAAGGCCTTGTAGATCACAATAACCAAAAAAAAAAAAAGACCTCAACAATAATGATTGAAAACTCCTTGGGATTCGCCCTGATGCATGCGCCTTACATCTATGTCATTTCATCCCCTCAGTAGAGCCCATGGAAATATTTATTGGTCAACCAACTATTTAAAATATGGGCTAGCTATGGACCCTGGTGGGTCGTGTCCCAAAAATTTAAACAAATCCAAATCTGGTATAACCCACACAACAAGAAATGGTTATGAATGAAGGGCCTCCATTAAAGCTTCCCCTGTAAACTCTATCTTAATGTACAAAGTCATGTCCATGATAATTCAATTTAGAACTCACTTGATTTATGTGTTCTATGCACACCATTCAACCATTTTGCCAACCGAACCGTCCCTATCGTGGAACTCACCATAGACCTCACCTTGAAATGTGCCTTGTACATCTATATTATTCATCCTTGACCCAACGTTAACTCAAGCATCTGAGTCACATATCATCTATATTGTTCATCCTTGACCCAAATTAAGCATGTGACTCACATATACATTGTCTACTTATTGTGGACCCACCGTAATGATTATGCGTGAACCCATCTGTTGTTGGGACCACTTAAAAGTGGGACCCACCACATTGTACAAGTTATACTCAAATCTACCAACTGTGTATATGAAAGACGTTCATCTTAGGGCCCACTGTATTGTATGAGTGTTGCCTATGCATCCAAACCATTGTACGACCATCGTGATGGTTATTTGCAATCTAACCAATTGACAGCCCACTTAGAAGTGAAGCCCATTGTATCGTATAAGTTTTATTGATGTCGTCCATCATGCGGCTCACTTGCTATATGGTATATCCTTGGCATCCATCTTACGACCACTTGACATATGAATTGTATACAGATGCTACTTATTAACCATATGACCTAACTAGGGTAAAGCCTGGTGGGCCTAACAATAGTAGAAAACTATGTCGGGCCAAAGCTGCTAATGGAATATCTATCTTCTGAAGAATGAGGTATGATTATGAATGAAAATATGCTCGTGATTTTAATAGTCATGGATGATAGTAATGATGTTAATGATTATAGTTTAATCGAAGTATGTGATTTGATATCTTCATTAATATTGTTCTACTTTCTACCATACTAAATTCATTTACTTAAACATGTTGATATTGATCATACTCATGTACTATGGAATGATAGTATGTGGAAGTGTGCCTTGATACATTTGTCCATGCATAAGATATGTCCTTTATAGTTTGATCACATGACTGTTTCGATAAGAAACAAATGTGTTTGATTTGGGAGATATCTTATTCAACAATAACAAATAAAAGATAGTGAGAATAGTCATCACAATGTATTTTATTGATTCTAAATTCGTTTACATCCTCATCTCATCCCTTGATTCCAAAATAAAGTATATATGACAAAAAAATATAAGAATTGAATAAGTTTGGATATCAATTCCCGCAGCATTTCGGCGTGCGACACACTTGTCTCAATAAGAGAAGAGTTGTGTGAATCTGGATATTAATCCCTTTTTAAAGGAATGCTTGAATCCAAGAAAGACTGCAATAAATTCAATAGTGTAAAAACTGTCCAAAGATCATTCTCGCACAACTTAACGGGTAGTTGTACGGGTACATCAGTTGCGCGGACCCGTGCAACTACTATTTGTTTATGCAACATGATATTCATTCCTTCTTCATCCAATACCTATCAAGGGTATTCTTTCTTCAGAGACTTCGATCTTATCTCTGTCAAATGAGGGGATGGAGGGGTATTTATAGGCCTCCACACGTGTAAGTCCTCAAATCTTGTGCCATGGGGCCCTCTTCGTGCAATCCCCTTTGTTGCGCGGTGCACAATTGATGAATCTCTCAAATGCGAACCCGCATAACTCATCTGTCTTCTATATTTTTCTTCCATCTTTTTATTTCTAGTTCTTTTCCTCTTTTCTTCTAATTTTCTTGTTTTACTTATACTCTCATTTTATGCTCCAACAGATGCCCCCTTGATCTTATGTTTGTTTCATCATCAGATCAATTTCTCTTATCTTCAGACCAAGTTGCGCAGACCCGTGCAACTCAGCTCAGGTCCTAGTTTTCTATAAATACCCAGACTTAGAAATTTTTCTTTATTTCAAACTTTCTTCTAGCCAGTGCTATCTTCCTGCACAACTCATCCTCCCAGTGTAACTTTTCTGCTCGCGCAACTGTCTTGTCTAGGCAACGGGAGTTGTGTTGTCCGCACAACTGCTCCGCCCTTGGTGCAAACTTTTCTAAGTTCCGAGATTCTGCCAGATTTTCCAAAGACCAAAATGGCTCGGACCTAGAGAACATGCCACCTTATAAAAGAACCAACAGCTCGACCTTCTCACGCTAAACTTCCAACCTCTCCAACCCCATCGCAAATACCCGAACAAACACTTGAATCTTCTCCTTCATCTCCCATCGATGGGAGTCGCACGCAGAAAAGGATAAAGATAACCAAAAAATGCTCGGCTTATATAATAGAGTTGGTTCTTCCAACCTTTGACTTTTCAGATTGTATTAGTGCCCTGTCTACTCCAATACGTGATACTATCGTAGTTGGGGATATGATAGACCTCTAAGGCAAGGTCAAGAAGTTGACTGGGAAATGTGGCTCAAGTCAACAGCAAACATTCGCACATACCATATTCGTCCGCCTCCAAGAGAAGATACGCTATCTCCATCTTTCCCTAAGAAAAAACATGTAAAGTCCAAGAATTAAGAACTTCAAGAGAAGATTAGGGAGCACAAGAAAAACAAACTCCAGAATTCTTGGGACAGTGCGAAAGTCCAGGAGGGTATCATCAAATTCAACAGCCCTTTCTGAGATGAATTGATAATTATCCCACTGAACATTCGTCATCATCTATCAATTCTCTAGAGCGAGCCCACCAACCAAATAACCTAGAATAGGCTGATGTACATGCCTAACTGGATGGTAAAAGAACCACAGATTTTAGAAGGCATCCTATTAGAGAGGGTCAAGATAGAGGATCGGCGATGTCCATCCCATGCGATTTCTCATCCCCTTCTACGATCCTCACACATTATATCCCACACAATTCTACGAGACAGTGCATCAACATTTCTGGGATAGAAGTCCTTTGTGGTGAAATGAGGAATTTCACACTCGTGGCTTCTTATCTCCACGCAATTATTACATTGACTGGGCGAAGGCTATTATGAGTAAACATTCTTCCGCGTTGATAGAGGTTGGTCTTTATGGCGCCATAGAAGTCACTTCTAAATATTTCTACAAGGATCCAATGATTTTCAAGGGTTTTCTCAATTACTGGTGCTGACCACCAATTCTTTCCATTTGCCACTTGGAGAGGTTAGCATCACCCTATGGGACTTATACAGAATGGCGGGACTTCCAATGACCGGTCGATTTTATGACGAATATATTCTGACCAACGAGGAGTTTACACATTTTTCACCCTTTCAAAGGTAGGCACTAGCGTTGAACACGACAGTTGAGTTGTTTAGAGGCATGTTTAAGTTCCCCAACATTCGAAAGATTCCTCATCTCCAATGGCTCGCTCATTTTTCCAGAGGATTGCGGTAAACTGCTTAATTCACATTCTTCTTGCATGTATATATAAATTTCATCATTAATTACTTGTTTTCCCATTGCAGCTTTAGAAACTGCCAGTCTGATGATATGGAGAAGAGACGTCAAAAGATTCGAGGCTCTCCAGAATATAGTTCTAAGGGCGAACTGGCAGCTTTTCTTACGTACTGGCTCAGCATTGTGGTGCTTCCTAGTTCAAAATGGGTTGATGCCATTAGGCCGAGTGTTTTTGCTGTTGCGGGAGGAATGACAGGAGGACGAAAGTATTCCTTAGTGCCCCCCGTCCTTTCGTCACTATATAGGGCTTTCGGTGATGTGGCAACTCACTGTAAAAGTCCATTAATAGGGGCCGGTTCTGCTTATACGTCATGGCATTAATTATTAAGATGGCTTGGTGTATATATTCCCCTAGACGTATGATGACCCGGAAAAGGCTTATGTTAGCCCTGCTCATCTTCCATTGTGGCACTACCAGAAATGATCAATAACAAGGAAGACTTATGAATGGGTGATTGACAAGATCGAGACAACCGATGCAATCAATTTCTACCAGTTCTCAATTTCTCAATACGCCGATGATCATGAAGCCATGGATAATAATTCCCTTCCTCCCAACGAACGGGCTTTCTTTATCTCAATCAGATCTAGCAGTCTTCCCTTAAGAGAGGGTAGTGAATTTTGGAGGAAACCATATTATCTGAGCAAGTTTGTGCGCCAATTTGGTTACGATCAAATAGTACCAGAATACTCCAAAATGGTCACTCGCATCATGAGGTGTTACGGTGTGGGTCCTTATAATTGGGCACTGTTTGGAAGCAACTACTCGCTACATGCATTAATTCCTGATTCATCATTCCCGGCCATGAACGATCCATTCGGACTTCATATCCTTTCATGAGATGGTGGGCACACCAATTCCTTCTTGTTCATCACTATTTAGCAGTCGATTCTCCGATATGGGTGCCTCCTCCAAGATCGAGGAAGCGAGATCGCGTGCAAGGGATATGGCACACCGTTGGGCAAGATCATGCTCCTACCCCCAGTCAAATCTACATAAAGATCTCTTTGGAAGAACCTATTCATCAAATTAAGTAGGTCAATACTCTTGAAGTCTAGATAGCTCATGGGTTTCCTTTAGAGAATTTAAGAACCTGAAAGAAACTAACTGGTAGAATGGGTGTTGCCAATCCTGCTGAGATTTCTCAAACTCTGGTTTCTACTATTCCTTCTCCTACGTCAAAGGCTGCAGGACACATCAAGCCTCAAGAAGTATCACCAGTTGTTTCTCCTTAAGTGCCAGTTTTTTTAAATTCATCTTCTCTTGTAACCTGATCTCAAACTCAAGCCAGATCTTTTACTTCTCTTGTTCCTTTTACAAAAGAACCTGTCCTTACTGATGGGGCCTGATCATTGAGGAAAGGAAAATAAGTAATTATTGAAGAATCAGACTTGAGGTCGTCATCATCGTCAGAAGATAAAGATAAAGAATCTTCTTCCCGCAGTACTTCCTCTACTGAGAATGATTCATCCTCAGAGGATTCTAGAGAGGAAGGAGAGTTGGATATAGGTGAGGAAGAAGAAGGAGAAGTGGATATTGGTGAGGAAGATAATATCGTTGTTGCTACCACGATAGTTAATGAAGAAACACCACAGGATTTTACTGTCCCTCAAGTGACAACGACGGAAGTTCCTGAAGAAGAAGAGCCCTTGGATGTTGAGGGTCAAATATTGCATATTAGATCCCATTTATTACTTGGTTTTATGAACATGATAATGCTTAATGTTCTATTTTAATCATGTTTGTGTTGCAAGGTGAATTTAAGAGCTTGGATTGAAAAGGATGTTAAAAGCATGGATTTAACGCTCAAGAATCACCAAAGCCAAGAATGGATCTGATGAAACCAAGAATGAAGAATGCACATACTAAAGATCCAAGAAAACCAAATCTAGAATGAAGAAAATCGGAGTTTTGAAGTGAAATTCGGAGATCCTCGACTAGTCTTGGCTCCGGCTCGACCAGTCCTCCGTACGCTCGACCAGTCCTAGATTCTGCTCGACTCGTTGAAGCTCGACCAGTCGAAGGTGTCTCGACTCGAACTCCAGTGACTAAATACTCAAAAATCCTTTTATCCTCGACCAGTCGAAGGAAACCCTCGATCGGTCGAAGGTGACCCTCGACCAGTGGAGGGATGTCCTCGACCAGTCCTGGGTTACATAGGCAGCACACAAAGTGCGAAAATTTGAAGTGGTTTTCAGAAATTTCCAACTCGGTGTGAAAGTCTAAGGCCTAAAACTATAAATAAGGGTCCCTAGGGCATCCCTAAGCTTCGTCTAGGGTTTGAGGAGTGGAGCAAAAGGGTGGAGCCGCCGTCTGAGAGTTCTTCTTCTTACACTTTAATTGATCATTTTGTGTTGTTTAAGAGTCTTTACTTTAATCATGTCTATGGTTGGCTAAACCTCTTAGCTAGGGCTAAGAGGTGAAGCTTGTAGTGTGATTGGGATGTTTGCTTTGTTTTGATTCATGTTTTATTGAACTCTTTTGGATTCTAGTTTGATTATGAAGGAATATTTTTAGATTTTAATAGTTTGTTGTGACTCAAATTACAATAGATCTGCGATAGCTTGAGATATCTTCTTTTCCTAAATTAAGATTCTCAAATTAGGAAATCCTACTGTTCACCATCGTCCCGTGGACATGGTAGGGTGATGGAATCCTCCCTAATTTTTACAATTCTCTTATGATTGGTTGTGGGTTTGGTAAATTGTTGTTGTTTGCCTTATCTCCTGGGCATTGTTAGGTGATGGAATCAGTTCCAAAACCTCACCACTCTTATCCATTGATGATTAGATCCATGAGAAGTTTAGAGATCTGACAAATCTCTTCTTACAAACTAAATAAGATAGGACTCCGATTCCAGTTGTGTCCTTAAATCATGCAAGGTAGCTTCCCAATTGCTACAAGTGGATCCGTGGCACCCTAGTTCCTACCTTTAATTTCATTAGTTTTAATTACTTTAATCACAATTACTCTCTCAAATATTACAGATTTAGGTTTTCATCTTTTTCTAGTTCTACTTCTAGTTACTTTCAGAAGACACACAAGTTCAATCCCTATGGATTCGACCTCGGTCACATCGAGATTATTACTACATTGAACCCTACACTTGGGGTTGTGAACAAGTTTTTGGTGCCGTTGTCGAGGATTGACGGTTGTGTTTTTTTGAGATTAGCTAGTTTTAGAATTAGTTTAACATTTGGGTTTTTCTAGTTTCTATTTTTAAGATTAGTTTTTTTAAAAAAAAAAAATTTAGAAACTCATTTTCTCTCTTTTTAGAAACTTTCTATTTTATGTTTTTAGGAATTTTCCTAATTTGTTTTAGAAACTAATTCGTTTCTTCTTCTTCTTTTTTTTTTTGTCAGAGTCTAACATAGAACTTTCTAATTAGGTAACCTCTTTCTAATCTCTCTCTTTCTATTTCTAAATTAGGGTTTGTTCTCTAGGTTTAGAAACTTTCTAATTTTAGAATTTTATTTTTAAGATTTTTTCTGTATTTTTTAAAAACTAAAATTATTTTTTATTTTGTAGGATCCTAACAAAGAACTTTTCGATCTGATAACTTCTTTCTAACTTCCTTCCTCTACTTACTTTCCATATTACTGTAGGATTTTTATTTTATTTTCTTTTAGGATTAGATTTAGAGTTAGGGTTTCACCATGGAAGAGTGGGTACGTCAATATGCTGAGATGGATAAGAGATATTGGGAAGGGATGTATGAGGATTATGATAGAAATTAATCTCTATCTCAAAATTTTTATAAAATCATCATCGAGAACTGACTGGAATATAATGCTCCACCGGTTAAGAAGTCCTTACGTGATTATATGCGGGAGAACAATTATACCCCATGGATTAAGAAAACAGTACGTGAGTGTTGGGGTTATCATAACTATGGGAGTAAGAATTATTTTCACCCATCAGACAAGAAGAAAACAATGTGTGATTATATTATGGGTGATAATATGTATCAACAACCATCAGATTCTCCCACCTATGATCCGTATGACTATGATCGGTGGAAACATCAAAATTAGGAAGATGAACCAACAACTTGTTATAATGATTATTCTCTTGGATCTCCTACCTTTGAGATCCAACCAAAAACGATCGCAGAGGATTCACTTCAGAGTTACATGGACTGTCTTGCAGAAATTAGAAAAACATTAGAAGTGCTTGATTTGCGCATTGATAAGATAGTAGAGGCTAATTCACCCCAGCCTCGACCCAATCCAATTCTTCATTCGTAACTCCTTACCTATGATCAATGAAACCATCAAGATTAGGAAGTTAAGTCAACAATGCATCATAGTGACAATTCTCTTGGGTCCTCTACCTTTGAGATCCAACAAGAAACAATCCAAGAGAATTCAATTCAAAATTTCTTACAAACTCTAAAGCTCAGCCAACAAAATGCACCCCAAAGACTACAAGAACTTAGAAAATATATTCAACAGTGAAGTTCACGTGATGCGATTGTGGAGAACTTTGGAATTTGGAATGAGGAGATGGATTCCATTAATGAGCATACAATTCAATTTTTCGAAGAGTCGATCTTGATGACGGTCCAAAGGAATGATCAAGAGACGTGGGTATCTTTCAAATATAATGACATTGATACACTTCACTCACATGACACACTCGACTTCAATGAAGAGGAAGAGGCTAGTTTATTTGAGCCTCAACCCAACCTAGAAAAATAGTGTAAGGTAAGTGCTCTCATCTCACTTGTGAATTACACTAAATTGGATGATGATAAGTATTGGGATGAGATTCATGAGAGCACAGCCCAAGATTCACTGGAATCAACTTCAAGTTTGGCCCATATCAACGATCATGAGGTTCACAAAGTGATCGGTCATAATTATCTACTCCACTCATCTAACATGTCTGGTTTAAATGTGGAGGATGAGCTCCTTTCAACCGACGCTTCTAACTCTTGTGAGACATGTTCGGTCCACTCCCCTGATTTGATTATAATATGATTAAGGAGATGAACGAGTCGCTCGATATGACTATGGAATTTGAAGCCATCTAGTTGAGGCCACCATCTGAGCTGCACACTTTTGGCGATTTAATGCCTTTACTGAGAAGCTTCAATGAACAGAGTCTTCATTCTTTGCTTGTTGATTTTCAATCTATTTGTGTAGGGCAAGAGCAAGAGAGCATACGTCCATCCACTTCTAGAGATGATGGAATCCTTAGGCAGATCATCACAAACTTCAATGTGGAAAATGACTCACTCTCAGCAGAATTTTTAACAATTTGAACGGTTACTTAGCACACTTTGTAGATTCAAATGATCCTATGATACAAGACATAGTTAATGCCTTGCAAGACAACAACTCAGTAGTTGTCACTAACCGAGAGAACCCTTATTCTGAAACCCTTCCCTCCATAGATCCTGAATGTTTACTATCACATGAGAGAGAGCTGACAATTGAACCGAAGTCTGAGACTTCGGAATGTGTTGAGATTACATCATCCACTGAGAATTTTTCTGAATTTTATCTACCTGTAGTCGTTGATTCACCATGGAGTACTCACATTGAAACTTTTTCTGTCGTAGATGAATCATATATACTTTGGATACCTCAGGCGATTCAACGACAATTTTTTGCTGAGGTCTATAAATTTCTTTGAAAATTCATGCTCCAGGGCATCCAAGCTTATTACAAAAAGGGCTTTTGGATGATCTTATTGAGAAATTTATCAAGATGTTGGCCGGATGAGGAACCTTGCGGCATGACTGAGTAGTTTTTCCCATGCTTTCCTAGTTTAGGATTAGTTTATTACTTTCATGTTATGTCTGGGATAATCGGCTTTATGCTGTTTAGGATAGTTTGCTTTCCGTTTGTTTTAGGATAGTTTTCTTATCATTTGTTGAGTCCTCCTGCTAACCCATCTTTACTCTGAGATCATTGGAAAAACTTTAAAATTTTCTTCTTCAGGTACTACCTTTCCATAACTTCTCCTTTACTTTCGTTGTCTCATGTGCATTGCATGCCTATATCTTTTTCATTAAGGACAATGTAGATTTTAGGTTGGGGTGTGGATTAGGTAAGCTAATCAGTGTTTTCTTAGTCTTTGAGCAAAAAATTGTGAAAATTTTTCTGAAAATTTTATAAATTCAAGTGGTTTTGAAGTTTATCTATGATTTAGAAGTATAGGATACTTAATGTTGGTGATTTATGACTTTTAGATTTAGTTACTTGCTAGATTTCATAGTTAAGTTCAAATTATTAATCCATGATTAGAAATTTTAAACATTGATGGAGTCATGATTTCACATGTCAAATATAGCTTACACATTAAGGTTTTAGTTTGATATTGAATTGATAACTTGATGATTATTAAGCATGGAAGGAACCAACATGGGGAATTTGTCCATCATGTTCAAATTGAGAGAGAAAGAGAGAGAGAGAATACCTAGCTAAAAAAAATAGTTGTCATCGAAAACGACTATTTATTAAAGATCTTTAAAAAGGTTGACATAGCGTGAAAGCCATCGATGGAAAAATTAAAAGCTAGAAGAATAAAAAGGTTGAATTGTAAGGCAAGTTTTGGTTTAGGTTTTGGTTATCCCGAATGCTCTTTTAATTATCAATGTTATCATGGAAATTGAGAACTAGATCTTTGATTATGATAAGCTTAGACTTCACTGTGCACCATGGAACTCGATGTTTAGAATTGTTCTAATTGGAGGATTAATAGTTTGAACTAGATTATGAAATTTACTAAGTGCTGAAGCTGAGGAGAGGGTGATGCTCAACATTGATGTATCTTAGAATTCTATTATTGGGATTATTTTTCAAAAACCACTTGAGCGTATAGAAATTGTCTTGTGGTTCTCAAAATTTTTTCACATACTTTGCTCGGGACTAGCAAAATGCTGATTGGGGATTGTGTTAAGGGTCAAATATTACATATTAGACCCCATTTATTACTTGGTTTTATGAACATGATAATGCTTAATGTTCTATTTTTATCATGTTTGTGTTGCAAGGTGAATTTAAGAGCTTGGATTGAAAAGGATGTTAAAAGCATGGATTTGACGCTCCAGAATCACTAAAGCTAAGAATGGATCTGATGAAACCAAGAATGAAGAATACACATACTAAAGATCTAACAAAACTAAGTCTAGAATGAAAAAAATCAGAGTTTTGAAGTGAAATTCGGAGATCCTCGACCAGTCCTGGCTCCGGCTCGACCAGTCCTGGACTCTGCTCGATCGGTCAAAGCTCGACTAGTCGAAGGTGTCTCGACTCAAACTCCAGCGACTAAATACTCAAAAATCCAGTTATCCTCGACTAGTTGAAGGAAACCCTCGACCGGTCGTAAGTGACCCTCGACTAGTCGAGGGATGTCCTCGACCAGTCCTGGGTTACACAGCCAGCACACAAAGTGCAGAAATTTGAAGCGGTTTCCAGAAATTTTCAACTCGGTGCGAAAGTCTAAGGCCTAAAACTATAAATAGGGGTCCCTAGGGCATCCCTAAGCATCATCTAGGATTTGTGGAGTGGAGTAAAAGGGTGGAGCCACCGTCCGGGAGTTCTTCTTCTTCCTCTTTAGTTGACCATTTTGTGTTGTTTAAGAGTCTTTAGTTCAATCATGTCTATGGTTGTCTAAACCTCTTAGCTAGGGCTAAGAGGTGAAGCTTGTAGTGTGATTAGGATATTTGCTTTATTTTAATTTATGTTTTGTTGAACTCTTTTAGATTCTAGTTTGATTATGAAGGAATATTTTTAGATTTTAATGGTTTGTTGTTACTTAAATTACAATAGATCTATGATAACTTGAGATATCTTCTTTTCCTGAATTGAGATTGTGAAATTAGGAAATCCTGTTGTTCACCATCGTCCCATGGGCATGGTAGGGTGATGGAATCCTCCCTAACTTTCACAATTCTCTTATGATTGGTTGTGGGTTTGGTAAATTGTTGTTATTTGCCTTGTCTCTTGGGCATGGTTAGGTGACGGAATCACTTCCAAAACCTCACCACTCTCATCCATTGATAATTAGATCCATGAGAAGTTCAGATATCTAACAAATCTCTTCTTACCAACTGGATAAGATAGGACTCCGATTCCAGTTGTGTCCTTAAATCATGCAAGGTAGCTTCCCAATTGCTACAAATGGATCCTTGGTGAAAGTGCCCTGGTTTGTCAATTAGCGTGAGTGTTGAGTCAGCAAGACAAGTGAGCCCCGTAGGAAGATTGTTCAAGCGTCTGCCTCAACAGGATGTGTGCCCGAACTCGTCAAAGGTAAACTTAGCCTCACATCCCATGTCCCAAAACACTAGGTATATAAAACCCTTAAAAATGGATAGAACATCTTAGGGTTTAAGATGAGAAAATTACTTTGCAAAATTAGGAAAATCTCTAAGTTTTCTGCCTTTGTCCATTTATTAATATGTTGTTCGATGAAATCGAACTCTGCTATCAATGTCCTCGAAACTCACGCGAAATTATCGAATTGAGGACTTCAGATGTCCAGCAACCTCAATGGATTCTAGACTGAATTATTGATAAATCGATGACATGCTCGATATCATCGACTTTCGAATCTCGAGTTCATCGAGATGACTCGATAAAATCAACAAATTTTCAGGTTGTTGTCCAGAATGCAGTTAAGGAAAATCATGTGATTTTTGATATCTCAAAGTGAGCCTCGATATCCTCAAAATTCAAACCTCGATGATATCGACGGACCTTCGATGATATCGGATTGGGACACAAAACTGACCAGCAAGCTTTCAGGTAAAATCTTTCAAGTATCGAGGATCACTCGATAAAATTGATATTCAAATATCGATCATATCGAGTCCAGGTCGATGTCATCAAAATTAGACACAAACTGTCCAGCAAGCTTATAGGAAAATTTCTTGAAAATATCGATGAATCGACACTGTTATCGATATCATCGACATTCAAATCCTGATGATATCATGGGATTTTCAATCATATCAAATACCTGTTTAATCTCAAAGGCAAGTCTCCTCTCAAAATTTCAAATGTCGAGGAATCGAAATTTGCATCGATAAAATTGGAGTTCGAAATCCGATGTCATCGATGTGTGTTCGATATCCTCGACCAGTTGGTAAAAATGGTCAAAAGCGTTTAACAGATTGAGTTCGTGTCATCGAGCGGTAATTCGATGCTATCGAGAGTATACACTCGATAATATCGAAGCCTGCTCAATGATATCGAACTCTGTAAAAAATATGACTGTTTTATTTCCGTTAAATCTTTTTGCCTATTTAATGAGAGCTTGCCTAAGGTTGTTTGCAGAGAAAATAGACAGAGCTTTTGAGTGTCTAATTCAGATCATATACCCTAAGCCTTTTTCTCTTATAGGAGTTCATCCTCCAATCCACCCTCATAATTGATATTCAATAGAGTGGATTGGGTAATGAGCTTCTACATTCAAGGATCCTCCAGCTACCACCTTAATGGCAAATCATTGAGCTGGGATATCTTGAATGCATAGATGATTGGAATCACTCTATTTCTAAAATAGAAAAATATTTATAGAGTTAGGATTCCAACATAACCTTGACCCAACCCATCGCCTTACATTGGAGAATCGCGATTCAAGGGAGCTAAAGATTCTTCATCATCAAAGGAGGAGATCTTCAACAACGTGCTTAATGGGGCTCATCTACTTATCTATAAGTCATTAGAGTCTAGAGATCCTTTTGATCATTCTTGTTGCAGGATTGGGTCAATGGTGCTTCTCACCCCTTTCAAGTCCTCATAGGAGGCCTCCGACGGGAGAGTACATGGGGGGTGTTGTGTGTTGACCCTTGCTCTGTGAAGAGCATAAACTTAGGTCCTTTGTATAAGTCTCTGACCTATGTGGTCTAAAACCTAGGTATTGTGTGTTGTCCTTTGCTCTTGTATAGGGCATAAACTGTTAGGTTCCTTGTGTGGATCCTTGGTCTGTGTGGTATAAAATCTTTGTGCTGTGTGTTGACCCTTGTTCCTGTGTGGGGCATAAACTTGTGTCTCGTGGAGACATGTTAGAGTCAGCCTTGTGTAGGTTGTACTGGTTTAAGGTGAACCTAATTTAAAACCTCCGTTAGTGAGATCCGGTACACTCAAGGGTTGAGTGCGTCCGCCAGAAGTGGAGTAGACAAGTAGTCGAACCACTGTAAAAATGACTGTGTTTGAGATTGCTATTTACTCTTACTGTTTGTGATTTCTCTGAATGTTCTCATATTGCATGTCTACATGATTACCTAGAACTAAACTAATTAGAATCACATCTCACACACAGTCACATCCATCATAAACTATGTTATACAGCTTGTTTAAGTTTTGAATAGTCTTATGATTGGATCCTCTATTTGGCTTGGAAGCCAATAGAGTTACATTGAAGAAATCCTGCTATTTGCATATTACTGCAGGATAGGGTTGATAGGTTCTAAATCATCATAAAAATTTTAAAAGTCCTATTCACCCCCCTCTAGGACATCTTGGCATATTCCCACTTCAATTGAAGCGGTCACTACCGCAATTTCACTTGGCACCCTAGTTCCTACCTTTAATTTCATTAGTTTTAATTACTTTAATGACAATTACTCTCTCAAATATTCCTGATTTAGGTTTTCATCTTTTTCTAGTTCTACTTATTGTTACTTTTAGAAGACACACAAGTTCAGTCCCTGTGGATTCGACCTCGGTCTCAGCAAGATTATTACTACATTGCAGCCCTACACTTGAGGTTGTGAACATTGGACTGCGGAGAATATGATGTACCAAGAGTGGATATGACCATATCATTCAGCAATGATTATTCCCCTCTTCCACGCGATATAATTTTTAGTCCAACAGCTAATACTTTAGCGGCTTTCGAGATACACCCTACTGTTGTGGCACCCATTTCAAGTGAAGCAAACATTCTTATCCTTGGCGCACGGTCTGCTAAAATAGTTAGGACATCTCTTACTCCCCTGGTTAAGCCTAGTACTATTGCACATGCAATTATATTTCCAACGAAGCCGACTGATGTGACAACTCTAACCACACTTGCGTCCAGTACTGATACTAGGGCCCCTTCCTTTGCTGACATGATTCTGGATGTTCTTGATCCTTCATCTCTTCCAGAAGGGATGCAGTCTTCAAGAGCACCTATTTCAGCTCAAGTTACTTCAGTTGCAGGTATGTTTATTTTGATGTGCCTTGTTTGATACGTATATCCTCACAAGTTTTGTTCTAACTTATGTTTCTTTTCTCTTTTTATTGCAGTTAATCCTGCTTCCAACAATTCTGCCAGTTCAAAATCGGTCACCATTGTTTCAGACATGTTGTCTTTGGAAGAGGTTCCTCCTTATGCATTAGTCTTGATGAAAGGTGCTTTGTCAGCAGCTATATGCATGTTTAAGGATTCTGAACAATGGACGGATTTGGATATTGCAGTGGGAGCTTTGGACAATGCTGCCAAAATAGTGAAGATTAATATTTCTCCTCTATGTGATTCTTTGTCACAATTCTGTAGTTTAGTGAATAATTTGAAGTTGGTGCGGAGTGTAGTTATTGCTCCAGAAATTTTAGAACGCCAGAGAGAATTGTCGTCTTTTAAAGAGAAAGTCTCTCGAGTTGTTACTGTCATATCAGGCTATAATATTGAATATCAATCTCTTCAAGATAGGTTGAAAGCTTCCAATCAAAATAGGATAGTCATCAAAAATCAAATTGCCCTCTTGAAGGAACAAATTGCTCGGCTTGAAGTCAGAGAGCAAGAAGAAGAGCTGAATGTAAGCAAGATCAGGGAAGAGATGGAAGTCAATACTCACATTGTTGATCTTGAAAAGTCCAGAATGACCAAAGATGAAGAGGTTGTTGCTTCTTTGGAGAAAGAATTGGCTGATGCTCCTGATCAAGCCAAGGTCATTCTTGAAGTTGAGTTGACGAATGCTGCAACGCAAGTTCAATTGAGAGAAAACTTGCAGAGATATGTAGCATCATTAGGCTTGGGGTACTCCAGGTTATCCATGACGGGATGATGCATTGCCTGCGCTTGGGGTACTCTAATATCATTGTTGAATCAAATTCCCTGCTCATGGTGAACTTCCTTTTGGGTCGGTCCAACCCGGGTTGAAAGTGGAAGTGTTGGATTGCCAGGATCCACACCCTGTGTGGAGGAGGAAATGTAAAGTTTGTGCATATCCCTAGAGAAGGGAATGGACCGGCGGATGCTTTAGCTAGGATGGGGAGCTTATCCCAGAGATCAGCTTTATTTCTTAGTACGCCGATCTCCCGCTCACCCCCAGGGGCCTCCTCTTTCTCGATAGGATGGGCCTTGGCACTATTAGGAGAGGGTCCTAGCTCCTGCCTTTTCTTTTTGGCTTGCGCTCTGGCCAGCCCTGGGGTTCAGTTTTTCTTTGTTCTGTTTTTCGTCATCTAGCCCCTTACGATAGGCTCTCCCTCCTTTTGTTGGGGAGGGCCCGAATCTTGGGTGCCTCTTTTCATCCTCTGTACATCTTTTTGATATATGAATGAAAGCCCCCCCTTTAAAAAAAATGTAGCATCATTAGGCATGTCAGAGGATTTATAGAGTTTGTCTACATGTAATTGTACCTTTTATTGTAAAGTTTGACATGATATGAATGAATTTTGATATTTCATTAAGTCTTGATATTTCAATGAATTTTGATATTTATCATAAAATGATGAGCATGCTTCAGAGATTTTGAGCATGAGAAATGACTAGATACATGCGATCATATCATACTTGCTTTATTAGTGCTTGTAGTCATACTTTGATAAGATATGTAATTTCATCATATGATAGAATAATATCATGTTTCATTGTTAGTAGTGGGTGGAGCTAGTTTTCAATTTCAGTTAGCTCTAATCATGCCACACACATAGTTTTTGAGACTCTTAAGTAGTTGGAGTCAGGAGGTCTTACGCGAATGGCATCTGTCACTCTTATGAGTTCGCTGAACCACCGCAGCTGGGGAGTTCACAAATCGTGATCCATCAGAGGGGCCCAGTAAAGCTACTGGGGTAGTGAACTCGATTGGTTTTACTGTAACACCCCATACTTTTCGGTAATCGGGTGTTACCACGTCACCTAACTTGATATGAATACTAACCTAGCTTATTGAATGTTTACCCTCATTCTAATATAATTCTGACCATCGAAAATAATTCCCATCCACATCAAACTATCCATTCGATCGATCTGTTTTAAAATAGTCGATCATAGCTTCAAAAACATCTATTTTGGGATCTCAATTACTTTGATAGACTAATTAAACCATTCATCATCAATTGAAGGATCTAAATCCAAAGACCCACCGTTCATCATGTTTACAATGTCCCGTAGGAAGATCCATCATTTGAAAACACAGATTGGATTATCTGATTTCATATCCAACTCCCACATCACACCTAAACATTCGTTAGGATCCCAAAGGTTATTGATAATTAAATGCTAGTCAATCCAATCATTGGATTGTTTGAATGCTCAGTAAATCGTGATTTGGTAATTAGAGATTCATGTGGTGTAGCTCACTTTAATGCAAAATAACCCTAATATTAGGGTATGTAGCTAAACGACGCACAACGAATAATCTCATATCTTACGTATAGGCATAAGAATAATAATAATAGATAAATAAATAAATAAATGAAAAGATAAATAAATAATAATGTATAGGTAATAATAATAGTAATAATAGTTAAATATTTAATAATATAAAATCATGAGATGGGTAGTCCGGATAACCTCCAGAGTGGGACCACAACATGACAAAATATATATATCCATGTAATAATAATAAAATTGAATTAAATTGAAATTAATATTACTATTTAGATAGTGATAAGTCTTGAACATGAAAATGACCCATTAGGACCTTCTGACCATTGATGGTCAGATTGGGATCGATTCGACCATCGAATCGATGTAATCGACACCTAAAGGCCGTGATTCGGTTAGTATGGCCCACCTAAGCATTAGATCTACCACATCTCTGGTCAAGATGGCCCAGTTAAGCCATGGAGCATTATAAATGGAGTGGATTTCTCAAAAACATCTATATTGGCCCCACAATAGTTTCGTGTGTACACCAAAGGAGGTGCACTCGAGGTGCATTAGACCACAACCTTGGTCAAGCAGGTTTGACCCGATGGCGAGCCAAGAAAGGAGAATTCTCTCCTTTCTTTTTCTGTTTCCCGCCCGCAGGGCATTTGAACGAGCTGCCATTGGAGTTTGGTTTATGGCCCACCATCATGGCCAGTAGCATGATCTGATTCGTCCATCTGGTGCGGACGCGAGTTCTAACCAAACCCCACTTAATCCCACACCTGGGAGCACTTATGCATGCACACAATTCTTGGTGTAAATAGGTCTTGCATGCACAGTGTTTTCCAAAAATGAAAATTCTGAACCGTTGTTACCAAACGGCAATCTGTGTGATCCCTCCTCCCTCAATCTTAGCCATCCTTCAAGCATCATCCCTGCCCTACATTCATCGCCAGAAAAGGGTAGACACCCTGTTGATGAAGGAAGAACGGTCAAGTGCTTTCCTCCTTGGACATGCGAGTTGGCGCGATCTGGACTGTCCCTAGGGCTTCATGTAGCCATCCTAAACGTCTGATTTAGGGTTGTAACAGCTCAAGCTGTCCGTCCCGAGAAAGTCATGCTTCACGTGAGAAATACACCACGACAGAATATCTTGAGGGTCGTGGCATTTCCAGCGAAACGTGATGTGGTAGTGGGTCCCACAGTGATCCGGGGACCCATCTGGACCATCCAGATGGCATGGATTGCCATCTTAGCCTGTCAATAAGAAATTTCCATTAGAGGCGGCTTCATCTTCCCTGTCTAACTAAAGAACCCACCATGATGAGGTGGGCCTCGTTATCCAATCTTGGACGCTCGTTTGGTGGGCCATAACAATATGAATCCATCACACGTGAAGGATCGTCCCCATGCAGACAAAGAAAAATAGAGATATGGCCAACCTATCCTAGCCGTTCGTGTAACGGATAAGGGCTATCAAGAGCCAACCCTAAGCCTATATAAAGGCTGCATTTTCGACGGGATTACAATCGAGATCCTAGGAAATAGAGAGAGAGAGAGAGAGAGAGAGAGAGAGAGAGAGAGAGAGAGAGAGAGGGGGTGAATAGGACTATGCCAAATTAAAATTAAAGTACTGAAAGAATAAATAAATTAGAACTTAATCAGAGATCACAATTGTAATAGTATTGAGAAATTAATTCAAACTATGTTCATAGGACAACCTTACACCAAAAACCGAGGTTTTAGGTAGGACAACCTGATTTCATGAACTAGTAAGGATCAAGATCGTAAACTAGAACAAGAGGAAAAAGAAATACAACTATCTATTACAAGCATTCACCACATTTACATAAAGATTTATAAACATTCACCATATGTACATCTCAAAAATCATTCACCACATAAACACCAGGAATTATAGTGGTTCGGTGTGTACACCAACTGTCCTCAAATAGCCACACCTACTCCACTCCCAATAATCACAACCCACGTGATATTGGCGTTCACTAAAAATCAAGGTTTTCTCAGGTTCACCTTAAAACCTATACAGTTGTGATTTTAGAAGGGCTATCACAATCAAAACTCCACACACTGAGATTTTTTAGCTATCTCAATTAAAACCAATACATGAGATTTTCCTAGATATCTCAAATAAACCAAAAACAAAAAGTAAATACTTATCTTCTTCAGAAGATGCTGAAAGATATAGCCTGTAGAATCGTTTCGGTTGATGACGAATGTTCAATGTCCAATAACCAAAATGAAGGGTTCTAGGTTCTAAAT
Source organism: Magnolia sinica (assembly GCF_029962835.1). Lineage (NCBI taxonomy): Eukaryota > Viridiplantae > Streptophyta > Magnoliopsida > Magnoliales > Magnoliaceae > Magnolia > Magnolia sinica. The sequence goes on from NC_080576.1 coordinate 38,650,297, forward strand.
AGATTTTAACTTAATTCAAACCTGGGCTACTTATTTGAATTTCTTAGATCTCAAAAGGAAGAACAAGAACTCCCTTTAAAACATATGATTCATAAAAAGAGATCTAGAAATTACAAAACAATAAGCTATTAAAAAGAATTTAAAATATTGTTCTATAGCTTGAAGAAGATGGGGACTTTTCTCTCTCAAAGTAAAGGCTTTTTATGGCTTAAATGATGAAATTCGGAGTGAGAAAAGACCTCTATTTATAGGCTGAAAAGTTGTTGCTTCGACTGGTCTAAGGTCTCGTTCGACTGGTCTAAGAAACAACCAAATTTTAAATTTCAGGCGGGATCGGATCAAACTATCCTTCGACTGGTCGAGTGGCCTGCTCAACTGGTCAAGCAATGCCTTCGACTGGTCAAGGATACCCAAAATGCATTACTGGACTTCGAGTCGAGCCACCTTTGACTGGTTGAGGGTGTGCCTTCGACTGGTCGATCCCTTTTCTGGACTGGTCGAGGAGCCAACAAATTTTATCCGATTTTCAATTGAAAGCTTAGACTAGTCGAAGTTTTTCCTAGACTAGTCGAACCAAAGCCTAGACTAGTCGAACTAAGGTTTAGACTAGCCGAACTTAAGCCTATTTAAAGTATAGAAACCCAAATATGTTTGACATTCAAAAGAACCTAAGTCTAAAGTCTTTCTACGGTCAAATATGAAATTGCGGTAATGACTGCTTTAGTTGAAGTAGGAATATGCCAATATGTCCTGGAGGGGGGTGAATAGGACTTTTTCAAATGTTTTATGATTATTTAAAATCCTATCAAACCTATTCTGAGAAAATATTCGTAAATCAGGATTTCTTTAAAGTAACTCTAATGGCTTCCAAGCCAATTAGAGGATCCAATCTTAAAACTAATTTAATGATAAACATGATGTACTTCAGAGTTTATGATGGATGTAACTGTGTGTCTATATTATTGTTTGTCTTATATTGTAAGAAATAGGACTGCAACTTGGGTTTAGTTTGACCCGAACCCTATTGAGCCAACATCAATCTGGGTCGAGTTGTGTAGTTATTGTGTTCGGTTAGTGTTGAAACTCAATGAGCCTCATAGGAAATTGAGCGAGGCTAACATGAAATTGAGCGAGGTAAGGAGGAAATTGAGCGAGGTAAACAGGAAATTGAGCGAGACAAACACGAAATTGAGCGAGGCAAACTAGAAATTGAGTAAGGCAAACATGACATTCAGCGAGGCAAACTGGAAATTGAGCGAGGCTAACATGAAATTGAGCGAGGCAAACTGGAAATTGAGTAAGGCAAACATGAAATTGAGCGAGGCAAACTAGAAATTGAGCGAGGCAAACATGAAATTGAGCGACGCAAATTGGAAATTGAGCGAGGCAAACATGAAATTCAACGAGGTAAACTGGAAATTGAACGAGGCTAATATGAAATTGAGTGAGGAAAATTGGAAATTAAGCAATGCAAATTGAAAATTCAGCGAGGCAAACATGAAATTGAACGAGGCAAACTGGAAATTGAGCGAGGCAAACTGAAAATTAAGTGAGGCAAAGAGGATATTGAGTGAGGCAAACTGGAAATTCAGCGAGGCTAACATGAAATTCAGCGAAGCAAACATGAAATTCGACGAGCATCAAAGAAAATTAAGTGAGGTTAACATGAAATTCAATGAGGCTCAAAGGCAATTGAGCGAGGCAAACATGAAATTCAACGAGGCAAACTGGAAGTTGAGTGAGGCAAACTAGAAATTGAGCAAGGCAAACTTGAAGTTGAGCGAGTCTAACTGGAAATTGAGCGAGGCAAACTAGAAATTGAGCGAGGCAAACTACAAATTCAGCAAGGCAAATAAGAAATTGAGCGAGGGAAATTAGAAATTCAACTAAACAACCTAGAAATTGAGCGAGGCAAATTAGAAATTGAGCGAGACAAACTAGAAATTTAGCGAGGCAAACAAGAAATTGAGTGAGGCAAACTAGAAATTGACCGAAGCAAGCTGGAAATTGAGCAAGGAAAATTGAAAATTCAGCGAGGCAAGTTGAAAATTGGAAATTCAGCGAGACAAACAGGAAATTAAGTGAGGCAAAGAAGAAATTGAGGAAGGCAAACATGAAATTGAGTGAGGCAAAATGGAAATTCAGTTTGAATGGACCACCGTGCCACTCTTGTTTAAGTTAGCCTTTTCAAATGTGGTGTTGGCTTAAATACCAATCGTTAAAAACTTAACTAATACATCAAAAGCTTTATAACAAGTGGAACACGTCAGGTTATGATCTTTAAACCATTGAGATCGTGACATATGACCATATCCATATTTGTTTATGCAATTATTCAAGAATATTTTCATAATTTACTTCACTAAAAAGATCTTTTATTAAAATATTAACTACTCGCATATGATTAAAAAAAATTGGGTCCTTACTCTTGCCCTGATGGTAGACTCTCAGGAATTTCAACACATGGTCAAGGGTGTTTTTCACTTGTATGATTTTGAAAATTGCATGATCTGGTTCAATACCACGAGTCGTTACCCAAGTCACTCACAAACCGTCTGGAAATTGAGCGAGGGAAGCATGAAAATTTAGTGAGGCAAGGTGGGAATTGAATAAGGTAAACTAGAAATTCAGCGAGGCAAACTAAAAATTGAGCAAGGCAAGGTAGAAATTCAGCGATGCAAACTAGAAATTCAGCGAGGCAAGCTAAAAATTGAACGAGGCAAACTGAGAATTGAGCGAGGCAAACTAGAAAATGGGCGAGGCAACCTAGAAATTGAGCCAGGCAAACTAGAAAATGAGCGAGGCAACCTAGAAATTGAGCGAGGCAAACAAGAAATGATCAAGGCAACCTATAAATCTAGCGAGACAAACTATAAATTGAACGAGGCAAACTGAGAATTGAGCGAGGCAAACTGAAAATTGAGCGAGGCAAACTAGAAAATGAGTGAGGCAACCTAAAAATTGAGTGAGGCAAACTAGAAATGAGCGAGGCAACCTATAAATTCAATGACACAAACTAGAAATTCAATGAAGCAATCTAGAAATTGATCGAGGCCAACTGAAAATTGAGCGAGGTAAACTAGAAATTTAGCGAGGTAAATTAGAAATTGTGTGAGGCAAGCTGAAAATTGAGCAAGACAATCTAGAAATTGAGCGAGGTAAACTAGAAATGAGTGAGGCAACTTATAAATTCAGTAAGAGAAACTAGAATTTGAGCGAGGCCAACTAAAAATTGAGCGAGGCAAACTAAAAATTCAATGAGGCAAACTAGAAATTGAGCGAAGTAAACTGAAAATTGAATGAGGCAAGCTAAAAATTGACCAAGGCAAGCTGAAAATTGAGCGAGGTAAAGTAGAAATTGAACGAGGCAAAGTAGAAATTGAGCGAGGCAAACTGAAAATTGAGCAAGGCAAACTGAAAATTGAGCGAGGCAAACTAGAAATTCAGTGAGGCAAACTATAAATTGAGCGAGGCAAACTGAAAATTGAGTGAGGTAAACTAGAAATTCATTAAGGTAAACTAGAAATTCAGTGAGGCAAACTGAAAATCAAGTAAGGCAAACTAGAAATTTAGCAAGGCAAGCTGAAAATTGAGTGAGGCAACCTAGAAATTCAACTAGGCAAATTAGAAATTGAGCGAGGCAAACTAGAAATTGAGCAAGGCAAACTGAAAATTGAGCGAGGCAAACTAGAAATTCAATGAGGTAAACATGAAATTGAGCTAGGGAAACATGAAATTGAGTGAGGTTAACTTGAATTTAAGCAAGGTTAACTAGAAATTCAGCGAGGCAAACTAGAAATTGAGTGAGAGAAACTGAAAAATGAGCGAGGGAAACTGAAAATTGAGTGATGCAAGCTGAAAATTGAGCGAGGCAACCTAGATATTCAATGAGGCAAACATGAAATTAAACGAGAGAAACATGAAATTGAGCGAGGCTAACTTGAAATTCAGCGAGGCTAACATGAAATTCAGCGAGGCTAACATGAATTTGAATGAACTTTAAATGAAATTGAACTAGCCTAACACATAATTGAATGAGCTTCACATGAAATTCAACGAGTACTTCGATGAAGTTGACAGAGCAATTCATGAAATTGACCAAGCAGTTCATAAAATTTTCTGTTACATTACATGAATCTGTGGAAGTTCCCGGTTATATTTTTATCATTTCTCTGTAAAATTCATGAATTGATCGGGGAATTTCACCAATCATGAACTGGGAATGTCGGTGACAACTCGAGCATATTACCGAGAAGTAGGTCAAATGGACCGAGAACTCTCGCAAATTGGAAATTAGATTGCTCAGTACACTCTTATCGAACTGAGTTGTGCCCGCCTCAAATGTATGTGGACTATCCATGATATTCATCTGTTTTTCCATCTAAATTAAGGGTTTGAGCCCAAAATCATAGCGTATCCAAATATCAAGTGGATCATACCACAGGAAACAGTGATTCCACCATTGAAACCTTACTAGGCCCCACAATGATGTTTTATTTGTAATCCATCATGTTCATAGGATGATGTATACATGGATGAACCAAAAACCCAGATGCAAGCTTAATCCAATAGTTCAATGGCCAACAAAAAATTTACTCCGTTTAGAGCAATATATTAAAATATACTTGTGGTGCGTGCTTTCTTCGGTGGATGGACCATTTTCAGAAAATCTAGAAAATGCTTATGTATGAAGAGGGTGCAATCCAATGCTGGGGTATTTTCATTCAAATAAAGGGGTTTTGCAGAAGTTGAGAGGATGGTGCAATCCACGGTAGGGATATTTTCATCCACAGAAAGAGTTTTTTGTGGAAATGGAGCGAGGCAAACTGGTTATAGAGATTGGGTTTTAAAAGCAAGGGTATTTTCATCTAGGAAAGAATCAGTGGTTTAGTCTGGGAAAGTTAGTTTGGGAGGGTTCAGAAAAGACTTTTGGATAAACGGTGGTGTTTACAGTAGTCAATTTCTCCAAACATTCCCAAGATTGAAGATCCTATAGAGTGCATTTGAGCCCTATTTTATATCAAAGATGGATCATGGACATGTTAAGATTGAAATATGCAAGAGATCTTCTGGACAGTCCATCCCATGTGAGGTCCATCGTATCAACGGACTAGATCAAGGGTCATGGGCTCTACTTGTTCAAGGCCATGTGGAGAGAATGTTGTAAAGCATGTGAGAGGGAAATGTTGTTTGCTCTCATGCAACATGTCAAGTTCAGATAGAACGGTTATAAGCACCAAAGACTCCTCGTTAGAACCCTTTCTAAGGGGTGCACCAATTTGAAAATGATGGGAATACACACAATCAACAACTACATTTCCCAAAACCAAGAATTTATTCCTAACACATACGTGACAGATTTAGACCCTTCATTTGGTTGACTATACAATAAATATTAACCATCCGCATGTGAGCAACTAGCGGGCTCATGGGATAGTGACCACGTGGTCAACCTATCAGGCCCATTTTGGAGGATGCTTTGAAAGATTATATCTCGAGTTTCTTTCACATTTCTTCTTTAAGTGTTTTCTTTTTAACCATGCATGGTGGTCTATAAAGAAGAATTTCTAATATGATGGGAATCCCAACACAAAATACATTTTCGAAATGCATTTTAGGATTGATCCTAATTGTACGTGGATGAAGATTAGTGTATATCCTACTCAGTATGTGTAACAATTTGATTTATTTTCATGTGCAGGTTACATTTGGCTCAAGCCATGAGAAAATAATTTGTAAATTTTGAGATCTAAAAAGAAATGCTCCTTAATGTCATATCATGATTTTGAGAAAATCTACTAAATGCAGTCTTTCTTTTCTTACGAGTGAACAGGCCTGACATTATCCAAGAGGTAGGCACTATGGAGTACTTGGATTTTACATGTGTATGATAGAATGGCATGTATTTGGGACATAAAGACCATATGTAGATCATAGTTGTAGTGCACAAGATGGCCTTAGCCCAACCCATCTGATAACTTGAGGATCAGACTTTGTGCCAATAGGGGGTACAACGAACCTGGCCAATTGTCCAAGAATCCAAGCCTCTCATATATTTGATCGCCCAACCTTCCCCATCAGCTACTGAATCCAAATTAATGGTCTAGATCATTTAAACATGAACCCCACACGTACAAAATATGCACACCAAAAAAATTTACACAGTCTGATATGTCAAGCTCTAATCATTTGTAGATATCAAGATGTAAAGTTCTTCGACCATTCTTAGTCAGTACATATGTTTACTTTTATACATGATTTTGTACATGTGGTCCAAAGAACTTGTATAACATGTATCTACAAGATCCTGACCATTAGGTGGGATATGGCAACTCTAGATTATGTGGGTCATGACTCACAAATCGGGTTGGTGTGATTTTCTTTTAAGCTATTCTAACAAAATAGATGCAACCATAATTCTTAAATAGTTTTCCACACAAAATTTGATTTCAACATTGTTGGATTTTAGAGTTTGGAAAACTATTTAGACAAAATAAAATTAAAATGAGAAAAAGAGAACACCTATTGGTTTGTAGAAGTCGAAGCGTGATGTGAGTCACTGGGCTTGAAATTAAATTTTCCCTCCTCAGACCATGTCCCAAGTGCAACAAGATTTAACAGGCAATTGAACTCAAGGATGCAATGACTATCACCCAATCCTAGTTGACTATCACCTAATCCTAGTAGTACACTCATTGAATATGGGCTCGAACCTCTTGCAGTCTTAACCCGAACCAGAAAATATTTAAATCAAAACTGAAGTTTTTCTTTTATTTAAAAACAGATGAGAGAGTCTATCTATGGACTTTGTGAAGACACCATTAAGGGTATAGAGACACCCTTTCAAAAAGGGTTGTGACTATTGGGTTATAAACTCAATTGGTGTGACCCTTGGGCCTGAGAAGATACAACTTTTCAAAACAAAATATGAAGGGGTGCAACCCTTTAGACTTGTGTGAAAAGACACATCTGTAGAGCATGCGTACACCTATGGCCACTGCCACAGGCTGTACTAACGAAAATTTTGAAATACTAATTTGTTTTAAAATTATTTAAAATACAATAATAAAAAAAAATGAAAGAGATTCAAATATCGGGTGGGCCATATTCCAAGAGATAGTTGGGATCATGACAATCATCGTTGAAACCTGTAAAGTGGCCCTTTAAAGAGGCTATTGGGATGTATGTGAAAATAAAAATAAAAAAATCACACCTCCAATTGTTGCTCAAGTCAGTGGAATTAAACCTTCTCACCGTTAGAAATATTTAGGTTGCCAAACACACAACATGTGTTGCGTCCAATGACGTCCATTTTTTTCCAGTCCAGGCGGGTCCCACCCCATGGGACCTACTGTAATGCTTAATTCCCATCAAACCTGTCCAGCAAGGTCAAAGACTCTGGTCTCTGGGTGAAGTGAAAACACCTATCGGTCGTGCTGTGTTCAAACAGCTGTGGGGCCCACTTGATAAACCACTTATGACCACTCCACCGTCCATTTTACCAACTCACAAGAAATGGCTGTGATTCAGAAACCTGCAGTTGAAATACTCCAGCGCCCAAATGACTTGGCCCAAGTCCTTGTGGGCCCACTAGTGTGTAAGGTCCACCATGACATTCGTTTTTCGTCCAAACATTTTGCTAAGGCCTTGTAGATCACAATAACCAAAAAAACAAAAAAAAAAAAAAGACCTCAACAATAATGATTGAAAACTCCTTGGGATTCGCCCTGATGCATGCGCCTTACATCTATGTCATTTCATCCCCTCAGTAGAGCCCATGGCAATATTTATTGGTCAACCAACTATTTAAAATATGGGCCAGCTATGGACCCTGGTGGGTCGTGTCCCAAAAATTTAAACAAATCCAAATCTGGTATAACCCACACGACAAGAAATGGTTATGAATGAATGGCCTCCATTGAAGCTTCCCTAGAACCCACTGTAAACCCTATCTTGATGTACAAAGTCATATCCATGATAATTCAATTTAGAACTCACTTGATTTACGTGTTTTATGCACACCATTCAACCATTTTGCCAACCGAACTGTCCCTACCGTGGAACTCACCATAGACCTCACCTTGAAATGTGCCTTTTACATCTATATTGGTCATCCTTGACCCAACGTAACTCAAGCATCTGAGTCACATATCATCTATATTGTTCATCCTTGACCCAACTTAAGCATGTGAGTCACATATACATTTTCTACTTACTGTGGACCCACCGTAATGATTATGCGTGAACCCATCTGTTGTTGGGACCACTTGGAAGTGGGACCCACCACATTGTACAAGTTATACTCACATCTACCAACTGCGTATATGCAAGACATTCATCTTAGGGCCCACTGTATTGTATGAGTGTTGCCTGTGCCATCCAAACCATTGTAGAACCACCGCGATGATTATTTGCAATCTAACCAATTGACAGACCACTTAGAAGTGAAGCCCATTGTATCGAATAAGTTTTATTGATGTCGTCCATCATGCGGCTCACTTGCTATATGGTAGATCCTTGGCATCCATCTTACGACCACTTGACATATGAATTGTATACCGATGCCACTTATTAACCATATGACCTAACTAGGGTAAAGCCTGGTAGGCCCAACAATAATAGAAAACTAAGTCGGGCCAAAGTTGCTAATGGAATATCTATCTTCTGAAGAATGAGGTATGATTTTGAATGCAAATATGTTCGTGATTTTAATAGTCATGGATGATAGTAATGATTTTAATGATTATTGTTTAATAGAAGTATGTGATTTAATATCTTGATTAATATTGTTCTACTTTCTATCATACTAAATTCATTTACTTAAACATGTTGATATTGATCATACTCATGTAGCATGAAATGATAGTATGTGCAAGTGTGCCTTGATGCATTTGTCCATGCATAAGATATGTGCTTTACAGTTTGATCACATGACTGTTTCGATAAGAAACAAATGTGTTTGATTTGGGAGATATCTTATTCAACAGTAACAAATAAAAGATAGTGAGAATAATCATCGCAATGTATTTTATTGATTCTGAATTCGTTTACATCCTCATCTCATCCCTTGATTCCAAAATAAAGTATATATGACAAAAATATAAGAATTGAATAAGTTTGGATATCAATTCCCGCAGCATTTCGGTGTGCGATACACTTGTCTCAATAAGAGAAGAGTTGTGCGGATCTAAATATCAATCCCTTTTTAAAGGAATGCTTGAATCCAAGAAAGACTGCAATAAATTCAATAGTGTAAAAGCTGTCCGAAGATCATTCCCGCGCAACTTAACGGGTAGTTGTGCAGGTACATTAGTTGCACGGACCTGCGCAACTACTATTTGTTGTGCGGTCTTATGCAACATGATATTCATTCCTTCATCTTCCAATACCTATCAAGGGTATTCTTTCTTCAGAGACTTCGATCTTATCTCTGTCAAATGAGGGGATGGAGGGGTATTTATAGGCCTCCACACGTGTAAGTCCTTGAATCTTGTGCCATGGGGCCCACCTCGTGCAATCCCCCTTGTTGCGTGGTGCACAATTGATGAATCTCTCAAATGCGAACCCGCACAACTCATCCGTCTTCTATATTTTTCTTCCATCTTTTCATTTCTAGTTCTTTTCCTCTTTTCTTCTAATTTTCTTTTTTACTTATACTCTCATTTTATGCTCCAACAGATGCCCCCTTGATCCTATGTTTGTTCCATCATCAGATCAATTTCTCCTATCTTCAGACCAAGTTGTACGGACCCGCGCAAGTTAGCTCAAGGCCTAGTTTTCTATAAATACCAGGACTTGGAAATTTTTCTTTATTTCAAACTTTCTTCTGGCCATTGTTTTCTTCCTGCGCAACTCATCCTCCCAGTGCAACTTTTCTGCCCACGCAACTGTCTTGTCTAGGTAACGGGAGTTGCGTTGTCCGCACAACTGCTCTGCCCTTAGTGCAAACTTTTCTAAGTTCCGAGATTCTGCCGGATTTTCCAAAGACCGTAATGGCTCGGACCAAGAGAACATACCACCTTATAGAACAGCTCGACCTTCTCACGCTAAACTTCCAGCCTCTCCAACCCCATGGCAAATACCTGAACAAACACTTGAATCTTCTCCTTCATCTCCCATCCAGGAGAGTCACCCGTAGAAAAGGATAAAGATAACCAAAAAATGCCCGTCTTATATAAAAGAGTTGGTTCTTCCAACCTTTGATTTTTTAGACCGTATTAGTGCCCTGTCTACTCCAATACGTGATTTTATCGTAGTTGGGGATATGATAGACCTCTAAGGTATGGTCGAGAAGTTGACTGGGAAATGTGGCTCAAGTCAATAGCAAACATTCGCACTGACCATATATGTCCGCCTCCAAGAGAAGATATGTTGTCTCCATCTTTCTCTAAGAAGAAACATGTGAAGTCCAAGAATCAAGAACTTCAAGAGAAGATTAGGGAGCACAAGAAAAACAAACTCCAAAATTCTTGGGACAGTGTGAAAGTCCAAGAGGGTATCATCAAATTCAACAGCCCTTTCTGAGATGAATTGATAATTATCCCACTAAACATTCGTCATCATCTATCAATTCTCTAGAGCGAGCCCACCGACCAAATAACCTAGAATAGGCTGATGTACATGCCTAACTAGATGGTAAAAGAACCGCAGATTTTAGAAGGCATCCTATCACAGAGGATCAAGACAGAAGATCGACGATGTCCATCCCATGCGATTTCTCATCCCCTTCTACGATCCTCACGCATTATATCCCACACAATTCTTCGAGACGGTGCATCAATGTTTCAGGGATAGAAGTCCTTTGTTGGAAAATGAGGAATTTCACACTCATGGCTTCTTATCTCCGTGCAATTATTACACTGACTGGGTGAAGGCTATTATGAGTAAACATTCTTCTGCGTTGATAAAGGTTGGTCTTTATGGCACCGTAGAAGTCACTTCTGAATATTTCTGCAAGTACCCAATGATTTTCAAGGGTTTTCTCAATTACTGGTACCCGACCACCAATTCTTTCCATCTGCCACTTGAAGAGGTTAGCATCACCCTGTGGGACTTATACAGAATGGTGGGACTTCCAATGACTGGTCGATTTTATGAACAATATATTCTGACCAATGAGGAGTTTACGCATTTTTCACCCTCTCAAAGGTAGGCACTAGCGTCGAACACAACACTTGAGTTGTTCAGAGACATGTCTAAGTTCCCCGACATTCGAAAGGTTCCTCATCTCTAATGGCTCGCTCATTTTTCCAGAGGATTGTAGTAAACTACTTAATTCACATTCTTCTTGCATGTAATATAAATTTCATCATTAATTACTTTACTTATTTTCCCATTGCAGCTTTAGAAACTGCTAGTTTGATGATATGGAGAAGAGACATCAAAAGATTCGAGGCTCTCCAGAATATAGTTCTAAGGGCGAATTGGCAGCTTTTCTCGCGTACTGGCTTAGCATTGTGGCGCTTCCTAGTTCAAAATGGGTTGATGCCACTAGGCCGAGTGTTTTTACTATCGCGGGAGGAATGACAGAAGGACGAACTTATTCCTTAGCGCCCCCTGTCCTTTGCTCACTATATAGGGCTTTTGGTGATGTAGCAACTCACGGTAAAATTCCATTAATAGGGGCCGGTTCTACTTATACATCATGACATTATTTATCAGGATGGCTTGGCATATATTTCCCCTGGACGTATGATGACCTGGAAAAGGCTTATGTTACCCCTGCCCATCTTCCATTGTGGCACTACCAGAAACGATCAATAACAAGGAAGACTTATGAATGGGTGATTGACAAGATTGAGACAACCAATGCAATTGATTTCTAGCAGTTCTCTATTTCTCAATATGCCGGTGATCTTGAAGCCATGGATAATGATTCCCTTCCTCCCAACAAATGGGCTTTTTTTATCTCAATCAGATCTAGCAGTGATCCCTTGAGAGAATGCAGTGAATTTTGGAGGAAGCCAGATTATCTGAGCAGGTTTACATGCTAATTTGGTTATGATCAAATAATACCTGAATACTCCAGAATGGTCACTCACATCATGAGGTGTTAAGATGTGGGTCCTTATAATTGGGCACTAGTTTGGAAGCAACTACTTGCTGCATGCATTAATTCCCGATTCGTCATTCTCAGCCATGAATGATCCATTCGGACTTCATATCTTTGCATGAGATGGTGGGCACACCAATTCCTTCTTGTTCATCGCTGTTTGGCAGTCGATTCTCCGATATGGGTGCCTCCTCCAAGATCGAGGAAGCAAGATCGCGTCCAAGGGATAGGGCACACCGTTGAGCAAGATCATGCTCCTGCCCCCGGTCAAATCTACATAAAGATCTCTTTGGAAGAACCTATTCATCAGATTAAGTCAATCAATACTCTTAAGGGCTAGATAGCTCATGGGTTTCCTTTAGAGAATTTAAGAACCTGAAAGAAACAAACTGGTAGAATGGGTGTTGCCAATCTGAAAGGATGTTAAAAGCATGGATTTAATGCTCAAGAATCACCAAAGCCAAAAATAGATCTGATGAAACCAAGAATGAAGAATGCACATACTAAAGATCCAAGAAAACCAAGTCTAAAATGAAGAAAATTGGAGTTTTGATGTGAAATTTGGAGATCCTCAACTAGTCTTGGCTCCGGCTCGACCGGTCCTTCGTACGCTCGACCATCATAGACTCTGCTTGACCGGTCGAAGCTCGACCGGTCGAAGGAAACCCTTGACCGGTCGAAGGTGACCCTCGACCAGTCGAGGGATGTCCTCGACCAGTCCTGGGTTACACAGCCAGCACACTAAGTGTGAAAATTTGAAGTGGTTTTGGGAAATTTCGAACTCGGTGTGAAAGTCTAAGGCCTAAAACTATAAATAGGGGTCCTTAGGGCATCCCTAAGCATCTTCTAGGGTTTGAGGAGTGGAGAAAAAGGGTGGAGCCGCCGTTCGGGAGTTCTTTTTCTTCCTCTTTAGTTGATCATTCTGTGTTGTTTAAGAGTCTTTACTTCAATCATGTCTATGGTTGGCTAAACCTCTTAGCTAGGGCTAAGAGGTGAAGCTTGTAGTGTGATTGGGATATTTGCTTTGTTTTGATTCATGTTTTGTTGAACTCTTTGGCTTCTAGTTTGATTATGAAGGAATATTTTTAGATTTTAATGGTTTGTTGTGACTCAAATTGAGATTGTGAAATTAGGAAATCCTATTGTTCACCATCGTCCCATGGGCATGGTAGGGTGATGGAATCCTCCCTAACCTTTACAATTCTCTTATGATTGGTTGTGGGTTTGGTATATTGTTGTTGTTTGCCTTGTCTCTTAGGCATGGTTAGGTGATGGAATCACTTCCAAAACCTCACCACTCTCATCCATTGACGATGGGATCCATGAGAAGTTCATAGATCTTACAAATCTCTTCTTACCAACTGGATAAGATAGGACTCCGATTCCAGTTGTATCCTTGAATCATGCAAGGTAGCTTCCCAATTGCTACAAGTGGATCCTTGGCACCCTAGTTCCTACCTTTAATTTCATTAGTTTTAATTACTTTAATCAAAATTACTCTCTCAAACATTCCAGATTTAGGTTTTCATATTTTTCTAGTTCTATTTTTAGTTACTTTCAGAAGACACACAAGTTCAGTCCCTGTGGATTCGACCTCGGTCTCACTGAGATTATTACTACATCGCAGCCCTACACTTGGGGTTGTGAACAAGTTTTTGGTGCCGTTGCTGGGGATTGACGGTTGTGTTTTTTTAAGATTAGCTAGTTTTGAAATTAGTTTAACATTAGGGTTTTTCTAGTTTCTATTTTTAGGATTAGGTTTTTTTTTTAATTTTTAGAAACTCACTTTCTCTCTTTTTAAAAAAATTTTATTTTATGTTTTTAGGAATTTTCCTAATTTGTTTTATAAACTAATTTGTTTCTTTTTTCTTTTTTCTTTTTGTAAGAGTCTAACATAGAACTTTCTAATTTGGTAACCTCTTTCTAATCTCTCTCTTTCTATTTCTAAATTAGGGTTTGTTCTCTAGGTTTAAAAATTTTCTAATTTTAGAATTTTATTTTTAGGATTTTTTCTGTATTTTTTAAAAACTAATATTGTTTTCTGGTTTGTAGGATCCTAACAAAGAACTCTCCAATTCGGTAACTTCTTTCTAACTTCCTCCCTCTACTTTACATATTGTTGTAGGATTTTTCTTTAATTTTCTTTTAGGATTAGATTCAAAGTTAGGGTTTCACCATGGAAGAGTGGGTACAGCAATATGCTGAGATGGATAAGAGATATTGGGAAGGGATGCCTGAGGATTATGATAGAAATCAACCTATGTCTCAAAATTTTTCTGAAATCATCATCGAGAACCAACTGGAATATAATGCTCCACCAGTTAAGAAGTCCTTACGTGATCATATGCGAGAGAACAATTATACCCCACGGATTAAGAGAACAGTATGTGAGTATTGGGGTTATCATAACTATGGGAGTAAGAATTATTATCCCCAATCAGACAAGAAGAAAACAATGCGTGATTATATTACGGGTGATAATATGTATCAACAACCATCAGATTCTCCCACCTATAATCCGTATGACTATGATTGGTGGAAACATCAAAATTGGGAAGATGAACTAACAACTTGTTATAATGATTATTCTCTTGGATCTCTACCTTTGAGATCCAACCAAAAACGATCGAAGAGGATTCACTTCAGAGTTACATGGACTATCTTGCAGAAATTAGAAAAGCATTAAAAGCACTTGATTTGCGCATTGATAAGATAGTGGAGGCTAATTCACCCTAGCCTCAACCCAATCTAATTCTTCATTCGCAACTCCCTACCTATGATCAATGGAACCATCAAGATTGGGAAGTTGAGTCAACAATGCATCATAGTGATAATTCTCTTAGGTCCTCTACCTTTGAGATCTAACAAGAAACAATACAAGAGAATTCAATTCAAAATTTCTTACAAATTCTAGAGCTCAGCCAACAAAATGCACTCAAAAGACTACAAAAACTTAGAAAAGATATTCAACAGTAGAGTTCACATGGTGTGATTGTGGAGAACTCTGGAATTTGAAATGAGGAGTTGGATTCCGTTAATGAGCATACAGTTCAATTTCCCAAAGAGTCGATCTCAATGACGGTCTAAAGGATGATCAAGAGACGTGGGTATCTTTCAAATATAATGACATTGATACACTTCACTCACATGACACACTTGACTTTAATGAAGAGGAAGAGGCTAGTTTATTCGAGCCCCAACCCAACCTAGAAAAATAGTGTGAGGTAAGTGCTCTCATCTCACTTATGAATTGCACTGAATTAGATGATGATAAGTGCTGGGATGATATTCATGAGAGCACAGCCCAAGATTCACTAGAATCAACTTCAAGTTTGGCCCATATCAATGATCATGAGGTTCACAAAGTGATCGGTCATAATGATCTACTCCACTCATCTGACATGTCTGGTTTAAATGTGGAGGATGAGCCCCTTTCAACCGACCCTTCTAACTCTTGTGAGGCATGTTTGGTCCACTCCCCTGATTTGATTATAATATGATTAAGGAGATGGATGAGTCGCTTGATATGACTATGAAATTTGAAACCATTCAGTTGAGGCCACCATCTGAGCTGCACACTTTTGGTGATTCAATGCCTTTACTGAGAAGCTTCAATGAACAGAGTCTTCATGCCTCGATTTTCAATTTGTTTGTGCAGGGCAAGAGCAAGAGAGCATGCATCCATCCATTTCTAGAGATGATAGAATCCTTAGGCAAATCATCACAAACTTCAATATGGAAAATGAGTCACTCTCAGCTGAATTTCTCAACTATTTGGACGATTACTTGGCACACTTTATAGATTCAAATGATCCTATGATACAAGACATTGTGAATGCCTTGCAAGACAACAACTCGGTAGTTGTCACTAACCGAGAGAACCCTCATTCTGAAACCCTTCCCTCCATAGATCCTGAATATTTACTATCATAGGAGGGAGAGCTGACAATTGAACCGAAGTCTGACACTTCGGAATGTGTTGAGGTTTCATCATTCACTGAGAATTTTTCTGAATTCTATCTACCTGTAGTCTCTAATTCACCATGGAGTACTAACATTGAAACTTTTTCTGTTGTAGGTGAATTATATATACTTTGGATACCTCAGGCAATTCAACGACAATTTTTTGCTGAGGTCTATAAATTTCTTTAGAAATTTATGCTCCAGGGTGTCCAAGCCTATTGTAAAAAGGGCTTTTGAATGATCTTATTGAGAAACCTACTTAGAAATTTATCAAGATATTGGTCGGATGAGGAACCTTGTGGCATGACTGAGTAGTTTTTCCCTTGCTTTCCTAGTTTAGGATTAGTTTATTACTTTCATGTTATGTCTAGGATAGTCAGCTTTATGCTGTTTAGGATAGTTTGGTTTCCGTTTGTTTTAGGATAGTTTGCTTATCATCTGTTGAGTCCTCCTGCTAACCCATCTTCACTCTGAGATCATTGGAAAAACTTTAAAAATTTCTTCTTTAGGTACTACCTTTCCATAACTTCTCCTTTACTTTCGTTGTCTCATGTACATTGCATGCCTATATCTTTTACATTAAGGACAATGTAGATTTTAGGTTGGGGGTGTGGATTAGGTAAGCTAATCAGTGTTTTTTTGGTCTTTAAGCAAAAAATTGTGAAAATTTTTCTAAAAATTTTGTAAATTAAGTGAGTTTAAAGTTTATCTATGATTTAGAAGTATAAGGTACTTAATGTTGGTGATTTATGACTCTTGGATTTAGTTACTTGTTAGATTGTACAGTTAAGTTCAAATTATTAATCTATGATTAGAAGTTTTAAATATTGATGGAGTCATGATTTCACATATCAAATATAGCTTACACATTAAGGTTTTGGTTTGATATTGAATTGATAACTTGATGATTATTAAGCATGGAAGTAACCAACCTGGGGAATTTTTCCATCATGTTCAAATTGAAAGAGAGAGAGAGAGAGAATACTCAGCTTCAAAAAAATAGTTGTCATCGAAAACGGCTACCTATTAAAGATATTTAAAAAGGTTGACATAGCGTGAAAGCCATCGATGGAAAAATCGAAAGCTGGAAGAATAAAAAGGCTGAATTGTAAGGCAAGTTATGGTTTAGGTTTTGGTTATCCTGAATGCTTTTTTGATTATCAATGTCATCATGGAAATTGAGAACTAGATCTTTGATTATGATAAGCTTAGACTTCACTATGCACCATGGAACTCGATGTTTGGAATTGTTCTAATTGGCGGATTAATATTTTGAACTAGATTGTGAAATTTACTGAGTACTGAAGCTGAGGAGAAGGTGATGCTCAACATTGATGTATCTTAGAATTCTATTATCGGGATTGTTTTTCAAAAACCACTTGAGCATATAGAAATTGTCTTGTGGTTCTCAAAATATTTTTCGCATACTTTGCTCGGGACTAGCAAAATGCTGGTTGGGGATTGTGTTAAGGGTGAAATATTGCATATTAGACACCATTTATTACTTGGTTTTATGAACATGATAATGCTTAATATTCTATTTTTATCATGTTTGTGTTGCAAGGTGAATTTAAGAGCTTGGATTGAAAGGATGTTAAAAGCATGAATTTAATGCTCTAGAATCACCAAAGCTAAGAATGGATCTAATGAAACCAAGAATAAAGAATGCACATACTAAAGATCCAAGAAAACCAAGTATAGAATGAAGAAAATCAGAGTTTTGAAGTGAAATTCGGAGATCCTTGACTAGTCCTGGCTCCGGCTCGAGCAGTCCTACGTACGCTCGACCAGTCCTGGATTCTGCTCGATCGGTCAAAGCTCAACCAGTCGAAGGTGTCTCGACTCGAACTCCAGCGACTAATTACTCAAAAATCTAGTTATCCTCAGCCAGTTGAAGGAAACCCTTGACCGTTCGAAGGTGACCCTTGAGCAGTCGAGGGATGTCCTCGAACAGTCCTGGGTTACACAGCCAGCACACAAAGTGCAGAAATTTGAAGCGTTTTCTAGAAATTTCCAACTCAGTGCGAAAGTCTAAGGCCTAAAACTATAAATAGGTGTCCCTAGGGCATCCCTAAGCATCATCTAGGGTTTGAGGAGTGGAGTAAAAGGGTCAAGCCGCCGTCCAAAAGTTCTTCTTCCTCTTTAGTTGATCATTTTGTGTTGTTTAAGAGTCTTTAGTTCAATCATGTCTATGGTTGTCTAAACCTCTTAGCTAGGGCTAAGAGGTGAAGCTTGTAGCGTGATTGGGATATTTACTTTGTTTTAATTCATGTTTTGTTGAACTCTTTTAGATTCTAGTTTGATTATAAAGGAATATTTTTAGATTTTAATGGTTTGTTGTGACTCAAATTACAATAGATCTGCGATAGCTTGAGATATCTTCTTTTCCTAATTGAGATTGTGAAATTAGAAAATCTTGTTGTTCACCATTGCCCCATGGGCATGGTAGGGTGATGGAATCCTCCCTAACTTTCACAATTCTCTTATGACTGGCTGTGGATTTAGTAAATTATTGTTGTTTGCCTTGTCTCCTGGGCATGGTTAGGTGACGGAATCACTTCCAAAACCTCACCACTCTCATCCATTGATGATTAGATCCATGAGAAGTTCAAAGATCTAATAAATCTCTTCTTACCAACTGGATAAGATAGGACTTCGATTCCAGTTGTGTCCTTGAATCATGTAAGGTAGTTTCCCAATTGCTACAAGTGGATCCTTGGTGAAAGTGCCCTAGTTTGTCAATTAGCGTGAGTGTTGAGTCAGCAAGACAAGTGAGCCCTGTAGGAAGATTGTTTAAGCGTCTGCCTCAACAGGATGTGTGCCCGAACTCATTAAAGGTAAACTTAGCCTCACATCCCATGTCCTAAAACACCAGGTATATAAAACCCTTAAAAATGGATAGAACATCTTAGGGTTTAAGGTGAGAAAAATACTTTGCAAAATTAGATAAATATCTAAGTTTTCTGCCTTTGTCGATTTATCGATACGTTGTTCGATGAAATTGAACTCTGCTATCGATGTCCTTGAAACTCACTCGATATTATCGAATTGAGGACTTTAAATGTCCAGCAACCTTAATGAATTCTGGACTGAATTATTGATGAATCGATGACATGTTCGATATCATCGACTTTCGAATATCAAGTTCATCAAGACGACTCGATAAAATCGACAAATTGTCAGGTTGTGTCCAAAATGCAGTTAAGGAAAA
Organism: Magnolia sinica; assembly: GCF_029962835.1. NCBI lineage: Eukaryota > Viridiplantae > Streptophyta > Magnoliopsida > Magnoliales > Magnoliaceae > Magnolia > Magnolia sinica. Next base: position 38,669,523 of record NC_080576.1, read on the forward strand.
TCATGTAATTTTCGATATCTCGAAGTGACCCGCGATATCCTCAAAATTCAAACCTCCATGATATCGATGGACATCTGGTCAGTTGTGTCCAAAATGCTGTTAAGGAAAATCACATATCACGAAGAGCGTCTCGATATCATCAAAATTCAAACCTCGAAGATATCGACAAACATTCAATGATATCGGATTAGAACACAAAACTGTCCAGCAAGTTTTCAGGTAAAATCTTTCAATTATCAAGGATCACTTGATCAAAGTGATATTCAAATATCGATATCATCGACATTCAAATCCAGATGATATTGAGGGATGCTCGATCATCTCAAATACCTGTTTAATCTCAAAGGCAAGTCTGCTCTCATAATTTCAAATGTCGAGGAATTGAAGTTCAAAATCCGATGTCATCGGTGTGTGTTCAATATCCTCGACCAGTTGGTAAAAAGGGTCAAAACAATTTAAGAGATTGAGTTCGTGTCAACGAGCAGCAATTCAATACCATCGAGAGTATACACTTGATAATATCGAAGCCTGCTCGATGATATCAAATTCTGTCAAAAATATGACTATTTTATTTCCGTTGGATCTTTTTGCCTATTTAATGAGAGCTTGCCTAAGGTTGTTTATAGAGAAAATAGACAGAGCATTTAAGTATCTAATTCTGATCATATACTCTAAGCCTTTTTCACTCATGGGAGTTCTTCCTCTAATCCACCCTCATCATTGATATTCAATAGAGTGGATTGGGGAATGAACTTCTGCATTTAAGGATCCTCCAGCTACCACCTTAATGGCAAATCAATGAGCTGGGATACCTTGAATGCATAGATGATTGGAATCACTCTGTTTCTAAAATAGGAAAACATTTATAGAGTTAGGATTCCAACATAACCTTAACCCAACCCATCGCCTTACATTGGGGCATCATCTGTGTTGCGGTTCAAGGGAGCTAAATATTCTTCATCATCAAAGGAGGAGATCTTCAACAACGTACTTAATGGGGCTCATCTACTTATCTGTAAGTCATTAGAGTCTAGAGATCCTTTTGATCATTCCTATTGTAGGATTCGGTCAAAGGTGCTTCTCACCCCTTTCAAGTCCTCATAGGAGGCCTCCGACAGGAGAGTACGTGGGGGTGCTTTGTGTTGACCCTTGCTCCATGGAGAGCATAAACTTAGGTCCTTTGTGTAAGTCCCTGACCTGTGTGGTCTAAAACCTAGGTGTTGTGTGCAAACCTTTGCTCTTGTGTGGGCATAAACTGTTAGGTTCCTTGTTTGGATCCTTGGTCTGTGTGGCCTAAAATCTCGGTGCTATGTGTTGACCCTTGTTCCTTTGTGGGGCATAAACTTGTGTCTCGTGGAGACACGTTAGAGTCAGCCTTGTGTAGGTTGTACTGGTTTGAGGTGAACTTGATTTGAAACCTCCGTTAGTGAGATTCGGTACACTCAACAGTTGAGTGCGTCTGCCGGAAGTGGAGTAGACAAGTAGTCGAACCACGGTAAAAATGACTGTGTTTGAGATTGCTATTTACTCTTACTAATTGTGTGATTTCTTTGAATGTTCTCATATTGCATGTCTATATGATTACCTAGAACTAAACTGATTAGAATTACATCTCACACACAGTCACATCCATCATAAACTATGTTATACAGCTTGTTTATGTTTTGAATAGTCTTATGATTGGATCCTCTATTTGCTTTGAAGTCAATAGAGTTATATTGAAGAAATCCTGATGTTTGCATATTACTGCAGGATAGGGTTGATAGGTTCTAAATCTTCATAAAAATTTTAAAAGTCCTATTCACCCCCCTCTAGGATATCTTGGCATATTCTCACTTCAACTGAAGCGGTCACTACTGCAATTTTACTTGGCATCCTAGTTCTCACCTTTAATTTCATTAGTTTTAATTACTCTAATCACAATTACTTTCTCAAATAGTCCAGGTTTTCATCCTTTTCTAGTTCTACTTCTAGTTACTTTCAGAAGACACACAAGTTCAGTCCTTGTGGATTCGACCTTGGTCTCACCAAGATTATTACTACATTACAGCCCTACACTTGGGGTTGTGAACATTGGATTGCGGAGAATATGATGTACCAAGAGTGGATATGACCATATCATTTAACAGTGATTATTCCCCTCTTCCGCGCGATATAATTTTTTGTCCAGCAGCTAATACTTAAGTGGCTTTCAAGATACCCCCTACTGTTGTAACACCCATTTCAAGTGAAGCAAACATTCTTATCCCTGGCGCACGGTCTGCTAAAACTGTTAGGACATCTCTTACTCCCCTGGTTAAGCCTAGTACTATTGCACGCGCAATTATATTTCCAACGGAGCCGACTGATGCAATAACTCTAACCACACTTGCGTCCAGTACTGATACTAGGGCCCCTTCCTTTGCTAACATGATTCTGGATGTTCTTGGTCCTTCATCTCTTCCGAAAGGGATGCAGTCTTGAAAAGCACCTATTTCGGCTCAAGTTACTTCAGTTGCAGGTATGTTTATTTTGATGTGCCTTGGCTGATACATATATCCTCATGAGTTTTGTTCTAACTTATGTTTCTTTTCTCTTTTTATTGTAGTTAATCCTACTTCCAATGATTCTGCCAGTTCAAATTCGGTCACCATTGTTTTAGACATGTTGTCTTTGGAATAAGTTCCTCCTTACGCATTAGTCTTAATGAAAGGTGCTTTGTCAGCAGCTATATGCATGTTTAAGGATTCTGAACAATGGACGAATTTGGTTATTGCATTGGGAGCTTTGGACAACGCTGCCAGAATAGTGAAGATTAATATTTCTCCTCTATGTGATTCTCTGTCGCAATTTTATAGTTCAGTGAATAATTTGAAGTCAGTGCAGAGTGTAGTTATTCTCCAGAAATTTTAGAATGCCAGAGAGAATTACCGTCTTTTAAAGAGAAAGTCTCTCGAGTTGTTACTGTCATATCAGGCTATAATATTGAATATCAATCTCTTCAAGATAAGCTGAAAGCTTCCAATCAAAATCGGATAGTCATCAAAAATCAAATTGCCTGCTTGAAGGAATAAATTGCTCGGCTTGAAGTCTAAGAGCAAGAAGAAGAGCTGAATGTAAGCAAGATCAGGAAAGAAATGGAAGTCAAAACTCGCATTGTTGATCTTACAGAGATATGTAGCATGGGTACTCCGAGTTATCCATGACGGGATGATGCATTGCTTGTGCTTGGGGTACTCTAATATCATTGTTGAATCAGATTCCTTGCTCATGGTGAACTTCCTTTTGGGTCGGTCCAACTTGGGTTAAAAGTGGAAGTGTTGGATTGCCAGGATCCACACCCTATGTGGAGGAGGAAATGTAAAGTTTGTACATATCCCTAGAGAAGGGAATGGACCGGCGGATGCTTTAGCTAGGATGGGGAGCTTATCCCAGAGATCGGCTTTATTTCTAAGCTACGCCGATCTCCCATGCACCCCCAAGGGCCTCCTCTTTCTTGATAGGATGGGCCTTGGCATTATTAGGAGAGGGTCCTAGCTCCTGGCTTTTATTTTTGTCTTGCGCTCCGGCTAGCCCTGGGGTTCAGTTTTTCTTTCTTTTGTTTTTCGTCATCTAGCCCCTTATGAAAGGTTCTCCCTCCTTTTGTTGGGGAGGGCCCAAATCTTGGGTGCCTCTTTTCATCCTCTATACATCTTTTTGATATATGAATGAAAGCCCCCCTTTTAAAAAATAAAATAAAAAATGTAGCACCATTAGGCATGTCAGAGGATTTATAGAGTTTGTCTGCATGTAATTCTACCTTTTATTGTAAAGTTTGACAAAAATGTTGAGCACAGGAAATGACTAGATACATGTGTTCATATCATACTTTCTTTATTGGTGCTTGTAGTCATACTTTGATAAGATATGCAATTTCATCATATGATAGAATAATATCATGTTTCATTGTTAGTAGTGGGTGGAGCTAGTTTTCAATTTCAGTTAGCTCTAATCATGCGACACGCACAGTTTTTGAGACTCTTAAGTAGTTGGAGTTGGGGGGTCTTACGCGAATGGCCTCTGTCACTCTTATGAGTTCGTTGAACCACCGTAGCTAGGGAGTTCACAAATCGCAATCCATCAGAGGGGCCCAATAAAGCTACCAGGGCAGTGAACTCGGTAGGTTTTACTGTAACACCTCGTACTTTTCGATACTCGGGTGTTACCGCGTCACCCAACTTGATATGAACACTAACCTAGCTTATTGAACGTTTACCCTCATTCTAATATAATTCTGACCATTGAAAATAATTCCCATCCACATATCAAACTATCCATTCGATTGATTTGTTTTAAAATAGTCGATCATAGCTTCAAAGACATATATTTTGGGATCTCAATTACTTTGATAGACCAATTAAACCATTCATCATTGATTGAAGGATCTAAATCCAAAGACCCACTGTTCATTAGGTTTACAATGTCTTATAGGAAGATCCATCATTTGAAAACATAGATCGGATTATCCGATTTCATATCCAACTCCCATATCACACATAAACATTCGTTAGGATCCCAAGGGTTATTGATAATTAAATGCTAGTCAATCCAATCGTTGGATCGTTTGAATGCTCAATAAATCGTGATTTGGTAATTAGAGATTCATGTGGTGTAGCTCACTTTAATGCAAAATAACCCTAATATTAGGGTATGTAGCTAAACGACACACAACGAATAATCTCATTTCTTACATACAGGCATAATAATAATAAATAAATAAATGAAAAGATATATAAATAATAATGTATAGGTAATAATAATAGTAATAATAGTTAAATATTTAATAATATAAAATCATGAGATGGATAGTCCGGATAACCTACAGAGTGGGACCACAACATGACAATATATATGTATCCATGTAATAATAATAAAATAAAATAAAATAAATATTAATATTACCATTTAGATAGTGACAAGTGTTGAACATGAAAATGACCCATTAGGACCTTCTGATCGTTGATGGTCAGATTGGGATCGATTCAACCATCGGATCACTGTAATCGGCACCTAAAGGCCATGATTCGGTTAGTATGGCCCACCTAAGTATTAGATCTGCCACATCTCTGGTCAAGATGGCCTAGTTAAGCCATGGAGCATTATAAATGAAGTGGATTTCTCAAAAACATCTTTATGGGCCCCACAATAGTTTTGCGTGTACACCAAAGGAGGTGCACTCTAGGTGCATTAGAACACAACCTTGGTCAAGCATGTCACGCCCCAAACTCGAAAACCGGGCTCACAAAAATCCTGACCGCTGAATCCGATGCCGACAGCCTCCGTAGTACCTCATTCTCGGCTCCCAGCGTTCATACACCAGATTCCGATCCTGGGATCCTACAAGGAGGATTTTCCAACTTACATTTAACTCGTAATAAGTATAACCACAAGTTTACCCAATTCACAAAGGCAACATCATCATCACATATCCACTAATATAAATATTTAAATACAGTGCTGAAAGGAAAATACATATGACAAAATCAAAGCTCCAGAAGTCCGTCGCACGCTCCAAGTTCAACACTATTGCGACCTAACGGCACCTGCATGCATCTATAGTGCATAAGCTTATAGAAAGCTTAAAGGGTGGTGAAAGTGTATGTAAGGTAAGTGCCAAGTATACAATAAAGCCCATATATCATGCATCATCAGAACAAGTGGAAATACTGACAAGATTATGAATCATACGATATCAGAGTAAGCAAAAATATACAGGTAAGTCCATGAGTCATATAATATCAGAGTATGCAATGCAGGTCATAATGAGTCAAATATCATATACTGCGGATATCAATGCAATATGCAGATCCTGCCAAGTCCGTCTAAGCCATATATGTACAGAAACGTAGCAATCCAAAATTCCATATGCCGTGGGTGAAATGCAATATGCGATGTGAATGAAATGACCAAGCTGGAGTGAAGTCAGGATGATAGTATGTAGTATCACAGGCTATGGGGTTCATCACAAGGGAATTCTATCCAAACCAGTCTCATACCTAAATTTGGATAGTCAAACACAATGTGGTAAACTCCTGATCTCAGGTTAGTCGCGCGCCCTAACCGAAATCCTAGCCATTACGAAGGTACACGTAACAAATAGTTACGCACCACCAGCCCGAGTGGATAGTGAATGAATGAATGAATGAGTATGCAACTCTTGCTCAGTGGCCTGCCAGCACAGTAGCCTGCTAACCACTAGTAGCTCGCCCAGTGTGGTAACTCGCCCAGGCCTCAGCCCCACCCACATCAGCGTTCGCCCACGTTCGCCCACCCATATGTGCAACAGTAACGGGGTGTCATAATATCATGTCAGTCCTCATATCAAGTCCACATATTAGTACGTTTCCCCTCTGGGGAATCACCGGGGTTTATTACACTCCACACTGACTGCCGCCTCCCTAGCCGAACAACCCAGCGAGTGAAAGAGACCATACTATCCGCCTGACCAGTAGTCTGCCAATATCTACCCGGCTCGTCGATAGCGAACTCATTTGTGAGCTGGTCAAACTCAGCCTAACTTACAACCCCCTCACTCAGGCGGATAAGGCCACACGCCCTCCCAACCAACCACAACACAGTGGGAGACGCAGCTTACTGGTATTTGGCACTCGGGCACTCATGTATCCACTCGATCTAGATGGTGGGGTGTCTCCTAGGCTTGGAGGTTTGGGGACTTTCACCCACGGACATTCAAAGTACCCAGATGCTTGAACCAAACATTTTCGGTGTCCCATCTGATCATTCACGATATGCCTGTGGAGGTCACAGCCCTGATGTCTCTAGGGCGTACAGTAATCACAGTCACACAATGCAAGATGCATGAGTCACATTATACAATCATGCAGTAATCTCGCACGTACCACACGCTCATGTGGGTAACTCCTATCAGTGAGTCCCAGGAATAGTCTGCCCAATGGCATATGCTATGATCAGTCACTACTCATATCAAGCATACATATGATGCGTATGTGCATGAATCATTGAGTTACACTAAGCATGTTATAAGGTGATGAATTATCCTCACAGCGAAGATGGACCTAAATAGCCTACACACAACAGGTATGGGCCTATCAATGGGCCCTAAGGAGAGTTATAATGCGAACATTTAACCAACATTATTCTTACAATGTGGACGTCAAACCATCATTACATAAGCCATGGTGGAATCACACATTACAATGGACCTTATATACATCTCATTGGGCCTCAACCCATGGGCCTCAAATACATCAAATGGGCCGCATCACATGGGCCTCATATATATATTAAGGTGGGCCTCATACATCCCCAAAAAGAATCATATTAAAGGATCAAATGATCATTTGGGCCATACCATAAAATAGTAGTGGAGATAATAATCCTCTCTGTTAAACAAATCACAGGGCCCACCATAAAGTTTATTTTCCACCCAATCTAATCATAAGGTCTTAAAGACCTGAATTAAGAGGGAGAACAATTTCCTTTTTGATCCAGAACTTTTGTGACCCTAATGGGTTTCAATGATAGACGTTCAATCCTCCACTATTCTCTACAGTGTGGTCCACTTGATCAATGGCTAGACACATCACGGAGTGGCCCGCCGTGATGTATTTGAGATCCAACCTATTCATAAATTAACATAGTGATAGATGAAGTGGAAACAAATATCAGCTTAATAGGAAACTACTATGGCCCTTAGAATTTTGAACGGCCCACCATTTCAACGGTGGGATCCACTTGAACTGTCAATCTGACTCATCATTTAGTTCATACAATAAAATAATATTTTAAAATGGCTAGACATTGTAGATATAATGCATTATATCATGGTGGGCCCCACCGTCCAAATAGTGGACGGTGTGGATAAAACACATACATCATTAGGTGGGTCCCACTGTCCAGTGTTGTGGACGGTGTGAATAAAACACATACATCATTGGTGGGTTCCACCATCCAATACCATGGACGGTGTGAATAAAACACATACATCATTGGTGGGTCCCACGTGGGGCCCACCGTAATGTTTATTTGCCATGCAATCTGTTAATAAGGTCACATAGACCCAGATGAAGAGGAAAAACAAATTTCATAATGATCCAAAACTTCTGTGACAACCCAAAAGGGTTTCAATGGCAGACGCTTAATCAACACCATTTCTTGTAGTGTGGACCACCTGAGTTCCACCTACGGCTGATTTTTGGAGGGGGGCCCATTGCCCTAAGGGGCCATCAAATGAGCGGCGTTGTGATGTTCAACATACATCACATGGGGCCCATGGCTGGGACCACGCCCCTGCCCCTTACAACATGCAGCAGGACACTGCTGCACCGTCCTTTGGACGTGCAATACAGCAGCGTCAGCTAATGTATTTTTATTTTTTGGTTTTTATTTTTCAGAGGATTTTTGTAGGTGGGGCCCTCATCAGGAGAATCCGACCCAGCCATTAGTTTTTATGGCTCAAGACAGACCCATCAAGCCAAATATTCGACATATTTTAGGGTACAAAAACATTAGGATGGATTTCAACGGTAAAGCCACTGTATTTTATGCAATGGCCCGCTAGATAATCGGATTAACCTCATTTTTCGGCTCAATGCCTAAAATGAAATGGGGAATGGAATGGACGGCGTGGATTGGACCCATACATCAAGGTGGGGCCTGCATGACCAGGCCACCCAAAGCTTTTATATATATATATATATATATATATATATATATATATATATATATATATATATATATATATTTGTTTACTGTTGTGAGTACAACCCACTGTCCGTTCACACTCACAGAACACATCCAGTGTCCCTGGACGCTGGACGAATGGCGTGAATACATCAATCAAGGTGGGTCCCACATAGACGTAGCCCACTTGATTTAGATCAATCTGATACTTGTGTTTTCCATCACCAAAGGGTAGGCCCACATGGTTTGGACGACCATGTGGTCTGTTGGATGGACGGTCTAGATATCACATACACTCATCATGTGGGCTACAAAATAAAGGGAGGAGAGAGAGAGAGAGAGAGAGAGAGAGACGTAGCGTGATTGGGATAAACCTTTACAACATACATCGAGTGGGTCCCATTACATATGGGCCCACTAATCAAAATCAACGGTGGAGATCCTTTCTCCACCAAAATGAAAGGTCTAGATGACCCTATCTATGCAAGGAAAATAAACATCATGATGGGGTCCATGGAGAATGGCACGATCATGGAATGATCATGAGGATCAAGGTGGGCCATCGGCCACATCTAGGGTCTAAAGTAAGATCCATACCATCAATCAGTAGGCCCCACTTGGCCCATCATCAAAAGAATGAAATCTAGGCCTATAGAAACACTCATCGTTTGATCTTCTTGGTCTGATGGAACGTTGATCTCCTTGTGTCTCACTTTGATGGAAGGTGTTGAGAGATGAAGGGTTAGGATGAAAGATCTTGGGGTGGAAAGTGGGCCACACACATGCACTTTTCTCTCTTGGGATGCTTGGACGTCCACCACATTGGTTGCTTGGAAAATGTGTTGAGAAAGAGAGAGAGAAGGGATGGTTGTAAGAGAGGTGATGGGTGTGAGTGATGGATGTGAGGTGATAGTGTACTTGACTTGAGAGTTGACTTGAGTGGTTACTTGACTTGGGGAGAAAGAAAGCATGGGTGTGTACTTTGATTGATTGATTGATTGATTGATGGGATGGGTTGTAGAGATTCTCTTGGGTTCGTAAAAGCGCAACGTTTCTTTCAAATAAACGTCAGCCCACATCTCCCAGCCAGGGTATCGGATCGGTATGCAAGAGATGGCGTTGGAACCGTGGCAACGGTGCGGTCGTAATGGTATAACTTTTAGATTAAGCCGACTCAAATCTATGGAATACGACTTAGGGTCACACGCAAACATCGATTATACATCACAGATTGTTAGAATTTGTTGGGAAGGATCGTAAGAGTCGACGAAACAGTATGGACTAGGATACGGGCCTTACAAAGCAGACTTGACCTGATGGCTAGCCGAGAAAGGAGAATTCTCTCCTTTCTTTTTCTGTTTCCCACCTGCAGGGTATTTGAATGAGCTATCATTGGAGTTTAGTTTACAGCCCACCATTATGGCTAGTAGCATGATCTAATCCGTCCATCTGGTGCAGACGCAAGTTCTGACTAAACCCCACTTATCCCACACCTGGGAGCACTTGTGCATGCACACGATTCTTGGTAAAAATAGGTCTTGCATGCACAGTGTTTTCCAAAAATGAAAATTTTGAACCGTTGTTACCAAACTGGCAATCTGCGTGATCCCTACTCCCTCAATCTTAGCCATCCTTCAAGCATCATCCCTGCCCTACATTTAGCGCAAGAAAAGGGTAGACACCCTACTGATGAAGGAAGAACGGTCAGGTGCTTTCCTCCTTGGATATGCGAGTTGGCAGGATCTGGACTGTCCCTAAGGCTTCATGTAGCCATCCTAAACATCTGATTTAGGGATGCAACGGCTCAAGCTGTCCATCCCGAGAAAGTCATGCTCCGTGCGAGAAATACTCCATGATGAAACACCTTGAGGGTCGTAGCATTTTGAGAAAAACGTGATGTGGTTAGTGGGTCCCACAGTGATCAGGGGATGCATCTGGACCATCCAGATGGCATGGATTGTCATCTTAGCTCGTCGATAAGAAATCACCATTAGAGGCGGCTTCATCTTCCCCGTCCAGCTAAAGAACCCACCATGATGAGGTGGGCCTCGTTATCCAATCCTAAACGCTCGTTTGGTGGGCCATAATAATACGAATCCATCACACGTGAAGGATCATCCCCATACAGACAAAGAAAAATAAAGATATGGCCAACCTATCCTAGCCATTCATGTAACGAATAAGGGCTATCAGGAGCCAGCCATAGGCCTATATAAAGGCTGCATTTTTGACTGGATTACAATCGAGATCCTAAGAGAGAGAGAGAGAGAGAGAGAGAGAGAGAGAGAGAGAGAGAGAGGGATGCTTACAGTCCTAGAGGGGGGGGGGGTGAATAGGACTATGCCAAATTAAAATTAAAGTACTGAAAGAATAGATAAATTAGAACTTAATCAGAGATCTCAATTGTAATAGTATTGAGAAATTAACTCAAACTGTGTTCATAATGAAAGTGCCCTGGTTTGTCAATTAGCTTGAGCATTGAGTCAACTAGACAGAGGAGCGTCATAGGAAGATTGATCAAGCGACTTAACAGGATGTGTGCCTGCACTCAACACAGGTAAATCTTAGCCTCACATCTCATGTCCCAAAACACCATGTAATCAAAACTCTTAAAAATTGGAAAGAACATCTTAAGTTTTTGGTTAGAAAACTTTTTCAAAACTTCTGAAAAATCTTTAAGTTATCTACCTTTATCGATTTATCGATACATGGTTCGATAAAATCGAACCTTGTTATCGATGTCCTCGAATCTCACTCGATATTATCGGAATGAGGACATAAGATGTCCAACAACCACAAAAATCTCTAAACAGAATTATCGATTTATCGATAGAGGGTCCGATATCATCGAAATTTGAATTCGAGTCCATCGAATATACTCGATGAAATTGACATCAGGTCTGTTGTGTCCTAGTTCTGCTAAGGCAAATCATGTAATCTTCGATATATCGAAGAGCTCCTCGATATCCTCAAAATTCAAATATCGATGATATCAGGAGCCCTTCGATGATATCTGTTTATGACACAAATCTATCCAGCAAGTTTTTCAAGTTGTTTTTCTCGGATTGAGGGTCACTCAATAAAATTGATATTCAAATATCGATCAAATCGAGGTATGGTCGATGTCATCGAATGTGGACACAATTTGTCCAGCAAGCTTATAGGAAAATTCTTTAGAATTATCGATGAATCAACACTACCCTCGATATCATCGATATTCAAATTCATATCATTTACCTAAAAATATTCAAAGGCAAGTCTCTCACATTTTCAAATGTCGAGGGATCGAACCTCATGTCGATGAAATCAGAGTTCGAAATCTGATGACATCAACGAACATTCGATTTCCTCGACCAGCTGGCAAAAGGTTTCAAAAGCGTTTGACATTTGAGTTCGTGTCATCGAGCAGCCAATCGATGCTATCGAGAGTATACGCTTGATGATATCAACCTTACTCGATGATATCGAACTTTGTCAAAAATGTGACCGTTTTATATCCGTCGGAACCTTTTGCTTATTTAATGAGAGCTTGCCCTTGGTTGTTGGATAGAGAAAATAGAGAGTGCTTCTAAGTGTTTAACCTTACATCATATACCCTAAGCCTTTTCTCTCATGGAAGTTCATCCTCTAATCCACCCTCATCATTAACATTCAATAGAGTAGATTGGGGAATGAACTTCCACATTCAAGGATCCTTCAACTACCACCTTAATGGAAAATCATTAAGCTGGGATGCCTTGAATGTGTATATGATTGGAATCGCTCTATCTCCCTTATAGGAAAATATTTAATAGAGTAGGATTCCATTATAACCTTGACCCAACCCATTGTCATGTATTGGTACATCTTCTGAGTTGCGGTTCAAGGAAGCTGAAGATTCTTCATCATCAAAGGAGGAGATCTTCATTAACGTGTTAAATGGGGCTCATCTACTTATCTGTAAGTCATTAGAATCCATAGGACCCTTGTGATCATTCCTTCTTAGGATTGGGTCTAAGGTGTTTCTCACCCCTTGCAAGTCCTCATAGGAGGCCTCCGACGGGAGTGTACGTGGGGGTGCTTTGTGTTGACCCTTGCTCGGTGGAGAGCATAAACTGGTTAGAGGTGAACTTGTTTAAAATCTCAGGTTAGAGGTGAACCTGTTGTGAAACCTCCGTTAGGTTCCTTATGTGGATCCTTGGCTAGTGGGGCCTAAAAGTTGGGTGCTACGTGTTGACCCTTGCTCATGGGAGCATAAATTGTCCTGTAGACACGTTGTGTTAGCCTAAGTTTAGGTTGTACTGGCTAGAGGTGAACCTGATTTAAAACCTCTGGTTAGAGGTGAACCTATTGTGAAACCTCTTTTAGTGAGATCCAGTACACTCAAGGGTCGAGTGCGTCCACCGGAAGTGGAGTAGACAAGTAGTTGAACCACTATAAAAAAGATTATGTTTGAGACTGATATTTGTCTTCCATTACTTATGTGATTTCCTTAAATGTTTTCATATTTGATTATCTGAGATCACACCTCACACACAGTCACATCCATCATAAACTATGATTTGCATCTGATTTATCTTTCAATTAGTTTTATGATTGGATCCTCTATTTGTCTTGGAAGCCTTTAGAGTTACTTTGAAGAAATCCTGATGCTGCATATTTATTCAGGATTAAATTGGTAGGATTTTAAATAACCATAAAATATTAAGAAGTCCTATTCACCCCCCTCTAGGACATATTGGCATATTCCCACTTCAACTAAAGCGGTCATTACCACAATTTCACATAGGAGAACCTTACACCAAAAACCAAGGTTTTAGGTAGGACAACCTGATTTCATGAACTAGGAAGGATCAAGATCGTAAACTAGAACAAGAGGAAAAAGAAACACAACTATCTATTACAAGCATTCACCACATGTACATAAAGATTTATAAACATTCACCACATATACATCTCTAAAATCATTCACCACATAAACACCAGGAATTATACTGGTTCGGTGTGTACACCAACTGTCCTCAAACAGCCACACCTACTCCACTCCCAATAATCACAACTTACGTGATATTGGCCTTCACTGAAAATCAATGTTTTCTCAGGTTCACCTTAAAACCTATACAGTTGTGATTTTAGAAGGGCTATCACAATCAAAACTCCACACACTGAGATTTTTTAGCTATCTTAGTTAAAACCAATGCATGAGATTTTCCTAAATATCTCAAATAAACCAAAAATAAAAAGTAAATACTTATCTTCTTTAGAAGACGCTGAAAGATGTAGCCTATAGAATCGTTTCAATTGATGACGAATGTTCAATGTTCAATGTCCAATAACCAAAATGAAGGGTTCTAGGTTCTAAATAGATTTTTAACTTAATTCAAACTTGGGCTACTTGTTTGAATTTCTTAGATCTCAAAAGGAAGAACAAGAACTCCCTTTAAAACATATGATTCATAAAAAGAGATCTAGAAATTACAAAACAATAAGCTATTAAAAAGAATTTAAAATACTGTTCTATAACTTGAAGAAGATGGGGACTTTTCTCTCTCAAAGTAAAGGCTTTTTATGGCTTGAAAGATGTAATTCGGAGTGAGAGAAGACCTCTATTAGTAGGCTGAAAAGTTGTTGCTTTGACTAGTCTAAGAAACAACCAATTTTTAAATTTCAGGTGGGATCGAATCAAACTGTCCTTCGATTGGTCGAGTGGCCTACTCAACTGGTCGAGCAATGCCTTCGACTGGTCGAGGATGCCTAAAATGCATTGCTAGAATTCGAGTCGAGCCACCTTTGACTGGTCGATCCCTTTTCTGGACTAGTCAAGGAACCAACAAATTTTATTCGATTTTCAATTGAAAGCTTAGACTAGTCAAAGTTTTTCCTAGACTGGTCGAACCAAAGCCTAGACTAGTCGAACTAAGGTTTAAAATAGTCGAACTTAAGCCTATTTAAAGTATAGAAACCCAAATATGTTTGACATTCAAAAGAACCTAAGTCTAAGGTCTTTCTAGGGTCAAATATACCTGAAAACATTGAACATTAAAGTGTATACTTTGTAGCTTGTTCTTGAATCTTCAGTTGCATTTATTCAATCTTCTACATGAAGTAATCTTGTAAATATATCTTGATCTTGAACTAGAAGAGAAGTAGAGCTTGAGTACTTTGGACTTTTTATGTCTTGAACTTGCACTTTCGAACTTCATGTCTTGAATTTAAAGGTGAACTTTCTATCTTTTGAGTCACCACATCACAAGTTGTTTTGTCCATTGAAATTTGACAAATAAATGTGCTTTATATATCACAGCACTTATAATCTCCCCCTTTGTCAAATTCGTGACAAAACATAACAAAACAAACATAGAAGTTCAACATATTTGCTTTACTTGAAATCACATACTCTCACTCAATATGAGTGCACAAAAATTTACTCCCCCTCAATTAGTGCTTCATTGCCTTGTGCAGAATACCTATGTATTAACATATATATCCAATCTAATAATATATATTCAATCAATTTCAATCATCATACTAATCATATCCATACAAATCAATTAAAACCATACAAACTCTCCCCCCTTTTACCACAAGTTGACAAAGGAAAGTAGGAATATGAAATAAATGAATAATAGAATGGCAAGTTAAGCATCATGATTAAGAGTAAAACATGAGTAAACATTAAGAGAGCATAATAATATCCAAAATATCGTTATACAACTAACTTAAGCATAAGCTTAAAGCTATATAACCCCAAAATCAGAACAAAGCAAAACTAGTCGGAACCAGAGGAAGAAGGTGGTGGAATAGATTGTCGTGAGATACTTTCAAAGCATCCTCCTTATCCTCTAGTGAGTGAAGGCGATCATCGAATTGAGACGGTTGAAAGTCAGGATCTGCCTCATTATCAGACTCTAACTCAACAAAGATATCATCCATTGAACTATCTACTGGCAATGGTGCTTCCTCTTCCTCGACCTCATCCTCATCTTGCTGACCGGGAAGGTAATTCAAATTCATTTTATTAATGTTCGTATTGTCAAAGGGAAGAACTACCTCAGCGGCTTCAGTGGACAGAATGATAACATTGCAATGAAGGGTAAGTGTGGTCATAAGACAAGCGAATGGAATAGAACCATGACCAGGTTGAATGCAAAACTGGATGATCAAATAGCAGATCAAGGAAGGAAAGCAAATGGGGATACCCGATGCGACAACATGTAGAATACGAGCCATTAATGGAGCGAGCTCAGATTTGTTTCCAGACCACAGATAGACATTCGAAGTAAAAATGCGGTGAAGGACACGAAAACGGGGAATCATCTGGGTGGCACGTAGTGCATTACTGCCACTCCACTTGGCATTAAATCGGCATAATTTACGGGTAATGTCCCTATGCTCAGATTCAAACATCTTATCAGAAAGAGAATGAATCGGAATACCCTCATCATTAACATTTATATCAAATAGGCCCAAAATTAGGTGCCTATCTATCGGCACTGTCCCTTCTCTAAAATTGATGGAAAATGTAAGATTTTCAAGGGACAACTCCCCAATAGATGCAAACATGCCTCATGCAATGGAGCGGTAAGCAGGTCCGCCCCAATGAAAAATATTTTCCCAACTAATGGCCGAGAGAATGGGCAATAACTTGAAGCGAGCAATATGATCAAGATTTATCATCTTTTTTATTATAATATTTCAAGTGCGGAAATCCCTTACATGCTCCAAATCTTCTTCGGGAGCTCTCAGTGTTCTCACCCTAATTGGAGTCGTCCAAGAGGAAGAGCCGCTAGGGCCCTTGCGTGTGAGCTTCCTCTTAGAGCGATGCTCCATGTAGAATATGTACAACAGAGTATAATATATGGGTTTGGCTAAGGTCAAATTTTTTCCCAAAAACCCTTATAGAAAAGAGTGAAAATCACAAATCAACAACACCACAAAGATTAAAATGCATAGAAGAACCCAAATCTAAAAGGAAATTGAAAATGATGCACTTACAAGGACTCTATGGAGATGGGTTCGACTGGTCGAGCAAGGAGTTGTTGAGGAAGAAGAAAATGGGAAGAAAAAGTGATTTTCCCCCTTTTTAGGAAGCCAACCCGCGCTCCTCGATTGGTCAAGTACATGCTCGACCCGTTGAGGCTCGACCGGTCGTGCAGACTGAAAATTTCAATATATATATATATATATTAAAAAAAATTAATTTTTGCTTAAAAAATAAAAAATAACATGACATAATTAATTTGAAATACACATTCCAATATCATGTTTCAATTTAGAGAACCTATTCCTGTTAAGCAGTTTCGTCATGATATCGGTAAGCTGATTTTCAGTCTGCATGTATTCTAAAGAGATGCTCTTATCTTCAACCAATTCTCGAATATAATGGTAACGAATGTCTATGTGCTTCATACGAGAATGTTGAATAGGATTTTTAGAAATGTTAATTGCGCTAGAGTTATCGCAATACAGGATCATTATATCTTGCGCAATTCCGTAATCGGTTAGCATTCTCTTCTTCCAAACTAGCTGGGTATATGCATTACCGGATGCGATGTATTCAGCCTCAGCTGTGGATAAGGATACTGAACTCTGTTTCTTACTATACCACCAGATAGTTTTCAATGTAGAAACATCCATCACTTATAGATTTTTTATCATCGATGTTCCCAGCCCAGTCAGCATCTGTACATCCAACTAATTGTACATTTGTATCATGTGGATACCAAAGTCCGTAATTAGCGGTACTTGCGACATATCTCATTATTTTCTTAACAGTAATAAGATGTGATTCTTTTGGATCAGATTGATATCTTGCACAGATTCCAACACTAAAGGAAATATCTGGTCTACTAGCAGTTAAGTATAATAGACTACCAATCATGCTACATTGTAAGCGAGAGTCTATACTCTTACCTGTTTCATCCTTTGAGAGTTTGAGAGTTGTACTCATAGGAGTATCGAATTTCTTACCATTCTTGAATCCAAATTTCTTAACCAAATTTAAGGCGTTTTTGGTTTGAGAAATGAAGATACCCTCTTCTTGTTGTTTAACTTGTAAGCCTAGAAAGTAATTCAGTTCTCCAACCTTACTCATTTCGAATTTGGATTTCATCAGTTCTGCAAACTCAACGAACAGGTTAGTACATTTAGAACCATATATGATATCATCAACATATATATGTACAATCAGTATGTGTTCATTGTATTTTTTAATAAATAAAGTTTTATCGACACTTCCCATGATAAAATTGTGACTGAGTAAGAACTTAATTAGCTTTTCATACCATGCCCTGGGAGCTTGTTTTAAACTGTAGAGTGTCTTTTTAAGACGATATACATGATTTAAGTGTTTGGGGTCCTCAAAACCCTTAGGTTGTTCAACATACACCTCTTCATGTAAATCCTTATTTAAGAAAGCACTTTTGACATCCATTTGATATATTTTGAATTTTTTAAAGAAAGCAATGGATATAAAAAATTTGATGGATTCAAGACGGGCTACTGGCGCAAAGGTTTCATCATAATCTATTCCTTCTATTTGAGTGTACCCTTGTACAACCAGTCTAGCCTTGTTTCTAATAATATTGCCCAATTAATCAATTTATTTTTAAAAATCCATTTAGTTCCAATTATATGTTTATCATTTGGTCTTGGAACCAAATACCAGACATCATTTCTTACAAATTGATTCAATTCTTCTTGCATCAATACAATCCAATTTTCATCAATAAGTGCCTCTTTTACGTTGGTCAGTTCAACTTGAGAAGTAAAGCAAACATAATTACAGATATTCTCTGGTTGTTTTCTTGTTCTCACACCAATGAGAGGATTCCCTATGATTAGATCAGTAGGATGATCCTTAACTAATCTTAGTTCAATATTAACTGGACTAGATGAAGAGTCAGGTTTTTCAATTAAATTGACTTCATCATCTTCTCGACTAGGTGTGGGTGTGATCAGGTGATCATTAATTACAACATTAATGGATTCTTGAATCACTCATGTTCTTTTATTCAGAACACGATATGCTCAACTATTCAGAGCATATCCCAAGAAAATCCCTTCATCACTCTTTACTTCAAACTTTCCTAAGTTTTCACAGTCACGTAAAATAAAGCTAGCACTTCCAAAAATTTGAAAGTACTTAACAGTTGGTTTCTTATTGAACCATAATTCATAAGTTGTTTTATCTTTAGATTTTCTTACATACACATGATTTATGATATAGTATGCAGTATTTATACCTTCAGGCCACAAATTTTTAGGTAGATTCATGTTGTTTAGCATAACATTGGCCATCTCTTATAGCACTCTATTTTTCCTTTCAACAACCCCATTTTGTTGAGGTGTCTTAGGAGCAGAAAACTCATGCGATATGCCATGATTGGTATAGTATTTCTCAAAATTACTATTTTTGAATTCGGTACCATTATCACTTCTGATCTTGATAATATTCATTTCTTTTTCAGTCTGAATTCATTTTAATATCTTTGTAACTTCATTGAGAGTTTTAGATTTTTCTCTCATGAAATCTACCCAAGTAAATCAGGTAAAGTCATCGATGATAACCAGAAAGTACTTTTTACCGCCTCGACTTTCCGTTCTTGTCGGTCCAACTAAGTCCATATGGAGAAGTTCAAGGGGTTTGATTATGGTTAAGGAGTTCACCTTGTTGTGACTACTCCTAGATTGCTTGCCAATTTGGCATGCGCTACCTATTCTATCAACCATTTTTAATTTGGGTAGACCTCGAATAAGATCAACTTTGCTTGATCTATAGAGGTTTCAGTAATTGACATGCCTAAGACGTTTATGCCACAATTTTGATTCATCTGTTTGGACCATGTAACAAGAAAGTTTAGACGAGCATGTCTCATTGATAATATAGCAATTTTCAGAAGTCTTACGACCATTTAGAATCACACAACCTTTCTTATTTAAAATCTCACATCTTTGGTTAGTGAATTTTACACTATGTTTGTTATCGTAGATTTGAGATATACTAAGAAGATTGTTTTTAAGACATTCAACATATAAAACATTTTCAAAAGGAGGAAGGTTAGAGAGTTCTACTATACCTTGGCCTAAAATCTTGCAGTTGCTTTCATCACCATAAGTAACTGAACCATCGTTCATTTCTTTGTAGTTGGTGAATATCTCCTTGTCATTAGTCATATGTCTTGAACATCCACTATCCAGATATCATTTTGAATAGCTAGAAGCTTTAAAGGTAGTGTGGGCAACAAGACAAGTAACTTTAGGAACCTATTTCATTGTAGTCTTGGGTTTAAGAGTACCATTAGTTTTTCTCGGTTTGTAAGAGTTGAAATATCTCTGTTGGTCAACTCCATTAACATTTGAGTTAGATTTAAGAAGCTCTTTGAGTAAGTCCACTATTTTTTTTTCAGCTAAGGGGTTGTGTCGTTGATTTCTAAAGCTGATGTTATTAGGCTTGATTTTAGAAGCTTGAAAAGGTTTTGAATTTTTGAAATTGTTTTTGTTATTTCTCAAGTTCTTACCTTTTGAGTTCGAGGACTCTCCTTTTACAAAAATAGGAGATGCATTCTTATTTTTCAATGGAGCATTTTTAATGTAGCCCAGACCCGATCTATCGACACATTTTCTGAATGCGGTTAATAATTTTTCCAGCTTAGGGTCTCCATGGGCGTATCTCCAAGTGTCCTTAGAACTCAATAGAGAAGAGACTTCAAGTTTTAACTTCTCATTTTCTATTATGAGTTTTTCAAATTCAAAAGTCTTAAAACTTAAATCAAGTTTTATTTTTTTCACAACAATCAGAAAAATGACACTTTTTCAAAACAACATTTTCAAGTTCTTCCTTTAGTTTAAGAAATTTTTCTTTTTGAATCTTTAACTTGACAGCTATTTTGCAACTCTCCCTATATAGGGCATTATAGGCGTCTTAAATATCAACTTCATTCTTATTTTCAAGGTTACTCATGAGATTCTCATAATCAGATAAGTTACAACTATCTGAGGAGGTGACTCTGGCTATAGTCATTAGGGCTTTCACTTCATTTGAAGTTTCTTGTTCTGATTCATCTAACTTAGAAGAGCTTTCAGAGCCGGATGATTCATCCCAAGTTACAATCATGCCCTTTCTTTTTTATTTATCCCTTTTGGGACATTTATTCGCCAAATGCCCATATTCATGGTAGTTAAAACATTGGTTGTCTTTTACAGATTTCCAAGTTTTTTATTTAACTTTTCATTTATCATAAGGTTTTTGAAAATTAAATCGTTTGTTATTTTTAAAAATTCTATAAAAATTTTTAGCAAGTAAAACCATATCATCCTCAGTATCTTCTAAATTAGAATTAGCATTGTTTTCATTTGAAATGGACTTGGATGACTTAAGGGCTTAGACTTACCTTTAGGAGCTTTGAAACTTAACTCGTATGTTTGGAGTGAACCGACTAACTCCTCAACCTTCATTTGGTCAATGTCTCTAAGTTCCTGAATGACAGTTACTTTAGAATTAAACCTCTTAGGAAGTAATCGCAGTATCTTAGCATAAACCTTGTTTTTTAGGATTCCATCGCCTAGACCCCACATGGAATTCACTATGTCATTTAATTTCATATAGAAGTCCATGAAAGTTTCATTTTCTTCCATACGAATTTCCTCAAACCTTATAGTAAGGATTTGGACTTTAATTATTATTTTTTTTACAATAGTTGTTCCTTCATGTGTCATTTCAAGGATGTCCCAAGCTTGTTTAGCTGTATCACATGATATAATTCTTTTGAATTCATCAGGTGATAGAGCACATGCAAGTAATGGCATTTAAGGCCTTTGCATTTGCACTGCTCTTATTTTTCTGAGGTATGGTCCATAAATAAACAGGTGTTTCTTTAATGGACTTGGTTCCATCACTGCCTAGAACCTCAGATATTGGTGGTTTCCATTTGGTCACTGTGGCTTGCCACACGCTTTCATCTATGTATTTTAAGAAAATCCGCATTCTCACTTTCTAATATGCATAATTTGAGCCATCAAATGATGGTGGCCTGGTAATAGACAGGATATCAAAATTTTACATATTAGAAGCTCTGGATCTTTAAACTCTAGGAAATTAATCCAAATAAATGAGCCACTTAGCTCTGATACCACTTGAAAGAGGCGAGCTTATAAACCTAAGATTGGGGGGGGGGGGGTGAATAGGACTATATCAAATTAAAATTAAAGTACTAAAAGAATAAATAAATCAGAACTTAATCAGAGATCTCAATTGTAATAGTATTGAGAAATTGATTCAAATCGTGTTCATAGGACAACTTTACACCAAAAACCGAGGTTTTATGTAGGACAATCAGATTTCATGAACTAGTAAGGATCAAGATTATAAACTAGAATAAGAGGAAAAAAAAACACAACTATTTATTACAAGCATTCACCACATGTACATAAAGATTTACAAACATTCACCACATGTACATCTCAAAAATCATTCACCACATAAACACCAGGAATTATAGTGGTTCGGTGTGTACACCAACTGTCCTTAAACAACCACACCTACTCCACTCCCAATAATCACAACCCATGTGATATTGGCGTTCACTAAAAATCAAGGTTTTCTCAGGTTCACCTTAAAACCTATACAGTTGTGATTTTAGAAGAGCTATCACAATCAAAACCCACACTTTGAGATTTTTTGGCTATCTCAGTCAAAACCAATACATGAGATTTTCCTGGATATCTCAAATAAACCAAAAATAGAAAGTAAATACTTATCTTCTTCAGAAGACACTGAATGATGTAGCCTGTATAACCTCTTCGGTTGATAACAAATGTTCAATGTTCAATGTCCAATAACCAAAATGAAGGATTTTAGGTTCTAAATAGATTTTAACTTAATTCAAACTTGAGCTACTTGTTTGAATTTCTTAGATCTCAAAAGGAAGAACAATAACTCCCTTTAAAACATATGATTCATAAAAAGAGATCTAGAAATTACAAAACAATAAGCTATTAAAAGAATTTTAAATACCGTTCTATAGCTTGAAGAAGATGGGGACTTTTCTCTCTCAAAGTGAAGGTTTTTTATGGCTTGAAAGATGTAATTCGAAGTGAGAAAAGACCTCTATTTATAGGCTGAAAAGTTGTTGCTTCGACTTGTCTAAGGTCTCCTTCGACTGGTCTAAGAAACAACCAAATTTCAAATTTTAGGCAAGATCGTATCAAACCGTCCTTCGACTGGTCGAGGATGCCCAAAATGCATTGCTGGACTTCGAGTCAAGCCACCTTCGACTGGTCAAGGGTGTGCCTTCGACTGGTTAAGTGGGTTACTCGACTGGTCGAGTGGCCTACTCAACTAGTTGAGCGATGCCTTCGACTGGTCGAGGATGCCCAAAATGCATTGCTGGACTTCAAGTCGAGCCACCTTCAACTGGTTGAGCCCTTTTCTGGATTGGCCGAGGAACCAACAAATTTTATCCAATTTTCAATTGAAAGCTTAGACTGGTTGAAGTTTTTACTAGACTAGTTGAACTAAAGCCTAGACTAGTCGAACTAAGGTTTAGACTAATCGAAGTTAAGCCTATTTAAAGTATAAAAACCCAAATATGTTTGTCATTTGAAAGAACCTAAGTCTAAGGTCTTTTTAGGGTCAAATATACCTGAAAACATTGAATATTGAAGTGTATACTTTGTAGCTTGTTCTTAAATCTTCAGTTGTGTTCATTCGATCTTCTACTTGAAGTAATCTTGTAAATGTAGCTTGATCTTGAACTAGAAAAGAAGTAGAGCTTGGGTAGTTTGGACTTTTCATGTCTTGAACTTGAAGGTGAACTTTCCATCTTGACTCACTTGAAGGCGAACTTTCTATCTTTTGAGTCACCACATCACAAATTGTTTTCTCCATCGAAATTTGACAAATAAATGTGCTTTATATATCACAGTACTTACAGTTGTGATGCTATTGGAGCGGGTATTAGAGTTGTTTTTAGCCAAGAGGGCAGACCTATTGCATATTTCAGGATGGGTTTTAGGCTGAGTGTGCCAAGTTGGGCCATATCTGAGTCGAGTTGTGACACTCTGGGTTATTGGTCGTGAGAAGAGAGAGAGAGAGAGAGAGAGAGAGGAAAAGAGAAGAGAAACAGGGGGAAAGAGGAAGAAGAAAATGGAGAGGGAGAGAGAGGGCAGGGCTACTATGTTAGGTTATCATTGAGTTAACTCGGCGATTGTCCCTGAGGCCATCTTAGCTTGGGTAATCCAAGCCCTGGATGCACCTTTCAACAGAAGATAAAGAAAAGGAGGATGAGCTGTTACTTGTTGCATGATGCCGCACCCCCTGCCTAGTTGTCTCGTCTATCCTCCCTCGAAGGTTGGGTTGAGGGGTGCCGTCCAGGACAAGCTTCGAAATCTAACATTATGGCCGTAGCTCCTCTCTCATTGTCGTTCTATCAAAGTCGAGTCGAGTTCAGCAGGCTACTCGAGGCTCGAGCTGACCTAGTTGTAGCAAGTGTAGGTGACGCCTGAGTTCACTCCCCTCGCCTCGAGTCACACCTTCAGGTGTCGGACAGGTATGTGTTGCAGGTTTCAAAAATCTAGGTAGTTATACAGCAATGCCAGATAAACACCTGGTCGGGACCATTATTGTAAGTGCTATGGTCTCATGCTCCTTTGATTGTCAAAATTTCTTGTGCCAAAACCTCTATCTGTGTCTTGTGTTTATATGTTGATACATATATGATCAAGACACTGCATCACAATGGTTCAAGACATGTATGGTGCTCTGCTTCAAGAAATGTAAAGTCATGTACTTTAAGCATCAATGTTCAGAGCTACATCGATAAGAAGAGTACATTTCAAGACTCAAGTACATTTTAAGGTTCAAGTACAACTTAAGATGCAGTTTAAATTCAAGCTTTCGAAGATCTCAAGATCAAGCTACATCAAGATAGAGATCTCAAGCTTCATAAAATTCAAAGGTCAACCTATATCTAAAAGGATGAAGTTCAATATTCATACTTCATGTCCCAGGCATGATAGACCTTAAGGTAGGTCATTTTGTATACATAATTCAAAATGAATCTATTTATATGAATTGGTATGTTCTAAGACTAGTTCTGGACCTTGTTCGACTAGTCTTAGCACTGGTTCGACCAGTCCAAGAAATTCCACGACCAGTCCTAAGTTGTTAAAGATTTTCTGAATTTTTTGGTTACTCTACGACCAGTCCTGGAGACTGTTCGACTGGTCGTAGGGAGGTCACGACTCGACCTTCGACCAGTCCTAGAACTACGACTTAAACTCCAGCAACCTGGGTCAGCTACAACTGGTCGTAGGTGGTCCACGACCAGTCGTAGACTCCCTAAGACCAGTCGTAAAACGGTTTTTAAGATCGCTCTCAAAAATTTCAAAATGTCGTTGGTTCTACGACCAGTCGAAGGGTTCCTAAGACCAGTCGTTGACGTGATCTTTTCATCTATAAATTGAACACGAATTTCAGAGTTTTTCATCGATTAATTTTAAGAAAATTCAAGCCTTCACTCTGAGATAAGTTTGTTCATTTTAAGCTACGCTGTGCATATTAATATTCTTTTTGTTAGGTTTTCTTATTTGATTTTATTCCTATATTCCAATCTTATTTGAAAAGAGGAATTGCTGTATTCCTTCTTCTTGGAATTAAAATCAAATAGAGCTATGCCCATTTGATTTAATTTAAAATCAATTAGAACTTAGAACTATTGTAAAGTGAGTATTAGACATTGAATGTTGATTCGAACATCTACTCTGATTGGTTCTCCCGGGCTACTTCAAAAAGGAGAAATCCAGGTATTTTTCTTTTATGTAATTTATATTCTTTTGGTTTCTTTTGAGATTGAGCCAGAAAAATCTCATTGTGTTGGTTATCTGAGGAGAGCCAGAAAACTCAGAAAGTGTGGGTTTTTGGATTGTGTAAGCCCAAATTAAAAAGACACAATTGTGAACGTTTTAGGTGAACCTGTGAAACCTATTTTGATAGTGAACGCTAATATCCCCTATGTGAGGATATTAGGAGTGGAGTAGCATTCCGTGTGGCTGTTGTGAAACAGTTGGTGTACACATAAGCGAGCCCCTATAATTCTTTGTCTTGTGGTTTGCATGCTTGCTTAAATTTTTATTTATTTTATCATTCAAGTTTGTGGGATGTATGTGTGGATGTGAATGTTGTAAAATTTACATTTCAAGCAAGTATGTGGAATGTTGTAATAATTTAGATTTAAATTTCTGCAATTTATTTCAATTCCTTTCTATTTATTTATTTCTCTTCAGATTGACTTTTTGATACAAAGGACGTTCTAGAAATAAGGTTGTCCTGCCATAAACCCTTGGTTTTTATGGTGTAAGGTTGTCCTTAGAACTGAATTCGTATCAACCTCTCAATACTTGTTTATTGAGGTTGATTTTATTTCAGCATTGTGAATTGATTTATTTTATTTGGCTATCTCTTTACTTTATTCCGTTGTTATAATTATAATTTGGCATAGTCCTATTCAACCCCCCCTCTAGGATGTATAGCTAGGCCATTTCAAGTGGTATCAGAGCCTAATAGCTCGTTTTTAAATTCTTTATTTTTGAATTTATTTCCTGAGCTAACTATCAAAGCTATATTTAAGATGTCAAATTTTGATAACCTTTCAATCACTAGGCTTCCACCATTTGATGGCTCCAACTATGCCTATTGGAAAGCCAGGATGAGGATTTTCCTCAAATCAATGGATGAGAGCATGTGGCAAGCCACAGTGACTGAATGGACCCCTCTTACCATGGAAGTAACTGGTGTCGATGGTTCAAAATCAATAAAAATTTCACCTTATTTCTCTTGGACTACACTTCAGAAAAGTGAGAGTAGAGCTAATGCAAAAGCACTAAACGCAATCACTTGCGCACTATCACCGGATGAATTCAAAAGAATTTATCCTAAGATACTGCAAAGCAAGCTTGGGATATATTAGAAATGACACACGAGGGTACATCTATTGTAAAAAAATCTAAAGTCTAACTCCTTACAACCAAATTTGAAGAAATTCATATGGAGAAAAATGAAATGTTTATGGACTTTTATACAAGATTAAATGACATTGTAAACTTTATGTGGGGTCTTGGCGACAAAATCCCAGAAAGTAAAGTATGTGCAAAGATACTACGCTCACTTCCTGAACGGTTCAACTCTAAGGTAACCGCGATCCAGGAACTTCGTGATACGGGCAATATGAGGGTAGAACAACTAGTTGGTTCTTTAAAAACGTATGAGTTAAACTTTAAAGCTCCTAAAGGTAAATCTATCGCTCTTAAATCTTCTAAATGTATTTCTCAAGAAAACTCTGATTTAGAAAATTCTGAAGATGATATGGCTCTTTTAGCAAAAAAGTTTTACAAGATTTTCAAAAGTAAAAAGAGGGTAGACTTTCAAAAATCAAATGATAAGAGAAGATCTAAATCTAAAACTAAAACTTGGAAATCTTTGAAAGATAGTCAATGTTACAACTGCTAAGAATATGGGCATTTAGCAAACAAATGTCCTAAAAAGGACAAATCTAAAAAGAAAAGAATATTGGCTACTTGGGATGAATCTTCTGGCACTGAAGCCTCTTCTGAATCAGAAGATTCTGAAATTGAGTCGGGCAATGAAGTTAAAGCCCTTATGACTCTAGCCAAGTTCACTTTTTCAGATCATGATGATTCAACTAGTGAAGAAAATCTGAATAGTGATCATGAAAATGAAAAAGATCTTCAAGATGCTTACAATGCCCAATACAAGGAAAGTTGTAAAATTGCTGTAAAACTAAAACTTCAAAAAGAAAAGTTTTTTAAACTCAAAGAAAACTTTGATTCACTTGTTTTAGAAAAATCTCTTATTTCAGATTGTTTTAAAAAGATAAAAAGTGATTTAGAATTCAAAACCTCCCAGATTGAAAATCTTAAATCTGAAAATGATAAGCTTAAGCTTGAAAACTCTTCACTTTTGAGTTTAAAGGATACATGGAGGTATGCCTAAGGAGATCCAAAGTTTGAAAAACTTTTATCCAGATCTAGAAAATGTGGCAATAGATCCGGGTTGGGCTATGATAAGAATAGACCTTCTAAACAAAAGAATACAACTCCTAAGTTTGTAAGAGGAGAAACCTCAAACTCAAAAGGGAAAAGTATTAATCAAAGTTTTTCTAAAAATGTTAAATCTTTTCAAAAACCTAAAAGCAACTATGTTAACTATAAAAATCAGAACCAAAACCCTTTAGCGGAAAAAATAGTTAATTTTCTTAAGGAGCTCTTAAAATCTAACTCAGTGGGTCATTCTTACAATTACAAAAATAAAAAGACCAACTATACTCCTAAACCCAAAACAGTTATGAAATGGGTTCCTAAGGTTACCTGCTTGGTTGCCCACACCGCTTTCAAAGCAACAAGTCATTTGAAGTAGTACCTTGATAGCGGGTGCTCCAGGCATATGACAGGCGATAAGGCTTTATTCATCGACCTTAAATATATGACTGATGGATCAGTAACATTTGGTGATAGTAGCAACTACAAAATTATTAGCCAAGGTACGGTTCAACTCTATAACCTCCCCTTATTTAAGAATGTTTTATATGTTGAGGGACTAGAACATAACCTGTTAAGCATATCTCAAATATGTGATAATAATCATAGTGTGAAATTTTCTAATCAAGGTTGTAAAATCATAAACAAAAAGGGTTCTATAATATTAACTGGTCGCAGAACTTTCGAAAACTGCTACATTGTATGCGATGGCAGCTCATCTAATCAATCGTGCTACATAGTCCATACCAATGAGACAGAATTATGGCATAAATGCCTTAGACATGTATACTACCGTAATTTATACAGATTGAGCAAAGGAGAACTAATAAGAGGTCTACCTAAATTACAAAAAGTAGACAAAATATATGGTGAATGCCAGTATGGCAAGCAAATAAGGAGCTCTCACAAAAAGGTGAACTTCAATGCCACATTAAAACCACTCGAGCTACTCCACATGGATCTTATAGGACCTACAAGGATGGAGAGTCGAGGTAGCAAAAAATATATCTTGGTAATTGTGGATGATTTTACCAGATTTACTTGGGTAGCTTTCTTAAGAGATAAATCAAAAACCCTTGATGAAGTGAAAAGGATTATCAAACGGATCTAGACTGAAAAAAGTTCTCAAGTCTGTAAGATTCGTAGTGATCATGGATCTGAGTTCAAGAATAACAGTTTTGAGAAATTCTGTATCGATCAGGGAATATCGCATGAATTCTCTGCGCCCAAAACACCACAACAAAATGAAATTGTGGAAAGGAAAAATAGAGTGCTTCAAGAAATGGAAAACGTAATGTTGAATAGTATGAAGCTCCCTAGAAATCTTTGGGCTGAAGCAGTGAATACCGCCTGCTATATTATTAACCGGGTTTATACATGTAAATCTAATAATAAAACGGCTTATGAACTTTGGTTTGATAAGAAGCCTATTGTCAAATACTTTCAAGTTTTTGGTAGTAAGTGCTATATTTTGCGTGACTATGAAAATCTGGAAAAGTTTGATACTAAAAGTGACGAAGGGATCTTTTTAGGATACTCTTTAAATAGTCGGGCATATCGTGTACTGAACAATGGGACTGGTGTGATTCAAGAGTCCATTAATGTGGTCATTGATGATCACTTGAATACACCTGCCCCAAGTTCAGATAATGATGAAGTTCTTTTAATTGACAAACCAGATACTTCATCAAATCAAGAAAACTCTGAACTGAGGACTGTCAAAGATCATCCAACCACTCAAATTCTTGGAAACCCTCTCACTAGTGTGCGCACTCGTAGACAATTAGAAGACATGTAATTACGTGTGCTTTACTTCCCAAATAGAATCGGTGAATGTAAAAGAAGCACTTTCTGATGAAAACTGGATAGTAGCTATGCAGGAAGAACTTAATCAATTTGTTCGAAATGATGTCTGGTATCTTGTTCCTAGACCTAAAGATAAACATATTATCAGAACAAAATAGATTTTCAAAAATAAGTCTGATGAACTTGGTAACATTATTCGAAACAAGACAAGACTGGTTGTACAAGGGTACACTCAAATAGAAGGCATTGATTATGATGAAACTCTTACCCCAGTTGCTCGCCTTGAATCAATCAGACTTTTTATATCCATTGCATGCTTTAGAAAGTTTAAAATTTATCAAATGGATGTAAAGAGTACCTTTTTGAATGGCAATTTACATGAAGAGGTATATGTTGAACAACCTACAAGGTTTGAAGACCCTAAGTTTACTGATCATGTATACCATCTTAAAAAAGCACTATATGGTTTAAAACAAGCTCCTAGAGCATGTTACGAAAAATTGACTAAATTATTACTAAGTCATAATTTTCAAATGGGTAGTGTCGATAAGACGCTCTTTGTTAAGAAACATAACGATGATATCTTATTGGTTCAGATCTATGTGGATGATATTATTTACGGATCAACATGTACTGGCATGACTGTTGAGTTTGTAGATTTAATGAAATCTAAGTTCGAAATGAGCATGGTTGGGGAGTTAAACTATTTCCTAGGGTTGCAAGTAAAACAACAACCTAATGAAATTTTTATTTCTTAAACTAAGTATGCCTTAAACTTGATTGAAAGATTCAGATTTGAGAATGGTAAGAGTTTTGAGATTCCTATGAGTACAACTCTAAGACTCTCAAAGGACTCTACAGGTAAAAATGTGAATCCTAAATTGTATCGTAGCATGATTGGTAGTTTGCTTTATTTAACTACTAGTAGACCTGATATTGCTTTCAGTGTTGGTATTTACGCTAGATATCAGGCTAATCCTAAAGAATCACATCTAACTCTGTTAAGCGGATTATTCGATATGTCGCAAGTTCTGCTAATTTAGGTCTTTGGTATCCATATGATACTAGTGTTCAGTTGGCTGGGTACACTGATGCTAATTGGGCTGGAAATATCGATGATAGGAAATCAACCAGTGGTGGTTGTTTTTATATTGGAAATTGTTTAGTTTCTTGGTTTAGCAAGAAGCAAAGTTCTGTATCACTCTCAACTGCTGAGGCTGAATACATTGCGGCTGGAAATGCATGTACTCAGCTTGTTTGGATGAAACGTATGTTAAGTGATTATGGAATAGCACAAGATTCTATGGTCTTATATTGTGATAATTCCAGTGCTATAAACATTTCTAAAAATCCAATCCAGCATTCACGTACCAAGCACATTGACATTAGGTATCATTACATTCGTGAATTAGTGGAAGAAAAGATAATATCTTTGGAATATATACCGACCGAGACTCAACTTGCTGACATTTTCACTAAACCGCTTGACAAAAATAGGTTTAGTAAATTGAAATTTGATCTTGGTATATGCAATTTAAATTGAATATTCTTGCATACTTGTATCATAGTGTATTTATATTTGATAATTTATGTGTTTAAATTTTAAATTTTTATGAAAATTGCTTATTTTAGTCGGTACACGACCAATCGAGGAGCACGTTGGGTCTTTTAAAATTTGGAGAAAATCTCATCATCCTCATTTCCATTTTCGTCTCCAACGAGCCGTGGCCTGACCAGTCAAACCCACCTTCATTGTTCTTCGAGGTTAGTAGTTCTTTTACATTTTTCTTGTAGATTCTTGTTAATAGTACTCCATTTTCACTCTTGGAGTAATCTATTTGATCTTTCATTACAATTTTGGGGTTTCCTTTTGAAAAATCTGATCTATCAAAACCCCATTTCAAATCTATTGAATCTTCTTGTTTCCGTGTGTTTATTCTTGGAAATGGATGCTAGAGGAAAAAAGAAAACTTCTTGTGGTCCATCATCCTCTAGATCAACTCTAATCATTCGGCGTCATCTTTGGTCTCCCGAAGATGATCCGTCTGATGTGCGGGATTTGCGTATACGTAGTGTCATTGTTGAGAGACCAGTATCCATTGAACACACTGCTCCTTTTGGTATCTTTCCACTCCTCCAAGCTGTAGGATGGGATAACATTTTACATTGGGGTGGGCCTGCATACCAATCTATTGCACAGGCCATGTTTGCATGTATCTCAGAATTCTCTTTTGAGAATTTAACTTTTAAAATTGATACTAGAGAAGGTCCATTTGAGGTTGATCGTCATCTGATTGCAGGGTTAATGGATATACCTGTTAATGAGGAGGGTATTCCTATTCATACTTTAGCTGAAAAACCCTCAGAATCTGAAAGGCGTATGCTAACCAGAGATTTATGTATAGCATGAATGTGCAATGGACTCATAAAGGGAATGCGCTCCCCTCAAAGTACTTGTTACCCAGATATAGGGTTCTTCACACAATCTTTATTTCAAATCTGTATCCGCGTTCTGGTAATAAAATCGAACTAACTGCGTTTATGGTTCGTGTTTTGCACTCTGTCATTTCTGGTACTAAAATTTTCCTTCCTTCTTTGATATGTCATTCCATTATTCAGTCTCGTCTCCATCCAGGTCATAGTGATATTCCTTTTGCCTATCTCATGACTGTTTTAGCTAATCACATGCTAGTCGCTATGCCTGTTGGGGAGGCTCTCATCCATCATCTTTTTTTTAACAATTTGAATATTAACAAGATGAAATTAGAATTTGCTCGTGGCCAAGTGGATGTTGGTGGTGGAGGAGCTGAAGCTAGGAATGAAGAAGCTGGTGATCTTTCTTCTACTGATGTGAATATGGATGATATTTTCGATGAACTTGATTTAGATTCTGGAAATAATCTTGACTATGAGCCATCTGAGATTGATGCTCATCTTCGTGCTCTAGAGGAGAAGGTAGAGAATATGAATGTAGCCCATGATCTTCAGTTTAAATATATGCGCAAGTATCTTAGGTGCTTGAACAAGGGGATGCATAAACTTGATCCTACCATTCCTGCTCCATCTTCAGGATCTGATTGAGTGATTTTAATTCTTGGTCTGTATTAACTTTCATACTTATGTTGGATCGTGCACTTTAGTTGGTTTGCTGACTTTTTAGTTAAACTAGTAAATGGATTGTGAACTTTTACTTGCTTATATATTGTCGATTAAATCCATCTATTACTCCATCTTTTAATCCTTTACATTATTTCTTCCTTTGTCATTTTGTGACAAAAAGGGGGAGAAGGCTTTTGGAAGCTCTTTTGGAAGCTTTTGGTTTGATTGCTTATGGATATGAGTAGGCTTTTGGAAGCTCTTTTGGAAGCTTTTGGTTTGATTGCTTATGGATATGAGTAGTACTATAATATTATATTTTTCATATGTGTGCTGCTACTCAGGGGGAGTAAGTATAGATGAATGTTGTGTGCTTGCTAGTTTATGACAACTGGTGCATGATTCTTTATTATACTTGTGATGCTTCTCTTATTTTTATATGAGTGTGTTTTATCACAAATTTGACAAAGGGGGAGATTGTAAGTGCTATAGTCTTATGCTCCTTTGATTGTTAAAATTTGTTGTTCCAAAACCCCTATCTGTGTCTTGTGTTTGTATGTTAATACATATATGATCAAGACACTGCATCATAATGGCTCAAGACATGTATGGTGCTCTGCTTCAAGAAATGTAAAGTCATGTACTTTAAGTATCAATGTTCAAAGCTACATCGACAAGAAGAGTACATTTCAAGACTCAAGTACAACTCAAGATGAAGTTTAAGTTCAAGCTTTCGAAGATCTCAAGATCAAGCTACATCAAGATAGAGATCTCAAGCTTCATTAGGTTCAAAGGTCAACCTATATCTGAAAGGATGAAGTTCAATGTTCATACTTCATGTCCCAGGTATGATAGACCTTATATTGACCTTAGCATAAGTCATTTTGTATACATAATTCAAAATGATTCTATTTATATGAATTGGTCTGTTCTAAGACTAGTCCTGGACCTTGTTCGATTAGTCCTAACACTGGTTCGACCAGTTCAAGAAATTCCACGACTAGTCCTAAGTTGTTGAAGATTTTCTGAATTTTTTGGTTACTCTACAACCAGTCCTGGAGACTGTTCGACCGATCGTAGGGAGGTCACGACTCAACCTTCGACCAGTCCTATAACTACGACTCAAACTCCAGCAACCAAACTTGGTTGACTACGACCAGTCCTGGGTCAACTACAACCGGTTGTAGGTGGTCCACGACCAGTCGTAAACTCCTTAAGACCAGTCATAGAACGGTTTTTAAGATCGCGCTCAAAAATTTCAAAATGTCGTTGGTTCTATGACCAGTCGAAGGGTTCCTAAGACCAGTCGTAGACGTGATCTTTTCATCTATAAATTGAACACAAATTTCAGAGTTTTTCATCGATTAATTTCAAGAAAATTCAAGCCTCCACTCTGAGATAAGTTTGTTCATTTTAAGCTACGCTGTGCATATTTAATATTCTTTTTGTTAGCTTTTCTTATTTGATTTTATTCCTATATTCCAATCTTATTTAAAAAGAGGAATTGTTGTATTCCTTCTTCTTGGAATCAAAATCAAATAGAGCTACGCCCATTTGATTTAATTTAAAATCAATTAGAACATAGAACCATTGTAAAGTGAGTATTGGACATTGAACGTTAATTTGAACATCTACTCCGATTGGTTCTACTGGGCTACTACAAAAAAGGAAAAATCCAAGTATTTTACTTTTATGTAATTTATATTCTTTTGGTTTCTTTTGAGATTGAGCCAGAAAAATCTCATTGTGTTGGTTATCTGAGGAGAGCCAGAAAACTCAGAAAGTGTGGGTTTTTAGATTGTGTAAGCCCAAGTTAAAAAGACACAATTGTGAAGGTTTTAGGTGAACCTGTGAAACTTGTTTTGATAGTGAACGCTAATATCCCCTGTGTGAGGATATTAGGAGTGGAGTAGCATTCTGTGTGGCTGTTGTGAAACAGTTGGTTTACACACAGGCGAACTACTACAATTCTTTGTCTTGTGGTTTGAATACTTGCTTAAATTTTTATTTATTTTATCATTGAAGTTGTGGGATGTAAAATTTACATTTCAAGCAAGTGTGTGGAATGTTGTAATAATTTAGATTTAAATTCCTACAATTTATTTCAATTCCTTGCTATTTATTTATTTCTCTTCAGATTGAGTTTTTGATATAAAGGACGTTCTAGAAATAAGGTTGTCCTGCCATAAACCCTTGATTTTTATAGTGTAAGGTTGTCCTTAGAACTGAATTCGTATCAACCTCTCAATACTTGTTTATTGAAGTTGATTTTATTTCAGCATTGTGAATTGATTTATTTTATTTGGCTATCTCTTTACTTTATTTCGATGTTATAATTATAATTTGGCATAGTCCTATTCACACCCCCCCCCCCCCCCCCCTCCTTCTAGGACGTATAGCTAGGTCGTTTCAGTTATAACCAGTCGAGTCAACTCTTTTTTGCCTGTAGGAGTTAACTCAGTAGCCTCCTAGTCTCTGTTTCAGTAAGTTGACCTTTGAATCATTAGCAACCATGGGTTCTCCATGACCTGGCTGTGGTATGATGATTTGAACCCGACTTCACTAGTGAGTCCCGACTAAGTTAACTCAGCGGAGCAACTTGATTTTATGTGAGCTCAATGGGCCACAAGCCGGTGGGTGTATCAGTATATGGTTCGACCTGCACTAGCTTAAGATGGATCATATCAATGCCAAATAAAACTTATAACAGCGGAATTAAAATGAATATGATAGCCAAAGTAAATCACAATGCAGTAAATTAAAATAACCTCAAAATTCAGATCTTGAGAGGTTGATACAAACGTTGTTCTAAGGACAACCTTACACCAAAAACAGAGTTTATGGTAGGACAACCTTATTTCTAGAAAGGTCTTTGTATCAAATCTCAAATCGAAGAGGAATACAGAATTAAATACAAACTGAAATGAAATAACTTGTAATTAAAAATGTATTGTTCTAGGGACAGCCATACACCATAAAAATGGCAGGGCAACCTTGCTGGAACAACTTTCAAATGAAATTGAAAATCAAGCTTATAAAGGAATAGCAGAAAATAAATTCTAAGCTATTACAACATTCTCACAAAGCTTGAATTAAATAATTACAACATTCACCACCATACATACATCCCACAAAAATTAATTAAAGATTAGAAATATAAATCATTCAACCACAACACAAGGGTTTATAGTGGTTCGCCTGTGTGTTCACCAACTGTTATACAACAGCCACACAAAATGCTACTCCACTCCTAATATCCTCACACAGGGGATATTAGCGTTCACTAAAAATAGGTTTTCCCAGGTTCACCCAAAACCTTTACAATTGTGTCTTTCTCTGTGGGCTTACACAATTAAAAAAACCCCACTTCTGAGTTTTCCTGGCTCTCCTCAGAAAACCAATACAACAAGATTTTTCTGGCAAATCTTGAAAGAAACCAAAATAATAGAAAGGAATTTACAATATGTAAAATACTTGAATATCTCCTTCGTTGTAGCAGCCCGGTAGAACCAAATTAGAGTAGATGATTGAATGTCCAAGTTCAATGTCCAGTACTCGATTACACCGGTTCTAATTCTAACAGATTTTAAATTAAACCAAATAGGGCTTGCCTTAATTGATTTTGATTCCAAAGAAAGGGAATAACAATTCCTCTTATCAAATCAGATTGGAATAGCAGAAACAAAATCAATTAAAATAAAGCTAAGGAAAGAGAATATTAAATAAGCACACTTAGCTTAGATGGAGCACAGAATTATCTCTCAGAAGTTCGACGAAGATTGGCTTGAATAGATTAATTAATTCGATGATTTCTTCTGAGATTCGTGCACTATTTATAGGTGAGAAGATTGGGTCTTCGATTTCCAGAGTGCTCTTCGACTAGTCGAAGCAACAAGATATTTGAAAATCCGGCGGGATATGCTCGACCGTTCTACGAGTGGTCGAAGCTTTCCTACGATTGGTCGTAGGTCATCTACGACCGGTCGTAGGTCTCCTTCGACGTCGTAGGTCCTATAAAACTTCGTTGGAATTCGAGTCGAAGATTTTCGATTGGTCGAAGATGCAATCGACACTGTTCCTACTGGTCGAACAGATTCTGGACTAGTCGAAGCCTAACAGATTTTATCCGAAATTTGTAACAAACTTACAACCGATTTAGATATTCTTAGACTGGTCGAAGCAACTCTAGGACTAGTCGAAGAAGGCCTAGGACTAGTCGAAGAGCAGACCAAACTCATGTAAAATAAACATTCAGTTTATGTATCCAGAATGACCTACGGTCAGTCAAACCTATGGTCAATCAAACCTCAATCATGAAGTAAAGGACATTGAAACATTAGGAACAAGTGACCTTGAAGTATGAGCCTTGAAGCCTTGATGTAGTTGAAATCTTGATGTAGCTCAATCTTGAAGGGTCTTGAAATGTAGCTCAATCTTGAAAGAATCTTGAGTTCTTTGCAAACTACCTTGAACTCTTCTTGAAGTACAGCTTGAGTCTTGTCTTGTGAGCTTAGCTTGTTCATGAATGTTGATCCTTGAGAGAGCTTCACTTATGCAAGTTATATATAACATAACAGTGATTTTGGCACCACAAATTTGACAACAGACAGAGATATAAACTATAGCACTTACAATCTCCCCTTTGTCAAATTAGTGACAAAACACATAACCAAGATAAACAAAAGTAAAATAATGGTTAATACCTGCAAATCCATATTCAACAAGATCAAACATATACTCAAGATCAAACATATACTCAAGATCAAAGAAGATCAAACAGATCATCGCCCTTTCTCCCTGAGTAACATAAACAATGCTACTCCTCTCATAATCACATTAAGAACAAACCATTCTCCCCCTTTTTGTCACAATATGACAAAGGAGAACTAAATAAAGGAATTCATGAGAGTAAACATGAGGAGGTAAGCATAAAACATGAGTATAGCAAAAGAATGATAGCATCACATAGAATAACAGTATAAAACATAGATAATATCAAACCCAAAGTCAGCCAAGTGCTAAGACATAAAGTTATTACATACCAAAAGTCTCATAAAAACTAGTCAGAACTAGAACTTGAAGATGGAGCAGGAATAGAGGGATC
The DNA here is from genome assembly GCF_029962835.1 of Magnolia sinica. Classification (NCBI taxonomy): domain Eukaryota; kingdom Viridiplantae; phylum Streptophyta; class Magnoliopsida; order Magnoliales; family Magnoliaceae; genus Magnolia; species Magnolia sinica. Next base: position 38,707,243 of record NC_080576.1, read on the forward strand.
AAGTTGGTGCATGCCTTTGTTCAAGCGCCTAAGATATTTACGCATGTACTTGAATTGCAAATCATGAGCAACAGACATGTTTTCCAACTTTACATTTATATTCTCAACTTTACCCTCTAATGCACTCAGACGTGCATTAACATCGATGGTACAAAATCTGGATCATTAGTGAGTAAGAATCCAGTTCCTCAAAAATGTCATCCATATTAATGTCAACACTAGCTTCTTCAGTGACCACCACCACCACCACCACCTTGTTCGGGAGCAGATCCAACTTCATCTTATTGATATTCGTATTGTTGAAGATCGATGATGGATTGGTGCCTCATCAACAGCATATCAACCAACATATGAGTAGCCAATACATTCATAAAATAGGCAAAAAGGAATGTCACTATGACTAGGATGGAGTCGAAACTGAAGAATGAAATGACAGATTAAGGATGGCAAACAAATCTGAGTACCATTGGAAATAGCATGGATAACACGAACCATAAACGAAGTCAAGTCAGATTTATTACCCGAATGAGGATACAGATTAGACACAAAGATTCTGTGGAGAATTCTGTATTTGGGTAACAAATACCTTGTGGGGAGCGCATACCCTTTTTGAGTTCATTGAACATCCATGTTGCACAAGTTTCTAGTGAGCATGCGTTTTTCAGCCATTGAGGGTTTATCAGTTAAATTATGAATAGGAATACCCTCATCATTCACAGGAATGTCCATAAGGGCTGAAATTAAATGACGATTAACATCAAAAAGGCCCTTCTCTAGTAGAAATTTGAAAAGTTAAATTATCCTGTGAAAATGCACTAATACATGTAAACATGGATTGGGCAATGGACCGGTATGCAGGCCCACCCCAATGCAATAAGTTAATCCAACCTACAACTTCAAGCAAAGGAAGGATGTCAAAAGGTGCAATGTGATTGACATCAACAGGATGTTCAACAATAACATTACGTGATCTAATGTCCCTAACATATGATGGATCATCATTGGGAACAAGAAGATGACGTTTAGAGATAGTGGTCGATCTGGAGGAAGAAGGACCACGGGAAGTAGTTTTTCTACCTCTAGAAGCCATTTGCTACAAGGATTTCAAGAAAATAGGAAGTTGCAAAGGATTGAGAAGTGGGTTTAATCAAAACAGATTTTTCAAAATCCAAACCCCAAATCTCAATGATTTTCAAAATAGAAAGCTTCAAGAGAGAAAAGGAAATAATTTAGACATAAATCTACAAGAAAAACTGATTTGAAACACTAACCTTGAAGAAGTTGAAGGATGGGTTTGACAAGTCGAAGTTCGGCTCCAAGGAGAAGAAAGAAGAAATGAGGAAGAAAGAGAAAAATCCCCAATTTGAAGTGAAACCCATGTTCCACGACTGGTTGTGGGTATCTATGACCGGTCGTAGGTCGACTGGTCGTGTATACTCACGACTGGTTGAAGAAACCCTAAAAATTCAAATTACTTGCAATTTATACAAAAATTGGAATTCAATCTAGCAAATATATACATTATAATACAAGAAGGCATAAATTATCAATTTAAAATGCACATGCCAAGATCAAATTTCATCTTTTTGAACTTGCTTTTATCGAGAGGTTTTGTGAAAATGTCAGCTCGTTAATCTTCAGTAGGAATATATTCTAGAGATATAACTTTTTCTTCTACTAATTCCCTTATATAATGAAATCTAATGTCAATGTGCTTAGTATGAGAATGCTGAATAGGATTTTTTGAAATATTTATCGCACTGGAATTATCACAATGTAATAACATAGAATCCTGTTTAATTCCATAATCACTTAGCATTTGTTGCATCCAAACAAGCTGTGTACATGCATTACCAGCTGCGATATTCAGCTTTTGAAAGTGATATAGAATTTTGTTTCTTACTAAACCAGAAACTAGACAATTTCCAATAAAAAACAACCACCACGGTTGATTTTCTATCATCTAGATTACCACCCCAGTCAGAGTACCCAACTAATTGGACATTGGTTTCATGAGGATACCGGAGACCAAGATTTATAGTACTTGCGACATATCTAACAATTCGCTTGACACAGGAATCAAGTGAGATTCTTTTGGATCGATTGATATCTTGCGCAAATACCAACACTTAGAGAAATATCGGTCTACTAGCCGTTAAATATAACAAACTACCAATCATACTCCGATAAAGTTTTGAGTCAACATTTTTACCATTAGAGTCTTTTGATAGTTTCGGGTAGTACTCATAGGAGTATCGAAATTCTTGCCATTCTCAAATCCAAATCTTTTGATTAGATTCAAGGCATACTTAGATTGAGAAATGAATATTCCTTCAGTTGTTGCTTTACTTGCAATCCAAGGAAATAAGTCAATTCCCCAACCATGCTCATTCCGAACTGTGATTTCATCAAATCTGCAAACTCAATAGTCAAGTCAGTACAAGTTGATCCATAAATGATATCATCAACATAAATCTGTACCATTAAGATATGATCATTATGTTTTTTAACAAACAGAGTTTTATCAAAAGATCCCATTTGAAAATTATGACTTAAAAGAAATTTTGTTAGTTTCTCATACCATGCCCTAGGTGCTTGTTTTAATCCATAAAGTGCCTTTTAAGCCGATATACATGATCAGTATTTTTGGAATCTTCAAATCCCATTGGCTGCTCAACATAGACTTCTTCATGTAAATCGCCATTTAGAAAAGCACTTTTCACATCCATCCGATAGATCTTTATCTTTCTAAAACATGCAATGGATATAAATAGTCTGATAGATTCAAGACGTGCTGGTGCAAAGGTTTCATCGAAATTAATTCCTTCAATTTGAGTATAACCTTGTACCACCAGTCTAGCCTTGTTTCTAATTATATTTCCACATTTGTCGGACTTATTTTTGAAAATCCATTTTGTTCCAATGATGTGTTTATCTTTAGGTCTTGGTATGAGATACCAAACATCATTTCTTATGAATTGGTTGAGTTCATCTTGCATCGCAACAATCCGGTTTCTCATCAGGCAGAGCTTCTTTTACGTTAGATGGTTCAATTTGGGATGTAAAACATACATAATTACATATATCCTCAAGTTGTCTACGGTGCGAACACCGGTGAGAGGGTTTCCAAGAATTTGTGTGGTTGGATGATCTTTAACAGTCCTCAACTCAGAATCAGTCTGATTTGATGAAGTATCGGGTTTATCAATGATTAGTACTTCATCATTATCTGAATTAGAAATTGGTGTGTTTAAATGATCATCAATGACAACATTAATGGATTCTTGAATCACACCAGTCCTTTTGTTTAGGACCCTATAAGCTCGACTGTTTAAGGAATATCCTAGAAAGATCCCTTCATCACTCTTTGTATCGAATTTTCCTAAATTTTCACGATCACGTAAAATATAGCACTTGCTACCAAAAACTCGAAAGTATTTAACAGTAGGCTTTTTATTGAACCACAATTCGTAAGCCGTTTTATTTTTATCTTTGCTAGTGTAGACTCGGTTAATAATATAGCAAGTTGTGTTGACTGCCACCCAAAGATTTTTAGAGAGCTTCATGCTATTCAACATGACATTAGCCATTTCTTGAAGCCCCCTATTCTTTCTTTCTACAATTCCATTTTGTTGTGGAGTTTTGGGAGCAGAGAATTCATGTAAAATTCCTTGGTCGGTACAGAACTTCTCAAAATTGCTATTCTCAAATTCAGATCCATGATCACTACGAATTTTACTTGATTTGAGAAGATTTTTCAGTTTGAATCCTTTTGAGAACTTTTCTTACTTCTTCAAGGGTTTCGGATTTATCCCTTAAGAAGACTACCCAAGTGAATCTGGTAAAGTCATCAACTATTACTAGGATATACTTTTTCCCACCATGACTTTCTGTTCTGGTAGGTCCTATCGGATCCATGTGGAGAAGTTTGAGTGTTCTTGATGTGGTATTTGAATTCACCTTTTTGTGTGAGTTCTTTGTTTGTTTGCCTATCTGGCACTCACCACATATTTTATCTAATTTCTTAAGTTTGGGTAAACCTCTTACAAGTTCTCGTTTGCTCAATCGATATAAATTTCGATAATGTACATGTCCAAGACATTTGTGCCATAAATCCGTCTCGTCTGTATGGACCATGTAACATGTTTGATTAAATGAGCTAGATTCACTAATAATATAGCAATTTTCAAACGTTCTACATCCGGTTAATATTACAGAACCCCTATTGTTTAGAATCTCACAACTTTGATTAGAAAACTAAACATTATGGTTATTATCACATATTTGTGATATACTAAGCAAGTTGTGCTTTAGGCCTTCAACGTATAAAACATTTTTAAACACCGGAAGATTAAAAAGTTGAACCGTACCTTGGCCTATAATCTTGCAGTTGCTACCATCACCAAATGTGACTGAACCATCAGTCATATCTTTCAGATCGGTGAATAAAGCTTTGTCACCTTTCATATGCCTAGAGCATCCACTGTCTAGGTACCACTTTGAATGACTTGTTGCTTTGAAAGCAGTGTGAGCAACCAAGCAGGTGACTTTAGGAACCCATTTCATAACTGTTTTAGGTTTAGGAACATTGTTGGTCTTCTTTTGTGTACATTTGTAGAAATGACCTATAGAGTTAGATTTTAAGAGCTCCTTGAGTAAATCAACTATCTTTTCAGCTAGTGGATTTCGTTTCTGATTAAAGTTGACATGGTTGTTTCTAGGTTTTTGAAAAGTTTTTGAATTTTTAGAAAAATCTTGATAAGTACTTTTCCCTTTTGAGTTTGAGGACTCTCCTTTAACAAACATAGGAGGAGTATACATTTGTTTAGGAGGTAAATTTTTATCATAGCCCAACCCGGATCGATCGCCACATTTTCTTGATCCGGATAAAAGTTTCTCTAACTTTGGATCACCTTGGGCATATTTCCATGTGTCCTTTAAACTCGGAAAGAGAAGATACTTTAGTTTTAAGTTTCTCAATTTTAGATTTTAAATCAATAATTAGGGAGTTTTTGAATTCCAAATCGCATTTTGATTTTTCAAAATAATCAAATTTGTGATTTTTCTAAGACAAGTGAATCAAAACAATTTTTGAGTTTAGAAAACTTTTCTTTTTGAAGTTTAAGTTTGACAATTTTACAACTTTCCTTATATAGGGCATTGTAAGCGTCTTGAAGATCATCTTCATTTTCACATTCACTATTCGGATTTTCTTCACTTGTAGAGTCATTATCTGAGAATGTGAATTTAGCTAGAGTCATAAGAGCTTTAACCTCATTGCCCGACTCAGTTTCATAATCTTCTGATTCAGGAGAACCTTCAGAATCGGATGATTCATCCCATGTAGCCAACATACCCTTCTTCTTGGGTTTGTCCCTTTTAGGACATCTATTTGCTAAGTGCCCATATTCTTGACAGTTGTAACATTGACTATCTTTCAAAGATTTTCTAGATTTGGGTCTAAATTTCTTTTTATCATTTGAATTTTGAAAATCAACCCTTTTCTTGCTTTTGAAAATTTTGTAAAATTTTTTAGATAAAATATCCATATCATCTTCTGAATCGGAATTTTCTTCTGAATTACATTTAGAAGATTTTAGTGCGATAGATTTACCTTTAGGAGCTTTAAAGTTTAACTCGTAGGTTTGTAGAGAACCAACTAGTTCTTCTACCCTCATATTATCCGTATCACGAAGTTCCTGGATCGCGGTTACTTTAGAATTGAACCGTTCAGGAAGTGAGCGTAATATTTTTGCACACACTTTACTTTTCGGGATTTTATCGCCAAGACCCCACATTGAGTTTACAATGTCATTTAATCTAGTGTAAAAGTCCATAAACATTTCATTTTCCCCCATATGAATTTCTTCAAATCTGGTTGTGAGGAGTTAGACTTTAGATTTTTTGACAATTATAGTACCCTCGTGTGTCATTTCTAATATATCCCAAGCTTGCTTTGCAGTATCACAGGAAATGATTCTTTTGAACTCATCCGGTGATAGTGCGCAAGTAATTGCATTTAGTGCTTTAGCATTTGCACTACTCTCACTTTTCTGAAGAGTGGTCCATTGGTAATAAGGTGTGACTTTCATAGATTTTGAACCATCAACCCAAGTAACTTCCATGATAGGAGGATTCCATTCAGTCACTGTGGCTTGCCACACATTTTCATCCATTGATTTGAGGAAGATCCTCATTCTGGCTTTCCAATAGGCATAGTTGGAGCCATCAAAGGGTGGAGGCCTAGTGGTGAAAGGCTATCAAAATTTGACATCTTAAATAGCTTAAATCGTTAGCTCAGAATTAAATCCAAGAATTAAAAAGGAGCTATTAGGCTCGATACCACTTGAAAAGGCCAAGCTATATGTCCTAGAGGGGGTGAATAGGACAATGCCAAATAAAAACTTATAACAGTGGAATAATAAAGAAAATGATAGCCAAAGTAAATTACAATGCAGTAAATTAAAATAACCTCAAAATTCAGATCTTGAGAGGTTGATACAAACGTTGTTCTAAGGACAACCTTACACCAAAAACAAAGTTTATGGTAGGACAACCTTATTTCTAGAAAGGTCTTTATATCAAATCTCAAATCGAAGAGGAATACAATAATAAATATAAACTGAATTGAGATAACTTGTAATTAAAAATGTATTGTTCTAGGGACAACCATACACCATAAAAATGGTAGGGCAACCTTGCTGGAACAACTTTCAAATGAAATTGAAAATCAAGCTTATAAAGGAATAGCAAAAAATAAATTCTAAGCTATTACAACATTCTCACAAAGCTTGAATTAAATAATTACAACATTCACCACCATACATACATCCCACAAAAATTAATTAAAGATTAGAAATATAAATCATTCAACCACAACACAAGGGTTTATAGTGGTTCGCCTGTGTGTTCACCAACTGTTATACAACAGTCACACAAAATGCTACTCCACTCCTAATATCCTCACACAGGGGATATTAGCATTCACTAAAAATAGGTTTTCCCGAGTTCACCCAAAACCTTTACAATTGTGTCTTTGTATGTGGGCTTACACAATTAAAAACCCCACTTCGAGTTTTCCTGGCTCTCCTCGGATAACCAATACAACAAGATTTTTCCGCAAATCTTGAAAGAAACCAAAATAGAAAGGATTTACAATAAATGTAAAATACCCGAATATCTCCTTCGTTGTAGCAGCAGAGAACCAAATCAAAGTAGATGATTGAATGTCCAAGTTCAATGTCCAAGACTCGATTACAATGGTTCTAATTCTAATAGATTTTAAATTAAACCAAATAGGGCTTGCCTTAATTGATTTTGATTCCAAAGAAAGGGAATAATAATTCCTCTTTATCAAATCGGATTGGAATATACGAAACAAAATCAATTAAAATAAAGCTAAGGAAAGAGAATATTAAATAAGCACACTTAGCTTAGATGGAGCACGAATTATCTCTCGAAGTTCGACGAAGATTGGCTTGAATGAATTAATTAAATCGATAATTTCTTCGAGATTCGTGCACTATTTATAGGTGAGAAGATCGGGTCTTTGTTGTCTAGAGTGCTCTTCGACTAGTCGAAGCAACAACGGATATTTGAAAATCCGGCGGGATATGCTCTCGACCGTTGTACGATCGGTCGAAGCTTTCCTATGATCGGTCGTAAGTCTCCTTCGATCGGTCGTAGGTCTGTAAAACTTTTCGGAATTCGAGTCGAAGATTTTCGATCGGTCGTAGATGCAGTCGACACTGTTCCTCCGACTGGTCGAACAGATTCTGGACTAGTCGAAGCCTAACAGATTTTATCCGGAATTTGTAACAAACTTACGACTGATCGAGGAATATCTTAGACTGGTCGAAGCAAGTCTAGGACTAGTCGAAGAAGGCCTAGGACTAGTCGAAGAACTGACCAAACTCATGTAAAATAAACATTCGGTTTATGTATCCGAAATGACCTACTTCTAAGGTCAACCTATGGTCAATCAAACCTCAATCATGAAGTATGGACATTGAAACATTAGGAACAAGTGACCTTGAAGTATGAGCCTTGAAGTCTTGATGTAGATTAATCTTGAAATCTTGATGTAGCTCAATCTTGAAATCTTGATGTAGCTCAATCTTAAAAGGATCTTGAGTTCTTTACAAACTACCTTGAACTCTTCTTAAAGTACAGCTTGAGTCTTGTCTTGTGAGCTTAGCTTGTTCATGAATGTTGATCCTTGAGAGAGCTTCACTTATGCAAGTTATATATAACATAACAGTGATTTTGGTACCACAAATTTGACAACCCGGTGGGTGTATCAGTATATGGTTCGACCTGCACTAGCTTAAGATGGATCATATCAATGGTGTAGTGCTTATAAAGATGATTAAATAACCCGAGCGAGTTAACTCATTACCCACGCGATATGACGTCCCATGCTCCTGTCCATTTCAGGGCTAAACCCGGCTAACGGACCAACAACAACCATTGGTTCCCCTAGTTTGAATCCTAGTTTCATAGTGTAAACACTATTTCACCAAGTGACTATTTTAACCGAGTCTAAATCAGTTGAGCCAGCTCGGTTCTGGGTCGACTTAGTAATTGTCGTGATAAGCCCATGATTGAAGGTAACTATTCATTTTCATCGGCTTACCCAAGCTACACGACAGAGAGATCCGTTGGGGTTGTGCCCCCAATTCAGATTAACTCAAGCTTGGAATGGGGGCATCGCTTAGGAGATCTCAATTCGAGTCAAATCAAATCAGGACCGCCCCATTCCAAGTAAGGGAGACAAGTGATCTCTACACTTCTAATGATGACTACATATTCAATTAAGTTAAAATTAAGTGGTCGTGCAAAGACCTAAATCTAAACTCTGGATCAACTACCCTAACAAGGGCAATACAAATCCTAGGCCACGATGTTAGCCATGAAAAGAGTGTGAAGCTTGAATCTAACCCAACAAATCGTGACCAGGACGGGATTCAACCCTAAGAAGCATACGCACTTCCTAGCAACATTATTAAGCAAGCCAAGGTGTCAGGTGATAATTTCTTCCCCTTGAGCTTTCCACTTTCCTATTAGCTTAAGTAATAGTTTTTGTTTTAATTGTGACTGATAACCAATATCTCTAATGGATTATTACTTGCGCTACTTATTGAATCTGATTGTCAAATTACATGCTCACATTTATCTTATATGAACATCCATATGTTGTACTTAAATATCTTCTTATACTGTGAATTACTTGTGGAACTTAAATTGCTACATCTATTAGTGAAAAATTCCACTTATATATGTAAACCCATACTTAGGATGTAACAAGATGAAATGTGTTGGAAATGGACCCTCGACTTAGAGGTTACCTTTGGTGGTGTAATGTTAACGTGGGTTTACCATCCATAGGTTGTTGTGCCTACGTGGCTTTGAGGATAACCTACGTGACCTCTTTACCGCCCTGATTTAATATCGCCCTACGTGACCTCTTTATTGCTTCAATTTAGTATTTACTTCGTGCGACCTTTATCGCTTCGATTTGGTATTTGTCCTACGATTTAATATTTATTTTATGTGACTTCGACGGTTCATTCCCATATAACCATGCGGTGGTAAGTCCCACATATTGAGTTATGATTGACCACTTGTCGATGCGCTTCCATTAAACATCTTAATGTAGGAGTCTCATGAGCCGAGATGGTGGAATAGGATACTATGCCTGAGTTGTCGGCCTATGTTGAGTGATGAGCCCCCCGTAGTGACCTTTGAGTTTTCTTAAATTGGCTAGTTGTAATCAAAATAATAATGGTTTGACTAATCATGCATTCATGGCATTCAGGCAATGACGGGTGGCTAATTCTAGCACGTGCCATTAGGCCTTAGTGTAGTACCGTTTTGCTAGCTCCCAGACCATCGACTATCGACCCACGTACATGATATACGATGGCTTGGTCATTATGCTATACGTGATGTATGCATGTGATGTACTACGTTGGTGACAAGTCATATACATGGGTGACGAGCCCAAGTCTAACTGGATGAGCGTCCCCAGGTCAATGTGCATCCACGCATCCATGCATTTAAATAAGACTGCATCATGTATTGTTTTGAATGCCTTGTTTTTAACTATGCTTAGCTAAGGCAGCAGTGTGTAATCTTGAGGGGAATTCACATTGAGTTGGTCACTCATTCATCGAATATATAACCGTACAGGTAATACAAGTGGCTTAAAAAGATATTCATGTCCAAATTGATAAAGAGCAGAGTACAATTATCAGAGATGCATGGCTGTATCTGCCAAGAGAAGCTGCGTGATCTTGCGGCTCAAGTTTATATGCATTTTATTATTTCTCATGTGTAAATTGTGTAATTCTCGTATTTGTTAATATAGAGACATTGGTTTGTATAAGTCATTATGGGTAGCTGCGTATATTTTGAATGTAAGTAAAATTTTTCTTTATGCTTGATTTGTTCATCTTTCGCTAAATTGCTAACTCTGAAAGAAAACGAAAAAAATACCTGAATTTGAGTATCTTTAAAGGTTAACACTCGGGTTTTTGGAGAACAAGTCATATACACGGGTTTTAAAAACTCGGGTTGTTACATTTACGCATAGGGTTGGCCGCATTAACTCTTTAGGGCCTGTTTGTTTTTTCAAAGAGATGGTAAATACACGGTAAACGGTAATTCTCCCTATTTCACGTGTTTGAAAATTCATAGGAATTCGTGTTTTTGAAATTGGTTCAAAAGAGGTAACTTTAATTTTTGAACCGCATGATAATGCATATGATATATCCATTCCGTCCATCTGTTTTACTACAATATTTTGAAGCATGAGACAAAAAATGAAGTAGATCCAATACTCAAGTGGCCCACGCCAAAAGAAACAGTGGCCGCATAAATTTTTTAACGGTCAGTATTCAATTTCCTTTTTTGTATGACGTGGTCCACTTAAGTCTTAGATATGCCTCATTTTTTTTACTCATGCTATAAATTCAACTGGAATAATGGATGAATGGTGTGGATAAGAAAAATGCATCACAGTGGGACCCACGGATATTTTGCAATATTCTTGATTTTTGTGTCAAAAAGTAAGCAGTCAAATCAGGTATGATATAAATGCACAGGGAAATAATTATTATTTTTTTACACGGTATTTACCATTTCACCCGGGAATCAAACATGCCCTTAGATTTCACGGGGCTCACAAGGTTACCTTAAGGGGTACCAAATCCAAGGCCGCTAATCTATTGATGAGAAGGTAATTCATTTAGAGGCCCATCCCCATGAGTTTCTACTGAATTCAAGCCAGTAATCTGGGGGATCTTATGCATGGTTGGCCTATTTATGGACGAGCCAAAGAGCGCACCCTGCAACCCGCTTTTTCTTCGCATGTGAGGTTTAACCTATTCATGAGAGGATATTTTCTCTCACTATCCCTCATAACGTGGTCAGAAGCTATACATACGACATTGGGCTTACGCGTGGTTGGCCGTGTAGGCGCACTCTGCTAACCGCATAGGTTTAAACATGTGATTGTCTTCATAAGCTTTTTAGGGCCACTGGCTTTTTATTGCTGCACGCATAATATCTGATGAATCGCCAATATGATAGGTCTTATGCGTGATTCGCCGTGTAAGCGTACTCCGCTACCGTGAATGATAAATCGCATCATTGTTGACATATACAATGTAACGCCCTATGTTTTCAGGATCCGAGTATATGACTTGTTTCCCAAAAACCAGAGTGTTAACCTTAAAGAATGGTCAAATTCGAGTGTGTGTGTGTGTGTGTATGTGTGTGTATAACTATCAGAGTAAGCAGATGAGCGTAGAATGGAAAAATCATACATAACCAATTCAGTTGGAATTCTCCTCAAAATTACACACTGCTGCATTAGGTAAGCATAATTATAAAACAACAAGGCAATTAAAACAAGACATGATGTAGTCTTTTTAAATGCATGGATGCGTGACTGCACATCGCCCTAGGGATGCACATTCATGCGAAAATTAGGCTCGTCACCCATGCAATCATCGACTTAGGAAAATCATCCAGTCGGAACAATAAATCGATAGTTGGTGGTCTGGGAGCTAGCGAAACGATACCCTGATGATCCTAAGGCACATGCTACAGCATCCAGAATTAGCCACCCGTCATCGTCAATATGCCATGGATGCATGATTAGCCAAACCATTATTAGTTCAGTTACAATCAGCCAATTTAAATAAGCTCAAGGTCACTATGGGAGCTTGTCACCAGCGTAGGCCGACAGCTCGGGCATAAGTCTTATACCACCATCCCCGGCTCATAAGGCTACTATTTTAGGATGTTTAATGGAAACCTATCGACTAGTGGCCAATCATATTACAATATATGGGGCTTACCATCGCATGGTTGCACGATAAAAACATCGAACCCATCTAGGAAAAATACCAGAACAAAGCCTTATAAGGCGATACCAAAACAAGCCACGTAGGGCAATTATCAAAATAGGCCACATAGGGCGAGTATCAAAATCATGCGATAAAAGACCATCCTTGAAAACCACTTAGACACAACAACCCTAGATGGTAGGCCCACATCAATGATCCATCTAGACCACCGCTCAATAACCACCAGATCGAAGGTTCATTGCAATCATTATCAATCGAGTTACATCCCAAGTATGGGTGTACATTTATAAGTGAGGGTTTCCCACTAATGTACTAGTTTAAATCTAAAAGCAATCCACAAATAATCCAATATCATGAATTAAATATATAGGATAACATTAAGCATGTGATGTAGCAATTCAATTACACAAGTGAATATAAGATGGAGATAACAATTATCAATTTGAATTAAAATAAAACTATAACTTAAGCTAATGGGAAAATGGAAAGCTCAAAGGGAAGAAATCATCACCTTATAGTTGGATCACCTACCAGCATGACTAGGGGACGTGTGGTCCCTTATAGTCGGGTCCTATCATGAATTAGGAAATTACATGGTTAGATCGAGTTCTTCACACTATTTATGGTTGAGATTATAACCTAAGGTTTGGATTACCTAGGTCTAGGGTTCACCCTTGAGTTTAGGTCTATGATAAATTTCTTTTAAGATTTGGATTGTAGTTGGCATATGATAATTTACCATATTAATTTAATAACTGAAAAGTAATGGTTAACATTAGTATTATGACTAACATTAGCCAATTTAATAATAATAATCATTATAATGCTAGTAATGCTATGATCTACTATTAATGATTGTACCTAAGAATGATAATTAAATGACTAATATGTAATAATGATAATTTTGTTTGTAACTACTACTATTAGCATAGATAATCTACTAATGGTTAGTTGCGTTTAATAACCGATAATGATATCGTAATACTAATGATAATAATAATAGCTATCAAGTATCAATAATGGATTTAATCAGGATAATAGATACTATAATCCGCCATTAAAGCATTCATAATCATTTGTTGGCCCCACCAAGTTGTGGTTCACAAATCCAACCCATCCATTATGTGTGTCCCACTAGGTTAAGGGGTCAAACCAAGTTTCAGGTGCATCCAAATCTCAGATGGACCCCAACAAGTGCTTTTATATGGTTTAACATGTCTTCACAAGATTGTAGATGGTGTGGGCCATCTGAGCCCTTTCATGGCTGATTTTTGGAGGCACCCCATATAAAAAGGGGACCCATCAAATGGACGGTGTTGATGTTCAACATACATCATGGTAGGGCCCATGTGTGTGGACAGTGGGAATATATAAAATATATACATCACCCGTGGGCTCCCTGGATGCACGGTGTGCTTTTAACACATATACCACTATGGGTCACACCGTCCTAGGTACAGGGACGGTGTGGATATAATACATATCTCAAGCGGGTCCCACGTGCAGGGGAGACAGATGAAACACGTACATCATGGGTGGGACCCACGCGGATGGACGGTTGGGCATAACACATACCTCGTGATCAGACCGAACTTGCTGGCGTTAATCCAGCGGCTACCTGCTGCTGGTGGGGTCCACCGGATTGTGTAGGGTGGGTCCCACCAGCTGGCAAAATAGGCGGACGGAGTGGATATAAAATAAATGCAATGAGGAGTGCCACGTCCAGACCTTGGACAGTCAAGATTCTACACATGCATCAGGTGGGTCCCACCGTCCACGTGTGGACGGTGGATGGCAGGGATGAATTCATATATCAGAGGTGGTCCACACGTGTGGGACCCACCGGTCTCATGCATATATACCATATATCAGAGGTGGGTCCACTGCATAGATGGTCGGTTTGGATGGATCACATATATCAGGGTGGGGTCCACAGACATGGCCCACCGTCATATGGACGAACTCGTCAAATGGATAAACGGCTTGGATGGAACACGTCCATCAGTGGAGCACTCCCACGTGGTGTGGCCCACATAGAATATACATATATATTATATATATAAACGTATGCACCTGGTGGGTTCCACGTGGATGTGGGGCCCACATATATTATTTTATTATATATTACATGCACTGGAGGGTACTCCAGCCAATCACAATAGGTGGGTCCCACGTGGGGCCCACAACATATGTATAGTATTTTATATATGTACAGTTTCTTATATCACTTGATTATTATATTATTATATATACTTTCTCTCCCTTTTTTAATTTATTTTTATTTTTTTTTATTTTTTATTTTTTTTATTTTAACAAGTGTAGCAAAACGTCCAGAACTGGACGCTCCTTTATGGACGGCCTGGACACAACGTCCATTCCTGGACAGTCTGATTTTGGTGCGGCCCACCGTGGCTCGATGGTGCGGCCCACCAGTAGCACATGTGTGTGTTTGTGTGTATATATATAATCTAAAATAAAATACTCTTTTATTCTGTACAGTGCACGTCCAGGGAGTCTATTGTCCGTTTGGGACGGCCCAAGACGTGCAGCCCTCTTGATGTTGAGTGAGGCCCACCTGCGATTTTCAGGGCCCACGTTGGCATGGCGTGGCCCACTGTGATTTATATGGGGAGTGGCCCACCTGGTCTGAAAGAGGGAACCAGGTGCAGCTCCTGGGCTGTTGCAGGGTGCAGCCCACCTGCAATTTGGTGAGGCCCAACGCAGTGCAGCCCACCAGCTTGGCACGTGCACAGCACCCTTCACCTCTGCTGCATGCCGTTTTGGAGCCACTTCCGGCCCCGATTTTTTTCCCAAACTCCGCCCATCCGTGGGCAGTTTTTCAACCCATATTGGCGCTCAACGGTGGCATGGTAGCTGCCGTTTTCCCAGCCAAAGGACGGCCTGAACGGGGCGTTTTCTCCCTGATTTTTCGGACCGTTTTCAGCCTGAATTCTAGGCATGCTGCAGCTCGTTTGCAGGCCGTTTCTATGCTGAGTTTCAGCCCCTAGCTGGGGTCATTCTCATGCCATTGTTTGGCCCCAAACAGGGCCTGAACTCAGGCCATGTTCGGCCCCAAACAGAGGCGGTTTCAGGTCATATTCAGCCATAAAACAGAGGCTGTATTCAGCCCTTTTCAAGCTCCATTTTGGGCGGATTTTTGGCCCCCAAACGCGGCTCATGCAGGGCTGATATCCATCCTGAGAATGAAGGAAAAGATCAGAAAGGAAATGAGGTCGAGTTTACCTGACCAGACGGCGTGCTCGCACCCATTCCCACTCTCCCTCTGATTTGTTTTTCTCTCTTTTCTTTCCCTCAACTTTCTTCCTTGTGTCAACTCTGAGGGCCAGGGTGTTTATTTATAGGCAAAAAGGGGGAAGAGGAGCTGACGGGTGGATTTAATGCTGCCGCAGTGGACGGCGGTTGCGTCGCCGGCCTCCTCAACCCGAAAAGGAAAGCCTCTACTTCATCTTTTATGGCTTGCTTGGCCATTTGTGGCTGTGAGGGGACTCCCACAAGGCTGGCAAGTGAAGAGTTTTAGTCCCCAGGGTAATGGAGGGTTGGCTTGCAGGTGAAGCCACCCGATCGTCCTCTCCTTCGGATCTCAACCGTTCGTGAAGGGATTGGACGGCTTGGTCTGTTCTTTCTCGTTCCTATGCAGGGGTCAAAACCCCTATACTGTTTTGATCAGGGGACCCCCATGAGTGAAATGGAAGGTTTGGATCGTCCGTAAAGTCCCTCAGATGGCCTACTTTGAGCCCTCAAGTCTTCCACTTTCAAATTCTTAAAATGGGCGGGAGAAATCCTCATTTTTAAGTAGTATCGGTCAAATGCTGGTTGACCGTTAGGCTAGGTCCAGTGCACATCGTGCACACTAACTTTAAGGTGTACATGCACCGTTTATGGGGTCCACCGTCATGTTCCCGATGGATCTACTTCGTTCAATTTGCTTTGGGTCCACATATAGGGGCCCTGGCCCTGTTTGGGGCACATTTGAGGCCCAGATGGGCCGCTACACACCTCTTAGGGTTGTATTTGGCCCATATGACGCGTTCTGACGGTCAGATGGGTTCGATATTCATTTCCAATGGTTAGATACATGTTTAAAACACAGGAATACTGTGTTGGTTACCCACTGACTTATGTGGATTGAGTTTTTAGAATATTGTTAACACAAGTCGTCTTAGAAACTGATTGGACCTAAGTGATTCGATCATCCTTACCTCCTTAATTGGTGTAGAGTGTAATCTGAGTCTCCAGGGTCATGGCCGATTGTCTCAACGTTGCTTGAAAATCCTACCCTGTGCGTGTTAAGTCATTTTGTTTAATTAGTCTTGAGTTTCAATAATCGTGGGTTTAAAAGGCAACACCCGAGTATTGGAAAGTACGGGGTGTTACATAGGGCTTATACGTGGTTGGCCGTAGGGGCACTCCATTGCCGTAAATGATTAATCATCATTGCTGATAATATTTCAATAGTATTTGTGTTTAAAGTAATGTATCATCTTGGTGATAATATTGATTTGGTGATAATAACTTTTGCAATAATAGTCAGCAATTAGCGAGTGATATTCAGCAATTATAGTAATCATTGGTGATAATAATTAGCATTTGATGATAATCGGCGACTATATCAATTTGACGCAAATATCTTTGATATACTTGAGAATTTGCCTTTCATTCATATATGAGAAGAATACATGGCATTACTTTTTCGAGGCTTTTTCATCATTCTGCTTGTCTTACCCCCTTTTGATTGAGACAGATTATTCTGATAATCTTCAAAATCAAAATCAGGATGATCTTCAGGGATGATATATTTTAATGAAGCAGGTATTGATGGGTATACCGATGCCTTGTCCATTTTGATTTACAACTCGATAGGCTCCATTCGAGTATACTTCGATTATTACATACGGACCGTCCCATTTAGGATCGAACTTGCCTTCTGTTTTGCGAGTGACCACTATAGATCTTTTCAATATTAACACCATATTGTCTTTCATGAAGTAGCGATGTTTGACTTTTTTATCAAATGCAGCGGAAATCCTTGCCTGATATAGTTCTAATCATTGCTGGGCTACTACCCGCTTTTCATCGAGCGAATCTAACTCAATTAGCCTTATTTTGGCATTTTCATCATCTATGATAGATTCATGTACTTCTACCCTGAGTGACGCGACTTGCGTTTCAATGGGGATGATGGCTTCGACACCATATACCAACATATACAATGTAGCTTTTGTCGTAGTCCGATGGGTTATTTTATAAGCCCATAAAGCCTCTTGCAGTTTTTTGTCCTAGTCACATTTATTTCCTATGATAGTTTTCTTCAATATTTTTACAATTGTCTTATTAAAGGCTTCAGCTAATCCATTCTCACATCGTGGTATATGCTTGATTTATGAGCTAGCTAAAGCATCTGCCCTTGCATTCTCACATCGTGATATGTGCTTGATTTCAACATTAAGGAATTGCTCTAGCAATCGCTGCGCTCGTTGACAAAATGGTAAGAGTTCTTGCTTCTTTATTTTGAACTCTGTCGGCAACTGATTTATTACCAGTTTAGAGTCCCCAAATATATGCAGTCTTTATCTTCATTTCTTGTGCTATTTCCATTCCTATAATGAGGGCTTTACACTCAACCTCATTATCGGTACATGTTGTACCCAATGTGAAGGAATATGGGAGCAGATCTCCTTGGGGGTTGATAAATATTACCCCAGCACCTACTCTTGATGTTCTGGCGGCACCATCAAAATACATTTGCAATAAATTGGGCTAATCAATCATCCTTACTTGCTCATCTGGAAAATCCTCAGTGATTGTTTCGTTGTCCGCTACAGGGTGAGCTGTTAAGAAGTCTGCCATTGCCTGTCCTTTCAATGTTTTTGATGGCTCATAAGAGATCGTGTATTCTGAAAATAACAACATCCATTTATCTAATCTTCCTGATAACATTGGCCTCGTCATTTGGAATTTTATGGGATCAACTCGCGAGATCAGAATAATATCATGAGAAAGGCAGTAATGTCTTAATTTCTATACTGCGAATATTAATGCTAAGCATACTTTCTCAATGGATGAATAATTGCACTCAGCGTCTATCAGAGTCCGGCTTAGGTAATAGAGTGCGATTTCCTTCCCTTGCTCATTCACTTGTGCCAACAGGGCTCCCAAGGAATTTTCAGTTGCAGAGGTCTGCCTTTTACAGGAGTTGCTAATACCAGAGGCTGCTTCAGTAGCTCTTTAATAGAATTGAATGCATTCTGGCATGATTGATTCCATATAAATTTTGTTCCTTTCTTCATTAAATGTGCGAATGGCTGACATCTTCCAACCAAAATAGAGATAAAGCGTCGGATGTATGCTAACTTTCCTTGCATGCTTTTTAGTTCTTTCAATATTTTCGGTGACGCCATATCCTGGATAGCTCTAAATTTCCTTGGGTCGATTTCAATACCCATGTGTCTGATGACAAAACCAAGGAATCTTCATGACAAAACACCAAAGGCGCATTTTAGCCAATTTCAACTTTAGCTATTTCTTTTTAAGCTGACGAAAGACTGAGGCCAGATGTTCACGGTGTTTTCATGATTTTTCGATTTTACTACCAAGTCATCAACATAGCATTCCACGTGCTTGTGCATCATATCTTGAAATATACTCTGCATCGCTCTCTGATACGTCGCACCAGCGTTCTTAAGACCGAAGGTCATGACTTTATAATAATAGATTCCAAGAGACACTACCAAAAAATCGAGTAAAGGCTATAGACTTTGGAAGTTTTTAGTTACGGATATAAACCGTAGCTAGTATGCTACAGATTTAATCCGTAGCTGAAACCTACTTAATCTATAGCTAAAACCTACCTTCCAGTAGGATCTTATTAGAGATTGATGGTGCTTAAGGGGCTTCATGGGGCTTATTGGAATATACGTGTTTTATCTAAGCCGCCCATAAATTCTGATATATAATTTCAGTGGATGAGCCCAAAAAGTAGGTAGATTGAAGGTCTAAGTGGACCACACCATAAGAAATAATAAAAAATAAAATTCTATCGTTAATATTTTATGTAGTCTGCTTACAGCTTCGATCTGACTCATTTCTTGGATCAACCCTTAAAATGATCTTTTAAAATGAATGAATGGAGTAGATAAATAACATACATCACAGTGGACCCCACAAGACCTAACCCCCCCTAGAAAAAAAAAACACAATCCTGTGTGCGCCCATCTCCCACAACCCAAATCCCTCAAATCTCTCTCACGCACCCGCTCCTCTCCCAATGCGCCCGCCCCTCTATTTCCCAACCTCTCTCTCTCTCTCTCTCGGGTTTTGAAAACCACCTTTTCCTGCAAACCCACCTTAGATCTGTGAGAGAGACTTGGAGAGCACTCAAAAGGAGGAGAAGAAAAGGAAGAAGAAGGAGAGGAAATCCAGACATCTCAGACATCTATCCTGCGAACCATCTACGATCTCTAGCTCCTCAAAACAACGGTTAGTCTCTCTCTCTCTCTCTCTCTCTCTCTCTCTCTCTCTCTCTCTCCATTTCTGAAATCTGTGGAGTGGGTTTTGAATATTGAAAGGAGCTGTTCTTTCTTGTGGTATGGCCAACACAAGTTTTGGAATACTCTAATTTTCAGGAGGCAGATGAACGAATTGGCTACTCCCCTTGCCACCAGTCCGGTGGCTGATTGTTAGTGCTCTGTGAGCCCCACCACGATGTATGTGTTTCATCCATTCCGTTCATCCATTTTTATAGATAGTTTTAGGGATTGATTCCAAAAATGAGAGGGATTTAAATCTCAGGTGGACCACATCACAGGAAAATAATAATGATTGGATATCCACCATTAAAATCCTCCCAAGGCCCACTTTATTATTTATTTGACGTCCAATATATTGATTAAGTCATATAGACCCAGATGAAGGGAAAAAACAAAGATCATCTTGATCCAAAACTTTTATGCCCCCTAAAAAGTTTTTAATGATAGACGTTCATTAAAAAATATTTCCTGTAATGTGGTCCACTTGAGATTGCGATATACCTCATTATTGGTCTAATGAATATTGAAAGAAGAAGCAGTGGATTGATCGACGGTTGGATCTCATGAAAGTTTCACACACAAGACACATGTCTTGCTGTACTTAGTTCATTTCACAAATAGTTTATTTAAATTCTACTTGGACTATATGATAGTGCAACTTGTACTGATTTATGAATTATAAGGGAGAAGCATGCCTAACAGGGTTGGTGTAATTTTATTTATTTATTTTGAAAATGATTTACTTTTATGTGAAAAAAAGGTTTGAAGGTGTGTATTAGTGATGATCGTTATTGTTTATTCTCTTTGAGCCACATGTCGGCTGGAGTACTCTTTCAAACCAGCTCTTGCAGGTCTTTCTCATGCTTTTCAATGATAGTGCTGAAATGGTATATGGCCTATATCAAGTCCGTTTGTGTATTGGAATGGGCTGGTACAAAATACATGGGCTGGTGTGTGTGGGTTTGTAGTTATTCAACATTCACAACTTAGGAGTAAGATTTTCCTGTTAATTACATGCTTTTGGGAGTACATGAATTGGTAATGTTCATTCATATTGTGGATGTGTGCTTGTGATTCTATGGCTGTGTGCAATATTCTACTTCTCTAATGCCCCTCAAAGGAAAAAAGGAAAAAGAAAAAAGAAAAGAAAAGAAAAGAAAAAGACAAGGCAGCCTTTAAGGGAATTTTTCATTATTTCTTTGCTGTTATATTGCAGTTGCTTGAAGCAGCCTAGTGTCTGACTAGCTGGAGAACCAAAACAGACAACGGCTCTATTACCTGCATTACCTTTGAATGTCCCTGTAAATTTCTTTATTCACTGCTATGTTTTAATGTCCCTGTTATTTGGTTCTGATTCTCGCTATTTACTCAATCGCTATCTTAACAAGTACCTTTTCATTGTTATGGTTCTTTGAGTTCTAAACTTTTCTATTTGGGAATCTTACAGTGGAGAAATCTACTTTCATGGAGAATGAAGTGGTTGTAGCAAATCAAGGGAATGGAACAAAGAGAAAGACCTAGTTCCAACTTAAATCTGTGGAGAGTTTTTATTTGGGTATCTTCAGCTCTCCAACTTCTGTAAATTCACTGATTTGGTGGTTAGGTTAATTCTATCCTTCCTCGTCTCGCCACTGATCATCCATCTCAATATCCTCATTCAACCTCGCTATCCTAATTAGAACATGTTGTTCCTCAACTGCCTAGCATTTTCTCCCATCAAGCATGGCTGGTCCATGAATACTAAAATGAAGAAAAGGAAGGCTGTAAATTAGCGGAAATGTAATTAGCAGGTATTCTCATATCCTTAACTTAATAGCATAGTGAAATTAAACCAAATATTTCATGATGTGTGTAGAGTTGTTGGTTGACATGAGCTGGTTTTTGGCTGCAGGTAGTTGATTATGGAGTTCATAAGCTTTGGAAATACAATAACGCTGGGGTATTTCATCTATTACCTACCTGGTCAATTCCATGTTGAATAAATTTGTTGGAATTTCAGATTAATTGCTGAAATTTCACCATTACTTCTTACATTTGACAGGTCCATGTATTTTGCCCCAAATCATGAATATTAGATGTTTTTACAATTCTGGAAAACTATTTTCTTACAAAGGTATTTATATTGGAAATAGTCTAAGCCTCCTAACAAATTAAATATAATAAGAAAAATAGTAATTGAAGTAAAGTAAGAAATGGTTCTAGTAGTTCAATGTAATAAGATATGCAAAAATTCATTGGTGCAAATTTGGGTTCGGTTTTATGCCTTGAAACTTGATTCTTGAAAATGAATCTTGATATGTTGGGATGTGCTTGGCTGCTATGTTTTTGGACATTTGGCAAGCCATTAGCTTGGCTAATATGCTTAAAGATTAACTACAAGTAAACTAACATCTTATGTATATGTTTTGATGCAGGACAATTTTATAAAGTTGGGCCAAGAATTCCAACTTAAACTTGACCTACAACCCATTAATGATAGTGTTTGCCTAGCTCCATATTTTAAGTTGAATAACATAAATTTCTTACTAAATGTTTTTCTATTTGCTCTGTTTTGTAGGGATTTCTAGAATAATTTACTTTTAAATATTTCGGGCACTCTTGATCCTCATGCAAACGTCACCATCATGTACGCTTTTATTCACATATGCACCAGCATCATTGTATAGCATCATGAACTAAAAGTTAACTCTATCAAGTTGTTTGAATATTAGATTGATAGGCTTTTATTGGACACTTGAAATGAAAATATCCATGGTCTTATTTCAGAATTTAACTATCCATGAATGGGAAGTTAGGAATATTGTGCAAAATGGAAGCAGCATCGCTGTGAATGTTGGAGGATTAAACACAGAGAATGATAATGGGGTGGTTGGTAAAAGCGTAGCTGCTGGTGGAAGCGGGAGTGGTGTGGATCAAAACCGGTTTGCATAAAGAGAGGCTGCCCTGACCAAATTTCAGCAGAAGAGAAAGGAAAGATGTTTGAAAAAGATGGAAATTGGGTTCCAGTTGTGTATTTATCTTTTCTACAGGGGAACACTTGATAGCTTAAAGAACTTGGGAAACATAAGTGGATCGCCTGAGATGCACCATGCCAAGAGGCTTATAGTATGATTTGCTTCAAACTATTTTGTCAATCCCAAATGCGACCACATGTACCTACCAACCGGCACATGTGAAACACTCAAACAATGCATTAGGTGGGTGTCACCATTCAACCAGTCCCATAATCAGGTCAGTTTATATATATCAGGCAGGCCACACATGTTTGTTGAATGTGGAACATCAACAATTTTTAAGCTCTTAATTATTTGGTACATGTGTTGCCACCTGATGAAGGATGGCCTAATTTTTGTGCCCATTATCTAAAAGGTGCACTACCAAAAAAAATGACGGTAGATTTTGTTTTCTCCTTATATACTAGACTTTATTTTTTCAAAACTTTGTTAACAACAACAACAAACACCAAACCCAACAATGGGACTACTTGTCAGGCCTTTAGACTGATGCAACCCATGTCTAACCCAAACTTGTGGTTTTGGGCCTAAAAATCAGGCCAGTGAGAATTGGTGCGCAGTTGAGCATTCCTCATGATGGGCCCCACCATTGAACAGTTTGGTTCATGGAAAGATGGGCCCACATCCCACCTCTACCATTGTTGGGCCAGCAAAAGGCATTGATTTTTTTTGCCAAGCGTTTTTTATTTGCTCTTTACTCATGGCTGGGTAATGTAGGTAGTTGTTATGTGTTTCTTGGGCACATTGGAAGTAGGTCTAAATGTTTAAGCTTGGGGATTTTCCTTGTCATAATGAATTCTCTATTCACTGCTTTCAAATTCATACTCTGACATCTTAGTTGGCGAATTTGTAGGTTTTTTTAGTGCTTTCATTAGATCGCATTATTGTAGCATCCACCTGCTATGTTGATTTGTCAATTACATTCTTTATTTAATAGTTGAAGCTCTAGATGGTGAGACCATCAGCATTATCAGTGAGCAACATTCGTAACCTTCAGAAGTGTTTTTCTACTTGAAAAGTTCTTACAGTCTTACATAAGGAAGATGGTATGAAATTCAAGGAAGACAAGTAAATTCATGCCAGGGGTCATGGTCAACTCCATTTTCTATACAGATCAATGTTTACATGCCTCTTGACTGAATGGATACAAAGGTTGGTGCAAAGTTCAGTATAGACATAGTTGAAATAGTCAGTTCTCTGCTCACTTTAACATCATGGTGAATGGTGATCAAGAATCCGGTGCCACACCATGTATACTTCTGTTGGCGCTTTCTATTTGGGCATCTTTTCATATCCATTATTCTTGTTAGTTTAAGGTATCACACAAGCAATGTCCTTGAATCAGTAACACTGTTTCAAAGAAACTTTGGATCATTTCTAAGCAACGAGTATGAAAGTACTTTTCACTATATTCAAAGGTCGGCTTTTTTATCCTCTTGGGAGAATTCAGCGTCTTGTGAGGATTTGAAAGGTGTTGGCTCATTGAACACAACCTGCCTTCTCAAGTCTAGTCTGTATTTAGAAGATGATCTGAACATATCCAGGTCAGGTCGATGCATGACTTCAACAAAGTGAATTATATTGACTGACTTCCCTAGTGTCATGTGTATATCATAGTGTATAATCAAGTCCTTAAAATATCACCTTGTATGATTTTATCCAATACTTGTGCAGGTTTTACTAGATTTTATACGACAAATAAATGATGATTAGGGGTATATTTTCTTTTCTTGGAAGTAGTTATTCCAATTCTCATTTGTGTATTGGGTTACTTTACCTTTAAGTTTTTATCAAAGAAATAGAATGCAGTTAACATGTGTTAATTTCATACTGCACATCTTATACTTTAGGCCCATGGAGGAGCAATGGCAGCGCTATGAGCCATCTCTGTAAAACCTTACCAATATGGTGCTTTCAATTTGGTTGTTTCTTCTTCTTTCCTAGAGGCATTTCGAGGCAAGAAAATTGTGAGATATCTTTCTTCACTTGAATTTAAGTTTGTAAAGATAGAATCTTAGATCTTGAATTTTCTTTATGGTCTTCAAATTCTTTATTAGGGTCAGAGTTTTAAAACACTGGTTTTATTGAAGTGGGGAATCCATTTAATTTGTTTCTAGGATGTTGATATTGTAGTTATTTGACTACATTGTAGGTTCCATGAATTGGCAAAGTTTGATGAGAAAAAAGTGAAGTTGTCGCTGCAGGCGTCAATCTGATCACAATGCACAACGTTGCAAGCTAATTGAATGAAGGATTGTAATTGATTCATTATTGAACTAATGAATGGTTGTAATTGAATGAATGAATGATTATAATTTTTTTAAATGTAGGCAGTAGTTACGGATATTGACCGTAGTTGTTATTAAATTCAGCATATTGCTACGGATCCAGAAATACTTTTAGCTACAAATACTATCCGTAACTGTAGGTACTTTAGGCTACAGAAATGGTTGCTAGGGATTATATCTATAGCTTTTATAATCTATGGCTATGGATTAACTCCGTAGCCATAGATTTAACCTATTACTACGGTACGTACGACTACAGTCGTGCTACGGACTAAAACCATAGCCATGGATTTTTAGCTATGGCTTTTATCCGTAGCCTTGGCCTAGTTTTCTGGTAGTGAGAAGTTTTGAATGTTGTAGCCTCTTCGTCTTCCGAAGCCGTCCATATCTGATTGTATCCAACATACCCGTCCATAAAAGACATGACAACATACTTTGTCGTACTATCAATTAACAGCTCCGTTATTGGCAATGGAAAATCATCTTTTGGACAAGCCTCATTAAGATCTCTTAAGTCGACACATACTCTGGTTTGTCCACTTTTCTTTTTAACAACAACAATATTTGATATCCATTTAGGATACTTAACCTCTCTGATGAAACCGACCTTAATTAGTTTGTTTACTTCTTCTTCTATTAGAGGAATAATATCGGGATGGAATCATCTCTGGTCTTATTTTATCGGCATTTTGTCTTTAGAGATATTTAGCAGGTGCATTGCTACTAATGGTTCTAAACCTGGCATTTCTACGTATGTCCAAGGGAATACATCTTTATTTTCTCTCAGGAGTTTGATGTACTGATCGACTTCTTGTTCAGGAAGACTGGCATTAATAAATGTATTTCATGGCTCTTCTTGTATGCCCAAATTGATTTCTCGTAGGCTATCAATCATCAGTTGCCCCTCGTCTTCTATATGTTTCGAAGCTGTTTCTGGATGCTTCACTATTTCAGAATCTATTTCTTGACTGACTATCGGATCTGTTGCAATCATGTTTACTTGCACTCAAGAAGACGATGCTCCTAATCCATGGAAATTTTCTCATTTTTCTTTACTCCAATCGGAATCTAGATACCTTTTCCATCGTTTAACTCACTCAGTTCTTCGCAGTCGAAACCCATGTTCCACATGATCTTTCTAATGACGGGATTATATCTCTTCAGATCCTCAAATGTTAGCATTTCATAACTCACTTTATTATCAACTTGTTCTTCTATCTTTGCCTCTGACGGGGCATAAAATTCTATAGGCTCAAGGTTTTTTGAGTTGAGCTTAACATGAAATCTTTTTGGCATAGACGGGAATGACTTGTTGTCACACTCCAAACTCAAAAATCGGGCTCACAAAATTCCTGATCACCGAATCCAGTGTTGACAGCCTCTGTAGTATCCCATTCTCGGCTCCCGACACCCATATGCCAGATTCCGATCCCGGGGTCTTATAAGGAGGATTTTCAGTGTGATTTTTTTGAACGATTAATTTATTTAGGTGGTTACACATTTTGTATATGGTATCAACGCACATCGAAGAGACAAACCTGTTCAACATGTCACATATAATATGGTGCACCAGCTCAACAGTAATCAAGGAAATAATAGTAAACTACAACAGCTCTTGTATGCATCCTAAAAAAGGTGTAAGTCATACGTATGAGCAAATCACAGCTCGTAAGTCTACCACGTGCCGAGAGTAAAACACGTCTTATCAGTGCGCTCTCGTAAAGATATCTAAAACAACAATAGGCATGTTATCAACCGAACATGTTATCATATGTGAGCAGGTTATTGATTAAGCATGTTATATAACTATACAGTTTATCATAAACATGACATCAATAATAGACATGTCACTCAACAAGCGACCATGAATCATTTAAATAGCCAATCATCATGAACAAGATAATCAAATTCTATTTTCTACTATATGGCATACGATAGAAGGGCAATGGCAGAGCTAGAGTGTGTAGTCGGGATAATAGTGCATGGTATTGGAAGTTATGGGGTTCATCATAAGGGACTTCTATCCAAACCAGTCCCATACCTAAATTTGGATAGTCAGACTCAATGTGGTAAACTCCTGATCTCAGGTTGGTGGTGCACCCCAACCAAAATCCTAGTCATTGTGAAGGTACACATAATAACTTGGTTGCACACCACCAGCCTGAGTGGATAGTGGATGAATGAATGAGTCGAATGTTGAGTACGCAACCCCTACACAGTAACCTGCTAACCACTGGTAGCTCACTCAGGCCCTTAGGCCCCACCCATATCAACGTTCACCCACATGTGCCTATCCACATGTACAACAGTGACGGCACGTCATAATACCAGTACAAAACATCTCTGAGATCATCACCGAGGACTAGTACAATGTTGTCAGCCATACCAAGGATATGCAGTACAAGGCCTACATGGCTAATGTCATATGCAAGATGCAATCACATGTCATGCTAATCCTCATCTTAATCCACATATCAGTACAGTTCCTCTCTGGATAATCATTGGGGTCTAATACACTATACACCATATTGCTGCCCTACAGTGGACGCATAACCGTGCAAGTGGAAGAGACCTCACTATCTGCCTAGCCAATAGTCTGTCAATATTTATCCGGCACGTCGATAGCGGACCCATTTACGAGCTAGTCATACTCAGCCTAGTAATTACCCCCTACCCTCGGGTGGGTAAGGCCACACCCCCTTCTAACCGACTATAACACAGTGGGATACATGGCCTCCTGGTATTCGGCCCTCATGCGCTCATATATCCACTCGGTCTAGGCATTGGAGCATCCTCCATTATACCATAAGGGTTTAAGGACTTTTACCATGGGACATCTATAACTCCCTCGTGCTTTAACAAGTATTTCTAGTATCCAATCCTACCATCCATGCTATACATGCAGATGATATAGCCCTGATGTCACTAGGGCATATAATAATCATAATACACAATGCAAGATGCATGAGTCACACAATCCAGTCATGCATCAATCCTGCGCATAACGTGCGCTCATGTGGGACAACTCCGCCTATCAGGGAGTCCCATAAACAATCCGCCCAATGGCACATGTTATGATTAATCACTCCTCATAATAAGCATGAAAATGATGCGTATGGGCATGTATCATGATGCTATACTAAGTATATTCTCAGTGTGTTCTACTAGACTAGGTACACTAGCATGACTATCAGATATAAACAATAATCTGCCTAAACACAAGAATAACCAATGTGACGTGAGGGTCCATATATTTAAGTGTCTTTAATAGCACATTGAGGCGCTATACCTCTTGTGAATACTTAGCAAATGGCCACCAGGGCTCCTATAACACGCGCATACATAAGGTGCATAGGTTATGGTAGTACACAAGTTTTAACATGTATCATTATTATCATAGACATCATTCAACATCAAATTTATCCTCATAACATGTATCATGCAATCATGTGCATAGAGTACATAACATATAGGGATTCACATGCATCATCAATATCATGGCCATTGACTAATACTATCATTATACATGCCCTAGGCAGTAGTTGTCTATCATACATAAGGTTATCCTTACGTTCACCAACATCATATATTTATCTTCATCCATGCATCAAGTAAAACATAGTTATCTTGTCCTCAATATCATCACGACAATCAATAAATGCATTATTATCACTTGGATATCAAGCATGGTGGTCAACTAGCACATTTTGTCATCATGTATATGAATATATAATATCATCATCATTACCATGAGGATCATTTTCACTTCATGATTAATATAAGAAATGCCATAAGTAACACAAATAATTACTCATCCATCATCAATGCATATGCCATAATTCACCATCCATTAAATCATATCTATCATTTCAACCAACAACTCATAATCATCATTATCACGTTACCATACATGTATTATTATCTCACCCATCACTAGGTGTATCCTACCTAGTGTGACTTTCACATTGGACTTGAACTACATGCAAGGCATAGGGTTGTATAGGTCAAGTGTGAGTCCCACTTGGTGAATTAATAAGCCAACTCAAAGGCATAAATATCCAACCACAACGCCTTCAATGGTGTGGATCTAGTTCCACAACTAAGAGGGCGCCACACATTCCACCAACTAGAAACAATGCACAATCTCAAACATAAAGGATAACATGCTAACATCTTTCATGTCATATATCATATCAGGCCCACTAGCCACATATACAACAAACTAAGAAAAGCCCAATTATCCAGTTTATACATTGTAAAATAGGTCACTCTAAGCGTGGTCCACTTAACTAGAGGTAGTATGAAAGGCACGCTACCCCAGTAGGCAATGGGCCTACCTAACAGGCTCAAGGAAGGTTACCATTGTGGGTTTCTCATTCCCCAACGATTTCGCTAGTGTTGGGCCCGCTTAAGCCTTAGTGTTGCATCATTTAAATGGGCCCCAGGCTGCCTATGTCTTAAGAGAACATTTTGATAGCAAGATCTGTCCACTAAATATTTTACAAGTTATACAATACCCATTTACAAAAAATGCCAAGTGGACCTCATTGCATGAAAGATAAGGCCCATATAAGATAGCCCATACTAGATGGCTCACTTAAAGTTTTTAAGTCCAACAATATCTGAGAGTTATTTTTTTAAGAGTTTAGAAGCTGCATTAAAACCTTTAGGAAGGTCGTGGACTATACTGACGTGGCCTCACATAAATTCTATGTAAAACAGACTTTTAGCTCAGGGTTGGTTCTGGGTCATTTTAGAATCAGATTCATGATCACGTGGGGCCTGCATATGGTGAAAGAAAATAACTACCTGGTAGCTCTATGTATGGGCTTTACAAATTATGAGGTAGGCCTCATTGGTTGGGTGAGTACAATTTATGGTGATGGCCTAAACATGAGTACTTGGAGAAACTGTGCAGAAAATATAGTGCAGAATTAGTTTTGACCCGATCTTGAGTACATCCCATGATCACAAGGGACTACCTTTCAGTGTTCTGTCAGGTGCCCTTGGTAGTATTATATATGTACTTTAAAAATGATAAGCTGAGACCAACTGGTTGTGCACACATAATATTTGGTATAGGTCCAAACATATGTACTTTAATTTTATGCACAACCATGCCTTGCCCCATTTTGGGATCCACTCCCTAATCATGTGGGGTATGATTTAGCCTGAGTAAAATATTATTTATTTATTCATTGGTATAGGTTAAAGGTTCTAAGTGGTCGCGTACTCATATCTCCAGCGTGTGGTCCACTACAGAGGCCCAAAGTTGGTACAAAACACAAATAATCAGACAGTTTTCAGAAATGGGGTCTGTCACAACTTGAGGCCCAATTTCCAAACACTTAGGGAATCATTCCTAACAAAAAGGTAGGACATCCTAGCTCACTTATATAAGGATTAAACATCTCCCAAAGTGGGACCTTTAACTACAAAGTGTGGGGTCCACTACAAGGTGTCAAACAGGCCTACATGCAATATAGTCAAGTACGTAGAAAATTTTCAACAAATAGAAAGTGTAAAGGGAATGAAATAGATCCAAAGGCAAGTGGGGCCCACATGTTAGCAAACCATAGATAAGAAACACACAAAAATATACATGGGTTTCCAGATTGGATGAACTAATAAAATGCATAAATCACAAGTAATCCCACACCCAAGTGGGTCAATAAGAGGATGAATGTTATGTACAACATATATCCAACAGACACATCTAGTAGCACATGAAATATATTGATCAAATGTCTATGATCAGATTTTCTGTTGCAAAATCCAATCCACTGGATGGTTTGGTAATACATCATTTAAGTTATGGTATCTATCGGTCTATGATCAGATTCTCTGTCTATGATCAGATTCTTTGTCTATGATTAGATTCTCTGTCTATGATCAGATTCTCTGTTTCCAATTATATAGAGCCTTGGATCCATCTAGACCACACATAAAAATTCAAGATTTGTCCTTACAAAGGTATCTATCGGCCTAGAATTTTCTAAATTCTATCATGAAAGAATCTGACCATAGGGACCGTACATTTGATTATTTATTATCTCAAGTAAATTAAGAGCAAATATCAAATACATCTGACTATTGAAATCACAGATATGGCCCAAACAAGAATGGTCATAATAAGCTCCCAAATACATCTTTCATATAAGGCCAAGATCTCAGCCGTCCGAACTCTGATTGAGGCTTATTATATACCATTGGAAAACTAGTTTGATTTTCTACGAATCCAAAGGAACATATATTTTAATACATTCATTAAAAGAATTAAAATTGGGTCCATTTTAGGCAAATCAGAATCCTACATGCGCTGCTAGACAACAGCCAAGTAAACTTGATGTTACGAATGATTGGACCATTGGATGACTACGAAATTTAGTCCAGATTTATTTTATATTTTGGTTCATATTATCAGTTTTAACTCCGATCTTATCATGATTGATTTTATACAAATTTTACAAGTAGCTATCCAGATACAAAAACTGGATTTCATCTGAAGGGTATGGATATAATGTTCATTATGGTGGACCATACTGACATGGGCCACTTTACTGACCACCATAGCCATAAATATATGCACACAAGAACTCCAAACTAGTGGGGCCCACATATATCAAGAAAATAAAAAGAGGAAGAAAAAGGAGGATGAGGAAGATGGAAGGAGGGGTGTAGACTCACCTCAATGGATGGATGGTTGGATGATGATGTGTGGTCCACTCCCTCTTGATCAATGGTGGCCACACCTTGGCCTCACTCTCTCTCATTCTCTCTAAAAATCTCAGAATTTTCCTAAGTATAGAAAAAAAATAAGTGCAAGAGAGCTCCTACTCTTATATAGGGAATTGAGGGTTAAGGTGGCAAGTTTGTGGGATCTTATTGGTGCTAAAAGTGAGGTGAAATGTGATGTATAGTATGGGTAGTGGATGGATGAGGTGAATGGTGTTAAGCATGCATTGGCCAAGGTAGAAGAGATCTAGACATGCATTGGCTAATGGATTGATAAGGATTATGGGTTGTAGGTGATGAAGTGGAGTGTTGCAATTGGTTGTTTGAAGTGATGTGACACAAATTAAGACACGCATTGGATGCATGTATAGGACGAGGTGGACATAAGCCATGATTAGTTTATAAGGCATGAGGAGAGAGCTAATGATAGGTTTTGGGATAGAATCCAATTTTGTTTTGTAGTGGTTGTCTTATATATGCTAGCTCATATTTTTGTCATGTAGCAATTGTTCTATTTGTTAGTAATTTTTATGTTCTAAAAGTAAGTTTTAGGCCCACATGGGCTCAAGTCCAATGGGCTTATCATAATAAAGGTTGCTTACATTACTGGATACATAATTTGGGCCGTACATTCGATGGGGTCATATCTCACTAATGGAGTGTCGGATTGATGCATGGTTTTCACCATTGCGATCGCAACGACAACGCAGTCCACATGATAGAGGTCTTAAGATCATCCAAAATAAATTACTTAGGTAAGTTTTCTAGGTGCACTAGGGTGCAGTATATGGTCTATCGACGGTGCGAGTTGGGACACGTATGCACACGCGCGATGTTGCAAAAGACTAGGATCCCACACTTGTTCCTTTCTAGGTATGGCAATGGCACTGTATAGTTTGACTGTAGAATTTTAAACTGCTCAGGCGATAATGGTGTTAATGGAGGTTGTCCTGGTTGTCTCAAGTGTTTTGGCACAAAGTAAAATTTCTTTTTCGTATTCACTTTCCCAAACAATTCTATTCTTGCAACTTTATTTTCTATTATTTCCATTTGATTATTTTTTGCAGCCCTATTCTTATCACCATTCTCTTTATCTTCTGCTGGAAATCCGTTATAGTAGCTTGCATCTACGAAAAAAGATTCTTCTTCTGTATATGGTCTTACATCAGCCGTTACCTTATAATGGGTCCCATCTTTGTAGTATTTGAAGCATTGGTGTAGGGTAGACAGTATAATGCCATATTGATGCATCCACTGTCTTCCCAAGAGGAGATTATATGTTGTTACTGCATTGATAACATGACAAACAACACTCATCATTAACTCTCCTATTTCTAATGTCAGTGTAATTTTTTCAAGTGTATGTTGTCCATCTTGATTAAAGCCCCGTATCATCATTTCACTAGGGCACAAATGGGAGCGGTGATATCCGAGTTCATTCAACACTGTTAGCAGCAACAAATTTACTGTAGACCCAATGTCTAGCATTATTCACTTGACCTACTTATTGTGAATATGGCCCACAATCATTAGTGGTCTGTTATGCTCCCTGTCGCAGGTCAGATCATCATCGGAGAAAGAAACAACGGACATACAACTATTTTGTGCTTCTGGCTCTGTGCTTTCCATCTTAAAAAGTAGCGCTTTTTTGATATCATTATCAGATAATGCTCTAATTAGTGTCTGTCGAAAATCCTCTGATAATCGCAGAGCATCATACACACTCAATCAACCTGGTATGCCCTTCAAATGGCTCACCACATCATAAGTTACTTTTTCAACCTTATTCTTTTCTTCTTTTCTATCATCATCGTGACATGTTCCGGATGCTTCTCCCTATGTTATTTCAGATCTTTGCTTCTGGAGGGGGCTTGTTACTCTCTTTTTGAATCGCAATGTGATTACCGCTGCTTTACATGGACTATTTAAAGATCTGGTAGTACTTGTATTGTAGTTCTCTTTCTTCTTGGATTCTATTCTTTCATGCGCCACTTCTCGAGCAAACAATACATTCATTGTCGCTTTTTTGTTTTTTTTCTTTTTCTTTTCCTATTATGATTTCGCCTCTGTCTATCATCTTCTACAATATACTCTTTAATGTGAAACAATTTTCTGTGGGATGTTCCAGTAGACGATGATAGTGGCAATAGTTCCTTTCTTTTGTTTTCCATGCCTCTTCATGACACTTGGATGGGGGCAGTTCTATTGTTCCTGCGACCAACAGTTGATTCATCATGGGGATGACATCTTCCCTTTCGAATGCGAACTCCTCATGGGAATCAAGAGGTCTGGGCCTTTTGTCAATGTCTCTCCCTCTATAGTAGTTCGCTTCTTCTATCTTTTCCATTCTCCTTCTGTCACGAGGAACATTGTTCTTTCTCTCCCGATCGACAACATTTGCTATCAGTCTATTATGCCCTCTTATGCCCGTCTCGTTCTGGAATGCTAGCATTTTCCTAGTCATCAATTCCAATGCATGGGCTTTTGTTGCTAGATCACAAAAGGTCCTTATGTCGACACTTGTAAGTCTGAACACGATTCCCATTCCATGGAATTTAGGCACTTCTTTACCTGCTCTTTTTCTTCAGGCAATTGCCTACATGAAGCCCCCAAAGTTTTCCACCGGTCAATGAATTTTTCTACAGGCTCATTTTCTCTCTGCCGTACAGAAGCTAGTTCTGTAATACTGAGATCCCTATTTGATGAGAAGAAATTTGATATGAATGCATCTTGCATTTGCTCCTAAGTTCGTATTAATTCTGGTGCCAGACTTAAATACCATCGGAACGCTTTCCCTATCAAAGAAGAGCCAAACAACAGCAAGCAATATTGTGAGATAGTAGAAAAATTACCTATTGTCGTAATAAAATGCATAAGATATTCTTCTAGAGATCCATCTCCATTGAACTTCTGAAAGTCCAAATGTTTGAAGTTGGCTGGGAATGGCACATCTTCTACTTCTCTAGGATACGGTGTCCTGTAAAGGAATCTTCCAGTATACTAACGTTCTCTTTTGGTCTTGATGACCTCTGTGACTACTTACTGTGCTTCTTCTTATGTTATTGCTCTTGTTGCATGAGCTGATCCATGTGATCCTGCTCTTGGTGGTTGTGAGCCATCAGGCTGCTGTTCATGTCCATTCATAGTGACCATCATGGGAGGAGCCACGACTTGAGCCACGTTGTGAGAGAGAGTGGCTAATGCCTCTCGAAGGCTCCAACATTCTTCCATCATAGTTCTTTGCATCTATGCCATCTCGGCCATACGCTCATCAACTGTTGGTAATGGGTTTTGACTTGTTCCCGCCATATATACAACGACTTCTCCACTTCATGACAAAGCTGTCATTGGAGTGGGATAAGAATGCATCGATGTGAGAGAACTTGATGAGAGAGGACTCTCATTAGGCTGTTTAATACTGCCACAAGATTCAGTTGATTGTGACATGGTTTGCAAAGGTGTCATTTGCGGAGATATGGTGAATTCTACGACAGATGATACGTTTGTTGCCAATGACTTGACTTTTTTTTCTTGTCCATCGGATGTTTTCGACAGGAAGGGCTGGAAAATCTTGTGGTGTTAACGAACAAGAGGACTTTCTGTGGTACAATGCCGGCGGAGCAAGCGCTGAATTTCTTCTTGCAGCATTTCGCATTACTGGTCCTCTGATCATTTGTGGTGGAGTTGTTCTGATAGTCATGGTAGCCTGGGTTCTTGACCTTTGACAGGATATAAAGACCCATTCATTACTGTTTTCTTGCGCTAACGACGATACAGATAAAACTCTAGTAGTGGCTCGAGACTTGTCAGTTTTGGCCGAGGTCAGCTGGCTCTTTTGGTCTAGAGATTGATTGCGATCATATTCCACTACAGATTTGATTGGTGTGAAGTAAAAAATCGTATTGCTTGTAATAGTTGCCATTGATTATAGTTTGAACGTATGTATCGTATTATAATTTTGTCAAGTAATATAAGATATTATAAGTTTTTTTTTTAAGTATCTTTATAAATCATAGAAAAAAGAAACAATGCCTTTGGGCGGGCATCACAAAAAGGATGATGCCACACCTATCATGTAATAGATACAGAGAGTTAACCCTCCCTCACGTAACCTAAGCCTACCCCATCCAAAAAAAGAAGGCCCCTAGTAATAGTAGGTAAGGAGGATTGAGAGTCGAAGAAGGAGCTGGACTGGGAAGCACTACCCCGATGAGCCAGATCAACGACAACCGCATTCACCTCCCAAGGAGTATGGGTAAAGGAAATATCCAACACCCCCTGCAACGCCCTGATCCTCGAACACCAGTAGCGTAATGGCCAAGCAGGAGGAGATTTGTTTGAAAGGATCCCCACGATGCATTTAGAGTCGCTCGCTATCTCCACTTTAGTGTAGCTCAGGTTGGTGCACTTAGCTAGGCCCTCCCACACTACACGCAACTCAGCCTTGGAATTCATGCCCGTGCCATAACCGAAGGAAAAGGCAAAAGTGAAAAACCCTTTACAGTCCTAAGCCCACCCCCCTACCCCCCTAGATGGGCCCGAGTTTCCTATAATTAACCCATCAACATTAATTTTGATCAAACCATTCTTCGGTCTAAGCTATGTCACCACACGAGCTGATTTAGGGGGTGGCGCCAAATCGGAGAT
Organism: Magnolia sinica; assembly: GCF_029962835.1. NCBI lineage: Eukaryota > Viridiplantae > Streptophyta > Magnoliopsida > Magnoliales > Magnoliaceae > Magnolia > Magnolia sinica. The sequence continues at coordinate 38,743,848 of NC_080576.1, forward strand.
ACGCAAATGTGCAAGGAGGGCTAGCGAGCGCCTATTTGGAAAATTGGGCAGGGGTAGCAACGGGCCAATCCTCTCGATCCAAAGGTGAACCTAGGCACTGACTCCGGTGGAGCTAAGCATGAAGCCGTCGAAGTGGGATCTATTCCTCTCAAGCTAGGTCTCTCAGAAAATGAAAGATGGGAGAATGGCGTGAAGAGTACTAAGACGGTCAGACGCAGGGCGGGAGGCCCACCATGAAGAGACCCTGTCCATGGAAGAGGTGTGCAAAGAGGAGGAGACCCCAAAGAAAGGATGGAAATGATTCCAGATTTTCCTAGCTAAGCAGTCATCGGAGAAGAGGTGGTCAATTGATTCAATGGCAAGCCGAAGAGGAAGGGGGCAGCAGACACATGTAGAGGCGAGATGAACCTCCTTAGCTTGAGATCTGGCATCCACCGAGATCGCTCTATGGATGATCTTCTAAGAGAATAAAGAGATTTTCAAGGGAATGAGAGGGTGCCAAACCCATCTGGCCCAGGGATACTTATAACCAATCGACCTAAGAATGTCTCATGCTGATTTAACCTTGATTTTGTGTAAGTGTAATGTTTTCTAGCTCCTATGATTGTCAAATTTTGTAGTGCCAAAACCTCTTGGAATTTATATCTTGTGTAGCTCATCTTCATGTCCAATACAATTCTTGTACAAGCTCAAGATGATCCATTACAAGGTGTTCCGTTTTGAGATTCAAGCATCACAAGTATAAGAATTCAAGTACAACATCAATTGATAGTTCAAGCTTTCAAAGCTTCATCTAAGTCAAGACAATAGTCATCACTCAAGTACCTCAAGCTTCAAGATATTTTAAGTTCAAGCTTCAAAAAGTTACCAATTCAAGTTTTAGAGTACTTCAAGTTGAAGCTTCAAAATGTTTCAAATTCAAACTTCATGTTCATCAAGATAACAAGCTTCATGTTTGTCAAGATCAATAATCAACTGAAGCAAAAGATGTTTCAATGTTCAAGCATCGCTTATAAGGTATGAAAGACCCTAGATTGACCATAGGATAGGTCATTTTGAATACATAATTTAATTGAGTCACTCTATAAGTGCATATTCTATTTTTCGAATAGTTTTAGACTATGTTCGACTAGTCTTAGTACTAGCTCGACTCGTACAAGAAATTCCTCGACCAGTCCAAAGTTGTTACTAATTTTTGAAATTTTTTATTAAAGCCTCGACCAGTCCTAGAGACTGCTCGACTGGTCGAGTGAACAATGCTCGACCATTCCAATAGGCTCGGTTCAAAGTCCAGCAACTAAAATGAGTTCCACACGACCAGTCATAGACAAGACTCGACTGGTCATGCTGGCCACTCGACCGATCGAGCAGGTTCTTCGACCAGTCGTGGAACGGCCTGATCTTATCGCGCCTAAAATTTCAAATGCTCATTGGTCCTTCGACCAGTCAAGCCGACCTCTGGGCCAGTCAAAGGAACGATTTCTACACTTATAAATAGAGCACGATTTTCAGAGTTTTGTATCCAATTCAAGAAAAATCAAGACACCACTCTGAGAGATAAGTTTGTGATATTCTTTAGCTATTTAGTGCTTATTTAATATTCTCTTTAATTAGCTTTTTGTCACACCCCGAACTCGGAAATCGGGCTCACAAAATTCCCGATCGCCAAATTTGATGCCGACAGCCTCTGTAGAACCCCATTCTAGGCTCCCGACACCTATTTACCAGGTTCCGATCCTAGGATCATACAAGGAGGATTTCTAATATCAATTTAATTCATAAAGAGAATAATCATAAGCATAACTTACGAACAATAACCACAAAAACGCCATCACAAAATCCACTATGATTAAAAACTTTTAAATATAGTGCTTATGAAAGGGAAATACAATATAACGAAAGTAATAAAACTCCAGAAACTCGGCTGCACACTCCAACTACGACAAGGCTACGGCTGTGTCCTGGCATCACCTGCACGCATCAATCGTGCATAAGCTTATAGAAAGCTTAAAGGATGGTGTAAGTGCGTGCGCAATATGAGCGTGCTCAGAATGTAAGGACAGAGTAATGCAGAGTCATGTTGATGAGTACATGAATGCGATCAGCCGTACCAAGGCTATGCGGTGCATAATATAAATGTTATTGGCCATATCAAGTTCATGCGATGCATAATGCAAGTTAAGTATGCCAATCCACATCCACATATCAATGCAGCTCCTCTCTAGAGCATCAAATCAGTACGGTTCTCAGTCTGGATAATCACCGGGGTTTAGTACACTCCAAGTGGCACTACTGCTCTCCTAGCCGCATAGTCCCAGTGAGCGTAAGAAACCTCACTCTCCGCCTGGCCAATAGTCTACCAATACCTATCTGGCTTGTCGATAGTGAACCCATTCACGAGCTGGTCAAACTCAGCCTAGTATTGCCCCCTACCCTCGGGCGAGTAAGGCCACACCCTTTTCCAACAGACCATGACATAGTGGGAGACGCAGCCTCTTAGTATTCGGCCCTCACGCACTCATATATCCACTCGATCTAGACGTTGGAGTCATCCTCTAGTAACATCGGGTTTAGGAATTTTCACCCAAGGACATGTATGGCATCCCGATGCTCACCCAAGGACATGTATGGCATCCCGATGCTTAGTAACAATATTTTCGGTATCCAATCCAGCCACCCACGATGTGTCTGTGGAGGCTATGGCCCTGATGTCACTAGGGCATATAATGAGCACAATCACACGAATGCAAGTGCATGAATCAAACCATCAGACATGCAACAATCCTGCGTGTACCGCACGCTCATGTAGGGCAACTCCGCCTATCAAGGAGTCCATAAACCATCTACCCAAAGGCATGTGTAATGATCAATCAATCCTCACATCAGGCATATATATGATGCGTATGATCATGAATCATGAATCTATACTAAGCATGTTATGTGGTGATGGGCTCTGATCAAAATGAAGATGGGCCTAGACGGCTTACACATTACAGGTTTGGGCCTATTAATGGGCCCTAGGGAGAGAGTGACAATGCGGACATTTAACCAACATCATCCTTACAATGTGGACATCAAACCATCATTGCTCCTAAGGTGTAGCCTGCTATAAAATCAACACATATACCATGGTGGAATCACACTACAATGGGCCTTATGTACGTCCTATTGGACCTTGACCCATGGGCCTCCAGTACATCAAATGGGCCTCATACGTGGGTCTCGTGTATATATATATATATATATATATATATATGTATGTATGTATGTATATATATATCAAGGTGGGCCTCAACAACGGGCCACAAATGCATCAAGATGGGGCCCGCATGAATGGCCCCCCCAAACTTTAAAATATTCTCTTTTTTTTTGCTTGTTAGCTGTTAGTACGCACATGTCAGTATACACACTCCATGTTAGCCGCGCCCATCCAACGTCCAGGGACGCTGGACGGCATGGATAAACACATGCATTGTGGTGGGTCCCACATGGACGTGGCCCTCCAACTATATATATATATGTATATTTATATATTAACATAACATATATATATATATATATATATATATATATATATTGCATGTGGGACTTCCCACCAGATGGTGGATTTTGCCTAAAATGTGGTGGGCCTCACCGTTGATGAATGGATTGGATTTAACATAATTTGGTGGGGCCCACTTCATTCTAGTGAGAGGAAAGAAAGAGAGAGAGAGAGATACGGTGATAGAGAGGAGGGACTCCGCCACTATGGGCCCTCCATTGATACAACACATACATCAAGTGGGTCCCACAATAAGTCACCCTTAAAATTGAAAACAATGGTAGATCACCCACCTCTAGGCCTCCTCCTTGCTCCCTTAGACTTCTATGCTCCTTGTCTTCACTTTTGATGGTGGTTGATGGAATTTTGATGGTGTGGATGAGAGATGAGAGGGTGGGCCACACTTATGGTTATGGATGGGAGCTTGGAGGTATGGAATTGTTTCTTGGGAGAGTGTTTGAGTAAATGAGAGAAAGAGAATATTAAGAGTGATGGATGAAGTGGTGGGTGTAAGGAAAAGTGATGGGAAAGTAAGATTGTGTTTGAAATTTATAAAAAGAGGTATGGTTGTGGTTGAAAATGGAAAAAAGAGGAATGGTGAGGGGAGAGAGAGAGTGGACTTTTGAAAAGGTAGGGATGGGTTGTTGTACTTTAGGTAAGGCTTGTACTTGACATTGATTGATGGGATATATCGTAGAGATTCCCTCGATATTCCCAACGTGCAGCGTTTTCTTCGAATTGAAAGCAGGCCCACATCTTCTGACCTGGATATCGGTTTAGTGCGCGAGTCACAGCGTTAGAACAGCAGCGACGGTGCAATCGCTAAGATAAAAGTTTTGGGTCGAGCTGTCTTTGGTGTGCAGAACTCGGCTTAGGATTGCACGCAATCATCGGATACGGTGCGAAGGTTGCCGGAATTCGACCGGAAGGACCACGGAAGCCAACCGAACGGTACAAACTAGGACACGGGTCTTACAGCTCTCCCCTCCAAATAAAAATTTCATCCTCAAAATTTATACAATCATCGCAACTAGATATAACTCATAATAGAAGAGAAAATATGGTATCATCATATAAAATTGGAGACAACATACAAGATATAATATATCATCAATCATCAAAGAGATGAGGATAGCGCTCTCGAATCTCGACCTCGCGCTCCCAAGACGCCTCATCAATGGAATGGTGACTCCACTGAACCTTCACCAAGGGAATGACTTTGGTTCGGAGGACCTGATCCTTCTGATCAAGGATACGAACTAGCTGCTCAATGAAAGAAGCGTCCTCACGAACCTCCAATGGCTGTCAATCAATAACTGGAACGATGTATGACCCACACTTCCTCAACATAGAGACATAGAAAACGTTGTGGACGCCAGATAGCTGAGATGGTAAGGCAAGCCGATAGGCCATGGTGCCAATGCGCTCAGTGATCGTGAAAGGTCCAATGAATCTTGAGGCAAGCTTGCCCTTCGCTCCAAATCGAACTATGCCCTTCATGGGCGAGACCTTGAGATACACGTGGTCCCCTACATCAAACTCTAAGGGACGACGCCGGCGATCAGCAAAACTCTTCTGCCGGCTCTGAGCTGTGCGCATCCTCTGCCTGATGATATCGATAACCTTTGACGTTTGCTTCACAAGCTCAGGACCTAGGAGACGGCACTCTCCGACCTCGGTCCAACAACTCGGAGATCTGTACGGTCTGCCATATAATGCCTTAAAAGGAGTCATGCCAATGGTCGCCTGATAGTTGTTGTTTTATGCGAACTCAGCTAATTGCAGATGCTCATCCCAGCTACCTCCGAAGTCAATCACGCAAGCCCGAAGCATATCCTCAAGATCTGGTTGACCCTCTCGGTCTGGCCATCGGTCTGCGAATGGTACGCGATGCTGAGCTACAAATCAGTGCCCATAGCTCTCTGAAAACTCCTCTAAAACTGAGACGTGGACCTCGGGTCTTGGTCAGAAACGATCAAGACTGGAACGCCGTGCAGTTTCACAATCTCCTCAATGAATAACTTCGCAAGTCAATCTAAAGGCCAAGTAGCACGAATCGAAAGGAAATGTGCCGACTTCATCAGATGGTCCACGACAACCCAGATGGCGTCATGACCGCGCTGAGTCCTCGGCAAATCCATAATAAAATCTGTAGATACGTGCTCCCACTTCCACGTCGGGACGCTCAACGGCTGCAATAGACCAGGGGGTCTCTGATGATCGGCCTTGACACGCTGGCATGTGTCACACTTGGCCATAAAACTGGCAATCTGGCGCTTTATCCCTGCCTAAAAATACTGTCTCCTCATATCACGATACATCTTCATCGAGCCAGGGTAGATAGAAAACCGCGATCGATGTGCCTCGGTCATAAGATCTCTGCGCAACTCAGGAATATCTGGGACACATAATCGACCTCTGAAGCGAAGTCCACCATCAAAACCAATCTGTCAATCTGTCTGACTCTCAGATGCTGCATCTGCTCGGTAATCCTATAACGACTCATCTGTCTGCTGAGCCTTGATCACCCTTGTGACAAGAGAGGGTTGAATCGACAGGTTCGATAACTGAACGATAGAAGACTGCAGACCAAAATCAAAGTCGTACTCTGCTATATCCTCGAGCATCCTCCACTCCTGAATCATCATATGTGCCACCAGGCCTTGTGGCTGACGGCTGAGGGCATCTGCCACCACATTCGCCTTGCCTGGGTGGTACTGGAGGTCAAAATCATAGTCCTTTAGAAGTTCCATTCAGCATCTCTGCCTCACGTTCAGCTCAGACTGAGAGAATAGATACTTCAAGCTCTTGTGGTCGGAGAAGAGCTCGAACCTGACCCCATAATGATAGTGTCTCCACACCTTCAGTGCGAAGACGACTGCTGCAAGCTCCAAATCGTGCGTGGGGTAGTTCAGCTCATGGACCTTGAGCTGATGAGACGCATAAGCCACTGGTCTCCCGTGCTACATTAGGATAACACCTAATCCAATACGTGAAGCATCAGTAAATACAACAAATCCATCACTCCCAGAGGGAAGAGTGAGGACAGGAGCGGACGTCAGACGGTCCTTCAGCTCCATGAATACCCGCTCACATGCGTCAGTCCAAACAAAATCTGCACCCTTCCGAGTCAACCTAGTCAACGGAGCCGCAATACGGGAGAAGCCCTCAATGAAACGCCGATAGTATCCCGCTAAACTAAGAAAAATGCGGATCTCAGACGCAGTCGTGAGCTAATCCTACTGACGCACTGCCTCAACCTTCGAGGGGTCTACTGCGACACCCTCCCTCGTCACCACGTGACCGAGGAACCTCACCTGCTCCTGCTAGAACTCTCACTTCTCCAGCTTCGCATATAGCTGGTAGGCACGGAGGGTCTACAATGTGATCTCCAGATGCTGCATATGATCCTCACGGATCCTCGAATATATCAGAATGTCGTTGATGAAGACCACAACAAACTGATCGAGATATGGACGGAAGACCTCGTTCATCAACTGCATAAAGACCGCGGGTGCATTGGTCAGTCCAAAGGACATAACCTGAAACTCAAAATGACCATAACGCGTCCTGAAGGCCGTCTTTGGGATGTTCTCCTCTCGGACCCGAATCTGATGATAACTGGAACGCAGGTCAATCTTTAAAAAGAACTGTGCACCCTGCAGCTGATCAAACAAATCATTTATCCTCGGGAGCGAGTACTTGTTCTTGATCATGACTCGGTTGAGCTCGCAGTAATCCACGTAGAGCCTCAACGAGCCATCCTTCTTCCTGACGAAGAGTACTGGCGCTCCCCAAGGCGAACTGCTTGGATGAATGAATCCCAACTCACACAACTCGTCCAACTGCCGCTGCAGCTCACGCAACTCCATCGGTGCCATACGGTACGAGGCCTTCGAGTTAAGCGCAATACCAGGCACAAGATTTATCTGGAACTCAATATGACAACGCGGTGGCAATCCCGGAATCTCTTGGAACACGTCGGAGAAATCGCAAACAACCAGCCACTGATCAATACAAATGGCAACGGGCTCCTCAATGACGCAGGACATCAAGCAAGATAACGGCTCTCCTCGGGGCTCTGCAATGAACTGAAACTATGGTGAGCCTGGTATACAGAACTTGACCGTCCTCGCGGAACAGTCCAAGATGGCGTGGTACTCGGCAAGCCAATCCATGCCCAGGATAATGTCGAAATCTGACATCGGCAGCACAAATAAGTCAGCGGGCAAGAAAATCTCTCCCACTAACATGGGACAAGACGAACAGAAACGACCCAATACTATAGTCTTCCCCAAGGGCGTCGATACAGTCAATCCCTCGCTAGAAGACTCAGTCGGTAATCTAGTCGATCGGTAAAAATTCTCAGACATGAATGAGTGCGAAGCACCGGAATCAAACAATACTTGGGCGATGCATGAAGAGACTGGAAGTATACCCTCAACGACTCCTCTGGAGGTCTGCGGGTCCTGCTGAGCCGCATAAAATCTAGCCTGAGCTGGTTGGGGAGGTGTCTGTCCCCTCTGAGGTCCCTGGTGCTGCTTCTGCCTCTGCAATGACTTGTACTGCTGTCTCTGCTGCTACTGGGGTCTCGGCGGCTGAGGTAGTTGTGGACGCCGCCGATGGGGTCGCTCATGCTGCGTGCGGCCTACCGAGGTCTGAGTGTGTGGTGCTCTCGGCTGCTACGGATGAGGGCGGGGGCACTCAGATATGCAATGTCCTGTCCCACCACATCTAAAATAAGCCCCTGTAAACAGCTGCTGGGGTGGCGCTGGAGGTGCTGCTGGGGTTGCTGGTGCTCTAGCAGGTGGGTGGCTCGTGTACCTCTGTGGGCGTCAATGCTGCTGGGAGCTACTGGAAGGGGCCTGCCTCTTCCGATTCTGTCCTCTCTTTTGATCTTAATCGCTCAACGAGCCGGCCCACTCAGTCTCCTAAATCTGAGCCCTCCGCACTACCGCCTGGAAGGTCGGAAGCTCATGCCCAATAACACGACCTTGAAGACCGTAACGTAAGCCGTTCTTGAAACGGCGAGCCTTCCACCCCTTATCATTAACCATATATGGCACGAACCTCGATAGCACCACAAAATGGGTCGTGTACTGCGCTACGATCATGTCCCTCTGCACCAGAGTCTCGAACTCCAGTGCTCTCTAACGTCATATGTGGTCAGGGAAGTACTGCTCCTCGAATCGGTCGATAAAGTCCTCCCATGTCCAGACATAATCAAGTCCTGCAACACGGGTAATAGAGGTCCACCAGTGCTCGTCTTCTCCCTGGAGAAGAAATACAGCCAACCGGACTCGCTGCTCGGTCGTACATGACATGGTATCGAAGATCTTCTCCACATCAGAGCGCCATCTCTTGGCTAAAGTTGGATCTGGCTCGCCCTATAAACGGGACGATCAAACTGTCTGAACTCACGAAGAAGGGCACTCGCGTGCCCCTACTTGGCTTGGGCTGGAGAAATAATTGGGCGCCTGCCTTGCCCCTGAAGTGCAGCGGTCAAAGCCTACAACATCTTCTGTAACTGCGAGGCACTCACAGGCATGGTCGGATTCGCACCGGCATCAGGTGGAGGAACGACATCCTCAGGCAGTGGAGCAGGGATCTCTGGCGGTGGAATGGGAGGCGCAGGTGGTAAAGCTGGAGCCTCAGGTGGTGGAGCGGGAGTCGATCGGGTCACTCGCCTACGCGGCATATCCTATAAGAAGAATAAGGACACCCATCAACCTTAAGAATCGCACGTTAGGGAACTCAATCGGAAGGTTATACACTCAAAACCTAATCGTCCTAAACTCATAGCAAACATGTGATGTTGTTCTCGGTTATTCCCAAGTTATGCTCTGATACCAACTTCTATCATGCCCTGAACTCGGAAACCGGGCTCACAAAATTTCTGATCGCCGAATCCGGCGCCGACAACCTCCGTAGAACCCCATTCTCGGCTCCCAACACTCATTTACCAGGTTTCGATCCTGGGATCCTACAAGGAAGATTTCTAATATCAATTTAATTCATAAAGAGCATAACCATAAGCATAACCCATAAATAATAACCATAAAAACACTATCACAAAATCCACTATGATAAAAAACTTTTGAATACAATGCTTATGAAAGGGAAATACAATATAACGAAAGTAACAAAACTCCAGAAACTCAGCTGCACACTCCAACTGCGACAAGGCTACGGCTGCGTCCTGACGTCACCTACACGCATCAATCATGCATAAGCTTATAGAAAGCTTAGAGGGTGGTGTAAGTGTGTGCGTAATATGAGCATGCTCAGAATGCAAGGACAGAGTAATGCGGAGTCATGCTGATGTGTACATGAATGCGATCAGTCGTACCAAGGATACGCGGTGCATAATATAAATGTTATTGGCCATATCAAAGCCATGCGATGCATAATGCAAGTTAAACATGCCAATCCACATCCACATATCAATACAGCTCCTCTTTAGAGCATCAAATCAGTACGGTTCTCAGTCTGGATAATCACCAAAATTTGGTACACTCTAAGTGGCACTACCGCTCTCCTAACTGCACAGTCCAAGTGAGCATAAGAAACCTCACTATTCACCTAGCCAATAGTCTGCCAATACCTATCCAGCATGTCGATAGCGGACTCATTCACGAGCTGGTCAAACTCAACCTAGTATTACCCCCTACCCTCCGGCAAGTAAGGTCACACCCCTTTCCAACTGACCATGACACAGTGGGAGACGCGGCCTCCTGGTATTCGGCCCTCGCGCGCTCATATATCTACTCGGTCTCGATGTTAGAGTCATCCTCTGGTACCATCGGGTTTAGAAATTTTCACCCAGGGACATCTATGGCACCCCGATGGTTAGTAATAATATTTCTGGTATCCAATCTAGCCACCCACGATGTGTCTGTGGAGGCTATGGCCCTGATGTCACTAGGGCATATAATGAGCACAATCACATGAATGCAAGTGCATAAATCATACCATCAGACATGCAACAATCCTGCTTGTACCATGCGCTCATGTAGGGAAACTTTGCCTATCAGGGAGTCCATAAACCATCTACCCGAAGGCATGTGCAATGATCAGTCAATCCTTACATCAGGCATAAATATGATGCGTATGATCATGAATCACGAATCTATACTAAGCATGTTATGTGGTGATGAGATCTGATCAAAACGAAGATGGGCTTAGATGGCCTACACATTACAGGTATGGGCCTATTAATGGGCCCTAGGGAGAGAGTGATAATGCGGACATTTAACCAACATCATCCTTACAATGTGGACATCAAACCATCATTGCTCCCAAGGTGTAGCCTGCTATAAAATCAACACATATACCATGGTGGAATCACACTACAATGGGTCTTATGTACATCCTATTGGGCCTTGACCCATAGGCCTCCAGTACATCAAATGGGCCTCATACATGGGTCTCGTATATATATATATATATATATATATATATATATATGTATGTATGTATGTATATATATATCAAGGTGGGCCTCAACGACGGGCCACAAATGCATCAAGATGGGCCTAGTCACATGGGCCTTGCATACATCACAATGGGCCTCATAATATGGGCCTTATACAAATCAAGGTGGGCCTTGTATGTATCAAGGTGGGCCTCAACGGACGGCCCACAAACACACCAAGATGGGCCTTATCACATGGCCTTAAAATATCCTCCAAAATGGTTGGACGGTTAGGATGAAACATATGCATCATGGTAGGTCCCATAGGAATGGAAGGCATAGATAAATCACATACTTCATGGTGGAGGTCCACACTGATGAAAGGTGTGGACACAATTCATACACAAGTGGGGCCCACCATAATGTTTATTTTCCGCCCAACCTGCTGATGAGGTCACAAGGACCTAGGGCCCACTAAAATGTTTATTTTCCACCCAATCTGTTGATAGGGTCATGTAGGCCTGGGGGTCCACCATAATATTTATTTGCACCCAACCTGTTTATAAGGTCATGTGGACATGGATGCCCACTGTACTGTTTATTTGCATCCAATCTGTCCATAAGGTCACGTGGACATGGGGCCCATTGTACTGTTTATTTGCATCCAATCTGTCCATAAGGTCATGTGGACATGGGGCCCACTGTAATGTTTATTTGCCATACAACCTGTTGATAGGGTCACGTGGACAGCGAGTCCACCCTGATGTGGTTCACAAATCCAGCCCACCCATTATGTGCGTCCCACTTGGTTGAGGGTTCAGACCAAGTTTCAGCCGCATCCAAATTTCAGGTAGGCCCCACCAAGTGATTTTATATGTTTTAGGCATGTCTTCACATGATTTTAGATGGTGTGGCCCACCTGAGTTCCGTATACAGCTGATTTTTGGGGCGGCCTCCTGGTCCGAGGGGACCCATCAAATGCATGGTGTTGATGTTCGAAACGCATCACGGTGGGGCCCACAACTGGGGCCGTGAGGCCCAGCCCGTCCGTCCGTGCGTCAGGCGCAGGCGCTGCCTGCGGACGCCCTGCAGCAGCAGCGTCAGCGTTGCCTTCTGGTTTTTTTTTAAATCCATTTTTCTAAGGAATTTCCTAGGTGGGGCCCTCATCAGGAAAATCCGCCCTAGCCATTGCATCCCATGGCTCAATATTGATAAAACAAGCCCAATATTGGGTATGTTTCGGTGTGTAGAATCATCAGATGGGTTTTTAACGATAAAAATTTCTGTTTCCTATGGTATGGCCCACTTGATTATCAGATTGGTCTCAAATTTTGGCTCAACGACTAAAATGATCTGGGTAACGGGATAGACGGTGTGGATCAGTCCCATACATCAAGGTGGGGCCCACATGAATGGCCACCCCAAACTTTAAAATATTCTCTTTTTTTTTGCTTGTTAGCTGTTAGTACGCACATGTCAGTATACACACTCCATGTTAGCCGCGCCCGTCGGCATGGATAAACACATGCATTGTGGTGGGTCCCACATGGACGTGGCCCACCAACTATATATATATGTATATTTATATATTAACATAATATATATATATATATATATATATATATTGCAGGTGGGACTTCCCACCGGATGGTGGATTTTGCCTAAAATGTGGTGGGCCTCACCGTTGATGAATGGATTGGATTTAACATGATTTGGTGGGGCCCACTTCATTCTAGGGAGAGGAAAGAGAGAGAGAGAGAGAGAGAGAGAGAGAGAGAGAGAGAGAGAGAGATACGGTGATAGAGAGGAGGGACCCCGCCACTATGGGCCCTCCATTGATACAACACATACATCAAGTGGGTCCCACAACAAGTGGCCCTTAAAATTGAAAACAACGGTAGATCACCCACCTCTAGGCCTCCTCCTTGCTCCCTTAGCCTTCTATGCTCCTTGCCTTCACTTTTGATGGTGGTTGATGGAATTTTGATGGTGTGGATGAGAGATGAGAGGGTGGGCCACACTTATGGTTATGGATGGGAGCTTGGAGGTATGGAATTGTTACTTGGGAGAGTGTTTGAGTAAATGAGAGAAAGAAAATATTAAGAGTGATGGATGGAGTAGTGGATGTAAGGTAAAGTGATGAGAAAGTAAGATTGTGTTTGAAATTTGTGAAAACAGGTATGGTTGTGGTTGAAATGGAAAAAAGAGGAATGGTGAGGGGAGAGAGAGAATGGACTTTTGAAAAGGTAGGGATGGGTTGTTATACTTTAGGTAAGGCTTGTACTTGACATTGATTAATGGGACATATTATAGAGATTCCCTCGATATTCGCAATATGCGGTGTTTTCTTCGAATTGAACGCAGGCCTACATCTTCTGACCTAGATATCGGTTCGGTGCGCGAGTCATGGTGTTGGAACCGCGGCGACGGCGCGATCGCTAAGATACAAGTTTCGGGTTGAGCAGTCTTCGGTATGCAGGACTCGGCTTAGGATTGCGCGCAATCGTCGAATACGGTGCGAAGGTTGCCAGAATTCGACCGGAACGACCGCGAAAGCCAATGGAAAGGTAAGGACTAGGACACGGGTCTTACACTTTTTGTATTTGATTTTGTATTTTATCTTCCAATCTTATTTGAAGAAGGGATTGAAATTTTCCCATTTATTGGAATCAAAATCAAATCAAGCTAGCCCAAGGTGATTTAATCTAAAATCCATTTAGAACTTAGAACCATTTCATAAGTGAGTGTGAACATTGAACATCTACGATTGAACTTCTACTCCAAATTGGTTCTATCGGGCTGTAACAAATGAGAATATCCAGTAAGTATTTTACTGTTTTGTAAATCTATTCTTTTGGTTTCTTTGAGATTGTGCTAGAAAAATCTCTTTCTTTTGGTTTGTCTGAGGTGATCCAGAAAACTCAGAGTGTGGAGTTTTTTAATTGTGTAAGCCCACTTGAAAGACACAATTGTGAAGATTTTAGGTGAACCTTGAAAAACATATTTCATAATGAACGCTAATATCCACTATGTGAGGATATTAGGAGTGGAGTAGTTGTGTGGCTATTTTTCTAAACAGTTGGTGTACACACAAGCGAACCACTATAACTTCTGATCTTGTGGTGATTGATTGATTATTTAATTATTGCATTGTATGGATGTTGTAATTTTCCTTTATGCATTTGTGGAGAATGTTGTAATCCTTTTTATGCAAGTATGGGAATGTTGTAATAGCTTAGTTTCTTTCTTTACTATTCTTTTCTTTATTCCTCTGTATCAGTTTGAGTTTTTGATACATAGATCGTTCTAGGAATCAGGTTGTCCTACCATAAACCATTGATTTTTGGTGTGAGGTTATCCTTAGAACAACATCTGTATCAACCTCTCAATACTTGTACATTTGAGGTTGTTTTACATTTTTGCATTATGGGATTGTTTAAGTGTTATCTTTATTTTTATTTGTTTAAATTCTACTTTTAATTTTTAATTTGGCATAGTCCTATTCACCCCCCCCCCCCCCCCCCCTCTAAGACTCTTAGCTCAGCCTTTTCAATTTGCCAGACAGAGAGAGGCCAGATTCTTGTATCTGCAGTTGGGAAGGTACAAATACCTTCATCTGCAATATGATTGACAACTTGCGATGAGAGGAGGGCACGAACAGAGGAGGGATCAATCCAGCCTTGGGGACCAATGAAGTCCCAAACAAAATTAGAAAGCGACTGGGTATAATGTTGAACCCAGTTGGACAGGGGGCCGGGACTCGACCAGGAATCAGTCCAGAAGTTGAGATTGTCGTTCCCAATCAGCCAACGAGATCTGGAAGCAATCTCAGGGAGTAAGGAGCAGATCCTTCTCCAAATTGGCGATGCATGGGTAGAAAGGCTAGCACCACCAGCGGCAGGCAGGTCTGACGGGTATTTGGCCTTAATAAAACTCGCCTAATAACTCTCCACCTGCAAGTTGAAAGCATTCTAGTCCAGCTTCATCTTGAAGGCTTTCATGACGCAAGCAAGACTCTTGATGCCGAGACCTCCCTCATCCTTTGGGTGGGTAATGCATTCTCATCTGAGCCAGTGGCAGCGCCTACGTGTCCCATACCAACTCCAGAAGAAATCAAAGGAGGCTTTGTCAAGCTCCTTCAGGAGAGAAGATGGGATATCAATTTCAACCATCATGTGAACAGGGATGTTGTTCAGGACGTGATTGATAAGGGTCGCACGGCCCGCTTGGGACAGCAGTTTGGCCTTCCAGCTAGAAATTCTGAACTGAAACTTTTCCACCAATTGCCGGAAGTAGGAGCTACACGATCTTCCTCTATAAATGGGGACCCCCAGGTAGTAGAAAGGTGCTAATCCCTGCCCAAAACCGAGTACACTCTGCACGAATCTTGCCCGAGCTTGGGATTAAGACGCAGAGAGGATAAAGAAACTCTTCCTACTACTGATAAGCTGGCCGGAGATTGATTGGTATTACTTGAGGAAGGATTCAACATTAATCAGGGAGGCCTTACCTGCGTTTGCCAGTAGCAGCGTGTCGTCTGCGAAAAGTTGGTGAGAGATGACCGGGCAGCTTCTGCAAGTGGAGAAAGGGAGGCATGACCCACTACTAACAAGGTGCTGGAAGCCTCTGCCCAGGACTTCCAACACTAGGATGATGAGGGCAAGAGAAATTGGGTCACCTTGCTTGAGACCTCTGGACAACCGGAAGAAGCCACAAGCTTCGCCATTAATGATGATTGAGAACTAGAAGTTTTTCTAGCAGCATTCTACCAAATTTATCCACGTTTGATCGAAACTGAAGTAAGTCAGGATCACTTTGAGGAATCCCCAGTCCAGCCTATCATAGGCCTTTTCCATGTCGAGCTTAATGAGGATGTTCCTGCCGTGAATTTTTTTGTCGATATCACAAAAAACTTCTTGGGTGAGGGCGCAATTTTCGGCTATGGACCTCCCCTTGACAAAAGCCCCTTACTCAGACGAGTGATCTTGGGCAGGATCCTACACAGGAAATCTGCAATCAACTTGGAAAATACTTTATATATATAGTTACATAAGCTTATATGACAAAAATCAGAGAAATTCTTCTGGCCCGCAGTTTTAGGGATGAGGCATATGAGAGTCGCCGTGTAGGCCCTAGGGAGGAAACCCTCTTTGAAGAAGGATAATGCCGCTTAGAATATGTCATGCCCTACAATGTCCCAGCAACCCTGAAAGCCTGGTAAATCCGTCAGGACCTGGGGCCCCATCCAGGGGGAGGCCCTTAACTGCTAGGTGGACCTCTTCAACGGAGGGGTCTTGCATGAGCTCGAGGTTATCCTCAACTGAGATCGTAGAGGGAATACAGTTGAGGATGTTAGAATGGGGCACGGTGAGCTCAGCTGATAACAAGGAGATGAAAAAATCCACGGTAGCTATCTTGATACTATCCTGGTTATCAACCACCTACCCATCCTCCATCTCGATGCTATGAATGGTTGATCTTCATGTCTGCTCAGAAGCAATCTTATGGAAAAAAAAACTGGTATTTCGATCTCCTTCTTTAAGCCAATTGCACTTGGATTTCTGTTTCTGAAAATTTTCTTCACATAATTCCAGCTAAGCTAGTTTTTTCTTAGCTTGATTGAGAGTATGAATATGCTCCTGAGATGCTGAATGAAGAGCATCCTCCTCAGCTGAAGCCAGTGCCACTTTCGCCTGCTTAACTTGGAGGAAGATATTACCAAAGATATCTTTATTCCATGTCTTCAGGGCGACCTTAACATTCCTTAATTTACTGAGCAGGGTAAGTCTCCCATAACATCAGATTTCCATGAGTTCCTGATCAGGTCCTGGAACGAGGCGTGGCCCAGCCACATTCTTTGGAACCTGAAAGGTTTCGAGAAGGAGCTGGGCATAGAAGGGAGAGAAACCAGGAGGGAAGCATGGTCAAAATGCAGCCTAGCCAGGTGTTTAACCTACAATGTTGGAAAAAGTCTGATCCAAGAGTTATTACAACAAACTCTGTCCAGCCTAGCCCAACTTCTTGCCTGGCCACTCTGATTGTTACACCATGTGAACCTGTTCCCCAAAAAGCCAACATCCGACAGGCCCTCCCTATCTAGGCCATTAGAGAATTCAACAGCCCTTCTAGTGTCAAAAGAGCTTAAACCCCTGCATTCGGTTAAGGAGAGCACTGTATTGAAGTCCCTACCAACCAACTAGGGGAGTCGAGAGAAAACTACTAAGGAGGCCAGCTGATCCCAGAGAAGCATGTGCTAGACTGTGGAGCATTTAACATAGATGAATGAGGCCATGTAGGTAGTGGGTAGCCTTGGATCGAAAAGGAACAAGATAAGCATTGAGAAGAAGTAGCAAGAAGGACTACAACGCAGGATGAGTGAAAGAAAAGCCAGACTTTACCACCTTCTGCAGCGTTGGACATAGAAGAGTGGAAGCCAAGCTTCAACCCTAGACGATCTCTTTTACTGTCATTTAGCATTGGCTCTAAGATGGTCACTATAGATGGTCGGAACTTAGAGATCAATCACTTAAGTGACGTAATCGTAGGTTTGTTTCCCATCGAGCATTCGAAATCAGCAAACTATCCATGAGAGGCTTGCTTGGACATAGGAACACGGTGCCTAGTTTTGCTCATCTTAACATTCAACCTAGGTTCAGGGGTTGTGGAAGCTTTGTTCCGTAGGAGGCTCCTCTTAGACGAGAGCCTGATAGATCTACGCTGAAGGGGCAGGAGCATGACGTTACTATTGAAGTCCAAGACTGTGAATGGCTAGATAGGAGGATCATCCTACTCTTGGAAGGGGCCAGGCTCAGGGCAAATGCCTGAAGGAGGGGGAACCTCTTTGAAAGGTAAATGAGGGATGGACCTAAGGGACTGTGGCTGTCTTAATGGCTGGTCAGTTCTGCGTGGTGGGGACTGGAAGGGGGATGGAGAGCAGGCTGAGCCTGCCACCTAAAGGTTGGCGGATGGAGGAGGGGAAGCTGGGGGCAAATTGTTGAAGAAGGGTGAAAGATCAACTGAAAGGTCAACCGCCCTATTCTTCAAAAGCCTGTGGGTGAGTCGCTGTTGAACCAATTGCCAAGCTTGAACCTTATCCTCCACCATAAGGTTCTTAGCTAAGAAATGTCATCTGAGAGGGTTATGCCCTTCCGAGAGGACCTTATGGAGAGAGGGGGGATCTGCCTCCCCTGCTAGGGGTTGAGCGATTTGCTGGGGCCTATTAGGGGGTGGCAAAATGGTCAGAGGAGGGGTTGATGGAGTGGGGAAGTGTTAAGGAGGGATGGTCTGGGATAGAGTGGCTATTAAGGAAGGGATGAGGGAGGGATCGACGGGGTTGTTGGGGACCATAGGAAAATTTACGCAAAGACCTTGTGGGGTGGATGTTATATGGTCCTCTAGGGGGAAAATAGAGGAGTTGGGAGGGTAACATGGAGAGGTTGGGCCAATTGCTAAACAGTTGGGGGGCAGGGAGGCCTCTCGCTGCCAGGGGTATGAGAATGTACGAGGGGGGGGGCAGGGTGATAGAATGCTCGCTCCACCCAATCCCTGGTCAGAGGAGGAGGGGCGAGGTGGGCTGTATCATCACTCAAACATAGTAAGGGGGGCTCAAGCACTGCCCAGATGGGGAATTCTGAATTCCCCACAACCAGCTTCTGAATCAAATGTGGGTCCTTCCCAGGTTGGAGGAGAACCTTAACTCTAGCACCCATGAGGACAAGGCCCAAAGAAGAGCACATGTCCACCTCGAAAACCCGTCCAAATGTACTTCCAAGCCCAATAAAAACTGAATCAACCCAAGCATGAATAGGAATACCGAATAGGGTGAGTCATATACCTTCCTGATTAGGAGACTGCGACGAGCTCTAAGCTTCTACTGATGCAATCTTCATTCTAAGATGGAGGGAGGAATTTGAGAAGAAGGAGATGAGCTCTTCCCTAGATTTGAACGTGATGAGAAACCTAGCTGGCGCAACCCGAGCAATTTCCACTGAGAAGGCAAAGTATCTGGAATCTGCGATGGCCCTGGAGAGGTGGATGAGTTGCACCTCACAATCGACCGCGTGCACTACCGCGGAGAGTGATAAAGTCCTCTGTCTTCTGACAATCTCCTCTCTGTTGGCTATGAAGGAGATATTATCCATGACAGAGGGAGGAGGAGAGGGGCTTGCTTAAGGTTGGAGTGGGTTGGAGTGGTTAATTGGGGCAGGTGGAGGGTTGTGGGGCAAATAGTGTTGGGGATTTAGGATGGGGATTTGGGATGGGGAGAAGGGGCTGGCGTAAATCGGGTAGGGGATTTGGGGGAAAATGGCTGCTAGAGGGATTATACATGGTTTTTGGTGGAGGTCGATTGATAACCTTGGGTTGAGAGATAGGGTTTGGTGATTTGGGAGTTTTTTTAGGGTTAGCTATTTCCACTCGAATCGTCCTCCCATCCACCTTCCTACCATTGAGAACACCTATAACAGCATATGCGTCTGCCGCATACATGAATTTGTTGAAGGCGAAACCCTTATGGCGAATGCTTTTCGCGTCCCTTGGCGTGAAGACGTCGACGATCTTTCCATACCGCACAAAAATCCTGTAGAGATCCTCATTGTTGGTGTCGAAGGAAATATTGCCGATGAAGATGCTAAAGCCAATCCAACCTCTGGATCTTTCTCCCAAGACCATGAGCCCTGAGATGGAGAACAATTTCTTCCTCCTTGAATCAAAGTAAACCAAAGCAGAACTCTTTTTTCTTTTTTCTTTTTTCTTTTCAACACACAGTGGACCATAGTGGAACTTTGTAAGTTAGTATTTAAATAAGTATATACTTTATCTTGGAGATAAAGGGGAGGATGTTCCTATTGAGAGTCGTCATTTTGGCGTCGGTAAAACGTAAAACAATGATGAAATTATCTGAATAGTTTCTAAGTTAATATCAAATAAGATAACCTCCCCAACAGAGTCGTCGTTTTGTTTCGACAAGAAATGAATGTGTTTGATTTGGGAGATATCTTATTCAACAGTAACAAAGAAAAGATAGAGAGAATAATGATCACAATGTATTTTATTGATTCTAAATTCGTTTACATCCTCACCTCATCCCTTGATTCCATAATAAAGTATATATGACAAAAATGTAAGAATTGAATAAGTTCGTATATCAATTCCGGCAGCATTTCAGCATGCGACGCGCTTGTCTCAATAAGAGAAGAGTTGCACAAATCTAGATATCAATCCCTTTTCAAAGGAATGCTTGAATCCCAAAAAGACTGCAATAAATTTAACAATGTAAAAGCTGTCCGAAGATCATTCCCGCGCAACTTAACAGGTAGTTGCGCGGGTACATCAATTACGCAAACCCATGCAACTACTCTTTGTTGTGCGGTCCTATGCAACATGATATTCATTCCTTCTTCTTCTTCCAATACCTGTCAGGGGTATTCTTTTTTCAGAGACTTTGATATTATCTTTGTCAAATGAGCGGGTGAAGGGGTATTTATAGGCCTCTACATGTGTAAGTCCTCGAATCTTGTTCCATGGGGCCTGCTTCGTGTAATCCCCCTTGTTGCGCGGCGCACAACTTATGAATCTCTCAAAACAAGTTGCGCGGACCCGCACAACTCATCCGTCTTCTGTATTTTTCTTCCATCTTTTCATTTCTTCTAGTTCTTTTCCTCTTTTCTTCTATTCTTCTTCTTCTTCTTCTTCTTATATATATATATATATATATATATATATGCACACACACACACACATACTTATACTCTCATTTTATGCTCCAACAGTGACCGTGGATTATTACAGCCGATAGTGGCACATGATAATTATATGTGATTTTTCTACCCTAAGGGCTAAGTGGACCTTAAACTCTTGGTATTACATGCAGCATGATTGCTTGAATTCATGCATGATCATGATATACATAAAGATGGTAATAACACATTCATGTCGTATAACATGAATTAGATCTTGAAGAAGAAATATGTATCCATGATGATGATTTGGATTATCCCTAAAAAGGGACAGGACACCGAAAGTGCGAAATAGTATGAGTAGATAATAATCCCTTGGGTTGAAAGTCCCTAAACCTCGATGCTAGCTGGGAATGACTCACCATCAGACCAAGTGGAACATGATTCGTAGATTTGACTCCCATTGATGAGGTCAAAGTGAAGAAAACTGGGTCAACCTGCTTAAGGGATAAGGTGAAAATAGGGACCGGTCTAACCAGCCAGCGAGGAGAAGCATGAATGAGGTCCGCTACTAGCGTGCGGAGTGGAAGTCCACTACAGGGTAGGTATGCGAGGTCAATTACTAGTGCCTTGTGTGCATGGGTGTCAACCACAGTGTTTCCCAAGATATACAGTTGCCGTGATATGGCATGATAGCATGATAATAATTATGTGATTATGGACACGTGTAATACAATTATGGATGTGATAACAGAGATGTGAAAATATGACTTGGTAGTGCTGGTAGCAATGACTCAAAGTATTATTATAATGCATGTGCATTGTATTGGTATTGGCGTCATACCTTACATGATACATGCTTTTCAGTATATGTGATTTCTTTGTGGCATATTTATCTTGCTTGCATGTAGGATACACTGCACACACGTATGTACTCACTATGATTTAAAAGCTCAAGCAACATATTTATCTTGCTTGCATGTAGGATACACTGCACACATGTATGTACTCACTAGGATTTAAAAGCTCAAGTCTTCCTTTATAATTTTTTTAAGACAATATCAAAAGTAGGAGATCTAGATGATGCATGTCGTGTGATATTTGGACTCTATGCTTTCCACTCATTTGGCAATTATGTACTTTTGTGAAATAGTTGTATTGTAAATATATTATATAGTGAAAAGCTAGTTGTTTGCTTGTGTTGGAAATGCTATTATTTATGCTTAATATTGGTTAGCGAGAAAAATTGTCACTAAAATTTATAGTCATGTAACGTGCTCGGGACTTGGTGTGTGGGTGTCGGGTGCCGAACTTAGAGTTCAACGCGTTGCGAGTTAGGTCTGGTCATCATAGATCGGCGTGCAGGAGGCTAGGTTTGGGACGCAACAAAGGTGGTATCAGATCATGAGCTTGGAATTACCTATGGGCAATAATCAATTAGAATAACTTTAAGAAATTACTAGGAGATATGGTGTGAGAACCTGGTTGGAATTAGGATCCCCAACTGACAGAACCTATACTTTGAATCTAGGATTCCCAACTTCAGAACTTAGCCAAAAATAGGAATCCCAACTTGAAAACTTAAAGACTTTATATTTAGCACTTAGCACCATGATGTTCGTGTTTGATAATGATTGGTTACGAGTAAGTTGGTGTTGTTTAGCTTTAAAAGTTTCGAGGATGATATTTTTGTTAGGATAGTAGATTGTAATACCCCGTCTTTTTAGTGTTGTTGTGAGTACATGTGTGTGACTTCATGTGTAAAACCCATAAGCCAATACTACTTGAACTGTACACCTATAGTACCTTCTACGGGTCATCCGATAATTTTGATAGAATTCAAATTGAGTGCACAAGTATGCACCTGAGTGATCGAAACTCTGAAAACCTGAAACCTACGTCATAGCAACCATCCCGCCGCCACGAGCACAGTGGTAACTTACATGAGTTGATGCGATAATCCATTAAGGCGGTGCAATGCAAAGAACTTAGTGTTATACATGTGCGTGAATATCTCACATTTGTGTCACCAAAATGACATGATGATAGATGCTACTTTTTTAGAAAACATTAGGATAAGTAACTATTCTAATTATCTATTAAACCCAATGATTAATCTTCTTAATTAGTCATCTTTTTCAAAAGTCAAAAGAGAATCTTCTTTTTTCTTAAATTAAGGAGAGCTTGGATACCTCATTTTATTTAAAAGTAATTAGGTGCATCATAAGAACCATTATTTGACATAAAACATGAATTAATTGATATAAGTATTGTTTAAAGTAAGCTATAAAGTAAAAGACATTAAAATCAAAGACAAATCTCCTTAAAATATGGAGGTGCTAGCCATATGGTCCCTTACTTTTCTAGAAAA
Source organism: Magnolia sinica (assembly GCF_029962835.1). Lineage (NCBI taxonomy): Eukaryota > Viridiplantae > Streptophyta > Magnoliopsida > Magnoliales > Magnoliaceae > Magnolia > Magnolia sinica. The sequence goes on from NC_080576.1 coordinate 38,766,851, forward strand.
GTTACAAAATATTAATGGCAATGTCGTTTAGCTCCTTAAACTCTAATTAAGGTAGACAAAACCTCACTGAAACGAGGAGTATAACTTTTGTGGGCCACACCACGTATAAAAGTTGAGAGGGGTTACCCTCCCACTAAAACATTCATGATCATTTTTTGGGCCCACCAAGGTGTGGTTCACAAATCCAACCCATCCATTATGTGTATCCCACTTAGATGAGGGGTCAGACCAAGTTTAAGATACAACCAAATTTTAAGTGGGCCCCGACCAATTGCTTTTATATGTTTCAGGCATGTCTTCACATGATTTTAGATGGTATGGCCCACCCGAGTTCTGTATATGGTTGATTTTTGGGATATCCCATAATTTAAATGGGACCCATCAAATGCATGATGTTGATGTTCGACAATCTTCACGGTTGGGCCCACACAGCTCGACCTTATGGTTAAGTTCCCATGAGCTCGACCGCATAGAACCATTTATATATATATATATATATATATAGAGAGAGAGAGAGAGAGAGAGAGAGCAGAAATTCTGATTGATATATGTGTTCCATTCAAGCTGTCCATCCACCAGCATCAGAAAAGTTTAGGGCTAGGCCCAAAAAATAGGTGAAACCAGCGTTGAGGTGGGCCATACCGTTGGGGACAGTGATAGTTAAACACCTTCGGTTGAAAACTCCTTTGGCCCTCCAAAATGTTTATTTATCTATCTAATGGTAAAACATATATATATATACCTTTGGTTGTTGGGACGGTCCCATCAGCTTGAGCACATAGTACCTTTTTCCCTATATATATATATATATATATATATATATATATATATATATATATGGAAAAGGTACTATGCGCTCGACCTCACAAGTCCGTCCCATGAGGTCGAGCTGTGTAGGCCCCACCGTGATGTGTTTCGAAAATCTACCCCATCAGTCAGATGCACCATTCCATCGTGGGCCTAGGTCTCAAAAATCAAGTCAATCCGTGACTTGTGTGGGTCACACCACATACAGAAGTGGGGAGGGGCCATGCACCATTAAAACATTCATAATCAGTTTTTTGGACTCCAGCGAGATGTGGTTTGCAAATCTAGCCCATCCATTATGTGTGTCCCACTTGGATGAGGGTTTAGACCAAGTTTCAGCACCATTAAAAACTCAGGTGGGCCCCACCAAGTGCTTTTATATGTTTTAACGGTGTCTTCACATGATTTTAGATGGTATGGCCCACCTGAGTTTTGTATACGGCTGATTTTTGGGATATCCCATAATTTAGAGGGGACCCATCAAATGCATGGTGTTGATGGTAGACACGCATCACAGTGGGGCCCACACAGCTCGACCTCACGGGAGCTTATTGTGAGGTCGAGCGCATAGTACCTTTTCCCATATATATATATATATAGGTATCGAAAGGAGATGACGTCCAGAGAGATGTGTCTGGTCCATCTCTCTTATTTTATTATTGGACCTGAGAATTGTGGGGCCTACCATATATCCCACCTTCATGGTGTGGATGATCCACATCGTCCACCAACTCCTCCAACTCAGATGGGCCCAGAAAAATGAAATAGATTCAAATATCGGGTGGCCACATTCCAAGAGACAGTTGGAATTATGACAATCATTGTTGAAACCTTTAAAGAGGTTATTGGGATGTATGTGAAAAAAAAAAAAAAACCACACCGCCCAATTGTTGCTAAGTCAGTGGAATTAAACCTAGACCGAGTCCTTCGAGTCCGAGTCCGAGACCGAGACCGAGCCATAGTCCTTGAAATCGAGCCCGTGCCCGTGCTCGTGCCCGAGCCCGAGCTTGAGTGCGAGAGCGCGCGGGTCCATAGTCCACGAACTAGGTAGGTAAATATTATAATACTTCACATCCTTCATATAAACCACAGGTTTTTCTCTTCTCTTTTCCATGTGTGACTATTCCCAAAAACCCACAGAAAAGTATTTTTTCAAAACAACTTTTTATATTATATATTATTTTATTATTAAAATATTTTATTAAAATCAATATTTTTTACAACAATCCCCCACTTGATTTTATAAAATTATTTTCTCGGTTAAACAATACTGCCAGAATAATCAGCTTATATGCATAAAGAAAGATATCTTTCGATTTTAATCTTTCCTTAGTGTAAGTATTTCAAAACTCTGTCGAAATGACTGGTAGCCGCAGCTTTGAACCAGTTATTCCTAGATAACAGAATTGAAAATACCACACACATATTCGCTATGTGTTTGTTAGAGTTCCCACAATCTTGCTCAGCACAATTAATGGCCATGTGCTTATCCTAATTCGTGAACGATCCCGAGAGAAAACTCCTAACTCTCATGAGAGACGGCACCATCTCTACGTTCATATAGGTGAAATCCTTCCAGTGTCTCCGTTACTATAAGATACTTATCCTTATAGACTAGATTTCATTAAGAGTTCTAAGACTCAACCCTCTATCGTAACGCTCAGCACTTTTCTATTATGGATGAGATTTTGTAATTTAGTGCTGAAAACTTTCCACATATCAATGACTTATTTTTACCCATTAAACCTAAAATTAAAGATTTTCTGACTTTAGGTTGGGTTACCATCACTGGTGGAACTTTGGTTGAAGAGTTTCAACCCCAACCCTCTAGAAGTAGCCTTTACTACCTCTCTCGATAGAGGTTTAATGAAAGGATCTGCCTGGTTATTGCTTGATTTCACATAAGAAATAGCAATGATTCCATCTCGAATCAATTGTCTGACATAATCATGTCGAAGACTAATATGTCTAGACTTACCATTATAAGTGCCGCTATAGGCTCTAGCTAATGTGGCTTCACTATCACAATGTAGTGACACAGCCGATATAGGCTTTACACAGAAAGGAATTTCTAATATAAGATCCCTTAGCCACTCAGCCTCTTTGCCTGTTGCAGCCAGGGCTATAAATTTAGACTCCATAGTCGAATGCGTTATGCAAGTCTGTTTCTTGGATCCCCAAGATACAGCTGCACCTCCTAGGGTGAATACCCACCCTGTAGTAGACTTGTTGTCCCCTGCACTCGATATCCAGCTCGCATCGGTATATCCTTCCAATACGGCAGGAAACTCTGAATAAAATAGTCTTAAGTCTTTGGTTGCTTTTAAGTAACCAAGGACTCTACTTATTGCATTCCAGTGTTCAGTACTGGGGTTACTAGTAAACCTACTAAGTTTACTCACAGCATATGCGATATCAAGTCTAGTGCATTGCATAGCATACATAAGACTCCCTATAGCACTCGCATATTCTAATTGTGCAACTATTCTTCCAGTATTTTCTTTTAGCTTGATACTTGGATCAAATGGGGTCTTTGCTTCTTTTATATTTAGATGGTTAAACTTGTTTAGTATCTTCTCAATATAATGAGATTGACACAAAGCATAACCCCCACAATGTTTTTTAACTTTGATACCAAGAATGGTATCAACTTGTCCAAGATCCTTCATTTTAAATACGGAAGATAGAAACTTTTTTGTTTCAGTTACACCTTCCATTTTATTACTTATTATTAACATGTCATCAACATACAGACAAATAATAACGATGTAACTACCATCTACTTTAGAATATATGCATTTGTCAGCTACATTATGCATGAAACCATGAGAAAGTATTTTAGAATCAAACTTCTCATGCCACTGTTTTGGTGCTTGTTTTAATCCATACAATGATTTGACTAATCTACATACTTTGTTTTCATTTCCTGGTAGAACGAATCCTTCAGGTTGTTCCATATATACCTCCTCGTTGAGGTCACCATTTAGGAATGCGGTCTTTACATCCATTTGGTGGATGTGAAGATGATGTATGGAAGCTAGTGCAAATAATATCCTAATGGATGTTATCCTAGCTACAGGAGAGTATGTGTCAAAGTAATCTATCCCTTCTTTTTGTCTAAAACCCTTAGCTACTAGTCGAGCTTTAAAGGTTTGGATAGTCCCATCAGTGTGATATTTCTTCTTAAATACCCACTTACAACCTATGGGTCTAGAACCTGGAGGTAAGTTAACTAGTTCCCATGTTTAATTTGATAGTATAGATTCTATTCCATCGTTTATAACTTCTTTCCAGAAAGTTGAGTCTCTAGAGGATATGGCCTCTTTATATGTTTTAGGATCATCTTCTATTGTCATTACTATAAGTATTTTTCTTATAACATTTTCTCTATCTCCTTCTACAAGATGGAAAATGATACGTTGTGAGTCTATATAGTCATCTCCTAGACTCTTCTCTATTCTTGTCCTTTGACTCCTACGAGGCTCAATAGGAGCTTCCACTATCTGTGGAGCTGAGCTATCTGGTTCTCTATTAAGAATTTGGATTTCATTATCCTTTGACTCCAAGGATAGTGAGTTTTCAAAGAACTCAACATCTCTTGATTCTATTATTATATTAGACTCTATGTCTAGAAGTCTATAAGCTTTACTATTTTGTGCATACCCTACGAAGACGCACTTAATAGCTCTTAGTCCTAACTTAGTTCTTTTTGAATCAGGGGTTCTGCAATATGCAAAACACCCCCACACTTTTAGATATTCTAGGTTAGGTTTTCTACCTCTCCATGTTTCATATGGACATATTTTATATTTTTTAGACGGAATTCTGTTTATTATATGGCATGTTGCAAGCAGTGCCTCTCCCCATAGACTTAGTGGCAACTTTGTTCTTATCAGCATTGAGTTGACCATTTCTACTAATGTTCTATTCTTCCTTTCAGCTATTCTATTTTATTGAGGTGTGTATGGCGCTGTACATTGATGTATCAGTCCATGTTCTTCACAGAAGTTATCGAATTCATTGGAGAAGTATTCTCCTCCTCTATCGCTATGGATAATTTTTATTTTCTTATTCAGTTGATTCTCTACTTCTGCTTTATATATTTTAAACATGCTTAATGTTTCATCTTTGCTCTTTAATAGGTACACATACACATACCCAATCATCTATAAAGGTTATGAAGTACCGTTTATCTCCACGAGTAAGAATGCCGTTTAACTCATAGATATTACTGTGCACAAGATCTAATATTTGAGACGATCTTTCAACACTTAGAAAAGGTTTCTTTGTCATTTTGGATCTTATGCACACTTCACATTTTTCAGTTTCATTATTTGTATATGAGATTAAACCATTCTTAGTCATGAACTTCAAGGTACTATAACCTATATGGGCTAGTCTATCATGCCACAGTCCAGCGGATTCAACCATATACGCAAAAGTGCTACTTTCATTCAGAGAAAACTTAACCATTCCATTACAAGCATATCCCTTTCCGACAAAATTTCTATTTTTGGATAGAATCAGTTTACCTGACTCATACACCACCCGTATACCTGGTTTTCCCAGAAAATCTCCAGAAACTAAGTTTCGCCTCATGTCTGGGACGTGTAATATATTAGTTAGAATCACTTTCTTTCCAGAGGTGAATATCAGTTCGACAGTTCCTTTGCTGACGACCTTCGATCGGACTTCATTACCCATTTGGACTTCTTGACCATCGGTCAATTCCTCATAGGTTTTGAATGTTGATTTGTCGTAGCACACATGTATAGTAGCAGCAGTATCATACCACCAACCTAAAACTTTGCCTTGGATGGTATTCACCTCAGTGATCATAGCCACGATATAACCTTCTTCTACTGCACTTGCCTCTTTTTTAGATTTGTGATAGCGGCATACTCGAGCATAGTGCCCGGTTTTTCCACAGACATGACATGGGCCCTTGAACTTTCCGTTCTTCTTTTGGGTGTTCTTCTTGAATTTTCCTTTATTAGGTTTCAGGGAATCGTCCTTCTCAAGATGTTTGTTATTAGTGTTTTCTACAGCATGTACCTTGGACGAGGTATTCCCGTTATCATTTTTTCTATCGCAGTTACAGGATTCTTCCTCAATCCTGAGGTGTTTCTGGATTTGTTCCAGTGTGTAGTCCTCGATTTTATGCAGCAACTTCTTTCTATAATCTTTCCACATCGGTGGTAATTTGGCGATTATAGCCTCGACTTGGAATGACTCAGGAAGATCGATTTTTATCGCTTTGATTTTGTTTACTCTTAGCTGCAGTTCTTGGATTTGGGGCAGCAGCGGTCTATTATCTACTATGCTGAAGTCAAAATACCTGGCGATGAGAAACTTGTTGGTACCTTCTTCTTCAGCCTTGTATTTGAATTCCAGAGCGGCCCAGATCTCCTTTACTGATGACGTCTGTTGGTAGAAATCGTACAAGCGGTCGGAGAGAGCGTTCAGAATGTGTCCTCGACACAAGAGTTCGTCTTCGGCTCTTTTGGTGCGGGCAGCTACTTGTTCAGGTGTGTCGTTGTCAGATGCTTCAGGTAGTGCTTGCAAATTTGGATCTAATATGTAATAGATCTTCAGCGCCCTCAGGAGAAATTTCAGCTTGTCTTGCCATCTTGTAAAATTGGTTTCATCGAACCGATCAAGACGTATCAAGTCCTGATTCATCAACTTGATGGATGAAACACTGTCGGCTTCCATTAGAAAAATAACGCTTTAAGATTGTTAGAAATTATACAGATTAATGTATTTCGGTATAATGTGGAAACCGAAAAGTGCAAAATAATCAGAAATCAGGACAGGCTGAAGCACGTCTGAAACGCTGTCCTTAAAGCGTTATTTGCCCCTACTCAAGTTAATTGAGTATGCTGATAGGTTACAAGCAAATAGCTTCTAGGATACGACGAGCCTGGTGTGGGTCTGCGTTCAGCAAACACGAAGGCCCACCAAATGGAACTCAATTACACGCTTTCTGGCAGTATTACAGTATAAAGGAAAAAATCTCAAAAGAAGAAGAAAAGAAGAGAAAAAGAGTTTTGACTTCTGCACAGGTCAGTTCAAATCTTCAGCCACTGGTTCAGTTGAACCGTTCTAGACCACACCGCTGGTCTGTTCTTCAAGCTAAGGTTTAAGCCTTGCTATGTTGCTGGAAACACTAGAATATATGAGTGGAGAGGGGCTGGCTGTCTCAGTTCGTATGGGTTTGCTGGAGTGAGTTGAGATGGTTTGGAAACCCATCCAGGTCCTCCTTTTATAGGCTATGGTGGCTAGGGGGTTATGGTCCAGAGACTTAAATTCCATTAAGTCATTTCTGGCTATTGGAAAACTAGTCGTTTTATGGCCGTTTGATCATGTGCATGGACCATTAAGTCAGCCGCATGCGATCGTTGTGAGACAACACTAGCCGTTTTCTAGTGGGCTAGCCATGCAGCAGTTACAGCTGGACCCTGCACTAATGGCTCAGCTGTTACAGTTTCTGCTGCAACAACTCTTTTCAGTCCCTCTATTTATACTGAGAGATTTCTCTCTCAGTCCTTTAGTCTCTCTGCTAACCAGTCACCCGCCATAGCCACTTAGTCGCTCCGCGTCTCGCACACGTCTCGCTCCGGTTCGCTTAAGATTGCGAAGGAGCGACACGATGCGGACGTGCGAAGTGCGCCACTATCGCTTATACAGCCACACTGCCTCACATGCCCACACCCTCGCACCGAGCCCGAGCTCGTGCCCGAGCGCGAACACGCAAGGTCCAAATATTATAATACTCCACATCCTTCATATAAACCACAGGTTTTTCTCTTCTCTTTTCTATGTGGGACTATTCCCAAAAACCGGCAAAAAATTGTTTTTTCAAAACAACTTTTTATATTATATATTATTTTATTATTAAAATATTTTTTTATTAAAATCAATATTTTTTGCAACATGTGTTGCGTCCAATGCTGTCCATTTTTATTTTATTTTTGAATCTAGGTGGGTCCCACCATAGCATGGGACCTACTATATTGCTTAATTCCCATCAAACCTATCCAGCAAGGTCAAGGACTCTGTGTGAAGTGAAAACACATATCGGCTGGGTTAAAACAGCTATGGGCCCACTTGATGCACCATTTATGACCACTCCACCGTCCATTTTACCAACTCACGCTGGACACAACCCTAATACAGCAAACGGTTGTGATTCAGAAACCTACAGTTGAAACACTCCAGCGCCCACATGATGTTTATTCGCTATCTAACTTGTTATATTAACACCCAGACCTGGATATATTAAAAGTACAATTGCTTGGTGTGGGCCCACCATTGTTAAGGCCCACCTTGACATTCGTTTACCGTCTAACCTTTTTGCTAAGGCCTTATAGACCAGGAGAATAGAAAATTAAAAATAAAAATACCTCAACACTAATGATTGAAAACTCCTCAGGATTCACTCTGATGCATGCACCTATCTACACCGTTCAACCATTTTGCCAACCAAACAGTCCCTATCATGGAACTCGCCATAGACCTCAGCTTGACGGTGCCTTGTACATCTATACTGTTCATCTTTAACCCAACTTAAGCATGTGAGTCACATACATTGTCCACTTATTGTGGGCCCACCGTAATGTTTATGCTTGAACCCATCGGTTGGCGGAACCACTTGGAAGCGTCACCCACCACATTGTACTAGTTATACTCACATCTACCAACTGCGGTCAACTCTGATGTGTTTATTATGTATCCAAGCCATTCATCTTAGGGCCCGCTGTATCGTAGGAGTGTTGCATGTGCCATCCAAACTATTGTAGAACCACCATGATGATTGTTTACAATCTACCCAATTCACGGCTCACTTAGAAGTGGATCCCACTATATTGTATAAGTTTTATTGATGCCGTCCATCATGCGGCTCACTTGCTATATGGTATACCAGTGCCATCCATCTTCTGGCCACTTGACGTATGAATTGTATATTGTTGCCTCTCATTAACCATATGACCCAACGAGGGGTGAAGCTTGGTGGGCCCGACAATAGTAGAAAACCATGCCGGGCCAAAGCTGTATTGGAATATTTATCTTGCAAAGAATGAGGTGTGATAGTGAATGCAAATATATAGTGCTCATGATTCTGATAGTTGATAGTTATGGATGATAGTAATTATGTTAATGATTACAGTTTAGTAGAAGTATATGATTTGATATCTTGATTTATGTTGTTCTACTTTCTAACATGCTAATTTCATTTACTCAGACATTGATCATATTCATGCACCATGAAATAATACTATGTGCAAGTGTGCCTTAATACATTTGTCCACGCATAAGATATGTCATTTACAGTTTGGTCACATGATCATGGATTATTATAGATGATAGTGGCACATGATGATTATATGTGATTTTTCTACCCTAAGGGCTAAGTGGACCCTAAACTCATGGCATTACATGCTACTACTTGCACTTCAACGTGTATGCCTTAGCATGATTGTTTGGATTCATGCATGATCATTACATACATAAAGATGATAATAGCATAATTGTGTTTTATAACATGAATTAGATCATGGAGAAGAAATATGCATAAATGATGATGATTTAGATTATCCCTAAAAATGGATAGGACACTGGAAGTACGAAATATTATGGGTAGATAGAAATCCATTAGGTTAAATGTTCGTAAACACCGATGCTAGCTAGGGATGCCTTATCGTCGGGTCGAGTAGATACATGGGTCATGGATTTGACTCTAGCTAACGAGGTCGGGTTGAGAAGAGGTAGGTCCAACCAGCTTAAGGGATGAGGTGCAAACAGGGACCAGTCTGACCCACCAGTTAGGAGAAGCACGAATGAAGTCCGTTACTGGCATGTCGAGTGGAAGTCTACCGCAAGGCGGGTATGTAAGATCGATTACTGGTGTCCCATGTGTATGGGTGTCGATCACAGTGTTTCCCAAGATATACAGTTACTGTGATATGGCATGATAGCATGATAATAATGATGTGATTACAGATATGTGTAATACCGTTATGGATGTGGTAACAGAGATGTGAAAATATGATTTGGTAGTGCTGGTAGCATTGACTCGGAGTATTATTATGTTGCATATGCATTACATTGGTATTGGCATCATACCTTACATAATACATGCTTTTCAACAAACATGATTTCTTTGAGGCATATTTATCTTACTTACATGTAGGACACACTCCTCACACATGTACTCACTGGGATTTAAAAGCTCAAGCTTTCCTTTATAATTTTTTTCAGGACATTGTCAGAAGTAAGAGATGTAAATAATGTCCGTTGTGTGATTTTTGGACTCTACGCTTCTGGCCCATTTGGTAATTATGTACTTTTATGAAACCATTGTATCATAAATATATTGTACAATAAAAGCTGGTTATTTGCTTGTGTTGGAAATGCCAATCTTTATACTTGATATCTATTAATTTAAAAAAAATGTTGCTAAAATTTAAAGTCAGGCGTTGAGCTCGGGACCTGGTGTGTGGGCGCCAAGTGTCGATGCGTCGTGAGCCAGGTCCAGTTGTCATAGATCGATTGTGTTGGAGTTCAAGTTTAGGGCGCGACAAAGATTGAAGGTCCTTCGATAGGATTGAGCACACTATCGATCCATTGAGAAAATTTAGGATTTTATCTATTGGGTTGCTGGACTAATTCATTAATCGGATCAGGTGGTCCTTTGATGCCATCGAGTTCCATCGACAACCTATCAATGAGATTGATGACCACTCGAAAACTAATGTTTTGGGCATACAATTTCACAACAGCTTCGTACCTCTTCTAACCTTACTTATCATGTTCCAATTGAGGTTCTAAGGCTAATGGATGATCAATAAGGTCTACTTGATAAGTTTAGGATCATCTAAATGTTTAAGGATTATTTTGGGCCAAGGTTAGGGACACCAGGGCGGCTCATTTACCTATTCTTTACTCCTTGATACTCCGCAGCCTCTTATATCTTCGGTCTTCAGCTTCCAAGGGTTCAACCTGTTATGGACAGATGTCTTAAATCTGTCTGGTGCTCTGTCGATGACATCGATAGGGTTTCGATAACATCAAAGCCAATTGTTGATGACATCGAAAGTTACTCGATACCATCGATAATTGTCGAATTTTTCACCCCTGGTCGCTGGACAGTTTTGGTCTGTTTTCGATGACATCGATAGACCTTTAATGACATCGAAGATGTCACGCAGATTTTCTGCGGAAAAGCAGATTTTGCGATTTTTATTTCCTATTTCGACTCTACTTCTTTCTAAATTTATATAAAGGGGTGTATGCGAGATTGAGAGATTATTGAAGGGTATTCTAAAGCTTTCTAAAGGGGTTCTAGAGTTATCAAATGGTGTAGCAAGGGTGAGATTCGAGATTGTTCGAATTCGGTAAGTCCTTTCTCTTGTAATTTCTATTTCATAGTGGATTTCTGTCGCTTTGTGCCGTGGTTTTTTTCCAAAAGGGTTTTCCACGTTAAATCTTTGTGTTCTTTTGTGATTGTTTGTTACTATTGAATTGTTATCCTAGATCTAGATCTGTGTGATTCCGCAGTCCAAATCCCCAACAAGTGGTATTAGAGCAATCGTTGGGGCACAGATCTGAATCTGCAGGATTAGTAATAATGGGAAACGACAAGTTTGATATTGAGAAGTACTCATGCAAAAATAATTTTGAGTTATGGAAGGTTAAGTTGATTAGTCTGTTAACCAAGCAAGGAGTGAAAATCTACGATGAAAGATGATGAATGAGAAAATCTTGATAGTAATGCTTTAGCCTCTATCCGTTTATGTCTCACAAATGAGGTTCTCTATAATGTTTTGAGGGAAAAAACTGCGACTAGTTTGTGGGTGAAGTTAGAGAACATCTATGCAAAGAAGTCCTATGAAAATCGCCTACACTTGAAGCTACAGTGTTATACCTTCAAGATGGCAGAGGATGGATATCTAGAAGCCCATATCAGCAACTTTAATAAATTAATGTGCAAATTGCTGGATATGGAGGAAGTGATATAAAGATGAGGAATAAGCATGTATATTGTTGAATTCTCTTCCTGCATCATATGAGTTTTTCAGGGACACAATGTGCACCGCAAATAGAACCTTAAGTGTTGACACCGTTATCTCAACCCTCAAGGGAATGCTATAAGAAAGCTAAACGGTGACATGGGGGCATCTTCCGATGCACTCATTACGAGGGGCAGATATTTTGAGCGAGGTACAGGGTCTTCAAGACCTAGATCCAAATCCAAGGGCAAGGGCAAAGGAAAATTAAAGTGTTGAAATTGTGGGTTGTCTAGACACATGAAGAAGGATTATAAAAATCCTAAAACGAAGAAAGAAAATTCAGCGGCTTCTTCTAAGGAGACCAATGTGATCACATCTAATGAAGAATCAAGTGGTGGTGATGTTCTGTCTGTTTCCATGATTGGTCATTTACACGACAATCATAAAGACGAGTGGATACTTGACACAAAAACATCTTATCACATGACTCCTCATCGGAGTTCGTTTACCAGTTATAAGGAATGCGATGGTGGACAGGTTTTTATGGACAATGACAATAACTGTAATGTTGTGGTTATTAGCACGGTGAGCATCAACATGTTTGATGGGATGGAGCATACCTTGACTGACGTCAAACATGTTTCTCATATGAAGAAAAGTCTGATTTCTCTTGGTGCACTCGAGACTATAGGGTGTAAGTTCACCGGTATTGATGGTGTCCTTAAAGTTTCAAAAGGGGCATTCGTGGTTATAAGAGCACAAAGGTACGAAAACCTTTACAGGTTGATCGGGAGCACTTCAGTAGCTGGAGCGGTAGCAGCTATTGTAGACTCCACGTCTCTACGTATGTGGCATGCATGAAGGTACTTTCTAATCGATATTTGATTCCAGTTTTTAAAAATTCTAATTTAGATATATGCGAGCATTGTAAATATGGTAAACAATGTAGATTATCTTTTAAATCTGGAAAGCATGTTTGTAAGAGAGTGCTTGATTATGTGCACTCTGACGTATGGGGGCTATCGCTAGAAGTTTCCATTGGGGGTCGTCATGGTTTGTTTCATTCATTGATGACTACTCCAGGAAAGTTTGAGTTTACTTCATAAAACGTAAATCTGAAGTTTTTACCATATTCAAACAATGGAAAGCAATAGTGGAAAAATAGTCAGGGTAGAAAATAAAGGTTTTAAGGACTGACAATGGTGGAGAATTTACTTCCACTAAGTTTAATGAGTATTACAAGGATAAAGGGATCATCAAGCACAACACAGTGCGCCATACGCCCAAGCAAAACGGTGTGGTTGAGCGAAAGAATCGGACTCTCCTGGAGAGGGCCAGAAGCATGTTAAGTAATGCTGCGTTGGGCAAGGACCTATGGACAGAGGCCGTTAACATGGCTTGTTATTTTGGTGAACCGATCTCCTTCAACAGCAATTGAATGTAAAATTTTAAAGGAAGTATGGAGTGGTCAGAAAATCAACTACTCAAATCTACGCATATTTGGTTGTGACGCTTACACTCATATATCGTCAGTTGAGAGAGACAAGCTAAACCATAGAGCCAAAAAGTATATCTTTGTTATTTATGGCATTGGTGTGAAAGGTTATAGGTTATTCGACAAGGTCGCATGCAAGGTCATCACTAGCCGTGACGTCAGATTCAATGAAAACTCTCTATTTCGCAAGAATGATCAAGAGGAATCAGAAAGGTTGATCGTAGACGTCCAGATTGACTCAGATGATACTCAGGCAGAGACAGACGCGCAGACAGAGGTACATGATCATGTGGAGCAGCCACCTGTGAGAAGAAACCCACCGCGTGATCGCAGGTTACTAGCAAGATACAGAGACGGCTCTAATATCGCATATGCCCTTATTATAGATGAGGGGGACGCGTCTACTATTCAGGAGGCTCTTAATGAGCCTGATGCAGAAAAGTAGAAGGCAGTTATGGATGATGCGATGGACTCGTTGCACAAAAATCACACATGGGAGTTGGTGGAACTTCCAGTAGGCCGAAAAGCGATCGAATGCAAGTGGTTATTCAAAAGGAAACAGGATAGATACAAAGCAAGGTTGGTAGCGAAGGGTTATACTCAGAGAGAAGGAATCGACTTCACAGAGATATTCACGCCGGTGGTTAAGCAGGTGTCTATCAGATTCGTGTTGGCATTGGTTGCCTAATACGATCTCGAGCTGGAACAGATGGATATTAAGACTGCATTCCTGCATAGGGAATTGGAAGAGTAGATCTACAGGAAGCAACCAGAGTGTCACGCCCCAAACTCGGAAACCGGGCTTATGAAATTTTTGATCGCCGAATTCGGTGCCGACAGCCTCCGTAGAACCCTATTCTCGGCTCCCAGCGCCCATTCGCTAGGTTCCGATCCTAGGATGCTACGAGGAGTATTTTCAACATCAGTTTGATTCGTAATAGGCATAACCAAAGGCATAACCAACAAACAACAACCAAAAACTACATCACATTTTCACTATGATTAAAAAAATTTACAAGTACAATGAGCATAAAGGGAAATACAATGATAATGGAAAAAATCTCCAAGATGATCTGCTAAGTGCTCCTGCCTCAGCGCTGCTGCTCTCTAACGTCACCTACACGCAACAGTCGTGCATAAGCTTATGGAAAGCTTAGAGGGTGGTGTAAGTGTGTGGGTAAGGTAGTAATATAAGTATGCAGTATCAGAGTAATGGGAACATGCTGATGAATCCATGAATGTTATTAGCCGTACCAAGGCCATGCGGTGCAAGACATGAATGATGTGGGCCATACCAAGGCCATGCGGTCCAAAATGCAATTCAAGCATGCGAATTCTCATCTAAGTCCACATATCAATATAGCTCAACTCTGAAATATCACCGGGGTTTAGTACATTCCAAACCAGATTGCCGCCCCATCGCGCATAATATGGCGAGTGGAAGAGACCTCACTATCCGCCTGCCAATAGCGGGCTCGGCTCGTCGATAGCGAACCCATTCCTTGAGCTGGTCAAACTCAGTTTAACTTTGCCCCATCCACTGGGGTGGGTAAGGCCGCACCCCCTTCCAATCGACCACGACACAGTGAAAAGCGCAGCCTTCTGGTGCTCGGCACTCGGCGCTCATGTACCCACTCGGTCTAGACATTGGAGCAACCTCTTAGTACCATAAGGGTTTAGGGACTTTCATCTAGGGATATCTATAGCACCCCATGTAGAACAAGATTTTCGGTATCCAATCCTGCCAACCATGTTACATCTGTGGAGGCTACGGCCTTAATGTCATTAGGGTGTATAGTAACCATATCACACAATGCGAATGCATGAATCACACTATCCAGTCATACAACAATCTTGCGCGTATCGTGCGCTCATGTAGGGCAACACCACCTATCCGGAATTCCCTAAACAATCTGCCCGAAGGCATGTGCTATGATCAATCACTTCTCATATCAAGCATACATATGATGCGTATGATCATGAATCATGGAACTATACTAAACATGTTATATGGTGGTGGATGTTATTCATAACGAAGATGGGCTTAGACGGCCTACAAGTATGGGCCTAACAATGAGCCCTAGGGAGAGTCATAATGCAGACATTTAACCAACATTATTCTTACAATGTGAACGTCAAACCAACATTGCTCCTAAGGCACAACTGTCATAAACATCATTACACAAACCATGGTAGAGTTATACATAGTAATGGACTTGTGTACATCCAATTGGGCCTCGACCCATGGGCCTTAGTTACATCAAATGGGCCTCATAACATGGGCTTCATATATATCAAGGTGGGCCTCAACGGATGGGCCATAACTACATCAAGATGGGCCTAATCATATGGGCCGAATCACATGGGCCTCAGCCATATCAAATCGGGCCCACCCTCATATATTTTTGAGATCCGACCTATTCTCAAGCTAACATAGAAATAGATGAAATGAAAACAAATATCAACTTAATTGGAAACTAATGTTACCCTTAGAAGTTGAGCAGTGGATGCCACGGTCCACTATTTAAATGGTGGAGTCCACTTGAACTTTAGATCTAATTCACCCATTCTCCCATGCCATAAAATGATCTCATAAATGGTTGGATGGTATGGATGCAATACATGCATCATGGTAGGCCCCACCATCCAAACCATGGACGGTGTAGATAAGACATATACATCATGTGGGGCCTGCAGGCTGCTAACAACTACATGGTTGCTGTGCATGCAGCTTGTTGCCCTCCAAATGGCAAGGTGGGTCCCACGTAGGGCCCACCTTCATATATTTATAAAATATATAATGCATATAATATATATATATATATATATATATATATATATATATATATATATATATATATATATATGGTATAGCTGCTACCAGTGCAGCTTTATTGCATTTAAAGAGAGCAGAGGTGGGTCCCACGTAGGCCCACCCTCATATATATATATAATATATATAAGATTTCATTATATTATAATATAATATATAATATCATATATTAATATGATATGAATATATATATTATATCTAATATATCCACAACGTCCAGGCCGTGGATGGCCGAGACGAACACATACCCCAAGGTGGCCCCACACGTGAGTGTGTCCCAAGTGGCATGCATCGTGGTGGGCCCATCTAAATGGAGATCGTGGTGGGCCCATCTAAATGGAGGGACGGTGTAGATGGGTCCCATGGACCCCACATCAGGGCACACTTCACTGTTAGCCACCGCCCCAGGGGAAACAACCCCAGGACCTCAGTGTTGTAACGAGGTATCTCCCCTCAGACTACCACGTGAGCTATGGGGCTGGGTGGGTCCCAGCATTGAAACGAGGTATCTTTTGCTCAGCCCACCACTGGAGCTGCCTCAGGTTGAAACGAGGCATCTTTCACTCGGTCTGCCAGTGAGCTATGGATGTGGGTGTGTCCCACCGTTGAAACGATGTATCCCCACTCAGTCTACCACATGAGTTATGGATGAGGGCGTGAAAGTGGGCCTCACACGGACATGGTCCACTGTCCAGAATGGTGGACGGTTTGGATAAAGCACATACATCATGGTGTGGCCCATTTGGAAGGGTGGAGGACGGGGGTGGTGCGCATGGACCCCACCGTTAGCTGACACTTTGTCAGTACACCCGCTGCTGTTCACACCTCACTGTCTCACTGTCACAGTGTGGATATAACACAAGTCTCATGGTGGGTCCCACATGGATGTGGCCCACCTGATTTTGGATCAAGCTGTTGTGTTTCTCATCATCCAGGCCCACTAGATGGCCTGGATAAAATAGATGGACGGCGCCGAGTAAAAGGGGCAGGGACGCTGGACATTGTGGAAATAACACAAGTCTCATGGTGGGTCCCACATGGACGTGGCTCACCTGATTTTGGATCAAGCTGTTATGTGTTTCTCATCATCCAGGCCCATTGGATGGCCTAGATAAAATAGATGGATGGCGCCAAGTAAAAGGGGCATGATCAAGGTGGGTCACACCGTTTTGGATGGGTGGACGGGGTGGATGACATCATGCATCAAGATGTGCCACAAGCCATCATACACAAGAGAGAGAGAGAGGGGGAGAGAGAGAGAGAAAGAACGGAGAGGATGGAGGGGCACCGCCACTATGGGCCCCTCTTTGATACAAAGACTTCATCAAGGTGGGTCCCACATATATAGACCCTTAAATCAAATAAATGAATGAAAGACAAAAATCCAAATCACCCACCGGCTTCTACTTGCACCCTAGACTCCCTTAACTGCTTAGCTTCGATTCCAACGGAGGAGATGAGGTTTGGATGGTTGAGATGGGAGATGAAAGGGTGGGAAAGTGGGCCACACTTGTGGCTCTCTTGGAGGGCTTGGGAGGCTTGGTGTAAGACCCATATCCTAGCCCGTACCGTTCCGTAGGCCTCTGCGGTCCTCCCGGTCGAATTCCAACGACCCGCGATCTGCTGTCAGCATTTGCGTGTAATCCCGTGTCATGTCTCGTGTATCAAAGTCGACTCGACTCGAGACTCGTATCCTAGCGACCGCGCCGTCGCCGCGATTCCAATGCCGCATCTCGCACGCCGAACCGATACCCAGGCCAGGAGATGTAGGCCAGCATTTAATTCGAAGAAATGCCACGCATCGTGAATTACGAGGGAATCTCTACCACATGTCCCATCAATCAATCAATGTACAAGTCAAGTACATATCCCATCACACCCATCCCTCTCTCACCCACAAGTCAACAACACCCATACCTATCCCATCCCATTCTTACCAAAAAGTCAAGGAAACCCATACATTACCATATCATATCCCTTACACCACTCCTCTCTCCCTCATTTTCTCATTTTTCATTCCAAGCAAATCCCATGAGTCCAACGACCATGCTCTCTATGAGAGAGCTAGTGTGGCCCACATCCCTACCTCCAATCTCCACCATCCAATGATCATCTCCACCGTCGAAATACATCCCTCGGAGCTCTAGGATGCGTTGATGGAAGAAGATGTTTAAGAAGATCAAAGGTGGGTGATTTTATTTATTTGATTTTTGATTTGAGGGCCCACATATGTGGGACCCATCTTGATGTATGTGTTGTATCAAAGAGGGACCCATAGTGGCGGGGTCCCTCCACCAACTGATTTTTTTTTCTCTCTCTCTCTATCCCTTTTGTGATGATCGTGTGGCCCACCTAATTTTTTTTTGTGTTTCATCCAGTCGTCCAGCTGGGACGGTGGAGCCCACTTGATGGGTGGATGTGTGGGGTGGCCCACATGCATGGACCCTACTTTGGTGTATGTAGTATACCCTCACCATCCATCTTTAGCTCATGTGGTACTGCCTGTTGGGCAGATGCAACGGCCAGGAAGACCACCTGCCATCAGGCCTGTTTAAACAGGAGTTTTAATACCCACTTAGTTCTTTGAGTGGGGTGGCCCACTCACGTGGACCGCACCTCGGTTATGTGCTGTATCCATACCGTTCATCAGAGGGTGCTGCTGGACATCAGTCCAGCAGCCATGGAGCCTACATGATGTATGTGTTCATACCCACGCTGTCCAGCTGCATGCCGGGCCCACGTGATGTATGTGTGATATCCACACAGCCCAGTAGCTGGACGCTGGGACCCACCTGATGTGTCTGCACATCCACATGGTCCCACTTTCTGGACGGTGAAATCCCTTTGCACGTGTGCAGTCCACTGGAGGTGGGACCACTCTGATGCATATGCCTTATTCATGTAGTCCATCATTTTGGACGGTGAAGCCCACCTATACGTGTGATTCCACACCATCCATTGCCCAGATGTGGGGCCACACCTTGATGTTTGTGTTGCATATCCAAATCGTCCATCCATTTGGCAAGCTCATCTTGAGGCTTGGGTCAAGAAAAGAAGCAAATCTAATGATCAGGTGGACCACACCGCAGAAAACAGTGTAGAGAGTGAACGTCCGCCGTTGAAACCGTGGGACCCACGTGTGCGTGGACTCACGTGATGCATGCGTTGCATCAAGGCTGTCCATCTATTTTTACTCCCAGCCGTCCGTTGAATAGAGGGGCTGGACGTTTGAAATTATATTAATATAATATTAAAAGATATTTTATATATGACGTTTGAACTTATATTAATATAATATTAAAAGATAGTTTATATATACATATATAATCGTTGTATATGTGTGGGACCCACCTCGTTGTATATCCACAGGGCCCATTTGGACGGTGTGGACCACACCATGCTACACACCCACATCTTCCAAACGGTGGAGCCCACCTGATTTTTTTATGTGTTGCATCTGTACAGTCCATTGCTGGACGATGCCGTGCAAGGGTCACCGTGGTGTATGGGTCTTAATCCATACCGTCCAGATGGATAGGATGGTGGGACCCACCAGAGTATGCATTTTATTCACACCGTCAAGGATCCCTGGATGGTGGAAATCCACCCTGATGTATATGTGTTCTCCACGCCGTTCAACTGATCAACCAGGCCGTCCATCATGGCCCACCTTGATTTATGTACTTTATCAACTCCGTCCATCTGTCCAGGATGGTGGGTCTACCTTGATGATGTGTTGTATTCGCATTGTCTGTTCATTTTAATGGACGTGTGGTCCACCTTGATATATGATTTCATCCACGCCGTCTAAGGACGGGGGACCACCATGATGTATGTTTTATCCACTTTGTCCATGAGACGTGTGACCCACCTTTGATGTATGCATTATATATCCACGCCGACCATCTGGTGGGGCCCATTTGCTGTGAGGGCTCACCTGTGATGGATATACGGCCCATTAGTGCGGCCCACATGATACGACCCATTTGATGTATATGGGCCCAATGGTGCTGCCCGTTGATGCGGTCCACTTAGCGTATATGAGGCTCACCTTTGATGTGTTTATGGCCCATCCATAAGGCCTACCTTGATGTGTTTTGTGGCCCATCCATGAGGCCCACCCTGATATATTTGAGGCCCATCTTGCAGGGTCCACCCGTTGTATATTGAGGCCCATGGGTTGCGACCCATTGTGATGTATTTGAGGCCCATGGGCAAGGCCCATTGTGATATATATTAGGCCCATGAGGCATGGCCCATTTGATGTATTCAAGGCCCAGATACATGGCCCATTTGATGCGTATGAGACCCATGTGTAGGGCCCACCTATTGTGTATTCGAGGCCTAATGGGTTGTGGCCCATTGTGATGAATTTGAGGCCCATGGGCGAGGCCCGATATGATGTATGTGTGGCCGTCATGTCACGTATGAATCCCTTATGTGGGCCACTCCTTGTGAGCAATGTTGGTTAGATGTCCGCCTTGATAGGCAATGATGGTTAGACGTCCTCATTGTGACCTTCCCTTAGGCCTTGTTAAGCTCATTCTTAGTGATTCTGATTATTGATCGATTCCGATTGTCATGACCGATTGCCGATTTCGATTGACTTTACCGATTTGCCTATTCCGATTATCGATCGATTTCGATTAGTTGCGAATTCGATTGATTGACTTGACGATTTGCCTATTACGATTATCGATCAATTCCATTGTCGTGGCCGATTATCGCGGCCGATTACCGATTCCGATTGCCGATTTGCAATTCTGATTATCGATTGATCACGATTGTCGTGGCCGATCGATTGATTATCGTGACCGATCTGCCGATTCCGATTATCGATCGATTCGATTGTCGTGACGGATGACCCGACTGATTCTGATTATCGATTGATCCTGATTGTCGTGGCCGATTGCCGATTCCGATTGACGTGACCGATCTGCCGATTCCGATTATCGATCGATTTTGATTGTCGTGACCGATTACCGACTCCGATTGACGTGACCGATTTGCCGATTCCGATTATCGATCGATCCGATTGTCGTGACTAATTTGTCCATTCTGATTATCGATTGAGCCCAATTGTCATGGTCGATTGCCGATTTCGATTAACATGACCGATTTGCCGATTCTGATTATCGATCGTTTCCGATTGTCGAGGCCGATTCCGATTTGTCGAGGCCGATTGTATAGGCCGAGTTCGAGTGTCCATTTTTAATTGTCAAGGTCGATTGTCGAGACCTATATGGTGTATATACAACTTGTAGTTGAGGCCCATTGTGTTGCATTTGAGGGCCAGGCGATGGAGCCCATTATGATGTATGTTAGGCCCATGAGAAAGGCCCATTGTGATGCATTCATGGCCCATGATGCATGGCCCATTTGATGTATTCAAGACCCATATGTAGGGCCCACATGTCATGTATTTGAGGCCCACGAGCAGGGCCCGCCTGTTGTGTATATGTAGCCCTTGAGTAAGGCTCACTATGTTGTATATCAGGCCTTTGTGTGAGGCCGTAGGCCATTATATGTTTGACTCTATGTGGGCCATTCCTTGGGGGCAATGTTGGTTAAATGTCCACATTGTCGAGGTCGATTGTCGATGCCAGTTGTTGATACCAATTATGAGTATGTGACAGCTTAACATCATGATACATGCTTATACGCATCATCTACATGTTTGTTATGAGATGTTGTTAATCATTGCATATGTCATTGAACATGTTGTTATGAGACTCCCTGATAGGCGGAGGTTATCTCACATGAGCACTCGGTATGCGCAGGATTGATGCATGACTGGATTGTATGACTCATGCATCTTATATTATGATTACTGTATGCCCTAGCGACACCAGGGTCGTAGCCTCCACAGGCATATCGTGGATGGCCAAATGGGACACTGCAAATATTTGGTTCTAGCATATGGGTGCCATAGATGTGCTTAGGTGAAAATCTGTAAACCTCCGTGGCCAAAAGATGCCCTAACGTCTAGACTGAGTGGATACATGAGCGCCCGAGTGCCGAATACCAGTAGGCCGCGTCTCCCACTGTGTCGTAGTCGGTTGGGAGGGGGTGTGGCCTTACCCGCCCGAGGGTAGGGGGCATTACTAGGTTGAGTTTGACCTGCTCGTGAATAGGTCCGCTATCGACGTGCCGGATAGGTATTGGAGACTATTGGCCGGCGGATAGTGAGGTTTCTTACGCTCACTTGGGTTGTGCGGTGAGAGAGCGGCGGTGCTATTTGGAGTGTACTAAACCCGGTGATGATCCAAGAGATGAACCGTCGATATGTGGACTTAGTGAGTAGGAGTTGCATACTCATTCATTTATTCATCATTCACTATCCACTCGGGTGGTGGTGCGTAACTATTTATTACGTGTACCTTCTCATGGCCGGGATTTCGGTTGGGGCGCGACTAACTGGGATCGGGAGTTTACCACATTAGGTCCGACTATCCAAATTAGGTATGAGACTAGTTGGATAGAAGTCCATTGTGGTGGACCCCATAACTTGTGATACTACGTCTACCATCTCGACTTCACACTCCAACATGTCATTTCATTTGCACCGCATATAGCATTACATCCGTGGCATATGGTACGGCTGACGCTTTATTTTATTTATCGGGAATGTATATTGCATTGCATCTTCTG
This sequence comes from Magnolia sinica, assembly GCF_029962835.1. Classification (NCBI taxonomy): domain Eukaryota; kingdom Viridiplantae; phylum Streptophyta; class Magnoliopsida; order Magnoliales; family Magnoliaceae; genus Magnolia; species Magnolia sinica. The sequence continues at coordinate 38,789,649 of NC_080576.1, forward strand.
CATCTAATATTTGGCTCTCTACGACTCTTCATTTGCATACTGATTTGTATTGTGTATTTTAATATTGTATGATTTATGCACTTATAAATATTTCCGCTTACTCTGTTATCGTGTGATTTATGACTTTGTCAGTATTTCTGTTTACTCTGATAATTCCTGCTCTTGTCAGTATTTCTGCTTACTTTGATAATTCATGATCTTGTTCGTATATCTGTTTATTTTGATATTGTACGATTTATGTATCACCAGTATTTTCGATCTTGTATGATGATGGCATTGTATTGAATACTTGGCACTTATCTTGTGCACACACTTACACCACCCTCTAAGCTTTTTATAAGTTTATGTATGATAAATGCGTGCAGAAGATGTTAGGTTGCAGCATTGTTGAGCTTGGAGCGTGCAGCGGTCTTCTGGATCTTGATTTTCGATTTACGTATTTTCTCTTCAGCATTGTACTCAAATGATTATATTAGTGGATATGTGTTGTTGATGTTGTCTTTGTGAATTGGGTGATCTTGTGGTTATGCTTATTACAAGTTAAATGTACAAAAAAAATCCTCTTTGTAGGATCCCAGGATCGGAATCTGGCGTATGGATGCTAGGAGCCGAGAATGGGGTACTACGGGGGTAGAAAGTGGGCCACATACAAAATTTCTCATGGAGGTTTTGAGAAAATGCTTGGATGTGTGGTTTTTCTCTAGCTTGGGAAAGTGAGTTTAAGAAATGACAATGAGAGAGAGGGTTGTAAAGAGAGAGTGAAAGATGGGTGATGGATGATGGATGTGGTGGGTGATGTGTGTAAGAACCTTTTTTGACTTTTGTGGTTGCTTGGTGTAAGAAAGGCATGGGTTTGTAAGAGACTTTTTGACTTTAGGGGTTGCTTCGGGATGGGTGACAGGTGATGGTGTACTTGACATGATGGGATGGATTGATTGATTGGTTGATGTGACAAGTCGTAGAGATTCTCTCGGAATTCGTACGCGCGGAGTTTTTCTCGCACCGAACGCTGGCCCACATCTCCTGGCCAGACTATCGGATCGGCGCGCGAGTCGCGGCATCGGAACCGCTGCGACGGCACGGTCGCAGGGGTACAAGTCTTAGGTTGAGTCGACTCGGGTTGACGACATGTGAATCAGGGTCACGCGCAAATACCGGTTAAGGGTCGAAGGTTGCAGGAATTCGACCGGAAAAACCGCGGAAGTCTACGAAACGGTACGGTTTAGGATACGGGGCTTACATAGAGGGCTACGAAGTTAAAGGGGTAGAGAAAAAGGTTTGCATGTCAATGAGGTCGTTGTACGGTCTGAAACAGTCGCCTAGGTAATAGTATAAAAAATTTGATTCTTTCATGGTGAGTCAGAAATTTACTCGGAGTGAATACAATCACTGTGTTTATTACAAGACACTGAGTGATGAAAAATTCATTATCCTAGTACTGTATGTTGATGATATTTGATCGCATGTCATTATATGTTTGAAATTAACGTACTGAAGACTCAGTTATCAGGGACATTCGAGATGAAAGATCTGGGAGCTGCAAAGAGGGTTCTCGGCATAGATATTCATAGAGACAGGAAGAAGAGCAGGCTTTGGTTATCATAGGCAGAATACCTTGAAAAGGTGTTGATTAATTATGGGATGGACCGAGCACAACTGGTGAGCGTTCCTCACGCGGTTCACTTCAAGCTTTCCTCAGAATAATGTCCTAAATCAAATGAGAAAAAATAGGTTATGTCTCATGTGCCTTATTTGAATGCAGTTGGCAGTTTAATTTATGTCATGGTTGGTGTTGTGAGTAGATACATGTCAAACCCCGGCAAGCAACATTAGGAAGCGGTGAAATGACTACTTCGATACATTCGAGGTACCTACATCTTAACTTTTGAGAAAATAAGGACAAAGTTGGTAGGGTATGTGGATTCCGACTACGCAGGCAGTATAGATTCCAGGAAGTCTACTTTAGGATACTCGTTTGTACTATCGGGTGAAGCAATCAGTTAGATGTTGAAGCTTTAGTCCGTGGTGGCTCTTTCCACGACCAAAGCAGAATATATGGCAGTGACGGAAGCATTTAAAGAAGATATTTGGCTCAGGGGCATGATAAATCAATTGGGACTTCAGCAGGAGGCCGTGTCAGTTAACTGTGATAGCGAGAACGCTATCAATTTGGCTAAAAATTCTGTTTATCACTCACGTACTAAACGCATTGATGTTCGTCACCATTTTATCCGACAGATACTTGAGGAATGAGGCGTAACACTGGAGAAGATTCACAGCTGTATGAATCCAACAAACATGCTCACCAAGGTCATTCCTATAGAGAAATTTAAGTTCTGTGCAACTTCTCTAGACTTGGCGATGACGTAAAAGAAGAACGGAGTGTGCATGAGAAGCATTGATGAAGCTATGATGAGATGCAGAGATAAGAGAAGAGGACAAGAAGCTACATGGATGAAGATTAAAGACATGGTGGAGATTGTTATGGATAAATGTCTTAAATTTGTCTAGTGGTCTGTCGATGACATCGACAAGGTTTCGATGAAATCGAAGCCAATCATTGATGACATCGAAGGTTGCTCGATGCCATTGATAATTTTTAAAATTTTCACCCCTGGTCGTTGAACAGTTTTGGTTCGTTTTTGATGACATCGAAGATGTTACACAGATTTTCTGCGGAAACGCAGATTTTGCGATTTTTGTTTCCTATTCTAAGTCTACTTCTTTCTAAACTTATATAAAGGGGTGTATGCGGGATTGAGAGATTATTGAAAGGTATTCTAAAGCTTTCTACAGGGGTTCTAGGGTTATCAAAGGGTGTAGCAAGGGTGAGATTCGAGATTGTTCGAATCGGGTAAGTCCTCTCTCTTGTAATTTCTATTTCATAGTGGATTTCTGTCGCTTTGTGCCGTGGTTTTTTCCCGAAAGGGTTATCCACATTAAATCTTTGTGTTCTTCTGTGATTGCTTGTTACTATTGAATTGCTATCCTAGATCTAGATCTGTGTGATTCCGCAGTCCAAATCCTCAATATAACCGACTACATGACACACAAACTCTCATGATTAACAAACAAGGTACACAAATCAATGCACTAATACCTTCCCCATATGGAACATCTGCTAGAAACTCATTTAGAAAAATACTAAAACAAAAAACATGAAATCTGAATTTTTTTCAATTTTTCTTTATTTTCTCTTAAACACCACAAGAACTACTCCAAAATATGGAGAAATCTCTATTATTCTTCTAAAATCCAGATCTACTAGATCTAAACTTTCTACTTGAAAACGAACAATAATCCGTACAATCCTAATATCATCCATGCATACGAATGACATTAGTAGTGAGCCTCACTACCACAAGTTACGGTCATGTCCCGGATCAGATGCTCTGATAGTGAGTAGAAAAATAAAATCAACAAGAAATGTAGAGATGAAAGAGAAGGAAAGGAGAGAGGAAGAAATAGCTAGGGAAACTTGTTGTGTTGTGTATGTATGTCTCATGACCAACACAAACACACGCACGTGTGTGTGTGTGTGCGCGTGTGTGTGTGTGTGAAGGAAATCTTATAGTGCTCCACAAGAGTACATGACAACCATACACACGCACACAAAATTGCTTATATTTTCACAACAATACCTGATGGTTACTCCAATTGACCATTGGGAAGCCCCTTGCCTTTATGTGCCTACGTGCTAGGAGCATGGGAGAGAGTGTGGCGAACCTACTATGGGGAATGGTGAATTGCTCTCATCCCCCAATTCTAATAGGAGGGATGCGAGGCTGACCTTAATATTATTATTTAGAGTATTTAGAAAGACAGTGTACCAATGTATCTGTATATTTGCATGCATGTTACATTCCATTTGCTTCTATTCAGTAGCATATGCTATATGTGCTTATTTGCACTTTACTCTATTTAGTTGCAAATGCTACTTGAATATGATATAACTCCATTACCTATTCTATACTCTGATCTGACAGTGTTATGCCATTGATTTGGTTATGTCATGCCACTTGATAGAGCAACCCACTGAGCTTTCATAGCTCATCCTATTGCTTCGTTTTATACTTACAGGAGAACTCACCAGTGAAGACATGTAGGCACAACTTCTTTTGATTTTCTATTTTCAGCAATGTATTACTATTTTGAAAACTCGATGAATGTAATATTTAGGGTAGAAGGAAAAGTACTCTATAGTGGACATATTTTTTATTTTTATTTTTTCGATTTAATCACAAGAAATTACAACCTTTCGGGTGTGGTTGAACAAAAAGGACACAGCCCACACCTATCATAAGAGAAGGGAAAAGTGAAAGAAAACTGAAAAAAAGCCCCACCCCAAAACCAACAGCCGGAAAACGACCCGGTTAGGCGGTTGATTTAAACACGCCAAGCCCGACCCTATCCAAAAGGATCATGCCACGGACCGCAGAAGGAAGGGAACGGAGCACAGATTTTTTAAGGTGGCTCCCTTCCCACGCCAAACCATCCGCCGAGCCATTACTTTCTCTTAGAATGTGAGCGAACACAAAGCTTCCTAGCTGGCCTAAGCGATTGATTCTATTCAGCCATGGTTGTCACTTCCAATGGGCCTTTGCAAGGTTAGAGAGGCAGTGAATCATCAGTTCTGAATCCGACTCAACAACAACCTTGTCGAGGCCCCTACCCAAATAGAGAAGCATCCCGTCGTGAATAGCACGGAGTTCAGTCAAGTTATTAGAAGCAACCCCGTAGCTCGCAGAAAAACTGAAAAGGAAGTTATCGTTGTCATTTCTATAGATGCCACCCCCACCAGAATATCCAGGATTACCCAACGCCGATCCATCCACATATAATTTGACCCATCCCGGGCAAGGTTTATCCCATTTCACCAGGGAAGCGACAACCCTATTGTGAATAGGAACCGCATTGTTAGGCCTTTTGATGCGTTTCCAGCCAACAACCTCCAATAAATCTACACCGGAAATCATGTTTACCCACCATCTGATTTGGGCCACTGATACCCTAGAGTTCATCAGGGAGTTATCAAAAACAACGTTATTTCTGGACCGCCATATCTCCCAGAGAATCAGGATCGGCAACATGTAACGGACTCGACTATGCACTACACCAGGTGCCGAAGCGTTCCTCAAAAAATTCAGCTTACCCACCACAGAACTATGAACCAGGGGCAGGATACCGCATATCGAACCGAAAGAGTTTCAGAGGGTCTGGGCATGGTGGCCAAAAAGGAAAAGATGGGGGATAGATTCCTGGTGAGGAGATACATTTGTACCTTGGAAACAGCATCTACACCTTGAGGCCATGGCGACACCTTTATCTTAAACTCTTCTGTCTATGGGGATCGCATTTTGTAGGAGTCTCCACATGAATATAGAGAACTTTGGCAGAAGGGAGCCTAACCAAATCCATGAAGGCCACACAGGTGCCAGTGAGGAAGACCTCAACAGTTGCCACGCTGAACGCATAGAAAATCTGCCTGACTTTTCGTGCGGCCAGAAGCATTCGGGGGGGATCATCAAAAGTAGAGAATCCACCATTAATAATTTCATCGCTGAGATGCTGAGGGAGGAGGGCGAAAACTCGGGATGGAGGGAAGGGGCCAGCACTACCCATGACCTCTCGCACTTTCAGCTCCAAGAGGTCCGAGGGGATGGGACAAGGAAGATGGCGTTGGAGGGGGCCCCTGCCCATCCAATTTTTAGTCCAGAAATTTAAATCACCATCTCCAACAGTCCACTAGATTGACTTCGCGAGAGTGGGAAACAAGGCCCTAACTTTCTTCCACATTGGCGAAGGATTTGAGGAGGGGGGCACCTGATCAAAAGCGTGGATGTCCCTACCATGCTTGCATCTCATGAGCTTTGCCCATGGGCTGGGAGGATCCCCGAACCTGATCGACCATGCTAACTTGAGGCGCTGAGCTTTCATGACCTCTTCCAGACGTCTAATGCCCAGCCCGCCCTCCTGGGTGGGACGAGCAATCTTATTCCAGGCCAACCAGTGATGCTTCCTGTTCCCCTCAGCCCAACCCCAAAAGAAATTTGAGAATCTTTTTTCCAGCTTTTCGGTCACCTGGCGCGGGATATGCATAGCTGACATGATATGGATGGGAATATCGCTTAAGACATGACGGATAAGCGTTACTCTACCTGCTTGAGAAAGAAGCCTTCCCGCCCAACCCGATGTTCTTCTATCCACCTTGTCCACCAGGGATTGGAAAGCCACAGATCTGATTTTTCCTGTGCAGAGAGGGGCACCCAAGTAGGTAATATCACCCCTAGCTTTCTGAAACCCCAGGATGTGTTCAGTGGTTCTGATTCTGGCTAATGAGAGAGCTGATGAACAGATGAATCTACTCTTGCGATGGCTAATTTTTTGACCCGTAACTGATTGGAATGCAGCCAGGAACTGAATTATAAGACGAAGGGACTCCCTCTGACTATTAGTGAAGAGCAAGATATCGTGTGCAAAAAGAAGGTGGGACGTGCTTGGGCAGCCCCGGTGGATAGCAAACTAATGACACCCACCACTATTGATCATAAGATTGAGGTTGACGAAGAAAGTCTCCATCGTGATGATGAAGAGAGCCGGGGAGAGGGGATCCCTTGCCTCAGCCCCTCGTGGGATTTGAAAAAACCCGTCAGTTCTTTGTTGATGATGATAAAGAACCAATTGTTCCCCCAGCAATTCTCCAAAATCTGGACCCATCTCTGACAGAAACCGAACTTGATGAGCACATGTTTCAAATAGTTCCAACTGACCCTGTCATAGGCTTTTTCGAGGTCGAGCTTGAGAATGAGATTGCCTCCCTGGACTTTTCTGATGTCGCGCATCAATTCTTGCGCTAACGCAATATTTTCAGAAATTGATCTCCCTTGAACGAACGCACCCTGTTCCTACGAGATCATCTTAGGCAGCAACAAGCTTAATCTGTTAGCTAGGAGCTTTGCAAAAATTTTATAAATAACATTGCACAAACTTATGGGACGGAAGTCAGCAAAACATGTAACTACAGTGGACTTTGGGATAAGGCTAATGAGATTTGAAGTAAAAGCTCTCGGAAGAGCGGTCCCCTCCATGAGATCCTTTGCTGCTTTAAGGATATCAGCACCAACAATGTCCCAGCAAGTAGCATAAAAAGCCACTAAGAAACCATCAGGACCCGCAGCCCCGTCTCTAGGCATAGAAAAAACTGCAGCTTTAACCTCCTCCATAAAGGGGGAAGAAAGCAGGGAAATGTTATCCTGATGGGAGATGATCTGGGGGATAGCTTGAAGAAAATTAGCGTCGAAGTCGATGGAGTCAGCCTGAAAAAGATCTTTGAAGTATTTGATTGCTTCATCTTTTATCTCCCGACTAGAGGTAATCAACTCCCCTGCCCCGTTTTTTTGGGAAGAAATGGTGGATCTTCTGGCTCTTTCATTTGCATAGGAGTAAAAGAAATGAGTGTTTCTATCACCCTCTTGGATCCATGAAATTCTGGATTTTTGCTTCCAGAAGGCCTCCTCCATGGCCTGAAGTTGAGTAAGCTTGTGATTGAGATTAGCGTATTGCCTGGAGAGGTCATCGGAAGGGGCAGATTGCATGCAGAAATTGATCCCTTCCAGCTCCTCTTCAGCAGTTTGAATCTGGAGGAAAATGTTCCCGAATGTTTCCTTGTTCCACATTTTTAAGATCTGTTTGGTCTTTTTCAATTTGAGCTGGATATTAATCATCGAATTTGAGGAACATGTTCCCTCCCAGGCCTTTTGAATATGTAGATAAAATGAATTATGCAGGGTCCACATCGTAAGGAATTTGAAAGATCTGACCGTTGGGGGCTCCTGTGAAGGGAATAGCAGACGAAGCGGCACGTGGTCGGAGTTTATACGAGGGAGATGTTCAACTCGAAACCGCAGAAATGCAGAGACCCAGCTAGCATTGAGGAGCACTCTGTCCAGCCTCGCCCAGGCTCTAGCATTACCTTCACGGTTGTTACACCAAGTAAACCGGTTTCCGACGAAAAATGCATCAACAAGACCGGAATTGTTGATCATGTCAGCAAACTCCTCCATACTTGAGCCATCAGCCAACGGCTCCCTCTTCTTTCGTTCGGATTGACCACCGCATTGAAATCACCTCCAATGACCCAAGCAACTTGAACCGATCTGCCGAGATTCACAATTTCGCTCTATAGCGTTCTTCTCTGGGTTTTGCAGCATTTTGCGTACACTATCGAAAAGGAGATGGGGTCGTTTCGGGACGGAGGAGCAAAGGACAAAGTCACCATCTGATTAGAAGCTGATATCGATAGAGCATTCAACTGATTTCAATAGAAAATCTAGATTTCCCCCCTGATCACTATTGGAGAACGAGACATGGAAGCCTAGCTTTAGGCCAAGAGCTACCCTTTTGCTATCAGCCAACCTGGGTTTAGAGAGCGCTAGAAGACAGGGGTTAAATTTCTTTATCATTTCCTTAAGGGACTTGATCGTAAGCGCATTGCTGACCCCGCGCGCATTCCATATAATGGCGTTATCCATCTGTAACACTTCCAGAATTTATGGCTCGTCGCTTAAGCTTCCTCAGCTTGGAACTCTAGTTTCCTTTTGTGTAGAGGTTCCTGTTCCTTCTCAGCAGTCTTACTCCTCTGTCCACTGACTATAGGGCCTCTTCTTGCTGTGGTACAAGCTCAGTCGAGCCCTGTTCCTTGCTCTCCCTGGAAATAACGTGGTTCTGGATTGCTGTTGGGCTGACACAACCATCAACCGTGTTCCCAGCTGGAGCACTAGCATGCCTTACCACTGAGGAGAAATAGGGGGAGAGGTCCATCTCAAGGGCCGCTCTCTCCCTGAAAGGCATGCTAGGGGGATCGGATCAGACTACCTCAAGGGCCGCTCTCCCCCTAGTGGATATATATAGATTTTATGTTCTTTGAGTATTGTCAATGTCATGCTTGGGTACCATTAAAAATATACCATTGGTACCGGATTTGGAGTTCAAAAAGTTGTAGAGCCTATTCGTGACATTCAAGGTGTTCCATAACAATAGTGTGATTGTGTTGGATATTTGGGCTTGGAGGCATGGCATGCATGATTACATTTGTCATACCTCTGTATTGCATCATGTTTATCAGTATTATATGGTGTTGTATTATATTGCATTGATACAGGTACCTTGCACACTTTGATGTTGGTAAGTTTAATGGCATGCCATAAAAATTCTACACACACAAGAGATGTACTCACTGGGCTTTCTAGCTCATGCCTTCCTTGTTCTTCTTTTCTCAGGTTAAGGAAGAGGACAGGAGTGGCATAGTATGTATTATACTGGATGTACTATGATTTTTTATTCTTTGAATTTTTGTGGTGTATTTATGTAAATTGGAACTCATGCATTCGTTGTACCTATAAATCTTACTTAGTGGAATAAAATAGTGAAATACTCTCTCATTTCTTTAGATATCATAGTTGAGGGAAACAATACCTACTGAACAAAAACAATCACTCAATTTTTTTTCCAATCATATCCCAAGAGTGGAGTCAGGGGCTTGGGCTTCATTTTTGAGGTTTGATCCATCCACTGCCAGATCACGATGATCATATGGTGTGATCAATGGATCTTCTCTCGAACCATAATTCCGAGAGAACCATCTTGGAGATGTACAAGCTCAATGTAATCTCACACTTGGCGAGAACTTCACCTTGCAGACTCAATTTGTGTGGGCCTGATGATCAAGAACTCTAAGGTGCATAGGGTTGCCTGATGTCCCACACTTTGATATTGTTCGTGAACATTGTGGTGGAAAAGTTGGATGAACAAGGGGATTCCATGCAACAAAGTTGACACCTCAAAGATGGGTGTAGCCACAAATGCTGAAGACTTGATTAGTGCACCAGAACTTGATGGTGACATCCTAGGCGCCTGTAAGGAAGGAATCATTGGTAGGGTTCCAATTAACAGAGCTGATGTGGGTGTTGTGTCCAAGGTATGTCAAAAATCACACATGGTGCACCAGATGGTCCTACCCATCAGATCAGTGCATCCACGTCAACCCAAAAAATGGAGCTTGACAATTCAAAGGCCTATTGATTCAAACTATTGTATTATTGTTGGGAGAGAGAGAGAGAGAGAGAGAGAGAGAGAGATTCCAGGTGCCCTATCAATTTCTTAAAAATCTTCCTATGTGGTTTCGTATTACATGGTTCAATTGTTATGAATGGCTAATTGTTTGTGATGTCCTGCCCTAGCAATTCTTGGTACGTATGCAGTTATCCACTTCTATTTTATTTTTATTTTTTACCAGAACATAACTAAATAATTTTTATCATAGGTTAATCAAGATAGAATTTTTACAGTTGTTATGATATTCAAATTACTTGGACTAAAATACAAAAGGGATGAAAATACTTTAAAAAAAAAAAAAAAACATTCGTGACAATTTACATAGCAATGTATGCTCTGGTCTCACAACATTAATAACAAATTTCGCTTCTTCCAATTCCCATGTATATAAACAAATTTCACACCTTTACAATCATATTCTAATTTTTATTCCTAGCCCAAAATGGAAAAAGAGAGCCCCAATAATGCATAAGCCACCGTATACAAGGTTTGATAGGGGATTATAGCAATTGTCAGAGTGAACGTACTTTCCCTGCATGTAACAATCGTCACATGAATAAACTATACAAAGAGATTTGCACCTGTGGGAAATGTAAGATGTACTTGAAGGTGGATTCCACCATGTAAATGATACAGTTCAATCTACAGGTCAGTCCACTCAGGATGACGGGCACATCTGTAGCTCGAATGCTGACTGTTTATGGTTCTAAATATCCTCTGGTGCCGAGTAGACTCAACTGAGATAACTCATCGGCAGTGGAGAATGAAATTGGGCATTGAGGAGTTGGGCTCTAAAATCAGGCCAGATCAGAAGGATTCTAACCGAGTGGGAATGAGCAAGAGTGAGTGACACCATGTTGTTTTTATTTATTTATTTATTTATTTAAATCTCAATGTACACATGGAAGAGATCCTAACTGTTCATCCTGCAGACCGTAGCTTGGATGGGGATGGCCCAAAAATCACCTCAGTCAGTTATTTCTAACCATTTGATGGGCAAATTTTGAGGAAAGAAAATTGATGTTTATAAAATTGATCAACGGCCCATTAACAAACCATTTCCCCTAAAAAGTCATCAGGACAAATGATTAGGACTGCCCAACGAATGTGTTCTTTGGGATTTTATTCCATCCATGCCTCCATGGTAGGACACACCGAATTAAAACTGATCCTGTTCATAGCATGTGTGGTCACCCATGAGGGCCACATGATTAGATGGTCCTATGATTTGAATTGTTCATATTCTTGTTGCTACCACAAGAAATGTCCCATTATCATGCTTCAGTGATAATCCTAACCTTCGATTTTTAGTGTTAAATGTGAGAAATTGAAAATTTTCTTTTTACTGTTATCTACAGATATTGATAGTCGCAATCATAAGTTCAGCAAATTTTCCTACAATGGATCTTATACCATAGAATTCACAAGATGGGTGGTTCCGAACATTGACCACTCCGCATGTGGGTCCCAATGGGCGGAGACGCATGCTAGATTCTAAGTCACGACAGAGTTAAAGCTAACTTTAAAAAAGTGTGAGCAAAGGTAGGTTTTGGTAATTACTACTGAAAATTGGATATGTACCTTGTTCAAATTTTAACATAAACTACGGGATTTGAAATTAAATGGAGTAGGTTTTTGTTATTTTCACAATAGAGAAAACCTTCAGCTATGTTAATATCGGAAAAAAAAATAAAATAAAATAAAAAATGTGTAAATGAGCATATTAGCAGAATCAATAATCCTTGGAAAAGAACTTACTTCTTCAGAGTTGTGAACTGCAATTCCTGCACCCAAACAGGCCAAAACATACATCTCAGAATCAGCAAGGCATGCAAAACATAACATCTCCATGCACAAACATGTATGGCAGTCAATGGGCTGGATTATGCCCTGGCCAAGACAATCAAGCACAACCTGACGGGCCAAGCTAGTTCAATATATGGGCCGAACCTATGCAAGCCATGTATATCAAAGAAAACATTGCATTGAGATGCGTGTTGTTTGGTGACCAAAATAAGAAAAGATCCAACAAGAGGAAAGTACAAGTATAAATGACTCTAAGACAGATGCAATAATGGATACAAAAGTTCGTATCTGGTAATGGGATTTAAGTCACCGGAATGAAAATAATTAATGAATGATGGTGACAATGAAAGTAGTGATGGTGGTGGTGGTGATGACGTCAACAACAACAACAATAAAATTGATGATGATAACAACCACCTCTGGGAAAGATTGCATTAGATCGAAGCGCGAGAGGTTTTCCAACCCCCGAAGCCCTTCGGAAAATCTTGTTAGTGATACTTAGAGTAAAGGCAAGTTCATAGAGTTGTTGGAGTGAATGAATGCCCTCCATATAGTCAAGGATCCCTTGGTGGTTAACCTTGTATGGGTGTTTATGATGGGGTTTTCCTCCTCAGGTCAGAGGAGATGTGGTGTGGTTTAGATGCCACAAATAGTGGAATCATCGCGCTGCTCGACCAGTCGAGAGCACTGCTCGACCGGTCGAGTGAACATTGCTCGATCAGTTGAGGGTCACTCGACTCAAAGTCCAGCGAGCTCAGTGAACAGTGCTCGACCAGTCAAGGGACCCGCTCAACCAGTTGAGTGAACAGTTTCGACCAGTTGAGGACTCTGCTCGACCAGTCGAGGTTACACAGATTTGAGTCCGGATCTTGTGCGGACTGCAAAAATTTGAAGCGGTTTCGCAAGAGGTGCGTAAGAGAGTTGCCTAAACTATAAATAGGAGTGCCTAAGGCCTTTCTAGGCAATGCAAGAGGGTTGGGTTTGCTAAAGGGTTTAGGGCTATCAAAGGTGTGTGTGTGTGTGTGTGTAAGAGAGAGAGAGAGAGAGATAGAGAGAGAGAGCTTTTGGAAGGGAGGTTATGCTCATAGAAGTGATCTATTATGCACTCGACATCTCAGCACTTCTACATCCTCGTGATCGGTGAGATCTCTTCGTTTTTCTTTTATTCTCTTATTGTTTATCCACTCCTGCGAGAGTAAAGAAGGTTGTAACGTTCTACTTCATAGTGGATTGTTGATCTGGACGAGATCCCGTGGTTTTTACCTTTTTGAGGGTTTTCCATGTAAAAATCTCTTGTGTGGTGTGGTTTATGCTTTGACTTATTTCATTGCTTTTATTATCCCATAATTCTAGTTTGATTTAGGAGGTTAGATCCTAAGGTTTTGTGCAAGGCCCCCAACAGTTTAACATAATACTCTGCAGTTGGGGAGCGTGATATAATGCACATCAACATATATTAACTAGGAAATTAGAAATTAGACCAACCTAACTTAGACCAGATACAAACCAAACCATACATATCTGAGTTTGGTCTGGATGCTCTTTTTGAAACCCTAAGAAAGACCCAACTTGTTTGATTTTTTATTCGACAAACATATCTGTGTATCAAATCTGGGGGTTGATATCTAGACCTGATCAAACTCCTCTCAACCTGACCTGACCAGATAATATTGATAGTATAGGCTCCAATCATCTTATTTCAAGGCGGACATGAAGGAAACAATTACGCAATTTGAGGGCTACTTCCCAATGAATACTTATTATAAACTTTCTAGTATTTCACCATTTCTTGTTGATTAAACTGAATATTTCACAATCAAATAAGCACACATGAACTCCACTATTAAACACCAGCAAATTACCTCCATCAGGCTTGTCTGTGTGACTACTTCCCCCAGCAGCTTTTCCTTTACTCATCGTTTGGGAGTCGATACTAGTGCTGGTATCTATAGTTCGAGAATTACCAGTTGCTTGCAATGAACTTCCCTTTGACTCTGAACTTTCCTTAGATATCTGTTGTCGCAATGTATAGAGGTTGTGTTAAAGCCATGATAGAAACAAAGAGCCTCCAACAGAACTGAAATCATTGAATCAGAAAACAAATGCAAAATGCAGCATTTGAAAAAACATATATTTGAAATTCATTTTATTAAAGCTTGCTTGCATGCCCTAAGTCTCTCTCTCATCCGTGCTAATGAAAGGCATGCATGCGATGATGCAAAAAATAAAACATGTGTTACTGCCTGCCTTGGTTGTCTCACTACACATCAGAAGAAGAAGGAAAAAAAATTTTGAGGCATCATGGCCTCTTTATCTTTTTTCTTCATTTATTATTTTTTTGTTGGAGTTTTTCTTTCGTGCATTGCAATTCGTGTATTCATGCGTTAGCTCATGGGGTTCCAGTTGAATCCATAGTCAGATGATACCAAGGCCATGCTAAGAATGTAACACTCAGACGATGATTCTGACCATCAATCTTTCACAATGAACATGGACGAGTGACTGTTATTGTTTTCATTTGTTCATTTTAATGCCACCAATCGATCATCGGCATCATCTTTCTAGCATGACTTTTACCTTGGTCCATACTCAAGAGTTCCGGCAACATGGTTTATCCCAGAAATGGACAATTCCCATTGTCCAACCATGGATGCATGTGGGTCCCATCTGGAGACAGGCAGGAGGTGCAAGCAAAATGCAGGGATGCAAAACGAATTCTGTTTTCTGAGAAGAGTGGCATATAACTGTTCCCAAAAACAACAGCATCTCGTTAATTTGTTTCAAAAAAAAAAAGAAAAGACCGGAAAATCAAACTAGAGGACCCAGATTGCTTTGATTACTTGTAAATTAAACTTGAAACCTCTCATCTTTCCAAGCAAGAAACCTACTTAACAACTGTGTAATTGAAACTAACAACTTACATTTCCAAGATCAACTGGAAAAGATTGCAATTTGGAATTTGGTAATTTCCTCTTTATTGTAATTCAGTTCAGTAGTGTTGGGGGACCGCGGAAGCACACAGAGATGAATCTAAATAGTAATCTAATTGCACCAAGCAAACAAGAAAAGAACACAGCGATTTTAACGTGGAAAAACCCTTACGGGAAAAAACCATAGCACAAAGCGACAGATATCACTATGAAAGCAGAAATTACAAAGGAAAGAGCTTACCCGATTCAAACAACCTCGAATCAACCCTTGCTACACCCTTGAAACCCTCTAGACAAATTAGAAGCCCTAGAAGTTACTCCCAATCCCCTTTACACACCCATATTTATAAGCTACGGAAGAATCCCAAATGAAATTGGAAACAAATCCTACAAAATCGCAACTCTTTGTAAATTTGCGCCAACTCATTCGATGGCATCGAATACACTTTGATGTCATCAAAACTTTTCCTTCGATGGCATCGAACTAACACCTAAATAGTCCGGAGACAAAACATGGAAATTCGATTTTCTTTGATGGCATTGAACTGATCTTCAATGTTATAGAATACTCATCGATGACATCGAAAAAACACCCACTTAGTCCATCGACCAATTGAAGAAAATTCAAAAAATCTTAATGGGATCGAGCACTATACAATGGCATCAAAGGTGGCATCAAATAGTCTGTCGATGACATCGACAAGCCCTGATTCTGACTCGATTTAGCACATCAAAAACAACAATCTTCTCCATGTTTTCAATCTTCAAACGTGTAGCTTCTTGTCCTCTTCTCTTATCTTTGCCTTGCATTATAGCTCCACTATTGCTTCTCATGCATACTGTCCTCCTTTTATGCCTTCGCCAATCCTAGAGAAGTTGCACAAAACTTGAACTTCTTTGTAGGAATCACCTTGGTGAGCATGTCCGCCGGATTCACATTGGTGTAAATCTTCTTCAGAGTTACGCCTCCTTCCTCAAGCACGTGTCGGATAAAATAGTGACGAACATCAATGTGTTTAGTACGTGAGTGATAAACTGATTTTTTTAACCAAATTGATAGTGCTCTCACTGTTACAATTAACCAGCACGGCCTCCTGCTAAAGTCCCAACTAATTTATCATGCCCCTCAACCAAATACCTTCCTTAAACGCCTCCATCGCCACCATATACACTGCTTTAGTCGTGGAAAGAGCCACCATGGATTGAAGCTTCGACATCTAACTGATTGTTCCACCTGCTAGTACAAATGAGTAACCTGAAATCGACTTTCTGGAATCCACACTGCTTGCATAGTCTGAATCCACATACCTTACCAACTTTGCCCCTGTCTTTTCAAAAGCCAAGACATAATCTTTTGTACCTCGAATGTATTGAAGTAGTCATTTTACTACTTCCCAATGTTGCTTACCAAGGTTTGACATGTATCTGCTCAGAACACCGACTGTTTGTGAAATATCTGGTCTTGTACTGACCATAACATATATTTAACTGCTAACAACATTCGAATAAGGCGCATGAAACATCCTGCTTTTCCTTATTTGATTTAAGACATTGTTCTGAGGAAAGCTTGAAGTGAGCCACCTGGGGAACACTCATCGGCGTTGCCTTGTCCAGCCCACACTTGATCAACACCTTCTCGAGGTATTATGCCTGAGATAACCAAAGCCTGCTCTTCTTCCTGTCTCTATAAATATCTATGTCAAGAACCCTCTTTGCAGCCTCCAGATCTTTCATCTCGAATATCTCTGATAACTAAGTCTTTAGTACATCAATATCAGACATGTTATAACTGGTGATCAACATATCATCAACATATAATACCAGGATGATGAGCTTGCCATCACTCAGTGTCTTGTAATAGACACAGTAATCATATTCACTCCTAGTAAATTTCTGGCTCAACATGAAAGAATCAAATTTTTTATACAACTGCCTAGGCTACTGTTTTAGGCCGTACAACGACCTCATTAACCTGCAAACCTTGTTGTCTCCCCCTTTAACTTCATAGCCTTCTGATTGCTTCATGTAGATTTGCTCTTCCAATTCCCCGTGCATGAATGTAGTCTTCACGTCCATCTATTCCGGCTCGAGATCGTATTGGGTAACCAGTGCCAACACGAATCTGATAGAAACTTACTTTACAACTGGCGCGAATATCTCTGTGAAGTCAATGCCTTCTCTTTGAGCATAACCCTTTGCTACCAACCTCGCTTTATATATATCTCGTTTCCTTTTCAATAACCATTTGCATCCGATCACTTTTCGGCCCACCAGAAGCTCCACTAGCTCCCATGTGTTGTTCTTGTACAAAGAGTTCATCTCATCATCCATTGCCGCCCCCACTTTTCTGCATCAAGCTCATCAAGAGCCTCCTGAATAGTAGACAAGTTCCCCTCATTTGTAATGAGGGCATATGCGATATTAGAATCGTCCCTGTATCTTGCCGGTAACCTGTGATCTCGCAGCAGATTTCTTCTCACAGGTGGTTGTTCCACCTGCTCCTGTACCTTTATCTGCACATCTGTCTTAGCCTGAGTATCACCTGTGTTAATCTGGACGTCTACGACCAACCTTTCTGATTCCTTTTGCTCATCCTGATCATTCTTGCGGAATATAGAGCTTTCGTCGAACCTGACGTCACAGCTAGTGATGATTTTCCATGTGACCTTGTCATATAACCTGTAACCTGTCACACCAACAACATAACTAACAAAAATGTACCTTTTGACTCTATAGTCTATCTTATCTCTTTCAAATAACAGTACATGAGAGTAAGCCTCACAACTAAATATGTGCAAATCTGAGTAATCAACCTTATGACCACTCCATACTTCCTCTGAAACCTTGTAATCATTTGCCGTAGAAGGGGACCAATTCACTAACTAGCAGGCCGTGTTAACAGCCTCAGTCCATAGGTCCTTGCCCAACTAGACGTTACTAATCATGCATCGGGCCCTCTCCAAGATAGTTTGATTCATTCGTTCAGCCACACCGTTTTGCTTCGGTGTATAGCGCACCGTGTTGTGCCTAATGATCCCTTCATCTTTACAATATTCATTAAATTCATTGGAAGTAAATTCACTACCATTATCAGTCCTTAAGACCTTTATTTTTCGCCCTGTATGTTGTTCCACCATGGCCTTCCATTGTTTGAAATTGTTGAAAACTTTGGATTTATGTTTTATGAAATAAATCCAAACTTTCCAAGAGTAGTCGTCAATGAATGTAACAAACCATGAAGACCTTCTAGCGGAAACCACGGGCGACAGCCCCCATACGTCAAAGTGCACATAATCAAGCACTCCTTACATATATGTTTACCAATTTTTTAAAAAAACCTAAATTGTTTACCATATATTCAATGCTCGCATATATTTAAATCAGAATTCCTAAAAACTGGAATTAAACAATGATCGGAAAGTACCTTCATGCCCCGCTTGCTCATGTGGCCTAGACGAGCATGCCACATACGTGCAGACGTGGAATCCGCAACAACCACTGCGCTCCACCTATTGGAGTGCTTTCGATCAACCTGTAAAGGTTTCCATGCCTCTGCGCTCTCATAACCACGAGTGCCCCTTTTGAAACTTTACAGACACCATCAAAATCGGTGAACTCACCCTATTGCTTTGAGTGCACTGAGAGAAATCAAACTCTTCTTCATATTAGGAACAGGCCTGACCTTAGTCAAGGTACGCTCCCATCAAACATCTTCATGCGTACCGTATCAACAACCACAACATTACAGGCATTATCATTGGCCATAGACACCTGCCCACCATCACACTCCCTGTAACTGGCGAACCAACTCCGATGAGGAATCATGTGATATGAAGCCCCTGTGTCAAGGATCCACTCATCTCTATGATCATCGTACAAGTGCCTGATCATGGACAATGACAACACATCACCTCCACCTATCCCTTCATCAGACGTGGCAGTGTTGGCCTCCCTAGAAGAAGCCTCTGTGTTTTCTTTTTTCGACTTAGGATTTGTACAATCCTTCTTCATGTGCCATGACATTCCACAATTCCAGCACTTTAACTTTCCATTACCCTTGCCCTTAGATTTGGATCTTGATCTAAATGATCATGTGTCCCATTCAGAATTTCTACCTCTCGTAAGCAAAGCATCGGTGGATGCCCCCATGCTACAGTTTTTCTTTCTCATCGCTTTTCCTTGAAGGGATGAGATAACGGTATCGACACTAAGGGTCGTGTTACCAGTGCATAAGGTGTCTTTAAAAGACTCATACGAAGCAGGGCGAAAATTTAACAAGATACATGCCTGATCTACTTTGTCAACCACTACCTCCATATCCAGCAATCTACAGACCATCTTCTTAAAATTACTGATGTGGGTCTCCACATCTCCACCCTCTGCCATCCTAAAGTTGAACAACTCCAACTTTAAGTGTAGGCGATTTTCAAGGGACTTCTTAGCATAAACGTCCTCTAATTTTGCCCACAACTCTGCTATGGTTTTCTCCCTTATGACATTGTAGAGAACATCATTTGTGAGACAAAATTGGATTGAGGATTTAACTTTCTCATATAGAGTCCTCCATTCATCATCATCCATAGATGCACGTCGCTCCTCAAGAGCCTCATACAACCCTTGCTGAGTTAATGGACTAATCATCTTAATCTTCTACAACTCAAAGTTATTTTTGCCTGAATACTTCTCAATGTCATAGTTTGGATTTCCAGCCACTAGTACTTCTCCTTACAGATTTAAGCCTGCGCCCCAACGTTAGCTCTGATACCACTTGTTGGGGGACCGCAGAAGCACACAGAGATGAGTGTAAAGGAGTAATCCAATTGCACCAAGCAAACACGAAAAGAACACAATGATTTTAACGTGGAAAAAAAACCTTACGGGAAAAAACCATGGCACAAAGCGACAAATATCACTATGAAAGCAGAAATTACAAATGAAAGAGCTTACACAATTCGAACAACCTCGAATCAACCCTTGCTACACCCTTGAAATCCTCTGGATGAATTAGAAACCCTAGAACTTACTCCCAATTCCGTTTACACCCATATTTATAAGCTATGGAAGAATCCCACACAAAATCGGAAACAAATCCCGCAAAATCGCAACTCTGCGTAAATCTGTGCCAACTTGTTCAATGGCATCGAACACACTTCGATGTCATTGAAACTTATCCTTCGATTGCATCGAACTAACACCTAATTAGTCCAGAGACAAAACATGGAAATCTGATTTTCTTTGATTGCATCGAGCCATCTTCGATGGCATTGAACTGATTTTCGATGTCATCGAAAAAACACCCAGTTGTCCAGCAACCAACTGAAGAAAATCCGGAAAATCTCGATGGGAATCGAACAGTCTATCGATGACATCGACAGGCCCTGATTTTGACTCGATTTAAGACATAAAAAACAAGTAGTCTACCTAAAGGCATCCTTATATGTGATGCTTGGTCTGAAACTGATTCAACTCTCAAACACTAGTAGTTGGAGATGGAAGGATTTGTGAATTTGGTTCATATCAGTAAAATTGAATAGCGACCTACTGGAAAAGCATAGGAGCATAAAAAGTTTAAACAGAGCTGCCTTAGGCACATTTTGATTTGGGAACCCATGGATGGCTAAAGAACCATTGAATCAATTTCCCAGTGGGAATGTTTAAAGTTTAAATATTTAAATAATGGTCTCTACTCCCAAAATCATGGTGTCTTGGTGACAAATTACTCGCATTTCCTTTTGTCGCAGCATTACATTCTTGGGGCCTATCTTTTAGCAATCCAAATCATTTATCTGATATTGCCCACATTGGATCGGATGGGATAAAAATCTCCTTCCTTGAACATTCCCATCCATTCGATCGGTGGACCTACTCCCATCACATGTGGACTATTGGCTATATTTTGTGCACAAACCACCAGATGGATAATTGGTAGGATCTTGAAGCATCATCAGCCATAAAAAGTGTGCCCACCAGATGCATGGTCTGGATCACTCGAAGGCGGGTCAGACCTGTACACGTTGTTATCAGCTGTTGATAGGAAAAACCCAAGATTTCAAGATGAAAATATATAAATTATCAGAGATATGAAACAAGAAAGCCAATGCCATATGATTGTGTGTTCAAGAAAAAAAAAAAAAAACAAGAAAAGAAGAAGAAGAAGATCAAAATTACAGAGATCACAGCTGGTCTTTGAATTCAAGACCTCTGTGCCTCCGGTAGTGAGCATAACCACATATAAACGAGGTCATCATGTCTGGTGCTGGCCAACAGCACCACAACTGGCTTGCTCATATCCAACCCATGGACAATCCCCACATGATGCTCATAGGATGTGATAAATGGGTCCTCTTATCCTCAGGCCATAATCCCACAGAAACACCTTCCAATTATTCAAGACTGATGTAGGTAGTGCTGTGCAAGTTCTAGTCACAGGACATGATAGGCGCATCATCGGCTTGGATGATGACCCTAGTCGTGCTAATTGCCATGTCCCGGATTTGGAGGGTGCCATTGGAAGATGCGGTAACTAAGTGCATAGGATTGCAAGGGTTCTAGGCAACAGAGGATACATCTACGACCCAATACTTGACAATATTGTCCCAGGCTGGTTAGGACTGCTTAATGAATGTGATCCGTGGGATTTTGTTCTCTCTATGCCTCCATGGTAGGACCCAACGAATTGTCCACGGATCCTATTCGTGGAATGTGTAAGGAGTAAAATGGTTGATGACCTAAACATAAACTTCGCTTTTTGTAAAGAAAAAAGAAGGGAGCTTTGCATCTGTTATGACTCAAGATCTAGCGTGTGACGTCACCCATTGGGGCCACATGATTAGATTGTCATATGATATGAACTGTCCATATTCTCACTGCGACCACAAGCTCTTGTCGCATATCATGCTTCATGGATGATCCTAACCTCCGATTTTTAGAGTTCAATGTGAGAATTTGATTTTTCTTTTTGTTCTAAATTCATCCACAGATACCAATGGTCACAATCATAAGTTCAGCAAAAAATTTCTTGCAATGGATCTTATACCATGGAATTCGCAACATGGGTGGTTCCAAACATTGGACCACTCTGCATGTGGACACCAATGGGAGGTGACACATGCTGGATCCCAAGTCAAGACAATGTCAAAGCAAACTTAGAAAAAGTATGAGTACAGGTAGGTTTTGGTAATTCCTTTTGAAAATTGGTTAAGTTTCAGTAATAAATACCTTATTCGAATTTAAAGGTAAATTAGGAGCTTTAAGATCAAATGGAGTAGGCTTTTGTAATTTTCATAACAGTGAAAACCTTCAGCATGTTACTATAGGAAAACAATGCATAAATGAGCATATTAGCAAAATCAATACAACCCAACTAATCTTTGCCAAAAACTTACTTGTTTATGATTGTGAACTCCAATTCCTGCATCCAAACAGGCCAAAACATAAATCTTAGAATCAGCAAGGCATGCAAAATATAACATCTCCATGCACAAACATGAACGCCAGTCAATGAGCTGGATTAGGCCCCGGCGAAGCCAAACAATCATGACCTGACGGGCCAAACGAGTTCAAAATCTTGGCGGAACCAATGCAAGCTATGTATATTAAAGAAAAATTTGCATTGCGATACATGTTATTTGATGGCCAAAATGGAGAAGCGTAAACATAAATGACAGTAAGACAGATGCAACAAACGAAACATAAGTTGCTATATGGTATCCAGTGAGCAGAATGATAAATAATTAATTAATGGTTGTGAAGATGACAATAATGGTGGTGGTGGTGGTGGTGGTGGTAATGATGATGATGACTACCTCTGGGCAAGATTGCAACATATAGAAGCTCACAAGGCTCTCCAACTACCGAAGACCTTCAGACAATCTTTTATGGTAATACTTGGAGTAAAGACAAGTGAATAGAGTTGTTGTAGTGAATGGATGATCTCGTTATAGTCAAGGATCACTTGGTGGTTAACCTTCTATAGGTGTGTGACATGGGAGTGACAGATTGCACATCAACATATATTAACTGGGAAATTAGAAATTAGACCCACCTAAACTTAGATCAAATACAAAACCAAACCACAGACATGCATTTGGTCTGGATGCTCTTAATGCAAACCCGAAAATGACCCAATTTATTTTATTTTTGACCTAACTTAGATCCAACCTACATATTAATGTATTGGATCCAGGGGTTGATATCTAAACCTGATTGAACTCCTCTCAACCTGACCTGACCTGATCATATTGATGTTACAGGCACCAAAATGAAATTATGTTGCTTTCAAGATGGATTTGAAGGAAACAATTTATGAAATTTCAGGGCTACTTCCCAAATAATACTATGATTCATTTGCATGTGTTTTGCTATTTCTTGTTGATTTTTTTTTTTTTTTTTTTTGAAAGGCGAATACACACACTCTCAAACCCACACACACCATATGGGTCCTTGAACCCATGATCACACACACTCTCAAACCCACATACACCACATGGGTTCTCGAACCCATGACCTCAGAGTTGGAATACTAATCCATGAGTAAGAGACCTGCCATTTCTTGTTGATTAAACTGAATATTTTGCAATAAACACAAACACACACGAATTGCTTTATTGAGCACATGCAAATTACCTCCATCGGGCGTGTCTGCATGACTACTTTCCCCAGCAGCTTCTCCTTTACTCCTGTTTTGGAAATTGACACTAGTGCTAGTATTCACAAGTCGAGAATGATCACCAGTCTCTTTCGGTGAACTTGCTTTTGACTCTTGAGTTTTCTTAGAATCTCTGTTCTCGCAATGCATGAATGAAGTTGTGTTAAAGGCACAGCGAAAACAAAGAGCCTCCAGAAGAATTGAAATCATTAAATCAGCAAACACATGCAAAATGCAGCATTTGATATTCATTGTATTAAAGATAGAATGGATGTTCTGAGTCTTTCTCTCGCATCCATGCTAATGAAAAACATGTATAAGATAATCCAAAAATCATGTTTTACTGACTGCTTTGGTTGTCTTAATACACAGAAGAATATAATAGAACTGAGGCATCTTGGTCATTTTTTCCTAGAGTATGTTCTTTCATGCATGGCAATGCCTGGTACTCATGCAATAGTATCTGGGGGTCCACGTGAAGCTGCAGTCAGATGATACCAAGGCCATGCTAAAAATGTCACACTCAGATGATGATTCTGACCATCAATCTTTTACAGTGTGGACAATTGACTGTTAGTGTTTTCGTTCGTTCATTTTAAAGCCACCAGTCAATCATCGACATCATCTTTCCAGCATGATTTCCTTTGACCATACTTGATACTTCCCAGCAACATGGTTTTTCCCAGAAATCGGCAATTCCATTTGTCTGAAAATGGATGCATATGGGTCCAGAGACAGGCAGAAGGAGCAAGCAATGCAGAGATTGCAAAAATGAATTCTGTTCTCTGAAAAGAGTGGGATATAATTGTTCCCAAAAAACAACATCATCTCATTAATTCATGTCCAACCATCAAAATTAATCAAAACAAACAAACAGAAACCATAAAAACTGTTATCAACTATAAACAATAAATGCAAAAATGCAATACATGGACAAAAAATGTTACCAGCTATAGCTTACATCACATATACGAAAGCGGGTTTAGTGCAAAGTATAGAATTATCAATACTTTGCACTGAACCTGCTTTCAATCCCGAGCTCTTGCTGGAATCACTAGCATTATACATTAGTGGGATTGCAATGAGTAGTTATGACAGGCCCAAACAACTTTCAATACAAGACGGAAATTTAAAATGATGGTTCACCTTGAAACTGTGGCTGAATCACCATGTTCCTCCCCTAGATTGAGCGAAGCTAAGTTACTTGATAATCCCTCCATGGGGTCAGTTCTTTTGGGACTCTTAAGATGTGAAATCTTACCCCTGCAATAAAATAGACGAGTTTAGGCACTCATTGGTTGACTACCAGTACTTTGCACAGAACCTGCTTTCACCCTGAAACTATTCTTGGAATCTCTGTTCTCGAAGTTTTTGTTGATAGGATTGCGTTAAGAAGTAGTTGCCATGAATACATATGACTTCCAATATAAAATGAAATTTGGAGAAGAATTGCAGGGTTCTGATAGTTGGCAAATACAGAATTTTCTGTTGTGCCGTATCCCGTTCATGGGTGGCCATGGTTTGGTTATCTAGAAGTTATCTAGAATGTTCATCTGATGGGCACACCCATGGATGCTGATGCCCCAAAAGTCTCACCAATTACAAGATCCTAATTGTTTAATTATTTCCCAACAAATGGCCACATTCAAGTGAAAAAAATTTCAAAGATTAAATAGCTAGGATCTTCCAATCTGCAAGATATCTGGGACATCCATGGTAGGGAGAGATCGACGGTCTGGATCACAATTTATTTATTTATTTATTATTATTATTATTATTTTAATGCACAAGACCATATAAACAACTCTCACATGTAAAACAACAACCAACCTTAACTCTCGAGCTGAACCACCAGGTTCATTGCCTAGATTAAGAGAAGCAAAATGTCTTGATAAGTCCTCCTCAAGTTTGTTGGCACGGATGATTTCTTCGGCCAAACTCTCATCCTCCTTAGCGTTAAAGAAGCATCCCCGATGCTTCGCATCAAGGACTATTTTCTTCCAGATGGAACCACTTTTAATTAAGGTCTGCCCATTCCCCAAAATCCAAAGGCAGTGCCTGAAGAGAGAGAGAGAGAGAGAGAGAGAGAGAGAGAGAGAGAGAGAGAGAGAGAGAAGCCAGCTCTAATGAAAGTGGTTTTATCAAAGTAAAAGGACTTACAAGTGCTTTTATTTGACGGGTTGGTGATCGATGACTCGTAATATCTAAGTAAGAGAAGCATACCTGGCCCTGGTCAAAGCCACATTTGTCCGTTGAGTATTGGAAAGGAAACCGACTGATCCCTTACTGTTTGACCTGACAGTAGACATTATGATCACATCCTCTTCACCACCTTGAAACCCATCAATGGACTTGACATTCACAACAAAGTCCCCGTGTGCTTTATATGTTTTTCCTAGTTTCTGTTGAATTTCAACGATTTGAGCATTGTAGGGTGACACAACACCAACCCTAAACCTCTGTCCCAAAGCAACAGATGCTGTAGAAGGAAAAAATCAAAGCCAAACCATTCAGGCCAGTACTACAGAAAAGAAAAATGCATCCTTAAAGAGTGACAAGGAAATAGTCATTGCAGTACTATTAATAAAAATGTGGTTGACATCCCACAATCAAAAGTATAATGTATGTAATAACTATATAACGACTAGCATTTGCTTCATCTGTTACTTATCCTGAACCGGGTGCTATTTAAACATCTCCAGGTCATGTGACTTTCCATACGGACACGAGGGAGGAGTGCACTTGATCCAGGTCTCTCATCACATAGGCAAAAATTAAAGCTCTTCAAAGTCCATATTTCCTCAAAGATTGCAATGAGGAGGCCAAGCCACACATGATTGAAATCTTAAAACGTACAAAGGGGCACCCAGTTACCCAATGTGACAGAGGAATCAGAAGCAACAATCACTAGATTGTGACTACAATCTCTAAAGAGATTATCTAAACATCATTTTGATAATCATCCATGCACCAGGATGGTCCTACCTTCTAGATGACCTGGCCCAAAATCTGGAGAGAGAATGCGAGAAAGGGACTTTCATTTAAGTATCCTATTATTTAATATTTAATTTAGGGACAGGGACAAACAAATAGGGAATTTTCCTTTTTTCTGCCGGATAAAGGTAAAGTAAAGAGGGAAATACTTGAAGCTTCCTTTTTTTTTTTGGTTCGACCGTGTAGGCTGGCATACTTATCAGGTGGGCTACACATATAACAACATTCTTTAAAATACATGATACATCAAACACAAACATAACAGAAGTGAATTCACATATTCGTTACCCCAAGATGAAATATTTCATGCTAAAAACGAATTGCAGAGGATAATATTCAAGTGATTGACAATGCACATACCATTGTTCGGAGTATCCCGGATATTATCCTTATCACCAGCTCGTCGATGCCGATAACACTGGTAGTCTTAGAAGTTTCTGGTATAGGCAATGTATCGCTAAGTATTGGTAATATTTTTTATTGTGTACATTCTAGGCGACACTTGTCTCGCCAATGTATCAATATCGCCAACATTTTCAACTATGTAAATTCTAGTTGTCACTTGTATTGCCAGTGTATCAGTGATATTTTGATGATATTGCCAAAATATCGATATCACCAAAAGTCTATTTATTAAAAAAAATCATATCAATATTTTTATGGCACATGGTTGTATGCAATATTCAAATTGTCAATGATAGTATTGATCATATCACAATATCATCGTTATCGCAACATGGGCAATATTAAGACCATAGTCTTTCGTTTCCTTTCCAGTTATCGATGATTTCTCGGCAAAATATCATGTGTTCAGGGGTCGGATAGCTTACCTAGCTGAGACGCCGTCATGGAAGCCGGATAAGAATACCAGACAACCTGTAGAGCTTAGGATCTTCCTCTCCTTCACACCCTTTCTGCAAATCAGTAGATGGGACTCGAATTTCTGCTCTGGTGTAGGATTGGGGACCCAGCTCTCTTTTATAGAGTCTGTGGAGAGGAGTTTGAAACCCATCACAACTCTCTCTCCCATGCTCCACGTTGTAGCATCCTAGTTCAACTCAAGTTGCTGTTTGCGTAAGACAGCTATAGCATTCCGGCCCTAATACGCACGGCTGCGCAGATAGGCTGCGTAGCGGATCACTTAGTGGGGCCACTGGTCTACTCAATCATCCGGTCTAAACTAACAATCCAGGCCGTTGATCGGTGAGGCCCACTAATTAGAGTTCTTACATTCTCCCACTTGGGCCTCATTGAGCAACGTCAATGATAGTCATATATATAATAATTTTGTAAACAAGTTTTGATATTTTTAAGAAAATATCTAAATAGTCAACCAATGAAAACAGTTGGACAATATGAGTAATGCTATTCAATCTGGTCCATCAAAACAGTCAGTATCGAAACGCGGTAGTCATCACAACATTTAATTTAGGCGAAGTGAGTCTAAGCGCGATCACAAATACTTTCAATCTTAACGACATAGATCACGAACTAGGAAATGTGGTATAAGGATTACACACTTTAGTGTGATAATATGTGCCTATCCTTAAGAGGTCCTGAAGCTTTTTCATGTCTCCAACGAGACACAACTGTAGTTCCACTTATTTAAAAAATTTGCGCATATATATAAATAAGCAGAAATAAATCTTTATATCAAAATCATCCAAACAAACCGTATAAAACGAGATCTCTAAGTGTCTGTGAAAATCAAAGTACGCTCAACTCCCACTAACTGAAAACATCTGTGGGATCAATGACTCCCATGGATGTTACATGCTCCTGAAATGGCGTGATAGGGAGCCCTTTAGTGAGCGGATCTGCAATCATCTGCTTAGTGCCGATGAATTCCACGGACACTTGATGATTCTGAACCCTTTCCTTTACAACAAGATACTTGATGTCGATATGCCTTGAC
Source organism: Magnolia sinica (assembly GCF_029962835.1). Lineage (NCBI taxonomy): Eukaryota > Viridiplantae > Streptophyta > Magnoliopsida > Magnoliales > Magnoliaceae > Magnolia > Magnolia sinica. The sequence goes on from NC_080576.1 coordinate 38,818,054, forward strand.
CTTGACGAATGCTTGTTGTTACTAGAGAAGGAAATAGCAGCCGAATTATCGCAAAATATTCTCAACGGTTTCGGGATATGCTCCAGTACCCGCAAACCCGAGAAGAAACTCTGTAACCATAGTGCCTGATTAGATGCCTCATGGCAAGCAATAAATTCGGCTTCCATAGTAGATGAGGCTGTGGTAGATTGTTTCACGCTTTTCCACGACACAGCTCCTCCCACCATCATGAAGATGTATCCTGAAGTAGACTTCTTAGTATCGACGCAGCCTGCGAAGTCTGCATCTGAATATCCGATCAACTCCAACTGATCAGACCTTCTGTATGTGAGTCCGAAGTCTTTTGTTCTCTGAAGATACCGTAATACTTTCTTTGCAGCTATCCAATGTTGCATTCCTGGATTAGATAGATATCTTCCCAATATTCCAGTGACAAAGGCAATGTCCGGTCGCGTACAGACTTGAGCATACATGATGCTCCCTACTACTGATGCGTACGAAAATTCTTTCATTCGATTCTTTTCTAAATCATTCTTTGGGCACTGAAATAAACCAAATTTGTCGCCCTTCACAATGGGTGACTTTCCTGAAGCACAATTTTGCATGCCATACCTTTCGAGTACCCTAGCAATATAGGTCCTCTGTGACAAGCTGAGCAATCCAAGTGTTCTGTCACGGCGAATCTCAATGCCGATGACGTAAGAAGCTTCACCAAGGTCTTTCATTTCAAACTTTTGAGATAAAAATTTCTTGGTGTCGCTCAACATCCTGGTATCACTGCTAGCTAACAGAATGTCATCAACATACAAAATCATCATAACGAACTTACTCCCACTGGTTTTAATGTAGATGCATTCATCTGCAGTGTTTTCTACAAAGCCATATGAAGAAATTACTTCATGAAACTTAAGGTACCACTGCCGCGATGCCTGTTTCAACCCATAGATGGACTTCTTAAGTTTGCAAACCTCATGTTCTAAGCCAGTAGCTATAAAACCTTCGGGCTGCAGCATGTACACATTCTCATTTAGATCCCTATTAAGAAATGCAGTCTTTACATCCATCTGATGTAACTCTAAATCCATATGAGCTACAAGAGCCATTATGATCCTGAATGAGTCTTTCTTGGATATTGGTGAGAAAGTCTCCTTAAAGTCAATGCCCTCACGTTGGTTAAAACCCTTGGCAACAAGTCTGGCTTTATATCGTTCGACATTACCTTTGGAGTCCCGTTTGGTTTTAAATATCCATTTATAACTAATCGGCCTTATTCCAGTGGGTAACTCTTAAGATCTCATACTTTATTGTCTTGCATAGATTTCAACTTATCTTTCATGGCATCAAATCAACGAGAAGGATCAACACTTTCTTTGACTTGTGTAAATGATTTAAGATCCTTTTCCACCCCTATATTAAAGTTGTGTTCTTGTAAGTATACGATGTAATCGTCTCAATTTACAGGCCTTCTCTCTCTTTCAGATCTTCTTAATGGTTCAGCTTGTTGGGTCTGATCTTGATTTTCCTCATCAGTGGTTTGTATATGAGGTTCTACGTAGTGCTCTGCAGTGACTGCAGAATCGACTGCATCATTAATGTCCACGTGATCTGGATTGACTATGACAGGAGTCACAGTCCTTTGTTCCTCAAATACAAAATTTCTTATGTTCGTGCTCCCACTGTTTTCAGTGTCCTCAATGAATCTGGCATTCCCAGTCTCAACAATCCTGATGGAGTGGGAAGGACAGTAGAATCGATAGCCTTTTGATCTTTCTGGGTATCCAATGAAGAAACAACTTATGGTTCTAGGATCAAGCTTCTTTTCATGCGGGTTATAAATTTTGGCCTCAGCAGAACAACCCCAAACATGTAGATATCGGAGACTTGGTTTTCTCCCATTCCACAACTCAAAAGGAGTTTTGCTTACTGCTTTGCTGGGAACCCTGTTTAGTATATGAACTGCGGTTTTGATCGCATCACCCCACAGAGATTCTGGCAATGTCGAATTGCTGACTATACTTCGCACCATATCCATAAAGGTGCGATTACGTCTCTCAGCAACTCCATTCTACTCTGGAATACCAGGCATAGTGTACTGAGCAACAATGCCACAATCCTGTAGGTATTTAGCGAATGGCCCTGGATTGCGACCTGATTCGTCATATCTGCCATAGTATTCACCACCACGGTCAGATCTGACAACTTTAATTCTCTTATCGAGTTGATTTTCAACCTCGGCTTTATAGATTTTAAAAGCATCCAGGGCATCTGATTTCTCACTGATAAGGTATAGGTACCCAAAGCGAGAGTAGTCATCTATAAAGGTAATGAAATATTTGTGGCCACTCCATGAGGCTGTAGGGAATGGTCCACAGATATCTGTATGTATAACCTCTAATAGATCTACACTCCTGGTTGCACCTTTCTTTCTCGTTCTAGTCTGTTTGCCTTTTATGCAATCAATGCATACTTTATAATCAGAAAAGTCTAGAGAATGCAAAATTCCTTCTCGCACAAGCCTATCTAATCTCTCACGAGATATATGGCACAGCCGCCTGTGCCACAACATGGAGGAATTCTCATAGTCTAATCTTCGCTTAGATCCCACTACATTTCAATGCAAGGTATTAATATTATAGACGTGAGAGGCAATCAAGTCTAACTGGTATAAGTTATTTACTATAGAGTCGATTCCAACTTTAATTGAATTAAAGTAAATATTAAAGTTATTATTTCCAAAGTGGAATGAATATCTCAACTTATCCAAATAGGAAATTGAAACTAAATTGCATCTTATAGACAGCACACAAAATGTATCTACTAAATCTAAAAAAGAACCAGACTTCAACTTAAGCCTATAGACTCATATTGCCTCCACGTCAACCTTGATACCATTGCTTATGTATACTAAGCGCTCTGCATCAGTTGGTGGCCTGGTCTATAGTAATTCCTGTATAGAAGTGCATATATAAATAGTAGTTCCTGAATCTATCCACCAGGAATCCATTGACACATCGGTCAGATAAGATAAGAAAAAAATGATTACCTTTCTTTATGAGCCAATCCTTAAAACCTTCGCAGTCTTTCTTTAGATGACCCGTCTTTTTGCAAAAGAATGACGGTTTGCCTTTAACCCGTTTGCGTTTAGATCCATTTCCAGATTGATTCTCATGGTTTCCAGATGGAGGACCAGAGAATCCATTATTAGAACCTTGTTTCCTCTTCCTTTTACCTTTATTCCCTTGCCCATGCCCTTGTCCTGAAGTTACCATATTAACATTTTGAACTTTTATCATCTGTTTGATCCTGTCTTCTTCTTGAAAGCACTGAGTGATGAGTCCATCTAATGTCTACATGTCCTTCAGAGTATTATAGTTTACCAGAAACGTGCCGAATTGGAGAGGTAGGTTGTTCATGATCAAATGAACCAGTTGATCATCAGTGAGTACAAGCCCTAGAGCATGGATCTTAGAAACAACTTCGATCTGCTCTACAATATATTCACGGATGTTGCCCTTTCCATCGTAGGACGAGTGAGTCAATTTATTTAGAAGAATGCTCACTTTAGATTTATCAGATTTCTTAAAATATTTTTCCATTTTAGTCAGGAAAACTTTAGCCTTATCTGTTTTAGGCATGACATCCTGCATCAATTTAGAAATTGAATACTTAATGACTTTCAGGCATGTATCATTTGATCTAAACCATGCAACCCATCGATTATATTCGCTTGTGGCATTGTCGGATGGCTTTGGCGGTTACGGTGTTATCGGGCAAGATCTAATTGAAGACAGCCTACAACTTCGATGGCGTTCTTCCATAGAGTATAATTAGACCCATTTAAGGCAGGGACTTGATGCGTATTAGTTGGAATTGAGACTGAAATATAAGAGACACCCATATACTCACATTAGTTCATTATTCCACAAAGCAATTTAGTGAATGTAAATAAATATCGAGGCAAAGTTAATCAATTCGATTGCTAAGAGAGGCATCAATCGAATCATCCAGATGAAGATGGGCCCAACCATCACATCTTAGTGAGAATCATTATATCATCATCATTCCTCCCGTGGGAGGTAATAACAACATGTTAGTGATTCTCCGAACATGAAGCTAAGTGATGTCGGTCATGTAAATCTGAGACATCAACACCCGTGGGTGAGATGAGTCTTTCGACTTTACATTACTCAACACCATTTACTTCACCCGCTCATGTGATTGCCAAACGGTCATCTGTGTTTTCGTTACCGTATGCATGAAAATGTGAACGCAACTGTATGCAATCCACTTATCTCAATGTTACAAGTCTGTACTTGTAATATTTTCATCGATTGAGGTCACTATGGTGGCTAACACAACCGAATCCAAAACTACAAATATAGACTTTAGGATTGCTATTATAATCCTGCCTCTCTATGGATTATATCTTAATTAGTCCGATGCGGCCCACAAGATGGTTGGTATTGATCATTGGAAAATATATGAACTTTAAAGTGATACACGCAGATAGGTTTCATACTATATATTCCAATGGCCTATATCAATTCTTAAGGATGGGTGATGGGCCTATAATAGGGCCGAATCAGAACTCTTATTTGATGTGTATTCGTTCAAATGAACATAACTAAATCCAACTCCTGTCATTCTCATGATAGACAGATAGAATGGACTATGTAACTGGACGGGTAGATCCATGAATGGTTGTTCACAGTTTGAACAATTAAGTTCAAAGTCTTAATATGTATGAAATTTCAAGATCAAAGTAATTAGATGGTCCATATCCTCCTGAATGAGTCAGACTATATGCTCATGATGGAACAAATACAGTGCCTAGATCAAGGATTAAGTGTGGAACTAAATCCAACGGTCTAAAAACTTAGATCAATGGGCTCATATAATGGGCCACGGCCCACCATTATAAATTGATGGTCGATAGCGGGTCCAAAATTATCAATCGGGTCCGCCGACCAGATGGATTAAAACATCCATCGCCCGAGCGGAGAAAAAAAAAATCTCAAATCCCGATTATCTCTCTCTCTCTCTCTCTGCCATCGTTCGGATGTGGGAACCGCGAAAAAAAAAAAAAACGGGTTGATGCAACAGCGTCTGAAAGAGGGAGAGAAAAAATCTCCAATGGAAGTAGCGTCAGGAGAGAGGGAGGAAGAGAGACGAAGTCTCAGCTTTTCTCGGCGTCTGCCTCATGCAAGGAGAAGAGATTGGGTTTCTTTCATCTCTATAAACATCAACGAAAAACAGCGGCTACGGCAGGTGCATCGGCTGCCATAAACGAACGCAAAAGCTCAAGGCGCTGGTGATTTCTCCGGATAGAGGAAGGAAAAAGGTGGAGACTCATCACCATCGTCCAAATGAATGAGGTTCGACAATGGCCACCGGTCCAACAGATCACGGTGAGAGGTTTTGGGATAATGGGAATTCGGGAATGGAAATCCCCAATTGGAAAAATCCCAAATCTGGATTTCTGTATTTAGGGTTTCGAATCCAAATCCCTAATCCGAATGCATATTTGGGGATCTGGAAATTGAAAACCCTAATTTCTCAACTGGATTTGGGGATTCGAAATCCCTAACTCTGGATTTTGTAATTGGGGTTCAAATCCCTAATTACTGGATTAAAAGTCCCTAATCGAATGTCTGAATTTAGGAGTTCGAATATAAAATCTCAAATTTAAGGGCTATTGGAACTGAAATCCCTAATCTGGATTTGGGATTCGAAATCCTGTTTCAGGAATTCGAAAATCCCTGATGTTGATCTGATATGGGATTCGAAATCCCTAATTCTGATCTGTTTCAGGAATTAAAAAAATAATTCCTGATCTAATTAAGTATAGCTGGATTTGATCATCCATTCCTATGCACAGGTAGCTCTGATACCAACTGTGGGATCTTATCTATATGCGGAATAGGCCCACGGATCTGTCTGTGCATGGGACATGGCGATCAGGGGTCGGATAGCTTACCTAGCTGAGACGCCGCCATGGAAGCCGGATAAGAATACCAGAAAACCTGTAGAGCTTAGGATCTTCCTCTCCTTCACACCCTTTCTGCAAATCAGTAGATGGGACTCGAATTTCTGCTCTGGTGTAGGATTGGGGACCCAGCTCTCTTTTATAGAGTCTGTGGAGAGGGAGTTTGAAACCCATCACAACTCTCTCTCCCATGCTCCACGTTGTAGCATCCTAGTTCAACTCAAACTGTTGTCTGCGTAAGACAGCTATAGCATTCCAGCCCTAGTACGCAGAGCTGCATATTTTTATGGCACATGGTTGTATGCAATATTCAAATTGTCAATGATAGTATTGATCATATCACAATATCATCGTTATCGCAACATGGGCAATATTAAGACCACAGTCTTTCGTTTCCTTTCCAGTTATCGATGATTTCTCGGCAAAATATCATGTGTTGTCGATATTAATTATGAAATATCGATAGATAATTGGATGGAAGATTGGATGTTTGGATGGATAGATGGGATGGTTGGATGGATAGATGGGACGCATGGGATAGTTGGACTGGTTTTGCGTTTAGGCCCCCATTAAATGGAAGCTTATCATGTATGCATTCTTGTTGCAGTTTTTTAATTCCTAAATATGCAAATATGTGTATTTTAGCATCTCCTGAAGTTTCATTGAAAAATTCCACCATTTTCCCCACATTTCTGGTTATCAGTGATATTATCATTGATATCGATATTGTTTCCATATCCCCGGGCAGCGAAACTTGTAGCAATATCGATACTTCGAATATTAGCACATACCTTCTGAAAGGTTTCTCAGTATTTGCAAAACAACAGCCACCTCTACCATATTCTTCCAACTAGTTCCTTTGTTGACTGTCTCCCTTCCATCATCAATATTAATAAATGAATATGAACCATACATACGTTGTGAAAGGTACCGCATTTCATGAATTTTATGCTTGACACTTGGAGCATCGGAAATCTGGTTCCCATAAAAATTGGCATTTGGGAAAGCACTTATGGAAGGATGCATTCTGTACTGAACGTTGAGAAGGTGCTTCTTATGTCCCAACGAACTCAACCTCTCAAAGAGGCTTCGTCCAAAGCCAGCTTTCTCAGAAACCTAAAAGAGGGTAAAATATTAAAATACAAAGAAAACTTATATCAGCAACAATTGTATGCCATGAGGAATTATATGACACAACCCATTGTCAGATTTTCTTGGGTTGTTCAAGTGGGGTCAACAGTTCGGTGATCAACTGGACTGTGGACAGTTTCTCTGTCTCATTATTATTATTTTCTTCCCTCAGCTGTCTAGCTTCTGAGAGAGAAGGTTGAGGCCCCATTGAGAAGAATTTTTGGGTGTGGACCATACTATACAGGGCTGATCAAATCAACAGTCTTGAACCCAACCATTGGCCCACTTGTACAAACTGAGGACAAAATTAAACCCAACAATATGCAGATAAGAGCCAACAGAGAAGCAAATGTAAACCTTGCTTTTAACAAGTGCAGGCAATTGGCGCTCGTCGCCGACAAGAATAGCATGCTGTATACCTGGTAGTTGTAATGGAATCAACGACTCACATTCTTTCAACTGAGCAGCTTCATCGATAACCACCAGCTCAAATGGTTTGCTATTTAAAAGATGCAATGCAGATGAACTAGAAGCCGTGCAAAAAATGAGGGTAGGACTTTTCAAGCAAAATTTTCGAATCAAATCTTTTTTCCAAAAATCGGGAAACTGAAAATTTCCTTTAAGATCTCTTGGTTCTTGAATCAAATCTTCTTCGAGAACTTGGGGAATCAGATTTTCTTGAAGATCTGTTAGAATTTGAAGACACTCATTTTGGGCCTTGCATAAAAAAATTTCTCTTTCGGACTGCGTAAATAGTTTCTTGAGCTCCTTGTCGCCGACATTATTAGTACAGATCAAGCTTTCAAGGGATTCAATCAACTTGAAAGCTGAAACCATCTTTTCAAAGTTATTTTTCGAAAGTGAAGATGATGGTAAGTGAGTACAAAAGCTTCTAATATGATTCTTCAGTGACTCTGCAATGGCACCAAATGCAACGCCACCAAATCGGCTCTTGACAAAATCCTGAAATGTCAAGGCATCCGCACCCGTCTTAACCTTCTTTGCCCTTTCTTCCAAATAGATTCCATACTGAGGAACATAATCTTTGAGAAATTGTATCATTAACTCTAGCTTATCTCTCCAACCAAATAAGCACTTCAAAAGCTTATCGATGCGGTGATTCAGAAAAATATCTTTGAGATCGTCAGTAATTTTCATCCGGTCCTTATTTCCCATTAAAAGTATGTCTCCCAATGGGCATAGGTCAATAGGACATGACTCTCTCAACAACCTCAGGAGACGCGAGGCCACTTCTAAGACAGCAACATTTGTCGGTGCGCACATAACTATCCTGCATTTCAATGCTAGAAGTGCCAGTAGCATTGTACTGACTGTTTTCGTCTTTCCAGTCCCCGGTGGGCCCCAGATTAGTTGAATTGAATGCATATGCTTGCATTGCTTTGCTGCTATAGAACTTAATACAGCTCTGGTTTGTGACTCATTCAGATCGAATGAGCATAAACTGGACCGAATTATTTGCAAAAAAACTTCAATATTCTGTCCAAATTCTCCAGAAGAACAGTTTTTGCAACTTCCCCCAACCTGTGTAAAGAACAAAACACTGAAACAGGTTAATCACCCGAATGAGGCTTCAGGGTAACATGACAATGGAAAATGCCATGGTTAACCTTCTATTTTTCTTCTTCTTCAGAGAAAAAAGTATTGATGGCTTAGTTGTAGGATTTTGATAAATGGACCTGCCATGGATTGGAGATGCTCCAACCCATACCTTAAAATTTTGAAAAACAAAACTTCACTCACCGAGTCGATTCAACTGGACCAGATTTCACCAAAACTTGAGAAAAGCTCTCTGCTCATGAATCAATCAAAATTCAAGAAAGCCATGGCTCGTACTTATATACATACATACATAGATACATACATACATACATAGATACATACATACATACATACATATATATATATATATATATATATATATATATATATAGACAAAACTCAGTTCGGACTATATTTATATTATATATATACTTTTAAATTATTAATAATATTGAAAAAACACATAAAAACTCATACGAGTTTTCAAGAAACTCACCTGAGTTTTTGAGTTGACTCAACTCAACTAGGCTGTTTCCGTGTTTTTAAACTGTGGCACCAAAAATGGTAGGTCATAATGCCACAATCATCGGAGTACAAATGACCAGTCAAGAAAAAAGAAAAAAGGACAATCATCCATATTAAATGAAAATTAACCAAAGATGAAAGGCATGAGATCTTCCAATCTAGGAGACTTTTGGGACATCACCCTTACATGGTGACCTACAAAAAATTCATCTCTATCGGTGTGTATTTAAAAGAAGAAAAATAAAATCATTTCTTCTTTCAAAGAAAATGAGGTATGTTTGTTCAAGAGGATGGCCGACGTATCAAATGTATGAAAAAACAAATATCAAGGAATGTGGCATACTGAAGAATTGGTGCACAATGCTTCCTTTATGACATTGGAATTTCTACAGGGTGCATTCAAGGCCATCCAGATACGATTGTTTGTCGTAATATTGATCAAGAAAACAGCAAAAAGAGGTTTATCCTTTCCGTCTGGAGCCACAACCTCCTTCGATACCATGGCTTGAACTTCAAATGGTGGTCCACTTTCAGCATCTTTATTCTCAGTAACTAAACCAAGAGTGTAGGATCTCCCACCACAGTTTAGATCAGCAACTCTTGAAGGTACCACATTGCACAAAGCATAGATATCTCCTGTCTTTGGAACGGAAGTTTCTTTTCCTCCCTTATCCAAAACGTTTTTGAAAGGTTCCATGGAAATGCCATACACATCCTTACAACTAGATACCCCAACTAATTGTATTTTATAGACTGGTGCTTTAGAGAGAACCTCCATACTCGAACATAGGTCGGACCGTGTTTCCTCAATCAAAGGAAAAATGAACGATCCACAATACTGCTCTACGGATTGAAATTTATCTGGGATCTTTTTCACCTGCAAAAACAAATGGCTATCTGAAATTTCATATGAAAATAAGAAATGCAGAGAAGTCAATGGCGCTATTGATTCACCTCATACAGACCAATTCAAGATATTTCAACTTCAAGATGAGATGAAGAGAGATGAAGAGAGAAACATAGTCAAAGATGAATAATGCTGTTTAAAAGTGCAAAATTTTGGTTAATTTCTCTTAATCTAGTTTGCAGTTTGCTTGAGAATCATTAACCTGCATTTGGATGCACAAACAAATATTATCTCTAGTATTCAATTCAATGAAGAGAAAATCACCAGTTAGTAATGTTGCTAGTAACTCCAAAGCTGCAGTTGCTTTTACTGTCAACTCCAATTTCCAAGTGGCAAAATATCTACACAAATGCCAACGAACTGGAAGTATGCTTATTTCCTCTTCATTAGAGCAGCAATTGCAATTTGATTCAATAGCGAACCAAATGCACCATTGATGCACTCTAAGTTGGATTGTGGAAGTAAAAAAGTAGCCCAGGAAAGAAAAACATCACATTGGGAAACTGTGGAAAAGAAAAAGATTTTCTTTTCTTTAGTTCTGAGAGAAGAAAATGATGTTCGGGCACGTGCAGATAGCGTGACATGTTATATTTTATTATTATTATTCTTATGGATTGAGAGACATGATTACACGACCAAGTTGGAGAGCCGAAATGCAAAACCAGAGGCTTGCTCAAATCAACCACATACGGGAAGACAAGCAAATTCACCTCCCTAATCCGATGGCAAAGATGGTACGCCGATGACATAGTCCCGATCAAATGTAGGTGGAGGAGCCACATATAAATGTCCCATCACTTCGTTCTCTTTCTCACCTCTTACTAAAACAGGAGTAAGCGAGCAGCCAACCAAAGGGAGGGATGAGTATGCAATCCTATAGACAAAGGCGTAGGTGTGTAGTCCGTTACAGAGGCAAGAATGTGCTATCTTCTAGACACGGTGTGAGTACGCCACTCAAAGGGGGGGGGGGGGGGAAGGAACCTAAGGCTCAAGGTAGCTTACCACCCCCAACCACATGTCCTACATCTCCCACTCAACCATTTAGTGGGGAACACAATTTTTCCAATCCACCTTAGCAATATTGACTAACATCGCAAACATGGAGCAAGAATCGGGGAGGTGGGACTAGTCGGGATTTTAGTGCCTCTACACATCCGTATCTGGACGCCAAGCGGCCACAACATTAGCACATAGCCTCCCAAGATTTCCAAGGCCTGCCCTAGACTTGCATGATTACATCGGATGGAAATAGCCTTCAATATAGGGTTGCTCTACCGACACACGCATTTGTCTTCTTATTGAGTTCAAATAACAAATCTTTTGCAAACATTCTTTGAAGTTTTTGAAAAAAATAAATTATTTAGATACATATAATTTTAAGAAATGGCTTGCAAATCATTATCTTACGAAACTTTAAATGCCGATGCAAATAAGTCTCAAAGTGCGCAATCATGATCTTAAGAACCTAGTATCACTGCCAAGGGGTCTTTTCCACACAACTACATAATTTAGACTTGTCTAACTCGCTTTCCTAAAAATACATCCCCAACTGAATCAATCATAACATTCGTATTGTATGCTAAAGTAGTGACACTCAATCTCATTCTCCCGTATGCAAAGGTGGGTAGTTGAGGAAACAAGAGTCACAGATAAGATTGGCTTGGTAGCAAAATGCATTGATTAGATCAAATCAAGAACTAGTAGGTAATCGATCTTAGAGTAGAGTCTAACTCAATGCTCTGAGGACGTAGTCACTGACCCACATTGCAAATTAGATATTATTAGGTTTACATAAGGCCTACAATGCTTAGGTCCTGCGTAAAGCACATGAGTACTTGCTCAGCAACTCTTAACCTCATTAAATAAAGGTCCCACCTAAAGCGTGCTAGTACTAGCTCAATAACTCTTAACTTTGCTCTATACAGGCCATGATTTCCTCAGCAGATAGAGGTCTAGCCTAAAGCATGTGAGTATTGGCTCTGCAACTCCTAACCTCATCAAATAAAGGTCTTACCTAATGCGCGCAAGTGTGAACTTAGCACGGTAACTCCTAACCCTACTATCATTGTGAATTTCATTCGACTCCTAGACTCTCTTCCCCAATCACTCAAAGCTATCAATTGTGTGATGACATATGCCAATATGCACTAACACGTGCAAAAATTCATTTGAACATGCCCAACACATCAAAGATCAAATAATTCATATACATAGTTGTAACTAGAGACGGTCATGCCTTGCGCTACCTCATGTTCTGCATTGCTATGGAAGGCAGTTGCACCTCTACATGCTTCCTTATCTTGAACATGCCTTCCACTCACATGTCATAGGGGGTCAATTCCCGTGTGAATAAGGAAGACTGACCTATTAAAGAAAAAATCACCACTGATGATCCAAGGCTTAGAAAACTTGACTGTAGATGCATATTTAATTAATATGTAGCCATTAATTAAATTAATTTCATAAAATAGTCCTTGAATACAAGACATTAATAATTTACATCACCCACTCTTTGGAGTGTATGGACGTTATCACATCTCACATGTTTAAGTCTCAACCACTGTATGGTGGGATCTCTGCCATCACAACTAATAGGGAATATAAATGAAAATCTTTAAAAATTTCTACTCTCTCATGCCTGACATGTATTTCAAATATGTCTCTAGCAATAGGTTTCATCATGGGATCAACCATCATTTCTTTAGTGGGAATATATTCAAGTACAACATGCCCATCTCTCACCTAATCTCTGACATAATGATATTTAATCTTAATTTGCTTGGATTTCTTAATGGTGTTCTAGATCCTTCACGAGGTTTATAGTCAATGTGGTATCCATTCTTATTAGGAGGAGCTTTAATAATAGGAACAATACCCAAGGCTCTAAAAAACCTCACAATCCACACAACCTCTTAATTGTTGCACAACTTGTAATATATTCAACTTCCATAGTCAAAAGAGCAGTTGAATATTGTTTCTTACTGCACCATGAGATGCAACATCATTTAGCATAAACACATAACCCAAAGTAGACTTGCTTCCATCTTGAGCATCTTCTCAAGATGCATCAAAATGAGCCTGCTCGCTTAGTTCGATGCCTTTATAATGCAACGTATAGTCCTTTGTTCCTTGGAGGTAGCGGAAAATCCTCTTGATTGTTTACCAATGTGCCTAGTCCAGATTACATTGATATTGACCCACAAGACTCACATCATAACACACATCTAACCTTGTACATAACATGACATATATAAGGCTACCTATCATATTAGCATAAGGAACAAGTGACATAGACTACTTTTTACAATTATAAAGGGGACACATACTTTATTTAATTTAGAGTATTCATTGATTGGAGTTTCAACTGATTTAGAATTATCAATTCTGAATCGTTTTACAATCTTCTCAGTATAAAATGCCTACGACAAGCCCAAAAACTTCTTCAAGCAATTTCTTATAATTTTCATTCCTACTATAAAATTTGCAGCACCGAGGTCTTTCATTTCAAAATTCAAAGATGGCCATTCCTTGGTTGAAAGTAGCATTTCATATCATTCTCTACTAATAAAATATCATTGACATATAGAGATAATATCAGATAGTGTCAACCAGATCGCTTCACATATGCACAATGGTCTTCTTCTCATATAGAAAATCTGAAAGAGGTAATGGCTTCATGGAAATCATTATCCATTGCTTGATGATTTCTTTAGCTTGTAAATAGAATTTACGAGTTTACAAACCTTGTTAGGCTAACCCTTCTTAACATATCTAAGACATTATTCGATATGTAAGTCTTATGTAACTTATCATTCAAAAAAGCAGTTTTGACATCAATCTGATATAATTCTAAAGCAAGGTATGCCACAATTGCCATAATCATGCGAATTAATATAAATATGGCCACAAGTGAGAAAGTTTCTTCATAATCAACATCTACTTGTGTAAAACCTTTTGCTATGAAACAAGCTTTATGCTCGTCAATTGAACCATTTGCCTTTCTCTTGATTTTGAATACCCACTAATTTGCAATTCCTTTATGGTCAACTGGAAGATCCACTAACTTCTAAAGATGACTTTTCTTCATTGAATCATTTTTTTTAAAAAAAAATCATTGAAAGAATAAAATCTTTAAAATTTTGGAATGCGGTACATCTTGATATAAACCGGGTTCATCTTCATCTACTGCGATACTTGGATACAACTTGATAGGTTTCGGAGAAAACCAAGAGAAATCACTACACATAATAGAACTCTAGCTTGGTGAGGTTTACCTTATGCCAAATCCTTAAAGAAAGCAACAATATATATCAACCCTATGAAGAGAACAATGTACAAGAATGCTCCTACATATACACAGTGATGAGGACATCCAAGCACCATACTAGAGGAGGGCTAAGCTAGTCTCCTTATGACTAGACGACCATTACATGGGGCCTACTTGGCCCAATTCACATTCCTAGCGACATTGAAGACCCCACGTGCATATTCATGCATATTTGAAGACCCCACACTGGGAAGATGCACGTGAGCTGCATATAGGAGCTTGATGGACACATCGGACCGTTGGATTGGGTGGACACGATGATTGGACCATTAGATCATCATTGGACATCTTGATCGTGGACCCCCATTGGCCACAAAATAGTTTAGTTGTTTAGATTGTTTACATGCTTAGTTATTTTTTATATACCTTATATTTGTATTGAGATTAGGGAATTAGGAACACGTTTTAATTTATTAAGTGCCTTTATGTTGAGAATCTTATCTGAGAGCGTCTTTTTGTAAAAGGTATTTTTTGAGACTACAAAAGAAAAAGATGGGTGTGTGAAGCCCTAATGCCATTATTTAAAAAAATAATAATAAAATTGTGTTTTCTCTTCTTCATGTGATTTGAAGAATACTCCATGTGATTTGGAGCTTGGGTGTAGTCTAATTCATTCCTCATTCAACGGAGGTGTGAGGCTTCCATCTATTATCTTCCTTCTCTATTCCTTTCTATCCAAAAGATGTATTTTTCCAAAAACTTCATCTATCTTCTTCCCTTCCTATCCAAGATCATCCAAATCATTTTTTCTTTAAATTTTCATCATCCAATTTCACCCCAACCGAAGTCAACCATTGAGGATACAAAAACCCTGGCCAATGACTCACACGTATGAGCCCTTAGGTTGATCGTATGGACAACCGCTCAATCCTTTTTTTTCCCCCTTCCTTCCCCCATCAAAACCCTTTGTTTCCCTATTCATAACCCTACCATAAACCCTAAATCCCCAATTTCCTATTTTTTCAATATCTAAGAACCTTAATTCAAAAATTTCCAATTTCCATGAACCCTAATTTTTCAAATTTCAAAATTTCTTTCTTAACCCTAATCATAAAAACTTCAATTTTGTCCATTAAGTATGGAACATGCCTATGCTAAATTGGAAGTTTTATCCTTCCATCGGGCCTAGTTTTAATTAATTTATGTGATTTCTTCTTAGCATGCGAGCATGTGATTTAGGTTAAATTAGATTTTATTTCATATTGTTTACTCATAATTACTTGGTGGGTTAGCATCTTTTGTTAATTGAATTACTTTATGGACTCTTTCATAATCTCCATGTTTCATGCTAGCATTAAATCATGTGTCCTGCATTACATAGCCACCCAACATGGTACAAGGGATAAAAGAGGAAAAATATATTACAAGCAATAATACAAATATAATATAAACAGGTGAGGGGACAAACCCCTCCACCACGACCATCTAGCCCTATGGTCCAACAACGTGTGGCACGTGTGACATGGGCAATCATATATGTCTAATATACCCAACTTAAACTAATGTAGGTTATTAACCAATAATAGTTTGCCAACAAAGAAGGAATGATATGCAAAAGGCAACGTCTTGTTAAGAATATCGATAAGCTGATCCTGGGACGTCACATGAGGAAGAGAAATGATGCCTGACTGATACTTCACTCAGATAAAGTGACAATCAACCTTTATGTTGTCCTTTCATGAAAGACAGGGTTGGAAGCAATCTGAACTACAATAATGTTATCCACATAAAATGGAGTCGAAACTATAGGATGAATACCAAGATCTGATAGAAGTCCCCGAATCCACACAATCTCACTGCATGTAACAAACATCGCATGATATTCAGCCTTCATGCTGGACTTGGAGACCATGGGTTATTTCTTGCACTTCCAAGAGATGAGAGAAGTGCCAAGAAATACATAATATCTAAATTTGTGGGTGACAGCACAAGGAACCCAATTTGCATTGGAATATGCCTAGAACTCTAAAGGAGTGTTAAAAAAAGAAAAATAGAGATCAGTCCATTGTCCCACGCAAGTACCGAATAATCCGAAGTACGGTAGTCATATGAAGAGTCCTTAGGGCAGAAACAAACTATCTAACAACTTGAACAACATATACAATGTCATTGCTAAGTACACGAAACTGCCCACCAAGCGACAGTAAAGTGTGGGCAGCTCCAAAAGGTAACCATCATCGCGGCTACAGTGAACATTTAGCTTCATAGGAGTTTGAACAAACTTCTGATTAGTTGATTGTACAAGAGCAATGAGATCTGTGGTATACGTATGCTAGCTAACAACAAATCCACACTCAGATTGAGAGATCTCAAGACTTAGAAAATAAGCGAGGGGGCCCAAACCTTCATATGAAATGAGAGTATAGAATCATCTATAACTCAATAATCCCAGAAGAGTCACTACCAGTCAATAATAGGTTATCCACATAAACAAAAAGGATGAGAATGCCATGGAAAGTGGTGCGAGTAAATAAAGATGGGTCGTGTCCACTTTGAGAGAAGTAGCACCAATAGCTATATCATGGAAACGCTGGAACCAGGCATGTGGAGCCTACTTGAGGACATACAATGATTTTCTCAGACAACATACCATATCTCTAGAGCCATCACTAAGCCAGGTGGCGATGTAAGACTTGTATCCATGTAAGATTGATTGTACACTTAGTTTCCGGTGCTGGCACGTCTCAAACGGACTAGATTGAAAAGCACCGATCGTGATCCTATTTTAATACCACAATTCCTCGAGACCTATACCATGACGATCGTGCTGGCACTGTGATTCCAATGCCCCGTTGTGATACCCAATTTGGAAGATGATTTTGTTAGCATAGTTCGAGGTGGGCCACGCAACATACGCATGCCTTAAACAAATCTCGAAGAATCTTGTCAATCAATCCCACCAATTCATCAATCCATCACCCATCAACGCCCATCATCTTTTTCACCATCAATTCATCACCTATCATCCTAATTACCTAAATATACCTCAATCCATCACTCATCAACCCCCATCATCTTTTTCTCCATCAATCAATCATCCATCATCCTAATTACCTAAATACCCCTCAATCCATCACACATCAACCCCCATCATCTTTTTCTCATCAATCCATCACCTATTATCCTAATTACCTAAATACCCCTTAAAGTGCCACCAATCCCCTCAAATCTCCAAAATGCCCCTACAAAGCTGCCTCTCTCTCTTCAAAAGTCAAAAGGCTACCCCCACCTTGCTAACCCATCATTCATTCCACCTTTTTCTTCCCTTCCTACTCCTTTATCCCTTTCTAATCCCCCCTTCTATCCCAAAATCTCTACAACTCAAAAACTCCATACATATGAGTCCTTTCCGTCTTCTTGTGTGCATGGACATGTATGGAGGGCCGGTTTTTCTCGGTTATTCCTCTCCCTTTCCTTTCCCTTTTCTTGCTTTGATTCAAGGTGGATGTGGGACCCACAAGTGGGCCATGCTGTGGGACAGCGTGCCGTGCATGCTGTCACAGCGTGGCCCACCATGTGCGGTCCACCATGATGTTTGTTTGCCATTCAATTCGTTGATAAGGTTACACATATCTGGATAAGTAAAAAACAAATATCGGCTTGAGAAAGCTCTTTGGGCCCACCATGGGCTGGCCAAAATAATGGACGAAGTGGATCATGCTTGTGGAACCCACCGGCGGGAAGAAAAGAGAGAGAGAAAGAAAATAATAATAATAATGGCTGCCGCCGCTGGGCAGCCTGTTGCTGTACCAAACAGCAACCAGCGCTGCTTTCTTCGGGGTGACGATGTTTGTGTTCCATACGTTCATTCATTTCGCCAGAATAAGATAGATCCATATCTTAGGTGGAACACACTTCGGAAAACAGTAGCGATAATGACGTCCACCATTGAAGCCTTTTCAGGCCCAACACGTTGTTTACCTACCATCTAACCTGTTCACAAGGCCACGTGGCCTGTCTGAGGGTCTGAGGGGAAAACACAGGACGCGGATTTCCTGCTAAAGGCTTTGCAGGAAGCTCACTTAGGTGGGCCCACTGTGATGTTTGAGAGAAATCAACCCCGTCCATCCGCTTTTTGAGCTCATTTTAGGGTGTGAAGCGAAAAATGAGCCGGTTCCAAGACTCAACTATAGCGAAAATATGAAGATTGAACATCCGCAGTTGAAATATTCATTAGCCACGGAAGTTTTGAATCAGGGTAATATTTGTAGTTTTAGTTCATCCCAGTAGGAATGACCTTATGAAGGGTATGGATGGCTTGAAAACATCACTGTCGACCCAGGGATGTTCCAACGGTAGGAATTTCCAAACCCACCTTTTCCTTCCGTGCGGTTCACTTGAGTCTTGGATCCTGCTCACCTTTGGGCTCAAGACCAGTTTTTCCTTCCCTACCCACCTTTTCCTTCCGTGCGTACTGAGAGGATTAGTAGCAAGGTGACCACTGACAGTGCTCTGTGGACCCATCATGACTTATATGTCTTATCCACGCCTTCCATCCAGTTTTTCAGAACATTTTATAGCATGAGTTCAAAAATTAGGCAGATCCAAATCTGATATGGACCACACTATTGGAAAGATTAGTGATTGAACACTCACCATTAAAAACTTCTTAGGAACCATAAAAGTTTTGGATTAAGTTGATATTTGTGCCTTTTATTCATTCAGGGGTGCGTGACCTAATCAACAGGTAGGATGACAAATAAACATTATAGCGAGCCCTATGAAGTTTTTAACGGTGAGCGTCCAATTGCCAGTGTTTTCTTACGGCGTGTTGGACTCGAGATTTGGATCTCACTCATTTTTTGGCTAATGCCCTATAATGATTTGTAAAAAAATTAGATGGATAGCTTCGATAAAACACATATATATCACGCAGGCCCGACAAAGCATTGTCAGTACGCAATGCGTCCAGGCCATGCTGCAGCTGTGGCCCACTTTGTGAGACTCATCTTTATGTATCTGCTTTATGCCACACTGTTCATTTTAGGCGATGGACCTAAAAATGAGTCAGATTCCAATCTCGAGTGTGCCGTACCGAAGGAAGCGGTGTAAATTAATACCTATCATTGAAACCTCTGTTAGGCCCACTGTAATGTTTATTTTTCAGGTCAAATCAGGCGATGTGGGTCCCATCGGTGAGTCCCACCAGCATGTGCATGAGCCACCCTAAGTGGTCCACCATTTTGGTCACCAGAAAGGCCAACAGGCCTTGGTGGGCCAACTTGGAGTGAGGCAAACCCAAGTTCAAGTGGGGCATACCCTGGGGCAGCCCTGTTTTCGGCCTGCCTCCGCCGTTTCCAGCCTCCTCCAGGGGCCGTGGGACGCACCATGGACTTCCACCTTGGTGTACGTGTGGTGTCCAGGTGGGCCACCCAATAAGATCATCAAAAAGGGCAACGAGCCCTTGTGGGACCCGCTGTGGGTCCCACCTTTCTGTATTAGTTGTATCATGCTGGCCATTTATTTTGGCAGCCCATGGGTTGTGTGGGGCCCGGTTTTGGGTGGACACATCAAGAAAGAGTGGTAAATGAATGCCTACCTTTAAAAGCTTCCAATGGCCTACTGTAATGTTTATTTGCCATCCAACCCATCTGTGGGGTCCGCTGTGGACCCCACCACTTGTCTATGTATACCTAGGCCGTCTTTAGTGGAGGCCACTATGTTGAATGTGTTTTAGCCACTCCATCCAGCAGGTGTGGCTGACCTTGATGCACGTGTTGTATATTCAAGCTGTCCATCCGTTGTGACCACTCATTTGAGAGCATGGCCCAAATGTGATGCAGGTCATTGGCCCAGGTAAACCACACGTTGGACAGTGGAACCCACCCATGCTGTCCAATGTGTGGGCCCACTTTAGGGCACTCAATTGGGGGTCCGCCATGGCTCGCCACCTTGACGTATATATTGCTAGATCATTTTATTGTATAGGATATATGACGGCTGATTCGAGTCTCAAGTGGACTGCACCATATTTTTTGCACTCCCAAGTGCAGGCTTGCGAAATAATATAGCTTGGTGAATCCGAGGTCGATACACAGCGACCAGGAAGTACACAAATAGAACTAGTTTAAATTTAATATTAAGAAATTCTAAACAATAATGAAAAGGAACTAAGGATCCATGGATCCACTTCCAATCAATTCATAATGCTTGTTTATCGATTCAATTTCGATAACTCAATTGAAATAAAATAATGAGTCATTCCAATATGAAAATAAAACTATAGATAATTCACTAATAATAGATATGAACTTCAATCGAATCAATCTTCTCATGAAGCACTTAATAATTGATCATCGGAAATTTCAAGTATCTATTGTGCAGTCGACAATAAATCAAGGGATTTTACATATCAATACCTTCTCTAATTAAGCCAAATATTTGCACTACTAAGCATCTAATGTACCCGAAGTTTACAATGGATCAAAGATCATAAAACTCAAGAGTTTCAAAAAACAAAATTCAAATCAATACAACTAAAAATTATCATTCAAACAAATATATTGAATCAAATGAATTAGAACACTGAAAATTAACTAGAAGTTTGACCCCTTAGTCTTAGCTAAGCGATTAGCTACACATAGCTAACTGTT
Organism: Magnolia sinica; assembly: GCF_029962835.1. NCBI lineage: Eukaryota > Viridiplantae > Streptophyta > Magnoliopsida > Magnoliales > Magnoliaceae > Magnolia > Magnolia sinica. The sequence goes on from NC_080576.1 coordinate 38,839,083, forward strand.
AAAATAGAAAAATAAAAGAAACCCATAAAATCAAAGAAGAAATCAGAGAAGGAAGGCATCATCACCTCTCTCTCTCTCTCTCTCTCTCTCTCTCTCTCAAGCCCTAGAATATGTTTTAGACATGAAGAGAAGCCTCCCTTATATGGATTTTACACCACCGACTCTGAAGAATTCAAACTTATGCAACTGATTTACGCACAGCTCGGTCGACTGGACTGTTTTCAATCGAATGTGAATTGTCCAATGGGTCTTGGTCGACCTTAGAATTTCAATGCTTTTTTTTTTACCATGTAGTTTCAGGATTTCATTTTCTTAGCCCTAAATTTTTAAGACTTCTTTTTCTTAATTTCTATCGTTCCATAATCCTTTTGATCTCTTTTGATCCACATGCTCAAATATGCTTGATCATCATCCCTTGAGCTCTCAAATCTTCAATCACCCCACTCTTGATAATTTAGGCTATAAATTCTCACCTTTAGCTCAGATAATCTTAGACCTTCTACTCTTTCTTGTATATAAAAAACTCATCTAATTAATCCATTTTGCCACAAATTTGCATAGGAAAACATTGCAAAGTAGGAGATAAATGTGCAATATTTAACTCTTAACACACCACCTGAACCATGATGATTAGACACCCACCATTAGACCTGCCTAGGGCCTGCCTTGATGTATGAATTGTAGTTGCGCCTTGGCCTTACTTTGTTGTATGGTGTCCACACCACAAGCCACCTTGTGGTTCATGTTATGGTCACACCATTGGCATGCCTTAATGTTTATGTAGCAATAGCATTGTGGGCCAACCTTTTTGTTGTGTTGTATTGGTGCCATGGCCCTGGCTTGAAGTTTATGTTATATCTGTATAATTGAACCAGACATAGATGTATGTGTTGCACTTGGCCATGGGCGAATCACATTGTCTATCTGTTAGAGCATGATCTTGGAAATCAGGCGAATCCGTGGCTCATGTAGGCCGTGCCACCTAAAACAATAGGGCTAATGATGCCCACCCTTAGAAACCTTCTTATTGGTCCCGTTGTGTTATGTGTTTAGCCATGTTGCCCATTCATTTTGCCATACCATTTTCGGGCTTGAACCCAATAATGGAGTTAATGATGCCCACCATTGGATCCTTTCTAACGCTCACCGTAATGTTTATTCGCCCTCCAACCATTTGGGGCCCAATCTTATGTAGGAGTTGTATGCACACCATGAGGCCTGCTATGATGTTTGTTCGCGATCCAACTCAAGTGTGGGCCCTCCTTAATGTGTGTATTACCATGCCATGGGCATACATTGATGTATATATTGTACCCGCTCCATTTGGCCTACCTTGTTGTATGCGGTCTATTGGCACTATGGGCCTTCTTGATGTATGCATTATTGCCACACCATAGGCCCACCTTGTTGTACGTGTTATAGCCATATTATGGACCTGTCCTGATGTAGGTGTTGTATTTGTGCCACAAGCCTACCTTATTGTGTATTGTAGCCTACCTTATTGTGTATTGTAGATGCACCTTTCCCACCATGGAACCTACTCTTGAGATGGGTTGGGGCCCACCATTCGAGTCCAACACCCTACATATGTCAAGCCCATCATAGGTCCATGCTTGGTTGTTTGTGGGCGACCATTTTTAGGGCTTGCTAGGGGACATTGTAGGGCCACTTTGATGCCTCTTGTAGGCTTACTGTGATCGCTTGTTGACCTTGTAATTGTCATCCGTTTGGATACTATTAGTAATACGATTAGGCTGCTTATGTTTACACTTGTTGAGTGGGCCCATTGGCTTAAAAGCCCACTCAAGTATAGCCTTGTGGAGCCATGTTAAACTTAGATTCCAAGTAAGCCCCGCCTCTTGTGCATGATACTGTGGATTTAGCTAATCCAAACCCTAATTGCTCTATATGAGAAATCATGTTGTTATTACGGAAATATCCAGATTAACCTAATTAGCTCTAGATCATCCATAAGTGGTCCGCTAAAACTGAAACTATGGAAAGATGTTTGTCTTGTTAGGCTTGATGTCCATCGCGGACATTGAGCCAAGGCAGCGTGCAGAATCGCTTAATTTAGAGTCGAAGGTCATCACATGTGTTGTGTGAGGTTGGGATGAAATCGACATGAACTTAAGTTAATATTCGACCTTTGATCTTTGTCGAAATTGTGACTTTCGGACCGTTAGATCACGATCAAATTAAGGAAACCAACTTAAATTAATATCCTATGCATATTTGTATAGCCATGACCATGATCGATGATCGGTAATCATCGAACTGACTTTTGGTCATAGTCATCAATTGACGCATCTGAATGGTGAGGTAATCAAAGCCTTGTGCAGATCACCACTTGGGGCAACTATCCTATGGTGTAAATCGACTCATATATCTCTTAGTGGGCCCCAACAACTAGAAATGACCTCTTATAGGGTTGACGTACCAAATACTAGGCCATTATGGTCATTTTCATCGCATTTAGTAAAATAAATAGCAAACCCCCATGCAACCCCCCCCCCCCCCCCCCCCCCCACCTTACGAGTTCAAATAGAAGTACTTCATTCTATACGAATTTTCCTTAGCCAAAGGAAGAAAGAAGAATAGAAGGATGAGAGAAATCGTAGGGCTTGGTATCGGATCACTCTGTCCGATCCTTATGCTCACCAGATCTTGTAAGATCTCACATCTACGCTCCATTTCGCTTCTTCCATAGCCAAAATCCATTAATTTTGGGTCAAATTCTTCACTCCTTACTAGGTAAGAGGTTCTTTAATTGTCTTTCCACCTCTTCCTTTCATTTTCTATCTTTTTGAGCTATCAGGGTTGGGAACCCCCTTTCGTTTCCGTTGTTTCTAAAAAATACTAACCATAGGGTTTGTTTATGTTAGGACTTGGGGTCCCGACAATTGATTAGGAGTGACCATGCTATTGTGGGAGGCATACTTGGGCGTGGTCCTATGTGGATGCTTTTGTATGCCAATTTCGGGCCCCGACTCATTGAATCAAGTTGGAGTTTGCTCGAATTAAGTTAGGTAAAACCCTTAATCCTTGATTAAATTTTAATTAGGTTGGAATTCATGTTATTAATGATGAGATTGCCAATGAATTAGGATTTGGAACATTTTTTTTTGCTAAATTCTCGACGCTAAGGCCGCATCTAAATCAAGGATTTCCGACTCTAAGGTGAAGATCTATCCTTAAGCTTATACTTAGAATTTTAGATGATTAAATGTGTCTGTTTGCTATTTGGTTAATAACATGCTTGATGAAATGCTTGAGTAATATGAAACTCCTAATATCAAAACACTTCAATGTCGAATGTTAAGAAATGTTAATATAGATCGAATAGTACTAAATTGTACATGTATTCAATTGTCATGTACTGATGTTGGTTGGATTCTATTGATTCATACATGTGTTCAATTGGTATACCTTGGTATAGTATTTGTTATGGGAAAAATGGACCGACCAATGAAGAGGTCAGGTCAAAACATTATGTGCTTAACTAAACTAGACAATAATAAGAACTCTAGATGTCACGCCCCGAACTCGGAAACCAGGCTCACAAAATTCCCGATCGCCGAATCCGGCGCCGACAGCCTCCGTAGGACCCCATTCTCGGATCCCGGCACCCATTCACCAGGTTCCGATCCTGGGATACTACAAGGAGGGTTTCAAATCATTAGTCTGATTCATAATGAGCATAACAAAAGCATAACCCACAAACAATAAGCACAAGAACACCACCACAAAATCCACTATGATCAAAAACATTTGAGTACAATGCGACTGGAAGGGGAAAATACAATGTAATAAAAGAAACAAAACTCCAGAAGCTCGGCTGCACGCTCCAATACGGCGAGATTAAGGCTGCGACTGCGTCCTGGTGTCACCTGCACGCATCAATCGTGCATAAGCTTATAGAAAGCTTAGAGGGTGGTGTAAGTGTGTGTGCACTATAAGCGTGCTCAAAATGCAAGGTCAGAGTGATGCGGAATCATGGTAATGAGCACATGAATGCAATCAGCCGTACCAAGGCTATGCGGTGCAAGATATGAATGCTATCGGCCATAACACGACCATGCGATGCGAGATGCAACTCAAGCATGCCAAACCTCATCATGTATCAGTACAGTTCTCATTCAGGATAATCGCCGGGGTTCAATACACTCCGAATGGCACTGTCGCTCTCCTAGCCGCACAGTCCAAGTAAGCGTAAGAAACCTCACTATCCGTCTGGCCAATAGTCTGCCAATACCTATCCGGTACGTCAATAGCGGACCTATTCACGAGCTGATCAAACTCAGCCTAGTATTGCCCCTACCCTCGGGCGAGTAAGGCAACACCCCTTTCCAACCGACCACGACACAATGGGAGACGCGGCCTCCTGGTATTCGGCCCTCGTGCGCTCATATATCCACTCGGTCTCGACATTGGAGTCATCCTCTGGTACCATCGGGTTTAGGGATTTTCACCCAGGGACATCTATGGCGCCCGTATGCTAGAACCAAACATTTTCGGTATCCAATCCAGCCATCCATGATGTGTCTATGGAGGCTATGGCCCTGATGTCACTAGGGCATACAGTAACTATAATCACACAAATGCAAGTGCATGAGTCACATTATCAGTCATGCAACAATCTCGTATGTACCATGCACTTATATGGGGCAACTCCGCCTATCAGGGAGCCCATAAACAGTCTGCCCAAGGCATATGCTATGATCGGTCACTCCTCACATCAGGCATACATATGATGCGAATGATCATGAATCATGGACCTATACTATCATGTTATGAGGTGATGGACTCTGATTAAAATGAAGATGGGCCTGGGCGGCCTATATACTACAGGTATGGGCCTATTAATGGGCCTTAGGGAGATTCATAATGCGGACATTTAACCGACATTATCCTCACAATGTGGACATAAAACCAACATTGCTCCCAAAGGATGGCCTTCCACGAATCACACATTTCAATGGGCATTTTGCATATCTTATTGGGCCTCGACTCATGGGCCTCTAAAACATCAAATGGCCTCATACATGGGTCTCTCAGATACATATCAAGGTGGGCCTCAATGACGGGCCAAAATTGCATCAACATGGGCCTAGTCACTCGGGCCTTGCATACATTACAGAGGGCTTATGCAATTTAAGGTGGGCCTCAATAATGGGCCTAAAAAAATTAATTTTCAAGGTGATTGAATGATTGGATGAAACACACGTATCATGGTGGGGCCCACACTAAAGGAGGGTGTGGATTATCATACATATATAAGTGGGTCCCGTGTGGGGCCTACCATAATGTTTATTTCCCATCCAACCCATTGATAAGGTCACTCAAACTTGGGGCCACAATAATGTTTATTTTCCACCCCAACCTGGCCCACTGAAATGTTTATTTTCTAACCAACCCGGGCCCATTGTAATGTTTATTTGCCATCCAATTCCTCATAAGGTCATTTAGGCCAGGTAAGGCCCACTGTAATATTTATTTTCTACCCGACCTTTTGATAAGGTCACACGTGACCTGGGCCCACATTAATGCATATTTACCACACAACCCGTTGGTCACGTGCACCTGGGGTAGGGCACACTTGAATGGGCCCACTGAAATGTTTATTTTCCATACAACCTGCTCACACAGGCCACGTGGTGAAGGGCCCACCGCAATGTTTATTTCTCATCTAACCTGTTGAAAAGGTTACGCGGGCAGGGAACCCACTGTAATGTATATTTGACGTCCAACCTGTTGGTAAGGTCATTGGACCTTTGGGCAGATGTGGGGCCCACCGAAATGTGGTTCACAAATCCAGCCCATCCATTATGTGGGTCCCATCTAAATGACGGTACAGACCAAGTTTAAGCAACATCCAAAACTCAGGTAGGCCCTGCCAAATGATTTTATATGTTTTAGTATGTCTTCACATGATTTTAAATGATGTGGCCCACCGGAGTTCCATATACAGCTGAATTTTGGGGTGGACGGCTGAACTATGGGGACCCATCAAATGCACGGTTTGGATGGAAGAAATGCATCAAGGTGGGGCCCACAGCTGGGGCCGTGAGCCCCAGCTCGTCCGTCCGTCAGCCGTCTGCGGCAGCGCTGCTGCCTCTCTTGTATATAAATTTTTTTTTTTTGGAAACAAAGTTTTTCTGCGGATTTTCTATGGTAGGGCCCACTTCAGTCCGATCCGTCCCAGCCACAGGATTCTACGACTCAAGATCGACGAAACGAGACCAATATGCAATGTGTTGTTGGCGGATGGAAGGATCAAAGTGGATTTCAATGGTGATACGTCTATTTCTTACGGCATGGCCCGCTTGAGAACCGGATTGGTTCCAAAATTTAGCTCAACGTCTAAAATAATCCAAGGAAGAGGATAGACGGATTAGATCAAATACTTGAATCAAGATGGGGCCTATATGAATGGTCCGCCCCAAAGGTTACCTTTTTCCCCTTTCTTTTTTTTTTTGTTAGTACACACCCACGCCACTTGCCAACGTCCAGCGTCCAGGGACGCTGGACGGCATACACAGATGTATCATTGGGGTGGGTCCCACGTAGATGTGGCCCACCAACATATATGCATATAAATAATATATATACATTATATTATATATATAATACATATTATATTATATATATTATATAAAATATAACATATATATATATATATATTTATATATATATAAATACATTGGGTCCATCCAAACAATGGATGGTGTGGATCATTACCTGCAATAGAGTGGGCCACACCGTCTGGTGTAGATGGACGGGGTAGATGTAGCACATATTGGTGGGATCCACACCATTACAAAGAGAGAAAGAGAGAGATAAAGGGAGATATACGGTGAGATAGAGGAACCCCGCCACTATGGGCCCTCTTGATTAGATCACATACATCCAAATGGGTCTTTCCACCTCTTCCTTTCATTTTTTACCTTTTTGAGCTATTAGGGTTGGGAACCCCCTTTCGTTTCCGTTGTTTCTAAAAAATACTAACCCTATGGTTTGTTTATGTTAGGACTTGGGGTCTCGACAATTGATTAGGAGTGGCCATGCTATTGTGGGAGGCATATTTGGGCGTGGCCCTATGTGGATGCCTTTGTATGCCAATTTCGGGCCCCGACTCATTGAATCAAGTTGGAGTTTGCTCGAATTAAGTTAGGTAAAACCCTTAATCCTTGATTAAATTTTAATTAGGTTGGAATTCATGTTATTAATGATGAGATTGCCAATGAATTATGATTTGGAACATTTTTTTTGCTAAATTCTCGATGCTAGGGCTGCATCTAAATCAAGGATTTCCGACTCTAAGGTGAAGATCTATCCTTAAGCTTATACTTATAATTTTAGATGATTAAATGTATCTGTTTGCTATTTGGTTAATAACATGCTTGATGAAATGCTTGAGTAATATGAAACTCCTAATATCAAAACTCTTCAATGTCGAATGTTAAGAATGTTAATATATATCGAGTAGTACTAAATTGTACATGTATTCAATTGTCATGTACCGATGTTGCTTGGATTCTATTGATTCATACATGCGTTCAATTGGTATAGTATTTTTTATGGGAAATATGGACCAACCAATGAAGAGGTCAGGTCGAAACATTATGTGCTTAACTAAGCTAGACAATAATAAGAACTCTAGACCCTACCCCCAGCTCCAAGAGTTGAGTAGGGGTGAGGTCAAGCTCGATGCACCGTTAGCAGGCCTGAAGAACCACAGACCTCAACGACAGGAACCTGACCGCTCGACTAAGGAGACAGGTCAACATGTTCTAGGTGGCATAACCCAGGTCGGCACGCCCTGAGTCAGCATGTCCCAGGTTGGTACTCCCCAAGCTAGCATACTTCAGGTCAGCGTAACCCGCCTCCTATTAAGACCCGACCTGATCCCAGCCGCGTCCACCCGAGATCTTAACCTAGAATCCAGGAAGCTTATTGCGATACAGATCCGCCCGAGATCTTAGCCTAGAATCTAGGGCGATCCATACAACTTATAGTAAGATTGGGATCCTACTGTGAGATATCCTGCTAAACAGGGAGGCCTCTCCTATGCCACTGCCTCTCCTCAACTATAAATAGGAGCATCTCTAATGATGAAAGGTACATACAATCCCTAGCCTAAAACCCCTTACTCGACTAGACTCAAATTCTCTGTCTGACTTAGGCATCAGAGGGTCCCCTGTGTTAGCCAGGGTCTCCTTTGTCCGTTCATTGTATAGGTACACGAAGGTCCACGAGAGGCTAACTAGATTTTTACATCAACAATATCAGATTTCCTTTTGATTATGTTTATGTAGTTGATAAATTTGAATTATTGTTGTGGTGGGTCGAGCTCCGTAAATTATTTAAATAAGCAGATAGCCCGCTTTAGGGTGGCTATCCCAGACTTATATGATTGACCGAAATTAACACAGACGAACAGCAATAGTTGGAACTACATGGGATGCCTTGCATTTTGTTTGGATTCCTTCGTAGTCGATCGTATAAGTCTAACACAAGGTTCAATCATTCTTTTGCTTGGTGATTGTATAACATTCGATAGAATATAGGATACCGCTATTACCATTGGTTTAAGTCTACTCATAACCATTAACGCATTATGATCCTACAAAAACTCATAAGCCGAGCTTGATGATATAGGACACCGTGTTCGAGTTGTTAGCCTATACTGTTGTGATGAGTCTCCCCATAGTGACCAATGAGCATTAATGAAGGTGGCATATTATTTTTCGAACGGCTCCCATCAAGTATCCGGCCGATGGTTGTGTGCTAAAGTATCGTTCGAACGACTCGGGTGTGAATGAAATTGAGTGACGAGTACTTTTCTTTATATTGATTTAGTTTTGAGTGACAAGCCCTCTCCTCTGAATTTATTATTCATACTCAGTATTTGGGTGATGACCCTTATCGTGTTGATTTACATACTGTGAGGCATCATGCCGTACTTTTGGAATTATTGATTTATGATATATAATGGGTGAAGCCTTAATTTGGATCAATGAACACTGGTGAGGAGCCACTACGTGCCGCAACGAGCCACTTGACGTAATGACCGAGATATCCTAGCTTCACCAACCTACTATATAAACTTTGATTAATAATCACTTGGCTAATCATGCATACCCTGGGATAGGTAGTTACAAAATGTGTTGGAGTCACTTGTTGAGGGAGTGCTAGCATTCTGCGAAATAGGCGTTGAAGTCGCTTGCTGAGGGAGTATTGAATTATGAGGACCATGCATCATCTCATCATATCATTAATGCACTTAACAACTAGATTAGGAAACTGTTTGCTTTGTTATGCCATCATTATCTGCGCTTGGTTTTGTTGATAACATTTGTAACTTGCTTAGTATTTGTACGTTAGAGGTAACATGCTTAAGAGTATTACATGTAGGACTATGTATTTATCGTGAACCTACTTATCACTAAAATATCCCGAGTATAATCTTGGGGATATTTCTTCAGTATATTGTCATTTGACGTATTGTATTTGACATATATAGATGATTAAATAATAAGACCAGTTGGCGGTGCACTCGGGGCGCCCCAGTACATATCTAGCTTCTTTCTACTTGGTGGTTGTATTTTTCGTTCATATTGCTTTTATTATGATTTGTATAATTTTTATATGGGAAGACACTACTTTTGGAATTGTATATTTGCATATTACCCTTATATTTTTGGTTTTGTTATCTCTACCTTGCTTTGGATCTGCTCATTGAAATGTGTTACTCTGATTATAGGTGTATGGAACGAATGTAAATATAAATGAGGACACCCACACATTTTTATTTAGCTCACACTCAGGAACTCGAGATTAGAGTCTCCATACTCAAGTGTCGAATTTCGAGGCCTGACAAAGCCATCTTTAGAAAATTAATGCATACTACTCCATCACATGGCCATTAAGGGATTTCTCAAAAAGATAGATTAATGCTCTATTATTACCTACTATGGCATTGAGCTCTCCATAAATGCTTTGAGGTGGCCTATGGGACACCAGATACCGTCATACCTCTTAAACTTGAGTACCTCAAAATTTACAAGCACCTATATGTTTGAAAAGGGTCAAAGGTTTTTAAAATTTGTATATGGGAGATCTGCCCCTTGCTGTCTCCATAACTCCATTGCTCGCAATTGTTTTTTTTTAATGCTCAACACTTCTATGGCTCCCATTGGGGTTGGACTTGGTTGTTGCTCTCATTATGAGGTGTTTATGGGACCAGGCTCCCATTAGGGGGAGAAGTGTAAGACCCGTATCCTAGTTCGTACAGTTCCGTCGACTCCTGCGATCCTCTCAGTCGAATTTCGGCAACCTGCGACTGAAAATCAACATTTGCCCACGATCCTAACTCATATCCTATAAATTTGGGTCAGCTCAATCCGAGACTTGTACTATTATGACCGCACCGTCGCCGCGGTTCCAACGCCATGTCTTGCACACTGATTCGATACCCTGGCCAGGAGATGTGGGCCGGCATTTATTTTGAAGAAACGCCGCGCATTTGTAATCACAAGAGAATCTCTATAACAAGTCTCATCAATCAATCAATCAATCACCTCATGTTAAGTACACATACCCATGCTTTCTTTCTCCACAAGTTAAGCAACTACCAAGTGAACTCTCAAGTCAAGTACACCATTACCTCACATCCATCAACCATCACTTCTCTTACGACAACCCTCTCTCTCTCTCTCATTTCTCCAACACATTTTCCAAGCCATTCCAAGAGTAAAAAAGTGGACATCCAAGCCTTCCCATGGAGAGAAAAGTGTGATGTATGTGGCCCACTTCCTCTCCCAAGAACCTTCATCCTAGCCCTTCATTTCTCATCTTCCACAATCAAAGTGAGACATAAGGAGATCGGCTTTCCAACGGACCAAGAAGATCGAACGGTGGGTGCTTTATAGGCTAGATTTTCATGTTTTTATGATGGGCCAAGTGGGGCCTACCAATTGATGGTATGGATCTTACTTTGGACCCTATGTGTCGCCCACCTTGATTCTCATGATCATTCCATAATGGGGCCATTCTCCATGGACCCCATCATGATGTTTATTTTCCTTACATGAAAAGAGGTCATCTAGACCATCCATTTTGAGTGGAGAAGGAATCTCCACTGTTGATCTTTGATTTGGTGGGCCCACATGTATTAGGACCCACTTGATGTATAATTGAATGCAAGGGAGGGCCCATAGTATTGGGGTCCCTCTATCACACGTGTCCCTCTCTCTTTCTCTCTCTTTTTCATTTTTTTTTGTGTGTGATGATGTGGCCATGTGGCCCACTTGGATGGACCCCACCTTGGTGTATGTCTTATTTACACCATCCATGCATTTGGTGGCCCACCTGAGCAAGGCCCACCTTGTACATGTGTTATGTCGAAACCATCTAGCGTCCAGGGTTGTTGGACATGGAATTGAAATAAAAATATTAGCTTTGGTTCAAAGTTGTTTGGGTGGGCCACTCATGCAGGCCCCACCTTGATGTATGTTTTTAATCAAAGCCGTCCATTCCATTTCCCAAATTATTTTAGGCGTTGAGCTGAAAAATAAAGCTGATCCGATTTTCAGGTGGGCCATAACATAGCAAACAACATTTTTACCGTTGAAATACACCCTGATGTTTTTGTACCCCAAAATATATTGGATATTGGACTTAATGGGTTTGTCTTGGGCCATAAAAACTAATGGCAGGGTCGGATTCTGCTAATGCAGGCCCCACATACGAAAAACCGTGAAAAAACTCTCTTTTAAATACACACACACACACACACACACACACACACATGCAGCGCTTGCTGCTGCTGACGATACAGCAGGATGCTGCTGCGTTGGCGGGCAGGCAGGGACCACTGTCCCATATGTGGGCCCCACCGTGATGTGTTTTGAACATCCACGCCATGCATTTAGTGTGCCCCTTTAGGCAGCAGGCCCCCTCCCAAAAATTAGCTGTATAAGCAGCTCGGGTGGCTCATGTCATAGGAAACAGTGTTGAATTGAACGTCTGCCATTTAAAACCCCTTTGGGTGTCCAGACGTTTTGGGTCAATATGAAATTTTTTTTCCTTTCCATCCAGGTCCGTGTGACCTTACCAACGGGTTGGATTGCAGATAAACATTATGGTAGGCCCCACGTGGAACCCACAATGAGGTATGTGTTTTATTCACACCGTCCACACCTGGACGGTGGGACCCACCATGATGCATGTGTTGCATCCAAACCGTCCAACCACTTTGAAAACCCATTTTATGGCAGGGGCTAGAGAATGAGTCAGATCCGTAGTTCGAATGGGTCCCCACCACGGAAAAATAGTGGGAATAGTGACATTCACCGTTTAAACTTCTTAAGGGCCACAGTATTATATAAATATCACAGCTACATATATAGGATTATATATATATATATATATATATATATATATATATATATATATATATATATATATATATATATATATATATATATATTACGGTGGAAATCATTGTCACTACTATTTGGAGTGCGGTCCAGTTCATCTTTTGATATAATTCATATATATATATATATATATATTATACACTTGTCATATTTATGGCCCGTTGTTAAGGCCCACCTTGATGTGTATAAGGCCCATGTTATGAGGCCCATTGTGATGTATTCAAGGCCCATGGGTTATGGCCCATTGCAATGTACATAAGGCCCATTGGTGCGGCCCACTTGATCAATATAAGGCCCATGTGATGCGGCCCATTTAATGTATCTAAGGCCCAGGAATCAAGGCCCAACAGGATGTCCTTAGGGTCCATTACAATGTGTGATTTCCATGGTTGTGTAATGATGTTTTATGGCGAGCCATGCCTTGGGAACAATGTTGGTTTGACGTCCACATTGTAAGAATAATGTTGGTTAAATGTCCGCATTATAACTCTCCCTAGGGCCCATTGATAGGCCCGTACTTGTTGTGTGTAGGCCATCTAGGCCCATCTTCATTGTAAGGATAGTTCATCACTCTATAACATGCTTAGTATAGCTCCATGATTCATGCCCATACGCATCATATGTATGCTTGATATGAGAAATGTTTGATCATAACATTAGCCGTTGGGCAGAGACATTTACGGGACTCCTTATGAGACGGAGTGCCCCACATGAGCGCACGGTACGCGCGGGATTGCTGCATGATTTGATGGTGTGACTCATGCATCTCGCGTATGTGTGATTTGATCATTGTACGCCCTAGCGACATCAGGGCCGTGGCTCCACAGGTACATCGTGGATGGCCGTATCGGATACCGAAAATACTTGGTTCTAGTACTGTGGGCACTTAGGATGTCCTTGGGTGAAAATTTCAGAACCTTTTTGGTACCAGGAGCTGCTCTAACGCCTAGACCGAGTGGATACACGAGCGCCCGAGTGCCGAATACCAGTAGGCCGCGTCTCCCACTATGTCATGGTCAGTTGGAAGGGGGTGTGGCCTTATCCGCCCGAGTGAGGGGGCTATAAGCTAGGCTGAGTTTGACCAGCTCACAAATGAGTCCGCTATCGACGAGTCAGGTAGGTATTGGCAGACTACTGGTCAGGCGGATAGTGAGGTCTATTCCGCTCGCTGGGCTGTGCGGCTAAGGAGGTGGTAATCAATGTGGAGTGTACTAGACCCCGGTGATATCCTAGAGAGGAACTGTACTGATATGTGTACTTGATGAGTACTGGCATGCTTATTTTGTATCTCGCATATGACATTTGGCTACATAGGCCTCGCATTGCATGGCCTTGGTATGGTCGATAACATTCATGCCTTGCATCACATAGCTTTGGTACAGCTGATAACATTCATGGACTTACTGCATATTTCCGCATTACTTTGATATTATACACTTGGCGCTTGCCTTGCGCACACACTTACACCACCCTCTAAGCTTTTTATAAGCTTATGCACGATAGATGCGTGTAGGTGATGTTAGGTTGCAGCAGCGTGGAGCTTGGAGCATGTAGCTGTCTTCCGGAGCTTTGAACTTATTCTGACTTATGTATTTCCCTTTCAGCATTATATCAAATGTTTATATTAGTGGATATGTGATGATGATGTTGCCTTTATGATTTGGGTATACTTGTGGCTATGCTTCTTATGAGACAAATGTATGTTGGAAAATCCTCCTTGTAGGATCCACGGAGGCTGTCGGCACCAGATTCGGGAATTAGGAATTTTGTGAGCCCGATTTCCAAGTTTGAGGCGTGACAAGAAGCAACTAAAAAGAACTTTTTGTAATGAGAAATGTTGATATTAGTTATGTTAGACATTTGGGGGTGTGGGCATGTGGCTTGAAGAGACTCGACTAAGGAAGGATGTGTTAGTGCACTGATTTGCACATATGTTTGTTAATCACATGACTAGTTGTGTCAAGTAGTCAGATGAGTCCTTAGCAAAAGAAGACCGATGATACAACTAGAGGAGAAGCACAACCTACAAGTTCAAGAAAAGAAAACCTTCTACTATTTGGATCCTTCATATAGATGACCTTGACCAAAACGTTCTTAGATCATCTATATAAGTCATTCTAACCTTATAAGTTCCACCATTATAGAGTTGGCTTAGAGAAAGTTCAAGTTGTTTAATGAATCATAGGACAAGTAATTAAAATAAGAAAATCTATCCTAGTTCGACAAGATGAGGTGGCACCGAATGGCACCTTCGGTACCATCGAAAGTGCCCAAAATGTTCTAGCAGCTTTCAAAGAAAATTTGGTACCACCGACTGGAATTTCGGTACCACCAAATCCTACCGATGTAAAAATTTCGGTGCCACTGAAAGTAATAAAATTCATCCAGCAACTTCATGATTTAATTCGATACCACCGAGTGATATTTCGGTGCTACCGGGTGAATTTTGGTGCTACCGAAGGTTCACTCGGTAGAACCGAAAACTAGCCATTTTATATCCATTGAGATCTTTTTTTATAAATATAGGACCCAGAACTTTGTGGAAGGTGTGGATTTAGGCATTTTAGAATACCTAGGTTGTCCTAAGCTCTTATTACTTATCCTAGACTCTATCCACATGAGATTCATGTTCTTTTCAATATGATTCATTATATCAATGAGCATTCAAAGCTCACTTTAATGAAGAACATGATCTCAAGCCTACATTAGAGTATTGCGACTAAACCTATAGGTATATCCTTAGTCTCAACCATACTCTTATGCATCCATCAGGTGAATCTCTTAAGAAATTCATTCATAACCCTTATTAGAGATTCAACCAACTCTCATTACCTTGGTTACCTTAATAAGAACATCATATGCAAGGTTCTTGATCGTAAAGCTGACACAACAGGTAAACTACAGCATAGCGATCGGGGGAGCATTGAGGAGTTAATTCAAGCACGCAAGAGCAAAGATCAAGCAACCCAAGGCAAGCTATAAAAGAAGACTCATTCGATAAGTAAGTGTCATTGTTAAAAGTCTACAAGTTAGTCTCTATACAAGAGTAGGATTAAGGCTAAGAGTTTGCTATTAACAAACTCGTGTAGGTTCCTAGTGTGGGACCTTGGCTCGTGTGCCTAAATCGTAGGTGCCTATGACTGGTGTGCCTAAATGTAGGTGCCTAGTATGAGACCTTGGCCATTGGGCCTAAACATAGGTACCTATTGTGGGACCTTGGTTTAGGTACCTTGGTTGTGGGGTCTAAACATGGGTTCTTAGTGGAGGACCTTTACTCGAGTGGAAAGCATATATTGTGAGTCCTTTGTGTAGGGCTGTAAAGGTTTCTGGTGAACCTAATTTAAAACCAGTGACAGTCAAATCCGCTTTACTCTAGGAGAGAGTGAGGTTGTCGGGAGTGGAGTTAGCCGAACTACTATAAATGCTTGTGTTTGGAATTGATATTTGCGCATCTGTTTAATTATGCTTATATGTTTAAGTACTAAATTGAATATGCATGATTAGATGAATGCCCATGATTGATAGGTAGCACATTCCATACAAAAGTTCATAATGCAATAGGCTAGCTGCTTTATTTGTATATCTTAAGTAGCCTATGTGATTGGAACCTTTATTGGCTTGGAAGCCTTTAGAGTTATATTACCTTACTTGCTTTAAACTGAAAGATTGTTTAAGATAGGTAATTAGAAATTTTAAAAGAAAACAAATATTTGAAAAAGTCTTATTCACCCCCCTCGAGGACTCTTGGTCTATTCCATACTTCTACTATAGCAGTCTAAACTACAATTTCAATTGGTATCAAAGCGGGTTCCTCTTAAAAGGTCTAACAATCCAGAGGGAGATCCTAACAAGTAGTTTGAATAATGAGTAAAGAAGGACCAGCTGTCTCTCGACCTCCTCTCCTTGATGGTTCAAATTATCCTTATTGGAAGTCCAGGATGTCTTATTTTCTACAAGCTTTGGATAATGAAGTTTGGGAAGTTGTTGAGAATGAATATGTACCACTAACTGAACAAGTGGTACTAGACGACAATACCACCGTCTCCAAACCAAAACCAAAAGAGAAATGGACTTCATATGATAAAGAAATGAAGTTAAATGAAGCTAAAGCCATGAACGCTATTTACTGTGGAGTTTCACAAGAAGTGTTCAATCAAATCAACATGTGTGGAACTTCGAAAGAAGTATGGGATTTATTGCAAACAACTCATGAAGGAACCAACACAGTAAAAAGATCAAGGCTACAGCTATTGACATCTTAATTCGAAAAGATAAGGATGGAAGAACATGAGACATTTATGGAATTTTTCACAAAGTTGAATGTCATATGTAATTCCATGGGGGGACTAGGGGAGAAAATTTTGGTACCCAAAATTTCCAGGAAAATCTTAAGATCACTACCAGAACGATTTAACTCCAATGTCATCATAATAGAAGAATGTAGGAACATTGATGAGATGAAAGTTGAAGAACTTGTGGGCTCTCTACAAACATTTGAGCTGTATTTCCAACCGCCCACAAAGTCTAAAAATAATTTTCTTAAAGTTTCTAAAACCTCAATGGAGGAAGAAGAAATTGAAAATGAAGATGATGATAAGGAAGTGGCTTTGCTGGCTAAACGGTTTAAAAGATTTTTCAATAAGAACCACGGAAAATCCTTTAAGAGGAAACAACTGGACAACAAACGCCAAATAGGCAAACCTTTTAGAAAGTCCAATGAACCCCAGTGTTTTAATTGCCAAAAGTATGGACATATATCAACTGATTGTCTGGCTAGAAAATCAAAAGGAAAAGCCATGGCAGCCACACGGGATGACACAGATGACTCAAACTCTGAAGATAGCGAGTCTAAAAATGATGATGACCAAAAGTCGTTAAAAATACTTATGGCATTTACAACTATAGTCATTCCTAGGATACTGGATGAGGAAGATGAACTTGATCTTAAGAGAATTAGAAATGGGAGAGGAACTACTGTTAGAAGCATAACTTTTGATAATCTGATAAAAAAATTGAACTTCTAGAGATGAAGTCGAGAAATTAAAGAAAGAAAACAAAAAACTAAAACTAGAAGTAAAACACTTTGATCAAACAACAGAACTAACCTGAAAATTCACTCAAAGCAATGAAAAATTTGAGAAACTTCTAGGCATGGGTAGAAAAATTCAAAAATATGATAGGCTCAGGATATGAATCAGAATCCTCATCTACCTCATTAATGATGACAAACTCAACTCCTCCAAATCAAAAAAATTCAGTTGAATGCCATCACTGTGGAAAGATAGGACACTATAAATGGGAATGTCCTATGTTCAAAAAACCTGATGTTACTTCCAAGGCAAGTCTTAAGGTCACATCTGAATCATTTGGAAGTCACTCAGAGAAATACTCCTCTGGTTCAAAGAAAATAGTTACCAAATGGGTAACGCAAAACAGATACAAGTGCCCTGAAAATAACTCAGGCCCTTGTAACGTCTGGCCTAAGTAAATCAACAAGTTACCTTGAGCCATCTTTTGATATATTTGGCAATGGGTCAAGATTTTTAAAAAGGAAAATATTGATAAGTAAAAGTGAGCCATAAAAATTGATTGGTTAAGAAGAAAGTCATGATTATTTTTTGAATCAATTTACAAACAAATTCTTGACTAATAATTTATTTATCCATGGAGTTTAATAAAATTATCTTCATGATAAACAACTCCATATAAATCAAGTATCATGCATAACTTTTGAAATATTCAAAAATAATATGATACTTACCTTGAACCAGAATAGGTTGATACACATATTACAATCAAATGCTTATAAACTATTGATCAACCATCACTAGTGAATGATTATTGGTTCATTTGAACTAAATTGGTATATTTGAGGATCGTGCCTCTCATATAAGAATTAGAGTCAAACTAAAGGATTAAGCCTAATTATTAATCTAATTGTTAAATCTGAGGATTCTTGGCCTCTAAACATTTTGGTAATTCCATGCTATATCTTTACTCTCAATCATATCATGGAATCTTATCTTATAACACAATGTGTATATTAGGAAATTCCGTTATAACTAGTTTTTGTATTCTAGGAATATTTTGGTAACACCGAATTTACCTTTGGTGCTACCAAAATCGAACCGCGTCTAGTTATCTAAATGCATTACTTCTCAGTTCTTTTTTATTTTTTTATTTTATTTTGATTAGCTGGTTAGTACACCCCATTGTCAGTTCACACTTCACTGTTAGCCACCCCCACCAGGGATCGATACCAAGACCTCAGTGTTAAAATGTGGTATCTTTCACTCAGTCTATCATTGTTCAGTTCTACTTAGACTATCACTTCTCTTGCTTCTTCCCAAGTTCGGCTGAAGGGCTATGTAGCCAAAATCAACAAAATCTAAGGTATCTTCCAGACCTCTCTCTTTACATCTAAAAAACTAAGATGATTTGCCTTCACTTGATGGGTCCTTATCATTCCACTTCATTTCCCAAAATGGAGTCATCATCACCTAGAGAAAAACTGATCCAAGAAGAAACATGATATTGAAGAATCAACCAGAACTAGGCATAAACTCTGCATTCCAAAATGAGGGCGATCATCTAGACAAACCTATAGACCTTCATCTTTCTAAAACCCTAATTCTTCTAGGCCCATTACTGCCAAATATTTGAAGCAAAAGATTGTGTGTGAAAATTGTGGATATGAACTGAAGGCTCAAGAAATGCCAAGAATGTCTACTAGTCCTATCCTTTGGGGGACCAATCAATGACAACTTGACACATTTTTTTTTTCAATTTCACACTATTTGGGGGTTTTGAAGTTGATTGCGATGGTCGAATAATTAAAATCACTCCATACCACATATCAACTCTTATAAAGACACCATTGTGTTCCAAATAATCTACTGAATTACTCAGAACCAAAAGGATTATGTTGAACATCAAAGGAACTCAATACATGATCTATATGTGCTTAACTGGAAAATATGTGATTAAAACCTCTTTCTGTCTGAGGATACAAGCTTCATTTCAGATTAGTTATCACTTTATTTGTACTTATTGTTTTAACATACGATTTCAACACAACATGATCAAGAACAAAGGGAAGGATGAAGCAAAAG
Source organism: Magnolia sinica (assembly GCF_029962835.1). Lineage (NCBI taxonomy): Eukaryota > Viridiplantae > Streptophyta > Magnoliopsida > Magnoliales > Magnoliaceae > Magnolia > Magnolia sinica. Next base: position 38,858,638 of record NC_080576.1, read on the forward strand.
GAGAAACCTCATCTAGAAAAATAAAAAAATTTACTCCTTACCCACATTCTACTGCCAGGGCAAATGAATTTAACTTTAATCGAATTATCAAATCTCGTTTCATAGAGCCATACGGGATAAACATCTATTTGGGATTAATAGGGTGGGATAACATTCTTTACTTAGGAGGAGAAAAACAGTATGACCTCGTTCATCAATTCTTGAATTCTTGTCATAATACTCAAGAAGATCCTCCGTCAATCACCATTAATTACATGAACCAAACCAAGGAGATTACTCCTTTGATGCTAGGACAACTTCTAAATCTTTGAGTCACACATATCTCACCAACTAATTGTTGCTTAAATGATCCAGGTGTGTGGAAAGAAGTGACCAGAATACTGTGTTGACTCAATGATTCCCAGAAATAGAATAAACTACCTGTCCTCATTGCATCTAGACTCTACCACAAAAGTGCTTCACGATATATTAAGTACCAATGCATATCCTTGTGAAGTTTCTAGAGATATGCTCTCACCAGTCATTCTAAATACCTTATGTGATATCTATCGGAGAACTGAAATATGTCTATCGACTCTAATTTTGAAACAATTAATTCAAGTTGTCAAAGGTATTCACCACACAAGCCTTCCTTTTCCAAGTGTCATCTGCAAACTTTCCAAGTTTCTTGCACTGTCACCTACTCGTGATACAATATATCCCTCAGTGTACTTTACCAAGAAAACCAATCATGAATGCAAGGGTGAAGAAGATGTTCAAGACACTCCCATGGCCACTCCTCGGAGTTTGTGTCGCACGCCAATGCCAGCTCCAAGTCAAAATGATTTTATTTGTCAACTTCTTGATGGACATTCCAATTTAGAAGCTCGCCTTCGGCAGTGCAAATATCGGCTCTCTAGGATTGAGCTATGCCTTGATGCTCTTTAACATACCGGGGAGCACCTTACTGGGCTACTCTTGTCTCATCATACTCATATTCCTCCATGTGCGGGTGGATCTTCTCGATGATCTTTTTCAAGAATTGTTGCTAGATCATAATATTTCTTTTGAATGATTATGCCCTTAAGGGCCTGCTCTTTTTGAATAATGGTTTATTCTACCCAAGCTTGGGGTAGTAATTTTGATGAATTTCATGATGAAATCTTTTCTGCTCATATCATTTAATCTTCTCCATGGTTATATCTTTTTAATGAGCTTAGCACATTATGTTTCTCTATTTCCCGTTGTCCTTTCTAAACATTATGTGCCTTGAATCTCTTCTCTCTCTAACCTGCGTTTTATCATATATGATTATTGGCTTGCTTCTTGGTAAATCCTTTGCCAATGACTAACAAAAAGGGGGAGAAGAAACTTATCCACCCACCAAAACACTCCGTACGTTGTTTTCTACAGAATACAGGTTGATCATGGAAGAAACTACGGGGGAGAAACATTTGTTGTTACATATCTAGTCTTATGTTTGAGTTGTAATTTGGTATATGATATGTAATCTTTTACTGTTTTGGTAGGTCATTGGTATGGTCCATGGCAGTGTCTTAGGATATGTTGTTTTTGTCACGTAATTGAGAAAAGGGGAGATTGTTAGTGCACTGATTTGCACATATGTTTGTCAATCACGTGACTAGTTGTGTCAAGTAGTCGGATGGGTCCTTGGCAAAAGAAGATCGACGATGCAACTGGAGCAGAAGCACAAGCTATAAGTTCAAGAAAAGAAAAGCTTTTACGATCTGGATCCTTCATATAGATGACCTTGACCTATAAATGGGAAAACCTTCTTAGATCATCTATATAAGCCATTGTAACCTTACAAGTTCCACCATTATAGAGTTGGCTTAGAGAAAGTTCAAGTTGTTGAATGAATCATAGGACAAGTAATTAAAACAAGAAAATATGTCCTAGTTCGGCAAGAGGAGGTACCACCAAATGGCACCTTCAGTACCACCGAAAGTGCCCAAAATGTTCTAGCAGCTTTCAAAGAAAATTCAGTACCACCGACTGGAATTTCGATACCACCGACTTCTATTGGTGTATAAATTTCGGTGCCACCAAAAGTAGAAAAATTCATCCAGCAACTTTAAGATTTAATTCGATACCACCAAGTGATATTTCGGTGCTACCGAGTGAATTTCGGTACTACCGAAGGTTCACTCAGTAGAACAAAAAATAGTTGTTTTATATCCATTGGGACCTTTTTTCTATAATAAAGGACTCAGAACTTTGTGCAAGGTGTGGATTTAGGCATTTCAGAGTCCCTAGGTTGTCTCAAGCTCTTATCACTCATCTTAGACTTTATTCACATGAGATTCATGTTCTTTTCATTATGATTCTTCATCTCAACGAGCATTCAAAGCTCACTTTAATGAAGAACATGATCTTAAGCCTACACTAGAGTATTGAGACCAAACCTATAGGTATATACTTAGTCTCAACCATACTATAATGCATCCATCAGTTGAGTCTCTTAGGAAATCCATTCATGTCACGCCCCAGACTCAGTAACCGGACTCACAAGGAACCCGATAGTTGGTTCTGGCAGCAACAACCTCTGTAGTACCCCATTCTCGGCTCTTGAGATAGGTTCCGATCCTAAGATCCTACAAGGACGATTTTCATAACCATATATGTATTTCAATATGAGCATACCCAAGATCATAGTAAGTACATCTCAGAAATAACAAAGACACATCGCAAAATCCACTATAAATGTGAGCTTTTCAAGTACATAGTTGAAAGGAAATACATTTGATGACAAGAGAAGATGGAAGGAAGATCAGCAATATTGGGTCCTTGGTTCAGCTCCTATCCAAGCTCAGCTGTTACGGCGCCAACCTAGGATCTACTGCACGCATCAATCATCCATAAGCTTATAAAATCTTAGAGGGTGGTGAAAGTGTGTGACAATGGGGCGCAGAAGAATAATAGGAGATACAGAAGGAAAATATGATCAATACTAATGCCACAAGCTTAACCAAGGCTGTCATGAATGCAAGAAGCCATACCAAAGTTATGCAATATAAGGCTTATGCAGCCGATGCGAATGCAATGCAAAGTGATGTCAGTCCTCATATCCAATCCACATATCAGTACAGTTCCCTCATAAGGAATCTACCAGGGTCTAGTACACTATAAGATGACTGCCGCTCTACAAATCCGTACAGTCAAATGAGCGTAGGAGACCTCACTACCTACCTGCGGATGGCCAATCACCAGTAAGGCTCGATGGTAGTGGACCCATTCATAAGCTGGTTAAACTCAGCATAGCAATGCCCTCCCTCATAGGCAAGTAAGGCCACACTCCATCCCAACTGACTACACGACAGTGGGAGCTGCGACTTAGAGGTGTAAGGCCCTCATGCGTTCATGGTTTTCACTTGGTCATGGCATTGAGAGGCATCTTCTAGGTACCTTGAAGGTTTAAGGGCTTTCACCCAGGGATATCCTATGCACCCCAATACTCAAATAATATATTTTTGGTGTCCACATACAGCCATCCACGAATATACCAGTGGAGGCAAGGTCCTGATGAAGTAAGGGCGATGATGTCCATGAGATGCAACGCCAGATGCATGAGTCACGTAAACTAATCATGCATTAGCTCCAAGCACTCAATGTGCACAAGAGGGGAACTCCATCCCTCTATCATATCAGCCTAATGACCACACATAATCCAATCACTCAATGATGTATATGGGTCATGAGGGTGTGTCATACGACGATGATGACTTAGAACATACTCCTCCTTCCCAAGGAGGGAATCAAGTCCAGGTACTTAAATAATTAAATCTGAGGAACAAACCTCTAGTGAGGGCCCGGTACTTTGGGGTAGCCCACAAAGCTAAGAAGGGCCATATATAAGCCTAAAGGAATAAGCGGTCCTAATGAGGGCATATGGTGGGCCTTAAACCACCCATAGTGACCCATGAGCCTACTTTAGGGCCACCAAGGAGGACATCCAACCTCAACTGGGTCCCAAAAGATAGCCTGCCACTACTCGAATATGAAACAAGGCCTAAGGCCTGAGCAATCCATGGCCTAGTGGGGTATACACCAGTCCCAACACATAGGCAATATGGTGGGCCCTCAAGCAAGGTTTGGGCCCAACCATACAGGTCATAAACCCACATATTGTGGGCAGCCCGGTAATCTAACCATGTGGGCAATTTCTACGCCTTATCCAAGTGAGTTGGGCCTCACAACTTGGCCCAAGTATAAGGTTATTTTGGTAGGCAACCAAGGGCCCAACTACTTGCACAATATGACGCATAAACCCATCACAATAAGTAGTGAAATATAGGCCCAAAGGTCAAGGGACCCAACTAGAACATCCAAGATGAATGGGCCTACCAAGGCCAACCAAAACTGTGAGCATAGATCCAAAATAAAATCCAACGGAGGTGGGCCTCCAAGTAAACATAATGAAGCCCAAAGACACCTCAGAAATGGCAATCTTATGTGCATAATCCATCCTTAATCTTGTGGGCCATGCCACCCCATAATAGGTTACTAGGGGTAGCCATTTTGGGCCCATTGCTGAATTTTCAGCCCACCTATATTTTGGGCTTGCTGGGGCCCAACAATAATTAATATAAATTAGGTATATGTTCCCTGGTGGCCCACACATATCTCTATGGGTCCCACCAGATGGGAGGACTAAATTACACACATAAAACAGGTGGAACATGCTGTTGGATTGGAAGTCCAACAACAATCCAATGGGCCTGGGCGTCCCAAGGTGAAAGGTCCTATGGGCCTGGGCAATTGGCCCAAAACACACATTAAATTAGGTCCCAAAAATGAAAAATTCTCATGGAGGTGGGCCACGTCCCACGTGGACCACAGATGGATGGACGACGGGGTAACAAATACATCAAGATGGGTGGATGGCCCAACCATGGCTGGACGTCCCATCCTGGGCATCCCGACCTATTGGGCCAGTTCATTCCTAACCACTAAATGCACAGGGGTATGTTGGCCTCGAAACTTGGTAGGTGGGTCTTACCATGGGTAAGCCACCTCTTTGTCGAATTTCAAAATTTTTAGAATAATAGAAGTATTTTAATTAATTTAAATAAAACAGACTGTTAGAAAATCTGTTTAACTTGGGCATCCCAGCCTGGTGGGCCGGTCTAGCCCTTACCACAGTGTGCATAGGGATCCATTGGCGCCAAAAATTTGCAGGTAGGTCCTACCATTGGTGGGATACTTCTCTATAAAATTTCATGATTTTTTTTATTAACAAAAGTATTTTAATTAATTTAAGGAATTCAAACTATCCAGAAAATCTGCTAAATGCAGAATTTTGATAGACCCTGATCTAAGCCTCTAATGGGGTGGATCAATTGCCTCAAAAAAATTGAAAAAAAATAGGTTTTAGGTCCCCTCATATATGTACTACAAGGTGGGGTCCACAAATGTGGCCCATCAGTGAAAAATTATTTTATATTTATGAAATTCCACATTGATATGTTTCTGGAAACACTCCAGAAAATCTAGACTGTCCACCTCACTTGGGCCACACATTTGGGGCCTCAATCGGGTTCGGATAGGGCTGAAATTTGGGAGACATCTAGGTGGGGTCCCCACCTTCAATAAACAAGTGTGACCAAACACCCCACCAATCATCCCAAAAACTGAGCTCAAGACAGCCCAAAAATCTATCACGATAGTTTCTGGACAGCAACATAATACTGAAATAAAATAATTATAATCACTATAAAAAGAGAAAATCAGTCCATGAAAATTATGGTATGGACCACCCCAGTGGGTCCTACAAATATCCAGACCATTCCCATCAATAAATACCATTTGCATGTACCCTTTTTGGTTAACTTTAGGGCCCCAACATCCAAAGGTGGACTGTCAAGGACGTCCTCCCTCTTTGGACCGTTTGGATGGTTTCAGGCTTCAAGGTGGGCCACACACATCTTGATTTCAGAGATATAAACAAGAAAAATAAAAGAATCCGGCCACAAGGGAAAGAGCTCCGCCATATTAAGGCCCTTCCCTTCATCACACAATCACAATCATCCACTATACCATGATTTACATGGTTTCACATGAGCATAACTCATTCTACTCAAGATATATGGTGGAGATGCCATCTCCACCAAGGATCAAGGGTCTAGATGACCTAAGGATCCTTGATCAAAGAAAGAAAACCATGTAGGGGTCCATGGAGAATGGCCCCTTGCATGGATCATGCATGCACAAAGGATGGGCTATAAGCCACATCCATGAAGACATGGGGGCCGCCACCATCATTTGATGGGCCCCACAAGTTTTAAAATGAAAGAAAAGGAAAGAACATCTATGGAATCAAAGAAATAAAAAAAATTCTATTTAAGGAACACCCACCTTAAGATCTATCTTCAATCCTACACCACAAGGATCCTCTAACTCTAAGGAAAAGCTTTCTATGGTGGAGATGAGTTGGGAATGGTTAGATTGGAGGAGATTAGAGAGTAGGAGGGCTAGAGAAAGGGAGAGAGTGGGTACGGTTTGGGCTCTAGCAAGGAGAAGAGAAGGAGAAAATGGGAGGAAAATGGGATTACTAGGGAGATGTAACCAAGAGAAATGATTAGTTTCTCTAAAAGAGGCTAGCAATGATGGTCTAGAGAAGATAAAAGCAATCATAGTCATGGGAGAAGCAACCCATGCCTAGTCTATGAAGGCTATAGGGTAGGCTATAGAGTAGCCCTTTTAGAAAGATATGCATAAGATGATGTAATCAATCATGAAAAATGTGAAATGATAGGGTGAGACCCACCAAATCTCACATCAATGGCCTAGAATGAGCACGACCCACAGCTCATGATCTACAACTTGGATTGCCGCATGAGATGCGGCGATGATGCGGTCGCTATGGCACTAAATTTGGATCGATCTGGGTCGGGTCTATGTGACCAGACTTGAGGATGACTCAAACATTAATCGAAAGTCACGGGTCACTGAAATTTGACCAGTAGGACTGTGGGAACAAGAGAAACAAAATGCATACCTACACACACACATGCGCACACATGAACTCGGGTTGGGTCTTACAATTCACAACCCTTTTTAGAGATTCAACCAGCTCCCATTACCTTAGTTACCTCAATAAGAACATCAAATGCAAGGTTCTTGATTGTGAAACTGACACAAGTAAACTACAGCATAGCGATCATGGGAGCATTGGGGAGCTGATTCAAGCATGCAAGAGCGAAGATCAAGCGACCCAAGACAAGCTACAAAAGAGGACTCATCTAACAAGTAAGTGTCACTGTTAAGAGTCCACAAGTTAGTCTCTATCCTCGAGTAGGATTGAGGCTAAGAGTTTCCTATCAACAAACTCGTGTGGGTTCCTAATGTGGGACCTTGGCCCGTGTGCCTAAATCGTAGGTGACTATTGTGGGACCTTGGTCGGTGTGCCTAAATGTAGGTGCCTAGTGTGGGACCTTGGTCGTGGGGCCTAAACGTAGGTGCCTATTATGGGACCTTAGCCTTGAGGCCTAAATGTGGGTTCTTAGTGGAGGACCTTTTCTTAGGTTCTTAATGGAGAGCATAAATTGTGAGTCCTTTGTGTAGGGTTGTAAAGGTTTCTGGTGAACCTAATTTAAAACTAGTGATAATGAAATCCAATAGACTCTAGGAGAGAGTGAGGTTGTTGGGAGTGGAGTAGGCATCTAGCCGAACCACTATAAATGCTTGTGTTTAGAATTAATATTTGCACATCTGTTTAATTATGCTAATATGTTTAAGTGCTAAATTGAATATGAATGATTAGATGAATGCCCAGGATTGATAGGTAGCACATTTCACATACAAGTTCACAATGCAATAGGGTAGCTTCTTTATTTGTATATCTTAAGTAGCCTATGTGATTGGAACCTCTATTGGCTTGGAAGCCTTTAGAGTTATATTGCCTTAATTGCTTTAAACTGAAAGATTGTTTAAGATAGGCAATTAGGATTTTTAAAAGAGAGAAAATATTTGAAAAAGTCCTATTCACCCCCCTCTAAGACTCTTGGTCTATTCCATACTTCTACTATAGCAGTTTAAATCGCAATTTCAGGATGTTGAAATGATTGTTCGAAGTATCCCTGATATAATCGAGATATCCCCAATATTATCCATATTTCCAGCTCGGCAATACCAATAACACTAGTAGCAATAATGAGAATATTGGTAGTATAAAAAATTTTAGGTGTTGGCAATGTATAATTGAGTATCATCAATGTGTCGATATCGCTAAGAGTTCTGATTGTGTAATTCTAGGTGTCACTTATATTACCAATGTATTGATATCGCCAATGTATCATAATATTTTTGAGTACGTAAATTCTAGGTTTCACTTGTATTGCCAATGTATCAGCAATGTTTTAATAGTATCACCAGTGTATAGATATCATAAAAAATCCATTTATTTAAAAAAATTCCATTTCAAATTTTTTATGCGTGCATGGTTGTATATATTGTTCAGTTTATCGATAATAATATCACGATATCATTGTTATTGGGTGATATCAAGACCACAAATTTTATTTTCTTTCCAAATGTTGATGATTTCTCAATAAAATATCGTGTGTTGTCAATATTCTAAAATGTTAATGGATGTTTGGATGGATACATGGATGGTTGGATAGATAGATGGGATGGTTGGGATAGTTGGACTAATTTCTTATGACAATACATGCTTTTAGGCCCCCCGTAAATGGAAACTTATTATATATGCATTTTTTTGTAAAATTTTTATTCCTAAATATGTAAATTATTTTAGCATCTCCTAAAGTTTCACTAAAAATTACCACAATTTTTCACATGTTTACATGCGTTTTCGGTTATCAACAATATTGATATTGTTTTTATATCCCCGACTAGCACAACTTGTAATGATATCAATACTTCAAATACATACTGGTTGGAATTGAATCCTGTTCGTGGAAGACTGCTATGACTAGCTCTTGTTAGGGGGAGGTTGTGGCTGAAATTGAATCCTGATTATGGGGGGTTAAATTGACCGGAAGTGACTCCAGTTAGGAGGAGTTGACTATAAAGGGTTCTTTGTTGTGGGATGTTGAATTTACTGGATATAGGCTTCCATTAGGGGGAGTTGGCTGGAAATGGGTCTTGTTAGGGGGAGTTTGTTAGAATGGGCTCCCGATTATAGGAATTTGAATGCTTTGATGAGAAGTAGAAGAGAAGTTGAAGAAAGGGGTAGAAGTAAGAGGAAGAGTGGAATTTGAAGGGGATTATGAGGATTGATTAATTAGAGCCCTGAGTGGTTATGCAAAAACATTTTGGGCTAAGGGTGCAGTCCCACCCTAGAGAAACATGGACAAAAGTCTTTCAACCTTTTGAGACTTTAGGTCACTTTAACATGAGAAAAATTATGGGGACACCATCGATCACTAGCTCTAATGGTTTTGGGACTGGTAGGGAATGAGTATGCCCTCTTGGGTAGTCGTTGTTGTTCATGACCTATTGTAAACTGAACTATGAGGAGTGGTTATTGGAAATTCTCTAGGATGTCGGACAAGTAGGTCACTTTTGAAAGCAATGGTGGGAGTCAATAACTTTCACCTCTTGCCCCCCTTTTCTCTCTTTTTTAAGTTCCTTTTTTAATAGTTTTATATATATATATATATATTGTAAATTTTATTTATCTCTTTTCATGTTATCAAGAACATGTTGGTGATTGCATGCAACTAGGGTTTCCCGACTTCCTAAGGTTCCTTAAACAAAATACCTCGTTACCCATTTGGAGAAATCTTTGACACATGCTTGGTGGTGCCTTTTAGGGAGTCTATTCAATGACAAAATCAGAGAGAAATCCTCTACAACCCCGATAAGTTCATACATAGTAGGATGATGCTTGCATTATGATATTCAAGTACTGCAATAATCCCAGTTTTTTTGTAGGATAAAGTGACCAAAAGTAAATTGTGGGAAAATAAAGTGTCAAAAAGTGAATAGATGAAAAGTAGAGATATGGAAATGTAAATGGACTGGAACTAAAAAAATCTTAAAAAATTCTAAAATCCCATATTTCAAGTCGATGCCTCACTAGTGGCTAGTCAATACCCAATTGAGTCTCCAAATTCATAAACGCTCTATAAGACGTGCTCACTCCTATTTTGGTGGTAGAGGGTGTGGTATTGACTCAAATGATATGTTAGACTTAGAGTCACCACTAGTTGATGAAGCTTGAAATATACAGTTAGCTAGACACCATAGAATCGCTATTAGTTGGGGAATTGGAGAGTCCCTAACCAAAATGACTCGTATAGTTGGTCTACAACCGAAAATTTCGAGTAAGGACCTCAGTGATGAAGAATAAAGGGGTTAGGAATTCTTCTCTGTTGGCACTCGAATGCAGTCTCTACTTTGCATGAATTTGGGATTTAGGGGGATTTTAGGAGTTTTGGACAGTCTTATTGTCTAATTGGTTGTGTACAATATCTAAAGTCGAATAGGAATCAACCACTCAATTCTATCCACCACCTAAGAGATCACAATGAATCAATTCCGGCAGTGATTTAAGGAGACAATGGTTGTTTAAAAAGGACATGAAGTAATAGTAAAGTTTAAATATAGTATGATCATAAAGACAGCTCGCTCGTATCAACCATAACCAAGGAGATGATTATTAAAATAAAAGACATAAATATTGGATGAACTCGAGTTTCTGATATGTTAAGATTTAAAAAATCGACAAGATACAAAGTATACACCTAGAGAATCACGTAAAGAGAAGTAGGGAAGTGTGTGAGAAAAAGTTGTGCAATAAGTAAAGAGCGAAGTAAATGAATGAAACGAGAACTGCTCGTGAGCATGGGAGATTTAAGAGGAGAAATGAGAGTTGTGGCACTCCTCTTTAAAAGAGATGATTGTGTATATCAAATATCAACCCTACTCTAGTCGGCTTGAATGTTGCAATGGCTTGAATGAATTGATAGTTGTAGATAGATATTATACTAAATTCCATTACATGTATTGATATAGGTGATTCTTTATTGTTTTCCATATATGAATTTTGTAACCCTATATATACCCTACTTGGGGCAATGCAATATACATAAAATGACTAGAGAATTCTCCAAATCTTCTCATATTCATTACTTTAATGGAGGACACTTTTCTTCCACGGAGTTTCTAGGCATATGCAATATTCCATTATGTATATCTCATAAATTATATGCCAATTAAAATTCTTAAAAATACTTGTTCTTATATTGTATTTTTTTTATTCTCTTCCTCCCTACTCATTATTTTGTATTTTTTCATATGTTTGTTATGTTCATCTTTCTCCACATGAACATAATAAGCTATATCCAAAATTTGTTCGTTGCATGTATCTCGGTTTTGGAGACACTAAAAAGTGATATCGTTGATATGACCCAAATGCTTGTTATGTTCATGCTTCAAGGAATGCTATCTTCTTATAACATGTTCCATTTCTTGCTCCACTCTCTCCTACTCCAAGCAATAATTTTGATGCTTTTACGGGCCTAACTTGGTTTCCTGATATACCCTCTGCTTCACATTTAACTCCAGCTTCTTTGTAGGTTTCTCAATGACGAGAAAGTGAATCATTTCTCTCCAAATTCCTCTCCCGTTGCTCACCCTGTAGCCTATCCTCCAATTCTTGAGGTACGTCATTCTACTCATTAATCAAATCCTATGAATAGGCTCATTTGTTCTATGTTTTCTGGTCTTGAGTCCATCTCCGTTCTTACCTTATATTTTTAGGCTTCCAAACACCAATGTTAGATAGATGCCATGGCCAAAGAATTACAGACATTAGCAGATAATCACACATGGTATCTTATTCTTTGCCCAACTGATCAGCAAGTGATTGGTAGCAAATGGGTATATTCTGTCGAGCTTAGGTCTGATGGCTCTCTTGAAAGATACAAGGCATGTCTCATTGTCCAAGGTTATAAGAAGGAATAGGGAATTGACTATGAGGAGACCTTTGCATCGGCTGCCAAAATGAAGAATATTTGCACACTCATTGCAGTGGTTGTTACTCATTCTTGGCCCATTCGCCCAATAGATGTAAAAAATGCATTTCTTCACAGAGATTTATGAGAAACCATATACATCACCCAACTCCCGGGTCTGAACCAAATTAGAAAATTTTAGTGTGCTACCTTTGAAAAGCATTATATGGGTTCAAGCATACACCTCGTGCTTGGTTTCAATGATTCCATGAAGTTGTGATTAGAGCTGAATTTAGATAGAGTGCTTATGATATATCTTTATTCATAAGATCATCATCCCATCGTATTATGATATTACTAATGTATGTTGATGATTTACTTCTAATGGGTAGTGATTCTCTTGGCATTTAAGAGCTTTAGAATATCCTTCAGTCATCCTTCCACATGAAGGATTTAGGGTTGCTTACATAGTTTTTTGGCTTGGAATTCTCTCGTGCAGATTGTGGTATACTTGTAGGCTAGCGATATATACTTAGGATCTCATCAACTTTGCAAATCTCTCCGATCAGCAAACCATCGATACACCAATGGAATTAAATGTTCATTATGGAAAATAAGGCGATGATCTTTTGGAACAACCTACACTTTTTCGTCGCTTTGTTAGTAGTCTTGTTTACCTATCAATGACCAGACTTGACATTACCTACATTGTACAGATAGTTAGTCAGTTCATCGCTTAGCCCCGTACTTTGCACATGACCGTCGTCTCGAGGATTATATGCTATTTGAATAGAACTATCGATTGATCCTTATTTTTCTCATCCACATCTTCTCTTGATCTAGTTGCCTATGCTGATGCTGACTGGGTAAGATGTGCTCTCAATTGTCGATCTACTACGGGATATTGTATGTTTCTTAGCACTTTGCTTGTCTCTTAAAAGTGTAAGCAACAACCGATAGTCTTCAAGTCTAGCATAGAAGCTGATTATAGAGCGATGTCTTCTGCCTATAGTGAGATAATTTGGCTTCGAGGACTCTTTTCAGACTTTAAAATTCATCTCAATTCCCCCACACCTCTTCATGTTGATAACACAAGTGTTGTTCAAATTTCATGAAAGGACTAAACACATTGAAGTTGATTGTTTTTTCATTCGTGAGAAGTTTCAGTTTGGGATTATCTCCCTTCTTGATGTGGCATCATAAGATCAGATTGTGGATATTCTTATGAAGACAACGACGACCCTAGACACTTTTTTTTAGTGGGAAAACTACTGCTGGTTGATCCCCCATATCAATTTGAGGGGGGTTAATAGTTGCAGTAGTGCCAGTTGTAAATAAATATTGTATTAAATTTCATTCCATGTATTGATATATGTGATTCTTTATTGTTTTTCATATATAAATTTTATAACCCTACATATATGATATACCCTACTTGAGGTAATGCAATATACAAAAAACTACTTAAGAAGATGAGTTGGTGGCATTCTTGCAAATAATGAAAAGTGGCAAAAATGCCACATGGTAAGATTTGATTGGTTGCTAGACATATGATACTTATTGATTGGCTAGGGAGATGGTAAAACTTGTAATTTCACCAAGACTTGAGGGCAAAAAGCAATCCAAACATCCAACAAAAATTTGTTTTTTTTATTGGTGCTCAGAGTAGCCCTAATCTTGATGCATCCAACCTAGGTATTGGTGTGTAGTCTTTTAGAAGAATAGTTGACTTTTGCTAGAGTAGTGAAAATTGGATTTCTGCTACCTACTCATATTTCTATACTCATGGGCACTTCTATTAGGATCTTGAGTGTCCATGGCACCTAATCTACCCAGAAGTTCCAGCAGAAATCAAATTTTCGCTAGCAAGGTGTTGTTATTCCAACCTGATTTATCGGTTCAAATGGTCTTGCAGGGCCTTGTGTCACTTTGGATTGGGTTATGGGGTGGCCTTATGGGCCTTTGGGTTGAAAGGTGCATAAACATGATTTTTGGGTTACGGGTTTAGGTGGTCATTGGTTTACGGTTCAATTCCATGTACATAGTTCATCAGGGTGTGGAGTCTATAAGTCTAAAAGTTCCACTTATTCGATTGGGTGTAGCATAAACAATCAAAGTTGAAAGGACAATCAAGGAATCCCTCTATGGCAATAGTTAGGTGACACCTAAAATAACAAAACTCAATTGCCTCATAACATTTTACAGAAGTGTCGCCATAGCTTGTGTGTTGCAGCAACACCTGCATGCCATAAACGATAGATATATGGCATCTACCAAATAATAAGACTTTTACACAAGATGATGAAGAGGTATATCGGTAACCCATCTCGTTATTTTTTCCTCATCGAAATCATGTTAATTGATCCTCGAATACCATTGTTGGGCGCATGTGGATAGCATGATGCATTATATTTTCTTATTATTATTATTATGGATTGATCAACATAATTACATAACTGGGTTGAGGAGAAAAAATATGGAACCTAGTGGTCTGCCCAAATCAACACATCCAGTAAGAAAATCCAATTCCCCTTGCATATGAGAGAGATTAGTGAGAGAAAAAGTGAAAGAGTGAGTAGAAAGAGTTTAAATGGGGGGTTGCCACCCCCAACCACGTGTCCTATAAAGGAAATGACAAATGGCCCTTTTATGAGGAAATATGAGGGAAAGGAAATTAATTTCCTCAATCCTCTTGTCTTTCACAAATTTAGGGAAATCTCACATATGAGGAAATCAATTTTCTTTTCTCAGTTACTTTTTTTTTTAATTTTTTAATTTCCACTAATCTTAAGAGGCTTGGATTATCATTTCAAAAATGTCTTTTTCAAAAATAGATTGTTTAGTAATGGTTTAGTAATGGTTTAGTTTTGCATCTACAAAATTTAGAAATGAAAGATTTACTTCTTAATTATTTAGCTAAGACAAATTTACTTTTTTTAAAAACTTATTTTACTAAAGTGGGTAGACATTTTTGGGCTAATTCTAGAACAAGTTTGTCCCTAAACTTTTTAAGTAATTCCCATCTTACCCTCTTCTCTTCTCTTTCTTCTCTCTCTCTCTCTCTCTCTCTCTCTCTCTCTCTCTCTCTCTCTCTCTCTCTCAGGTGGGCCCACATGAGGAACGATCCATATTGAAGGCGGGGCTCCATGTGATGAATGGTCCACATCAAGGTGGACCCACATAACATACGAATCATAAAAATAGTGGGCTCTACATGATGGATGGTGGATATTGAACGTGGGCCCATGTGATAAACGACCCATATTGAAGGTGGAGCCTCACGTGATGAATAGTCCACATCAAGGTGGGCCCATATAATGCACAGTTCACATCAAAGATGAGCCCTACATGATGGACGAGCCACATCAAAGTGTGATCCCACATGAACTATCCACATCGAGTGGGCCCACTTGATGGACGACCCACATTAAAGGTGGGACTCACATGATGGTGGTGGAATTAAAGGTTGGCCCACATGATGGACACTTTAAAAGTGAGCTCACATGATAAATGGTCCACATCAAGTTGGGCCTACATAATGGAAGAATCAAATTTCTTGTACCATTGCCTAGGTGACTATTTCAGGCCGTATAACGACCTCATTAACATGCAAACCTTGTTCTCTACCCTTTGTATTTTGAAACTTTCTGGTTACTTCATGTAAATCTTTTTTTCCAATTTCCCACATAGGAAAGCAGTCTTCACATCCATCTATTCTAGCTAGAGATTGTATTAAGCAACCAGTGCCAATACGAATCTAATAGATACTTGCTTCACCATAAGTGTGAAGATCTCACTGAAGCTGACGCCTTCTCTCTAAGCATATTGCTTTGCTACCAGCCTTGCCTTGTATTTATCCTGTTTCTTCTTAAGGATCCACTTACACCTGATCGCTTTACGGTTGATGAAAAGCTCAACTAGCTCTCACGTCTCATTCTTATACAGGGAGTCAATCTCGTCATGCATTGTTACTTTCTACTTTTTGATATCTATCGTCAAGTGCCTTCGAAAAGTAGATGGATTCCCTTCATCTGTGATGAAGGCAAATGCAATATTTAAGTCATCCATGTATCTCGCTGGTAACTTACGATCCCTTGGTGGATTCCTTCTCACAGGTGACTACTCATGTACCTCTGTATATGTTTTAGTATCAGGTTATGTCTCATCTATGCCTATCTAGACATCCACAACTGACTTTCCGCTTCCTTGTGCTCATCCTTATGGAACAAGGATCATATGTCAAATTTGATGTCACAACTAAGGATGATTTTCTACAAGACTCAGTCATATAGCTTGTACCCCTCTACACTATTCCCAAAGCCAATAAAGATACATTTTTAACCCTTTAGTTCATCTTATCTATCTCAACTGACGGTGCGTGAGAGTAAGCATCACAACTAAATACTCACAGTCTTGAGTATACCTGCTAACCACTCCACACTTCCTCTGAAATTTTACAATCAATAATTATGGAAGGGGACTGATTCACCAGTTAACAAGCCATGTTAACAGCCCCAGTGCACATTTCCTTGCCCAACCTAGCATTCATCATCCATCAGGTCCTCTCCAAGAGAGTCTGATTCATTCGTTCAGTTACATTATTCTGTTCTGGTGTGTGGCGCACTTTGTTATGCCTCACAATCCCTTCATCCTTACAAAATTGATTAAATTCTCTATAAGTGAATTTCTCATCGTTATCCGTCATTAACACTTTCACCTTTCACCCTAATTGCTTTTCCACCATCGCCTTCCATTATTTGAAGTTGGTGAAAACCTCGAATTTACTTTTTAGAAAGTAAATTCACACCTTTGTAGAATAGTTGTCAATGAACGTAACAACCCATGACGAACCTCTACTAGAAACTACAGGCGATGGCCCCCATACATTAGAATGCACATAATCTTGAACCCACTTACAAATATGTTTCATAGACTTAAAAGATAACCTTGATTGTTTACCATATATACAATGCTCGTATATACTAAAATCAATGTTTTTAAAAGCTGAAATCAAACAATGGTCAGAAAGTACATTCATGCTTCGCTTGCTCATGTGCCCTATGAGCGCATGCCATATACGTGTAGACATGGAATCCGTTATGGATGTTTAGCTCCACCTGATGAAGTGCTCCCAATCAACTTATAAATGTTACCATTCCTCTATGGTTTTATGACTACGAGTGCCCCCTTTGAAACCTTAAAAACATTATCGAATCCGGTGAATTTACACCTAAGTGCCTTGAGTGCTCCTAAAGATACCAAACTCTTCCTTAACTCAGGAACATGTCTTACATTAGTCAAGATATGCTCCATGTCATCAAGCATCTTAATGTGCACTGATCCAACACCAACTACTTTATAAGTATTGTCATTGCCCATAAATACCTGGCCACCATCGCACTCACTATAACTGGTGAACCAACTCCTATGAGGGGTCATGTACTATGAAGGCCCCGTATTCAATATTCATTCATCGTTGAAATACCTGGATTTTGATGCGGTTAACACGTCACTACCACTCGTCTCCTTACTAGATTCTGCAGTGTTGGCCTCTCTAGAAGAATTCTCTGATTTCTCATTCATAAACTTGGATTCTGACAATCCTTTTTCATATGCCCTGATATGCCACAATTCTAGCACTTCAGCTTGCCTGTTCCCTTGCCCTTGGATTTGGATCTAGATCATGAAGATCTATTATTTCTCTCAAAATTTCTTTCCCTCGTAACCAGTGCATCTGTAGAAGCACCCACGTCACTATTTTTCTTTCTCATCGCCTTCTATTGAATTGCTGAGATAACAGTCTCAATGCTAATGACTGTCCTACTGGTGCACAACGAGTCATTGAACGACTAATACAATTCTAAAAGAGAATTCAATAGAATACATGCTTGATCTTCACCTTTCATCATCTCATCTACATTTAACAATTTCCAAACGAGCCTATTGAAGTTATTGATGTGGGCCTCAGCCTCATCCTCCTTAGTCATCTTCAGATTGAACAACTGTAACTTTAGATACAAGCGATTCTCAAGAGACTTTTTCACATGGATCTTCTTTAACTTCACTTATGTATCAGTCGTAGTCTTCTCTCTCACATCATTGTAGAGAACCTCATTCGTTAAGCACAATTGGATTGAGATATTGACATTTTGATCTAACTTACTCTACTCTTATTCTTTTATAGTTTCATATCACTTTCCAATGAGTGATCTTCTAATCCTTGTTGAACTAGAATGTCATTCATCTTCACCTTCCATAGTTCAAAGTTATTTTTTCAAGAATATTTCTCTACATCGAATTTCATATTAGATGTCATAGATATCTTGCTTTTAGATTTAATCTGCTTCCCAACGTTAGATCTGATACCACTTGTTGAGACTCGTAAAAGCATACAAAGAGGAATCAAACAAGATAATCACAATAGCACAAACACATCCAACTAGAGAATAATCCAAATTTACGTGGAAAAATTCTTGTGGGAAAAAAAAAAAAAAAAAACCACGGCACAAAGCGATAATGCACTATGAAAAACGAAGTTACTGGCAATAGAATTTTACCGAATAAAGCCCCAAGAAGGAAAGCTTTAGCCCCTTCTCTTCAAAACTTTCTCAAACCCTTGAGCATGTTTAGAGAACCCTAATCTTTACCCTAATCCCGATTACATCCGATATATATACTACTACAACCAGAATAGGAAACAAAACGTGCACTTACGCAATTTTGTGCACGCCTTCGATGGGAACTATAAAATAAATAAATAAATAAATAACTCTTATATGTATGTTTTACCAAGCATATCTATTTCAAATAAGAGCTTATTGGGCTATTTAAAAATAAATTTACCAGCTTATCGTAAAACAAGTACTCGAACAAAAATTCTCTGGCTCTAAATATTTGGTACCCGATAAATCTAAAATAGTATTCATTCGAGCACTTCAATTTAAATTACTTGCATGCCGCGTGTGCAATTCCCACGTAATTTCTACGAGCGTAGGAAAAAAAATGCCGACTCGATGAGTGCGTTTGTTGACAGTTCTATCTAGTCGCACGTACACGTGTCAAACCATACATCTGTCAGAAATCCCAAGCATGAATCCCATAAATCGGGCGGACAATACATCAGGTGGTAAACACGTATAAAAATAAAACAGAGAGTCGAAAGAAATTCAACAGCGGTTCGAAATTTAGCCCACCGAATGAGCGGATCCCCCAAAATTCTCTAGCCCAGTATGATAATCGGGTTGGATTCTACACGTGTGCCGAGTTGGCACGTGCGAGCGGCGAGTAGTAGAGAAAACGGAAGCACATGTAAACTCCAATACAGCAACAAGAATCGAAGATCTAACCTCTCCTTTGAAGAGATCGTCGTTGAATACATCTTGGATGGACCAAGAGAAGATGAAATCCACCAATCCTTTCTCTGTTGGCATTGCCTCTACTGAATTCTACACGCACTCACCTGAAATGGGGAAGATGTAGGAAGGTTAGGAATATAATGAGTAGGAATTACAGCCTAGGAATTAAGCAGGGCATCTCACGTCGGCATCTGTTCGAGTCTCCCCCTCTTTTTTCTTTCTTTCTTTCTTCCCACGCGTTTGGAGCCCTTGCCATACACACGCAAACACTTATGTCAATTAAGTCACACGTGCGTGTAGATATGAGCTGTCCATCCAATGGACCACACTCTTTAGATATTGTGGTCTAAAAGTTAAGCCGTTTCTTTTCATTTCTCAAAGTGGGATACTTTGTAGAAAACAGAGGACCGTTCATTTTTCCTTTCTAGCTATCCATCTCTTTTCGTACACTGTGGCCCACTTAAGTAGTGAAAAAGCCTGATTTTTGGAGAAAAGCATCTAAGCTCTTTGTAGTACACTAGCTGAAATCTCGGATCTCTCAGATGTTTTTTTATATTAGCATGTGTAACTGAGTTGTATGGGTTGCTATTTGCACGTGTGTGACAAAGCAACTTCTCGTTCTTTCCCTAAAGTTTCCTCGGATTTAGTGGGACCATAAATATTACGTCTTTTAAATGCGCCACCTCTTTCACACACCAAAGCACTCTTTACTGTTTTTTGCCACGATTTTGCCTTGCATCGAGGCCGGCACGTCATTATGTGGGAGCCAAAGGTGATGAATGACATGCACCGTGGAAACTTTGGTAGAGGTAATTTTTGAAGCCATCCAACTCGTTCATGAGGTCACACAAATCGACACCGAGGGAAAACACAAATATCAGCTTGATCCGAACCATCCAACTCATTCTAAGCCACAATTTGGAGCTCATACCCTAAAATAATCCGAATTGCATGGATATGATGCATGCATCACTAGTGGGACCTAGACAGCCTTCACTACCAGTTTAGCATGGCCCCACACAGCTTGTATGAAGCAAAAGCCACTCTCAGACTTTGATAAGGAAAACCCAAATCTTCATCTTCTTCCATGCTCTTCAGTGGGTCCAGCGTGCATTCGCACGCTACGACAATTCTGCTTAGCAATATCTTATTCAAAAAATCACATCTCCGATAAATAAATAAAAACTAGTAGATAGATAGTCTTTCTTTTACAATGAAAATAAACCGCCACCAAGATTAGAAAATCTGGCATTAACTGTAACCGAGCGCCATCATCCGTGTGTTTTAAGGTGTAAATTTTAGGTTGCTACGAAAGGACTGCTATCATGGTCTGTACTCGGCGTTGAACGCGATCTGTGGGCATCCTTGATCACGGTTCGCATGTGTTTCCCGTCATCTTCATTCCCATAGTAGCCGATTAGAATAGATTACATGTGATTTATACAAAATCTATACAGTATATTTTAAGATTTGAAAATTTTTCTTAATTAGCAAACAATATCTAGAGCGTATCATACAGTGCCACATCAATGTTTAAGCGACCAATGAAGAAGCAACCGTGAAGAAACGGTTACATGACAGATGACAAAGGAGAAACAGAGGAAGTCAAGTAGTGTCGAATGGTTATGACAACCGTCAGAACATGAGAAAAATCTATATGGGTAGATGTTGAAGGTCAAATATTGCATATTATCCTCCATTTATATCTTGGTTTTATGAACATGATAATGTTTAATGTTATATTTTACTCATTTTTGTGTTGCAAGGTGAATTTAAGAGCTTGGATTGAAAAAGGGTTTTAAAAGCATAAATTTGATGCTTAAGAATCACCAAGGCAAGGGATAGATCTTAGGAGACTAAGATCGAAGAATTAATATGTCAAAGATCTAAAAAAATCAAGTGAGGAATGAAGAGAATCAAAGATTTGAACCGAAGAAAATGAATCCTGAAATCATCTTGAAAAAACATATTCTGAAACTCTGGGTCATTTTATGAAATTGTGCAAAGTAAAGTATATTTTGGAAAACTGCGCAAAGTAAAGTCTATTTTAGCAAACTGCGAAATTTAAGGTGTCCAATGAGGTGCGAAAGTTAGAGTTTCATAATTATAAATAGGACTCCGTAGGATGTTCCTAGGCATCTTTTAGGGTTTAAGGAGTGTAGCAAAATGGTGGAAAAGCCATCGCCAAGAGTTTTTTTTTTTCTTCCTTAGTTGTTTTCATGTTTTTCTTAAGAGACTTAAGTCTAATCATGTCTATGGTTGGCTAAACCTCTTAGCTAGGGCTAAGAGGTGAAGCTTGTAGCATGATGGGATGTTTCTATTGCTTTGATTCATGTTTATGTTGAACTCTATGGATTCTAATTTAATCTTTAAGGAATACTTTCAGTTTTTAATGGTATATTGTGACTCAAATTACAGTAGATCTGCAATAATTTTAAGTATTTTCTTTTCCTGATTTGAAATTGTGAAATTAGTAAGTCCTGTTGTTCATCATTATCCCTTACGCATGGTAGGGTGATGGAATCCTTTCTAATCTTTATAATTCTCCTGCTTTGAGATTATGGGATTGGTAAATCCTATTGTTTGTCATTGTCTCCTAGGCATGGTTTAGTGATGGAATCCCTACCAATTATCATAGTTCTCCTTCTTTGAGAATTAGGTCAATGGAAGTTTAGATTTGGTTTTATTGATATATTTTCCAATTAGATACGATAGAACTCCAATTCTAATTGTGTTACTTGAATCAAGCAAGAGGGCTCCCTTATCACTACAAGTGGATCCTTGACACCCTAATTCCCACCTTTAAATTCTTAGCTTTAATTACTCTATTCACAATTACTCTCTCAAACACTTCAGAATTAGTTTCACATATTTTTCTAGTTCTACTTTTAGTTAATTTTAAAAATATACAAGTTTCAGTCCTTATGAATTTGATATCGGTCTTACCAAGATTATTACTACATCGCGACCCTACGCTTGGGGTTGTGTACAGTAGATCAAAGCTATAAATAGAGGTTGGCATCGGTCCAAGTTGAATTGGATTAGGCCCAAGCTGATCCGATCTAGAATCTCACTGACCTGACCCGAACTCGATTCGATCCGGTACCGAGTTCGTGGCACTTGACTCAAACCAATTTAAAATTTGCATTGCCTGACCCGAACTGAGTCCAACTCGATCAGGAAAACTGAGTCGGATCAGATTTGGCACGGTTCGGATCGGTTCAGATTTACTTTCCACAAATTGCTTTGAAATGTGTGCCATCTTTATAGGAAAATTCCCTTGTAATAGGGAAAGTCCTTTGATTGTTCCAGTCATTCTTTGGGGGGGTCTTCAATAACCCAGTAAGTGAAGGCACTCATGAGTCATGTCAGCTTTGATTTTAGTCCCCAATACACCTCGAATGCTTTCTCTTAGCTGCATGTTCTATTTTTAATTGACCAAAATAACCCTTTCAAATGACCACAGTAGACCATGAATATGCTTATATAATTGCATTTTCTAATGGAATTGCATGGCCAATTCAAATAATTGCATTTCCTATTGAGATTGCACTGACATGGGAAACGAGGGTGACTCGGGCCAATTTCACAAGCAAAAAGAGGAAATGTGAAATTAATCTAAGAAAAGTACCTTCCATGAAAGAGCAAAATCTAGTCAAAATATAATCTCAACATTTGCCAACTTGTGCTAAATAAAGTTGGACCCAAGAATTCACAAAATTTGGCAGCGTCGTAGACCCCAAGGGACTTGTGGGGATTTCAATTTTTTGGGACGTGATTTTGATTCCTCTAAAATCTCTCCAAAGATCTGCTTTTGCATTCCCACCTTAAAGCTAATTTGCAAAATCCTCTTGATTACACAGGTTTCAAGATCCACTGGAATCCAATGGATTTTTAAATCCATGCTGCCAAACGACCCTAACTGGAAATTCAACAACAAAGGATTCTTGTGATACAGGTGAGAATTTCTTCATCATGATTTGTTGCTTGGCACATGACTGAATAGAATTGAAATATAAGCACAGGGAGCGTGAACAACGTGTACATGTAAAAAAGTGCGCCTAGTTGATTGGGACTCTTCCCTAAGCATTTGCTATGCAGAATGCTATGTAACAAAGATATTCCATTTTCTAAAAGAACAAAAAAATTACCACATCTGACAAGCATCAGGAGTTCCACGAAAGCGAATTCAACTATTAGGGGAAAAAATGTAGTTCATGAAGAAGCCATGGTATAAGATGACAACATTTAAACCAGCCGAATCTCCAAAATATTAAGAATAAAGAATTAAGTCTGCAGCATTTGTCTTACCTTGTATACTATTGACTCAGCTGATTTCAAAGCAGATAGTGAACTTTTTGAACATTGCTGTGAACATACAACTACATAAAGTGATCTGTGATCTTTCTTTAAAACTGGAAAGACCCATTTCTGGGTCCCTAGTTAACATGTCAATCTGGGGAAAAACTCAATTTCCCTTTCCTCATGTTCCAATGTTCTTGTTTATATTTGAAATTTCCAAGAATTATATCCAAGTTAGTTATTGAGCCGTCTATCTCCATACATGCAGCACACATGTGCAAGATTTGGATCTTGTTCATCTGCTGGGCCCCACCATTCATTCGTTATACCCCAAAAATCGATATGTTCATGTGATCTTAGAAAAAAATTACAGGTCTTCAAACAATGAGTAAATGGATAGTTGTAGTCCAACCCAAAGGTTGGCTCCACCATGAGGATTTCCTATGTAAATGCCGAAAATCTCACATGTGTATGCAGAGTAGTATATGTATCAGATCTCAAGTCTAACCAGAAGGTTGGCTCTACCATGAGGATTTCCTAGTGCAAAGGTCAGCCCTATATACTCATGAAGTGATCTACACCATAAAAAAACAATGTCCAGCCATTGGTAAAAGCAAAACACGAGTTTGGTCCACTCAATAAGTGGCAGTTGCTAAAATTTTCAAAAGGTGACTTATGATTTGGCCAACCTATTGGATTTGTTGGATGTCATATATACATGAAAGGTTGGAAGTTGTCCATAGGTTGGAACTTAATAGTTGTATATGTGAATGGATAGGGAGAATTGCTTCCCACCATAGATGAAAATGGGTATTACAATGGTGCCAAGAGGCAAGAGCTATCTCATTACTTGTTTGCACAAAACCAGCACACCTGAGATTGTAGCAACCTGTACTTAGGTAGTTATCTGCCTGAATCCATGTTCTCATCACACATGCAAAAATCAGTAAAATAATCAACAAACCAGTCCCATGGTCTACTTAGGGCATTATCAGGTTTAATGCTTCTTTGAAATTCTTTAAATCAGTTATATAATCTTGATCAATGGTAGTGTAAGTTGAGATTATTGTCCAGTAAATGAATAATCATGTGCGATAGACTCACCGAATGTGACCGGACTGACCTGTAGAGTCGCCAAAGTTAAAATGAGTAAATGATGGCATCTTAATTTAAAATGCAATCCTAACTATCCAATTGATGGATTTAATCCACATTTGGTGTGGTCAGGCTAACATGGAATGAGCATTTACACGACTAGGTTAAGAAGTCTAACATGGATTTAAACTTATCATCTAATCCACATTTGGTGTGGTCAGGCTAACATGAAAATAGAAAACCCCATAAATCAAGTTGATCCAAATTGTCAGGTGGCCTGCTTCAAATGTTTTTAATTGGTTATGTGTGGCTCACCCAGTGACTGGATTAGTGTGATTTTAATTTGGTATATCCAATATCTATGGTGGAGGATACCATTTATACATAGTGGCTAGGCCCACACATGAGAAAAATGAACTCCTAAGACAAGGAATTTTTTATCACTAAGTGCAGATTCATCTAACATTTGCAACCATAGGAGAGGAATGGTTGGGTACACATGAGAAAAATGAACTCTTAAGACAAACAAAATTTTATCACTTGGTGCAAATTCATCTAACCTCTGCAAACAAAGGAGAGGTATTTGTAATAATCCAAATAAGGGGGCAGGTGTTTACAATTGTCAGAAACAGACAAGAAGTTTGCAATTATTGCTTCATATACTATTCAATGAAAAACTACATGCACTATAATCCAAATATGGAGGATACGTATGCTACAACACTCATGCAAATCTGAAAGAGGAATCCAACCCTTTAAATGTAAAAAGAAAATAAACCATGTCCAAAATCAAAAGTACAAATTAACCTAACAATTAACATGTACATATTAATCACTGAGTCATAGATTAGGTAAAAGTTTCATACATTCAATACCCTCTATATGATGAATGCCTTTGTGGCATGTAACTAGATAAACCATGTCCATAATAGTAACCCCCTCCTCCACTTTCACCTTCGTGGCCAGATTCATCTTTTGGTTCTCTTTTTACTGTTTCAACTGCAAGAGAACTCTTAGTCGACTTCGAGTTGGATGTGTCCAAAAAACGGTCATTCACCTCTGCTGAATCGGATGGTGGGGATCCCTTCCCATCGTCCTCATTCACAGATGCAAGAAGTTTTTTCAGACGCTTTTTATGATTTGATTTATATGGGATTCCCAACCGCCTATAAAATGCTGCAAGACTTTTAAGAAACTTTGATGGTTTACTTGTGCTTGCTTCAGCATCATATTATCTCGGAGGTGGATGTTGTTGTCTGGTACTTCTTGATCTGTATGCCATTTGCAAGCTTTCTTTGACGGCCTCTTTATAATCCTGTTGTTCTTGCTCTCTTAAAATTCTCTGTTGTTCTTCTTCTCTACTAATTGTGGTTGTGGAAGACTTGGAACCAGATCCAGAGGCAGTTGCAATTCCTCTGCTTAACCCTTCTTCATTTATAATAGACCTACTTCTATATATTCTTTCGTTAGTTGTATTGGTTGTGGTTGCAGGGTGAGGGGTGTAGGAAGTCTTCGTATTAGAATTGAGAATGACTTTAAATAAATCTCGGACTTCTTGAGGAACTTTGCTACATGGTGCGGCATCTCCTTCTCGACAAGCCAAATGTAATTTGAGTCGATTTGTTTTGTTGACAAACTGTTTTCCACACAACTTACATTTCAACTTTATTTTTCCATTCTGAGAGTAGACTTGAACTCCATAATCCCAAATATCCACTAATGCATCATCTTCCAATGACATATATAGTGTATATCTGGTTAGCTTAAGACAACAAAAAAATAAGCTAAAGTTATGCATGAATGCAATTACCCAACAATATAATAAGATATTTAAACAACATTATCTAATTGAATAGTACTAATGAAAAAAGTGAAATATTCATCCACCCATAAGACATAACCATAAAACTTCAATGTAACTATTTTAACAAAATTATAAATAACATGATATAATAGAAATAGAAGGCATCAAAATCATATTGTAGCTACAGGTACTGTCTCATCAATCTTGTCACTCTCTTTTCATCGAACTCATCATCAATAGAGTTCTCTTTCCCCCACATCGGACACAGCCAATCCTGAGTACAAATGAGCGCTTCAACTGATTCAAGTGTAAGTGAGCTTCTATACTCACTTACAACCCTACTCCCCGTACTAAAAGCAAATTCTGAAGCCACGGTTAAAATTAGAATTGATAATATATCGTGTGCCATTAACGAGAGCACAAGGTACTGTAACTTACCAGATCTCGTCCTCCACCACTTCAAAATATCTAAATCATCACCTTTGGTTAAAACTAGAAGACCCTCCTTGAGATAGTCTTCAAGTTCTGATCTAGGTGTCTGTATTTGAGTCCCTTTTAGCTGTGCATAGTAAGACATGAAATCATCTGTCGTGTCTTCTTGTGATTCATCAACAACAGAACTATAACTCACATGAGGAGATTGTTCTTTTGTAGCACACGTATAAATTGTACAATTCACTGATTGCACCAGAAATCTTTTGGGTCTTAACAACTCCCATTACACTATACAACTTATTATATATAAAGCCAACCATAATAATCTTGTATCGGGGATCAAGAACGACTGCAACACCCATTACCAGAGTACACTCAAACCAATACTTATCAAAATTTATCTGCATACCCATGGTCATGAAGTGTAAAAAGTCTTGTCGACTACTACTTTTACGTAAGGTATCTTTTACCTTCTAAAGTTTAGGCAGAAATATATTTGTTATTGGATACTTGTAGTTCGAAAATTTCTTCGTGCTGTTGTAAAAAATAGAAAAGAACTTACGAACTGATTCATCTCTTGACCAATCATCTTCAGAAGGCAGCCAAGCATACGCACCATCACGGTCCGTATAGTGAGAAAATGCAGGTCTCAAATCTATCCCTAAATCCAACATTTCAAAAGTTGAATTCCAGCGTATCGTAACGTCCAACTTCATCGTTCTTTGAGTTGATAAATTTAACCGCTTCATGATCTCATTCCATGCATGTAATCGTAAAGGTGACCCCCGTATGTACTTCACACTCTCTCTTATGTTTTCAATCGTGGGATCGATTGTTTTAAGGCCTTCTTGTACAATCAAGTTTAGGATGTGGGCACAACACCTAACATGAAATATCTTTCCACCAAAATACAGGTCATCAGTGGCTGCACAAATTCATTATCACGCTATCATTTGTAGAGGTGTTGTCTAGTGTAATTGTCGAGATCTTCTTCTCAATTCCCCACTCCATAAGACATTTGTGTATGCAGTCTGAAATCATCAAACAACTATGAGGAGGCGCGAGATAATGAAAGTTTATTATTTTCTTGCAAAGCCTCCATTCAGCATAAATGTAGTGAGCAATTAGGGACATATACCCCTTTTATTGATTTGATGTCGTCCACAAATCTGATGTCAGGCTAATTCAAGAAATCATTTCCAACTCTCCTTTCAACTTGACCTTCTTGCCTTCATACATCTTCATACACACCCTCCTGATTGTTGTACGAGAGACCTTCTCGAATCTAGGGTAAAGGCATTTGGCTAGTCCAACAAAAGCAGGACTCTCTACCATCTGAAATGGTATTTCATTTAAAATAATTAACTTGGCCGTCCACTCATTCACCCACTCTTTGTCATACTTGTAGATGGACACTGACAGACCCCCTGAAGATTGTGAAAATGAAAGTGTTTGTTGCCTTGCCGCACTTCTCACATTTCTATAACACTTTAAAATATGTTTCTTCAACGTTGTGGTCGAACCATCTGCTTGTTTAGTGTACTGACTCTTGCAGTACTTGCATTGTATCTTCACTTAGCCATTCATCAGGTTACTTCTTGAAAACTTCCCACATTGCTGACCTCTTTTTTATTTTTTCCGCAACATGCGACTGTGTGGTATTAGTATCAACGACATCGACGGGCACCTCTTCGTATTCAAGACCTAATCCTTCACCTTCAAGGATCATCGGTGATGTAATTGACCGACCACCAGGGGTCGGTGACAGGGTATTGGAAATACCCTCACTTTCCATCTGATAGTTAAAATATATTAAATCATATTAGCATTAGCAATCTAATGCTAACAGATTTATACTGAATCCTAAATTAGTTACCCATCTAAGGTTGGATAGATTATAATACTTTCATATTCCCATTTAAACGTCCACGTAGAAAATCTAGTAGCATCTCCCCATGTCTCTCTAGATAAGTTAATCTTACATACATTCTGATGCCAAATATCTAAAGAATGTAAAAATATTTGACATTAGATACGAAACGAAAGAAACATATCTAGCGAGAAATGAGGAGATGGACCGCGGATCAGGCATGAACATTTAAATAGGTTATATGAAAGCATACTATCCAACCTTGAACTATCCAAAATGGGACAATTTGAGTGATTTCTATGCCATCAAAAACACACCATATCTATGTATAGCCACATAGAAATCCTCAAACGGGTAACTAATTATCTAACTTACAAGTAACAATTAAATCCTAAATTAGTTACCCATCCAAGGTTGGATAGATTGTAATACTTTCATATTCTCATTAAAATGTTCATGCCGAAAATCTAGCAGCATCTCCCCATGCCTCTCTAGATAAGTTAATCTTACGTTATATTCTGATGTCAAATATCTAAAGCAATGTAAAGATATTTGACATTGGATATGAAATAGAAGAAACATATCCAGAGAGAAATGAGGAGATGGACCGTAGATCAGGCATGAACATTTAAATAGGTTATATGAAAGCATACTATCCATCTAACCTTGAACTGTCCAAAATAAGACAATTTGAGTGATTTCTATGCCACAAAAAACACACCATATCTATATATGGGCACATAAAAATCCTTAAACGGGTAACTAATTATCTAACTCACAAATTACAATCACAACTTACAAGTTACAAGTCACAATAATAATCTAAGCAAAGAAGCATAGAGTCATTACTATATAGTTATTAACAATCCATAGTGGGTCTTAAATGAATCAAATTGTTGATTGGGCATGTTTTATGCAAAGGATCTTGACTGTCTATATTAAAGGTTATTGATAAAATGATTAATATTTGTTATGCATACTCAAATTGAGTTTTTAGAACACTTTAATGGCCCATATGATGTTAGAGGGGTAAATAGCAATACCCCTATTTGGGATTAGATAAGAGGGGGAAGACTGTATTGAGTAACTCAAAACTTACAACAGGAAAAATAAACTGAAGAGATGTTATTGCAGGATATGTTATGGAAGAGTAGCAGAAATTTTTAGTCAACAAATGTAAATTGCAATATCCATCCAAATTGCTGCAGGAAGCAGCCTAAAGGTTAGTCTTATGCAAGTGTGAGTAAATGTAAGCATGTAACTAAGTTACTGACAAGTTGAACCTAAGAAAATGCGATCACATTTGAGGTTACTTCATAATTATGAATGCTAGGATACATCATTTGCTGAACTGAATGTTTTTGCAATTCTTTTCACTTGTGCATCAGAACGCAAGCTCTAACATTTCCATTTTATGTCTAGGCAGTTTACAAGTATTACCACAGGGACGGTACATTAACCTTGTAGATATTCATCATCTTTTTTGGGGCCTTTGAGCTTCTCCGATCCCAACTCCCAGATATCAAGGGAGCTCACTTATATTATGATCACTGACCTCACACATGTATCAAGTAGGTGTATATGTTCATATAATTGGAACCATGGTTTAAATACTCTATTCAACTTGACCAAGCCAACTAGTCTTGATCATGTTTCACCAACGCTCACCAAAATTCCTTTTGACCATGGCTCAGTCAAAACTCAAGAAAAACTCGACTTGATTTGAAAATAATGGGTAAAAATTAACATAAATGTGAAAATAAAATCAACAAAACTCAATTCAAGTATGCATAACTAGACATTGTATATACTTTTGAATATTAAATAAAACTAGAAAACTCATTTACACACTTATTACACACTTACATGCCCTTAAGTGGAATTCCATGTTTTTCATATTGGACCTGCAACAATTTTAACTGCAATTTGGAGGCTAGTCCTTCACCATGAATAGAGAGATGGACCCATTATGATCATTTACAATTTATTCATTTGAAATATTACAAGAGAACTCAATCGAGCATCCAAACTCAAGCTTAAAGTACCAGGGAAATAGTTCATATAACTAGTAAGGGGAATCACCTGCGATTTCTTTTGTTTTTGCAACAACTACTTCCATGGTGGAACCTGATTCTTACTGCTCAAGAGTCTCGCCGATACAGGCAATCACCTTTAAACCTTGAGAAAGCGCATATGCAACTTTATCTCCAACAAACTGCCATTAAATGTATGGATAGTCATCAATTAGGTTCAAAACAAAAATTGACAACATTTAAAAAGAAATTAGGCCAATACAAAAGTGAATGGTCATGAGAAGAAATTTCCCCACGAGATATAGTAGAAATGGGTCGAAATGGACCTCCCACAGGCTTACAAAGCAGCATAAGTTACACCAACATCCCACAATAGCACATGACATTCACAATTTTGAGCCTGGAATGTAATCAAGAGTTTTTCTTGTTCCACACACACCTCCACACGATCAAAGCCGTTTATCAAGTGGCACGCCATCATCCAGATGCACTAGCCCAAACAAAATGGGCCATTCCACTCATTAGACGGATTGCCTGGTAAAGCCTGAAGTATTTCACTGGCCAGAAGCTAGGTGGGGCCAACCGAGATGCTTTTGTGAGACAGGCAAGGCATGTAGCTATGGCTGGCCGACGATCCAGGGTGGCCGGACCACCAGTGGGCAGCGACGATGGCTAGCCGACAAATGATCATCTAAAAATAATTAAAAAAATAAATTAATTAATTTGAGTGGCTAAGTGGGTTATCGGATAAATGGCTCTGAATGGCCGGATCACAATCGGGTGTGGCCGCCGTTTGGGTAGTGACGACGGGAAGGGTTTTGGGGATTTAGGGATTTTGGGTAAGGCGATGCGGGCAGAGAGGGACAGGTAGGGTAGGGTAAAAAAATAGAAAGGGTAAAAGTGTGTGTGTGTGTGTGTATACTGAGGAGGTAAACTAATAAATTACTATGGTCTGGTCCGAATCGGATCGGTTCGGATCCAAACGGATTGGATTTCAAATCGGTGCGGTCCGATTTGGCGTTAACCCAAACCCGATCCGATTAACGGTTGGATCTACATGATAGTACTTGAACCTAACCGATCCAGTATTGGTTCGGTGCGATTCAGGTCTGATCCACCGGATCGGGCCCAAAATGCCCAACTCTAGCTATAAATAGTAAAGAAATTCAAGAAGAAAAATTGTCTCATATAAACCCAATCAAACCAAATATTATCTTTCAATTATTAGTCAATTTATATTCTATAGTTTAATCATTTACTTTTCTTATCAAGCAAATTTGTAACGCCCTAAAAATTAGGGGTCGAGTAAAAGTCCAACTCCCGGGTTCCAACGCATCACTTATGCAACATATTTAATGATGATTAAATGTTTTCTATATTAGTGCATAAACATGAATAAGATTAAACCAAAACTGCAAAACATAATCCAAGGACAGTTGTAATACGTAAGCGGAAGACTGAAACAACTATGTATAACTTTATAAACCAATTTAAGTCCCCAAGTATGGATGCATTGCTAGGTCAATAATTACATATATTGTTTGAAATTACAAAATGTCAAAATATAACAGTCCACTACAAGTATAACCCTGAAGCTCCGACGATTGAGAACGGTCTATGAGAACCCGACTGAATACTGCATATATGAGAATGCCCCCTCATCATCCTCAAAGTCCAGCTCTGCCTCGCAGGCTGTACCATCATCTGAACCTACAACAGGATCTGGTTGGTGTTCAAGACACCATCCCGTAATGTGGGAGTGAGTGATCAACTCAGTGGAACAATAAAACAAAGGTTAACATGTTATCAATTCAGTCAAGCAGTAATGATAAAGCAATACAATCGAACATCCCTAGATACTCTGATTAATGCAGGATGTAATGAATAAATGATGTATACCCTCGGCTGCACTCCCTTAGCGATCTTCATTTAACAGTCGCGCATGTCAGTCACTTCCTCGTGCTCTCTACACATCGCCAAACGGCACATGCAATGTGGTGCATGAATATGATTACCAAGTTCTTATTAGTCCTTTTCATACAGTAGGATTGGAAAGTTAAGGTACCTCCCTTATATCAATTCCCAAATAATGATCCATTCTAGGGTCGTTAGTCCTAGTAATTCTCATACGATGTTGCAGTTCTAGGTCACTGCAAAGGGCTTGTCACCTTATCAGTGTAGGCCTAATTTATACTCTAATTGCTATGGAAAGACTCGTCGCTTCTGCGTAGTCTTAGAGTATACTCGAGGTCACTACAAAGGGCTCGTCACCTTATCAGTGTAGGCCGACAGCTCGAATACAGTGTCTCATACCACCGTATTCGGCTCACGAGTTTGGGTTACTCATTGGTCACTACGAGGAGACTCGTCACCCCAGCGTAGGCCGACAGCTCGACCACGGTGTCCCACACCACCATGCCCGGCTCATGAGTCTTAGTGGATCGAGGTACCAAGGTTAATGGGGTTTTCACTGGTGAGTTTGGTACCTTAGATTCAAGCAGTAGCGTCCATATATGGTGAACATACATCGGGTCAATTGGGTTGCTTGACGAGCTCGACTGGTATGAGCGCACCTCGAATCGATCGACATGAAGTGCACAAGCACTCCATGTGGCCGAAGTATGGCTCGGACTAATCAAACACATCCTGTAGGGCGAAAACAACCTCAACCACCAATTCAGGGCCTGTTACCGATTGCCTAGACTATATCATAGTCCCAAGTGCATTCCATTTCAACAGATAATTATATGAGAAAATCAAGGCAGCAATAAATCAATAATTCAATTCCTACAATCATTTGAACATATTAGGAAATACAACTTAAACATGAAATTCACACATATACATTCCATGCCTAAACAGACACTATAGCATAAATACATGGAAGAAATCATACACATAATTAAGGTAGTTGAGAATTATATCTCAATAATTATATAAAGTACAATTTACTAACTACTAGCTCATTCGGACAATTTTACAACCACTTAGACTACACTTTTTAACATACACGACGTATGTAGGCCATAACATGTATTGGGACAAATCCTTTCACCAAGGAGTTGTTACACATGCAAATAGTATAAACACACAACAATTAATCATGACAAACATATTTTCAAATTCCATATGTATAGGACCCTTTCTACAAATACATGGAATACACTAAACTCAATATAGTTCATGTATATCTGAAACACGAAACAAACATCGCATTTGGCATGTGAAATAGCACCCACATCAGTAATAAACCATTAACCGACATTGAAAGTCTTAAAACCCATAACCTATACGTTTATAGTCCACACCTTTTGCCGGTAGACTCGTAACGAACTCAGTTTTAAAGCTAAGTCTTTGTCTACGGCAGATTGGCAACCTATAGCATAAATTAGATTAGCTATTTCATAACTTACACTATCTGAAATCCTAAAATAGATTAGGGTTAGGTTTTCTTACCCAAGTACGTTGTCGAAAATGCCAGATTTGTGATACAGAGGGGGTGGCTAAGTGCGTGGAGTAACGGGATCGAATCCCTGGAAGAACTTCCAACTCTCACTCTCACTTTCTCTCTTTTCCTTTCTCTTTTCTCTTCTCTCTCTCCTAGGGTTTCTCAAATTCGTATAGGGTGAGAGAGAGAGGGTTTAAGGTCCTTATATAGGCCCAGGTTTGATGGAAATGGTCCCAGGGCCAAGGTATACTTAGGTTATATCCAAATACTGACTGTTCCGGTCCAACGGAGCACTTCTGGTGGCCCCTTTTCCACGTGCGGTCGGACTTAAGCTCCCTGACCATGGATCTAGGTCAGACTGAGTTTTTGTTCCGATCGGGTTTGTAGATCAGCCGTGGCGGACCAGTTTCAGTTCAACGGTCACGGTCACTCGATTAAGGTCATAAGTACACTGACATGTGTGGGATATTTCTCCTGATCTGAGGCTGTATTTGGGTCAGATTCTGATGGTCTGAATCTTTATATTTGGCCCACAAGCGATACGACTCAGATTACTTAAATTTGAATTTTATTTCTAAATATTTTCATGTTTCTCACACTCTTTGCTCCAAGCTCAAGTTGTGCATTTCTAGACACAGTTAAGACTTGATTTCCGAGGAGGTTGTCAAGTCTAATAATGCAGTCACATCCGTATAGTTTCAGGGTAATCGGACTTTCGACGTACGGTCCAGGTCCGATACGGGGTTTCGGTGTGCTCCCAAGAGCAACCGGGTTTAAGGTTGGATTCTAGATTTCAGGGTAATGTAGCGTCAATGATTCTGCACATTTTGGGTCTTGCAGATCATATTTAAAGTTATTAGTGCTAATTTCACAAGAACTCTAGTTCAGTACTTGCTAACTTTAACCTAATTTCTAAAGGTTTCGGTCCTGGGTGATTTCTGCCTGAGTTGGTAAATGGGTCCTTGTACGGATTTTTCTGAGACGTTACAATTTACCCCCCCTTAAAGAAAAATTTCGTCCTCAAAATTAGTACCTTTTCGTATTCCTCGAGAATCTGAGGGTAGTTCTTTTGAACCTCGGCTTCTGTCTCCCAAGTAGCCTCTTTTTCCGTGTGATGCGTCCACAGTACTTTCACTAGTGGAATAACCTTACTACGCAGCACTTGTTCCTTCCTGTCCAGGATACGCGTCGGCCGCAGTATATATGTAGCATCCTCACTCAACTGTACCTGCTCCCATCTGATAATGTTGGAAGGATCAGGAATGTATTTCTTCAGCATAGAAACATGAAACACATTATGTACGCCTGCAAGTGGTGTGGGCAAAGTAAGGCGGTACGCTACCGCACCCACTCGATCAAGTATCTGGAATGGGCCAATGAATAGAGACGTAAGCTTCCCCTTCTTGCCAAACCGAAGGATTCCCTTCATAGGAAAAACTCTGAGGAACACATGGTCTCCGACCTCGAACTCTAGCGGTCGCCACCTTATATCGGCGTAGCTCTTCTGTCTGCTCTGCGCTGTCAGAAGTCGGCGCCTGATAATGTCGACTTTCTCTGAAGTAGGCTGAACTAACTCTGGGCCAATCAAGCTCTTCTCGCCAACCTCTGCCCAGCAATGCGGTGCCCTACACGGACACCCATACAGTGCCTCGTAAGGAGCCATGCCAATACTCGCCTAGAAGCTGTTGTTATAGGTAAACTCTGCATAAGGAAGACAGTCATCCCAACTGTCCTTGAAATCCAGCACACAGGCCCGCAACATATCTTCCAGAACCTGATTCACCCGTCCCGTCTACCCGTCAGTCTGTGGGTGAAATGCAGTACTGAACTTCAACTTCACACCCATCGCTTCCTGGATACGAGTCCAGAAGATAGATGTGAATCGCGTGTCTCAGTCTGACACGATCTCTAAGCAAACTTCATGCAGACGTATAATCTCCTTGATGTACAACCTAGCTAACTCGTCTGCAGAGTTCGAAACTCTGATAGGGAGGAAATGAGCCGATTTCGTCAACCGGTCCATGATCACCCAAATGGAATCATAACCCTTCCTCGTCTTCGGCAGCCCTAAGATGAAATTCATAGAGATGAAGTCCCACTTCCATTCAGCTATGGGCATGGGCTGAAGCAAACCAGGAGGTCGGCGATGCTTTGCCTTAACCTGCTAGCACGTGAGACAACTGGACATGTAATCTGCTATGTGAGCCTTTATATTGTCCCACCAGTATGACCTTTTCATGTCACGATACATCTTTGTACTACCTGGATGCATAACCATTCTAGAATTGTGAGCGGCCTCAAGAACTTCTTTCCTCAAGTCAGGGAGGTTCGGGACGCATAGGCGGCCATGGTAACGTAAGCCCCCATCTGTACCAACGCTCCACTCTGAATCCTCATTTGCACTAACCTGCCCTCTCATCTTCGCCAATAGCTCATCGTTTGCCTGAGCCGCGATGATCCTATCATCAATGAGGGGCTGTACTCGAATATGTGCAATGCCCTCATACGGCTCCTCCACCGTGAGTTTCTGCTCAAAGTCCCGCATAAATTCTACCATGTCCCACTCTGCTACCATCAATGGAGCTGCAAATGCCAATGCCTTCTTACGGCTCAGTGCGTTTGCCACAAGGTTGGCCTTGCCAAGAAGGTAAGAGACTTCAAACTTGAAGTCCTTCAGTGTCTCCATCCATCGTCGCTGCCTTATATTCAGGTTCCGCTGAGTGAATATGTATCTGAGGCTCTTGTGGTCGCAAAAGAGCTCTAACTCCTCTCCATAGAGGTAATGTCTCCAGAGCTTCAGTGGAAAGATGATGGCTGCCAACTCTAGGTTGTGCGTCGGGTAATTCTCCTCGTGTTTCCTCAACTGTCTCGAGGCATATGCAATCACCCTGTCCTTTTACATAAGGACATAACCCAAACCAACACGAGACGCGTCGGTATATATGACATACTTGACCCCTTACTCTGGTAATACTAGCACAAGGGCGGACGTCAACCTGTCCTTCAGCTCCTGAAAAGCTGCTTCTGCCTTTTCATTTCATCCGAACTTCAAATCTTTCCGTGTCAACTGAGACAAAGGTCTGGCTATCTTCGAGAAATCCCGAATGAATCGTCGATAGTAACCTGTCAGACCGAGAAAACTCCTCACCTCAATAACCGAACCGAGTTGCTTAAAGTCCTGAACTGCGGCTACCTTAGCAAGGTCCACAGCTATCCCTTCCTTAGACACCACATGTCCCAAGAACTTGACTTCTTCTTTCCAGAAGTTGCACTTCTTATATTGTGTAAACAACTAGTTCTTCCTCAGAGTATCCATGATTACTCGTAGGTGTTCCTCGTGCTCTTCCCGACTCTTGGAGTATATCAGGATATCATCAATAAACACAATGACGAATCGGTAGAGGAACAACCGAAATACCCTGTTCATCAAGTCCATGAACACGGATGGTGCATTCGTAAGGCCGAACGACATCACGAGAAAATCGTAGTGCCCAAAACTGATCCTGAAAGCCGTCTTTTGCACATCCTCATCCCTGACGCGCAACTGATGATACCCTGACTGTAGATCGATCTTCAAAAAATACTGCACTCCTTTCAACTGATCAAACAGATCATATATCCTGGGCAAGGGATACTTGTTCTTCACTGTCACTTGGTTCAACCTGCGATAATCAATACACAATCGCAGTGAACTGTCCTTCTTCTTCACAAATAACATGGGTGCTCCCCAAGGAGACACACTCAGCCGTATAAAGCCAGTATCTAACAGATCGTCGATCTGTTTCCTCAGTTCCTCCATCTCACATGGAGCCATTCAATAGGTCGGCAATGAAATAAGTGTCGCACCAGGCACAAGGTCGATCATAAAGTCGATCTCGCGCCGAGGAGGTAGTCTAAGTATCTTACTGAATACGTCCTCAAACTCTCGAACCACTAGTGTGTCTTCAAATACCGAGCTGTCAACATTCTTCAGTAAGGAAGCATAACAAAGAACTTGAAAGGGCAATTGACCTGCACGGGGAACGTAAAGGGTGTGCCCTCAGGCCCATGAGCTGTCACCAATCGGGTCTCGCAGTCAATCTCGGCCCTCACTTTAGTCAGCCAATCCATACCAAGGATGATGTCGAAATGGTATATCGTGGTGACAATCAAGTCAATGCATATCGTCTTGCTCTCTAGATCTAT
This sequence comes from Magnolia sinica, assembly GCF_029962835.1. Classification (NCBI taxonomy): domain Eukaryota; kingdom Viridiplantae; phylum Streptophyta; class Magnoliopsida; order Magnoliales; family Magnoliaceae; genus Magnolia; species Magnolia sinica. Next base: position 38,897,086 of record NC_080576.1, read on the forward strand.
TAAGCAACCCTCACACATCTTGGTGGCATCCGTAAAAGTCCCTGGTGCTGCGATAACTCGCACCCTAACCATCGGAGTCGTCTTCAATCCTAAGCGCTGGACTACAGAACACGATATCACAGATATAGTGGATCCCGTATCCACTAATAGAAATATAGGGGTACCTTCAATGTGGACGGTGAGCTCGAAGGCCAAAGGCATGGTAGCTGTAGAATCAGGCGCCTCTGCCGTGAGTGCATGGACGCGCGCCTGCTGAGACCGGTTGGGCTAAGGAGCCATAGGTCGCTGGGGTGGCTTAGATCGAGGTACGGGTGGCCGGAAGGATGGATGAGCTGGTGCCGAGCGTAGAGGTGGTAGTGATATAGTCTGGGGAAGCTAGCGGTTGATCCTCTGAGGCGGTGAAAAGCCGCTATCCCTCATCCTGGTGAAGCAAGTCACCTCCGTGTGGCCTGACCTCTTGCAGTAGGCACACCACACATCAGGTCGCCTCACAGGGGCAGGTGGAGCCATCAGCCTTGGCGGTGAATCTGCCCGTGGCCTCTTCTCGAGGAATGGTCTGCTCTGAATCTCAGGTCACGGCCTAGGAGCCATCGGTGCTCACATATGGGACTGCTTGTCCCCATCCTGCTCGGCCCTCATGGACATGCTCATTAGCTCAGAATAGCTAGGTATGCTAGCGCAGCACATCTTTGACCAAATATCTGGTCGCAAGCCCTTAGAAAAATGTCGCATATGCATCGGCTCATCTGCCAGAATCAATGGGGCGTACCTGCCCAACACCCTGAACCTATTCTCATACTCAGCCACTGTCATCCCTCCCTATCGGAGGTGAAGGAACTCACTCTCCTTCTAGTGGCCGTAGGTGATGGGATAGTACTTCTGGTGGAAGCATGCCTCAAAATCTGCCCGCATCCACACATGTCCAACCGCAACAGTACGGAGGACACTATCCCACCATAAGCTGGCCTCCTTCTCGAACATGAAGGTGACCAACTCCACCTACTCGGGCTCTATGCAGTGCAGCGGCTTTAACATCTTAGAGATGCGGTCAAGCCAATACTCGGCCTCCTCGGGTCTGTGAGTACCCGCAAAAGTAGGGGGGCATAAGCGCTGGGATAGCTCAAAATGGCCGCTGACACCTGCATTCCCAGCAAGGGGTGTGAATGGAGCAGGCGAAGCCGCACCCATGCTCTGGGCAAAAATTTCCTCCATGGTCACCAAAAACTGCTGCTGCTGCTGTGTCTGCTGTTGTGCCTACTGTTGTTGCTGCATCAACAACATCATCTGCTCCAACCTATCAGTAGGGGGAGCCGACTGAGATACAGGTGGCGTCAAGGAGGACGCATGGTTCTGCTCTGAAACCGGTGGTACAACAGGTATAGGCCCATTAGTGGGGCCAGTGGCTGACTGAGAGTCCGACATGGTGTCAGAAGGAAATAGGCCCGAACTGGGGTCCGTATGGCTATCGCTTAGGGGAGGTGCCCCGTCAAACGAATCGCTAAGCATGAGACGTGCCGTGCTCCGTGTGGTCTTAGGTGGTATCCCCTATATACAATATAGGGTGCAACCCAGGTCAGATTTAGCATGCTTACAACCTCATTCACACAGCATTTACACACAGCTTAAAGAAACTTCATGCATTTCATGTACCAAAATTATCACAATTACATGAGATACGTCATAACATGAATAATGAGAGGAAACGCATATGAGCTATTGCAAATAAAGCTGCAAACATTAAGACAACTAACAAACACAAACACACCATTTACCTACGATACTACTAAGCCCTTAAACATTGAAACACAGATATTGTAAGACAGCAACAAAGCAAACTACTGGGCAACGACATGGATGACTAGACGTCTGAGTCTGGCGATGGAGGAGGGGCGCCCTTATCCTACAGGCAACACAAGATAACTTTCAAGGTGCGGGTCATCTTCTTGAACTTGTGTTTCACAAGGGCCCGAGTATCAATAACCTCCTGTCGCAGGGCAGCCTGGCCCTCCTCAAGTCGAACTAGACGGGCTTCCCTAGCAGCCCGATCAGGGTCATGCTCCGTTGCCGTAGGTGGGGAGCTCTCATCCGTGTCCTGAGCCTCCACTTCTTCCTCCTGTTCTTCTTCTATCTCCTCTCTGCTTTCCTCCTCGCTATCATACTCTTCACTAGCCGTCTCGTCCTCACTCTCATCGAGGCGGGCTTGTCGCTGCCATGGCCCAATTTCTATCTGGTTGAGAGTAGCCTCGTTGATGTAATGGGTCGGCACCGGCACTTTTGCCCCAAGTTTATAGCCAAACTCACGTGCAATCTTGCATATGAGTCGGCCAAATGGAAGCGAATTAAATGCTATAGCGGAGCGTGCGGTAAGAACTATCTACCGTAGAACGTGCGTAGGCACGCACAACTTCTCTCCCTGCCCTACTTGGTACAGGAAATCCACCATCAGACGGGTGCACTCGCTGCGGTTGCTCCACCTAGGGTACACGTTGTACATGAAGATATGGTGGAGCAGGCGGAAGTCGTCCGTCATGTTAGTTGCTAAGAGCCTGTTGTTCGAATTCCAGCGAGCCAGTTGTCCATAAAGGAATCAAATGCGGCGATCCCTTTCACGTACACTTTTCAAATTCTTCTCGCTTGCATGCACTTCACCAAGCGGCATCTTCATAAGCCGAGCTATCAACCCAGCATCAATTGTGGCCTCCCGATCTCTACCAACAGGGATCTTGAACTGTAAGGGCTCTAGCGTAGGCTCTCAAATGTGGGCATAGAAGGCTCGGACTGTGCCCACATTTGCGCAGTACTCGCCCTCAAACACATTACCCCACCCGGCTTCGACTAGGCGGTCCATCACCAGATACTGCCCAAAGAGCCTCTTATCCACATGAGCTTCAAAGAGAACCCTGCGACCCTGAAATCTCTAATGAGACATATCCATCAGGAGGATCCTTTCGAGGGGAGCCTGGGGATCAAGCTCCCGCTTGGTCCATATCTCCTTATCAACATTAGCACTAGTAGCGGCGCCTCTAGGCCTCCTTGAACGAGTAGGGCGACTAGACCCGACCTCATCCGTAGGTGTCCTCTTCTTCCCCATGAGAGAAAGAAGCGTGGAAAAGAGAGAGATAGGAGAGGGTTTTGATGAAAAATGGTGGGAGGTTATGTGTGTTGAAGAAAAATGACGAAATGGGTGAATGGAGGAGAGATTTGAGAGAGAACCAAAGAGTTTTGAAGAAAAAGGGAAGCTTGGAGGGGTGGATTATGAAGGGGAGACATGTTTGAAGGGTTTTAAATAGACCCAACATGCATTAGTGGGCCACACAGCGCCCTAGGGGCGTCGGCCCGCCAGCCGGCGAGGCCTAGCGGAACCGGTGAGGCCCTCGCCGGTCTCTGGATAGTCCGGTGAGGGCTTGCCCTTTGGGCGAGGTCCTCCTGCCCCTTGGACTATAAAAATATGTGAGGCTCACGTTAGGTCCCCCTGGAAGTATTTCGTTTGGCCCCCGACTCTGTTTTGAGTCGCTTCGGGTTATTTCGAGTAACTTTTGATGTAATCACGTATTTCCTCAAGTGTTGAAGGGTGGGATTGGGTAAATTATGGTCTAAACCCATCGATTGATGGTCTAGATGTGGTCCGGGGTCACCTCAAGCGATCACGGACGTCTACGAACCCGATCTCGGTGATCGTTTTCGATAAATTTCACCAATTGGCGAAACTGGGCAACCTAAGCTTGTTTCTACATTTTTCTCACACCCACCTAGGTCTAAATGCGTCAGTGTAGGTCGTGTGACCAAAATCCAGGTCCGGTTTAATCCAAATCATGCTCTGATACTAACTTGTAATGCCCTGAAAATTGGAGGTCGAGTAAAGGTCCAACTCCCGAGTTCCAACGCATCACTTATGCAACATATTTAATAATGATTAAATGTTATCTATATTAGTGCATAAACATGAATAAGATTAAGCCAAAACTATAAAACATAATCCAGGGACAGTTGTAATACACAAGCGGAAGACTGAAACGACTATGTATAACTTTATAAACCAATTTAAGTTGCCAAGTATGTATGCATTGCCAGGTCAATAATTACATGTATTGTTTGAAATTACAAAATGTCAAAATATAACAGTCCACTACAAGTATAACCCTTAAGCCCTGACGATTCAGAACGGTCTACGAGAACCCGCTTGAATACTGCATATATGAGAATGCCTCCTTATCATCCTTAAAGTTCGGCTCCGCCTCGCAGGCTGCGCCATCATCTAAACCTACAACAGGGTTTGGTTGGTGTTCAAAACACCGTCTCGTAACGTGGGAGTGAGTGATCAACTCAGTGGAACAATAAAGCAAAGGTTAACATGTTATCAATTCAGTCAAGCAGTAATGATAAAGAAATACAATCTAACATCCCTAGATACTCTGATTAATGCAGGATGGTATGAATAAATGATGTATGCCCTCGCCTGCACTCTCTCAGCGATCTTCATCTTACGGTCGCGCATGTTAGTCACTTCCTCGTGCTCTCTACACATCGCCAAACGGCACATGCAATGTGGTGCATGAATATGATTACTAAGTTCTTATTAGTCCTTTTTATACAGCAGGATTGGGAAGCTAAGGTACCTCCCTTATATCAATTCCCAAACAATGATCCATTCTAAGGTCATCAGTCTTAGTAATTCTCATACAAAGTTGCGGTTCTAGGTCACTGCAAAGGGCTCGTCACCTTATCAGTGCAGGCCTAGTTTATACTCTAATTGCTACGGAAAGACTCGTCGTCTCTGTGCAGTCTTAGAGTATGCTCGAGGTCACTACAAAGGGCTCGTCACCTTATCAGTGTAGGCCGGCAGCTCGAATACAGTGTCCCATACCACCGTATTCGGCTCACGAGTTTAGGTTGCTCACTGGTCACTACGAGGAGGCTCGTCACCCCAGCGTAGGCCGACAGCTCGACCACAGTGTCCCATACCACCATGTCTGGCTCATGAGCCTTAGCGGATCGAGGTACCAAGGTTAATGGGGTTTTCACTGGTGAGTTTGGTACCTCAGATTCAAGCAGTAGCATCCATATATAGTGAACATACATCGGGTCAATCGGGTTACTTGAGGAGCTCGACTGGTATGAGCGCACCTCGAATCGATCGACATGAAGTGCACGAGCACTCCGTGTGGCCTAACCACTGTCGACAACCGAAGTACGGCTCGGACTAATCAAACACATCCTGTAGAGTGAAAATAACCTCAACCACCAATTCAGGGCCTGTTACCGATTGCCTAGACTATATCATAGTCCCAAGTGCATTCCATTTCAACAGATAATCATATGAGAAAATTAAGGTAGCAATAAATCAATAATTCAATTCATACAATCATTTGAACATATTAGGAAATACAACTTAAACATGAAATTCACACATATACATTCCATGCCTAAACAGACACTATAGCATAAATACATGGAGGAAATCATACAAATAATTAAGGTAGTTGAGAATTATATCTCAACAATCATATAAAGTACAATTTACTAACTACTAGCTCATTCGGACATTTTTACAACCACTTAGACTACACTTTTTAACATACACGACGTATGTTGGCCATAACATGTATTGGGACAAATCCTTTCACCAAGGAGTTGTTACACATGCAAATAGTATAAACACACAACAGTTAATCATGGCAAACATATTTTCAAATTCCATATGTATACTACCCTTTTTACAAATACATGGAATACACTAAACTCAATATAGTTCATGTATATCTGAAACACGAAACAAACATCGCATTTGGCATGTGAAATAGCACCCACATCAGTAATAAACCATTAACCGACATTGAAAGTCTTGAAAACCATAACCTATACATTTATAGTCCACACCTTTTACCGGTAGACTCGTAACGAACTCAGTTTTAAAGCTAAGTCTTTGTCTACAATAGATTGGCAACCTATAGTATAAATTAGGTTAGCTATTTCATAACTTACTCTATCTGAAACCCTAAAAAAGATTAGGGTTAGGTTTTCTTACCCAAGTATGTTGTCGAAAACGCCGAATTTGTGATATAAAGGGGATGGCTAAGTGCGTGGAGTAACGGGATTGAATCTCAGGAAGAACTTCCAACTCTCACTCTCACTTTCTCTCTTTTCCTTTCTCTTTTCTCTTCTCTCTCTCTTAGGGTTTCTCAAATTCGTATGGGGTGAGAGAGAGAGGGTTTGAGGTCCTTATATAGGCCCAGGTTTGATGAAAATAGCTCCAAGGCCAAGGTATACTTAGGTTATATCCAAATACTGACTATTCCGGTCCAACGGAGCACTTCTGGTGGCCCCTTTTTCACGTGCGGTCGGACTTAAGCTCCCTGACCATGGATCTAGGTCAGGCTGAGTTTTTGTTCTGATCAGGTTTGTAGATCAGTTGTGGTGGACCAGTTTCAGTTCAACAGTCACGGTCACTCAATCAGGGTCACAAGTACACTGACATGTGTGGGACATTTCTCCTGATCCGAGAGTATATTTGGGTCAGATTCTGACAGTCTGAATCCTTATATTTGGCCCGCAAGTGACACGACTCAGATTCCTTAAATTTGAATTTTATTTCTAAATATTTTCACGTTTCTCACACTCTTCGCTCCAAGCTCAAGTTGTGCATTTCTAGACACAGTTAAGACTTAATTTCTAAGGGAGTTGTCAAGTCCAATAATGCGGTCATATCCGTATAGTTTCGGGGTAATCGGACCTTCGACGTGCGGTCCAGGTCCGATACAGGGTTTTGGTGTGCTCCCGAGAGCAACCGGGTTTAAGGTTGGATTCTAGATTTCAGGATAATGTAGCGTCAATGATTCTACATGTTTTGGGTCTTGCAAATTATATTTAAAGTAATTAGTGCTAATTTCACAAGCACTCTAGTTCAGCACTTGCTAACTTTAACCTAATTTCTAAAGGTTTTTGGTCCTGAGTGATTTCTACCTGAGGTGGTACTCGGGTCTTTGTACGAATTTTTTCGAGACGTTACAAAATTACATTTCTTAATGTAATTCTTTATTTTCAGCCTGTTGTTTACATTCCGTAGTGTGATCCGTAGTGTTAACTAAGGAGCTAGTAATTTTTAGTTGTAATTTGAGTCTATACTTGCATGCTAGATATTCAGTTCTTCACTCAGAAAGGTGTTTTACAGCTGTTCTTCATGACCGACTGTAAGAAAAACTTTCTTATTTTCACTATCTATATCGAAAAGTCCTTTCATACGAAAGGCAAAGGTGTAACCCATTATCAGAGGATGAACCCTACCCTCTTAATATCGCCTAATCCTGTGTACATATTGAGCAAGTGTCTGAATAGGCAACCGATCTCACTAGATCTCTGTCATACACTACGTGTCTGCTTATCTTAGCACTTGGGGTCATAGATGTTTGTTTTGGATTGAAGCTGCAATTTCAATTCTGGCATCTGCCTGCACATGTATAGCTAAAGACTAAATAAGCAACGTGCAAACAGTTTTTGGCATGCCTGATGGGACCTTGTCTCTAGCTTACCAGCATAATATTGCCAATTATAAATAGATGAAGTGCTCGTATTACTGGGATCAATCCATCTACACATACCACACCACATCTAGTCGAAGACGTGCCGGTTTAATCAGCCCCTGAGGCATTGAATTTAAACAATAGTTCAATGCCTCAATGCTTGGTACTAAGGATTAGGGAGGATCATCGACTTTTTGAATTGTTCTTCGAGACGAGGTAGTTGTCATGCTCCAAGATGTATAGCTAACCATTCAGCTTGTACAGGAATATGGAAGGGCTTAGGTAGAAAATTTTCGTATTCAAACTGAAAATACCAATCGATATATGGCTAGCCAGAATGAAGTAATGCATAGATTAATAGCAATTCACAACCCTAACTGTAGGGTTGTGATGTAGTAATAACTCGGTGAGACTGACGTCAAATCTACAGGGACTGTTTAGACAAGAAACGAAAGGGGTTTGATTTGGGAAATTATCTCACTTAACATTGACAAAGGGATAAAGTGAAGAGAATAATCATCATTGCATTTTATTTATATTCTGAATTTGTTTACATCCTTTTGATCCTTTGATTCCAAGATAAAGTCATTATAATTGAAAGTGTAAGTATTGAATGGATTCAAATATAAATTTCTGCAGCATTCCGACTCATAGCATTCAAGACTCCAAAGGATATGTTCACTGGTCTCCGATCACCAATTCATTCCATCTTCCTCTGGGTGAAATGAGTATCACCTTATGGGATCTTCTTTGCATATCAGGTCTCCCCATCATGGGCATATCTTTGATGCCTACATTCCTTCAAACGAAGAGTTTTCTCTTATCTTTGTAGGAGACAGCAAGTTTGAGATTTCAAAGACCACACTTAAACTCTTCAGAGAAATGGTTAACTTCCCACGGCCCAACAAGATTAATTCCCTTGAATGGTTGACTCATTTCTCTTGAAAACTATGGTATATTTCTTTCTTTCTATTTTCTCTTTCTGAGTCTTCATCTTTGTTTTAATAACCATATCATTTTGCTTTGACAGCTTTGCAGACCATAATCATCGGATCCTCAGGACTATTCGCGAGAATATTAAGAGTACTACCGAATACAGCTCCTCTTGCGAATTAGCCGCTTTTTTAGCTAACTGGCTAAGTTTAGTGATATTTCCTGACTCGGAACAGATACATGTCATCAGACCATCTTTCTTCATGGTCGTAGGTGCAATGGCGAAGGGTCAGAAAAATTCACTAGCTCCCCCAGTTCTATGCTCCCTCTATCGCGCTTTTGGGGACGTTATCTCCAGTCTTGGAGATTTAACGGTCAAACCCTTTCCGGTTTGTGCTCCCTAGCATTTCTTCATAGGTTGGCTAGGAGTATACTCCCCTTGGACCTTTGCTGACTCCGGAAGAGCATATTTAAACCCTCATCGGCTCCCCCTTCAGCATTATCAACTAAGGAAGATGATTGAAAATTTGAAGGGTTGGATCACCCGAAAGATAGAGAATAGTGATCCCATCAACTTTTATCAATTTTCGTTTACTAGCCATCCAGAGGGTATAGAAGTTGTCGATGATGATTCCATCTCTTTTGGTGAGCATTCATTTCTTGTTTCCATCAGATCCAGTACTCTTCCACTGAGGGAAGTTAGCACATTCTGGCGCGAACCGTATTATCCAAGCAGATTCTCTTGTCAATTTAGTTTTGACCAAATAGTATGGGAGACTTGTGACATTGTTACGAGACCCATGAGGAGGCTCTGATATGGAGGCAACTTTTGAATGTCAATACTGGATCTCGCTTAATAATTCCCGGCTATAATTATCCAGTCCATACTTCTTGCTCCTAGATGCGCTGGTGGGCTCATCAATATTATTTGATATGCAAGTATCATCCGGTAGACCATGTCATATGCATTCTTCTGCCACAGCTAAGAAGTTATCAGAAAGACCAATGCATAGGTTACTTTGAAGAGACAGATCATGCCCCCTGTCCAGGTCAGCTTTGCGTAAGGATTTCTTCAGAAGATATTGTTCATGAAGTAAAACCTGTTGATAACCTCGAAGGATGAATAACTTTTGGCGTTCCTTTGAGGAGTTTGGAGAATATATCCAAGTCATCAAATTTTTCAAGAGAAAATGATGATTCTTTGCGATTTCATTCTCCGCCGCCTTTGAGAATTTTACAGGATAATTTACCCTCATTATCAAAGAAGCAAGAGATAGAAAAATCCCATAGCTCTCATCAGAAAGATAAATATATTATAATCAAATACTAATAGCCGATTCTGAAGAGTAATTTTTTGAATAAAGTATTGTAAATATTCTGAAAGTATTTGTCATTGTAATTTGCACCTATTTCAAGAGAAATACATTTTTATACGTTTAATGTTTGTCTAATCAGTATCTGAGATTTTCATAATTTATTTCATCATATTAAGTAAAATAGGCGAGCATATGTATCTACAACATCAATGTATCTGCAACATTTTGATGCTACATGTAATTTAAGCTCTTGATTAGTGGAGTTGGTATATTTTAGAGTGAATATACTTTGATTGGACATGACTTGACTTGACTTGACTTGACTTAACTGGACTTAACTAGACACTTTCACACATAGTTTAAGCTCTTGAGTAGTGGAGCGGGCACAGTTTTTTAGACTCATGTTTGGAGTCGGGTCTTACACGAATGATCTCTATAACTCTTATGAGTTCGTTAGACTTATCGTGGTTGGGGAGTTCACAAACTGTGATCCATCAGTGGGGCCCAGTGAAGCTACTGGGGTAGTGAACTCGATGGGTTTTATGCACAGGGTTGGCCACAATAACTCTTTAAAGTTCACAGGGTGTACAAGGCTAACTTAAGTGTCACGTCCCAAACTCGAAAACCAGGCTTTCAAAATTTTTGATTACCGAATCTGATGCCGACAGCCTCCATAGTACCCCATTCTCGGCTCTCAGTGCCTATACGCCAGATTCCGATCCTGGGATCCTACAAGGAGGATTTTCCAACGTACATTTATCTCGTAATAAACATAACCACAAGTTTACCCAAATCACAAAGGCAACATCATCATCACATATCCACTAATATAAATAGTTGAATACAATGTTGAAAGGGAAGTACATATATTAAAGATCAAGGCTTCAGAGGACTGTTGCACGCTCCAAGCTTAATACTTCTACAACCTAATGCCAATGCACGCATCTTTCGTGCATAAGCATATAGAAAGCTTAAAGGGTGGTGTAAGTGTGTGCGATGCACGTGCCAAGCATATAGTTATTAGAGTAAGCGAAAATACTAGCAATCCATAAATCGTATAATATTAGAGTAATGTGGAAACAGGCTGGCAAGTTCATAAATACCATTAGTCTTATCTAGGTTATGCGATGCAAAACATTATAAGCCAATATCATATACTGAGGAAGTAATGTAGATCAGTTATGCAATGCGGAGACATAGTAAGCCAAATATCAGATACCGAGTCCACGAATACTATCAACCTTAATCAAGTTATGCAATACAGAAGCACAATAAACCAAATGCTATGTGTTGAGGATGCAATGCAATATGCGATGCGAATGAAATGACTAAGCTGGAGTGTAGAGTTGGGATGATAGTACGTAGTATCACAGGCTACGGGGTCCCCCATAAGGAACTTCTATCCAAACCACTCCCATACCTAAATTTGGATAGTCAGACTCAATGTGGTAAACTCCTGATATCAGGTTAGTCGCACACCCTAACCGAAATTCTGGCCATTGAGAAGGTACATGTAACAAATGGTTGCACACCACTAGCTCAAGTGGATTGTGAATGAATAAATAAATGAGTATGCAACTCTTGTTCAATAACTCCACATATCAATACCGTACATCTCTGGGATCATTATCGGGGTTTAGTATACTCTGTATGCAATCGCCGCCCACTAGACGCGCAACCATGTAAGTGGAAGAGACCTCACTATCCACCTGGCCAGTAGTCAACCAATATCTATTCGGCATGTCGATAGCAGACACATTTACGAGCTGGTCAAACTCAGCCTAGTTATGCTCACTACCCTCGGGTGGGTAAGGCCACAACTCCTTCCCAACCGACCACGATACAGTGGGAGACACGACCTACTAGTATTCGGTACTTGGGCACTCATATATATCCACTTGTTCTAAATGTTGGGGCATCTCCTGGCCACGGAGGTTTAGGAATTTTCACCCATGGACATCTATGACACCCGTATGCTAGAACTAAACATTTTTGGTGTCCCTTCTGGCCATCTATGATATGCCTATGGAGGCCACGATCCTAATGTTGCTAGGGCATACAGTGGTCATATCACAAAATGTGAGAAACATGAGTCATACCATTGTAACGACCTTGGAATTTTTGTGCTAATCTTTCCTTAAGTAGTTATTTTTGGGGTAATTAGCGCTTTACTTGATTGCTTGTGAAATTCGCATCAATCACTTTAAATCGTATCTGCATGGCTCTAAACGTGCAGATTAGTGAGCGCTACGTTACTCTGAAATCTGGGATCCATCGCTAAATCCAGTTGTTCTGAATTTTTGGAAGACCTGGATCGGACTGACCGCGGTCGAAAGTCCGATGGCGATGATCTTAGGGTGTGGGTTGGGCTTGGTCTTCACCTCAAAAATCAAGTCGATCCGATGTTGGTCGATTTGGTTGAGTTCGGAGTGAAGAGTGTGAGAACGGTGTGAAATTAAATATGATTTTATGAAATCGCGATTTTAAGCAATCTGTCCATTGGATTTCGACCCAATTTCACCCTCGAATCAGGATGGTTGGCCCGGGCATATCCTAGTGCTTGTGGACTGATCGAGTTTCGTGACCGTTGAATTGAGTGTGGTCCGCCACGGGTGATCTGTAAAAACTCCGACCTAGATCCATGGTCGGTGAGCTTAAGTCCGACCTTTCGTGGTTATAGGCCCACCAAGTGCTTCGTTGGATCGAGAAAGGCGTACTTTGGTTATAACCTAAGTATACCTTGACCCGGGTTATTTCCATCATTTTAAGGCCTATATATAGTCCTTAAACCCTAGTTCTCATTTCCATACGAATTTTCTCTAACCCTAGCTTGGAAAGAGAGTGGAAAAGAGAGAGTTAGTGAGAGAGATTGGTTGGTGAATCATCTTGATTCTTCCTTGTTCTTCTTCACCTTTGAACATTTACTTTGAATCGTTCCTCGGACGATTCTGAGTTCTTTTGGGAAGTTAACCTAACCCTAACCCGTGTTAGAGCTTAGATTAGACTTGGTGTTGTTGTATCTCATTTCTATCCTTATTTTAGGGTATTCTTGCGCCGGACGAAGACAACTCGTCTAAATCAGTTCGGCTATTCTTTCCTCGCTTAAGGTGCGGACTTTAAGTGTATAGGTTATGGTTTTCAAGGCTTTCAATCCCTTAGTGATTTATTCTTGTTATGGATGAGATTTCACATGTCAAATGTTATGTTTACATTGCTTTCGATATGCATGTGCTATGTTGAGATTTGTGTATTCTAAGTGTATTTATAAAGTACCGTATACGTATAAAATACGCACTTATGTTTGCCATGATTTTTGGTCATGTATGTATGCTAGATGCATGTATGACAACTCCTTGGAAGAAGGAATTGTCTAAGTGCATGTATTTCAACATGCGTCATGTATGTTGTTCCATGGATGCTAAGTGTTTGTAGAGATGCATGAATGACCTACGTGTAACTGATTACACTAAATGCAGGCGTTGAGAAGTGATTCTCAATACTTCTATGGATGCGCATGATTTCCTTTATGCATTTACATTTCAAGTTATTTAAATTCAAGCATTCCTATGCTTACATTTATATTAAGTTGATTATTCTTCAGATGTGTATGTAACATGATTTGAGTTGTTGATCCATTACTGTTTTACATTCCATATGAATATCTGTCGTAGTGTAGGATGTTTGGGACTATGCCTTAGTCCAGGAAATCGGTAATTGACCCTATGGTCGTGGTTGAGATTGCTTTCGCCACGTGAGACGCATTAGACGAACCCGAGTCGTATTAGAGTTGGCGGCAGTGGTTTGGCCACGCGGAGTGTTTGCGCACTCTATGTCGTTCAATTCAACGTGCGCTCGTGCTAGTCGAGTTCGTCAACTAACCCGATTGTCCGATGTATCACCATATATGGACGCCATTGCTTGAATCTAGGGTACCGAACTTACCAGTGAAATCCTAATAACCATAGTACCTGATCCGCTAAGACTCATGAGCCGGACATGGTGGTATGGGACACCGTGGTCGAGCTGTCGGCCTACGCTGGGGTGACGAGCCTCCCCGTAGTGACCAGTGAGCAACTAAACTCGTGAGCCGATTATGGTGGTATGGGACACTATATTCGTGCTGTCGGCCTACATTGATTGGTGACGAGCCCTTTGTAGTGACCTCGAGCATACCTGGATACCGCAAGGAGGTGACGAGCCGATCTGTGGTAGTAAGGGCATGAAAGGCGTGCATTGATTGGTGACGAGCCCTTTGCTACGACCTCAACTATATGATCGTATGAGATGTCTAGGATTGACGACCCTAGTATGGATCAATGTTTTGGATGGTGATATGAGGAAATCCTGCTGTATGAATTGGACTTGTATGAATTTGACTACGAACAACTTGGTAATCATCTCCATGCACCGCATTTGCATGTGCTTTGTAGATGTGGCGCACTTTGAGGCGAGGTCATGCGTAACGTAAGATGAAGACGATGAGGGTGGACGCGTGAGGGCACGCATCATATTGCATTCATCCTTGCATTAACAAGAGTACTTAGGCTTTATTTAAGTGTTCTGCTTTATCATTCTGTTTGATTGAACTGATAGCATGTTAACCAGTGCCTTATTGTTCCACCGAAGGTTGATCACTCACTCCCACGCGGCGGTGTTACACCCACCGGACTACATGTCTTAGGCCCTCGATGTTGCGAGATGTGGATGCGACGTCGAGGCAGAGCGAGCTGGATGACGACGAGGCCGCCTTCTCCTATATGCGGTTTTCAGACGGGTTCTAGCGAGCCTCGGTCTATTGCGCGGGATCTATGGGATTACTATTTTGGGATCTAAAATGATGTAACTTGTACTTATAATTTTGATAAATAACACTTTTACACGATCTGGTTGTATATGTAATTCGAAGGACTTACACTTGTACACATATTTTACTATAAGTCTTCCGCTTGCTTTATTCACTTATACCTGAATCATATCTGTGTTTTGGCTTAATCTATTCCATGTTTATGTACTAATACAGTCAACATACATCTCTCATTAATTATGTTGCATAAGTGATGTTTTGGAACTCGGGAGCCGAGTTATGCTCGACCCCCGAATTTCAGGGCGTTACAAGTTGGTATCGAGCATGATCTGGATTAAACCGGACCTGGGTTATGGTCACACACCGCACGTTGTCACCACTATAGTGTAATTGGGTGCGGTCTATCATCGCTTTGTGTTTGTGCTCCGTAGTTTCTATCGGCGAAAGTTTCCTGAAAACCTTTGCCGAGATCGAGTCTGTACACTTACCTGATCACACACAGCGACCCGAAACCTGTTCTAGACCCTCTATTAATGAGTGTAGATGGTCTACCCTCCCATTATTCATTTTTAAACCTTCCCGAAATCGCTGTTTGTATCAGATTTCGAATGGCCCGATAAACTTCAAATTACACAAGGGGCCAATCGGGGCATTTTCCGTGGGACCCGGGGGGAACCACATCATTTGGACCAAGGAGGACCAGGAGGACCTCGCCAAATCGGCGAGGCATCGCCGATATGTCCAGATACCGGCGATGCCATCGCCGGTTCGGCGAGGGACCTGACGGGGCGGGCCGACGCGGGCCGATCGTCCATGAGGCTTGTGTGGCCCACCCCTCCACGGGTTTCACTTTAAAACCACTCCTTTTACCTATTTCCTTTACAAAACCCTCTTCCAAGCTCTCCTTTTCTTCAACAACCTCTCCAAACTCTCTCCAATCTCTCCCAAATCTTCATCTTCCTTCCATTTTGTGCAAACCCATCACCCCATTCTCAAATCTTCTATTCCATTGCTGATTTCTCCATTTTTCCCTCTCATTTGATCCCTTTCATTCCCTTTTTGGCTCATAGTTGTGTGGAAGCTTCACCATCTTCCTATTTCTCTCTTTCTCTCATTTCTCATGGCCCTCTTTGAGATTGTGGCCATCTTTTCCATTTCTTCCCTTCTTTCCTTGATGGGGAAGAAGAGGCGCCCGTGGATGAAGCCGGGTCGAGCCGCCCAACCCCGTGCACGGAGGCCGAGAGGTGCCGCCCCACGTCCGCCACGCGCGAGTTCCCGAAACGGGACCTCGATCCTCGAGCTCGCGAAGGACCTTGTTGGCGGAATTGTCGCATGGAGTTTAGGGGCGTAGAGTCCTTTTGAGGCTCATGTTGATCCGCGGCTCTTTGGTGAGTTCTTTTGTTGGAGCGCCTAGAAGGGGCTGGTTGGGGTCCCTTGTTCGAAGGCGAGTATCGCGCGAATGCTAGCTCTGTTCGGGCCTTCTATGCCAACTTCTGGAGCCTTCGCTGGATCCTCTGCAGTTCAAGATTTCCTGTGGTAGCGGTCGAGTTGGAATTGTCAATGTTGCTTTGATATCCCGACTCTTGAAGGTGCCACTTGGGGAAGTGCATGCCAGCGAGAAGAATGTGCGCGTGGGAGGGATCGTCGCACCCGATCCTTGTGTGGTTGTCGGTCGAATGGCGGCCGAATAGGAGTCTTTTGGCTTCTCACATGACGGCGACTTCCGTTTGCTTCACCACATCTTTACGTTCAATGTGTATCCCGGGTGGAGCAACAGTGTACGCGCCCGATGGTAGATTTTCTATATCGGGTGGGGCAGGATGCGAAGGTGTGTGTGCCTCGTCCCATTATTCTCATCGCTCGTTCGAGTAGACGGACCGAGTCTCTTCCCTTTGGCCGCCTCATTTGCAAGATCGCACATGAGTTTGGCTATAGGCTTGGAGCCGAGAAGCCGGTCCCTGTTCTTCGTTATATCAACTTGAGGACCCTTAAGCCGATGGAGGTTGGTTCTGGTCGGCTTGCCTCCGAGGGTGAGGCCGGGTCCTGAGAGTGATGATGAGAGTTATCTTGAAGGTGGTGCGGAGTCTCGAGGAAGAAGCGAGCAAGACGAGGAAGAGATTGAGGCACGATTCGTGAGTGATCGCTCTCTCCTGTGGTGCCGGAGGGCGCAGCGAGTTGCAGAGATGCCGTCTTACGGCTTGAAGAAGGGCAAGGTGCTTTACGCCAGGAGATGGTGGATCTTCGAGGCTTGGTTAAGCACAAGTTCAAGAAGATGTCCGGACTTTGAAGTCTATCTGTGTTGCTTGCGGATAAGGGTGCTCGCCTCCGTCTCCGACTCAGACGAGTAGCATCGTCGTGGCCGTCTTTGCTTTGTTTGGTGTTTCTTTCGTGTGTAGCCGTTGTTGGCTTGTAGTTGGAGTTGTTGTAGTGTGGTAGGTGTTAGTGGTTGTAGTAGTTGTGGTTGTTTGTAGTGTTAGATGTTGTTGTTTTCATGCTTTCCTAGTCGTGATTCATGTATTGCTTCCTGCACTACTTGTATTGCGACGATTTTGGTTAATGGAATGCATGTTGTTTGTTTTGGAGTTGTGTTGTGATTGATCATGGAAGTGGATCGATCCGTGTTGATTTGCTAGTCGCACCGCTTTATCACTACGATGTTATTATGGGTATGGATTGGCTCACGAGGATGCGAGCCGAGATTGATTGTGAAGCGAGATCTGAAAGCGCATGGACCCGAGGGCGAGATTGTTACTTTCCCGGTTGTCAGTTACCCTATTCGTATTGATTTTTATTCTTCTCTCGTTGGAGAGTTCGGCCGAGTCGGCGCTGGTTAGTACGCCGGTAGTTCGGAGTTTGAAGATGTGTTTGAGTCGATTCTGGATTACCTCCTCGTGAGATTGATTTTGCTATCGATCTTATGCTTGTGCCGCGCCCATTTCTTGACCCACCTATCGGATGCCTCCGAGTGAAATGGAGGAGTTGAGGAAGCAGATAGATGGTTTGCTGGAATTGGGTTTTATTCGCCCCAGTGTGTCTCCTTGGGGAGCACCTGTCTTGTTTGTGAAGAAGAAGGATGGTTCCTTGTGATTGTGTATTGATTATCGCAGGTTGAGTTTGGTAACTGTGAAGAATAAGTACCCTTTGCCCAGGATTGATAATCTGTTTGATCAGTTGAAGGGGGCACGGTACTTTTCGAAGGTTGATCTCCAGTCAGGTATCAGTTGCGCGTCAAGGATGGGGACGTGCGGAAGACCGCAGGACCAGCTCCGGTCATTATGAGTTCCTTGTGATGTCGTTCGACGAACGCACCGGCCGTGTTCATGGATCGATGAACAGGGTGTTTCGGCTTTCCTGTTTCGATTCGTCATTGTATTTATTGATGACATCTTGATTTATTCACGAGCCGGGCAGAGCACGAGGAGCACTTAAGAGCGGTTTTGGGTACTCTTAGGGAGCATCAGCTTTTCGCACAGTTCAAGAAGTGTGATTTCCGGAAAGAGGAAGTCAAGTTCCTGGGACATGTGGTGTCCAAGGAAGGTATAGCCGTCGACCTTGCCAAGGTAGCTGCAGTGCAGGACTGGAAGCAGCCTGGTTCAGTTACTGAGGTGAGGAGTTTTCTTGGCCTTGCAGGATATTATCGACGCTTTATTCGGGACTTCTCGAAGATTCAGATCGTTGTCGTAGGTGACACGGAAGGATTTGAAGTTTGCTTGGAGTGAGCAAACAGAGTTAATTTTCAGGAGCTCAAGGACAAGTTGACGTCCGCCGTGTGGTATTGCCGAGCAAGGGGTTAAGTATATTATATATACCGACGCCTCTCGCGTTGGTCTGGTTTGTCCTTATGCAGAAGGACAGGTGATTGCTTATGCTTCGCGCCAATTAAGGAAACACGAAGAGAATTACCCTACGCACGACTTGGATCGGCCGCCATCTTCGCATTAAAGCTTTGGAGACATTACCTTTATGGTGAGGAGTTCGAGCTCTTTTGCGACCACAAGAGCCTTAAGTATATTTTCACGCATCGTGATTTAAATAGCGCCGATGGATGGAAACATTGAAGGACTCCAAGTTCGATGTTTCTTACCATCCTGGTAAGGCAAACCTTGTGGCAGATGCGTTGAGTCACAAGAAGGCTTTGGAGTTTGCGGCTCCGCTAATGATAGCAGAGTGGGAGATGTTGGAGTTCGTGTGCAATTTTGAGCAGAAGCTTACGGTGGTTGAGCCGTATGAGGTTATCGCACACATTCGTGTACAGCCCGTTATCGACGAGAGGATCGTTGCAGCTCAGGCAGATGATGAGCTTTTAGTGAAGATGAGGCAGTGGGTTGGTACAGATGAGAGCTCCGACTGGAGTGTTAGTCCTACGTTTTCGTGGCCGGTTATGTGTTCCTGACATCCCTGACTTGAGACGTGAGGTTCTCGAGTTAGCCCATAGTTCTAAGCTTGCGATGCATCCAGGTAGCACGAAGATGTATCAGGATATGAAGAGGTCTTATTGGTGGGACAATATGAAGGTCCATATTGCTGAATTTGTTTCTCGTTGTCTCACGTGCCAGCAGGTCAAGGCAGAGCATCGCCGACCTCCGGCAGCCCATGCCCATAGCTGAATGGAAGTGGGATTTCATCTCTATGGATTTTATTTCTTGGTTGCCGAGGACGAGAAAGGGATTTGACTCTATTTGGGTGATCGTCGATCGATTAACGAAGTCGGCGCACTTCTTACCGATCGAGTCACTTACTCTGCAGGACGGGTTGGCTAGGTTGTATATCAAGGAGATAGTGCGCCTGCATGGGTTCCCTTGGAGATTGTGTCCGATAGAGACACGCGTTTTACATCTATCTTCCTGGACTCGTATCCGTGAAGCGATGGGTGTGAAATCAAGTTCAAGACCGCTTCATCCGCAATGATGGGCAGACGGAGCGCGTGAATCAAGTCCTGGAGGATATGTTGCGAGCTTGTGTTTTGGATTTCAAAGACAATTGGGATGATTGTCTTCGTGATGCAGAGTTCGCGTATAATAATAGTTTCGTGCGAGTATCGGCATGGCTCCCTTCGAGGCGTTGTATGGTCGCCGTGCAGAGCACCACATTGTTGGGGCGAAATTGGTGAGCGTAGTTTGCTTGGCCCAGAGTTGGTGCAGTGTGACTTGAGAGAAGGTTGACATCATTCGACGTCGACTTCTGACAGCGCAGAGCAGGCAAAAGAGTTATGCTGATACGAGGCGTCGACCGCTTGAGTTTGAGGTTGGAGACTATGTGTTTCTTAAGGTCTCTCATATGTACGGAGTTCTGTGGTTCGGTAAGAAGGGAAAGCTCACGTTAAGATTTATTGGTCCATTCCAAATTCTGGATCGAGTGGGAGAAGTAGCTACCGCCTTGCTTTGCCCACACCTCTTGCGGGCGTGCATAACGTATTTCATATCTCTATGTGAAGAAGTACGTTCTCGATCCTTCGCATATTATTAGTTGGGGCAAGTGCAATTAAGTGAGGATGCCACTTATATGCCGCAACCAACACGTATTCGGATAGAAAGGAGCAGTGCATCATAGCAAGGTTATCCCTCTCGTGAAGGTGTTATGGTCGCATCATGGGGAAGAGGCTACTTGGGAACTGAAGCGTCAGGAAGACCTACCCTCCGATCCTCGAGGATTATATGAAGGTATGAATTTCGAGGACGAAATTTTCTTTAAGGGGTAGATTGTAACGACCTTGGAATTTTGTGCTAATCTTTCCTTAAGTAGTTGTTTTTGGGGTAATTAGCGCTTTACTTGATTGCTTGTGAAATTCGCATCAATCACTTTAAATGTATCCGCATGGCTCTAAACGGTGGATTAGTGAGCGCTACGTTACTCAGAATGGGATCCATCGCTAAATCCGGTTGTTCGGGAATTTTTGGAAGACCTGGATCGGACTGACCGCGTCGAAAGTCCGATGGCACTGTGTCACCGAGTTGGGCTTGGTCTTCACCTCAAAAATCAAGTCGATCGGATTTCCGGGTCGATTTGGTTGAGTTCGAGTGAAGAGTGTGAGAACGGTTGGAATTTAATAAGCTTTTTATGAAATTGAGTCGTCGCGCGACGATTTTAAGCATTCGACCGTTGGATTCGACCCAATTTCACCCTCCGATCAGGATGTTGGCCCCGGCATATCCTAGTGCTTGTGGACCGGATCGATTTTGTGACCGTTGAATTGAGTGTGGTCCGCCACCCGGGATCCAATATCCGGTACGAAAACTCCTGACCTAGATCCATGGTCTGAGCTTAAGTCCGACCTTTCGTGGTTATAGGCCCACCAAAGTGCTTCGTTGATCGAGAAAGGCGTACTTTGGTTATAACCTAAGTATACCTTGACCCGGGTTATTTCCATCATTTTAAGGCCTATATATAGTCCTTAAACCCTAGTTCTCATTTCCATACGAATTTTCTCTAACCCTAGCTTGGAAAGAGAGTGGAAAAGAGAGAGTTAGTGAGAGAGATTGGTTGGTGAATCATCTTGATTCTTCCTTGTTCTTCTTCACCTTTGAACCTTTACTTTGAATCGTTCCTCGGACGATTCTGAGTTCTTTTTGGGGTAAGTTAACCTAACCCTAACTGTGTTAGAGCTTAGATTAGACTTGGTGTTGTTGTATCTCATTTCTATCCTTATTTTAGGGTATTCTTGCGCCGTTGACGAAGACAACTCGTCTAAATCAGTTCGGCTATTCTTTCCTCGCTTAAGGTGCGGACTTTAAGTGTATAGGTTATGGTTTTCAAGGCTTTCAATCCCATATAGTGATTTATTCTTGTTATGGATGAGATTTCACATGTCAAATGTTATGTTTACATTGCTTTCTTGATATGCATGTGCTATGTTGAGATTTGTGTATTCTAAGTGTATTTATAAAGTACCGTATACGTATAAAATACGCACCTATGTTTGCCATGATTTTTGGTCATGTATGTATGCTAGATGCATGTATGACAACTCCTTGGAAGAAGGAATTGTCTAAGTGCATGTATTTCAACATGCGTCATGTATGTTGTTCCATGGATGCTAAGTGTTTGTAGAGATGCATGAATGACCTACGTGTAACTGATTACACTAAATGCAGGCGTTGAGAAGTGATTCTCAATACTTCTATGGATGCGCATGATTTCCTTTATGCATTTACATTTCAAGTTATTTAAATTCAAGCATTCCTATGCTTACATTTATATTAAGTTGATTATTCTTCAGATGTGTATGTAACATGATTTGAGTTGTTGATCCATTCTTGTTTTACATTCCATATGAATATCTGTAGTGTAGGATGTTTGGGACTATGCCTTAGTCCAGAAATCGGTAATTGACCCTATGGTCGTGGTTGAGATTGCTTTCGCCACGTGAGACGATTAGACGAACCCGAGTCGTATTAGAGTTGGCGGCATGGTTTGGCCACGCGGAGTGTTTGCGCACTCTATGTCGTTCAATTCAACGTGCGCTCGTGCTAGTCGAGTTCGTCAACTAACCCGATTGTCCGTATGTTAACCATGTATGGACGCTTGCTTGAATCTAGGGTACCGAACTTACCGGAAATCCTAATAACCATGGTACGATCCGCTAAGACTCATGAGCCGGACATGGTGGTATGGGACACCGTGGTCGAGGTGTACGCCGGGGTGACGAGCCTCCCGTAGTGAAAAGGAGCAACTAAACTCGTGAGCCGATTATGGTGGTATGGGGCACTATATTGATGAGGAGCCCTTTGTAGTGACCTCGAGCATACCCGGATACCGCAAGGAGGTGACGAGCCGATCTGTGGTAGTAAGGGCATGAAAGGCGTGCATTGATTGGTGACGAGCCCTTTGCTACGACCTCAACGATATGATCGTATGAGATGTCTAGGATTGACGACCCTAGTATGGATCACTGTTGGATGGTGATATGAGGAAGGTATCTTAGCTTCCCAATCTTCTGTATGAATTGGACTAATAACAACTTGGTAATCATATCCATGCACCGCATTTGCATGTGCTTTGTAGATGTGGCGCACTTTGAGGCGATGTCATGCGTAACGTAAGATGAAGGCGCTGAGGGTGTACGCGTGAGGGCACGCATCATATTGCATTCATCCTTGCATTAACAAGAGTACTTAGGATTTATTTAATTGTCTTGCTTTATAATGCTTGATTGAACTGATAACATGTTAACCAGTGCCTTATTGTTCCACCGAGTTGATCACTCACTCCCACGTTTCTGGGGCGGTGTTTCACACCCACCAGACTCTGTCTTAGCCGATGTTGCAGATGTGGATGCGACGTCTGAGGCAGAGCGGGAGCTGGATGACGACGAGGCTGCCTTCTCCTATATGCAGTTTTCTGACGGGTTCTAGCGAGCCTCGGTCAGTTGTGCGGGACCTATGGGATTACTATTTTGGGATCTAAAATGATGTAACTTGTACTTATAATTTTGATAAATAACACTTTTACACGATCTGGTTGTATATGTAATTCAGGGACTTACACTTGTACACATATTTTACTATAAGTCTTCCGCTTGCTTTATTCACTTATCCCTGAATCATATCTGTGTTTTGGCTTAATCTATCCCATGTTTATGTGCTAATACAGTCAACGTACATCATTCATTAATTATGTTGCATAAGTGATGTTTTGGAACTCGGGAGCTGAGTTATGCTCGACCCCCGAATTTCAGGGCGTTACAACCATCCAGTCATGCAGCAATCCTGTACATACTGTGCGCTCATGTGGGTAACTCCATCTCTCAGGGAGTCCCATAAACAACTTACCCTATGGCATATGCAATGGTCAATCACGTCTCATAACAAACATACAGATGATGTGTATGGGCATGTATCATGATGCTATGCTGTCACATACTCACAATCGGTATCATCATCGATAATAATTGACCTCAATAATCGGCCTCAACAATCGGCCTAACAAAGGGCCTAAGGAAAGGTCACAATGTGGACATTTAACAATCACTGCCCATCAATGTGGACGTTTAATCAACATTGCTCCCAAGGAGTGGCTCACATAAAGCCAAACATATAGTGGGCCCATGGCCTCAAACAAGGGCCTCACATACAACATAATGGGCCTCACATATGACAATGGGCCACATTACATGGGCCTAATACACAACATAATGGCCACATATAATATTAATGGGCCAAATACATCACAATGGGCTTACACCCGAGCCCCAAGTACATCACGATGGGCCTCATTACATCACATCAGGCCTCATCAAAGGTCACGAACACATCACAATGGGCCTCCTCATGTGGGCCATATATACATCACAATGGGCCTTACTCATAGGCCTCAAATACATCATATCGGGCCTCATACATGGGCCACAATTACATCATAGTGGGCCTCGCCAAATGGGTCACAAATATATCACATTGGGCCACACATATGGCCCTCTCGAGTGGGCAACAAGTACATTGAGGTGGGCCTCATGGATGAGCCATAGATACATCAAGGTGGGCCTCATCAATGGGCCACAAAATACATCAAAGTGGGTCTCACGGATGGGCCACAAAATACATCACGGGGTGGCCCACGCAACACCGTTCAGATGAATGGTATGTATGTATAGTAGCTTCATAGCTACGTGGGTCCCACTTGCTGACGCAACACAACAGCTACATGATTATGTGGGTCCCACTGCCCTGTGATATGGACGGTGTAGATATGGAATACATACATCAAGGTGGGCTGCATCCGCTGCCAAAACAGATGGACGGCGAGGAGAACACATACATCAAGGAGGGCTCCCACCATGGATGGACGGTGTGCAGGTACAACACATACATCTAGTGGGGTCCACGTGCATGTACTGGACACAGCACACGTCAGGTGAGGTCATAGACAGTTGGTGCAGATAAAGCACTTACATCACAGTGATTTCCACCGTCCAGACCGTTGGACAATGTGGATGTAAAATACATGCATCATGTGTGGGGCCCACGTCCACGTGTGGACGGTGTGAGTGAAGCACATACATCACGTGTGGACCCCACAGATGAGCAGTGCAAATAAAACATATAAATCATGTGGGTCCCATCATGCAGATGACACAGCTAAAACACATGATTATGGTGTGGATCTCACCGTCCATTGCTAGACGGTGGTGATAAAACACTACATCTGGGCCCCATGTCCATGTGTGGATGGTGGCCATCTCACAACAGGTGGGTCCCACTGGACTAGTTGACGTCATGACATCAGCTAGCAAGCTAGTGGTCCCCACCGTGATGGACGATATAGTGTAAGGTACATATAATGCAGTGGGCTCCATCCAAATGTACAGACGGCGTGGATGGAGTCCATGCATCAGGCGGGTCCCACTGAAATTGTTGACGTCAATACCACACCAACAAACAGCTACGTGCGACCCACCGTCTAGATGGATGGTTGAAATATAATACATACATCATGGTGGTCCATGACCACGTCCAGACAGCTGGACGGTCTAGATCAAATACCTATAGCATAGGTGGGGTCCACGACCAAGTCCAGATAGCTTGATGGTCTGGATACAACACAGACCTCGTGATTAGGCCAGATGGACTTGTTGACATTAATACAGCAACTATATAGCTGTTGTAATGTACTCTAGCTAATCCCCTTATCTCGTCGGGTGGGTCCTACGTGGGGCCTACCACACATGATATATATATATATATATATATATATATATATATATATATATATTACAATTGCTGGTGCTGTTAACGTCCAGGCCCTAGACAGCCTAGATATGATACATATGAGGCCGTCACGGGTGGACGTGTGGATTCACACGTACATCAAGGTGGGTCTCGCAATCAGACAGTCTGGATCATCATACCATATCACAGGTGGGCCACACACATCATCATAAAGCGAGGGAAGGAGAGAGAAAAACGGTGGAGATGGGAGGAGCTCCGCCACTATGAGCTCCTCCATGCACATGCATACATCAAGATGGGTCCCACCATAAGTGGGCCCTCAAATGAAATCAATAGTGGATCACCAACCGATTGCAAAGCTTCTAGACTCCCTGGACTCCTTGGCTCCTAAGCTTGCTCTTTGATGTAGGAAGATGAAGATTGGATGGTGGAGATTGGGGTAGGGAAGTGGGCCACACCTAGTTTCTTTCCCTCCTTAGAAGGCTTGGATGGTTGTCTCTCTCTTTGGGAGTTGCTTGGAATGAGAGAGAAATGAGAGAGAGAGAGAGAGAGAGAGAGAAGGGTGATGTAAGGAGAGAGATGGGTGTGTAAGAAGAGGGATGGGTTGGGTTGAATTTTGGGTGAGAGAGGGATGGGTGGAGAGAGAGAGAGATTGACTTTGGGTAAGGTGGTGTAAGAGAGGGATGGGTTAGGTTGCTTGTACTTGATTGATTGATTGATTGATGGCTTGATATGATGTTTGGTAGAGATTCTCTCAGAATTCACAACGTGCGCCGTTTTTCTCGAAATAAATGTAGGCACACATCTCCTAGCCTGGGTATCGGATCGGCACGCGAGACACGGCATTGGAACTGTGGAGATGGTATGGTCGCAAGTGAAAGTGCCCTAGTTTGTCAATTAGTGTGAGTGTTGAGTTGGCTAGATAGAGAAGCTCCATAGGAAGATCAATCAACCGTCTACCTCAATTGGATGTGGGCCTGAACTCGCCACAGGTAAATCTTAGCCTTACATCCCACTTCCCAAAACAACAAGTAATTAAAATCCTTAAAATTGATTAGAATATTATAGGGTTTTTGGGTTAGAAAACTTTTTCAAACTTCAGACAAATCTCTAAGTTTTCTACCTTTGTCGATTTATCGACAAATAGTTCGATGAAATCGAACCTTGCTGTTGATGTCCTCAAAGCTCACTCGATACTATCGAATTGAGGACATAAGATGTCCAGCAACCACATATACTTCTAGATAGAATTATCAATGTATTGATAATCGTATCGATTTTCTCAAAATTTGAATCTCGAGTCTATCAAAGTTGACTCGATAAAATCGACATCATATATGTTGTGTCCAAGTTCTGCTAAGGCAAATCACAAAATCTTCAATATATCGAAGTACTCCTCGATATCCTTGGAATTCAAACTTCAATGATATCGAAAGCCCTTCGATAATATCGGATTGGACACTCTATTTTCCAGCAATATTTTCAGGTTGTTTTATCTTGGATCGAGGGTCACTCGATAGAATCGATATTTAAATATCGATGATATCGAGGATGGGTCGATTGCATCGAGAATGGACATAAACTGTCTAGCCAGCTTAACTGAAAAATCCTTTGGATTTATCGATGCATCGACATGACTATCGATATCATCGACATTCAAATTCTGATGATATTGAGTGTGCCTCGATCATTCTTTTAACCTGAAATATTTTAAAGGTAAGTCTCTCTCATTTTTCCAATGTCGAGGAATCGAACCTCGTGTCGATGCAATCGGAGTTCGAAGTTCAATGACATCGATGCATGTTCGATTTCCTCGACCAGTTGGCAAAAGGTTTCAAAAGTGTTTAACATTTGAGTTCGTGTCATCGAACAGCTAGTCGATGTTATCGAAAGTATACACTCGATGATATCGACCCTGCTCGATGATATCGAACTCTGTAAAAAACGTGACCATTTTATATCCGTTAGAACCTTCTACCTATTTAATGAGAGCTCACCCTTGGTTGTTAGATAGAGAAAAAGAGAGAGTGTTTTTTTGTGCTTAACCCTAGATCATATACCCTTAGCCTTTTTCTCTCATGGGAGTTCATCCTCCAATCCACCCTCATCATTGACATTCAATAGAGTGGATTGAGGAATGAACTTTCGCATTCAAGGATCCTCCAGCTACTACCTTAATGGGAAATCATTAAACCGGGATGCCTTGAATGCATAGATGATTGGAATCGCTCTATCTCCCTTATAGGAAAACATTCAATAGAGTAGGATTCCATTATAACCTTGACCCAACCCGTCACCATATATTGGTACATCTTCTGAGTTGCGGATCAAGGAAACTGAAGATTCTTCATCAAAGGAGGAGATCTTCAACAATGCGCTGAAAGGGACTCATCTGCTTATCTGTAAGTTATTAGAGTCCAGAGGACCCTTGTGATCATTTCTTCTGTAGGATTGGGTCTAAGGTGTTTCTCACCCCTTGCAAGTCCTCGTAGGAGGCCTCTGGCGGGAGTGTACGTAGTGGGTGCTTTGTGTTGACCCTTGCTCTATAGAGAGCATAAACTCTTAGGTCCTTGTAGTAGGTCCTTGACCAGGGTGGTCTAAAAGTTGGGTGCTTTGTGTTGACCCTTGCTCATGGGAACATAAACTTGTAAGGTTCTTTGAGTGGATCCTTGGCTAGTGTGCCTAAAATTGGGTGCTATATGTTGACCCTTGCTCGTGGGAGCATAAACTATCAGCATAGGTATAGGTTGTACCGGTTAGAGGTGAACCTGTTGTGAAACCTCCTTAGTGAAATCCGGTACACTCAAGGGTTGAGTGTGTCAGCCGGGAGTGGAGTAGACAAGTAGTCGAACCACTATAAAAATGACTGTGTTTGTTATTTATATTAATTCTTGATTACTTGTATGATTTCTTTAAATGCTTTCATAATTGAATATCTAAGATCACACCTCACACACAGTTACATCCATCATAATCTACAAAATATATCTTATTCACCTGTTAAATAGCATTATGATTGGATCCTCTATTTGGCTTAGAAGTCATTAGAGTTACTTTGAAGAAATCCTGATTCATGCACATCTACTTAGGACAAGTTTGATAGGATTTTAAATAAACCATAAAAATTTTATAAAAGTCCTATTCACCCCCCTCTAAGACATATTGGCATATTCTTACTTCAACTAAAGTGGTCATTACCGCAATTTCAGCAAGGGTATAAGTCCCGGGTCGAGTCGACTCAGATATACAGGATGCAGCTTAGGATCACACACAAACATCGGTTACAGGTCGCAGGTTACCAAAATTCGACAGGGAGGATCACGGAAGTCTACGGAATGGTACGGACTAGGATACGGGCCTGACATTAAGGGTACCAAATCCAAGGCCGCTAGTCCATCGATGAGGGGGTAGTTTATTTTAAAGCCCTGTCCTCATGAGTTCTACTGGAATTAAACCAGGAATCTAGGGGGCCTTACGCGTGGTAGGCCTACTTATGGACAAGCCAAAGAGCACACATTGTAGTCTACTTTTTCTTCGTTTACCAGGTCGGACCCATTCACGAGAGGATATTTTCTCTCACCTTCCCTCGTAACGCTATGGGAAACTGTACAGACGACATTAGTATCAATTGTGGTTGGCTATACAGGCACACATCACTGCCTGCATGGGTCTAAGCATGTGATTGCCTTCGTGAGCTTTTTAGGGCCACTGGCTTCTCACTACTACCCGCATAATATTTAATGTATCATCAATTGTGGTAGGTCTTTCTGCATAGCATTCCACCGCCGTAGATGATAAATTGCCTTTGCCGCTACCATGGATGATGAGTTGATAAATGATATATTGTCGGTGTTGATGATAATATCCTTGATAATATTTATGTTTAAAATAGTGTATCAACTTAGCAATAATATCAATTCAATGATGATGGCTTTTGTAATAGTAATCAGCAGTAGTTAGTGATGGCGATAATGATCAAAGTTTGACGATAATTGGCGATAGTATTACTTTTAGTGATGATCGGTGATAGTTCATTAACATTTGGTGATAATCATCAGTGATTATCGGCGTTAAATTTGATACACTTAATGCATGCTTAATGTACTTGAGAATTTATCTTTTATTCATATAAGCAGAAGACTAATACATGACATCGCCTTTTGAGAGGAAAACTCTTCCATCCTTCTACTTGCCTTGCCCCCTTTTGATAAAGAAGTATTATGCTGATAATCTTCATTATCAAAATTGCGACAACCTCCAGAGGTAATATATTTTGGTGAATCGAACACTGTCATGAATACTTGTACTCTCACATTATTAAGCAAAAAGATATCGACAGCTGCATCCACAGTAGAATGTGATAATCATGACTGACTTCAATTGGAATTGCATGTTGTTATCTTTTCTCTTACATCATACATTTTTCTTATAACAATTTCGCCATTATCCATCATCTCTTGTAAAATTTTCTTCAAGACTCAGTTTGGTGCCCAAGAAGATGATGATAATAACAATAATCATTTTCCTTTGTCATCTTCATCTCCTTTGGGCATTTTGGCCATGACAACTTGATTTTCTCTGCAGCCAATAGCTGGTACATCATAGGAAGTATATCATCTTCTTCAAATGTATACCTTCCAAAATTATCGAATTGTCCGAATCTTTTCTTTATCTTTCTCATTGTAAGACTGCTCATATTTCTTTCATCAAAGTTTCTTTGTTCATCTCGATAGCTCTTCATTTTCCTTTCTTCCCTTTCAATACCAGCCGCAGTCTTTTCAGAATCTCAAAACATTTGGTTCATATAAAAGTCAAACACTTTCCCACTGAGCTTTTCTAAATTGCAAGCTTTCTTAATCAAACCTTGAAAAGTCTGTATATTCGGGATAACAAGACGCATCGCGATATTTGGCCTTATGCATTCTATACACAACTTGACTTGCTCTTTTTCTTTCGTCAATTATGAACATGATGCCCCCAGAATTCTCCATCGGTTGATGAATTCCTTGACAAACTCATCTTTTCTTTGGCTTATGGAGGCTAGGACATCTGGACAAATTCTCCCAGTGGATGGCCTGGGAAGTTGTGAACGATAATAATGAATATTTCTGACAGGACTTGCTGTAGGAGATGCAGCAAATGGCAGTTTTCTTGTCATAACAGCCTTTCCTTTATCTTTACACGTCTTCGATGAATCCCTTGCAGAAACCATGTTTGTAGTGACTTTTCTCTCTCTCTTTTCATCCTTCTTTATTACTATCTCACCCTGCTTTATCATCTTCTATAATATGTCTCTCAATGTGAAGCAGGTTTCTGTAGGATGTCCTAGGAAACGATGATAACGGCAATAGTTCTTTTCTTTCGTCATCTCAACTTCTTCTGGATACTTCGGTTGAGGTAACTTAATAGTTCCATCAGTGAATAGTTGCTCCATCATTAGCAAGATGTCTTCTTTCTCGAAAGAATACTCTTTGCGAGAGTTATATAATCGAGATTGTTTATCATTTGCACAACCTTTGTAGCGATCTGAATCTTCTCTTTTTCTCCCCTCTTGCCTATTGTCGAATCCATCTCCTTTCTTTTCGTGATCAATCACATTCACCATTGATCTATTTGATACCCTTCTTTCTATCCTATTTTGGAAGATTGGCATTTTCCTAGCCATTAATTCTAATGTGTGCACCTTTGTGGCCAAGTGACGGAAGGTCCTTATGTTAACACTTGTGAGTCCGAACGTGATTCCTATTTTCATAGAATTTAAGCACATCTTTACTTGTTCTTTCTCCTCAGGTAGTTGTCTGCACGATGCTCCAGCAGTTTTCCACCTATCAATGAATTTCTCCACAGGTTCGTTCTCTCTTTACCGGACCGCAGTTAATTCTATAATACTAACATCACGATCAGATGAGAAGAAGTTAGACATAAAAGCATCTTACATTTGTTCCCAAGTCTGTATTGACTCTGGCACCAGATTGGAATACCATCGAAATGCTTTTCCTATTAACGAGGAACCAAATAGTCATAAGCAATATGTGAAATTATGGAAAAATTACCCATCGTAGTGATGAAGAGCATTAAGTGTTCTTCCAGAGACCCATCCCCATTGAATTTCTGAAAGTCCAGATGTTTGAAATTAATCGAAAATGGTATCTCCTCAACTTCTCTCAGATATGGCGTTCTATAACGAAACCTTCCCGTATGCTCACATTCCCTGACTATTTCTATAACAACTTGTTGCATTTCTTCTTGAGTTACAACTCTCATGGCAGGCGCAGAGTCATATGATCCTGATTTTGGAGGTTGCGATCCTTCAAGCTGCTGCTCATTTCCATTTACTGTAGCCATCATTAGCGGGGCCACAACTTGAGCTACATTGTGGGCGAGAGTTGCCAAAGCTTCTCGAAGATTCCGGCGTTCTTCCATTAGAATTCTCTGGGTTTGTTCCATTTCAATCATACGCTCATTAACATTTGGTAAAGGATCCTAATTCATTCCTGTCATATATACAGTGACTTTTTCTCTCCTTGGCGAAACTGTTATCGAAGCAAAATATGAGTGCGTTGGAGCGATAGAACTCGACAAGAGGGGAGTCCCACTAAATTCTCTTATATTTTCACAAGATTCAATTGATTGTAAGGTGACTATCAGGGGTGTTACTTGCGAAGATTCACTTGATTGTAAGGTGACTATCAGGGAGTCCATTTGGCATTTGCAATTGGTAAGGTCGGAAAATCTCGTACTGTTAGGGAGTAAGGGGATTTCTCCGGATAAAGTGCCAAAGGAGCGAGCGAATAATTCTTTCTCACTGCGTTTCTCGTCATTGGGCCTCTAGTCATCTGCGAGAGAATTGACTTAGCAGCTACACAATTTCGGGTCTTCAACCTACGACTAAAGACAATAATCCATTCGTCTCCTTTATCTTGCGAGAGTGGTGATACCGATATCACTCCGGTGACAGCTCGCTAAGTACTACTTTTAGTTGACATTGTTATACTTGGGGTTGGTTGATTCTCTGGACTCGGAGTATGATCACAAGCATACTCCACTACGAATCAAGTGGGAATGAAGTAGAAAATTGTTTTGATGGAAGTGATTGTCATTGGTTGAGATTTGAACTTGTCTGTTGCAGAGTGGTTCTGTCAGAGAACAAAACAACATCAATTAGTATTTATTTAGAGATACACTTTGTCTTGGAGATGAAGGGAAGGATGTTCCTGCCATTTTGGCATGTATATAACGTCAAACCAGAATGAAATTCTCTAAAAAATTTCCTAAATCGATATCAAGTAAGATGATATGATTCCCCAGCATAGTCTCCATTTTGTTTCAACAAGAAATGAAAAGGGTTTGATTCGGGAAATTATCTAACTTAACATTGACAAAGGGATAAAGTGAAGAGAATAATCATCATTGCATTTTATTTATATTCTGAATTCATTTACATCCTTTTGATCCTTTGATTCAAAGATAAAGTCATTACAATTGAAAGTGAAGTATTGAATGAATTCAAATATAAATTTCAGTAGCATTCTAGCTCATAGTATTCAAGCTTCCATAGGATATGAGTTGTGTGGATCTTCTTCATGCATCTTCTTTCATTTATATAATAAAGGAGTACCAGAAATCCCTTGAGAACTTCGGGATGAGTTAGGAACTTTTGAAAACCCAACATAATGCTGCCCCACAGAGTATCCATGCAACTCCTCCCTGAGTTGCGTGGGCCGAGGAGTTGTGCAGTCCCGCACAACTCACTAGGAGTTGCGCTCTCGCATTATCTGCTCTCTCTCTTCTCTCTCCAATACCTGTCAGAGGTATCGGTCTTCTGAAAATTCAATCCAACTAAATGAGGGGGTAGGGGGTATTTATAGGCCTCCACATGTGTGAGCCCTCGAATCCGGTGCTGTGGACCCCACTTCACATTGCATTCAAACTTTAATTCATCCTCTCCATTGATGAGTTACACAAACTTGCGCAACTATGGTGAGTTGCACGATCGTGCGTAACTCCATGCTCCTGCACAACTTGGACTTTCAATGCAACTTGATTAGTGTTTCCTCATATTTCCTTCTTCTGATCTTTTGTGCAACTCATGCTCCGTGCAACTTGTTACCTACGGAATTCAGGTCTTTTACAATTTCGCTTTAGTTTCATTCCCCTCTTCAATTCTTTTATTTTCTCAATCAAATTTTATTCTCCAACCAGGACTAAACTTGTAAGTATTTTGAAGATAACTAGAGCTAGAACTAGAAAAAGATCTAAATATGGAATAATTGAGAATAATTGTGAATGAGATTTCAATAATCAAAAGGGAACTTGAGCGCCAAGGTCCACTTGTTGTTATCAAGATGCTACCTCACTTTGATTCAAGAGACACAATTGAAATTGGAGTCTTATCATATCCAATTAAAAGATGAAGTAATTAAACCAAATCTCAACTTTTCATTGACATAGTCCACACATGAAGGAGTATTGTGATGATTGGAAGGGATTCCATCATCCTACCATACCGAAGAGACGATGGTGAATAACATGATTTACCAATCTTATAATCTCAAAACAGGAAAGAAGATATTCAAAGCCGTTACTACATCTATTGTAATTTGAGTCATAATAAATCATAAAAAACAGAAAATATTCCTTAAATTCAAACTAGAAATCAATGAGCTTCAAGAAAAACAATAATCAAAATAAGAAAATCATCCCAACATGCTACAAGCTTCACCTCTTAGCTAGCCCTAGTTAGAAGGTTTAGCCAACCATAGACATGATTGGATCTAAAACCCTAAAAGAAAGCATTAAAAATAAATAAGGAAGAAAAACTCTTAGGAGGTTGCTCTACCCTTTGGCTCTACTTCTTAAAACCTAATTCATGTTTAGAACTCCTCAAAGAACACATATTTATAGCATTTGTTCGACTGTCTTTGAAAATTGCCTCAAATTTACGCGCTCTGCGTAACACCTTCGATGTCACCAAACAGCCTTTGATGTCATCAAATGTAACTTGAATCCAGAAGTCGCGTTTTTTTACATAGTGTAACGCCTTTTGCATTTTGTAACTCATCATGTCACTGAACATACCTTTGATCTCATCGAACAGTCCTTCGATGTCATTGAAGGGTGTTCAATCAATCGAGAATATGTTCATAGTGTTCCAGTGAGTTGCTCCAAAAATCCACAAAAATCTCGATGTCATCAAACTGCTTTTGATGTCATCGAGCAATCAAATAGGGCTTCGATGTCATTGAGAATTGTATCCAATTTGTTTAGCAATCAACTTGATATTTATGTAATTCTTTGATGTCATTGACCCGTGTTCGATGTCATTGAACACTAGCTTCGATGCCATCGACCGTCGGTCGATGACGTAAAGATGAAGTTCAGATTCTGTGAATTTTTGCACTTTGCACTTTCAACTTCCTTCCTTCTCTATTTGGTTTCCTTGAATCTTGCGGTCTTGAAATCTTCAATCTTTGTCTCCTAAGATTCATCCCTTGCTTTGGTGATCTTGAACATTAAATCTATGCTTTTAACATTCTTTTTAATTCAAGCTCTCAGATTCACCTTGCAATACAAACATGTATAAAATATACCCATTAAGCGTTATCATGTTTATAAAACCAAGATAAAAATATAGGAAAATATGCAATAATTGACACTTAACACACTCCCCAACCAACATTTTGCTAGTCCCGAGCAAAATATGTGTGAAGAAATCTCCAATTCTTAATGTTAAATCACTTTTAAAAAATAATCTTTTGTGCAAACAAGTATGACTGAGTATAATTCAAAGAAGCGAGGGTGAGAATTTGAAAACCTAGAGCCGAATCACATGAGCAGTCAATCAAATAGGTTATTCATCAATCACATATGGGCATAAGTTCATATATCGAGTTTTTCAATGTGCTCAGTGAATTTCAACTTATTTTCCACAAAAATACTATCATTTCATAATGTTAGCCATGCTCATCACCTCAGGATTAATTGAATAATCAAGTGTTGATTCCGAACTTATCCCTTTTTTCTTCTTTTTCTAGTTTTTTATTTTATATTGACAATCACTTTTATTTATTCATTCTTTTGTCCTTTCATCTTCATTATTTTTAAACATTTTATTCTTTTTATTCGTTTCCAGTCTTTTCATCATACCAGACCTTTTTGTCGATCTCTCTATTTTTTAACTGGTTCATTTCATCTTTTTTAAGGTGGATTAAATTTTCTAGACTTAATTCTCAACATCTATCAATGATTCACATACTATCAATCAGAAATTCTAGTACAATTTACATAAAATAAATTAAATGTGTCTTATGACTTAGATTAACATGATATTCAAACTTCCTCTTGGTTAATTGAATGAAAGAACATAAGTGATAGTCTACTCAGTTGATCAAACTCTAACAATTCAAAGTTCAATCTCTATCTTATCATCATACTCAAGGCATTCTTAAGCGCACAAACTATCACTTTCCAAACAAGTTTTTAATTTGAAAAATTGAAAATTTTCAAGATTTTTTCTCAAAGATTAAGAAAACACTGATTAGTTGACCTAATCCACACCCCAACCTAAAATCTACATTGTCCTCAATGTAAAAAAATATAAGCATACAATACACATGAGACAACGAAAAGAAAGGAGAAGTGGTGGAAAAGTTGTACCTGAAGAAGAAGAATTGAAGCTTTTCCAAGGTTCTCAACATTTAGATAGGTTAGCATGAGGACTAAACTTATTGAAAAACAAACTATCCTAATCATAAATCCTATGAAACCAATAAACCTAATTATACCTTCATCAGACTAGGAGGTCAATCCTGATACACAGGATCAATCAGAGGTATGGACATATCCTCTGAGTCAAACTTCTCAACGAATGGCTTGAGACAATGTCCGTTTACCTTGAAAACATTGTCCTTCATTAGATTCTTTATCTCGATGGACTCATGAGGATAAACGTTCATAACAATGAAAGGACCAGTCCAATGATATTGAAGCTTACCCAGGAAAAGTTATAATCGAGAATTGTACAGAAGGACTTTTTGACTGGTTATTAATGATTTTCGAAGGAAGTTCCGATCATGGAACACATTCATCCTGTCCTTGTAACTTCTCGAGTTCTTGTATGCATCGTTCCGAATTTTCTTGAGTTAATTTAATTGAAGTTTGCGCAACGAGCCAACTTTGTCCAAATTAAAATTTAGATTTTTTAATAGCTCAATAGGCTCTATGTTCCAACTCCATAGGCAAGTGTTAAGCTTTCCCATAGACTAGTCTAAAGGGAGACATTTCAATGGG
The DNA here is from genome assembly GCF_029962835.1 of Magnolia sinica. Lineage (NCBI taxonomy): Eukaryota > Viridiplantae > Streptophyta > Magnoliopsida > Magnoliales > Magnoliaceae > Magnolia > Magnolia sinica. The sequence goes on from NC_080576.1 coordinate 38,933,609, forward strand.
GGTCTTATTAACTATATGGTAAGCCCATAAAGCATCGATCAATCGGATTGGCCAATCCTTACGATCAGGGTTAACCATTTTTTCTAGAATTTGTTTAATTTCCCTATTGGAAATCTCAGCTTGCCCACTTGTCTGCAGGTGGTATGGAGTGCTCACTTTGTAAAAGATGTCATATTTCTTCATTAAGTTCTCAAATGGCCTATTATAAAAGGACAACCCTCCATCACTAATGATGTGTAACACCCTGAACATTTCAATACTCGAGTATTGAAAGTTCTCGATTGTTACCATGGAAAGTAACATAATATGTACATGTGTACGATACTAATCTAACTATCCTAACCTTACATCTATTCCCTGACATGAATATAACCATTGAGAATTATCACCATTCATAAATCAAGTCATCTGACTGTTGATCATGTGGTTTAATATATGTACATTCCTTTGACAAATCAGTGAATAACTCTTTATCCATAATGATTTATGTGAGACCTGATCCTAGCCCGTACTATTTCGTATGCCTCCGGAGTCCTCCCGGTCGAATTTCAGTGACCTGCGATCTGTTATTGGTGTTTGCGCACGATCCCGAGTTGTGTCCCGTATATCTAAGTCGACTCGACTCGAAACTTGTACTCTTGTGACAGCGCTGTCACCGCGATTCCGATGCCGTGTCTCATGCACTGAGGCGATACCTGGGCCAGGAGATGTGGGCCCGTGTTCAGTTTGAGAAAAATGTCGTGCGTTGCAAAACCCAAGAGAATCCATCACATCAATCACCTCACTTGTCAAAAGTACACCCATTACTCTTCCCATTCTCAAGTACAAAAGCAACCCCAAAAAGTCAACTTTCTAACACCTCACCATCCCTCTCTCCCATCACTTCTCTTACATCACTCTCTCTCTCATTACTCCCAAGCAACCTCATGAGAGTCCAACATCCAAGCTTTCCTCCATTTTTTCACCCACCTTGAAGCTTCATACTCCATCATCCAACCTCTAAAATCTAATCTTAACCATTGATTCTTTCTCCTTAGAGCTAAATCACTCATTGGTGGAAGAAGGAAGAAGAGATCTTGAGGTGGGTGATCATATCGTAAGATCTTGATTTTTATGTAAGGCCCACTTGTGATGGGACCCATCTTGATGTTTGTGTTGTATCCAAGAGGGGCCCATAGTGGCGGGGTCTCTCTAATATGTCGTCTCTCTCTCTCTCTCTCTCTCTCTCTCTCTCTCTCTCTCTCTCTCTCCCTTCTCTGATCGTGGGCTGCCTTGATGTGGGGCTGATTGGATGATCCAGACCGTCCAGCAGGTGGGACGTTCTTGCTATCCACCTTGCTGGACAGTCAGTCCGGTTGGACCGTTGGATGATGGGAAAACATAAATATGAGTTTGATCCCAAAATAGGTGGGCCACACTGACGTGGCACCACCCTAATGGATGCGTTTTATCCACACCGTCCATTAAGGATAGTGGGACTCCACCGTGATGAAGTGAGCGTCCAGCCATCCGTCCATTGCTAGACGCTGGACACTAGATGCAGGAGTGACTAATAAATAATATATATGTATAAATAATATAATATCAGTAATAATATAATATATATTCATATGGTGGGCCCTACGTGGGACCCACCTCTTTGGAAAGCGGATTAGATGGTTTACCGCTCACCAGCCATATATCTGCTGTATTGCATTAGCAGCTGGGTGGGTTTGATCCACACCGCCCATCTGCATGGACCCCACTTTGATGAATGTGTTGTATATACACTGTGCATCTATGGCCACACGGTATATATGTGTTTTATCCATGCTGCATAGTAGCTGTGGGACCCACGCACGTGTGGACTCCACATGGTACATGTGTTTATCTATGCAGTCCATCTGTTGATCAATGTCGTCCCCCTGTTTTGCATCCACCGTCCAGATAGCTGGACGGGGTGCATACCTTGATGTATGGGAGGATCCACACCGACCAGATGGCTAAACGGTGGACCTTTGTGATGTATATGTTATATCCCACCATCCATCTATGTGGACCGCACACAGCTACTTAGCTACTGTATTGACGCTCGCAAGTTCTAGGGCCTGATCATGTGGCAAGTGTCATCTCCCCACCGTCCATCTGTGGAAGGTGGAAAAACCACCTGGAGCGTGTGTTGTCCACACATGGACACCATTTGATGTATGTGCTTCATACACACTGTACATCTGTGGGCCCCTCATGATATATGTGTTTTATTCCTGCCGTCCAGATGGCTGGACGGCGGGCCACAATGTGATGTATATGTTATATCCAACCATCTATCACGTAGACCACACTGCAAAATTCAGTGGAGGATTGAATGTCTACCATTGAAACCCTTTGGGTTCCAGAAGTTTTAAACCAATGTGATATTTTTTTTCTCTTAATTCAGGTCCTTGTGACCTTATGAACAGACTGGATGGAAAATGAACGCTATGTTGGGCTTATTGAGGTTTTAACAATGGAAAATCATTAACTCCACCATTATTTGTAGTATGGTCCAAATGATCCATTTGATATGATTCACTTTTTTATAATGCTCTAAAATGATCTCTATAAGACTCGTATCCTAGCATGTACTGTTCCGTAGGTTTCCACGGTCCTTCCGGTCGAATTCCGGTGACCTGTGACGTGTATACAATAGTTGCGCGTGATCCTAAGTCGTATCCCATAGATCTGAGTCGACTGAATCCGAGACTTGTATCATTGCGACCGCATCGTTGCCGCGATTCTAACACCACGTCTTGTATACCAATCCGGTACCCTGGCTAGGAGATGTAGGCCTACGTTCAGTTCGAGAAAATACCACACGTTTGCAATCCCAAGAGAATCTCTACATCAAGTCCCATCAATCAATTAATCAATCAATCACCTCATGTCAAGTACAAGAGTAATCCCAAAGTCAACTCTCTCCCTCTCTCTCTCTTACACACCCATACATGTCAAGTACATCTATCAACTCACATCCATCACTCACACCCATCACCTCTCTTACAACCACTCCTTCTCTCTCTTTCACTTCATATTTTCCAAACAACCAAAGAAGTGCATGTCCAAGCACTCCAAGGAGAGAAAAGATGTTGTAACGTCTCGAAAAAATCTATACAAAGACCCGAGTACCACCTCAGGCAGAAATCACTAAGGACCGAATCCTTTAGAAATTAGATGAAAATTAACTAAGTATTAAACTAAGTTAATCAGCGAATTACCTTGAATCACTTTCAATATGAACTGTAAGAACCGAAACCAGTAGAATCGCTAACGCTACATTACCTAAAAACTTAGGATCAATCTCAAAACTCAGTTGCTCTCGGGAGCATCAAGAAACTCCATATCAGACCTGGACAGTATGTCGAAAGTCTGAGTGACGCGAAACTATACAGTTATGACCACCTTACTGGACTTGACAATCATCTCAGAAATCAAGTCTAAATAGTGTCCAAAAACGCACAACTTGAGCCCGAAGCGAAGTGTGTGAGAAACACGAATATCTTTAGAAAATAGACTTAAGCTTAAGTGATTGGGTCATTTGCTTGCAGGAAAAATTTAAGGGTTCAGACCATCAGATTCTGACCCAACTACACCCTCGGATCAAGAAAAATTTTCAACACATGTCAGTGTACTTGTGGCCCTGATTGAGTAACAATGACCGTTGAACTGAAACTGGTCCTCCGGGTCGATCCGTAAATCCGATCGGACCGAGAACATAACCTAACATAGATCCATTGTCAGGGAGCTTTCACCAGACCGTATACAATAAATGGGCCTCCAAATGAGCTCTGTTGGCCCGAAACAGCCACTCTTTGGCTATAACCTAAGTATACCATGGCCCTGGGGCCATTGAGACCAGTTCTAGGCCTATATAAGGGCCTTTACCCACCCCTCTATCATTCAATTCAAAATTCCTAAATCCAAGGAGAGAGAAGAGAGAAAAGAAGAGAAAAAGGTGAGGAGAAGTGAGAAAGAGTGGGAAATTGTTGCTAGGATTCGATCCCACCGCTCTACGTGCTAAATCGCCTCTCCAGTGTCGGTACACCGGCGATTCTGATTCTGTTGCTTAGTAAGAAATCCTAACCCTAACATGTTTTAGGTATCCAGATAGAGTAAATGGTGAAATAACTAACCTATTTCATGCTATAGGTTGTCGTTATGCCGTAGACGAAGACTTAGTGTTCGAACTGAGTTTGATACGAGTTTACCGGTGAAAGATGCGGACTATAAATGTTTAGCTTATGGTTTTCAAGGCTTTCAATGTCAGAAATGATTTATGACTGACTTAATTGCTATCACATATGCTTGGATGCAATGTTTTACGTATATTACATATATATATATGAACTATGTTGATTTTAATGCATTCCATATGTTTGTTGAAATGTTTGTATGAGTATGGAATTATGATTTATGCTTCCCATAATTGTTGTTTGGGCATACATGAATGTTGTACGTGTGACAACTCCTATATGGAAGGATTTGCTATAATATGTGTTTTAACAAAATTATTACATGTATGTGATACTTGTAGTCTAAGTGTTTGATAAAATGCTTGAATGAGAGAATGCTTGTTGAAATGCTCAAATGAGGTTTATGTTTAGATTGGTTGTCACATGTTGTCTTTGACTATCACATGTGAATGCTATTGTTTGAAGTGTGATTGGGGCTACGATGTAGTCCAGGCAATCGGTAATGGTTTACGAATGGTGGTCGAACTGTTTTAGCCACCACGGACACGTTCGATGAATCCGAGTCATACGGTGATTATCGACAGTGGTTAGGCCACAAGGAGTGCGTATGTGCTCCATGTCGATTATTTCAACGTGCGCTCATACTAGTCGAGCTTGTCAAGTAACCCGATTGACTTAATATGTGTTCACTTTGTATGGACGCTACTGTTTGAATCTAAGGTACCAACTTACCAGTGAAAAGCCCGTTTAACCTTAGTACCACGATCCACTAAGACTCATGAGCCGAGTATGATAGTATAGGACACCGTGGTCAAGCTGTCGGCCTACACTGGGTTGACGAGCCTCCCCGTAGTGTCCAGTGAGCAAACCAAACTCGTGAGCCAAATACGGTGGTATGGGACACTGTATTCGAGCTGTCAGCCTACGATCAGGTGACAAGCCTCTCGTAGTAACCTCGAGTATACACTAGGACTAGGCTAAGTTGATAAGCCTTTTCGTAGTGACTTTGAGCATAAACTAGGCATGTGCTGAGGTGACGAGCCTCTCCATAGTGACCTAAAACTGTTATTGTATAAGATTAACTAGGATTGATAACCCTATATGGATCATTATTTGGGTAAATGATATCAAGGGAGGTGCCTTAGCTTCCCAACCTGCTGTATGAATAAGACTAATTAAGAACTTGGCTAATCACGGTCATGCATCACATTGCATGTGCCTTTGGCATAGGAGTTGAGCATAGTGGAAGGGATGTATGCCGCGATCGTGAGATGATGTCGCAAAGGGCGTATAGGTAAGGGCATGCATCATTAACACATATTATCCTTGCATTAACCAAAGTACCTAGGAATGCTTGTTGTATAGCTTTGTCATTACTGCTTGACTGAATTAATAACATGTTAACCTTTGCCTTATAGCTTCACTGAGTTGATCACTCAGTCCCACTCTGGGATGGTGTTTTAAAATACCAACCAGACTCTGTTATAGTTTCAGGTGATGACGAGGCTTACGAGATGGAGCCTGACTTCTATGATGACGAGGAGTTCTCCTACATGTAACTCTCTAGCGGGTCTATGTAGACTTGGAGTTACACATCGGGGCTACAGGGATATGGATAGATGACATTACACTTTATCATTTTGTAATTTTGGGAACTATACATGTAATTTATTTAACCTGGTGACATGTTCATACTCTGGGGACTTACAATCACTTATATGTTTTATATACTTATCACAGTCTTCCGCTTGCATAATCTAATTATCTCTGGAGTATGATATGTTAATTGGTATAATCCCACTTATGTTTAATGCACTAATATGGATAACATTTAATCATCATTATTTATGTTGCATAAGTAATGCGTTGGAACTCGGGAGTTGGGCTCCTGCTCGACCCCCAATTTTTAAGGCGTTACAAGTTGGTATTAGAGCATGATTTGGATTAAAATAGGCTTGAGTTATGGACACATGATGCACACTGACGTACTTTGACTTAGGAGGGAGCGATGAAATGTAGAAATAGTCGTTGGATTTTCAGTTTCGCCGACAGGTGAAACTGACCATTGAAATCGAACCCTTAGGCATTTGCGATCATGCGAGATGGCCCCAATCCTTTTCTAAACCGTTAATCGATGGGATTAGATGATGATCCAGTGCATTCCATACTCAAATAACCCGAAAAGTGTGAATACGCGTGAGATAGGACCCGAAACATCGTCAAACAGACATCGGGGCCTAAACCACATGAAACAGTGGGACTCGAGGTGGGCCCTGCACACATACAGCACCCCGGGAGGGGGTGGCTACCACCTAAGTGCAGCGGCACCGCACCTAGTCCAGTGGACCGCGGCGGCACCGTGCCGACTGGGGCACACCCCGGTCTAGTTCATCCGGGCCTGTCGGGCAGCGCCGGGCCGGTCGGGCCGACCCATGTACACACTTGTGAGGCCCATAAAATCGTGTGGGGACCTCTATTTCTTCCCCATTTTCTTCCTTTTCTTCACTTTCACCTCTACAAGCTTTCCAAATCCCTCAAATTTTCATTTTTCTCTCTTGAATCTCCCCTCCATTCTCACATCTTCTTCATCTTCTTCACTACATACCCATCTCTAACATTTCCTCAAAGAACCCATCTTCTACAACCACCTATCTCCCTTAATCCCTCTCATTTGAGTACACTAAGCTACCTTTGTGACTCATACACTTCCAAATCCACCAACCCATTCCATCTCTCAAGCTTCCTTGACTTTCATGACTCTCTTTGAGCTTGTGGCTGCAATCTTCTCTCTTTCCACACTTCTTTCCCTCATGGGAAAGAAGAGGGCTTCTACAGATGAAGCCGGGCCTAGTCGCCCAACCCGTCCAAAGAAGAAGGCAGGCGCCGAAGCTAGCACAAGCGCCATCCGAGAGTGAAGGTCGAGGAGGGATCTCGATCCCCAGATTCCACTCAAAAGAGTTCTACTGGCGGGCATCGGACACAGTCGGTTTCGTGGCCGTAGAGTGGTGTTTGAAGTTCATGTAGATGAAAGGCTATTTGGACTGTATCTTAGATGGACCTCCTGGTGGACGCTGGGTGGGGTCCCATATTCGAGGGCAAGTCTCATGCATGTGAAAACACTGGTCGAGCCTTCTATGCCCACATTCGGAATCCACTACTAGAGCCCCTACAATTCACTATTCTTGTGGGAAGGCAGGAAGCAATAGTCAATGTAGATTTAATGGCCCGGAATATGGGAATTCCACGTGGTGAGGTGCATGCTAGCCAGAAGAATCTTAAGAGTATCCAAGAAAGAGATCACCGCACTCGGTTCCTTTGTGGCCGACTAGCTCACTAGAAGTGAGGCAGATGCCTCCCATCGACGAAATTAACACACGATTTCTGCCTGCTCCACCACATATTCACATATAATGTGTATCCTAGGTGGGGCAACCGTATCGAATGCACTTGTCTGATGGTGGACTTTCTGTATAAAGCTGGACAGGGAGACAAGCTATGTCTTCCGACGTTCACCCTGCTGCAGATAATCCAGACTGTACGCTCTATTAGGAGTGACGTCTCACATCTATTTGGCCCACTTATATGCAAGATCGCTCGAGAGTTCGCCTACAGACTTAACAAGGATGACCTTGTGCCGATCCACTTCATTAATGATACTACGCTCAACAACATGAGGATTGGCCCTCAACAACGTCAAGCCCAACTCGACGAGTATGGAGATGAGACGGAAAGTGAAGAGAAAGAAAGTAATGAGATAGAGGAAGAAAATGAGTCAGAAGGAGGTGAGGAAGGATAAAGTGAGGAAGAAGAAGGGGAGGCCCAAGACACTGATAAGGGCTCTCCTCCTGCTACAAAGGAGCGTGACAGTGATCGGGCTATCATAGAAGCCCGCTTGGCTCAGATCGAGGAGGGCCAAGTCGCCCTAAGACAGGAGGTCAAAAAGACCCGAGCCAAGTTAGAAGAGAATCAGGCCTTCGTAAAGTAGAAATTTAGCAAAGTGTCTCACACCTTGAGAGCTATCCTGTGTTGTCTGCAGGACAAGGGTGCTCCTCCACCATCACCAGATTCAGATGACTAGTCACATGTGTAGTTATCTTTTAGTTTGCTTTGTTGTTAGTCTTCCTTTGTACTAGCCTTAGTAGACTTGTTTTGTCGTTAGTATGATTAATGGTTAAAGCTTGTTTAAATTAGCTCACATGCATCTTTTGTCATGACTCATGTGAATCTAGTTCTCATGTATTGTGATAATTTTGGTAAATGAAATGCATGAAGTTTCTTCTGGTTTAGAATGTGAATGATGTGTGGATTAGTGTATGTTCTTATGTTAAATCTGACATGGGTTGCACCCTATATTGTATATAGGGAATGCCACCTAAGGCCACTCAGAGTACGGCATGTTTTACACTTGGCGACTCGATTGACGGGGCACCTCCCCTCAGCGATAGCCATATGGACCCCAGTTTGGGCCCGGATCATGCGACTATGACGGATTTTCAGCTAGCCACTAACCCCACTAATGGGCCAACTCCTTCTACACCACCGGTTCCCGAACAGAACTATGTGTTTACCTCGGCGCCTCACGTGCCTCACGCAGCTCCTTCTCCTGATAGGTTGGAGCAGATGATGCTTTTGATGCAGTAGCAGCAACAGTTTTTTGCCACCATTACGGGGGCCATTGCCCAGAACATGCACACGGCCCTACTTGCACCACCTGTGCAGCCTGCTGGAAACGTGACAACTAGCGGCTTATTCGAGCGATTACAGTGCTTCTGACCTCCTACTTTTGTGGGTACTCACAAACCCGAGGAGGCCGAGTATTGGCTTGACCACATCTCTAAGATGCTGAAGCCGCTGCACTATACTAACGCAGAACAGGTGGAGTTGGTCATATACACGTTCTAGAAGGAAGCCAGTCTCTAGTGGGACAATGTCCTTTAGATCGTGACTGCTAGTTATGTATAGACGTGGGAAGCTTTTGAGACAAGCTTCCATGAGAAGTACTTTCCCCTCACATATCGTAATGAGAAGGAGAATGAATTTTTTCACCTCCATCAGGGAGGGATGACAGTGGCAGAGTATGAGAACATGTTCACAGAGCTGGCCAGATATGCTCCCCTGATATTAGCAGACTAGCCGATGCGAATACGACAGTTTTCTTAGGGTCTGCGACCCGAGATACGCTCGAAAATGTGTTGCGCTAGCATATCCAACTATGTTGAGCTAGTGAGCATGTCTCTATGAGCTGAGCAGGATAGGGACGGGCTATCCAGTCCACACGTGCCTATGGTTCCTGGGCCTCAACCGGATTTGCTAAGCAGACTGTTTCTCGGCAAGAGGCCCCGTGCAGACTCGCCTCCCAGATTTACAGCTCCACCAGCCCCGATGAGGCAATCAGATTTGTGGTGCACCTACTACAAGAGGTTGGGCCATACAGATACCTACTGCTTCACTAAGACGAGGGACAACGGTTTTGTGCCTCCTCAGAGGATCAACCGTCAGTTACCTCAGGCCATCCCAGCTCCACCTCTATAATTGGCACCACCTGGACCTCGATTTAGGCCGCCTCAACGGCCTATGGTACCATAGTCGAACCGTTCTCAGCAGGCACGAGTACATGCGCTTACAGCTGAAGCATCTGAGTCAGCGGTCATAGTACCTTTGGCCTTCGAGGTCATTGCCCACATCAAAGGTACACCCGTATTTCTGTTGGTGGACACCATGTCCACTATTTCGATGATATCATGTTCTACAGTCAAGCGCTTAGGGTTGAATATGACCCCTATAGTTAGGGTGAGAGTTATCGCAGCAATAGGAACTTTTACAGATGCCACTAAGTTGTGTGAGGGTTGCTTGATAGATTTAGGGAGTAGAACGATATGCATTGACATGATTATCACCTCGATATACCATTTTGACATCATCCTCGGCATAGATTGGCTTACTAAAATGAGGGCCGAGATCGACTGCGAGACCAGACTGGTGACGGCACATGGGCCCGAAAACATGACCTTCACTTTCCCTGCCTATCCACTGCTTTCATTAGGGGTGATGCCCTACAACTTGCCTATCGTATGTGATTAACTAGGATTGATGACCCTAGATGGATCCCCATTTGGGTCAATGATGAAAAGGGAGGTACGTTAGTTTCCCGAATCCACTGTATGAATAAGCCTAATTAAGTACTTGGCTAACACAACCATGCACCGCATTGTATGTAGTTTGGCGTGGAAGGGCATGTTTAAGAAGTTTGTCATGTGGGAATGGTTACCGGAGTCACTTGTGAGGGAGCTTCGTGCGAGGGCATGCATCATTACAACATACCATCTCTGCATTAACAAGAGTACTTAGGATATGATTGTTGTACTGCTTTATCATTACTGCTTGACTGAATTAATAACATGTTAACCTTTGCTTTATAATACCATTGAGTTGATCACTCACTCTCACTCTGGGATGGTGTTTTAAAATACCAACCACACTCTGTTATAGATACAGGTGTCGACGAAGTCTATGCCGCTGAGTTGGATTTCATAGACGAGGAGGAGGAATTCTCCTACGTTCAGTTGTCAGGCGGGTCTATGTAGACCTCATGCAGATTTGACAGGATCACAGGGTTATATGGATTAGTCGGACACTTATATTTTGACATTTTGTATATTTTGGAACAAAACATGTATATATTCAGCCCGGTAATATACTCATACTCTGGAGGTTGTGAAACACGTATATGCTTTATATATCTATCTCGGTCTTCCGCTTGCTTAATTACATTAACTCTAGAGTATGATATGCTGATTTAGTATAATCCCTCTCATACTTAATGCACTAATATGGACAATATTTAAACATCATTATCTATTTTGCATAAGTGATGCGTTCGATCTCGAGAGTTAAGCTTTGCTCGACCCTCGAAATCTGGGGTGTAACAAATGGACCTCCCAATGGGCCCAGTTTGTCAAAAACAGGCACCCTTTGGCTATAAATTAAGTATGCCATGGCTATGAAGCCATTTACATCAGTTCTGGGCCTATATAAAGCCCCACCTCATTTCTATTCCATATGAATTTCTCTAACCCTAGGAGAGAGAGAGAGAGAGAAGGAGAGAAAAGAGAAAGGAAGGAAGAAGGATTCTTGGAGGTCTTTGCTAGGGTTCTTTCCCACAACTCCACGTGCTAAATCACATCTCTATTACGCTACTCAACCTATTTCAACTACAATTTGGGTAAGAAATTCAAACCCTAATACCGTAGTTAAGATCTAGAATAGTCGTTTGTCAACCTAGCTAACGGATTTCGTGATTTAGGTATTCGTCATTCCATTTTCAGGAACGTAGGATTTGAACCAAGTCCAAATCGAGTATTCCGACGAAAAGTGTGGACTATAAACGTTTAGGTTATGGTTTTCAATGCTTTCAATGTCAGCTAATGATTTATGTCTGACTTGATTGCTACCATATCATCTTAGACACATCGATTTCGATATATTTTACATGTATGAACTATGTTGGACAAAATATGCATTCTATGTGTTTGTTAAAATGTTTGAATGAACATGTAAACATGATTTGTGTTTGCTATGCCTACTAATCTAGGATTCATTGCTGCCATATGTATGCTAACCTCTCTGTATAAGGATTTGTTAAAATATATGTTGTAACTAACCTAGTCTATATATTTCGTGAGGCGTAGCCTAAGTGTTTGGTAAATTTTCTGAATGAGAAATATTGACGATTTGTAATTATTAAGAGTATTAAGATAGGATTCTTATTTATCTTACTCATATGTATTGTTTCTTTTACATAATCATATCCGCCACCACGCGATTTATGATAAAATGCAAGCGGTTGGTAACATGTTCAATGTGTTTGATAAAATGCTCAAATGAGGAATTAATTTGGATTGTTTGTTAAATGCTGATATGATTATTACATGTATTTACTTATTACATCTGAGTAAGATTGGGGCTACAACATAGCCGAGGCAATCGGTAACAGTTCATGTACAGGTAGCCAAATTAGTCTCACCACATTGGGTAACTTGATGAATCCGAGTCGCACGATGATTGTCGACAGTGGTTAGGCCACATGGGGTGCTTATGCGCTCCATGTCGACTAAGTCAACGTGTGCTCGTACCAATCGAACTTGCCAAACAAACTGATTGGTCTATTGTATTTACCATGTATGGACATCACTGCTTGAATTGAAGGTACCACTTACCAATGTAAAAGCCCGTTTCAACCATGGTACAATGATCCGCTAAGACCATGAGACAGGCATGGTGGTATGGGACACTGTGGTTGAGCTGTCGGACTACACTGGGGTGACGAGCCTCCCTACAGTGACCAGTGAGCAACCTAAACTCGTGACCCAGGCATGTTGGTATGGGACACCGTGTTCGAGTTGTTGGCCTACGCTAAGGTGACGAGCCTTCCCGTAGTGACCGCGAGTATAAACTTTTGAATTTGCCTATCGACTGCTTTTCATTAGGGTGATGCCCTACAACTTGCCTATCATATGTAATTAACTGGGATTGACGACCCTATATGGATCCTTAGGTTCAGGTAAATGATATAAAAGGAGGTATCTTACTTCCCGAACCTGCTATATGAATAAGCTTAATTAAGTACTTGGCTAATATGACCATCCATCGCATTGCATGTGCTTTGGCGAGGAAGTTGCACTTTAGGGAGGTTGTCATACACGAACTTAGTTGTCGGAGTCACTTATGAGGGAGCTTTGTGTCAGGGCATACATCATTACTACATACCATCCCTGCATTAACAAGAGTAGTTAGGAAATGATTGTTATACTGCTTTATCATTACTGCTTGATTGACTTCGATAACATGTTAACCTTTGCCTTATAGTATCACTGAGTTGATCACTCACTCCTACCCTGGAATGGTGTTTTAAAACACCAACTAGACTCTGTTGTAGGTGCAGGTGATGACGAAGTTTATACAACTGAGTTGGACTTTGTAGATGATGAGGAGGAATTCTCTTATGTTCAGCTATCAGGCGGGTCTACGTAGACCTTGTACTGATTCGACGGGATTACAGGGTCACATGGATTAGTTGGATGCCCTTCATGTTGACATTTTGTATATTTTGAAACCACACTTGTGTATATTCAGCCTGGTTATGTGTTCATACTCCGGAGTTTGTAAAATGCTTTCATATTGAAATACATATTCTAAAGACTTCCGCTTGCTTAATTTAATTACATCTGGAGTATGATATGATGTTTAGTATAATCCCACTCATGTTTAATACATTGATATGGACAACATTTAAACATCATTATCCATGTTGCATAAGTGATGTGCTGGATCTAGGGAGTTGAGCTTTGCTCGATCCTCGAAATCTTGGGCATTACAAGTTGGTATCAGATCATGATTTGGATTAAACTGGACCTGGGTTATAGGTAACATGATACACTCTAAACGTACTCTGACTTAGGAAGGGGGCGATGAAACATAAAAATGATTATGGGATTCCAAAGTTTCGCCGACAGGCGAGATTGACCATTGTAATGTAACCCGTACGCGTCCGAGATCATGTGAAATGATCACAATTCCTTTTAGGCCATCAATCGACGAGTTTGGACTATAAGTCAGCAAATCCCGAACTTGAAGCAAACTGAAAAGCACGAATACGCACGTAGTGAATGCCGAAAGTAGACTTTACGGGCATAGGGGCCCAAATCACAAAATCTAGTTGGGCCCAGGGGGTCCCCCGCACATGCACAGCACCCCGGGAGGGGGTGGCCACCGCCCCAGGGCGGAGCCACCGCCGGACACCCCAGGGGGGGCGTGGCAACACCGCCTGCTGCCACAGTGGGGCACGGTGACACCGCGGCGGCAGCGGCGTACCGCCCACCACCGATCATGTGGGGCCCTCCCACGTGTGGGACCCTCTTTGCTACCCATTTTAACCCCCTAAAACCCTCCCATGATCATTTCAACCCACTCCTAACCCTCCAACACCCCCAAACCCTCTAAAAGTTCCTTTCTCTCTCAAATCCTCACTCCCATTCACTCCAAACTTTCAAATCTTCTGTCTTCTTCATCCTTACACCACTATTCCTCAAAAACTACCATTTTCATCTCTCCATCTTCCCTATTTCCATCTATTTGAGCACAAAAATCCTTTTTTTTTGTGTCTCATACTTCCCATATCCTCAAATCCACTTCATTCTCCATGCTTTTCCAACTCCATAGCTCTCTTTGAACTTGTCACCACCATTTTCTCCATCTCAATGCTCCTTTCCCTCATGGGAAAGAGAAGAATGGCCCAGATGAGGCTGGGTCGAGCCGTCCAAGCCGCTCGAGGAAGAAGGCGAGCACGGAGACTAGTGCGAGTGCAAATCGAGAGCGAAGATCGAAACGGGACCTCGATCCTCGAATCCCGTTGGAGAGATCGCTACCAACAGGCATCAAACTTGGTAAGTTCCGTGACCACAAAGTCATCTTTGAAGCCCATGATGATGAGAAATTATTTGGGTTATATCCGGTTATTGACCTCCTGTTGGAGATCGGGTGGGGTCCCATGTTTGAAGGGAAGGCTCACGTAAGTGAAGGCACTGTGCGAGTCTTCTATACTCACATACGGAACCCACTACTTGAGCCTCTTCAGTTTACTATCCCTTTGGGGAGGTAGGAAGCTACAGTCAATGTGGATGTTATGGCTCATATCATGAGAATTGAACGTGGAGGTGTGCATGCTAGTGAAACTCATCTCCTTAGTAGACGAGAGCAAGATCGTCGCACACGTTTTCTTTGTGGCCGACTGGCTAACTGGGGGCGAGACAATAGCCTCACATCGACTAAGATGACAGCAAACTTCCACCCACTCCACCACATATGCACGTACAACGTGTACCCTAGGTGGAGTAACTGTACAGAATGCACTTGTTTGATGGTGGACTTCCTATGGAGAGCTGGATAGGGAGACAAGTTGTGCCTGCCTACTTTCACCTTACGACAGATAATCAGGACCACATGATCTACTCGGGGAGATGCCTCACTCCCATTTGGCCGACTTATCTGCAAGATTGCTCGTAACTTCAATTTCAGACTTAATATGGATGAACTTGCACCTATCCATTTCATCAATGAGACTACACTCAATAATATGGGGATTGGCCCTAGGCAACACCAAGCCCGACTCAATGAGTATAGGGGTGAAATAGAAGAAGAAAGTGAAGAGGAAGATGGAAGTAAAGAAGAGGATAGCAATGAAGAAGAGGATGGCAACGGAGAAGAGGAAGGCAGTGAGGATGAAGAGTAGAAAGAGGTAAAGGAGGCCCAAGATTCAGATGGGGGGACCTCCTACTACACATGAAGACCACCATGACCAGGCCACCTTAGAAGCTCGCATGGCCAAGATTGAAGAGAACCAGGCCGAGTTAAAGAAAATTTTTGAAGAGAATCAGGCTTATCTAAATTAGAAATTCAAGAGAATGTCTCACACCTTGAAGTCTCTCCTGTGTTGTATGCAGGATAAGGGTGCGCCTCCACCTTCGCCAGAGTCGGAGGACTAGTCATGCATTGCAGTTGCCTTCTGGTTCTCTTTATGCCTTGTTTTTCTTTGTAATAGCCCTGGTCGACTTAGTTGGATGTTAGAGTAGTTAGTGTTAAAGCTTTGGCTAAATTAACTCACATGCATTCTTTGTCATAATTCATGTAATACTACATCTCATGTATTGTGACAAGTTTTGGCTAAATGAAATGTATGAAGCTTCTTTTGATTTGAAATGTGTAGAATGTTTGGAAAAGTGGGTAATATTATCCTAATCTTACACAAGTTGCACCCTATGTATTATATAGGGAATGCCTCCTAAAAAAACTTGGAATATAGCACGTCTCGCACTTGGCGGATCAATTGACGGGGCACCTCTCCTGAATGATAGCCATATGGACCCCATTTCGGGCTTGAATATTAAGATAATGCCGGATTCACAGCCAGCCACTAGCCCCACTAGTGCACCACTGGTTCTAGGATAAAATCGTGCATCTATATCGACGCCACACGTGCCTCAGGTGGCCTCTCCCCCTGATAGGTTGGAGCAAATGATGCTCCTGATGCAGCAACAACTATAGTTTTTAGCTACTATTGTGGAGGCCATTGCCCATAACATAAATATGGTCCCACGCATGCCACCTGTGCAGCCCACTGGGACTATGACAGCTAGTGGCCTATTTGAGTGCTTTCAGCGCTTTTGCTCTCCTACATTTGTGGGTACTCACCGACCCGAGGGGGCTGAGTATTGGTTGGACCGTATATCCAAGATGTTGAGTCGCTACACTGTACTGAGGCAGAGTAAGTGGAACTCATTACTTATATGTTCGAGAAAGAGGCTAGCCTCTGATGGGATAGTATTCTACGAACCATTACTGTAGGATATGTGTGGACGTGGGACGTGTTCGAAACACATTTTCATGGAAAGTATTTCCCCCTCACTTACCGTAATGAGATGGTGAATTTCTCAGCCTTCGATAGGGAGGAATAACCGTAACTTAATACGAGAACCGTTTTACGGAGTTGGTCAAATATGCTCCATTGATCCTAGCAGACAAGCCGATGAGATGCAGTGATTTTCAGAGGGTATGCGGCCGGATATCCGCACTAAGATGTGTTGCGCTAGCATTTCCAATTATACTAAGTTAGTGAACATGTCCCTACGAGCTGAGCAGGATGGAGACAGAGGGTCTCAGACATGTGTACCAATGGGCCCGAGGCCTTGGCTTGAATTGGCGAACCGACCATTTCTTGGCAAGAGGCCACGTGCAAGTTCTCCTCCTAGGCTAATGGCTCCATTAACCCAGCAGAGGCGATCAGATTTGTTGTGCGTCTAGTGTAACAAGGCAGGCCATAATGAGCCCTTTTTTTACTAAGATGAGGGACAATAGTTTTACGCCACCTCAGAAGATCAATTGCCAGCCACCACAAGTTATATCAGCTCCACCTCTACGATCAGCACCGCTAGCACAACCATTTTACCGACCACCCATACTTCGAAGTAGGCTACCTCAATGACCTATGGCAGCGCAACCAAATCGTCCACAACAAGCATGAGTACATGCACTTGCAGCTGAAGCATCTGAGTCAGCAACTGCAGTGCCTTTGGCCTTTGAAGTCATTGCCCACATCTAAGGTACATCAGTATTTCTGTTAGTGGACACCGGGTCCACTATATCATTGATAACATATTCTATAGTCAAGCGTTTATGTAATGACCCTGGAAAATTTTGTGCTTATCTTTCCCTAAGTAGTTGTTTTTGGGATAATTAGCGCTATACTCGATTGCTTGTGAAATTTGCATCAATCACTTTAAATTGGATCTGCATGACTCTAAACTTGTAGATTAGTTAGCGCTACGTTACTCTGAAATCTGGGATCCATCGCTAAATCCAGTTGTTCTGGGGATTTTTTGGAAGTTTTGGATCGGACCTGCACCGCGCGTCGAAAGTCCGATAGCGATGATCTTAGGCTGTTGCAGTCACCATGTTGGGCTTGACCATCACTTTGAAAATCAAGTCCATGTGATGTTCTGGGTCGATTTGATTGAGTTCAGAGTGAAGAGTATGAGAACGGTTGGAAATTTAATAAGCTTTTATGAAATCTGAGTCGTGTCGCTTGCGCGATGATTTTAAGCAATCTGACCATTGGATTCTGACCCAATTTCACCCTCTGATCAGGGAAGGTGGCCCAGGCATATCCTTGTGCTTGTGGACCTGATCGAGATTCAGTGACCGTTGATTTGAGAGTGGTCTGCCACGGCTGATCTGAAGAGCCGGTCGGTATGAAAACTCAGCCTGACCCAGATCCATGGTCAGTGAGCTTAAGTCGGACCTTTCATGGTTTTATGCCCACCAGAAGTGCTTCGTTGGATGGAGAGAGGCTTGCTTTGGTTATAACTAAGTATACCTTGTCCCTGGGGTTATTTTCATCAATTTGAGGCCTATTTATAGTCCTTAAACCCTATCTCTCTTTTCCATACGAATTTTCTCTAACCCTAGCTAAGTGAGAGAGAGGAAAAGAGAGAGAAAGTGAGAGAGAAGTTGGTGAATCATCTTGGATTCTTTCCTGTTCTTCTACATCCTTGAACCTTCACTTTGAATCGTTATTCTGACGATTCTGAATTCATCTTGGGGTAAGTTAACCTAACCCTAATCTGTGTTAGAGCTTAGAACAGTCTTGGTGTTGTTGTATCTCATTTCTATCTTTGCTTTAGGGTATTCTATCGCCGTTGACGAAGACAAATCGTCTAAAATCAGTTCGGTGTTCTTTTCTGGCTTAAGGTGTGGATTTTAAGTGTATAGGCTATGGTTTTCAAGGCTTTCAATGCCAGTTAATGATTTATTCTTGTTATGGATGAGATTTCACATGCCAAATGTTGTGTTTATGTTGCGTTCCTGATATGTATGCTTTATATTGAGATTTGTGTATTCTGTGTGTATGTATAAAGTACCGTATACGTATAAAATATGCACTTGTGTTTGCCACGATTATTTGTCGTGTATGTATGCTAGATGTATGTACGACAACTCCTTGGTAAGAGGAATTGTCCAAAGGTGTGTATTTCAACATATATCATGTATGTTGGGCTATGTATTCTAAGTGTTTGTAGAAATGTCTGAATGATCTAAAGTGTGATGTATCAACCTAGTATGGGCATTGAGAAGCAATTCTCAACTCTCCCACTATTGTGTATGATTTCCTTCATGTAAGTTACATTCCTTGTTATTTAAGTTTAAGCATTACTTATGCTTACATTCATGTTAAGTGGATATTCTTCAAGTGCTTATGTACTATGATTTGAGTTGTTGTTCCTTTACTGTTTTACATTCAATACCATTATCTGTTGTAGTGTAATGTGTTTGGGACTATGAATAGTCCAGAAAATTGGTAATCTGCCTTAAGGTTGTGGCTGAGATCGCTTTCGCCACAAAGGACGTGATTAGACGAACCCGAGCCGTACTAGAGTTGTCGGCAGTGGTTTGGCCACGCGGAGTGTTTGTGCACTCTATGTCGTTCAACTCAACATGTGCTCGTGCTAGTCGAGTTCGTCAAGTAACCCGATTGTCCAATGTATGTTCACAATATATGGACGTTACTGCTTGAATTTAGGGTATCAGACTTACCAGTGAAATCCTATTAACCATGGTACCTTGATCTGCAAAGACTCATGAGTCGGACATGGTGGTATGGGACACCATGGTCGAGCTGTTGGCCTACGCTGGGGTGACGAGCCTCCCCGTAGTGACCAGTGAGCAACCAAACTTGTGAGCCGATTATGGTGGTATGGGATACTATATTCGTGCTGTCGGCCTACATTGATTGATGACGAGCCCTTTGTAGTGACCCCGAGCATACCTCGATACCGCATTGAGGTGACGAGCCGAACTGTGGTAATAAGGGTGTGATAGGAGTGCATTAATTGGTGATGAGCCCTTTGCTACGACCTCAAACATATGATCGTATGAGATATCTAGGACTGACGACCCTAGAATGGATCACTGTTTGGATGGTGACATGAGGAAGGTATCTTAGCTTCCCAATTCTGCTGTATGAAAAGGACTAATAACAACTTGGTAATCATGTTCATGCATCGCATTTTCATGTGCTTTGTAGACGTGGCGCACTTTGAGGTGGTGTCATGCTTAACGTAAGATGAAGACGCTGAGGGTGTACGCGTGAGGGCATGCATCATTCTGCATACATCCTTGCATTAACAAGAGTACTTAGGACATGTTTAATTTTCTGCTTTATCATTATTGCTTGATTGAACTGATAACATGTTAACCTTTACTTTATTGTTCCACCGAGTTGATCACTCACTCCCACGTTCTGGGGTGGTGTTAAACACCCACCAGACTCTGTCTTAGCTGCTGATGTTGCAGATGTGGATGCGACCTCTGAGGCAGAGCGGGAGATGGATGATGATGAGGCTGCTTTCTACTATATGCAGTTTTCAAACGAGTTCTAGAGAGCCTTGTTCTGATGAACGGGATGCTGGGATTTCTTTTTGGAAAATTAAACGATGTAATTTGTACTTGTAATTTTGATAGCAACACTTACATTATGACCTGGTTTGTATATGTACTTCAGGGATTCACACTTGTACACATATATTTCTATAAGTCTTCCGCTTGCTTTCTTCACTTATCCCTGAATTATATCTGTGCTTTGGCTTAATCTATACTATGTTTTATGCACTAATACAGACAACATACATCCATCATTAAATATGTTGCATAAGTGATGTTTTGAAACTCGGGAGCTGAGTTATGCTCGACCCCCGAATTTCAGGGCGTTACAGTTTAGGGCTAAACACTACCCCTATGGTTGGGGTGAGAGTCATCGCAGCAGTAGTAACCTTCACAGAAGCCACTAAGCTTTGTAAGAATTGTCTGATAGACTTAGAAAGCAGAGTGGTGTGCATTGACTTGATTGTCACCATGATATATCATTAGGACATCATTCTCGGCATGGATTGGCTCACTAAAATGAAGGCCGAGATCGACTACAAAACCAGATTGGTGATGGCACATGGGCCCGAAAACACGACCTTCACTTTCCCAGTTCAGGTCAGTTGTCTATACTGTGTTCGTTGTTACACTTTCTTATTGGAAAATGTTAATGGTCCAATACTTGGGGACACACCAGTAGTCCAAGACTTTATAGACATGTTTAGAACTATCCCTGGACTACCTCCTCAACACGAGATCAACTTTACTATCGACCTTGTACTGGGTGCGACACCTATCTCTTTACCGATGTATCGCATGCCTCCATATGAAATGGAAGAATTGAGGAGACAGATTGATGATCTATTGGATTCAGGTTTCATACGACCAAGCGTATCTCCTTGGGGAGCACCTGTATTGTTTGTAAAGAAGAAAGATGGATCGCTGCGATTGTGTATTGATTATCACAGACTAAACCACATAATAGTGAAGAATAAGTATCCTCTGCCCAGGATAGACGACCTATTTGATCAGTTGAAGAGAGCACAGTATTTCTCTAAAATCGACCTACAATCCGGGTATCATCAGTTCCACGTCAGGAATGAAGACGTGTAGAAAATAGCTTTCAGAACCAGTTTTGGGCACTACGTGTTCCTCGTGATGCCATTTGGGCTTACAAATGCACCGGCTGTATTCATGGATCTCATGAACCAGGTATTTCGGTCATACCTTTACCGATTCATCATCATCTTTATAGATGACATTTTGATATATTCCAAGAGTCGGAAGGATCACGAAGAGCACCTGTGAATAATTCTTAATACCCTCAGGCAGAATCAGTTATTTGCTCAGTACCGGAAATGTGACTTGTGGAAGGAAGAAGTCAACTTTCTGGGACATGTGGTGTCTAAGGAAGGAATTTCCATGGACCTTGCCAAGGTGACTGCGGTATAGGACTAGGATCAGCCCGGTTCAATAACAGAAGTGAGGAGTTTCCTCAGACTCATTGGCTACTATTGCCGATTCATTAAATATTTCTCCAAGATAGCCCGACCGTTATCTCGACTCACTCGAAAAGATCTTAAGTTTGCTTGGAATGAGAAAGCAGAAGCAGCCTTTTAGGAATTAAAGGACAAACTGACGTCCGCACCCGTGCTAGTATTGCTAGAGCAAGGGTTAAGTATACTATTTACACTGACACCTCCCATGACGGTTTAGGTTGTGTACTTATGCAAAAGGATACGGTGATCGCCTATGCCTCACGACAGTTGAGGAAACACGAAGAAAACTACCTCACTCACGACCTAGAATTGGCGGCAGTCATCTTCGCATTAAAGCTCTGGAGACATTACCTCTATGGAGAGGAGTTCAAGCTCTTCTGTGACCGCAAAAGCCTCAAGTATATTTTTACGCAACAGGACCTGAACATGGGGCAACAACGTTAGATGGAGACCTTGAAGGACTTCAATTTTGAGGTCCCTACCATCCTGGCAAGGCTAATTTGTGGCCGATGTATTGAGCCGCAAGAAGACCATAGCATTTGCAGCCCCACTGATGATAGAAGAGTGGAATATGGTGGAAATCGTACGAGACTTCGAGCAAAGGTTGAAAGTGGAGGAGCCATTCGAGAGTGTGGCACACTTCCGCGTGCAACCACTTATTGATGACAGAATCATTGTGGCTCAGGAAGAAGATGAATAGTTGGTAAAGATGAGAGAGAGAGAATGCAAGCGACAGTGAAGAGTCCGAGTGAAGAATTGGCATAGATGGAGGTTTGAGCTATCGTGGCCGCCTATGCATCCCGAACCTCCATGACTTGAGGAGAGAAGTTTTAGAAGCCGCGCACAATTTTAAGTTGCAGATGCATCCGGGTAGTACAAAGATGTATCGTGACTTAAAGCGTTCGTACTGGTGGGACAACATGAAGGCCTAGATAGCAGATTTTGTATCCCGTTGTCTCACGTGCCAGCAGGTCAAGGCCGAGCATCGCCAACCCCCTGACTTACTTCAGCCCATGCCCATAGTCGAATAGAAATGGGATTTCATATCTATGGATTTCATTTCTGAGTTACCGGAGACGAGAAAGGGGCATGACTCCATTTGGGTGATTGTGGACCGATTGACGAAATCGGCTCATTTCCTCCCGATTAGAGTTTCGAACTCAACAGATGATTTAGCCAAGCTGTACATCAAGGAGATAGTACGTCTGTATGGAGTTCCTATGAAGATTGTGTTAGATCGAGACACGCGATTCACGTCTATTTTCTGGACTCGAATCCAAGAAGCAATGGGAGTGAAACTGAAGTTCAGTAGCGTGTTCCACCCACAGACTGATGGGCAGATGGAACGAGTAAATTAGATATTAGAAGATATGTTGTGAGCGTGTGTACTTGATTTCAAGGACAATTGGAATGACTGTCTCCCCTATGCTGAGTTTTCTTATAATAACAGCTTCCAAGCAAGCATTGGCATGACTCCCTACGAAGCTTTGTATGGGCGCCCATGTCGAGCTCCACATTGTTGGGCAGAAGTTGGCGAGAAGAGTCTAGTTGGCCTAACTTGGTTCAGGCAACCTTAGAAAAGATCAATATTATTAAACGTCGACTTCTTGCAGCCCAGAGTAGATAGAAGAGTTGCGCCGATACCAGACAGCGACAGCTGGAATTTGAGGTTGGGGACCACGTATTCCTGATGGTTTTCCCAATGAAGGGAGTCCTTCAATTCGACAAGAAAGGGAAACTCATGCCAATATTCATTGGCTCATTCTAAATTCTAAACCAAATGGGTGTGGTGGCATACCACCACGCTTCGCTCACACCACTCGCGAGCGTGCACAACATGTTCCACGTATCAATGTTGAAGAAATATGCTCCTGACCCTACCCATATTATCAAATGGGAGCAAGTACAACTAAGTGATGATGCTACCTATGCACTGCGACCAACACGTATTCTCGATAAGAAGGAACAAGTGCTACGCAGCAAAGTGATCCCACTCGTGAAGGTATTGTGGACACACCATACTGGGGAAGAGGCTACTTGGGAAACAGAAGCCGAAGTCCGTAAGAACAACCCTCAGATCCTCGAGGAGTACAAAAAGGTACTAATTTTGGAGACTAAATTTTTCTTCAAGGGGGGTATATTGTAACGTCTTGGAAAAATCCATACAATGACCCGAGTACCACCTTAGGCAAAAGTCCCTAAGGGTATTCTGTAGAAATTTAAACAAAAATTAATTAAGTACTAAACTAAATTAATTGGTGAATTTAGTTAAACCACTATTTATATAAATGGCAAGACCCAAAACCATTAAAATCACTAACTCAGCACTACTTAAAAACCTAAAAAAAAAATCCCAAAGACCTGTTGCTCTTGAGAGCATATTGAAACTCCGTATCGGACCTAGACCGCACGTCGAAAGCTCGATGACCGTGAAACTAATAGGGTTATGACCGTCTTATTGGGCTTAACAACCATCGTGAGAATCGAGCTCAAATAGTATCCAGAAACGCACAACTTGAGCCTTGAGTAAAGTGTGTGAGAAACGTGAATATCTTTAGAAAATGTATTGAAACTTAAGTGAATTGGGCCTTTCACTTACATGCAAAATTGAGGATTTCGGACCGTCAGTTTCTGACCAAACTTCACCCATGGGAAAAGAAAATTTCCCTGCATATATCTGTATACTTGTGGCCCTGATCAAGTAATTATGACCATTGATATGACGTGGGGTCTTTCACGATTGATCGGCCTATCCAAACGCGTCGAAATCACATCCTCATATAGATCCATTGTTAGGGAACTTATTCTATGACATAGGTGAGTAATGGACATCCCGATGGGCCCAATTTGTCAAAAACAGACACCCTTTGGTTGTAAATTAAGTATACCATGGCCCTGGGGCCATTTGCATCAGTTCTGGGCTTATATAAAGCCCTTAAACTACCCCATTTCTATTCCATACGAATTTTTCTAACCCTAGGAGAGAGAGAGAGAGAGAGAGAGAGAGAGAAAAGGAGAGAAAAGAGGAATGAAGAAGGATTCTTAGAGGTCTTTACTGGGATTCTTTCCCACAACTCCACGCGCTAAATCACCTCTCTATTACGCTACTCAACCTATTTCAACTACGATTTGGGTAAGAAATCCAACCCTAATGCCATAGTTAAGATCTGGAATAGTCATTTGTCAACCTAGCTAATGGATTTCGTGATTTAGGTACCCGTCATTCCATTTTCGGGAACGTAGGATTTGAACCGAGTCCGAATCAAGTATTCCAACGAAAGGTGTAAACTATAAACGTTTAGGTTATAGTTTTCAATGCTTTCAATGTTAGCTAATGATTTATGTCTGACTTGATTGCTACCATATCATCTTAGACACACTGATTTCGATATGTTTTACATGTATGAACTATGTTGGACAAAATATGAATTATATGTATTTGTTGAAATGTTTGAATGAACATGTAAACATGATTTGTGTTTGCTATGCCTACTAATCTAGGATTCATTGCTGCCATATGTATGCTGACCTCTCTGTATAAGGATTTGCTAAAATATATGTTGTAACGAACCTAGTCTATATATTTCATGAGGCGTAGCCTAAGTGTTTGGTAAATTGTCTGAATGAGAAAATGTTGATGATTTGTAATTATTAAGAGTATTAAGATAGGATTCTTATTTACCTTACTCATATTTATTGTTTCT
Source organism: Magnolia sinica (assembly GCF_029962835.1). Lineage (NCBI taxonomy): Eukaryota > Viridiplantae > Streptophyta > Magnoliopsida > Magnoliales > Magnoliaceae > Magnolia > Magnolia sinica. The sequence goes on from NC_080576.1 coordinate 38,958,992, forward strand.
TTTATATAATCATATCTGCCGCCATGCGATTTAAGATAAAATGTAAGTGGTTGGTAACATGTTCAATGTGTTTGATAAAATGTTCAAATGAGGAATTGATTTGGACTGTTTGTTAAATGCTAATATGATTATCACATGTATTTACTTATTGCATCTGAGTAAGATTGAGGTTGCAACGTAGCCTAGGCAATCGGTAACACTTCATGTACAGGTGGCCGAATTAGTCTCGCCACATTGGGTAACTCGATGAATCTGAGTCGCACGACGATTGTCGACAGTGGTTAAGCACACGGGGTGCTTATGCGCTCTATGTCGACTAAGTCAACATATGCTCGTACCAATCGTACTTGCCAAACAAACTGATTGGTCTATTGTATTTACCATGTATGAACATGACTGCTTGAATCTAAGGTACCACTTACCAATGTGAAAGCCCGTTTCAACCATAGTACCACAATCCACTAAGACTCATGAGTCGGGCATGGTGGTATAGGACACCGTGGTCGAGCTGTCGGCCTACGCTAAGGTGACGAGCCTTCCTGTAGTGACCGCAAGTATAAACTTTTGAATTTGCCTATCGTATGTGATTAACTAGGATTGACGACCCTAGATGGATCCTTCGGTTTGGGTAAATGATATCAAGGGAGGTACCTTTGCTTCCCGAACCTGCTGTATAAATAAGTTTAATTAAGTACTTGGCTAACACAACCATGCACCGCATTGCATGTGCTTTGGCGAGGAAGTTGCACTTTAGAGAGGTTGTCATGCGCGAACTTAGTTGTTGGAGTCACTTGTGAGGGAGCTTTGTACGAGGGCATACATCATTACTGCATACCATCCCTGTATTAACAAGAGTAGTTAGGAAATGATTGTTCTACTGCTTTATCATTACTGCTTGATTGACTTGATAACATGTTAACCTTTGCCTTATAGTACCACTGAGTTGATCACTCACTCCCACCCTGGGACGGTGTTTTAAAACGCCAACCAGACTCTGTTGTAGGTGCAGGTGATGATGAAGTTTATGCAGCTCAGTTGGACTTCATAGATGAGGAGGAGGAATTCTCATATGTTTAGCTATCAGGCGGGTCTACGTAGACCTTATATTGATTCGACAGGATTAAAGGGTCACATGGATTAGTTGGACGCCTTTCATTTTGACATTTTGTATATTTTGAAACCACACTTATGTATATTCAGCCTGGTTATGTGTTCATACTTCGGAGTTTGTGAAATGCTTTCATATTGAAATACATATTCTAAAGACTTTCACTTAATTTAATTACATTTAGAGTATGATATGTTGTTTAGTATAATTCCACTCATGTTTAATACATTGATATGGACAACATTTAAACATCATTATCCATGTTGCATAAGTGATGTGATGGATCTAGGGATTTGAGCTTTGCTCGATCCTCGAAATCCGGGGCATTACAAAAATAGAGTGAATGGACCAGACATGTAAAATGGGCCAAATATTCTGGTTAAAATTGTGACCCAACTTACTGACCTTGTGAGAACCTAAGAATTGATGTTAGTAAGTTTTGTGGGCCCCATCATGATATGTGTCAAACATCAACACTGTGCATTTGATGTGTCCCCTTTAGGTTATGAGATATCTCAAAAATCATCTGTATACGAAACTCAAGTGGGCCATACCATCTAAAACTATGTGAAGACATTCTAAAAAATATATAAGCACTTGGTGCGGCCCACATGAGTTTTAGATGCGACTGAAAATTGGTCTAACCCCTCATCCAAGTGGGACACACATAATGAGTGGGTTGGATATGTGAATCACATTTAAGCAGGCCCAATATATGATTATGAATGTTTTAAGGAAACCCCTCTCCACTATGTTATGTGGTGTGGCCCACCCAAGTCATGGATTGACTTTATTTCTAAGCTCTTGGCCCACCCAAGTCATGGATTGACTTTATCCATACAGTTCAATGCTTTTTTAGGATAATTTTAAGATATTAAACAAAAATGGGACGGGTCCAAGGCTTAAGTGGACTATAAAGTGGGGATTGAACATCCACCATGAAAAATAACATTCATAGAAGTTTTAGATTAAGCTGATGTTTGTGTTTTCTCTTTATTCATATCTTTTTGATATTATGAACATGTTGGATGTCAAATAAACATTACTGTAGGCCCAAGGAAGGTATCAACGGTGGAAATCATTATTCCACTTTGTTTCGCGTGCATTAGTACACTTGAGTTTTGAATTTATCAAAAATTTGGGATCAACCCACGCCGTTCATCCATTTTTCAAGATCATTTTAGAGAATTATCCAAAAAATGAATCATATCCAAAGATTAAATGGACCACACCACAAATAAGGGGAACGGATTGGCTACTCCCCCCGACACTATCCAATGGCTAGTGGTTGGTGCTCTGTGGGCCCCACCATGATATATGTGTTTAATCCATGTCGTCCATCTATTTTTAAAGATCATCTTACGGCATGAGACCAAAAATGAGGCATATTCCAATATGAAATGGACCACATTACAGGAAACAGTGTTGAATGAGCGTCAACCATTTAAAACATTTTGGGGGCCATAACAGTTTTGGATCGAGATGATTTTTGATTTTCCCCTCCATCTAGGCATATCCAATCACTATTGTTTTCATGTGGTGTGGTCCACCTAATATTTATATACCTCTCATTCCACCAAGATGTATGTTTTATATCCACACCTTCCATCCATTTGGAGAGATCATTTTAGGGCAATACCCAAAGAACGAGTTAAATCCAAACCTCTAGTGGACCCCAGCACAGAAAACAGTGAGACAGTGACGCCCACCATTAAAAACTTCTAAAGGCCACAAAAGTTTTATATTAAGATGATATTTGTGTTTTCCCTTATTTCATGTATTTTTTAAATTTTCAACAGGTTGGATTTCAAATAAACATTACGATGGGCCTTAAGATAGTTTTAACGGTGGGAATCACTCTCCCCGCTGCTTTCTATGGTGGGGTCCACTACAGATTAATATCTGCCTCATTCTTTAGCTCATGACTTAAAATGATATCTCAAAATGGATGGATGGTGTGGATATAACAAATACATCATAGTGGGCCCCACAGAAATTGGTGAGGTGTACGTGAGTGAAAGTAGGGCATCTAAGAGATGCCCTACAAATACACACACACACACACACACACTCTCTCTCTCTCTCTCTCTCTCTCTCTCTCTCTCTCTCTCTCGCACCTTCTCTGTCTCTCTCGCATCCTCTCCCTCCTCTCTCTTTGTCTCTCTCTTCCTCTCTCTGATCTCTCTCTTGCGGACCGTTGCTGAACGCCCTACCCACGCACGCCCTCTCTCTCTCACTCTAAAGCTCGGTTGAGGGTCATTCACGACGTGAGGTATCTCTCTCTCTCTCTCTCTCAATCTCAATACCGATTTAGGGATTTGGGGATTGATACATAGGCACTTCGAAATTACTCCAACAATTAGACGCGCTAACCTTGTTTGGCCTTGGGCCCAAAAATCTACCTGATCGGAAACTCAGGTGAGCAACACCAGCAGAAACGAGATTGGACACCCACCTAAGTTTCAAAATGGCTTGATTTCTGTTGCATCCCTTCATCCAGGGCAGATGTTTCATGTGAGTGGGCTAGATGGCATATACACAACATGGTAGTCCCTCCACGAAATCAAGGGTGGGCGTCTCTTCTCAACTTTATCTTGTGCTATGGCCCACCTAAGTTTCTGATCAGGCTCATTTCTGATGTTGTTATCCCACTATTTCTAGTGAAATGGTCCACTTGATCTTTGGATATGGTTCAATTTTAAATTCATGCCCTAAATTGAGCTGGTAAAACGGATAGGCCATTAGATAAAACACGGTAGGGCCCATTGAATTTATAGCCTATTTAGCTGTTAATCAGTAGTCAATCTGCTTCCTTTATTTGTCATCCAATCTGTTGATAAGGTCACACAAACTTAGATGAAGAGAAAACACAAATATCAGCTTCATCTAAAACTTTTGTGGCCCACAATAAGTTATTAATGGTGGGTATTCCATCACAACTATTTTTGTAGTGTAATTCACCTGATATTTGGATCTACTTCATTTTTGTGCCCATGACTTAAAATGAGTTGGCAAAATAGATGGACAGTGTAGATATATAACATATATGTCAAGGTGGGCCTCATGGTCATGGCCTCACCAAATCCCTATTGGTAGGTTGGGACAATATGCCATCTATATTCCAAACGCATGGATGGGCTTTTTTAGATTACCTGACCAAAGTGATTCTTCCAAAACACAAGCAATCCATGGTGGGCCATAACAAGTAGAGGGGTAAGATTGTCGATTTGAATTATTTTTGTGTAATTAATATCAACTCTTTGATTTTTCAATTCTTGTTGTAATTCATAGTAAATGAGCTATCACTATCATTTTAATTTATTTGTTTAATAGACAAATTATAACACTAAAAACAAAAGTGAAATACACTTACAAAGTAACCAAGTAAAGGAAATTATAATTCTTACATTTTTACATTATAAAATTAAGATAAAAATAATAATTTTTCTCTAAAATAAATAATGATATAATGTAATTATTATAGTCAAATGTAAATAATGTTATCACACAGACTTTAAGCTTTTTGCAAGTTTATACTCACCATATGATAGTGTATATGGCTAGCATAAGATTGGCCAATCAAAACTTGCCACATCATTTCACCATAGATGAAGGTGGTGTGAGCTTCACCAACCAATCAAAACTTACCACATCATTTCACCACTGCTCAACGTGGTGTGGGTTTCACTACGATCTGCCCACACCCTCGATACAGCATTCCATGCCTAAATGTTGATTTGAGTCAAACCCTAGTTTGTGTTGTGCATTTAGATGCATTTTCACAAATACTAAAATCAAAATAACTATTAAAAAGCCCACTAATTGAAAAGAAATTAGACTAATTTTCTCAAGTTAGTGATTTTGTTGACATGGAAGTCAATGGAGAGCAACTTCTTGTGGAAAATCCCTTTTGAGAGTTACATCCCAATAGCCCCAAAGCATGCTATAAATATCTGCTCCGCCTAATTTTCCAATTGCGCATGGGAAATATGTGGATCCATTAGAATGTGGGTTGGGCCATTGTTTAACTTTACATGCCATTGTAATCAATGATTCATTTTTAATGGGGACCCCACCACATGAATGATCTAGATTGCCAAAAGTTAGACCTGAAATTCATGCCCAAGCAAAAATATAAGGTCATCTTAGATTTCGATTTTGGTGTGTTTGGATGCGCTATCAAATTGAATTGAAATAATTAATCTAAACTTGAAACGAATAAATTCTAATCAAGCCCAATGGCTGGCTTGGGAAATATGTGGGTCCATTAGAATGTGGGTTGGGCCATTGTTTGACTTTACAGTCCATTGTAATAATGGTCCATTTTTAGTGGGGACCCCACCATATGAATGATCTAGATTGCGTAAAAGTTAGACCTGAAATTCATACCCAAGCAAAAATATTCGGTCATCCTGGATTTCAATTTTGGTGTGTTTGGATGCGTTATCAAATTAAATTGTAATAATTAATCTAAACTTGAAACAAACAACATCTAATCAAGCCCATTGGTAGGCCCATTTCAATTTTCAAAGGCATTTTCGTAATATATAGTTTAACTTATAATTGAGTGGCTTGATTTTTAGCCTCCATTGATTCGTGGTGAGCCACACCCAATGAGCAACCTTGTATTTGCACAAAGTGAATGAATGGGCCTGGCTTCGCAGTCCTAATTGTAAATGAGTGTCTCAAGATAGGACTAGGCATGTAATCAGTGGAAATGTGGACAAGGTTCATATGGAAACAGAATTCTCAGAACTCCTAAGCATGATTATTTCATTGTCCCATAACACATAGGTGATACAATCAAACCAAACACATATACATGTAGATCAAGCTATCACCATTCATGTCATTCCCCTCAATATCTTCCTATGGATGTTTCTTGCTTTACTTATGTCATGCCCCAAACTCGGAGATCGGACTCATAAGAACCCCGATCGCCGAATCCGGTGCCGACAGCCTCCATAGCATCCCATTCTCGGCTCCCAACGCCTATACGCCAGATTCCGATCCTGGGATCCTACAAGGAGGATTTTTCAGTGTACATTTATCTCGTAATAAGCATAACCACAAGTATACCCAAATCATAAAGGCAACATTATCATCACGTGTCCACTAATATAAACAGTTGAATACAGTGCTAAAAGGAAAATACATATGTCAAAAATCAAAGCTCTATAAGTCTGTTGCATGCTCCAAGCTCAACGCTGCTGCAACCTAATGCCACCTACATACATCTATCATGCATAAGTTTATAGAAAGCTTAGTGGGTGGTGAAAGTGTGTGCACAAGGTAAGTTCAAGTAAGCAATATCAGAGTAATCAGAGTAAGCAGAAATACTGACAAGCCCATAAATACCATCAGCCTTATCCAGGCTATGCGATGCAAAATGTAATAAACCAATATCATATACCGAGGAAGCAATGTAGATCAGCTATGCAATGAGGAGACGGTAAGCCAAATACTATGTACTGAGGATGCAATGCAATATGCGATGCGAATGAAACGACCAAGCTAGAGTGTGAAATTGGGATGATAGTACGTAGTATCGCAAGCTATGAGGTCCATCACAAGAGACTTTTATCCAAACTAGTCCCATACCTAAATTTGGATAGTCAGACTCAATGTGGTCAACTCCTGATCTCAGGTTAGTTGCGCGCCTAACTGAAATCCTGGCGATGCGAAGGTACACGTAACAAATGGTTGCGCACCACCAGCCTAAGTGGATAGTGAATGAATGAATGAGTATGCAACTCCTACTCAATAAGTCCACATATCAATACAGTTCCTCTCTGGAAGATCATCGGGATCTATTACACTCCAAACCAGATCGTCACCCCATCGCGCGCAATAACATGAGTGGAAGAGACCTCATTATTCGCCTGCCAATATCGATCACGACTTGTCGATAGCGGACTTATTCTTCGAGCTGGTCAGACTCAGCCTAACATTGCCCCCTCCTCTCGGGTAGGTAAGGCCATACCCCCTTTCCAACCGACCACGACATAGTGGGAGACACAACTTAACGGTATATGGCCCTCATGCACTCATGCATCCACTTGGTCTAAACGTTGGAGTAACCTCTAAAACTAAGACAGTTTAAGGACTTTCACCAAGGGATATCTATAGCACCCAATGTAGAACAGATTTATAGTGTCCTATCTGGCCATCCATGAAATACTTATGGAGGTTACGACCCTAATGTCGCTAGGGTGTACAGTAATCACAACACACAATGCAAGATGCATGAGTCATATAATCCAGTGATGCATCAATCTTACACATATCGTATGCTCATGTGAGACAATCTCCGCCTATCAGGGAGTCTCATAATAACATGCCTAATGACATATGTAATGGTTAACCACATCTTATAACAAACATGCAGATGATGCGTATGGGCATGTATCGTGATGCTATGCTGTCACATACTCATAATCGGTATTAATAACCGACAATCGGCATCGACAATCACCCTCGACAATGTGGAAATTTAACCAATATTGCCCCCAAGGAGTGGCCCACATAGAGCTTAACATATAGTGGTCCCATGGCCTCACACAAGGGCCTAATACACATCACGATGTGCCTCAAATACGGGCCGCATATACATCGCATTCGGCCTCAAACACGTGCTGAATACACATTACAATGGACCTCAACTACGGGCCTCATATACATTATATGGGTCTTAATAATCAGCCTCGACAATCGAAATCGGTCTCGACAATCGGCCTCGATGAATCGGAATTGGCCTCGATTCTTGGTCTCAACAATCGGAATCAGCCTATACACTCGGCCTCGACAATCAGAATCGGCCTCGATACTCGGCCTCGACAATCGGAATCGGCCTATACAATCGGCCTCGACAATCGGAATCGGCCTCGATACTCAGCCTCGACAATCGGAATCGGCCTCGATACTCGGCCTTGACAATTGGAATCGGCCTATACAATCAGCCTCAACAATCAGAATCGGCCTCGATACTCGGCCTCGACAATTGGAATCGGCCTATACAATCAGCCTCGACAAATCGGAATCGACCTCGATACTCGACCTCGACAATCAAAATCGGCTTATACAATCAACCTCTACAAATCGGAATCAGCTTCGATACTCGGCCTCGACAATCGGAATCGACCTATACAATCGGCCTCGACAAATCAGAATCGGCCTCGATACTCAGCCTATACAATCAGCCTTAATAAATCAAAATTGGCCTTGATATTCGACCTCATTAATCAGAATCGGCCTATACAATCGACCTCGACAAATCGGAATCGGCCTTGATACTCGGTCTCGACAATCGAAATCGGCCTTGACAATCGGAATCAGCCTATACAATCGGCCTTAACAAATCGAAATTAGCATCGATACTCAGCCTTGACAATCGAAATCGGCCTATACAATCGGCCTTAACAAATCAGAATTGGCCTCGATACTCGATCTCGATAATCAAAATCAGCCTATATAATCGGCCTCGACAAATTGGAATTAGCTTCGACAATCGAAATCGGCGCCGATTTCAATTGACGAGGCCGATTCCAATTTGTGGAGGTCGATTGTATAGGCCAATTCCGATTGTCGAGGCTGACTATCGAGGCCGATTTCGATTATCGAGGCCGAGTATCGAGGCTGATTCTGATTGTCAAGGCTGAGTATCGATGCTAATTTCGATTTGTTAAGGCCGATTGTATAGGCTGATTCCGATTGTCAAGGCCGATTTCGATTGTCGAGACCGAGTATCAAGGCCGATTCCGATTTGTCGAGGTCGATTGTATAGGCCGATTCTGATTAATGAGGTCGAATATCAAGGCCAATTTTGATTTATTAAGGCTGATTGTATAGGCTGAGTATCGAGGCCGATTCTGATTTGTCGAGGCCGATTGTATAGGTCGATTCCGATTGTCGAGGCCGAGTATCGAAGCTGATTCCGATTTGTAGAGGTTGATTGTATAAGCCGATTTTGATTGTCGAGGTCGAGTATCGAGGTCGATTCCGATTTATCGAGGCCAATTGTATAGGCCGATTCCAATTGTCGAGGCCGAGTATCCAGGCCGATTCTGATTGTCGAGGCCATTTGTATAGGCCGATTCCAATTGTCAAGGCCGAGTATCGAGGCCAATTGTATAGGCCGATTCCGATTATCTAGGTCGAGTATCGAGGCCGATTCCAATTATCGAGGCCGATTGTATAGGCCGATTCCGATTGTCGAGGCCGAGTATCGAGGCCGATTTCGATTGTCGAGGCCAATTGTATAGGCCGATTCCGATTGTCGAGGCTGAGTATCAAGGCCGATTTCGATTCCTCGAGGCCAATTACTGAGACCGATTTTGATTGTCGAGGCCGATTGTTGAGACCCATATAATGTATATGTGGCCTGTAGTTAAGGCCCATTGTGATGTGTATTAAGCATGTGTTTGAGGCCCAATGTGATGTACATGCGGCCCGTATTTGAAGCCTATCGTGATATGTATTAGGCCCTTATGTGAGGCCATGGGACCACTATATGTTAAGCTCTATGTGGGCCACTCCTTGGGGGCAATGTTGGTTAAATTTCCACATTGTCGAGGGCTATTATCGATGCCGATTGTCGGTTATTAATACCGATTATGAGTATGTGACAGCATAGCATCACGATACATGCCCATACGCATCATCTGCATGTTTGTTATAAGATGTGGTTAACCATTACATATGTCATTAGGCATGTTATTATGAGACTCCCTGATAGGCGGAGATTGTCTCACATGAGCATACGATATGTGTAAGATTGATGCATCACTGGATTATATGACTCATGCATCTTGCATTGTGTGTTGTGATTACTGTACACCCTAGCGACATTAGGGTCGTAACCTCCATAAGTATTTCATGGATGGCCAGATAGGACACTATAAATCTGTTCTACATTGGGTGCTATAGATATCCCTTGGTGAAAGTCCTTAAACTGTCTTAGTTCTAGAGTTTGCTCCAACGTCTAGACCGAGTGGATGCATGAGCGCATGTGGGCCGTATACCGTTAGGCTGCATCTTCCACTATGTCGTGGTAGGTTGAAAGGGGGTATGGCCTTACCTACCCGAGAGGAGGGGGCAATGTTAGGCTGAGTCTGACCAGCTCGAAGAATAAGTCCGCTATCGACAAGTCGTGATCGATATTGGCAGGCGAATAATGAGGTCTCTTCCACTCATGTTATTGCGCGCGATGGGGTGACGATCTGGTTTGGAGTGTAATAGATCCCGATGATCTTCCAGAGAGGAACCGTACTGTTATGTGGACTTATTGAGTAGGAGTTGCATACTCATGCATTCACTTCATTCACTATCCACTCGGGCTGGTGGTGCGTAACTAATTGTTGTGTACCTTCGTATGGCCAGGATTTCGGTTGGGCGCGCGACTAACCTGAGATCAAGAGTTTACCACATTGAGTCTGACTATCCAAATTTAGGTATGGGACTAGTTTGGATAAAAGTCCCTTGTGATGAACCCCATAGCCTACGATACTACGTACTATCATCCCGACTTCACACTTTAGCTTGGTCATTTCATTCGCATCGCATATTGCATTGCATCCTCAGTACATAGTATTTGGCTTACTATCTTCGCATTGCATAGCTGATCTACATTACTTCCTCAGTATATGATATTGGTTACATATTTTTGCAACGCATAGCCTGGATAAGGCTGATGGTATTTATGGGCTTGTCAGTATTTCCGCTTACTCTGATTACTCTAATATTGCTTACTTGGCACTTACCTTGTGCACACACTTTCACCACCTATTAAGCTTTCTATAAGCTTATGCACGATAAATGTGTGCAGGTGGCGTTAGGTTGTAACAGCATTGAGCTTAGAGCGTGCAACAGACTTATAGAGCTTTGATTTTTGACATATGTATTTTCCTTTTAGCACTGTATTCAACTGTTTATATTAGTGGACACGTGATGATAATGTTGCCTTTATGATTTGGGTATACTTGTGGTTATGCTTATTACGAGATAAATGTACACTGAAAAATCCTCCTTGTAGGATCCCAGGATCGGAATCTGGCGTATAGGCGTTGGGAGCCGAGAATGGGATGCTATGGAGGCTGTCGGCACCGGATTCGGCGATCGGGGTTCTTATGAGTCCGATCTCCGAGTTTGGGGCATGACATAAGTAAAGCAAGAAACATCCATAGGAAGATATTGAGGGGAATGACATGAATGGTGATAGCTTGATCTACATGTATATGTGTTTGGTTTGATTGTATCACCTATGTGTTATGGGACAATGAAATAATCATGCTTAGGAGTTCTGAGAATTCTGTTTCCATATGAACCTTGTCCACATTTCCACTGATTACATGCCTAGTCCTATCTTGAGACACTCATTTACAATTAGGACTGCGAAGCCAGGCCCATTCATTCACTTTGTGCAAATACAAGGTTGCTCATTGGGTGTGGCTCACCACGAATCAATGGAGGCTAAAAATCAAGCCACTCAATTATAAGTTAAACTATATATTACGAAAATGCCTTTGAAAATTGAAATGGGCCTACCAATGGGCTTGATTAGATGTTGTTTGTTTCAAGTTTAGATTAATTATTACAATTTAATTTGATAACGCATCCAAACACACCAAAATTGAAATCCAGGATGACTGAATATTTTTTCTTAGGTATGAATTTCAGGTCTAATTTTACGCAATCTAGATCATTCATATGGTGGGGTCCCCACTAAAAATGGACCATTATTACAATGGACTGTAAAGTCAAACAATGGCCCAACCCACATTCTAATAGACCCACATATTTCCCAAGCTAGCCATTGGGCTTGATTAGACTTTAGTCGTTTCAAGTTTAGATTAATTATTGCAATTCAATTTGATAGCGCATCCAAACACACCAAAATCGAAATCTAAGATGACCTTATAGTTTTGCTTGGGCATGAATTTCAGGTCTAAATTTTAGCAATCCAGATCATTCATGTGGTGGGGTCCCCATTAAAAATGAATCATTGATTACAATGGCATGTAAAGTTAAACAATGACCCAACCCACATTCTAATGGATCCACATATTTCCCATGCGCAATTGGAAAATTAGGCGGAGCAGATATTTATAGCATGCTTTGGGGCTATTGGGATGTAACTCTCAAAAGGGATTTTCCACAAGAAGTTGCTCTCCATTGACTTCCATGTCAACAAAATCACTAACTTGAGAAAATTAGTCTAATTTCTTTTCAATTAGTGGGCTTTTTAATAGTTATTTTGATTTTAGTATTTGTGAAAATGCATCTAAATGCACAACACAAACTAGGGTTTGACTCAAATCAACATTTAGGCATGGAATGCTGTATCGAGGGTGTGGGCAGATCGTAGTGAAACCCACACCACGTTGAGCAGTGGTGAAATGATGTGGTAAGTTTTGATTGGTTGGTGAAGCTCACACCACCTTCATCTATGGTGAAATGATGTGGCAAGTTTTGATTGGCCAATCTTATGCTAGCCATATACACTATCATATGGTGAGTATAAACTTGCAAAAAGCTTAAAGTCTGTGTGATAACATTATTTACATTTGACTATAATAATTACATTATATCATTATTTATTTTAGAGAAAAATTATTATTTTTATCTTAATTTTATAATGTAAAAATGTAAGAATTATAATTTCCTTTACTTGGTTACTTTGTAAGTGTATTTCACTTTTGTTTTTAGTGTTATAATTTGTCTATTAAACAAATAAATTAAAATGATAGTGATAGCTCATTTACTATGAATTACAACAAGAATTGAAAAATCAAAGAGTTGATATTAATTACACAAAAATAATTCAAATCGACAATCTTACCCCTCTACTTGTTATGGCCCACCATGGATTGCTTGTGTTTTGGAAGAATCACTTTGGTCAGGTAATCTAAAAAAGCCCATCCATGCGTTTGGAATATAGATGGCATATTGTCCCAACCTACCAATAGGGATTTGGTGAGGCCATGACCATGAGGCCCACCTTGACATATATGTTATATATCTACACTGTCCATCTATTTTGCCAACTCATTTTAAGTCATGGGCACAAAAATGAAGTAGATCCAAATATCAGGTGAATTACACTACAAAAATAGTTGTGATGGAATACCCACCATTAATAACTTATTGTGGGCCACAAAAGTTTTAGATGAAGCTGATATTTGTGTTTTCTCTTCATCTAAGTTTGTGTGACCTTATCAACAGATTGGATGACAAATAAAGGAAGCAGATTGACTACTGATTAACAGCTAAATAGGCTATAAATTCAATGGGCCCTACCGTGTTTTATCTAATGGCCTATCCGTTTTACCAGCTCAATTTAGGGCATGAATTTAAAATTGAACCATATCCAAAGATCAAGTGGACCATTTCACTAGAAATAGTGGGATAACAACATCAGAAATGAGCCTGATCAGAAACTTAGGTGGGCCATAGCACAAGATAAAGTTGAGAAGAGACGCCCACCCTTGATTTCGTGGAGGGACTACCATGTTGTGTATATGCCATCTAGCCCACTCACATGAAACATCTGCCCTGGATGAAGGGATGCAACAGAAATCAAGCCATTTTGAAACTTAGGTGGGTGTCCAATCTCGTTTCTGCTGGTGTTGCTCACCTGAGTTTCCGATCAGGTAGATTTTTGGGCCCAAGGCCAAACAAGGTTAGCGCGTCTAATTGTTGGAGTAATTTCGAAGTGCCTATGTATCAATCCCCAAATCCCTAAATCGGTATTGAGATTGAGAGAGAGAGAGAGAGAGATACCTCACGTCGTGAATGACCCTCAACCGAGCTTTAGAGTGAGAGAGAGAGGGCGTGCGTGGGTAGGGCGTTCAGCAACGGTCCGCAAGAGAGAGATCAGAGAGAGGAAGAGAGAGACAAAGAGAGAGGAGGGAGAGGATGCGAGAGAGACAGAGAAGGTGCGAGAGAGAGAGAGAGAGAGAGAGAGAGAGAGAGAGAGAGAGAGTGTGTGTGTGTGTGTGTGTGTATTTGTAGGGCATCTCTTAGATGCCCTACTTTCACTCACGTACACCTCACCAATTTCTGTGGGGCCCACTATGATGTATTTGTTATATCCACACCATCCATCCATTTTGAGATATCATTTTAAGTCATGAGCTAAAGAATGAGGCAGATATTAATCTGTAGTGGACCCCACCATAGAAAGCAGCGGGGAGAGTGATTCCCACCGTTAAAACTATCTTAAGGCCCATCGTAATGTTTATTTGAAATCCAACCTGTTGAAAATTTAAAAAATACATGAAATAAGGGAAAACACAAATATCATCTTAATATAAAACTTTTGTGGCCTTTAGAAGTTTTTAATGGTGGGCGTCACTGTCTCACTGTTTTCTGTGCTGGGGTCCACTAGAGGTTTGGATTTAACTCGTTCTTTGGGTATTGCCCTAAAATGATCTCTCCAAATGGATGGAAGGTGTGGATATAAAACATACATCTTGGTGGAATGAGAGGTATATAAATATTAGGTGGACCACACCACATGAAAACAATAGTGATTGGATATGCCTAGATGGAGGGGAAAATCAAAAATCATCTCGATCCAAAACTGTTATGGCCCCCAAAATGTTTTAAATGGTTGACGCTCATTCAACACTGTTTCCTGTAATGTGGTCCATTTCATATTGGAATATGCCTCATTTTTGGTCTCATGCCGTAAGATGATCTTTAAAAATAGATGGACGACATGGATTAAACACATATATCATGGTGGGGCCCACAGAGCACCAACCACTAGCCATTGGATAGTGTCGGGGGGAGTAGCCAATCCGTTCCCCTTATTTGTGGTGTGGTCCATTTAATCTTTGGATATGATTCATTTTTTGGATAATTCTCTAAAATGATCTTGAAAAATGGATGAACGGCGTGGGTTGATCCCAAATTTTTGATAAATTCAAAACTCAAGTGTACTAATGCACGCGAAACAAAGTGGAATAATGATTTCCACCGTTGATACCTTCCTTGGGCCTACAGTAATGTTTATTTGACATCCAACATGTTCATAATATCAAAAAGATATGAATAAAGAGAAAACACAAACATCAGCTTAATCTAAAACTTCTATGAATGTTATTTTTCATGGTGGATGTTCAATCCCCACTTTATAGTCCACTTAAGCCTTGGACCCGTCCCATTTTTCGGTTAATATCTTAAAATGATCCGAGAAAAGCGATGAACGGTATGGAGAAAGTCAATCCATGACTTGGGTGGGCCAAGAGCTTAGAAATAAAGTCAATCCATGACTTGGGTGGGCCACACCACATAACATAGTGGAGAGGGGTTTCCTTAAAACATTCATAATCATATATTGGGCCTGCTTAAATGTGATTCACATATCCAACCCACTCATTATGTGTGTCCCACTTGGATGAGGGGTTAGACCAATTTTCAGTCGCATCTAAAACTCATGTGGGCCGCACCAAGTGCTTATATATTTTTTAGAATGTCTTCACATAGTTTTAGATGGTATGGCCCACTTGAGTTTCGTATACAGATGATTTTTGAGATATCTCATAACCTAAAGGGGACACATCAAATGCACAGTGTTGATGTTTGACACATATCATGATGGGGCCCACAAAACTTACTAACATCAATTCTTAGGTTCTCACAAGGTCAGTAAGTTGGGTCACAATTTTAACCAGAATATTTGGCCCATTTTACATGTCTGGTCCATTCACTCTATTTTTGTAATGCCCCGGATTTCGAGGATCGAGCAAAGCTCAAATCCCTAGATCCATCACATCACTTATGCAACATGGATAATGATGTTTAAATGTTGTCCATATCAATGTATTAAACATGAGTGGAATTATACTAAACAACATATCATACTCTAAATGTAATTAAATTAAGTGAAAGTCTTTAGAATATGTATTTCAATATGAAAGCATTTCACAAACTCCGAAGTATGAACACATAACCAGGCTGAATATACATAAGTGTGGTTTCAAAATATACAAAATGTCAAAATGAAAGGCGTCCAACTAATCCATGTGACCCTTTAATCCTGTCGAATCAATATAAGGTCTACGTAGACCCGCCTGATAGCTAAACATATGAGAATTCCTCCTCCTCATCTATGAAGTCCAACTGAGCTGCATAAACTTCATCATCACCTGCACCTACAACAGAGTCTGGTTGGCGTTTTAAAACACCGTCCCAGGGTGGGAGTGAGTGATCAACTCAGTGGTACTATAAGGCAAAGGTTAACATGTTATCAAGTCAATCAAGCAGTAATGATAAAGCAGTAGAACAATCATTTCCTAACTACTCTTGTTAATACAGGGATGGTATGCAGTAATGATGTATGCCCTCGTACAAAGCTCCCTCACAAGTGACTCCAACAACTAAGTTCGCGCATGACAACCTCTCTAAAGTGCAACTTCCTCGCCAAAGCACATGCAATGCGGTGCATGGTTGTGTTAGCCAAGTACTTAATTAAACTTATTTATACAGCAGGTTCGGGAAGCAAAGGTACCTCCCTTGATATCATTTACCCAAACCGAAGGATCCATCTAGGGTCGTCAATCCTAGTTAATCACATACGATAGGCAAATTCAAAAGTTTATACTTGCGGTCACTACAGGAAGGCTCGTCACCTTAGCGTAGGCCGACAGCTCGACCACGGTGTCCTATACCACCATGCCCGACTCATGAGTCTTAGTGGATTGTGGTACTATGGTTGAAACGGGCTTTCACATTGGTAAGTGGTACCTTAGATTCAAGCAGTCATGTTCATACATGGTAAATACAATAGACCAATCAGTTTGTTTGGCAAGTACGATTGGTACGAGCATATGTTGACTTAGTCGACATAGAGCGCATAAGCACCCCGTGTGCTTAACCACTGTCGACAATCGTCGTGCGACTCAGATTCATCGAGTTACCCAATGTGGCGAGACTAATTCGGCCACCTGTACATGAAGTGTTACCGATTGCCTAGGCTACGTTGCAACCTCAATCTTACTCAGATGCAATAAGTAAATACATGTGATAATCATATTAGCATTTAACAAACAGTCCAAATCAATTCCTCATTTGAACATTTTATCAAACACATTGAACATGTTACCAACCACTTACATTTTATCTTAAATCGCATGGCGGCAGATATGATTATATAAAAGAAACAATAAATATGAGTAAGGTAAATAAGAATCCTATCTTAATACTCTTAATAATTACAAATCATCAACATTTTCTCATTCAGACAATTTACCAAACACTTAGGCTACGCCTCATGAAATATATAGACTAGGTTCGTTACAACATATATTTTAGCAAATCCTTATACAGAGAGGTCAGCATACATATGGCAGCAATGAATCCTAGATTAGTAGGCATAGCAAACACAAATCATGTTTACATGTTCATTCAAACATTTCAACAAATACATATAATTCATATTTTGTCCAACATAGTTCATACATGTAAAACATATCGAAATCAGTGTGTCTAAGATGATATGGTAGCAATCAAGTCAAACATAAATCATTGCTGACATTGAAAGCATTGAAAACCATAACCTAAACATTTATAGTCAACACCTTTCGTCAGAATACTTGATTCGGACGCGATTCAAACACTACGTTCCCAAACACAGAACAACAGGTACCTAAACCATGAAATCCATTAGCTAGGTTGACAAACGACTATTCCAGATCTTAACTATGGCGTTAGGGTTGGATTTCTTACCCAAATTGTAGTTGAAATAGGTTGAGTAGCGTAATAGAGAGGTGATTTAGCGCGTGGAGTTGTGGGAAAGAATCCCAGCAAAGACCTCCAAGAATCCTTCTTCCTTCCTTCCTATTTTCTCTCCTTCTCTCTTCTTTTCTCTCTTGTCTCTCTTAGGGTCAGAAAAATTCGTATGGAATGGGAATGGGGTGGTTTAAGGGCTTTATATAGGCCCAGAACTGATGCAAATGGCCCCAGGGCCATGGTATACTTAGTTCATAACCAAAGGGCGTCTGTTTTTGACAAATAGGACTCATCAGGAGATTCATTACTCACCTACATCACAGAATAAGTTCCCTGACAATGGATCTATGCCAGGATGTGATTTCAGCGCGATTGGATTGGCTGATCAGCCGTAGAGGACCTATGTCAGATCAACGGTCATAATTACTCGATCGGGGCCACAAGTACACTGATATGAGTAGTGAAATTTTCCTGATCCATGGGCGAAGTTTGGTTAGAAACTGACTGTCTGAAATCCTCAATTTTGCCTGTGAGCGAATGACCCAATTTACTTAAGTTTCAATACGTTTTATAAAGATATTCACATTTCTCACACACTGTACTCAGGGTTTAAGTTGTGCGTTTCTGAATACTATTTGGGCTTGATTCCCACGATGGTTGTCAAACCCAATAAGACGATCATAACCCTATAGTTTCAAGGTCATCAGACTTTCGACGTGCGGTCCGGGTCCGATACGGAGTTTCAATATGCTCTCAAGAGCAACAGGTCTTTGGGATTTTTTTTTTAGGTTTTTAAGTAGTGCTGAGTTAGTGATTTTAATGGTTTTGGGTCTTGCCATTTATATAAATAGTGGTTTAACTAAATTCACCAATTAATTTAGTTTAGTACTTAATTAATTTTTGTTTAAATTTCTACAGAATACCCTTAGGGACTTTTGCCTAAGGTGGTACTCGGGTCATTGTATGGATTTTTCCAAGACGTTACAATATACCCCCCTTGAAGAAAAATTTAGTCTCCAAAATTAGTACCTTTTTGTACTCCTCGAGGATCTGAGGGTTGTTCTTACGGACTTCGGCTTCTGTTTCCCAAGTAGCCTCTTCCCCAGTATGGTGTGTCCACAATACCTTCACGAGTGGGATCACTTTGCTGCGTAGCACTTGTTCCTTCTTATCGAGAATACGTGTTGGTCGCAGTGCATAGGTAGCATCATCACTTAGTTGTACTTGCTCCCATTTGATAATATGGGTAGGGTCAGGAGCATATTTCTTCAACATTGATACGTGGAACATGTTGTGCACGCTCGCGAGTGGTGTGAGCGAAGCGTGGTGGTATGCCACCACACCCATTTGGTTTAGAATTTAGAATGAGCCAATGAATATTGGCATGAGTTTCCCTTTCTTGTCGAATTGAAGGACTCCCTTCATTGGGAAAACCATCAGGAATACGTGGTCCCCAACCTCAAATTCCAGCTGTCGCTGTCTGGTATCGGCGCAACTCTTCTATCTACTCTGGGCTGCAAGAAGTCGACGTTTAATAATATTGATCTTTTCTAAGGTTGCCTGAACCAAGTTAGGCCAACTAGACTCTTCTCGCCAACTTCTGCCCAACAATGTGGAGCTCGACATGGGCGCCCATACAAAGCTTCGTAGGGAGTCATGCCAATGCTTGCTTGGAAGCTGTTATTATAAGAAAACTCAGCATAGGGGAGACAGTCATTCCAATTGTCCTTGAAATCAAGTACACACGCTCACAACATATCTTCTAATATCTAATTTACTCGTTCCATCTGCCCATCAGTCTGTGGGTGGAACACGCTACTGAACTTCAGTTTCACTCCCATTGCTTCTTGGATTCGAGTCCAGAAAATAGACGTGAATCGCGTGTCTCGATCTAACACAATCTTCATAGGAACTCCATACAGACGTACTATCTCCTTGATGTACAGCTTGGCTAAATCATCTGTTGAGTTCGAAACTCTAATCGGGAGGAAATGAGCCGATTTCGTCAATCGGTCCACAATCACCCAAATGGAGTCATGCCCCTTTCTCGTCTCCGGTAACTCAGAAATGAAATCCATAGATATGAAATCCCATTTCTATTCGACTATGGGCATGGGCTGAAGTAAGTCAGGGGGTTGGCGATGCTCGGCCTTGACCTGCTGGCACGTGAGACAACGGGATACAAAATCTGCTATCTAGGCCTTCATGTTGTCCCACCAGTACGAACGCTTTAAGTCACGATACATCTTTGTACTACCCGGATGCATCTGCAACTTAAAATTGTGCGCGGCTTCTAAAACTTCTCTCCTCAAGTCATGGAGGTTCGGGATGCATAGGCGGCCACGATAGCTCAAACCTCCATCTATGCCAATTCTTCACTCGGACTCTTCACTGTCGCTTGCATTCTCTCTCTCTCATCTTTACCAACTATTCATCTTCTTCCTGAGCCACAATGATTCTGTCATCAATAAGTGGTTGCACGCGGAAGTGTGCCACACTCTCGAATGGCTCCTCCACTTTCAACCTTTGCTCGAAGTCTCGTACGATTTCCACCATATTCCACTCTTCTATCATCAGTGGGGCTGCAAATGCTATGGTCTTCTTGCGGCTCAATACATCGGCCACAAATTAGCCTTGCCAGGATGGTAGGGACCTCAAAATTGAAGTCCTTCAAGGTCTCCATCTAACGTTGTTGCCCCATGTTCAGGTCCTGTTGCGTAAAAATATACTTGAGGCTTTTGCGGTCACAGAAGAGCTTGAACTCCTCTCCATAGAGGTAATGTCTCCAGAGCTTTAATGCGAAGATGACTGCCGCCAATTCTAGGTCGTGAGTGAGGTAGTTTTCTTCGTGTTTCCTCAACTGTCGTGAGGCATAGGCGATCACCGTATCCTTTTGCATAAGTACACAACCTAAACCGTCATGGGAGGTGTCAGTGTAAATAGTATACTTAACCCTTGCTCTAGCAATACTAGCACGGGTGCGGACGTCAGTTTGTCCTTTAATTCCTAAAAGGCTGCTTCTGCTTTCTCATTCCAAGCAAACTTAAGATCTTTTCGAGTGAGTCGAGATAACGGTCGGGCTATCTTGGAGAAATATTTAATGAATCGGCAATAGTAGCCAATGAGTCTGAGGAAACTCCTCACTTCTGTTATTGAACCGGGCTGATCCTAGTCCTATACCGCAGTCACCTTGGCAAGGTCCATGGAAATTCCTTCCTTAGACACCACATGTCCCAGAAAGTTGACTTCTTCCTTCCACAAGTCACATTTCCGGTACTGAGCAAATAACTGATTCTGCCTGAGGGTATTAAGAATTATTCACAGGTGCTCTTCGTGATCCTTCCGACTCTTGGAATATATCAAAATGTCATCTATAAAGATGATGATGAATCGGTAAAGGTATGACCGAAATACCTGGTTCATGAGATCCATGAATACAGCCGGTGCATTTGTAAGCCCAAATGGCATCACGAGGAACACGTAGTGCCCAAAACTGGTTCTGAAAGCTATTTTCTACACGTCTTCATTCCTGACGTGGAACTGATGATACCCGGATTGTAGGTCGATTTTAGAGAAATACTGTGCTCTCTTCAACTGATCAAATAGGTCGTCTATCCTGGGCAGAGGATACTTATTCTTCACTATTATGTGGTTTAGTCTGTGATAATCAATACACAATCGCAGCGATCCATCTTTCTTCTTTACAAACAATACAGGTGCTCCCCAAGGAGATACGCTTGGTCGTATGAAACCTGAATCCAATAGATCATCAATCTGTCTCCTCAATTCTTCCATTTCATATGGAGGCATGCGATACATCGGTAAAGAGATAGGTGTCGCACCCAGTACAAGGTCGATAGTAAAGTTGATCTCGTGTTGAGGAGGTAGTCCAGGGATAGTTCTAAACATGTCTATAAAGTCTTGGACTACTGGTGTGTCCCCAAGTATTGGACCATTAACATTTTCCAATAAGAAAGTGTAACAACGAACACAGTATAGACAACTGACCTGAACTGGGAAAGTGAAGGTCGTGTTTTCGGGCCCATGTGCCATCACCAATCTGGTTTTGTAGTCGATCTCGGCCTTCATTTTAGTGAGCCAATCCATGCCGAGAATGATGTCCTAATGATATATCATGGTGACAATCAAGTCAATGCACACCACTCTGCTTTCTAAGTCTATCAGACAATTCTTACAAAGCTTAGTGGCTTCTGTGAAGGTTACTACTGCTGCGATGACTCTCACCCCAACCATAGGGGTAGTGTTTAGCCCTAAACTGTAACGCCCTGAAATTCGGGGGTCGAGCATAACTCAGCTCCCGAGTTTCAAAACATCACTTATGCAACATATTTAATGATGGATGTATGTTGTCTGTATTAGTGCATAAAACATAGTATAGATTAAGCCAAAGCACAGATATAATTCAGGGATAAGTGAAGAAAGCAAGCGGAAGACTTATAGAAATATATGTGTACAAGTGTGAATCCCTGAAGTACATATACAAACCAGGTCATAATGTAAGTGTTGCTATCAAAATTACAAGTACAAATTACATCGTTTAATTTTCCAAAAAGAAATCCCAGCATCCCGTTCATCAGAACAAGGCTCTCTAGAACTCGTTTGAAAACTGCATATAGTAGAAAGCAGCCTCATCATCATCCATCTCCCGCTCTGCCTCAGAAGTCGCATCAACATCTGCAACATTAGAACCTAAGACAGAGTCTGGTGGGTGTTTAACACCGCCCCAGAACGTGGGAGTGAGTGATCAACTCAGTGGAACAATAAAGCACAGGTTAACATGTGATCAGTTCAATCAAGCAGTAATGATAAAGCAGAAAATTAAACATGTCCTAAGTACTCTTGTTAATGCAAGGATGTATGCAAAATGATGCATGCCCTCACGCGTACACCCTCAGCGTCTTCATCTTACGTTACGCATGACACCACCTCAAAGTGCGCCACATCTACAAAGCACATGCAAATGCGATGCATGAACATGATTACCAAGTTGTTATTAGTCCTTTTCATACAGCAGAATTGGGAAGCTAAGATACCTTCCTCATGTCACCATCCAAACAGTGATCCATTCTAGGGTCGTCAGTCCTAGATATCTCATACGATCATATGTTTGAGGTCGTAGCAAAGGGCTCATCACCAATTAATGCACTCCTATCACACCCTTATTACCACAGTTCGGCTCGTCACCTCAATGCGGTATCGAGGTATGCTCGGGGTCACTACAAAGGGCTCGTCATCAATCAATGTAGGCCGACAGCACGAATATAGTATCCCATACCACCATAATCGGCTCACAAGTTTGGTTGCTCACTGGTCACTACGGGGAGGCTCGTCACCCCAGCGTAGGCCAACAGCTCGACCATGGTGTCCCATACCACCATGTCCGACTCATGAGTCTTTGCAGATCAAGGTACCATGGTTAATAGGATTTCACTGGTAAGTCTGATACCCTAAATTCAAGCAGTAACGTCCATATATTGTGAACATACATTGGACAATCGGGTTACTTGACGAACTCGACTAGCACGAGCACATGTTGAGCTGAACGACATAGAGTGCGCAAACACTCCGCGTGGCTGAACCACTGCCGACAACTCTAATACGACTCGGGTTCGTCTAATCACGTCCTTTGTGGCGAAAGAGATCTCAGCCACAACCTTAAGGCAGATTACTGATTTCCTGGACTATTCATAGTCCCAAACACATTACACTACAACAGATAATGGTATTGAATGTAAAACAGTAAAGGAACAACAACTCAAATCATAGTACATAAGCACTTGAAGAATATCCACTTAACATGAATGTAAGCATAAGTAATGCTTAAACTTAAATAACAAGGAATGTAACTTACATGAAGGAAATCATACACAATAGTGGGAGAGTTGAGAATTGCTTCTCAATGCCCATACTAGGTTGATACATCACACTTTAGATCATTCAGACATTTCTACAAACACTTAGAATACATAGCCCAACATACATGATATATGTTGAAATACACACCTTTGGACAATTCCTCTTACCAAGGAGTTGTCGTACATACATCTAGCATACATACACGACAAATAATCGTGGCAAACACAAGTGCATATTTTATACGTATACGGTACTTTATACATACACACAGAATACACAAATCTCAATATAAAGCATACATATCAGGAACGCAACATAAACACAACATTTGGCATGTGAAATCTCATCCATAACAAGAATAAATCATTAACTGGCATTGAAAGCCTTGAAAACCATAGCCTATACACTTAAAATCCACACCTTAAGCCAGAAAAGAACACCGAACTGATTTTAGACGATTTGTCTTCGTCAACGGCGATAGAATACCCTAAAGCAAAGATAGAAATGAGATACAACAACACCAAGACTGTTCTAAGCTCTAACACAGATTAGGGTTAGGTTAACTTACCCCAAGATGAATTCAGAATCGTCAGAATAACGATTCAAAGTGAAGGTTCAAGGATGTAGAAGAACAGGAAAGAATCCAAGATGATTCACCAACTTCTCTCTCACTTTCTCTCTCTTTTCCTCTCTCTCACTTAGCTAGGGTTAGAGAAAATTCGTATGGAAAAGAGAGATAGGGTTTAAGGACTATAAATAGGCCTCAAATTGATGAAAATAACCCCAGGGACAAGGTATACTTAGTTATAACCAAAGCAAGCCTCTCTCCATCCAACGAAGCACTTCTGGTGGGCATAAAACCATGAAAGGTCCGACTTAAGCTCACTGACCATGGATCTGGGTCAGGCTGAGTTTTCATACCGACCGGCTCTTCAGATCAGCCGTGGCAGACCACTCTCAAATCAACGGTCACTGAATCTCGATCAGGTCCACAAGCACAAGGATATGCCTGGGGCCACCTTCCTTGATATGTGGGTTAAATTGGTTCAGAATCCAATGGTCAGATTGCTTAAAATCATCGCGCAAGCGACACGACTCAGATTTCATAAAAGCTTATTAAATTTCCAACCGTTCTCATACTCTTCACTCTGAACTCAATCAAATCGACCCAGAACATCACATGGACTTGATTTTCAAAGTGATGGTCAAGCCCAACATGGTGACTGCAACAGCCTAAGATCATCGCTATCGGACTTTCGACGCGCGGTGCAGGTCCGATCCAAAACTTCCAAAAAATCCCCAGAACAACTGGATTTAGCGATGGATCCCAGATTTCAGAGTAACGTAGCGCTAACTAATCTACAAGTTTAGAGTCATGCAGATCCAATTTAAAGTGATTGATGCAAATTTCACAAGCAATCGAGTATAGCGCTAATTATCCCAAAAACAACTACTTAGGGAAAGATAAGCACAAAATTTTCCAGGGTCATTACATAAACGCTTGACTATAGAATATGTTATCAATGATATAGTGGACCCGGTGTCCACTAACAGAAATACTGATGTACCTTAGATGTGGGCAATGACTTCAAAGGCCAAAGGCACTGCAGTTGCTGACTCAGATGCTTCAGCTGCAAGTGCATGTACTCATGCTTGTTGTGGACGATTTGGTTGCGCTGCCATAGGTCATTGAGGTAGCCTACTTCGAAGTATGGGTGGTCGGTAAAATGGTTGTGCTAGCGGTGCTGATCGTAGAGGTGGAGCTGATATAACTTGTGGTGGCTGGCAATTGATCTTCTGAGGTGGCGTAAAACTATTGTCCCTCATCTTAGTAAAAAAAGGGCTCATTATGGCCTGCCTTGTTACACTAGACGCACAACAAATCTGATCGCCTCTGCTGGGTTAATGGAGCCATTAGCCTAGGAGGAGAACTTGCACGTGGCCTCTTGCCAAGAAATGGTCGGTTCGCCAATTCAAGCCAAGGCCTCGGGCCCATTGGTACACATGTCTGAGACCCTCTGTCTCCATCCTGCTCAGCTCGTAGGGACATGTTCACTAACTTAGTATAATTGGAAATGCTAGCGCAACACATCTTAGTGCGGATATCCGGCCGCATACCCTCTGAAAATCACTGCATCTCATCGGCTTGTCTGCTAGGATCAATGGAGCATATTTGACCAACTCCGTAAAACGGTTCTCGTATTAAGTTACGGTTATTCCTCCCTATCGAAGGCTGAGAAATTCACCATCTCATTACGGTAAGTGAGGGGGAAATACTTTCCATGAAAATGTGTTTCGAACACGTCCCACGTCCACACATATCCTACAGTAATGGTTCGTAGAATACTATCCCATCAGAGGCTAGCCTCTTTCTCGAACATATAAGTAATGAGTTCCACTTACTCTGCCTCAGTACAGTGTAGCGACTCAACATCTTGGATATACGGTCCAACCAATACTCAGCCCCCTCGGGTCGGTGAGTACCCACAAATGTAGGAGAGCAAAAGCGCTGAAAGCACTCAAATAGGCCACTAGCTGTCATAGTCCCAGTGGGCTGCACAGGTGGCATGCGTGGGACCATATTTATGTTATGGGCAATGGCCTCCACAATAGTAGCTAAAAACTATAGTTGTTGCTGCATCAGGAGCATCATTTGCTCCAACCTATCAGGGGGAGAGGCCACCTGAGGCACGTGTGGCGTCGATATAGATGCACGATTTTATCCTAGAACCAGTGGTGCACTAGTGGGGCTAGTGGCTGGCTGTGAATCCGGCATTATCTTAATATTCAAGCCCGAAATGGGGTCCATATGGCTATCATTCAGGAGAGGTGCCCCGTCAATTGATCCGCCAAGTGCGAGACGTGCTATATTCCAAGTTTTTTTAGGAGGCATTCCCTATATAATACATAGGGTGCAACTTGTGTAAGATTAGGATAATATTACCCACTTTTCCAAACATTCTACACATTTCAAATCAAAAGAAGCTTCATACATTTCATTTAGCCAAAACTTGTCACAATACATGAGATGTAGTATTACATGAATTATGACAAAGAATGCATGTGAGTTAATTTAGCCAAAGCTTTAACACTAACTACTCTAACATCCAACTAAGTCGACCAGGGCTATTACAAAGAAAAACAAGGCATAAAGAGAACCAGAAGGCAACTGCAATGCATGACTAGTCCTCCGACTCTGGCGAAGGTGGAGGCGCACCCTTATCCTGCATACAACACAGGAGAGACTTCAAGGTGCGAGACATTCTCTTGAATTTCTGTTTTAGATAAGCTTAATTCTCCATAAACTCCTGCTTCAGGGCAACCTGGTTCTCTTCAATCTTGGCCATGCGGGCTTCTAAGGCAACCTAATCATGGCGGTCTTCATGTGTAGCAGGAGGTCCCCCATTCGAATCTTGGGCCTCCTCTACCTCTTCCTACTCTTCATCCTCACTGCCTTCCTCTTCTCCGTTGCCTTCTTCTCCTTCATTTCCTTCCTCATCTTCACTTCCATCTTCCTCTTCACTTTCTTTTTCTATTTCATCCCCATACTCATCAAGTCAGGCTTGGCGTTGCCTAGGGCCAATCCTCATATTATTGAGTGTAGTCTCACTGATAAAGTGGATAGGTGCAAGATCATCCATATCAAGTCTGAAACTGAAGTTACGAGCAATCTTGCAGATAAGTCGGCCGAATGGGAGAGAGGCATCTCCCCAAGTAAATTGGGTGGTCTTGATTATCTGCTGCAATGTAAAAGTAGGCAGACACAACTTGTCTCCCTGTCCAGCTCTGTACAGGAAGTCCACCATCAAATGAGTGCATTCTGTATGGTTACTGCACCTAGGGTACACGTTGTACGTGCATATGTGGTGGAGTTGGCGGAAGTCTGTCGTCATCTTAGTCGATGCGAGGCAGTTGTCTTACCTCCAGTTAGCCAATTGGCCACAAAGAAAACGTGTGCGACGATCCTTCTCTCCTCTACTAGTGAGATGAGTTTCACTAGCATGTACCACACCACGTTCACTTCCTATGATATGGGCTATGAAATTCACATTAACTATGACTTCCTGCCTCCCCAAAGGAATAGTAAACTGAAGAGGCTCCAGCATTGGGTTCCATATGTGGCCATAGAAGGCTCGGACAGTGCCTTCACTTGCTCGAGCCTTGCCTTCAAATATGGGACCCCACCTATTCTCCAACAGAAGGTCGATTACTTGATATAGTCCAAATAATTTCTCATCAACATGTGCTTTAAATATAACTTTGCGGTTATAGAACCTACCTAGTTCGACACCTGCTGGTAGCGATCTCTCCAATGGGATTCGAGGAACGAGGTCCCGCTTCAATCTTCGCTCTCGCTCGGTACATGTACTAGCCTCGGCACTCGCCTTCTTCCTCGAGCGGCTTGGACGGCTCGACCCAGCCTCATCTGGGCCATTCTTCTCTTTCCCATGAGGGAAAGGAGCATTGAGATGGAGAAAATGGTGGTGACAAGTTCAAAGAGAGCTATGGAGTTGGAAAAGCATGGAGAATGAAGTGGATTTGAGGATATGGGAAGTATGAGACACAAAAAAAAAGGATTTTTGTGCTCAAATAGATGGAAATAGGGAAGATGGAGAGATGAAAATGGTAGTTTTTGAGGAATAGTGGTGTAAGGATGAAGAAGACAGAAGATTTGAAAGTTTGGAGTGAATGGGAGTGAGGATTTGAGAGAGAAAGGAACTTTTAGAGGGTTTGGGGGTGTTGGAGGGTTAGGAGTGGGTTGAAATGATCATGGGAGGGTTTTAGGGGGTTAAAATGGGTAGCAAAGAGGGTCCCACACGTGGGAGGGCCCCACATGATCGGTGGTGGGCGGTACGCCGCTGCCGCCGCGGTGTCACCGTGCCCCACTGTGGCAGCAGGCGGTGTTGCCACGCCCCCCCTGGGGTGTCCGGCGGTGGCTCCGCCCTGGGGCGGTGGCCACCCCCTCCCGGGGTGCTGTGCATGTGCGGGGGACCCCCTGGGCCCAACTAGATTTTGTGATTTGGGCCCCTATGCCCGTAAAGTCTACTTTCGGCATTCACTACGTGCGTATTCGTGCTTTTCAGTTTGCTTCAAGTTCGGGATTTGCTGACTTATAGTCCAAACTCGTCGATTGATGGCCTAAAAGGAATTGTGATCATTTCACATGATCTCGGACGCGTACGGGTTACATTACAATGGTCAATCTCGCCTGTCGGCGAAACTTTGGAATCCCATAATCATTTTTATGTTTCATCGCCCCCTTCCTAAGTCAGAGTACGTTTAGAGTGTATCATGTTACCTATAACCCAGGTCCAGTTTAATCCAAATCATGATCTGATACCAACTTGTAATGCCCAAGATTTCGAGGATCGAGCAAAGCTCAACTCCCTAGATCCAGCACATCACTTATGCAACATGGATAATGATGTTTAAATGTTGTCCATATCAATGTATTAAACATGAGTGGGATTATACTAAACATCATATCATACTCCAGATGTAATTAAATTAAGCAAGCGGAAGTCTTTAGAATATGTATTTCAATATGAAAGCATTTTACAAACTCCGGAGTATGAACACATAACCAGGCTGAATATACACAAGTGTGGTTTCAAAATATACAAAATGTCAACATGAAGGGCATCCAACTAATCCATGTGACCCTGTAATCCCGTCGAATCAGTACAAGGTCTACGTAGACCCGCCTGATAGCTGAACATAAGAGAATTCCTCCTCATCATCTACAAAGTCCAACTCAGTTGTATAAACTTCGTCATCACCTGCACCTACAACAGAGTCTAGTTGGTGTTTTAAAACACCATTCCAGGGTAGGAGTGAGTGATCAACTCAGTGATACTATAAGGCAAAGGTTAACATGTTATCGAAGTCAATCAAGCAGTAATGATAAAGCAGTATAACAATCATTTCCTAACTACTCTTGTTAATGCAGGGATGGTATGTAGTAATGATGTATGCCCTGACACAAAGCTCCCTCATAAGTGACTCCGACAACTAAGTTCGTGTATGACAACCTCCCTAAAGTGCAACTTCCTCGCCAAAGCACATGCAATGCGATGGATGGTCATATTAGCCAAGTACTTAATTAAGCTTATTCATATAGCAGGTTCGGGAAGTAAGATACCTCCTTTTATATCATTTACCTGAACCTAAGGATCCATATAGGGTCGTCAATCCCAGTTAATTACATATGATAGGCAAGTTGTAGGGCATCACCCTAATGAAAAGCAGTCGATAGGCAAATTCAAAAGTTTATACTCGCGGTCACTACGGGAAGGCTCGTCACCTTAGCGTAGGCCAACAACTCGAACACGGTGTCCCATACCAACATGCCTGGGTCACGAGTTTAGGTTGCTCACTGGTCACTGTAGGGAGGCTCGTCACCCCAGTGTAGTCCGACAGCTCAACCACAGTGTCCCATACCACCATGCCTGTCTCATGGTCTTAGCGGATCATTGTACCATGGTTGAAACGGGCTTTTACATTGGTAAGTGGTACCTTCAATTCAAGCAGTGATGTCCATACATGGTAAATACAATAGACCAATCAGTTTGTTTGGCAAGTTCGATTGGTACGAGCACACGTTGACTTAGTCGACATGGAGCGCATAAGCACCCCATGTGGCCTAACCACTGTCGACAATCATCGTGCGACTCGGATTCATCAAGTTACCCAATGTGGTGAGACTAATTTGGCTACCTGTACATGAACTGTTACCGATTGCCTCGGCTATGTTGTAGCCCCAATCTTACTCAGATGTAATAAGTAAATACATGTAATAATCATATCAGCATTTAACAAACAATCCAAATTAATTCCTCATTTGAGCATTTTATCAAACACATTGAACATGTTACCAACCGCTTGCATTTTATCATAAATCGCGTGGTGGCGGATATGATTATGTAAAAGAAACAATACATATGAGTAAGATAAATAAGAATCCTATCTTAATACTCTTAATAATTACAAATCGTCAATATTTCTCATTCAGAAAATTTACCAAACACTTAGGCTACGCCTCACGAAATATATAGACTAGGTTAGTTACAACATATATTTTAACAAATCCTTATACAGAGAGGTTAGCATACATATGGCAGCAATGAATCCTAGATTAGTAGGCATAGCAAACACAAATCA
Organism: Magnolia sinica; assembly: GCF_029962835.1. Lineage (NCBI taxonomy): Eukaryota > Viridiplantae > Streptophyta > Magnoliopsida > Magnoliales > Magnoliaceae > Magnolia > Magnolia sinica. The sequence continues at coordinate 38,989,869 of NC_080576.1, forward strand.
TGTTTACATGTTCATTCAAACATTTTAACAAACACATAGAATGCATATTTTGTCCAACATAGTTCATACATGTAAAATATATCGAAATCGATGTGTCTAAGATGATATGGTAGCAATCAAGTCAGACATAAATCATTAGCTGACATTGAAAGCATTGAAAACCATAACCTAAACGTTTATAGTCCACACTTTTCGTCGGAATACTCGATTTGGACTTGGTTCAAATCCTACGTTCCTGAAAATGGAATGACGAATACCTAAATCACGAAATCCGTTAGCTAGGTTGACAAACGACTATTCTAGATCTTAACTACGGTATTAGGGTTTGAATTTCTTACCCAAATTGTAGTTGAAATAGGTTGAGTAGCGTAATAGAGATGTGATTTAGCACGTGGAGTTGTGGGAAAGAACCCTAGCAAAGACCTCCAAGAATCCTTCTTCCTTCCTTTCTCTTTTCTCTCCTTCTCTCTCTCTCTCTCTCCTAGGGTTAGAGAAATTCATATGGAATAGAAATGAGGTGGGGCTTTATATAGGCCCAGAACTGATGTAAATGGCTTCATAGCCATGGCATACTTAATTTATAGCCAAAGGGTGCCTGTTTTTGACAAACTGGGCCCATTGGGAGGTCCATTTGTTACACCCCAGATTTCGAGGGTCGAGCAAAGCTTAACTCTCGAGATCGAACGCATCACTTATGCAAAATAGATAATGATGTTTAAATATTGTCCATATTAGTGCATTAAGTATGAGAGGGATTATACTAAATCAGCATATCATACTCTAGAGTTAATGTAATTAAGCAAGCGGAAGACCGAGATAGATATATAAAGCATATACGTGTTTCACAACCTCCAGAGTATGAGTATATTACCGGGCTGAATATATACATGTTTTGTTCCAAAATATACAAAATGTCAAAATATAAGTGTCCGACTAATCCATATAACCCTGTGATCCTGTCAAATCTGCATGAGGTCTACATAGACCCGCCTGACAACTGAACGTAGGAGAATTCCTCCTCCTCGTCTATGAAATCCAACTCAGCGGCATAGACTTCGTCGACACCTGTATCTATAACAGAGTGTGGTTGGTATTTTAAAACACCATCCCAGAGTGAGAGTGAGTGATCAACTCAATGGTATTATAAAGCAAAGGTTAACATGTTATTAATTCAGTCAAGCAGTAATGATAAAGCAGTACAACAATCATATCCTAAGTACTCTTGTTAATGCAGAGATGGTATGTTGTAATGATGCATGCCCTCGCACGAAGCTCCCTCACAAGTGACTCCGGTAACCATTCCCACATGACAAACTTCTTAAACATGCCCTTCCACGCCAAACTACATACAATGCGGTGCATGGTTGTGTTAGCCAAGTACTTAATTAGGCTTATTCATACAGTGGATTCGGGAAACTAACGTACCTCCCTTTTCATCATTGACCCAAATGGGGATCCATCTAGGGTCATCAATCCTAGTTAATCACATACGATAGGCAAGTTGTAGGGCATCACCCCTAATGAAAGCAGTGGATAGGCAGGGAAAGTGAAGGTCATGTTTTCGGGCCCATGTGCCGTCACCAGTCTGGTCTCGCAGTCGATCTCGGCCCTCATTTTAGTAAGCCAATCTATGCCGAGGATGATGTCAAAATGGTATATCGAGGTGATAATCATGTCAATGCATATCGTTCTACTCCCTAAATCTATCAAGCAACCCTCACACAACTTAGTGGCATCTGTAAAAGTTCCTATTGCTGCGATAACTCTCACCCTAACTATAGGGGTCATATTCAACCCTAAGCGCTTGACTGTAGAACATGATATCATCGAAATAGTGGACATGGTGTCCACCAACAGAAATACGGGTGTACCTTTGATGTGGGCAATGACCTCGAAGGCCAAAGGTACTATGACCGCTGACTCAGATGCTTCAGCTGTAAGCGCATGTACTCGTGCCTGCTGAGAACGGTTCGACTATGGTACCATAGGCCGTTGAGGCGGCCTAAATCGAGGTCCAGGTGGTGCCAATTATAGAGGTGGAGCTGGGATGGCCTGAGGTAACTGACGGTTGATCCTCTGAGGAGGCACAAAACCGTTGTCCCTCGTCTTAGTGAAGCAGTAGGTATCTGTATGGCCCAACCTCTTGTAGTAGGTGCACCACAAATCTGATTGCCTCATCGGGGCTGGTGGAGCTGTAAATCTGGGAGGCGAGTCTGCACGGGGCCTCTTGCCGAGAAACAGTCTGCTTAGCAAATCCGGTTGAGGCCCAGGAACCATAGGCACGTGTGGACTGGATAGCCCGTCCCTATCCTGCTCAGCTCATAGAGACATGCTCACTAGCTCAACATAGTTGGATATGCTAGCGCAACACATTTTCGAGCGTATCTCGGGTCGCAGACCCTAAGAAAACTGTCGTATTCGCATCGGCTAGTCTGCTAATATCAGGGGAGCATATCTGGCCAGCTCTGTGAACATGTTCTCATACTCTGCCACTGTCATCCCTCCCTGATGGAGGTGAAAAAATTCATTCTCCTTCTCATTACGATATGTGAGGGGAAAGTACTTCTCATGGAAGCTTGTCTCAAAAGCTTCCCACGTCTATACATAACTAGCAGTCACGATCTAAAGGACATTGTCCCACTAGAGACTGGCTTCCTTCTAGAACGTGTATATGACCAGCTCAACCTACTCTGCCTCAGTGTAGTGCAGCGGCTTTAGCATCTTAGAGATGCGGTTAAGTCAATACTTGGCCTCCTCAGGTCTGTGAGTACCCACAAAAGTAGGAGGTTGGAAGCACTGGAATCGCTTAAATAAGCTTCTAGCACTTGTATTTCTAGTAGGTTACACTGGTGGTGCAAGCAGGGCCGTGTGCATGTTCTGGGCAATGGCCCCCGTAATGGTGGCAAAAAACTGCTGCTGCTGCTGTTGCATCAAGAGCATCATCTGCTCCAACCTATCAAGAGGAGGAGCTGACTGAGGCACGTGTGGCGTCGAGGTAGATGCGTGGTTCTACTCTAGAACCGGTGGTGTAGAAGGAGTTGGCCCATTAGTGGGGTTAGTGGCTAGCTGAAAATCCGTCATAGTCGCATGATCCGGGCCCAAACTGGGGTCCATATGGCTATCGCTGAGGGGAGGTGCCCCGTCAATCGAGTCGCCAAGTGTAAAACATGCCGTACTCTGAGTGGCCTTAGGTGGCATTCCCTATATACAATATAGGGTGCAACCCATGTCAGATTTAACATAAGAACATACACTAATCCACACATCATTCACATTCTAAACCAGAAGAAACTTCATGCATTTCATTTACCAAAATTATCACAATACATGAGAACTAGATTCACATGAGTCATGACAAAAGATGCATGTGAGCTAATTTAAACAAGCTTTAACCATTAATCATACTAACGACAAAACAAGTCTACTAAGGCTAGTACAAAGGAAGACTAACAACAAAGCAAACTAAAAGATAACTACACATGTGACTAGTCATCTGAATCTGGTGATGGTGGAGGAGCACCCTTGTCCTGCAGACAACACAGGATAGCTCTCAAGGTGTGAGACACTTTGCTAAATTTCTACTTTACGAAGGCCTGATTCTCTTCTAACTTGGCTCGGGTCTTTTTGACCTCCTGTCTTAGGGCGACTTGGCCCTCCTCGATCTGAGCCAAGCGGGCTTCTATGATAGCCCGATCACTGTCACGCTCCTTTGTAGCAGGAGGAGAGCCCTTATCAGTGTCTTGGGCCTCCCCTTCTTCTTCCTCACTTTATCCTTCCTCACCTCCTTCTGACTCATTTTCTTCCTCTATCTCATTACTTTCTTTCTCTTCACTTTCCGTCTCATCTCCATACTCGTCGAGTTGGGCTTGACGTTGTTGAGGGCCAATCCTCATGTTGTTGAGCGTAGTATCATTAATGAAGTGGATCGGCACAAGGTCATCCTTGTTAAGTCTGTAGGCGAACTCTCGAGCGATCTTGCATATAAGTGGGCCAAATAGATGTGAGACGTCACTCCTAATAGAGCGTACAGTCTGGATTATCTGCAGCAGGGTGAACGTCGGAAGACATAGCTTGTCTCCCTGTCCAGCTTTATACAGAAAGTCCACCATCAGACAAGTGCATTCGATACGGTTGCCCCACCTAGGATACACATTATATGTGAATATGTGGTGGAGCAGGCAGAAATCGTGTGTTAATTTCGTCGATGGGAGGCATCTGCCTCACTTCTAGTGAGCTAGTCGGCCACAAAGGAACCGAGTGCGGTGATCTCTTTCTTGGATACTCTTAAGATTCTTCTGGCTAGCATGCACCTCACCACGTGGAATTCCCATATTCCGGGCCATTAAATCTACATTGACTATTGCTTCCTGCCTTCCCACAAGAATAGTGAATTGTAGGGGCTCTAGTAGTGGATTCCGAATGTGGGCATAGAAGGCTCGACCAGTGTTTTCACATGCATGAGACTTGCCCTCGAATATGGGACCCCACCCAGCGTCCACCAGGAGGTCCATCTAAGATACAGTCCAAATAGCCTTTCATCTACATGAACTTCAAACACCACTCTACGGCCACGAAACCGACTGTGTCCGATGCCCGCCAGTAGAACTCTTTTGAGTGGAATCTGGGGATCGAGATCCCTCCTCGACCTTCACTCTCGGATGGCGCTTGTGCTAGCTTCGGCGCCTGCCTTCTTCTTTGGACGGGTTGGGCGACTAGGCCCGGCTTCATCTGTAGAAGCCCTCTTCTTTCCCATGAGGGAAAGAAGTGTGGAAAGAGAGAAGATTGCAGCCACAAGCTCAAAGAGAGTCATGAAAGTCAAGGAAGCTTGAGAGATGGAATGGGTTGGTGGATTTGGAAGTGTATGAGTCACAAAGGTAGCTTAGTGTACTCAAATGAGAGGGATTAAGGGAGATAGGTGGTTGTAGAAGATGGGTTCTTTGAGGAAATGTTAGAGATGGGTATGTAGTGAAGAAGATGAAGAAGATGTGAGAATGGAGGGGAGATTCAAGAGAGAAAAATGAAAATTTGAGGGATTTGGAAAGCTTGTAGAGGTGAAAGTGAAGAAAAGGAAGAAAATGGGGAAGAAATAGAGGTCCCCACACGATTTTATGGGCCTCACAAGTGTGTACATGGGTCGGCCCGACCGGCCCGGCGCTGCCCGACAGGCCCGGATGAACTAGACCGGGGTGTGCCCCAGTCGGCACGGTGCCGCCGCGGTCCACTGGACTAGGTGCGGTGCCGCTGCACTTAGGTGGTAGCCACCCCCTCCCGGGGTGCTGTATGTGTGCAGGGCCCACCTCGAGTCCCACTGTTTCATGTGGTTTAGGCCCCGATGTCTGTTTGACGATGTTTCGGGTCCTATCTCACGCGTATTCACACTTTTCGGGTTATTTGAGTATGGAATGCACTGGATCATCATCTAATCCCATCGATTAACGGTTTAGAAAAGGATTGGGGCCATCTCGCATGATCGCAAATGCCTAAGGGTTCGATTTCAATGGTCAGTTTCACCTGTCGGCGAAACTGAAAATCCAACGACTATTTCTACATTTCATCGCTCCCTCCTAAGTCAAAGTACGTCAGTGTGCATCATGTGTCCATAACTCAAGCCTATTTTAATCCAAATCATGCTCTAATACCAACTTGTAACGCCTTAAAAATTGGGGGTCGAGCAGGAGCCCAACTCCCGAGTTCCAACGCATTACTTATGCAACATAAATAATGATGATTAAATGTTATCCATATTAGTGCATTAAACATAAGTGGGATTATACCAATTAACATATCATACTCCAGAGATAATTAGATTATGCAAGCGGAAGACTGTGATAAGTATATAAAACATATAAGTGATTGTAAGTCCCCAGAGTATGAACATGTCACCAGGTTAAATAAATTACATGTATAGTTCCCAAAATTACAAAATGATAAAGTGTAATGTCATCTATCCATATCCCTGTAGCCCCGATGTGTAACTCCAAGTCTACATAGACCCGCTAGAGAGTTACATGTAGGAGAACTCCTCGTCATCATAGAAGTCAGGCTCCATCTCGTAAGCCTCGTCATCACCTGAAACTATAACAGAGTCTGGTTGGTATTTTAAAACACCATCCCAGAGTGGGACTGAGTGATCAACTCAGTGAAGCTATAAGGCAAAGGTTAACATGTTATTAATTCAGTCAAGCAGTAATGACAAAGCTATACAACAAGCATTCCTAGGTACTTTGGTTAATGCAAGGATAATATGTGTTAATGATGCATGCCCTTACCTATACGCCCTTTGCGACATCATCTCACGATCGCGGCATACATCCCTTCCACTATGCTCAACTCCTATGCCAAAGGCACATGCAATGTGATGCATGACCGTGATTAGCCAAGTTCTTAATTAGTCTTATTCATACAGCAGGTTGGGAAGCTAAGGCACCTCCCTTGATATCATTTACCCAAATAATGATCCATATAGGGTTATCAATCCTAGTTAATCTTATACAATAACAGTTTTAGGTCACTATGGAGAGGCTCGTCACCTCAGCACATGCCTAGTTTATGCTCAAAGTCACTACGAAAAGGCTTATCAACTTAGCCTAGTCCTAGTGTATACTCGAGGTTACTACGAGAGGCTTGTCACCTGATCGTAGGCTGACAGCTCGAATACAGTGTCCCATACCACCGTATTTGGCTCACGAGTTTGGTTTGCTCACTGGACACTACGGGGAGGCTCGTCAACCCAGTGTAGGCCGACAGCTTGACCACGGTGTCCTATACTATCATACTCGGCTCATGAGTCTTAGTGGATCGTGGTACTAAGGTTAAACGGGCTTTTCACTGGTAAGTTGGTACCTTAGATTCAAACAGTAGCGTCCATACAAAGTGAACACATATTAAGTCAATCGGGTTACTTGACAAGCTCGACTAGTATGAGCGCACGTTGAAATAATCGACATGGAGCACATACGCACTCCTTGTGGCCTAACCACTGTCGATAATCACCGTATGACTCGGATTCATCGAACGTGTCCGTGGTGGCTAAAACAGTTCGACCACCATTCGTAAACCATTACCGATTGCCTGGACTACATCGTAGCCCCAATCACACTTCAAACAATAGCATTCACATGTGATAGTCAAAGACAACATGTGACAACCAATCTAAACATAAACCTCATTTGAGCATTTCAACAAGCATTCTCTCATTCAAGCATTTTATCAAACACTTAGACTACAAGTATCACATACATGTAATAATTTTGTTAAAACACATATTATAGCAAATCCTTCCATATAGGAGTTGTCACACGTACAACATTCATGTATGCCCAAACAACAATTATGGGAAGCATAAATCATAATTCCATACTCATACAAACATTTCAACAAACATATGGAATGCATTAAAATCAACATAGTTCATATATATATATGTAATATACGTAAAACATTGCATCCAAGCATATGTGATAGCAATTAAGTCAGTCATAAATCATTTCTGACATTGAAAGCCTTGAAAACCATAAGCTAAACATTTATAGTCCGCATCTTTCACCGGTAAACTCGTATCAAACTCAGTTCGAACACTAAGTCTTCGTCTACGGCATAACGACAACCTATAGCATGAAATAGGTTAGTTATTTCACCATTTACTCTATCTGGATACCTAAAACATGTTAGGGTTAGGATTTCTTACTAAGCAACAGAATCAGAATCGCCGGTGTACCGACACTGGAGAGGCGATTTAGCACGTAGAGCGGTGGGATCGAATCCTAGCAACAATTTCCCACTCTTTCTCACTTCTCCTCACCTTTTTCTCTTCTTTTCTCTCTTCTCTCTCCTTGGATTTAGGAATTTTGAATTGAATGATAGAGGGGTGGGTAAAGGCCCTTATATAGGCCTAGAACTGGTCTCAATGGCCCCAGGGCCATGGTATACTTAGGTTATAGCCAAAGAGTGGCTGTTTCGGGCCAACAGAGCTCATTTGGAGGCCCATTTATTGTATACGGTCTGGTGAAAGCTCCCTGACAATGGATCTATGTTAGGTTATGTTCTCGGTCCAATCGAATTTACGGATCGACTGTGGAGGACCCGTTTCAGTTCAACGGTCATCGTTACTCGATCAGGGCCACAAGTACACTGACATGTGTTGAAAATTTTTCCTGATCTGAGGTTGTAGTTGGGTCAGAATCTGATGGTCTAAAACTTAAATTTGGCCTGCAAGCAAATGACCCAATCACTTAAGCTTAAGTCTATTTTCTAAAGATATTCGTGTTTCTCACACACTTCGCTTCGGGCTCAAGTTGTGCGTTTTTGGACACTATTTAGACTTGATTTCTGAGATGATTGTCAAGTCCAGTAAGGTGGTCATAACTGTATAGTTTCGCGTCACTCAGACTTTCGACATACTGTCCAGGTCTGATATGGAGTTTCTTGATGCTCCCGAGAGCAACTGAGTTTTGAGATTGATCCTAAGTTTTTAGGTAATGTAGCGTTAGCGATTCTACTGGTTTCGGTTCTTACAGTTCATATTGAAAGTGATTCAAGGTAATTCGCTGATTAACTTAGTTTAATACTTAGTTAATTTTCATCTAATTTCTAAAGGATTCGGTCCTTAGTGATTTCTGCCTGAGGTGGTACTCGGGTCTTTGTATAGATTTTTTCGAGACATTACAACATCTTTTCTCTCCTTGGAGTGCTTGGACATGCACTCCTTTGCTTGCTTGGAAAATGTGAAGAGAGAGAGAAGGGGTGGTTGTAAGAGAGGTGATAGGTGTGAGTGATGGATGTGAGTTGATAGATGTACTTGACATGTATGGGTGTGTAAGAGAGAGAGAGGGAGAGAGTTGACTTTAGGGTTGCTCTTGTACTTGACATGAGGTGATTGATTGATTGATTAATTGATAAGACTTGATGTAGAGATTCTCTTGGGATTGCAAACATGCGGTGTTTTCTCGAACTGAACGCAGGCCCACATCTCCTGGCCAAGATATCGGATTGGTGTGTAAGACACGGTGTTGGAATCGCGGCGACGGTGCGGTCGCAATGGTACAAGTCTCGGATTGAGCCGACTCAGATCTACAGGATACAACTTAAGATCACGCACAATTGTTGTATATGCATCGTAGGTCACCGAAATTCTACCAGAAAGACCGTGAAAACCTACGGAATAGTACAGGCTAGGATACGGGTCTTAGAGAGATCATTTTAGAGCATTATAAAAAAATGAATCATATTAAATAGATCATCTGGACCATACCACAAATAATGATGGAGAATGATTTTCCACTGTTAAAACCTCAATAAGCCCACCATAGTGTTCATTTTCCATCCAGTCCGCTCATAAGGTCACAAGGACCTGAATTGAGAGGAAAAAAAATATCACATTGGTCCAAAACTTCTGGAACCCAAAGGGTTTCAATGGTAGACGTTTAACCACCACTGAATTTTACAATGTGGTCCACGTGATAGACGGTTGGATATAACATATACATCACAGTGTGGCCCACCGTCCATCCATCTGGATGGTAGGGATAAAACACATATATCATGAGGGGCCCACAGATGTACGGTGTGTATGAAGCACATACATTAAATGGTGTCCACGTGTGGACAGCACACGCTCCAGGTGGTTTTTCCACCTTCCATAAATGGACGGTGGGGATATGACACATGCCACATGATTAGGCCCTAGAACTTACGAGCGTCAATACAGCAGCTAAGTAGCTGTGTGCGGTCCACATAGATAGATGGTGGGATATAACATATACATCACAAAGGTCCACCGTCCAGCCATCTGGTCGGTGTGGATCCTCACATACATTAAGGTATGCACCCCGTCTAGCCATCTGGACGGTGGATGCAAAACAGGTGGACGGCATTGATTAACAGATGGACTGCATGGATAAACACATGCACCATGTGGAGTCTACACGTGCGTGGGTCCCACAGCTACAATGTAGCATAGATAAAACACATATATACTGTGTGGCCGTAGATGCATGGTGTATATACAACACATTCATCAAAGTTGGGTCCACGCAAATGGACGATGTGGATTAAACCCACCCATCTGCGAACGCAATGCAGCAGATATATGGCTGGTGAGCGGTAGACCATCCAATCCACTTTCCAAAGAGGTGGGTCCCACGTAGGGCCCACCATATGAATATATATATTATATTAATACTGATATTATATTATGTGTACATATATATTATTTATTTATTTTTATTATTCACTCCTGCATCTAGCATCCAACGTCTAGCAATGGACGGACGGCTGGATGCTCACTTCATCACGGTGGAGTCCCACCATCCCTGATGGATGGTGTGGATAAAAAGCATACATCAGGGTGGTGTCACGTCAGTGTGGCCCACCCGTTTCGGGATCAAACTCATATTTATGTTTACCCATCATCCAATGGTCCAACCAATCTAACTGTCCAGCAGGGTGGACAACAAGAACATCCCACCTACTGGATGGTCTGGATCATCCAATCAGCCCTACATCAAGGCGGCCCACGATCAAAGAAGGGGGGAGAGAGAGAGAGAGAGAGAGAGAGAGAGATGACTTATTGGAGGAACCCTGCCACTATGGGCCCCTCTTGGATATAACACAAACATCAAGATGGGTCCCATCACAAGTGGGCCTTACATAAAAATCAAGATCTTACGATACGATCACCCACCTCTTCCTTCTTCCACCAATAGGTGATTTAGCTCTAAGGAGAAAGAATCAATGGTTAAGATTGGATTTTAGAGGTTAGATGATGGGGTATGAAGCTTCAAGGTGGGCGAAAAAATGGAGGAAAGCTTGGACGTTGGACTCTCATGAGGTTGCTTGGGAGTAATGAGAGAGAGAGAGAGTGATGTAAGAGAAGTGATGGGAGAGAGGGATGGTGAGGTGATGGAAAGTTGACTTTTTGGGGTTGCTTTTGTACTTGGAAATGGGAAGAGTAATGGGTGTGCTTTTGACAAGTGAGGTGATTGATGGGATGGATTCTCTTGAGTTTTGCAACGTGCGGCATTTTTCTCAAACTAAACACGGGCCCACATCTCCTGGCCCAGGTATCGCCTCAGTGCATGAGACACGGCATCGGAATCGCGGTGACAGCGCTGTCACAAGAGTACAAGTTTCGAGTCGAGTCGACTTAGATATACGGGACACAACTCGGGATCGTGCGCAAACACCAATAACAGATCGCAGGTCACTGAAATTCGACCGGGAGGACTCCGGAGGCATACGAAATAGTACGGGCTAGGATCAGGTCTCACGTAAATCATTATGGATAAACAGGTATTCACTGATTTGTCAAAAGAAGGTACATATATCAAACCACATGATCAACGGTCAGATGATTTGATTTATGAATGGAGATAATTCCCAATGGTTATATTTACATCAGTGAATAGATGTAAGGTTGGGATAGTTAGATTGGTATCGTACACATGTACATATCATGTTACTTTCCATGGTAACAATCGAGAACTTTCAATACTCGGGTATTGAAATGATCGGGGTGTTACACATCATTAGTGATGGAGGGTTATACTTTTGTAATAGGCCATTTGAGAACTTAATGAAGAAATATGACAACTCTTATAAAATGAGCACTTCATACCACCCGCAGACAAGTGGGCAAGCTGAGATTTCCAATAGAGAAATCATATAAATTTTAGAAAAAAATGGTTAACCCTGATCGTAAGGATTGGTTAATCTAATTGACCGATGCTTTATGAGCTTACCATACATCTAATAAGACCCCCATTGGAATGTCTCTCTTTAGACTAGTCTATGGGAAAGCTTGTCACTTGCCTGTAGAGTTGGAACATAGAGCTGGCTGAGCTATTAAAAATTTGAATTTTAATTTGGACAAACTTGGCTCGCTGCACAAACTTCAATTAAATGAAATCAAGGAAATTCAGAATGATGCATACAACTCGAGAATTTATAAGGACAGGATGAATGTGTTCCATAATTGGAACATCCTTCAAAAATCATTAATAACCAGTCAAAAATTCCTTCTGTACAATTCTCGGTTATAACTTTTCCCAGGTAAGCTTCCATATCGTTGGACTGGTCCTTTCATTATTACGAACGTTTATCCTCATGGGGCCATCGAGATAAAGAATCTGACGAATGACAATATTTTTAAGGTAAACGGACATTGTCTTAAGCCATTCGTTGAGAAGTTTGACTCAGAGGATATGTCCATACCTCTGATTGATCCTGTGTACCAGGATTGACCTCCTAGTCTGATGGAGGTATAATTAGGTTTATTGCTTTCATAGGATTTATGATTAGGATAGTTTATTTTTCAATAAGTTTAGTTTTCATGCTAACCCATCTACATGTTGAGAACTTTGGAAAAGCTTCAATTCTTCTTCTTCAGGTACAACTTTTCCACCACTTCTCCTTTATTTTCGTTGTCTCGTGTGCATTGCATGCTTATATATATTTTTACATTGGGGACAATATGGATTTTAGGTTGGGGTGTGGATTAGGTAAACTAATCAGTGTTTTCTTAATCTTTGAAAAAAATCTTGAAAATTTTCAATTTTTCAAATTAAAAACCTGTTTGGAAAGTGATAGTTTGTGCGTTTAAGAATGCCTTGAGTATGATGATAAGATAGAGATTGAACTTTGAATTGTTAGAGTTTGATCAACTGAGTAGACTATCACTTATGTTCTTTCATTCAATTGACTAAGAGGAAGTTTAAATATCATGTTGATCTAAGTCATAAGACACATTCAATTTATTTTCTATAAATTGTATTGGAATTTCTAATTGATAGTATGTGAATCATTGATAGATGTTGAGAATTAAGTCTAGAGAATTTAATCCACCTTAAAAAGATGAAATAAAATTGTTAAAAAATAGAGACATCGACAAAAAGGTCATGTATGATGAAAAGACTGGAAACAAATGAAAAGAACAAAATGTTTTAAAATAATGAAGATGAAAAGATAGAAAAGAATGAATAAATAAAAGTGATCGTCGATGTAAAATCAAAAACTAGAAAAGGAAGAAAAAAGGGATAAGTTCGGAATCAGCACTTGATTATTCAATTAATCCTGAGATGATGAGCATTGCTAACATTATGAAATGATAGTATTTTTATGGAAAATAAGTTGAAATTCACTGAGTACATTGAAAAACTTGATATATGAACTTATGCCCATATGTGATTGATAAATAACCTATTTGATTGATTGCTCATATGATTCGGCTCTAAGTTTCCAAATTTTCACCCTTACTTCTTTGAATTATACTCAGTCATACTTGTTTGCACAAAGATTATTTTTTAAAAGTGATTTCAACATTAAGAATTGGGGATTTCTTCACGCATATTTTGCTCGGGACTAGCGAAATGCTGGTTAGGGGTGTGTTGAGTGTCAATTATTACATATTTTCCTATATTTTTATCTTGGTTTTATAAACATGATAACGCTTAATTCACGCATGTTTGTATTGCAAGGTGAATTTGAGAGCTTGAATTTAAAAAAAAATGTTAAAAGCATAGATTTAATGTTTAAGAATCACCAAAGCAAGGGATGAATCTTAAGAGACCAAGATTGAAGATTTAAAGACCGCAAGATTCAAGGAAGCCAAATGGAGAAGGAAGTTGAAAGTGCAAAGTGCAGAAATTCACAGAATCTAAACTTCATTGTCTATGTCATCGACTGACGGTCGATGACATCGAAGGTCAATGACATCAAAGAATTACATGAATATCAAGTTGATTGCTAAACAAATTGGATACAATTCTCGATGACATCGAAGCCCTATTTGATTGCTCGATGACATCAAAAGCAGTTCGATGATATCGAGATTTTTGTGGATTTTTGGAGCAACCCACTGGAACACTTTGAACATATTCTGGATTGATCAAACACCCTTCAATGACATCAAAACACTGTTCGATGACATCAAAGGTATGTTCGATGACATAAAGAGTTACGAAACACAAAAGGCGTTACACAATGTGAAAAAACGCAACTTCCAGATTTAAGTTACATTCGATGACATCGAAGGCTGTTCGGTGACATCGAAGGCGTTACACATACCGTGTAAATTTGAGGCGGTTTTCAAAGATAGTCAAACAAATGCTATAAATATGTGTTCTTTGAGGAGTTCTAAACATGAATTATGTTTTAAGAAGCAGAGCCAAAGGGTAGAGCAACCTCCCAAGAGTTTTTCTTTCTTATTTATTTTTAATGCTTTCTTTTAGGGTTTTAGATCTAATCATGTCTATGGTTGGCAAAACCTCTTAACTAGGGCTAAGAGGTGAAGCTTGTAACATGTTGGGATGATTTTCTTATTTTGATTCCTATTTTTCTTGAACCTCATTGATTTCTAGTTTGAATTTAAGGAATATTTTTAATTTTTTATGATTTATTGTGACTCAAATTACAATAGATGTTGTGATGGCTTTGAATATATTCTTTTCCTGTTTTGAGATTGTGAGATTGGTAAATCATGTTGTTCACCATCATCTCTTAGGTATGGTAGGATGATGGAATCCCTTCCAATCATCACAATACTCCTTCATGTGTGGACTACGTCAATGAAAAGTTCAGATTTAGTTTAATTACTTCATCTTCTAATTGGATAAGATAAGACTCCAATTCCAATTGTGTCTCTTGAATCAACGTGAGGTAGCATCCTGATAGCTACAAGTGCATCCTTGGCGCTCTAGTTCCCTTTTGATTATTAAAATCTCATTCACAATCATTCTCAATTATTCCAGATTTAGATCTTTTTCTAGTTCTAGTTCTAGTTATTTTCAAAATACATACAAGTTTAGTCCCTGTTGGAGCATAAAAATTAATTAAGAAAATAAAAGAAGTGAAGAAGGGAAAGAAACTAAATTGTAGAAGACCTAAGTTGTGCAGTTAACAAGTTGCGCGGAGCATGAGTTGCGCAGAAGATCAGAAGAAGGAAATATGAGGAAACACTAATCAAGTTGCGTTGAAAGTCCAAGTTGCGCGGGAGCATGGAGTTGCGCACGATCGCACAACTCACCATAGTTGCGTAAGTCTATGCAACTCATCAATGGAGCGGATGAATTAAAGTTTGAATGCAATGTGAAGTGGGGTCCACAACACCGGATTCGAGGGCTCACATGTGCGGAGGCCTATAAATACCCCTTAGCCCCTCATATAATTGGATTGGATTTTCAGAAGACCGATACCTCTGACAGGTATTGGAGAGAGAAGAGAGAGAAGATAATCTAAGAGCGCAACTCCTGGTGAGTTGCACGGGACTGCACAACTCCTGGGCCCACGCAACTCAGGGAGGAGTTGCATGGATACTCTGTGGGGCAGCATTATGTTGGGTTTTCAAAAGTTCCTAACTCATCCCGAAGTTCTCAAGGGATTTCTGGTACTCCTTTATTATATTAATGAAGGAAGATGCATGGAGAAGATCCGCACAACTCATATCCTATGGAAGCTTGAATAGTATGAGCTGGAATGCTACCGAAATTTATATTTGAATCCATTCAATACTTATACTTTCAATTATAATGACTTTATCTTTGAATCAAAGGATCAAAAGGATGTAAACGAATTCAGAATATAAATAAAATGCAATGATGATTATTCTCTTCACTTTATCCATTTGTTAATGTTAAGTGAGATAATTTCCCAAATCAAACCCTTTTCATTTCTTGTTGAAACAAAATGGCGACTCTGCTGGGGAATCGTATCATCTTACTTGATATCGATTTAGGAAATTGTTTAGAGAATTTCATTCTGGTTTGATGTTATATAGACGCCAAAATGGCCGGAATATCCTTCCCTTCATCTCCAAGACAAAGTGTATCTCTAAATAAATACTAATTGATGTTGTTTTGTTCTCTGATAGAACCACTCTGCAGCAGACAAGTTCAAATCTCAACCAATGACAATCACTTCCAGCAAAACAATTTTCTACTTCATTCCCACTGGATTCGTAGTGGAGTACGCTTGTGATCATACTCCGAGTCCGGAGAATCAACCGACCCCGAGTATGACAATGTCAACTAAAAGTAGTACTTCGCGAGCTGTCACCGGAGTGATATCGGTATCACTGCTCTCACAAGATAAAGGAGATGAATGGATTGTTGTCTTTAGTCGTAGGTTGAAGACCTGAAATTGTGGAACTGCTAAGTCAATTCTCTCGTAGATGACTAGAGGCCCAGTGACGAGAAACGCAGTGAGAAAGAATTCTTTGCTTGCTCCTCCGGCACTTTATCCGGAGAAATCCCCTTACTCCCTGACAGTACGGGATTTTCCGACCTTACCGATTGCAAATGCCAAATGGACGAGAAGGGAAAAGGGTGAATCACCTGTAGAAGATTTATCATCCTACGTATCTCCGCAAGTAACACCCCTGATAGTCGCGTTACAATCAATTGAATCTTGTGAAAATACAAGAGAATTTAGTGGGACTCCCCTCTTGTCGAGTTCTATCTCTCCAACGCACTCATATTCTGCTTCGATAATAGGTTCGCCAAGGAGTGAAAAAGTCACTGTATATATGACAGGAATGAATCAGGATCCTTTACCAAATGTTAATAAGAATATGATTGAAATGGAACAAACCCAGAGAATTCTAATGGAAGAATGCCAGAATCTTCGAGAAGCTTTGGCAACTCTCGCCCACAACGTAGCTCAAGTTGTGGCCCCGCTAATGATAGCTATAGTAAATGGAAATGAGCAGCAGCCTAAAGGATCGCAACCTCCAAAATTAGGATCATATGACTTTGCGCCTGCCATGAGAGCTGTAACTCAAGAAGAAATGCTACAAGTTGTTACAGAAATAGTCAGGGAACGTGAGCATACGGGAAGGTTTCGTTATAGAACGCCATATCTGAGAGAAGTTGAGGAGATACCATTTCCGATTAATTTCAAACATCTGGACTTTCAGAAATTCAACGGGGATGGGTCTCTGGAAGAACACTTAATGCTCTTCATCATACGATGGGTAATTTTTCCACAATTTGACATATTGCTTGCAACTGTTTGTTTCCTTGTTAACAGGAAAAGCATTCCGATGGTATTCCAATTTGGCGCCAGAGTCAATACGAACTTGGGAACAAATGCAGTATGCTTTTATGTCCAACTTCTTCTCATCTGATTGTGATGTTAGCTGTTGTCCGGCAAAGAGAGAACGAACCTGTGGAGAAATTCATTGATAGGTGGAAAACTTTGGAAGCATCGCGCAGACAGCTACCTGAAGAGAAAGAACAGGTGAAGATGTGCTTCAATTCTATGGAAACGAGAATTGCATTCGGACTCACAAGCGCTAACATAAGGACCTTTCGTGACTTGGCCACAAAGGTACACACACTAGAGTTAATGGCCGAGAAAATGCCAATCTTCCAAAATAGGATAGGAAAAAGGGTATCAAATAGATCAATGGTGAATGTGATTAATCACAAAAAGAAAAGAGATGGATTTTGCAATAGGCAAAAGAGGAGGAAAAGAGAAGATTCAGATCGCTACTAAGGTCATGCAAATGATAAATGATCTCGATTATATGACTCTCGCAAAGAGTATTCTTTCGAGAAAGAAGATGTCTTGCCAATGATGGAGCAACTAGTCACTACTGGAACTATTAAGTCAACTTAACTAAAGTATCCAGAAGAAGTTGAGATGATAAAAGAAAAGAACTATTGTCGTTATCATCATTTCCTGGGACATCCTACAGAAGCCGGCTTCACATTGAAAGAGATATTACAGAAGATGATAAAGTAGGGCAAAATAGTAATAAAGAAGGATGAAAAGTGAGAGAGAGAAAAGTCACTACAAACATAGTTTCTGCAAGGGATTCATCGAAGACATGCAAAGCTAAAGGAAAGGTTGTTATGACAAGAAAACTGTCATTTGCTGCATCTCCTATAGTGAGTCCTGTCAAAAATATTCGTTATTATCATTCACAACTTCCTGGGCCATCCACTGGGAGAATTTGTCCAGATGTCCTAGCCTCCATAAGCCAAAGAAAAGATGAGTTCGTCAAGGAATTCATCAAACGATGGAGAATTCTGGGGGCGTCATGTTCACAATTGACGAAAGAAAAAGAGCAAGTCAAGTTGTGTATAGAATGCATAAGGCCAGATATCGCGATGCGTCTCATTGTCCCGAATATACAGACTTTCAAGGTCTAATTAAGAAAGTTTGCAATTTAGAAAAGCTCAGTGGGAAAGTGTTTGACTTTTATTTGAACCAGATGTTTCGAGATTCTAAAAAAACCGTGGCCAGTATTAACAAGGAAGGAAAATGAAGAGCTATCGAGATGAACAAAGAAACTTTGATGAAAGAAATATGAGCAGTCCTACAATGACAAAATAAAGAAAGATTCAGAAAATCCAATAATTTTGGAAGGTATACATTTGAAGAAGATGATATACTTACTATGATGAACCAACTTTTGGCTGTGGAGAAAATCAAGCTGTCATGGCCAAAACGCCCAAAGGAGATGAAGACGATGAAGGAAAATGATTATTGTTATTATCATCGTCTTATGGGGCACCGAACTGAGAATTGCTTCATCTTGAAGAAAATTTTACAAGAGATGATGGATAATGGTGAAATTGTCATAGGGAAAGTGTATGATGTAAGAGAAAAGATAACAACTCGTAATCCCGATTGAATTCAATCATGATTATCACATTCTACTGCAGACGCAACTCTCGATATCTTTCTGGTTAATAATGTGAGAGTACAAGTATTCATGATAGTGTTCAATTCACCAAAATATATTACCTCTAAAGGTTGTTGCAATTTTGATAATGAAGATTATCAACATAATACTTCTTTATCAAAAGAGGGCAAGGCAAGTAGAAGGATGGAAGAGTTTTCCTCTCAAAAGGTGATGTCATGTATTAGTCTCCTGCTTATATGAATAAAAGACAGATTCTCAAGTATATTAAGCGTGCATCAAGTGTATCAAATTTATCGCCGATAATCACTGATGATTATCGCCAAACATTAATGAACTATCACTGATCATTGCTAAAATTAATACTATCGCCAATTATCGTCAAGCTCCGATCAATATCGCCATCACTAACTGCTGTTGATTACTATTACAAAAGCCATCTTCATCGAATTGATATTATTGCCAAGTTGATACACTATTTTAAACATAAATATTATCAAGGATATTATCATCAACATCGGTAAGATATCATTTATCAACTCATCATCCATGGCAGTGGCGATGGCGATTTATCATCTACGGCGGTGGAATGCTATGCAGAAAGACCTACCACAATTAGCGAAACATTAAATATTATGCGGGTACCAGTGAGAAGCCAGTGGCCTTAAAAAGCCCACGAAGGCCATCACATGCTTAGACCCATGCAGGCAGTGATGTGTGCCTGTACGGCTAATCATGCTTGAGACTAATGTCGTCTGTACAGTTTTCGATAGCATTACGAGGGAAGGTGAGAGAAAATACCCTCTCGTGAATGGGCCCGACCTGGTAAACGAAGAAAAAGCGGACTGCAGTGTGTGCTCTTTGGCTTGTCCATAAATAGGCCTACCATGTGTGAGGCCCCCTAGATTCCTGGTTTAATTCCAGTAGAACTCATGAGGATAGGGCTTTAAAATAAACTACCCCCCCATTGATGGACTGGCAGCCTTGGATTTGGTACCCTTAATGTCAGCCTGTATCATAGTCTGTACCATTCTGTAGACTTCCGCGATCCTCCCTGTCAAATTCCGGTAACCCGCGACCTGTAACCGGTGTTTGCGCGCGATCCTAAGCCGCATCCTGTATATCTGAGTCGACTCGACTTGGGACTTGTACCTTTGTTGAAATTGCAGTAATGACCACTTTAGTTGAAGTAGGAATATGCCAATATGTCCTAGAGGGGAGTGAATAGGACTTTTATAAAAATTTTATGGTTTATTTAAAATCCTATCAAACTTGTCCTAAGTAGATATGCATGAATCAGGATTTCTTCAAAGTAACTTTAATGGCTTCCAAGCCAAATAGAGGATCCAATCATAATGCTATTTGACAGGTGAATAAGATATATTTTGTAGATTATGATGGATGTGACTGTGTGTGAGGTGTGATCTTAGATATTTAATTATGAAAGCATTTAAAGAAATCACACAAGTAATTAAGAATTAATATCAATCACAAACACAGTCATTTTTATAGTGGTTCAACTACTTGTCTACTCCACTCCCGGCTGACACACTTAACCCTTGAGTGTACCGGATTTCACAAAGGAGGTTTCACAATAGGTTCACCTCAAACCAGTACAACCTACACCTAGGCTGACAGTTTATACTCTCACGAGCAAGGGTTAACACATAGCACCCAATTTTAGGCACACTGGCCAAGGATCCACTCAAGGAACCTCACAAGTTATGCTCCCACCAGCAAGGGTCAACACAAAGCACCCAACTTTTAGACCACCCTAGTCAAGGACCTACTACAAGGACCTAAGAGTTTATGCTCTCTACAGAGCAAGGGTCAACACAAAGCACCCACCACGTACACTCCCGCCGGAGGCCTCCTACGAGGACTTGCAAGGGGTGAGAAACACCTTAGACCTAATCCTACAGAAGGAATGATCACAAGGGTCCTTTGGACTCTAATAACTTACAAATAAGCATATGAGTCCCTTTCAGCGCATTGTTGAAGATCTCCTCCTTTGATGAAGAACTTTAGCTTCCTTGATCCGCAACCCAGAAGATGTACCAATACATGGCAACGGGTTGGGTTAAGGTTATATTAGAATCCTACTTTATTGAATGTTTTACTATAAGGGAGATAGAGCGATTATAATCATCTATGCATTTAAGGCATCCCAGCTTAATGATTTGCCATTATGGTGGTAGCTGGAGGATTCTTGAATGCGGAAGTTCATTCCTTAATCCACTTTATTGAATGTCAATGATGAGGGTGGATTGGAGGATGAACTCCCATGAGAGAAAAAGGCTAAGGGTATATGATATAGGGTTAAGCACAAAAAAGCACTCTCTTTTTTTCTCTATCCAATAACCAAGGGCAAGCTCTCATTAAATAGGCAGAAGGTTCCAATGGATATAAAATGGTCACATTTTTTATAGAGTTCGATATCATCGAGCAAGGTCGATATCATCGAGCGTATACTCTCGATAACATTGACTGGCTACTCGATGACACGAACTCTAATGTCAAAAACTTTTGAAACCTTTTGCCAACTGGTCGAGGAAATCGAACATGCATCGATGTCATTGAACTTCGAACTCCGATTGCATCGACACGAGGTTCGATTCCTCGACATTGGAAAAATGAGAGAGACTTACCTTTAAAATATTTCAGGTTAAAAGAATGATCGAGGCACACTCAATATCATCAGAATTTGAATGTCGATGATATCGATAGTCATGTCGATGCATCGATAAATCCAAAGGATTTTTCAGTTAAGCTGGCTAGACAGTTTATGTCCATTCTCGATGCAATCGACCCATCCTCGATATCATCGATATTTAAATATCGATTCTATCGAGTGACCCTCGATCCAAGATAAAACAACCTGAAAATATTGCTGGAAAATAGAGTGTCCAATCCGATATTATCGAAGGGCTTTCGATATCATTGAAGTTTGAATTCCAAGGATATCGAGGAGTACTTCGATATATTGAAGATTTTGTGATTTGCCTTAGCAGAACTTGGACACAACATATATGATGTCGATTTTATCGAGTCAACTTTGATAGACTCGAGATTCAAATTTTGAGAAAATCGATACGATTATCGATACATCAATAATTCTGTCCAGAAGTATATGCGGTTGCTGGACATCTTATGTCTTCAATTCAATAGTATCGAGTGAGCTTCGAGGACATCGACAGCAAGGTTCGATTTCATCGAACCGTTTGTCGATAAATCGACAAAGGTAGAAAACTTAAAGATTTTTTTAAGGTTTGAAAAAGTTTTCTGACCTAAAAACCCTATGATATGCTAATCAATTTTAAGGGTTTTAATTACCTGGTGTTTTAGGACATGGGGCGTGAGGCTAAGATTTACTTATGGCGAGTTCGGGCCCACATCCAGTCGAGGCAGACGGTTGATTGATCTTCCTATGGAGCTTCTCTATCTAGCCAACTCAACACTCACACTAACTGATAAACTAGAGCACTTTCACTTGCGACCACACCATCGTCGCGGTTCTAATGTCGCGTCTCGCGTGCCGATCCAATACCTAGGCTAGGAGATGTGTGCCTGCATTTATTTCAAGGAAAACGCCACCTGAGAGAATCTCTACCAAACAACACATCAAGCCATCAATCAATCAATCAATCAAGTACAAGCAACCCAACCCATCCCTCTCTTACACTACCTTACCCAAAGTCAACTCTCTCTCTCTCCACCCATCCCTCTCTTACCCAAAATTCAACCCATCCCATCCCTCTTCTTACACACCCATCTCTCTCTCTCCTTACATCACCCTTCTCTCTCTCTCTCTCTCTCTCATTTCCCTCACATTCCAAGCAACTCCCAAAGAGAGCCAACCGTCCAAGCCTTCCAAGGAGGGAAAGAAACTAGGTGTGGCCCACTTCCCTACCCCAATCTCCACCATCCAATCTTCATATTCCTACATCAAAAAGCAAGCTTAGGAGCCAAGGAGTCCAAGGAGCCTAGAAGCTTTGCAATCGGTAGGTGATCCGCTGTTGACTTCATTTGAGGGCCCACTTATAGTGGGACCCATCTTGATGTATGCATGTGCATGGAGGAGCTCATAATGGCGGAGCTCCTCCCATCTCCACCATTTTTTTCTCTCCTTCCCTCTCTTTGTGATGATGTGTGTGGCCCACCTGTGATATGGCATGATGATCCAAACCGTCCGATTGCGGGACCCACCTTGATGTACGTGTGAATCCACATGTCCACCTATGACAGCCTCATGTGTATCATATCCAGGCCGTCCAAGGCCTGGACATTAACAACACCAGCAACTGTAATATAATATATATATATATATATATCTATATATATATATATATCATGTGTGGTAGGCCCCACGAGGGACCCACCTGATGAGATAAGGGGATCATCTAGAGTACATTACAGCAGCTATATAGCTGCTGTATTGATGTCAGCAAGTCCATCTGGCCTGATCACGAGGTCTGTGTTGTATCTAGACCGTCCAGCTATCTGGACTTGGTCGTGGACCCCACCTATGCTATAGGCATTTGATCCAGACTGTCCAGCTGTCTGGACGTGGTTATGGACCACCATGATGTATGTATTATATTTCAACTGTCCATCTAGACAATGGGTCCCACGTAGCTGTTTGCTGGTGTGGTATTAACGTCAACAATTTCACTGGGACCCACCTGATGCATGGACTCCATCCATGTCGTCTGTCCATTTGGATGGAGCCCACTACGTTATATGTACCTTACATGTATACCGTCCATCACGGTGAGGACCACCGGCTTGATAGCTGATGTCATGACGTTAGCTAGTCTAGTGGGACCCACCTGCTGTGAGATGGCCACTATCCACACGTGGACATGAAGCCTAGATGTAGTGTTTTATCACCACCGTCTAGCAATGGACGGCGAGATCCACATCATAATACATGTGTTTTAGTTGCGTCGTTTGCATGATGGGGCCCACATGATTTATATGTTTTATTTGCACCGTTCATCTATGGGGTCAACACGTGATGTATGTGCTTCACTCACACCATCCACACGTGGACGTGGGCCCCACACATGATGCATGTATTTTATATCCACACTGTCCAGCGGTCTGGACAGTGGAAATCACTGTGATGTAAGTGCTTTATCTGCACCGTCTGTCTATGACCCCATCTGACGTGTGCTGTGTCCAACATGTGCACGTGGACCCCACTAGATGTATGTGTTGTACCTGCACACCGTCCATCCACGATGGGAACCCTCCTTGATGTATGTGTTCTCCTCACCGTCCATCTATTTTGGCAGCTGGTGCAGCCCACCTTGATGTATGTATTCCATATCTGCACCATCCATATCACATGGTAGTGGGACCCACGCAGTCATGTAGCTGCTATGTTGCGTCAACAAGTAAGACCCACGTAGCTATGAAGCTGTTATACATACATACCGTTCATCTAGACGGTGTTGCATGGGCCACCCCGTGATGTATTTTGTGGCCCATTCGTGAGACCCACTTTGATGTATTTTGTGGCCCATTGATGAGGCCCACCCTGATGTATTTATGGCTTATCCATGACGCCCACCTCAATGTACTTGTGGCCCACTCGAGAGGGCCATATGTGCGGCCCAATGTGATATATTTGTGACCCATTTGGCGAGGCCTACTGTGATGTACTTGTGGCCCAAGTACGAGGCCCGATATGATGTATTTGAGGCCCATGAGTAAGGCCCATTGTGATGTATATATGGACCACGTGAGGAGGCCCATTGTGATGTGTTCATGACCTTTGATGAGGCCCGATGTGATGTAATGAGGCCCATCGTGATGTACTTGGGGCTCGGGTGTGAGGCCCATTGTGATGTATTTGGCCCATTGAGATTGTATGTGGCCATTGTGATGTGTATTAGGCTTATGTAATGCAGCCCATTGTCATATGTGAGGCTCATTATGTTGTATGTGAGGCCCTTATTTGAGGCCATGGGCCCACTATATGTTTGGCTCTATGTGGGCCACTCTTTGGGAGCAATGTTGATTAAATGTCTACATTGATGGGTAATGATAGTTAAATGTCTACATTGTGACCTTTCCTTAGGCCCTTTGTTAGGCCGATTGTTGAGGCCAATTATCGAGGCCAATTATCAAGGCCGATTATCGATGATGATACCGATTGTGAGTATGTGACAGCATAGCATCATGATACATGCCCATACGCATCATCCACATGTTTGTTATGAGACGTGATTGACCATAGCATATGCCACAGGGTAGGTTGTTTATGGGACTCCTTGAGAGATGGAGTTACCCACATGAGTGCTCGGTACACACAGGATTGCTACATGACTGGATGGTTGTAACGCCCTGAAATTCGGGGGTCGAGCATAACTCAGCTCCCGAGTTCCAAAACATCACTTATGCAACATAATTAATGAATGATGTACGTTGACTGTATTAGCACATAAACATGGGATAGATTAAGCCAAAACACAGATATGATTCAGGGATAAGTGAATAAAGCAAGCGGAAGACTTATAGTAAAATATGTGTACAAGTGTAAGTCCCTGAATTACATATACAACCAGATCGTGTAAAAGTGTTATTTATCAAAATTATAAGTACAAGTTACATCATTTTAGATCCCAAAATAGTAATCCCATAGGTCCCGCGCAACTGACCGAGGCTCGCTAGAACCCGTCAGAAAACTGCATATAGGAGAAGGCAGCCTCGTCGTCATCCAGCTCCCGCTCTGCCTCAGACGTCGCATCCACATCTGCAACATCAGGGCCTAAGACAGAGTCTGGTGGGTGTGTAACACCGCCCCAGAAACGTGGGAGTGAGTGATCAACTCAGTGGAACAATAAGGCACTGGTTAACATGTTATCAGATCAATCAAACAGTAATGATAAAGCAGGACAATTAAATAAATCCTAAGTACTCTTGTTAATGCAAGGATGAATGCAATATGATGCGTGCCCTCACGCGTACACCCTCAGCGTCTTCATCTTACGTTACGCATGACATCGCCTCAAAGTGCGCCACATCTACAAAGCACATGCAAATGCGGTGCATGGATATGATTACCAAGTTGTTATTAGTCCAATTCATACAGCAGGATTGGGAAGCTAAGATACCTTCCTCATATCACCATCCAAACAGTGATCCATACTAGGGTCGTCAATCCTAGACATCTCATACGATCATATAGTTGAGGTCGTAGCAAAGGGCTCGTCACCAATCAATGCACGCCTTTCATGCCCTTACTACCACAGATCGGCTCGTCACCTCCTTGCGGTATCCAGGTATGCTCGAGGTCACTACAAAGGGCTCGTCACCAATCAATGTAGGCCGACAGCACGAATATAGTGTCCCATACCACCATAATCGGCTCACGAGTTTAGTTGCTCACTGGTCACTACGGGGAGGCTCGTCACCCCAGCGTAGGCCGACAGCTCGACCACGGTGTCCCATACCACCATGTCCGGCTCATGAGTCTTAGCGGATCAGTACCATAGTTAATAGGATTTCACTGGTAAGTTCGGTACCTTAGATGCAAGCAGTAGCGTCCATACATGGTTAACATACACTGGACAATCGGGTTAGTTGACGAACTCGACTAGCACGAGCGCACGTTGAATTGAACGACATAGAGTGCGCAAACACTCCGCGTGGCCAAACCATTGCCGCCAACTCTAATACGACTCGGGTTCGTCTAATGCGTCTCACGTGGCGAAAGCAATCTCAACCACGACCATAGGGTCAATTACCGATTTCTTGGACTAAGGCATAGTCCCAAACATCCTACACTACGACAGATATTCATATGGAATGTAAATCAGGAATGGATCAACAACTCAAATCATGTTACATACACATCTGAAGAATAATCAACTTAATATAAATGTAAGCATAGGAATGCTTGAATTTAAATAACTTGAAATGTAAATGCATAAAGGAAATCATGCGCATCCATAGAAGTATTGAGAATCACTTCTCAACGCCCGCATTTAGTGTAATCAGAGTTACACGTAGGTCATTCATGCATCTCTACAACCACTTAGCATCCATGGAACAACATACATGACGCATGTTGAAATACATGCACTTAGACAATTCCTTCTTCCAAGGAGTTGTCATACATGCATCTAGCATACATACAGGACCAAAAATCATGGCAAACATAGTGCGTATTTTATACGTATACGGTACTTTATAAATACACTTAGAATACACAAATCTCAACATAGCACATGCATATCGAAAGCAATGTAAACATAACATTTGACATGTGAAATCTCATCCATAACAAGAATAAATCACTATCGGGATTGAAAGCCTTGAAAACCATAACCTATACACTTAAAGTCCGCACCTTAAGCGAGGAAAGAATAGCCGAATTGATTTAGACGAGTTGTCTTCGTCAACGGCGCAAGAATACCCTAAAATAAGGATAGAAATGAGATACAACAACACCAAGTCTAATCTAAGCTCTAACACGGGTTAGGGTTAGGTTAACTTACCCCAAAAGAACTCAGAATCGTCCGAGGAACGATTCAAAGTAAAGGTTCAAAGGTGAAGAAGAACAAGGAAGAATCAAGATGATTCACCAACCAATCTCTCTCACTAACTCTCTCTTTCCACTCTCTTTCCAAGCTAGGGTTAGAGAAAATTCGTATGGAAATGAGAACTAGGGTTTAAGGACTATATATAGGCCTTAAAATGATGGAAATAACCCTATGGTCAAGGTATACTTAGGTTATAACCAAAGTACGCCTTTCTCGATCCAACGAAGCACTTACGGTGGGCCTATAACCACGAAAGGTCGGACTTAAGCTCACCGACCATGGATCTAGGTCAGCCTGAGTTTTGTACCGACCGGCTCTACAGATCACCGTGGCGGACCACACTCAATTCAACGGTCACTAAATCTCATCAAGTCCACAAGCACTAGGATATGCCTGGGCCAACCATCGTGGACCTGAGGAAAATTGGGTCAGAATCCAACGGTCGAATGCTTAAAATCGTCGCACAAGCGACGACTCGGATTTCATAAAAGCTTATTAAATTCCAACCGTTCTCACACTCTTCACTCCGAACTCAACCAAATCGACCTAGAAATCCGATCGACTTGATTTTTGAGGTGAAGACCAAGCCCAACTCTGTGAACTAACTAAGATCATCGCCATCGGACTTTCGACGCGGTCCAAGTCCGATCCAGGTCTTCCAAAAATTCCCGAACAACTGGATTTAGCGATGGATCCCATTTGAGTAACGTAGCGCTCACTAATCGAACGCGTTTAGAGCCATGCAGATACGATTTAAAGTGATTGATGCGAATTTCACAAGCAATCAAGTAAAGCGCTAATTACCCCAAAAACAACTACTTAAGGAAAGATTAGCACAAAATTCCAAGGTCGTTACAATCTACCCCCTAAAGAAAATTTCGTCCTCGAAATTCATACCTTCATATAATCCTCGAGGATCGGAGGGTAGGTCTTCCTGACCTCAGATTCCCAAGTAGCCTCTTCTACGCCATGATGCGACCATAACACCTTCACGAGAGGGATAACCTTGCTACGCAGCACCTGCTCCTTTCTATCCAGAATACGTGTTGGTTGCAGTACATAAGTGGCATCCTCACTTAACTGCACTTGCTCCCAACTGATAATATGCGAAGGATCAGGAACGTACTTCTTCAGCATAGAGATATGAAATACGTTATGCACGCCCGCAAGAGGTGTGGGCAAAGCAAGGCGGTAAGCTACCGCTCCCACTCGATCCGAACTTGAAATGGACCAATAAATCTCGGCGTCCTTCCCCTTCTTACCGAACCGCAAAACTCCCTTCATAGGAGAGACCTTCGAGAAAAACATGATCTCCCACTACGAACTCAAGCGGTCGACGCCTCGTATCAACATAACTCTTGCTCTGCGCTGCTAGAAGTCGACGTCGAATGATGTCAACCTTCTCTCAAGTCACCTGCCAACACTGGGCCAAGCAAACTACGCTCACCAATTTCAGCCCAACAATGTGGTGCTCGCACGGCGACCATACAACGCCTCATAGGGAGCCATGCCGATACTCGCCTGGAAACTATTATTATACGCGAACTCTGCATACTGAAGACAATCATCCCAACTATCTTTGAAATCCAAAACACAAGCTCGCAACATATCTTCCAGGACTTGATTCACGCGCTCCGTCTGCCTATCTGTTTGCGGATGAAACGCGGTGCTGAACTTCAGTTTCACACCCATCGCTTCCTGGATATGAGTCCAGAAGATAGATGTAAAACGCGTGTCTCTATCAGACACAATCTCCAGGGAAACTCCATGCAGACGCACTATCTCCTTGATATACAACCTAGCCAACTCGTCTGCAGAGTAAGTGACTCTGATCGGTAAGAAATGCGCCGACTTCGTTAATCGATCGACGATCACCCAAATAGAGTCAAATCCCTTCCTCGTCCTCGCAACCCGAAATAAAATCCATAGAGATGAAATCCCACTTCCATTCAGCTATGGGCATGGGTCGACACCAGGAGGTCGGCGATGCTCGCCCTTACCTGCCGGCACGTGAGACAACGAGAAACAAATTCGGCTCCGGACCTTCATATTGTCCCACCAATAAGACCTCTTCATATCCTCGATACATCTTCGTGCTACCTGGATGCATCGCAAGCTTAGAACTATGGGCTAACTCGAGAACCTCACGTCTCAAGTCAGGGTGTTAGGAACACATAACCGCCACGAAAAGCGTAGGCCCCCATCGTAACTAACACTCCGGTCGGAGTTCCCATCCGTACCAACCCGCCTCATCTTCACCAAAAGCTCATCATCTGCCCGAGCCGCAACGATCCTCTCGTCGATAGCGGGCAGTACACGAATGTGTGCGATAACCTCATACGGCTCAACCACCGTAAGCTCGCTCAAAATCGCGCACGAACTCCAACATCTCCCACTCTGTCATCAACGGAGCCGCAAACTCCAAAGCCTTCTTGCGACTCAACGCATCCGCCACAAGGTTTGCCTTACCAGGATGGTAAGAAACATCGAACTTGAAGTCCTTCAATGTTTCCATCCATCTGTTGCCTCATATTCAAATCACGCTGCGTGAAAATATACTTAAGGCTCTTGTGGTCGCAAAAGAGCTCGAACTCCTCACCATAAAGGTAATGTCTCCAAAGCTTTAATGCGAAGATGACATGTGTTTCCATGTCGTGCGTAGGGTAATTCTCTTCGTGTTTCCTTAATTGACCCGAAGCATAAGCAATCACCCCGTCCTTCTACATAAGGACACAACCTGGACCAACGCGAGAGGCGTCAGGATATATAATATACTTAACCCCTTGCTGCAATACTAGCACGGGCGGACGTCAACTTGTCCTTCACTTCCTGAAAATAACTCCGCCCGCTCACTCCAAGCAAACTTCAAATCCTTCCGTGTCACCGCGACAACGGTCCGGCAATCTTCGAGAAGTCCCGAATAAAGCGTCGATAATATCCTGCAAGGCCAAGAAAACTCCTCACCTCAGTAACTGAACTAGGCTGCTTCCAGTCCTGCACTGCAGCTACCTTGGCAAGGTCGACGACTACCTTCCTTGGACACCACATGTCCCGGGAACTTGACTTCCTCTTTCCAGAAATCACACTTCTTGAACTGTGCGAAAAGCTGATGCTCCCTAAGAGTACCCAAAACCGCTCTTAAGTGCTCCTCGTGCTCTGCCCGGCTCGCCGAATAAATCAAGATGTCATCAATAAATACAATGACGAATCGAAACAGGAACGGCCGAAATACCCTGTTCATCGATCCATGAACACGGCCGGTGCGTTCGATCGAACGACATCACAAGGAACTCATAATGACCGGGTCCGAAGCGGTCTTCGCACGCCCCATCCTCGACGCGAATCGATGATACCCGATCGCAGATCAACCTTCGAAAAGTACCGTGCCCCCTTCAACTGATCAAACAGATCATCAATCCTGGGCAAAGGGTACTTATTCTTCACAGTTACCAGATTCAGCCTGCGATAATCAATACACAATCGCAAGGAACCATCCTTCTTCTTCACAAACAGAACAGGTGCTCCCCAAGGAGACACACTGGGCCGAATAAAACCCAATTCTAGCAAACCATCTATCTGCTTCCTCAACTCCTCCATTTCACTCGGAGGCATCCGATAGGTGGGTAAAGAAATGGGCGCCGCACCAGGCATAAGATCGATAGCAAAATCAATCTCACGCTGAGGAGGTAATCCAGGAATCGACTCAAACACATCTTCAAACTCCTGAACTACCGGCGTACTAACCAACGCCGACTCGGCCGAACTCTCCAACAGAGAAGAATAAAAATCAATACGAATAGGGTAATTGACCTGAACCGGGAAAGTAACAGTCTCGCCCTCAGGTCCATGGATCGTCACTGATCTCGCTTCACAATCAATCTCAGCTCGCATCCTCGTGAGCCAATCCATACCCATAATAACATCGTAGTGATAAAGCGGTGCGACTAGCAAATCAACACGGATCGATCCACTTCCATGATCAATCACAGCACAACTCCAAAAACAAACAACATGCATTCAATTAACCAAAATCGTCGCAATACAAGTAGTGCAACAATACATGAATCACGACTAGGAAAGCATGAAAACAACAACATCTAACACTACAAACAACCACAACTACTACAACCACTAACAGCTACCACACTACAACAACTCCAACTACAAGCCAACAACGGCTACACACAGAAAGAAACACCAAACAAAGCAAAGACGGCCACGACGATGCTACTCGTCGGAGTCAGGAGACGGAGGCGGAGCACCCTTATCCTGCAAGCAACACAGGATAGACTTCAAAGTCCGGGACATCTTCTTGAACTTGTGCTTAACCAAGCCTCGAAGATCCACCATCTCCTGGCGTAAAGCAGCTTGCCCTTCTTCAAGCCGTGTAAGACGGGCATCTCTGGCAACCTGCTCTGCGCTCTGGCACCACAAGAGGAGAGCGATCACTCGAATCTCGTGCCTCAATCTCTTCCTCGTCTTGCTCTGCTTCTTCCTCAGACTCCGCACCACCTTCATCATAAATCTCATCATCACTCTCCGCCTCACCCTCAGAGGCAAGCCGACCAGAACCAACCTCCATCAGCTTAAGGGTCCTCAAGTTGATATAGCGAACAGGGACCGGCTTCTCGGCTCCAAGCCTATAGCCAAACTCATGTGCGATCTTGCAAATGAGGCGGCCAAAGGGAAGAGACTCGGTCCGTCTACTCGAACGAGCGATGAGAATAATCTGGCGCAGGACGTACGTCGGCACACACAACTTCGCATC
Source organism: Magnolia sinica (assembly GCF_029962835.1). NCBI lineage: Eukaryota > Viridiplantae > Streptophyta > Magnoliopsida > Magnoliales > Magnoliaceae > Magnolia > Magnolia sinica. The sequence goes on from NC_080576.1 coordinate 39,021,829, forward strand.
CTGCCCCACCTGATATAGAAAATCTACCATCAGGCGCGTACACTCGCTGCGGTTGCTCCACCTGGGATACACATTGAACGTAAAGATGTGGTGAAGCAAACGGAAGTCGTCCGTCATGTGAGAAGCCAAAAGACTCCTATTCGGCTGCCATTCGACCAGACGACCACACAAGGATCGGGTGCGACGATCCCTCTCGCGCACACTGTCCACATTCTTCTCGCTGGCATGCACTTCCCCAAGTGGCACCTTCAAGAGTCGGGATATCAAAGCAACATTGACAATTCCAACTCGACCGCTACCACAGGAAATCTTGAACTGCAGAGGATCCAGCGAAGGCTCCCGAATGTTGGCATAAAAGGCCCGAATAGTGCTAGCATTCGCGCGATACTCGCCTTCGAACAAGGGACCCCAACCAGCCCCTTCTAGGCGCTCCAACAAAAGGAACTCTCCAAAGAGCCGCGGATCAACATGAGCCTCAAAAAGGACTCTACGCCCCTCATAGACTCCATGCGACAATTCCGCCAACAAGGTCCTATTGACAGGAGCTCGAGGATCGAGGTCCCGCTTCGTCTGGAACTCGCGCGTGGCGGACGTGCTAGCGGCGGCACCTCTCGGCCTCCGTGCACGGGTTGGGCGGCTCGGCCCGGCTTCATCCACGGGCGCTCTCTTCTTCCCCATCAAGGAAAGAAGGGAAGAAATGGAAAAGATGGCCGTCACAATCTCAAAGAGGGCCATGAGAAATGAGAGAAAGAGAGAAATAGGAAGATGGTGAAGCTTCCACACAACTATGAGCCAAAAAGGGAATGAAAGGGCTCAAATGAGAGGGAAAAATGGAGAAATCAGCAATGGAATAGAAGATTTGAGAATGGGGTGATGGGTTTGCACGAAAATGGAAGGAAGATGAAGATTTGGGAGAGATTGGAGAGAGTTTGGAGAGGTTGTTGAAGAAAAGGAGAGCTTGGAAGAGGGTTTTGTAAAGGAAATAGGTAAAAGGAGTGGTTTTAAAGTGAAACCCGTGGAGGGGTGGGCCACACAAGCCTCATGGACGATCGGCCCGCGTCGGCCCGCCTGGCCCGCCGACCGGCGATCCCTCGCCGAACCGGCGATGGCATCGCCGGTCTCTGGACATATCGGCGATGCCTCGCCGATTTGGCGAGGTCCTCCTGGTCCTCCTTGGTCCAAATGATGTGGTTCCCCCCCTGGGTCCCACGGAAAATGCCCCGATTGGCCCCTTGTGTAATTTGAAGTTTATCGGGTCATTCTGACAGAAATCTGATACAAACAGCGATTTCTGGAAGGTTTAAAAATGAATAATGGGAGGGTAGACCATCTACACTCATTAATAGAGGGTCTAGAACAGGTTTCGGGTCGCTGTGTGTGATCAGGTAAGGGTACAGACTCGATCTCGGCAAAGGTTTTCAGGGAACTTTCGCCGATAGAAACTACGGAGCACAAACACAAAGCGATGATAGACCCGCACCCAATTACACTATAGTGGTGACAACGTGCGGTGTGTGACCATAACCCAGGTCCGGTTTAATCCAGATCATGCTCTGATACCAACTTGTAACGCCCTGAAATTCGGGGGTCGAGCATAACTCAGCTCCCGAGTTCCAAAACATCACTTATGCAACATAATTAATGAATGATGTACGTTGACTGTATTAGCACATAAACATGGGATAGATTAAGCCAAAACACAGATATGATTCAGGGATAAGTGAATAAAGCAAGCGGAAGACTTATAGTAAAATATGTGTACAAGTGTAAGTCCCTGAATTACATATACAACCAGATCGTGTAAAAGTGTTATTTATCAAAATTATAAGTACAAGTTACATCATTTTAGATCCCAAAATAGTAATCCCATAGATCCCGCGCATCGCCGAGGCTCGCTAGAACCCGTCGAAAACCGCATATAGGAGAAGGCAGCCTCGTCGTCATCCGGCTCGCTCTGCCTCGACGTCGCATCCACATCTGCAACATCGGGCCTAAGATAGAGTCTGGTGGGTGTGCAACACCGCCCCTAAACGTGGGAGTGAGTGATCAACTCGGTGGAACAATAAGGCACCGGTTAACATGTTATTCAATCAAACAATAATGATAAAGCAAGACAATTAAATAAATCCTAAGTACTCTTGTTAATGCAAGGATGAATGCAATATGATGCGTGCCCCCACGCGTCCACCCGCCGCGTCTTCATCCTACGTTCCGCATGACATCGCCTCAAAGTGCGCCACATCTACAATGCACATGCAAATGCGGTGCATGGATATGATTACCAAGTTGTTATTAGTCCAATTCATACAACAGGATTGGGAAGCTAAGATACCTTCCTCATATCACCATCCAAACACTGATCCATACTAGGGTCGTCAATCCTAGACATCTCATACGATCATATAGTTGAGGTCGTAGCAAAGGGCTCGCCACCAATCAATGCACGCCTTTCATGCCCTTACTACCACAGATCGGCTCGTCACCTCCTTGCGGTATCCGGGTATGCTCGAGGTCACTACAAAGGGCTCGTCACCAATCAATGTAGGCCGACAACAGCACGAATATAGTGTCCCATACCACCATAATCGGCTCACGAGTTTAGTTGCTCACCGGTCACTACGGGAGGCTCGTCACCCCAGCGTAGGCCGACGGCTCGACCACGGTGTCCCATACCACCATGTCGGCTCATGAGTCTTAGCGGATCGGTACTATGGTTATTAGGATTTCACTTTGGTAAGTTCGGTACCCTAGATTCAAGCGAGCGTCCATACATGGTTAACATACACTGGACAATCGGGTTAGTTGACGAACTCGACTAGCACGAGCGCACGTTGAATTGAACGACATAGAGTGCGCAAACACTCCGCGTGGCCAAACCACTGCCGCCAACTCTAATACGACTCGGGTTCGTCTAATGCGTCTCACGTGGCGAAAGCAATCTCAACCACGACCATAGGGTCAATTACCGATTTCCTGGACTAAGGCATAGTCCCAAACATCCTACACTACGACAGATATTCATATGGAATGTAAAACAGTAATGGATCAACAACTCAAATCATGTTACATACACATCTGAAGAATAATCAACTTAATATAAATGTAAGCATAGGAATGCTTGAATTTAAATAACTTGAAATGTAAATGCATAAAGGAAATCATGCGCATCCATAGAAGTATTGAGAATCACTTCTCAACGCCTGCATTTAGTGTAATCAGTTACACGTAGGTCATTCATGCATCTCTACAAACACTTAGCATCCATGGAACAACATACATGACGCATGTTGAAATACATGCACTTAGACAATTCCTTCTTCCAAGGAGTTGTCATACATGCATCTAGCATACATACATGACCAAAAATCATGGCAAACATAGGTGCGTATTTTATACGTATACGGTACTTTATAAATACACTTAGAATACACAAATCTCAACATAGCACATGCATATCAAGAAAGCAATGTAAACATAACATTTGACATGTGAAATCTCATCCATAACAAGAATAAATCACTATCTGGGATTGAAAGCCTTGAAAACCATAACCTATACACTTAAAGTCCGCACCTTAAGCGAGGAAAGAATAGCCGAATTGATTTAGACGAGTTGTCTTCGTCAACGGCGCAAGAATACCCTAAAATAAGGATAGAAATGAGATACAACAACACCAAGTCTAATCTAAGCTCTAACACAAATTAGGGTTAGTTTAACTTACCCCAAAAGAACTCAGAATCGTCAGAGGGACGATTCAAAGTAAAGGTTCAAAGGTGAAGAAGAACAAGGAAGAATCAAGATGATTCACCAACCAATCTCTCTCACTAACTCTCTCTTTTCCACTCTCTTTCCAAGCTAGGGTTAGAGAAAATTCGTATGGAAATGAGAACTAGGGTTTAAGGACTATATATAGGCCTTAAAATGATGGAAATAACCCTAGGGTCAAGGTATACTTAGGTTATAACCAAAGTACGCCGTTCGCGAGCCAACGACGCACGTCGGGGGGGCCTAGAACCCCGAAAGGTCGGACTTAAGCTCGACCATGGATCTAGGTCAGGCTGAGTTTTCGTACCGACCGGCTCTTCAGGTCAGCCGTGGCGGACCACACTCAATTCAACGGTCACGGAAACTCGATCAGGTCCACAAGCACTAGGATATGCCTAGGCCAACCATCCTGATCAGAGGGTGAAATTGGGTCAGAATCCAACGGTCAGAATGCTTAAAATCGTCGCGCAAGCGACACGACTCAGATTTCATAAAAAGCTTATTAAATTCCAACCGTTCTCACACTCTTCACTCCGAACTCAACCAAATCGACCCAGAACATCAGATCGACTTGATTTTTGAGGTGAAGACCAAGCCCAACTCAGTGACCGCAACAGCCTAAGATCATCGCCATCGGACTTTCGACGCGCGGTCTAGGTCCGATCCAGGTCTTCCAAAAATTCCCCAGAACAACTGGATTTAGCGATGGATCCCAGATTTCAGAGTAACGTAGCGCTCACTAATCTGCACGTTTAGAGCCATGCAGATACGATTTAAAGTGATTGATGCGAATTTCACAAGCAATCAAGTAAAGCGCTAATTACCCCAAAAATAACTACTTAAGGAAAGATTAGCACAAAAATTCCAAGGTCGTTACAATGGTATGACTCATACGTCTCGCATTTTGTGATATGACCACTGTACGCCCTAGCGATATTAGGGTCGTGGCCTCCATAGGCATATCATGGATGGCCAGAAGAGACACTGAAAATGTTTGGTTCTAGTATACGGGCGCCATAGATGTCCATGGGTGAAAATTCCTAAACCTCTGTGGCCAGGAGATGCCCTAACTTCTAGACCAAGTGAATATATATGAGTGCCCGAGTACCAAATACTAGTAGGTCGTGTCTCCCACTGTATCGTGGTCGGTTGGGAAGGGGTTGTGGCCTTACCCGCTCGAGGGTAGTGGGCATAGCTAGGCTAAGTTTGACCAGCTCATAAATGTGTCTGCTATCGACATGCCGAATAGATATTGGTTGACTACTGGCTAGGTGGATAGTGAGGTCTCTTCCACTTACATGGTTGCGCGTCTAGTGGGCGGCGATTGCATACAGAGTATACTAAACCCCGATAATGATCCCAGAGATGTACGGTATTGATATGTGGAGTTATTGAACAAGAGTTGCATACTCATTTATTTATTCATTCACAATCCACTTGAGCTAGTGGTGTGCAACCATTTGTTACATGTACCTTCTCAATGGCCAGAATTTCGGTTAGGGTGTGCGACTAACCTGATATCAGGAGTTTACCACATTGAGTCTGACTATCCAAATTTAGGTAGGGACTGGTTTGGATAGAAGTTTCTTGTGGGGGACCCCGTAGCCTACGATACTACGTACTATCATCCCAACTCCACACTCCAGCTTGGTTATTTCATTCGCATCATATATTGCATTACATCCTCAACACATAGCATTTGGTTTGTGCTTCTGTATTGCATAACTTGATTAAGGTTGACGGTATTCGTGGACTCGGTATCTGATATTTGGCTTACTATGTCTCTGTATTGCATAACTGATCTACATTACTTCCTCAGTATATGATATTGGCTTATAATATTTTTGCATCGCATAACCTGGATAAGGCTGATGGTATTTATAAACTTGCCAGCATGTTTCCACATTACTCTGATATTATATGATTTATGGATTGCCAGTATTTCCTCTTACTCTAATAACTATATGCTTGGCATGTGCATCGCACACACTTACACCACCCTCTAAGCTTTCTATATGCTTATGCACGAAAGATGCATGCAGGTGGCATTAGGTTATAGTAGCATTGAGCTTGGAGCGTGCAGCGGTCCTCTAGAGCCTTGATCTTTGATATATGTATTTCCCTTTCAGTATTGTATTCAACTGTTTATATTAGTGGATATATGATGATGATGTTGCCTTTATGATTTGGGTAAACTTGTGGTTATGCTTATTACGAGATAAATGTATGTTGAAAAATCCTCCTTATAGGATCCGAGGATCAGAATCTGGCGTATATGTGCTGGGAGACGAGAATGGGGTACTACGGAGGCTGTTGGCACCGGATTAGGCGATCGGAAATTTTGAGAGCCCGGTTTCCAAGTTTGGGGCGTGACACTTAAGTTAGCCTTGTACACCCTGTGAACTCTAGAGAGTTACTGTGGCCAACCCTGTGCATAAAACCCACCGAGTTCACTACCCCAGTAGCTTCACTGAGCCCCACTGATGGATCACAATTTATAAACTCCCCAACCACGATAAGTCTAACGAACTCATAAAAGTTATAGAGAACATTCATGTAAGACCTGACCCGACTTAAAAACTGTGCCCGCTCCACTACTCATGAGCTTAAACTATGTGTGCAGTGTCTAGTTAAGTTCAGTTAAGTCAAGTCAAGTCAAGTCATGTCCAATCAAAGCATGTTCACTCTAAAATATACCAACTCCACTAATCAAGAGCTTAAATTACGTGTAGCATCAAAATGTTGCAGATACATTAATGTTGTGGATACATATGCTTTCCTATTTTACTTAAAATATGTTCAAATACACAATTGCTTAATATGATGAAATAAATCATGAAAATCTTAGATACTGATTAGACAAACATCAAACATATAAAAATGTATTTCTCTTGAAACAGGTGCAAATTACAATGACAAACACTTTCAGAATATTTACAATACTTTATTCGAAAACTTACTCTTCAGAATTGGCTATTAGTATTCGATTATAATATATTTATCTTTTCGATGAGAGCTATGGGATTTTTATGTCTCTTGCTTCTTTGATGATGAGGGTAAATTATCCCGTAAATTCTCAAAGGCGGCGGAGAATGAAATCGCAAAGAATCATCATTTTCTTTTGAAAAATTTGATGACTCGGATATATTCTCCAAACTCCTCAAAGGAACGCCAAAAGTTATTCATCCTTCGAGGTTATTAGCAGGTTTTACTTAATGAACAGTTTCTTCTGAAGAAATCCTTACGCAAAGCTGACCTGGACAAGACGCATGATCTGTCTCTTCAAAGTAACTTATGCCTTGGTCTTTCTGATAACTTCTTAAATGTGGCAGAAGAATGCGTATGGCATGGTCTACTGGATAATACTCACATACCAAATAATATTGATGAGCCCACCAGTGCATCCAGGAATAAGAAGTATGGACTGGATAATTATAGCCGAGAATTATGAAGCGAGATCCAGTATTGAGATTCAAAAGTTGCCTCCATATCAGAGCCTCCTCATGGATCTCGTAACAATGTCACAAGTCTCCGATACTGTTTGGTCAAAACCAAATTGACAAGAGAATCTGCTTGGATAACACTGTTCGCGCTAGAATGTGCTAAGTTCCCTTAGTGGAAGCGTACTGGATCTGATGGAAACAAGAAATGAATGCTCACCAAAAGAGATTGAATCATCATTGACAACTTCTATACCCTCCATATAACTAGTAAATGGAAATTGATAAAAGTAGATGGGATCACTATTTTCTATCTTTCGGGTGACCCAACCCTTCGAATTTTCAATCATCTTCCTTAGTCGATAATGCTGAAGGGGGAGCCAATGAGGGTTTGAATACGCTCTTCCGGAGTCAGCAAAGGTCCAAGGGGAGTATACTCCTAGCTAACCTATGAAGAAATGCTAGGGAGCACAAACCGGAAAAGGTTTGACCGATGAATCTCCAAGACCGAGATGACGTCCCCAAAAGTGCGATACAGGGAGCACATAACTGGGGGAGCTAGCGAATTTTTCTGACCCTCGGCCATTACACCTGCGACCATGAAGAAAGATGGTCTGATGATATGTATCTGTTCTGAGTCAGGAAATATCACTAAACTTAGCCAGTTAGCTAAAAAAGTAGCTAATTCGCAAGAGGAGCTGTATTCGGTAGTACTCTCAATATTCTCGTGAATAGTCCTGAGGACCCGATGATTATGGTCTGCAAAGTTGTTAAAGCAAAATGATATGGTTATTAAAACAAAGATGAAGACTCAGAAAGAGAAAATAGAAAGAAAGAAATATACCGTAGTTTTTGAGAGAAATGAGTCAACCATTCAAGGGAATTAATCTCGTTGGGCCGTGGGAAGTTAACCATTTCTCTGAAGAGTTCGAGTGTGGTCTTTGAAATCTTAAACTTGCTATCTCCTACAAAGATAAGAGAAAACTCTTCATTCGAAGGAATGTATGCTTCAAAGATATGCCCATGATGGGGAGACCTGATATGCAAAGAAGATCCCATAAGGTGATACTCATTTCACCCAGAGGAAGATGGAATGAATTGGTGATCGGAGACCAGTGATCATATCCTATAGAGTCTTGAATGCTATAAGCCGGAATGCTGTAGAAATTTATATTTGAATCTATTCAATACTTACACTTTCCATTATAATGACTTTATCTTGGAATCAAAGGATCAAAAGGATGTAAACAAATTTAGAATATAAATAAAATGCAATGATGATTATTCTCTTCACTTTATCCCTTTGTCAATGTTAAGTGAGATAATTTCCCAAATCAAACCCCTTTCGTTTCTTGTCAAAACAGTCCCCGTGGATTTGACGTCGGTCTCACCGAGTTATTACTACATCACGACCCTACACTTGGGGTTGTGAATAGCTATTAACCGATGCATTACTTCAGTCTGGCAAGCCATATATCGATTGGTATTTTTAGCTTGAATACGAAAATTTTCTACCTAAGCCCTTCCATATTCCTGTACAAGCTGAATGGTCACCTATACATCTTGGAGCATGACAACTACCTCGTCTAGAGGAACAGTCTGAAAAGTCGATGATCCTCCCTAATCCTTAGTACCAAGCATTGAGGCATTGAACTATTATTTAAATTCAATGCCTTAGGGGTTGGTTAAACCAACACGTCTTTGACTAGAGGTGGTGTGGTTGGTGTAGATGGATCAATCCCAGTAATACGAGCACTTCTTCTATTTATAATTGGCAATATTATGCTGGTAAGGTAGAGATAGGGTCCCATCGGGCATGCCAAAAACTGTTCGCGTGTTGCTTATTTAGTCTTTAGCTATACATGTGCGGGCAGATGCCAGAATTGAAATTGCAGCTTCAATCCAAAACAAACATCTATGACCCCAAGCGCTAAGATAGGCAGACACGTAGTGTATGTCAGAGATCTAGTGAGATTGGTTGCCTATTCAGACACTTGCTCAATGTGTACACAGGATCAGGCGATAGTAAGAGGATAGGGTTCATCCTCTGATAATGGGTTACACCTTTGCCTTTCATATGAAAGGACTTTTCGATATTGATAAATGAAAATGAGAAAGGTTTTCTTACAGTTGGTCATGAAGAACAGCTGCAAAACACCTTTTAGAGTGAAGAACTGAATCTAGCATGCAAGTGTAGACTCAAATTACAACTAAAAATTACTAGCTACTTAGTTAACACTACAGATTACACTATGGAATGTAAACAATAGGCTGAAAATAAAGAATTACATTAAGAAATGTAATTTTGTAACGTCTCGAAAAAATTCGTACAAAGACCCGAGTACCACCTCAGGTAGAAATCACTCAGGACCAAAAACCTTTAGAAATTAGGTTAAAGTTAGCAAGTGCTGAACTAGAGTGCTTGTGAAATTAGCACTAATTACTTTAAATATAATTTGCAAGACCCAAAACATGTAGAATCATTGACGCTACATTATCCTGAAATCTAGAATCCAACCTTAAACCCGGTTGCTCTCGGGAGCACACCAAAACCCTGTATCGGACCTGGACCGCACGTCGAAGGTCCGATTACCCCGAAACTATACGGATATGACCGCATTATTGGACTTGACAACTCCCTTAGAAATTAAGTCTTAACTGTGTCTAGAAATGCACAACTTGAGCTTGGAGCGAAGAGTGTGAGAAACGTGAAAATATTTAGAAATAAAATTCAAATTTAAGGAATCTGAGTCGTGTCACTTGCGGGCCAAATATAAGGATTCAGACTGTCAGAATCTGACCCAAATATACTCTCGGATCAGGAGAAATGTCCCACACATGTCAGTGTACTTGTGACCCTGATTGAGTGACCGTGACTGTTGAACTGAAACTGGTCCACCACAACTGATCTACAAACCTGATCAGAACAAAAACTCAGCCTGACCTAGATCCATGGTCAGGGAGCTTAAGTCCGACCGCACGTGAAAAAGGGGCCACCAGAAGTGCTCCGTTGGACCGGAATAGTCAGTATTTGGATATAACCTAAGTATACCTTGGCCTTGGAGCTATTTTCATCAAACCTGGGCCTATATAAGGACCTCAAACCCTCTCTCTCTCACCCCATACGAATTTGAGAAACCCTAAGAGAGAGAGAAGAGAAAAGAGAAAGGAAAAGAGAGAAAGTGAGAGTGAGAGTTGGAAGTTCTTCCTGAGATTCAATCCCGTTACTCCACGCACTTAGCCATCCCCTTTATATCACAAATTCGGCGTTTTCGACAACATACTTGGGTAAGAAAACCTAACCCTAATCTTTTTTAGGGTTTCAGATAGAGTAAGTTATGAAATAGCTAACCTAATTTATACTATAGGTTGCCAATCTATTGTAGACAAAGACTTAGCTTTAAAACTGAGTTCGTTACGAGTCTACCGGTAAAAGGTGTGGACTATAAATGTATAGGTTATGGTTTTCAAGACTTTCAATGTCGGTTAATGGTTTATTACTGATGTGGGTGCTATTTCACATGCCAAATGCGATGTTTGTTTCGTGTTTCAGATATACATGAACTATATTGAGTTTAGTGTATTCCATGTATTTGTAAAAAGGGTAGTATACATATGGAATTTGAAAATATGTTTGCCATGATTAACTGTTGTGTGTTTATACTATTTGCATGTGTAACAACTCCTTGGTGAAAGGATTTGTCCCAATACATGTTATGGCCAACATACGTCGTGTATGTTAAAAAGTGTAGTCTAAGTGGTTGTAAAAATGTCCGAATGAGCTAGTAGTTAGTAAATTGTACTTTATATGATTGTTGAGATATAATTCTCAACTACCTTAATTATTTGTATGATTTCCTCCATGTATTTATGCTATAGTGTCTGTTTAGGCATGGAATGTATATGTGTGAATTTCATGTTTAAGTTGTATTTCCTAATATGTTCAAATGATTGTATGAATTGAATTATTGATTTATTGCTACCTTAATTTTCTCATATGATTATCTGTTGAAATGGAATGCACTTGGGACTATGATATAGTCTAGGCAATCGGTAACAGGCCCTGAATTGGTGGTTGAGGTTATTTTCACTCTACAGGATGTGTTTGATTAGTCCGAGCCGTACTTCGGTTGTCGACAGTGGTTAGGCCACACGGAGTGCTCGTGCACTTCATGTCGATCGATTCGAGGTGCGCTCATACCAGTCGAGCTCCTCAAGTAACCCGATTGACCCGATGTATGTTCACTATATATGGATGCTACTGCTTGAATCTGAGGTACCAAACTCACCAGTGAAAACCCCATTAACCTTGGTACCTCGATCCACTAAGACTCATGAGGCGGGCATGGTGGTGTGGGACACCGTGGTCGAGCTGTCGGCCTACGCTGAGGTGACGAGTCTCCCCATAGTGACCAGTGAGCAACCTAAACTCGTAAGCCGAATACAATGGTATGGGACACTGTATTCGAGCTGTCGGCCTACACTGATAAGGTGACGAGCCCTTTGTAGTGACCTCGAGCATACTCTAAGACTGCGCAGAGGCGACGAGTCTTTCCATAGCAATTAGAGTATAAACCAGGCCTGCACTGATAAGGTGACAAGCCCTTTGCAGTGACCTAGAACCACAACTTTGTATGAGAATTACTAAGACTGATGACCTTAGAATGGATCATTGTTTGGGAATTGATATAAGGGAGGTACCTTAGCTTCCCAATCCTGCTGTATAAAAAGGACTAATAAGAACTTAGTAATCATATTCATGCACCACATTGCATGTGCCGTTTGGCGATGTGTAGAGAGCACGAGGAAGTGACTAACATGCGCGACCGTAAGATGAAGATCGCTGAGAGAGTGCAGGCGAGGGCATACATCATTTATTCATACCATCCTGCATTAATCAGAGTATCTAGGGATGTTAGATTGTATTTCTTTATCATTACTGCTTGACTGAATTGATAACATGTTAACCTTTGCTTTATTGTTCCACTGAGTTGATCACTCACTCCCACGTTACGAGACGGTGTTTTGAACACCAACCAAACCCTGTTGTAGGTTTAGATGATGGCGCAGCCTGCGAGGCGGAGCCGAACTTTAAGGATGATAAGGAGGCATTCTCATATATGCAGTATTCAAGCGGGTTCTCGTAGACCGTTCTGAATCGTCAGGGCTTAAGGGTTATACTTGTAGTGGACTGTTATATTTTGACATTTTGTAATTTCAAACAATACATGTAATTATTGACCTGGCAATGCATACATACTTGGCAACTTAAATTGGTTTATAAAGTTATACATAGTCGTTTCAGTCTTCCGCTTGTGTATTACAACTGTCCCTGGATTATGTTTTATAGTTTTGGCTTAATCTTATTCATGTTTATGCACTAATATAGATAACATTTAATCATTATTAAATATGTTGCATAAGTGATGCGTTGGAACTCGGGAGTTGGACCTTTACTCGACCTCCAATTTTCAGGGCATTACAAGTTAGTATCAGAGCATGATTTGGATTAAACCGGACCTGGATTTTGGTCACACGACCTACACTGACGCATTTAGACCTAGGTGGGTGTGAGAAAAATGTAGAAACAAGCTTAGGTTGCCCAGTTTCGCCAATTGGTGAAATTTATCGAAAACGATCACCGAGATCGGGTTCGTAGACGTCCGTGATCGCTTGAGGTGACCCCGGACCACATCTAGACCATCAATCGATGGGTTTAGACCATAATTTACCCAATCCCACCCTTCAACACTTGAGGAAATACGTGATTACATCAAAAGTTACTCGAAATAACCCGAAGCGACTCAAAACAGAGTCGGGGGCCAAACGAAATACTTCCAGGGGGACCTAACGTGAGCCTCACATATTTTTATAGTCCAAGGGGCAGGAGGACCTCGCCCAAAGGGCAAGCCCTCACCGGACTATCCAGAGACCGGCGAGGGCCTCACCGGTTCCGCTAGGCCTCGCCGGCTGGCGGGCCGACGCCCCTAGGGCGCTGTGTGGCCCACTAATGCATGTTGGGTCTATTTAAAACCCTTCAAACATGTCTCCCCTTCATAATCCACCCCTCCAAGCTTCCCTTTTTCTTCAAAACTCTTTGGTTCTCTCTCAAATCTCTCCTCCATTCACCCATTTCGTCATTTTTCTTCAACACACATAACCTCCCACCATTTTTCATCAAAACCCTCTCCTATCTCTCTCTTTTCCACGCTTCTTTCTCTCATGGGGAAGAAGAGGACACCTACGGATGAGGTCGGGTCTAGTCGCCCTACTCGTTCAAGGAGGCCTAGAGGTGCCGCTACAAGTGTTAATGTTAATCGGGAGATACGGACCAAGCGGGAGCTTGATCCCCAGGCTCCCCTCGAAAGGATCCTCCTGATGGATATGTCTCATTAGAGATTTCAGGGTCACAGGGTCCTCTTTGAAGCTCATGTGGATGAGAGGCTCTTCGGGTAATATCTGGTGATGGACCGCCTGGTCGAAGCCGGGTGAGGTCCTGTGTTTGAGGGCGAGTACTGCGCAAATGTGGGCACAGTCCGAGCCTTCTATGCCCACATTCGAGAGCCTATGTTGGAGCCCTTACAGTTCAAGATCCCTGTTAGTAGAGATCGGGAGGCCACAATTGATGCTGGGTTGATAGCTCTGCTTATGAAGATGCCGCTTAGCGAAGTGCATGCAAGTGAGAAGAATTTGAAAAGTGTACGTGAAAGGGATCGCCGCACGTGATTCCTTTGTGGACAACTGGCTCACTGAAATCCAAACAACAGTCTTCTAGCGACCAATATGACGGACGACTTCCGCCTGCTCCACTACATCTTCATGTACAACGTGTACCCTAGGTGGAGCAACCGCAGCGAGTGCACCCGTCTGATGGTGGATTTCCTGTACTAAGTAGGGCAGGGAGAGAAGTTGTGCGTGCCTACGCACGTTCTGCAGCAGATAGTTCTTACTGCGTGCTCCACTAGAGCGTTTGATTCGCTTCCATTTGGCCGACTCATATGCAAGATTGCACGTGAGCTTGGCTATAGACTTGGGGCAAAAGTGTCGGTGCCGACCCATTACATCAACGAGGCTACTCTCAACCAAATGGAAATTGGGCCATGGCAGTGATAAGCTCGCCTCGATGAGAGTGAGGACGAGATGGCTAGTGAAGAGTATGATAGCGAGGAGGAAAGCAGAGACGAGATAGAAGAAGAACAGGAGGAAGAAGTGGAGGCTCAGGACATGGATGAGAGCTCCCCTCCTACAGCAATGGAGCATGACCCTGATCGGGCTGCTAGGGAAGCCCGTCTAGTTCGACTTGAGGAGGGCCAGGCAGCCCTGCGACAGGAGATCATTGATCTCGGGCCCTTGTGAAGCACAAGTTCAATAAGGTGACCCACACCTTGAAAGCTATCCTGTGTTGCTTGCAGGATAAGGGCGCCCCTCCCCTATCACCAGACTCGAATGTCTAGTCATCCATGTCGTTGCCCAGTAGTTTGCTTTGTTGCTATCTTACAATGTCTGTGTTTCAATGTTTAAGGGCTTAGTAGTATCGTAGGTAAATGGTGTGTTTGTGTTTGTTAGTTGTCTTAATGTTTACAGCTTTATTTGCAATAACTCATATGCGTTTCCTGTCATGATTCATGTTATGATGTATCTCATGTAATTGTGACAATTTTGGTACATGAAATGCATGAAGTTTCTTTAAGCTGTGTGTAAATGCTGTGTGAATGAGGTTATGGGCATGTTGAATCTGACCTGGGTTGCACCCTATGTTGTATATAGGGAATGCCACCTAAGACCACATGGAGTACGGCACATCTCATGCTTGGTGATTCGTTTGACAGGGCACCTCCCCTAAGCGATAGCCATACGGACCCCAATTCGGGCCCGTCTCCTTCAACACCATGCCGGACTCTCAGCCGGCTACTGGCCCCACTAATGGGCCTACACCTGTTGTGCCACCGGTTCCAGAGCAGAACCGTCCGTCCTCCTCGACGCCACCTGTATCTCAGTCGGCTCCCCCTACTGATAGGTTGGAGCAGATGATATTGTTGATGCTGCAGCAGTAGATACAGCAGCAGTAGTGGCAGGCACAGCAGCAGCAGCAGTTTTTGGCCACCATGGAGGGGATTTTCGCCCAGAGCATGGGTGCGACTTCACCTGCTCCATTCACACCCCCTGCTGGGAATACAAGTGTCAGCAGCCACCTTGAGCGATTCCAGCACTTACGGCCCCCTACCTTCGCGGGTACTCACAGACCCGAGGAGGCTGAGTATTGGCTTGACCGTATCTCTAAGATGCTAAAGCCGCTGCACTGCACAGAGCCCGAGTAGGTGGAGTTGGTCACCTTCATGTTCGAGAAGGAGGCCATCTTATGGTGGGATAGTGTCCTCCGTACTGTTACGGTTGGACATGTGTGGATGCGGGCAGATTTTGAGGCATGCTTCCACCAGAAGTACTATCCCATCACCTACGGCCACTAGAAGGAGAGTGAGTTCCTTCACCTCCGATAGGGAGGGATGACAGTGGCTGAGTATGAGAATAGGTTCAGGGTGTTGGGCAGGTACGCCCCATTGATTCTGGCAGATGAGCCGATGCATATGCGACATTTTTCTAAGGGCTTGCGACCAGATATTTGGTCAAAGATGTGCTGCGCTAGCATACCTAGCTACTCTGAGCTAATGAGCATGTCCATGAGGGCCGAGCAGGACCGGGATAGGCAGTCCCGTATGCGAGCACCGATGGCTCCTAGGCCGCGACTAGAGATTCCGAGCAGACCATTCCTCGAGAAGAGGCCGCGCGCAGACTCACCGCCGAGACTGATGGCTCCACTTGACCCTGTGAGGTGACTTGATGTGTGGTGTGCCTACTGCAAGAGGCCAGGCCACATGGAGGTGACTTGCTTCACCAGGATGAGGGATAGCGGCTTCTCACCGCCCTAGAGGATCAACCGCCAGCTTCCCCAGACTATATCACCACCACCTCTACGCTTGGCACCAGCTCATCCATCCTTCCTACCACCCGTACCTCGATCTAGATAGCCCCAGCGACCTATGGCTCCTTAGCCCAACCGGTCTTAGTAAGCGCGCGTCCATGCACTCACAGTGGAGGCGCCTGATTCTACAGCTATCGTGCCTTTGGCCTTTGAGCTCACCGCTCACATTGAAGGTACCCTTATATTTCTGTTGGTAGATATGGGATCCACTATATCTATGATATCGTGTTCTGCAGTCCAGCGCATAGGGCTGAAGACGACTCCGATGGTTGGGGTGAGAGTTATCGCAACACCAGGGACTTTTACGGAAGCCACCAAGATGTGTGAGGGTTGCTTGATAGATCTAGGGAGCAAGACAATATGCATTGACTTGATTGTCACCACGATATACGATTTTGACGTCATCCTTGGTATGGATTGGTTGACTGAAGTGAGGGCTGAGATTAACTGCGAGACCCGATTGGTGACAGCTCATAGACCTGAGAGCACGCCCTTTACGTTCCCCATACAGGTCAATTACCCTTTTCAAGTCCTTTATCATGCTTCCTTACTGAAGAATGTTGACGGCCCGGTACTTGAAGACACACTAGTGGTTCGAGAGTTTGAGGATGTGTTCAGTAAGATACTTAGACTACCTCCTCGGTGCGAGATCGACTTCATGATCGACATTGTGCCTGGTGCGACACCTATTTCATTGCCGACCTATACATGGCTCCATGTGAGATGGAGGAACTGAGGAAACAGATCAATGATCTGTTAGATGCTGGCTTCATATGGCCGAGTGTGTCTCTTTGGGGAACACCCGTGTTATTTGTGAAGAAGAAGGACGGTTCACTGCGATTATGTATTGATTATCGCAGGTTGAACCAAGTGATGGTAAAGAATAAGTATCCTTTACCTAGGATAAATGATCTGTTCGATTAGTTGAAAGGGGCACAGTATTTTTTGAACATCGATCTACAGTCAGGGTATCATCAGTTGTGCGTCAGGGATGAGGACGTGCAAAAGACGGCTTTCAGGACCAGTTTTGGGCACTACGAGTTTCTCATGATGTCGTTCGGTCTTACAAACGCACCGGCCGTGTTCATGGACCTAATGAATAGGGTATTTCGGCCATTTCTATTCCGATTCGTCATCGTGTTTATTAATGATATCCTGATATACTCCAAGAGTCAGGAAGAGCACGAGGAACACCTACGAGCAGTCTTGGATACTCTGAGGAAGAACCAGTTGTTTGCATAGTACAAGAAGTGCAACTTCTGGAAAGAAGAAGTCAAGTTCCTGGGACATGTGGTGTCCAAGGAAGGGATAGCTGTGGACCTTGCTAAGGTAGCCACAGTTCAGGACTAGGAGCAGTCCAGTTCGATTACCGAGGTGAGGAGTTTTCTCGGTCTGACAGGTTACTATCGACGATTCATTCAGAATTTCTCGAAGATAGCCAGACCTTTGTCTCAATTGACACGGAAAGATTTAAAGTTTGCCTGGAATGAAATGGCAGAAGCAGCTTTTCAGGAGCTGAAGGACAAGTTGACGTCCGCCCCTGTGCTAGTATTGCCAGAGCAAGGGGTCAAGTATATCATATATACAGACGTGTCTCGTGTTGGTTTGGGTTGTGTCCTTATGTAAAAGGACAGGGTGATTGCATATGCCTCGAGACAGTTGAGGAAACACGAGGAGAATTATCCGACGCACTACCTGGAGTTGGTAGCCGTCATATTCGCACTGAAGCTCTGGAGACATTACCTCTACGGAGAGGAGTTCAAGCTCTTTTGCGACCACAAGAGCCTTAGATACATATTCACTCAACAGGACCTGAATATGAGGCAGCGACGATAGATGGAGACATTGAAAGACTTCAAATTCGAAGTCTCTTACTATCCTGGCAAGACCAATCTTGTGGCAAACGCACTGAGCCACATGAAGGCATTGGCATTTGCGGCTCCAATGATGGTAGCAGAGTGGGACATGGTAGAATTTGTGAGGGACTTTGAGTAGAAACTCACAGTGGAGGAGCCGTATGAGGGCATCGCACATATTCGAGTACAGCCCCTCATTGATGACAGGATCATCGCGGCTCAGGCAGACGATGAGCTATTGGCGAAGATGAGAGGGCAGGTTAGTGCAAATGAGGATTTAGAGTGGAGCGTTGGTAGGGATGGGGGCTTACGTTACCGTTACCGCCTATGCGTTCCGAACCTTCCTGACTTGCGGAAGGAAGTTCTTGAGGCCGCTCATGATTCTCGGATGGCTATGCATCTAGATAGCACAAAGATGTATCGTGACATGAAGAGATTGTACTAGTGGGACAATATGAAGACTCATATAGCAGATTACGTGTCCTGTTGTCTCACGTGCCAGCAGGTTAAGGCAGAGCATCGCCGACCTACTGGTTTGCTTTAGCCCATGCCCATAGCTGAATGGAAGTGGGACTTCAACTCTATGAATTTCATCTCGGGGCTACCGAAGACGAGGAAGGGTTATGATTCCATTTGGGTGATCGTGGATTGGTTGACGAAATCGGCTCACTTCCTCCCTTTCAGAGTTTTGAACTCTGCAGACGAGTTAGCTAGGTTGTACATCAAGGAGATTAT
The DNA here is from genome assembly GCF_029962835.1 of Magnolia sinica. Taxonomy (NCBI): domain Eukaryota; kingdom Viridiplantae; phylum Streptophyta; class Magnoliopsida; order Magnoliales; family Magnoliaceae; genus Magnolia; species Magnolia sinica. Next base: position 39,040,605 of record NC_080576.1, read on the forward strand.
ACGTCTGCATGAAGTTTGCTTAGAGATCGTGTCAGACTGAGACACGCGATTCACATCTATCTTCTGGACTCGTATCCAGGAAGCGATGGGTGTGAAGTTGAAGTTCAGTACTGCATTTCACCCACAGACTGACGGGTAGACGGGACGGGTGAATCAGGTTCTGGAAGATATGTTGCGGGCCTGTGTGCTGGATTTCAAGGACAGTTGGGATGACTGTCTTCCTTATGCAGAGTTTACCTATAACAACAGCCTCTAGGCGAGTATTGGCATGGCTCTTTACGAGGCACTGTATGGGCGTCTGTGTAGGGCACCGCATTGCTGGGCAGAGGTTGGTGAGAAGAGCTTGATTGGCCCAGAGTTAGTTCAGGCAACTTCAGAGAAAGTCAACATTATCAGGCGCCGACTTCTGACAGCGTAGAGTAGACAGAAGAGCTACGCCGATATGAGGCAGCGACCACTAGAGTTCGAGGTCAAAAACCATGTGTTCCTCAGAGTTTTCCCTATGAAGGGAGTCCTTCGGTTTGGCAAGAAGGGGAAGCTTACGCCTCGATTCATTGGCCCATTCCAGATACTTGATCGAGTGAGGGCGGTAGCGTACCGCCTTGCTTTGTCCACACCACTTGCGGGTGTGCATAACGTATTTCATGTTTCTATGTTGAAGAAATACGTTCCTGATTCTTCCCACGTTATAAAATGGGAGCAGGTGCAGTTGAGCGAGGATGTGACATATATACTACGGCCGACGCGTATCCTGGACAGGAATGAACAAGTGTTGCGTAGCAAAGTTATTCCACTTGTGAAAGTTCTGTGGACGCATCACACTGAAGAAGAGGCTACTTGGGAGACAGAAGCCGAGGTTCGAAAGAAATACCCTCAGATTCTCGAGGAGTACGAAAAGGTACTAATTTTGAGGATGAAATTTTTCTTTAAGGGGGGTAAATTGTAACGTCTAGGAAAAATTTGTATAAAGACCCGAGTATCACCTCAGGCAAAAATCACCCAGGACTAAAAACCTTTAGAAATTAGGTTAAAGTTAGCAAGTACTGAACTAGAGTTCTTGTGAAATTAGCACTAATAACTTTAAATATGATCTGCAAGACCCAAAATGTGCAGAATCATTGACGCTACATTACCCTGAAATCTAGAATCCAACCTTAAACCCGGTTGCTCTTGGGAGCACACCGAAACCCCGTATCGGACCTGGACCGTACGTCGAAAGTCCGATTACCCTGAAACTATACGGATGTGACTGCATTATTAGACTTGACAACCTCCTCGGAAATCAAGTCTTAACTGTGTCTAGAAATGCACAACTTGAGCTTGGAGCAAAGAGTGTGAGAAACATGAAAATATTTAGAAATAAGAATCCGAATTTAAGTAATCTGAGTCGTGTCACTTGCGAGCCAAATATAAGGATTCAGACCGTCAAAATCTGACCCAAATACACCCTCGGATCAGGAAAAATATCCCACACATGTCGGTGTACTTGTGACTCTGATCGAGTGACCGTGACCGTTAAACTGAAACTGATCCGCTACGGCTGATCTACAAGCCCGATCGGAATAAAAACTCAGCCTGACCTGGATCCATGGTCAGGGAGCTTAAGTCCGACCGTACGTGGAAAAGGGTCCACCAAAAGTGCTCCGTTGGACCGGAACAATCCGTATTTGGATATAACCTAAGTATATTTCGGCCCTGGGGCCATTTCCATCAAACCTGGGCCTATATAAGGACCTTAAACCCTCTCTCTCTCACCCCATACGAATTTGAGAAAACCTTAGGAGAGAGAGAGGAGAAAAGAGAGAGGAAAAGAGAGAAAGTAAGAGTGAGTGTTGGAAGTTCTTCCTGGGATTTGATCCCGTTACTCCACGTACTTAGCCACCCCCTCTGTATCACAAATCTGGCATTTTCGACAACGTACTTGGGTAAGAAAACCTAACCCTAATCTGTTTTAGGGTTTCAGATAGTGTAAGTTATGAAATAGCTAACCTAATTTTTGCTATAGGTTGCCAATCTGCTGTAGATAAAGACTTAACTTTAAAACTGAGTTCGTTAAGAGTCTACCAGCAAAAGGTGCGGACTATAAACGTATAGGTTATGGTTTTCAAGGCTTTCAATACCGGTTAATGGTTTATTACTGATGTGGGTGTTATTTCACATGCTAAATGTGATGTGTATTTCCTGTTTCTGATATATATGAACTATATTGAGTTTAGTGTATTCCATGTATTTGTAGAAAGGGTCCTATACATATGGAATTTGAAAATATGTTTGTCATGATTAATTGTTGTGTGTTTATACTATTTGCATGTGTAACAACTCCTTGGTGAAAGGATTTGTCCCAATACATGTTATGGCCTACATACGTCGTGTATGTTAAAAAGTGTAGTCTAAGTGGTTGTAAAATTGTCCGAATGAGCTAGTAGTTAGTAAATTGTACTTTATATAATTATTGAGATATAATTCTCAACTACCTTAATTATGTGTATGATTTCTTCCATGTATTTATGCTATAGTGTCTGTTTAGGCATGGAATGTATATGTGTGAATTTCATGTTTAAGTTGTATTTCCTAATATGTTCAAATGATTGTAGGAATTGAATTATTGATTTATTGCTGCCTTGATTTTCTCATATAATTATCTGTTGAAATGGAATGCACTTGGGACTATGATATAGTCTAGGCAATCGGTAACAGGCCCTGAATTGGTGGTTGAGGTTGTTTTCGCCCTACAGGATGTGTTTGATTAGTCCGAGCCATACTTCGGCCACATGGAGTGCTTGTGCACTTCATGTCGATCGATTCGAGGTGCGCTCATACCAGTCGAGCTCGTCAAGCAACCCAATTGACCCGATGTATGTTCACCATATATGGACGCTACTGCTTGAATCTAAGGTACCAAACTCACCAGTGAAAACCCCATTAACCTTGGTACCTCGATCCACTAAGACTCATGAGCCGGGCATGGTGGTGTGGGACACCGTGGTCGAGCTGTCGGCCTACGCTGGGGTGACGAGTCTCCTCGTAGTGACCAATGAGTAACCCAAACTCGTGAGCCGAATACGGTGGTATGAGACACTGTATTCGAGCTGTCGGCCTACACTGATAAGGTGACGAGCCCTTTGTAGTGACCTCGAGTATACTCTAAGACTACGCAGAAGCGACGAGTCTTTCCATAGCAATTAGAGTATAAATTAGGCCTACACTGATAAGGTGACAAGCCCTTTGCAGTGACCTAGAACTGCAACATCGTATGAGAATTACTAGGACTAACGACCCTAGAATGGATCATTATTTGGGAATTGATATAAGGGAGGTACCTTAACTTTCCAATCCTATTGTATGAAAAGGACTAATAAGAACTTGGTAATCATATTCATGCACCACATTGCATGTGCCGTTTGATGATGTGTAAAGAGCACGAGGAAGTGACTGACATGTGCGACCGTTAGATGAAGATCGTTGAGGGAGTGCAGGCGAAGGTATACATCATTTATTCATACCATTCAGAATATCTAGGGATGTTCGATTGTATTGCTTTATCATTACTGCTTGACTGAATTGATAACATGTTAACCTTTGTTTTATTGTTCCACTGAGTTGATCACTCACTCCCACATTACGGGATGGTGTCTTGAACACCAACCAGATCCTGTTGTAGGTTCAGATGATGGTACAGCCTGCGAGGCAGAGCTGGACTTTGAGGATGATGAGGGGGCATTCTCATATATGCAGTATTCAGTCGGGTTCTCATAGACCGTTCTCAATCGTCGGAGCTTCAGGGTTATACTTGTAGTGGACTGTTATATTTTGACATTTTGTAATTTCAAACAATATATGTAATTATTGACCTAGCAATGCATCCATACTTGGGGACTTAAATTGGTTTATAAAGTTATACATAGTTGTTTCAGTCTTCCGCTTACGTATTACAACTGTCCTTGGATTATGTTTTGCAGTTTTGGTTTAATCTTATTCATGTTTATGCACTAATATAGAAAACATTTAATCATCATTAAATATGTTGCATAAGTGATGCGTTGGAACCCGGGAGTTGGACTTTTACTCGACCCCTAATTTTTAGGGCGTTACAAATTTGCTTGATAAGAAAAGTAAATGATTATACTATATAATGTAAATTGATTGATAATTGAAAGATAATGTTTGGTTTGATTGGGTTGATATGAGACAATTTTTCTTCTTGAATTTCTTTACTATTTATAGCTAGAGCTGGGCATTTTGGGCTCGATTCGGTGAATCTGACCCGATCAGACCCGATCCGACCTGAATCACACCGAACTGATGACCTGAATGGGTCAGGTTCGAGCACTATCATGCAGATCCGACGGTTAATCGGATCAGGTTCGGGTTAACGCCAAATCGGACTGCACCGATCCGAAATCCGGTCCGTTTGGATCCAAACGGATCCAATTCGGACCGGACCATAGTAATTTACTAATTTACCCCCTCAGTGTGTGTGTGTGTGTATAGACACACACATACACACACACACACACACACACACACACACACTTTTACCCTTTCTATTTTTTTACCCTACCCTACCCATCCCTCTTTGCTCGCACCGCCTTACCCAAAATCCCTAAATCCCCAAAACCCTCCTGTCATCACTACCCGAACGGTGGCCACACCCGATCGTGATCTGGACATTCAAAGTCATTTATCGGGTAACCCACTCAGCCACTCAAATTAATTAATTAATTTTTTTAATTATTTTTGGATGATCGCTCGTCGGCCAGCCATGGCCGCTGCCCGCTGGTGGTCCAGCCACCCTGGATCGTCGGCCAGCCATGACTACATCCCCTACCTGTCTCATAAAAGCATCTCGGTTGGCCCCACCTAGCTTCTGGCCAGTGAAATACTTTAGGCTTTAGCAGGCAATCCGTCTAATGAGTGGAATGGGCCATTTTTTTTTGGGCTAGTGCATCTAGATGATGGGGTGCCACTTGATAAATGGCTTTAATCGTGTGGAGGTGTGTGTGGAACGAGAAAAACTCTTGATTACATTCTAGGCTCAAAACTGTGAATGTCATGTACTATTGTGGGATGTTGGTGTAACTTATGCTGCTTTGTAAGCCTGTGGGAGGTCCATTTTGACCCATTTCTTCTATATCTCGTGGGGAAATTTCTGCTCATGACCATTCACTTTTGTATTAGCCTAGTTGCTTTTTAAATGTTGTCAATTTTTGTTTTGTACCTAATTGATGACTATCCATACATTTAATGGCAGTTTGTTGGAGATAAAGTTGCATATGCGCTTTCTCAAGGTTTGAAGGTGATTGCCTGTATCTGTGAGACTCTTGAGCAGCAAGAATTAGGTTCCACCGTGGAAGTAGTTGTTGCACAAACAAAAGCAATTGCAGGTGATTTCCCTTACCAGTTATATGAACTGTTTCCCTGGTACTTTAAGCTTGAGTTTGGATGCTCGATTGAGTTCTCTTGTAATATTTTAAATCAATAAATTGTAAATGATCATAATGGGTCCATCTCTTTATTCATGGTGAAGGACTAGCCTCCAAATTGCAGTTAAAATTGTTACAGGTCCAATATGAAAAACATGGAATTCCACTTAAGGGCATGAAGTGTGCTGTAAGTGTGCAAATGAGTTTTCTAGTTTTATTTAAAATTCAAAAGTATATATAATGTCCAGTTATGCATACTCAAATTGAGTTTTGTTGATTTTATTTTCTCATTTATGTTAATTTTTACCCATTATTTTCAAATCAAGTCGAGTTTTTCTTGAGTTTTGACTGAGCCATGGTCAAAAGGAATTTTGGTGAGCGTTGGTGAAACATGATCAAGACCAGTTGGCTTGGTCAAGTTGAATAGAGTATTTAAACCATGGTTCCAATTATATGAACATATACACCTACCTGATACATGTGTGAGGTCAGTGATCATAATATAAGTGAGCTCCCTTGATATTTGGGAGTTGGGATAGGAGAAGCTCAAAGGCCCTAAAAAAGATAATGAATATCTGCAAGGTTAATGTATCGTCCCTGTGGTAATACTTGTAAACTGCCTAGACATAAAATGGCAATGTTAGAGCTTGCGTTTTGATGCACAAGAGAAAAGAATTGCAAAAACATTCAATTCAACAAATGATGTATCCTAGCATTCATAATTAGGAAGTAGCCTCAAATGTAATCGCATTTTCTTAGGTCCAACTTGTAAGTAACTTAGTTACATGCTTACATTTACTCACACTTGCATAAGACTAACCTTTAGGCTGCTTCCTGTAGCAATTTGGATGGATATTGCAATTTACATTTGTTGACTAAAAATTTCTGCTACTCTTCCATAACATATCTTGCAATAACATCTCTTCAGTTTATTTTTCCTATTGTAAGTTTTGAGTTCATCAATACAGTCTTCCCCCTCTCATCTAATCCCAAACAGGGGTATTGCTATTTACCCCTCTAACATCATATGGGCCATTAAAGTGTTCTAAAAACTCAATTTGAGTATGCATAACAAATATTAATCATTTTATCAATAACCTTTAATATAGACAGTCAAGATCCTTTGCATAAAACATGCCCAATCAACAATTTGATTCATTTAAGACCCACTATGGATTGTTAATAACTATATAGTAATGACTCTATGCTTCTTTGCTTAGATTATTATTGTGACTTGTAACTTGTAAGTTGTGATTGTAATTTGTGAGTTAGATAATTAGTTACCCGTTTAAGGATTTTTATGTGCCCATATATAGATATGGTGTGTTTTTTGTGGCATAGAAATCACTCAAATTGTCTTATTTTGGACAGTTCAAGGTTAGATGGATAGTATGCTTTCATATAACCTATTTAAATGTTCATGCCTGATCCACGGTCCATCTCCTTGTTTCTCTCTGGATATGTTTCTTCTATTTCATATCCAATGTCAAATATCTTTACATTGCTTTAGATATTTGACATCAGAATATAACGTAAGATTAACTTATCTAGAGAGGCATGGGGAGATGCTGCTAGATTTTCGGCATGAACATTTTAATGAGAATATGAAAGTATTACAATCTATCCAACCTTGGATGGGTAACTAATTTAGGATTTAATTGTTACTTGTAAGTTAGATAATTAGTTACCCGTTTGAGGATTTCTATGTGGCTATACATAGATATGGTGTGTTTTTGATGGCATAGAAATCACTCAAATTGTCCCTTTTTAGATAGTTCAATATTAGATGGATAGTATGCTTTCATATAACCTATTTAAATGTTCATGCCTGATCCGCGGTCCATCTCCTCATTTCTCGCTAGATATGTTTCTTTCGTTTCGTATCTAATGTCAAATATTTTTACATTCTTTAGATATTTGGCATCAGAATGTATGTAAGATTAACTTATCTAGAGAGACATGGGGAGATGCTACTAGATTTTCTACGTGGACATTTAAATGGGAATATGAAAGTATTACAATATATTCAACCTTGGATGGGTAACTAATTTAGAATTTAGTATAACTCTGCTAGCATTAGATTGTTAATGCTAATATGATTTAATATATTTTAACTATCAGATGGAAAGTGAGGGTCTTTCTAATACCCTGTCCCCGACCCCTGGTGGTCGGTCAATTACATCACCGATGATCCTTGAAGATGAAGGATTAGGTCTTGAACATAAAGAGGTACCCGTCGACGTCGTTGATACCAGTACCACATTGTCACATGTTGCGGGAAATATGAAAAAGAGGTCGCCAATGTGGGAAGATTTTGAAGAAGTAACCCTGATGTATGGCTAAGTGAAGATACAATGCAAGTACTGCAAGAGTCAGTACACTAAGCAAGCAGATGGTTCGACCACAACGTTGAAGAAACATATTTCAAAGTATTTTAAAAAAGTGAGAAGTGCGGCAAGGCAACAAACACTTTCATTTTCGCAATCTGCAGGGGGTCTGTCAGTGTCCATCTACAAGTATGACAAAGAGTGGGTGAATGAGTGGACGGCCAAGTTAATTATTTCAGATGAAAGACCATTTCAGATGGTAGAGAGTCCTGCTTTTGTTGGACTAGCCAAATGCTTTAACCCCATATATGAGAAGGTCTCTCGTACAACAATCAGGAGGGTGTGTATGAAGATGTATGAAGGCGAGAAGGTCAAGTTGAAAGGAGAGTTGGAAACGATTTCTTGAATTAGCCTGACATCAGATTTGTGGACGACATCAAATCAATAAAAGGGGTATATGTCCCTAATTGCTCACTACATTTATGCTGAATGGAGGCTTTGCAAGAAAATAATAAACTTTCATTATCTCGCGCCTCCTCATAGTTGTTTGATGATTTCAGACTGCATACACAAATGTCTTATGGAGTGGGGAATTGAGAAGAAGATCTCGACAATTACACTAGACAACACCTCTACAAATGATAGCGTGATAATGAATTTGTGCAGCCACTGATGACCTGTATTTTGGTGGAAAGATATTTCATGTTAGGTGTTGTGCCCACATCCTAAACTTGATTGTACAAGAAGGCCTTAAAACAATCGATCCCACGATTGAAAACATAAGAGAGAGTGTGAAGTACATACGGGGGTCACCTTTACGATTACATGCATGGAATGAGATCATGAAGCGGTTAAATTTATCAACTCAAAGAACGATGAAGTTGGACGTTACGATACGCTGGAATTCAACTTTTGAAATGTTGGATTTAGGGATAGATTTGAGACCTCCATTCTCTCACTATGTGGAGCGTGATAATGCGTATGCTTGGCTGCCTTCTGAAGATGATTGGTCAAGAGACGAATCAATTCGTAAGTTCCTTTTTGTTTTTTACAACAACACGAAGAAATTTTCGGGCTACAAGTATCCAACAGCAAATATATTTCTACCTGAACTTTAGAAGGTAAAAGATACCTTGCGCAAAAGTAGTAGTGGATAAGACTTTTTACACTTCATGACCATGGGTATGCAGATAAATTTTGATAAGTATTGGTCTGAGTGTAGTTTGGTAATGAGTGTTGTGGTCGTTCTTGATTCTCGATACAAAATGATTATGGTTGGCTTTATATGTAATAAGTTGTATGGTGCGAAGAGAGTTGTTGAGGCCGAAAAGATTTCTGGTGCAGTTAGTGAATTGTACAATTTATATGTGTGTACCACAAAAGAACAATCTCCTCATGTGGGTTTTAGTTCTGCTATTGATGAATCACAAGAAGACACGGCAGATGATTTCATGTCTTACTATGCACAGCTGAAAGGGACTCAAATACAGACACTTAGATCAGAACTTGAAGACTATCTCAAGGAGGATCTTCTAGTTTTAACCAAAGGTGATGATTTTGATATTTTGAAGTGGTGGAGGACGAGATCTAGTAAGTTACAGTACCCTGTGCTCTCATTAATGGTACGCGACATATTATCAATTCCAATTTCAACTGTGGCTTCAGAATATACTTTTAGTACGGGGAGTAGGGTTGTAAGTGAGTATAGAAGCTCACTTACACTTGAATCAGTTGAAGCGCTCATTTGTACTCAGGATTGGCTGTGTCCGATGTGGGGGAAAGAGAACTCTATTGATGATGAGTTCGATGAAAAGAGAGTGACAAGATTGATGAGACAGTACCTGTAGCTACAATATGATTTTGATGCCTTCTATTTCTATTATATCATGTTATTTATAATTTTGTTAAAATAGTTACATTGAAGTTTTATGGTTATGTCTTATGGGTGGATGAATATTTTACTTTTTTTCATTAGTACTATTCAATTAGATAATGTTGTTTAAATCTCTTATTATATTGTTAGATAATTGCATTCATTCATAACTTTAACTTCTTCTTTTTTTAATCCTAAGCTAACCAGATATACACCATATATGTCAACGGAAGATGATGCATTGGCAGATATTTAGGATTATGGAGTCCAAGTCTATTCCCAGGATGGAAAGATAAAGTTGAAATGTAAGTTGTGTAGAAAATAGTTTATCAACAAAACAAATCGACTCAAATTACATTTGGCTTGTCGAGAAGGAGACGTCGTACCATGTAGCAAAGCTCCTCAGGAAGTCCGAGATTTATTTGGAGCCATTCTCGATTCTAATACGAAGACTTCCTACACCCCTCACCCTGCAACTACAACCAATACAACTAACCAAAGAATATATAGAAGTAGGCCTATTATAAATGAAGAAGGGTTAAGCACAGGAACTGCAACTGCCTCTAGCTCTGGTTCCAAGTCTTCCACAACCACAATTAGTAGAGAAGAAGAATAAGAGAAAATTTTAAGGGATCAAGAACAACGGGATTATAAAGAGGCCATCAAAGAAAGCTTGCAAATGACATACATATCAAGAAGTACCAGACAACAACATCCACCTCCGAGATAATATGATGCTGAAGCAAGCACAAGTAAACCATCAAAGTTTCTTAAAAGTCTTGCAGCATTTTATAGGGGGTTGGAAATCCCATACAAATCAGATCATAAAAAACATCTGAAAAAACTTCTTGCATCTGTGAATTAGGACGATGGGAAGTGATCTCCACCATCCGATTCAGCAAAGGTGAACGACCATTTTTTGGACACATCCAGCTTGGAGTCGATTAAGAGTTCTCCTACAGTTAAAACAGTAAAAAGAGAACCGAAAGATGAATCTGGTGACAAAGGTGAAGGTGGAGGAGGGGGTTACTATTATGGACAAGGTTCATCTAGTTACATGCCACAAGGGCATTTATCACATAGAGGGTATTGAATGTATGAAAGTTTTACCTAATCTATGACTCAGTAATTAGTATGTACATGTTAATTGTTAGGTTAATTTGTAATTTTGATTTTGGAAATGGTTTATTTTCTTTTACATTTAAAGGGTTGGATTCCTCTTTTAGATTTGCATGAGGTGTTGTAGCATACGTATCCTCCATATTTGGATTATACTACATGTAGTTTTTCATTGAATAGTATATGAAGCGATAATTGTAAACTTCTTGTCTATTTCTGACAAGTGTAAACACCTGCCCCCTTATTTGGATTATTACAAATACCAATCCTTTGTTTGCAGAGGTTAGATGAATTTGCACTAAGTGATAAAATTTTGTTTGTCTTAAGAGTTCATTTTTCTCATGTGTGGGCCCAACCATTCCTCTCCTATGGTTGCAAATGTTAGATAAATCTGCACTTAGTGTCAAAAAATTCCTTGTCTTAGGAGTTCATTTTTCTCATGTGTGGGCCTAGCCACTATGTATAAATGGTATCTTCCACCATAGATATTGGATATATCAAATTAAAATCACACTAATCCAGTCATTGGGTGAGCCACACATAACCAATTGAAAACATTTGAAGCAGGCCACCTGACAATTTGGATCAACTTGATTTATGGGGTTTTCTATTTTCATGTTAGCCTGACCACACCAAATGTGGATTAGATGATAAGTTTAAATCCATGTTAGACTTCTTAACCTAGTCGTGCAAATGCTCATTCCATGTTAGCCTGACCACAACAAATGTGGATTAAATCCATCAATTGGATAGTTAGGATTTCATTTTAAATTAAGATGTCATCATTTGCTCATTTTAACTTTGGCGACTCTACAGGTCAATCCGGTCACATTCGGTGAGTCTATCGCACATGATTATTCATTTACTGGACAATAATCTCAACTTACACTACCATCGATCAAGATTATATAACTGATTTAAGGAATTTCAAAGAAGCATTAAACCTGATAATGCCCTAAGTAGAACATGGGACTGGTTTGTTGATTATTTTACTAATTTTTGCATGTGTGATGAGAACATGGATTCAGGCAGATAACTACCTAAGTACAGGCTGCTACAATCTCAGGTGTGCTGGTTTTGTGCAAATAAGTAATGAGATAGCTCTTGCCTCTTAGCACCGTTGTAATACCCATTTCCATCTATGGTGGAAAGCATTTCTCCCTATCCATTCACATATACAACTATTAAGTTCCAACCTGTGGACAACTTCCAACCTTTCATGTATATATGACATCCAACAAATCCAATAGGTTGGCCGAATCATAAGTCACCTTTTGAAAAATTTAGCAACTGCCACTTATTAAGTGGACCAAACTCGTGTTTTGCTTTTACCAATGGCTGGACATTGTTTTTTTATGGTGTGGACCACTTCATGAGTATAGAGGGCTGAAATTTGCACTAGAAAATCCTCATGGTGGAGCCAACCTTTCGGTTGGACTTGAGATCTCATACATATACTGCCCTGCATACATACACATGTGAGATTTTCGGCATTTACATAGGAAATCCTCATGGTGGAGCCAACCTTTTGGTTGGATTGCAACTGTCCATTTACTCATTGTTTGAAGTCCTGCAATTTTTTTCTAAGATCACATGAACATATTGATTTTTGGGGTATAACGAATGAATGGTGGAGCCTAGCAGATGAACAAGATCCGGATCTTGCACATGTGTGCTGCATGTATGGAGATAGACTGCTCAATAACTAACTTGGATAAAATTCCTGGAAATTTCAAATATAAACAAGAACACTGGAACATGAGGAAAGGGAAATTGAGTTTTTCCCCATATTGACATGTTAACGAGGGACCCAGAAATAGGTCTTTCCAGTTTTAGAGAAAGATCATAGATCACTTTATGTAGTTGTATGTTCACAGCAATGTTCAAAAAGTTCACTATCTGCTTTGAAATCAGCTGAGTCAATAGTATACAAGGTAAGACAAATGCAGCAGTCTTAATTATTTATTCTTAATATTTTGGAGATTCGGCTAGTTTAAATGTTGTCATCTTATACCATGGCTTCTTCATGAACTACATTTTTTTCCCTAATAGTTGAATTCGCTTTCGTGGATCTCCTAATGCTTGTCAGATGTGGTAATTTTGTTGTTCTTTTAGAAAATGGAATATCTTTGTTACATAGCATTCTGCAAAGCAAATGCTCAGGGAAGAGTCCCAATCAACTAGGCGCACTTTTTTTACATGTACACGTTGTTCACTCTCCCTGTGCTTATATTTCAATTCTATTCAGTCATGTGCCAGGCAAGAAATCATGATGAAGAAATTCTCACCTGTATCACAAGAATCCTTTGTTGTTGAATTTCTAGTTAGGGTCGTTTGGCAGCATGGATTTAAAAACCCATTGGATTCCAGTGGATCTTGAAACCTGTGTAATCAAGAGGATTTTGCAAATTAGCTTTGAGGTGGGAATGCAAAAGCAGATCTTTGGAGGGATTTTGGAGGAATCAAAATCCTTGCTACGAAACGTCCCAAAAAACTGAAATCCCCACAAGTCCCTCAGAGTCTACGACGCTGCCAAATTTTGTGAATTCTTGGGTCCATCTTTATTTGGCACAAGTTGACAAATGTTGAGATTATATTTTGACTAGATTTTGCTCTTTCATGGAAGGTACTTTTCTTAGATTGATTTCACATTTCCTCTTTTTGCTTGTGAAATTCGCCCGAGTCACCCTCGTTTCCCGTGTCAGTGCAATCTCAATAGGAAATGCAATTATCTGAATTGGCCATGCAATTCCATTAGAAAATGGAATTATATAAACATATTCATGGTCTACTATGGTCATTTGAAAGGGTTATTTTGGTCAATTAAAAATAGAACATGCAACTAAGAGAAAACATTCGAGGTGTATTGGGGACTAAAATCAAAGCTAACATGGCTCATGAGTGCCTTCACTTACTGGGTTACTAAAGACCCCCCCAAAGGATGACGGGAACAATCAAAGGACTTTCCCTGTTACAAGGGAATTTTCCTATAAAGATGGCACACATTTCAAGGCAATTTGTGGAAAGTAAATCTGAACCGATCCAAACCGTGCCAAATCCGATCCGACTCGGTTTTCCTGATCGAGTCGGACTCAGAACAGGTCAGGCAATGCAAATTTCAGATCGGTCTGAGTCAGGTGCCCCGAACTCGGTACCGGATCGAATCGAGTTCGGGTTAGGTTAGTGAGATTCCAAATTGGATCGGGTTGGGCCTAATCCGATTCGACTCGGACCAATGCCCACCTCTATTTATAGCTTTGATCTACTGTTCACAACCCCAAGTGTAGGGTCGCGATGTAGTAATAATTAATCTCGATAAGACCGAAGTCAAATCCACAGGGACTGAAACTTGTACGTTTCTAAAATTAACTAGAAATAGAACTAGAAGAAGATGTGAAACTAATTCTGAAGTATTTGAGAGAGTAATTGTGAATAGAGTAATTAAAGCTAAGAATTTAAAGGTGGGAATTAGGGTGTCAAGGATCCACTTATAGTGATTAGGGAACCCTCTTGCTTGATTCAAGTAACACAATTAGAATTGGAGTTCTATCCTATCCAATTGGAAAATATATCAATAAAACCAAATCTGAACTTTCTTTGACCTAATTCTCAATGAAAGAGAACTATAATAATTGACAGAGATTCCATCACTAAACCATGCCCAGGAGACAATGACAAACTATAGGATTTACCAATCCCATAATCTCAAAGCAGGAGAATTATAAAGATTAGAAAGGATTCCATCACCCTACCATGCGTAAGGGATAATGATGAACAACAGGACTTACTAATTTCACAATCTCAAATCAGGAAAAGAAAATACTTAAAACTATTGCAGATCTACCGTAATTTGAGTCACAATATACCATTAAAAACTGAAAGTATTCCTTAAAGATTAAATTAGAATCCATAGAGTTCAACATAAACATGAATCAAAGTAATAAAAACATCTCATCATGCTACAAGCTTCACCTCTTAGTCCTACCTAAGAGGTTTAGTCAACTATAGACATGATTAGACTTAAGTGTTTTCAAAAAAACATGAAAACAATTAAGGAAAAAAAATAAAAACTCTTGGTGACAGCTTCTCCACCCTTTTGCTCCACTCCTTAAACCCTAGAAGATGCCTAGGAACATCTTAGGGAGTCCTATTTATAGTTGTGGAACTCTAACTTTCACACCTCATTGGACACCTTAAATTTCGCAGTTTGCTAAAATAGACTTTACTTTGCGCAGTTTTCCAAAATATACTTTACTTTGCACAATTTCATAAAATGACCCAGAGTTTCAGAATATGTTTTTTCAAGATGATTTCAGGATTCATTTTCTTCGGTTCAAATCTTTGATTCTCTTCATTCATCACTTGGCTTTCTTGGATCTTTGACATATGAATTTTTCAATTTTAGTTTCCTAAGATTTATTCCTTGCCTTGGTCATTCTTGAGCATCAAATTTATGCTTTTAGAACCCTTTTCAATCCAAGCTCTTAAATTCACCTTGCAACACAAAAATGAGTAAAATATAACATTAAACATTATCATATTCATAAAACCAAGATATAAATGAGAGATAATATGTAATATTTGACCTTCAACATCTACCTATTTAGATTTTTCTCATGTTCTTACGGTTGTCATAACCATTCAACACTACTTGACTTCCTTTGTTTCTCCTTTGTCATCTGTTCTGTAACCGTTTTTTCACGATTGCTTCTTCATTGGTCGCTTAGACATTGACGTGGCACTGTATGATACGTTCCAGATATTGTTTGCTAATTAAGAAAAATTTATAAATCTTAAAATACACCATATAGATTTTGTATAAATCACATGTAATCTATTCTAATCGGCTACTATGGGAATGACGATGACAGGAAACACATGCGAACCGTGATCAAGGATGCCCACAGATCGCGTTCAACGACAAGTACAGACCACGATAGCGGTCCTTTCGTAGCAACCTGAAAGTTACACTTTAAAACACACGGATGATCGCGCTCGGTTACAGTTGATGCCAGATTTTCTAATCTTGGTGGCGGTTTATTTTCATTGTAAAAGAAAGACTCTCTATCTACTAGTTTTTTTTTTCGGAGATGTGTTTTTTTGAATAAGATATTGCTAAGCAGAATTGTCGTAGTGTGGGAATGCACGCTGGACCCACTGAGAGCATAACCGAAGACGAAGATTAGAGTTTTCCTTGTCAAAGTCTGAGAGTGTGGCTTTTCCTTCATACAAGCTGTGTGGGGCCTTGCTAAACTGGTAGTGATGGCTCTGCGGGTCCCACTAGTGATGCATGTATCTTATCCATGCAATTCGGATTATTTTAGGGTATGAGCTCAAAATTGAGGCTTAGAATGAGTTGGATGGTTCGGATCAAGCTGATATTTGTGTTTTCCCTCGGTGTAGATGTGTGTGACCTTTTGAACGAGTTGGATGGCTTCAAAAATTACCTCTACTAAAGTTTCCACGGTGCATGTCATTCATCACCTTTGGCTCCCACATAATGACTGCGCACGTGCCGGCCTCGATGCAAGGCAAAATCGTGGCAAAAAACAGTAAAGAGTGCTTTGGTGTGTGTAAGAGGTGGCGCATTTAAAAGACGTAATATTTAGAGTCCCACTAAATCCGAGGAAACTTTAGGGAAAGAACGAGAAGTTGCTTTGTCACACGCGTGCAAATGCCAACCCATACAACTCAGTTACACATGCTAATACAAAAAAACACCTGAGAGATCCGAGATTTCAACTAATGTACTACAAAGAGCTTAGATGCTTTTCTCCAAAAATCAGGCTTTTTCACTACTTAGGTGGGCCACAGCGTACGAAAAGAGATGGATAGCTAGAAAGGAAAAATGAACGGTCCTCTGTTTTCTACAAAGTATCCCACTTTGAGAAATGAAAAGAAACGGCTTAACTTTTAGACCACAATATCTAAAGAGTGTGGTCCATTGGATGGACAGCTCATATCTACACGCACGTGTGACTTAATTGACATAAGTGTTTGCGTGTGTATGGAAAGGGCTCCTAACGCGTGGGAAGAAAGAAAGAAAGTGAAAAGAGGGGGAGACTTGAACAGATGCCGACGTTAGATGCCTTGCTTAATTCCTAGGCTGTAATTCCTACTCATTGTATTCCTACCCTTCCTACATCTTCCCCATTTCAGGTGAGTGCGTGTAGAATTCAGTAGAGGCAATGTCAACAAAGAAAGGATTGGTGGATTTCATCTTCTCTTGGTCCATCCAAGATGTATTCAACGACGATCTCTTCAAAGGAGAGGTTAGATCTTCGATTCTTGTTGCTGTATTGGAGTTTACATGTGCTTCCGTTTTCTCTACTACTCGCCGCTCGCACGTGCCAACTCGGCACACGTGTAGAATCCAACCCGATTATCATACTGGGCTACAGAATTTTGGGGGATCCGCTCATTCGGTGGGCTAAATTTCGAACCGCTGTTGAATTTCTTTGGACTCTCTGTTTTATTTTTATACGTGTTTACCACCTGATGTATTGTCCGCCCGATTTATGGGATTCATGCTTGGGATTTCTGACAGATGTATGGTTTGGCACGTGTACGTGCGACTAGATAGAACTGTCGACAAACGCACTCATCGAGTCGGCATTTTTTTTCCTACGCTCGTAGAAATTACGTGGGAATTGCACACGCGGCATGCAAGTAATTTAAATTAAAGTGCTCGAATGAATGCTATTTTATATTTATCGGGTGCCAAACATTTAGAGCCAGAGAATTTTTGTTCGAGCACTTGTTTTACGATAAGCTGGTAAATTTATTTTTAAATAGTCCAATAAGCTCTTATTTGAAATAGATATGCTTGGTAAAACATACAGATAAGAGTTATTTATTTATTTATTTATTTTATAGTTCCCATCGAAGGCGTGCACGTTTTGTTTCCAATTCTGGTTGTGGTAGTATATATATCAGATGTAATCGGGATTAGGGCAAGGATTAGGGTTCTCTAAACATGCTCAAGGGTTTGAGAGAGTTTTGAAGAGAAGGTGCTAAACCTTTCCTTCTTGGGGCTTTATTCGGTAAGATTCTATTGGTAACTTCATTTTTCATAGTGCATTATCGCTTTGTGCCGTGTTTTTTTTTTTTTTTTTCCCGCAAGAGTTTTTCCACGTAAATTTGGATTATTCTCTAGTTGGATGTGTTTGTGCTGTTGTGATTATCTTGTTTGATTCCTCTTTGTATGCTTTTGCGAGTCTCAACAAGTGGTATCAGATCTAACGTTGGGAAGCAGATTGAATCTGAAAGCAAGATATCTATGACATCTAATATGAAATTCGATGTAGAGAAGTATTCTTGAAAAAATAACTTTGAACTATGGAAGGTGAAGATGAATGACATTCTAGTTCAGCAAGGATTAGAAGATCACTCATTGGAAAGTGATATGAAACTATATAAGAATAAGAGTAGAGTAAGTTAGATCAAAATGTCAATATCTTAATCCAATTGTGCTTAACAAATGAGGTTTTCTACAATGTTGTGAGAGAGAAGACTATGACTGATACATAAGTGAAGTTAGATAATATCCATGTGAAAAAGTCTCTTGAGAATCGCTTGTATCTAAAGTTACAGTTGTTCAATCTGAAGATGACTAAGGGGGATGAGGCTGAGGCCCACATCAATAACTTCAATAGGATCATTTGGAAATTGTTAAACGTAGATGAGATGATGAAAGGTGAAGATCAAGCATGTATTCTATTGAATTCTCTTTTAGAATTGTATTAGTCGTTCAATAACTCGTTGTGCACTAGTAGGATAGTCATTAGCGTTGAGACTGTTATCTCAGCAATTCAATCGAAGGCGATGAGAAAGAAAAATAGTGACGTGGGTGCTTCTACATATGTACTAGTTATGAGGGAAAGAAATTTTGAGAGAAATAATAGATCTTCATGATCTAGATCCAAATCCAAGGGTAAGGGAAAAGGCAAGCTGAAGTGCTAGAATTGTGGCATGTCAGGGCATATGAAAAAGGATTGTCAGAATCCAAGTTTATGAATGATAAATCAGAGAATTCTTCCAGAGAGGCCAACACTGCAGAATCTAGTGAGGAGATGAGTGGTAGTGACGTGTTGACCACATCAAAATCTAGGTATTTCAACGATGAATGAATATTGAATACGGGGCCTTCATATCACATGACCCCTCATAGGAGTTGGTTCACCAGTTATAGTGAGTGCGATGGTGGCCAGGTATTTATGGGCAATGACAATACTTATAACGTAGTTGGTGTTAGATCGGTGCACATTAAGATGCTTGATGACATGGAGCATATCTTGACTAATGTAAGACATGTTCCTGAGTTACGGAAGAGTTTGGTATCTCTAGGAGCACTCAAGGCACTTAGGTGTAAATTCACCGGATTCGATAATGTTCTTAAGGTTTCAAAGGGGCCACTCGTAGTCATGAAACCACAGAGGAATGGTAATATTTATAAGTTGATCGGGAGCACTTCATCAGGTGAAGCTGAACATCCATAACGAATTCCATGTCTAGACGTATGTGGCATGCGCTTATAGGGTAAATGAGCAAGCGAAGCATGAAGGTACTTTTTGACCATTGTTTGATTTCATCTTTTAAAAACATTGATTTTAGTATATACGAGCATTGTATATATGTTAAACAGTCAAGGTTATCTTTTAAGTCTATGAAACATATTTGTAAGTGGGTTCAAGATTATGTGCATTCTAATATATGGGGGCCATCGCTTGTAGTTTCTGGTAGAGGTTCGTCATGGGTTGTTACGTTCATTGACAACTATTCTAGAAAGGTGTGAATTTACTTTCTAAAAAGTAAATTCAAAGGTTTTCACCAACTTCAAATAATGAAAGGCGATGGTGGAAAAGCAATTAGGGTGAAAGGTGAGAGTGTTAATGATGGATAACGATAAGAAATTCACTTATAGAGAATTTAATCAATTTTGTAAGGATGAAGGGATTGTGAGGCATAATAAAGTACGCCACATACCAGAACAGAATAATGTAACTGAACGAATGAATCAGACTCTATTGTAGAGGACCTGATGGATGATGAATGCTAGGTTGGGCAAGGAAATGTTCACTGGGGCCGTTAACACGGCTTGTTAATTGGTGAATCAGTCCCCTTCCATAATTATTGATTGTAAAATTTCAGAGGAAGTGTGGAGTGGTTAGCAGTTATACTCGAGACTGTGAATATTTAATTGTGATGTTTACTCTCACGCACCATCAGTTGAGATAGATAAGATGAACGAAATGGTTAAAAATGTATCTTTAACGGCTTTGAGAATAGTGTAGAGGGGTACAAGCTATATGACTGAGTCATGTAGAAAATCATCCTTAGTTGTGACATCAAATTCGACATATGATCCTTGTTCCATAAGGATGAGCACAAGGAAGCGGAAAGTCAGTTGTGGATGTCCAGATAGACATAGATGAGACACAACATGATATTGAAACACATATAGAGGTACATGAGTAGTCACTTGTGAGAGGGAATCCACTAAAGGATCGTAAGTTACCAGTGAGATACATGGATGACTCAAATATTGTATTTGCCTTCATCACAGATGAAGGGAATCCATCTACTTTTCGGAGGCTCTTGACGATAGATATCGAAAAGTAAAAAGTAACAATGCATGACGAGATTGACTCCCTGTATAAGAATGAGACGTGAGAGCTAGTTGAGCTTTTCATCAACCGTAAAGCGATCGGGTGTAAGTGGATCCTTAAGAAGAAAAAGGATAAATACAAGGCAAGGCTCGTAGTGAAGCGATATGCTTAAAGAGAAGGCGTCGACTTCAGTGAGATCTTTGCACTTATGGTGAAGCAAGTATCTATTAGATTCGTATTGGCACTGGTTGCCTAATACAATCTCTAGCCAGAATAGATGGATGTGAAGACTGCTTTCGTACGTGGAAAATTGGAAGAGAAGATTTACATGAAGCAACCAGAAAGTTTCAAAATACAAAGGGTAAAGAATAAGGTTTGAATGTTGATGAGGTCGTTATACGGCCTGAAATAGTCACCTAGGCAATGGTACAAGAAATTTGATTTTTCCATTATGTAGGCCCAACTTGATGTGGACCATTCATCATGTGAGCTCACTTTTAAAGTGTCCATCATGTGGGCCAACCTTTAATTCCACCACCATCATGTGAGTCCCACCTTTAATGTGGATCGTCCATCAAGTGGGCCCACTCGATGTGGATAGTTCATGTGGGATCACACTTTGATGTGTCTCATCCATCATGTAGGGCTCATCTTTGATGTGAACTGTGCATTATATGGGCCCACCTTGATATGGACTATTCATCACGTGAGGCCTCACCTTCAATATGGGTCGTTTATCACATGGGCCCACGTTCAATGTCCACCATCCATCATGTAGAGCCCACCATTTTTATGATTCGTATGTTATGTGGGTCGACCTTGATGTGGACCATTCATCACATGGAGCCCCGCCTTCAATATGGATCGTTCCTCATGTGGGCCCGCCTGAGAGAGAGAGAGAGAGAGAGAGAGAGAGAGAGAGAGAGAGAGATTATAAAGAGAAGAGAAGAGGGTAAGATGGGAATTACTTAAAAAGTTTAGGGACAAACTTGTTGTAGAATTAGCCCAAAAATGTCTACCCACTTTAGTAAAATAAGTTTTTAAAAAAAGTAAATTTGTCTAAGCTAAATAATTAAGAAGTAAATCTTTCATTTCTAAATTTTGTAGATGCAAAACTAAACCATTACTAAACCATTACTAAACAATCTATTTTTGAAAAAGACATTTTTGAAATGATAATCCAAGCCTCTTAGGATTAGTGGAAATTAAATTTTTTTTTAAAAAAAAGTAACTGAGAAAAGAAAATTGATTTCCTCATATGTGAGATTTCCCTAAGTTTGTGAAAGACAAGAGGATTGAGGAAATTAATTTCCTTTCCCTCATATTTCCTCATAAAAGGGCCATTTGCCATTTCCTTTATAGGACATGGTTGGGGGTGGCAACCCCCCATTTAAACTCTTTCTACTCATTCTTTCACTTTCTCTCTCACTAATCTCTCTCATATGCAAGGGGAATTGGATTTTCTTACTGTATGTGTTGATTTGGGCAAACCACTAGGTTCCATATTTTGTCTCCTCAACCCAGTTATGTAATTATGTTGATCAATCCATAATAATAATAATAATAAGAAAATATAATGTGTCATACTATCCACATGCGCCCAACAATGGTATTCGAGGATCAATTAACATGATTTCGACGAGGAAAAAATAACAAC
Organism: Magnolia sinica; assembly: GCF_029962835.1. Taxonomy (NCBI): domain Eukaryota; kingdom Viridiplantae; phylum Streptophyta; class Magnoliopsida; order Magnoliales; family Magnoliaceae; genus Magnolia; species Magnolia sinica. The sequence continues at coordinate 39,062,612 of NC_080576.1, forward strand.
ATGGGTTACCGATATACCTCTTCATCATCTTGTGTAAAAGTCTTATTATTTGGTAGATGCCATATATCTATCGTTTGTGGCATGTGGGTGTTGCTGCAACACACAAGCTATGGCGACACTTCTGTAAAATGTTATGAAGCAATTGAGTTTCGTTATTCTAGGTGTCACCTAACTATTGCCATAGAGGGATTCCTTGATTGTCCTTTCAACTTTGATTGTTTATGCTACACCCAATCGAATAAGTGGAACTTTTAGACTTATAGACTCCACACCCTGATGAACTGTGTACATGGAATTGAACCGTAAACCAATGAACACCTAAACTCGTAACCCAAAAATCATGTTTATGCACCTTTCACCCTAAAGGTCCATAAGGCCACCCCATAACCCAATCCAAAGTGACACAAGGCCCTGCAAGACTATTTGAACCGATAAATCAGGTTGGATTAACAACACATTGCTAGCGAAAATTTGATTTCCGCTGGAACTTCTGGGTAGATTAGGTGCCATGGACACTCAAGATCCTAATAGAAGTGCCCACGAGTACAGAAATATGAGTAGGTATCAGAAATCCAATTTTCACTACTCTAGCAAAAGTCAACTATTCTTCTAAAAGACTACACACCAATACCTGGGTTGGATGCATCAAGATTAGGGCTACTCTGAGCACCAATAAAAAAAACAAATTTTTGTTGGATGTTTGGATTGCTTTTTGCCCTCAAGTCTTGGTGAAATTACAAGTTTTACCATCTCCCTGGCCAACCAATTAGTATCATATGTCTAGCAACCAATCAAATCTTACCACGTGACATTTTTACCACTTTTCATTATTTGCAAGAATGCCACCAACTCATCTTCTCAAGTAGTTTTTTGTATATTGCATTACCTCAAGTAGGGTATATCATATATGTAGGGTTATAAAATTTATATATGAAAAACAATAAAGAATCACATATATCAATACATGGAATGAAATTCACTACAATATTTATTTACAATTGGCACTACTACAACTATTAACCCCCCTCAAATTGATATGGGGGATCAACCGGCAGCAGTTTTCCCACTAGAAAAGAGTGTCTAGGGACGTCGTTGTCTTCATAAGAATATCCATAATCTGATCTTGTGATGCCACATAAAGAAGGGAGATAATCCCAAACTGGAACTTCTCACGAATGAAAATACAATCAACTTCAATGTGTTTAGTCCTTTCATGAAATCTGAACAACACTTGTGTTATCAACATGAAGAGGTGTGGGGGAATTGAGATGAATTTCAAAGTCTGAAAAGTGTCCTTGAAGCCAAATTATCTCACTATAGGTAGAAGACATCGCTCTATAATCAGCTTCTATGCTAGACTTGAAGACTATCGGTTGTTGCTTACACTTTTAAGAGACAAGCAAAGTGCTAAGAAACATACAATATCCCATAGTAGATCGACGATTGAGAGCACATCTTGCCTAGTCAGCATCAGCATAGGCAACTAGATCAAGAGAAGATGTGGATGAGAAAAATAAGGATCAATCGATAGTTCTATTCAAATAGCATATAATCCTCGAGACGACGGTCATGTGCTAAGTACGAGGCTAAGCGATGAACTGACTAACTATCTGTACAATGTAGGTAATGTCAAGTCTGGTCATTGTTAGGTAAACAAGACTACTAACAAAGCGACGAAAAAGTGTAGGTTGTTCCAAAAGATCATCGTCTTATTTTCCATAATGAACATTTAATTCCATTGGTGTATCGATGGTTTGCTGATCAGAGAGATTCGCCAAGTTGATAAGATCCTAAGTATATTTCGTTGGCCTACAAGTATACCACAATTTGCACGAGAGAATTCCAAGCCCAAAAACTATGTAAGCAACCCTAAATCCTTCATGTGGAAGGATGACTGAAGGATATTCTGAAGCTCTTAAATGCCAAGAGAATCACTACCCGCTAGAAGTAAATCATCAACATTAGTAATATCATAATACGATGGGATGATGATCTTATGAATAAAGATATATCATAAGCACTCTACCTAAATTCAGCTCTAATCACAACTTCATGGAATCATTGAAACCAAGCACGAGGTATATGCTTGAACCCATATAATGCTTTTCAAAGGTGGCACACTAAAATTTTCTAATTTGGTTCAGACCTAGGGGTTGGGTGATGTATATGGTTTCTCATAAATCTATTTGAAGAAATGCATTTCTTACATCTATTTGGCGAATGGGCCAAGAACGAGTAACAACCACTGCAACGAGTGTGCAAATATTCTTCATTTTGGCAACCGATGCAAAGGTCTCCTCATAGTCAATTCCCTATTCTTGCTTATAACCTTGGACAATGAGACGTGCCTTGTATCTTTCAAGAGAGCCATCAGACCTAAGCTTGACAGAATATACCCATTTGCTACCAATCACTTGCTGATCAGTTGGGCAAAGAATAAGATACCATGTGTTATTATCTACTAATGTTTGTAATTCTTTGGCCATGGCATCTATCCAACATTGGTGTTTGGAAGCCTAAAAATATAAGGTAAGAATAGAGATGGACTCAAGACCAGAAAACATAGAACAAATGAGCCTATTCAGAGGATTTGATTGATGAGTAGAATGACGTACCTCAAGAATTGGAGGATCGGCTGCAGGGTGAGCAATGGGAGAGGAATTAGGAGAGAAATGATTCACTTTCTCATCGTTGAGAAACCTACAAAGAAGCTGGAGTTAAATGTGAAGCAGAAGGTATATCAGGAAACCAAGTTAGGCTCGTAGAAGCATCAAAATTATTGCTCAGAGTAGGAGAGAGTGGAGCAAGAAATGGAACATGTTATAAGAAGATAGCATTCCTTGAAGCATGAACATAACAAGCATTTGGGTCATATCAACGATATCATTTTTTAGTGTCTCCAGAACCGAGATACATGCAATGAACAAATTTTGGATATAGCTTATTACGTTCATGTGGAGAAAGATGAACATAACAAACATATGAAAAAAAATACAAAATAATGAGTAGGGAGGAAGAGAACAAAAAAATACAATATAAGAACAAGTATTTTTAAGAATTTTAATTGGCATATAATTTATGAGATATACATAATGGAATATTGCATATGCCTAGAAACTCCGTGGAAGAAAAGTGTCCTCCATCAAAGTAATGAATATGAGAAGATTTGGAGAATTCTCTAGTCGTTTTATGTATATTGCATTGCCCCAAGTAGGGTATATATAGGGTTACAAAATCCATATATGGAAAACAATAAAGAATCACCTATATCAATACATGTAATGGAATTTAGTATAATATCTATCTACAACTATCAGTTCATTCAAGCCATTGCAACATTCAAGCCGACTAGAGTAGGGTTGATATTTGATATACACAATCATCTCTTTTAAAGAGTGCCACAACTCTCATTTCTCCTCTTAAATCTCCCATGCTCACGAGCAGTTCTCCCGTCGTTCATTTACTTCGCTCTTTACTTATTGCACAACTTTCTCTCACACACTTCCCTACTTCTCTTTAGGTGATTCTCTAGGTGTATACTTTGTATCTTGTCGATTTTTTAAATCCTAACATATCAGAAACTCGGGTTCATCCAATATTTATGTCTTTTATTTTAATAATCATCTCCTTGGTTATGGTTGATACGAGCGAGCTATCTTTATGATCATACTATAGTTAAACTTTACTATTACTTCATGTCCTTTTTAAACAACCATTGCCTCCTTAACTCACTGCCGGAATTGATTCATTGTGATCTCTTAGGTGGTGGATAGAATTGAGTGGTTGATTCCTATTCGACTTCAGATATTGTACACAACCAATTAGACAATAAGACTGTCCAAAACTCCAAAAGTCCCCCTAAATCCCAAATTCATGCAAAGTAGAGACCACATTCGAGTGCCAATAGAGAAGAATTCCTAACCCCTTTATTCTTCATCACTGAGGTCCTTACTCGAAATTTTCGGTTATAGACCAACTATACGAGTCATTTTGGATAGGGACTCTCCAATTCCCCAACTAATAGCGATTCTATGGTGTCTAACTAACTGTATATTTCAAGCTTCATCAACTAGTGGTGACTCTAAGTCCAACATATCATTTGAGTCAATACCACACCCTCTACCGCCAAAATAGGAGTGAGCACGTCTTATAGAGCGTTTATGAATTTGGAGACTCTATTGGGTATTGAGTAGCCACTAGTGAGGCATCGACCTGAAATGTGGGATTTTAGAATTTTTTTACGATTTTTTTTGTTCCAGTCCATTTACATTTCCATATCTCTACTTTTCACCTATTCACTTTTTGACACTTTATTTTCCCACAATTTACTTTTGCTCACTTTATTTTCCTACAAAAAAAAATGGGATTATTGCAGTACTTGAATATCATAATGCAAGCATCATCCTACTGCGTATGAACTTATCGGGGTTGTAGAGGATTTCTCTCTGATTTTGTTGTTGAACAGACTCCCTAAAAGGCACCACCAAGCATGTGTCAAAGATTTCTCTAAATGGGTAAGGAGATATTTTGCTTGAGGAACCTTGGGAAGTCAGGAAACCCTAGTTGCATGCATTCACCAACATGTTCCCGATAACACGAAAAGAGATAAATAAAATTTACAATATATATAAATATATATATATATATAACTATTAAAAAAGGAACTTAAAAAAGAGAGAAAAGGGGGGCAAGAGGTGAAAGTTATTGACTCCCACCATTGCTTTCAAAAGTGACCTACTTGTCTGACATCCTAGAAAATTTCCAATAACAACTCCTCATAGTTCAGTTTACACTAGGTCATGAACAACAACGACTACCCAAGAGGACATACTCATTCCCTACCAGTCCCAGAACCATTAGAGCTAGTAATCGATGGTGTCCCCATAATTTTTCTCATGTTAAAGTGACCTAAAGTCTCAAAAGGTTGAAAGACTTTTGTCCATGTTTCTCTAGGGTGGGACTGCACCCTTAGCCCAAAATGTTTTTGCATAACCACTCAGGGCTCTAATTAATCAATCCTCATAATCCCCTTCAAATTCCACTCTTCCTCTTACTTCTAACCCTTTCTTCACCTTCTCTGCTACTTCTCATCAAAGCATTCAAATTCCTATAATCGGGAGCCCATTCTAACAAGCTCCCCCTAACAAGACCCATTTCCAGCCAACTCCCCCTAATGGAAACCTATATCCAGTGAATTCAACATCCTACAACAAAGAACCCTTTATAGTAAACTACTTCTAACTGGAGTCACTTCCGGTCAATTTAACCCCTCATAATTAGGATTCAATTTCAGCCACAACCTCCCCCTAACAAGCGTCAGTCATAGTAGTCTTCCACTAACAGGATTCAATTCCAACCAATATGTATTTGAAGTATTGATATCATTACAAGTTTTGCTAGTCGGGGATATGAAAACAATATCAATATTGTTGATAACTGAAAACGCATGTAAACATGTGAAAAATTGTGGTAATTTTTTGTGAAACTTTAGGAGATGCTAAAGTAATTTACATATTTAGGAATAAAAATTTTACAAAAAAAAATGCATATATAATAAGTTTCCATTTACCGGGGGCCTAAAAGCATGTATTGTCATAAGAAATTAGTCCAACTATCCCAACCATCTCATTTATCTATCCAACCATCCATGTATCCATCCAAACATCCATTAACATTTTAGAATATTGACAACACACGATATTTTATTGAGAAATCATCAACATTTGGAAAGAAAATAAAATTGTGGTCTTGATATCACCCATGTTGCAATAGTAATGATATCGTGATATTATTATCGATAAATTGAACAATATATACAACCATGCACGCACAAAAAATTTAAAATGGAATTTTTTTTAATAAACGGATTTTTCATGATATCTATACACTGGTGATACCATTGAAACATTGCTGATACACTGGCAATACAAGTGAAACCTAGAATTTACATAGTCGAAAATATTATGATACATTGGTGATATCAATACATTGGTAATATAAGTGACACCTAGAATTACACAATCAGAACTCTTAGAGATATCGACACATTGATGATACTCAATTATACATTGCCGATACCTAAATTTTTTGATACTACCAATATTTTCATTATTGCTACTAGTGTTATCGGTATTCCCGAGCTGGAGATATGGATAATATTGGGGATATCTCGATTATATTAGGGATACTTCGAACAATCATTTCAACATCCTGAAATTGCGGTTTAGACCGCTATAGTAGAAGTATGGAATAGACCAAGAGTCCTAGAGGGGGTGAATAGGACTTTTTCAAATATTTTCTCTCTTTTAGAAATCCTAATTGCCTATCTTAAACAATCTTTCGATTTAAAGTAATTAAGGTAATATAACTCTAAAGGCTTCCAAGCCAATAGAGGTTCTAATCACATAGGTTACTTAAGATATACAAATAAAGAAGCTAGCCTATTGCATTGTGAACTTGTATGTGAAATGTGCTACCTATCAATCCTGGGCATTCATTTAATCATGCATATTCAATTTAGCACTTAAACATATTAGCATAATTAAATAGATGTGCAAATATGAATTCCAAACACAAGCATTTATAGTGGTTCGGCTAGATGCCTACTCCACTCCCAACAACCTCACTCTCTCGTAGAGTCTGTCGGATTTCATTATCACTAGTTTTAAATTAGGTTCACCAGAAACCTTTACAGCCCTACACAACGGACTCACAATTCATGCTCTCCACTAAGAACCTAAGAAAATGTCCTCCACTAAGAAAACATGTTTCAGCCCCAAGGCCAAGGTCCCACAATAGGCACCTACGTTTAGGCCCCACGACCAAGGTCCCACACAATGCACATACGTTTAGGCACACTGGCCAAGGTCCCACAATAGTCACCTATGATTTAGGCACACGGGCCAAGGTCTCACACTAGGAACCTACACGAGTTTGTTGATAGCGAACTCTTAGCCTCAATCCTACTCGAGGATAGAGACTAACTTGTGGACTTTTAATAGTGACACTTACTTGTCGGATGAGTCCTCTTTTGTAGCTTGTCTTGAGTCGCTTGATCTTCGCTCTTGCATGCTTGAATCAGCTCACCAATGCTCCCCTAATCGCTATGCTGTAGTTTACTTGTGTCAGTTTCACAATCAAGAACCTTGCATATGATGTTCCTATTGAGGTAACTAAGGTAATGGGAGTTGGTTGAATCTCTAAAAAGGGTTGTGAATTGTAAGACCCAACCCGAGTTCATGTGTGCGCATGTGTATGTATAGGTATGCATTTTGTTTCTCTTGTTCCCACAGTCCTACTGGTCGAATTCCTATGACCCGCGACTTTCAATTAGTGTTTGAGTCATCCTCAAGTCTGGTCACATAGACCCGACCCGGATCGATCCAAATTTAGTGTCATAGCGACCGCATCATCGCCGCCGTTTCATCGCAGCGTCTCGTGCGGCAATCCAAGTTGTAGATCATGAGCTATGAGTCGTGCTCATTCTAGGCCATTGATGTGAGATTTGGTGGGACCCATCCTATCATTTCACATTTTTCCATGATTGATTACATCATCCTATGCATAACTTTCTAAAAGGGCTACTCTATAGCCTACCCTATAGCCTTCGTAGACTAGGCATGCGTTGCTTCTCCCATGACTATGATTGCTTTTATCTTCTCTAGGCCATCATTGCTAGCCTCTTTTAGAGAAAATAATCATTTCTCTTGGTTACATCTCCCTAGTAATCCTATTTCCCTCCCATTTTCTCCTTCTCTTCTCCTTGCTAAAGCCCAAACCGTACCCACTCTCTCCCTTTCTCCAACCCTCCTTCTCTCTAATCTCCTCCAATCTAACCATTCCCAACTCATCTCCACCATAGAAAGCTTTTCCTTAGAGTTAGAGGATCCTTGTGGTGTAGGATTGAAGATAGATCTTAAGGTGGGTGTTCCTTAGATGAAATTTTTTTTATTTCTTTGATTCCATAGATGTTCTTTCCTTTTCTTTCATTTTGAAGCTTGTGGGGCCCATCAAATGATGGTGGTGGCCCCCATGTCTTCATGGATGTGGCTTATAGTCCATCCTTTGTGCATGCATGATCCATGCAAGGGGCCATTCTCCATGGACCCCTACATGGTTTTCTTTCTTTGATCAAGGATCCTTAGGTCATCTAGACCCTTGATCCTTGGTGGAGATGACATCTCCACCATAGATCTTGAGTAGGATGAGTTATGCTCATGTGGAACCATGTAAATCATGGTATAGTGGATGATTGTGATTGTGTGATGAAGGGAAGGGCCTTAATGTGGCAGAGCTCTTTCCCTTGTGGCCAGATTCTTTTATTTTTCTTGTTTATATCTCTAAAATTAAGATGTGTGTGGCCCACCTTGCAGCCTGGAACCATCCAAACGGTCCAAAGAGGGAGGACGTCCTTGACAGTCCACCTTTGGATGTTGGGGCCCTAAATGTAATCAAAAAGGGTACATGCAAATGGTATTTATTGATGGGAATGGTCTGGATGTTTGTAGGGGCCACTGGGGTGGTCCATACCATAATTTCCATGGACTGATTTCCTCTTTTTATAGTGATTATAATTATTTTATTTCAGTATTATGTTGCAGTCCGGAAACTATCTTGACAGATTTTTGGGCTGTCTTGAGCTCAGTTTTTGGGATGATTGGTGGGGTGTTTGGTCCCACTTGTCTATTGAAGGTGGGGACCCCACCTAGATGTCTCCCAAATTTTAGCCCTATCCGAACCCGATTGAGGCCCCAAATGTGTGGCCCAAGTGAGGTGGACAATCTAAATTTTCTAGACTGTTTCCAACAATATATCAATGTGGAATTCCATAAATATAAAATAATTTTTCACTGATGGGCCACATTTGTGGACCCTACCTTGTAGTACATATATGAGGGGACTAAAAATCTATTTTTTTCAATTTTTTTGAGGCCATTGATCCACCCCATTAGAGGCTTAGATCAGGGTCTATCAAAATTCTGCATTTAGCAGATTTTCTGGATAGTTTGAATTCATTAAATTAATTAAAATACTTTTGTTAATTACAAAATCATGAAATTTTATAGAGAAGTATCCCACCTATGGTAGGACCTACCTGTAAATTTTTGGGGCCAACGGATCCCTATGCACACTGTGGCAAGGGCTGGACCGGCCCACCAGGCTGGGACGCCCAAGTTAAACAGATTTTCTGTACAGTCTGTTTTCTTTAAATTAATTAAAATACTTTTGTTATTCTAAAAATTCTGAAATTCTACAAAGAGGTGGCTTACCCATGGTAGGACCCACTACCAAGTTTTAAGGCCAACATACCCCTGTGCATTTAGTGGTCAGGGATGAACTGGCCCAATAGGCAGGGACGCCCAGGATGGGACATCCAGCCATGGCTGGGCCATCTACCCATCTTGACGTATTTGTTACCCCGTCATCCATCCATCTGTGGTCCACGTGGGACGTGGCCCACCTCCCTGAGAATTTTTCATTTTTAGGACCTAATTTAATGTATGTTTTGGGCCAATTGCCCAGGCCCATAGGACCCTTCACCTTGGGACATCCAGGCTCATTGGACTGTTGCTGGACTTCCAGTCCAGCAGCATGTTCAACCTGTTTTATGTGTGTAATCTAGTCCTCCCATCTGGTGGGACCCATAAAGATATGTGTGGGCCACCAGGGAACATATACCTAATTTATATTAATTATTGTTGGGCTCCAGCAGGCCCAAAATATAGGCGGGCTGAAAATTCAGCAATGGGCCCAAAATGGCTACCCCTAATAGCCTATTATGGGGTGGCATGGCCCACAAGATTGAGGGTGGATTATGCACATAAGATTGCCATTTTCTGAGGTGTCTTTGGGCTTCATTATATTTACTTGGAGGCCCACCTCCGTTGAATTTTATTTTGGATCTATGCTCACAGTTTTGGTTGGCCTTGGTAGGCCCATTCATCTTGGATGTTCTAGTTGGGTCCCTTGACCTTTGGGCCTGTATTTCACTACTTATTGTGATGGGTTTATACATCATAATGTGTAAGTAGTTGGGCCCTTGGTTGCCTACCAAAATAACCTTATACTTGGGCCAAGTTGTGAGGCCCAACTCACTTGGATAAGGCGTAGAAATTGCCCACATGGTTGGATTACCGGGCTGCCCACAATATATGGGTTTATGACCTTTATGGTTGGGCCCAAACTTTTCTTGAGGGCCCATCATATTGCTTATGTGTTGGGCCTGGTGTATAGCCCACTAGGCCATGGATTGCTTAGGCCTTGGGCCTTGTTTCATATTCGAGTAGTGGCGGGCTATCTTTTGAGACCCGGTTGAGGTTGGATGTCCTCCTTGGTGGCCCTAAAGTAGGCTCACGGGTCACTATAGGTGGTTTAAGGCCCACCATATGCCCTCATTAGGACCGCTTATTCCTTTAGGCTTATATATGACCCTTCTTAGCTTTGTGGGCTACCCCAAAGTATTGGGCTCTCACTAGAGGTTTGTTCCTCATATTTAATTGTCTAAGTACCTAGACTTGATTCCCTCCTTGGGAAGGAGGAGTATGTTCTAAGTCATCATCGCTGTATGACACACCCTCATGACCCATATGCATCATTAAGTGATTGGATTATGTGTGGTCATTAAGCTGATATGATAGAGGGATGGAGTTCCCCTCTTGTGCATATTGAGTGCTTGGAGCTAATGCATAATTGGTTTACGTGACTCATGCATCTGGCATCGCATCTCATGGACATCATCGCCCTTACTTCATCAGGACCTTGCCTCCGCTCGTATATTCGTGGATGGCTGTATGTGGACACCGAAAATATATTATTTGAGCATTGGGGTGCATAGGATATCCCTGGGTGAAAGCCCCTAAACCTTCAAGGTACCTAGAAGATGCCTCAACGCCATGACTGAGTGAAAACCATGAACGCACGAGTGCCTTACACCTTTAGGCCGTAGCTCCCACTGTCGTGTAGTCGGTTGGGATGGGGTGTGGCCTTACCTACCTGTGAGGGAGGGCATTGCTAGGCTGAGTTTAACTAGCTTATGAATGGGTCCACTACCATCGAGCCTTGCTGGTGATTGGCCATCCATAGGCAGGTAATGAGGTCTCCTACGCTCATTTGACTGTGCGGATTTGTAGAGTGGCAGTCATCTTGCAGTGTACTAGACCCTAGTAGATTCCTTATGAGGGAACTGTACTGATATGTGGATTGGATATGAGGACTGGCATCACTTCGCATTGCATTCGCATTGGCTGCATAAGCCTTATATTGCATAGCCTCGGTATGGCTTCTTGCATTCATGACAGCCTTAGTTAGGCTTGTGGCATTAGTATTGATCATATTTCCCTTCTGTATCTCCTATTATTCTTCTGCGCACCATTGTCACACACTTTCACCACCCTCTAAGCTTTTATAAGCTTTGCACGATTGATGCGTGCAGGAGATCCTAGGTCGGCGTCGTAGCAGCTGAGCTTGGATAGGAGCTGAACCGAGGACCTAGTATTGCTGATCTTCCTTCCATCTTCTCTTGTCATTAAATGTATTTCCTTTCAACTATGTACTTGAAAAGCTCACATTTATAGTGGATTTTGCGATGTGTGCCTTTGTTATTTCTGAGATATACTTACTATGATCTTGGGTATGGTCATATTGAAATAGATATATGGTTATGAAAATCCTCCTTGTAGGATCTTAGGATCGGAACCTATCTCAAGAGCCGAGAATGGGGTACTACAGAGGTTGTTGTGGCCAGAACTGGCTATCGAGTTCCTTGTGAGTCTGGTTATTGAGTCTGGGGCATAATATGAATGGATTTCCTAAGAGATTCAACTAATGGCTGCATTAGAGTATGGTTGAGACTAAGTATATACCTATAGGTTTGGTCTCAATACTCTAGTGTGGGCTTGAGATCATGTTCTTCATTAAAGTGAGCTTTGAATGCTCGTTGAGATGATGAATCATAATGAAAAGAACATGAATCTCATGTGGATAAAGTCTAGGATGAGTGATAAGACCTTGAGACAACCTAGGGACTCTGAAATGCCTAAATCCACACCTTCCACAAAGTTCTGAGTCCTATATTTATATATAAAAAAAAGGTCCCAATGGATATAAAACAACTAGTTTTTTTTTCTACCGAGTGAACCTTCGGTAGTACCGAAATTCACTCAGTAGCACTGAAATATCACTCGGTGGTATCAAATTAAATCTTGAAGTTGCTGGATGAATTTTACTACTTTCGGTGGCATTGAAATTTATACATCGATAGAAGTCGGTGGTATCGAAATTCCAGTCGGTGGTACTGAATTTTCTTTGAAAGTTGCTGGAACATTTTGGGCACTTTCGGTGGTACTGAAGGTGCCATTTGGTGGTACCTCCTCCCACCGAACTAGGACATATTTTCTTGTTTTAATTACTTGTCCTATGATTCATTCAACAACTTGAACTTTCTCTAAGCCAACTCTATAATGGTGGAACTTGTAAGGTTACAATGGCTTATATAGATGATCTAAGAAGGTTTTCCCATTTGTTGTGTCAAAGGTCATCTATAATGTAAGGATCCAGATCGGTAGTGCTTAACGCTAAGGAGGATGAGAGTTTGGCCGAAGAAATCATCCATGCCAACAAACTTGAGGATGACTTATCAAGACATTTTGCTTCTCTTAACCTAGGCAATGAACCTGGTGATTCAGCTCGAGAGTTAAGGTAGGTTGTTGTTTTTTTTTTTTTTTTTTTTTTTCACACACGCGCACACACCACTACACACTCACACCTGTGGATTTCACCACCTACGGATTTCACCATCCGTGCCAACATGGTAGGTTGTTGTTTTACATGTGAGAGTTGTTTATATGGTCTTGTGCATTAAAAAAAAAAAAAAAAAGAACGAAAGAAAGAAAGAAAAAAGAAAAAAGTAAAGAAGAAAAGAAAGAAGTGCAAACATGTGCAATCCATAATTTGTGATCCGGACCGTCGATCTCTCCCTACCATGGATGTCCCAGATATCTTGCAGATTGGAAGATCCTAGCTATTTAATCTTTGGACTTTGTTCCACTTGAATGTGGCCATTTGTTGGGAAATAATTAAACTATTAGGATCTTGTAATTGGTGAGACTTCTGGGGCATCAGCATCCATGGGTGTGCCCATCAGATGAACATTCTAGATAACTTCTAGATAACCAAACCATGGCCACCCATGAACGGGATACGGCACATCAGAAAATTCTGTATTTGCCAACTATCAGAACCCTGCAATTCTTCTCCAAATTTCATCTTATATTGGAAGTCATATGTATTCATGGCAACTACTTCTTAACGCAATCCTATCAACAAAAACTTCGAGAACAGAGATTCCAAGAATAGCTTCAGGGTGAAAGCAGGTTCTGTGCGAAGTACTGGTAGTCAACCAATAAGTGCCTAAACTCGTCTATTTTATTGCAGGGGTAAGATTTCACATCTTAAGAGTCCCAAAAGAACTGACCCCATGGAGGGATTATCAAGTAACTTAGCTTCGCGCATTCTAGGGGAGGAACATGGTGATTCAGCCACAGTTTCAAGGTGAACCATCATTTTAAATTCCCGTCTTGTATTGAAAGTTGTTTGGGCCTATCATAGCTACTCATTGCAATCCCACTAATGTATAATGCTAGTGATTCCAACAAGAGCTCGGGATTGAAAGCAGGTTCAGTGCAAAGTATTGATAATTCTATACTTTGCACTAAACCCGCTTTCGTATATGTGATGTAAGCTATAGCTGGTAACATTTTTTGTCCATGTATTGCATTTTTTGCATTTATTGTTTATAGTTGATAACAGTTTTTATGGTTTCCGTTTGTTTGTTTTGACTAATTTTGATGGTTGGACATGAATTAATGAGATGATGTTGTTTTTTGGGAACAATTATATACCACTCTTTTCAGAGAACAGAATTCATTTTTGCAATCTCTGCATTGCTTGCTCCTTCTGCCTGTCACTGGATCCATATGCATCCATTTTCAGACAAATGGAATTGCCGATTTCTGGGAAAAACCATGTTGCTGGGAACTATCGAGTATGGTCAAAGGAAATCATGCTGGAAAGATGATGTCGATGATTGACTGGTGGCTTTAAAATGAATGAACGAAAACAATAACTGTCAATTGTCCACACTGTAAAAGATTGATGGTCAGAATCATCATTTGAGTGTGATATTTTTAGCATGGCCTTGGTATCATCTGACTGCAGCTTCATGTGGACCCCCAGATACTATTGCATGAGTACCAGGCATTGCAATGCATGAAAGAATATACTCTAGAAAAAAATGACCAAGATGCCTCAGTTCTATTATATTCTTCTCTGTGTATCAAGACAACCAAAGCAGTCAGTAAAACATGATTTTTTGGATTATCTTGTACATGTTTTTCATTAGCATGGATGCGAGAGAAAGACTCAGAGCATCCATGCTATCTTTAATACAATGAATATCAAATGCTGCATTTTGCATGTATTTGCTGATTTAATGATTTCAATTCTTCTGGATGCTCTTTGTTTTTGCTGTGCCTTTAACACAACTTCATTCATGCATTGCGAGAACAGAGATTCTAAGAAAACTCAAGAGTCAAAATCAAGTTCACCGAAAGAGACTGGTGATCATTCTCGACTTGTGAATACTAGCACTAGTGTCAATTTCCAAAACAGGAGTAAAGGAGAAGCTGCTGGGGAAAGTAGTCATGCAGACATGCCCGATGGAGGTAATTTGCATGTGCTCAATAAAGCAATTCATGTGTGTTTGTGTTTATTGCAAAATATTCAGTTTAATCAACAAGAAATGGCGGGTCTCTTCCTCATGGTTTAGTGGTAGACATTGAATGTTTCAACTCTGAGGTCATGGGTTCGAGAACCCATGTGTTGTATGTGGGTTTGAGAGTGTGTGTGGTTATGGGTTCAAGGACCCATGTGGTGTGTGTGGGTTTGAGAGTGTGTGTGTGTATTCACCTTTCAAAAAAAATCAACAAGAAATGGCAAAACATGCAAATGAATCATAGTATTAATTGGGAAGTAGCCCTGAAATTTCATAAATTGGTTCCTTCAAGTCCATCTTGAAAGCAACATAATTTCATTTTGGTGCCTGTAACATCAATATGTTCAGGTCAGGTCAGGTTGAGAGGAGTTCAATCAGGTCTGGATATCAACCCCTGGATCCAATACATTAATATGTAGGTTGGATCTAAGTTAGGTCAAAAATAAAATAAGTTGGTTCATTTTCGGGTTTGCAATAAGAGCATCCATACCAAATGCATATGTCTGTGGTTTGGTTTTGTATCTGATCTAAGTTTAAGTGGGTCTAATTTCTAATTCCCCAGTTAATATATGTTGATGTGCAATCTGTCACTCCCATGTCTCACACCTATAGAAGGTTAACTACCAAGTGATCCTTGACTATAAGGAGATCATTCATTCACTACAACAACTCTATTCACTCGTCTTTGCTTCAAGTATTACCATAAAAGATTGTCGGAAGGTCTTCGGTAGTTGGAGAGCCTTGTGAGCTTCTATATGTTGCAATCTTGCCCGGAGGTAGTCGTCATCATCATCAACATTATTGCCATTGTTGTTGTTGTTATGGAGGTGGAGGTGGTGGTAGTGGTCATCACCACCACTACCACCATTATTGTCATCTTCACCAGCATTAATTAATTATTTATCATTCTGGTCACTGGATTCCCATTACCATATGGCAACTTATGTTTCGGTTGTTGCATCTGTGTCTTACTGTCATTTACGTTTGCGGTTCTGCATTTTGGCCATCAAATAACATGTAACACAATACAAAATTTTCTTTAATATACATAGCTTGCATTGGTTCTGCCAAGATTTTGAACTAGCTTGGCCTGTCAGATCATGATTGTTTGGCTTCACCAGGGCCTAATCCAGCTCATTGACCAGCGTACATGTTTGTGCATGGAGATGTTATATTTTGCATGCCTTGCTGATTCTAATATTTATGTTTTGGCCTGTTTCGGTGCAGGAATTGGAGTTGACAATCCTAAACAAGTAAGTTTTTGTCAAAGATTAGTTGGGTCTTATCGATTATGCTAACATGCTCATTTATGCATTGTTTTCCTATAGTAACATATTGAAGGTTTTCTCCATTGTGAAAATTACAAAAGCCTACTCCATTTGATCTTAAAGTCCCTAATTTACCTTTAAATTTGAATAAGGTATTTATTACTGAAACCTAACCAATTTTCAAAAGGAATTACCAAAACCTACATGTACTCGCCTTTTTTTTTTTTTTAAAGTTTGCTTTGACATTGTCTTGACTTGGGATCCAGCATGTGTCACCTCCCATTGGTGTCCACATGCAGAGTGGTCCAATGTTCGGAACCACCCATGTTGTGAATTCCATGGTATAAGATCCATTGTAAGAATTTTTTTGCTGAACTTATGATTGTGACCATTGGTATTTGTAGATGAATTTAGAACAAAAAGAAGGAAAAAAAATAAAAATAAAAATCAATTTCTCACATTGAACTCTAAAAATCGGAGGTTAGGATCATCAATGAAACATGATATACGACGATAGCTTGTGGTTGCAATGACAATATGGACAGTTCATATCATATGACAATCTAATCACGTGGCCCCAATGGGTGACGTCACACGCTAGATCTTGAGTCATAACAGATGCAAAGCTCCTTTTTTTTTTTTTTTCTTTCTTTTTACAAAAACCCAAGTCTATGTTTAGGTCATCAACCATTTTACTCCTTACACGTTCCACGAATAGGATCTGTGAATAATTCATTGGGACCTACCATGGAGGCATGGAGAGAACAAAGTCCCAAAGATCACATTCATTAAGCAGTCCAAACCTTCCTGGGACTACATTGTCGAGTACTGAGTTGTAGATGTATCCTCTGTTTCCTAGAACCCTTGCAATCCTATGCACTTAGCTTAGCTACCACATCTTCCAACGGTACCCTCCAAATCCGGGACATGGCAAGTAGCATGACTAGGGTCATCATCCAAGCCAATGATGCACCTATCATGTCCTGTGACTAGAACTTGCAAAGCACTACCTACATCAGTCTCGAATGATTGGAAGGTGGTTCTGTGGGATTATGGCCTGGGGATAAGAGGACCCATTTATCACATCTTATGAGCATCATGAGGGGATGAGGGGATTGTCTGTAGGTTGGATATGAGCAAGCCAGTTGTGGGGCTGTTGGCCAGCACCAGACATGATGACCTCGTTTATATTTATATGTGGTTGTGCTCACTACCGGAGGCACAAAGGTCTTGAATTCAAAGACCAGCTGCGGATCTCTGTAATTTTGATCTTCTTCTTCTTCTTTTCTTGTTGTGTTCTTGAACACGCATACACACTCGTATTGCATTGGGTTTCTTGTTTCATATTTCCAATAAATGATATATTTTCATCTTGAAATCTTGAACCCACATTCGAGTGATCCAGATCATTCATCTGGTGGGCACACTTTTTATGGCTGATGAAGCTTCAAGATCCTACCGATTATCCATTTGGTGGTTTGCGCACATGGCATTTGTATCATCTGGCTATGGCTTCAACTGGACCCCCATGAGCTAATGCATGAGTGCACGAATTGCAATGCATGAAAGAAAAATTTCAAAAAAAATAAAAATAAAAATAATAGTAATAATAAAGAAAGAAAGAAAAAAAATGGCCATGATGCCTCAGTTTTTTTTTTTTTTTTTCATCTGTGTAGTAAGACAACCAAGGCAGGCAGTAATACATGTTTTATTTTTTGCATTATCTCATGCATGCCTTTCATTAGCACGGATGAGAGAGAGACTTAGGGCATGCAAGCAAGCTTTAATAAAATGAATTTCAAATATATGTGCTTTCAAATGCTTCATTTTGCATGTGTTTGCTGATACAATGATTTCAGTTCTGTTGGAGGCTCTTTGTTTCTATCGTGGCTTTAACAATACCTTTTATACATTGCGACAACAGAGATCTAAGGAAAGTTCGGAGTTGAAAGCTAGTTCATTGAAAGCAACTGGTAATTCTCGACCTATGGATACTAGCACTAGTATCGACTCCCAAACGAAGAGTAAAGGAAAAGCTGTTTGGGGAAGTAGTCACGCAGACAAGCCTGATGGAGGTAATTTTCTAGTGCTTAATAGTGTAGTTCATGTGTGCTTATTTGATTGCGAAATATTGAGTTTAATCAACAAGAAATGGCCAAATACTAGCAAGTTTATCATAAGTATTCATTAGGAAGTAGCCCTCAAATTACGTAATTGTTTCCTTCATGTCCACCTTGAAACAAGATGATTGGAGCCTATATTGTCAATAATATCAGGTCAGGTCAGGTCAGGTCAGGTTGAGAGGAGTTTGATTAGGTCTAAATATCAACCCCCGGATCTGATACATAGATATGTATGTCAAATAAAAAATCAAACAAGTTGGGTTTTTCTCAGGTTTGCGATAAGGGCATCAAACCAAACTCAAATTATCTATGGTCTGATTTGTATTTGGTATAAGTTACGTTGGTCTAATTTTTAATTTCCTAGTTAATATATGTTGATGTGCATTCTGTCACACTCCCCAACTATGGAGTATCATGTCAAACACCCGTACAAGGTTAACCACCAAGGGATCCTTGACTATATGGAGGGCATTCTTTCACTCCAGCAACTCTATTCACTTGCCTTTACTCTGAGTATCACTATACAAGATTTTCCAAAGGGATTTGGGGGTTGAATAACCCCTCGCGAGCTTTGATCTGTTGCAATATTGCCCAGAGGTAGTTGTCATCATCATCAATTTTATCACCGTTGTTGTTGACGTCATCACCACCACCACCATCACTACTGTTGTCGTCACCATTTTTAATTAATTATTTTCATTCTGGTGACTTGAATCCCATTACTAGATACCAACCAGTATTTCAAATAACGCTCGTAGTGTAGCTAAATAGCGGCAAACCTGTACCGTACGCTATAGCTAGGTAGCGTGTAGCATTTGTAGTGGACACTACAATGTTTTTTTTTTTTTTTCTTCGTAAAAAATGGTGTAAAACTCATTATTGTGCAGGATGCCTTGCATTCTGCCTTTCGACTGCAGGGGCAGTTCAGTTGACCGAGGAATCCTTGGGTCAACCGAACCTTGTTGTGATGTTCCCAGTCGACTAAGGACTGTTTCGGTTGACCAAGAGTCTCTGTTGAAAGCTCAGTCAACTGAAGGTGTGAGCGATGGTTTTCGTGTTTTTTGCGTAAGTAAAGGGCATTTAAACCTAGTTTCGAATTAGGACTTGTACTAGACGAACATTTTCTCTCTAAGGGCAAGGGTTGGCAAAGTGAGAGGGTTTCCAATATTTGTAAGGGCTTGGGAAGGGTTTTCTAAGGGTTGTGGATAGCAAGGGAACATCAGACGATCCTGTAATCGAAGAAGGTGAGTAGTGTACTATAAAGTTTTGATTATAGTTGAGATCTCTGTCGCTTTGTGCCTGGTTTCTTCCCACAAGGGTTTTCCACATAAACTATCATATGTTATGTGGTTTATTTTTCTTGGTTTAGTTATCTTCTTTATTATATTGTTCTATCTTCGTTTATCGTGCTTCCACAAAGCGCACAGATTAGTAGTTGTATTAGATTCGAATTTCTAATACCTAGGGTCTGATCTGGGTTTGTTGTGGCTTAAGTTTACATCGTTGTGGTTTGATAAGGAGTCGGTTTACTCCAACAAGGTGGTATCAGAGCATCGAGTTGGACCTTTGGGATTTAGCCAAGATGTCAGGATCAAAATTCGATGTGTAAAAATTTGATGGGAAGAACAATTTTAGTTTATGGCAGCGGAAGGTCGAGGATATTCTAGTTTCATAAGGGTTGAGCAGGGCGTTGTTGGAAATAAAACTCGAGAAGATGTTGGATGATGACTGAAGCAATTTTGGGGAGAAAGCTATGAGCACCATCCGTTTGTGTCTATCGGATGAGGTTATGTACATCTTGGATAAAGAATCTCCCCTATAGATGTGGAAAAAGTTAGAAGACCCATACATGTCGAAGTCCTTAACAAACAAGTTATTTATGAATAAACAACTTTTTGGGCTCAAATTGAAGGAATGATCGGATCTCCTAGAGCATATGAACTATTGCGCAGCATGCCAACAACGCCGGTGAATCGAGATCCAATCTCAAGTCTCACCCACAAAACGATAAACAGGAAGAAATATAAACTAGAAGTAGAATCAAAGCAAACCAACAAACCACAAGATAGAATATACGTGGCAAAACCCCAACAAGGGTAAAAAACCATGGGTGCAAACTTTCACTATGAAGAAAATGAGATTACAATCAATATATTAACCTTCTCCGATGCTCCCATGCACAAAGATAGCCCTTTTCTCCCTTGGATGTATAAAAAACCCTAATCCCAATACAATCCCATACTCTAGAATAGCCCCTAGGGATGCCTATTTATAGTTTAGGCAACTTCCTTTTACACCTCTGCGAAAATTGCCTCAAATTTACGCAGTCCGCACCAAATCCGCACAGGATTTGCGTAACCCTCGTCTAGGCCAGGGACTCGACTGGTCGAGGGACCCCCTGACTGGTCGAGCAGCCCGAACACCCAAAACTTGAACTCGCTGGACTTTGAGTTGAGCAACCCTTGACTGGTCGAGCAGCCCACTCGACCAGTCGAGCAGTCGCCTCGACCGGTCGAGCAGCTTGGTGAATGACCTCCTTTTTACATCGGGCACATTGGTGTGCTGGTTCCACACCCTAATAATTTTCCACTTGGAGACACATCACCATAATTTTCATCTTCTACATCCGGAGTGCACCACTTCCCTGTTTTCAAGCCTGAAGACTAATCAAAGCTGAACAGAGCTTCAGTATCTCCCGTGTGACTACCTTGGTCAGCATATCCACAGGATTCTCACTTGTATGAATCTTCTCCAGAGCAATCGATCCATCTTCCAGTAACGAACGTATGAAGTGATATCTGATGTCAATATGCTCAGTCCTTGAATGAAAGGCTGAATTCTTAGCCAAGTGTATTGCACTCTGACTGTCACTGTACAGCTTGCAATCTACTTACTTTTTTCTCAACTCTTTCATGAAACCTTGCATCCATACCATCTCCTTGTACGCTTCTGTAGCTGCAACATATTCTGCTTCTGTTGTATTGATAGATACTATCTTCTATAACTGAGAGACCTAACTAACTGTAGCACTACTCAGAGTAAAGACATACCCTGTAATGTTTTTTCTGTTGTCGATATCTCCTACCAAATCTGAATCTACGTAACCTTGTAGCTTGATTTTCGATCCTTCATAACACAGCCCTACATCCATAATACCTACTAGATATCTGAGGATCCACTTTCACAGCCTCCCAATGTTCCTTCCCGGGGTTGTTCATGAACCTGCTAACAACTCCCACTGCTTGAGCAATATCTGGCCTCGTACTCACCATAACATACATGAGGCTCCCAATAGCTGATGCGTATGGGACTTTAGCCATGTAGTCTTGTTCTTCCTGCATCTTCGCACCTTGCTCCTTAGAAAGCTTGAAGTGTTTGCTAATGGAGTACTAACCAGTTTAACACCTCTTATATTGAATCGATTAAGTACCTTGGCTATGTACTCTGCCTGTAACAAAACTAGTTTCTTGTTTTTCCTATCACACTTTATCCTCATGCCTAAGATTTGTTTTGCACCTCCTAAATCCTTTATGGCAAATTCTCTACACAGTTGTCTTTTGAGATCTGAGATGTCTTTCATGCTTGATCCGGCCACAAGCATATCATTAACGTACAGAAGAAAGATAATGTACGACGTATCAAACTTCTTCAAATAACAACAGTGGTCTGCATGACATCTTCTAAAACCGTTTCCTAACATGAAACTGTCGAACTTCTTGTACCATTGCCTTGGGGCCTGCTTCAGGCCATATAGACTTTTCTTCAGTCTAAACACCTTGTTCTCCTATCCTGGTGCAGTGTATCCTATCGGCTGATGCATGTATATCTCTTCTTTAAGATCCCCATGAAGAAAGACAGTTTTAAAATCTAACTGCTCTAGATGTAAGTCCTCTGTAGCCACTATACTCAAGACCATGTGAATCGTAGACATTTTCACCACCGGTGAAAATATTTCAGTGAAGTTGATACCTGCCTTTTGTTGGAACCCTTTCATAACCAATTTGACCTTGTACCGTTTCGAACCATCGTGCTCCTCCTTCAATCTGTAAACCCACTTATTATGAATAGCTTTCTTACCCTTAGGTAGAGTGACTAGCTGTCACGTACAATTTGACTCAAGAGAGTCCATCTCATCATCCATGGCCTGTTCCCTCTTAACTCATGTATCTAACTGTAATGCCTCTTCAAAATATTCTGGTTCACCATTATCTGTCAACAGTAGATAATGTAAGGAGGGTGAGTATCGGACCGTGTATCTCCTCTCCCGAGTAAATCTCCTCACAACCGATGTCTTCGGCTCTGCCTCATCATGCTCCTGTGTATGCTCATCCTGTGGCACTGTAACACCCGTGTCCAGTAACTCTTCCTACTCTACTAATTCTCTCTCAACGGCCTTATGCTACACACTACCCTTATGCATCACTTTTTTATTAAAGATTACGTCCTTGCTTCTAATGATTTTTCGGTTCTTTGTATCTCAAAACCGGTAGCCAAAATCATGCTGCCCGTAGTCTATGAACGTGAACTTCTTGGAATTCGCATTTAGCTTGTTTCTGTGCTCTGCATCAATGTGAATATATGAAGTGCAACCGAACACTTTGAGATGTGCAAGGTTCACTTCTTTCTCAGTCCACGTTTCTTCTGGTAGCCCACTATCCAATGGTGCTGAGGGACTTCTATTGATGAGATATGCGACAGTATTTATAGCATCTGCCCAAAATGTCTTTGGCAACCCTGCATGTAACCTCATGCTCCTGGCACGCTCAAGGATAGTCCTGTTAATGCGCTCAGCCACACCATTCTGCTGTGGTGTCCTTGGAATTATTTTTTGATATTTGATTCCATTTGCTATATAATTCTCCACGAACCTCTTATCACAGTACTCTCCCCCATTATCTGATCTGAGACATTTTACTGTTTTACCTGTCTCATTTTCTACTATTACTTTCCACTTCTTAAATACATCAAATACATCAGATTTATGCTTTAAGAAATAGATCCACAGTTTTTTGTTAGCATCATCAATAAAGGAAACAAAATAACGTGAACCACCAAGAGATGATACCCGTGTCGGTCCCCACACATCAGTGTGTACAAGCTCCAACAGATACGTCTTTGGAGCGCGTCCTATTTTCTTGAAACTTACCCTCTTCTGCTTGCCATATACGCAATCCTCGCAGAATTCCAAGTCGATAGACTTTAGCCCTAGTAGCTTCCCTTTTGAAAATAGCACTTTCATCCCTTTCTCACTCATATGTCCGAACCTTTGATGCCATAACTGCCCATTCACTCCAGTTGATGCGACTGCGAGTGAACTATACGATCCTGAAGTCACGTACAAAGTACCTTCCTTTTTGCCTTGAAATATCACCAAGGCACCTTTTGTGATCTTCCAGGAATCACTAGTGAATGTCGTCATATATCCAGTATCGGCCAACTGCCCTACTGAGATCAAATTTCGTCTCAAAATCGGTACATGTCTGACATCCTTCAATTTCAAAATCGTTCCATTTTTCTGACTTATATGAACGTTTCCCTTTCCAACAATACTGCATGGCTCATCATCACTCAGGTAAGCTCTCCTGAAGTCACCTGACACATAATCACGCAAAACTTCCTTACACAAAGTGGCATAAAACGAAGCACCCGAGTCTATAACCCAAGACTCATTCCTTGCATCAAGAGACAAGATCAATGCCTCTATGTCACTCTCCTCAGATAGATTCACTGAATCCTTCCCACATTGAGAGCTTCCTTCTTGTTTCTTAAGCGCCCTGCAATCACGTTTCATGTGCCCCTTCTTCCTGGAATGCCAACACCCGTCTTTGTCTTTTGGTCCCTTGAAATTCTTCCTTGACTTAGAACATCTGTGTTTATTGCCTCCTTTGTTTAGCGATCTTCCTCTTCCTTCAACGTTTAGAGCATTCCTCAAAACCCCTGAAACTCCCGATGCATTTCTTCTAGATTCTTCGCTGAGAATTAGACAGGCTACATCATCGAATTTTAACTTTATCGACTTTGAAGAATTGCTCACAGCAATCACTAAACCATCTCAACTGTCTGACAAACTAGACAAGATCAGTAACGCCCTGACCTCGTCCTCAAAAGTGATGCCAACAAATTCCAATTGGCTTGTGACTGTATTGAACTCGTTTAGATGTTCAGCCATGCTCCCACCATCTGACATCTTCATGTTGAATAGCCGTTTCATAAGATGAACCTTGTTGGACGCTGAGGGTTTCTCATACATCGTAACTAGAGCCTTCATTAATTCGTTTGTGGACTTCACTTTAGATATATTGAAGGCGACGCTCTTAGACAAAGACAGTCGGATCGTTCCTAAAGCCTTCCAATCCAATAAAGCCCATTCATCATCTGTCATCTTCTCTGATTTCTTTTCTTTTTCTTCTAGAGGAATATAGAGGTCCTTCTGATATATATATATAATCCTCCATCTGCATCTTCCAAAAGGCAAAGTTTAAACCATCAAACTTCTCGATTCTAGTCTTCCATTCTTCGGTTATCGCTCCCAATAGAACTAAACCAAAAGCTCTGATACCAGTTGTTGCGCAGCACGCCAACAACGCCGGTGAACCGAGATCCAATCTCAAGTCTCACCCACAAAATGATAAACAGGAAGAAATATAAACTAGAAGTAGAATTAGAGCAAACCAACAAACCACAAGACAAAATATACGTGGAAAACCCCAACAAGGGTAAAAAACCACGGGTGCAAACTTTCACTATAAAAAAAACGAGATTACAATCAATATAATAACCTTCTCCGATGCTCCCATGCACAGAGATAGCCCTTTTCTCCCTTGGATGTATAAAAAACCCCAATCTTAATACAATCCCATACTCTAGAATAGCTCCTAGGGATACGTAACCCTCGACTGGTCGAGTAGCCAGGACACCAAAAACCTAAACTTGCTGGACTTTGAGTCGAGCGACCCTCAATTGGTCAAGCGGCCCACTCGACCAGTCGAGCAATCGCCTCAACCGGTCGAGCAACTCAGTGAACGACCTCCTTTTTACATTGGGCACATTGGTGTGCTGGCTCCACACCTCAACATGAACACGTTTACAACCGTATATAACGAGTTAGTAAGGCTCAGAGAGATGGTAAAGGAAGAAGACAAAGCGGTGTTACTTCTAGCATCACTTCCCGTATCATACAACTATCTCGTCACTACTTTACTGTATGGGAAGAATACAGTGAAGCTAGAAGAGATCATTGCGACTATCATTTGTAACGAGATGAGGATTGATGAGGACTCTTAGGTGGAAGGTTTAGTTGTGAAAGGGGGTCAGGGACGTGGGCGATTCGTGGAGCGATCTCAATCTTATAGGAAGAAAATGTCTAGATCAAAATCAAAGACAAAGGATGGATGCTTCTATTATGGTATAAAAGGGCACTTCAAGAGATACTATTAAGAATGGAAGGATGACCTGGAAAGCAAAGGAAATGGGAACACAGGTGAATCAACCAGTGTAGCGGAAGAGAGCCTGAAAGGAAACCTCTCGGTCTCCTCAGATGCGGACCATCTCTCAAACACATGGATTCTAGATTCAAGATGTTCGTATCACATGTGTCCGAATAGGACTTAGTTCAATTCCTACAAGTCCTATGATAGTGGAAGTGTTTTGATGGGGAATGATGTAGCACGAAAGGTCATCGCAATAG
The DNA here is from genome assembly GCF_029962835.1 of Magnolia sinica. Taxonomy (NCBI): domain Eukaryota; kingdom Viridiplantae; phylum Streptophyta; class Magnoliopsida; order Magnoliales; family Magnoliaceae; genus Magnolia; species Magnolia sinica. Next base: position 39,088,460 of record NC_080576.1, read on the forward strand.
GGACCATCAAAATAAGGATGTTTGATGGAGTCACACGGACTCTAGGTGATATTAGGCATGTCCCAAACTTGAATAAAAACTTAATATGCTTGGGAGTTTTAGATACGAACGGTTGCACGTTCACCACATCCACCGGTGTATTAAAGGTTATTCGAGGTGCAATGGTATTGATGAAGGGACACGAGGTTGAAAATCTGTACAAGTTAGTTGGGAACACAATTATAGGTGAGGTCGCTACCACCTCACATGCAAAATCCAACACAAATGATACAAATCAGTGGCATTTACAAATCAGTGGCATATGCGGTTAGGGCATATGATTAAGAGGGGCATGATGGAACTTCACAAATAGAAACTGTTAAAGGGAGTTAAGGCATGCAAGGTCAATTTCTATGAGCATTGCATCATAGGAAAATAATGCAGAGTAAAGTTCAAGATTACTACACACACTAGCAGCGATGTGCTTGGTTGTATTCATTTTGATGTCTAGGGGCCAGTGACAATACCATCTAAGGGAGGGGCATGACACTTCATGACCTTCATAGATGACTATTTGAGGAAGGTTTGTGTCTACCGCATGAAGCAAAAGTCCAAGGCATTCGCTAAGTTCAAGTAATGGAAGGAAGAAATAGAGCAGCAAACCAGGTTAAGTGTCTCAAGTCAAACAATGGTACGGAGTACAAAGAGGCAAAATTTGTGAAATTTTACAAAGATCAAGGCATCACAAGGCACTTCTCAACTCCAACAAATGGAGTGGTAGAGAAGATGAACAGAACTTTGTTAGAGAGGGCGAGAAGTATGTGGTTGCATGCGGGACTGCCTAAAAGCTTCTGGGCTGAAGCGGTGAATATGGCATGCTACATAGTAAATCGGTCATCATCTACAGTGCTAGGCTCCAAGGTTGCAGAGGAAGTTTGGACAGGCAAGGACGTTGAATACTCAGGATTAAGAATCTTCGGGTGTCCAGCGTATGTTCACGTGCAGAGTGGACAGAGGTCGAAGTTGGATCCAAAGTCTACAAAGTGCATCTTTGTCAGGTATGAAAAAGGTGTCAATAGCTACAAGCTTTGGGATTCAATTTCATAAAATGTGGTTATTAGCAGAGAGGTCATCTTCGATGAGGCGTCAATGCTTAAGACCAACAAGGACACTATAGGAGGGCAATCAGATACACTGGTGTGACTGAGAGTTTGTCAGTGTAGGTGGAGCCAGTTAAATAGGTGATTGAAGGTAGAGGGGTACATAAGTCGAACCGAATCGAGCTTGGCACAGCTCGATTCAGCTCGGCCACTTGCTGACCCCAGCTCGAACTTGGCTCGGCTCAGTCCTTGAGCCGGACTGGTCAGCAACTTGGGCCAGTTCACTGAGATCCAGCCAAGTTCACCTATGCAACATTTTCACAAACACATGGATTGCACATTCAAAATCTCATTGTATGTAAAACCACAGCACAGGTATTTCATCAAACACTATGTAAGCAACATAAAAATCAAGAAAAAAAGGGTATTTGTTTCATACACGTACCTTCCTTACCACTAGCCACACTTCGTTGAGTCATTTCATCAAACACTTGGTGAGCAACAACAATATCAAAGTAACCGAGTCACCGAACTGGTTTGATCTGAGTTCGATTTGAGTTGGGTTCGATCCAAGTCAAGTCGAGCTCGGGCAAGCTAGAACTCGGTTCGAAATTTTTTCGAGATAAAAAAATCAGCTTGACTCAGCTTGAACTTAGTTTCGAACAGAGTCGAATTGAGTTTTTTGGAGTCAAGTCAAGCGAGCTAACCGAGCTAACTCTGCTCGTATACAACCCTAACTGAAGGTGAAAATTAGCAGGAGCAAGACACTGAGCAAAATAATCAGCATGATACTCAGGAAAGTATAGCCAGGAACAAGGAGAAAAGAACCATTAGAGCCCCTGTTCGGTATGATTTTCAAGGAGATGGTTTCTTTTACATTGTTCATAGGGAGTGAAGATCCCTCTACCTTTCGAGAAGCAAAATCTAGAAAGGGTGGTGGCAGGTGGATGTCGGCCATGGCGGAGGAGATGGAATCTTTGCACAAGAATCAGACATGGGAGTTGGTGGAACTTCCTAGAGGTTAATGAGCTATAGGGTGCAAATGGGTTTACAAGAAGAAAGAAGCATTAATAGAAAATGAGGATGAAAAGTATAAGGCAAGGCTTGTAGCGAAGGGGTACTCGCAGAGGGAATAAGTGGATTACAATGAATTTTGCTCTCCCGTCATGAAACATATCTCAATTAGGGTGCTACTGGCGATGGTAGCAGAATCCAATTTGGAATTGGAGTAGCTCGATGTAAAGACGACATTCCTTCATAGGAACTTAGAGGAAGACATTTACATGAGGTAGCTTGAAGGTTTCAAGGAGCTTAGTAAGGAAGACCATGTGTGTAGGTTGAAGAAGTTGTTGTATGAGCTTAAGCAATTTCCGAGGCAGTGGTACAAGCTGTTCGATTGCTGCATGGTGGAGATTGGGTATAACAAGTGCGAGTATGATTGTTGCATCTGCTACAGGGCACTTGAGGATGGGTCCTATATTCTACTGATGCTTTACTTAGATGATATTTTGATTGCTACAAAGGACAAGAATAAGATACTCTTGCTTAAGTCTTTGTTAAGAAAAGAGTTTGACATGAAGGATCTGGGCGCTGCGAGGAAGATCCTAAGCATGGAGATAAGTAGAGATAGAGTATGAAAATTTGTGGCTTTCTTAGAAGATTTATGTGCAGAAGGTACTAGAGAGGTTTTATACGGAAAGTACTAAGCTAGTTAGCACGTCTCTAGAAAATTACTTTAAGTTGTCAGATAGATCATGTCCAAGTACAGAAAGAGATTTCAGAAATGTCATACGCTAGTTTAGTGGTGAATTTGATGTATACAATAGTTTGTATGAGGCCGGATATCTCACAAGCAGTTAATGTGGTTAACAAGTATATAACGAATCTAAGAAATGAGCATTGGAATGTTGTTAAGTGGATTTTCTGGTATCTCAGGGGCACAGTCGACACTAGAATCATATTCGGGGGACACAAAGTTTCAGGTGGAGTTGTTGGCTTCGTGGATTCGGATTGTGCAGGTGATTTGGAAAATAGGAGGTCCACTACAGGATATCTTTTCACATTGGCAAGCGAACCAGTATGTTAGGGATCTACGCTACAGTCTACAATAGCATTGTCTACAATTAAGGCGGAATACATGGTTGCGACTAATGAATGTGAAATATTACATATTTACCCATAATTATGCATTGGTTTTATATACATAAATGTGCTAAGTTGATTTAATTATGTGCATTTTACTATGCGATGTGATTTGGAGTGCTAAGACAAAAATGGCAATTAAAGTAATGATTTAAAGCTCAAAGAATGATCAAGTAAAGGATTGGATACTTGGAAGACAATATTGAAGAATTCATGTGCCAAAGATCCAAGAAAACTAAGTGTTAAAGATGAAGTGAAGTCTAGAAATTCATCTAGTTAAATAACAGAAATAACAGACTGTTCGGTCCGATCGAAAGTGCCAACAACAATCCAATAACAAATAGTGATTTTCAGAGTATATTTGGCTCAACCATTCGGTGCGACCAAAGTGATGTTTGGTCTCACCAAAGATAATCATCAGTGTGACCGAAGCGTAACAAAAGTGCCAAAAATTGAAATTGGTGCAAAGTTGGTGCTGAATTTTCCCATTTAAAGGGGTGATCTAAGCTATTCAAAACACGAATTAGGGTTTGAGAGAGAGAGAGCAAGAGGTGGCAAAGCGTCTACGGAGCTATTCTTCTTCTTCAATCTTTTGGTTTTAATTTATTTTTCATGTATTTGTTTGAGTTTAATTCAACTATGATAATTGTTGGCTACATCTCTTAGCTAGGGCTAAGAGGTGAAGCTTGTAGTTATTTTTAATGTTCTAGTTTACTTTGATTCAAGTTTTATAGTTTGAATAATAAACAATTCATTGGTTTTAGTTTAAATAAAGTTCTAGTTTACTTTAATCCATTATCGACTCTTGGTAGTTTGGATGCTTAGGAATGCTAAGATTGTCTGCTTATCTATTTTGCAAGGGATTGATCTATAAAATTCATGGATTTATTGTTAGAATATGAGCACGATAGATACTTTGGATTCCTTACGATCAATAAGTTGGTGTTTCATGTGGGAATTGAATCAATTGAAGTTTAAAACTATTTTGGTTTGTGAATTTTGAATCAACTACTCTATTATCCGACTGGATAGGATAAGACTTTTATTCTAGTGTGTTATCTAATTGAATCAAGTAAATTAAGCCTTAAGAATGGCTAGAAGTGGATCCTTGGCGCTTCAATGTTTTATTTTATTGATTTTCTCTCAACATTACTTAGATTTTCATAATTGCTTATTCTAATTCAAACTCCATAGTTAATTCTAGTTTTAGTTCTAGTTCTAAAATGTTTTGAGAATGTACTAATATAAGTCCCTGAGAATTTGATCTCAATCTCATCGAGTTAAAACTACATCGCAACCCTGCACTTGGGGTTGTCATCCTTCTGGATCGATTTGCGACAGAGGCATCAAAGGAATCCTTATGGTTGAAAGGTCTGAAAGGAGAACTCGAGTTGAAGCAGGAGGTGATTCAATTGCATCGTGATAGTCATAATGTTATCCATCTGGCGATAAATCAGGTGTATCAAGCGCAAACCAAGCACATTGATGTAAGGTTCCACAAGATAGGTTAGATCATTACTTTACGAAAGATTCTATATCAGAAGATTCATACGTACGAGAATGTCGCGGACATGTTGACAAAGCTGGTGACTACAGAGAAGTTTAAGCATTACTTGGGCTTGATCAATCTCACTAGCCATTGATGAGATTAGGCACCCTTGCACAGGGGTGCAGATGGATCTACATTCCCAGTGGAGAATGAAGGGAGTGGTCTACACTCAAGATAGAGGTTGCACGGGAGATCTTTGAGGAGAGTTGGCAAAATACAAGTCAAGATGGAGATTGTTGACCGAAAAATCGTTGGGTCGACCGAACCTCGCTGTGATGTTCTCAGTCAACCGAGGACTATTTTAGTCAATTGAGAGTCTCAGTTGAAAGCTCAGTCGACCGAAGGTGTGACCGACGGTTTGCGCATTTTTACGTAAGTAAAGGTATTTAAGCCTAATTTCGAATTAGAGCTTGTACTTGACGAACGTTCTCTCTAAGGGCAATGGTTTGCAATGTAAGAGGGTTTCCAACGTTTGTAACAGCTTGGGAAGGGTTTTCCAAAGGTAGTGCATAGCAATGGGAGATTGGACGATCCTATAATCGAAGAAGGTGAGTGGTGTACTTTAAGGTTTTTATTATAGTTGAGATCTTTTTCGCTTTGTGGCGTGGTTTTTTCTAGCAAGGTTTTTCCATGTAAAATATCGTGTGTTCTGTGGTTGATTGTTTTTGGTTTGTTTATCTACTTTTTTATATTGTTCTATCTTTGTTTATCGTGCTTCTGCAAAGCACATGGATTAGCAGTGGTGTTAAATCCAAATTTTTAATACTTAAGGTTTGATCCAAGTTTGTTGTAGCTCAGGTTTACATCGTTGTGATGTGATAAGGAGACAGTTTACTCCAATACTCATCTCTAAAAAAATGGTGTAAAACTCACATCATAAAAAACTTAAAATGTGAAGTTAAAATCAAACATTTTCTTTGTTTACTTTCACTTAAAATGGTGGTGATCCTTTGTTAAAGTGTGAAACTCACACATTAAAATAAATAAAAAATTAAATTTAAAAAAAAAAAAAACTTTAAAAAATCCCTCGTTGTATTGATGAGATTTGTATTGTACTTAATGTTTTTAATCTGTCAAGTTTTTATTTCTTTTTCATACTTGTGAAAGTGACTTGTAGTTTCAATTAGACTATTAATTAAAGTGGTTTGCTTAGAATGTTGTTGACATGATGATTATTTGATTGGTTTATAACTTTATATATTTGGATTGGCTTTTGATAAGTAATAATTTATAACTTTTTTGAACATGCTTATACTTGAACAATGAATCATCTTTTAGGTATTTTTATATTTTTTGCTTTTTTTTTTTCCTTCTTATTATTTATTATTTTTTTTCATAATTTTAAATTAATAAATAGAAGTATAGTGTATCTCACGCTACGCTATTTATGCTACACGCTATAAAGAGCTGAATGCTATGCAAGAGATTACCACTATTTAAAACACTGATGCCAACTTATGTATCCATTATTGCATCTGTGTCCTAAAGTCATTTGTGCTTGTACTTGCCTCTTGTTGCATCTTTTCTTATTTTTGGCACTAAATAACATGAATCTCAATGCAATTTTTTCTTTAACATACATAGCTTGCATTGGTTCGCCCAGATATTGAATTGGCTTGGCCGGGTCCTAATCCAGCCCATTGACTGCCATATATATTTTTGTGCATGGTGATTTTATGTTTTGCATGCCTTGCTGTTTCTGAGATGTTTGTTTTGGCTGTTTAGGTGCAGGAATTGGAGTTCACAACTCTGAAGAAGTTAGTTCTTTTGCAAGGGTTAGTTGGCTCATATTGATTATGCTCATATGCTCAGTTATGCATTGTTTTCTGATAGTAACATAGCTAAAGGTTTTCTCTGTTCTGAAAATTACGAAAGCCTACTCCATTTAATCTTAAAGCCCCTACTTTACCTTAAATTTTGAATAAGGTACTAAGACAACCGAGGCAATCAGTAACATATATTTTATTTTTCATATTATCGTATGCTTGTCATTCCTTAGTACGGATGACAGAGACACTCAGGGCATGCAAGCAAGCTTTAATAAAATGAATTTCAAATGTATGTGCTTTCAAATGCTGCATTTCGCATGTGTTTGCTGATTCAATGATTTCAATTCTGTTGGGGGCTCTTTGTTTCTATCGTGGCTTTAACAATACGTTTATACATTGCGACAACAGAGATCTAAGGAAAGTTCAGAGTCGAAAGCTAGTTCATTGAAAGCAACTGGTAATTCTCAACCTATGGATACTAGCACTAGTATCGACTCCCAAAAGAAGAGTAAAGGAAAAGCTGTCGGGGAAAGTAGTCACGCAGACAAGCCCAATGGAGGTAATTTTCTGGTGTTTAATAGTGTAATTCATTTGTGCTTGTTCAATTGTGAAATATTCAGTTTAATCAATACGAAATGGCCAAATACTAGAAAATATATCAGAGTATTCATGGGGAAGTAGCTCGCAAATTGTCAATTGTTTCCTTCATGTCCACATTGAAACAAGATGATTGGAGCCTATCAGGTCAGGTCAGGTTGGGAGGAGTTCGATCAGGTCTAGATATCAACCCCCGGATCTCATACATAGATATGTAGGTCGAATAAAAACCAAATAAGTAAGGTCTTTCTCAGGTTTGCAGTGGAGCATCCAGACCAAACTCAGATATCTATGGTTTGGTTTGTATCTGGTCTAAGTTAGGTTGGTCTAATTTCTAATTTCCCAGTTAATATATGTTGATGTGCATTCTGTCACTCTCCCCAACTGCAGAGTATTATGTCAAACACCCATAACCACCAAGATCCTTGACTATATGGAGGGCATTCTTTCTCTTCAACAATTTTATTCACTCGTCTTTACTCCAAGCATCACTATATGAGATTGTCCAAAGGGCTTTGGGGGTTGGAGAACCTCGCAAGCTTTGATCTGTTGCAATCTTGCCCAGAGGCGGTCGTCATCATCATCAATGTAATCGTTGTTGCTGTTGACATCATCACCACCAACAACATCACTACCGTCATCTTCACCATCATTAATTAATTATTTTCTTTCTGGTGACTTGAATCCCATTACTAGATACCAACTTATGTATCCATTCTTGCATCTGTCTTAAGAGTCATTTGTGCTTGTGCTTTCCTCTTGTTTTCCTCTTCTTATTTTGGGCACCAAATAACATGTATCTCAATGCAAGTTTTTCTTTAAATAACATGACTTGCATTGGTTTGGCCCAGATATTGAACTGGCTTAGTCCGTTAGGTCGTGCTTGTTCGGCTCGGTCAGGCCCTAATCCAGCCTATTGAATGTCATACATGTTTGTGCATGGAGATGTTATGTTTTGCATGCCTTGTTGATTCTGAGATGTATGTTTTGTGCTGTTTGGGTGCAGGAATTGCAGTTGACAACTCTGAAGAAGTTGCAGTTGACAACTCTGAAGAAGTAAGTATTTTTGCAAGGGTTAGTTGGGTCATATTGATTATGCTAGCATGTTCATTTATGCATTGTTTTCAGATAGTAACATAGTCGAAGGTTTTCTCTATTGTGAAAATTACAAAACCCTACTCCATTTAATCTTAAAACCCCTAGTTTATATTAAAATTTGAATAAGGTATTTATTACTTATCCAATTTTCAGAAGTAATTACCAAAACTATCTCTGCTCACCCTTTTTTTTTTACGTTAGCTTTGATTCTGTCGTGACTTGGGATCTAGTATGTGTCTCCTCCCCATGGAACCCAATGTTTTAAATATCAATGATATCGGCCAATATATCCCTCGATATACTTGTATCCCACCTGCGCGATACGAAACGCACAAGTAGTGCCAATATATCCCGCATGTTCAATTCGGTGAGCATTTCAATTTCCGATTCCTTTTTTTTTTTTTTTTGAAATTATGTCAAATCAATGTCAAATGGTTATAAATCCATTGGGTTTTCATGTTTTGCATTAAAAATCATGGAGTCAGAGCTTTGATTTCGATATCCATTAGTTTTTCATATTCTCCATGTTTTGTTTTGAAAATTTTCTTCAACCAACTATCAATTGAGACTAATTTCGAAGTATTTAGGAGTATTTGATTAAATGAACATCACATGTATTCTAATTTTGAAATTTGAGTATAGGTGATCTGAGTTGGGAAAAATTCGGAATTTCTCCAATTTCTCCCGAATTGCTTGCAATGTTGCACTCAAAACATGAAATCAAGCATGTATGAGGGCTGATCTACTGATTTGTTAAGTCTTGTCAATTTTCGAAAAATAAAATTTATTTTTAATTAAAAATTAATAAAAATATTATAATATAATTTATTTATTTTTCAAAATTTCCCTTCAACCAGCTGTTAATTGAGACTAATTTCAAAGTATTTAGGAGTGTTTGATGAAATGATAATCACATACACTCTAAATGTTATGCATTTAATTTGAATATAGTTGCATTAGTTCAGTCAGACAACGTATAACTTAGGACCCTATGCAAAGGAAATCTATTATATGCACTTTTTTTTTTTTTTTTTGAGATGTTATGATTTAAAAGTGTTTATTAATGTTTTTTTTGAAAAAAAAAAAAAAAAAAACTAAATCCCTAAAGTTTCATTGAAAAATTTAAGTATTTTCCCAATGTTTTTCCATGTTTCCCAAATTACCCGAGACAAACGATAAATCATGTGCGATAACCAATACATATTTATATCCTAAGGATGCAATACGTAACACGATACTGATATTTCGAACAATGTTGGGGCCCACATGCGGAGTGGTCAATGTTCAGAACCACCCATGTCGTGAATTCTATAGTATAAGATCCATTCTAGGAAATTTTTGCTGAACTTGTGATTGTGACCATCACTATCTGTAAATAACAATAAAAAGAAAAATTTCAATTTCTCACATTCAACTTTAAAAATAGAAGGTTACGATCATCGTTGAAGCATGATTATGGGACAGTAGCTTGTGGTAGCAACAAGAATATGTACGATTCAAATCATATGGCCATCTAATCATGTGGTCCAATGAGTGGCCACACACGCCATGAATAGGATCAGTTTTAATTTGGTAGGTCCTACCATGGGGGCATGGATGGAACAAAATCCCAAAGAACACATTCATTAAGCAGTCTTCAGCATCTGTCCTGACGACTTTTGAGGGGAAAATGGTTAGTTAATGGGCCATTGATCAATTTCATAAACATATCTATTTTCTTTCCTCAAAACTCGCCCATAAAATGGTTAGAAATAACCATCTGAGGTGATTTTTGGGCCATCCCCATCCAAGCTACGGTCTGCAGGATGCACAGTTAGGATCTCTTCCACGTGTGCATTGAGATAAAAGGAAGGTATCACTCACTCTGGCTCATTCCAACTCAGTTAGAATCCTTCTGATCTGGCCTGATTTTAGAGCCTGACTCCTCAATGCCTCATTTCGTTCTCCACTGCTGTTGAGTCAACTCAGTTGAGTTTACTCAGCACCATAGGATATTTAGAACAATAAACAGTTAGCATTCAAGCTACAGATGTGGCCCTCATCATGAGTGGACCTGGAGATTGGGCTGTTTCATTTACATTGTGGAATCCACCTTAAATCACGGTTTAGTTGTCCCACACATGCTCATCTCTTTGTATGGTTTATTCATGTGACAATTGATACATGCAGGAAAATCATACAGATCACTTCGGTGGTCTACCAGGCCTTGTATCTGGTGGCTTATGCATTGTGGGGTTTCTCCTTTATCGATTTTGGGCGCGGTCATAATACTTAGATATGATTGTAAAGGTGTGAAATTTATTTATATATGTAGGAATTGGAAGACGTGAAATTGTTATTAATGTTGTGAGACCAGAGCATACATTGCTATGTAAATTGTCACATATACTAAAAGTGAGAAAAAATAGTATTTTCATCCCTTTGCTTTGTATTTTACTCCAAAAAAATTGAATATCATAACAATATATAGTAAAAATGTTATCTTGATTAACCTATGATAAAAATAATTTACTTATGTTCTGGTAAAAAGAAAAAAAAAAAAAAAAACAGAAGAGAAGTGGAAAACTGCATACCTAGCATTTGCATGGCAAGTATTGCTGGGGCAGGAAAACACAAACAATTTTTTTAATTATTATTTTTATAAAGAACAGATTTTATTAACAAAGAACAAGAAGCTGTACATCAGTCGTACATTCGGGCAGGCCCACAACACTAAAACCCAGGGGCCCGCCTATCATATCCCCCAAAACAGAAAACTTTAGCCCTTTCTAATATTACCCATGAATACCACGTATTCCACATCAAAGGGAGCTTCTTGTTAAACATATCCACCGCGATCATGGAATTGCTCTCCACTTCCACCTTAGAGAAGCCCCGGTCCACGCAATGGTAAAGGCCCTCGATCAAAGCCCTGGCTTTAGTCCGTAAGTTGAGCCTAACCGGACGCGGATTTCCTGCTAAAGCCTTTCGCAGGCAGTTCCTGCGCTGGGAACCCAGGTGGGCCCCACTGTGATGATTTTGAGAAATCCATCCGTTTCGTGAGTTCATTTTAGGACATGAGGCCAAAAAAGAACCGTACCTAATTCTCAAGTGGGCTAAAAATATAAGAATTGAATTTTGACAGTTGAAATATTCGTGGGCCATAGAAGTTTTGAATCATTCTAATATTTGTTTTTTCAGTTCGTCCCAGTAGGAATGACGTTATTAACGGTATGGATGGCATGTAAACATCACTGTAGAACCCAGGGAGGTTTCAACGATATGAATTTCCCTAACCACCTTTTCCTTTAAAACGGCCCACTTGAGTCGTGGATGCTGCTCAATTTTGGTCTCATAGCCTAATATGAGCTCACAAAACGGATGGACATGGTGGATTCCATACAAACATCACTGTCAGCCCCAGCTGAGTTCCCAGTGCAGAGCTTCCTGTGAAAGGCATTCCCGGGAAATCCGTGTCGAGCCTAACCCGTAACCACTTGAGGGCCCCAGGTTACGTCGAGCAGACCCATCAACATTAATCTTAACCCAGCCCTCTTGTGGGCTCACCACTTAACCACCGACAAATTGATTCCTTAGCCAGCACCTGTGGCAATACCCATGGCCTGGAACACAGTCTCCGTGGACATCTTTAAGTTTCTTGGGGGAGGAAGGGACGGGCTGATCATCTGCACCCATCTTTGAACCCGAGTAAGCATCCTAGACACTTTGATTGGAAGCCCTTTAGACTGACTTCCATTCCTCTCTATCCACACTTTCCAAAAGATCAAACAGGGTATGACCCCCTGCAAAATGGAGAAATATACGAGCTTGCCATCCACCACTGGTTGGCCCTCCTAGCTGCTGCATGGTCGGCACTAAAGGAAAGCCCAAAAAGCAAGTGTTTACATACCTTAGATGTCAAAGCTCCTGTCGCAAAAAGGTGGTCAATCGATTCAGCCTTTGAAGAATTATTCAGCTTGAGACCGCAGCAAACACATTTTGAGGCCATGTGAATGCCTCTAGCTTGAATTCTTTTGTCAACTGGGATAGCCCTCTGCAGAACTTTCCATCCAAACAATAAGATTTTAGGCGGTAACTTAGAGTGCCATACCCATTTAGCCCACTCCTTGCGATCCCCCACTTCTCTCCCATCGAAGTACAAAGACCCTCCTCGCTAATATGCTCGGGAACTACCTGAGGAAGCACAGACTGAAGCTGGTTATGAGGGAGGAGATCCTCTGGGCTCAAAATACCCTTCACACGAATGTCTTGTAAGCAGTCTGGGGGCTGCATGAGCCTAGAAGCGTACAGGGGCCCCAGCCCTGTCCAATCCTCTGCCCAGAAATCGCAATTCCTGCGACCAGCCAGCCAGCGGGAATGAGGGTCAAGTGCTGAGAAAAGCTTCCTGATTCCGTTCCAGAGAAGGGAGGACTTGTGCGAGCCTGTTTCAAGAAAGGAAAAGTTCCTATCATATTTCGAACGCATGAAGGCGGCCCATCAGATTTTACTCTTACCGAATCTTACATTCGGTGCCATCTTCATCCTGCAACATTTCAAGACCCCTCTGAGCTGCCATCTTCCAGCTTGTCCAGTGGCATTTCATCTTACTTTCTTCCCAGCTCTAAAAGGAAGTCTGTGAAAGAGGTTCCAGTCCTTACGGCGTGCATGGGTGTGCGGCGGGTGCGTGTGTGGAAAAAAGGAAAAATAAAAAATATGTGAAAGCTTTCTCCAGAGCAGAAACAGTGCACAAAGGGGAAGCGGATTGGCTGGCGTACCACACGCCAGCTATATAGCTGATGTATTGACGTCAACAAGTTCTGTGGGTCACATCATGAGGCATGGGTTATATCCAACCGGTCCATCCATTTGGCGAGCTTGTCGTAAGGCTTGAGCCAAAAAAATAAGATAGATCTAAAGATCAATTGGACCACACTGCAAAAAGTAGTGGGGATTGTGTGAATACGTGTCGTGCAATGAGCGCTGATGGTCCTGGAGCTCCGAGTATTACAAACGGTTGAAAAGATATCAAAGGTACATGGGCCTCACAATGATGTATTTATTATATCCACACTGTTCATCCATTTGGCAAGATCATTTTATAAGATGAGCCCAAAAATAATCATATCCAAAGCTCAACAGGACTACACCACAGGTAGCGGTGGTGACAATGATTCTAACTGTTAAAACATTCGTAGGGTCATCCTAGCGTTTATTTTCCATCCAATATGTTCATAGGGTCCAGGTACATAAAACTTGGTGACATAAACACACTAGCCAGGTCAGTGGTACGTGGTACACCAGCCAATCCGCTTCCCATCGGCTGCCGGCAAAGAATGGACAAATAATTAGCTATCCATAACAATCGAACCACACAATATGAAAGCACATGGAAAGGGGTTTTAAGCAATTGATAGGGCACTTGGTTACTCTCACTCTCCCTCCCTCTCAACAATAATAAAATAGTTTGATTTAAATCTTGTTTGAGATCTCTACTCTAATTCAATAAAAGTTTTTCCAATAAGAGTTTTTATTTTATTTTTAATTTTAAACTCTTGTTTTAAATAAACTCATTTGATAACAATTATTTTTTCAAATCCAAAAAAATCTCAAATAAGCTCATTTGATAAAACCTTTAAATAAGCATTATTTATTTATTTATATTTATTTTTTATTTTTTAAAGGAATAATTGCCGTTATTTTTAAATATTACAATAACTCTATTATAATAGCAATCCAATAGTTATTTTAGTGGATCTCACCCTAAATGAACCGTGCCCCAAATGACAAAAGAATGGATGACTACAATCTTCATATTTTAAGACATTTGGGGTATCCATTATGTCTTACATTATATGTGAATCAATCATCATCTGGAGTCCACCTTTGGTGTGGACCGCCCATTGTGTGAGCCAAACCTTCAAAGTGGGTCTACATCATACAAGGCCCGTCTTGGATGTGGACCATTCATCATTAGGGGCCCACCTTGATGTAGGTCATCTATCATGTGGGGCCCACCATCAATGCTAATTGTCTTTTATGTGGGGTCCCTAATGTCCACTACCATCACCCATTATATGGGGTCCACATTTGATGTGTCCATAGTGTGGGCCCTACTTTCAAAGTGGATTGTCCATCTTGTGGATCCCACTTTTGATATCCATCATTCATCGTGTGGGGTGTTGAGTGTGAAATATTGTATATTTCCCCCATGATATGTATTGGTTTTATAAACATGAATATGCTTAATTGATCTAATTACACATGTTTTCTCTTGCGAGGTGATTTTGAGAGTGAAGGAGAAAACGATGATTAAAACATGAATTTAATACTCAAAGAATTATTAAGTGAAGAATTGGATCTATGGAGGTCAAAATTGAAGAATTCAAGAGTCTAAGATCCAAGGAAGCCAAGTGAAGAAGGAAGAAAATTAAAGTTGTAAAGTGCAGAAAATCAGAAGTGTAATTGACAGTTTGACGCCATCGAAGGTAGTGTTCGATGACATCGAAGGCCACTCAATCCCATCGCAAAAATCAGAGAAAAATCGATTTTCTTGCTAGATAGATTTGAGCACCCTTTGATCCCATCGAAAGAGTGTTTGATGCCATCGAAGTCAAGTTCGATCCCATCGAAGGAGGTTTGATGATATCATAAAAATACACAAATTCAAAAGTTCGTTGCTGGACAGTTTCCTAATTTCACTCAGACTCTTCGATGGGAGCTTGAAGTCATCAAATGTGTCATCAAATTTGCAATAACTGCATAAATCTAAGTCGGTGCGAATCAAACCTATATAAAAGGATGTTTTATGAGTTTCTAAGCACAAATTAAGGTAAAAGGAGTAGAGCAAGGAGTTGTGGAGCTTTAAGGAGTCCTCCATTCTCTTCAATCATTCGGTTTTAGTAAGTTTTTATATCTTTCTATTTGAGTTTTATTTCAATCATGTTTATGATTGGCTAATCTCTTAGCTAAAGTTAAGAGGTGGAGATTGTAGTTCTTCTTAATGTTTATTTTACTTTGATTGAAGTTATTTGATTTATATGTTGAACAATTCATTGATTTTTGGTTTGAATGAAGAAGTACTTCTAATTTATTTTGATCCATTGTCGGCTCCGGGCACATTGGATGTTATGAAGACTATGAATGCTTTCTTACCTATTTTATGAGGGTTTGATCTGTAAAATTCATTGATCTACCATTGACTCCATGATAGGTGCTTTGAACATACTACTATCAAATCAATGATGTTTTATGAGGGAACTAATTCAATAAATGTTCAGATATGTTTTGATGAATGAATAACATTTTAACTGCTACATTATCTTACTGGATAGGATAAGACTTCAATTCCAGTTGTGTTATTCAATAAAATCAAGTAAAGTAGCATTAAGGAAGCTAAAAGTGGATCCGTGACACTCTAGTATTTTATCCTTGATAGTTTATTCTACAATTGATCACTTTACTCTAGATTTTAGTAGTTAGTTTAGATTCTAGATCTAGTTCTAATGTATTTCAGAAAGTGTATAAATAGTAAGTCCTTGTGGGTACGACTTCGGTCTCACTGAGTTATTACTATATCGCAGCCCTGCACTTGGGGTTTGTGAACAAGTTTTCGGCATCGTTGTCGAGGACTTCAGTTGCAGTTTTCTAAATTATATTGGAATTGGTTAGGATTAGGTCTAACTTTTTCTGTATCATCATATTAGATTTTTTCTAAATTTTGCTTTTAGATACTAGCTCTTCTGTTTTGTAGAACTAACATAAAATCTCTAATTCGGTAATATTGTTCCAACTGTTCATTTTCAAATTTCTTATTTTTTTGTAGATTTCTTTTTCTGTAGTAGGTTGTACTTTAGACTTGGGAAGTAGAGTGTTTCATGCCCAAGTAGGTTCATGATAACACTCTACGTCTCTTAAGTGAAGAAGGATTAGTCGAAGGTTTACCTATCCATCGTTGGATTAGACACACATCGAGATCCTCTGGTTAACATAAAATATGGCTAACAATCAACTTCAACATCTGGCCGAAGAGCAACAAGATGAGAACGAAGTACATAATGCTCCTCCGCTTAAAATATTGTGTGATTATCTACAACCAATAAGACGAGTACACCTTCCCGCATGGTGTTTTCACATAATGTAGGAAATGTGGACTTCAAGTCGAGAGTGATCCAACTACTCTGGAAGTTTCATGGATTAGATTCTAAAAGTCTATATCTACATCTCAAGGAATTTGATGAGATTGTAACAACCTTTCACTCTCACAATGTATCTAAGGGCACTTTATAACTGAAATAGTTTCATTTTTCTTTGAAGGAGAAAGCCGAGTATTGGCTTTGCTCTTTAAGACTGAGATATATAGGGGCATGGGATGAGATGACCCGAGAGTTCATTAAAAAATTATTCCTAGTTCATAAGACTAATACCCTAAGGAGGACGATCATGAACTTCTCTCAAAAAGAGGAAGAGACTTTCTTTCAATGTTGGAAGAGATTCAAAGATCTTTTGAATTCCTTTTCACATCATAGATATGAAACTTGGCGGGTAATAAGATTTTTCTACGATGGACTAACTTCACCCATGCACCAATTTGTAGAGATGATGTGCAATAGAGAATTCATGAACAAGGATCCTGAGGATGTGTGGGATTATTTTGATTCACTTGCTGAAAACGCGCAATCATGGGATACTTCATCTAAGCCCGCTACTTCCAAACCAACTCAGTCTAGAAAAAAGGGAGGAATGTACGTCTTAAGGAATGAAGACGATGTGAATGCAAGGGTGGCCAATCTCATAAGAAAAGTTGAGGCTATGGAACTGAAAAGAGTAGAAATGGTCAAACTCGATGAGACCGCTAAAATTGTTTGTGGGATTTGTCCTAGTAACATACACTTGACACAGGAATGTTCTATAATTCCTGCGTTTCAAGAGTTATTGTACAAGCAATTTAATTCCGTGAATAATGACATTTAGTGCCTCCATCTCAAACACGTATAATCCTAGTTGGAGGAACCATCCAAACTTTAGTTGGAGGAATGGGCAAACGACAAACACTGAAAGGAATCCTCAAGGAGCTTTTCCATCAAATTTCAAACCACTAAATTAGAAAAGAGCCCAAGAGGATACGGTTCAGAAATTCATTCAAAATCAAGTGCAATTTAATCAAAACACATTATAAGCGTTTTAGGATATTAAAACATCATTGGGAGTGTTTGCATCATCTATCCAAAGAATTGAGTCACAACTAACTGTTAGGGAGAAAATGGACTCTTCTAGCCCAACCTTTACCCAACCTAACCCAAAACAACAATATGAGATAAGTGATCCGAGCTCTTCGAACCACCATGTGGAGCAAGCTAAGTCTATCACCACTCTTACAAGTGGTAAGATAATTGATAAAAACATCCCAACGAGGTTTAAGAAGCCTAAGTACTCAGAAGAATCTGAGAGGAATGATGGACTTAGCCATGCCACACATGAGGTCCAAGCCATGCCACACATGAGAAAGAACAGGAAAAACAGTATAAGCTGGTTGCTCCATTCCCTCAAAGGTTAATTTCACCTAAACCTCTTACTAATACTCAGGATATCTTGGAGGTGCTTAAATAGGTGAAAATCAATATTCTTCTATTGGATGCGATAAAACAAATCCCGTCATATGCCAAGTTATTCAAAGATCTCTATACAGCGAAGAGACGACAACACATTTAAAAGAAAATCTTTTTGATGGAGAAACTGAGTGCCATCCTCTAACAAGATGTGCCCCATAAATATAAAGATCCTAGTATCCCAACCATCTCTTGTGTGATTGGGAATCACTGGATTGAGCACGCACTACTTGACTTGGGGGCGAGCGTAAATTTGATTTCATACTCGGTTTACGTGTAGCTTGGTCTCAGTGAATTAAAACCCACTAGGACCATACTTCAATTAGATGATTGTTCGGTTCGTATACCGAGAGGGATGATAGAAGACGTGCTCATCCAAGTTGATAAATTTTACTATCTAGTAGATTTTATTGTCTTGGACACAAAGTCCATCATTGACACAAGCACTCTAATTTCCATCATCCTTGGCCGACCATTCCTAACTACATCAAACAACATCATCTATTGTAGGATTGAGATCATGAAATTAACTTTCAAGAACATGATATTAGAACTGAATATCTTTAACATGTATAAACAACCCGATGATGTTGATGATGTCCACGAAGTAAATGTGATTGATTCATTCGTGGAAGATAAAACACTTTTGACTCTATACTCTGACACCTTAGAGACATGCTTGGCCCACTCCCCTAATTTAGATGATAAGATGATTAGCGAGATGGATGCTTTGCTAGATGTTAACCTGTACTTGAAACTAATTGGCGGAAGCCATAATTTGAAATATTTCCCCAAACTAACACAAAGCCTCTATCATCTAGTGTCAAGGCACCGAAGCTTGACCTAAAATAATTATCCGTTGAACTTAAATATGCTTATTTGGATCAAGATGGAATATATCTGGTGGTGATTTCTTCCCACTGGATGAAGATCAAGAGAGTATGCTTATTTCTACTATCAATGAAGACAAATGAGCCCTTAGGTGGACGATCGCAGACCTCAAGGGAATCAATCCTTTAATTTGTACTCATTGCATTCACCTCGAGGACGATGCGAAAACATTTAGATAACCACATCATCAGTTAAATCTAAATATGAAAGAACTGGTTAAAACAGAGGTTTTAAAGTTGTTAGATGTGGGTATCATATACCCTATATCCAATAGCCAATGGGTGAATTCAACTAAGTTGGTACCCAAAAAGTTCGGGATCACCATCGTATCCAGTGTGGATAATAACACCACCAAAATCCTTCTTTAATCCAATTAGCAACGGTTTTCAACCGTGGGTAAATAGGGCATCGTAAAAAATTAGGAACGGTTGAAAACCGTTCCAAAATTTTCACTTTTGGAGCGGTTTAAGGTGTTGCAAATAAAATTTCAATTTCAAGCCTAATTTTTAATTTTTGGGAACAATATTTTTTCTTATTTTGGAACAGTTTTAAACCAAAAAACCATGCAACTATGAGCAAATTACAACACCAATGCCCAGTCACCCACAAGATCTTCCCTCATACAGAAATAGAGGCCCTTGGCCAAGGAAATTACATAGCCCTTAGCCCTTACAAAAATTGACTCTACAGAGACAGATCTATTGTTGATGGCACGATGCTTTTGGTCTCTCACAAATCAGTTGAACTAAGCATTACCTGGTTTGATCCAAAAAGGATGAGGAAACTCTCACAAGAGGGGCTAGAGGTTTGAGTAGTTTGGTTCCCATAAGAGGGGTTAGAAAAACAAACTACAAAGAGATAGTTCTACTACTTGGAATTTAGTATGTATAGATTTAAAATGAATTCTTAAGAAACTTGTCCTTTTGCTAATTTTCCTACAGTGCATGGGAATGCAATATATACATGGACTCCCTCAAAGGACTGATTAAATGTTCTCTCTAGAAACATGAATTGTGAAATGGCTTTTATCAACATGAGAGATGAATACATCTTTTCCATCATCTTGTGGTCGGGCAGAAACAATATTTTAGCCAACAAATTGTAAGTTAACATCCACTTCTAATTTCCGGTATTATCGAGGTTCTCCTTGAATTTTCCAGAAAAATCAAATTCAACAGTAAACTAAATTTCCAAAACGTAGCTCCTACCACCATCCTGATCCTATTAACTTTCTATTTCTATAACGTCCCATGTATAACAGTCATCATAAAACACATGGCCATTGTATGAAGTGGTCTCAAGTGTCATTTCTTCTCTTGTTATTGAGGCTTACCTGGTTTTCACCTCTTGAAGGCCAATTGGCTGTCATCTTCAAGTAAGCTTCTTTTGTGGATTAATGATGAACTGGATTGCAAATAGTCGGTTTAAACAAGAGGAAACAACAAATTTATAATGATTTGTAATAATGTTTCCAAGTAATCATGGTGAGGAAGAGCCCCCAAATTGCAGTTTCAATCTAACATGGAAGTGAAGAATTTGCAATCTGGAGCCAAATTCTTCATTATTGAACAAAGGAAATTATTTGGTCATTTCCGCCAAATTCTGTAATTTTTTAGAGCAATAAACATTTTACAAACTAAAACTAACAATAGAGATTCACTTGACATGACAATTCAAGTGCTAGAAGAAACAACGATGAAACATAGTTCTACAAATTGTTGCATGATATTGACATAGTTCTACATTAGATTCTATCTTCAGGAACTCAAAATTTCCTCCCCAACCTCACTAAAAGATATAGTGCTAAGTTTTCCAAGAAAAAACACAGATTTAAAAATCATAAATCAATACATAGAGCATATCGTGGTATTTCATTTACCATGTCTTTAATTGGACATGCTGGTGTGGTGAGCTCCAACCAAAATGAAACCTAAAATTAGCAAACAGAGAGATCTCCAATAAGAGGAGTTATATGATCGTCTATCTGATGACATGTAGAGTGAGCACATGTTCTGATTTAGCACAAGTGGAAACCACGGTTCGGTGTTATTACCATTAAAAAAAAATATATGTCCATGCATTCAAATTGCATTTCTGAATTAATGGATGCTTGACAAGAGATAAAAAAGGCAGCAACACACCTCATGGAATACAGCAGAAACAAAGAAGGCAATCACTACGACAATTCCTTACAATTGAAACCAATCAAAACATCATTAAAATCAGCATTAGCAAAAATGAAGGTCATCCAAAAATCAAACCAGTCAACATATATAGGAATGGAGCCAAAAGGGTGTTGAAAAGAATTGGTTTAAGAAAAAAGGAAAAAAAGAAATGAAGGAAAAGGAAGAGGAGGAGGAGAACAAACATTCCTAATTGAAATCCATCATGGTACATGTAGTTTAATGAACTATAGAAAAAGTGTGCCATCAAGCTATTGTGGTTCATTTATCTTTCCTGAATCCTCTGACTCAACAAGCCACAATAGCTATTAACTAAAAGAGAAAATAGGAACTATTGTGATTGAGATGTCAAAGTAGACAGTTCAAGTTCAAAGGAAAAGGTTAACTAATGAAAGAGTTGAAATATCCAAATCTGAGGGTTATTTTACTTAACCCGGCATGCCAGAATTGGGATTACGGTTCCAATTCAAACTGAACAATAATGACCCTGAGCGCCGAAGTAGGCAGACACTGGGTATGACCGAAATCTGAGGAGATAGGTCGCCTATTCAGCCACTCGCTCAAAGTGTAAATGGATTAGATGATAGTCAAAGGGTGGTGTTCTTCCTCTATGATGGGTTTCTTCCGGCCTTCCAAATGAAAGGACTTTCTTAATGCAGGAGAAGTGGAACAAACAAAAAAGATTAAGATCTACCGTTATCGGAATGCTAGAGAGTGCTCTGATTACAACTACGATTATCAACTATCATATTTACTCTATGAATTAAGCTCGAGAATGAAAGTAATAAATGCAGAAAGTAAATAGTTATGCTAAGGGAAAGAATTTTCTTGAATGAAGCAGCGATTACACTACGGAATGTAATTTTGACAAGATAATTGAAATATAATTGAAGATAATTGATTTGTTGATTTGTTTGGGTTGGTGTGAGATGACTTCTAAACTTGCTTAACATTTTATTTATACTTCTGCCTTGCTACTCTAGATGCTTCTCATGGTTTGATGATTATTGTAATTGCTTCCTCCCTCTCTCTACTTCCAGATTCTTCTCACGACCTTATATTCTCTGGCCTTTCGACATCTATCAGCATCCATACGAACTTTGACCATTGACTAATTGTTTGCTTATCAAACTCAGTCACACCATTGTTGATTAATTACCATGCGCTCAATACCTTATGGCCTTCTCTCGAAATATGGTCGTATATATTTAAAATAATCATGCAACCGTTAAGAATGTGTACACGTAATTTATACGCATCTGTTTCCAAATGACCAAAAATAGGATCCGGTCAGATAGGGTACAAACATTGCCCCCATCGTCGTTGTCCTTTTAGAGAAAGAGATTGCGATGTTTGAGTTTTTTTTTTTTTTTTTCAAATACTGCATTAAATACTCACACGGGTCGCCCAGCTACGGGATATCTTTGACTGCTATTGCTAGCATCGCTTGTACTTATTTGAAATGGGGGATGAAAATTCGAAAGGACATGTGTTTAAAAAAAGAGTCACTCTACGGTAAAGAGGCATGATTTCCTAATTATTGCCGCCTCTCGATTACCTATATATATGCGGTCTTGTATTCATCTCTTGCAATTCCTTATTTCCCTTCTTTCTTCTTCTTATTTCCATTGCTCTGCCCATTCTCTTCAATCATGGCTTCATGTGCTAAGAGGGCTTGATCGATCTTAAAGAGGTGGATATATATAACTTAAGCGGCCAACCTTTGATAGGAGGCATTAACACAGGTGGCTTCATCAAATATTCCTTGATTCGGTCGAAAGCCATCTTATGTTTTGCTTCCTATAGAAATTCGGCCCCCAGTCTTTTTCATTACTGGGACTACGTTTGACATCCACTCCACATATTTGATCGGTCAAATAAACCCACCTTTCAAAAGCCATTCGATCTCTTCTTTGACTTTAAGAGTGACCTCGGCCGTCATCCTTCTTAGAGGTTGTTTATATCACTAATATCCCTCTTTGGTCGGTAATCTATTCTTAACCAAAGATTTGTCCAGTCTTAGCATGTTGTGGTAGTCCCATGCGAAGCAGTCCACGAATTCTTTCAATAATCTTATTATTTTGTTATGCTCGGATAGCCGTAACAATTTGCTTTTGAAAGCGGGTCTCTGATCCTGATTAGTCCCTAGATTCACTTTGTCCAATGGGCCTTGGACTTGCGGTTGATGTTCCTCCACTTCCTTTAGTAAATATTTTATTTTAAAACCATCCCCTTCGGCTGATGCATCCAACTCGGCCAAGTTCATAATGACACCTTGTAAGTGCTTATACTTAAACACAATTAGGATTGTCAAATTTTGTAGTCTTGAAAGGAACACAAGCACTCATGAAAATACTCTTCGATAACTCATGAAGAACTGTTAAAGACTTGATCAAGCATCTCAAGGAAGACTCAACATCTCAAGCCATAAAAGTACATGGTTTGATGATCGGAACACTTTGTATGAGTTAATCATCAGGTGGTATAACCTTAGATTAACCCTAGGTTAGGTGTATTTCACATAGCATTATAATGAACATAATTCTAAGTAAAATGCACTCAAGTTAGGCCAGCTCAACTTCTGGTTCAGCCAGCCTAACTACCTTCAGCTAACCCAACATAATTTGAGAAAGTTTACAGCTTAACAAAGATTTTTCACGGCAAGTTCATCCAACCCTACCTTGGGTTTGGCCAGCTGAACATGTCTGTTCAGCCAACCCGAGTATGTTCAGTCAAGTTTTCAGCAACCTTAAATCTTCGGATCTCAGTGAGAGTCGGCCAACCGAACCCTATATTCGACCAGTGAACTGAGGGTTCGGCCAACTGAATTTTTGAAAGATCTTATCCTGAGAAATCCAAGTGCCATTGGATCGATATCGTTGGAATTCGGCCATCCGAACCGAAAATCAGGCAAACCAAATTTCTAAGACCTTTGGCTATAAATAGAGGCCTTCTCTCATTCATTTCCACACTAAAAAATTGTGATCAATATACTTAAGCGATGAGAGAAAGTCAGGGACTTCTTAAGTTATTCGTGTAGTAAATCTTATTTTAATTTACCTTAATTCATTCTCTTTTCTCAAGTTAGTTTTAATCGTTTTTTGATAGAGTAATTCATACTCTACTTGAGAAATAGAGAATCGAATTTGCAGCATTAGGGTATTGTTCATTTCATTGAAAATATATTAAATCCCTACATTCGTTTTGGGTTGATCTCATACACGGCTTCATCTATATCCCAAGAAAGAAGATTGCTGCATTCAAGCTACAGTTACATCTTCGACGCGCCATTTGAAGATAAGTACTTTTTTATTTTCATTTCAGTTTGGGATTTTCTGAGATAGCCTAGAAATCTCAATAGGTTGTTTTATGGTGAGCCCGTGAAAATCATAAAGATGGTTTTGTTGTGATAGCCCGTGAAAATCACAAGAGCTGTATTAGGTTATTAAGGTGAACCTGTGAAAACCTTAAAATAATGAAATCCAAAATTACAAGGGTAGTAATTTTAGGAGTGGAGTAGGTGTGGGGTTAAGCACCGAACCACTATTACTCATTGAGCATTGGTAGTGAATGTTTATTTATTTACTGCTTTCCTTGTGATTGGATTGTCTATTGCTAAGTTCGGTATTTTGATCTCAAAGACGTTGTGAAATAAGGTTGTCCTACGAACTATTTGGAATCAAAATTTCAATACTCTAAGTGATTGAGAATATTCATTTTATTATTCCGCATTATATCTAATTATTTTGTATAGTCCTATTATTCACAACCCCAAGTGTAGGGTCGCGATGTAGTAATAATCTTGGTAAGATCGAGGTCGAATCCATAGGGACTAATCTTGTGTGTATTATGAAAATAGATAGAAGTATAACTAGAAGAAGATCTAATTAGAAATTTAGAATAAAAGGAATAATTATGAATATTGTTTAAACTATCAATTAAAAGTGGGAACTAGGGTGCCAAGAATCCACTTATAGTAATTGAGATGCTACCTTCCTTGATTTAGGAATCTCAACTGAAATTAGAGTCCTATCCTATCCAGTTGGAGGAAGAGATAGTCAAATCTCTGAACTTCTCATTGATCTAGCCTCAAAGGAGGAGAATTGGGAAGATTTGGAAGGGATTCCTGAAATTGCAGTGAAGACCGCTTTAGTTGAAGTAGGAATATGCCAATATGTCCTAGAGGGGGGTGAATAAGACTTTTAAAATTTTTTATGATTTATTAAAAATCCTATTACACTAATCCTAACAGACGGTACTTTTCAGGATTACTCAAAAGTAACTCTACTGGCTTCCAAGCCCGGTAGAGGATCCAATCACAAACTAGTTAAAAAAATGAACAATATATAAACTAATTTATGATGGATATGACTGTGTATGTGTGTGAGGTGTGATCTCAGATATGAAAGTATTAAAGTAAATCACACAATCAAAATAATAACAATCTCAAACACAGTCATTTTTATAGTGGTTCGACTACTTGTCTACTCCACTCCCGGTAACCGCACTCAACGCTAGAGTGTACCGGATTTCACTAAGGAGGTTTCACAGTGGTTCACCTCAAACCTAAGTTTTTAAATTAGGTTCACCTTCAACCTTTACAACCTACACTGAGGCCAACTGTTTATGCTCTCACGAGTAAGGGTTAACACAACGCACCCACTTTTAGGCACACTAGCCAAGGATCTTCCACAAGGCCCTGAGATTTCACATGGTTCACCTCTAACCTAAGGTTTTGACCGGTTCACCTTTAACCAGATGTTTATGCTCTCCACAGAGCAAGGGTTCACACAACGTACCCACTATGTACACTTCCGCCGGAGGCCTCTTACGAGGACTTTCAAGGGTGAGAAATACCTTAGACCCAATCCTAAAAAGGAATGATCGCAAGTGTCCTCTGGACTCTAATAACTTACAAATAAGTGGATGAGTCCCATTCAGCATGTTGATGAAGTTCTACTCTATGTTGATGAAGAATCTTCGACTTCCTTGATCCGCAACTCAGATGATGTACCAATATGAGGCTTTGGGTTAGGTCAAGGATAAGACAGAATCTTACTTTATAAAATATTTTCCTATAAGGAAGATAGAGTGATTCCGATTATGCATTCAAGGCATCCCAATTTAATGATTTGCCATTAAGGTATTAGCTGGAGGATCCTTGAATGCGGAAGTTCATTCCCCAATCCACTCTATTGAATATCAATGATAAGGGTGGATTGGAGGATGAACTTCCCTAAGAGAAAGGACTTTGGATATATGATCTAAGGTAAAACACTCAAAAGCATTCTCTTCTTTCTCTACTAGCAACAATAGACAAGCTCTCTTTATATAGGCAAAAGGTTCCAACGGATATAAAACGGTCACATTTATGAAAGAGTTCAATATCATCGAGCGAGATTGATATCATCGAGCGTATACTCTCGATAGCATCGACGGTCGCTCAATGACACAAATTGAAATGTTATACGCTTTTGAAACTTTTTGCCAACTGGTCGATGGAATCGAAAAACATGTCGATGTCATCGGATTTCGAATCCGATATCATCGATGCGAGGTTCGATTCATCGACACTTGAAAATGAGAGAGACTTGCTATAAAATATTTCAGGTTTATAAGAATGATCGAGAGATCTTTGAGATCATCGGAATTTGAATGTCGATGATATTGATAGAGTGTCGATGCATCGATAAATCCAAAGGATTTTCATTTAAGCTTGCTGGACAGTTTCTGTCCCTGTTCGATGCTATCGAAACTGTACCGATATCATGGATAGTTAAATATCGATTCTATCAAATGCCCCTTGATCATAGATAAACAATCCTGAAATAATTGCAGGAAGACTAGGTGCCTATAACCTATAATATCGAGAGCCCTCCGATGTCATTGAGATTTGAACTTCGATGGTATCGAGAACGGCTTCAATATATCGAAGCACATGTGATTTTCTTCAGTAAAAACAGGGACGCCGAAAATCTATCTGTCGATATTATCGAGTCACCTTTGATGGACTTGAGATTCAAATATTGATGATATCGATATGTATATCGATACATCGATAAATCTGTCCAAATAAGTATGTGGTTGCTGGACATATTTTGTCCTCATTTCGATGATTTCATTTAAGCATCGATGACATCGATAGCATAGGTCAATTCTATCGAGAAGTGTATCGATAAAATCGACAAAGCAAGAAAACTTAGAGAATTTTCTGATTTTGAAAAATTTTTCTTAACTTAAAAATCCTATGATATTCTAGTTTGTTTTTAGGGGTTTTATATATCTGGTGTTTTGGGACATGGGATGTGAGGCTTAGATTTACCTGTGGCAAGCTTGCACACATCCGGTTGAGGCAGACGCTTTGAATTGATCTTCCTATGAGGCTCTGCAATCTGGCGGACTCAACACTCACGCTAATTGACAAACCAGGGCACTTTCAATTCCATCACCTAACCATGCCCAGGATACAATGACAAACAACAGGATTTACCAATCCCACTATCTGAAATAAGAAAAGAAGATACTCAAAGCTATCGCAGATCTACTGTAATTTGAGTCACAAAAAACCCTTAAAAACTAAAAGTATTCCTTAAAATCAACTAGAAATCAAAGAGGTTCAAGAAGAACAAGAATCAAAACCAGAAGAACATCCCAAAAACATGTAACATCTCAGAAAAATCCGTACCAAGACCCGAGTACCACCTTAGGCAGAAATCCCTAAGAACCGTATTCTATAGAAATTAGATGAAAATTAATTAAGTACTAAACTAAATTAATCGGTGATTTAGCTTGAACCACTATTTATACAAACGGCAAGGCCCAAAACCACCAAAGTCATTGACTCAATACTACTTAAAAACCTAGGAGAAATCTTAAAAGCCGGTTGCTCTCGAGAGTACATTGAAACTTCGTATCAGACCTAGACTGCACGTCAAAAGTCCAATGACGACCAACGCGGGAATCGAGCCCAAATAGTATCCAGAAACGCACAACTTGAGCCCTGAGCGAAGTGTGTGAGAAACGTGAATATCTTTAGAAAATGTAATGAAACTTAAGTAAATTGGGCCATTCTCTTACGCAAGAAATTGAAGATTTTGGACCCTCAGTTTCTGACCGAACTTCACCCATGGATCAGGGAAATTTTCCTGTACATATCAGTATACTTGTGGCCCTGATCGAGTGACAACGACTGTTGATCTGATACAGGTCCTTCACGGTCGATCGGCCTATCCAATCACGCCGAAATCACATCCCAGCCTAGATCCATTGTCAAGAAACTTACTCTGTGACGTATGTGAGTAATGGACCTCCTGATGAGCCCCATTTGTTAGAAACAGTCGCCCTTTAGATACAAACTAGGTATACCATGGCCCTAGGGCCATTTGCATCAGTTTTGGGCTTATATAATTCCCTTAAACCACCTCATCTCTCCCTCATACGAATTTGCTCCGAACCCTAAGGGAGAGAGAGAGATAAAAGGAGAAAAGAAGAGATAGTGAAGGAGGATTCTTGGAGATCCTTGTTGGGATCCTTTCCCACAACTCTACACACCGATTCGCCTCTCTACTACGCTACTTAACTTGTTTCGACTACAATTTGGGTAAGAAATCCTAACCCTAATCTTGATCTAGAGATCCAAGTAGAGTAATCGACGAGATAGCTAACCTATTTCATTGCTTAGGTGTCCAACGTTCTGTTTACGGGAACATAGTGTTTAAACTGAGTATTTTGACGAAAGGTGCGGACTATAAACATTTAGGTTATGGTTTTCAAGGCTTTCAATGTCAGCTAATGATTTATGTCTGACTTGATTGCTGCCATATGATCTTAGTTATGACGTTTTCGACAAGTTATACATGTATGAACTATGTTGAATATATGATGCATTCCATGTGTTTATTGAAATGTTTGAATGAATATGAAATTGTAATTTGTGCTTGTCATCACTATAAATCTAGGATTCATGTTTGTCATGTGTATCACGATCTCTTTGTGTAATGAATTGTTATAGTTCATGTTGTAACTAATCTAGTCTATGTATTTAGTTATGTGTAGTCTAAGTGTTTGATAAAATGTCTGAATAAGAAATTGTTGATGAATTAGATTTAATAAGGGTATTGAGATAGGATTCTCAATTACCTTATTTATGTGTATAGTTTCCTTCATGTAATCTTAATTTCAACTATGCAATTTATGGGTGAAATGCAAT
Organism: Magnolia sinica; assembly: GCF_029962835.1. NCBI lineage: Eukaryota > Viridiplantae > Streptophyta > Magnoliopsida > Magnoliales > Magnoliaceae > Magnolia > Magnolia sinica. Next base: position 39,117,561 of record NC_080576.1, read on the forward strand.
GTTTGGTAACATGTTCAATATGTTTGATGAAATGCTCAAATGAGATATTGATTTGAATTGTTTATCAAATGCTGATATGACTTTCACATGTATTTACATGCTATATCCGAGTAAGATTGGGACTGCAACGTAGTTCAAGTAATTGGTAATGGTTTCCATTGAGTGGCCGAATTAGTCTCGCCACATTTGATACGTTCGATGAATCCAGGTCGTACGATGATTTTTGATAGTGGTTAGGCCGTGTAGAGTGCTTATGCGCTCCACGTCAATAAGTCGGCGTGTGCTGATACCAGTTGAACTTGTCTATTAAACCGATTGGCTTATTATGTGTTTACCATGTATGGACATCACTGCTTGAATCTAAGGTACCACTTACCAATGTAAAGACCCGTTTCAACCATGGTACCATGATCCGCTAAGACTCATGAGCCGGGCATGGTGGTATGGGACATTGTAGTCGAGTTGTCAGCCTACGCTGGGGTGATGAGCCTCCCCGTAGTGACCAGTGAGCAATCCAAACTTGTGAGCTGAATACGGTGATGTGAGACACTGTATTCAGGCTGTCTACCTACGCTGAGGTGACGAGCCTCCCCGTAGTGACCTCGAGTATAAACTCTTGAATTTTCCTATCCACTGCTTTTCATTAGGGGTGATGCCTACAACTTGCCTATCGTATGTGATTAAATAGGATTGACGACCCTATATGGATCCTTAGGTTTGAGTTAATGATATAAAGGGGTACCTTAGCTTCCCGAATCTGCTGTATGAATAAGCCTAATTAAGTACTTGGCTAACATGACCATGCACCGTATTACATATACTTTGGCGAGGAAGTTGCACATTTAGGGAGTTTGTCATGCTCGAACGGTTGACGGAGTCGCTTTTGAGGGAGCTTTGTATGAGGGCATGCATCATTATTGTACACCATCCCTGCATTAACAAGAGTAGCTAGGAAGTGATTGTTGTATAGCTTTATTATTACTGTTTGATTAAATTAATAACATGTTAACCTTTGCTTTATAGTACCACTAAGTTGATCACTCACTCCCACTCTGGGACGGTGTTTTAAAACACCAGCCAGACTCTATTGTAGATGCAGGTGATGATGGAGTCTATGCAGCTAAAATGGACTTCATGGATGAGGAGGATGAATTCTCCTATGTTCAGCTATCAGGCAGGTCTATGTAGACCTCATGATGATTCGATGGGATTACAGGGATACATGGATTAGTTGGACATGCACATTTTGATATTTTGTAATTTTTTTTTAAAATACATGATTATATTCAGCCCGGTATCATACTCATACTCATATTTTATTTTGTGTTTCAGTCTTTCGCTTGCTAAATTTTATTTATCTCTAGAGTATGATATGTTGTTTTAGTATAATCCCACTCATGTTTAATATGTTAATATGGACCACATTTAAACATCATGATCCATGTTTCGTAAGTGATGTACTGGATCTTGAGAGTTGAGCTTAGCTCGACCCTCGGAATCCGAGGCATTACAAGTTGGTATCAGAGCATGATTTGGGTTAAACTGGACCTGGGTTATAGGTAACATGACGCACTCTAAATGCACTCTGACTTAGGGAGGGGGCGATGAAATGTAGAAATGATCTTAGGATCCTAAAGTTTCACCGACGGGTGAGATTTACCATTGTAGTCTAGCTCGTACGCGTCCGAGATCATGTGAAATAACCTTAGTCCCTTTTTAGGCCATCAGTCGATGGGTTTGAACAATAATTCGGTGAATCCCGAACTTGAAACAAGCCAAAAGGCGAGAATACGTGCCCCTTAGACCAAGAAAACACATCACACGGACATAAGGGCCCGAATCACAATTTACGGTAGGACCCAAGGGGTCCTTCGCACGTACATCACCCCGGGAGGGGGTGGCCACCGCCCCTAGTCAGAGCCACTGCCGGTGACCCCAGAGGGGCGCGGCGGCACACCGCTAGGCTCCACGGCCGACTGCGGCACGCCGCCCACCGTCCGAACGTGTAAGGCCCACCCATGTGTGGGACCCCTCTTTAAACCCCTCTTTTGCCCCTCTCTCTCATTCTACCCCTTTCCAAACCCTCTAAACCCTCTGAAACTCCATTTCTCTCTCAAATCTCCCTTTTATACACACCAAGCTTCTTCTTCTTCTCTATTTCACACCCATCCTCTACCATTTTCTCAAAACCATCTCGCACAACTTTCCATCTCCCTTATTTCCCTTCATTTGAGCACACAAACCCATCTTTGTGTCTCATAACCCCTAAACTTTCCCATCCACTTCAATCTCCAGCCTTTTCCACTTCCATGGCACTCTTCGAGCTAGTTACCGCCATATCCTTGCTCTCAATGCTCCTTTCCTGTATGGGAAAAAGAAGTCCGGCCCCAGATGAGGCCGAACCGAGCCGTTCAAGCCACTCGAGGAAGAAGGGAAGCACTAAGGCTAGCATGAGCGCCGAGAGAGAGAGAGAGAGAGAGTGAAGAACGAAACAGGATCTCGATTCTCGAATCCCGCTTGAAAGATCTCTATCGGCTGGCACTAGACTTGGTAAGTTTCGTGACTGCAAACTTGTATTTGAAGTGCATGTCGATGAGAAATTATTTAGACTGTATCCAGTGATTGACCTCCTATTGGAGACCGGATGGGGTCCCATGTTTGAAGGAAAGGCTCATTCAAGTGAAGGCACCATACGAGCCTTTTATGCACACATACGGAACCCACTACTGGAGCCGCATTAGTTTACTATCCCTTTGGGGAGGCAGGAGGCCATAGTCAATGTAGATGTGAAGGCCCGTATCATGGGGATTGAGCGTGGTGTGGTACAAGCTTCACCTCTTAGCCCTAGCTAAGAGGTTTAGCTAACCATAGACATGATTGAACTAAAACTCTTAAGAAAAGCATGAAAACAACTAGGAAAAGGGGAGAAAAACTCTCGGTGACGGCTTCTCCCTTCATCTTGCTCCACTCTACAAACCATCCTGTAAGGCTCGTATCCTAGGCCGTATCGTTCCATAGGCTTCCGCGGTCCTCTTAGTCGAATTCCGGTGACCCGCGATCTATTGTCGGCGGTTGCGCACAACCCTGGGTCGTATCCCGTATTCCAGAGTCTTGACTCAAGGTTTGTACCCTTACGACTGCGCCGTTGTCGCGATTCCGACGCCGCGTCTCGCACACCGATGCAATACCTGAGCCAGGAGATGTGGGCCCGTGTTCAGTTTGAGGAAAACACCGCGCGTTGCAAATTCCGAAGGAATCTCTATGACACGTCACATCAATCCATCAATCAATTAAGTCAATAAACTCATACCCTACCCATCACTGTCTCACCCAAAGTCAACAACACCCATACTCATCCCATTCCTTTCTTACTAACAAGTCAACAAATACCATATCCTCCATTTATTACATCACATCTCTTTCTCTCTCTCTCTCTCTCTCTCTCTCTCTCTCTCTTTCTCTTTTTCAAACCAATTCTCAAGCAATCCATGAAAGCCAAAACGTCCAAGCTCCAAGCTCTATGGATAGAGCTTGTATGGACAACCTTTCTAACTCTCATCTCCACCACCCATGATCCATCTCAACTATTGAAGTTCATCCATTGGGGGTTATAGCATACTTTGGTGAAAGAAGAAGGAGAAGATCATAAGTGGGTGCTTCTCTCTCTCTCTCTCTCTCTCTCTCTCCCTCTCTTGTTCATTTATTTTGTGTATGAAGATGTGATTGTGTGGCCCACTTAATGAGTTATGAGATGTCCAAACCGTTTATCAAATGGACCTCACTTTGATGTGTGTATTCCCCACATCATCCAACTATTTGGGTGACCCACCTGGACAACATGTCCGTAGGTGGGGCCCACCTTAAATGCATGTCTTAGGCAACCGTCCAGCATCCAGGGACGCTGGACGTTGCAACTGTAAAGTATGAAGCTGACAGTGGGTGTGCTATCGTCTAAGAAAAAAAAGGGGGGCTTTTGGGATGGGCTGCTGATGCAGGCCCCACCTTAGTGTATATATAAAATCCACGCCGTCCATTTCGTTTCTCAGCCCATTTTAGACGTTGAGCCAAAAGATGAGGCTGATTTGACAATCAAGCGGGCCATACCATAGGGATTAGTAGTGTATACCATTAAAACTCACCTTGAAGCTTCTATTCGCCCAAAACAGGCCGCATATTGGACTCATTTGGTCGGTATTGGACCGTGGAATCCAATGGCTAGAGTGGATTCATCTGATGCGGGCCCTATGTAGGAGTTTTTGCAAAAAAATTATTTTCAAAAAAAAAAAAAAAACAGCAGCAGCAGCGCTGCTACCGCTAACAGGCTAGAAACGCCAGGCGCTGCCTGCGGCGCTGGCGGACGGGCGACCGAGCTGGGCCTCACGGCCCCAGCTGTGGGCCCCACCGTGATGCGTTTTAATCATCGGCACTGTGCATTTGGTGGGCCTTCCTCCTGGCTACGGCCCACCCAAAAATCAGCCGTATAGGGAACTCAGGTGGGCCATATCATCTAAAATCATGTGAAGACATGCCTGAAACATATAAAAACATTTTGTGGGGCCTACCTGAAATTTGGATGAGGCTGAAAATGGTCTGGACCCTCAGCCAGGTGGGACACACATAATGGGTGGATTGGATTTGTGAACCACACCACAGTGGGCCCCCTGTCCATGGGACCAAATCAACAGGTTGGGTGGAAAATGAATATCACGGTGGGCCCAGGCCCACATTACCTTATAAACAGGTTGTATGGCAAGTAAACATTGCAGTGGGCCCCTGGCCCATGTGACTTTATCAACAGATTGGATGCAAGTAAATGTTGTAGTGGGTCCCAATGTTGTGTGACCCTAGCAACAGGTAAAAAAAAATAATAATAATAAATAAATAAATATTGTAGTGGGCCCCAGGTTTATATGACCTTATCAATAGGTTGGATGCAAATAAATATTACAGTGGCCCAGGTTAGATGCAAATAAATATTATAGTGGGCCCTAGGCTCATGTGACCCTATCACCAGACCAGTTTGGATGGAAAATAAATATCATGTTGGCCCCAGTTTGGATGGACAGTATGTTGGGCCCTAGGATGGGTGGAAAATAAACATTTTGGTGGGTCTTACTTAAGACCCATTTATGTATGTGTTGTGTCCACAATTGTGGACCTCCATCACGGAATACGTGACTTATCTATGCCTTCCATCCCTATGGGACCCACCACGATGCATGTGTCTCATCCAACCGTCCAACCATTTTTGGAAAATGATTTTAAGGTTTAGGACGGAAATAAGACAGATTTATTTATCAAGTGGACCATAGTGCATGGTGAGGATTGAACGGCTATTCTTTTTTTTTTTTGAAATCCTTGAGACCTTATGATTAGATTGGATGGGAAATAAATGTTATGGCGGGCCTTGGAAATTTTAGTAGTGGAAATCATTATCACCACTTATGTTTGAGTGTGGCCATTTGATATACATGGGGCCCATTGGTGTGGCCCATTTAATGTACGTATGCCATGTTATGAGGCCCACTTTGATGTATTTTGTGGCCCATTTGTCGGGCCCACTTTAATGTATTTTGTGGCCCATTTGTTGGGCCCACTTTGATGTATTTTGTGGTCCATTTGTCAGGCCCACTTTGATGTATTTTGTGGTCCATTCAAGGTGCCCATCTTGATGCATGCACTCCTTATTCACATCGTCCAGCAGCTACTGGATGGTGGGGCCCTCCTTACTATATGATATTATATGTGTTGAATAAGCATACCGTCTATATGTAACGTGTGCCAGCATGATATATTTATTTATCCTCACCGTCCAATCTCTGGCCGTGGGATGTGGAACCCGTGTGACATATGTATTCCGTTCTATGCAGTCCATCTGTGTGAGGCCCACCTTGATGCATCCGTTATACACATGGATCCCACATGATATATGTGTTTTTATATCCATACTGTCCAACTATTTGGATGGGATGCACCATGATGTATTTTTATCCACGCCATCCAGGGTAGACACCCCATTATGATATATATCAGGGCCCGTGGGTTGGGGCCCATTGAGATGTATTTAAAGCCCATTTGGTAATGCCCATTGTAATGTATTTGGAACCTGTGAGTAGAGCCCACCTCATATGTTCCACCCTAACCGTCCAGGTCATATAGGGCCAGCCTTGATGTATGTTTTATTCACACTGTCCGTGGGATGTGTGACCCACTAGATGTATACATTCTACATCCACACTAACCATCTGGTGGGGGCCCATCTGCTACATGTGCAGGGCCTACCTATTATGCATTTGTGTGGCCCATTAATGCCACCCACTTGATGTGCATGAGGCCCATTAGTGCGGCTCATTGATGCGGCTCACTTGTTGGATTGACGCCCATTGATGCGGCCCAATGGTACAACCCACCGTGATGTGCATATTAGGCTAATGGTGCGGCCCAATGTATCGACCCACCGTGATGCATAAGCCCACCTATGATGACTATTTGAGGCCACCTGTTGGATATTTGGGCCCACCTTATGTTTGACTCTACATGGGCCACTACTTGGGAGCAATGTTGGTTAAATGTCCACTTTGATGGGCGATGATGATTGAATGTCCATATTGTGACCTTCCCATAAGCCATGTTCGACCAATCAACGAGGCTGATTATTGATCGATTCTGATTGACGTGATTGATTTTCCGATTCTGATTATTGACTACCGATTATGATTATTGTGGTCGATTGGTCGATTATCGATCGAGGCCAATTATCGTGGCCAATTATCGATTATGATTGTTGTGGTCGATTGGCCGATTATCGATCGAGGCCAATCATCGTGGCCGATTGTGGATTCCGATTGTGATGTATATTCTGCCTGTGGGTTGAGGCCCATTGCGATATATTTGGGACCCCTGGGTTAGGCCCATTGTGATGTATAAAGGCCCATGGGCGTGGCCCATTGTGATGTATATGTAGCCCATGTGATGCGTATTAGCCGCATGTGACATGGCCCATTATGATTGTACGAAGCCCATTGTGGTGTGTTTGAGGGCTAGGCTATGGAGCCATTGTGATGTATGTTAGGCCCATGTGAAAGGCCCATCGTGATGTGTATTAAGCTCTTGAGTGAGGCCCATGGTGTTGTATATTTGTCCCTTGTGTGAGGTCGTAGGTCCACTATATGTTAGGATCTATGTGGGTCATTCCTTGGGGGCAATGTCGGTTAAATGTCCACATTGTCGATGCCGGTCATTGATACCGATTATGAGTATGTGACAGCATAGTATCATGATACATGCCCATACGCATCATCTGCATGTTTGTTATGAGATGTGGTTGATCATTGTATATGTCATTGAGCATGTTGTTATGAGACTCCCTGATAGGCGGAGGTTATCTCACTTGAGCACGCAGTATGCACAGGATTGATGCATGACTTGATTGCATGACTCATGCATCTTGCATTATGATTACTGTACGCCCTAGTGACACATGGGGCCATAGCCTTCACAGGCGTATCGTGGATGGCCAAATGGGACACTGAAAATGTTTGGTTCCAGCATACGGGCCCCATAGATGTCCCTGGGTGAAAATCCCTAAACCTCCGTGGCCAGGAGACGCCCCTAACGTCGAGACCGAGTGGATATATATGAGCACATGAGGGCCGTATACCAGTAGGTCGCGTCTCCCACTATGTCGTGGTTGGTTGGGAGGGGGTGTGATCTTACCCGCCTGAGTGAGGGGGCAATATCTAGGTTGAGTTTGACCAGCTTGAGGAATGGGTCCGTTATCGACGAGCCGGGCCCGATATTGGCAGGCGGATAGTGAGGTCTCTTCCACTTACCCAGTTGTGCGCTCGGATAGGGGCAGCAAGCTGGCGTAGTGTAATAGACCCCAGTGATGATCCTAGAGAGGAACTGTACTGATATATGGATTTAGTGAGCAGGAGTTACATACTCATTCATTCACTATCCACTCGGGATGGTGGTGCGTAACTATTTGTTACGTGTGCCCTCGCAATGGCCAGGATTTCAGTTAGGGCGCGCGACTAACCTGAGATCAGGAGTTTACCACATTGAGTTTGACTATCCAAATTTAGGTATAGGACTGGTTTGGATAGAAGTCCCTTATGATGGACCCCATAGCCCGCGATACTACGTACTATCATCCTGACTTCACACTCCAGTATGGTCATTCCATTCGCACCGCATATTGCATGATATTCGCAGCATACGACATTTTGGGTTATTGTGTCCCTGCAATTATATGGTCTAGGTATGGCTGACGCTATTTGTGTTACTCATCAGGAATGTATATTGTATTGCATCCTCTGCATCTGATATTTGGCTATCTATGATTCCTCATTTGCATAGTTGTTCTACATTGCATATTCTGATATTAATTGACTCATGGACTTGTCCGTATTTTCGCTTACTCTGTTATCGTATGATTTATGATCTTGTCAATATTCCATTTACTATGATAATTCATGCTCTTGTTAGTATTTCTGCTTATTTCGACATTACACAATTTATGGATTACTAGTACTTTCGATATTGTGTGATTTATGACATTGTATCCTCGGCATTTAATATTTGGCTCGCTTTGACTCCTCATTTGCATAGTTGATTTGTGTTGTGTACCCTGATATTGTATGATTCATGGACTTGTCAGTACTTCCGCTTAATTTGATTACTCTGATATGGAATACTTGGCACTTACCTTGTGCACATACTTACACCACCCTCTAAGCTTTCTATAAGCTTATGCACAATAGATGCGTGTAGGTGATGTTAGGTTGCAGCAATGTTGAGCTTGGAGTGTGCGGTGGTCTTCTGGGGCTTGTTTTTTTTATTTATGTATTTTCTTCCAGCATTGTACTCAACTGATTATATCAGTGGATATGTGATGTTAATGTTGCTTTCGTGAATTGGATAATCTTGTGGTTGTGCTTATTACGAGTTAAATGTAAAAAAAAAAAAATTCTCCTTGTAGGATCCCAGGATCGAAATCTGGCGTATGAATGCTAGGAGTCGAGAATGGGGTACTACGAAGGTTGTCGGCACCGGATTCGGCAATCGGGATTCCTGTGAATCTGATTTTCGGGTTTGGGGTGTGACACGTCCTAGGGACTCCTATTTATAGTTTTGTAGCACCTTCTTTCATACCGACTTGAAAAAATCTAGAAACCACCTCAAATTTATGCAGTTTTCCAAAATAGACTTCACTCTGTGCAATCTTACAGAATGATCCAGAGTTTCAAAATATGCTTCTTTAGAACACTTTCAGGAATATGTTTGTTTTCAGGACAATTTTAGGATTCCTCTTCTTCACTTCAAATATTTGATTCTCTTCATTCCTCACTTAGTTTTCTTAGATCTTTAGCATGTGAATTCTTCAATCTTGGCCTTCTAAGATCCATCCCTTGCCTTGGTGATTCTTGAGCATCAAATCCATGCTTTTAGCACCTTTTTCAATCTAAGTTTTTAAATTCACCTTGCAACACAAACATGAGTAAAATAGAACATTAAGCATTATCATGTTCATAAAACTAAGATATAAATGGGGGATAATATGTAATATTTGACCTTCAACATTCTCCTTGTAGCTTCAACCTTCTGGAGCTTATCGACTAACACATTTTTCTTCAACTGCGGCACCATGAGTCTAACTATTTTTTATATTATGGCTCTAACCCAGCTTCTTCCCTTTGGTGAAGTCGTTTATCCCAGTTTCACATAGAAAAGCACCAAATGCTTCTCAAACAAGGTTGGCAGAGCCTATTCTCATTTCATGACAGCTTACCGTAACAGCATCAGACCGATTGACTATGAAGAACAAACTGCTTTTTTGTTGCTTTGGATATGTCGTCACTTTCTTTACATGAATGCTCTACAGATAACCACTGAGTATATGTCTCTGGCCGAGGCCCTTGCCCAAGGTCAAAAACTTGCATGATGCCTTATGTACTCAGCTACTTGTACAAAGGAATCTATGAAGTCACCACTAAAGGCCTATATCTAGGAGGAGGACCATTGTGGCTTCTTCAGATGTGGATCTGCGCATACTTCTGTCCTTCTTTTGTACATCACTCCATCCATACTGAAGCAACCTATATTTCTTATGGAGAGCACATCATCCACTCTCCTCAAGAAACTCAATCCTTTTCAATGTATATGGATACATTAATTTTCTCTTTGGGTAGAAGTAGACAGAATTGATTGCTCATTCCATTTCATGATGAGGAGTATGGTCCTAGTTGGCTTACCGGCCGATATGAACAAAAGAACAATCATGAGGCATCCTAGACCCACCTAGCTTGGGAAAGTTACCTCATTGGCCGAGACCTTCCATATAGGGGTTCAATCGATTCCGGTAAAAATGCCAAGGCTAGAATCGAATAGTATTACCCAAATTTTCTTGCTCGGCAACTCGGTTTAATTCAATGTATTCCTTATCCATTCACCCAGAATACTTGTAACTAGTCTCTTTTTAATTGGTCAGTTACCGATAAAGCAGAACTTTATCAGTCTCTCCATTCTTCTTTTCAAGAGGCCAGTCTGTCTCTTAATATTTCCTATTGTCCAAATCAACCATAGGTAATGGAAATGTTAGTGTCTACTGGGAAAGCTATTATTAGTGATTGCTGAATTAATCTCCAAAAGAGATCATAGCTCAACTTTCTGCAAAGCTTGAGCTAAAAGGAGAGAAGAGGGCAGCACCCTCCTCGGCTAGTACATAGAGTCGGAAAACAACTAAGTCGAACACAAGGTCAACCTCCCAATCTCCCCCTCAAACTTCACCGATAGAAGTGGTAGCTCTCCTCCCAAGTGCCAAAAAGTTTTAGTGAGGATTCCTGCTGCTCCAGCACCTCTACTGATCCACGAATCTCCACCAGCTCCAAAGAGGATTCTTGACTTGGGGGCTCTGCTCGATCCACCTCAGAAGTCTCCAGTTTTGGTTCTCAAATGTGTCAACCCACCTCCCCAGACAGCAAGTGTGGATCGACCGTCACCAGCTCCATTAAAGCCACGGCGGATACCAGGTACCTCCTTGGTTGAGGCTATATCTTATTTTGAAAAATACTTCAAAACAACGTATTCACCTGGTCTCTCCATCTCTGGTTACTGAAAAGAAATCGAGGAAGGCTTGAAACATCACTAGGAAGCTCATTACAACAAATGTTGGAATAAATGGTGGTATAATAGGGCGACATTAAATAATCATGATCTTCCCTTCGATGAACAATATCTTACTCCTTATCATCCCAATTCCCCATTATTCCCTACTTCGAGGCGGGTGTTGGCAATGATTATAAAAAATCCTCGGGATGTGGACATACGATCCATCACTTACGTCCCACATTCTTACTTAGGTGTGTGCATATATATATATATATATATATATATATATATATAATTCTTTTGAATTTTCTCAATTTTCAAGATATCTAATTATGCCTTTTCCTCGCAGTTACTCGGGAGCTATTAGCTGCTGACAAACAAATTATTATGGTACAATCGTTACAGCAGTGCCCACCAGCGACCAATGCCCCTAAGATTATTGATATCTAGACCATGGATTCTGAGAACATGGTTAGCGCTGAGGTCATTCCATCACATAACCTTCTTGAAGTTACAACTCTACCTTCAGTGTTAGAGTATATGATCGACATACCTCTAACACCTCCTGTTACGGTTGATCAGGTAGAAGAAGAAGAAGAAGTGCCACTCCTTCACCACTTGAGCAAGAAATCATCTTCCCAGCCACCTGTTCCTTTACTCGACAAACCAATTCCTTCAACAATCGAAGAATCTTCAACCCATAAAGGAATTAACAATGTGGCTGAGGCAGTTGCGTCATCGATGTATTGAAGCCTGAATTGTATTTGTCACTTACTCCTATACTAACAATAGTGAGCGATGCTCAGCCTCTCGCCTCTCTTAACGAAGATGAACCTCTGGCTGATGGTATCATTTCTTTGTTCAAGAGTGTAACGCCCTGAAATTCGGGTGTCGAGCATAACTCAGCTCCCGAGTTCCAAAAGATCACTTATGCAACATAATTAATGAGAGATGTATGTTGACTGTATTAGTGCATAAAACATGGAATAGATTAAGCCAAAACTCAGATATGATTCAGGGATAAGTGAATAAAGCAAGCGGAAGACTTATAGTAAAATGTGTACAAGTGTAAATCCCTGAATTACATATACAACCAGATCGTGTAAAAGTGTTATTTAACAAAATTATAAGTATCAAATTACATCATTTCAGTTCCCAAAAAAATAATCCCAGAGATCCCGCGCAACAGACCGAGGCTCACTAGAATCCGTCTGAAAACTGCATATAGGAGAAGGCAGCCTCGTCGTCATCCAGCTCCCGCTCTGCCTCAGATGTCGCATCCACATCTGCAACATCAGGGCCTAAGACAAAGTCTGGTGGGTGTGAAACACCGCCCTAGAAACGTGGGAGTGAGTGATCAACTCAGTGGAACAATAAGGCACTGGTTAACATGTTATCAGTTCAATCAAACAGTAATGATAAAGCAGGATAAGTAAATAAATCCTAAGCACTCTTGTTAATGTAGGTATGAATGCAATATGATGCGTGCCCTCACACGTACACCCTCAGCGTCTTCATCTTACGTTACGCATGACATCGCCTCAAAGTGCGCCACATCTACAAAGCACATGCAAATGCGGTGCATGGATATGATTACCAAGTTGTTATTAGTCCAATTCATACAGCAGGATTGGGAAGCTAAGATACCTTCCTCATGTCACCATCCAAACAGTGATCCATTCTAGGGTCGTCAATCCTAGACATCTCATACGATCATATAGTTGAGGTCGTAGCAAAGGGCTCGTCACCAGTCAATGCACACCTTTCATGCCCTTACTACCACAGATCGGCTCGTCACCTCCTTGCGGTATCCAGGTATGCTCGAGGTCACTACAAAGGGCTCGTCACCAATCAATGTAGGCCGACAGCACGAATATAGTGTCCCATACCACCATAATCAGCTCACGAGTTAAGTTGCTCACTGGTCACTACGGGGAGGCTCGTCACCCCAGCGTAGGCAGACAGCTCGGCCACGGTGTCCCATACCACCATGTCCAGCTCATGAGTCTTAGCGGATCGAGTACCATAGTTAATAGGATTTCACTGGTAAGTTCGGTACCCTAGATTCAAGCAGTAGCGTTCATACATGGTTAACATACAACGGACAATCGGGTTAATTGACGAACTCGACTAGCACGAGCGCACGTTGAGTTGAACGACATAGAGTCCGCAAACACTCCGCGTGGCCAAACCACTGCCGACAACTCTAATACGACTCGGGTTCGTCTAATACGTCCTACGTGGCGAAAGCAATCTCAACCACGATTCATAGGGTCAATTACCAATTTCCTGGACTAAGGCATAGTCCCAAACACATTACACTACTACAGGTATTCATATGGAATGTAAAACAGTAATGGAACAATCACTCAAATCATGGTACATACTCATCTGAAGGATATCAACTTAACATAAATGTAAGCATAGGAGATGCTTGAATTTAAAGAACTTGAATGTAACTTGCATAAAGGAAATCATGCGCATCAATAGGAGTATTGAGAATCACTTCTCAATGTCCACAATAAGTGTAATAAGTCACACTTAGATCATTCATGCACTTCTACAACCACTTAGCATACATGGAACAACATACATGGCGTATGTTGGAATACATGCACTTAGACAATTCCTTTTACCAAGGAGTTGTCATACATGTATCTAGCATACATACATGACAAATAATCATGGCAAACACAAGTGCGTATTTTATACGTATACGGTACTTTATAAGTACACATAGAATACACAAATCTCAATAGAGCACATGCATATCAGGAAAGCAATGTAAACACAACATTTGGAATGTGAAATGTCATCCATAACAAGAATAAATCACTAACTGGGATTGAAAGCCTTGAAAACCATAACCTATACACTTAAAGTCCGCACCTTAAGCAAAGAAAGAACCGCCGAGCTGATTTAGACGAGTTGTCTTCGTCAACGGCGCTAGAATACCCTAAAATAAGGATAGAAATGAGATACAACAACACCAAGTCTAGTCTAAGCTCTAACACAGGTTAGGGTTAGGTTAACTTACCCTAAAAGAACTCAGAATCGTCAGAAGAACGATTCAAAGTGAAGGTTCGAAGATGAAGAAGAACAAGGAAGAAATCAAGATGATTCACCAACTTATCTCTCTCACTTTCTCTCTCTTTTCCACTCTCCTTCCAAGCGAGGGTTAGAGAAAATTCGTATGGAAGTGAGAGCTAGGGTTTAAGGACTATATATAGGCCTTAAAATGACGAAAATAACCCCAGGGTCAAGGTATACTTAGGTTATAACCAAAGCATGCCTTTCTCGATCCAACGAAGCACTTCTGGTGGGCCTATAACCACGAAAGGTCGGACTTAAGCTCACTGACCATGGATCTAGGTCAGGCTGAGTTTTCGTACCGACCGGCTCTTTAGATCAGCCATGGCGGACCACACTCCATTCAACGGTCACGGAATCTCGATCAGGTCCACAAGCACTAGGATATGCCTGGGCCAACCATCCTGATTAGAGGGTGAAATTGGGTCAGAATGCTTGAAATCGTCGCGCAAGCGACACGACTCAGATTTCAATAAAAGCTTAAAAAATTCCAACCGTTCTCACACTCTTCACTCCGAACTCAATCAAATCGACCCAGAACATCGGATCGACTTGATTTTCGAGGTGAAGATCAAGCCCAACTCGGTGACTGCAACAGCCTAAGATCATCACCATCGGACTTTCGACGCGCGGTCCAGGTCCGATCCAGATCTTCCAAAAATTCCCCAGAACAACTAGATTTAGCGATGGATCCCAGATTTCAGAGTAATGTAGCGCTCACTAATCTACACGTTTAGAGCCATGCAGATACAATTTAAAGTGATTGATACGGATTTTCACAAGCAATCGAGTAAAGCGCTAATTACCCCAAACAACTACTTAAGGAAAGATTTGCACAAAAATTCCAAGGTCGTTACAAAGAGGGCCCTTACTGGTGATATCGTTATGGCCAAGTCGCTTTCTCTCTTTCTCTCTCTAGCAATCTGCAAGACATCAAAGAAAAACTTCAAGTCCTCTTGCAAATGGGATCATCTGGATCTTTGTCAGTGTCAGCCAAGATGGATGATAAATTTGAATAGTTGGTCGAGTCATATCGTGTTTTCTCATAGTTAGATCCCAGCCTGATAGACAAATAATCAAAACTTCAAGAGTTTTTGGGGATTATCAAAGCATACAACCATGTACGTGCTATTGTTGACCATATTGAAGCGGAACATTCTACAGCCGAGTCTCAAATGACTTATGCCAAGGATATCGTCAAGGATCTCATGACTGAGACCGCTGGACTAAAGACCTCTGGGAGTAAGCTCGAGGACATGGATGTCAGAATTACAACTGCCACTCGCACCTGTCGTCACCTCGGTCAGTGTGAGCATCGAGATTTAATACTATAACGCCTTTGCCAACAAGATGAGCAATTGTCGCAGCCGGAGCGAGTCACCGGAGCGATGTAGAGAGGTTTGAAGAGAGTGGAAAAGTCAATTCATGACCTCATTGCAGCAGTCACATGCCGACGTGACGATACCGTTTCACACGGAGCTGGTCCCTCTGCCTAGGATGATCCACTAACACATATTCAGGGTCACAGGCTCATACATCAGCTATTTTTTGGATGATGTGCCAATTTGATCAGTTTCAAATTCTTCATCTATTATCAGATTTATGTGTATCTTGAGGGATGTATATGTTTTTTTTTTTATAAATTTTTTTTTTGTTTTTTTTGTATAATGATGCCCATAAGGGCTTATGGTTTGAATTATGATACTACTCAAGCTTTGGGTAGTTCTTTTGGTGAATAAATGATGATATCTTTTCTTATGTGTTACTCTTAGATGTTAATGTCATTTTTATTTCTTCTTGGCATATATCTCTATGGCATAACATTTTCACATCAGGTTCTTATTTTATACTCCTTTATCTTATGAACTTGTGTGATTCTTATCCCTCTAGCTTTGAATATAATTGGTAAATTCCATACTTTAGTTATCTTAGCATATATTTTATATTACTAACCCTTTACCAATGACTGACAAAAAGGGGGAGAACCATACTCCCACAAAGTGTGCTGCTGTTGTGTTTTGTAAAACTTCAAATGCAAGATGTTACGGGGAGCATGAACAAAGGGGGAGCTGCAAGCTACTCAAGTTATATCAACTATTTAATCGAGTTATAAATAGGAAAATCTGTAATATCTTAAGTTGAATGTAATATCTAGGATTTGTTAGTTGTTTTGTCATGTAATTGACAAAGGGAGAGAGTGAAAGTGCCCTTGTTTGTCAATATATGTGACTGTTGAGTCTGTCAGTCAAGTGAGCCCCAAGTTGAAGACATCAAGCTCAAGACTCATCCAAGATGCAGGTATACGATCATGCTTAAAAGGTAAAATAAGTCTCATCTACCCAAAACAAACCCTGATAGGTATATGCCTCTAAAAGAACCTAACATACCCTTAACTACTTCTAAAAATCTTCTGGTAAGTTTGAGTTGCTAGCACTTTGAGTATTGGAGGAAGTATGAAATGAATAGGTAAAATAAAAGTCCTGATGATTGCATCAAGATGCAATCGAGGACATCTTCAATGGAATCGAACTTGGTTTGATTGCATCGAAACCAAGCCCATATAGTCCAATAACAAACTGAACAAATGCTGGGAATTATCAATTGCATCGAATAAAGTTTGATGACATCAAAACTTAAGTTTTGATGGCATCAAAGCCACTTTGATTGAATCAACCTTGGGATTATTTCCTTTAGAATAAAAATACTTTAAGTGTTCCTCAATGTAATCGAAGCTTCTTCGATAGCATCAAGAGTAAGTTATCAATGTCATCGAAGACTGATCGATGGTACTGAAATGAGGATTAGTTTGTCCAGCAAGCTTTTCAGGTAAAACCAATATGTTTAATCACATCGAAGACCATTCGGTTGCATTAAAATTCAAAATTTGATTGCATCGAAGGACTGATCGATTGCATCGAATAAGGGACAAAACTATCTAGCAACCATTGTGTATTTTTCAAAAGGAATCCCGATGGCATCTAAACATCCCTCGATGACATCGAAGTGCACGTCGATGACATCAAGGGGTGCTTGATGAAATCGGACAGAATCTGTCCTACACCCAACTAAATATCCTGTGTAGGAGGTCAATGCAAATGGAGAAGGTTCGATGACATCGAAATTCAAATTTTGATGGCATCGAATACCCTTCGATTGCATCGAGAATGTCAGATTTCTGCCCTTTTTTTTTACCGTTGGGATTTCAACTTTATAAATACACATGGCTTGCCTCGTGTAAAATGAGCTAGAATTTATGAGAGTTTGAAAGAATTGTTGTAAGAGTTAATACCCTCATCCTCATTCCCTCTTTCCCATTGGAGTTCATCATTCAGTCCTTTGTACAAGCATTTACTCATATGTTCATTACTTGGATTGAATCATGAACTCTACCATTCATTGAGTTTTCAATAGCAGCCTTCGTATGCAAATCATTGTGTTGAAACTCTTGAATGCTTAACTCATGGGAATCTTCTCTATGTATTTCAATCATATCATTTAATAGAGAAGATTGGACCAGGCCCTAAACCTCACAACCTTGGAGCATTGATTGAAGCATCAGAAGAAGTTGTGGTTCAAGGGAGTTGAAGACTCTTCATTAACAAGAAGATCATCTTTAGATTGTGCAAGAAATGGACTCACTCACTTACTTGTAAGTATATAGAGTACATTAAGTCTAAAGCTCTTTCCCTATGTAGGATTGAGATTCAGAGTTTGAGTTAACAAACTCGCCAAGACCTTTCGTAAGCCTCCGACAGGAGAATACTTTGTCCTTGTGTAGGACGTATTACCTTGTGTAGGCATAGGTTACCTTGTATAGGCTCCTAGTTGTGTCCTTGTGTAGGAATTGTCGCCTTGTGTAGGCATCTAATGTTGTCTTGTGTAGGCTCCTAGTTGTGTCCCTGTGTAGGACTTGTTGCCTTGTGTAGCCATCTATGTAATGCCCTGAATTTTCGATGCTCGTGCCCAAGAATTTTGGGTGTTAATAATGTAAAAATTGGATGCTTTAAAATCACATATTGTTTTTTTTTTTCATTTAGATCACA
The DNA here is from genome assembly GCF_029962835.1 of Magnolia sinica. Classification (NCBI taxonomy): domain Eukaryota; kingdom Viridiplantae; phylum Streptophyta; class Magnoliopsida; order Magnoliales; family Magnoliaceae; genus Magnolia; species Magnolia sinica. Next base: position 39,135,806 of record NC_080576.1, read on the forward strand.
TCTAGTTACATTCATGGAGGTAACCATTCACGAGAATAAAATCGACTATGTTTATCATTTTATTAAATTAAAGAATTCAACAAATTATCAAATGCCCTCTCAATGGGAGCTTATTACATTATCAAAGTTCGCAATGGAAATAAATAAAACTAAACATAAGACTATCTCCTTATTTATTCATAATAATCTTCTGCAGGGGGATTATCATCTGCGTCTTCAATCTGCACCTCACCTACATCATTCGTACAGTTGGAGAGGGTCAATGCCCTACTCATAATGATGGTTATCCTTTAAGATTAACAATAATTTAAGAGATTCATAAGAGTAATGTAAGGGTTCCGATGCGTCTCATACTCCACCACTACGAGAGGTATTAGCATGCGCAACCAATCTACATAAATACATGCCTAATAAATTTTGTGCAGCTCATCATACATAGTGATCATCACAATGTGCAATATAATTCATAGAAAACCTGGCAAGCCCCGCATTCTCATACTACGGAGATTTGCTAGCATGTCCAATGCTACCATGGATTTATGTGAACACCTCGAGGAGGCACAACACATGAGTTAGATGAATTATGTGATATGATTTGTTCATAGAGCTACAATTTACGACATCCAATCCCGGAAGTGATGTAACACGTATTACGAATTACTTACATTGATTTGTGCACCACTATCTAAACCCATAGAATTATGCATCGACCAAGAGGGTATCTACCTAGATTGCATTATGTCCATAATAAAATATTGGAATCACTAGTTATGAGACCTCTAACACATCACTTGCACCAAAGGGAAAATAAAATGAACCGTGAGAGTTTTGGAATTCCAAGACACATGCCTAAGCCATAAAGGGAGGTAGCACAAGGCTAACTTAATAAAAGAGAAGGGTAGCATTAAGCTATCTCAATAAAAGAGAAGAGTAGCAGATAGGCTAACTCAACAAGAATAAGAGGAGATGAGTAAAAGGCCAACTCAATATAGAGTGGAAGTACCGTTGCTCTCAAAATTGGCAAAGGGCAAGACTTGTATCCACCGCCTCATATAAATTCATAAGGATCACGCATAATTAAAATCATATCTTAACCATAATTCCTAAATGATAAATAATTAATGATGGTAAATTAAACAATTAGAGGGAGGATTCACAGTAATATGGAAGCATGTAAAAGGACAAGATAAATCATATCAACTCAAATTAATGTAAGCTTAAAGGAATCCCTCACATTAGCCTTAGCTCTAAACCCTAGGTAGATATCCATGTAGGAAAGCTTCTACATGAAAAACTTCCACGTGGATCATGACATTGCTTGAGCAAGATGGAGACACCATACATATGGAGAAGGAATAGGGCGTCTAGGCTTCTCCTTGCAAATATTGTATAGCCTATGTGTTTGGACCCTCTATTGGCTTGGAAGCTATAAAGTTACTTTGCCTTACTTATCTTGATTAAAGTTAGGAATTGTTTGTTGTTATAGGAAAATAAATTTTGAAAAGTCCTATTCACCCCCCTCTAGGACACTTGGACTAATTCAATACTTTTACAACAACGGTTCTACTAGAATTTAAGAAAAACTCATGGGAGGTTGCTCCACCCTTTTGCTCTATTCCTGGAAACCTAATTCATGTTTAGAACTCCTTAAAGAACCCATATTTATAGCCTTTGTCCGACCGTCTTTGCAAACTGCCTCAAATTATGTAACGCCTTTGATGTCATCGAACGTGAATCGAATCTGGAAGTAGCGACTTTTCACACTACGTAACGCCTTTCGCATTGTGTTAATATTCATGTCATCGAACATTCCTTCGATGTCATCAAATAGTCATGTTTGAGTAATCAAAAAAGTTTTTAGAATGTTCCAGCGAGTTGCTACAGAAATCTCCAAAAATCTTGATGTCATCGAACGACCTTCGATATCATCGAACAAGGATTCGATGTCATTGAGAAATGCATCCAATTTGTCCAGCAACCAAACTCGATTTTCATGTAATTTTCAATGTCATCAACCCATCGAACACTTGCTTCGATGGCATCGACTGGTGGTCAAGGTCATAGACAATGAAGTTCAGATTCTATGAATTTATACACTTTGCACTTTCAACTTCCTTTCTTTTTCACTTGGTTTCGTTGAATCTTGGGGTCTTGAAATCTTCAATTTTGGTCTCCTAAGATCCATCCATTGCCTTGGTGATTCTTGAGCATCAAATTCATGCTTTTAACATTCTTTTCAATCCAAGATCTCAAATTCACCTCGCACTACAAACATGTATAAAATATACCCATTAAGCATTATTATGTTCATAAAACTAATATATATATATATATATATATATATATATATATATATATATATATATAAAGGGAAATATGCAATATTTGACACTCAACACACCCCCCAGCCAGCATTTTGCTAGTCCCGAGCAAAACATGCATGAAAGAATTCTTAATTGCCAATATTCAAACTTCTTTCAGAAAATAAATCTTTTGTGCAATCAAGTATGGATGAGTATAATCCAAAGAAGCGAGGGTGAAATTTTGAAAACCTAGAGCCAAATTGTAACACCCCTTCTATTTCGTACAACTTTCTATGCTCATGTACACGATGATCGATGCCCTTGGCCAAACCTGGACTAGCCGAGCATAGTACACACCCAACTGACCGGAACCCCAAGACCCTGAAACTTATCTCATATCGACCGCCCGGTCGCCACGATCGTGGAGATACCACCCATGCATTGGTATAATACTCCGTTAGTGAGATACGCCGTGAAGAAGAATAAGTGTATCATGTGTGCATGGTGCCATGTATTTCATTCCACACATGTGCGCAACATATGCCATGCACACATGCACATGCCACACATGGGTGAGAGAATCTCTACCCATGTGTGTGATGTCACACACCCATACCTCTCCTCTCTCATGTGCATGAAAGGTCAACCTTTCTCCATACCACACACTATGCATGACATCATCATACTATGCCATCCCATGCTCCTTTAATCAAACATTAATTACAAAGCATGAATTAATTACCATAATCCTAGCCTAAGCTAACATTAATCACATTAACCTAACTTAACCAAAAGTTTATCCATTTGTCTATAAATACACCTCCACCCCTTAGCTTTTCACCATTTCTCTACAACTAGAGAGAGAGAGAGAGAGGGAGAGAGAGAGAGAGAGAGGATTGATCTTGGTGGGCCATCAATCCCATCCCTTCCATCCATCTCAACCATCCATTCCATCAATTTCATCCATCTAATCCATCAAAGTGAGTACACCCCCTCCACTCTTATGGTTTGTTCCCTTTTCAATTTTTTTAGATGATTAATAGTGGTGATGATTTGATGATAATGATGTGATCAACGGTGTGGATGTATAGGTGAATACATATAAAAAGATGATTTAATAGTTGTGATGATATGATGATAATAATGTAATTAATTGTGTGGATGCATAGAAGAAAAAATATATATATATATATATATATATATATATATATATATGTATATCTAAAATAAAATTATTCTAGAATTCTTGTGGACCCATTGATAGTGGGTCTCACCAAAATATTTGTATGTCATCCAAACTGTGCAAGAATAACCCTTTTGGGCAGGTTAAACTCTCACACACTCACACCCACGCACACATATGCACACTACACCATTAAAAAATAAAAATAAAAATAAATTTATGAAGCTAAATAAATCAGAAATTTTTATGGGTCTGATCATGTAGTATATGTTATATCTAAACCATCCATCCATTTAGTGAACTTGTCTTAAGGTTTGAGAAGAAAAATAAGATAGATCTAACTATCAAGTGGGCTACACTACAAAAGAGTAAGGATTAAACATCTACCATTGGAACCCTTTTGGGTCAGAAGTTTTGGACCAATATGAAATTTGTATTTCCCCTTAATTCAGGTCTTTGTGACCTTATGAACAAATTGAATGGAAAATAAACATTATGGAGGGCCCTGTGAATGGTTTAATGGTGAAATCATTATCCTCACTGCTAATTGAGGTGAGGTCTAGATAATCTTTGGTTATGATTCATTTTTAGATAATTTTCTAAAATGATCTCTAAAAATAAATGAAAGGTGTAGGTATAATAAATACATCACTTTAGGACCCATGTAACTTTGATCTCCTTGAACCATTCGTACAACTTGAAGCTTGAGCATGTAAAATCACTTGTTAGGTCCACCTGAAATTTGGATGTATCTAAAACTTGGTCTGAGCCCTCAACCAAGTGGTACACACATAATTGATGGGCCGGATTTATGAACCACATCTCTGTAGGCCCAACAAATGATTATGAATATTTAATGGAGGGTAACCCTCTCAACTTGTGTATGGTATGGCCCACTTTGATATAGGTGTTATGCCACTTAATTCACCATGGCTATGACATGATATATATTTAAGATCCTCACCGTTTATCTATTTTATTAACCCTTTTAACGGTATGTTACGATGAATCAGGCCCATCCAATGATTAGATAGCTGTACATTATGAAATAATGTAAATCGAACTCTCATCACTAAAAATTTATTATAGGTCATCCTGATGATGTATTACATATTCAACCCATCTAGCCCATGTACCGGGTCCCCTTTAGGACATTGTTCCAAAGATTAGTCAATCCAATCTAAATTGGACCATACAATACAAGGTTGTGAGAATAAGGACCTAACTATTGAATCCAACCTAAGGCCACCATGGGTATCTATTTAATCCATGCGGACCATCCACTTCCTCATATCATTTTTTAGGATTTGGACTAGAATCAAAGTAGACCTAAGTCTTAAGTGGGTCACATATGACTTAACCTCATGGGAAAGCCCCATGAGCTCCACCATATAGAATTCATTGTAAATTCTATTGATGTGTGGGCCCAAGAATGTTAAGGCCCATTTTGAGTGAACGCCATGTGGGCCCATTAATGGATGCCTTATTTGGGCCAACCATTGGGCCTCTTCGACAAGAGTTTGTAGTCTCCATGTGTTGAACGTATGACGAACTGATATGGTAATTTTTGAAGTAATGATGATTAATCCCTTAAATGGGTTGAGTGTGGATAGCCTTTGATCACTTAACACTTTGGTTAGAGTGCGGCCCTAAGTAATAGGATAATGTGACTTGTGTTTAAACCCTTAAACATGTTTAATTATAATAAATATGTAGACTTTAGTGGCGTAAGGATGTAATATATGTATTTGGCCCCTTAATCATGAGGGCATGTGGCATATGTAGGGTCACCTAATCATATGCAATTGTGGAATATATGTTGTCATCTAACCGTATGATTGTGAAATGCACACAAGGCCAACCAATTACATGAAGTCACGTGGCATTGGTGACCATCCAATGACATGACCACGTACTTATGGGCATAGCCATAGTCACCTAAACCATGAAAATCGGGTTGAACGTGCAGATTTTCTTAGTCATGAAAATTATGATATGGGTGGGATTATACAACTTGATAATGGAATGCCCCTTAATTCGGTATCATGCGACATAAATACAACCCTTACATTATGCTCATAGGTGAGGCAAATGTGGGGACTACTAAAATATATCTGATATGATGGAAGCTAGTTCCTGGCCTCTTGATCATGTGATACCGAATTTGAGTCATTCTCCATATGAAGTATAGGGCAATCATAGTTTAAGAGTTAGTGTAACATAGTGTAACCGAGTATGGTGGGTATGCTTGTGATTGTGCCTTGGATGCTTTGAGATGCGGTCACTAGACTATGATACTAATTGTATGTCCACTTAACCAAGTAAAATTATGGTATCGACAACCTGACCATGTGGAAGCTTAATAAAGTAGTTGCACATAGATATATAAATTATGGTGTAGTAAAAAAAAAGTAACCATGTGACCTTAAGTCCCTTATTATGACTAGTAGAGTGACATTTGTGTGGCCACTCAACCATATGGACTTCTAATAATGGAGTGGCCATAAGACCATGTGGGCTTATGAGAATTGTGTGATTGCTCAGACTCATGGACTATGATGATAGTGTAACATCTTCTGTATGTGAACTTAAGACGTGTGTCAAATTGATTATGGACTCTACCTTAATATAAGCATTGTATATTTCACCATTTATCCATTAAGCTAGCTAATTTTAAAATAAAATGACCTACATCCAATTCTTAAATAAGTTAAATGATATGAAATAGTGTTAATTGAATGTATAACTTCCGAACACTTGTGAACCCACTCTATGTATGTATTTTATCCACACTGTTCAATTGTTTTGCTAACCAAACAGTTTGATGACGGAGCCCGCTGACGTATGCCTTGTGCATCTGAACTGTTCTTCCTTGTACTACCTTCATTTATGTGAGATACCTATACTATCTATTTGTTGGGACCCACCGTAATGTTTATGTGTGGACCCATCTGCTTGCAGTACCATTTGGAAGTAGGACCCATTACATTGTATGAGACAGACCCACGTCATTCAACCATGAATAAACCTTATGTGTATATTATATACCAAGTCGTTCAACTTAGAGATCACTGTATCTTATGAGGCTTACTTATGCCTTCCAAGCTATTGTAGAACTAATATGATAATTATTTACAAATCCAACCTACTAACAACCCACTTGAAGATGAAGTTCACTACATTATATGAGTTTCGCTAGCACCATTCATCCTGTGGCTCATTTACTATATGTTATGGTCATGCCTTTCATCTGATAACCACTTGATGCATGTACTTTGCGTCATCACCACTCATTAATCATAAGGCCCAGTTAGGGTATAACCATGTGGTCCTAATAGAAGAAAATAATGTTTAGCCAAAGCCACTAATGGAATATCTATCTTGCAAAGGATATGGTGTAGCTCTAATTAAAATTAATGCTCGTGATTATCATAGTTATGGATGATATTAGTGACGTCAGTAATTGTGGTTAATAGAAGCATGCGATTTAATACTTGATTAATGTTGTTCCACTCCTTAACATACTAAATTCATCTGCTTAATCATGTTGATATTGATCATACTCATGTCTATGGAATGATGGTATGTGCAAGTGTATTTCAATACATTTGTTCAGGTGTAAGACATGTCCTCTTCAATTTAGTCACATGATCATAGATTGATATAGTTAATAGTGGCATATGATGATTATATGTTCTTTTTGGTTTAAAGGTTAAGCAGACCCTAAATTCATGACATTATATGCATACCACATGCACTTAAACGTATGCTTTATCAAGATTGCTTGAATTCATGTATAATCATGACATATATGATGATCGAAATACCACAGTCGTGGCGTATAACATGAGTTGGATCTTGAAGATGAAATGTACATCTATAATGATGACTTGGGTTATCCTTGAAAATGAACGGGACACCGGAAGTGTGGAAATAGTAGGGGATGATGTGCCCCTTAGGTTGAAAGTCCCTAAACCCCTATGCTAGCTGGGGTTGCCTCACCGTCAGGCCAAGTGGATACATGGGTCATGGATTTGACTCTCACTGACGAGGTCGGGTTGAGAAGAGGTGGGTCCAACCTGCTAAAGGGCTAAGGTGCAAATAGGGACCGGTCTGACTCACCGTCGAGTAGAAGCGCGAATGAAGTCCGCTACTGGCATGCCGGGTGGAAGTCCACCACAGGGCGGGTATGTGAGGTTGATTACTGGTGTCTGGTGCATAGGTGTCGACCATGGTGTTTCCTATGATATACAGTTGGTGGAAGTCCACCACAGGGTGGGTATGTGAGGTCGATTACTAGTGTCTGGTGCATGGTATCGACACAGTGTTTCCCAAGATATACAATTATAATATGATATGACAATATGATGATGATGATGTGATTACGGATGCATGTAATACGGCTATGACTGTGATATGGGAGAAATGAAAAGATGACTTCGTGATGCCGGTAGCATTGACTCAGAGTATCACTATGATGCATATGCATTGCATTGACATTGACATCACACCTTACGTGCTATACTCCTCTCACTTATATGATTTCCTTACAGCATATTTATCTTGCTTATATGTAGGACACGCTGCACACACGTGTGTGCTCACTAGACTTTTTGTCTAAGCTTCCTATTTTCCATTTTTTTTCAAGGCTGGAGTAGCTTGGAAGATTTAACTTTTTCGATGCACTGTATCTATTTTTCGATTTGGCCATGTTCACGTTGTGTACCTTTTAGAAAACACTGTACTTATAATCATTAGGATTTATAATGCAGAGTGTTGCTTGGTATTTTGATCATGGATCTTCATGCTCAGGTATTATTATACATGTATATAGAAAAAATTCAGTAAAAAATCTTCCTTGTGGTGCACCGAACTCGGTACTTGGTGTATAGAAGTTGAGTACCGGATTTAGGGCATCACGGAAGCTGTCCGTCCCCGAATTTGGGGCGTGACACGAATCACATGAGCAATCGATCAAATAGGTTCTTCATCAATCACTTAAGAGCATAAGTTCATATATCAAGTTTTTCCAATGTACTTAGTGAATTCCAACTTACTTTTCATAAAAATACTATCATTTCATAATGTTAGCCATGCTAGTCACTTCAAGATTAATTGAATAATTAAGTGCTGATTCCAAACTTATCCCAATTTTCTTCTTTTTCCAATTTTTTATTTTATATCGACGATCCCTTTTATTTGTTCATTGTTTTTAGTCTTTTCATCTTCATTCTTTTCAAACATTTCATTCTTTTTTAATATTTTCATCATACATGACCTTTTTGTCGATCTCTCTGCTTTTTAACTAGTTCTTTTCATCTTTTTAAGGTGGATAAAAATCTCTAGACTCAATTCTTAATATCTATCAATGATATACATACTAGCAATTAGAAATTCTAGCATAATTCATAGAAAGCAAATTGAATGTGTTTTGTTATTTAGGTCAATATGATATTCAAACTTCCTCTTAATCAATTAAATGAAAGAACTTAAGTTATAGTTTACTTAGTTTATCAAACTCCAACAATTCAAAGTTCAATCTCCATCTTATTATCATACTCAAACCAATCTTAAGTGCATAAACTATCGCGTTCCAAACAGAATTATAATTTGAAAATTTGCTAAGAAAATACTGATTAGTTTACCTAATCCACACCCCCAACCTAAAATTCACATTGTCCACAATGTAAAAGATATAAGCATATAATGCACATGAGACAATAAAAAGAAAGGGGAAGTGGTGGAAAGGTAGTAGCTGAAGAAGGAGAATTGAAGCTTTTCCAAAGTTTTCAACATGAAATGGGCTAGTACGAAGACTAAACAAACTGAAAAATAAACTATCCTAATTCTAAATCCTATGAAAGTAATAAACTTAACTACACCTCCATCAGACTAGGAGGTCAATCCTAATACACATGATCAATCAGAGGCATAAACATATCCTTTGAGTCAAACTTCTCAACAAATGGCTTGAGACGATATTCTTTTCACTTTGAAAACATTCTCGTTCATCAGATTCTTTAACTCGACGACCCCATGAGGATAGACGTTCATAACAGTGAAAGGGTCGGTCTAACAAGAGCGAAGTTTACCCCAAAAAAGATGTAACCCAGAATTGTACAAAAGGACTTTGACCGGTTCAGAATGATTTTCGAAGGATGTTTCTGTAACGCCCCGTCCAAAAGGGGAACAATGTCCTGAGGCACTCACGTGCGAACTGACGTAGGACCGAATAATTTGATATGTGTGGCCCTAAGATGGATTATTTAATTTTAATTTACTCTTCTATGCAATTAAATTAAAGAATGACTGGGCCGAGCATAGGCCGTAGAGCCAGACGACCGAGTCATACTTAGCGTTTGTCCATACGGGTTGAATATCGCCTGATGAAGGTCCAAAAATTCTAAAATTTTGTCAGGCCTTATGTCTCGCTGGGCTTGTGGTCCCACGCAGATGCCGAGACCAAAAGATGCCCATAAATATTGATCGATGCTGCCTTGCCGGCAATTGAAAGCTGCGAGTCGCCTGACTTAAGGGACTAAAATTTTGAAATTAAATCAAATAGCCCTGCTGCTTGAGTCTACAAATCCAGGTGTTCCAGCCGTCAGATCTCTTCTAAATTCACGCCGAAGGTTGGAAATAATTCCTGGCCCTTACCCATAAAATTTGACCGCTGATCGTGGATCGGTGACCGTTGATCACGAATTGGGCCGTTATGGAAAAACTCTGCATCTGTTTACTATCAAACTTTGCCCAACCCTTCATCGGGCCATGAGGCAGCTATCTCATATGTCAAATGGGCCAGGGGCCCATCAGAGCAGCTCTAATAACATAAGATGGGCCCCACTTGGCTATTTGGGGAATTACCCAAAAGCCTAGGTCAACTAAAATAATCTTGAGTATATGAAAGTTCCATCCTCTCTCAAATCCCATAAACTCTAGCAGCTGAGAGAGAGAGAGAGAGAGAGAGAGAGAGAGAGAGAGAGAGAGAGAGAGAGAGAAGGGCCTCCTTTAGTGGTGCATGTGAGCTTGGAGCTTAGGATATTGAAATCCCAGCATTTTCACCTCTCCACGCCAACTCCAATCGTTGTTGGAGTGGGATTCCAACCCATCTAGGGTAAGATGGGATTCCAAATTATATCTTTCTTAATTTTTTTCAACATGCATGTGTCTTACCCTCCGTTCTATACAATGTAGGGACCCAACACCTCGAGCTTGCAGACCCAGAGTCGCTAGAACCATTTCAGCAACCTCTGATTAAGAATAGGTGAGGACCATTACTTTAGGTGGCCGGTTATCACGCCTAGTATAGGTTTAATGAACTTGTTTGGTGAATGTTAGTGCATGTGGCTAAATTTTTCCTTTAATAGTATAATTAGGGTAATGAATTAGAAATTGCTAAAATAATGAAAAGGCGTTAGGCCCCAAATCCCCAAAGAATGGATTAGCAAATTTGCATGTCATGTTGGATATGAAATGGTAGATTTTCCCAAATTGTTGTTAGTTAATTGTGCTTTTTCCTAGTTTGGTGCTAACTGTGCCTAACATGATGATATGAAGTATTGTAAATTATTATTTGGTATTTGAGTCCTTGATTTTCTGAACTAGTGATTAATTATGCTTGAATGAAGGCATGAAATGTCATGGATTCGCTGATTAGTTAAGTCACTTGTCTGGATTTTCAACGCATGGCTGAATTATATGATGTATGTTGACCTGTGGAAGATTTATTTTAGTACATTGCTATATGGCTATCCACATAATTGTATTGGCTGATATGTTATGTAGAACCTGTAAATTTGAGTAGAACTTTGTGTGTGGCTATTCATGTATTGATTACACGGAAATTGTGCATGCTATATATGAATTACATCCAAGGAATCCAAGTTTTTTGATGAATTATTGCATATTCCCCTATGGATCAGCCAGTTACCTGGAATTCCTTGGGCGGTCCTTGTTAGACCTGTTCATGAGTGAATCTAGCCCAGATAGTTGAACCGTAGGTTGTTGGCCATAGTTGGACTACACGAAGCAGTGTTCTCAAGCCGATTAGTTACAGTTGAGGCCATTGGGGTACATTGACTAGTAGTCGACCATCCTTATACGTTAACCATGTTTGATCACACCTGTATGAACCCGAAGTACCCTAAGACCATTACGCCCATTATTAACTGTAATTACGGCCCACAAAGTCTCATGAGTTGGGGATGGTAGTATGGGATACTATGCCCATACTTTCAGCCTACACTGAGGTGACGAGCCTCCTTGTAGTGTCCGTTGAGTGCTTAGACTCGTAAGCCGAGAACAGTGGTATGGGACACTGTACCCATGTTGTCGGCCTATGTTGGGGTGATGACCTCCCTACAGTGACCGTGAGTAGGACATTTAAGTCATAATCTATTTCGTCTATGTTTATACTACTTTTCGAGATTGATGACCCCTGTCACACCCCAAACTCGGAAACAAGGCTCACAGAATTCCTGATTGCCGAATCCAGTGCTGACAACCTTCATAGACCCCATTCTCGGCTCCCACCGCCCATACGCCAGATTTCGATCCTAGGATCCTACAAGGAGGATTTTTCAACATTCATTTATCTCGTAAGAAGCATAACCACAAGTATACCCAAATCACAAAGGCAACATCATCATCACATATCCATTTATATAAACATTTGAATATAGTGTTGAAAGGGAAATACATATATATCAAAAACCAAAGCCCCAGTAGACAACTACACGTTCCAAGCTTAATGCTGTTGCGACCTAATGCCACCTGCACTCATCTATCGTGCATAAGCTTATAGAAAGCTTAGAGGGTGGTGTAAGTGTGTGCAATGCACGTGCCAAGCATATAGATATCAGAGTAAGTGGAAATACTGACAATCCATAAATCGTACAATATCAGAGTAATGCGGAAACATGCTAGTAAGTCCATAAATATCATCAGCCTTATCCATACTATGCGATGTAAAAACATAATAGGCCAATATTATATGTTGAGGAAGTAATGTAAATCAGCTATGCAATGAGGAGACATAGTAAGCCAAATATCAAATAATGAGTCCACGAATACCGTCAACCTTAATCAGGTTATGCAATACAGAAGCACAGTAAACTAAATGCCATGTGCTGAGGATGCAATACAATATGCGATGCAAATGAAATGACTAAGCTGGAGTGTGAAGTCGAGATGATAGTACGTAGTATCATAGGATATGGGGTCCACCACAAGGGAGTTCTATCCAGACTAGTCCCATACCTAAATTTGGATAGTCAGACTCAATATGGTAAACTCCTGATCTCAAGTTAGTCGCGCGCCCCAACCGAAATCCTAGTTATTGCGAAGGTATACATATCAATTAGTTGTGTACCACCAGTCCGAGTGGATAGTGAATGAATGAATGAATGAGTAAAATGTTGAGTATGTAACTCCTACTCAATAAGTCCACATATCAGTACCGTACATCTCTAGGATCATCACTGGGGTCTAGTACACTCTACATGCAATCGCCACCCACTGGACGGGCAACCATGCAAGTGGAAGAGACCTCACTATCCACCTGACCAATAATCAGCCAATATCTACTTGGCACGTCGATAGTAAACCTAATTATGATCTGGTCAAACTCAGCCTAGCTATGCCCACTACCCTCGGGTGGGTAAGGCCACAATCCCTTCCCAACTGACCACGACACAGTGGGAGCCCCAGCCTGCTGGTATGACACCAGTATGCTAGAATTAAACATTTCTGGTGTCTCATCTAGCCATCCATGACATGCCTGTGGAGGCCACGACCCTAATGTCGCTAGGGCGTACAGTAGTCATATCCTAAAATGCAAGATGTATGAGTCATACTATCTAGTCATGTATTATACCTGTGCATACCGGCGCTCATGTGGGGTAACTCCGTTTCTCAAGGAGTCCCATAAACAACTAGCCCTATAGCATATGCAATGGTCAATCACATCTTATAACAACATGCAGATGATGCGTATGGGCATGTATCATGATGCTATGCTATCACATACTCATAATTAGCCTTGACAATCGACCTCGACAATCGAAATCAGTGAGAATGGGCCTAACAAGGCCTAAGGGAAGGTCACAATGTGGACATTTAACCATCATTGCCCATCAATGTAGACATTTAACCAACATTGCTCCCAAGGAGTGGTCCACATAGAGCCAGACGTATAGTGGACCCATTACCTCACACAAGGGCATAATATACATTAATATGAGCCTCACTCAAGGGCCACATATACATCACATTAGGCCTCACCATATGGGCCTCATATTCATCAAGTGAGCCACATCACATGGGCCGCACCAATGGGCCTCATATACATCCAGTGAGCCGCATTAATAGGCCATATACAATCTCAATGGGCCATATCCCATGGGCCTCAAATATATCATAATGGGCATCATATCTAGGCTTCAATTACATCATAGTGGGCCTCACCCAATGGGTCACAAATATATCACATTGGACCGCACATATGGGCCTCTCATACATCACATCGAGCCATATCAAAGGTCACAAATATGTCACAACAGGCCTTATTATATGGCCCTCATATACAACATATTGGGCCTCATTAAATGGGCCAATATACATCACATCGGGCCTCATCAAATGGGCCCCAAGTACACCACATTGGGCCTCAACGAATGGGCCGCATCATCGGGCCACACCAACTACACCATTCATCTATTTTTAGAGATCATTTCAGAGTATTATCCAAAAAAATGAATCATATCAAAAGATCATCTAGACTATACCACAAATAACAGTGGTGATAATGATTTCCACTGTTAAAACTCCAATGGGCCCACCATAGTGTTTATTTTCCATTCAGTCTCTTCACAAGGTCACAAATACCTGAACTAAGAGGAAAAATAAATTTCGTATTGTTCCAAAACTTCTGTGACCCAAAAGGTTTCAATGTTAGACATTCAATCCCCATTGTTTATGGAAGTGTGGTCCACTTGATAACTAGATCTGTCTTATTTTTTTTCTCAAGCCCTTAGGACGAGCTCACTAAATGGATGGACGGTTTAGATGAATCACATACATCAAGGTGGGGTCCACATACGTGGCCCACAAAAGAATTGAATCTGCTTCATTTTTTGTCCGACGGATAGACGGTTTGTATGTAACATATACATTAGGGAGGGGTTCACATCCCAGCTGGATGGTGGGGACCCCACACGTGTGGCTGGGTCCCACCGTCCAGCAAACGGACGAACGGTGTTGATAAGACCCATACACCGCGGTGGATGATATCCCAGTCCAGACTGTTGGATGGTTTGGATCAACAGATGACGGAGTGGATATACAATACATACACTAAGGTGGGTCTCACGTAGGTGGGCCACCCCACTCCTTTATATATATAATAACATTATTATTATATTATTTATTTTTTTATCTATTATTTTCAAAAAAGGGTCAGCATCCAGCCATCTAGACGTGCGCCAAACATCAAGGTGGGTCCATGCTTGTGGTCCACCAGCTCCGGATCTAATTGATATTTGCATTTTCCCTTTCGTCCAGAGTAGTAATAGGCTGGATGGTATAGATCCAACATATCCATCAGGTGGGTCCCACGAAGTTGGAGGGCATGGATAAGATACATACATCATGGGGCCATCAACAGGGGAAAGAGAGAGAGAGAGAGAGAGAGAGAGAGAGAGAGAGAGAGAGAGAGAGAGAGAGAGAGAGAGAGAAACGTGAAGGGGAGGGACCCCACCAGTATTGGGCCCTCCCTTATACAATGCATACATCAAGTAGGCCCTTAAAACAAAAATCAACGGTGGATCACCCACCTATTGCTCCTCTTCTTTAGCTCCTTGGACTCCCTAGCTCCAAAGTTACAAGTTTCATAGAGGATGATGGAGATTGGACGGCTGGATGGTGGGGATCTTGGGTAGGAAGTAGGCCACACTAGGCTCTCTTATGGAGCTTAGACGGTCTCTCATGGTTACTTGGGAGGAAATGAGAGAGAGATGAGGTAGAGGTTGTAAGAGAGAGAGGGAGGAGTGAGTGATGGGTGTACTTGAAAAGGGATGGGTGGAGAGAGAGAGAGTTGACTTTAGGGGTTTCTTGTACTTAGGGATGAGATATGTACTTGACATAATTGTTGTGATTGATGGGACATGTTCTCTTGGGTTTGCAAATGAGCGGTGTTTTCCTCGAACTGAACACGGGCCTACATCTCCTGGCCTGGGTATCACATCAGCGTGCGAGACGCGGCGTTAGAACTATGGCGATGGTGCGGTCACAGGGTGCAAGTCTCTGGTTAAGCTGACTCAGATTGACAGGGTACAACTCAGGGATGTGCGCAAATGCTATCTACGCGTCGCGGGTCATTGGAATTCAACCGGGAGGACCGTGGAAGCCTATGGAACTGTACGGTCTAGGATACGAGCCTCATGACTCTCCCCTCCTAATAAAATTTTGTCCTCGAAATTTAAATCACAATACAACTAATACAGAGCTCACCAAGGGAGGAAAATCCTATCAGAACACAACATACCAACATAATCATATACCTAAGAGATAGGGATAACGCCAACGAATCTCCCAAGATGCATCCTCATCGTTATGATGACCTCACTGAACCTTAAATCCTAGATCAGAAATGATCAAAACTGAAATACCATGCAACCTCACAATCTCAACGGTAGGGAGCTATGCCGAAAAGTCTCTAACTTATTCGAACTCTGGGATCTAACCATTCTAAGTTCTCAACAATCATATAGTGAAGGGTAGTTATCAACAGATATTTGATGTTATCCTTAGGTATTCCCAAGTTATGGTTTGATACTATCTTTTGTCACACCCTAAACTTAGAAACCATGCTCACGGAATTCTTGACAGCCTTCGTAGTACCCCATTCTCAGCTCCCAGCGCCCATATGCCAGATTCTGATCCTGGGATCCTACAAGGAGGATTTTTTAATGTACATTTATCTTATAAGAAGCATAACCACAAGTATACCCAAATCACAAAGGCAACATCATCATCACATATCCATTAATATAAACATTTTGAATACAGTGCTAAATGAGAAATACATATATATCGAAAACCAAAGCTCCAGTAGATAGTTGCATGCTCCGAGCTGAACGCTGCTGTGACCTAACGCCACCTGCACGCATCTATCGTGCATAAGCTTATAGAAAGCTTAGAGGGTGGTGTAAGTGTGTGTGATGCACGTGCCAAGCATATAGATATTAGAGTAAGTGGAAATACTGGCAATCCATAAATTGTACAATATCAAAATAATAAGGAAACATGCTGGTAAGTCCATAAATATCATCAGCCTTATCCAGGCTATGCGATCTAAAAACATAATAGGCCAATATCATATGCTAAGGAAGCAATGTAGATCAGCTATACAATGCGGAGACATAGTAAGCCAAATATCAGATACCGAGTCCACGAATACCATCAACCTTAATAAGGTTATACAATATAGAAGCATAGTAAACCAAATGCTATGTGCTAAGGATGAAATGCAATATGTGATGCGAATGAAATGGCCAAGCTAGAGTGTGAAGTCGAGATGATAGTACGTAGTATCGTAGGCTACGGGGTTGACCGCAAGGGAGTTCTATCCAAACTAGTCCCATACCTGAATTTGGATAGTCAGACTCAATGTGGTAAACTCCTGATCTCAGGTTAGTCATGCGCCCCAATTGAAATCCTGACCATTACGAAGGTACACATATCAATTAGTTGTGCACCACCAGCCCAAGTGGATAGTGAATGAATGAATGAATGAGTAAAATGCAGTATGTAACTCCTGCTCAATAAGTCCACATATCAGTACCGTACATCTCTGGGATCATCACCAGGGTTTAGTACACTCTACATGCAATCGCTGCCCACTGGACGCACAACCATGAAAGTGGAAGAGACCTCACTATCCGCCTGACCAGTATTCAGCCAATATCTTCTTGGCATGTCAATAGCAGACCCAATTATGGGCTGGTCAAACTCAGCCTAGTTATGCCCACTACCCTAGGGTGGGTAAGGCTACAACCCCTTTCCAACCGACCACGACACAGTAGGAAACGTGACCTGCTGGTATTCAGTACTCGGGCGCTCATGTATCCACTCGGTCTAGACGTTGAGGCGTCTCCTGGCCACCAAGGTTTAGAAAATTTCACCCAGGGACATTTTATGGTGCCCGTATACTAGAATCAAACATTTTCGGTGTCCCATCTAGCCATCCACGATATGCCTATAGAGATCACAACCCTGATTTTGCTAGGGCATACAGTAGTCATATCCCAAAATGCGAGATGCATGAGTCATACCATCCAGTCATACATTAAACTTGCACGTATTGCGCGCTCATGTGAGGCAACTCTATCTCTCAGGGAGTCCCATAAATAACCTGCCCTATGACATATGCAATGGTTAATCACATCTCATAACAAACATGCAGATGATGCGTATGGGCATGTATCATGATGTTATGCTATCATATACTCAAAATCGGCCTCGACAATCAGAATCGGTGAGAATGGGCCTAACATGGCCTAAGGGAAGGTCACAATGTAGACATTTAACCATCATTGCCCATCAATGTGGACATTTAACCAACATTGCTCTCAAGGAGTGGCCCACATAGAGCCAAACATATAGTGGACCCATGACCTCACATAAGGGCCCAATATACATCACCATGGTCCTCACTCAGGGGCCACATATACATCTCATTGGGCCTCACCATATGGGCCTCATATACATCAAGTGAGCCACATCACATGAGCCGCACCAATGGGCCTCATATACATCCAGTGGGCCGCATTAATGGGCCATATACAATCTTAATGGGCTATATCCCATGGCCTCAAATATATCATAATGGGCCTCATATTTGAGCTTTAATTACATCATAGTGAGCCTCACCCAATGGGTCACAAATATATCACATTGAGCCACACATATGGGCCTCTCATTCATCACATCGAGCCTTATCAAAGGCCACAAATATGTCACAACGGGCCTTATTACGTGGGCCTCACCAAATGGGCAAATATATATCACATCGGGCCTCATCAAATTGGCCCTAAGTATATCACATTGGGCCTCAACGAATGGGCCGCATCATCGGGCCACACCAACTACACCATTCATCTATTTTTAGAGATCATTTTAGAGTATTATCCAAAAAAATGAATCATATCAAAAGATCATCTGGACCATACCACAAATAATAGTGGTGATAATGATTTCCACTATTAAATTTTTAGTGGGCCCACCATAGTATTTATTTTCCATCCATACTGTTCATAAGGTCACAAGGACCTGAACAAGGAAGGTAAAAAAAAAATATTATATTGAATTAAGTGGTGGATTATCTTGAACCGCTATCTATACAAATTGCAAGACCCAAAACCATTAAAATCGCTAACTAAACATTACTTGAAAACCTCAAAAAAATCCCAAAACCCAGTTGCCCTCGAGAACACATTGAAACTCCATATCAGACCTAGAATGCATGTCAAAACTTTGATTATCGCAAAACTATAAGGTTACATCCGCCTTAGTGGGCTTGACAACCATCGCCGAAATTGAGCTCAGATAGTATCTAAAATGCACAATTGAGCCCTAAGCAAAGTGTGTGAGAAATGCAAATATCTTTAGAAAATGAACTAGAACTTAAGTAAATTGGACCATTCACTTACAGGCGAAATTGAAGACTTCAGACCGTCAGTTTCTAACCAAACTTTACCCGTGGATCAGGAAAATTTTCCTGCACATGTTAGTATACTTGTGGCCCTGATCGAGTGACGATGACCGTTGAACTGAAACTGGTCCTCCGCGGTCGATTCATTAATCTGATCGGACCAAAAACTTAACCTAGCATAGATCCATTGTCAGGAAATTTTCACCAAACCGTATGCAAGAAATGGACCTCCAGATGAGCCCCGCTGGACCGAAACAAGCGACTCTTGGCTATAACCTAAGTATACCATGGCCCTGTGGCCATTGACATCAGTTATGGGCGTATATAAGGGCCTTAACCCACCCCTCTCTCATTCCACACGAATTACCAAACCCTAGGAGAGAGAAGAGAGAATAGAGAAGGAGAAAGTGAGGAGAAGTGAGAGAGAAGAGAGAGAGATAGGGAGATCGTTACTGGGATTCACTCCCACGACTCCACGTGCTGATTCACCTCTCTACCATCGCTACGTGAATCATTTTAACCATGATTTAGGTAAGAAATCCTAATCGTAATCTTGATTTAGGTATCCAAATAGAGTAATTGATGAAATAGCTAACCTATTTCGTGATTTAGGTACTCGTTTGTCTGTATTTGGGAACGTAGGATTCGAACCACGTTCGAAATGGGGATTCCAATGGAAGGTGTGGACTATAAACATTTAGGTTATGGTTTTCAAGGTTTTCAATGTTAGCAATGATTTATGTCTCACTTGATTATTGCCATATGATCTTAGTTACAACATTTTCGATATACTATACATGTGTGAACTATGTAGAATATAAGGTGCATTCCACGTGTTTGTTAAAATGTTTGATTGAACGTGAAATTGTGATTTATGCTTGCCATGATTTCTAAACTAAGGTTAATGTTTGTCATATGCTTTATAGCCTAATTGTGTAAGGTCTTGCAATAGTTCTTGTCGTAACTAATTTAGTCTATGTATTTAGTAATATGTACTTCAAGTGTTTGATAAAATGTCTGAATGAGAAATTGTTGATGGATTGTGTTTAATAAGGGTATTGAGATAGGATTCTCAATTACCTTATCTATATGTATAGCTTCCTTCATGTAATTATAATTTCGATTATGAAATTCATGGATGAAATGCAAATATTTGGTAACATGTTCAATGTGTTCACAAAATGCTCAAATGAGTATTGTATTTAGATTGTTTGTAAATGCTCATATAATTATCACATGTGTCTGCCTGTTGTACTTGAGTAAGATTGGGGTCATAACCTGACCCAGGCAATCGGTAACAATTCCCGTTTAAGTGGTGGAATTAGTCTCGCCACATTCGATACATTTAGTGAATCCAGGTCATACGACCATTGTCGATAGTGGTTAGGCCACGTGAAGTGCTTATGCGCTCCATGTCGATTAATTCAGTGTGCGCTCGTACCAACCGAACATATCTAATAAAACGGATTGGCCTATTATGTGTTTACCATGTATGGACATCCTTGCTTGAATCTAAGGTACCACCTACCAATGAAAAGACCCAATTCAACCATGGTACCATGATCCGCTAAGACTCATGAGCTGGGCATGGTGGTATGGGACACGTGGTTAAGCTGTCGGCCTATGCTGGGGTGACGAGCCTCCCCATAGTTACCAGTGAGCAATCCAAAACTAGTGAGCCGAATACAGTGGTATGGGACACTATATTCGAGCTGTCGGCCTATGCTGAGGTGACAAGCCTCCCCGTAGTGACCTCGAGTATAAACTCTTGAATTTGCCTATCCACTGCTTTCATTAGAGGTGATGCCCTACAACTTACCTATCGTATATGATTAACTAGGATTGACGACCCTAGAAGGATTTCCATTTAGGGTTAGTGATATAAAGGGAGGTACCTTAGCTTCCCAAATCTGCTCTTTGAATAAGTCTAAATAAATACTTGGCTAACACGACCATGCATCGCATTGCATATGCTTTGGCAATGAAGGGCACATTCAGGGAGTTTTTCATGCATGAATGGTTGATGGAGTCGCTTGTGAGGTAGCTTCGTGTGAGTGCATGCATTATTACAGCATACCATCCCTGCATTAACAAGAGTACTTAGGATATGATTGTCGTACTGCTTTATCATTACTACTTGATTGAATTGATAACATGTTAACCTTTACCTTGTAGTATCACTGAGTTGATCACTCACTCCCACTCTGGGACGGTGTTTTAAAACACCAACCAGACTCTATTGTAGATGCATGTGTTGATGGAGTCTATACATCTGAGATGGACTTCTTTGATGAGAAGGAGTTCTCCTATGTATAGCTATGAAGCAGGTCTATGTAGACCATGCGCTGATCGACGTGATCACAGGGATTATATGGATTAGTCAAACATGTACATTTTGATATTTTGTAAATTTTGAAACAATACATATTTAGATTCAACCCGGTATCATACTCATACTCTGGAGGTTGCGACACCCTCACGTACATATATATATGTGCTTCAGTCTTCTGCTTGCTAAATTAAATCGTCTCTAGAGTATGATATGTTGTTTTAGTATAATCCCCCTCATGTTTAATGCACTAACATGGACAACATTTAAAATCATTATCTATGTTGGATATGTGATGCGTTGGATCTCGGGAGTTGAGCTTTACTCGACCCTCAAAATTTGGGGTGTTACAGAGGCATACATAATGGCTTCCAATATGAGTATGGTTGATAATCTTTATAAGATATTACAAAATGATCTGTAACTTGAAAGCATCCAATAAAATGTAGAAATGATCATAGGATCCTAAGGTTTTACCGATGGGTGAAATCGACCATTGAACGTAGCCAGTATGCGTCCAAGATCATGTGACTTGATCTCAATCCCTTTCTAGGCCATCAATCGACGGGTTTAAGTTAAGAGTCGGTGAATCCCAAACTTGAAACACGCCAAAGGGCACGAATATGCGCATGTTGGACTGAGAAAATACACTTCACGGGCATAGGAGCCCATACCATAAAATACGGTGGGACCCAGGGGGTCCCCCGTGTATTTCCAGCACCCCGAGAGGGGGTGTCCATCGCCCCAGGGAGGGGGCACCACCGGCAGCCCAGGGGGGGTGATGGCGTGCTTCCCACCTTCACAACGGCCCGCCGCCCTCCACACATGCGTGTGGGCCCCCCCACGTGTGGGGCCACTTTATTTCTTCCCTTTTGCCTCATTTTTCCCTATTTCAAGCTTCCAAACCTTCCAAACCCCTTCAAAATCTAATTTTCTCTCTCAAATCTCCCTTCCATGCACACCAAGCTTCTTCTTATTCTTCTTCTACATTTCACTCCCACCGTCACCATTTTCCTCAAACCCACCTCTTACAACTCCCTACCTTCCCTATCCCTACCTATTTGAGCACAAAGCCTACATCTTTGTCTCTCATAACTCTCAAACTTCCCAAATCCACCCTATTCTTAAGCTTTTCCAATTCTATGGCTCTTTTTGAGCTTGTCACTGCTATCTTTTCCATTTCAATGCTCCTTTCCCTTATAGGAAAGAGAAGGGAGGCCCCAGATGAGGCTAGGCCGAGCCGTCCGACCCGCTCGAGGAAGCAGACAAGCGCCGTGGCTACTACAAGGGCCGATCGAGAGCGAAGAACGAAGCGGGATCTCGATCTCCAAATCTAGCTTAAAAGATCTCTACTGGTGGGCACCGGACTTGGTAAGTTTCATGGTCGTAAAGTCATGTTTGAAGCACATGTTGATGAAGGCTATTTGGGCTGTATCTAGTGATGGACCTCCTATTGGAGTCTGAGTGGGGTCCCATATTTGAAGGCAAGTCTTATGCATGTGAAGGCACTGTTAGACCCTTCTATGCCCACATACGGAATCCACTATTGGAGCCTCTTCGGTTTACTATTCCCTTGGGAAGGTAGGAAGCCATAGTTAATGTAAATGTGATGGCCTGAATTATGGGAATTGAACGTGGTGAGGTACATGCTAGTGAATCTTGTCTCACTAGTGTGCGAGAGAGAGATCGCCACACGTGGTTTCTTTATGGCCGACTGGCTCATTGGAGGCGAGGCAATAGTGTCCCATCGACCAAGATGACGACAGACTTTCGCCTACTCCACCACATATGCACGTACAATGTGTATCCTAGGTGGAGCAACCATATCGAATGCACTCATTTGATGATGGGTTACCTATATAGAGTTGGGCAGGGACACAAGCTGTCTGCCTACGTTCACCCTATTATAGATAATCAAGATCACACGCTCTACTAGGGGTGATGTTTCACTCCCATTCGGCCGACATATCTGTAAGATTGCTTGTAATTTCAACTTCAGACTTAATATGGATGAGCTTGCGCCGATCCACTTCATTAATGACACTACACTCAACAACATGGGAATTGACCCTTGACAACGTCAAGCCCGACTCGATGAGTATGGGGATGAGATAGAAGAAGAAAGTGAAGAGGAAGAAAGTAGTGAAGAAGAGGAAGAGAATGAAATAAAGGAAGTGTGAAAGAAGGTAGTGATGAAGAGGGAAGTGAGGAGGAAGAGTAGGAAGAGGAAGGGGAGACCCAAGATTCAGATAGGGAGCCTCCTACTACTACCCATGACGACCGCCATGATCGGGCTGCCTTGGAAGCCCGCATGGCTAGGATTGAGGAGAATCAGGCCTATCTGAAATAGAAATTCAATAAAATGTCTCGCACCTTGAAGGCCTTCTTGTGCTATATGCAGGATAAGGGTGTGCCTCTACCTTGACCAGATCAGTGGACTAGTCCCATGTTGTAGTTGTCTTATGGTTTTCCTTGTTTCTTGTTTTTCTTTGTGATAGCCTTAGTAGGCTCAGTTGGATGTTGGTGTGCTTAGTGTTTAAAGCTTTTGTTAGGTTAGTTTACATGCATTCTCTATCATGATTCATGTAATACTACATCTCATGTATTGTGACAATTTTGGCTAAATGAAATGCATGAAACTTCCTTTGTTATGGAATGTGTGGAATGTTTGGAAAATTGAGTAATGCTGTTCTAAAATCTCACACATGTTGCACCCTATGTTGTATATAGGGAATGCCTCCTAAAAACACTCGGAACATTTCACGTCTCGTACTTGGCAGATCGATTGACGGGGCACCTCCCCTGAGCGATAGCCATAGGGACCCTAGCTTAGGCCTGGATATTGAGACTATGCCAGATTCACAGCCGGCCACTGGCCCCACTAATGGGCCAACACCTTTTGCATCACCAGTTTCGAAACAGAACTGTGCGCCTACATAGACGCCACACATGCCTCAAGCGGCTCCTCCCCCTGATAGGTTGGAGCAGATGATGCTCCTAATACTGTAACAACAGCAAGTTTGGACCACTATTGCGTCGGGCCATTGCCCAAAACATGAGTATGATCTCGCCTGCACCACCTATGTAGCTTACTGGAAATTTGAATACTAGCGGTCTATTTGAACACTTCCAGGGCTTTCATCCTCCTACCTTTGGGGGCACTCACCAACCCGAGGAGGCAAAGTATTGGTTGGATCGCATATCTAAGATGCTGAAGCCATTGTACTGTACTAAGGCAGAGTAAGTGGAGCTTGTGACCTATATGTTCGAGAAGGAGGCAAGTCTTTGGTGGGATAGTATCCTACAAACCGTTCTCGCAGGATACATGTAGACATGGGACACATTTGAAACACTCTTTCATGGAAAGTATTTCCTATCACTTATCATAATGAAAAAGAGGGTGAATTTCTCTGCCTCCATCAAGTAGGAATGATCGTGGCCGAGTACAAGAACCGCTTCACGGAGCTAGCTAGATATGCTCCTTTGATCCTAGTAGATGAGCCGATGAGAATGCGGTGATTTTCTGAGGGTCTGCGGCCCGATATCTATACGAAGATGTGTTGAACAAGCATTCCCAACTATGCTGAGCTAGTGAAATCACTCTGTCCATGTGAGCTGAGCAGGATGGAGACAGGCTGTCTCACACATGTTTACCATTGGGCCCAAGGCCTTGACTTGAATTACCGAACCAACCATTTCTAGGCAAGAGGCCACGTATAAATTCGCCTCCTAGGCTTATGGCTCTACTGACCCAGCAGAGGCGATCAGACTTTTCATGCACCTACTGTAAGAAGATGGGCCATAACCAACCATTTTTCTTTACCAAGATGAGGGACAACGACTTTATTCTACCTCAGAAGATTAACTGCCAGCTGCCACAAGTTATTTCAACTCTACCTCTACGATCGACACTGCTAGTACATCTGTACAACCGACCTCCCTTATCCCAAAATAGGCCGCCTCAATGACCTATGTCAGCACAACTAAATCATCCTCAATAGGCACGTGTACATGCACTAGCAGGTGGAGCATATGAGACAGCAACTGCAGTGCCCTTAGCCTTTGAAGTCACTACCCACATTCAAGGTATACCTGTATTTCTATTAGTGGATACCGGGTCCATTATTTCGATAATATCGTGTTATACAATCAAGCAATTAGGGTTGAGTTCTACTCTTATGGTTGAGGTGAGAGTCCTTACTATGATAGGGACTTTCTCCGATGCTACTAAGTTTTGTAAAGATTACCCAATAGACTTAGGAAGTAGAACGGTGCGCATTGACCTGATTGTCACCTCGCTGCATCATTACAACGTCATCCTCGGCATGGATTGGCTCACCGAAATGAAGGCAGAGGTCAACTGTGATACCAGATTGGTGACAGCCCGTGGACCCGAGAGCACGACCTTCACTTTCCCAGTTCAGGTCAGTTGGCCCTACCGCATTAGTTGTTACACTTCCATGTTGGAAAATGTTGATGGTCCAACACTTGGGGACACCTCTGTAGTCCAAGATTTCATAGACGTGTTTAAAATGATACCTAGACTACTTCCTCGATATGAGATTGACTTTACTATTGACCTTATGCCTGGTGCGACGCCCATTTCCTTACCAACATACCGCATGCCTCCGTGTGAAATGGAGGAATTGAGGAGACAGATAGATGATCTGTTGGAATCAGGTTTTATACGGCCTAGTGTATCTCCTTGGGGAGCACTTGTATTATTTGTAAAGAAGAAGGACAAATCATTGCAGTTGTGTATTGATTATCGCAAACTGAATTACGACATGGTTAAGAACAAGTATCCTCTGCCCAGGAAAGATGACTTGTTCGACCAATTAAAAGGGGCACAATATTTCTTTAAGATCAACTTGCAGTCAGGGTATCATCAGTTGCACGTCAAGGATGAAAACATGTAGAAAACGGTATTCAGAACCAGTTTTGGGCATTATGAGTTTCTCGTGATGTCATTTGGAGTTATAAATGCACCGGCCGTGTTCATGGACCTCATGAACTGAGTCTTTTGACCGTATCTATATCGGTTCTTCATCATATTTATAGATGACATTTTGATATACTCCAAGAGCCGAAAGGATCACGAAGAGCACCTGCATGCAGTCTTCGATACTCTCAGGAAGAATTAGTTTTTGGCTCAATACTGGAAGTGCGACTTCTGGAAGGAAGAAGTCAAGTTTTTGGGACACGTGGTGTCTAAGGAAGGTATTGTCGTGGACCTCGCTAAGGTGACCATAGTACAAGACTGGGAACAACCCAGTTTGGTTACTGAAGTGAGGAGTTTCTTAGCCTTGCAGGCTACTATCGTCGATTTATTAAGGACTTTTCTAAGATAGCCCGACCGCTGTCTCAACTCACTTGAAAAGATCTTAAGGTTGCCGAGAACGAGAAAGCAGAAGCAATCTTTCAGGAATTGAAGGATAAGCTGACATCCACACCCGTACTAGTATTGCCAGAGCAAGGGGTCAGATATACTATATACACCAATACGTATCATGTTGGTTTGGGTTGTGTTCTTATGCAAAAGGATAGAGTGATTGCCTATACATCACAAAAGTTGAGGAAACACGAAGAAAACTACCCCATGTACGACCTGGAATTGGTAGCGGTCATTTTCACATTAAAGCTCTGAAGACATTACCTCTACGGAGAGGAGTTCGTGCTCTTTTACGACCGCATGAGCCTCAGGTACATCTTCACGCAAAGAGACCTGAATATGAGGCAGTGTCGTTGGATGGAAACCTTAAAAGACTTTAAGTTTTAGGTCTCCTACCATCTTGGCAAGGCCAACCTTGTGGCTGATGCATTGAGCTGTAAGAAGACAATAGAATTTGAAGATCTGCTAATGATAGAAGAGTGGAATATGGTAGAGTTTGTGCAAGACTTCGAACAGAAGCTTATAGTAGAGGAGCCATTCGAAAGCGTCGCGCACATCAATGTACAACCACTTATTGATGACCTAATCATTGAGGCACAGAAAGAAGATAATCTATTGGTGAAAATGAGAGAGTGAACAAGTGACAGTGAAGACTCCGAATGGAGAGTTGGCTTAGATGAAGGTTTGAGATATCACGATCGTCTATGCGTCCCGAATCTCCATGATTTGAGAAGGGAAGTCCTAGAAGCCGTTCATAATTTAAAATTGGTAATGCATCCAGGTAGTACAAAGATGTATTGTGATTTAAAGCGTTCGTACTGGTGAGACAACATGAAGGCCCAGATAGAAGACTTCGTGTCCTATTGTCTCACGTGCGAGCAGGTTAAGGCCGAGCATCGCCGACCTCCTAGTTTACTTCAGCCCATGCCCATAACTAAATGGAAATGGGATTTCATATCTATGGATTTTATTTTTGGGTTACCGGAGATGAGAAAGGGGCATGACTCCATTTGGGTGATTGTGGACCGATTGACAAAATTGGCTCATTTCCTCCTGATTAGAGTTTCAAACTTAGCAGATTATTTGGCCCAAGCTGTACATTAAGGAGATTGTACGACTATATGGAGTTCCTATGGAGATTGTGTCGGACCGAGACGTGCGATTCACGTCCATTTTCTGGACTCGAATCCAGGAAGCAATGGGAGTGAAACTGAAGTTTAGTACCGCGTTCCACCCACAGGCCGATGGGCAGACGGAACGGGTAAATCAAATATTAGAAGACATGTTGCGGGTACGTGTGCTTGATTTCAAGGACAGTTGGGATGACTGCCTTCCCTATGCCGAGTTTGCTTATAACAACAACTTCCAAGTGAGCATTGGCATGGCTCCCTACGAAACATTATATAAGCGCCCATGTCGAGCACCACATTGTTGGGCGGAAGTTGGTGAGAAGAGCCTGATTGCCCCAGATTTGGTTCAAGCGACCTCAGAAAAGATTGATATTATTAGGCGTCGACTTCTTGCTGCCCAGAGCAGACAGAAGAGTTACGCCGATACACAATGGCGGCAGTTGGAATTCGAAGTTGGGGACCATATGTTTCTTAAGGTTTCCCCATGAAGGGAGTACTCCATTTTGGTAAGAAAGGGAAGTTTACATCGAGATTCACAGGCCCACTCCATATTATAGATCAAGTGGGTGTGGTAGCATACCATCTCGCCTTGCCCACACCACTCGCAGGCATGCACAATGTATTTCACGTATTGATTGTGAAGAAATACGTTCCTGACCCTTCTCATATTATCAAATGGGAGTAAGTACAGCTAAGTGAAAATGCTACCTATGTACTTTGACTAACATATATTCTAGATAGGAAGGAACAAATATTGCGAAGCAAAGTTATCCTACTTGTGAAAGTATTGTGGACTCACCACACTGAGGAAGAGGCTACTTGGGAAACAGAAGCCGAAGTCTATAAGAACTACCCTCAGATCCTCGAGGAGTACAAAAATGTAATAATTTCGGAGATGAAATTTTTCTTTAAGGGGGGTAGATTGTAACGTCTCAAAAAAATCCGTACAAAAGCCGAGTACCACCTCAGGCAGAAATCACTAAGGACTATATACTGTGGAAATTAGACAAAAATTAATTAAGTACTAAACTAAATTAATCGGTGGATTAGCTTGAACTGTTATCTATACAAACTGCAAGACCGAAAACCATTAAAATTGCTAACTCAACATTACTTTAAAACCTCGGAAAAATCCCAAAACCCAGTTGCTCTCGGGAGCACATTGAAACTCTGTATCAGACCTAGACCGCACGTCGAAAGTCCGATGACTGCGAAACTATAGGGTTACATTCGCCTTAGTGGGCTTGATAACCATCGTGGGAATCGAGCGTAGATAATATCTAGAAACACATAACTTGAGCCCCGAGCAAAGTGTGTGAGAAACGCAAATATCTTTAGAAAATGAACCAGAATTTAAGTAAATTGGGCCATTGGCTTGCAGACGAAATTGAAGATTTTAGACCGTCAGTTTCTGACCGAACTTCACCCATGGATCAGGGAAATTTCCTTGCACATATCGATATACTTGTGGCCCTGATTGAGTGACAATGACCGTTGATCTGATACAAGTTCATCACGGTTAATTGGCCTATCCAAACGCACTGAAATCGCATCCTGGCCTAGATCCATTGTCAGGGAACTTACTCTGTAACATAGATAGGTAATGGACCTCCAGATGTGTTCCGTCTGCCTGAAATAGACACCCTTTGGATATAACCTATGTATACCATGACCATGGGGCCATTGACATCAGTTCTGGGCCTATATAATGCCCTTAAACCCCCCATTCCCATTCCATACGAATTTCTTTAACCCTAGGAGAGAGAAGAGAGAAAAGAAGAGAAAAGAGTGAGGAGAAGAGAGAGAGTTCGGGAGATCGTTATCGGGATTCACTCCCACTACTTCACGTATTGATTCACCTCCCCACCATCGCTATGCGAATCGTTTCAATTACGATTTGGGTAAGAAATCCTAACCCTAATCTTGATTTAAGAATCCAAATAGAGTAATCAACAAAATAGCTAACCTATTTTGTGATTTAGGTACTCATTGTTCTGTATTCAGGAACGTAGGATTTAAACCACGTTCGAAACGAGAATTTCGACGGAAGTGTAAGTGTTATGGTCTCATGCCCCTTTGATTGTCAAAGTTTCTAGCCAAAACCACAATTTGTGTCTTGTGTAGCACATTTATTTACATGTATAAGGACAAAGCTTCAAGACAAGATCAAGATCTACTTCAAAGATTTTCAAGATCAAGTACATTGTTCACACCTTTAAGCTTCAAAGCTCAATGTCTTAGAGTGACATCGAAAGACAAGTGAACGTTCTTACTTAAGACTCAAGATGAAGTACAACTCAAGTACGACAAAATCAAGCTTCAAAAGATCACAAGTTCAAGCTTCATTATGTGTTGCGATATCAAGCTTCATGGACTTCAAGATCGTCTATCATCTGAAGAAAAGAAGGTTCAATGTTCATACGCCATGTTCAAGGTATGAAAGACCTTAGATTAACCTTAGGCTAGGTCATTTCGGATACATAAATCAAAGTGAATCAATTTATAAGTGTTTGGTCTGTTCTTAGACTAGTCCTAAACTCTGTTTGACTAGTCCTAGCACTGGCTCGATCAGTCCAAGAAATTCCAAGATCAGTCCTAAGTTTGTTGTAAATTTTTAGAATTTTTTGGTGAGCCACGACTAGTCCTGGAGATTGCTCGACCGGTCATGTGAATAGTGTATGACACGTCCTTGACCAGTCCTGTAGCTATGACTCGAACTCCAGTAACTATTCCAGGCTCCACTCGACTAGTCGTGGGCAGGTCACGACCAGTTGTGGAGACCTCACAACCGGTCTTGCAGTGCCTATGACCAGTCGTGGAACAGTTTTATCCAATCACGCTCAAAATTTTAAAAATCTGTTGGTCCTACGACTAGTCATAGTGTCCACAAGACTAGTCGAAGGTGTGACTTCTTCACTTATAAATAGAGCACGATTTTCAGAGTTTGATATGAAATTTAAGTAAGATCAAGGCATCACTCTAAGAGGTAAGTTTGTAAACTTCTTAAGCTATGTTGTGCTCATTTAATATTCTCTTTTATTAGCTTTTTATATTTTATTTTGTATTCTACATTCCAATTTGATTTGAAAGAGGAATTGGTGCATTCCTACTTCTTGGAATCAAAATCAAATCGAGCTAGCCCAACTTGATTTAATTTAAAATCAATTTAGAATCTATAACCATTTCAATTGTGAGTGTGGACATTGAAATTCTATTCGAACTTCTATTCCGATTTGGTTCTTCCGGGATGTAATAAAAGGAGAATATCCAGGTATTTTACATTTGTGTAAATCTTCTGTTTTTGGTTTGTTTTGAGATTAAGTTAGAAAAATCTCATTGTATTGGTTATCTGAGGAGAGCCAGAAAACTCAGAGAGTGGGGTTTTTAAATGGTGTAAGCCCATTTGAAAGACACAATTGTGAAGGTTTTAGGTGAAACTGGAAAAAACCTATTTTGATAGTGAACGTTAATATCCACCGTGTGAGGATATTAAGAGTGAAGTAGCTATGTGGCTGTTGTTTAACAGTTGGTGTACACACAAGTGAACCACTATAATTCTTTATGTTTGGATGTGTGATTTATTTCCTATATCTTTTATCATTCAAGTTTGTGGGATGTATTTGTGGATGTGAATGTTGTAATCGTTTACATTTCAAGCATTGTGGTGAATGTTGTAATAGCTTATATTTCCTTTCAAGTTATTTCTTTTTATTCCTCTTCAGTTTGAGTTATTGATACTCATATCGTTCTAGTAAGGTTGTCGTGCCATAAACCCTTAGTTTTTATGGTGCAAGGTTCTCCTTAGAACATCATTTGTATCAACTTCTCAATACTAGAATTTTAAGGTTGCTTTACATTTTCGTATTGTGGATTGTTTATAGTGCTATCTTTCATTTGATTGATTTAATTCCACTGTTATTATTTAAATTTGGCATAGTCCTATTCACCTCTCCTCCCCTCCCCCTCCCCCCAAGGACATATAGCTTGGCCTTTTCAAGTGGTATCAGAGCCTAATAGCTCATTTTAATTGTTATTTCTTTTTGGATTAATTTCCTGAGCTAATCGATCTAAGCTATTTTTAAGCTGTTAAATTTTGATAGCCTTTCAGTCACTAGGCCTCCACCATTTGATGGCTCCAACTATACCTATTGGAAAGCCCGAATGAGGATTTTTCTAAAATCCACGGATGAGAGCGTGTGAGAAGCCACAGTGACTAAATGGACCCCTCCTACCACTGAAGTGACTGGTATCGATGGATCAAAATCTATGAGAGTAACACCTTATTTCTCATGGACCACACTTCAGAAAAATGAGAGTAGTGCCAATGCAAAAGCACTAAATGCAATCACTTGCACACTATCACTGGATGAATTCAAAAGAATTATATCCTGTGATACTGCAAAGCAAGCTTGGGATATTTTAGAAATGACACACAAGGGAACATCAATTGTCAAAAAATCTAAACATATTATCGGAACTAAGTGAATTTTTAAATATAAGTCTGATGAACTTGGTAATATAATTCGAAATAAGGCTAGACTGGTTGTACAAGGGTACACTCAAATTGAAGGCATCGATTATGATAAAACCTTTGCCCCAGTAGCTCGTCTTAAATCAATCAAACTATTTATATCCATTGCTTGCTATAGAAAGTTCAAAATCTATCAAATGAATGTAAAGAGTGCTTTTTTAAATGGCGATTTGCATGAAGAAGTGTATGTTAAACAACCATTGGGTTTTGAAGACCCTACGAATGCTGATCATGCATTCACCTAAAAAAGGTTCTTTACAGTTTAAAACAAGCTCTCAGGGCATGGTATGAAAAAATGACTAAGTTTTTACTAAGTCATAACTTTATAATGGGAAGTGTTGATAAAACTTTATTTATAAAGAAACATAATGATCACATTTTAATAGTACAGATTTATGTTGATGATATTATTTATGGATCTACCTATGCTAACATGACTGTTGAGTTTGTAGATCTTATGAAATCTAAGTTCGAAATGATCATGGTTGGGGAATTGAATTATTTCCAAGGGTTGCAAGTTAAACAGTAACGTGATGGTTTCCTCATTTCTCAAACCAAATATGCTCTGAACTTAGTTAAAAATTTGGGATTTGAGAATGGGAAATCTTTTGATACTCCTATGAGTACGACCCTAAAGCTCTCAAAGGATTCTACAGGTAAGAAAGTGGATCCTAAATTGTATTGCAATATGATAGGTAGTTTGTTGTATTTAACTACAAGCTGACCTTATATTACATTTAGCGTAGAGATTTGTACTAGATATCAATCTGACCCTAAAGAGTTACATTTAACTACTGTTAAGCGGATTATGCGATATGTCACAAGTACAACTAATCTGGGTCTTTGGTATCCATATGATACTAATGTTCAATTAGCTGGTTACACTGATGCTGATCGGGCTAGTAACGTTGATGATAAGAAATCAACCAGTGGTGGTTGTTTCGATGTTGGGAACTATTTAGTTTCTTGGCAGAGTAAGAAACAAAGTTCCGTAACACTCTCAACTGTTGAAGCTGAATACATTGCAGCTGGTAATGCATGTACTCAACTTGTATGGATGAAAAGAATGTTAAGCGATTACGAAATTGTACAGGATTCTATAGTTTTATATTGTGATAATTCCAGTGCAATTAATATATTAAAAAATCCAATCCAGCATTCATGAACCAGCACATTGACATTAGATATTACTACATTCGTGAATTAGTGGAAGAAAAGATAATTTCTTTGGAATACATTCTGACTGAGAATCAACTTGCTGACATTTTCACTAAACCTCTCGACAAAAGCAGGTTTAATAAATTGAAATTTGATCCTGGTATGTGCAATTTGAATTGATTATTCATGCATGTATGTATCATAGTGTGTATATTTGTTATATTAATTGTTTAAATTTTAAAATTATGTGAAAAATGCACATTTTTGGCTGTGCACGACCAGTCGAGTACATACTCGACCAGTCGTGTAGCGCGTCTGGTGCTTTAATTTGGGGGAAAAAACTTTTTTCTTCTTCATTTATGCTTCTTCTCCTGTGAGTCGAAGCTCGACCGGTCATACCCACCTTTCTAGATTTTCAAGCTTAGTGCGTTAATTCTATTTTTCTTGTAAATTCAAGTTCATATCACTTCATTTTCATACTTTGAGTGATTTATTTTTTGTTACATTGAGGTTTTTGGGGTTTTCTTCTCCAAAATCTGATTTTGAGAAAACCCACTCGATATCTTTTGTAACTTCTTGATTCTTTGTATTCTTAGTTACAAATGGATGCTAAAGGCAAAAAAAAAAAAACTCTCGTGGTCTTTCAACATCTAAATCATCACCAATAACAAGGAGCCACCTTCGGTCACCCAAAGATGATCCTCCATATGTGTGAGATTTAAGGTTGCGCAATGTTATTGTTGAGCGACCTGTTCATGTTGAACATCTTGCTCCTTTTGATCTCCTTTCTCTTCTCCAATCTGTAGGATGGGATAACATTCTACATTGGGGTGGGCCGGCATACCGGTCTATTACACAAGCTATGTTTCCATGTATTTCTAATTTTTTAACTGAAAATTTAACTTTTATTATTGTAACTAGAGAAGGTCCATTTGAGGTAGACTGACATCTAGTTTCTGGTCTAATGTACATACCTGTCAATGATGAAGGTATTCCAATTAGAACTCTAGTAGCTAAACCATTTGAATCAGAAAAATGTATACTTACTAGAGCATTATGTAATATAGATGCACAATGGAGTCAAAATGGGAATGTGCTTGCTTCAAAGTACTTGTTACCCAAATACAGGGTCCTTCACAGGATTTTTATTTCAAATCTTTATCCACGATCTGGTAACAAAATCGAACTCACCTCTTTCATGTTTCGGATTCTGCTTTCCATCATTTCTGGTACAAATGTTTGTCTTCCTTCTTTAATCTGTCATTCCATCATTCAATTCTGTCTCCATCCTGGACACAGTGATATCCCTTTTACAGATCTTATGACTGTGTTGGCTACCCATATGTTAATGGTTATGCCTGTTGGAGTTTTCAACAACTCAAATATAAACAAGATGAATTTGAGGTTGGCTGATGGTCAAGTCAATGTGGGTGGTGGTGGAGTTGAAGCAGTAAATGAAGAAGAAGGCGATTTACCTTCTGATGACATAAACATGGATGATATCTTTGATGAGCTTGAATCAGATTCTGAGACTAACCCTGATTATCAGCCTTCTAATTTTGTTGAGAAGTTGCATTCTTTTGAGGAACAAGTGGCTCAGATTCGTGTAACCCAGGATTTGCAATTTGCTTATATGCGTAAATATATGAGGTGCATTAATAAGGGTTTACATCAGATTGATCCATTTATTCCTGCTCCCTCTTCAAGTTCTGATTAGTATTTTCTAATCTTGGTTTGTAATAACTCTTTTAATACTTCACTTTCTTTGGTTTGTAAGATTGAATTTGGTTAAACTTGGATGATGTTAATTAATGATGCTTGAACTTTACTTGCTTATAACTATAATATCTTATCTTTTTTTTTTATTATTCATCATTACTCATCTTATCCTTCTTTATTTATCTACATCTTATTCCATGCATCAGTTTCTTGCTTTGTCATATTATGACAAAAAGGGGGAGAATTTTGTCATGCTTGATATATTGTGATTGTAATATATGGTTGGCATGTGGACTGTGGATAGATTGTGGATAGCCTTTCTTTGAGAAAGGGAGAGGAGTAAGGGGGAAAATTAAAGGAAATGCTTTATAACCGATGCATATTTCTTTATTCTGTATGTATGGTGCATGATTCTTTATTGAGCATATAATGCTTATCCTATTTTTAATGAAGTATGTTTTGTCACAAATTTGACAAAGGGGGAGATTGTAAGTGCAATGTTTTCTAGCTTCTTTGGTTGTCAAATTTTGTAGTGCCAAAACTTATTGAAATTCTTGTCTTGTCCAGCACCTCTACATATCTAGGTCTGTGCATCTCATGTACAAGTGTAAAAGTCTTTACCTCAAGAGATAATGCAAGTGAAGTTCTTCGGTTTCAAGCTTCAATATACATCAAGTGATGATAATTCACTCCTTCAAGTTTCAAAGTACGAAGTGTCAAAGCTTCGTCTAAAGGCAACACTCAACTCAAGCTCAAGCTTTAATGAATGTCAACTTCAAGCTTCAATGAATGTCAATTTCAAGCTTCAGAAGTCTCAAGTTCAAGGTTCTCTACATGATAAGATATTAAGCTTCATGAACTTCAAAGAATGACTATCAACTGAAGGAAAAGAAGTTCTCAATGTTCGTACTTCACTGACAAGGTATGAATGACCTTAGATTGTCCTTAGGGTAGGTCATTTTGAATACATAATTCAATTAGATCATTTTATAAGTGAATAGACTATTTCTCGACTGGTCCTGGACTCTGTTCGACTAGTCCTGGCACTGGCTCGACCAATCCAAGAAATTACACGACTAGTCCTAAGTTTGTTTCAAAATTTTAAATTTTTTTGCTAAGCCTTGACCAATCTTGGAGACTGCTCGACTAGTCGTGTGAACAGTGCACGACTCATGCTTGACCAGTCCTGCGCCCACGACTCAAATTCCAGCAACTATTTTAGGTTCCACACGACCAGTCGTGGACAGGTCAGGGCCAGTCGTGGAGGTCCCTCGACCGGCCGTGAAGGTCCTACGACCAGTCGTGGAACGGCTTTATCTAATCACGCTCAAAATTTCAAACATCTATTGGTCCTACGACTAGTTGTAATGTCTTTAGGACCAGTCGTGAATGCAATTTCTTC
Organism: Magnolia sinica; assembly: GCF_029962835.1. NCBI lineage: Eukaryota > Viridiplantae > Streptophyta > Magnoliopsida > Magnoliales > Magnoliaceae > Magnolia > Magnolia sinica. The sequence goes on from NC_080576.1 coordinate 39,172,665, forward strand.
ACCTATAAATAGAGTACAAATTTTAAATTTTTTCATTCAATTCAGGATAAATCAATATGCCACTCTGAGAGATAAGTTAGTGTTCTTTTTAAGCTATATTGTGCTCATTTAATATTCTCTTATTTTAGCTTTATTATATTTGATTTTGTATTCTTTATTCCAATCATATTTGAAGAAGGGATTGAGATTGCCCTTTTCTTAGAATCAAAATCAAATAGAGCTAGCCCAACTTGATTTAATTTAAAATCAATTTAGAACCTAGAACCATTTCATAAGTGAGTTTGGACATTTAACTTCTACGTTGAGATTCTACTCCGATTTAGTTCTTCTGGGTAGCAGCAAAAAGAGAATATCCAGGTATTTTACATTACTGTAAATTTCTGTTTTGGTTTTTGAGATTTTGCCAGAAAAATCTCTGTTTTGGTTTGTCTGAGGTAATCCAGAAAACTCAGAGTGTGGGGTTTTTGAATTGTGTAAGCCCACATGAAAGACACAATTGTGAGGGTTTTAGGTGAACCTGGAAAAAACTATTTTCATAGTGAATGCTAATATCCATTGTGTGAGGATATTAGGAGTGGAGTAGTTGTGTGGCTATTTTTCTAAACAGTTGGTGTACACACAAGTGAACCACTATAATTTTTGGTCTTGTGGTTTGAATGTTTATTTTTTTTTTGTGGATGGTTGTAATTTTCCTATTTTCACTTGTGGTGAATGTTGTAATCCTTATGTGGATGTGTGAGAATGTTATAATAGCTTAGATTTCCTTCATTGCTATTCATTTCTTTATTGCTCTGTATCAGTTTGAGTTTTTGATACACAAATCGTTCTGGTAAGGTTGTCTTGCCATATACCCTTGGTTTTTATGGTGCAAGGTTGTCCTTAGAACAACGTTTGTATCAACCTCTCAATACTCATTCATTTGAGGTTGTCTTTAAATTCAGCATTGTGGGATTGTCTATTGCTATCTATATTTAATTTATTTAAATTCTGTCGTTACTTTTTTTAAATTTGGCATAGTCCTATTCACCCCCCCTTCTAGGACATATAGCTTGACCTTTTTAGATTCCAATCCATCTAAGGTAAGATGGGGTTCCAAATTACATCTTCCTTGATTTTTGCAATATGCATGTGTCTTACCCTCCATTCTATACAATGCAGAGACCTGACACCTCGAGCTTGCGGACCCGGGGCCACTAGAACCATCTGAGCAACCTTCGACTAAGAATAGGTGAGGACCATTACCTTTAGGTGGCCGGTTATTGTGCCTAGTATAGGTTTAATGAACTTGTTTGGTGAATGTTAGTGCATGTGGCTGAATTTTTCCTTTAATAGTATAATTAGGGTAATGAATTAGAAATTGTTGAAATTATGGAAAGGCGTTAGGCCCCAAATCCCTAAACAATGGATTAGCATATTTGTATGCCATGTTGGATACGAAATAGTGGATTTCCCCAAATTGTTGCTAGTTAATTGTGCTTTTTCCTAGTTTGGTGTTAATTATGCCTAACATGATGATATGAAGTACTGTAAATTGTTATTTGGTATTTGAGTCCTTGATTTTCTGAACTAGTGATTAATTATGCTTGAATAAAGGCATGAAATGTCATGGATTGGCTGATTGGTCGAGTTACTTGTCTGGATTTTCAACGCATGGCTGAATTATATGATGTATGTTGACTTGTGAAAGATTTATTTTAATACATTGCTATATGGCTGTCCACATAATTATATTGGTGGAATATGTTATGTAGAACTTGTAAATTTGAGTAGAACTTTATATGTGGTCATCCATGTATTGATTATACGAATATTGTGCCTACTATATATAAATTACATCTAAGGAATCCATGTTTTATGGTGAATTGTTGCATATTCCCCTATGGATCGGCCGATTACCTGGAATTCCTTGGGTGGTCCTTGTTGGACCTGTCCATGAGTGAATCTGGCCCGAGTAGTTAAACCGTAGGTTGTTGGCCATAGTTAGACTACATGAGGCAATGTTCTCAGGCCGATTAGTTACGGTTTAGCCTGTCGGGGCACATTGACTACTAATCGACCATCCTTGTATGTTAACCATGTTTGATCACGCTTGTGTGAACCCGAAGTACCCTAAGACCATTGCACCCATTATTAACTGTAATTATGGACCACAAAGTCTCATGAGCTGGGGATGGTGGTATGTGACACTATGCCCATGCTGTCGGCCTACGCTGAGGTGATGAGCCTCCCCATTGTGTCCTTTGAGAGTCATGAGCCGGGAACGGTGGTATGGGACACTGTACCCATGCTGTTGGCCTGTGTTAGGGTGACGACCTCCCTACAGTGACCGCGAGTAAGACATTTAAGTCCCAATCTATTTCGTATATGTTTATACTACTTTTCGGGATTGACAACCCCAATATAGGGCTAAGGGTCGCGAGAGTCACATGACCACGGCCCTTGAGCCGCGCGATCGAGTTAGGGCAATAACTCTATTAGGGTATGAAAAGGCCAAGCTATATGTCCTACAGGGGGGAGGGGTGAATAGGACAATGCTAAATTTAAAATAATAACAACGGAATTAAATAATGAGATAGCCAAATAAAGGAAATCAATTCACAATGCTGAAATGAAAGGTAACCTCAATAAATAAGTATTGAGAGGTTGATACAAATGCTGTTCTAAGGACAACCTTACACCATAAAAACCGAGGGTTTATGGCCGGACAACCTTATTTCTAGAACGTTCTTCATATCAAAAACTCAAACCGAAGAGGAATAAATAAATAGCAAGGAATTGAAATAAATTGCAAGAATTTAAATCTAAATTATTACAACATTCCCCACAGTGCTTGAAATATAAATATTACAACATTCACATCCACACATACATTCCACAAACTTGAATGATAAAAGATGAAAAATAAAAATCACACATCCACAAAACACAAAGAGTTATAGTGGTTCGCTTGTGTGTACACCAACTGTTAAACAATAGCCACATAGCTTGCTACTCCAGTCCTAATATCCTCACACAAGGGATATTAGTGTTCACTTTGAAAATAGGTTTCACAGGTTCACCTAAAACCTTCACAATTGTCTTTCAAATGGGCTTACACAATTCAAAAACCCCACTTCTGAGTTTTTCTGGCTCTCCTCAGATAACCACTAGATTGAGATTTTCTGGCTTAATCTCAAACAAAAACCAAAATGAAGGAATTTTCCAATATAGTAAAATACCTAGATTTCTCCTTTTGTAGCTTAAAAATGAACACAAACTTATCTCAAAGTGATGCCTTGATTTTTCTTTAAATTCGATATAAAACTCTGAAATTCGTGTTCTATTTATAGTTGCAGAAATCTCATCTACGACTGGTCCTAAGGACACTATGACTGGTCGTAGACCGAATAGATTTTTAAAATTTTAAGGTCGATTGGATAAAACTGTTTCGCGACTGGTCGTGGGGTGTCCACGACTGGTCGTGAGCCCTCCACGACTGGTCGTGAGCATCCTATGACTAGTCGTGAGAAACCAGGAACAGTTTTGTTATTAGTGTCTTCATGCAACTCCATCCACTATACCACTCCCAAGGTGAACTTCCAAGTTACCCAGCTTTTCCTTTACCATTCTCTGGCTTATTTATGGCTCATGCTGCTGGAAACAGATTCACATCCATATTCATAACTTAGTTAAAGGGCATGATGGAGCAGAATTCTAGCAGGTTCGCTTGTAGGATTGTTCATTTTAGCTTTAGATGATTTGAGGTGGAGGCACACTCTTGCTTTTTTATCTCTTAGCAAGGCATGCACAGGTACATGGAAAGTTATGAGATTATGTTAACTGTGTTATTCCGTCTTTAGATACATAATGATATATGTTTGACTCTTTTTTATTCTTCTTCTTGGGCTTCTATTCTAACACTTGATGCAATGTGCTTATAATTCTGCAAAGTCAAAGAATAAGTTTCACCTTTGGGGAAGCCATTGGAGATATGGAGATTCTTTACTATTTGCTCTGGTTGGAATTGGTCAGGTCAAGTACAGTTACCTCATTTGGCAATTCTGCTTCTATCCTTGTGCTTCTCTGTTGGAATGTAACTCTTTAGAGATGGTAAGCTTGTTTTTCTCTTTCTCATTTTTTTTTCTATTTTTTCTTTCTATAACTTTTTGGTCCATGTAAACTTCATTTTTTGGTGATCTTGTATGGTCTGGTTTGACCAAACCAATGAACTTGTCGATCCATTGACTGGTCCTGCTTGAGGAGAGTGACGTCCACCATTGAAGCCTTCCTAAGGTCTACCGTGATTTTTATTTGAGATCCAACCTATTCATAAGTTAACACAAATATTAAAGAAGGGAAAACAAAAATATCAGCTTGATCGAAAACTTTTGTGGCCCATAGAAGTTTTTAATGGTGGAGTGACTCGCTCCTTTGTTTTCTGTGGTGGGGTCCACTTGAGTTTTGGATCTGATTCATTCTTTGGCTCATGCCTTAAAATGATCTCTCCAAATGTATGGACGGTGTGGATACAAAACATACATCATAGTGGGACCCACATAATTAGGTGGCGTCACTTCAGTAGCGAGTCTCGTGCGCTCAATCCCCAAGTTTCCATTAGACTTTTTTCTTAAATGTAATTTTTTAAAATATATTTAAAGAGTGCGGATCCTCTGTTTCCTGGAGTCAGGAACTCCCTGACTCCAGCGTTTTCATTGGTCAACGTCACTGTAAGTGCCACATCATCAGATTTTTAAAATATATTTAAAAAATTTATATTTCAGAAAAAGTATAATGCCGTTAAATATATTAAAATGGTTTCGCTTGGAAATCAGATTGTATACCGATTATGGCAAGCTCTTGCTTTCACCATAGTCGGGCCCACCTTGTATGTATGTTGTCTATCCAAGCCGTCCATTCGTTTTTCCATCTAATTTAAGGGGTTGAGCCCAAAATTAAAGTATATCCAAATATCAAGTGGATCATACTGCTATAAATAGTGGGAATAATGATTTCCACTGTTGAAACCTTGCTAGGCTCCACAGTGGTTTGAGTTCGGTTTAAAATAATCTGAATTGCTATTTGGGGCTGGATCTTCATTGTGGATGGAAAGGGGTTATTCCAATGACGGTCATTTCAATTTCATTGAATTGAATGATTTCAATTCAATTGAGCATCCAAATGCAGCCTGGTGTGTGCGATTTATGTTATTTCAGTCTTTCTTAAACATGGTCTTTTCATACTCAACTGGCTTACCAATCTTAGAAAAAAAAACTCAACTAGCTTACCCCATTTGCAACGAACAAGCAAACTAAGCAAACTGAAATGAATTCCATGCTCTTATATTTGTCAGAATTTTCTTGTTGGTTTGGAGCTGCTAAGTCCTAGCTAATAAGAAATTATAACTATTTCCAATTCATGCACATAAGCACATTTGGTGGGATGTAGTTAGGCTTGGAGGATTCAAACAAGAAACATGTAACTGTGGACTAGATGAGTTGGATTCATGAATTGAACAAATTGAAGTTGCAAAAAAAAAAAAAAAGAAGAAGTAATAATGCCCTGAATTGACTGGACTTATTTTGCAAAGTCATATCAGCAAATTAAATTCTATTGGCATCCCATGAATAATTGCTGACTAATCCCATTTCAAATCAATCATGACATTGAAAACTATTAGCAATATTTCTATCAATCTGATGTGTACGTGCTTTTGTTATTTGTGTTGTTAGAAATTTTGACTGTTGAGTTTTGAGTAGTGGAGTGTGTTTCAATCTAAATAGAACTGATCACCAACAAATGGTCCTAGGGAATCTAAATAGAACTGATCACCAGCAAGTCATGGTGGACCATGGACGTTATAAAGGTGTTAGATTGGCATCAGTCGAGATTTATATGGCCCATCAGCTAATTGCGGATCTGCCTTTTCAGGTGAGATGAACGAGTTTCAAAACAAAACAGTTTGCGGTTTTGAGAAGCGATTCCCAGGATGTATGTGTGTTTTAGGGGCCATCTGCACCTCGGAAGCATACAATAAAAGGTAAGGAAAACCCTCGAGTTCCCTTCTTTGAATCATGAAAAGGTATTTGTACTGAATCCCATACATTGACAATATTAGGCATGCTTATGAGCAGGACATGCATAATTCCGTAAAAATTGATGGAGCAGACCCGGATGTGCGTTGGAGCTATCCCAATGTTGAGCCGCGGTCCTTGGAAGGTGGGAACCGCTGTTATGGCCATAATAAAGCTGTCCATTTTCTATAGACAGCAATGGAGTGGCCTGGCCATTTGGATAGGCCATGTTTATATCTGTATTTACTCGAAATTGATGGAGTAGACCCAGATGTGCGTCGGAACTATCCGGATAAGCGGGGGTCCCTGGAAGGTGAGAATCGCTATTATGACTATGATGAAGCTGTCCATTTCTTATGGACAACATTGGAGGGTCCTGGCCAATTGGAGCAGGCTGTGTTTATATCTGTATTTGCGGGGACCACACCCTTAACCTAAACCACACCCTAAGCCTATAACCTAAACCTATTCTCAATTCCCTAAAGCTATAACCTATAACCTGTAACCTATAACCTAAACCTAAACCTATAACCTTAACCTAAACCTAAACCTAAACCTAACCTAAACCTATAACCTTAACCTAAACCACACCCTAAACCTAACCTAAACCTATAACTTTAACCTAAAACCTGAACCTAAACGTAAAACGTAAATGTATTCTCAAATCCTTAAACCTAAACCTACACCTAATCCTAATCTCAACTCCTTAACCTAAACCTAAATCTAAACTTGAAAACCCAAACTTAAACCCGATTCCGAACCCGAACACGATTTCCTAAACCTAAACCTTAACTTATTCTCAATTCCCCAAAGCTATAACCTATAACCTATAACCTAAACCTAAACCTATAACCTTAACCTTAACCTAAACCTAAACCCATAACCTTAACCTAAACCAAAACCTCACTATGTGAAAAATGGAAAAAAAAAAGACGGATTTCGAGATAGTTCTGGATTGTCTCTAAAATTGCTTGGTTTAAAGACACTTTAGAGACGGCCACAAACTGTCCCTAAAATTTTAGACAGCTCCTGACCGTCCTTAATATTGTCTTAAAAATCTGAATGGCCATAAATTGTTTAGGACAGTCGCTGACCGTCTTATATGCGGTCATCTGAGACAGTCATTGGCCGTTCGCATTAGAGACGGTCTTTGACCGTCTTATATGCGATCATCTGAGACGGTCATTGGCCGTCTAAATTAGAGACGGTCATTGGCTGTCTTTTACTTGTAATTTGAGACTGTCAAAGACCGTCTCTATTAGAGACGGTCATTAGCCGTCTTATAGGCCCTGCCAAAGATCGTCTCTATTAGAGACGGTCCTTAACCGTCTTATCGCCCTGCCAAGCCAAAAATTAAGAAACTCAAAAAAATTATGATTTAAAAAAAAAAAAATAGTTGAGAAGCTTAGAAAAATAATTAACAATGTTTAAGAAAAATTTAAATTTTGAAAAAAAACTGTAATTTTATAAAATTCTAGATTTTGAAAAAAAAATTAAGAACTTTGAATAATGTTGATAATTTTGAAAAAAAAAAATTCGATAAAAAAATGATATTTTGAAAAAGAAAATTTAAAAAATTAAACAAAATTGTGAAAAAATTAACAAATTGTAAAAAAAAAAATATATATTTTTTTAAAAGAGTAAATTTTGTAAAAAAAAAAAAATTGTTAAATTTATTTATAATAAAAATGATATTTAGTTAAAAGAGTAAAAAAAATATACATTTTGAAAAAAAAATGATAAATTTATTTGTGAAAAATAAAAGTACTAAATTATTAGGCATATCCACTAATTAAACCTTTAATCATTTTTGGACAATCTAATCAGTTCAAATTGAAGAGTAAATAACTTCAGATGTTTAAATCAAATTTCACTGAAATTGTTGATTAATCTTGTATGCCCAATATCTTTCTCATATGTAACTTGATTGAAGCGAGTAACTAGTCAAATTGAGAGTATTGATAGTAAAATAGAGTGAATGGACTAGACATGTAAAATGGGCCAAATATTCTGGTTAAATTTGTGACCCAACTTATTAATTACTGACCTCGTGAGAACCTAAGAATTGATGTTAGTAAGTTTTGTGGGCCCCATCATGATGTGTGTCGAACATCAACACCGTGGATTTGATGTGTCCCCTTTAGGTTATGAGATATCTTAAAAATCAATTGGTAAATGAAACTCAAGTGGGCCATACCATTTAAAACTGTGTGAAGACATCCTAAAAAATATAAAAGCACTTGGTGGGGCCCACATGAGTTTTGGATGTGGTTGAAACTTGGTTTGCCCCTCATCTAAGTGGGATAGACATAATGAGTGGGTTGGATATGTGAATCACATTTAGGCAGACCCAATATATGATTATGAATGTTTTAAGGAAACCTTTCTCCACTACATTTAAGTGAGTTACTCATTACCTTTACTAGAGTAAACTCTGTGGGGTTCACCGTTATTTATTTATTTTATCCACTCCATTCATCCATGTTAACAGATAATTTGAGGTCTAAAGAAGAAAAAGGAAGCATATCCAAAGCTCAAGTGGACCACACCATAGGAAATAGTGTGATTGAACCTCTACCGTTTAAAAATTCTTGGAGGCCATAGAAGTTGGATTAAGCTGATGTTTGTGTTTTCTATTCATTTATATATTTTTGATATTATGAACAGCCTTTAACTATTTTTGGACAATCTGATCAGCCCAGACATGAAGAGTAAATAACTTCAGATGTTTAAATCAAAATTCACTCAAATTGTTGATCAATCTTGTTTGCCCAATATCTTTCTCATATGTAGTATGATCGAGGCGAGTAACTAGTCAAATTGAGGGTAATGATCAGTAAAATAGAGTGAATGGACGATATCGATATACATAAAATATATCAAGGTGGGCCCTACACGGTTAGAGTAACACCCATGAAGGAGTTACCTAAATAGTGAAATGGTACTATAAGGTCACCTCATGGGAACTTCCCATGAGGTTAATCTGTGTGCGCCCCACCATGATGTGTGTAGAACATTAACACCATGCATTTGATGTGTCCCCTTTAAGTCCAAAAATCAGTCGTATATGAAACTCAGGTGGGCCATAGCATCTAAAACTATGCGAAGACATCCCTAAAACATATAAAAGCATTTGGTGGGGCCCACATGAGTTTTAGATGTGTATGAAACTTGGTCTGACTCCTCATCCAAGTGGGACACACATAATGAATGGGCTGGATCTATGAACCACATCTAGATGGGCCCAATAAATGATTATGAATGTTTTAATGGGAGGGTAACCCTCTCAACTATAGTATGTGGTGTGGCCCACCCAAGTCATGGATTGACTTTATTTTTAAGCTCGTGGCCCACCATGGAATGGTGCATCTGATTGACGAGGCAGATCCAAAGTTCAAGTGGACCCACCATAGAAAAGAGTGGGATAGTGACACCCACTATTGAAACCTTCTTAGGGCTCATCGCGATGTTTATTTGAGATCCAATCTGTTTATAAGTTAACACAGACATGGATGTGGTTGAAACTCCTCATCCAAGTGGGACACATATAATGAGTTGGTTGGATATGTGAATCACATTTAGGCAAGCCCAATATATGATTATGAATGTTTTAAGGAAACCCTTCTCTATTATATTTAGGTGAGTTACTCATTACCCTTACCAGAGTAAACTCTATGGGGTCCACTATTATTTATTTATTTTATCCACTCCATTCATCCATGTTAACAGAGGTCTAAAGAACAAAAAGGAAGCATATCCAAAGCTCAAGTGGACCACACCACAGGAAATAGTGTGATTGAACCTCTACCATTTAAAATTTCTTAGAGGTCATAGAAGTTTTGGATCAAGATGATATTTGTGTTTTTTATTCATTCATATATTTTTGATATTATGAACAACCTTTAACCTTTTTTGGACAATTTGATCAGTCCAGATTGAAGAGTAATAACTTCAGATGTTTAAATCAAAATTCACTCAAATTGTTGATCAATCTTGTTTGCCCAATATCTTTCTCATATGTAGCATGATCGAGGCGAGTAACTAGTCAAATTGAGAGTAATGATTAGTAAAATAGAGTGAATGGACCAGACATGTAAAATGGGTTAAATATTCTAGCCAAAATGTGACCCAACTTATTGACACCGTGAGACTTTAAGAATTAATGTTAATAAGTTTTGTGGGGCCCATCATGATGTGTGTCAAACATCAACACCGTGCATTTGATAGAAGTTTTGGATCAAGCTGATGTTTGTGTTTTCCTTTCATTCATATCTTTTTGATATTATGAACATGTTGGATGGCAAATAAACATTACTGTGGGCCCAAGGAAGGTATCAACGGTGGAAATCATTATTCCACACTGTTTTGTGTGGCATGGTCCACTTGAGTTTTGGATTTACTGAAAATTTGGGATCAACACACACCGTTCATCCATTTTTCGAGATCATTTTATAGAATTATCTAAAAAATGAATCATATTCAAAGATTAAATGGACCACACCACAAATAAGGGGAAAAGATTGGCTACTGCCCCTACACCATCTATTGGCTGGTGGTTGGTGTTGTGTGGGCCTCATCATGATGTATGGCCCCATGACCATTTTTTCTTTTTTATTACTTTTGAACCAGTTGGATTTCAAATAAACATTATGATGGGCCTTATGATAGTTTCAACAGTGGGAATCACCCTCCCATTGTTTTCTGTGGTGGGGTCCACTACAGATTTTTATCTACCTCATTCTTTAGCTCGTGACTTAAAATGATATCTCAAAATGGATGGATGGTGTGGATATAACAATTACATCATAAGTTTTTATATTTTTAAAATATTATATATATATATATATATATATATATATATATATATATATATATATATATATATATATATATATATATATATATATATATATATATGAAAAGGTTCTATATGTCGAGCTCATGGGAACTCCCCATGAGGTTGAGCTGTGTGGGCCCCACCATGATGTGTGTTGTAAATCAACACCATGCATTTGATGGGTCCCCTTTAAATTATGGGATATCCGAAAAATCAGTTGTATATAGAACTCTAGTGGGCCATACCATCTAAAATCATGTGAAGACATGCCTAAAACATATAAAAGCACTTGGTGGGGCCCCACCTGAAATTTGGATGCATCTGAAACTTGGTATGACCCCTCATCCAAGTGGCACACACATAATGGATGGGCTAGATTTGTGAACCACATCTCTATGAGCCCAAAAAATAATTATGAATGTTTTAATGGAGGGTAACCCCTCTCAACTTTTGTGTTCGGTGGTCTATGGGCCCCACCATGATGTATGTGTTTTATCCATGCCGTCCATCTATTTGTATAGATCATTTTATGATATTTCATAAAAAAAAAGAGTTATATCCCAATCTCGAGTGGACCACATTACAGGAAAAAGTGTTGAATGAATGTCGACCATTAAAAACTTTTTGGGAGCCATAAAAGTATTGGATCAAGCTGATCTTTGTTTTTTCCTTTCATCTGGGCCTTTATGACCAAATCAACAAATTGGATGTCAGATAAACAGTAGTGGGCCTTAGGAGGATTTAAATGATGGATATCCAATCACTATTATTTTCCTGTGGTGTGGTCCACCTAAGATTTATATCCTCTTATTTTTAAGTTGAAGCCCTAAAATGATCTTTAAAAATGGATGAACGGATTGGATGAAACACATACATCATGGTGGGGCCCACAGACCACCGAACACGAGTCACGGGGCTGGTTTCAGGGGGAGTAGCCAATCTGTTCCCCACCATAGCAAATACGTGTGATTTAATGTCTCGCAATTTGCTCTCCCTCCCTCTCCCTCTCTCTCTCTCTGCAATCCACTCTCCCTCTCCCCCCCTCTCTCTCTCTCTCCTCGGTAGCTAATCCGCTCCCCCTCTCCTCTCTCTCTCGCCCTCATCTTCTCCCTCCCTCCCTCCTTCTCTCTCTCTCTCTCAACCTCACTTGTCTTTCTCTTTTCCCACACGTGACTCACCCTCCCTCGCCCTCTCCTCTCTCTCTCTCTCACCCTCCTCTTTCTATTCCAAACCCTAACCCATTATCCACCGACGATGTCCATAGTCTTCCCCATCGGCGATAGTAGCGGATCAAGTCCCAATGCATGGCTGCCCAACCTCCATCAACAATAGCTACCGTCAAATCGAAGGTACTCTCTCTCAATCTCTCTTCCTTCATCTCTGTCTATCTCACTTCCCCTTTTGATTTGGGGATTTTAGGTCTTACAGATTTGGGGATTTTAGGGCTTACAGATTTGGGGATTTTAGGGCTTATAGATTTGGGAATTTTAGGGCTTACATATTTGGGGATTTTAGGGCTTACAGATTTGGGGATTTTAGGGCTTACAGATTTTAGGGCTTATAGATTTGGGGATTTGAGAATCAGAGTCGTTGGCCTGATGGAAAGCTTGGATCTAATCAGAGTCATTGGCTCGATGGACAGCTTGGATCTTGCACAAGTGTGCCAAATCTGCGTATGGGGTGTTGGGGTGATGGAAATGGGTGGCCTAATCTAGCTATCTACACACCAGGTTCGAACTTTCAATGAAAAGAGAGAAAGAAGAACACTTCTGTTTTGGAAAAGGACTTCTACTTTCTTTCTTTCTTTTTCTTTATTGATTTTAATTTTGGTTTTAAAGATCTAATATATATAAAATGTGAGTGATCATAGATATATGAATTTGAATGATTTTCGGTTGTTCTTGGATTTTGATTTTGTTTTTATAGCATGATGATATTCTGTTGAGGTTGAATCATTAAGAGTCTGATGCATTATATGTGAATATGTCCTGATTTAGCCATACTTCACAAGTGTTGTCCATGGTTCATTGACCTAGACTATTGTTCTAGAGGCATCTCCTGCTCACTTGGAAATTACATCATCACCCTCTGGAGAGGTGAAAATTTCTCTGACTTGCAACTTTGCCATTGATCGGTCAAATTTTCGTATGCCAAATCTAGATGCAGTTTAAAAACTGGTCAAGGATAAATGTCTCAGACCGTACAAATCTATTAAGACCACTTTTTTAGTCATGAAAGTGATGAAAGAATTGTGCCAATGCTTTTTGGAACTGGGTTCTAATTCTACTAATGATAAACATGAAAAACATGTAAATATCACTACAACCATTGATTTCTTGAAAACCTCTAATGTGCAAAATGTTTTGGGTGCTAAATGCGATCCCCTACAAGGAAATTTCAACATTCCATCAGGTTCCTCAAATGGTTCTGCCAAATCTCATGGCTCTGCTAAGTTGTTACACTAAGTTCCAAGGCTTCTTCTACCTTTGAACGGTCTGGATGGTTTTTGCCGCTGCAAGCAACCTAACCGAATGCTTCTAGGAGTTCTGATAATGAAAGGTGAAGGAGAAAAAGGATTTGAAAGGTACAAAACCTCTAAAGCCAAACTCAAACAGCTTGCTGGCTATTCAGCAATGCCAAGTCCCCTTGGATGATGCAAGGCCACTGCATGATGTCTACCCAAATGCTTATGTTAATTTCTCAAAGCATCATATTTTCAAATGCTGAAAGAACAAAAGTAGAATTTTGAGTTCTAATAGTTTCCCTTTAAAATTTGAAAATACATTTATAAATTATCTTCTTCTGTTCCTAAAGCCCAGTTTTCTCCTTTTGGTTTATTTGTTCTTAGCATATGATATGTACTGTGTATGACATGTGTTTTTGACATCATCCCCAACAACTTCCTCATCTCAAAGCTAGTTTCTATGTATTGTAAATTTGGTCATATTCATCACACCCGCAAGGTGTTTGACAAAACTCCCCATAGAAATATCTTCTCCTTCGACGCATGACCATTGCCTATTCTCCACATGCTAATATCAAGAGATGTGGTGGGGTTAATTTAGAAACTTATATTCTCTTGATATTGCCTATTATCCATTGATTTCTGTTTGGACTATGTCATCAAAACATTATTCCTGTTTATCATGTAAGCTTCTATATATTATCTATCTACCAAATCTGTCTTGATGAATACTTCCCCATATTCGAACTATGTTTTTTTAGTGTTTACTTGTTGATACTCCAACATCAGTAATTACTATAATACTTATTTTGCCATTTAGGTTGCTGCTGTGTTTCATAAATCCCTAAGGCTTACACATGAGGGTCGCAGAAAGTTCGCATCTGGGAAAATAACCAACTTGATGTCATAAAAAGCATCTTCCCTAGTGACTATCATCTTCTATTCGGTATGCATTTTCTTCTTTTTCTTCTTTTAGCTGTTGTATAATGAATTCAATGCCATCATCTTCTATTCTTCTCTGTTTCTTTTTTCTTTTCTACTTTTTGGTTGGAGATACTATATAAACACAATGCTCTGAGTGCATGGTTGGTGGGTTCAACTGATTGGGATTACAGTTTGTACAAGTGGGGTCATGGTTCAACGATCCAAAGCCCAAACCACTGAAACCATAGACATAATGAACCTTACCCTGAATGGTCGATGCACGAAAATTCGTCAGATTGGAAAATCATAGCAATAAGTTTTTTGACCTTTTTCTCCAGTTGAATATGAACCATTACTGTATTTTTTTCTTAACTATTATTTTTTCCTAAACTACAGCTCTTGTTCTCGATTCCACAATTTGGGTTTTCAGTTCATACAAGTGTAATTGACAGGATGGGTTCTCACCCTAGATGGCCCATGCATTGAAAATCTTTTATATTCAGTTGATCGAGAATTGTTGTATTTTTTAATGTCTTTTTTTTTTCTTTCCTAAGCCACATTGTTTATGATCTATAGCAGTGATGTCAGTTTCTTTAGTTCATTTAGTTGAAGTGTCCATTTTAGTTGATTGCAGGGTATATGTAGGATTTTGAAGGGTCTTATTTTTCATGGTATCCCTTTAAACTCTACCTATTTAGTAGCCTTTTAAATCTATCATCCAAGAAAAACTAACCACCCTATCTATTTAATGATGTGTACAGGTAAATTCATTTTTTCTTACTCCTTATATTGTTTCCCAGTTATATTTGTGTTGGTTTCAGAGTACAGGTAGCAATAGAAAGTGTTGGTTGATTGTGGCTTATAGACAAAGGGATGAGTAACCAACAATACGAATATGGGAGGCCTTCCCCAGGTATGCAGATGCTTTTAGATATAATTATGTTGTTTTTAAATGTATTAACTTGAAATTGATGGAGCATACCCGGATGTGCGTCGGAGCTATCCGGATGTTGAGCGGGGGTCCCTGGAAGGTGGGAACCACTGCTATAACCATGATGAAGTTGTCCATTTTCTATGGACAGCATTGGAGTGGCCTGGCCATTTGGACAGGCCATGTCTATGTATTTACTTGAAATTGATGGAGTAGACCCGGATGTGCGTCGGAGCTATCTGAATGTCGAGTGGGAGTCCGTGGAAGATGGGAACCGCTGTTATGACTATGATGAAGTTGTCCATTTCCTATGAATAACATTGGAAGGGCCTGGCTAATTAGAGTAGGCCGTGTTTATATCTGTATTTACATGGACCACACCCTTAACCTATAACCTAAACCTATTCTCAAATCCCAAAACCTATAACTACAACCTAAACCTATAACCTAAACCTATAAACTATAACCTAAACCTACAACCTAAACTCAATTCCCTAAACTTTAAGCTACAACCTAACCTAAACCTATACTTATAACCTAAACCTATTCTCAAATCCCAAAACCTATAACCTAAATCATAACCTAAACCTATAACCTATAACCTATAAACTAAACCTATAACCTAATCTGAATTCCCTAAACCTTAGCCTATAACCTAACCTAAACCTATACTTATAACCTAAACCTATTCTCAAATTTCAAAACCTATAACCAAAACCTTAACCTAAACCTATAACCTATAACCTGAACCTATAACCTAAACTCAATTCCCTAAATCTTAACCTATAACCTAACCTAAACCTATACTTATAACCTAAACCTATTCTCAAATCCCAAAACCTATAACTATAACCTAACCTTAACCAAAAACCTATAACCTAACCTAAACCTAAACCTATAAACTTAACCTAAACCTAAACCTATAAACTTAACCTTAACATATAACCTTAACCTAAACCTAAACCTAAACCTAAACCTATAACCTAAACATATTCTCAAATCCCTAAACCTAAACCTAACCCTTAATGTATTCTCAAATCCCTAAACCTAAACCTACACCTAATCCTAATCTCAACTCCCTAACCTAAACCGAAACCTAAACCTAAACTTGAAAACCCAAACCTAAACTCGATCCTGAACCCGAACCCGATTTTCGAAACCTAAACCTTAACCTATTCTCAATTTCCTAAACCTAGAGCTTATAACCTAAACCTATACCTTAACCTAAACCTAAACTAAAACCTATAACCTATAACCTAAACCTAAACTTAAAACCTAAATGTATTCTCAAATCCCTAAACCTAATCCTACACCGAATCCTAATCTCAACTCCCTAACCTAAACCTAACCCTAAACTTGAAAACCCAAACTTAAACACAATCCCAAACCCAAACTCGATTTCCTAAACCTAAACCTTAATGTATTCTCAAATCCCTAAACCTAAACCTACACCTAATCCTAATCTTAACTCCCTAACCGAAACCTAAACCTAATCTAGAAAACCCAAACCTAAACCCGATCCCGAACCTGAACCCGATTTCCTAAACCTAAACCTTAAACTATTCTCAATTCCCTAAACCAATAACTTATTACCTAAACCTAAACCTAAACCTAAACCTTAACCTAAACGTAAACCTAAACCAATAACCTATAAACTAAACCAAAACCTAAAACCTAAATGTATTCTCAAATCCCTAAACCTAAACCTACACCTAATCCTAATCTCAACTCCCTAACCTAAACCTAAACTTGAAAACCCAAACCTAAACACGATCTCGAACCCGAACCCGATTTCCTAAACCTAAACCTTAACCTATTCTCAATTCCCTAAATTTATAGCTTATAACCTAAACCTAAACCTAAACCTAAACCTAAACCTATAACATATAACCTAAACCTAAACCCAAAACCTAATGTATTCTCAAATCCCTAAACCTAAACCTACACCTAATCATAATCTCAACTCCCTAACCTAAACCTAAACCTAAACTTAAAAACCCAAACCTAAACCCGATCCCGAACCCGAACCCGATTGATGTAATAATGTAGCCCAATCACATTACAAAAACCTATAGCTTATAACCTAAACCTAAACCTTAACCTAAACCAATAACCTATAACCTAAACCTAAACCTAAAACCTAAATGTATTCTCGAATCCCTAAACCTAAACCTACACCTAATTCTAACCTCAACTTCCTAACCTAAACCTAAACCTAAACTTGAAAACCCAAACCTAAACACTATCCCGAACCTGAACCCAATTTCCTAAACCTAAACCTTAACCTATTCTCAATTCCCTACACCTATAGCTTATAACCTAAACCTAAACCAAAACCTAAACATTAACCTTAACCTAAACCTAAACCAATAACTTATAACCTAAACCTAACCCTAAACCTAAAACCTAAATGTATTCTCAAATCCCTAAACCTAAACCTACACCTAATCCTAATCTCAACTCCCTAATCTAAACCTAAACCAAAACTTGAAAACCAAAACCTAAACCCGATCCCAAACCCGAACCCTATTTCCTAAACCTAAACCTTAACTTATTCTTAATTCCCTAAACCTAAAGCTTAAAACCTAAACCGAAACCTAAACCTATACCATAACGTAAACCTAAACCTAAACCTATGACCTATAACCTAAACCTAAACCTAAAACCTAAATGTATTCTCAAATCCCTAAACTTAAACCTACACCTAATCCTAATCTCAACTCCCTAACCTAATCATAAACATAAACTTGAAAACCAAAACCTAAACCCGATCCTGAACCCGAACCCGACTTCCTAAACCTAAACCTTAACCTATTCTCAATTCTCTAAGCCTATTGCTTATAACCTAAACCGAAACATATACCTTAACCTAAACCTAAACCTATAACCTAAACACAAACCTAAAACCTTAATGTATTCTCAAATCCCTAAACCTAAACCTACACCTAATCCAAATCTCAACTCCCTAACCTAAACCTAAACCTAAACTTGAAAACCCAAACCTAAACCCGATCCCGAACCCGAACACGATTTCCCAAACCTAAACCTTAATGTATTCTCAAATCCCTAAACTTAAACCTACACCTAATCCTAATCTCAA
This sequence comes from Magnolia sinica, assembly GCF_029962835.1. Taxonomy (NCBI): domain Eukaryota; kingdom Viridiplantae; phylum Streptophyta; class Magnoliopsida; order Magnoliales; family Magnoliaceae; genus Magnolia; species Magnolia sinica. Next base: position 39,190,971 of record NC_080576.1, read on the forward strand.
CACCCTAACCTAAACCTTAACCTAAACTTGAAAACCAAACCTAAACCTGATCCCGAACCCGAACCCGATTTCCTAAACCTAAACCTTAACCTATTCTCAATTCCCTAAACCTATAGCTTATTACCTAAACCTAAACCTAAACCTAAACCATAACCTAAACCAAAACCAAAACCAAAAACCTATAACCTAAACCTAAACCTAAAACCTAAATGTATTCTCAAATCCCTAAACTTATACCTACACCTAATCCTAATCTCAACTCCCTAACCTAAACCTAAACTTGAAAACCTAAACATAAACCCGATCTCGAACCCGAACCCGATTTCCTAAACCTAAACCTTAACCTATTCTCAATTCCCCAAACCTATAGCTTATAACCTAAACCTAAACCTAAACCTAAACCTAAACCTATAACATATAACCTAAACCTAAACCTAAAACCTAATGTATTCTCAAATCCCTAAACCTAAACCTACACCTAATCCTAATCTCAACTCCCTAACCTAAACCTAAACCTAAACTTGAAAACCCAAACCTAACCCCATCCTAAACCCGAACCCGATTTCCTAAACCTAAACCTTAACCTATTCTCAATTCCCTAAACTTATAGCTTGTAACCTAAACCTAAACCTAAACCTAAACCTATTCTCAATTCCCTAAACTTATAGCTTGTAACCTAAACCTAAACCTAAACCTTAACCTAAACCTAAACCTAAAACCTAAATGTATTCTCGAATCTCTAAACCTTAACTTACACCTAATCCTAATCTCAACTCCCTAACCTAAACCTAAACCTAAACTTGAAAACCCAAACCTAAACCCGATCCTGAACCCGAACTCGATTTCCTAAACCTAAACTTGAAAACCCAAACCTAAACCCGATCCTGAACCCGAACTCGATTTCCTAAACCTAAATATTAACCTATTCTCAATTCCCTAAACCTATAGCTTAAAACCTAAACCTAAACCAATAACCTATAACCTAAACCTAAACTTAAAACCTAAATGTAGTCTCAAATCCCTAAACTTAAACCAACACCTAATCCTAATCTCAACTCCCTAACCTAAACCTAAACTTAAACTTGAAAACTCAAACCTAAACCCGATCCCGAACCCGAACCTGACTTCCTAAACCTAAACCTTAACCTATTCTCAATTCTCTAAACCTTAACCTATAACCTAACCTAAACCTAAACCTATTTCCTGCACTTATAACCTAAACCTATAACCTAAACCTGAGCCTAAAACCTAAACCTAAACCTAAAATTGAAATGTATTCTCAAATCCTTAAACCTAAAGCTACACCTAATCCTAATCTCAACTCCCTAACCTAAACTTAAACCTAAACTTGAAAACCCAAACCTAAACCCGATCCCGAACCCTGACCTGATTTCCTAAACTTAAACCTTAACCTTAACCTATTCTCAATTCCCTAAAGCTATAACCTATAACTAAAACTTAAACCTTAACCTAAACCTATAACATAATCCTAAACCTTAACCTAAACCTAAACCAAAACCTATAACCTAAACCTTAACCTATAACCTATAACCTAAAATCTAATCCTAAACCTAAACCTAAACCTATAACCTGAAACCTAAAACCTAAACCTAAACCTAAAACCTAAATGTACTCTCAAATCCCTAAACCTAGACCTACACCTAATCCTAATCTCAACTCCCTAACCTAAACTTGAAAACCCAAACCTTAACCCGATCCCGAACCCAAACCCGATTTCCTGATGTTTAAGAGGTATCCCTTTAACACATGCCGCTTTTTACAAAGCTTTAATTTTTGTTGTTGTTTCTATTAACTTGAATTGTAGCCCAATCACATGGCAAGAAACAAGAATGTATCCCTTTTAACACATGCCCCTTTTTACAGAGCTTTAATTTTTGTTGTTGTTTCTATTAACTTGAATTGAAACACTTTTTTGCATTATTTGCTTGCATTAGTTTTATTTTAATGATCAGTTTTATTTTTAAAAAGTGCCCACTTTTTTGGAAGAAGTTTATGCAATTCTTCATGATTCTGAATTATAATGTTTTGTTGGTTTAATATTTTTTTTTCAGATGAAAGACAAAAATAAAATTGTTGTTGATTTTTTTTCTTTTTTTATTTATGATATTAAACTTATATGTATTTATGTGTGGATGAATATAATGTGGATAAGATTGTTTGTGTTTGGATGGATGTAGTTTATGTTTAGATGAATGTAGTATATGTTGGATTTACGTAGTTTGGGTTTAGATGGATGTGAATGTGAATGTGATGAAATATATTATATAACAGGTGTATATCAGGAAGAATATGATGAAATATATTGTAACAGGTATATATTGATCCTCTCAAATTTGAAAATGTGCTTTGAAGGCTCATAAGGGACGGTCCATGACAGTCCTTTTTATGGACGGTCTGTGGCCGTCCTTTGAAGGGTCATAAGAGACGGTTCATGATCGTCCTTTTAAAGGACTATCCCTTTTTAAGGACGGCCCATGGCCGTCCTTTGAAGGCTCATAAAAGACACCATGGCAGTCCTTTTTAATGACGATTTTCCTTTAAGTAATACGACAAGTCAAAATTTAACGGCCTATGCGACGGTCCATGACCGTCCTTTTTGGTCATTTGAGACAGTTTTGGACCGTCCTTTTTTCGCAGCTTTGGCGTAGTGCCTATAACCTAAACCTTAACCTATAACCTATAACTTAAACTTATAACCTATAACCTAACATTAACTTAAACCTAAACCTAAACCTAAACCTAAAACCTAAACCTAAACCTAAACCTAAACCTAAACCTAAATCTAAAACCTACATGTATTCTCAAATCCCTAAACCTAAACCTACACCTAATCCTAATCTCAACTCCCTAACCTAAACCTAAACTTGAAAACCCAAACCTAAACCCGATCCCAAACCCGAACCCGATTTCCTAAACCTAAACCCTAACCTATTCTCAATTCTCTAAAGCTATAACCTATAACCTATAACCTATGACCTAAACCTAAACCTATAACCTTAACCTAAGCCTAAAACCTATAACCTTAACCTAAACCAAAACCTATAACCTAAACTTAAACCTAAACCAATAACCCTAACCTAAACCTTAACCTATAACCTATAACTTAAACTTATAACCTATAACCTAACATTAACCTAAACCTAAACCTAAACCTATAACCAAAACCAGAAACATAAATCTAAACCTAAAACCTAAATATATTCTCAAATCCCTAAACCTAAACCTACACCTAATCCTAATTTCAACTCCCTAACCTAAACCTAAACCTAAACTTGAAAACCCAAATTTAAACCTGATCCCGAGCCCGAACCCGATTTCCAAAACCTAAACCTTAACCTATTCTCAATTCCCTAAAGCTATAACCTATAACCTAAACCTAAACCTAACCTAAACCTATAACCTAAACCTAAACCTGAACCTATAACCTTAACCTAAACCAAAACCTAAAACCTAAACCTTAACATCTAACCTATAACTTATAACCTAAACCTATAACCTATAACCAAACCTAAACCTAAACGTAAACCTATACCCTATAACCTAAACCTAAAACTAAAACCTAATGTATTCTCAAATCTCTAAACCTAAACCTACACCTAATCCTAATCTTAACTCCCTAACCTAAACCTAAACCTAAACTTGAAAAGCCAAACCTAAACCTAATCCCGAACCCGAACCCGATTTCCTAAACCTAAACCTTAACCTCTTCTCAATTCCCTAAGGGCCCGTTTGGCCGGGTGGATTGGGAGGGATTGAATGGTATCGGGGTGGATGGCATGGATTTCTAGGTAATGATGATGTTGTCAGTGGATTGTCTGGAGATCCATGGGATTGCTATGTCCCTGGATTGCTATATCCAATCTGTTTGGCGCGCCCGGCCAATCCTGGGATTAAACCTTCTCATCCCTTCCAATCCCTCAATCCAAACACGTCCCAGGCAAATTTGAAAGGATTAGGTTGGATTGGATGGGATTTAAAGGTAATGATGGTGTTGTCAGTGGATTATCTTAAGATCCATGGGATTGGGATCAGATCACCGACTCTGTTTGGCACGCTAGGCCAATCCCAGGATTTGACTTTCAATCCCTTCCAATACCATCCAAGCCCTTCCAATCCGACCGGCCAAACGGGCCCTAAAGCTATAACCTATAACCTAAACCTATAATCTAAACCTAAACCTAGCCTAAACCTATAACCTAAACCTAAACCTATAACCTTAACCTAAACCAAAACCTATAACCTAAACCTTAACATATAACCTAAACTTATAACATATAACCAAACCTTAATCTAAACTTAAACCTATAACCTAAACCTATAACCTAAATGTATTCTCAAATCCTTAAACCTAAACCTACACCTAATCTTAATCTCAACTCCCCAACATAAACCTAAACCTAAACTTGAAAACCCAAACTTAAACCCAATCCCGAACCCAAACCCGATTTCCTAAACCTAAACCTTAACCTATTCTCAATCCTAAAAGCTATAACCTATAACATATAACCTATAACCTATAACCTAAACCTAAACCTAAACCTTAACCTAAACCTATAACCTAAACCTAAACCTTAACCTAAACCTAAACCTATAACCTTAACCTAAACCAAAACCTATAACCTAAACCTTAACCTATAACCTAAACTTATAACCTATAACTTAACATTAACCTAAACCTAAACCTAAAACCTAAATGTATTCTCAAATCCCTAAACCTAAACGTACACCTAATCCTAATCTCAACTCCCTAATCTAAACCTAAACCTAAACTTGAAAATCCAAACTTAAACCTAATCCCAAACCCGAACCCGATTTCCTAAACATAAACCTTAAGCTATTCTCAATTCCCAAAACCTATAACCTATAACCTAAACCTAAACCTTAACTTAAACATAAACCTTAACCTAAACCTAAACCTATAACCTTAACTTAAACCAAAACCTGTAACCTAAACCTTAACCTATAACCTATAACCTAAACTTATAACCTATAACCTAACATTAACCTAAACCTAAACCTAAACCTATAACCTAAACCTAAACTTAAAACCTAAATGTATTCTCAAATCCCTAAACCTAAACTTACACCTAATCCTAATCTTAACTCCCTAACCTAAACCCGATCCCGAACCCGAACCCGATTTCTTAAACCTAAACCTTAACCTATTCTCAATTCCCTCAAGCTATAACCTAAAACCTAAACCTAAAACCTAAATTAAACCTAAAACCTAAATGTATTCTCAAATCTTTAAACCTACACCTATAACCTAAACCTATAACCTACAATATTAACATAAACTTATAACCTAAACCTATAACCTACAACATTAACTTAAACCTATACTTATAACCTAAACCTATTCTCAAATCCCAAAACTATAACCTAAACCTAAACCTGTAACCTAAACCTAAACTATAACCTATAACCTATAACCTATAAGCTAAACTCAATTCCCTAAACCTTAACATAAAACCTAACCTAAACCTAAACCTATAACCTACACTTATAACCTAAACCTAAACCTCTAACCTTATCCTAAACGTAAAACTTAAACCTAAACCTAAAACATAAATGTATTCTCAAATCCCTAAACCTAAACCTAAACCTAAACCTATAACCTACAACATTAACATAAACTTATAACCTAAACCATATGGTGAGACCATTCCTTGGGAAGTGGTTACTTGTGGCTACCGATGGTCCTCCTTTCGGAAATCGTCCAGTCGTTTATTTTGGCCCTACAAACCCTATGATGAGACCATTCCTTTTGTGTTAATTTCATTCCTCTTTGAGTTTTTATTAATTCATTAAGAAAAAAAATGGTTATACATGATGCACTTCTTTCACTTTATTTTTCTTTCCCCCAATGGTCATTCTGATTTATGAATGCCATGACTATTTGTAGGATGATGGAATATACGAAGCTGTTGCAGGAAGTGACTTTGTCATTATTAGAGTTGCATTTCGAGACAACTCTTCAAAGTACTACATAAATGACCATGGAAGTAATTTTACAGAGGTCACTAAGAAATTGAAAGGAAAAGGAGTGGACTTGGACAACAACTGGTTTTTGATTCTTCAGGTGGGTGATGGCTGAAAAATGCTTATTTACTTGGGAAAAAAATATCATATCGTCAAAATATATCTTCACTTTTAATTCTTTATCATTGAAATTTCAGGATGAAGTCGAGCAAATTTCTCTAATGAAGACAAAGATTTGTATTTTCAACATTATTATAATTGTAATTGTAATTGATTGAATGAAGGATTATAATTGATTATAATTGTAATTGATTGAATGAAGGATTGTAATTAATTGTAATTGAATGAATGAATGATTGTAATTGATTGTAATGGAATGAATGAATGATTATGCAGGTGGTAATTGAATGAACAAATGATTATATATATTTTTTTAATGTACAAAATAGCTACGGATATTGACCGTAGCTAGTAATCTGACAGCTGTAGCCACTATTAAATTTGGCATATTGCTACGGACTTTTAGTTACAAATAATATCCGTAGCTGTTTATACTAATCGCTACAGATATAATTGCTACGGATTATATCCGTAGCTATTTTAACCTATAGCTACGGATTAAATCTGTAGCTATAGCTTCCAGACCTATTGTTACGGCACCTATGACTACGGTCGTGCTACGGACTAGATCCGTAGCCATTGATCCAAGGCTACGAATTTTATCCATAGCCTTTGCCCCTTTTTCTATTAGTGTCGGTTCCACTATTTCAAAAATATCGTACTCTACGGTCAAGCGCTTAGGGTTGAACATTATGCCTATGGTTAGGGTGAGAGTCCTTACCACAACGAGGACCTTTTTCGATGCTACTAAGCTTTGTAAAGATTGCCTGATAGACTTAGGGAGCATAACAGTGTGCATTGACCTGATCGTCACCTCGATGTATCATTACGACATCATCGTCGGCATGGATTGCCTCACCGAAATGAAGGCAGAGATCGACTACGATACCAGATTGGTGACAGCCCATGGACCTGAGGGCACGACCTTTACTTTTCCAGTTCAAGTCAGTTGGCCCTACCGCATAAGTTGTTACGCTTCCTTATTGAAAAATGTTGATAATCCGACACTTAGGGACATGCCTGCAGTCCAAAATTTCATGGACATGTTTAGAAAGATCCCTGGGCTACCTCCTCAGTGTGAGATCAATTTTACCATCGACCTAGTGCTGGGTGCGACACCTATCTCTTTACCGACGTATCGTATGCCTCCATGTGAAATGGAGGAGTTGAGGATACAGATTGATGATATATTGAATTCAGGATTCATACAACCGATCGTATCTCCTTGGGGAGCCCCTGTGTTGTTTGTAAAGAAGAAGAACAGATCGCTGCAGTTGTGTATTGATTATCGCAGATTGAATCACGTCACGGTCAAGAACAAGTATCCTCTACCTAGGATAGATGACCTGTTTGACCAATTAAAGGGAGCACAGTATTTCTCTAAAATTGACCTACAGTCCAGGTACCATCAGTTGTGCGTCAAAAATGAAGATGTGCAGAAAACAGCATTTAGAATCAATTTTGGGCACTACGAGTTCCTCGTGATGCCGTTCTGACTTACAAATGCACCGGCCGTGTTCATGGATCTCATAAACCGGGTGTTTCGGCCGTATCTATACCAATTCATCATCGTGTTTATAGATGACATCTTAATATACTCCACGAGTCGAAAGGATCACGAAGAACACCTGCGAGCAGTCTTCGATAATCTCAGGAAGAATCAATTATTCGCATAATACCAGAAATGTGACTTCTAGAAAGAAGAAGTCAAGTTTCTGGGACATGTGGTTTCCAAGAAAGGAATAGCCGTGGACCTTGCCAAGGTGGTCGCAGTTCAGGACTGGGAGCAGCCCAGTTCGGTTATAAAAGTGAGGAGTTTCCTTGGACTTGCTGGCTACTATCATCAATTCATTAAAGACTTTTCTAAGATAGCCAGGCCGTTGTCTCAACTCACTCGAAAGGATCTTAAGTTTGCTTGGAACGAGAAAGCAGAAGTAGCCTTTCAGGAATTAAAGGACAAGCTGACGTCTGCACCCATGCTAGTATTGCCAGAGCAAGGGATTAAATATACTATATAAACCGACGCGTCTCATTTGGGTTGTGTTCTTATGCAAAAGGACAAAGTGATTACCTATGCATCGCGACCGTTGAGGAAACACGAAGAAAACTACCCCACGTACGACCTGGAATTAGTGGCAGTCATTTTTACATTAAAACTCTAGTGACATTACCTCTATGGGGAGGACTTCGAACTCTTTTGCGAACACAAAAGCCTCAAGTACATCTTTACTCAAAGAGACCTAAACATGAGGCAATGACGTTGGATGGAAACCTTGAAAGACTTCAAGTTTGAGGTCTCCTACCATCCTGGTAAGGCCAACCTTGTGGGCGATGTGTTGAGTCATAAGAAGACAATAGAATTTGCAGCTCTGCTAATGATAAAAGAGTGGAATATGGTAGAGTTTGTGTAAGACTTCGAACAGAAGCTTACAGTAGAGGAGTCGTTCGAGAGCATCGCACATATCCATGTATAGTAACTTATTGATGATCAAATCATTGTGGCTCAGAAAGAAGATGAACTATTGGTAAAGATGAGAGAACGAGCAAGTGACAGTGAGGAATCTGAATGATGGATTGGCTTAAATGGAGGTTTGAGATATCGTAGCCGTCTATACGTCCCGAATCTCTATGACTTGAGAAGGGAAGTCTTAGAAGCTACTCACAATTCAAAGATGGCAATGTATCCTGGTAGTATGAATATGTATCGAGACATGAAGTGTTCGTACTGGTGGGACAACATGAAGGCCCATGTAACAGATTATATATCTCATTGTCTCACGTGCTAGCAGGTCAAGGCCGAACATCGCCGACCTCCTGGTTTACTTCAGCCTATGCCCATAACTGAATGAAAATGAGATTTCATATCTATGGATTTCATTTCCGGGTTACCGAAGACGAGAAAGGGGCATGACTCAGTGAGGATGAAGAGTAGGAAGAGGTAGAGGAGGCCCAAGATTCAAATGGGAGACCTACTACACATGAAGACCGCCATGACCGGGCCACCTTAAAAGCCTGCATGACCAAGATTGAAGAGAACTAGGCCGAGTTAAAGCAAAAGTTTGAAGAGAATCAGGCTTATCTGAAACAGAAATTCAAGAGAATGTCTTGCACCTTGAAGTCCCTCTTATGCTGTATGTAGGATAAGGGTGCACCTCCACCTTTGCTAGAGTCGAAGGACTAGTCATGCGTTGCAATTGTCTTCTGGTTTTCTTTGTGTCTTATTTTTCTTTATAATAGCCCTGGTTGGCTTAGTTAGATGTTAGAGTAGTTAGTGTTAAAGCTTTAGCTAAATTAGCTCACATGTATTCTCTGTCATAATTCATGTAATACTACATCTCATGTATTGTGACGAGTTTTAGCTAAATGAAATGTATGAAGCTTCTTTTGATTTGAAATGCATATAATGTTTAGAAAAGTGGGTAATATTATCCTAATCTTACACAGGTTGCACCCTATGTATTATATAGGGAATGCCTCCTAAAAACACTTGGAATATAGCACGTCTCGCACTTGGTGGATCGATTGACAGGGCACCTCCCCTGAGCGATAGCCATATGGATCTCGATTCGGGCCCAAATATTGAGACAATGCCGGATTCACAGCCAGACACTGGCCCCACTAATGGGCCAACACCTAGTGCACCACTGGTTCTTGGACAGAACTGTGCGTCTACATCGACGCCACACTTGCCTCATGCGGCCTCTCCCCCTAATAAGTTGGAGTAGATGATGCTCCTGATGCAGCAAAAATAATTATTTTTGGCTACTATTGCAGCGGCCATTGCCCAGACCATAAATATGGTCCCGCCTATGCCACCTATGCAGCCCACTGGGACTATGACTATCAGTGGCCTATTTAAGTGCTTTCAGCGCTTCCGCCCTCCTACATTTGTGGGTACTCACCGACCCGAGGAGGCTGAGTATTAGTTGGACCGTATATCCAAGATGTTGAAGCCACTACACTGTACTGAGGCAAAGTAAGTGAAACTCGTTACTTATATGTTCGAGAAAGAGGCTAGCCTCTGGTGGGATAGTATTCTATGAACCGTTCCCTCAGGATATGTGTGGACGTGGGACGTGTTCAAAACACGTTTTCATGGAAAGTATTTTCCCCTCACTTACCATAATGAGAATGAGGGTGAATTTCTCTACCTTCAGCAGGGAGGAATGACCGTCGCTGAATACGAGAATCATTTTACGGAGCTGGCCAAATATGCTCCATTGATCTTAGCACATGAACCGATGAGAATGCGGTGATTTTTAGAGGGTCCGCGGCCTGATATCCGCACTAAGATGTGTTGCACTAGCATTTCCAATTATGTTGAGCTAGTGAACATGTCCCTGTGAGCTGAGCAGGATGGAGACATAGTGTCTCGGACACGTGTACCAATGGGCCCGAGGCCTCGGCTTGAATTACCAAACTGACCATTTCTCGACAAGAGGCCATATGTAAGTTCGCCTCCTAGGCTAATGGCCCCATCAACCCAGTAGAGGCGATCAAATCTGTGGTTTGTCTATTGTAAAAAGGTGGGCCATAACAAGCCCTTTTATTTTACTAACATGAGGGACAATGGTTTTACGCCACCTCAGAAGATCAACTGCTAGTCACCATAAGTTATATCAGCTCCACCTCTACGATCGGCACCACCAGCACAACCATTTTACTGACCACCCATACCTCAAAGTAGTCTACCTCAATGACCTATGGCAGCGCAACCAAATCATCCACAACAAGCACGAGTACATGCACTTGCAGCTGAAGCATCTAAGTGAGCAACTACAGTACCTTTGGCCTTTGAAGTCACTGCCCAAATCCAAGGTACACCAATATTTCTGTTGGTGGACACTCGGTCCAATATATCAATGATAGCATACTTTACAGTCAAGCGTTTAGGGCTGAACACTACCCCTATGGTTGGGGTGAGAGTCATCGCAGCAGTAGTAACCTTCACAGACGCCACTAAGCATTGTAAGAATTGCCCGATAGACTTAGGAAGCAGAGTGGTGAGCATTGACCTAATTGTCACCACGATATATCATTACGACATCATCCTCAGCATGGATTGGCTCACCGAAATGAAGGCTGAGATCGACTGCAAAACCAGATTGGTGATGACACATGGGCTTGAAAACATGACCTTCACTTTCCCAATTCAGGTCAGTTGTCTATACCGCGTTCATTATTACGCTTCCTTATTAGAAAATGTTGATGGTCCGACACTTAGGGACACCCTAGTAGTCCAAGACTTTACAGACATGTTCAGAACTATTCCAAGACTACCTCCTCAGTGCGAGATTGACTTCACTATCGACCTTGTGCCAGGTGCGACACCTATCTCTTTACCAATGTATCACATGCCTCCATGTAAAATGGAGGAATTGAGGAGACAGATTGATGATCTGTTGGATTCAGATTTCATACGACCAAGCGTATCTCCTTGGGGAGCACCTGTGTTGTTTGTAAAGAAGAAAGATGGATCGCTGTGATTGTGTATTGATTATCGCAGACTAAACTACGTAATAGTGAAGAATAAGTATCCTTTGCCCAGGATAAACGACCTATTTGATCAGTTGAAGGGAGCATATCATTTCTCTAAAATCGGCCTACAATCCGGGTATCATCAATTACCTGTCAGGAATGAAGACATGTAGAAAACAGCTTTCAAAACCAGTTTTGGACACTTTGAGTTCCTCGTGATGCCATTTGGGCTTACAAATGCACCAGCCGTATTCATGGATCTCATGAACCGGGTATTTCGGCGATACCTTTACCGATTCGTCATCATATTTATAGATGATATTTTGATATATTCCAAGAGTCGGATGGATCACGAAGAGCATTTGCGAGTAATTCTTGATACTCTCAGGCAGAATCAGTTATTTGCTTAGTACCGAAAATGCGACTTCTGGAAAAAAGAAGTTAAGTTTCTGGGATATTTGGTGTCTAAGGAAGGAATTGTTGTGGACCTTGCTAAGGTGACCACAGTACAGGACTAGGACCAGCCCGGTTCAATAACAGAAGTGAGGAGTTTCCTCGGACTCATTGGCTACTATTGCCGATTCATTAAAGATTTCTCCAAGATAGCCCAACCGTTATCTCAACTCACTCGAAAAGATCTTAAGTTTGCTTGGAACGAGAAAGCAGAAGCAGCCTTTTAGGAATTAAAGGACAAACTGACGTCCGCACTCTTGCTAGTATTGTTAGAGTAAGGGGTTAAGTATACTATTTACACTGACACCTCCCGAGTCGGTTTAGGTTGTGTACTTATGCAGAAGGATAGGGTGATCGCCTATGCCTCACGGAAGTTGAGGAAATACGAAGAAAACTACCCCACTCACGACCTGAAATTGGCACCAGTCATCTTTGCATTAAAGCTCTAGAGACATTACCTCTATGGAGAGGAGTTTGAGCTCTTCTGCCACCACAAAAGCCTCAAGTATATTTTTATGCAACAGGACTTGAACATGAGGCAACGACGTTGGATGAAGACCTTGAAGGACTTTAAGTTTGAGGTCTTCTACCATCTTGGCAAGGCCAATTTGTGGCTGATGCGTTGAGCCGCAAGAAGACCATAGCATTTACAGTCCCACTGATGATAGAAGAGTGGAATATGGTGGAATTCGTGTGAGACTTTGAGCAAAGGTTGACAGTGGAGGAGCCATTCGAGAGTGTGGCACACTTCCGCATGCAGCCACTTATTGATGGCAGAATCATTGTGGCTCAGGAAGAAGATGAACTGTTGGTAAAGATGAGAGAGCGTGTAAGCGAAGTGAAGAGTTTGAGTGGAGAATTGACATGGATGGAGGTTTGAGATATCGTGGCCACATATGTGTCCCGAACCTCCATGACTTAAGGAGATAAGTTTTAGAAGCCGCGCACAATTCCAAGTTGGCGATGCATCCCGGTAGTACAAAGATGTATTGTGACTTGAAGCATTCTACTGGTGGTACAACATGAAGGCCCAGATAACAAATTTTGTATCCTGTTGTCTCACGTGCCAGTAGGTCAAGGCCGAGGATCGTCGACCCCCTGGCTTACTTCAGTCCATGCCCATAACCGAATGGAAATGAGATTTCATGTTTATGGATTTCATTTCCCGGTTACTGAAAATGAGAAAGGGGCATGACTCCATTTGGGTGATTATGGACCGATTGATGAAATCAGTTTATTCCCTCCCGATTAGAGTTTCGAACTCAATAGATGATTTAGTCAAGCTGTACATCAAGGAGATAGTACGTATGCATGGAGTTCCTATGGAGATTGTATCAGATTGAGACACGCGATTCACGTCTATTTTCTGGACTCGAATCGAAGAAGCAATGGGAGTGAAACTGAAGTTCAGTATCGTGTTCCACCCACAAACTGATGGGCAGACGGAACAAGTAAATCAGATCTTAGAAGATATGTTGCGAGCATGTGTGCTCGATTTTAAGGACAGTTGGGATGACTGTCTCCCCTATGCCGAGTTTGCTTATAATAACAGCTTCTAAGCAAGCATTGACATGACTTCCTATGAAGCTTTATATGGGCGCCCATGTCGAGCTCCACATTGTTGGGCAAAAGTTGGTGAGAAGAGTCTGGTTGGCCTAGACTTGGTTCAGGCAACCTCTGAAAAGATCGATATTATTAGACGTCGACTTCTTGCAGCCCAGAGTAGATAGAAAAGTTACGCCGATACCAGACGATGACAGCTGGAATTTGAGGTTGCGGCCACGTATTCCTGAATGTTTCCCCAATGAAGGGAGTCCTTCGATTCGGCAAGAAAGGGAAACTCACGCCGTGATTTATTGGCCCGTTCCAGATTCTAGACCGAGTGGGTGTGGTGGCATATTGCCTCGCTTTGCCCAAACCACTTGCGGGCATGCACAACGTGTTCCACGTATCAATGTTGAAGAAATATGTTCTTGACCCTACCCATATTATCAAATGGGAGCAAGTACAGCTAAGTGAAGATGCTACCTATGTACTGCGACCAACACGTATTCTCGATAGGAAGGAACAAGTGCTACGCAGCAAAGTGATCCCACTTATGAAGGTTTGTGGACACACCATACTGGAGAAGAGGCTACTTGGGAAACAGAAGCCGAAGTCCGTAAGAATTACCCTCAGATCCTCGAGGAGTAAGAAAAGGTACTAATTTCGGAGACTAAATTTTTCTTTAAGGGGGGTAGATTATAACTTCTTGGAAAAATCCGTACAATGACCCAAGTACCACCTTAGGCAGAAGTCCCTAAGGACTGTATTCTGTAGAAATTTAGACAGAAATTAATTAAGTATTAAACTAAATTAATTGGTGGATTTAGCTAAACTACTATTTATACAAATGGCAAGACCTAAAACCATCAAAATTGCTAACTTAGTACTACTTAAAAACCTAGGAAAATTTCCAAAAGCCTGTTGCTCTCGGGAACATATTGAAACTCCGTATTGGACCTAGACCGCATGTCGAAAGCCTGATGATCGCGAAACTATACGGTTATGACTGTCTTATTGGGCTTGACAATCATCATGAGAATTAAGCCCAAATAGTATCTAGAAACACACAACTTGAGCCTCGAGTAAAGTGTGTGAGAAACGCGAATATCTTTAGAAAATGTGTTGAAACTTAAGTGAATTGGGCCTTTCTCTTACACGCGAAATTGAGAATTTTGGACCGTCGATTTTTTACCAAACTTCACCCATGGGAAAAGGAAATTTTTCTGCATATATCTATATACTTGTGGCCCTGATCGAGTAATTATGACCATTAATCTGACGCGGGTCTTTCACGACTGATCAGCTTATCCAAACATGTCGAAATCACATCCTGGTATAGATCCATTGTCAGGAAACTTACTTTGTGATGTAGGTGAGTAGTGGACATCCCGATGGGCCCAGTTTGTCAAAAATAGACACCCTTTGGTTGTAAATTAAGTATATTATGGCCCTGGGGCCATTTGCATCAGTTCTGGGCCTATATAATGCCCTTAAACCACCTCATTTCTATTCTATACGAATTTTTCTAACCCTAGGGGAGAGAGAGAGAGAGAGAGAGAGAGAGAGAGAGAGAGAGATAGAGAGAGAGAGAAGGAGAGAAAATAGGAAGGAAGGAAGAAGGATTCTTGGAGGTCTTTGCTGGGATTCTTTCCCACAACTCCACGCGCTAAATCACCTCTCTATTACGCTACTCAACCTATTTCAACTACAATTTGGGTAAGAAATCCAAACCTCAATGCCGTAGTTAAGATCTAGAATAGTCGTTTGTCAACCTATCTAACGGATTTCATGATTTAGGTACCCATCATTCCATTTTCGAGAACATAGGATTTGAACCGAGTTCGAATCGAGTATTCCGACGAAAGGTGCGGACTATAAACATTTAGATTATAGTTTTTAATGCTTTCAATGTCAGTTAATGATTTATATCTAACTTAATTGCTACCATATCGTCTTAGACATGCCGATTTCGATATGTTTTACATGTATGAACTATGTTGGACAAAATATGCATTCTATGTGTTTGTTGAAATGTTTGAATGAACATGTTAACATGATTTGTGTTTGTTATGCCTACTAATCTAGGATTCATTGCTGCCATATGTATGTTGACCTCTCTTTATAAGGATTTGCTAAAATATATGTTGTAACTAACCTAGTCTATATATTTGGTGAGGCGTAGCCTAAGTGTTTGGTAAATTGTCTGATGGAGAAAATGTTGACGATTTGTAATTATTAAGAGTATTAAGATAGGATTCTTATTTACCATACTCATATGTATTGTTTCTTTTATATAATCATATCTGCCGCCATGCGATTTATGATAAAATGCAAGTGGTTGGTAACATGTTCAATGTGTTTGATAAAATCCCCAAATGAGGAATTCATTTGGATTGTTTGTTAAATTCTGATATGATTATCACATGTATTTACTTATTGCATATGAGTAAAATTGGGGCTGCAACATAGCCTAGGCAATCGGTAACAATTCATGTACAGGTTGACGAATTAGTCTCGCCACATTGGGTAACTCGACGAATCTGAGTCGTACGACGATTGTCGACAGTGGTTAGGCTACACGGGGTGCTTATGCGCTCCATGTCGACTAAGTCAACGTGTGCTTGTACCAATCGAAATTGTCAAACAAATCGATTGGCCTATTGTGTGTTTACCATGTATGGACATCATTGCTTGAATCTAAGGTACCACTTCCCAATGCAAAAGCCCGTTTCAACCATGGTATCACAATCCTCTAAGACTCATGAGCCGGGCATGGTGGTATGGGACATCGTGGTCGAGCTGTCGGCCTATATTAGGGTAACGAGCCTCCCCATAGTGACCAGTGAGTAACCTAAACTCGTGAGCCGGGCATAGTGGTATGGGACATCGTGTTTGAGCTGTCGGCCTACGCTAAGGTGACGAGCCTTCCCATAGTAACCACGAGTATAAACTTTTGAATTTGCTTATCGACTGCTTTTCATTAGGGGTGATGCCCTACAACTTGCCTATCGTATGTGATTAACTAGCATTGACGACCCTAGATGGATCCTTCGGTTTGGGTAAATGATATAAAGGGAGGTACCTTAGCTTCTCGATCCTACTGTATGAATAAACTTAATTAAGTACTTGGTTAACACGATCATGCACCGCATTACATGTGCTTTGGCAAGAAAGTTGCACATTAGGGAGGTTGTCATGCACGAACTTGGTTGTCGGAGTTGCTTGTGAGGGAGCTTTGTGCGAGGGTATACATTATTACTACATATCATCCCTGCATTAACAAGAGTAGTTAGGAAATGATTGTTGTACTGCTTTATCATTACTGCTTAATTGACTTGATAATATGTTAACCTTTACCTTATAGTACCACTGAGTTGATCACTCACTCCCATCCTGGGATGGTGTTTCAAAACACCAACCAGACTCTGTTGTAGATGTAGGTAATGACGAAGTTTATGCAGCTGAGTTGGACTTCATAGATGAGGAGGAGGAATTCTCCTATGTTCAGCTATCAGGCGGGTCTACGTAGACCTTGTACTGATTCGACGGGATTAAAGTGTCACATGGATTAGTTGGACACCTTTCATTTTGACATTTTGTATATTTTGAAACCACACTTGTGTATATTCAGCCTGGTTATGTGTTCATACTTTAGAGTTTGTGAAACACTTTCATATTGAAATACATGTTCTAAAGACTTCCGCTTGCTTCATTTAATTACATCTGGAGTATGATATGTTGTTTAGTATAATTCTACTTATGTTTAATACATTGATATGGATAACATTTAAACATCATTATCCATGTTGCATAAGTGATGTGCTGGATCTTGGGAGTTGAGTTTTGCTCGATCCTCGAAATCCGGGGCGTTACAAAAATAGAGTGAATGGACCAGACATGTAAAATGGGCCAAATATTAAGGTCAAAATTGTGACCCAACTTACTGACCTCGTGAGAACCTAAGAATTGATGTTAGTAAGTTTTGTGGGCCCCATCATGATATGTGTCGAATATCAACACCGTGCATTTGATATGTCCTCATTAGGTTATGAGATATCTCAAAAATCATCTGTATACGAAACTCAAGTGGGCCATACCATCTAAAACTATGTGAAGACATTTTAAAAAATATAAAAGCACTTGGTGAGGCCCATATGATTTTTGGATGCGACTAAAAATTGGTCTGACCCCTCATCCAAGTGGGACACACATAATGAGTGGGTTGGATATGTGAATCACATTTAGGCAGGCCCAATGTATGATTATGAATGTTTTAAGGAAACCCCTCTCCACTATATTATGTGGTGTGGCCCACCCAAGTCATGGATTAACTTTATTTCTAAGCTCTTGGCCCACCTACATCATGGATTGACTTTCTCCATACCGTTCAACACTTTTCTCGGATCATTTTAAGATATTAACCAAAAGATGGGGCGGGTGCAAGGCTTAAGTGGACTACAAAGTGGGGATTGAACATCCACCATTAAAAATAACATTCATAGAAAGTTTGGATCAAGTTGATGTTTGTGTTTTCTCTTCATTCATATCTTTTTGATATTATGAACATGGTGGATGTCAAATAAACATTACTGTGGGCCCAAGGAAGGTATCAACGATGGAAATCATTATTCCACTCTATTTCACGTGGCATGGTACACTTGAGTTTTGGATTTATCGAAAATTTGGGATCAACCCACACCGTTCATCCATTTTTCGAGATCATTTTGGAGAATTATCCAAAAAATGAATCATATCTAAAGATTAAATGGACTACACCACAAATCAGGGGAACGGATTGGCTACTCCACCCGACACAATCCAATGGCTGGTGGTTGGTGCTCTATGGGCCCCACCATGATATATGTGTTTAATCCTTGTCGTCCATCTATTTTTAAAGATCATCTTACGGCATGAGACCAAAAATGAGGCATATCCCAAAATGAAATGGACCACATTATAGGAAACAATGTTGAATGAGCGTCAACCATTTAAAACATTTTGGGGGCCATACCAGTTTTAGATCGAGATGATTTTTGTTTTTCCCCTTCATCTAGGCATATCCAATCACTATTGTTTTCATGTGGTGTGGTCCACTTGATATTTATATACCTCTCCTTCCACCATGATGGATGTTTTATATCCACACCTTCCATCCATTTAGAGAGATCATTTTAGGGCAATATCCAAAGAACGAGTTAAATCCAAACCTCTAGTGGACCCTAGCACAAAAAATAGTGGAATAGTGACGCCCACCATTAAAAACTTCTAAAGGCCACAAAAGTTTTTTATCAAGATGATATTTGTGTTTTCCTTATTTCATGTATTTTTTAACATTTCAATAGGTTGGATTTCAAATAAACATTACAATGGGCCTTAAGATAGCTTCAATGGTGGGAATCACTCTCCCCGCTATTTTCTGTGGTGGGGTCCACTACAGATTAATATCTGCCTTATTCTTTAGCTCATGACTTAAAATGATATCTCAAAATGGATGGATGGTGTGGATATAACAAATACATCATAGTGGGACCCACAGAAATTGGTGAGTTATATGTGAGTGAAAGTAGGGCATCTAAGAGACGCCCTACAAATACACACACACACACACACACACACACTCTCTCTCTCTCTCTCTCGCACCTTCTCTGTCTCTCTCACATCCTCTCCCTCCTCTCTCTCTCTGTCTCTCTCTTCCTCTCTCTGATCTCTCCACCTTGTACTCTCTCTATCTCTCTCGCATCCTCTCCCTCCTCTCTCTCTCTCTCTTTGTCTCTCTCTTCCTCTCTCTCTCTAATCTCTCTCTTGCGGACCGTTGCCGAACGCCCTACCAACGCACGCCCTCTCTCTCTAAAGCTCAGTTGAAGGTCATCCACGACCGTGAGGTATCTCTCTCTCTCTCTCTCAATCTCTCTCAATCTCAATACTAATTTAGGGATTTGGGGATTGATACAAAGGCACTTCAAAATTACTCCAACAATTAGACGCGCTAACCTTGTTTGGCCTTGGGCCCAAAAATCAGCCTGATCGGAAACTCAGGTGGGCAACACTAGCAGAAACGAGATTGGACACCCACCTTATGCATTGGGGCCCACCTGAGTTTCAAAATGGCTTGATTTCTGTTGCATCCCTTCATCTAGGGCAGATGTTTCATGTGAGTGGGCTGGATGACATATACACAACGTGGTGGTCCCTCCATGAAATCAAGGGTGGGTGTCTCTTCTCAACTTTATCCTGTGCTATGGCCCACCTGAGCTTCTGATCAAGCTCATTTCTGATGTTGTTATCCCACTATTTCTAGTGAAATGGTCCACCTGATCTTTGGATATGGTTCAATTTTAAATTCATGCCCTAAATTGAGCTGGTAAAATGGATAGGCTATTAGATAAAACACGGTAGGGCCCATTGAGTTTATAGCCTATTTAGCTGTTAATCAGTAGTCAATCTGCTTCCTTTATTTGCCATCCAAACTGTTGATAAGGTCACACAAACTTAGATGAAGAGAAAACACAAATATCAGCTTCATCCAAAACTTTTGTGGCCTACAATAAGTTATTAATGGTGGGTATTCCATCACAACTATTTTTGTAGTGTAATTCACCTGATATTTGGATCTACTTCATTTTTGTGCCCATGACTTAAAATGAGTTGGCAAAACAGATGGACGGTGTAGATATATAACATATATGTCAAGGTGGGCCTCATGGTCATGGCCCCACTGAGTCCCTAGTGGTAGGTTGGGACAATAAGCCATCTATATTCCAAAGCCATGGATGGGCTTTTTTAGATTACCTGACCAAAGTGATTCTTCCAAAACACAAGCAATCCATGGTGGACCATAACAAGTAGTGGGGTAAGATTGTCAATTTGAATTATTTTTGTGTAATTAATATCAACTCTTTGATTTTCTAATTCTCATTGTAATTCATAGTAAATGAACTATCACTATCATTTTAATCTATTTGTTTAATAAACAAATTATAACACTAAAAACAAAAGTGAAATACACTTACAAAGTAAACAAGTAAAGGAAATTATAATTCTTACATTTTTACATTATAAAATTAAGATAAAAATAATAATTTTTCTCTAAAATAAATAATGATATAATGTAATTATTACAGTTAAATGTAAATAATGTTATCACACAGTCTTTAAGCTTTTTGCAAGTCTATACTCACCATATGATAGTGTATATGGCTAGCATAAGATTGGCCAATCAAAACTTGCCACATCATTTCACCACAGATCAAGGTGGTGTGAGCTTCACCAGCCAATCAAAACTTACCACATCATTTCACCACTACTCGACGTGGTAAGGGCTTCACTACGATCTGGCCACACCCTCCCCACGGCATTCCATGCCTAAATGTTGATTTGAGTCAAACCCTAGTTTGTGTTGTTCATTTAGATGCAATTTCACAAATACTAAAATCAAAATAACTATTAAAAAGCCCACTGATTGAAAACCAATTAGACTAATTTTCTCAGGTTAATGATTTTGTTGACATGAAAGTCAACGGAGAGC
This sequence comes from Magnolia sinica, assembly GCF_029962835.1. Taxonomy (NCBI): domain Eukaryota; kingdom Viridiplantae; phylum Streptophyta; class Magnoliopsida; order Magnoliales; family Magnoliaceae; genus Magnolia; species Magnolia sinica. Next base: position 39,212,095 of record NC_080576.1, read on the forward strand.
CACTTCTTGTGGAAAATCCCTTTTGAGAGTTGCATCCTAATGGTCTCAAAGCATGCTACAAATATTTGCTCTGCCTAATTTTCCAATTGAGCATGGGAAAGATGTGGGCCCATTAGAATGTGGGTTGGGTCATTGTTTGACCTTACAGGCCATTGTAATCAATGGTTCATTTTTAATGGGGACCCCACCATATGAATGATCTAGATTGCCAAAAGTTAAACCTGAAATTCATGCCTAAGCAAAACTATAAGGTCATCTTGGATATCAATTTTGGTGTGTTTGGATGCGCTATCAAATTGAATTGCAATAATTAATCTAACCTAGAAACGACTAAAGTCTAATCAAGCCCAATGGCTGGCTTGGGAAATATGTGGGTCCATTAGAATGTGGGTTGGGCCATTGTTTGACTTTACAGTCCATTGTAATAATGGTCCATTTTTAGTGGGGACCCCACCATATGAATGATCTAGATTGCCAAAAGTTAGACCTAAAATTCATACCCAAGCAAAAATATTCGGTCATCTTGGATTTCAATTTTGGTGTGTTTTGATGCGCTATCAAATTAAATTGTAATAATTAATCTAAACTTGAAACGAACAACATCTAATCAAGCTCATTGGCAGGCCCATTTCAATTTTCAAAGGCATTTTTATAATATACAGTTCAACTTATAATTGAGTGGCTTGATTTTCAGCCACCATTGGTTCGCGGTGAACCACACCTAATAAGCAGCCTTATATTTGCACAAAGTGAATGAATGGGCCTGGCTTCGCAGTCCTAACTGTAAATGAGTGTCTCAAGATAGGCCTAGGCATGTAGTCAGTGGAAATGTCGACAGGGTTCATATGGAAACAGAATTCTTAAAACTCCTAAGCATGATTATTTCATCGTCCCACAACACATAGGTGGTAGGATCAAACCAAACACATATATATATAGATCAAGCTATCACCATTCATGTCATTCCCCTCAATATCTTCCTATGGATGTTTCTTGCTTTACTTATGTCACCCCCAAACCTGGAGATCAGACTCACAAGAACCTCGATCGTCAAATCCGGTGCCGACAGCCTCTGTAGTACCCCATTCTCGACTCCCAGCGCCTATGTGCCAGATTTTAATCCTAGGATCCTACAAGGAGGATTTTTCAGTGCACATTTATCTCGTAATAAGCATAACCACAAGTATACCCAAATCATAAAGGCAACATCATCATCACATATCCACTAATATAAACAATTGAATACAATGCTGAAAGGGAAACTCATATGTCAAAAATCAAAGCTCCATAAGTCCGCTGCACGCTCCAAGCTTAATACTGCTGCAACCTAACACCACCTACATGCATCTATCGTACATAAGCTTATAAAAAGCTTAGTGGGTGGTGAAAGTGTGCGCACAAGATAAGTGTCAAGTAAGCAATATCAGAGTAATTAGACTAAGCAAAAATACTGACAGGCCCATAAATACCATCAGCCTTATCCAGGCCATGAGATGCAAAAATATAATAACCAATATCATATATTGAGGAAGCAATGTAGATCAGCTATACAATGAGAAAACAGTAAGCCAAATACTATGTGCTGAGGATGCAATGCAATATGCGATGCGAATGAAATGACCAAGCTAGAGTGCGAAGCTGGGATGATAGTACGTAGTATCGCAGGCTATGGGGTCCATCACAAGGGACTTCTATCCAAACCAGTCTCATACCTAAATTTCGATAGTCAGACTCAATGTGGTAAACTCCTGATCTCAGGTTAGTCGCGCGCCTAACCAAAATCCTAGTCATGCGAAGGTACACAACAATTAGTTGCACACCACCAATCCGAGTGGATAGTGAATGTAATAAATGCATGAGTATACAACTCCTACTCAATAAGTTGACATATCAGTACAGTTCTTCTCTGAGAAATCACCGGGGTCTATTACACTCCAAAGCAAATTGTTGCCCCATCATGCGCAACAAGGTGAGTGGAAGAGACCTCACTATCCGCCTAGCAATATTGATCACGGTTCATCGATAGCGGACCCATTCCTCGAGCTAGTCAGACTCAGCCTAACATTGCCCCCTCCTCTCGGGCAGGTAAGGCTGTTACCCCTTCCAACCGACCACGACATAGTGGGAGACACAACTTAACGGTATATGGCCCTCATGCACTCATGCATCCACTTGGTCTAAACGTTGGAGTAACCTCTAAAACCAAGAGGATTTAGAGACTTTCACCAAGGGATATCTATAGCACCCATGTAGAATAGATTTCCGGTGTCCCATCTGGCCATCCACGAAATACCTGTGGAGGCTACGACCCTATGTCGCTAGGGTGTATAGTAATCACAAGACACAATGAAAGATGCACGAGTCATACAATCCAGTCATGCATTAATCCTGTGCATACCGTGTACTCATATAAGACAATCTTAGCCTATCAGGGAGTCTCATAACAACATACCCAATGACATATGCAATGGTCAACCACATCTCATAACAAACATATAGATGATGCATATGGGCATGTATCATGATGTTATGCTGTCACATACTCATAATCGGTATTAATAACCGGCACCGACAATCGACATCGATAATAGCCCTCGACAATGTGAAAATTTAACCAACATTGCCCCCAAGGAGTGGCCCACATAGAGCTTAACATATAGTGGTCCGATGGCCTCACATAAGGGCCTAATACACATCACGATAGGCTTCAAATACGGGCCGCATATACAACACATTGGGCCTCAAACATATGCCGAATACACATCACAATGGGCCTTAACTACAGGCTGCATATGCATCACATTGGGCCTCAAACACAGGCCGAATGCACATCATAATAGGCCTCAACTACGGGCCGCATATACATCATATGGGTCTTGACAATCGGCCTCGGCCATCAAAATCGGCCTTGGCAGTCGGAATCGACCTCGACAATCGGAATCGGCCTCAACAATCACTCGACAATCGGAATCGGCCTATACAATCGGCCTCGATAATTGGAATCGGCCTCGATACTCGACCTAGATAATCGGAATCGGCCTATACAATTGGCCTCGATACTCGGCCTTGACAATTGGAATCGGCCTATACAAATGGCCTCGACAATCAGAATCGGCCTGGATACTCGGCCTCGACAATTGGAATCGGCCTATACAATTGGCCTCGATAAATCGGAATCGACCTCGATACTCGACCTCGACAATCAAAATCGGCTTATACAATCAACCTCTACAAATCGGAATCAGCTTCGATACTCGGCCTCGACAATCGGAATCGACCTATACAATCGGCCTCGACAAATCAGAATCGGCCTCGATACTCAGCCTATACAATCAGCCTTAATAAATCAAAATTGGCCTTGATATTCGACCTCATTAATCAGAATCGGCCTATACAATCGACCTCGACAAATCGGAATCGGCCTTGATACTCGGTCTCGACAATCGAAATCGGCCTTGACAATCGGAATCAGCCTATACAATCGGCCTTAACAAATCGAAATTAGCATCGATACTCAGCCTTGACAATCGAAATCGGCCTATACAATCGGCCTTAACAAATCAGAATTGGCCTCGATACTCGATCTCGATAATCAAAATCAGCCTATATAATCGGCCTCGACAAATTGGAATTAGCTTCGACAATCGAAATCGGCCTCGACAATTGGAATTGGCCTCGACAAATCGAAATCGACCTCGATACTCGACCTCGACAATCGGAATTAGCCTTTATAGTCGGCCTCGACAAATCGAAATCAGCCTCGACAATCGGAATCGGCCTATATAGTTGGCCTTGACAAATCAGAATCGACCTCGGTACTCAGCCTCGACAATCGATAATCGGTAAGAATGGGCCTAACAAAGCCTAAGAGAAGGTCACAGTGTAGACATTTAACCATCATCGCCCATCAATGTGAGCATTGAACCATCATTGCTCCCAAGGAGTAGCTCACATAGGGCCAAACATAATATATAGTGGGCCCATGGCCTCACATACAATTATGATGGGCCTCACTCAAGGGCCATATCTACATCACATCAGGCCTCACTATATGAGCCGCATATACATCACATCGGGCCTCGAATACACAATAGGTGGGCCCTGCACCTAGGCCTCAAATACACAACAGGTAGGCCCTACCCCTAGGCTCAAATACATCACATGGGCCTAATCATAGGGGTTGGAAATATATTACAATGAGTCACGGTAAATGGGTTGGAAATATATCACAATGGGCCATGACATATGGGTCGGAAGTATATCACAATGGGTCTTACCAAATGGGCTAGAAATGCATCATAATGGGCCTCTCATACATCACTTTTGGCCTCACCGAATGGGATGCGTAAACACCACATTAAGGTGGGCCCCATACACATCATCTGGGCCTCACATGGCAGCCAAAATAGATAGACGGCGTGGCTGTAAATACATACATCATGGCGTGCTCCACGGCACACCGTCTAGACGGACGGTGTGGAATACAACACATCATCAAGGTAGGGTCCACCATAACGCTATTTTCCATCCAGTCTGTTCATAAGGTCACAAGGACCTGGTTGAGATGAAAAACAATATCATATAGATCCAAGACTTTCGTGCACCCAAGAGGGTTTCAATGGTAGGCGTTTAATCTCACTGATTTGTAGTGTGGTCCACCTGATAGACAACATGGATATACAACACATTCGTCAAAGGTGGACCTCACCATCCAGCAGCTGTTGGACGATGTGGATGGCACCCTTACATCACCGTGGGGGTATCCACAACTCATCTAGATGGACGACTGGGTATAGATACAGCAAGTTGGGCTCCCATGTGGTGTAGCCCCACCAAGATATATATATATATATATAAAATACATAACTCAGGTGGTTCCCACGTGGGGCCACCATAATATAATATAATATATATTATCTACTATATTATAATATACAACAAGTGGGTCCCATGCAGGGCCCACCATACTATATATTATAATATATATTATATTTATATTTATATTATTATTATTATTATTTTGATCTACAGGGCAATAACGTCTAGCCGTCCATTTCCCTTGATGGACAGCTGGATATAACACACACATGTAGGTGGGCCCCACCCTCACATGAGCCACACGTGTGAGGTGGCCCACGTCCAAGGAAAATGTACAGAAAGTGTGGATATACACCTGCCTCATGGTGGGGGCAGCAGAACCTGCTGATGTCAATTGTGGTGGGATCCACCATCTTCAAGCGGACAAACGATTTGGATATACAACAGGTACATCAAGGTGGGTCCCATCCCACACATGCATCATGTGTGGGGTGGGCCCCACACGAGCCGAATGGTTGGACGGAGTGGTATAACACATACCTCTTGCTGGGACCTACAAGACTTGCTGATGTCAGAGGAGGGTAGCAGTGCTACGTGGGAGGGTGCCCCAGCCAATTCACATCTAGGTGGGTCCACACGTGTGGGACCCACCAGCCTTAGATGGAGCTGATACTTGTATTTTCCATTCGTCCAGGCTACTGGACAGTGCCAGCAATGTTGGACCGTCCAGCCACCTGCTGGACGTCAGCAGAGTGGGCCCCACTGGTAGATGGCATGGATATAACACATCATGGTGGGGCACCACAGTACCTTCACACGGTGTCCAGCACCGTCCCAAGCATTTGACGGTGTGGATGGAAGACATTCATCACGGTGGCGTCCACGGAAGGGTAGGTCACCCCACACCAAATCAAGGTGGGCCATAAGCATCAACATCATCAACAAAAGGGAAAAAGGGAGAGAGAGAGAGAGAGAGAGAGAGAGAGAGAGAGAGAGAGAGAGAAGAAGAAGAAGAAGAAGAAGAAGAAGAGAGAGATCAGATGGTGGAGGGGCCCCACCACTATGGGTCTCTCCACACAATATATACATCAAGATGGGTCCCACCATGTGGGCTCGAAATCTACAAATCACCTCAAAAAAAACACCCACATTATGATCTTCTCCTCCTTCCGCCAAAGCATGCTGGAGCTCCAAGGGGCGCGATTCAACGGTTGAGATAGACTTTTGATGGTGGAGATAGGAAATAGAAAGTGGGCCACACAAAGCTCTCTCTCATAGAGCTTGCTTGGACGTGGGTTGCTTGGGAGGAAATGAGAGAGAGATATGAAAGAGAGGGGTGTGAGTGATGTAAGAGGGTGATGGGTGATGTGTACTTTGACATATGAGGGATGGGTTGCTTTGACATTGGGGTTGCTTGGGGATGGGGTTTTGTACTTGACATGAGAGGTGATTGATGGGATTGATTGATGAGATATTTCTCTTAGGATTACAACATGCAGCGTTTTACTCGAACTGAACGCAGGCCCACATCTCCTAACCCGAGTATCGGATCGGTGTGTGAGTCATGGCGTTGGAACCGCGGTGATAGCACGGTCGCTAGGGTATAAGTTTCGGGTCGAGCCAAATGCCGGTAACATATCACGAGTCGCCGGAATTCGACCAGGGGGGACCGTGGAAGCCTACGAAACATTACAGTTTAGGACACGAGCCTTACAACTTACCTTTTATATTGTTTTTAATCTACTAGATATAATAATACCTTGTTCTGGTTTTGTCGAATTCTTTATTATATAATGATTGCTTCCTAACATATGTTTATGTTGTGGAGTAGTTTGAATACTGGTAAGTATATTTGGTTATTTTTATTGTATTTTATTTTTTAGAATGAAGTTGCCTTCCTTTTGTTTGACTCATTTAGATGGATTATGATTGTCCATGGCTGTTGATGACGGAGTTTGTCATTATTTCAAGAAACTATTATGCTTTCACTTATAGATGCTTAATATGTATTACATTTTTTTCCTTAAATTATTATTGTGACTTGTTAGTTTATGGTTGTTACTTGTGATTGTGATTTGTAAGTTAGATAATTAGTTACCCATTTGAGGATTTCTATGTGGCCATACATAAATATGGTGTGTTTTTGGTGGTATAGAAATCGCTCAAATTATCCCATTTTGGTCAGTTCAAGGTTAGATGGATAGTATGCTTTCATATAATCTATTTAAATGTTCATGCCTGATCCGCGGTCATCTCCTCGTTTCTCTTTGGATATGTTTCTTCTGTTCCGTATCTAATGCCAAATATCTTTACATTGGTTTAGATATTTGACATCGGAATGTAATGTAAGATAAATTTATCTGGAGAGGCATGGAGAGATGTTGCCGAATTTTCGACGTGGACGTTTAAATAGGAATATGAAAGTATTACAATCTATCCAACCTTGGATGGATAACTAATTTAGGATTTAACTGTATTAGCTCGAAATTGATAGAGCAGACTCGGATGTGCGTCAGAGCTATTCGAATGTTGAGCGGGGGTCCCTGGAAGGTGGGAACAATACACCAAAATAATGATTTTAGAATGACAATGAAAAATGGGGTGTTACAAGTGGTGAACCATGACGCTATTCTCACCCCACTATAAAGCTATAACGCGGAAGTATCTAGAAAAAGGCTCAATCGAGGGAGAGAGAGAGAGAGAGAGAGAGAGAGAGAGAGAGAGAGAGAGAGAGAGAGAGAGAGAGAGACCTAATAGAGGTGTTTGAGGGTGAGATTCTTTTCAGATCTCTCTCTCGCTCATTTTCCCTGCTCTGCATTTTGTATTTCAAGATCTGATTCTTTTCAGACATCTCTCTCTCTCTCTCATTTTCCCTACTCTGCATTTCGTAGTTCAAGATCCAATTCTTTTCAGATCTCTCATCTAGCTCTCTCTCTCTCTTTCAGATCATCCAAATGCACGATTTCATCAAACTACACAACCGTCCCAAGGTAAAAGAAAGATCTCTCCTTCCATCTATCCCTTTTCTGTAGTTATCATTTTCTTCATCATCAACATCATCATAATCACTCAGAAAGATCTACTGGATGCGTTGAACTCAATCTGGTATTTTGGTTATTTTTATTCTCTTATTGACATAGTTACCCCATTTGTGCGCAGGTGGAAATCAGCTCTCGTCTCTTTTCTGGTTTTCGTGACTTTCTCCCTCGAAGGGTAAAATCCTCTTTAAAAGCCCTAAATTTCACTTCTTGATGAAATTTGTGCTTCTTTTCATTTGATTGTCGCATGCACTCATTTCCAAGTGGAATTTTGACAGAAGTGTTTTCCATATGATCAACGAAATGCCAGATGATGATTCAGAGCCCCTAGCTGCCCCCTCTAATGCAGTTAGGGGCTTTGTTTTAAGAGAGGCACATCCTGGTAGAAAAATAACGCTCTTAGGATGCTACCATTTAAATCTGTGACATCTTTGCTGTTCCAAACAGGCCCAGTTGTAACAAAAAAAAAAAAAAAACTAAACATTTGCTTCAAACTTTGAACTTTTAAAAGCTCTCCAAAAAGTTGGACTTGTAACTCAACCTTGTCAACTTCCAAGATCGGACACATATACCACCCTGAATCTCATTTTTCTACTTATTATTAAATACACACACACACACACACACACACACACACACACACACACACATCAAGGCTCAAAAGCTTAAAACCTATTTTCGTGAAAGATAAGCTGCCACTGGGGAACCATCACAAAATGGGTTCATCTCATTAACTAAAATAAGAACAAACCCATCTTGTGGCATCTACCAAACAGGCCCTCAACACAACTGAGTTTTCAAAATCTGTGGATAGGTGGACTGTGTAAAGCTTTTACACTATGCCAAAACAGCGAAAAAAGGATGGTCCAAAACCATCTCAAATGACGAAAAAGGACGGTCATGGACCGTCGCATGGGCCGTCAAATTTTGACATGTTGTATTACTTAAAGGACGGTTGAAAACTGTTATTCTTATTGACAAAAAAAGGACGGTCGTGGACCGTCCTTAAATGGACCGTCTCTTATGAGCCATCAAAGGATGGCCATGATGGCCGTCCTTTAAAAGGACGGTCATGGACCGTCCTTAAAAAGGACTTATAGCCCGTCTCTGATGAGACTTCAAAGGACGGCCATGGATTGTCCTTTAAAAGGAGGGTCATGGACCGTCCTTAAAAAGGACTGTCATGGACCGTCTCTTATGAGCCTTCAAAGGACGGCCATGGACCGTCCTTAAAAAGGACTGTCATGGTCCATCTCTTATGAGCGTTCAAAGGACGGCTATAGACCGTCCATAAAAAGGACTATCATGGACCATCCCTTATGAACCTTCAAAGCACATTTTCAAATTTGAGAGGGTCAATATACACATGTTACAATATATTTCATCGTATTCTTCCTGATATACACCTGTTATATAAGATATTTCATTATATTCACATTCACATCCATCTAAACCCAAACTACGTAAATCCAACATAAACTACATTCATCCAAACATAAACTACATCCATCCAAACACAAACAATCTTATCCACATTACATTCATCCACGCATAAATACATATAAGTTTAAAATCATAAATTTAAAAAAAAGGAAAAAAATCAGCAACAATTTTCTTTTTGTCTTTCATCTAAAAAAAATATTAAACCAACAAAACATTATAATTCAGATCATGAAGAATTGCATAAACTTCTTCCAAAAAAGTGGGCACTTTTTTAAAATAAAACTGATCATTAAAATAAAACTAATGCAAGAAAAAATGCAAAAAAGTGTTTCAATTCAAGTTAATAGAAACAACAACAAAAATTAAAGCTTTGTAAAAAGCGGCATGTGTTAAAAGGGATACATTCTTGTTTATTGCCATGTGATTGGGCTACAATTCAAGTTAATAGAAATAACAACAAAAATTAAATCTTTGTAAAAAGGGGCATGTGTTAAAAGGGATACATTCTTGTTTCTTACCATGTGATTAGGCTACATTATTACAGCAATTGGGTTCGAGTTCGAGATCGGGTTTACGTTTGGGTTTTCAAGTTTAGGTTTAGGTTTAGGTTAGGGAGTTGAGATTAGGATTAGGTGTAGGTCTAGGTTTAGGGATTTTAGAATACATTTAGGTTTTAAGTTTAGGTTTAGGTTTAGGTTTAAGTTTTAGGTTATATGTTATAAGTTATAGGTTATAGGTTAAGGTTTAGGTTATAGGTTTTGGTTTAGGTTTAGGTTAAGGTTTAGGTTATAGGTTAAAGTTAAGGTTTAGGTTTTAGTTATAGGTTATAGTATATAGGTTATAGCTTTAGGGAATTGAGAATAGGTTAAGGTTAAGGTTTAGGTTTAGGAAATCGGGTCCGGGTTCGGGATCGGGTTTAGGGTTGGGTTTTCAAGTTTAGGTTTAAGTTTAGGTTAGGGAGTTGAGATTAGGATTAGGTGTAGGTTTAGGTTTAAGGATTTGAGAATACATTTCGATTTTATGTTTAGGCTCAGGTTTTAGGCTTAGGTTTAGATTATAGGTTTAGGTTATAAGTGCAGGTAATAGGTTTAGGTTTAGGTTAGGTTATAGGTTAAGGTTTATGGAATTGAGAATAGGTTAAGGTTTAGGTTTAGGAAATCGAGTTCGGGTTCGAGATCGGGTTTAGGTTTAGGTTTTCAAGTTTAGGTTTAGGTTTAGGTTAGGGAGTTGAGATTAGGATTAGGTGTAGGATTAGGTTTAGGGATTTGAGAATACATTTAGGTTTTAGGTTTAGGTTCATGTTATAGGTTTAGGTTTATGTTTAGGTTTAGGTTATAAGCTATAGGTTTAGGGAATTGAGAATAGGTTAATGTTTAGGTTTAGGAAATCGGGTTTGGGTTCGGGATCGGGTTTAGGTTTGGGTTTTGAAGTTTAGGTTTAGGTTTAGGTTTAGGTTAGGGAGTTGAGATTAGGATTAGGTGTAGGTTTAGGTTTAGGGATTTGAGAATACATTAGGTTTTATGTTAAGGTTTAGGTAATAGGTTGTAGGTTTAGGTTTAGGTTTAGGTTATAAGCTATAGGTTTAGGGAATTGGGGATAGGTTAAGGTTTAGGATTTGGAAATCGGGTTCGGGTTCGGGATCGGGTTTAGGTCTGGGTTTTCAAGTTTAGGTTTACGTTTAGGTTAGAGAGTTGAGATTAGAATTAGGTATAGGTTTAGGTTTAGAGATTTGAGAATACATTAGGTTATAGGTTTAGGTTTAGGTTATAGGTTATAGGTTTAGGTTTAGGTTATAAGCTATAGGTTTAGGGAATTGAGAATAGGTTAAGGTTTAGATTTAGGAAATCGGGTTCGGATCGGGTTTAGGTTTGGGTTTTCAAGTATAGGTTTAGGTTAGGGAGTTGAGATTAGGATTAGGTGTAGGTTTAGGTTTAGGAATTTGAGAACACATTTAGGTTTTAGGTTTAAGTTTAGGTTATAAATTATACGTTTAGGTTTAGGTTTAGGTTAAGGTATAGGTTTAGGTTTCGGTTTAGGTTATAAGCTATAGGTTTTGGGAATTGAGAATAGGTTAAGGTTTAGGTTTAAGAAATCGGGTTCGGGTTCGGGATCGAGTTTAGGTTTAGGTTTAGGTTAGGGAGTTGAGATTAGGATTAGGTGTAGGTTTAGGTTTAGGGATTTGAGAATACATTAGGTTTTAGGTTTAGGTTTAGGTTATAGGTTATAGGTTTAGGTTTAGGTTATAAGCTATAGGTTTAGGGAATTGAGAATAGGTTAAGGTTTAGGTTTAGGAAATCGGGTTCGTGGTTGAGATCGGGTTTAGGTTTGGGTATTCAAGTTTAGGTTTAGGTTAGGGAGTTGAGATTAGGATTAGGTGTAGGTTTAGGTTTAGGGATTTGAGAACACATTTAGGTTTTAGGTTAAGGTTTAGGTTATAAGTTATACGATTAGGTTTAGGTTTAGGTTAAGGTATAGGTTTAGGTTTCGGTTTAGGTTATAAGCTATAGGTTTTGGGAATTGAGAATAGGTTAAGGTTTAGGTATAAGAAATCGGGTTCGGGTTCAGGATCGGGTTTCGGTTTGGGTTTTCAAGTTTAGGTTTAGGTTTAGGTTAGGGAGTTGAGATTAGGATTAGGTGTAGGTTTAGGTTTAGGTTATAGGTTATAGGTTTAGGTTTAGGTTTAGGTTTAGGTTATAAGCTATAGGTTTAGGGAATTAAGAAAAGGTTAAGGTATATGTTTAGGAAATCGGGTTCAAGTTCGGGATCGGGTTTTGGTTTGGGTTTTCAAGTTTAGGCTTAGGTTTAGGTTAGGGAGTTGAGATTAGGATTAGGTGTAGAATTAGGTTTAGGGATTTGAAAATACATTAGGTTTTAGGTTTAGATTTAGGTTATAGGTTATAAGTTTAGGTTTAGGTTTAGGTTAAGTTTTAGGTTTAGGTTATAAGGTATAGGTTTAGGGAATTGAAAATAGGTTAAGGTTTAGGTTTAGGAAATTGGGTTCGGCTTTGAGATCGGGTTTTGGTTTGGGTTTTCAAGTTTCGGTTTAGGAAATCGGGTTCGGGTTCAGGATCGGGTTTAGGTTTGGGTTTTCAAATTTAGGTTTAGGTTTAGGTTAGGGAGTTGAGATTAGGATTAGGTGTAGGTTTAGGTTTAGGGATTTAAGAATACATTAGGTTTTATGTTTAGGTTTAGGTTATAGGTTGTAGGTTTAGGTTTAGGTTTAGGTTATATGCTGTAGGTTTAGGGAATTGAGAATAGGTTAAGGTTTAGGATTTGGAAATTGTGTTCGGGTTCGGGATCGGGTTTAGGTTTGGGTTTTCTAGTTTAGGTTTAGGTTTAGGTTAGGGAGTTGAGATTAGGAACAGGTGTAGGTTTAGGTTTCGGGATTTGACATTAGGTTTTAGGTTTAGGTTTAGGTTATAGGTTATAGGTTTAGGTTAAGGTTATAAGCTATAGGTTTAGGGAATTGAGAATAGGTTAAGGTTTAGGTTTAGGAAATCGGGATCGGGGTAGGGATCGGGTTTAGGTTTGGGTTTTCAAGTTTAGGTTTAGGTTAGGGAGTTGAGATTAGGATTAGGTGTAGGTTTAGGTTTAGGGATTTGAGAACACATTTAGGTTTTAGGTTTATGTTTTGGTTTAGGTTATAAGTTATACGTTTAGGTTTAGGTTTAGGTCAAGGTATAGGTTTAGGTTATAAGCTATATGTTTTGGGAATTGAGAATAGGTTAAGGTTTAGGTTTAAGAAATCGGGTTTGGGTTCGGGATCGGGTTTAGGTTTGTGTTTTCAAGTTTACTTTTATGTTTAGGTTAGGGAGTTGGGATTAGGATTAGGTGTAGGTTTAGGTTTAGGGATTCGAGAATACATTAGGTTTTAGGTTTAGGTTATAGGTTATAGGTTTAGGTTTAGGTTATAAGCTATAGGTTTAGGAAATTGAGAATAGGTTATGGTTTAGGTTTAGGAAATCGGGTTCGGGGTCGAGATCGGGTTTAAGTTTGGGTTTTCAAGTTTATGTTTAGGTTAGGGAGTTGAGATTAGGATTAGGTGTCGGTTTAGGTTTAAGGATTTGAGAACACATTTTGGTTTTAGGTTTAGGTTTAGGATATAAGTTATACATTTAGGTTTAGGTTTAGGTTATCGTATAGGTTTAGGTTTCGGTTTTGGTTATAAGCTATAGGTTTTGGGAATTGAGAATAGGTTAAGGTTTAGGTTTAAGAAATCAGGTTCGGGTTCGGGATCAGGTTTAGGTTTGGGTTTTCAAGTTTAGGTTTAGGTTTAGGTTAGGGAGTTGAGATTATGATTGGGTGTAGGTTTAGGTTTAGGGATTTGAGAATACATTAGGTTTTAAGTTTAGGTTTAGGTTATAGGTTATAGGTTTAGGTTTAGGTTATAAGCTATAGGTTTAGGGAATTGAGAATAGGTTAAGGTTTATGTTTCGGAAATCGGGTTCACGTTCGGGATCGGGTTTAGGTCTGGGTTTTCAAGTTTAGGTTTAGGTTTAGGTTAGGGAGTTGAGATTAGGATTAGGTATAGGTTTTGGTTTAGGGATTTGAGAATACATTTGGTTTTAGGTTTAGATTTAGGTTAAAGGTTATAAGTTTAGGTTTAGGTTTAGGTTATAAGCTATAGGTTTAGGGAATTGAAAATAGGTTAAGGTTTAGGTTTAGGAAATCGGGTTCGGCTTCGAGAATGGGTGTCACGCCCCAAACCCAGAAATTGGATTCACAAAATTCCCAATTGCCGAATCCGTTGCGACTGCCTCTGTAATACCCCATTCTTGGCTCCCAGCGTCCATACGCCAGATTCCGATCCTGGGATCCTACAAGGAGGAATATTTTTTTTTTGTACATTTAACTCGTAATAAGCACAACCACAAGATTACCCAATTCATAAAAGCAACATTAACATCACATATCCACTAATATAATCAGTTGAGTACAATGCTATAAGGAAATACATAAATAAAAAAATCAAGCTCCAGAAGACCGCTGCACGCTCTAAGCTCAACAATGCTGCAACCTAACATCTCCTGCACGCATCTATCGTGCATAAGCTTATAGAAAGCTTAGAGGGTGGTGTAAGTGTGTACACAAGATAAGTGCCAAGTATTCAATACAATGCCATCATCATACAAGACCGGAAATACTAGTGATCCATAAATCGTGCAATAACAAAATAAACAGTTATACGAATAAGATCATGAATTATCAGAGTAAGCAGAAATACTGACAAGAGCAAGAATTATCAGAGTAAACAGAAATACTGACAAAGTCATAAATCACACGATAACAGAGTAAGCGGAAATATTGGTCAGTGCATAAATCATACAATAATGAAATACACAATACAAATCAGTATAAAAATGAAGAGTCGTTGAGAGCCAAATATCATATGCAGAGGATGCAATACAATATACATTCCTGATAAGTAAAATGAATAGCATCAACCATATCATATGCTGCGGATGTAATGCAACATGCAGTGCAAATGGAATGACCATGCTGGAGTGTGAAGTCGGTATGGTAGTACGTAGTATCACAGGATATGGGGTCCATTACAATGGACTTCTATCCAAACTAGTCCCATAACTAATTTGGATGGTCAGACCCAATGTGGTAAACTCCTGATCTCAGGTTAGTCGTGCGCCCCAACCGAAATCCTGGCCATTGCGAAGGTACACGTAACAAATAGTTGCGCACCACCAGCCCAGGTGGATAGTGAATGATGAATGAATGAATGAGTATGCAACTCCTACTCACTAAGTCCACATATCAGTACGGTTCATCTCTGGGATCATCACCGGGGTTTAGTACACTCCAAATGGCACTGCCGCTCTCCCAGCCGCACAGTCCAAGTGAGCGTAAGAAACCTCACTATCCGCCTGGCCAATAGTCTGCCAATACCTATCCGGCATGTCGATAGTGGACCCATTCACGAGCTGGTCAAACTCAGCCTAGTATTGCCCCCTACCCTCGGGCGGGTAAGGCCACACCCCCTCCCAACCGACCACGACACAGTGGGAGACGCGACCTCGTGGTATTCGGCACTCGGGCGCTCATGTATCCACTCGGTCTCGACGTTGGGGCGTCTCCTGGCCACGGAGGTTTAGGGATTTTCACCCAGGGACATCTATGGCGCCCGTATACTAGAACCAAACATTTTCGGTGTCCCACTTGGCCATCCACGATATGCCTGTGGAGGCTACGACCCTGATGTCGCTAGGGCGTACAGTAATCATAATGCGAGATGCATGAGTCATACAATCCAGTCATGCATCAATCCTGCGCACACCGCATGCTCATGTGAGATAACCTCCGCCTATCAGGGAGTCCCATAACAACATGCTCAATGGCATATGCAATGATCAACCACATCTCATAACAAACATGCAGATGATGCGTATGGGCATGTATCATGATGCTATGCTGTCACATACTCATAATCGGTATCAACAACCGGCATCGACAATCGACCTCGACAATGTGGACATTTAACCAACATTGCCCCCAAGGAATGACCCTCATGGATCCTAACATATAGTGGACCCATGACCTCACACAAGGGCCAAATATAGAACACCATGGGCCTTACTCAAGAGCTTAATACATATCACGATAGGCCTCTCACATGGGCCTCATATACATCACAATGGACCTCAATTACGAATCGCATATACATCTATAGGTCTCGATAATCGGCCTCGGCAATCAAAATCGGCCTCAACAATCGAAATCGATAATCGGCCTCGATCGATAATCAGTCTCGATCGATATTCTGCAATCGGCCAAGATAGATCAAAATCGATAATCGGTCTCGATCGATAATCAACAATCGGCCACGACAAATCAGAATCGGTAATCGGCCTCGATCGATAATCAGCCTCGATCGACAATCAACAATCAGTTGCGACAAATCAAAATCAGTAATCGGCCTCGATCAATAATCAGCCTCGATCGGTAATCAACAATCAGCCACGACAAATCAGAATCGGTAATCGGCCTCAATCAATAATCAGCCTCGATCGGTATTAGGCAATCGGCCGATCAAATCAGAATCGGTAATCAGCCTCGATCGATAATCAGCCTCGATCGACAATCAACAATCGATCGCGACAAATCAGAATCGGTAATCGGCCTCGATCAATAATCAGCCTCGATCGGTAATTAACAATCGGCCACGGCAAATCAAAATCGGTAATCGGCCTTGATCGATAATCAGCCTCGATCGGTAATCAACAATCGGCCACGACAAATCAGAATCGGTAATCTGCTTCGATCGATAATCAGCCTAGATCGGTATTAGGCAATCGGTCACGACAAATCAGAATCGGTAATCGGCCTCGATCGGTATTAGGCAATCGGCCGATCAAGGCCTAAGGAAAGGTCATAGTGTGAACATCTAATCAATATTGCTCCCAATGAGTGGCCCACATAGGGCCAAACATATAGTAGGCCCATGACCTTACACAATGGTCTCATAAATCAAGTGAGTCGCATCACATGGGCCTAATGCACATCGCTATGGGCCGCATCATATGAGACAAATACATCTCGATGGGCCTCATCACATGAACAGGAAAATTTCACAATGGCCTCACTAAATGGGTCGAAAACACATCTTAATGGGCCACGACGTATGGGCCGAGTATATATCACAATGGGCCACGACCCATGGGCCGCAACCCGTGGGCCTCAAATACAAGTGGGCCACATTAATGGGGCCCATATCTAAACCTCAAGTGGGCCCTTCTCATGGGCTCCAAATACATTTCGATGGGCCTTAACCCATAGGCCTTGAATACATCTCAATGGGCCTCAACCAATGGGCCCTGATATATATCATAATGGGCCGCATCTTATGGGCTAGGAATACATCACAATGGGCCACGACAATTGAAATCGGTCAAAAATTGAAATCGACAAATCGGTCACGACAATCAAAATCGGTAAATCGGTCACGACAATCGGGCTCGATCGCTAATCGACAATCGGCATCGATAATCAGTAGATAAACAAAGTGGGGTCCATAGGTGATCAACAGATCAACCATAGTATAAAGATCGGCACTCAGCCGTGGTTTTATTAATTAGATAGCATGGAGCCATCCGTCTACGACAAATGGGGCCCACTTATTTGGGTTAACCCACTAAGGAAGAGAAAGGGCCTAACAAGGCCTAAGGGAAGGTCACAATGTGGACATCCAACCATCATTGCCCATCAATGTGGACATCAAACCAACATTGCTCCCAAGGAGTGACCTACATAAGGAATTCATACACAATGTAACGGCCACACATACATCACATTCGGCCTCGCTCATGGGCCTCACATATATTGCATCGGGTCAATTGAGTGGGCCGCTCAAATGGGCCAAACCAAATGGGCCGTTTTAAATGGACCGAGTCAAATGGGCCGGGTCAAATGGGCCAACTGTATTTCAAATCGGGCCCACCCTTATGTATTTTGAGATCCGACCTATTCATAATTAGCATAGAGATAGATGAAGTGAAAACCAATTATCCGCTTGGGTGGGGATCACTGTGGCTCAAAAAAAATTTTAAACGGTGGATGTCACTATACCTCATTATTATTACAAATGGTGGGGTCCACTTGAATTTTGGATCTCACTCATTTATCCCATGCCATGATATGACATCTCAAATGGTTGGACGGTTTGGATACAACACATGTATCATGGTGGGCCCACCGTCAAAACAGTGGACTGTGTAGATAAAGCACATACAACATTGGGGCCCACGCTACAGGGATGGATCTCATGCATCCAGAGTGGGTCCCACCATCAGAACAGTTGGGATGTACACGTACGTCACGTGGGATCTGTAGAGCTTGGAATGTTCAAAGGAAGAGTAGCTACGTAACTACTAAACGTGCAGCATTTCTGCCGTTAAAGAGGGCAGTGGTGGGTCCTACGTAGGGCCCACCCCAACAAATATAAAATATAATATATTAATGTTATATTAAGTACGAGCATACAGCCTTTTTGCTGCCTTTAAAAGAAACAGAGGTGGTCCCACGTAGGGCCCACCCTTAAGTATATATATATATATAGTATATATTATATGCAATAAAGTAGCTGCAGTAGTGCAGCTGTACTGCATTAAAGTGGGGAGTAAAGGTGGTCCCAGGTAGGGCCCACCCTTCCTAGCTAACATATGATAATAGGTAATATTATAATATAATATATTAATATTATATTAATAAGATGCAACGTCCACTAGGCCCTGGATGGCCTGGACATGTATATACATCGAAGGAGGCCCCACACGAACGTGGGTCCCACGCCCAAGGATGATGGACGGCTAGATAAAACACGTACACTAGTGGGGCCCACCGGAATAGATGGATGACGTGGGTGGGTCCCCTCGACCCCACTGTCAGCACACGCCCGTGCCAGTACACATGCTCCATGCTAGTCACCCTGCAAGGATCAATACCAAGACCTCAAGTGTTGAAACGAGGCATCTCCACTCAATCTGCCAGTTGAGCCATGGACCTGGGTGTGCATGCGCACCAAGGAGGGACCCACACAGACGTGGTCCCACTGCCCAGATACGGTGGACGGTTTGGATAGAACACATCCGCCATGGTGTGGCCCCACACGTGGGGTGGAGGGCAAGGATGGGTCCCATGGACCTCAATGTCCATGCACGCTCCCCTGTTAGCTACTCCCACTCTCAGCCACACTACACTGTCAGTACACCCCACGTCAGTCTACACTTCACCGATAGCCAGCCTACTTACGCTGGACAGTGTGGATTGCACACAGGCATCACAGTGGGTCCCACATGGATGTGGCCCACCTGATTTTGGATCCAACTAATATTTGTATTTCCTTTCATCCCGGCCTGTGTGACCGTCCGGTCGTGCAGGCCCCAAATAGGGATTAAGGTGGCCAAACAGTTGGATGGCATGAGTAAAATACGCTCATCTTAAGTGGGCCATGATCATGGAAAAAGAGAGAGAGAGAGAAATCGGGGATAACGGAGGGGCCCCGCCACTACGGGCCCCTCTTGCATACAATCATAATCAAAGTGGGTCCACATATATGGACCCTTAACTCAAAAGAAATGAATGAAAGACAAAATCTAAGATCACCCACCTTACTCTTCTTCTTCCCATATACTCCAATGCCTTTAGGAAGCTCTATCAATGGTGAAGATGACGATCTAGAAGTTGGATTGGTGGGGATATAAGGTGGGAGATGGTTGGACGTCCATGGTTTTTTTTTTTTGCCAAGGAGAATGAGGAAGAAGGAGTGAGGGAGAGGTGAAGGTTTCTAGGCAATTAATAATTTTGACTTTTGGGGAAAAGGGGAAGGGGTGGTTGCTTGTAAGGGGTTATGGCTAGGATAAGGTAGGGTGATGTCACCCCTATGGTGACATCATAGTAATTATTATTTTTTTTCTAGGGAAGTACAACAACAAGGGTAGGTGGGTCCCACGATCAAGTGATCAATGACCTAGATAATGCACGGGCCGGATCTCATAATCTGAGCGTCGCATTGACGCACAAGACGCGTCGTCGGAACCGCGACGACGGCGCGGTCGCAATGACATAGGTCTCGTTTTGAGTCGGCTCGGGTTTATAGGATGTGACTCAAGAGCATGCGCCAATGCTATCTACGAGTCGCGGGTCGTCGGAATTCGACTGGGAGGGCCGCGGAAGTAATGGAATGATACGGGCTAGGATACGGGTCTTACATTGGGTATAGGTTTGGGTTTTCAAGTTTCGGTTTAGGTTTAGGTTAGGAAGTGGAGATTAGGATTAGTTGTAGGTTTCGGTTTAGGGATTTAAGAATACATTTAGGTTTTAAGTATAGGTTATAGGGTATAGGTTATAGGTTTAGGTTTAGGGTTAGGTTTAGCTTATAAGCTATAGGTTTAGGGAATTGAGAAAAGGTTATGGTTTAAGTCTAGGAAATTGGGTTCGGGTTCGGGATCGGGTTTACGTTTGGGTTTTCAATTTTAGGTTTAGGTTTAGGTTAGGGAGTTGAGATTAGGATTAGGTGTAGGTTTTGGTTTAGGGATTTGAGAATACATTTCTGTTTTAGGTTTTGGTTTAGGTTATAGGTTCTAGGTTTAGGTTTAGGTTTAGGTTTTAGTTAAGGTTTAGGTTTAGGTTATAAGTTCTAGGTTTAGGGAATTGAGAATAGGTTAAGGTTTAGGTTTAGGAAATCGGGTTCGGGTTCGGGAGTGGGTTGAGGTTTGGGTTTTCAAGTTTAAGTTTAGGTTTAGGTTAGGGAGTTAAGATTAGGATTAGGTGTAGGTTTAGATTTAGGGATTTGAGAATACATTAGGTTTCAGGTTTAGGTTTAGGTTATAGGGTATAGTTTTAGGTTTAGGTGCAGGTTTAGGTTTAGGTTATAAGCTATAGGTTTAGGGAATTGAGAATAGGTTAAAGTTTAGGTTTAGGAAATCGGGTTCGGGCTCGAGATCGGGTTTAGGTTTGGGTTTTCAAGTTTAGGTTTAAGTTTAGGTTAGGGAGTTGAGATTAAGATTAGGTGTAGGTTTAGGTTTAAGGATTTGAGGATACATTAGGTTTTAGGTTTAGGTTTTTGTTTATGTTATAGGTTATAGGTTTACATTTAGGTTAAGGTTTAAGTTTAGGTTATAAGCTATAGGTTTAGGGAACTAGAATAGGTTAAGGTTTAGGTTTAGGAAATCGGCGTCGGGTTCGGGACCGGGTTTAGGTTTGGGTGTTCAAGTTTAAGTTTAGGTTTAGGTTTGGGAGTTGAGATGAGGATTAGGAGTAGCTTTAGGTTTAGGGATTTGAGAATACATTAGGTTTTAGGTTTAGATTTAGGTTATAGGTTATAAGTTTAGGTTTAGGTTTAGGTTAATGTTTAGGTTTAGGTTATAAGGTATAGGTTTAGGGAATTGAAAATAGGTTAAGGTTTAGGTTTAGGAAATGAGGTTCGGCTTCAAGATCGGGTTTATGTTTGGGTTTTCAAGTTTCGGTTTAGTAAATTGGGTTCAGTTCGGGATCGGGTTTAGGTTTGGGTTTTCAAATTTAGGTTTAGGTTTAGGTTAGGGAGTTGAGATTAGGATTAGGTGTAGGTTTAGGTTTAAGGATTTGAGAATACATTAGGTTTTATGTTTAGGTTTAGGTTTAGGTTTAGGTTTAGGTTTAGGTTATAAGCTATATGTTTAGGGAATTAAGAATAGGTTAAGGTTTAGGATTTGGAAATCGGGTTCAGGTTCGGGATCAGGTTTAGGTTTGGGTTTTCAAGTTTAGGTTTAGGTTTAGGTTAGGGTGTTGAGATTAGGATTAGGTGTAGGTTTAGGTTTAGGGATTTGAGAATACATTAGGTTTTAGGTTTAGGTTTAGGTTTTAGGTTATAGGTTTAGGTTTAGGTTATAAGCTATAGGTTTAGGGAATTGAGAATAGGTTAAGGTTTAGGTTTAGGAAATCGGGTTCGGGGTCGAGATTGGGTTTAGGTTTGGGTTTTTAAGTTTAGGTTTAGGTTAGGGAGTTGAGATTAGGATTAGGTGTAGGTATAGGTTAAGGGATTTGAGAATACATTAGGTTTTATGTTTAGGTTTAGGTTATAGGTTGTAGGTTTAGGTATGGGTTATAAGCTATAGGTTTAGGGAATTGAGAATAGGTTAAGGTTTAGGATTTGGAAATCGGGTTCGGGTTCGGGATCGGGTTTAGGTTTGGGTTTTCAAGTTCAGGTTTAGGTTTAGGTTAGGGAGTTGAGATTAGGATTAGGTGTAGGTTTAGGTATAGGGATTTGAGAATACATTAGGTTTTAGGTTTAGGTTTAGTTTATAGGTAATAGGTTTAGGTTTAGGTTATAAGCTGTAGGTTTAGGGAATTGGGAATAGGTTAAGGTTTTGGTTTAGGAAATCGGGTTCGGGGTCGACATCAGGTTTAGGTTTGGGTTTTCTAGTTTAGGTTTAGGTTAGGGAGTTGAGATTAGGATTAGGTGTAGCTTTAGGTTTAGGGATTTGAGAATACATTAGGTTTTATGTTTAGGTTTAGGTTATAGGTTGTAGGTTTAGGTTTAGGTTATGTTTAGGTTTAGGTTATAAGTTATAGGTTTAGGGAATTAAAAATAGGTTAAGGTTTAGGATTTGGAAATCGGGTTTATAAGTGCTATAGTGTATATCCCTGTCTTTTGTCAAATTTGTGGTGCCAAAATCACTGTTATATATAACTTGCATAAGTGAAGCTCTCTCAAGGATCAACATTCATAAACAAGCTAAGCTCATAACAAGCACAACTCATAAGTACAAGGATCAATCTTGAATGCAAGAACTGCTCACAAGACAAGACTCAAGCTGCAAGACTTCAAGAAGAGTATAAGGCAGTTTGTAAAGAACTCAAGACACTTTCAAGATTGAGCTACATCAAGATTTCAACTACATCAAGACTTCAAGGCTCATACTTCAAGGTCACTAGTTCCTAATGTTTCAATGTCCTTACTTCATGGTTGAGGTTTGACTGACCTTAGGTTGACCTTAGAAGTAGGTCATTTTGGATACATAAATCGAATGTTTATATTACATAAGTTTAGTTTGTTCTTCGACTAGTCCTAAGCCTTCTTCAACTAGTCCTAGAGTTGCTTCGACCAGTCTAAGAAATTCCTCGATCAATTGTGAGTTTGTTACAAATTTCGGATAAAATCTGTTTGGCTTCGACTAGTCCAAGAATCATTCGACCGATCGAAGGAATAGTGTCGATCGCATCTTCGACGATCGAAAATCTTCGACTCAAAATCCAGATGTTTTTGAGTTCTTGACGACTCGAAGGAGACCTTCGACGATCAAAGGTGACCTACGACCGATCGTAGAAACGGTCCAAAGCTTATCGCGCTGATTTTTAAATATCATTATTGCTTCGACTAGTCGAAGAACTCCCTAGACTAGTCGAAGATGCGATCTGCTCACCTATAAATAGTGCACGAATCTCAGAAGAAATCATCGAATTATTTAATCCATTCAAGCCAATCTTCGTCGAACTTCTGAGAGATAATTCTGTGCTCTATCTAAGCTAAGTGTGCTTATTTAATATTCTCTTTCCTTAGCTTTATTTAATTGATTTTTTTTTCTGCTATTCCAATCTAATTTGATAAGAGGAATTGTTATTCCCTTTCTTTGGAATCAAAATCAATTAAGGCAAGCCCTATTTAGTTTAATTTAAAATTTATTAGAATTAGAACCATTGTAATTGAGTACTGGACATTGAACTTGGACATTCAATCATCTACTCTGATTTGGTTCTACCGGGCTGCTACAACGAAGGAGATAATCAGGTATTTTACATTTAATTGTAAATTCCTTTCTGTTTTGGTTTCTTTCAAGATTTTCCAGAAAAATCTTGTTGTATTGGTTATCTGAGGAGAGCCAGGAAAACTCAGAAGTGGAGTTTTTTAATTGTGTAAGCCCACAGACAAAGACACAATTGTAAAGGTTTTGGGTGAACCTGGGAAAACCTATTTTGTTAGTGAACGCTAATATCCCCTGTGTGAGGATATTAGGAGTGGAGTAGCATTTTGTGTGGCTGTTGTTTAACAGTTGGTGAACACACAGGCGAACCACTATAATTCCTTGTGTTGTGGTTGAATGATTTATACTTCTGATCTTTAATTATTCTTTTATGGGATGTATGTATGGTGGTGAATGTTGTAATCATTTAATTCAAGCATTGTGAGAATTTTGTAATAGTTTAGAATTTATTTTCTGCTATTCCTTTATCAGCTTGATATTCAATTTCCTTTAAAAGTTGTTCCAGCAAGGTTGCCCTGCCATTTTTATGGTGTATGGTTGTCCCTAGAACAATACATTTGTGATTACAATTTATTTCAATTCGGTTTGTATTTATTTCGTATTCCTCTTTGGTTTGAGATTTGATACAAAGATCTTTCTAGAAATAAGGTTGTCCTACCATAAACCCTCTGGTTTTGGTGTAAGGTTGTCCTTAGAACAACATTTGTATCAACCTCTCAAGATCTGAATTTTGAGGTTATTTTACTTTCTTGCATTGTGATTTATTTTGGCTATTATATTCTTTTTAATTCCCTGTTATAAGTTTTATTTGGCATTGTCCTATTCACCCCCTCTAGGACATATAGCTAGGCCTTTTCAAGTGGTATCAAAGCCTAATAGCTCTTTTTAATTCTTGGATTTAATTCTGAGCTAACGATTTAAGCTATTTAAGATGTCAAATTTTGATAGCCTTTCGGTCACTTGGCCTCCACCCTTTGATGGCTCCAACTATGCCTATTGGAAAGCCGAGAATGAGGATCTTCCTCAAATCAATGGATGAAAATGTGTGGCAAGCCACAGTGACTGAATGGAAACCTCCTATCATGGAAGTTACTGGGGTTGATGGTTTAAAATCTATGAAGGTCACACCATATTACCAATGAACCACTTTTCAGAAAAGTGAGAGTAGTGCAAATGCTAAAGCACTAAATGCAATTACTTGCGCACTATCACCGGATGAGTTCAAAAGAATCATTTCCTGTGATACTGCAAAGCAAGCTTGGGATAGATTAGAAATGACACACGAGGGTACTACAATTGTTAAAAAAATCTAAAGTCTAACTCCTCACAACCAGATTTGAAGAAATTCATATGGAGGAAAATGAAATGTTTATGGACTTTTACACTAGATTGAATGACATTGTAAACTCAATGTGGGGTCTTGGCGATAAAATCCCAGAAAGTAAAGTGTGTGCAAAAATATTACGCTCACTTCCTGAACGGTTCAATTCTAAAGTAACCGCGATCCAGGAACTTCGTGATACGGATAATATGAGGGTAGAAGAACTAGTTGGTTCTCTACAAACCTACGAGTTAAACTTTAAAGCTCCTAAAGGTAAATCTATTGCACTAAAATCTTCTAAATGTAATTCAGAAGAAAATTCTGATTCAGAAGATGATATGGCTCTTTTAGCTA
The DNA here is from genome assembly GCF_029962835.1 of Magnolia sinica. Lineage (NCBI taxonomy): Eukaryota > Viridiplantae > Streptophyta > Magnoliopsida > Magnoliales > Magnoliaceae > Magnolia > Magnolia sinica. The sequence continues at coordinate 39,237,318 of NC_080576.1, forward strand.
AGAAATTTTACAAGATTTTCAAAATCAAGAAAAGGGTTGATTTTCAAAAATCAAATGATAAAAAGAAGTTTAGACCCAAATCTCGAAAATCTTTGAAAGATAGTCAATGTTACAAGTTGACAAGAATATGGGCACTTAGCAAATAGATGTCCTAAAAGGGACAAACCCAAGAAGAAGGGTATGTTGGCTACATGGGATGAATCATCGGATTCTGAAGGTTCTTCTTCAGAAGATTCTGAAACTAAGTCGGGCAATGAGATTAAAGCTCTTATGACTCTAGCCAAATTCACATTTTGAGATAATGACTCAACAAGTGAAGAAAATCCGAGTAGTGAATGTGAAAATGAAGATGATCTTCAAGACGCTTACAATGCCCTATATAAGGAAAGTTGTAAAATTCCTGTCAAACTTAAACTTCAAAAGAAAAGTTTTCTAAACTTAAAAAATGTTTTGAATCACTTGTCTTAGAAAAATCACAAATTTCAGATTGTTTTGAAAAATTAAAATGCGATTTGGAATTCAAAAACTCCTTAATTATTGATTTAAAATCTGAAATTGAGAAACTTAAAACTGAAGTATCTTCTCTTCCGAGTCTAAAGGACACATGGAAATATGCCCAAGGTGATCAAAGTTAGAGAAACTTTTATCCGGATCAAGAAAATGTGGCGATCTATCCGGGTTGGGCTATGATAAAAATCTACCTCCTAAACAAAAGTATACTCCTCCTATGTTTGTTAAAGGAGAGTCCTCAAACTCAAAAGGGAAAAGTACTTATCAAGATTTTTCTAGAAATTCAAAAACTTTTCAAAAACCTAGAAGCGGCCATGTCACTTTAATCCGAAACGAAATCCACTAGCTGAAAAGATAGTTGATTTACTCAAGGAGCTCTTAAAATCTAACTCTATAGGTCATTCCTACAAATATACACAAAAGAAGACCAACTATGTTCCTAAACCCAAAACAGTTATGAAATGGGTTCCTAAAGTTACCTGCTTGGTTGCTCACACTGCTTTCAAAGCAACAAGTCATTCAAAGTGGTACCTAGACAGTGGATGCTCCAGGCATATGACAGGTGACAAAGCTTTATTCACGGATCTGAAAGATATGACTGATGGTTCAGTCACATTTGGTGATGGTAGCAACTGCAAGATTATAAGCCAAGGTATGGTTCAACTTTTTAATCTTTCTGTGTTTAAAAATGTTTTATATGTTGAAGGCTTAAAACATAACTTGCTTAGTATATCTCAAATATGTGATAATAACCATAGTGTTCGGTTTTCTAATCAAAGTTGTGAGATACTAAACAATAAGGGTTCTGTAATATTAACTGGACGTAGAACGTCTGAAAATTGCTATATTATTAGCGAATCCAGCTCATCTAATCAAACATGTTACATGGTCCATACAGACGAGACTGATTTATGGCACAAACGTCTTGGACATGTACATTATCGAAATTTATATAGATTGAGCAAACGAGAACTTATAAGAGGTTTACTCAAACTTCAAAAATTAGATAAAATATGTGGTGAGTGCCAGATAGGCAAACAAACAAAGAACTCACACAAAAAGGTGAATTCAAATACCACATCAAGACCACTCGAACTTCTCCACATGGATCTGATAGGACCTACCAGAACAGAAAGTCGTGGTGGGAAAAAGTATATCCTGGTAATAGTTGATGACTTTACCAGATTCACTTGGGTAGTCTTCTTAAGGGATAAATCTGAAACCCTTGAAGAAGTAAGAAAAGTTTTTAAAAGGATTCAAACTGAAAAATCTTCTCAAATCAGTAAAATTCGTAGTGATCATGGATCTGAATTTGAGAATAACAATTTTGAGAAGTTCTGTACCGACCAAGGAATATTACATGAATTCTCTGCTCCCAAAACTCCACAACAAAATGGAATTGTAGAAAGAAAGAATAGGGTGCTTCAAGAAATGGCTAATGTCATGTTGAATAGCATGAAGCTCTCTAAAAATCTTTGGGCTAAAGCAGTCAACACAGCTTGCTATATTATTAACCGAGTCTACACTAGCAAAGATAATAATGAAAGACCTTCGACCAGTCGTAGAACGGTCAAAGCTTATCACGCCTCGATCAGTCGAAGTGCTATATTTTACGTGATTGTGAAAATTTGGGAAAATTCGATACGAAGAGTGATGAAGGTATTTTTCTAGGATATTCCTTAAATAGTCGAGCTTATAAGGTTCTGAACAAAAGGACTGGTGTGATTCAAGAATCCATTAATGTTGTCATTGATGATCACTTAAACAAGCCAATATCTAATTCAGATAATGATGAAGTACTAATCATTGATAAACCTGATACTTCATCGAATCAGACTGATTCTGAGTTGAGGACTGTTAAAGATCATCCAACCACACAAATTCTTAGAAATCCTCTCACCGGTGTTCGCACCCGTAGACAACTTGAGGATATATGTAATTATGTATGTTTTACATCCCAAATAGAACCATTTAACGTAAAAGAAGCTCTTGCTAATGAGAACTGGATTGTTGCGATGCAAGAAGAACTCAACCAATTCGTAAGAAATGATGTTTGGTATCTCGTACCAAGACCTAAAGATAAACACATCATTGGAACAAAATGGATTTTCAAAAATAAGTCTGACGAGTGTGGAAATATAATTAGAAACAAGGCTAGACTAGTGGTACAAGGTTATACTTAAATTGAAGGGATTGATTTCGATGAAACTTTTGCACCAGTAGCACGTCTTGAATCTATTAGACTATTTATATCCATTGCATGTTTTAGAAAGATAAAGATCTATCAGATGGATGTGAAAAGTGCTTTTCTAAATGGCGATTTACATGAAGAAGTCTATGTTGAATAGCCAATGGGTTTTGAAGATTCCAAAAATACTGATTATGTATATCGGCTTTAAAAGGCACTTTATGGATTAAAACAAGCACCTAGGGCATGGTATGAGAAACTAATAAAATTTCTTTTAAGTCATAATTTTTAAATGGGATCTGTTGATAAAACTCTGTTTGTTAAAAAACATAATGATCATATCTTAATGGTGCAGATTTATGTTGATGATATCATTTATGGAACAACTTGTACTGACTTGACTACTGAGTTTACAGATTTGATGAAATCACAGTTCGAAATGAGCATGGTTGGGGAATTGACTTATTTCCTTGGATTGCAAGTAAAGCAACAACCTGAAGGAATATTCATTTCTCAATCTTAGTTTGCTTTGAATCTAATCAAGAGATTTGGATTTGAGAATGGCAAGAATTTCGATACTCCTATGAGTACTACCCTGAAACTATCAAAAACTCTAATGGTAAAAATGTTGACTCAAAACTTTATCGGAGTATGATTGGTAGTTTGTTATATTTAACTGTTAGTAGACCCGATATTTCTCTAAGTGTTGGTATTTGCACAAGATATCAATCGATCCAAAAGAATCTCACTTGATTCGTTGTCAAGCGAATTATTAGATATGTCGCAAGTCATTGTAAATCTCGGTCTCTGGTATCCTCATGAGACCAATGTCCAATTAGCTGGGATGCTGACTGGGCGGGTAATCTAGATGATAGAAAATCAACCGGTGGTGGTTGTTTTTACATTGAAATTTGTCTAGTTTTCTGGTTTAGTAAGAAACAAAATTCTATATCACTTTCAACAACTGGTAATGCGTGTAATGCATGTACACAGCTTGTTTGGATGCAACGAATGCTAAGTGATTATGGAATTAAACAAGATTCTATGTTATTACATTGTGATAATTCTAGTGCGATAAATATTTCAAAAAATCCTATTCAGCATTCTCGTACTAAGCACATTGACATTAGATTTCATTATATAAGGGAATTAGTAGAAGAAAAAGTTATCTCTAGAATATATTCCTACTGAAGATCAACGAGCTGACATTTTCACAAAACCTCTCGATAAAAGCAGGTTCAAAAAGATGAAATTTGATCTTGGCATGTGTATTTTAAAATGATTATTTATGCCTACTTGTATTATAGTGTATATATTTGCTAGATTGAATTCTAATTTTTGTATAATTTGTAAGAAATATGAATTTTTAGACATTCTTCGACCAGTCGTGAGTATACTCGACCAGTCGACCTTCGACCGGTCGTAGATATCCACGACCAGTCGTAGAACTCAAGAATCACTTAAAATTTAGGGATTTTTGCTTTCTTCCTCATTTCGTTTTTCTTCTCTAAGGAGCTGATCTTCGACTTGTCGAACCCACTGTTCATGTTCTTCAAGGTTAGTGTTCCAAATCACGTTTTTCTTGCAGATTTGTGTCTAGATTGTTTACTTTTCAAGCTTTAAGCTTTGTATTTTGGATTTCATTGAGATTTGGGTTTTGGATTTTGAAAAATCTGTTTGGCGTAAACCCACTTCTCAATCCTTTGCAACTTCTTAATTCCTTGATATCCTTGTTGCAAATGGCTTCTAGAGGTAGAAAAACTACTTCCCGTGGTCCTTCTTCTTCCTCCAGATCGTCCATTATCTCTAAGCGTCATCTTCTTGTTCCCAATGATGATCCATCATATGTTAAGGACATTAGATTACGTAATGTTATTGTTGAACATCCTGTTGATGTTAATCATATTGCACCTTTTGACATCCTTACTATGCTTAAAGATGTAGGTTGGGTTAACTTATTACATTGGGGTGGGCCTGCATACCGGTTCATTGCCCAATCCATGTTTACATGTATTAGTGCTTTCTCACAGGATAATTTAACTTTTAAAATATCTACTAGAGAAGGGCCTTTTGGCATTGATCGTCATTTAATTTCAGCCCTTATAGACATTCCTGTGAATGATGAGGGTATTCCTATCCATAACTTAACTGATAAACCCTCAATGTCTGAAAAATGCATGCTCACTAGAGATTTGTGCAACATGGATGTTCAATGGACACAAAAAAGGAATGCGCTTCCCGCAAGGTATTTATTACCCAAATACAGAATTCTTCACAAAATCTTTATGTCTAATCTGTATCCTCGTTCAGGTAATAAAACTGACTTGACTTCGTTTATGGTTCATGTTATCCATGCTATTTCCAATAGTACTCAGATTTGTTTAACATCCTTAATCTGTCATTTCATTCTTCAGTTTAGACTCCATCCTGGTCATAGTGACATTCCTTTTGCCTATTTAATGATTGTATTGGCTACACATATGTTAGTCGATATGCCGGTTGATGAGGCACCTATCCATCATCTAATCTTCAACAATACTAATATCAATAAGATGAAGCTGGATCTACTTCCTGAATAAGGTGGTGGTGGTGGGGGTGGTTATGAAGAAGCTGGTGATGACATTAATATGGATAACATTTTTGAGGAACTGGATTCTGACTCAACAAATGATCCAGATTTTGAACCATCTGATGTTAATGCTCGTCTGAGTGCATTAGAGGATAAAGTTGAGAATATAAATGTAAAGATGGAAAACATGTCTATTGCTTATGATTTATAATTCAAGTCCATGCGCAAATATCTTAGGCGATTGAACAAAGGCATGCACCAACTTGATCCCTCTATTCCTGCTCCATCATCTAGTTCTGGTTCTGACTAGTTTTTATGAGTCTTCTGGTCTGTAATAACTTTATAACTTAGCACTTGGTTGACTGATTTTGAGTTTGATACTATCTATGTTTTATGCTGGATTTTATTCTATGTAAAGCAATGCTGAGTTTCTCTATCACTATTTTGCTATACTCTCATAACTCCTCATGTTTACTCTCATATATTCCTTTATTTAGTTCTCCTTTGTCATATTGTGACAAAAAGGGGGAGAATGGTTTGTTCTCGATGTAATTGTGAGAGGAGTAGCATTGGTTATGTTACTCAGGGGGAGTATGTTTGAACTAGTTGAATAAAACTGGTTGAATGTTAAATATTGAATATTGAATATTGATTTACAGGTAAGCCAGTTTATATGACCTGTTTCATAACTCTTTAACCAGTTGTTTTACTTTATGTTTATCTTGGTTATGTGTTTTGTCACTAATTTGACAAAGGGGGAGATTGTAAGTGCTATAGTTTATATACCTATCTGTTGTCAAATTTGTGGTGCCAATATCACTGTTATATATAACTTGCATAAGTGAAGCTCTCTCAAGGATCAACATTCATAAACAAGCTAAGCTCACAACAAGCACAGATCACAAGTACAAGGATCAATCTTGAATGCAAGAACTGCTCACAAGACAAGACTCAAGCTGCAAGACTTCAAGAAGAGTACAAGGCAGTTTGTAAAGAACTCAAGACACTTTCAAGATTGAGCTACATTAAGATTTCAACTACATCAAGACTTCAAGGCTCATACTTCAAGGTCACTAGTTCCTAATGTTTCAATGTCCTTACTTCATGGTTGAGGTTTGACTGACCTTAGGTTGACCTTAGAAGTAGGTCATTTTGGATACATAAATCGAATGTTTATTTTACATAAGTTTGAGTACATTCTTCGACTAGTCCTAGGCCTTCTTCGACTAGTCCTAGAGTTGCTTCGACGATCTAAGAAATTCCTCGATCAATCGTGAGTTTGTTACAAATTTCGGATAAAATCATTGAGGCTTGACTAGTCCGAGAATCATTCGACCGATTAAAGGAATAGTGTCATTGCATCTTGACGATCGAAAATCTTCGACTCAAAATCCGATGTTTTGAGTTTTCGACGATCGAAGGAGACCTTGACGATCGAAGGTGACCTACGACGATCGTAGAAACGGTCAAAGCTTATCGCGCCCGATTTTTTAAATATCTATTATTGCTTGACTAGTCGAAGAGCTCCTAGACCACAATCGAAGACACGATCTGCTCACCTATAAATAGTGCACGAATCTCAAGAAATCATCGAATTAATTAATCCATTCAAGCCAATCTTCGTCAAACTTCTGAGAAATTCTGTGCTCTATCTAAGCTAAATGTGCTTATTTAATATTCTCTTTCCTTAGCTTTATTTAATTGATTTTGTTTCTACTACAATCTCATTTGATAAGAGGAATTGTTATTCCCTTTCTTTGGAATCAAAATCAATTAAGGCAAGCCCTATTTGGTTTAATTTAAAATCTATTAGAATTAGAACTATTGTAATTGAGTACTGGACATTGAACTTGGACATTCAATCATCTGCTCTGATTTGGTTCTACCGGGCTGCTACAACGAAGGAGATAATCAGGTATTTTACATTTAATTGTAAATTCCTTTCTATTTTGGTTTCTTTTAAGATTTGCTAAAAAAATCTTGTTGTATTGGTTATCTGAGGAGAGCCAGGAAAACTCAGAAGTGAGGTTTTTTAATTGTGAAAGTCCACAGACAAAGACACAATTGTAAAGGTTTTGGGTGAACCTGGGAAAACCTATTTTGTTAGTGAACGCGAATATCCCCTGTGTGAGGATATTAGGAGTGGAGTAGCATTCTGTGTGGCTGTTGTTTAAAAGTTGGTGAACACACAGGCGGACCACTATAATTCCTTGTGTTGTGGTCGAATGATTTATACTTCTGATCTTTAATTATTCTTTTGTGGGATGTATGTATGGTGGTGAATGTTGTAATCATTTAATTCAAGCATTGTGAGAATTTTGTAATAGTTTAGAATTTATTTTCTATTATTCCTTTATCATCTTGATATTCAATTTCTTTTAGAAGTTGTTCCAGCAAGGTTGTCCTACCATTTTTATGGTGTATGGCTGTCCCTAGAACAATACATTTGTGATTACAATTTATTTCAATTCAGTTTGTGTTTATTTCTGTATTCCTCTTTGGTTTGAGATTTGATATAAAGATCTTTCTAGAAATAAGGTTGTCCTACCATAAACTCTGGTTTTTGGTGTAAGGTTGTCCTTAGAACAACATTTGTATCAACCTCTCAAGATCTGAATTTTGAGGTTATTTTACTTTCTTGCATTGTGATTTATTTTGGCTATCATATTCTTTTTAATTCCGCTGTTATAAGTTATATTTGACATTGTCCTATTCACCCCCCCCCCCCCCCTCTAGGACATATAGCTAGGCCTTTTCAGCGTTCGGGTTCGGGATGGGGTTTAAGTTTAGGTTTTTAAGTTCAGGTTTAAGTTTAGGATAGGGAGTTGAGATTAGGATTAAGTATAGGTTTAGGTTTAGGGATTTGAGAATACATTAGGTTTTAGGTTTAGGTTTAGGTTATAGGTTTAGGTTTAGGTTATAAGCTATAGGTTTAGGGAATTGAGAATAGGTAAAGGTTTAGGTTTAGGAAATCGGGTTCGGGGTCGAGATCGGGTTTAGGTTTGGGTTTTCAAGTTTAGGTTTAGGTTAGGGAGTTGAGATTAGGATTATGTGTAGGTTTAGGTTTAGGGATTTGAGAACAGATTTAGGTTTTAGGTTAAGGTTTAGGTTATAAGTTATACGTTTAGGTATAGGTTTAGGTTAAGGTATAGGTTTAGGTTTCGGTTGTGGTTATAAGCTATTGGTTTTGGGAATTGAGAATAGGTTAAGGTATAGGTTTAAGAAATCGGGTTCGGGTTCGGGATCAGGTTTAGGTTTGGGTATTCAAGTTTAGGTTTAGGTTAGGGAGTTGAGATTAGGATTGGGTGTAGGTTTAGGTTTAAGGATTTGAGAATACATTAGGTTTTAGGTTTAGGTTTAGGTTTAGGTTATAAGCTATAGGTTAAGGGAATTGAGAATAGGTTAAGGTTTATGTTTCAAAAATCGAGTTCAAGTTTGGAATCGAATTTAGGTTTGGGTTTTCAAGTTTAGGTTTAGGTTTAGGTTAGGGAGTTGAGATTAAGATTAGGTGTAGGTTTAGGTTTAGGGATTTGAGAATACATTAGGCTTTAGGTTTAGATTTAGGTTATAGGTTATAAGTTTAGGTTTTGGTTTAGGTTTAGGTTATAAGCTATAGGTTTAGGGAATTGAAAATAGGTTAAGGTTTAGGTTTAGGAAATCGAGTTCGGCTTCGAGATCGGGTTTAGGTTTGGGTTTTCAAATTTCGGTTTAGGTTTAGGTTAGGGAGTTGAGATTAGGATTAGTTGTAGGTTTCGGTTTAGGGATGTAAGAATACATTTAGGTTTTATTTTTAGGTTATAGGGTATAGGTTATAGGTTTAGGTTTATGGTTAGGTTTAGGTTATAAGCTCTAGGTTTAAGGAATTGAAAATAGGTTAAGGTTTAGGTTTAGGAAATCGGGTTCAGGTTCGGGATCGGGTTTAGGTTTGGATTTTCAATTTTAGGTTTAGGTTTAGGTTAGGGAGTTAAGATTAGGATTAGGTGTAGGTTTAGGTTTAGGGATTTGAGAATACATTTAGGTTTTAGGTTTAGGTTTAGGTTATAGGCTATAGGTTTAGGTTTAGGTTTAGGTTTTGGTTAAGGTTTAGGTTTAGGTTATAAGTTATAGGTTTAAGGAATTGAGAATAGGTTAAGGTTTAGGTTTAGGAAATCGGGTTCAGGTTCGGGAATGGGTTTAGGTTTGTGTTTTCAAGTTTAAGTTTAGGTTTAGGTTAGGGAGTTGAGATTAGGATTAGGTGTAGGTTTAGGTTTAGGGATTTGAGAATAAATTTGGTTTAGGTTTAGGTTATAGGGTATAGGTTTAGGTTTAGGTTATACGCTATAGGTTTTGGGAATTGAGAATAGGTTAAAGTTTAGGTTTAGGAAATCGGGTTCGGGTTCGAGATCAGGTTTAGGTTTGGGTTTTCAAGTTTAGGTTTAAGTTTAGGTTAGGGAGTTGAGATTAAGATTAGGTGTAGGTTTAGGTTTAAGGATTTGAGGATACAATAGGTTTTAGGTTAAGGTTTTGGTTTAGGTTATAGGTTATAGGTTTAGGTTTAGGTTTTGGTTTTGGTTAAGGTTTAGGTTTAGGTTATAAGTTATAGGTTTAGGGAATTGAGAATAGGTTAAGGTTTAGGTTTAGGAAATCGGGTTCGGGTTCGGGAATGGGTTTAGGTTTGTGTTTTCAAGTTTAAATTTAGGTTTAGGTTAGGGAGTTGATATTAGGATTAAGTGTAGGTTTAGGTTTAGGGATTTGAGAATACATTAGGTTTCAGGTTTTGGTTTAGGTTATAGGGTATTGGTTTAGGTTTAGGTTTAGGTTATACGTTATAGGTTTAGGGAATTGAGAATAGGTTAAAGTTTAGGTTTAGGAAATCGGGTTCGAGTTCGAGACCGGGTTTAAGTTTGGGTTTTCAAGTTTAGGTTTAAGTTTAGGTTAGGGAGTTGAGATTAAGATTAGGTGTAGGATTAGGTTTAAGGATTTGAAGATACATTAGGTTTTAGGTTTAGGTTTTGGTTTAGGTTAAAGGTTTTAAGTTTAGGTTTAGGTTTAGATTTAGGTTAAGGTCTAGGTTTAGGCTATAAGCTATAGGTTTAGGGAACTGAGAATAGGTTAAGGTTTAGGTTTAGGAAATCGCGTTCGGGTTCGGGAACGGGTTTAGGTTTGGGTTTTCAAGTTTAAGTTTAGGTTTAGGTTAGGGAGTTGAGATGAGGATTAGGTGTAGGTTTAGGTTTAGGGATTTGAGAATGCATTAGGTTTTAGGTTTAGGTTTAGGTTATAGGGTATAGGTTTAGGTTATAGGTTTAGGTTTAGGTTATAAGCTATAGGTTTAGGGAATTGAGAATAGGTTAAGGTTTAGGTTTTGGAAATCAGGTCCGTGTTCGTGATCGGGCTTAGGTTTAGGTTTTCAAGTTTAGGTTTAAGTTTAGGTTAGGGAGTTGAGATTAGGATTAGGTGTAGGTTTAGGTTTAAGGATTTAAGAATACATTTCGATTTTAGGTTTAGGTTTAGCTTTTAGGCTTATGTTTAGATTAATTGTTTAGGTTATAAGTGCAGGTAATAGGTTTAGGTTTAGGTTAGGTTATAGGTTATGGTTTAGGGAATTGAGAATAGGTTAAGGGTTTGGTTTAGGAAATCGGGTTCGGGTTCGGGAATGGGTTTAGGTTTAGGTTTTCAAGTTTAAGTTTAGGTTTAGGTTAGGGAGTTAAGATTAGGATTAGGTGTAGGTTTAGGTTTAGGGATTTGAGAATACATTAGGTTTTAAGTTTAGATTTAGGTTATAGGTTATAAGTTTAGGTTTAGGTTTAGGTTAAGGTTTAGGTTTAGGTTATAAGTTATTTGTATAGGGAATTGAAAATAGGTTAAGGTTTAGGTTTAGGAAATCGGGTTCGGCTTCGAGATCGGGTTTAGGTTTGTTTTTTCAAGTTTCGGTTTAGGTTTACGTTTGGGAGTTGAGATTAGGATTAGTTGTAGGTTTCGGTTTAGGGATTTAAGAATACATTTAGGTTTTAGGTTTAGGTTATAGGGTATAGGTTATAGGTTTAGGTTTAGGGTTTGGTTTAGGTTATAAGCTATAGGTTTAGGGAATTGAGAATAGGTTAAGGTTTAAGTTTGGGAAATCGGGTTCGGGTTCGGGATCGGGTTTAGTTTTGGGTTTTCAATTTTAGGTTTAGTTTAGGTTAGGGAGTTGAGATTAAGATTAGGTGTAGGGTTAGGTTTAGGGATTTGAGAATACATTTAGGTTTTAGGTTTAGGTTTAGGTTATAGGTTATAGGTTTAGGTTTAGGTTTAGGTTTAGATTTTGGTTAAGGTTTAGGTTTAGGTTATAAGTTATAGGTTCAGGGAATTGAGAATAGGTCAAGGTTTAGGTTTTGGAAATCGGGTTCGGGTTCGGGAATGGGTTTTCGTTTGGGTTTTCAAGTTTAAGTTTTGGTTTAGGTTAGGGAGTTAAGATTAGGTTTAGGTGTAGGTTTAGGTTTAAGGATTTGAGAGTACATTAGGTTTCAGGTTTAGGTTTAGGTTATAGGGTATAGGTTTAGGTTTAGGTTTAGGTTTTGGTTTAGGTTATAAGCTATAGGTTTAGGGAATTGAGAATAGGTTAAAGTTTAGGTTTAGGAAATCGGGTTCGGGTTCGAGATCGGGTTTAGGTTTGGGTTTTCAAGTTTAGGTTTAAATTTAGGTTAGGGAGTTGAGATTAAGATTAGGTGTAGGTTTAGGTTTAAGGATTTGAGGATACATTAGGCTTTAGGTTTAGGTTTTGGTTTAGGTTATATGTTACAGGTTTAGGTTTAGATTTAGGTTAAGGTTTAGGTTTAAGTGATAAGCTATAGGTTTAGGGAACTGAGAATAGGCAAAGGTTTAGGTTTAGGAAATCGAGTTCGGGTTCAGGAATGGGTTTAGGTTTGGGTTTTCAAGTTTAGGTTCAGGTTTAGGTTAGGGAGTTGAGATGAGGATTAGGTGTAGGTTTAGGTTTAGGGATTTGAGAATACATTAGGTTTTAGGCTTACTTTTAGGTTATAGGTTATAAGTTTAGGTTAAGGTTTAGGTTAAGGTTAAGCTTTAGGTTATAAGCTATAGGTTTAGGGAATTGAAAATAGGTTAAGGTTTAGGTTTAGGAAATCGGGTTCGACTTCGTGATCGGGTTTAGGTTTGGGTTTTAAAGTTTCGGTTTATGAAATCAGGTTCGGGTTCGGGATCGGGTTTAGCTTTGGGTTTTCAAATTTAGGTTTAGGTTTAGGTTAGGTAGTTGAGATTTGGATTAGGTGTAGGTTTAGGTTTAGGGATTTGAGAATATATTAGGTTTTATGTTTAGGTTTAGGTTTAGGTTTAGGTTTAGGTTATAAGCTTTATGTTTAGGGAATTGAGAATAGGTTAAGGTTTAGGATTTGGAAATCAGGTTCGGGTTCGGAATCGGGTTTAGGTTTGGGTTTTCAAGTTTTGGTTTAGGTTTAGCTTTGGGAGTTGAGATTAGGATTAGGTGTAGGTTTAGGTTTAGGGATTTGAGAATGCATTAGGTTTTAGGGTTAGGTTTAGGTTGTAAGTTATAGGTTTAGGTTTAGGTTATAAGCTATAGGTTTAGGGAATTGAGAATAGGTTAAGGTTTAGGTTTAGGAAATCGGGTTCGGGGTCGAGATCGGGTTTAGGTTTGGGTTTTCAAATTTAGGTTTAGGTTAGGGAGTTGAGATGGGGATTAGGTGTAGGTTTAGGTTTAGGGATTTGAGAATACATTAGGTTTTTTGTTTAGGTTTAGGTTATAGGTTATAGGTTGTAGGTTTAGGTTGAGATTTAGGTTTAGGTTTAGGTTATAAGCTATAGGTTTAGGGTATTGAGAATAGGTTAAGGTTTAGGATTTGAAAATTGGGTTCGGGTTCGAGATCGGGTTTAGGTTTGGGTTTTCATATTCAGGTTTAGGTTTAGGTTAGGGAGTTGAGATTAGGATTAGGTGTAGGTTTAGGTTTAGGGATTTACGAATACATTAGGTTTTAGGTTTAGGTTTAGGTTATAGGTTATAGGTTTAGGTTTAGGTTATAAGCTATAGGTTTAGGGAATTGAGAATAGGTTAAGGTTTAGGTTTTGGAAATCGGATTCGGGGTTGAGATCGGGTTTATGTTTGGGTTTTCAAGTTTAGGTTTTGGTTAGGGAGTTGAGATTAGGATTAGGTGTAGGTTTAGGTTTACGGATTTGAAACAGATTTAGGTTTTAGCTTTAGGTTTAGGTTATAAGTTATACGTTTAGGTTTAGGTTTAGGCTAAGGTATAGGTTTAGGTTTAGGCTAAGGTATAGGTTTAGGCTAAGGTATAGGTTTAGGTTTCGGTTTAGGTAATAAGCTGTAGGTTTAGGGAATTGAGAATAGGTTAAGGTTTATGTTTAGGAAATTGGGTTCAGGTTCGGGATCGGCTTTAGGTTTGGGTTTTCAAGTTTAGGCTTAGGTTTAGGTTAGGGAGTTGAGATTAAGATTAGGTGTAGGTTTAGGTTTTAGGTTTAGATTTAGGTTATATGCTATAAGTTTAGGTTTAGGTTTAGGTTAAGGTTTAGGTTTAAGTTATAAGATATAGGTTTAGGGAATTGAAAATAGGTTAAGGTTTAGGTTTAGGAAATCGGGTTCGGCTTCAGGATCGGGTTTAGGTTTGGGTTTTTAATTTTAGGTTTAGGTTTAGGTTAGGGAGTTGAGATTACGATTAGGTGTAGGTTTAGGTTTAGGGATTTGAGAATACATTTAGGTTTTAGGTTTATGTTTAGGTTATAGGTTATAGGTTTAGGTTTAGGTTTATGTTTTGGTTAAGGTTTAGGTTTAGGTTATATATTACAGGTTTAGGTAATTGAGAATAGGTTAAGGTTTAGGTTTAGGAAATCGGGTTCGGGTTCGGGAATGGGTTTAGGTTTGGGTTTTCAAGTTTAAGTTTTGGTTTAGGTTAGGGAGTTAAGATTAGGATTAGGTGTAGGTTTAGGTTTAGGGATTTGAGAGTACATTAGGTTTCAGGTTTAGGTTTAGGTTATAGGGTATAGGTTTAGGTTTAGGTTTAGGTTATAAGCTATAGGTTTAGGGAATTGAGAATAGGTTAAAGTTTAGGTTTAGGAAATCGGGTTCGGGTTCGAGATCGGGTTTAGGTTTGGGTTTTCAAGTTTAGGTTTAAGTTTAGGTTAGTGAGTTGAGATTAAGATTAGGTGTAGGTTTAGGTTTAAGGATTTGAGGATACATTAGGTTTTAGGTTTAGGTTTTGGTTTAGGTTATAGGTTACAGGTTTAGGTTTAGGTTTAGATTTAGGTTAAGGTTTAGGTTTAGGTTATAAGCTATAGGTTTAGGGAACTGAGAATAGGTTAAGGTTTAGGTTTAGGAAATCGGGTTCGGGTTCAGGAACGGTTTTGCTTTGGGTTTTCAAGTTTCGGTTTAGGTTCAGGTTAGGGAGTTGAGATTAGGATTAGGTGTAGGTTTAGGTTTAGGGATTTGAGAATACATTAGGTTTTAGGTTTAGGTTTAGGTTTAGGTTATAGGTTATAGGTTTAGGTTTAGGTTATAAGCTATAGGTTTAGGGAATTGAGAATAGGTTAAGGTTTAGGTTTAGGAAATCGGGTTCGGGGTCGAGATTGGGTTTAGGTTTGGGTTTTCAAGTTTACGTTTAGGTTAGGGAGATGAGATTAGGATTAGGTGTAGGTTTAGGTTTAGAGATTTAAGAATACATTAGGTTTTATGTTTAGGTTTAGGTTATAGGTTGTAGGTTTAGGTTTAGGTTTAGGTTATAAGCTATAGGTGTAGGGAATTGAGAATAGGTTAAGGTTTAGGATTTGGAAATCGGGATCGGGTTCGGGATTGGGCTTAGGTTTGGGTTTTGAAGTTCAGGTTTAGGTTTAGGTTAGGGAGTTGAGATTAGGATTAGGTGTAGGTTTTGGTTTAGGGATTTGAGAATACATTAGGTTTTAGGTTTAGGTTTAGGTTATAGGTTATAAGTTTAGGTTTAGGTTATAAGCTATAGGTTTAGGGAATTGAGAATAGGTTATGGTTTATGTTTAGGAAATCGGGTTCAGGGTCGAGATCGGGTTTAGGTTTGGGTTTTCAAGTTTAGGTTTAGGTTAGGGAGTTGAGATTAGGATTAGGTGTAGGTTTAGGTTTAGGGATTTGAGAACACATTTAGGTTTTAGGTTTAGGTTAAGGTTAAGGTATAGGTTTAGGTTATAAGCTATAGGTTTAGGTTTAGGTTTATGGTTAGGTTTAGGTTATAAGCTCTAGGTTTAGGGAATTGAGAATAGGTTAAGGTTTAGGTTTAGGAAATCGGGATCGAGTTCGGGATCGGGTTTAGGTTTGGGTTTTCAAGTTTAGGTTTAGGTTTAGGTTAGGGAGTTGAGATTAGGATTAGGTGTAGGTTTAGGTTTAGGGATTTGAGAATACATTTAGGTTTTAGGTTTAGGCTTAGGTTTTAGGTTATAGGTTTAGGTTTCGGTTTAGGTGATAAGTTATAGGTTTAGGGAACTGAGAATAGGTTAAGGTTTAGGTTTAGGAAGTCGGGATCGGGTTTAGGTTTGGGTTTTCAAGTTTAGGTTTAGGTTTAGGTTAGGGAGTTGAGATTAGGATTACGCCTAGGTTTTGGTTTAGGGATTTGAGAATACATTAGGTTTAATGTTTAGATTTAGGTTTTAGGTTATAGGTTTAGGTTTAGGTTTAGGCTAAGGTTTAGGTTTAGGTTTAGGTTTAGGTTATAAGCTATAGGTTTAGGGAATTGAGAATGGGTTAAGGTTTAGGTTTAGGAAATTGGGATTGGGTTTAGGTTTGGGTTTTCAAGTTTCAGTTTAGGTTTAGGTTTGGGAGTTGAGATTAGGATTTGGTGTAGCTTTAGGTTTAGGGATTTGAGAATACATTTAGGTTTTAGGTTATAGGTTTAGGTTTAGGTTTAGGTTTATGGTTAGGTTTAGGTTATAAGCTCTAGGTTTAGGGAATTGAGAATAGGTTAAGGTTTAGGTTTAGGAAATCGGGTTCGGGTTCGTGATCGGGTTTAGGTTTGGATTTTCAATTTTAGGTTTAGGTTTAGGTTAGGGAGTTGAGATTAGGATTAGGTGTAGGTTTAGGTTTAGGGATTTGAGAATACATTTAGGTTATAGGTTTAGGTTTAGGTTATAGGTTATAGGATTAGATTTAGGTTACAAGCTATAGGTTTAGGGAAATAGAATAGGTTAAGGTTTAAGTTTAGGAAATCGGGTTCGGGTTCGGGATCGGGTTTAGGCTTGGGTTTTCAAGTTTAGGTTTAGGTTTAGGTTAGGGAGTTGAGATTAGGATTAGGTGTAGGTTTAGGTTTAGGGATTTGAGAATACATTTAGGTTATAGGTTTAGGTTTAGGTTATAGGTTATAGGTTTAGGTTTATGGTTAGGTTTAGGTTATAAGCTATAGGTTTTGGGAATTGAGAATAAGTTAAAGTTTAGGTTTAGGAAATCGGGTTCGGGTTTGAGATCGGGTTTAGGTTTGGGTTTTCAAGTTTAGGTTTAAGTTTAGGTTGGGGAGTTGAGATTAAGATTTTGTGTGGGTTTAGGTTTAAAGATTTGAGGATACAATAGGTTTTAAGTTTAGGTTATAGGTTCTAGGTTTAGGTTTAGGTCTAGATTTAGGTTAAGGTTTAGGTTTAGGTTATAAGCTATAGGTTTAGGGAACTAAGAATAGGTTAAGGTTTAGGTTTAGGAAATCGGGTTCGGGTTCGGGAACGGGTTTATGTTTGGGTTTTCAAGTTTAAGTTTAGGTTTAGGTTAGGGAGTTGAGATGAGGATTAGGTGTAGGTTTAGGTTTAGGGATTTGAGAATACATTAGGTTTTGGGTTTAGGTTTAGGTTATAGGGTATAGGTTTAGGTTTAGGTTCAAGTTTAGGTTATAAGCTATAGGTTTAGGGAATTGAGAATAGGTTAAGGTTTAGGTTTAGGAAATCAGGTCCAGGTTCGTGATCGGGTTTAGGTTTAGGTTAGGGTGTTAAGATTAGGATTAGGTATAGGTTTAGGTTTAGGGATTTGAGAGTACATTAGGTTTCAGGTTTAGGTTTAGGTTATAGGGTATAGGTTTAGGTTTAGGTTTTGGTTATAAGCTATAGGTTTAGGGAATTGAGAATAGGTTAAAGTTTAGGTTTAGGAAATCGAGATCGGGTTTAGGTTTGGGTTTTCAAGTTTAGGTTTAAGTTTAGGTTAGGGAGTTGAGATTAATATTAGGTGTAGGTTTAGGTTTAAGGATTTGAGGATACATGAGGTTTTAGGTTTAGGTTTTGGTTTAGGCTATAGGTTATAGGTTTAGGTTTAGGTTTAAATTTAGGTTAAGGTTTTGGTTTAGGTTAGGGAGTTGAGATTAGGATTAGTTGTAGGTTTCGGTTTAGGGATTTAAGAATACATTTAGGTTTTAGGTTTAGGTTATTGGTTATAGGTTATAGGTTTAGGTTTATGGTTAGGTTTAGGTTATAAGCTCTAGGTTTAGGGAATTGAGAATAGGTTAAGGCTTAGGTTTAGGAAATCGGGTTCGGGTTCGTGATCGGGTTTAGGTTTGGATTTTCAATTTTAGGTTTAGGTTTAGGTTAGGGAGTTGAGATTAGGATTAGGTGTAGGTTTAGGTTTAGGGATTTGAGAATACATTTAGGTTATAGGTTTAGGTTTAGGTTATAGGTTATAGGTTTAGGTTTAGGTTATAAGCTATAGGTTTAGGGAATATAGAATAGGTTAAGGTTTAAGTTTAGGAAATCGGGTTCGGGTTCGGTAATGGGTTTAGGTTTGTGTTTTCAAGTTTAAGTTTAGGTTTAGGTTAGGGAGTTGAGATTAGGATTAGGTGTAGGTTTAGGTTTAGGTTTAAGGATTGAGAATACATTTGGTTTCAGGTTTAGGTTTAGGTTATAGGGTATAGGTTTAGGTTTTGGTTTTGGTTTAGGTTTAGGTTATACGTTATAGGTTTTGGGAATTGAGAATAAGTTAAAGTTTAGGTTTAGGAAATCGGGTTCGGGTTCGAGATCGGGTTTAGGTTTGGGTTTTCAAGTTTAGGTTTAAGTTTAGGTTAGGGAGTTGAGATTAAGATTATGTGTGGGTTTAGGTTTAAGGATTTCAGGATACAATAGGTTTTATGTTTAGGTTATAGGTTATAGGTTTAGGTTTAGGTCTAGATTTAGGTTAAGGTTTAGGTTTAGGTTATAAGCTATAGGTTTAGGGAACTAAGAATAGGTTAAGGTTTAGGTTTAGGAAATCGGGTTCGGGTTCGGGAACGGGTTTATGTTTGGGTTTTCAAGTTTAAGTTTAGGTTTAAGTTAGGGAGTTGAGATGAGGATTAGCTGTAGGTTTAGGTTTAGGGATTTGAGAATACATTAGGTTTTAGGTTTAGGTTTAGGTTATAGGGTATAGGTTTAGGTTTAGGTTTAAGTTTAGGTTATAAGCTATAGGTTTAGGGAATTGAGAATAGGTTAAGGTTTAGGTTTAGGAAATCAGGTCCAGGTTCGTGATCGGGTTTAGGTTTAGGTTAGGGTATTAAGATTAGGATTAGGTGTAGGTTTAGGTTTAGGGATTTGAGAGTACATTAGGTTTCAGGTTTAGGTTTAGGTTATAGGGTATAGGTTTAGGTTTAGGTTTTGGTTATAAGCTATAGGTTTAGGGAATTGAGAATAGGTTAAAGTTTAGGTTTAGGAAATCGAGATCGGGTTTAGGTTTGGGTTTTCAAGTTTAGGTTTAAGTTTAGGTTTGGGAGTTGAGATTAATATTAGGTGTAGGTTTAGGTTTAAGGATTTGAGGATACATGAGGTTTTAGGTTTAGGTTTTGGTTTAGGCTATAGGTTATAGGTTTAGGTTTAGGTTTAAATTTAGGTTAAGGTTTTGGTTTAGGTTATAAGCTATAGGTTTAGGGAACTGAGAATTGGTTAAGGTTTAGGTTTAGGAAATCAAGTTCGGGTTCGGGAACGGGTTTAGGTTTGGGTTTTCAAGTTTACGTTTTGGTTTAGGTTAGGGAGTTGAGATTAGGATTAGGTGTAGGTTTAGGTTTAGGGATTTGAGAATACATTAGGATTTAGGTTTAGATTTAGGTTATAGGTTATAAGTTTGCATTTAGGTTTAGGTTTACGTTATAAGCTGTAGGTTTAGGGAATTGAAAATAGGTTAAGGTTTAGGTTTAGGAAATTGGGTTCGGCTTCGAGATCGGGTTTAGGTTTGGGTTTTCATGTTTCGGTTTAAGAAATCGGGTTCGGGTTCGGGATTGGGTTTAGGTTTGAGTTTTCATATTTAGGTTTAGGTTTAGGTTAGGGAGTTGAGATTAGGATTAGGTGTAGGTTTAGCTTAAGGGATTAGAGAATACATTAGGTTTTATGTTTAGGTTTAGGTTTAGGTTTAGGTTATAAGCTTTATGTTTAGGGATTGAGAATAGGTTAAGGTTTAGGATTTGGAAATCGTGTTCGGGTTCGAGATCGGGTTTAGGTTTGGGTTTTCAAGTTTAGGTTTAGGTTTAGGTTAGGGAGTTGAGTTTAGGATTAGGTGTAGGTTTAGGTTGAGGGATTTGAGAAAACATTAGGTTTTAGGTTTAGGTTTAGGTTATAGGTTATAGGTTTAGGTTTAGGTTATAAGCTATAGGTTTAGGGAATTGAGAATAGGTTAAGGTTTAGGTTTAGGAAATCGGGTTCGGGTTCGGGAACGGTTTTGCTTTGGGTTTTCAAGTTTCGGTTTAGGTTTAGGTTAGGGAGTTGAGATTAGGATTAGGTGTAGGTTTAGGTTTAGGGATTTGAGAATACATTAGGTTTTAGGTTTAGGTTTTGGTTATAGGTTATAGGTTTAGGTTTATGGTTTAGTTTAGGTTATAAGCTCTAGGTTTAGGGAATTGAGAATAGGTTAAGGTTTAGGTTTATGGTTTAGTTTAGGTTATAAGTTGTAGGTTTAGGGAATTGAGAATAGGTTAAGGTTTTGGTTTAGGAAATCGGTTCGGGGTCGAGATCGGGTTTAGGTTTGGGTTTTCAAGTTTAGGTTTAGGTTAGGGAGTTGAGATTAGGATTAGGTGTAGGTTTAGGTTTAGGAATTTGAGAACACATTTAGGTTTTAGATTTAGGTTTAGGTTATAAGTTTTACGTTTAGGTTTAGGTTTAGGTTAAGGTATAGGTTTAGGTTTCGATTTAGGTTATAAGCTATAGGATTTGGGAATTGAGAATAGGTTAAGGTTTAGGTTTTAGAAATCGGGTTCGGGTTCGGGATTAGGTTTAGGTTTGGGTTTTCAAGTTTAGGTTTAGGTTTAGGTTAGGGAGTTGAGATTAGGATTACGTGTAGGTTTAGGTTTAGGGATTTGAGAATACATTAGGTTTTAGGTTTAGGTTTCGGTTATAGGTTATAAGTTTAGGTTTAGGTTTAGGTTTAGGTTATAAGCTATAGGTTTAGGGAATTGAGAATAGGTTAAGGTTTATGTCTAGGAAATCGGGTTCAGGTTCGGGATCGGGTTTAGGTTTGGGTTTTCAAGTTTAGGCTTAAGTTTAGGTTAAGGTGTTGAGATTAGGATTAGGTGTAGGTTTAGGTTTAGGTAATTGGGAATACAATAGGTTTTAGGTTTAGATTTAGGTTATAGGTTATAAGTTTAGGTTTAGGGTTAGGTTATGGTTTAGGTTTATGTTATAAGCTATAGGTTTAAGGAATTGAAAATCGGTTAAGGTTTAGGTTTAGGAAATCGGGTTCGGCTTCGAGATCGGGTTTTGGTTTGGGTTTTCAAGTTTCGGTTTAGGTTTAGGTTAGGGAGTTTTGATTAGGATTAGTTGTAGGTTTCGGTTTAGGGATTTAACAATACACTTTTATTTTAGGTTTAGGTTATAGGGTATAGGTTATAGGTTGAGTTTATGGTTTGGTTTAGGTTATAAGCTCTAGGTTTAGGGAATTGAGAATAGGTTAAGGTTTAGGTTTAGGAAATCGGGTTCGGGTTCGGGATTGGGTTTAGGTTTGGATTTTCAATTTTAGGTTTAGGTTTAGGTTAGGGAGTTGATATTAGGTTTAGGTGTAGGTTTAGGTTTAGGGATTTGAGAATACATTTAGGTTTTAGGTTTTGGTTTAGGTTATAAGTTATAGGTTTAGGTTTAAGTTTAGGTTTTGGTTAAGGTTTAGGTTTAGATTATAAGTTACAGGTTTAGGGAATTGAGAATAGGTTAAGGTTTAGGTTTAAGAAATCGGGTTCGGGTTCGGGAATGGGTTTAGGTTTGTGTTTTCAAGTTTAAGTTTAGGTTTAGGTTAGGGAGTAGAGATTAGGATTAGGTGTAGGTTTAGGTTTAGGGATTTGAGAATACATTTGGTTTCAGGTTTAGGTTTAGGTTATAGTGTATATGTTTTGGTTTAGGTTTCGGTTTAGATTTAGGTTATATGCTATAGGTTTAGGGAGTTGAGAATAGGTTAAAGTTTGGTTTAGGAAATCGGGTTTGGGTTCGAGATCGGGTTTAGGTTTGGATTTTCAAGTTTAGCTTTAAGTTTAGGTTAGGGAGTTGAGATTAAGATTAGGTGTAGGTTTAGGTTTAAGGATTTGTGGGTACATTAGGTTTTAGGTTTTGGTTTTGGTTTAGGTTATAGGTTATAGGTTTAGGTTTAGGTTTAGGTTATAAGCTATAGGTATAGGGAACTGAGAATAGGTTAAGGTTTAGGTTTAGAAAATCGTGTTCGGGCTCGGGAACGGGTTTAGGTTTTGGTTTTCAAGTTTAAGTTCAGGTTTATGTTAGGGAGTTGAGAAGAGGATTAGGTGTAGGTTTAGGTTTAGGGATTTAAGAATACATTCGGTTTTAGGTTTAGGTTTAGGTTATATGTTATAGGTTTAGGTTTAGGTTATAAGCTATAGGTTTAGGGAATTGAGAATTGGTTAGGGTTTAGGTTTAGGAAATCAGGTCCGGGTTGGTGATCGGGTTTAGGTTTGGGTTTTCAAGTTTAGGTTTAAGTTTAGGTTAGGGAGTTGAGATTAGGTTTAGGTGTAGGTTTTGGTTTAAGGATTTGAGAATACGTTTCGATTTTAGGTTTAGGTTAAGCTTTTAGGCTTAGGTTTAGATTATTTGTTTAGGTTATAAGTGCAGGTAATAGGTTTAGGTTTAGGTTAGGTTATAGGTTAAGGTTTATGGAATTGGGAATAGGTTAAGGTTTAGGTTTAGGAAATCGGGTTCGGGTTCGGGAATGGGTTTAGGTTTGGGTTTTCAAGTTTAAGTTTAGGTTTAGGTTAGGGAGTTAAGATTAGGATTAGGTGTAGGTTTAGGTTTAGGGATTTGAGAGTACATTAGGTTTTAAGTTTAGATTTAGGTTATAGGTTATAAGTTTAGGTTTATGTTTAGGTTAAGGTTTAGGTTTAGGTTATAAGCTATAGGTTTAGGGAATTGAAAATAGGTTAAGGTTTAGGTTTAGGAAATCAGGTTCGGCTTCGAGAACTGGTTTAGGTTTGGATTTCAAGTTTCAGTTTAGGTTTAGGTTAGGGAGTTGAGATTAGGATTAGTTGTAGGTTTCGGTTTAGGGATTTAAAAATACATTTAGGTTTTAGGTTTAGATTACCGTGTATAGGTTATAGGGTATAGGTTATAGGTTTAGGTTTAGGGTTAGGTTTAGGTTACAAGCTGTATGTTTAGGGAATTGAGAATAGGTTAAGGTTTAGGTTTAGGAAATCGGGTTCGGGTTCGGGATTGGGTTTAGGTTTGGGTTTTCAATTTTAGGTTTATGTTTAGGGTAGGGTGTTGAGATTAAGATTAGGTGTAGGTTTAGGTTTAGGGATTTGAGAATACATTTAGGTTTTAGGATTAGGTTTAGGTTATAGGTTATAGGTTTAGGTTTAGGTTTAGGATTTGGTTAAGGTTTAGGTTTAGGTTATAAGTTACAGGTTTAGGGAATTGAGAATAGGTTAAGGTTTAGGTTTAGGAAATCGGGTTCGGGTTCGGAATGGGTTTATGTTTGGGTTTTCAAGTTTAAGTTTAGGCTTAGGTTAGGGAGTTAAGATTAGGATTAGGTGTAAGTTTAGGTTTAGGGATTTGAGAGTACATTAGGTTTCAGGTTTAGGTTTAGGTTATAGGGTATATGTTTAGGTTTAGGGTTAGGTTTAGGTTTAGGTTTAGGTTATAAGCTATTGGTTTAGGGAATTGAGAATAGGTTAAAGTTTAGGTTTTGGAAATCGGGTTCGGGTTCGAGATCGGTTTAGGTTTGGGTTTTCAAGTTTAGGTTTATGTTTAAGTTAGGGAGTTGAGATTAAGATTAGGTGTAGGTTTAGGTTTAAGGATTTGAGGATACATTAGGTTTTGGGTTTAGGTTTTGGTTTAGGTTATAGGTTCAGGTTTAGGTTTTGGTTTAAATTTAGGTTAAGATTTAGATTTAGGTTATAAGCTATAGGTTTAGGGAACCGAGAATTGGTTAAGGTCGAGGTTTAGGAAATCGGGTTCGGGTTCAGGAACGGGTTTAGGTTTGGGTGTTCAAGTTTACGTTTAGGTTTAGGTTAGGGAGTTGAGATGAGGATTAGGTGTAGGTTTAGGTTTAGGGATTTGAGAATACATTAGGTTTTATAGGTTATAAGTTTAGGTTTAGGTTTAGGTTAAGGTTTAGGTTTAGGTTATAAGCTGTAGGTTTTGGGAATTGAATATAGGTGAAGGTTTAGGTTTAGGAAATCGCGTTCGGCTTCGAGATCGGGTTTAGGTTTGGGTTTTCAAGTTTCGGTTTAGGAAATTGGGTTCGGGTTCGGGATCGGGTTTAGGATTGGGTTTTCAAATTTATGTTAGGGTTAGGTTAGGGAGTTAAGATTAGGATTAGGTGTAGATTTTGGTTTAGGGATTTGACAATACATTAGGTTTTATGTTTTGGTTTAGGTTATTGGTTGTAGGTTTAGGTTTAGGTTTAGGTTATAAGCTATATGTTTAGGGAATTGAGAATAGGTTATGGTTTAGGATTTGGAAATCGGGTTCGGGTTCGGGATCGAGTTTAGGTTTTGGTTTTCAAGTTTAGGTTTAGGTTTAGGTTAGGGAGTTGAGAAGAGGAATAGGTGTAGGTTTAGGTTTAGGGATTTCAGAATACATTCGGTTTTAGGTTTAAGTTTAGGTTATAGGTTATAGGTTTAGGTTTAGGTTATAAGCTATAGGTTTAGGGAATTGAGAATTGGTTAGGGTTTAGGTTTAGGAAATCAGGTCCGGGTTGGTGATCGGGTTTAGGTTTGGGTTTTCAAGTTTAGGTTTAAGTTTAGGTTAGGGAATTGAGATTAGGATTAGGTGTAGGTTTTGGTTTAAGGATTTGAGAATACGTTTCGATTTTAGGTTTAGGTTTAGCTTTTAGGCTTAGGTTTAGAATATTTGTTTAGGTTATAAGTGCAGGTAATAGGTTTAGATTTAGGTTAGGTTATAGGTTAAGGTTTATGGAATTGAGAATAGGTTAAGGTTTAGGTTTAGGAAATCGGGTTCGGGTTCGGGAATGGGTTTAGGTTTGGGTTTTCAAGTTTAAGTTTAGGTTTAGGTTAGGGAGTTAAGATTAGGATTAGGTGTAGGTTTAGGTTTAGGGATTTGAGAGTACATTAGGTTTTAAGTTTAGATTTAGGTTATAGGTTATAAGTTTAGGTTTATGTTTAGGTTAAGGTTTAGGTTTAGGTTATTAGCTATAGGTTTAGGGAATTGAAAATAGGTTAAGGTTTAGGTTTAGAAAATCGGGTTCGGCTTCGAGATCTGGTTTAGGTTTGGATTTCAAGTTTCAGTTTAGGTTTAGGTTAGGGAGTTGAGATTAGGATTAGTTGTAGGTTTCGGATTAGGGATTTAAGAATACATTTAGGTTTTAGGTTTAGGTTACAGGGTATAGGTTATAGGGTATAGGTTATAGGTTTAGGTTTAGGGTTCGGTTTAGGTTACAAGCTATATGTTTAGGGAATTGAGAATAGGTTAAGGTTTAGGTTTAGGAAATTGGGTTCGGGTTCGGGATTGGGTTTAGGTTTGGGTTTTCAATTTTAGGTATAGGTTTAGGTGTAGGTTTAGGTTTAGGGATTTGAGAATACATTTAGGTTTTAGGATTAGGTTTAGGTTATAGGTTATAGGTTTAGGTTTAGGTTTAGGTTTTGGTTAAGGTTTAGGTTTAGGTTATAAGTTACAGGTTTAGGGAATTGAGAATAGGTTAAGGTTTAGGTTTAGGAAATCAGGTTCGGGTTCGGGTTCGGAATGGGTTTAGGTTTGGGTTTTCAAGTTTAAGTTTAGGTTTGGGATAGGGAGTTAAGATTAGGATTAGGTATAAGTTTAGGTTTAGGGATTTGAGAGTACATTAGGTTTCAGGTTTAGGTTTAGGTTATAGGGTATATGTTTAGGTTTAGGTTTAGGTTTAGGTTTATGTTTAGGTTATAAGCTATTGGTTTAGGGAATTGAGAATAGGTTAAAGTTTAGGTTTAGGAAATCGGGTTCGGGTTCGAGATCGGGTTTAGGTTTGGGTTTTCAAGTTTAGGTTTATGTTTAAGTTAGGGAGTTGAGATCAAGATTAGGTGTAGGTTTAGGTTTAAGGATTTGAGGATACATTTAGGTTTTAGGTTTAGGTTTAGGTTATAGGTTATAGGTTTAGGTTTAGGTTTAGGTTTTGGTTAAGGTTTAGGTTTAGGTTATAAGTTACAGGTTTAGGGAATTAAGAATAGGTTAAGGTTTGGTTTAGGAAATCGAGTTCGGGTTCGGAATGGGTTTAGGTTTGGGTTTTCAAGTTTAAGTTTAGGTTTGGGTTAGGGAGTTAAGATTAGGATTAGGTGTAAGTTTAGGTTTAGGGATTTGAGAGTACATTAGGTTTCAGGTTTAGGTTTAGGTTATAGGGTATATGTTTAGGTTTAGGTTTAGGTTTAGGTTTAGGTTATAAGCTATTGGTTTAGGGAATTGAGAATAGGTTAAAGTTTAGGTTTAGGAAATCGGGTTCGGGTTCGAGATCGGGTTTAGGTTTGGGTTTTCTAGTTTACGTTTAGGTTTAGGTTAGGGAGTTGAGATGAGGATTAGGTGTAGGTTTAGGTTTAGGGATTTGAGAATACATTAGGTTTTTTGTTTAGGTTTAGGTTATAGGTTATAGGTTGTAGGTTTAGGTTGAGATTTAGGTTTAGGTTTAGGTTATAAGCTATAGGTTTAGGGTAATGAGAATAGGTTAAGGTTTAGGATTTGAAAATCGGGTTCGGGTTCGGGATCGGGTTTAGGTTTGGGTTTTCATATTCAGGTTTAGGTTTAGGTTAGGGAGTTGAGATTAGGATTAGGTGTAGGTTTAGGTTTAGGGATTTGCGAATACATTAGGTTTTAGGTTTAGGTTTAGGTTATAGGTTATAGGTTTAGGTTTAGGTTATAAGCTATAGGTTTAAGGAATTGAGAATAGGTTAAGGTTTAGGTTTTGGAAATCGGATTCGGGGTTGAGATCGGATTTATGTTTGGGTTTTCAAGTTTAGGTTTTGGTTAGGGAGTTGAGATTAGGATTAGGTGTAGGTTTAGGTTTACGGATTTGAGAACAGATTTAGGTTATAGCTTTAGGTTTAGGTTATAAGTTATACGTTTAGGTTTAGGTTTAGGCTAAGGTATAGGTTTAGGTTTCGGTTTAGGTAATAAGCTGTAGGTTTAGGGAATTGAGAATAGGTTAAGGTTTATATTTAGGAAATCGGGTTTAGGTTCGGGATCGGCTTTAGGTTTGGGTTTTCAAGTTTAGGCTTAGGTTTAGGTTAGGGAGTTGAGATTAGGATTAGGTGTAGGTTTAGGTTTTAGGTTTAGATTTAGGTTATATGCTATAAGTTTATGTTTAGGTTTAGGTTAAGGTTTAGGTTTAAGTTATAAGATATAGGTTTAGGGAATTGAAAATAGGTTAAGGTTTAGGTTTAGGAAATCGGGTTCGGCTTTGGGATCGGGTTTAGGTTTGGGTTTTCAATTTTATGTTTAGGTTTAGGTTAGGGAGTTGAGATTAGGATTAGGTGTAGGTTTAGGTTTAGGGATTTGAGAATACATTTAGGTTTTAGGTTTATGTTTAGGTTATAGGTTATAGGTTTAGGTTTAGGTTTATGTTTTGGTTAAGGTTTAGGTTTAGGTTATATATTACAGGTTTAGGTAATTGAGAATAGGTTAAGGTTTAGGTTTAGGAAATCGGGTTCGGGTTTAGGTTTGGGTTTTCAAGTTTAAGTTTTGGTTTAGGTTAGGGTGTTAAGATTAGGATTAGGTGTAGGTTTAGGTTTAGGGATTTGAGAGTACATTAGGTTTCAGGTTTAGGTTTAGGTTATAGGGTATAGGTTTAGGTTTAGGTTTAGGTTATAAGCTATTGGTTTAGGGAATTGAGAATAGGTTAAAGTTTAGGTTTAGGAAATTGGGTTCGGGTTCGAGATCGGGTTTAAGTTTGGGTTTTCAAGTTTAGGTTAGTGAGTTGAGATTAAGATTAGGTGTAGGTTTAGGTTTAAGGATTTGAGGATACATTAGGTTTTAGGTTTAGGTTTTGGTTTAGGTTATAGGTTACAGGTTTAGGTTTAGGTTTAGATTTAGGTTAAGGTTTAGGTTTAGGTTATAAGCTATAGGTTTAGGGAACTGAGAATAGGTTAAGGTTTAGGTTTAGGAAATCGGGTTCGGGTTCGGGAACGGTTTTGCTTTGGGTTTTCAAGTTTCGGTTTAGGTTTAGGTTAGGGAGTTGAGATTAGGATTAGGTGTAGGTTTAGGTTTAGGGATTTGAGAATACATTAGGTTTTAGGTTTAGGCTTAGGTTTTAGGTTATAGGTTTAGGTTTAGGTTATAAGCTATAGGTTTAGGGAATTGAGAATAGGTTAAGGTTTAGGTTTAGGAAATCGGGTTCGGGGTCGAGATTGGGTTTAGGTTTGGGTTTTCAAGTTTACGTTTAGGTTAGGGAGGTGAGATTAGGATTAGGTGTAGGTTTAGGTTTAGAGATTTAAGAATACATTAGGTTTTATGTTTAGGTTTAGGTTATAGGTTGTAGGTTTAGGTTTAGGTTTAGGTTATAAGCTATAGGTGTAGGGAATTGAGAATAGGTTAAGGTTTAGGATTTGGAAATCGGGATCGGGTTCGGGATTGGGCTTAGGTTTGGGTTTTGAAGTTCAGGTTTAGGTTAGGGAGTTGAGATTAGGATTAGGTGTAGGTTTTGGTTTAGGGATTTGAGAATACATTAGGTTTTAGGTTTAGGTTTAGGTTATAGGTTATAAGTTTAGGTTTAGGTTATAAGCTATAGGTTTAGGGAATTGAGAATAGGTTAAGGTTTATGTTTAGGAAATCAGGTTCAGGGTCGAGATCGGGTTTAGGTTTGGGTTTTCAAGTTTAGGTTTAGGTTAGGGAGTTGAGATTAGGATTAGGTGTAGGTTTAGGTTTAGGGATTTGAGAACACATTTAGGTTTTAGGTTTAGATTTAGGTTATAAGTTATATGTTTAGGTTTAGGTTTAGGTTAAGGTATAGGTTTAGGTTTCGGTTTAGGTTATAAGCTTTAGGTTTTGGGAATTGAGAATAGGTTAATGTTTAGGTTTAAGAAATCGGGTTCGGGTTCGGGATCAGGTTTAGGTTTGGCTTTTCAAGTTTACGTTTAGGTTTAGGTTAGGGAGTTGAGATTAGGATTACGTGTAGGTTTAGGTTTAGGGATTTGAGAATACATTAGGTTTTTGGTTTAGGTTTCGGTTATAGGTTATAAGTTTAGGTTTAGGTTTAGGTTTAGGTTATAAGCTATAGGTTTAGGGAATTGAGAATAGGTTAAGGTTTATGTTTAGGAAATCGAGTTCAGGTTCGGGATCGGGTTTAGGTTTGGGTTTTCAAGTTTAGGTTTAGGTTTAGGTTAGGGAGTTGAGATTAGGATTAGGTGTAGGTTTAGGTTTAGGGATTTGAGAGTACATTAGGTTTTAAGTTTAGATTTAGGTTATAGGTTATAAGTTTAGGTTTATGTTTAGGTTATGGTTTAGGTTTAGGTTATTCGCTATAGGTTTAGGGAATTGAAAATAGGTTAAGGTTTAGGTTTAGAAAATCGGGTTCGGCTTCGAGATCTGGTTTAGGTTTGGATTTCAAGTTTCAGTTTAGGTTTAGGTTAGGGAGTTGAGATTAGGATTAGTTGTAGGTTTCGGTTTACGGATTTAAAAATACATTTAGGTTTTAGGTTTAGGTTACAGGGTATAGGTTATAGGGTATAGGTTATAGGTTTTGGTTTAGGGTTCGGTTTAGGTTACAATCTATATGTTTAGGGAATTGAGAATAGGTTAAGGTTTAGGTTTAGGAAATCGGGTTCGGGTTCGGGATTGGGTTTAGGTTTGGGTTTTCAATTTTAGGTATAGGTTTAGGTTAGGGAGTTGAGATTAGGATTAGGTGTAGGTTTAGGTTTAGGGATTTGAGAATACATTTAGGTTTTAGGATTAGGTTTAGGTTATAGGTTGTAGGTTTAGGTTTAGGTTTAGGTTTTGGTTAAGGTTTAGGTTTAGGTTATAAGTTACAGGTTTAGGGAATTGAGAATAGGTTAAGGTTTAGGTTTAGGAAATCGGGTTCGGGTTCGGAATGGGTTTAGGTTTGGGTTTTCAAGTTTAAGTTTAGGTTTGGGTTAGGGAGTTAAGATTAGGATTAGGTGTAAGTTTAGGTTTAGGGATTTGAGAGTACATTAGGTTTCAGGTTTAGGTTTAGGTTATAGGGTATATGTTTAGGTTTAGGTTTAGGTTTAGGTTTAGGTTTAGGTTATAAGCTATTGGTTTAGGGAATTGAGAATAGGTTAAAGTTTAGGTTTAGGAAATCGGGTTCGGGTTCGAGATCGGGTTTAGGCTTGGGTTTTCAAGTTTAGGTTTATGTTTAAGTTAGGGAGTTGAGATTAAGATTAGGTGTAGGTTTAGGTTTAAGGATTTGAGGATACATTAGGGTTTAGGTTTAGGTTTTTGGTTTAGGTTATAGGTTCAGGTTTAGGTTTTGGTTTAGATTTAGGTTAAGGTTTAGATTTAGGTTATAAGCTATAAGTTTAGGGAACTGAGAATTGGTTAAGGTCTAGGTTTAGGAAATCGGGTTCGGGTTCGGGAACGGGTTTAGGTTTGGGTTTTCAAGTTTACGTTTAGGTTTAGGTTAGGTAGTTGAGATGAGGATTAGGTGTAGGTTTAGGTTTAGGGATTGGAGAATACATTAGGTTTTATAGGCTATAAGTTTAGGTTTAGGTTTAGGTTCAGGTTTAGGTTTAGGTTATAAGCTGTAGGTTTTGGGAATTGAATATAGGTGAAGGTTTAGGTTTAGGAAATTGCTTTCAGCTTCGAGATCGGGTTTAGGTTTGGGTTTTCAAGTTTCGGTTTAGGAAATCGGGTTTGGGTTCGGGATCGGGTTTAGGATTGGGTTTTCAAATTTATGTTTAGGGTTAGGTTAGGGAGTTAAGATTAGGATTAGGTGTAGATTTTGGTTTAGGGATTTGACAATACATTAGGTTTTATGTTTTGGTTTAGGTTATAGGTTGTAGGTTTTGGTTTAGGTTTAGGTTATAAGCTATATGTTTAGGGAATTGAGAATAGGTAATGGTTTAGGATTTGGAAATCGGGTTCGGGTTCGGGATCGGGTTTAGGTTTGGGTTTTCAAGTTTAGGTTTAGGTTTAGGTTAGGGAGTTGAGATTAGGATTAGGTGTAGGTTTAGGTTTAGGGATTTGAGAATACATTCTGTTTTAGGTTTAGGTTTAGGTTATAGGTTATAGGTTTAGGTTTAGGTTATAAGCTATAGGTTTAGGGAATTGAGAATTGGTTAGGGTTTAGGTTTAGGAAATCAGGTTCGGGTTGGTGATCAGGTTTAGGTTTGGGTTTTCAAGTTTAGGTTTAAGTTTAGGTTAGGGAGTTGAGATTAGGATTAGGTGTAGGTTTTAGTTTAAGGATTTGTGAATACGTTTCGATTTTAGGTTTAGGTTTAGCTTTTAGGCTTAGGTTTAGATTATTTGTTTAGGTTATAAGTGCAGGTAATAGGTTTAAGTTTAGGTTAGGTTATAGGTTAAGGTTTATGGAATTGAGAATAGGTTAAGGTTTAGGTTTAGGAAATCGGGTTCGGGTTCGGGAATGGGTTTAGGTTTGGGTTTTCAAGTTTAAGTTTAGGTTTAGGTTAGGGAGTTAAGATTAGAATTAGGTGTAGGTTTAGGTTTAGGGATTTGAGAGTACATTAGGTTTTAAGTTTAGATTTAGGTTATAGGTTATAAGTTTAGGTTTATGTTTAGGTTAAGGTTTAGGTTTAGGTTATAAGCTATAGGTTTAGGGAATTGAAAATAGGTTAAGGTTTAGGTTTAGAAAATCGGGTTCGGCTTCGAGATCTGGTTTAGGTTTGGATTTCAAGTTTCAGTTTAGGTTTAGGTTAGGGAGTTGAGATTAGGATTAGTTGTAGGTTTCGGTTTAGGGATTTAAGAATACATTTAGGTTTTAGGTTTAGGTTACAGGGTATAGGTTATAGGGTATAGGTTATAGGTTTAGGTTTAGGGTTAGGTTTAGGTTACAAGCTATATGTTTAGGGAATTTAGAATAGGTTAAGGTTTAGGTTTAGGAAATCGGGTTCGGGTTCGGGATTGGGTTTAGGTTTGGGTTTCAATTTTAGGTTTAGGTTTAGGTTAGGGAGTTGAGATTAGGATTAGGTGTAGGTTTAAGTTTAGGGATTTGAGAATACATTTAGGTTTTAGGATTAGGTTTAGGTTATAGGTTATAGGTTTAGGTTTAGGTTTAGGTTTTGGTTAAGGTTTAGGTTTAGGTTATAAGTTACAGGTTTAGGGAATTGAGAATAGGTTAAGGTTTAGGTTTAGGAAATCGGGTTTGGGTTCGGGTTCGGAATGGGTTTAGGTTTGGGTTTTCAAGTTTAAGTTTAGGTTTGGGATAGGGAGTTAAGATTAGGATTAGGTATAAGTTTAGGTTTAGGGATTTGAGAGTACATTAGGTTTCAGGTTTAGGTTTAGATTATAGGGTATATGTTTAGGTTTAGGTTTAGGTTTAGGTTTATGTTTAGGTTATAAGCTATTGGTTTAGGGAATTGAGAATAGGTTAAAGTTTAGGTTTAGGAAATCGGGTTCGGGTTCGAGATCGGGTTTAGGTTTGGGTTTTCAAGTTTAGGTTTATGTTTAAGTTAGGGAGTTGAGATTAAGATTAGGTGTAGGTTTAGGTTTAAGGATTTGAGGATACATTAGGTTTTAGGTTTAGGTTTTGGTTTAGGTTATAGGTTCAAGTTTAGGTTTTGGTTTAGATTTAGGTTAAGGTTTAGATTTAGGTTATAAGCTATAGGTTTAGGGAACTGAGAATTGGTTAAGGTCTAGGTTTAGGAAATCGGGTTCGGGTTCGGGAACGGGTTTAGGTTTGGGTTTTCAAGTTTACGTTTAGGTTTAGGTTAGGGAGTTGAGATGAGGATTAGGTGTAGGTTTAGGTTTAGGGATTTGAGAATACATTAGGTTTTATAGGTTATAAGTTTAGGTTTAGGTTTAGGTTAAGGTTTAGGTTTAGGTTATAAGCTGTAGGTTTTGGGAATTGAATATAGGTTAAGGTTTAGGTTTAGGAAATCGCGTTCGGCTTCGAGATCGGGTTTAGGTTTGGGTTTTCAAGTTTCGGTTTAGGAAATCGGGTTCGGGTTCGGGATTGGGTTTAGGATTGGGTTTTCAAATTTATGTTTAGGGTTAGGTTAGGGAGTTAAGATTAGGATTAGGTGTAGATTTTGGTTTAGGGATTTGACAATACATTAGGTTTTATGTTTTGGTTTAGGTTATAGGTTGTAGGTTTAGGTTTAGGTTTAGGTTATAAGCTATATGTTTAGGGAATTGAGAATAGGTTATGGTTTAGGATTTGAAAATCGGGTTCGGGTTCGGGATCGGGTTTAGGTTTGGGTTTTCAAGTTTAGGTTTAGGTTTAGGTTAGGGAGTTGAGATTAGGATTAGGTGTAGGTTTAGGTTTAGGGATTTGAGAATACATTAGGTTTTAGTTTTAGGTTTAGGTTATAGGTTATATGTTATAAGCTATAGGTATAGGGAATTGAGAATAGGTCAAGGTTTAGGTTTAGGAAATCAAGTTCGGGTCGAGATCGGGTTTAGGTTTGGGTTTTCAAGTTTAGATTTAGGTTAGGGAGTTGAGATTAGGATTAGGTGTAGGTTTAGGTTTAGGGATTTGAGAATACATTAGGTTTTAAGTTTAGATTTAGGTTATAGGTTGTAGGTTTAGGATTGGGTTTAGGTTTAGGTTTAGGTTATAAGCAATACGTTTAGGGAATTGAGAATAGGTTAAGGTTTAGGATTTGGAAATCGGGTTTGGGTTCGGGATCGGGTTTAGGTTAGAGAGTTGAGATTAGGATTAGGTGTAGGTTTAGGTTTAGGGATTTGAGAATACATTAGGTTTTAGGTCTAGGTTTAGGTTATAGGTTATAGGTTTAGGTTTAGGTTATAAGATATAGGTTTAGGGAATTGAGAATAGGTTAAGGTTTAGGTTTAGGAAATCGGGTTGGGGGTCGAGATCGGGTTTAGGTTTGGGTTTTCAAGTTTAGGTTTAGGTTAGGGAGGTGAGATTAGGATTAGGTGTAGGTTTAGGTTTAGGGATTTAAGAATACACTAGGTTTTATATTTAGGTTTAGGTCATAGGTTGTAGGTTTAGGTTTAGGTTTAGTTTAGGTTTAGGTTATAAGCTATAGGTTTAGGGAATTGAGAATAGGTTAAGGTTTAGGATTTGAAAATCGGGTTCGGGTTCGGGTTTAGGTTTGGGTTTTCAAGTTCAGGTTTAGGTTTAGGTTAGGGTGTTGAGTTTAGGATTTGGTGTAGGCTTAGGTTTAGGAATTTGAGAATAGATTAGGTTTTAGGTTTAGGTTTAGGTTATAGGTTATAGGTTTAGGTTTAGGGAATTGAGAATAGGTTAAGGTTTAGGTTTAGGAAATCGGGTTGGGGGTCGAGATCGGGTTTAGGTTTAGGTTTTCACGTTTAGGTTTAGGTTAGGGAGTTGAGATTAGGATTAGGTGTAGGTTTAGGTTTCGGGATTTGAGAATACACTAGGTTTTATGTTTAGGTTTAGGTTATAGGTTGTAGGTTTAGGTTTAGGTTTAGGTTTATGTTTAGGTTATAAGCTATAGGTTTAGGGAATTGAGAATAGGTTAAGGTTTAGGATTTGAAAATCGGGTTGGGGTTGGGGTTCGGGTTTAGGTTTGGGTTTTCAAGTTCAGGTTTAGGTTTAGGTTAGGGAGTTGAGATTAGGATTTGGTGTTGGTTTAGGTTTAGGGATTTGAGAATAGATTTGGTTTTAGGTTTAGGTTTAGGTTATAGGTTATAGGTTTAGGTTTAGGTTATAAGCTATACGTTTAGGGAATTGAGAATAGGTTAAGGTTTAGGTTTAGGAAATCGGGTTCAGGGTCGAGATCGGGTTTAAGTTTGGGTTTTCAAGTTTAGGTTTAGGTTAGGGAGTTGAGATTAGGATTAGGTGTAGTTTTAGGTTTAGGGATTTGAGAACACATTTAGGTTTTATGTTTATGTTTAGGTTATAAGTTATACGTTTAGGTTTAGGTTTAGGTTAAGGTATAGGTTTAGGTTTCGGTTTCGGTTATAAGCTATAGGTTTAGGGAATTGAGAATAGGTTAAGCTTTAGGTTTAAGAAATTGGGTTCGGGTTTGGGATCCGTTTTAGGTTTGGGTTTTCAATTTTAGGTTTAGGTTTAGGTTAGGTAGTTGAGATTAGGATTACGTGTAGGTTTAGGTTTAGGGATTTGAGAATACATTAGGTTTTAGGTTTAGGTTTCGGTTATAGGTTATAAGTTTAGGTTTAGGTTTAGGTTTAGGTTATAAGCTATAGGTTTAGGGAATTGAGAATAGGTTAAGGTTTATGTTTAGGAAATCGGGTTTAGGTTCGGAATCGGGTTTAGTTTTGAGTTTTCAAGTTCAGGTTTAGGTTTAGGTTAGGGAGTTGAGATTAGGATTAGGTCTAGGTTTAGGTTTAAGTATTTGAGAATACATTAGGTTTTAGGTTTAGATTTAGGTTATAGGTTATAAGTTTAGGTTTAGGTTTAGGTTTAGGTTTAGGTTTAGGTTATAAGTTATAGGTTTAGTGAATTGGGAATAGGTTAAGGTTTAGGTTTAGGAAATCGGGTTCGACTTCGAGATCGGGTTTAGGTTTGGGTTTTCATGTTTCGGTTTAGGTTTAGGTTAGGGAGTTGATATTAGTATTAGTTGTAGTTTTCGGTTTAGGGATTTAAAAATACATTTAGGTTTTAGGTTTAGGTTATAGGGTATAGGTTATAGGTTTTGGTTTAGGGTTAGGTTTAGGTTATAAGCTCTAGGTTTAGGGAATTGAGAATAGGTTAAGGTTTAGGTTTAGGAAATCGGGTTCGGGTTCGGGATCGGGTTTAGGTTTGGGTTATCAATTTTAGGTTTAGGTTTAGGTTAGGGAGTTGAGATTAGGATTAGGTGTAGGTTTAGGTTTAGGGATTTGAGAATACATTTAGGTTATAGGTTTAGGTTTAGGTTATAGGTTATAGTTTTTGGTTTAGGTTTAGGTTTTGGTTAAGGTTTAGGTTTAGGTTATAAGCTATAGGTTTAGGGAATTGAGAATAGGTTAAGGTTTATGTTTAAGAAATAGGGTTCGTGTTCGGGAATGGGTTTAGGTTTGTGTTTTCAATTTTAAGTTTTGGTTTAGGTTAGGGAGTTGAGATTAGGATTAGGTGTTGGTTTAGTTTTAGGGATTTGAGAATACATTAGATTTCAGGTTTAGGTTTAGGTTATTGGGCATTAGGTTTCAGGTTGAGGTTTAGGTTTAGGTTTAGGTTTAGGTTATACGCTATAGGTTTAGGGAATTGAGAATAGGTTAAAGTTTAGGTTTAAGAAATCGGGTTTGGGTTTGAGATCAGGTTTAGGTTTGGGTTTTTAAGTTTAGGTTTAAGTTTAGGTCAGGGAGTTTAGATTAAG
The DNA here is from genome assembly GCF_029962835.1 of Magnolia sinica. Classification (NCBI taxonomy): domain Eukaryota; kingdom Viridiplantae; phylum Streptophyta; class Magnoliopsida; order Magnoliales; family Magnoliaceae; genus Magnolia; species Magnolia sinica. The sequence continues at coordinate 39,273,316 of NC_080576.1, forward strand.
ATTAGGTATAGGTTTAGGTTTAAAGATTTGATGATACATTAGGTTTTAAGTTTAGGTTTTGGTTTAGGTTATAGGTTATAGGTTTAGGTTTAGGTTTAGGTTTAGATTTCGGTTAAGTTTAGGTTTAGGTTATAAGCTATAGGTTTAGGGAATTGAGAATAGGTTTAGGTTTAGGAAATCGGGTTCGGGTTCGGGAACGGGTTTAGGTTTGGGTTTTCAAGTTTAAGTTTAGGTTTAGGTTAGGGAGTTGAGATGAGGATTAGGTGTAGGTTTAGGTTTGGTGATTTTAGAATACATTAGGTTTTAGGTTTAGGTTTAGGTTATAGGGTCTAGGTTTAGGTTTAGGTTTTGGTTTAGGTTATAAGCTATAGGTTTAGGAAATTGATAATTGGTTAAGGTTTAGGTTTAGGAAATTAGGTCCGGGTTCGTGATCGGGTTTAGGTTTGGGTTTTCAAGTTTAGGTTTAAGTTCAGGTTAGTGAGTTGAGATTAGGATTAGGTGTAGGTTTAGGTTTTAGGATTTGAGAATACATTTCGATTTTAGGTTTAGGTTTAGCTTTTTGGCTTAGGTTTAGATTATATGTTTAGGTTATAAGTGCAGGTAATAGGTTTAGGTTTATGTTAGGTTATAGGTTAAGGTTTAGGGAATTGAGAATTGGTTAAGGTTAAGGTTTAGGAAATCGTGTTCGGGTTCGGGATCGGGTTTAGGTTTGGGTTTTCAAGTTTAGGTTTTGGGTTAAGTTAGGGAGTCGGGATTTGGATTAGGTGTAGGTTTAGGTTTAGGGATTTGAGAATACATTTAGGTTTTAGGTTTAGGTTTAGGTTATAGGTTATAGGTTTAGGTTTAGGTTTAGGTTTAGGTTATAAGCTAGGGTTTAGGGAATTGAGAATAGGTTAATGTTTAGGTTTAGGAAATCGGGTTTGAGTTTGGGATCGGGTTTAGGTTTGGGTTTTCAAGTTTAGGTTTAGGTTTAGGTTAGGGAGTTGAGATTAAGATTAGGTGTCCGTTTAGGTTTAGGGATTTGAGAATACATTTAGGTTTTAGGTTTAGGTTTAGGTTATAACTTATAGGTTTTTAGGATAAAAGCTATAGGTTTAGGGAATTGAGAATAGGTTAAGGTTTAGGTTTAGGAAATTGGGTTCGGGTTCGTGATCGGGTTTAGGTTTGGGTTTTCTAGTTTAGGTTTAAGTTTAGGTTAGGAAGTAGAGATTAGGATTAGGTGTAGGTTTAGGTTTAAGGATTTGAGAATACATTTCAGTTTTAGGTTTAGGTTTAGGTTTTAGGCTTAGGTTTAGATTATAGGTTTAGGTTATAAGTGCAGGTAATAGGTTTAGGTTTAGGTTAGGTTATAGGTTAAGGTTTAGGGAATAGAGAATAGGTTAAGGTTTAGGTTTAGATTTTAGGCTTAGGTTTAGATTATAGGTTTAGGTTATAAGTGCAGGTAATAGGTTTAGGTTTAGGTTAGGTTATAGGTTAAGGTTTAGGGAATAGAGAATAGGTTAAGGTTTAGGTTTAGGAAACCGGGTTGGGGTTCGAGATCAGGTTTATGTTTGGGTTTTCAAGTTTAGGTTTTGGTTTAGGTTAGGGAGTAGAGATTAGGATTAGGTGTAGGTTTAGGTTTAGGGATTTGAGAATACATTTAGGTTTTATGTTTAGGTTTTGGTTATAGGTTATAGGTTTAGGTTTAGGTTTAGGTTTAGGTTATAAGTTATAAGTTTAGGGAATTGAGAATAGGTTAATGTTTAGGTTTAGGAAATCTATTTGGGTTTTCAAGTTTAGGTTTAGGTTTCGGTTAGGGAGTTGAGATTAAGATTAGGTGTAGGTTTAGGTTTAGGGATTTAAGAATATATTTAGGTTTTAGGTTTAGGTTTATGTTATAGGTTTAGGTTTAGGTTTAGGTTTAGGTTGAGGTTTAAGTTTAGGTTTAGGTTTAGGTTATAAGCTATAGGTTTTGGGAATTGGGAATAGGTCAAGGTTTTGGTTTGAGAAATCGGGTTCGCGTTCGGGATTGGGTTTAGATTTGGGTTTTCAATTTTAGGTTTAGGTTTAGGTTTGGGAGTTGTGATTAGGATTAGGTGTAGGTTTAGGTTTAGGGATTTGAGAATACATTAGGTTTTAGGTTTAGGTTTAGGTTATAGGTTGTAGGTTTAGGTTTTGGTTTAGGTTTAGGTTTAGGTTATAAGCAATAGGTTTCGGGAATTGAGAATAGGTTAAGATTTCGGTTTAGGAAATCGGGTTCGGGTTCGAGGTCTGGTTTAGGTTTGGGTTTTCAAGTTTCGGTTTAGGTTAGGGAGGTGAGATTAGGATTAGGTGTAGGTTTAGGTTTAGGGATTTAAGACTACATTTAGGTTTTAGGTTTAGGTTTAGGTATAAGTTATAGGTTTAGGTTTAGGTTTAGGTTAAGGTATAGGTTTAGGTTTCGGTTTAGGTTATAAGCTATAGGTTTTGGGACTTGAGAATTAGTTAAGGTTTAGGTTTAGGAAATCGAGTTCGGGTTTGGGATCGGGTTTAGGTTTGGGTTTTCAAGTTTAGGTTTAGGTTTAGGTTAGGGAGTTGAGATTAAGATTAGGTGTAGGTTTAGGTTTTGGGATTTGATAATACATTAGGTTTTAGGTTTAGGTTTAGGTTATAGGTTATAGGTTTAGGTTTAGGTTTAGGTTTAGGTTATAAGCTATAGGTTTAGGGAATTGAGAATAGGTTTAAGTTTATGTTTAGGAAATCGGGTTCGGGTTCGGGATCAGGTTTAGGTTTGGGTTTTCAAGTTTAGGTTTAGGTTTAGGTTAGGGAGTTGAGATTCGGATTAGGTGTAGGTTTAGGTTTAGGGATTTGAGAGTACATTAGGTTTTAGGTTTAGATTTGGTTATAGGTTAAGGTTAAGGTTATAAGCTATAGGTTTAGGGAATTGAAAATAGGTTAAGGTTTAGGTTTAGGAATTCGAGTTCGAGTTCGGGATTGGATTTAGATTTGGAATTTGAGAGTAGGTTTAGATTAAGGTTATAAGTATAGGTTTAGGTTATAGGTTAAGGTTTAGATTTAGGTTATAAGTATAGGTTTTGGTATTTGAGAATAGGTTTAAGTTAAGGTTATAAGTTTAGGTTAAGGTTGTCAGTATAGGTTATAAGTATAGATCTTGGGATTTGAGAATAGGTTTGGGTTAAGGTTATAAGTATAGGTTTAGGTTATAGGTTAAGGTTTAGGTTTAGGTTATAAGTATAGCTTTTGGGATTTGAGAATAGGTTTAGGTTATAGGTTATAAGTTTAGGTAATTGAGAATAGGTTTAGGTTATAGGTTTAGGGTGTGGTTTAGGTTAAGGGTGTGGTTCCTGCAAATATAGATATAAACACGGCCTGTCCAAATGGCCAGGCCCTTCTAATGTTGTCCATAGGAATTGGACAGCTTCATCATGGTCATAATAGCGATTCCCACCTTCCAGGGACCCCTGCTCATCCTGATAGATCCGACATACATCCGGGTGTGCTCCATTAATTTCGAGCAAATACATAAACACGGTCTGTCCAAATGGCCAGGCCCCTCCAATGCTATCCATAGGAAATGGACAGCTTCATCATGGTCATAACAGCGGTTCCCACCTTTCAGGGACCCCCGCTCATCCGGATAGCTCCGACGCACATTCGAGTCTACTCCATTAATTTCGACTTAATACATTTAAAAACAACATAAATATATCTAAAAACATCTGGATACCTGGGGAAGGCCTCCTATATTCATATTGTTGGTTACTCATCCCGTTGTCTACAAGCCACAATCGACCAACTATTTCTATCGCTACCTGTACTCTGAAACTAACACAAATATAACTGGGAAACAATATAAGGAATAAGAAAAAATGAATTTACCTGTACACATCATTAAATGTTTCCTTACAAGGAAGTGATATTATATCTTTGATAGTCATAACCTGCATGACAGAAAAATGCAACTGATACAATCTGTTACAATTCAAATGAGAAAAAAGATTTGTCACAACATGCCACACATGTGGTCACCAATCACAAAAAAATAAAGAATTATGATTTTAACCTCACATTGCACATCTTACATGGTAACTGATATGAAATAAGGTTGGACTGCAGGAATTATGATTTAATAATTGGATCTTTCTTAATTCTCTTTGTTCATAGAAGTTCAGCTGATGCCGGGCAAAAACCAGACATGTCTTGTCAAAGCAAAAACTGATCTGATTATCTAAAAAAAAAGGACACCAGAAAAAACAAAGACGGGCTAAGAAGCATCATGGTGCTTAGAGAAAAAAGGTACCAGAGCAATATTAAACCAATTTGATATTGACTTGTTAGCCCAAGAATGTGTGCTTGACCTAATGGACAGTCTAGATCAATTAATTAAAGGCAACAAGGAGCACTATAACTTATAAGTGCTATGAAAGCAGAGGAGCATCTCTCATTAAAATATATGTGATGAGGAAAGATTCTACTAGCCCCTTCAACAATAGTGAGTGAGAAAAAATCTGTTGATTGACAACCATACATAACAGATTTGGGAAAATACTAAATTCCTGAAATCCATAGGTTTGTCAAATTCAAAATTTATTAATTTTCAAATCAGCAAAAAGAGAAACTCATAAAAGCTATAAAATATCTCCTTGCAATATCCAAAGGCCTTGTGAATTTGCTAAATCCTATTCTCATTTCCTAGAAGCCAAAGAGGCCCTTAAGTCAAATCAAGAAGTGGATTTTTGAAAAGTTTGAAATTGTTTTGGGTTTATAAGGTGGTAAATACAGTCTTAGGTAGCTATTTTGGATAGGCTTTCTTTTGCAATTCTGTTGAAGTAGTGAGTTATTTGATATGCTCTTGAATTCAGGAGAATGTGTATAAAACATCATACTTGCTGTGCTGAAATGTTTAAATTTTCTCATTAAATTATGGTGAACATAACTTTTGAAAATGATGAGTAAAGTAAATGAGTTAAAGTGTTAAATTCAAATCACAGACACACAACAAACAAATCTCGACTCTGGCAAGATACAAAAAGATACCTAAGGTAACTGAGTGAAAAAGCAATGTGTTCCCACTAATGATCAAGATTGAAGAATGGGAGCATGCTGTAAAGGACTAGAAACACAAACACACATCTGGGACCCCTCAGTGCCCAGGCCAATTAACAGTGGTAATATCCAAACATGGATTCTTATTAGTGGATAATATTTTTAGAATCAAGTAAACAGAAAAGCTTACACAACATTTTTATACTTATAAAAAACCAAAAAAAGAAAGAAAAAAAAAAGATTGAAAGTTTGAAAAAAAAGTAGCACTCTAGGAATAATAATAGGGTCAATCACAAGAAGACTTACAAGGCTTATCAACTTCTGAGAGTGCCAAAAGTTTACCTTGATGATATATGAGAGCTGTATTACCTGGCATAGGGTTATAACAATCAATTCATTTCCAGCATGTGTCATTCTAGAGTTTAAAAGAAGATTATGGATGGAAGAATGTTTTAAAATTTTAATAGGTATGTAACAGGTATACTAGGATTTTGCTACATTGAAAGAGAAAACAAGTGATAAACTATCATAATGGGTACAAATAACTGGCTTACCTGTCCCTCTTCCTTACGAGACATCCAGAACTTTCAGTTTTGCTCGAAGAATTTACATGATAACCATAAAAAGTCCAAACAATCCCTTAAGGTCACCAATATACAGGAAAAAAATTTACTGTGATTATGGGAGTTCAAAGCATACTTCACTCAGTCACAGTTAGTCAAGATGTATTTGCCCCAACTCTTTAGGCCAGATTTATGTGACTCCAACTGACTTGATTTCCAGATATTGCACAAGAAAGTCAAGTGTTGGATTTATGTGACTCCAACTGACTTGATTTCTAGATATTCATATGCTAAAGTGAAAATCACCTTGTTACTTTCTATTATCTGGGTTAGCCTAAAAATTATTAACAATGCAGGTGCAACCAAGGAGGCACGTGTCAAGTACCTAACACAAAGGGGCTACCTCAAGCCCATTGGATATCAGGCTATTAGCTAAATGTATAGGAAATGAAAATGCATTGCTTTTCATGGTTCGCACTTGGTAACATATGCTTGCATATGCATTTCATGGTTCGCACTTGGTAAACTCAAACTAAACCATACATGCTATGAATTCAAATATATATAGGTGGTATCCCAAAAATCAGACTTGTATAATGGATTTATACTTTGATTCTTGAACCCTTTTGTTGAATTAGGTCCAGACCGTCGAATCTCCTAAGCATAGGTGGGTTCATTGGCCCGTTGTTCTTCTGTCTTGGGAGGGATCTAAAAATCTGATATTCTCATTAGTGGTCATGCTCAGTAGAGTCCATGTCATTAGTGTTCAGGCTTTAAGTCTGGTTGGGTCAGGTCTATCTTGACTGCAGCCCTAGTGCCTAGCTCAATCTATAACGCTGTCAGTGTTATGGGCATGCACCTCTCCCATGGCCAATTCCAATGCCAGGTAAATGAGAGAGCATGTGGTATGGTCAGCAGATATATCATAGGACTTCTACCAACCATTTAAAGCACAACCCAGATTGCTACATGAAAGCTTAAGATAATGATGATAGTTTAATGGAAAGCCGACATTGAAGGTTAATACTAATACAAAAGTGGCACCCGCTGGAATGTTTTCTTCACAGCACAATAAAAGATGCATGCAGTTATTTAGGAAGAAAAGAAATTTTGAAAAAAAAATGAAAAGAATTTGGGAAGACAATACAAAACTTACAAAACAGCAAGAGCTTGCATGAGTCCTATCACTTTTGGAATCTTCCCAGTAAGCTTATTTCCCTGAAGAGACCTAATAACAACAACTTTTTTATCAGAAGGGTCAACACACCATTATCAAGAAAAACAACCTTATTAAATGCAACAAGAATGGATGACAACTGGATGTAAAAAATAAAAGAAAAAAAGTTACAGATTATCAGCTGCAATAGAGATTCAGTGGAGTATACTACAACAAGCAGTTTAACTAGAAGAGTTCGAAAATATTAGTAGATGAATGATTCTGGTTGGTTGATTAGTAGATGAAACGAATAGTTTTTTGCAGATGAAAGAAGAGATACAACAGAGCTTTTGAGAGATGGAAACATACACTGTAGCATGGGGCATGTTATCCCTTGCGTCAGTCCAGCAGCGTTCACAGATGGACGGCCCTGCTGGCCTGGATAAAAAATACATCACGGTGGCCCAGCTGCATACAGCAGGTGGTCGGTGGGGATAAAACATTTGCATCAGGTGGGGGTCCTCATGGGCTTCCAATCAGATCACAAACAAAATTTGGAATGATATTCTCACAAGCATATCAACATACACCTTACATGAAAAAATCCTCAAAACAACTTTCCATGATCTAGTCATCCAAACAGAGATTCATAACCAAAATGAAGACTAAAAATCAAAATGCAACATCACCTTTTCAGATTGGCAACAGGTGGGAGCTCAACCACTTTCTATTGTTGTTGATGACCAGAGATGTGGTAGGTTTTAGCAGCTGGTGGATGCGGGTTAAGGCTTGCAAATCGAGAGTCGGAAAGAGAGAGAGAGAGAGAGAGAGAGAGAGGGGGGGGGGAGGGAGGGAGAAAAGTAGATGGCAAGAGAGAGAGAGGGGGAGAGAAGCAGATCGGGAGAGAGAGGAGAGAGAGGAGAGAGAGAGAGAGAGAGAGGGAGAGGCATCTTAAGAGAGAGATTGAGATGGGAGAGGGAGAAGGAGAGACAGATCTAGAGAGATCTGAGATTGAGAAGGAGAGAGATCATGGGAGAAGAAGAGAGTGAGAGAGAGAGCTAGATGATGACGCGCGGAGGGCAGGGGTGAGAAAGAGGAAGAGAGGGAGGGCGGCGAGAGAAAATGGAGTAGGTTTGGGCGTGGCTCTGTTTTGAGCGCATGCCCAATTTTTGACGAGATTGGACGGTGCTCTGTGGGCCCCACCATGATGTATGTGTTCCATCCATGCCGTCCATCCATTTTTACAAATCATATTAGGGCTTTATGCCAAAAATTAGAGGGAAATTAATCTCAGGTGGTCCACACCACATGAGAATAATAGTGATTGGATATCCACCATTAAAATCCTCCTAAGGCCCACTGTACTGTTTATTTTACATCCAATCTGTTGATTTGGTCATATAGACCAAATGAAGGGAAAAAATAAAAATTAGCTTGATCCAAAACTTTTATGGTTATTGATCATATTTTTAATGGTCGACACTCATTCAACACTGTTTCCTTTAATGTGGTCCACTTGAGATTTGGATATATCTCATTTTTGGTCTCATATTGCAAAATTATCTGTAAAAATATAGGGACGACATGGATCTAACCACCAGTCATTGGCTGGTGTAAGGGGAGTACTATCGGGGCACTATAACTTATAGTGCTTCTGGTTGTATTCAGACACTTAGAAGGTCCAATCGGTTGATCTCAACCGTCTATTAAGTTTAGAGCACATTTTCTGGGCTACCTTGAAAAATATTTAAACTAAATGAGTGATATAATCTATGATTAATTTGGCCTTTTTCTATAACCATCCTTTTTCCAAGACATGGATAGGATACTTTCAATTGGCTAACAAAAGTGATTCTTTAGACTCATAAGCAATCCATGATGGTCCCTAAAAATTTGATGAATCAAATTATTGATCGGACCTACTTTTTTATAAATGATCTTAACCGTCCATTTTAAGACCATTGATCAAATCTTTTTTCTTTTTTTTTAGTTAGATCAGTATGATTTATTCATGGTAGCCTATGAAATATGAGTTGGACCTAATAAATAGTCTAGATCAATGGATCGTACTCACAAATTTCCTAATAAAACTAGGAGAACTGCAGAGCACTGTAAAGAGTACTATAAGAGCACCAGAGCATTTTCTCAATTGCTATTATAGGTTAGGAAGTAGAGAAATGATTTGATACACCGGCTCTATCGAAGTTATGAAACAGCGTCTTCTTTTCCATCAACCCGTCAAATAGGAAAAATAAATGTGGGCCACACCATGGTGGTCATTTGATATGAAATCAGGTGAACCCAAACTTAGATCAGGGAAATAACGTCAAATATCAATGGACAACCGTTGGTGTGACATAAGTTACATGTGTGGAGCTTTCTGTTAGTGGAACGGCTAGATTTTCATAATAAATTATTATCATTGTGTGGGACACATTTTGTATGGATAGGATTTACTAGATATGGGATAGAATGGAGGAAAAAGTTATATCATAACTGATGATCAGCAGCTAGGTCTGATATTTTGCTTCGATGATGTAAACCTGGCTGATTGCGTCCGACGGAAGCTATGATCGAACGGTTGATAAAAGAGGAGCAGACCCCAATACCAAATGGTTTTGGGATCATCACCTTAGCTTATGTAGAGAATGGTGAGATGGGGAAGGCAGTGGAATATAAGAAGAGGGTGATTTCAGTATTTCTAGGGAATGAAGGATGGAGGCCAAACAATAGGGTGGTTTCCACTTCCAGTGTGTTGGGTTGGTTGGGTGACAAAGGTGATGCTGAAGGGACAGAAGCTTTCGTGCATTTGTTGAGTGCTGTGATTCTAATGAATAGAGAGACGTATCATGCATTGATCAAGGTGAATGTCAGAGTAGAGAAGGATTGCATCTACCAAGATGTCCTGGTAAAAAAAAAATTTGTTTTTTTTCAAATTTTTCAAAATTTTTTTTGTAAAAAAATCTGAAGCAATCCGAATAGTGCCCCATCTGATCCAACTCGATTTTCCTGACCGAGTCGAACTCGGATCGGATCAGGACATGTATACTTTAGGTCAGTTTGAGGGCGGCGACCCAAACTCGGTCCCGGTTTGGATCGGGTTCGAGTTAAGCCATTGAGATTTTAGATCTGATCGGGTTGGACCCAATCCGGTCCGACTTGGACCGATGCCCAGCTCTAGTATTAATTTATAAACAGGTAGGATCTCAAATAAACATTGTGGTGGGCCCTAAGAAGGTTTCAATAGTGGGTGTCACTATCCCACTCTTTTCTATGGTGGGTCCACTTGAACTTTGGATCTGCCCCATCAGTCAGATGCACCATTCCATGGTGGGCCACAAGCTTAAAAATAAAGTCAATCCATGACTTGGGTGGGCCACACCACATACTATAGTTGAGAGGGTTACCCTCCCATTAAAACATTCATAATCATTTATTGGGCCCACCTAGATGTGGTTCATAGATCCAGCCCATTCATTATGTGTGTCCCACTTGGATGAGGAGTCAGACCAAGTTTCATACACATCCAAAACTCATGTGGGCCCCACCAAATGCTTTTATATGTTTTAGGGATGTCTTTGCATTGTTTTAGATGTTATGGCCCACCTGAGTTTCGTATACAACTGATTTTTGGACTTAAAGAGGACAAATCAAATGCATGGTGTTGATGTTCTACACACATCATGGTGGGGCACACAGATTAACCTCATGGGAAGTTCCCATGAGGTGACCTTATAGTACCATTTCAGTATTTAGGTAGCTCCTTCATAGGTGTTACTCTAACCATGTAGGGCCAACCTTGATATATTTTATGTATATCGACACCGTCCATTCACTCTATTTTACTGATCATTACCCTCAATTTGACTAGTAATTGCTCACCTCGATCATACTACATATGAGAAAGATATTAGGCAAACAAGATTGATCAGCAATTTTAGTGAATTTTGATTTAAACATCTGAAGTTATTTACTCTTCATGTCCAGACTGATCAAATTGTTCAAAAACAGTTAAAGGTTGTTCATAATATCAAAATATATAAATGAATAGAAAACACAAACATCAGCTTGATCCAAAACTTCTATGGCCTATAAGAAATTTCAAATGGTAGAGGTTCAATCACACTATTTCCTATGGTGTGGTCCGCTTGAGCTTCGGATATACTTCCTTTTTGTTCTTTAGACCTCAAATTATCTGTTAACATGGATAAATGGAGTGGATAAAATAAATAAATAACGGTGAACCCCACAGAGTTTACTTTGGTAAAGGTAACGAGTAACTCACTTAAATGTAGTGGAGAAAGGTTTCCTTAAAACATTCATAATCATATATTGGGCCAGCCTAAATGTGATTCACATATCCAACCCACTCATTATGTGTGCCCAGCTTGGATGAGGGGTCAGACCAAGTTTCAACCACATCCAAAACTCATGTGGGCCCCACCAAGTGCTTTTCTATTTTTTAAGATGTCGTCACATAGTCTTAAATGGTATGGCCCACTTGAGTTTCATTTACCGATGATTTTTGAGGTATCTCATAACCTAAAGGGGACACATCAAATCCACGGTGTTGATGTTCGACACACATCATGATGGGGCCCACAAAACTTACTAACATCAATTCTTAGGTTCTCACGAGGTCAATAATTAAGTTGGGTCACAATTTTAACCAGAATATTTGGCCCATTTTACATGTCTAGTCTATTCACTCTATTTTACTATCAATACTCTCAATTTGACTAGTTACTCGCCTCAATCAGGCTACATATGAGAAAGATATTGGGCATACAAGATTGATCAATAATTTCAGTGAAATTTGATTTAAACATCTGAAGTTATTTACTCTTCAATTTGATCTGATTAGATTGTCCAAAAATGATTAAAGTTTTAATTAGTGGATGTGCCTAATAATTTAGTAATTTTATTTTTCACAAATAAATTTAACTTTTTTTTTTCAAAATGTATATTTTTTTTACTCTTTTAACTAAATATCATTTTTAATATAAATAAATTTAACATTTTTTATTTTTATTTTTTACAAAATTTAGGCTTCTTTTGTAATATATAGGTACAATTTGTCAATTTTTTCACAATTTTGTTTAATTTTTAAAATTTTCTTTTTCAAAATATCATTTTTTTATCGAAATTCTTTTATTCAAAATTATCAACATTATTCAAAGTTCTTAATTTTTTTTCTCAAAATCTAGATTTTTATAAAATTACAGTTTTTTTTTTCAAAATTTAAATTTTTCATAAACATTGTTAATTATTTTTCTAAGCTTCTCAACTATTTTTTTTTTCGAAATTCATAATTTTTTTGAGTTTTTAATTTTTGACATTAGCATTGTTTTTGACAGGGCTATAAGACGGTTTAGGACCGTCTCTAATAAAGATGGTCTTCAACAGTCTCCAGTAGCAACGGTTTAGGACCATCTCTAATAGAGACGGTCTTTGCAGTCTCTAATAAAGACGGTCTTTGGCAGGGCTATAAGACAGCTAAGGACCGTCTCTAATAGAGACGGTCTTTGACAGTCTCAGATTACAAGTAAAAGACGGCCAATGACTTAGAGACGGTCTTTGACAGTCTCAGATTACAAGTAAAAGACGACCAATGACCATCTCAGATGATCGCATATAAGACAGTCAAAGACCGTCTCTAATGCGGACAGCCAATAACCGTCTCAGATGACCGCATATAAGATGGTCAACGACCGTCCTAAACGATTTGTGGACGTTTAAATTTTTAAGACAATATTAAGGACAGTCAGGAGCCGTCTAAAATCTTAGAGACGGTTTATGGCCATCTCTAAAGCGTCTTTAAACCAAGCAATTTTAGAGACGATCCAAAACCATCTCGAAATTTGTCATTTTTTTCCATTTTTCACGTAGTGTTAATACACTTCAGTTGTAAGAAATGGGACATGCATCCACTCGCCTGACATTTACCCTTTTTGAAATATTAGCTTTAGATCTATATTCTGAACATCTTTTACAGGAAACATTCTAATAAGTTAGCAAGCTTTGTTCAAAAGGGTACAATTACAAACTTGTTCGTTCTCTCTCTCTCACCCTGTGAAATCAGCCCTGCTGGTCATTTGCCCCATGACAAGGTTCCTGAGGTAGGTATTCAGTCCTTGGTGAGGATGGAAGTGTTGTTTTTCAGTCCCTTTTTTTTTTTTTTTTTTTTTTTTTTTTAAAGTTTGGTTCAGCCATGTACCATGGTGGGAGTAATCATTTTTGCACTCAAAATCTGTTAAACATGATATATTTGTCCTCTATAGAGCAGTTGACATGTAAACACCTCTTTTTTATGATATTTGGAAATTCAGTTCGGAAGATTAAAGATGGATAAAAGCTGAGTTTTCAAGTCTTGCCAATATGTCCTTTGAGTCTTTAATGATAACTTGTTACAATATCGATGATCTCTCCTACCTTGCTGGAGAATCTAAATCCGTGGTTAAGCTCCCCTTGTGTAAGACTTTCTTAAGCAGGTTTAGAGGAATGGACTTATCTTCTGAGTATTTTGTGCACTCGCTGGGGCTGCAGGTTAGTCATGTAAAATATAAATATTGATGAATGGGGCCAGTAGCTACTGTGGTTACAAAAAAAAAAAAGTGTGCACAAACCAACAGAGGGAGTTTTTTGCCTTTTGTGAATCCTATCTCTGATCAATTAGTCTAGGTGGTGACACTTGCTTTAATTATTTAAGAGGTTAGATCAGTTGTGTCTAACTTTATGTTCATATGGTGATAGGATCTGTCAATAGTGTGTTTAGGAATTTGTGTTTGGTACTGGATTATTTACCATTGCATGTTACCATTATCATCCACAGCACACATACCATTTCATGCACACATTTTACTAATGTTCCAAATTTTATAATTTTGATGAAATGTCTGGTTGTTATATGTCTTACTACATGTATTGATTTTAGGGTTGTATGATACTCAGGTTGCATTTGATGCTTGATACACAGCCACTCAGAAATTGTACACATAGCATATATTAATTAATAAAACCAATTAGATTGTGCAACCCACTGTTTCCAAATCAAAATCCAAAGATTAGATTGGTTAAACAATCCTAACCTCTGATTTGTGGACACTCATTTGGGGAAGTAGGACAATTAGATTGTCTTCATTTTTAACTGTCAACTATCCACCAATCTAATAGTCAGATAATCAAATAAGATTAATGGTTGGTTCATGATACATCTTGAGCAGGTACCATAACTTAGACAATTTCTTAACCTATGTTGCTCAATCACCTTGGATACAAAGCGTCACTGCACCAAAATTGTTTATTAGTACGGCTAGTGCTTCGGTTTAGAAATGTTATTAAGCCGTTTCTAATTGCACACGGTTCTAAACCCGTTTCTGAATGCAGGGACTGTACCCTCTTCCACATACGACTCTTTTGTTGTCCCCTTTTCTTCGAACTCTCGTCTCGCATCTCTCTCTCTCTCTCTCTCTCTCTCTCTCTCTCTCTCTTCAAATCTCCAATCTAGGTCATTCTGCCCTCCTGCTCGTCCTGCTCTTCTTCTTCTCTACACTCCTCCACCAAAATTCCAATCTCTCTCCTCTTCAAACCCTAACATCTCATCTTTACATTCCCATTTCCTCGACCCTTTCTTTTCCCTCTCTCTCCCTCTCTCCTTCTCAACCCAAACCCAAACCCTTCTCTCCTAACATCCTCACTATCCACATGTACTGGGATGGCGCTCTCTCCTCCATCTGATTGATAGTCAAAGGTAAAAATCTTAAGGTTAATTACAGCTCACGAAAGTAGTGAAACGCCAGATTTACTCCTGTAGAAGAATCCATTTTCTTTTCTGGACAGATACAGAGACAAGATGATGATGATGATGCCAATGCAGGGGTTTTCTTCCGCGAAGTGGTCTCTTCCGCGAGGATGATGATGATGATGCTGAGATGGTCTGATGATTTGAACCATCCATATGCTTGTTGTGAGAATGTTTAGAAATATTTGATTCTTCATTTCCGTCACCAGCTTTCGTCTTGCTGCAATCGTCGATCTGATAGCTCAGAGATTGTATTTTGAATGGACTTTTCCAAGAGTTTGTTTTGCGTCTGTTGCAACCTAGGATCCAGTTTCTGTTGCCACCACTAGGGCTCATGTGCTGAGATGGTACCACCCATTTTCTCTTTACTTCCACAAATAAGTTATTGTCCTCTAGTCACACTTCAGTGATGATCCTAATGTTTGATTTTTAGAGTCGAATGAGATCCATTCAAAATTTTCTTTTTGTTTCTAAATTATCTCCAGAAAGTGATAGTCGCAATCATCAATTCGGAGTAATTTTCTTATGGTGGCCTGTGTAACATAGAATTCGCAACATGAATAGTTCTTATTATTAGACCAATCAGCCTGTTGGCCTGGCCCCAGTGGGCAGTGACATGCCGGATCTCAAGTCGTGCAGAGGTAAAATGAACTCTTTGTATTGAGCTACGGTTATTAATTATTAGCTTACTGAAGTAGAAATGACCAAATTGTAATTTCCTGAGCATTCTCATAAAGGGACTGGACACTATATTGCAATCATGTTAGTTTTTGGGCTGTTGGGGCAGGTGATCATGCGAAATCGGGATTAAGCCTAATCCTGTTTTTAGCAGGCTCCATGCCCTCCACATTGGATTCACTGCATTTTCTTTGCCTAATTGCAATTGTCCTGTGTGCATTTTCTTCTTCTAAAACTTCCACAGGTGCAAATAAAACGAATCAGTAGTGCTTTTGCGCCGTGGATCAAAATATTGTAGGAGACCACTAAACTTTCGGTTGTATCCCCGATATTTTCAAACTATCCCCGATATTATCTCTATCTCTAGCTCAACGATACCTATAACATTGGTAGCGATACCAATAGCACCCTTTGATATGACACACACTAATGTTTTGAAACTAGACAAGTGCCAGATTTGGCAAGTGTTCAACTGGAGACATATTGAATGAAGAAGAGTGATTTTTATTATTATTATTATTTTTGCTATCAAGACTTTTGCATCAACAGGTAAAATGTAGTTGTGTGGTATTTGAATTATAATTGCAACACTAGTATTTTGCTAATATAAATTTGATGTTCTTTAATGTAGGTTGCATCACTACCAAAGAACTTTGTACTATGATGAGATCTCTTTGGGAAAATCCAACTGAAGCTGAGCTCCACGATCTCTTTATTATTATTTTTTATATTGTCTTTTCTGAAGAATTCTCAACGTCATGCTCAATTAAAAATAATGGCTCATATATGACATTTTCAACTTGAAACAGAGCTGCTTTTGTGAAATAGATTGAGGGCTTATCTTTGACTTGATTGAACTGATTGATTACTATTTGCAACTGAGCATATTTCTCTTATTGGTAAATTATACAAAGCACAAAACAGTTTTTTGCATATAGTTTCTTGTTTCTACTCTTCACTGTATGTGGTCTTAATCTGTTGTCAATGCATATCTGTTTCCTCTAATGATGATTGTGTTGCCATTTACCACATATTATTGCCAATGTCAAACACTATTACTGATTTTATTATTATTATTATTATTATTATTTAAAGAGCAGTACAGGATCCCGATGCATCATCACATGACCAGTGTCCAGTATGCCACTTACGCCGGTCTTTACAAGTGGGGTTTATGCCAGATATCTAGACTTTTGATATGGTGGGCTCCATTGTGGATGGGGATGCCCTAAGTTCTTACAGATTGGAAGAAATGCAACAACTGTTTGAGAAAAAAGGCTATAAAAGGCTAAAGATTGGAAGGTTAGGATCTTCTGGTTTGAAGATTTTAAGGCCTCTTCCTTGCACTATACGGCCCATCAAGTCAGTGGTTTGGATCACAGAAACATGGATCCAACTTATACAGACAGTCACATCTGGACATTATGGATGCCATGATGCATCAGGATTTGGTACTTCTCTCTTGTAAAAAAATCCATCTGTCAATACTCTCAGATGTCTATTGAACAAATTACTTATTATCTAATTGGTTATATTGTTCTTATAGCTTGGTTTCGATTCTCTATACTTTGCAAGGATTGATTACCAGGACAGGGCAATGCCTAAGGTGGATAAATCACTTGAAGTTATATGGCGTGGGTCAAAGACTTTTGGTTCTTCTTCTCAGGTATGAGACTTCAAGTTCTTGTTCTGTTATTTATTTATTATTTTAAATTTCTATAGTTTGCTGACATATCATGTTGTCCAACCACCAGATTTTCACAAGTTCCTTTCCTGTTCATTATAGTCCTCCAAATGGTTTCCATTTTGAACTTAATGATGAATCTTCACCTATACAGGTACCTACTTCTTATGACAGTTCTCATGTACTCATCTGGATTTTGTTGTAACTGTATCTCCTCATTGCTATCATGTAACAATTGTAGGATGATCCTCGTCTATATGACTACAATGTTGAACAATGCATAAATAATTTCATTGATGCTGTTAGGACTCAAGTAAGAATTTTGTGTACTCTTCATATGAAGTGTCCTAGTGGTTTTTGATAAGAGTACAATGCAGCCCATGCATTTAATCTAATACTTATATGCACTCCCTCTATTGTAATTTTATTTGGCTTTGATGAACAGGCAAATGTGACACGTATAAATCACATCATGTGGACAATGGGTGATGATTTTCAGTACTAATATGTTGAATCATGGTTCAAACAAATGGACAAGTTTATCCATTATGTTCAAGGTAACACACTAGGACAAAATTCAAACTGCCCTTCAATCTTGGGTGGAAACTTGGAAGTAGTTCTATTCATCTTTAGAATATTGTTGCTTTTCTTCTTCTTCTTCTTCTTCTTCTTCTTTATATATATATATATATATATAAGAGCCAATATATGACCAAAGAATGTAGGTACTGAATAGTCATACAACAGATTAGCATTACATTTGTTCTTGTTCTAACTTAGAGTTAATACTGTCAATATATACTATTTCTTCTTAAATCATCCCTTCCAAATTGTGTAGATTTGTTGTTGTGCATAGGATCACATCTGTCATGCCCCAAACTCGAAAACCGGGCTCACGAAATTCCCGATTGTCAAATCCGGTGCCAACAGCCTCCCTAGTCCCCCTTCTTTGCTCCTAGTGCACATACACCAGGTTCTGATCCTGGGATCCTACAAGGAGAATTTTCCAACGTGCATTTGTCTCATAGGAAGCATAACCACAAGTATACCCAAATTACAAAGGCAACATCATCATCACATATCCACTAATATAAACAGTTGAGTACAATGCTGAAAGGGAAATACATATATCGAAATCAAAGCTCCAGAAGACCGCTGCACGCTCCAAGCTCAACGCTACTGCAACCTAACGCCACCTGCAAACATCTATCGTGCATATGCGTATAGAAATCTTCGAGGGTGGTGTAAGTGTGTGTACAAGGTAAGTGCTAAGTATACAATACAATGCCATAATCATACAATATCAGAAATATTGGTAAGATCACGAATCATACAATATCAGAGTAAGAGGAAATACTGACAAGTCCATGAGTCATACAATATTAGAGTACGCAATACAGATCAGGTATGCAAATGAGGAGTCATAAAGAGCCAAATATCAGATGCCGAGGATGCAATGCAATATACAATTCCTGATGAGTTCACGAATACTGTCAGCCGTATCTAGGCCATGCAGAAACATAGTAACCCAAAATGCCATATGCCTGCGAATGTAATGCAATATGTGATGTGAATGAAATGACCAAGCTAGTGTGTGAAGTCGGGATGATAGTACGTAGTATCGCAGGCTACGGGGTCCATCACAAGGGACTTCTATCCAAACTAGCTCATACCTAAATTTGGATAGTAAGACTCAATATTGTAAACTCCTGATCTAAGGTTAGTCGCGCGCCCCAATCGAAATCCTGGCCATTGCGAAGGTACACGTAACAAATAGTTGCGCACCACTAGCCTGAGTGGATAGTGAATAAATGAATGAATGAATGAGTATGCAATTCTTGCTCAATAAGTCCACATATCAGTACTGTTCATCTCTGGGATCATCACCGGGGTCTAGTACACTCTACACCAGCTTGCCTCCCTATTAAGCGCACAGCTGGGTAAATGGAAAAGACCTCACTATCCACTTGGCCAGTAGTTGGCTAATATCTATCCGGCACGTCGATAGTGGACCCATTCATGAGCTGATCAAACTCAGCCTAGCTATGCCTACTCTCTTAGGTGGGTAAGACCACACCCCCTCCCAACCGACCACGACACAGTGGGAGACGTGACCTACTGGTATACGGCCCTCATGCACTCATATATATGCACTCGGTCTCGACGTTGGGGCATCCTCTGGTACCAAGGGGGTTTAGAGATTTTCACCCAAGGCCATCTATGACAGCCCGATGCTAGTAACAGATTTCTGTTGTCCCATTTAGCCATCCACGATATGCTTGTGAAGGCTATGACCCTGACGTCGATAGGCCATACAGTAATCACAATACACAATGCGAGATACATGAGTCATACAATCCAGTCATGCATCAATCCTGCGCATACTGTGCGCTCATGTGAGATAACCTCCGCCTATCAGGGAGTCTCATTACAACCTGCTCAATGATATATGCAATGGTTAACCACGTCTCATAACAAATATGCAGATGATGCTATGGGCATGTATCATGATGCTTATGCTGTCACATACTCATAATCGGTATCAATAACTGGCATCAACAATCGATCTCGACAATGTGGACATTTAACTAACATTGCCCCCAAGGAATGGCCCACATAGAGCCTAACATATAGTGGACCCATGGCCTCTCACGAGGGCCAAAAATACAACACCATGGGTCTCACTCAAGAGCTTAATACACATCATGATGGGCCTTTCACATGGGCCTAACATACATCACCATGGACTACATTACCTGGCCCTTAAATGTACCACAAATAGGCCTCATACAATCATAATGGGCCTCGTCACATGGGCTTAATACACATCACATGGGCCTATATACAACGGATGGGCTACGTCCCATGGGCCCCGAATACATCACAATGGGCTACAACCCATGGGCCTTAAACACATCACAATGGGCCCCTCACATGAGTCCATTATGCATCACATCAAGATGTGCCTCAATGGATGACCATAAATACGTCACATCGGGCATCATATACATCAAGTGGGCCACATCACAATGGGCCTCTAACACGAGCCTAATATACATCACAAGGGGCCACATCTCATGGGCCTTGTATACATTACATTAGGCCTCGACAATTGGAATCGGTCTCAACAATTGGAATTGGCTTCGACTAAATGGAATCGGCCTCGACCAAACGGAATCAGCCTCAATAATCAGAATCGGCCTCGACTAATGGAATCAGACTCGATAATCGGAATCGGCCTTGACAAACGGAATCGGCCTCGACCAAACTGAATCAGCCTCGATAATCGGCCTCGACAATCAAAATCAGCCTCGACCAAACGGAATCGGCTTCGATCAAATGGAATCGGCCTCGACAATCTAACTCAGTGAGAATGGGTCTAATAAGGCATAAGGGAAGGTCATAATGTGGACATTCAACCTTCATTGCCCATCAATGTGGACATTTAACCAACATTGCTCCCAAGGAGTGGCCTACATAGGGCCTAACACATAGTGGCCCATGGTCTCAATCAAATGGCCAATATATATATCACATCGGGCCTCATCAAATGGACCCTAAATACATCATATTGGGCCACACACAAGGGCCTTGTACATATCCCATCAGGCCTCACCAAATGGGCCCCCAGTACATCACATCGGGCCATATCAATGGGCCGCACCAACGGGCCTCATATACATCAAGTGGGCCATATCAATGGGTCGCACTAATGAGCTCATATACATCAAGTGGGCTATATCAATGGGCCGCACTAACGAGCTCATATACATCAAGTGGGCCATATCAATGGGCCGAATCAATGGGCCTCATATACATCAAGTGGGCCGCATCCATGGGCTTCATATACAACACAATGGGCCTCATGGATGGGCTACACCAATGGGCCTCAAATGGGCTTGGACCACACCAAAAATCATTTCACTAGTTGCAGGTATAACACGCGTATCACTGTACACTTTCATTCTATGGGGCACATGGCCACAAATGATGATCAACACTATCCAACATTTTCCAAGTAAATCAGCACCATCCAAATATTGTTTATGTAAATCATCACTATCTAAAAGTCTCCCAGCACCGTCCAGCATAATCTGGACGGTGTGGATGGAACAAATATATCACCGTGAGGTGTCCACCGTCCAGAAAATGGACGGTGTGGAATATCACATATATCATGGTGGTATCCACAGGACTTGCTGACCTCAACTGACTAGCTACATAGCTGGTGTGAGGTTCCCCGGCCAAACTGCATCCACTGTCCATGGGTTAGACAGTGCGGATGCAATGCATTAATCAAGGTGGGGTCCATGGACAGTTTGGACCCCACACACATCATCAAGTGGGCCCCATATGCTGGTGGAAGCACGGGCACCATGGATACAACCCACATGCATCATGGTGCGCTCCACCCAGCAGCGTTCGTGTGATGGACAGTAGTGGATATACAATACATTCACCAAGGTGGGTCCCACTGGCACATGGGCCACCAAGAGTTGGGCTGACCCCATACAGCCACCCAACCCAGTGGGCCTGGGTGGTAAAAACACGTACATCATCAGGGCCCACTTTTCGATTGGACAGTGCGGCCACAGCAAACACATCAAGGACCTCGCCATCCAGTTGCTGGAGAGTGAGGATATAGAACATATACATCAAAGAGGGTCCCACCCACACGTGTGGGGTGGGCCACGTCCTAGACGGACGGTGTGGCTACAGAACATACATCATGGTAGCCCACGTAACTGACTAACGTCAGTCAGCAGTGGGCCACCATCCAGATGGACGGCATCAGATAAAACACTTACATCAGTGGTGAGGCCCTGTACGAATGGACGGCTGGACATAACACATACATTATGGTGGGTTTCCACTGTCCAGATCACTGGACGGTGCAGATGCAAGGCATAAACGTCTAAGGCCCTAACACATGGACGGCGTAGATGAAATCCATATAGCATGGTAGGCTCCACATCCTAAATGATTGGACGGTGGGTAAAAAATACTTTCATCAAGGTGGGTCCCACTGATTGATGGACGGTGTGGACTAAACACATACCTCACAACTAGACCCACCGTCCAGAGGTCTGGATGGTGTGGATCTAAAGCATGCACACCCCTTGGAGTCCACTACACCATCCAGATATCTCCGGATGGTGGGGATCTAAAAACACATGCGTCAAGGTGGGTGCCACCTGATGGACGGACAGTGTGGACGTATCCCACATAGATCGTGTGGGGCCCACCAAAATTTGTTGCGTCTAGCAGCTATGTAGCTGGCTAATGGCCAGCGTACACCAGCCAATTGGCTTCTCACACTAAGTGGGTCCCACGTGGGGCCACCTCACATGTATGACACACACACACACATCTTATACCAGATATAAGTCCAGCATGCTGGACGTAAGCCACCGTGGGATCCCACCATCCATTAGGATAAAACACATACATTATATAAGGTGGGGCCAACAAAACAACGGTCACCAGCCAACCATTCACCAGGTGGGTCCCACGAAGGTGGACGCCATGGATAACATATATACTTCATAGGTGGGCCATTGATCATAGAGAAAGAGAGAGAGAAAGAGAGAACGAGAGAGATCGGCGATGATGGAGGGGCCCCGCCACTATGGGCCCCTCTTGAATACAAGCATACATCAAGATGGGTCCCACCAATGTGGGCCCTTAAATCACAAAAAGGTAAATACAAGATCACCCACCTTTGATCTCCTCTTCCTTCTTCCGCCAATGCGATCTAAAGTTCCAAGGGGTGCGATTCAATGGTCGAGATGGACTTTGGAGGGTAGGGATGGGAGATAGGAAGGTGGGCCACACTAGCTTCTCCATGGAAGCCATGGACGTTGGACTCTCATGGAGTTGCTTAAAATGGAGAGAGAGAATGAGAGAGAGGGGTAATGGGAGAGAGGGATGGTGAGTGATGGATGGATGTACTTGTGTAAGGGAGAAAGTTGACTTTGGAGTACTTGTGTAAGAGAGAGGATGGTTGCTTGTACTTGACATGTGAAGTGATGGATGTGTACTTGAATGATGGGACATGTTGTAGAGATTCTCTTGGGATTACAAATGCGCAGTGTTTTCTCGAACTGAACGCGATCCCACATCACCTGGCCCAGGTATCACCTCAATGCGCGAGATGCGGAGTCAAAACCGCGGTAATGACGCAGTCGCAATGATATAAATCTCGAGCCGAGCTGACTCAGATCAATAGGATGCAACTAAGGGTCGCGCGCAACTTCTGATGATAGATCGCAGGTCGCCGAAATTTGATCGGGAGGTCCGCTGAGGCCTACAAAACGGTACGGGCTACGATACGGGTCTTACAATATCCTTTGACTCATGTCCAATAGGTCATTGGCAATGATTCATAGTTCTAAGAGGAAGATTGTAGTACACAGTTTATTGGTGTGTCCATGCTCCTATCAGGCAAGGCAATTCATGAGAACTAGTTTAACTGAGAGAATGGTCCTTGATGACGTGCAATGGCAGAACAGGATTCATGTAGCTAATTCCAGTTGGTCTTCAGATGATGTTGATCTTCTTGGTGAGAACTGCACAGTGAATTTTTTAGGAGTGGTTATTGTATTCGTTATTAAAAATGGCATTAAATCCCACCAGCATTTATTTCTTTTAGATTGAATGGCAAATCATTTTTAATAGTTGAAGTTCTGTGATATTTGGTGGAGCTATCCAAAATGGAAAATCATTGTCTACCATTGATTTTTATATAACTATTAACTTGTAGGCAATTATCTGTTTGGATGGTGATGGTTGCAAGTTAAAAAGTGGACTGGTGAAAATTGAGGAAGGTTTGACTCTTAACACGTTAATTGCTTGTGATTCATGTGATCTTTAGTAAGTACATTTCTTTGACAAAGCTTCCTAGAAGCCAAACTAATGATAATTGCCAACTCTTAAACTCACTGACACATGTGCCCTTAACAGCAAGATGACTCTCATGCACCATCTCTGCAAGCTAACACCTTTCATCCAAAGTGATGCTTTTTCTTCCACTAGGCTATTAGGCAGCAGTCTTTGACATATAATGCCAACAATTAGTCTTTTCTTGTGCAAATCAGAAATTTCAGCTTCTTGAAGGTCAAATCCATAAAAAATACTTCGATCATAGTCGAATGTGAAAGGTTCAGTGACCCCATCAGGGACCAACACTTGAATCGAGCCAAAGGGCCCGACTTCTCTTTGCATTCCATAGTGTGCATTGTCTATCCCCCCCACTTGCACACACAAACACATTAACCGGCCTTTATCTGAATTATGCCTGCATGGTGCTTATGTTATAACTAAAATGGGTTTTGTAGATAGTAATTGGTTTTTCTCCAACAGAAAATTGGGTTTTTCTACCTGTGTTTTATGGTTTTTGCTGTTATGAGAGTAGAGTTTTGCTGCTGCCTTTTTATTGTTTCTGTCTTGATAAAAGCCCATCTTTCTTTTATCATTCTGCTTTCCTTTACCCACTGCATGAATTGTTTTCTATGGGTTTATTATTATTATTATTATTTACATGAGCTTGTGTTCTTATGCAATTTGAAGTTTTCAATTTTTATGTTTAAATGATCTTTTGATTGAAATTGGAATTATTGATTGAAAACATTCATTTATTTTTTATTATTTTTTATTTTTTTGTAGAACATTGAAGACGAATTTATTGAAACCTATTACCCTGAATGCTCCTCTACATCTGAGAGAAGTGCTCCATGCTGTAGATCCCTGGTTGTAATTGTAAGTAGTATTTTCAATATCTTTTTACATTGATTCAAAAAAAAAAAAAAGAAAAAAAGATTAACTACACCAATCAGAGATCGGACTTCACATACACCAAATTTTGGTGTAACTATACAACATCATTTTCATTGATCCAATCTAAAATCAGGCTGGTTAATCATCAGGTGGAGTAGTATATGCATGTGTTCTAGTCTTTTTTCTCCTTGACTGTATGTATGGGGAGAACTTTTGGTGAACCAGATAATTTTGTGGTATCCTTCACTTAGTCTACCACTTGACCTATGGTAATTTACTGTTTTACTGACACTCAATACAAGCCAACTAAGATTATAAGTAATTAAGCTAAGAACTTCTATAAGAAAATTATGTGGGCTTTTCCCAATTTTATAATTCAAACTAGTTTCCAGATTTGGGCCAGTACTATTATAATTCATAGCTCAAATTTATCTCTCTGGGGCATATGCGGAAAGTCACACCATTGGATGATCGATGGCTAGGAAAAAGTCAAATAGGTAGCTAATATTCAATGAGCAATGTCCTCTAATTGGAGGTTATAATCATTTGACCACTGATTTTTTGGGTGTGGCCTATCCCAGTAGAGATGAACTGTCTGGATCAGGTGAAAATATGCCACATGTGTAGAGATAGATTGCTTAATAACTTGGATATATACATTTGACACTGTAGACTAGCCCTAGTCTGAATTATTAATACATTCACTGAGACTTCCTTTGCACTCCTAGCCTTTGCCACTGCCATTTCCACATTTTGGCTCCTGCTTAACTCCTGGTTAGTAAGCTTTGACGTTACTGTAACCTAAACAAAGAAACAGCCAACCACCTGGATGTTTAATACTCCTGTTGATGGTCTTTGAAGACTTGAGCTTCGTGTGTTTTTTTACTATGCACATGTTCTCTCTTTATTGCTGTTTTTTCAGAAGATCATCCACGTTTGAAATAGGAAAAAAGGCATTAAACTTAATAATGTTATCTCTATTGTTTTTAACGTATTGCGCAACAAAAAAATTTATTTGCCTTTAACGTTCACAAAAATATGATAAATATATTTCTTGAATGTGCAGGAAACCTCAAAAATGATACTTCTTCGGGGCCAGTTGAGGGTTCAAATTCTAGCAGCTCAAATGTCCGCAAGTTCACCAGTGGTGGGAAGACACCTAGAAATAAGCTGTTACGTGATGGTTCGTCTGTTTCTCAGTTCATGTTATTGACATCAGCGACAAATCTTCAAAACACATGTTTAGATAAACTTGAGTTTCCTTTGCTGTGATTGAAGATTTTACCATGTTGTCGAGATTGGATAATGTTAATTTTGTTTTTCTGAGTACCATACTACCATGATGTGTAGCTAATTCTAGTTTCCCCCCTTTTCAGCCTGCCAGATCCAGTCCATTCTTAAAAAACCAATTGCTTAAGAGAGTCTTTGCCCTAGAAAATTGCAAATGGAGCAGGCCTATCCTTCCCAATCTTCAGATTTGCTTCAATCTAGTCTTCAGGGTAAGCTTCCAGGACAAATCACCAGGGATAAAAGATCCAAAGGGAAATGCAGAAGACAACTGTGGGGATGATTTTCAAAATAATGAAAAAGAAAGTACTACTAAAATGAGAAGTGATCTCTTGCAATTCAGAGCTGCTCAGGTGATCCTATCTTCGGACTTTACCAACTTGATGGATCCTGAACATAGAGGGGAACTACCACCAGATAGTTTTTCTGCTTCATCCAATGCATTTCCTGGGTATGTATATAATGTAATATCTCCAAGATAAGACAATGGATATCAAGCTTCGCACACAGCAATGAGCTTCCCTACGAGCAGGATTCAATGATCTGGTGAGGCCCACTTAAGAGAAACTCCCATCTCCTTCTCTATTCTCATCAATCAATTTCACTCATCTTTCACAATGTGTATAGGTTGCATATAAGATGAGTTGGCTGGAGTATTAGCAAAAATAACTAGAGAAGATGAAAAAGGTAGGGATGGTAGTGGCAGGACATGTCCAGGTCTGGCCCACATCTAGCTTTCTTGGGAAGCTAATGGCCCACTGGCAGATCTTGTTGCAGGGACCGGTGACTGCGGATGTGGTGGTAGCATCTTGTGGTTGGTTTTTTTTTTTTTTTTTTTGCAGCTACAGCCTCCAACTGTCGTTGCTCTTGGCGAATTAGGGGCGATTTCACCCGTTGTATGGAAGATTTCACATACAGCGCCTTCTTTTCCTACCCAAAGTGGGACTTTTCGTAATCATTCGGATGGTGCAGAAAGTGGGGCCATACCGCAAATGATTGTCTACAGGGAAAACCAGGATGGCTTTGTTAATTTTGTTTCATTCCAAAAGTGGGGCTATACCGCAAATGGTTTGGAAGTTGTTTAGTACCATTTTCAGTTCACATGGCTTTGTTAATTTTGTTTCATTTCAATTAGTTAAATTGGCTGTGATGGTTAGACAATGATATATTTACTGTAACCATTGGGTGCTCCTTGATATTCTTTAAATCTTCCTAGGATTGCATAAACTCAGTGAATTTGGTTTGTACTTGAAAAGCAAGCTGCCTTTATTCTTGTCATGGATGATTTGTTTGGCTGCACATAGTTGATTGCAAGAATATGATGTTATTACAAAAATCTCATCTCTTAATTGAGCTGAATATTTACATTCATTTCTTGTGTTTGTGTGGAAAGCATTTGATATATAGATGTTCAGTTGAACATAATTGCAATAATTCAATCTATTGGGTCATCCATGTAATAAAAAATTACAGTGAGTCTACGACTCTAAATTGCAATAATTGCATTCTTCATCTACTTTGCTGGTTAGAATCTGCTCCTCCCAACTGTTCCTATTGCATGCCACTGTCTGGCTGCATGCCATATGTGTTGCTTTATTCCGAGGGAGCTGCATGTTAGTGTTCATCTTATTTATCTGCTGCAATTACCATTTCAGCTGGAGATTCATGTTTGGATAGTGAGGACTTCATTGCAGTGCTTTATATCATGGCCCAAGTCCTTTCCTTTAGGTCGTGCATCAGTAGAGATCTTGCTACTCGGTTGTGGTTAGTTGGCTAGCCGCCTAATTGCAATGTAATCTTAACTAGAGGAGAGCACAGTAGGCTTTGCTGGTGTTTTGCATGACTGGTAAACCATCTTCTATTGATTTAACTTTTCCTTTTTGTTGTTATTGTCTAGAATATGGACAATCTAAACATTGGTTCAAGAGCTGGGTGTAAAATAAACATCAGTCAAAATTTCTCATTCTCTTAAGAAATCCGTCTGTAGCCTTTTTATACCACATTATTTTTACATTTTTTAAGTACTGTTTTAGGTCTACTTCATATGGTATTAATTTGCTTTCATCCTATTGCTAGTTGGCTTCACAGAATAGAAAACTCATCGAGAAGCCAGTGCATTTGAGTTTCTTTGATATTGGCCCATCATTTAAAGCCGATATTCGATGAAAAAATTATTTCATATCCCAAAATTTTAATTTTGTTTATGTTAGTAATATTTCAACCAAATCTAAATAGGAATTCTTTGTCATCCAACATTTATGCTATTATTTTCACATAAAATTTATGTATTTTTGTCCGTCTTTTGTAGGACATTGATTGACAGATTAGGATCTGCAGTAGACCATATCCACTTGCATAGAATGCTGGCAGAAGAACACTTCAACCAAATGGATAGGAACTTATACTTCCTCCTACTTTATTCTTGACTAGTTTTAATGTAAGTAAATGCTTCAACTGATTTTATAGTCCTTTTCCACAAACAAGCATCCACGAATCAGAGGTTAGGATTGCTCAACTAATTTTATAGTCCATATTGGCACGTGTTCTTTTATGTGGATGGGCAGCGGTACACTTGTGTTAAGATTTATTCAGGGGTCAACAGCTATATTGTCTTACTGTTGGTATTTCAAGCATATATAGCTCTTCATTTAAATGCATGTAGAAGAGAACCTATTGAAAATTCCTTGAATGGGTTTTAGGACGAAATCTTAGTCAAAGTCGTGCATTATCACCCTTCATGTGAATATGAATCCAGATTGGGATGGACACTGTGAATTTCACCTGAATTTTCAAGTTTGCTTTTCTCATGTCATTGATTAAACTATTCTAACTGTATGTTCAGGTTTTGGAAATTCATATTTTAGGTATCCATCAAACAGGAGTGAAACAGAATCAGCATTCTCTCATCTTCGGCATCGTCAAGTAATTTCGGTTCCTCTTGTTTTTCAACATGCTTCATGTGCACCAAGAATGCAAAATGCTAATTCAACTGAGCTAACTCAGAGGTACAATGAATCCATGGGTATGTTCTATTTGAATAACATGCATGGGTCTCACATGCCCGGATATATTGATGAGAAATTGTAGTCGAATATTCCAATTTCTGAAAGTGGGGTCCATGATCGGTTATCCATTTGATGACCTGATGGGTTCGATGTCTATGGTCAGTGTCCACGGTTTTATGTACTTTAATTCATTACTAACTCTCCATTATCTCCTCTTTTTGATCTTCACAGATCTCGTGTTCTGTTGTTTTCGATACTGTGATTAATATGGTGGGCTGTTTTCACAGTCTCTACTTACACCTTACTTTTGTGTTCAGGGTTTTTCGAAATATCTGCTGATTTATCAGAGGCAGCAATAGCTCACTGCCAATAAAGCATCATTTACAAGTAAGTTGCCCACATCCATATTGTCACAAATTCCATCTCTTCATACATGGTGCTGGAGGACCACACTATTGTGGCAGTCACCTTCTTTTATTTAACTTCCCAGCCACTTGCTTTTTCATGTGGCAAACCTATTATTAGGTATGCTATTACTTTTTTTTTTCAAAATTTTTGAGTGTTCTCTGCCATAGTGCAGGTGGTGGGATGCGCTCTCTGCATTTTGGGGGCATCCAAACACTGATATTTTTTTTTTGAAAGATGGGAAACAATCATTGAAATAAAAAAAATATCCAACAGTCCTATTTCAGCCAACAAGTATCCACATATCAGAAGCAAGAACCAGTAAACCTATCTGATTTTGGGCATGTGACATAGTTATGGTGGCTTCTGCAATTTAGACCATGTAATTTGATGTAATATATGGCATGTGATTGATTAACAATGCCTGTGTATCAAGCATCATAAACTGCCAGAGTATCAAACAATTCCCATTGATTATAAATACAATAAGGAGACATCCTCAATAGCTACAGTGACATTAGGCATTAATAATAGCAGTGAGAGAGAAAAATACTACACTAGTGTGAGAGATGGAGAGCATAGTAGTGATAGTAGGAGCTGGTCCATCAGGCTTAGCAACCTCAACATACCTAAATCACCTTTCCATCCCCAACGTAATCCTAGAAAGAGGAGTGGGCTCAAGTTCCCACCCTTCCAACCAGACAAGGTAGTTTGCCCAGAATATCTTATTAGATTTTTGCTTTGGGGTTGGCCAAATGAAGATGTGGAGTTATTATGAGGACGGTTGATCTGCTTTAATGTTTGTGGAATAAGATTACAAGAAGATACATGGGCTTTAGGGCTAGCTAGCTCACATACTATTTTTCCATTAGCTATTCCAAAAATCACACCAATCTAAAACATATATGGGTCACACCACAATTGGATTTGTTCCACTAGCACAATGCGGAATCACATAGATTGGATGTTTGATTAACATGGTATGTAGGACAGGAGGAGGGAACGATAAAGAGACACTTCTCTCTTACTCTCTAAAATGTAGTAGAGCCTATATAAAGGTTTCTAAAACTTCACATTACAATGGATCTCAATTTTTTAGGTGTTTAGGGTGTTTGCAATCTCTGCAGCCTCCCTCTTCTTTTTGTATCTTTCTCTTTTCTTAATGCAATCGTTATCTTTCAAAAAAAAAAATTGCACATTTTCAGCTACCACTAGTTGCTAGACTAATTGGAGAATTCATGATAGACGACATTGGGAAGATCTGTTCTATTTTCCATCTAGAGAAAAATATCTACAATTCAAATAGTTTCTATACATAGTAGCATCCACAAGTTTACCTTTTCTTCCCATTTTCAAAGTGATATTGTTATCTTTTTTGGTTCAAGCTGGTTTCAATTGTTTTGACAGAACCAGCAAGTTCTCCATAATCAACCCTGCTATTATTGAGGAAAATGGATAAAAAAACAAACAATGAAATGGAGACAATCTTTGAAATGTGTATTTCCTCAAATCTTTGTGGCTTACTGAGGGTTTCGCGAGATGGGTATTGCTCATGGGTTCCTTCATCTCTGACATTAGTGCTGGGTTGACATAGCATAATCTTGCGAATGATCAAGTGAACTGCTGTGTTTCAGGTGAGCTATTTAGTAACTGATTGCTTGTTTCCTGAATGGAAAATTTGGATGCTTTTAGATAAACCTGCTTTTAGATAAAAGTTGTTTCCATTCTTGGTTATAATCCATCTGATAGTCTCTTAAGAAAAGTGCAACTTGATTGTGTCACATTGATTGCATTTAAAATTGCACTTGATATATATATATATATATATATATATATATATATATATATATATATATATATATATATATGTTACTTTTTTGTGTTTCTATTTAATCATACTGATGGAATTAATTTCTTCTATAATTTTAGAGCTTGTTGAGGCTGAAGTGGTTGTGTGCTTGTGTCATCAAACCATCTGAACTTCAGGTGCATGTTGTATCTATTGATCATTTCCATCAATTCATCATCATCACTATAGCCTTGTCCCAGCTATTAATTGTCAGCTTTACAAATCTTCCGCCACTACTATCTAAAAAAACCATAGTAGATGATCAAATTTCATTTAGATTGACCAAACTTCATTCAGTGCCAATTGAATTGAACTTGCTAGTTGACTATATTCTCATTTAGAACATGTTTATTGAGTTGTTGGCCTTGTTTCTCTATTCTGTTTTTCTTTTTGGTTAAATGGATAGTGGATTCATGGCCTTGATGGAGACTAGGGGCAGGTCAGTGGCAGCTTGATTTTTCTCCAATTTTATGTGCATTCATGGCCTTTTGATGTTGATATGGTGATGTCTTAGATAGACTTTAGATCTTGGAAAGGAACCTAGAAGATGGAGCGGAGGAAGATGGTGTCAATGTTGATCCTGACTCATGAAGGGGAAGTGTGTCGTTCTATAAACCAACTACAAGCCAAGTGAGTTTGGATTTCTTTTTCCATTGATTCAGTATCTCTTGGATTGCTTTATCTGGATTAGACTACTGTGTTTATTATTATTATTATTATTATTATTGGATGGTTGCTCAAGTTATATTTTTCTTTTCTTTTTCTTTTTCCGTTAGCTATTTGAGCTAACTTTATTATTGGTTGTTTTTTGTCCTTCATGATTAGCTTTTCTTTGTCGAGTTTTATATGTTGTATTGAGATCATGTTTCAAATTAATGAGATTTTTCCCACCATTTTGTTATGATTTCTTTAGCTAATTGATGATGTGTGGAATGAGAAATTTTCTTACTTTGTACAGAAATTAATGGACCTGTCGGATGCACCTAGTGCTAGATTGATCGATGGCATCTTGCTCATAAAATTTGATACTAATGTAGATATTTTTAGATAAATGTACTTAGTTGCAGTCTTAAGACGAGCATACCCCTCTGCTTCTTATGTTTTTCTTTGAATTAATCTCTATTTTGATGGAATGCAATAAACTTCTATTAATTTATTTTCTTTGACCCTAAATTTCGTGTGTTTATTAGGGTTTGGAATTATTCCTAAAATTCTGTCAAATTTGACCGTTGGCAACATTAAGAACGGTTTAAAACCGTTCCTAAAATTTTGTTCCTAAAATGTGACTGTTGGCACTAGAACGGTTTAAAACCATTCCTAAAATTTCGTTTCTAAAATTTGAAATGGTACCCAAAACGGTTCTAAATTGTTCCTGTTTTTAGGAACAGTTTTAAACCGTTCCTAAAGCATTTAGGAACAATTTAAAATCGTTCCTAAATTGATGATTTTGGTGTAGTGGAACCGCTGTTATGACCATGATGAAGCTGTCCATTTTCTATGGACAGCATTGGAGTGGCCTGACCATTTGGACAAGCCCGTGTTTATGTATTAGCTCAGAATTGTTGGAGCAGACGCGGATGTGCATCGGAGCTATCCGGATGTTGAGCAAGGGTCCCTGTAAGGTGAGAACCACTGTTATGACCATGATGAAGCTGTCCATTTCCTATGGACAACATTGGAGTGGCCTGACCATTTGGACAGGCCCGTGTTTATGTATTAGCTCAAAATTGATGGAGCAGACCCTAGTATAACCCTAAACCTAAACCTACACCTAAAACTAAAACCTATAACTAAACATCATGGTGGGGACAGTGCCCTATACCGTTGATTCCTTCTTAAGACCCACCATGATGGTTATTTGAGATCCAACTTGTTGGTAAGTTCACACAGACCTAGACCTGAAGAAGGGATAACACAAAAATCAGCTTGATCGAAAACTGTTGTGGCCCCAATTAGTTTCGAGGTCCACTTGAGCTTTGGATCCACCTCACTTTTCAGCTCATGCCCTAAAATGATCTCTTCAAATGGATGAACGGTTGGATATAACATATACATCATGGTGGGATCCAATATCTACCTCATTCTTCAGCTCATAACCTTAACCTATAACCTATTACCTAAACCTAAACCTAAACCTAAACCTATAACCTAAACCTATTCTCAAATCCCTAAACCCAAACCCGAATTCCAAAACCTAAACCTAAACCTATAACCTAAACCTAAACCTAAACCTATAACCTATAACCTATAACCTAAACCTATTCTCAAATCCCTAAACCTAAACCTACACCTAATCCTAATCCTATAACCTAAACCTATAACCTAAACCTAAACCTAAACCTAAACCTAAAGCTATTCTCAAATCCCTAAACCTAAACTCGGACCTAAACCCAAATTCCTAAACCTAAACCTAAACCTATAACCTCAACCTTAACCTTAACCTATAACCTATAACCTTAACCTAAACCTAAACCTACAACCTAAACCTAAACCTATTCTCAAATCCCTAAACCTAAACCTGAACCTAAACCTAAACCTATAACCTATAACCTAAACCTATTCTTAAATCCCTAAACCTAAACCTACACCTAATCCTAATCTTATAACCTAAACCTAAACCTATAACCTTAACCTAAAACTAAACCTATAACCTAAACCTATTCTCAAATCCCTAAACCTAAACCTGAACCCGAACCCGAATTCCTAAACCTAAACCTAAACCTATAACCTTAACCATAACCTAAACCTATTACCTATAACCTTAACCTAAACCTGTCACCTTAACCTAAACCTATTCTCAAATCCCTAAACCTAAACCCGAACCCGAACCCGAATTCCTAAACCTAAACCTAAACCTATAACCTTAACCTAAACCTAAACCTATAACCTATAACCTTAACCTAAACCTAAACCTATAACCTATAACCTAAACCTATTCTCAAATCCCTAAACCTAAACCTACACCTAATCCTAATCCTATAACCTAAACCTATAACTTTAACCTTAACCTAAACCTAAACCAATAACCTTAACCTAAACCTAAACCTATAACCTAAACCTATTCTCAAATCCCTAAACCTAAACCTGAACCCGAACCTGAATTCCTAAACCTATAACCTGAACCTTAACTTAAACATATAACCTATAACCTAAACCTAAACCTAAACCTAAACCTATAACCTAAACTTATTCTCAAATCCCTAAACCTAAACCTGAACCCGAACCCGAATTCCTAAACCTAAACCTAATCCTGTAACCTAAACCTATAAACTTAACCTTAACCTAAGCCTATAACCTATAACCTTAACCTAAACCTATAACCTTAACTTAAACCTAAACCTAAACCTTCTTTTTTGGTTAAAACTATGTATATCATTGATCTTTCAAAAAAATTGCCTATGCATCTGAGCACCCCTTTACATAAAACAGAGGGCCCAACATTGAAAGCACCAAATAATTACAAGAAAAACCAGCAAAGGGTAGTCACACAACCCTAATCGATCCCAATCCAACTTTATCAAGAAAGATAGAGCCTCTAACCTGTTGAGGAAGATCAGATTGCTGGTTGAAAGAAACAGAAGATTGAGAAGCACTCCCAATCCGGGCCATGAAATCCGCGGGAGAATTCCCTTCCCTCAGGACATGCACGAATCTGATACTGCCGATTCTCTGCAGCTGATGAATTCTATACAACCAAGCCTTCCATTTCCAACCCAGCTTAGCCACTCTGCTTAGCAGATCAACAACCTAAACCAAAACCAAAACCAAAACCAAAACCTATAAACTAAACCTTTAACCTTGACCTAAACCTATAATATATAACCTTAACTTAAACTTAAACCTATAACCTATAACCTAAACCTAAATCTAAACCTAAACGTAAACCTATAACCTATAACCTTAACCTAAACCTAAACCTAAACCTATAACCTACATAACCTAAACCTATAACTGTAACCTAAACCTATAACCTAAACCTAAACCTAAACCTATAACCTAAACCTAAACCTAAACCTATAACCTTAACCTATAACCTTAACCTAAACCTATAACCTAAACCTATAACCTATAAAATATAACCTAAACCTATAACCTAAACTTATAACTTATAACCCAAACGTATTCTCAAATCCCTGAACCTAAACCTACACCTAATCTTAAACCTATAACCCTAACCTAATCTTAAACCTATTTGTGTAAGCTGACTCTAGTCTTTTCATTATTGAGATGGATAAGAGTTGGATGCGAGCTAAGAACAGGTTTGACCCAGATTATAAACAAGGGGCTCAAGAGTTAATAGAATTTGCACGAAATCGGGCAGATTCAGGCAGTAGGATTAGGTGTCCATGTTGAAAATGCAAGAATATGGTTCATAAGACTTTAGACAAAGTAGAAGACGATTTGTTCCTAGTTAGGATTGACCAGGGTTACACTTGGTGGATCCATCATGGTGAAAATATCCACCAAAAAGTTAAGGCCACTAAAGTCCTTACTGACCCAATTGTGCCAAATGACGAGGATGAAGACGTTAACGAAATGCAAGATATCATAGGGGATGTGTTTAGGGGAACAATTGCAGATACTAATTTTGTAGTGACAAGTAGTAGCCAAGATATTCCTCCTATGGGTGATATCGAATCAAAAAAGTTTAGTAAGTTGTTAACGGATGCGCAATGTCTACTTTATCCGGGGTGTGAGAACTTCTCCAAGTTGAATTTTCTTACAAGGTTACTTCATTTGAAGACAATAAATCATTGGAGTAACAAATCGTTTGACATGTTGCTTGACTTGTTGAAAGAAGCATTACCGGATGGTAAGACATTGCGTAAGTCTTATTACGAGGCAAAATCCTTGATGCGAGATTTGAGCCTTGGTTACATCCTCATACACGCATATATAAATGGTTGTGTATTATATTGGAAAGAGCATGAAAATGTTGAAGAGTCTAGGTGGAAGTATGATGAAGCCAAGCGTAAAAAGAATTCCGCAAAAGGTGTTAAGGTACTTCCCATTGAAACCCAAATTGCAAAGATTATTTACGTCTCTCAAGACGACTGAAGATATGAGGTGGTATAAGGAGAAACACGTTCATGATGATAGTACACTGGGGCACCTTGCGGACTCTGAAGCCTGACAAAATTTTGACAAGCAATATGACTAGTTTATAGAGGATTCTCGCAATGTTCGACTAGGTCTTACAAGTGATGGTTTTAATCCATTTGATAATATGAGTAGCTCGTACAATATGTCACCAGTGGTACTTATGCTCTACAATTTACCTCCTTAGTTGTGTATAAATGAGTCATTTTTCATGATGTCATTGCTTATTCCTGGACCCAGGTCACCCGGGAATGACATTGATGTGTATTTACGATTGCTAGTAGATGAGTTAAACGAATTGTGGAGTCAAGGTGTACAGATGTATGACACATTTGCAGGATAGAAATTTCGATTGCATGCATTGGTCTTGTGGACAATAAATGACTTCCCTGCATATGGAAATTTGTCTAGGTGGAGCACGAATAGAAAGTTAGCTTGTGCTACATGTAGTATTGAGACTTTTTCATTGTCATTGAAGCATGGTAAAAAAATGTGTTATATGGACCATCGTCGCTTCCTTCCGAGCGATCATAGTTGGTGCAGGAAGACGATGATCTTTGATGGCAAATAAGATCATAGGCCACCACCAAAAGAGCTATCTGGAGAAGATATGATACAACAACTGAGTAACATTGGAGAACTTAGATTTGGTAAGGCATCGCACTTAAAGAAGAGGAAACGTACAGTATTGGAGTATAACTGGATGAAGAAGAGCATTTTTTTTTAAGTTGCCCTATTGGAGTGATCGAAAATTGCAACACAACTTGGATGTCATGCATATTGAGAAGAATATATGTGACAATGTCTTTGGAACATTGATGAACATAGAAAAGAAAACAAAAGACAATTTTAAGACTCGATTGGATCTACAAGCAACGGGTTTAAGGAAAGAGTTACACTTGCAACCACATGAAAATTCATATACTATACCAGCAGCCTACTACACATTGAAAAAACTAGAGAAAAAGCATTTATGTGAATGGTTGAGATCGATGAAGTTTTTCGATGGGTATGCGTTAAATATATCTG
This sequence comes from Magnolia sinica, assembly GCF_029962835.1. NCBI lineage: Eukaryota > Viridiplantae > Streptophyta > Magnoliopsida > Magnoliales > Magnoliaceae > Magnolia > Magnolia sinica. The sequence continues at coordinate 39,310,674 of NC_080576.1, forward strand.
GGCGCATAAACTTTATAGACTGTAAGGTAATAGGAATGAAAAGTCATGATTGTCGCGTCCTTTTGCAACGTCTATTACCGGTTGCGATTTATGGATTCCTTTGTAAGGATATCAGTGCGGCACTGATTGAGTTAGGAATATTATTTAAGGATTTGTGTTCGAAATCATTAAATGTAGAGGTTATTAAACAACTGGAGAGGGACATTATCATAACCCTTTGCAAACTTGAAAGAATATTTTCACCTGCGTTTTTTGATGTCATGATACACCTAGTGATTCACTTATCAATAGACTACATATATCCATGTTTATCCAATACAATATCAATATCAATAGATGTATCCGATCGAAAGGTGATAGAACCTATAAATTTTTTTATTCATTCCATAGACTACATATATCCATGTTTTCATACGTATAACATAGTGGTTTTGTGTACAGATACCTTTACACACTAAAATGATTTATGAGGAATAAGGCACGTCTAGAGGGATCCATTGCTGAAGCGTACATTGATAATGAGTGTTTGACATTTTACTCCATGTATTTTCGTAACATAGACACTAGATTCAACCAAGAAGATCGGAATGCCGATGAAGGGCAAGAGCATGAACAAGGACTCATATCTGCATTCTCACATAACGTCCATCCTTTAGGATCCCCGATGTTTCATGATATGAACCTTGGGGATCAAGTAAAGGCACGGTGGTATGTGTTGCATAATTGTAAAGAAATAGAGTCGTACTTAGAGTAAGTCAAATCCCTTGATAATTGTATCTCTATATACGATGATCTTTAATGTTTCTTACTGATGACGTGCCAATTATGTGTAGCGAACATATCTAGGAGATGAAGTCCTAATACCCTACAAATTATGATCGAATGCATTAGGATTAGTTTCCAGAATGGTTCGCGAAACATGTAAGATTTCACCTTGTATTTCACCACATTTAGAATTTTATTATATTGCACAATATTTAAACCTAAGAAAATTTCTAAACAATTACATTCTATACATGATAATAAATGAAGACGTCACACGCTACCAACTTTGTGGATGCATCTGATGCACTTTACTCACTAGTGTGTGGCCCTGATAGACGTGCATCTAGGTATACAAGTTGTATTGTAAACGGGATTCGATTCCACACTGAAGAGCGTGAGAAGTATAGGACTACACAAAATAATAGGGTGGTTGTGAAGGGAATGCATGAGGAGGTAGAAATTGATTTTTATGGCATTTTAACGAATATTAATGAGTTGAGTTATTGTATGAGAAAACAGATGTACTTATTTAAATATGATTGGTGGAACATTAGAAATAAGAAGTTGAGAATACAGACTGACGACTATTTTACGAGCGTAAATTTATCTCGGAAGTGGTTTAAGGATGACCCATTTGTCCTCGCCAGCCAAGCTGAACAAGTAGTTTACCTCACTGACACCAGGTTAGGCAGCTCTTGACACGTGGTGTAGAAAATAAAGCCCAGGAACATATTTGACGTTCTCGAACCAGATGTTGAAGATAGCGAGGACGGGGGAAATGAAACGTCTAGGGCTGAACAAGCATATCAAGAAGACTTACCATTTAGGGATAGATGGACTGATCCAAATGTTAATATTGATGTGGTGCAATTGGATAGAGATGATGTGCCACCTGATCATATTGATGCCGCAATAATATATGACACTGTTAGAGATGATAGTGATGACGATGTTGCAGACGATGAAGAGGAAATATTGATCAGCGATAGTGATGGTGAAGAAGAAATAGTCTTAAGCGATAGTGATACAAGTAACGAATATTAAATATACATATGATTTACATGTCATTTTTCAATTTGAATAATTTGATTATTACATGTATACATGTTTTACAAGTCATAATTTATTCCTTTAATTAACTTGTTTATAATCCACATTTGTAGTTGAGTCAATTTCTAATCATGTCCTCCTCAAACCGGAGCATAATGGAAGCATGCAGCATACGTCATTAGCTATTGTGGGTGGACTTTCCGGCCCTATCTTCTTCTGGTAGGGCCAAAGAGATACCCGGTCTAGTCGATGAGTGTAGGGAGGAATATATCGACGATGACTCAGATGAAAGATTATACAATCTCAAAAAAAATTTGGACCTGATTAAGGAATATAACCGTTGGAAACTTCGTATGGATAATATGGTTTTGTCACTTGCACATCTGAATGGAGTCTTGAAAGACCAGATTTCTCCTATTGTGACTAGCATGTTGGCTGTAACAATGTCGAGTGGTTCACATAGCTTAACATATACTTCTGCAGCTTATGATAACTTACGCAGGGAGTACTTCGGATAGTTGATCCAAAGTTATAAATTATTACAATGAAATAAATGTATTTAATATAGAGTGACAATGTGTAATGAAATTTCTAAATTTTATTAGAATGTTTACGGTTTTATTATATTTTGTTTGCATTATAGTGTAATGGTCTAATCATATTTTAATCATCTCTCTAAGTATAAGCACAAATTCATTCTACCATCAACACTACTTGTGTAATGTTTTAGTATATTCCACTTACACTGTAAAGTTTAATGTGTTTATTATATTAATATTCATACACTTGTACTGACATTATTTAAATTTATAAGTTTGTAGTTCGCACAGCTTAGTCATGGCACCAGGTGGGAGATCAGGTCGTTCGCGCACTGGATCTACCCCTTCCACCCGTGATGTGATGGAGACAGCATCGACATCGTATGCTGCATTACAGGCGTCTGAGCCCTCCGTTCAGCATATACCGGGCACTGCATGTAAGTGTAGACATATATTTCTTTTAGTGACTTCTGTTTATGTTTAGACTTACATATTTCTTTTGCGACAGCATCATTGACCAGCCGACGAGGACGTGGACCCACGCGTGGGTTAGTTTTAGAGCGACTTACGCATGAGGGTAGGGTGATGGTAGAGTTTCCACAGGACTGCCATATACCCATTGGGGACAATGTCAGATTGTTTGCATCGGAGATCGGTGTCCTATATCGATCTATGATCCCGCCACTACCCCCCGTTGGGCAGACGTGACAAATGATGTACGGTAGCTCATCCGTCAGTGTCTTCAGGTAAATTTTAGTAAATTAGATTTTCTTTTTTAAAAGTTCATTTACGGTTAAGTTATTTTTATTGCCTTAATCTATTATTTACAAAACTACAGGATAAATTTGTCTTAAATCTAAGTGTTCCATATATTTCCCATGTTGTCGACGACATGGTTAAGGAGCAGTTCAAGGAGTAATGTGGGGATTTACACCAGTGATACAAGTGGTGCAGGAGCCATGAGGAGGCCATACTGTCCACACCGCCGTAAGTGACTATAGACGACTAGTGGACGCTCTGCGATAAATTTTCTTCTAAGGCTTTTCAGGTAATATTTACATATTTACGATATCTTAAGGTAATAATTAAATTCACAATTAATAACAATGTATTATGAATAATGTGTTCAGAAAATGAGCAGAATAAATTCTATGAACAAGGGAAAGTTAGAACTGAACCACATAGCTGGTTCAAAGTCATTTCTACGACATTGTCACAACATGGCAAGAAATTTCTGGTGATTATTAAGTTGGTATATTCAAAGTCATTTATATTAACTCTATTGTCCTTTTAATTACACAGAGAGATTCCGTCACTGGCCAGGAGCCTGGACCAGTGGACCTCTACAGAGGGACTCACTGTCGGCAGGCGATGAGATCTTGGGTTCATCCTAGAGCCAGTGAGAATTGGGCAAAAATCCTTACATTGTAAAATTTAATTGCATTGAATTATAATAATATCATTCGTTATGAAAATTCATATGTTTTCATTATAGGCGGTGATAGACACCATGCGCAGTCAGCCCACTCCAGATGGTAGTCAGCGAAGTAAGCCAGATATCCTGAGTGAGGTGCTTGACACCTGTTCTGGATATGTGCGTGGGCTTGGACATGGTGCCAAGCTCATGGCACCCGCTAGACCTGACTCTAACCGATCCGTCATTGGCAGGAGCGCCCTACGCCGAGCTGATATCACAGAGAGAGAGGTTCAACAGCTATGGGTCGTCGTCGAAGAGATCAGAGAGCAGCTGGAGAGGCAGATGGAGGACCAGGAGAGGAGGATTGAAGAGATGTGGGTGGAGCATGAGCGACGGATGCAGGAGATGTTTCAGGCTCTTGCTACACACTTAGCCACCGATGCCCCACCACCTTTGCCTTCATCTGATGCCCCACCACCTCCGCCTTTATCTTCATGATTTTTTAAAATTTTTTATGATTTTTTATATACAAATGTTAAACTTATATGTATTTTTGTGTGGATGAATGTGATGTGGATAAGATTGTTAATGTATGTATGGATGTGGTTTATGTTTGGATGGATGTAGTCTGTGTTTGGATGGATGTGAATGTGAATATGATGAAATATATCGTAATAGGTGTATATCGGGAAATTTTGCCTGAATTTTGAAAAAAAAAAAGTTACTATTATCGACTAAATATTTCGTAGGTAAAAGTTTCATTCATCCACATTTTTTACCTACGAAAAATTTTGTAGGTAAAAGTTTAGTTCATATTTTTTACTTACAAAAAATTTTGTAGGTAAAAGTTTCACCCGCATTTTGTACCTACGAAAAATTTCTTAGGTAAAAGATTCATTCACATTTTTTACCTACGAATAATTTCATGGATAAAAGATTCATCCACATATTTTACCAACGAAAAATTTCGTAGGTAAAAGTTTCACCCACATTTTTTACCTACGAAAAATTTCATAGGTAAAATATTCATCCACATTGTTTACCTACGAAAAATTTCGTAGGTAAAAGTCAGTTTTACGGTAAAAGGTGTACCATTGCCGACGAATTAATATTTCGTCAATAAAAGCCTTTAGCCACGGTCTTATTGCGACGATTTTTTTGACGACATGTTTCGTTGGTAATACTTATTACCAACAAAACATCTTTGACCAATGAAATAATTCATCATGCACATGAGCTGCCTTCGTACGTACACGCAGGTGCGTAGTAATATGCTCCCATGCACAAGATACTACGCCAAAACTGTGAAAAAAGGACGGTCCAAAACCGTCTCAAATGACCAAAAAGGACGGCCATGGACCGTCGTATAGGCCGTCAAATTTTGACGTATCATATTACTTAAAGGATGGTTGAAAACCATCATTCTTATTGATAAAAAAAGGACGATCATGGACCGTCCTTAAAAAAAATGGCGATGGACCGTCCTTAAAAATGATTGTCATGGACGGTCTCTTATGAGCCTTCAAAGGATGGCCATGGACTGTCCTTTAAAAGGACTGCTATGAACCATCTCTTTTGACCCTTCAAAGGACGGCTTTGGACCGTCCTTTAAAAGGACTACTATGAACCGTCTCTTATGAGCCTTCAAAGGACGGTTATAGACCGTCCTTCAAAAGGACTGCTATGGTCCATCTCTTATGATCCTTAAAGGACATTTTCACATTTGACCTGTTACAATCATCATATTCTTCCTGATATACACCTGTTATACAATATATTTCATCATATTCACATTCACATCCATCTAAACCCAAACTACGTAAATCTATCCAAACATAAACTACATCCACCCAAACACACAATCTTATCCACATTACATTCATCCACGTATAATACATATAAGTTTAACATCATAAGTAAAAAAAAAAGAGGAAAAAAAAATCAGCAACAATTTTCTTTTTGTGTCTTTCATCTAATAAAAAAATATTCAACCAACAAAACATTATAATTCAGAATCATGAAGAATTGCAGAAACTTCTTCCAAAAAAGTGGACACTTTTTTAAAATAAAACTGATCATTAAAATAAAACTAATACGAGTAAATAATGCAAAAAAAGTGTTTCAATTAATAGAAACAACAACAAAAATTAAAGCTTTGTAAAAATAGGCATGTGTTAAAAGGAATCCATTCTTATTTGTTATCATGTGATTGGGCTATATTATTACAGCAATCGGGTTCGAGATCGGGTTTAGGTTTGGGTTTTCAAGTTTAGGTTTAGGTTAAGGAGTTGAGATTAGGATTAGGTGTAGGTCTAAGTTTAGGGATTTGAGAATACATTTAGGTTTTAGGGTTAGGTTTAGGTTTAGGTTTTAGGTTTAGGTTAAGGTTATGTAATAGGTTATAAGTTTAGGTTATAGGTTATAGGTTAAGGTTTAGGTTATAGGTTTTGGTTTAGGTTTAGGTTAAGGTTTAGGTTTAGGTTATAGGTTATAATACATAGCTTATAGCTTTAGGGAATTGAGAATAGGTTAAGGTTAAGGTTTAGGTTTAGGAAATCGGGTTCGGGTTTGGGATTGGGTTTAAGTTTGGGTCTTCAAGTCTAGGTTTAAGTTTAGGTTAGGGAGTTGAGATTAGGATCAGGTTTAGGTTTAAGGATTTGAGAATACATTTCGGTTTTAGGTTTAGGTTTAGGTTTTAGGCTTAGGTTTAGGTTATATGTTTAGGTTATAAGTGCAGGTTATAGGTTTAGATTATAAGTGTAGGTTATAGGTTTAGGTTTATGTTTAGGTTAGGTTATGGGTTAAGGTTTAAGTTTAGGAAATCGGGTTCGGGTTCAGGATTAGGTTTAGGTTTAGGTTTTTAAGTTTAGGTTTAGGTTTAGGTTAGGGAGTTGAGATTAGGATTAGGTGTAGGTTTAGGTTTAGGGATTTGAGAATACATTTAGGTTTTAGGTTTAGGTTTAGGTTTTAGGTTATAGGTTAAGGTTTAGGTTAATGTTAGGTTATAGGATATAAGTTTAGGTTATAGGTTATAGGTTAAGGTTTTAGGTCATAGGTTTTGGTTTAGGTTATGGTTATAGGTTTAAGTTTAGGCTAAGGTTTAGGTTTAGGTTATAAGCTATAGGTTTAGGGAATTGAGAATAGGTTAAGGTTTAGGTTTAGGAAATCGGGTTTGGGTTCGGGATCGGGTTTGGGTTTGGGTTTTCAAGTTCAAGTTTAGGTTATAAGTGTAGGTTATAGGTTTAGGTTTAGGTTAGGTTATATAGGTTAAGGTTTATGAATTGAGAATATGTTAAGGTTTAGGTTTAGGAAATCGGGTTCAGGTTTGGGATTGGGTTTAGGTTTGGGTTTTCAAGTTTAGGTTTAGGTTTAGGTTAGGGAGTTGAGATTAGGATTAGGTGTAGGTTTAGGTTTAGGGATATGAGAATACATTTAGGTTTTAGGTCATATGTTTAGGTTTTAGGCTTAGGTTTAGGTTATAGGTTTAGATTTAGGTTATAAGTGTAGGTTATAGGTTTAGGTTCAAGTTAGGTTATAGGTTAAGGTTTAGGGAATTGAGAATAGGTTAAGGCTTAGGTTTAGGAAATCGGTTTCAGGTTCGGGATCGGGTTTAGGTTTGGGTTTTCCAGTTAGGTTTAGGATTAGGTTAGGGAGTTGAGATTAGGATTAGGTGTAGGTTTAGGTTTAGGGATTTGAGAATAGGTTAAGGTTTAGGTTTATGAAATCGGGTTCCGGTTTGGGATCAGGTTTAGTTTGGGTTTTCAAGTTTAGGTTTAGGTTTAGGTTAGGGAGTTTAGATTAGGATTAGGTGTAGGTTTACGTTTAGGGATTTGAGAATAGGTTAAGGTTTAGGTTTAGGAAATCGGGTTCGAGTTCGGGACCGGGTTTTAGGTTTGGGTTTTCAAGTTTAGGTTTAGGTTTAGGTTAGGGAGTTGAGATTAGGATTAGGTGTATGTTTACGTCTCGAGATTTGAGAATACATTTAGGTTTTAGGTCATAGGTTTTGGTTTTGGTTTAGGTTAAGGTTATAGGTTTAGGTTAAGGTTTAGGTTTAGGTTATAAGCTATAGGTTTATAGAATTGAGAATAGGTTAAGGTTTAGGTTTAGGAAATCGGGTTTGGGTTCAGGATCGGGTTTAGGTTTAGGTTTTCAAGTTTTGGTTTAGGTTTAGGTTAGGGAGTTGAGATTAGGATTAGGTGTATGTTTAGGTTTAGGGATTTGAGAATACATTTAGGTTTTAGGTTTAGGTTTAGGTTTAGGTTATAGGTTATAGGTTTAGGTTTAGGTTTAGGTTTAGGTTATAAGCTATAGGTTTAGGGAATTGAGAATAGGTTAATGTTTAGGTTTAGGAAATCGGGTTCAGGTTCGGGTTCGGGTTTAGGTTTGGGTTTTCAAGTTTAGGTTTAGGTTAAGGTTAGGGAGTTGAGATTAGGATTAGGTGTAGGTTTAGTTTTAGGGATTTGAGAATGCATTTAGGTTTTAGGTTTAGGTTTAGGTTATAGGTTATAGGTTTAGGTTTAGGTTTAGGTTAAGGTTTAGGTTTAGGTTTAGGTTATAAGCTATAGGTTTAAGGAATTGAGAATAGGTTAAGGTTTAGGTTTAGGAAATAGGGTTTGGGCTTGAGATCGGGTTTAGGTTTGGGTTTTCAGGTTTAGGTTTAGGTTTAGGTTAGGGAGTTAAGATTAGGATTAGGTGTAGGTTTAGGTTTAGGGATTTGAGAATACATTCAGGTTATAGGTTATAGGTTATAGGTTTAGGCTTAGGTTTAGGTTATAAGCTATAGGTTTAGGGAATTGAGAATAGGTTAAGGTTTAGGTTTAGGAAATCGGGTTCGGGTTCGGGTTTAGGTTTGGGTTTTCAAGTTTAGGTTTAGGTTTAGGTTAGGGAGTTGATATTAGGATTAGGTGTAGGTTTAGGTTTAGGGATTTGAGAATACATTTAGGTTTTAGGTTTAGGTTTAGGTTATAGGTTACAGGTTTAGGTTTAGGTTTAGGTTAAGGTTTAGGTTTAGGTTATAAGCTATAGGTTTAGGGAATTGAGAATAGGTTAAGGTTTAGGTTTAGGAAATCGGGTTCGGGTTCAGGATCAGGTTTAGGTTTGGGTTTTCAAGTTTAGGTTTAGGTTTAGGTTTAGGTTAGGGAGTTGAGATTAGGATTAGGTGTAGGTTTAGGTTTAGGGATTTGAGAATTGAGTTAGCTTTAGGTTTAGGTTTAGGTTATAGGTTACAGGTTTAGGTTTAGGTTAAGGTTTAGGTTTAGGTTTATGTTTAGGTTATAAGCTATAGGTTTAGGGAATTGAGAATAGGTTAAGGTTTAGGTTTAGGAAATCGGGTTCGGGTTCAGGATCAGGTTTAGGTTTGGGTTTTTAAGTTTAGGTTTAGGTTAGGGAGTTGAGATTAGGATTAGGTGTAGGTTTAGGTTTAGGGATTTGAGAATAGATTTAGGTTTAGGTTTAGGTTTAGGTTATAGGTTATAGGTTTAGGTTCAGGTTTAGGTTAAGGTTTAGGTTAAGGTTATAAGTTATAGGTTTAGAGAATTGAGAATAGGTTAAGGTTTAGGTTTAGAAAATCGGGTTCGGTTCGGGATCAGGTTTAGGTTTGGGTTTTCAAGTTTAGGTTTAGGTTTAAGTTAGGGAGTTGAGATTAGGATTTGATGTAGGTTTAGGTTTAGGGATTTAAGAATACATTTAGGTTTTAAGTATAGGTATAGGTTATAGGTTATAAGTTTAGGTTTAGGTTTAGGTTTAGGATTAGGTTATAAGCTGTAGGTTTAGGGAATTGAGAATAGGTTAATGTTTAGGTTTTGGAAATTAGGTCCAAGTTCGGGATCGGGTTTAGGTTTGCGTTTTCAAGTTTAGCTTTAGGTTTAGGTTAGGGAGTTGAGAATAGGATTAGGTGTAGGTTTAGGTTTAGGGATTTGAGAATACATTTAGGCTTTAGGTTTAGGTTTAGGTTAAGGTTATAGGTTTAGGTTTAGGTTAAGGTTATAAACTATTGGTTTAGGTTTAGGAAATCAGGTTCAGGTTCGGGATCGGGTTTAGGTTTGGGTTTTCAAGTTTAGGTTTAGGTTTAGGTTGTGGAGTTGAGATTAGGATTAGGTGTAGGTTTAGGTTTAGGTTATAGGTTTTGGTATTTGAGAATAGGTTTAGGTTATAAGAATAGGTTTAGGTTATAAGTATAGGTTTAGGTTTAGGTTTTATGTTTAGGTTAAGGTTATAGGTTTAGGTTTAGGTTTAGGTTAAGGTTTAGGGAATTGAGTTTAGGTTATAGGTTATAGGTTAAAGTTTAGGTTAAGGTTTAGGTTTAGGTATAGGTTTAGGGATTTGAGAATAGGTTTTGGTTTAGGTTAAGTTTAGAGGTTAAGGTTAAGGTTGTAGGTTTAGGTTTAGGTTAGGTTATAGGTTTTTGGTTAATGTTTAGGTTATAGTTATAGGTTTTGGGATTTGAGAATAGGTTTAGGTTATAAGTATAGGTTTAGATTAGGTTATAGGTCAAGGTTTAGGTAATTGAGTTTAGGTTATAGGTTCAGGTTATAGGTTGTAGGTTATAGGTTTAGGTTAAGGTTTAGGTTATAGGTTTTCGATTTGAGAATAGGTTTAAGTTATAAGTATAGGCTTAGGTTAGGTTGTAGGTTAAAGTTTATGGAATTGAGTTTAGGTTATAGGTTATAGGTTTAGGTTATAGGTGTAGGTTTAGGTTAAGGTTTAGGTTGTAGTTATAGGTTTTGGAATTTGAGAATAGGTTTAGGTTATAAGTTAAGGGTGTGGTCCCTACAAATACAGATATAAACACGGCCTGCTCCAATTGGCCAGGCCCTTCTAATGCTGTTTATAGTAAATGGATAGCTTCATTATGGTCATAACAGCGGTTCCCAGCTTCCAGGGACCTCCGCTCAACATCCGGATAACTCCGACGCACATTCGGGTCTACTCCATTAATTTCGAGTAAATACATAAACACGGCCTATCCAAATGGTCAGGCCCCTCCAATGTTGTCCATAGGAAATGGACAGCTTCATCATGGTCATAACAGCGGTTCCCACCTTCCAAGGACCCCTGCTCATCCGGATAGCTCCGATGCACATCCGGATCTGCTCCATTAATTTCAAGCAAATACATAAACACGGCTTGTCTAAATGGTCAGGCTTCTCCAATGTTGTCCATAGGAAATGGACAGCTTCATCATGGTCATAACAGTGATTCCCACCTTCCAGAGACCCCTGCTCAGCATCCAGATAGCTCCAACGCACATCCGGATACATAAATGAGTACAGTTTCAAAGAATATTATTAGCAATGTTTCAAATGCATACCTCCCTTAGAAAGTCCTTCAGTTAATCCTCATGAAAGTCCTAATCTGTAAGAACCTTAACGGCAACATCCTGCATTCCGTGATTAAATAAATAAGAAGATGAATCACCTTTACTTTTAAGTCAAACAAAAATGGGACAGAGAACCATGTAAGAAACACGAAGAAAAATGTGGATTTCTTTAAATATCATAGAGAGATTGGTCCAAGAACTGAACCACAAATTACTCTCATCAGGTTAGTTATCAGAATAACATTTCCAAGAAAGCGTTGGCTCCAACACTCGTACTTTCAGCCCAAACCCTAATCAAGAAGGACTCCAAAATTACCAAGTACTCATAAACATTCATTGCAAGCAATTTCTATCCATGACGACCATACTGTTAAAATCAATCCTCTTATTTGTGCTCCCTTAGGTGTGAATTTTGATAAGGATTGCGTTCAAATGCTACTTCATAGATCATATTCCGAGATAAAATGTGTCTATTATATAAAAAATTATAATTCAAAAACAGACAATAAAGAGCACAAATTCTTATTATAAAGGTGATATTTAGAGTTAAGCTTACCATCATTGTCATGTTGAAACTGTTCCTTGAATACGGGGATGTCCCTTATTGATCTAAAACAAACTTATCTGGTTAACACCCCCTGAAGTGACACAACACCACAACTATTAGTAGAAAAAGCCTAATTCATGCCTTGTATGCATGCACCTTGCAAAAGTTCCAATAACAGACATGTCACATGGCATTGAAGATACCAATCTATTCAAAAACAGTGAGTTGTTTAAGATATAACATACCCATTTAAAAAGTTTCCCCGTTTGATGTGTTGTGAAGGAGAGCCTTAACGTGAAACAAGAAGCGTTCCATAGACCTCTTTATAGCCGGGATCTTGCAGGTGATCATTGTCCACTTCGACCCCTTGAGAAAACCAAGCAGTGTTTTGCATTAAAAAAATTGAAATTTGCATGAAATATGCAAGATGAAGCATCAAGATCTTTGAGATGTTTCAGTTAAAAGGTTTCAAGTTTACCTATAGTTCCAGATGAGAAAAGGATATTCGTGAATGCTTCCATAGGTTGTTCTACTGCATTATAATCCTTAGCCCTGCAATTTTGAGAAGAAATATACACTTGGAACTCCAAAAAACAAAGTTAGACATGGCCTACTCCAATCAAATGGTTAGAATTTGTCCAACCACCTTGATTTTTGGACCCTCACCAATCCATTCAGTGCAGTGTGAGAACTGCCACATGGTTACAATTGCCTCCCTCGTCATAGAATCTAAGTGGGTTACTCCCATCGTCATCTCTATCAAGAGGAATGGTGAAAAGAAGAAGGGCATAGACTTCATCATGCTCCATGATGTATGCGAGATCCCCTTCCCACACCATTTATGAAAGAAATATGGGGGGCCGGATCGCGAAGAGTGTAACCTTTTACAGATGGTTTCTTCGAATACCATCAAGTAGAGATCGGGGAGGGAGGAGACAAATGTCGAGACTACTTGAATAGCGGATTGGGGGGTTTCTTTGCTCATAATGCAATGTGTAATGCCGGTATGAAGAATTCTCCTATTATCGGATTGTAAAAAAAAGATTTGATTCATGATTCTGGAAGTAGATTTAAATGATTGGACTCTATGCGGTCCTCTTAACATGTGGATACTCTCAAATTCATGTTTAAGCATTGTCGCCGCCACTTAATCCCCATAATGTTTGACATAATGGAATATGACTTTGTTGACATGTTGCATGCATGGTTGGAGGGTTTACTAGTTTATTCCGTCAAGATCTGTATTATAGATGGAGCCACCTGCCATACAGAGACGACGTTCGCGGTTTCAATAAGCTGTATGGAATTAACATTCCTCTATCCAGCAACACACACTAGTCAGCTAAGTAGATATTTATAGTCTGATATAAAGCAGCAAAATCTATAGCACTGCAGTCTGAAAGCAGTGGCATGAGTATAAGATAGACTAGTATATATAAACATGGGTATTCAGTAAATAGATGTTGGAAACCTGACAGGCGATATAATATAAATAAAAAAATGTTTTATTACATAAAAGTTTATTTAGCTTGCAGATGCATAAGATAGACTAGTATATCTAAACAAAAAGAAATGCACTAGCCCTATAAATACTACATAAATGCTTCTGAAATAATAGAATAGAATATAAATTGATTTTTCTTTTCCCTCATGGCCATGTCAATGTCTGACATGAGTGTTGAACACTGCCAGAAACCACTTTTTTCCCAGAAAATGGCGTGATCTTGTCACACTCATTATCTATTCAAGAAAAGGGGTTTACGAATGTCACTGACAGAAGAAAGAACACTGTTACTAGGACACAATGAATCGGTAACTACATAGGTTCTGGATTAAGACGCACATCGGGTTTAGGTATTCTCTAGTATTATCTACTATTGAACCTAGTATTATCTAGTACATGCTAGTAACATACAACCAATATTGGGGCACCATCCCATAAGCTACAAGAATTTCATGTCCCCCTAAACAAGGTATCCTCCATTGATAACATATATATATATATATATATATATATATATATATATATATATATATTATAAGTTCTTTATTTTCATTTACATTCGTAAATATATTCATCATCCATCCAAGAAATTGAAACATTCATCATCCTCAAACAAGTAACTAATTATCTAACTTACAAATACGATTATCAATATTCAAGCACTAATTCAGAAAATAAAATTTCAAGCTTACGTTACTTTTCACATAAGTTTCCAGATAAGCTAACCTTCTCGCTTTCAGTAACCTTCTCCAAAATCTGAGATACGTTTGTTGTCAGGCTACTTACTTTCCCACCTTTACTTGCACAGGATTGCTTAGATACTCCTTAATTACAATAAACAAAGGATAGTCAGAAAGAAGTTTGTCCTTAATTGCTTTTCCATCAACATATGCAAGCAAATGCACCCTTATGCAAAGCACACAGAAATCTTAAGGATAAGAAAAACACTAAAAAAAAGAAAAAGAAAGAGTGGAAAACTAATCTGAAAAGCGCATGGAAATCATAAGCATAAGAAAAACTCTAAAAAAAACAATGCTAGTGAAAAAAAACCAAGTGCATCGCAATTAGCTTTTACTTTTCAACTTGAATGCATTACCTTTCCTTGGCTTTCTTTACTTGTAGCAACCATAGGAAGTTCAGCAACATCCTGACCAAATATTCTAAGGATTCCAGCTGATACAACATCTAAACTGTATTGATTAAAAATGCAAGTATCAAAACAATTATGATCTGGAATACAAAATCTGCAAAGAGATACGAATGTGAAAGTTTGAATCTTCTGCAAAATTATATTTTGGCTTAAAGATGCAAGTTCTTACTTTACAGTTAAAATTGCACAATACATCCCACCAAATTCTTGACCTGCTACATTTCTTCTGCAAAATATTTAAGAAACCACAGCAATGTGGGATGCTATACAAGATATAAATCATAAAGGCAGAGAAGAAAAGGATACAAGGAATCGGCAATTTATGCCTCACACTAAAACAAAATAATGATAATAGTAATAAATATAGGCATTCATGCTCGCATGCAATTGGGATCACTTGTGTCCTTATATGGGCCGGCGCGTAGTTATTCACATCGCACCCTTGCCGGCAGACAGAATCAATTCATTTGTACAAAATTCAAATGAACAATGTCCATGACTTACCCATAGACCATAGCAGGGATCAGTTCACGACCTGCTTTTTCAACTATAGGATCGAAATAATCCTGGCAGAAAGAAAGAGGCAATGTTAAATAAGACAAACAAACAAGCACCTGCACATTAGGAAGGATTTTCATTCACGATTCAACAAACATAAAATTCATTTCATTTCCTTTTTATGACTTTGTATGTTGGTTTTTGGGTTTTCTATGTTGCTCCAATTTCTGATTCAATAATTTCCAAGTATCTAATCGGTCCCTAAAGTATCTGAAATTTCAAGAACTACAGCTGATTTGTTAATATTGCAACATATGTAAGCAAATGTATTAGTTGAATTCCATGGCTAGGCACATATATCACTACATGCAACTCATTAAAATTATTTTTACTCAAGTATATGCAACAACATATATACACAAGCAAGGAAAACTATTACTAGAATTCTAACAGAGGACCATAGGCACATAGATTACTTCACTACATTTGCAAGAATTAATATTAGTATTTTTTTTCCATCATCACCACCGCATCATCATATGCACCCTTATGCAAAGCATGAAAAAATCTAGCCCCACAAACCTCATTAAACTACACAATAGTCCATTCCAAAGGCATTCCTAACCAGGATAGATTCCTTGCAGAGCTAGAAACACAACCAAATGAGGCACTCCCCATTGGAATTTTATCCCTGCTTGAAATCAGGAAAAAGAGAGAATAAGAACAGTTCAAATCCAATTCTCACCCATCCCACTTGTGATCTGGGCAAAGACATCTACCAAAAAAATGGGAGAAATCTCAAAACCAAATCCTCCAACCAAATGACACAACATCAATCTGACCAATCTGACCACCTCACAAGAAGCATCTGAATACAGTACTATGTAAAATCAGAACTAGAAAGATACAAACAAGCTCAGCGAAGCCAATCTCTCTCCAAAACAATCAGATCTACAAGAAACATAAACCGATATCATAAAACGAGTAATAGAGCTACAAAAAGAACATCAGGGAATAATATCATTGATCTCAATACACAGTACCAGATCCAAAAACAAATCCAAAACAACCGGAAAAAAAAAACATCAGATACAAAATTCATAGCCACGATTTGCAAAAACCCTTGATTTGCAAAAGTGATGATCGAAACCCTAGATTACAAAAGTAATGATGGAAACCCTAGATAATCATGGTTGCCCAAGCAACCACTCTTGCCCTATTTAGGTGCAACCCACACATAAATCGGGCGAGCCGCACATAAGGTGGACCCCGCTGTCCAAATGGATGGCCCACCAAACCATACACGTCTAGGTGGGTCCCACCTCCCACTGCCCAAACACGCCCTAAATCCCTAAATCCCTAAATCCCCAATTCCCTAAATCCTCAATTCCCCAAATCCCTAAATCCTCAAATCCCCAAATCCCCAAATCCCTAAATCCCTAAATACCCAAATCCCTAAATCCCCAAATCCCTAAATCCCCAAATCCATAAATCCCTAAATTAGCTAATAAAATGGATGAACAACGTAGATATGCAACACGTACCTCGTGGTGACCCCATGGTCAGAGACTCATCACTGAGCTGTTAACCAAGGCCGATGTTTTCAAAGAAAAAGAACAGAGAGCGGATTGAATGTGACACGGCATGGAGATATACCTATGTGCCTGGGGCTGTATGGAACCACAGAGCAGTTGAGAGAGGACCGAGAGAGAGAGAAAGAGAGGGTGCACGAGAGAGAGAGAGCACCTAGAGAGACAGAGAGATAGAGAGAGAGGGTGCGGTTGAGAGAGGATCGAGAGAGAGAGAGCGAGGGTGCGCGAGAGTGAGAGATATTGAGAGAGTGAGAGAGGACAGAGAGAGAGAGAGAGAGAGACTTGAAGTCTCTCTCAGGAAACGGATTGGCTACTTGCGCTGATACCAACGCCAAGGGCTAGTGGTCGGTGCTCTGTGGGCCCCACCATGATGTATGTGTTTCAACCCTGCCATCCATCTATTTTTCCATATCATTTTATTATATGAGACAAAAAATGAGGTATTTTCCAATCTCAACTGGACCACATTATAGGAAACAGTGTTGAATGAGTGTCGACCATTAAAAACCTTTTGGGGGCATATAAAGATTTGGATCAATCTGATATTTTTTCCCTTCATCTGGGTCTGTATGGCCTAATCAACAGATTGGATGTCAAATAAAAAGTACAGTGGACCTTAGGAGGGTTTTAATGGTGGATATCCAATCACTATTATTTTCATGTGGTGTGGTCCACCTGAGATTTATATCCCTCTCATTTTTGGTATCAAGCCCTAATATGATATGTAAAAATGGATGGACGGCATGGATGAAACATATATGGGACCCATAGAGCACTGACTACCAGCCACGGGTTTGGTGTAAGGGGAGTAGCCAATTCGTTTCTCTCTTGGATGTCATACGGTGAGGACACCAAGTATTATGGGCCCCACTATGATGTATTTGTTATATCCACACATATGATTCAATCTCCATGTTTCCTACTGTATGGTCTACTTTAGCCTTTGATCTAGGTGATTTTTAGTTTCATGCCTTATAATAATATTTCAAAATATATAGACAGCTTAGATAGAACACATATTTTTTTAGGCCCTATAGGGCCCTTTATACCCTAAGCGTACTAAGTAAATCCTGTAGGGCCCACCATGATTTATTCATTTTATCCACTCCATCCATCCATTTTAACATATAATTTTATTACATAAGCTCAAAAATGAAGCCTATAAAAATCTAAAGTGGACCACATCATAGGAAATAGTATAAACTGAACGTCTACCATTGAAAAATTTTGGGAGGCCACTGAAGTTTTGGATCAAGTTGATATTTTAGTTTTCCCTTCATCCATGTATTGTGATCTATTGAATAGGTTGGATGACAAATAAAAATTACTGTAGGCCATAGGAAGATTTCAACGGTGGAAATCATTATTCCCACTGTTTCCTGTGGTATGGTCCACTTGAGCTTTGGACATGCTTTAATTTTGGGCTCAACCACTAAAATGATCTGAAAAAATGGATTGACAGTGTGGATAAACCAGATACATTCACTATGTCATTACTAACTAGATACGGCATGGTAGGATGCAATGTGTGTTGAAACCCTTTCGGGGATCACAAAAGTTTCGGATCAATATGAAATTTGTTTTTCCTATTCATCCAAGTATTTGGTCCACACCACATGAAATGGTGTTGATTGAATATCCAACATTAAAAACTTCTTGTGATTGAGCCAAAGTATGAGGTAGATTCAAAGTTCGAGTGGACCCCGTCACAAAAAACAGTGGGGATTGAATGCCTACCATTAAAACCTTACTTTGGGCCGTAGAAGTTTTCAACCAAGCTATAATATATATGTTTTCCTTTATTCCATGTATGTATTAACTTATAAACAGGTTGGATCTTAAATAAACATCGCGGCGGGCCCTAAAAAGGTTTCAATAGTGGGTGTCACTATCCCACTCTTTTCTATGGTGGGTCCACTTGAACTTTGGATCTGCCCCGTCAGTTAGATGCACCATTCCATGGTGGGCCACGAGCTTAAAAATAAAGTCAATCCATGACTTGGGTGGGCCACACCACATACTATTGTTAAGAGGGTTACTCTCCCATTAAAACATTCATAATCATTTATTGGGCCCACCTAGATGTGGTTCATAGATCCAGCCCATTCATTATGTGTGTCCCACTTGGATGAGGAGTCAACCCAAGTTTCATACACATCCAAAACTCATGTGGGCCCCACCAATTAAATGCTTTTATATGTTTTAGGGATGTCTTCACATAGTTTTAGATGCTATGGCCCACCTAAGTTTCGGATACGACTGATTTTTGGACTTAAAGAGGACACATCAAATGCATGGTGTTAATGTTCTACATACATCATGGTGGGGCGCACATAGATTAACCTCATGGGAAGTTCCCATGAGGTGACCTTATAGTACCATTTCACTATTTAGGTAACTCCTTCATGGGTGTTACTCTAACCGTGTAGGGCCCACCTTGATATATTTTATGTATATCGACACCATCCATATATTTTTCCATCAAATTTTAGGATGTGATTTCAAATCATAAGAACTCAATAATCTCAGGTGGGTCATACCAATTAAAACAATGATGAGTAACTATTAAAAACCTTTTGAAGGCCACAAAAGTTTTAAATGAATTTGATCTTTGTAGTTTACCTTCATCTAGATCTTTACATTATCAACATGTTGGATTGCAAATAAACATTATTAAAACCTTACGATGGGTTCTTTATAATTTTTAATGGCGAGGTACTATATTATCATTCTTTCCAGTGGTGTGGTCTACTTAAGATTTAAATCTACACAAATTTTTATACTTGGCCCAAAAATGGGTTGGAGAAACATAGGGGCGACAAGGATATACAATACATCATCAAAATCTCACTTTTGTTATCTAAATTTTCAATTTTTCTTGTCAAAATACAAAATCTAGTTATCTTTTTTAAAATATATATTTTTTTACAATTTGTCAATTTTTTCACAATTTTGTTTAATTTCTTAAATTTTCTTTTTCAAAATATCATTTTTAAGTCGGCACACTTTTGTTATATAACTTTTCAATTTTTCTTGTCAAAATGCAAAATCTAGTTTTCTTTTTTTAAAAAAATATTTTTTTTTTTCAATTTGTCAAATTTTTCACAATTTTGTTTAATTTTTTAAATTTTCTTTTTCAAAATATCAATTTTTTAATCAAAATCTTGTTATATAACTTTTTAATTTTTTTTGTCAAAATACAAAATCTAGTTTTCTTTTTTGAAACATATTTTTTTTACAATTTGTCAATTTTTTCACAATTTTGTTTAATTTTTAATATTTTCTTTTTCAAAATATCATTTTTTTATCGAAATCTTTTTTTTTTCAAAGTTATCAACATTATTCAAAGTTTTTAATTTTTTTTTCAAAATTTAGATTTTTATAAAATCATAGTTTTTTTTATAAACATTGTTAATTATTTTTTCTAAGCTTCTTAACTATTTTTTTTTTTCGAAATTCATAATTTTTTGGTTGGTAACATTAGACGGTCTCAGATGACAGCTATAAGACGGCTAAGGACCGTCTCTAATGGAGATGCTCATTGACAATCTCTAATAGAGACAGTTATTGACAATCTCTATTAGAGATGGACTTTCACAGGGAAATAAGATGGCTAACGACCGTCTCTAATAGAGACGGTCTTTGACAGTCTCAGACTACAATTAAAAGACGGCTAAGGACCGTTTCTAATAGAGATGGTCTTTGACAATCTCTAAGAGAGACGGTTTAGGACCGTCTCTAATAGAGATGGCATTTGACAGTCTCTAATAGAGACGGTTTCGAACCGTCTCAAATAAAGATGGTCTTTAACAAGGCTATAAGACGGTTAAGGACCGTCTCTAATAGGGACGGTCTTTGACAGTCTCAGATTACAGGTAAAAGATGGCCAATGACTGTCTCTAATACAAACGGCCAATGACCGTCTCAGATGACCGCGTATAAGACGGTCAAGGACCGTCTCTAATGCGGATGGCCAACGACCGTCTCATATGACCGCATATAAGACGGTCAATGACCGTCTTAAATGATTTTTGGATGTTCAAAATTTTAAGACAATATTAAGGATGGTCAGGGGCCATCTAAAATTTTAGAGACAGTTTACGGCCATCTCTAAAGTGTCATTAAACCAAGCAATTTTAGAGACGGTCCAGAACCGTCTCGAAATCTGTCCTTTTTTTTCATTTTTCACGTAGTGAAAGGTGTAATATAGCAACTGTCTCATCAAACTCTTTGGTGTGCCAGTATGGTCTTTTCGATTCTAGCCCATGAAACTTAGGAAGGAGTTGTATTACTCCCGGTTTAACATACACGTTTCCTGCATTAAATGGAAATATTATGCAAGAGGTACTCACTCCCGTTGATTGTAAATAATCTCGTAGAGTACGAAGCGGGGTGCATAATGCACCTCATTATCATCTTCAAACTTCCTTAACTAGATGTTAAGGTTGATTTGCAGCCATAACTTCAATTAATTCAGATAATCTCAAGTGGTGTCTAATTCGGTGATGGATAGGCAATCCTTTGACTAATCCTCCTTCACTTAAGAGACAAAGAGTGTTGTCACGAACCCACTTGGGCATGAAACACTCACAGCCCTCAAATTCTAAATAACTAAAACCTAAGAAAGAGAAAACTAAAATCTACAGCATGTAAGAAATATAAAAAGATAAGAGAGAATTGGAGAGAAGTTACCCAATTATAGTTGCTATGTTAGGATTCTACAAAACAGAAAACAAAGTTAGTTCTAAAAATAAATTTAAAAAATCTTAACCTAAGAACAAAAGCCTAACCCTAATTGTAAACTAATTTCAATACTAATTAATCTATAAAAAAAATGTAGCCGTAGTTCCCCAACAACGACGCCAAAAACTTGTTCACGATCCCAAGTGAAAGGTCGCTATATAGTAATAACTCAATAAGACCAAGGTCGAATCCGCAAGGACTAAACTTGTACCTATTTTGAAAATAACTAGAACTAGAACTAGAATAAGATCTAAACTAAAATATGGAATAAAAGAGAATAATTGTGAATAAAGTATCAACAATCTAAAAGGAAACTAGAGCATCAAGGATCCACTTGTAGCTATCAAGATGATACCTTACTTGATTCAATAAACACAACTGGAATCGATGTCCTATCCTATCCAGTTGGAAGATGAAGCAATTAAATTAAATTTAAACTTTTCATTGAATTAGTTCACACATGATGGGGTATTATGATGATTGGAAGAGAATTCATCCATCTCACAATCTCAAAACAGAAAAGAACATATTCAAAGCTATCACAGTATCTATTGTAATTTGAGTCACAATAAATCATAGAAAATTAAAAATATTCCTTAATATCAAAGTAAGAATCAATGAAGTTCAACATAAACAAGAATCAAAGCAAGATAATCATCCCAACACACTACAAGCTTTACCTCGTAGCTCTAGCTAAGAGGTTTAGTTAACCATAGACATGATTAAGACTAAAACCCTTAAACAAAACATTAAAAATAAATAAGGAAAGGAGAAAAACTCTTGGGAGGCTGCTCAACCCTTTTTCTCTACTCTTAAAAACCTAATTCATGTTTAGAACTCCTCAAACAACCCATATTTGTAGCCTTTGTCCGATTGTCTTTGAAAATTGCCTTAAATTTACGCACTCTGCGTAACATTTCGATGTCATCGAATGTGAATCAAATCCGGAAGTCACGCCTTTTCTCACTGCATAACGCCTTTCGCATTGCGTAACTCTTCATGTCATCGAAGATTCCTTCGATATCATCGAACAATCCTTCGATGTCATCAAAGGGTGCTCGAGTAATAAAAAAAAGTGTCCAGAACGTTTCAGTGAGTTGCTCTAGAATTTTCCAAAAATCGGCCTTCGTTGTCATCGAACGGGTCTTCAAGCAATCGAACAGGGATTCAATGTCATCAATAAATGCATCTAATTTGTCCATCAACCAAACTCAATTTTCATGTAATTCTCGATGTCATCGACCCGTGTTCAATGTCATCGAAACTTGCTTCGATGTCATCAGCCGAAGGTCCATGCCATAGACAGTGAAATTCAGATTCTCTGAATTTATGCACTTTGCACTTTCGACTTCCTTCCTTCTCCACTTGGTTTCCTTGAATCTTGAGGTCTTGAAATCTTCAATCTTGGTCTCCTAAGATCCATCTATTGCCTTGGTGATTCTTGAGCATCAAATCCATGCTTTTAACATTCTGTTCAATCCAAGCTCTCAAATTCACCTCACAATACAAACATGTATAAAAATACCCATTAAGCATTATCATGTTCATAAAACCAAGATATAAATAGGGAGAAATATACAATATTTGACACTCAACAATGCACACATAACATATTCGCCAAAAGGAGATAGTCAAAAGATTGGTGGTATTTGTTAAGACTCAAACAACCACCATCAGTCTACTCTGTCAATTAGTGATCAAGTAGGAGGCCACTCTATATCTACTGAAGGGCCAATTGGAGATGATAATCATGTCACTTCAATGCTTCTCTTCTGTTGAATTGTAACTTTGTACCAAAAATCACTTATCAATATAATAGGCCATCGAGCTTGTTTTGTTCTTTTCATGCCATAGTTTGTTTTATTTTCTTTTTTGTTTGTAACTAATTGTTGAACTAGCCCTTAAAACCCAAAACGTTATGGGCTTACTTCAAATTTAAAGCCTCAATCGCTACACGTCCCTAGTTGCTCGGAACATGAAGCGACTTCTTTGCTATAATCGTTCTAGATCGTGGATGCCAAAATCACCTATTTAAACCGATCCAAACCTCATTCAAATTCAAACTAACATTGTCTTTATACCCCTATCTTGCTCTCATGACTTCCAACCCTTCTTTCATTGTTGGTGCTGAGAGTTATCTGAAAGAGATCTTTAAGTGGGATTCAGCAAAGTTTTCTCAATCCTTGTTACCTTTTGATGTGAACTATTTCATCAAAGAGGCTTCAATAGCGGTTGAATCAGAGGCAACGCTTAGGGAACTCCTTAAAAAACTAAAGCGTCGATATAACATGTGATGTCATTATCTCAAGCTTACCTTCAATTTCGAAGTGTTCTCTTGGTACCTTCATCAGCAAGCATCAACCAAGGAGGACTCTGCAGAAGTGAGTAGGACCCATGAATTGTCTTGGCACGACTAATTTCGCTGGGTTTAGACCCACCAATTCAAACCACCATGCTTCGTGCTTTGCAAGCTTATTAGACTGGACTGATGGAAGAACTCAAGTAATGGGAACATTCCTTCTTTGTGAAAGATGTGGTCGTCCTAGAAGACCTCTCATTTCTAGACGGACAGATCACCATCTACCAGATGCGGTCGAAAATAAGCCTCAGTGCAAAGAGAACAACCGAAAGCAAGGTTTCTTCAAGCAGTATCTGCGTTGACTAGCTGCTTCACCTCCTACCAATTATCATAAAAAAGGGGTAGATTGGGCACCGACGCAAGAGAAGAATGAGACCGAGATGCCAGCTCTCCTCAAGGAGTTCGAGGGAATGAAGATTTGAGTCACTCAGTCGCTTTAAGTTTTCCCTTTCCTGCGTATGTAATGTGGTCAATGACCTTCAATGTTTTAAATAAATATATCCCTTTACCAATAAAATTGATATTTTAATAAGGCATGGGATGTTTCCCTTTTAGGTACCAAACCTTATACCATCAGTATAGCATCCCGATTACATATAGCCAATTATACGCCCACCTTGACATACATATCCACCTCATGAGGAATATAGTGAAAAATTAAACCAAATGAATCAATGTAGATGGTGCAAGTAATTAAATTTTGGGGGTAAAATTTTATTTAAGGGGGGGTAAATTATAACACCCCAAACTTTTCAATACCCGAGTATTGAAAGTTCTTGAGTGTTACTATAAAATTTAACTTATTTTGTACATGTGTACGATACCAATCTAACTATCCTAACCTTACACCTATACTCCAACATGAATCTGACCATTGGGAATAATCTCCATTCATAAATCATGTAATTTGACCATTGATTTTAAGATAGGATCATCATATACCCAAATATTCTCACTTGTCCATCATAACCAACCATTCAAGCAAATATGCACTGCTAGATAGAGACATCTAACCGTCCACTTTGATTTTGAACCACCCGAATGTAGTAAACTAGCTACTTGATCTCTACATCTACTCATACACACATCAAGTTGTTCACAACCCCAAGTTTAGGGTTGCGATGTAGAAATAATCTCGATGAGACTGAGGTCGAATCCACAGGGACTAAACTCGTACGTTTCTAAAAGTAACTAGAAATAGAACTAGAAGAAGATGTGAAACTAAATCTAAAGTATTTGAGAGGGTAATTTTGAATAAGATAATTAAAACTTATAAGTTCAAAGGTGGGAACTAGGGTGCCAAGGATCCACTTGTAGCTCTTGGGATGCTATCTAACTTGATTCAAGAGATCCAACTAGAGTCAGGTCCTATCTTATCCAGTTGGACAAAGAGATAATCGAATCTCTGAACTTCTCATTGATCCAGTCTCAAGGAGGAGAATTGTGAGGATTTATAAGGGATTTCGTCACCCAACCATGGCCCGGAGACGATGGAAAACAACAAGATTTATTAATCCCACAATCTCAATTAAGAAAAGAAGATATCTAAAGTTATCGCAGATCTATTATAATTTGAGTCATAACAAACCATTGAAAACTGAAAATATTTCTTGAAATCAACTATAAATCAATGAAGTTCAACATAAACAAGAATCGAAGCAAAGTAAACATCCTTATCACGCTACAAGCTTCACCTCTTAGCCCTAACTAAGACGTTTAGCCAACCATGAACATGATTGAACTAAGAACTCTTAAACAAAACAAAAAGATCAACTAAGGAAGAAGAAGAAAAACCCACGAGCGGTGGCTCCACCCTTTTTCTCCACTTCTTGAACCCTAGAAGATGCCTAGGAACGTCCTAGGGACTCCTATTTATAGTTGTGAAGCTCCACCTTATGCACCAACTTGGAATTTCTGCAATCCGTTGTGAAATTGCATCAATTTACACAGTCTGCAGCTTTTTTGCATTACACTTCGGTCAGACCAAAATTAGGTTTAGTTGAACCGAATTAAGATTGAAAATCGCACTTTCTCGCTGGACAATTCTGCGCGATTTCGGTCAGAACGAAGTTGACTTCGGTTGGACCGTAGTTGATACTGAAAATTCTTGTGCAGAAAATCTGTCAAATTTAGGTCGAATCGACTTCAACCAAAGCACTTCAGTCAGACCGAAGTTGGCTCAGGTCAGACCGAATTACCCTGTTTTCTTTCTGGACTGTTTTCTGCGATTTCGGTCAGATCGAAGTTGGCTTAGGTTGGACCGAAATGTCCTGTTTTTTGCTACAGATTTTGCATTCTTTCAAGTCCTTTTTTCATCCTTTGTACTTAGCTTCCTTGGATCTTTGGCATGTGAATTCTTCATTCTTGGTCTCCTAAGATCTATCTTTTACCTTGGTGATTCTTGAGCATTAAATTCATGCTTTTAACAATCCAAGCTCTCAGATTCACCTTCCAACACAAACATGTATAAAATATACCATTAAGCCTTATCATGTTCATAAAACCAAGATATAAATATGGGAAAATAAGTAATATTTGACACTCAACACAAGTTGAGATTCTGATCCGTTCATCTTATTGAATATGCTGAACCCACCATCAAAACTACAATCTGAGAAACTTACACATGTGAACCAGTCACTTAAATCTAACGGTAGACATGTTTTGCTTCTGGATCACTCTAAAAACTCACTTGTGATCATCCGTTTGTAAAAGTGACCATATACCCACTTATAGACATTGGTAAAATACCAACCATCAAGTCTTCATGTTTTTAGCATGTCACCTAACTGTCCATTGTATTTGGATCCCCCAAACATGTCATCCGAATATTAGGACAACTTGGTAATTATGAAGATCTTAAGTCATATGTCTAAACTACTGGGTAATAGTCTAATTAGACATTTACAACTGCCACTCTAAAGCACGGAGTGTGCTAGCCATAAAAAGAGCATCTTTGTTATCCTTAAGAGATCAGGGTCCAAACTTAGCTAGTTGAGAGATCTTGAAAAATAACGATTAGTGGTGAGATTTCATCTCATTCGGACGGTGCAATTAGGAGGAACAGATGATAGAAGTTGAGATAATGGAAAGCGGTAAGATTGTAATTATAGAGTCACAACTTATACACAACATAAGTGCATTTTATGGTTTTCACGTAGATTTTACACGTGAATGAAACTCACACATTTTTTTGTGGTGTGTGGCCCACCCAAGGCTCGAACACGCTTTACATTTGAACTTATAGCATAACATGATCCTACAACACTGGTGAATGGAGTGGATTTCTCGACAAAACATTATGGTAGACCCCTCCTTCACCCTAGCCACTCACGAAGCCGAGGAGTTATGTACAATCACGTGTAGTGCACATAACTACTTCTTACATTAGCTAGCTTCAATGATGTACACCACCTCCTCACCTACGAATGGTGTGGGCCACACAAAGCTCAAATCCATTTTAGATTTTGGCCCATAACCTGACACTAATATACAAAACCAGATGAACTGAGTGGACCTTCCAAAGGACTAGCAAAAGTGAATTTCTATCACAAATGATAGCCAGCAGAGAAAACAAATGTGTTTAAAACTCCACACGTAGGACAACTAAAATCAATTACCTAGCTCCGATCTGAGCCGTCCAAATCGTAAGAGATGGGATTCTGATCCTCCCCAAGATGTTTGAAATGAAGAAAAGGAAGCAGAGATTACGATATTCCGTCATTTCCTCACCCCACCCCCCCCCCCAACCCCTCGCGCCGTGGAAATCATGTTCGTAAGAATTAGGGCGATCGGACCACCCATCTTCTGGGCTTGTGAGCATTGAATGGTAATCCTAGACCCTCTAAAAGAAAGATTTTGAATGAGGAATGGTCGGTGATGGATTTGCCATCAGAGCAGAGATCGTCCTCCCGACTGATCGCTAGACAACAGCATCTGTCTTAAACACGCAAGGAATGATCGTAACCGACCATCTGTTGGCCCCTTAGCTAAGAAACCTCTCCCAACACTCTAGATGAAACTGAATGCTAAACTACACTACAAAAGTTAAGTCCACATAGGCCAATAGCAGATTGTTATGCATAAACAATGTGCGAAAGACGCAACCACTTTCGATCGAGACTCTCCTTTCTACTGGACTAAAGGCTTATAAAACCCTGGTATTTGGAGGTGGGAAAGAACCATTCAACTCCACGCCAGGAAGAAAGAAAGAAAGGAAGGAAGGAGACTCCTAGCCGCAAGCACAGCTCCACGCTAGGAAGGAAGGAAGAAAGAAAGAAAGGAAGGGGACTCTTGGCCGCAAGCACAAGGGAGAAGGTGATCAAAGATGAGTGCTGCACCCACTGAGTCACTGAGTCACACCCAAGCCAAGGTAGACCATCACCCATTCCCTTCTGGAATTCCTCTTTTCTTCTTTGTCCAACGGTGTGATTCAAATTAACTAAAGCCGAGTCGAAACGAGTCGACTCGACCGGGAAACCCGAGTGTAAACTCAAGTCATAACAAATTAACGTTAAGCCCTTAATCTCATAAATATGCAATCACGTTGATAAGACATATCCTAACCCAAGATAAATTATAAAAGAACTTAACCATTCAAAGTGTTAAATGTTAGGTTAAGGCTCCAAGCCTGTGACACATCCTCACACTCGAAGGAGACATAGACAATAAAGGTGAGGGATGAAATTGCGGTAAAGACCGCTCTAGTAGTAGGAATAGCTCAAAGTGTAACGACCTTGGAATTTTCTGTGCTAATCTTTCCTCAAGTAGTTGTTTTGGGGTAATTAGCGCTTTACTCGATTGCTTGTGAAATTCGCATCAATCACTTTAAATTGTATCTGCATGGCTCTAAACGTGTAGATTAGTGAGCGCTACGTTACTCTGAAATCTGGGATCCATCGCTAAATCCAGTTGTTCTGGGGAATTTTTGGAAGATCTGGATCGGACCTGGACCGCGCGTCGAAAGTCCGTGGCGATGATCTTAGGCTGTTGCGGTCACCGAGTTGGGCTTGATCTTCACCTCGAAAATCAAGTCGATCTGATGTTCTGGGTCGATTTGGTTGAGCTCGGAGTGAAGAGTGTGAGAACGGTTGGAACTTATTAAGCTTTATTTGAAATCTGAGTCGTGTCACTTGCGCGACGATTTTAAGCATTCGGACCGTTGGATTCTGACCCAATTTCACCCTCTGATCAGGATAGTTGGCCCAGGCATATCCTAGTGCTTGTGGACCTGATCGAGTTTCCGTGACCGTTGAATTGAGTGTGGTCCGCCACGGCTGATCTGAAGAGCCGGTCGGTATGAAATCTCAGCTTGACCTAGATCCATGGTTAATGAGCTTAAGTCCGACCTTTCGTGGTTATAGGCCCACCAGAAGTGCTTCGTTGGATCGAGAAAGGCTTACTTTGGTTATAACGTAAGTATACCTTGACCCTGGGGTTATTTCCATCATTTTAAGGCCTATATATAGTCCTTAAACCCTAGCTCTCATTTCCATACGAATTTTCTCTAACCCTAGCTTGGAAAGAGAGTGGAAAAGAGAGAGTTAGTGAGAGAGATAAGTTGGTGAATCGTCTTGATTTCTTCCTTGTTCTCCTTCATCTTTGAACCTTCACTTTGGATCATTCCTCTGACGATTCTGAGTTCTCTTGGGGTAAGTTAACCTAACCCTAACCTGTGTTAGAGCTTAGATTAGACTTGGTGTTGTTGTATCTCATTTCTATCCTTATTTTAGGGTATTCTAGCGCCGTTGACGAAGACAACTCGTCTAAATCAGCTCGGCGGTTCTTTCTTCGCTTAAGGTGCGGACTTTAAGTGTATAGGTTATGGTTTTCAAGGCTTTCAATCCCAGTTAGTGATTTATTCTTGTTATGGATGAGATTTCACATGTCAAATGTTGTGTTTACATTGCTTTCCTGATATGCATGTGTTATGTTGAGATTTGTGTATTCTAAGTGTATTTATAAAGTACCGTATACGTATAAAATACGCACTTGTGTTTGCCATGATTATTTGTCATGTATGTATGCTAGATGCATGTATGACAACTCCTTGGTAAAAGGAATTGTCTAAGTGCATGTATTCCAACATACGTCATGTATGTTGTTCCTTGTATGCTAAGTGTTTGTAGAAATGCATGAATGATCTAAGTGTAACTGATTACACTAATTGTGGGCGTTGAGAAGTGATTCTCAATACTCCTATTGATGCGCATGTTTTCCTTTATGCAGTTACCTTTCAAGTTATTTAAATTCAAGCATCTCCTATGCTTACATTTATGTTAAGTTGATATTCTTCAGATGTGTATGTACCATGATTTGAGTTGTTGATCCATTACTGTTTTACATTCCATATGAGTATCTGTCGTAGTGTAGGATATTTGGGACTATGCCTTAGTCCAGGAGATCGGTAATTGACCCTATATTCGTGGTTGAGATTGCTTTCGCCACGTAGGACGTATTAGACGAACCCGAGCCGTATTAGAGTTGACGGCAGTGGTTTGGCCACGCGGAGTGTTTGCGCACTCTATGTCGTTCAACTCAACGTGCGCTCGTGCTAGTCGAGTTCGTCAAATAACCCGATTGTCCGATGTATGTTAACCATGTATGGACGCTACTGCTTGAATCTAGGGTACCGAACTTACCAGTGAAATCCTAATAACCATGGTACCTGATCCGCTAAGACTCATGAGCCGGACATGGTGGTATGGGACACCGTGGTCGTGCTGTCGGCCTACGCTGGGGTGACGAGCCTCCCCGTAGTGACCAGTGAGCAACTTAACTCGTGAGCCGATTATGGTGGTATGGGACACTATATTCGTGCTGTCGGCCTACATTGATTGGTGACAAGCCCTTTGTAGTGACCTCGAGCATACCTGGATACCGCAAGGAGGTGACGAGCCGATCTGTGGTAGTAAGGGCATGAAAGGCGTGCATTGATTGGTGACTAGCCCTTTGCTACGACCTCAACTATATGATCGTATGAGATATCTAGGATTGACGACCCTAGTATGGATCACTGTTTGGATGGTGATATGAGGAAGGTATCTTAGCTTCCCAATCCTGTTGTGTGAAATGGACTAATAACAACTTGGTAATCATATCCATGCACCGCATTTGCATGTGCTTTGTAGATGTGGCGCACTTTGAGGCGATGTCATGCGTAACGTAAGATGAAGACGCTGAGGGTGTACGCGTGAGGGCACGCATCATATTCATACCTGCATTAATAAGAGTACTTAGGCTTTATTTAAGTGTTATGCTTTATCATTACTGTTTGATTGAACTGATAGCATGTTAACCAGTGCCTTATTGTTCCACTGAGTTGATCACTCACTCCCACGTTTCTGGGGCGGTGTTACACACCCACCAGACTCTGTCTTAGGCTCTGATGTTGTAGATGTGGATGCGACGTCTGAGGCAGAGCGGGAGCTGGATGACGACGAGGCTGCTTTCTCCTATATGCAGTTTTCAGACGGGTTCTAGCGAGCTTCGGTCTGTTGCGCAGGATCTCTGGGATTATATTTTGGGAACTGAAATGATGTATTTGATACTTAAATTTTGTTAAATAACACTTTTACACGATCCGGCTTGTATATGAAATTCAAGGTTTTACACTTGTACACATTTTACTATAAGTCTTCCGCTTGCTTTATTCACTTATCCCTGAATCATATCTGTGTTTTGGCTTAATCTATTCCATGTTTCATGCACTAATACAGTCAACATACATTCATCATTAAATATGTTGCATAAGTGATGTTTTGGAACTCGAGAGCTGAGTTATGCTCGACCCCCGAATTTCAGGGCGTTACACAAAGTGTCCTAGAGGAGAGTGAATAGGACTTTATAAAATTTTATGGCAATTTAAAATCCTATTAACCTAATCTTGATCTCATATGCAACCATCAAGATATACTCATTTCAACTCTAATGGCTTCCAAGCCAAGTAAAGGATCCAATCACAAGACTACTCAATATTTAAACAAGATATAATAATTAGTCTATGATGGACGAACTATGTGAAAGTGTGTGGGATGTGATTCTTATCAGTTCTAGATAATCATGTTATCATGCTTCATGTGAACATTCAAAGTAAACACAATAAAAGATTATGCAAATAGAAATCCCAAACACAGTCGTTTATAGTGGTTCGGCTATGTACCTACTCCACTCCCGGCAGACACACTCAACCCTTGAGTGTACCGAATTTCACTAACGGAGGTTTCAAATCAGGTTCACCTCTAACCTTTACAACCTACACAAGGTTGACTCTAGGACCTACACAAGGTACCTAAACATGCCTACACAAGGTAAACGGTCCTACACAAGGATATTATAGTTTATGCCCTACATAAGAGTAAAGGTCCTACACAAAGCACCGAAGTTTTAGGCTACACAGGCTAAGGATCCACACAAGGAACTTGGGTTTTAGGCCATACATGTAAAGCCCGTATCCTAGTCCGTACTGTTCCGTCGACTCCCATGATCCTTTCCGATAAATTTCGGCAACCTGCGACCTATAATCGACATTTGCGCATGACTCTAAGTTGTATCCCATAGATTTAAGTCAGCTTAATCCGAGACTTGTACCATTGCGACCGCACCGTTGCCGCGGTTTCAACGCCACGTCTTGCGCACTGATTCGATACCCTGGCCAAGAGATATGGACTGACGTTTATCTCAAAGAAAACACTATGCATTTACAATTCCAAGAGAATCTCTACATCATGTCCCATCAATTAATCAATCAATCAATCAATGAGCTCATGTCAAGTACAAGAGAAATCCCAAAGTCAACTCTCTCCCTCTTTCTCTCCACTACCAAAAAAAGGGGCAAAGGATACAGACCACGTTAGTTTTCTGCTAAGGATATAAGCCTTAACTATAGTTACTACGGTTTTAATCCGTAGCTGAAAAGTTAATACACCATTAATAATTAATGGTATTATAAGGGGCTTTATGATGCCTGAAAAAAACTATATGTTATATCTAAGCCATCTATATATTTGTAAATATTACGTTAGAGGATAAAAAAAAAATTAGCTAGATCTAACGCTCAAGTGGACCACATGATAGGAAACATGAATATTAATTTATAGTTGCTGCTTATGGTGTGGTCCACTTGGGCCTTCAATATACTTGAAATTTGGTGTCATAAACTAAAATTATTTATTAAAATTATTTATCAGAATGGATTAACCAAATACATCATGGTGGGCCCCACGGAGCACCTGTCCGGACCGTCTGCGTCCGTCTCACCCAAATTTGGGCGCGCGCTCAAAATAGAGCCGCGCCCAAAGAGGGTATTTCACTCTCTCTCTCCGTCTACCACTCCTTCTCCCTCCATCTCTCCTCTCCCTCCTCTTCTTTTCTCTCTCTCTCTCTCTGTGCCTCTCCCTCTCCCTCTACGATCGATCTCCCTCTCCCTCTACTGCTGTGAATTGACAGTGTATGGAGACACTTCAAGACTTGTTGTCTCTAAATCTGAATTGCTACCAGAAGATCTCTGATAATGGAATTGAAGGTATAACTAGTGCCTCCCCAAAACTCAAGAACTTCTCCATTTATTGGAACGTGAGGTATTTCACCTGTTTTGTATGGCTGCCTCATGATATTTTCAACATACCCAACGATAACATTAGGGAATTGATATCTACAACTAGCCTGATTAATTTGCTAGCACCAATTTCCATTTTGAGAATTAAGATAGTACATTTTCTAACATCTCAGTTCCCAAGATGGAAAATAGGTGTAAGCAAATCAATCAAGTTGGGTGTGAATAGTGATTCCCTAATATCATCCTTGTTCATACTAATATGTTAGGACTGGAATGACGATTGAGATCAGAGTAAGTATGAAGCATTTGGTTAAGAACTGCAAAGAGATAATAGATCTGAACTTGAGTGGCTGTAAAGTATCTATTGTCAAAGAAGATGCATCTGCCTTATAATTGTTTGTTTGGGAGCCTTGCCCCTTTCCACAATTCAATCCATCTTCTATTTTTATTTTTCTTTTGGGAATCTTTATCCAACTTCTATTTGAATTTTTATTTTGGGATTTTTTATTGTGTCACTGAATATGATTGTTTTGGCACCTGAGTTCTTTTAGTCCATTAAGAATTTCATGAGATAATTGGAATTGGTGGTTTCTATTGAGATTATCATGCCCATGCACATTTTATTGGCATTCTGAAGATGCCTGGATGTTGAGTCTTCTCATTCACTCACTAGTATTCAAATTGCAAATTGGAATTGTGTATTAGATGTTTGAGGTTGAATAAAGTCAAGCACAAATAGAGCTTCACCTTTCCCAAAAAAAAAGCACAAATAGAGCTTATAAAGTTATTAAGGTAATTTTTGGAAAGTTTTATCAAGTTGTAAAGGGTGATGTTTGGATAACATTACGGTTTTTGCCATCTTCCCTTGTTCTTCTATTATTGTTAGTGTATGAGACTCCCCTTCAGTGCAGATATACAGGGGATGGATTTTTTCATCAGATAATGGAATTGAATGTACTTTGCTTGCTTTTTATTGCTCATTCCCAAGCTACGGAGGGTGTCATTCGCAACTGTAGACCCTCCTGTATAGTTTTTCAGTTTCTGTCCTTTTCTATATTTCTTTCCGTCCTTCATTGATAAGGTTACTCTCGCTAATAAAAAAGAAACAGAGCCCATTCAGTGCTATTAGTTTTCTATTATATTTTTAGTGGTTACGTGCAAAGAAATCTCAGGTGTGGAAGGTGAACTTCTGACAGAAGAATTAGGCATAGATTGATGGACTGGAAACTTGAACTTGAGTGGCAATTCACCCATAGGTTGAATGATGTTGACTTGGCAGAATGAAAGCAAAAGAAAAATTCATCTTGTTTCACTCTGTTTGACACGGGGATGATTTTGGACTTTGGAACTACTTTCTCAATATTCGTGGGATTTCTTGGGCATTTCCAATGATGGTAGAAGACATTCAATGGAAGCAGAAATTTCCACTTGGGGATAAAATGGCATTTTCTACTTTCTTTGGAAAGTTCTCCCTCCCTATCCTTGTGGATATGGAAAGGAATGATAGAAGATACAGACATCGGAAGCTTGTAGCATAAAAGCAGTGTTGGAAAAGAGATTGGTGATGAGATGGAAATAATCACCATTCAGTTCCATCAACCTCAGCTTAGATGGGAGCTCAATTGAGAACTGGTTCTAGTTCTTATAGATGGTTTTTAAGAGATGAGAGGGGAACATAAAAAGATTGAATGTTTTCAAGTTGTTCTTATCGGGACATTCTCATTGTGGTAGGCTAAAAAAAGTAACCCAGCTTTGGTCTTCTATTTTACAAGGCTAACATGATACTCTTACAAAAGAGGGTTAGCTAGAGCTTCTTCAAGTATAGTTCCATTTTCTATGGGGAACCTATGAAAAAACTATTTGAGTAAACATCTTTTAAATTATTGAAATAATGTTGAAAAAATAGCTTTAGGTGCATAAAGATTCCCATTTGAAGCATGTGCTGCATAATAAGTATCCATGAGATTCTATGGAATAGTATCTTAACTGCATAATCTATGTAGAAGTTCTTGTCCACACTCAGGGACTGTTTGGTAGCCACCTAAATTGAGTTCATCTCACATTCATCAATCTTTATCATGCATTAGAGATCACATTTCAGGATTAAAAATAATCTTGATAACCAACAATCATGATCTCTAACACATATTATAAGCAACTAAATTGAGATGAACTCATTTTTATGTGTCTAGCAAATAGGCCCATATATAATGCAGCAAATAGGCCCATATATAATGCATGAAGATGTTTCCTTGTTATTGTTTCTATACAAATTTTCTAAAATTTGTTTATATTGAAGCATGTTTTTAACTTTCTTTTTTTATGTGGTGAGTTGCAGAATATAACGGACTAGAGTTTGCATCTAATTGCTGATGATTATCAAGAGTTGGAAGTGTTGAATTTGACAAGGTATGCATACTTATCAAAATGTTCTAATTTGATCTCATGTATGAATTCTAATTTTTCAAATTTCGGCCTACTCCAAATAGCCGGGATAGGCCGTGATGGTGATGTTAAGAATTCTGAATTTCTTATTGTAAACCAGTGCGGACTACTTTCATTCAATGCATCTTGATTATCATGTATATCAATTGCAGCGATATTATTCTTCCATTCTTGCCCTGAAATTCTCTCATGATCTTTCTCATTTCATCTGGATCATGAGTGGAGCCATCCCGTAAATTTGCTCCAAAGTTGCATGCATGTCTCTGGCATGGTGTCATTTGGATCACAAGTGGAGGCACCCCGTGAATGCGTGGCTCTGGTATTCATGAGCCCTGTTTGTCTAATATCAAAACCTCCAAGCTTTTCTTGTCTTATGTCTTTCTAGGAGGAGAGGTGCTATTTGTGTTTCTCTTCGCTGCCACTCCACAAAAACTTCTTTTAGATGGATTCTAATCTAGCAGCTACTTTGAACATCCAGATAGTGTACATTGGAAGACTGGAGATTACAACTTTCAGAAACATGATTGGATTGCCGAAAGACTAATTAGAGGAGCTTGCATTTCCACATGACGAGTCCCCTTCAGAAATTTTCAATCAGCTCATCCCAAGCATTTTACCTTGGCCTGCAAATGTAAATAGAATAAAAGTTATTGAAACTAATCGGAGGTGCTGAATTCTATGTACAAAATTTGAAGCATAAAGATGATAGAAAGACAATTATGTGGAATTGCAACACACAAAGCCAACATGAAACATATTATGCAAACTTGTTCTCTTGTGAAACATCTCCTAAAGTTCCATTGAAAAATTCCATCATTCTCCTGATGTTTCCCTTAGACAGCAACACATTCTTCTATACATGCAATATTTCCCATCCGATACCGATATGTTTCTGTATCTCAAGGGTACGGTACATGCATCAATATCAATATTGCAAAAAACTGATCCCCTTATCATGTTATGTGATCTAGTTCTAGATTGGTGCAAATGGTAATCATTGCTTGAATCATGCCACATTTCATGCTTATAGATGTAACATAACCCTTCAATCATTATTAGGTGCATCAAGCTAACAGATGGCGGATTGCAACAGATACTTCTCAAGTGTTCTTCCCTCTGAAGCTTGAACCTTTAATTTATGCCCTTTCAAGGTACAAAAAAGGATTTTTATTTTTATTTTTTTAAGTTAGACTGCAGTTGTACTGACCTTCAAAAAAAATGTTGCAGTTGTACTGATAAGCATGCATGCCATGCTTTTGAGTTATGCTCCACTTATTTTGACATGCATGCATGCCCGACTTCAAATGAACATACTGGCCGTAATATTCAATCTTTTCTTACAACTTAATAGATCAGGCTTATAGGAAGATGTCATTTCTACCACGTCTGAAATTCTTAGATCTATGTGGTGCACAGGTAATCATGTGGTTGAATCCACCCAACACCATGATTTCTACTACTAGATGACAATCCACTGATAACACCATCATTACCTTTAAATCCCATCCAATCCACCCTAATCCTTTCAAATTTGCTTGGGACGTGTTTGGTTTGAGGGATTGGAAGGGATGGGAAGGTTTAATCCCAGGATTGGCCAAGCATGCCAAACATACTCGATATAACAATATTGGGATATAGCAATCCCGTGGATCTTAAGACAATCCACTGACAACACCATCATTACCTTGAAATCCATGCCATCCACCCTAATACCATTCAATCCCTTCCATTCCACCCGGCCAAATGGGCCCTAAACCTATAACCTAAACCTAAACCTATAACCTAAATCTATAACCTATAACCTAAACCTAAACCTATAACCTAAATCTATAACCTATAACCTAAACCTAAACCTATAACCTAAATCTATAACCTATAACCTAAACCTAAACCTATCTTACTCATGTCTTTCTCTCTTACTATGTAATGTTCTACAAGTATGTTCCAATTTTGTTAGTTATATATGTAAAACTTATTGAGGACATGCAGAAAGCAAAGGAGGAGATGGAAAAACTGAAAGGGGAGGCACAAGCCAACAACGATCACATGCTACAGGTGGTTTAGATTTTTTACTTGGATTTATTATCTGATACTCTTAAGGATTTAAATATTTTTTGATATTTGTTTTTACAGTATAAAGAAATAGCACAAGTGAATGAAGTTGCATCGAAGAAAATTGAATCTGCTTATGAAAAATTCAAGGTTGAGGTACATCCCTGTATCCTGAACCTCATTTGTTTGAAAGTTGCAATCCTTGTTTTTAGTGTTTTTTTTTTGTCTTTCTTTCTTTTGAGATGTGTACAAAGGCATGCTTGTTTGATTGTATCTACAAATGCTTTTTTATACAGGCTGACAAGCTAAAGAAGTCACTGGAGGATGAAATTCACTTTCTCAAAGGAAGGTTTCAGAACTTGAAAGTGATCTTGTGTTAAAGTCTACAGAAGTTACATCTGTAATTTCAGGGAAAGAAGCTCTATCTTCTTATGATATGTTGAGCAAAGTGAAGTATTGTTTATTTAGAAATGTGAATGTGAGATGCATTGTATGATTTGATTGCTATTTGTAATAAATGCATCATTTTTTTTCTAATTGCATTTTATGTACTATTCCTATCAGCATTAAGCTTAGATGAGTTATCAATCATAGTAGGTTCTTGCAATGGAAACAAGCACCATTATTATAATTTTATTTTAAATTTTTTTTAAAAATAGCTACGGATTTTAGCTATAGCTATTGTTCTGAAAACCATAACTATTGATAATTACAGCATATTGCTACGGATTTCATTCCACTTTTAGCTACTGATATTATCTGTAGCCGTAGGTACATTTCACTAAAGAAATTATAGCTATAGCTTTTTTCCGTAGCTAGTGATATCTATTGCTACGGATGTGATCTGTAGCCGTAGGTATGTTTTGCTACAGATATTATCGATATGGCCTTTATCTATAGCTATTAATATCTATTGCTACAAATTCAATCTATAGGCATAATTACATTTCACTACAGAAATTATAGCTACGGCTTTTGTCCGTAGCGATTGATCTCTATTGCTACGGATTGAATCCGTAGCCATCGGTTTTTGGACCTTTAGCTACACCACCAATAGCTACGGACGTGCCTTTAGCTACGGTTTTTGTTCGTAGCCTTTACCCAATTTTCTTGTAGTGCTCTTACACACCCATACATGTTAAGTATAACTATCACCTCACATCCATCACTCACACCCATCACCTCTCTTACAACCACCCTCTCTCCCTCTCTCTCTCTCTCTCTCTCTCTCTCTCTCTCTCTCTCTCTCTCTCTCTCTCTTTCTCTTCACATTTTCCAAGCAACCTAGCAAAGAAAAAAATGGACGTCCAAGCTATTCCATAAGAGAAAAGTGAGATGTTGTGTGTGGCCCACTTCCTCTTCCAAGATCTATCATCTTAGCCCTTCATCTCTTATCACCTTCCATCAAAGTGAGACATAAGGACCTCGACATTCCATCGGACCAAGAAGATTGAACAGTGGATGTTTCATAGGCATAGATTTCATGTTTTTATGATGGGTCAAGTGGGGCCTACCGATTGATGCTATGGATCTCACTTTGGACCCTAGATGTGGCCGATAGCCCACTATGATTCTCATGATCATTCCATAATGGGGCCAATCTTCATGGACCCCATCATGATGTTTACTTTCTAGATTTAAAGAGGTCATCTAGACCTTTCATTTTGGTGGAGAAGTAATCTCCACCATTGATTTTTGATCGATGGGCCCACATGTAATGGGACCTACTTGATTTATCTTATGATGTATGGAAGGGAGGGACCATAGTGGCGGGGTCTCTCCATCGCACGCGTGCCTCTTTCTGTCTCGCTCTCCCTATCTTTTTCATTTTTTCTTATGTGATGATGTGGCCGTATGGCCCACCTGGATGTACCCCACTTGATGTATATCTTATCCACACCATCCGTGCATTTGGTGGCCCACCTGAGGAAGGCCCACCTTATATATGTGTTGCGCCCAAACCATCCAACATCTAGGGACGTTGGACGTGCAGTGAAAACAAAAATATCAGTTTGATTCTAAACGTTATGGTGGGCTATTCATGTAGGCCCCACCTTGATGCATGCTTTTAATCCACGTCGTCTATCCTATTTCCCAAGTCATTTTAGGCGTCGAGCTGAAAAATGAAGCCAATCCGATTTTCTAGCGGGCCATAGCATCGAAAACAGTGGTTTTTACCATTGAAATCCACCTTGATGTTTCTACCCACCAAAACACATCGCAATTGGGCTTGTTTGGTCCGTCTTGAGTCCTAGAATCCAGTGGTTGGGTTAGATTCACCTGATGCCGGCCCGCCTAGGAAAAACCACACACAAACCTAAAAAGAAAGAAAAAAAACTATTATACAGCAGGCACTGCTGCTGACGTCCTGTAGTAGCGTCCTGTTGTTGCTGCGTATGTGAATGGGTAGGGACGTGGGTCCCTACCGTGGGCCCCACCGTGATGTGTGTTGACATCAACACCGTGCATTTGATAGGCCTCCTT
This sequence comes from Magnolia sinica, assembly GCF_029962835.1. NCBI lineage: Eukaryota > Viridiplantae > Streptophyta > Magnoliopsida > Magnoliales > Magnoliaceae > Magnolia > Magnolia sinica. The sequence continues at coordinate 39,350,693 of NC_080576.1, forward strand.
CTGGGACCCTGGGCCACCCAAAAATTAGCCGTATGTGGTGCTTAGGTGGCCCACATCACAGGGAACAGTGTGATTGAACGTCTGCCATTGAAAACATAAGTTTTGGATCATTATGAAATTTGTTTTTCCTCTTCAATCCGGGTCTGTAAGGCCTTACCAACAGATTGAATGGTAGATAAACATTATGGCGGGCTCCACGTGGGACCCACAGATGTATGTATTGTATTCCACATCGTCCAGATGACTGGACAGTGGGACTCACCATGGTGTATGTGTTTTATCCACACCGTCCACACCACTGGACGATGGAACTCACCATGATGTGTGTGTTTTATCCACATCATCTACACCATTGGCCGGTGAGACCCACCCACTTGATGTAATTGATTTATCCACACCATCCATTGTTTAGACGATGGGGCCCACCATGATGCATGTGTTATATCCATACCGTCCAACCATTTAGCAAGCTCATCTTACAACTTGAGACTAAAAATAAGACAGATCTAGGATCAGGTGGACCACATTATAGAAAACAATGGGTTTGAACGTCCACCATTAAACCCTTGGGTTACCAAGTTTGGACCATTATGATATTTGTTTTCCTCTAAATCCAGGTCTTTGTAACCTTATGAATAGACTCGATGGAAAATAAACCCTATGGTGGGGTCCACTAGAATTTAACCGTGGAAATCATTATCACTACGGTTAGATATGGTATGGTCCAGTTGATCTTTTGATATGATTCATATTCTTATATATAGATATTGATTTCTAAAAATAGATAAGTTGGGTTCGGCCTATTTGAATTAGCCCATTCGACTTGGCCCATTCAAGTCGGCCCATTCAACTTGGCCCATTTGATTCAGCTCATTGATTCACCCCATTTGATTAAGCCCGATGTGATATATGAGGCCTGTTGTTGAGGCCCACCTTGATATATATGAGGCCCATGAGATGCGACGCATTTGATGTATTTGAGGCCCATGGGTCGAGGCCTAATGGGATGTATATAAGGTTCATTGCAATGTGTGATTCCACCATGGTTTATGTAATGATATTTATAGTGGGCCATGCCTTGGGAGCAATGATGGTTTGATGTCTACATTGTAAGGATAGTGATAGTAAAATGTCCACATTGATGGGCGATGATGGTTAGATGTTCACATTGTACCTTCCCTTAAGCCTGGTTCATCCGATTATTGAGGCTGAGTATCGAGGCTGTTTCTGATTTGTCAAGGCCGATTGAATAGGCCGATTCCAATTGTCGAGGTCAAGTATTGAGGCCAATTTTGATTTGCTGAGGCCGATTGTATAGGTCGATTCTGATTTGTTGAGGCCGATTGTATAGGCCGATTCTGATTGTTGAGGTCGAGTATCGAGGCCGATTCTGATTTGTTGAGGTTGACTGCATAAGCCGATTTCGATTTGTCGAGGACAATTGTATAGGCCAATTCTAATTGTCGAGGCCAAGTATCGAGGCTGATTTCGATTGTCGAGGCTGAGTATTGAGGCCGATTTCGATTTATCGAGGTCGATTGCATAGGCCGATTCTGATTTGTCGAGGCCGATTATATAGGCCAATTTCGATTGTCGAGGCCGATTTTGATTTGTCGAGGCCGATTGTATAGGCCGATTCTAATTTGTCGAGGCCGATTATATAAGCTGATTCCGATTGTCGAGGCCGAGTATCGAGGCCGATTCTGATTTGTCGAGGCCAATTGTATAGGCCGATTTCGATTGTCAAGGACGATTCTGATTTGTCGAGGCTAATTGTATAGGCCGATTCCGATTATCGAGGCCGATTTCGATTTGTCGAGGCCGATCTCGATTGTCGAGGCCGATTTTAATTGTCAAGGCCGAGTATTGAGGACGATCCCAAGTGTCGATTCTGATTGTTGAGGCCGATTTTGATTACTAAGGCTGATTGTCGAGACTTATGTGATGTATATACAACCCGTGTTTAAGGCCTAATGTGATGAATATGAGGTCTATGTGATGAGGCCCATTATGATGCATTTGAGGGCCAGGCGGTAGAGTCCATTGTGATGTATATTAGGCACATGTGAGAGGCTCATCGTAATGTGTATTAAGCTCTTGAGTGAGGCCCATAGTGTTGTATATTAGGCCCTTGTATGAGGCCATGGGTCCACTATATGTTAGGCTCTATGTGGGCCACTCCTTGGGGGCAATGTTGGTTAAATGTCCACATTGTCGAGGCCGATTGTCGATGCCGATTGTCGATACCAGTTATTGATACTGATTATGAGTATGTAACAGCATAGCATCATGATACATGCCCATACGCATCATCTCCATGTTTATTATGAGGTGTGATTGACCATTGCATATGTCATTGGGCATGTTGTTGTGAGACTCCCTGATAGGCAGAGATTGTCTCACATGAGTGCACAGTATGCACAGGATTGATGTATGACTGGATTGTATGACTCATGCATCTTATATTGTGTGATTGTGATTACTGTATGCCCTGGAGACATCAAGGCTGTGACCTCCACAAGCATGTCGTGGATGGCCAGATGGGACACTAGAAATATTTAGTTCGAGCATCTGGTCACTTTGGATGTCTGTGGGTGAAAGTCCCTAAACCTTCGAGGCCACGAGATGCCCCAACGTTTAGACCGAGTGGATACATGAGCGCTCGAGTGCTGAATACTAGTAGGTCGCGTCTCTCACTGTGTAATGGTCAGTTAGGAGGGGTTGTAGCCTTATCCGCCTTAGTGAGGGGGCTATAAGCTAGGCCGAGTTTGACCAGCTCGTAAATGAGTCCACTATCGACCAGCCGGGTAGGTATTGACAGACTACCGGTGTCCTCTCACTGGGTTATGCGGCTAGGGAGGCAGCAGTCAGTGTGGAGTGTATTAGACCCCAGTGATAATCCCAGAGATGTACAGTACTAATATGTGGACTTGATATGAGGACTAACATGATATTATGACACTCCGTCCATGTTGCACATGTGGGCGGGTGTGATGTGGGTGGGGTTGAGGCCTAGGCGTGCTACCACACTGGGCGAGCTATCAGTGGTTGGCAGGTTACTGTGTTGGCAAGCTACTGAGCAGGAGTTTCATACTCATTCATTCATCCATTCACTATCCACTCGGGCTGGTGGTGCACAACTATTTGTTGTGTACCTTCACAATGGCCAGGATTTCGGTTTGAGCACACGACTAACCTGAGATCAAGATTTTACTACATTGTGTTTGACTATCCAAATTTAGGTATGGGACTGGTTTGGATAGAATTTCCTTGTGATGGACCCCATAACTTGCGATACTACGTACTATCATCCCGAATTCACTCTAGCTTGGTCATTTTATTCGTATCGCATATTGCATTGCATCCATAGCATATGGCATTTAGGATTGCTATGTTTCTGCACTTATATGGCTTAGACAGACTTGACAGGATCTGCATATTGCATTGCATCCGCAGTATATGATATTTGGCTCATTATGATCTGCATTGCGTACTCTGATATTATATGACTCATGAACTTACCAGTATATTTCTGCTTACTCTGATATCGTTTGATTCATGATCTTGTTAGTATTTCTGCTTATTCCAATGATGTATGATCTATAAGCTTTATTGTATACTTGGCACTTACCTTACACACACTTCCATCACCCTCTAAGCTTTTTATAAGCTTATGCACGATAGATGTGTACAGGTGGCGTTAGGTCGTAGTAGCATTGAATTTGGAGCATGTAGCGGACTTCTGGAGCTTTGATTTTGATACATATGAGTTTCCCTTTCAACATTGTATTCAAATGTTTATATTAGTGGATATGTGGTGATGTTGTTTTGTGATTTGGTTATGCTTGCGGTTATGCTCCATTACAAAAAAAATCATACTGAAAATCCTCCTTATATGATCCCAGGATCGAAATCTGGCATGTGAGTGCCGGGAGCCGAGAATGGGGCACTACGGAGGCTGTTGGTCTCAGATTTGGCGATCAGGAATTTTGTGAGCCCGTTCTCCGAGTTTGGGGTGTGAAAACACAAGAATCCACACAAGGATCTTAGTTTAGACCACACAAGTCAAGGATCCACACAAGGACCCTAGTTTAGGCCACACAGGCCAAGGATCCACACAAGGAACCTAGTTTAGGGCACACAGGCCAAGAACCTACACAAAGGATCTAAGTTTATACCCTATACAAGAGCAAAGGTCCTACACTAAGTACCTAAAAATACTCTCCCGTCGGAGGCCTTAAATGAGGGCTTGAAGGGTTTGAGATTCACCTATGACCCAATCCTGCATAAGGAATGATCAACAGGGTCTATGGACTTTAATGACTTACAGATAAATAGATGAGCCCCATTCTGCGCGTGGATGAAGATGCTCTCCCTTGATGGCAGAGATTCTTTAGCTCCCTTGATCCGCAACATTGATGATGATCCAATGTAACGCGATGGGGTTGGGTCAAGGTTTTGTTAGAATCCACTCTAATGAATGTTAATCATTGAGGAGACGGAGTGATTCTAAAGTCTTAAGCATTCAAGGGATCCCGGCTCAATGATTTGCCATTAAGGTAGTAGTTGGATTATCCTTGAATGAGGAAGTTCATTCACCAATCCACTCTATTAAATATCAATGATGAGGGTGGATTGAAGGATGAACTCCCATGAGAAAAAGGGCTTACGGTTGGTGATAAGCAATAACTCTCTCAAAGCTCTCTCTTTTTCTCAATACAGCAACCAAGAACAAGCTCTCCTTATAAAGGTAAAAAGCTCCAACGGTAATAAAATAGTCAGTGTCTGACTGAGTTCGATGTCATCGAATGTATACTTTTGATGATATCGAATATCAATTTAATGATACGAACTCAACTGTAAAACATTGCTAGAACTTTTTCACTAGAGATCAATGTGATCGAACTTGATTCGATGTCATCGAGATTTGAACTCCGACGTCATCGAATTACGATTCGATTCCTTGACAATCTACATGACATTTCACTAGAGCTTGTCGAACAGTTTTAAGTCTGTCTACGATGTCATCGAGCTTGATTCGATGGCATCAAATTTTGAAGTTCGAAGTCATCGAATCCCAGTTCGATTCATCGATCATTTCAGAAGATATTCCTTGAAAGCTCGCTGGACACTTCTTTGTCCATTTTCGATGTCATCGAACTAGTTTCGATGTCATCGACGTTTAAATTTCGATGTCATTGAGGCTATCTCGATTGCTTGAACATTTCCATTTAATTTTCCTTTCAAGCTTGTTGGACCAGCCTTGTCCAACTTCAATGTCATCGAGGCTCCCTCGATGTCATTGAAGTTTGAATATTGATGACAATGAGGTTAGTCTCGATTCCTCAAACTTTTCAGTTGATTTTCCTTTGAAGCTTGCTGAACACAGACTTGTCCAGATTTGATGTCATCAAACATTGGTCGATGTCATCGAAATTTGAATTTCGACGACATCGAAGCGTGTTCAATTCCTCAAGCAAAATCAAAATATTTTCCATGAGGTTTTGCTGGATAATGCTCTAAGTTTTTTGATGTCATCGACTTGCCTTCAATGTCATTGATTACTGATGTTCGATGTTATCGAAGGTATGTTCGATTCATTGAATATTTTATCCAAATATTATGTGGTTGCTGGACATAAAAGGTCTCATGTTATCGAACATGAGTGTGCGATGTCATCGATGTAAGCTCGATGTCATCGAACTAAGCAGAAAACTTAGAAAATTTTCCTGTTTAAAAATAAGTTTTCAGACTTTTAACTCTTATGTTGTTCTAAGGTTTTTAAGGATTTATTTACCTGGGTGTCTTGGGACATGAAATGTGAGGCTTAATTTACCTTTGACGATCTTGAAACACACATCCGGTTGAGGTAGTAGCTTGTGTGATTTTCATATGGGGCTCACTTGACTCACCGACTCAACCCTCATGCTAATTGACAAACCAGGGAATTTTCAATCTCCCCCTTTGTCAATTACATGACAAAACACCTAAAACAATACCTAGAACAACGCTCTAAATTATGTGTACATCAACTTTACAAAATTTTACAAATATTCTATTAAGATCACACACAATTTTGAATCTTCATGTAGTTGCTCCCCCTATCTTCTTGCAACTTCTCCCCCTATCACCTGTATCACCATGCGTATAAAACATACACCCAAGTGTTCTCATGGTGGGATTTGTTTTCTCCCTTTTTATCAGTCATTGGAAAAGGTTAGTATACACCAATATCAGATAGATTGACTAAAAGTTGAACTTGAAGAAACTAGGAGAACCAATGTAATGGGAGGGAGATGTAGCATATAAGGATCATGGCAGGGGATTGTATCATCATTCTTAATCAACATTTCATAGGAATTCAATCAACATTCCATAGAGCATATTAGAGACACAGATATGCATATGAACACCTTAAATCAATATTCCACAAATAACACATGCTTCCATAGTGCATATGATAAACCGTAATTAGGTCAGCATTCTACAAATAACATTCACTCCCATGGACATTGAGTATGAAGCCCAGAAAGATCATCAGGAATATATAAGAGCAATCAAAAGTCACTACCCAAGCTTGGCAGTAATTTAGTTTTTAAATAAAATAAAAATATCATCCAGCCCATCCATGGGCATATCTAACCAAAAATAAAAAATAAAAAAATCTCCAACCATTCTGCCCATCCATGGCATAAGCAAAGACAAAAATGTCTGCACAAAATGAGGAACTTCACATATACCCAGAGATATATACGTGGTGTAAAAAGAAATATCCCAAGTACCAATCAACCATTCATGGGTAAGTGATGATAGGGGAGACACCCTATGGTGCAAAAGCCACATCATCCAAGCATGATGTCAGCAAGTCAGTGACTTGCTGTGTAGTATGTTGCAACATGGTTATACTCTCCTCGATTCCGGTCAAACGTGCTTCGCATTGTCGAAGCCGTTCTTCTATGTCAGATTGCCCATTCAGCAGATGTCGGCCAAGATCGTGTTGACTGAACAGTTGGCGATTACTGACCAAATTTAGACTGTTTAGAGGTGTCTGACTGGAATCCCGCATCATTTGTGGATGTTTGTGCTGATTGTCCTCTGCATCTCGGGTCAGAGTAGTGGGCCTGACCGGATAGATAGTTGTTGTTAAGTGCAGGCTCTGAATAGTATCTTCATTAAACCAAACCTCAGGTTTCTTTTGGCCAAACGAAGGCGGCAACCCCACAAAGCGTGCGATCTTGCAAATGAGAGATGGGAATGGTAGTTTGGCAAGATGCTCCCCTTTGACTAAGCAAGTTAATTGTTGGAGTACAAGGGTTGGCAAACACATAGGAAATGTCTTGATGAACATCATACAAGATGTTGAGCACATAGGGAGAGAGTTCATTTCCTTTTACTTCACATGGATAGACATTGGTACTAAAAATGTTGTGAAGAATCTTGAATGTAGGTTCGAGATACTTGGTGTGGAGAACATTTTCCTCATTCATAGGGATGGTGGATCCTTTACACAATGCTTGAGTCACTTCTCCCCAAACTCCGAGGTCATCAAAGCCTGTTCGATGTTATCAAACATGAGTGTGCGATGTCATCAACGTAAGCTCGATGTCATCGAACTAAGCAGAAAACTTAGAAAATTTTCCTGTTTAAAAATAAGTTTTCAGACTTTTAACTCCTATGTTGTTGTAAGGTTTTTAATGATTTATTTACCTGGGTGTTTTGGGACATGGGATGTGAGGCTTAATTTACCTTTGACGATCTTGAAACACACATCTGGTTGAGGCAGTAGCTTGTATGATCTTCATATGGGGCTCACTTGACTCACCGACTCAACCCTCACACTAATTGACAAACCAAGGCACTTTCAAGGGATTCCTTTAAGCTTACCTTGATTTAAGTACATATGATTCATCTTGTCTTTTACATGTTTTTCTTTCATGCTACTATGATTTTCTCCCTGTAATTGTTCAATTTACTACCAACAATCAATTACCCTTTGTAAATTATGGTATGATGATGATTATGGGTGATCTTTATTATTTTTGGGGTGATGGATACAAGTCTTGCCCTTGCCTTTACCAATTTTGTTGAGTTAGCCCTTGCTACTCTTCTCTTTATTGAGTTGGCCATTGTCACTCTCCTCTTTGTTGAGTTAGCCATTGCTACTCTCCTCTTTGTTGAGTTGGCCATTGCCGCTCTCCTCTTCGTTGAGTTAGCCATTGCTACTCTTATCCTTTGTTATGTTAGCATTGTACTACCTCCATTTATGGCTTAGGCATATGTCTTGAAATTCCAAAACCCTCACGATTCAATTTATTTTCTCTTTGGTGTAAGTGATGTATTAGGGTATCACAACTAGTGATTCAAATACTTATCATGGACGTAATGAGCTCTAGGTAGTGACTCTCTTGGTCGACGCATTATTCATGGGTTTGAGTAATGGTACACAAATCGATGTAAGTAATTCACAATGTGTGTTACATCACTTCCGAGATTGGATGTTGCAAAAGTCGCTCCATGAACAAATCGTGTCATGTAATTCATCTGACTCATGTGTTGTGTTGCCTCAAGATGTTCACATAAATCCATGGTAGCGTTAGACATGCCGGCGAATCTCTGTAGTAATGGGATGCAGGGCGAGTCAGATTTTCTATGAATTATTGTAACGCCCTGAAAATCAGGGGTTGAGCAGAAGCTCAACTCCCGAGTTCTAACGCATCACTTATGTAACATAGGTAATGATGATTGAATGTTGTCCATATTAGTGCATTAAACATGAATGAGATTATACCAAATCAGCATATCATACTCCAGAAACATTTAAATTACGCAAGTGGAAGACTGTGATGGATATATAAAATGTATAAACTGTTGTAAGTCTCTAGAGTGTGAACATGTTACCAGGTTAAATATATACATGTATACTCCAAAAATGAACAAAATGAATATACATGGGTGTTCCAAAAGTGTAAAATAACAAGCGTAATGACGTCTAATCAGCATCCCTGTAACCCCGTCGATCAGAACATGGTCTACATAGATCCACCTGATAGCTGCATATTGGAGAAACCCTCCTCATCATCATAAAAGTCCAGCTCTGCTTCATAAGTATCGCCATAATCTAAAACTAAAACAGGGTCTGGTTGGTGTTCAAAACACCGTCCTGTAACATGGGAATGATCAACTCAGTGGAGCTATAAAGCAAAGGTTAACATGTTATTAATTTAGTCAAACAGTAATGATAAAGCAATGCAATCAAGCATCCATAAGTACTCTGGTTAATGCAAACATGATGTGTATTAATGATGCATACCCTCGCCTGCACTCCCTTTACAAACTTCATCTCAAGGTCGCGGCATGCATCCCTTCCACAGTGCTCAACTCCAATGCCAAAGGCACATCCAATGCGGTGTTCTTCATATAGTAAGATTGGGAAGCTAAGGTACCTCCCTTATATCAATTCCCAAACAATGATCCATTCTAGGGTCGTCAATCCTAGCAGTCACATATGATAGGCAAGTTCAGGTCACTACCACCAACGCCCTACCAATTGGCAGTATATTTTTGAAGGCTCGTCACCAACCCGACTGGGGACCATAGCCAGGCTGCACCGGGGTAGGCTTAGTTTATACTCTAGTTGCTATGGAAAGACTCGTCACCTGAACACAGTCTTAGAGTATGCTCGAGGTCACTATAAAGGGCTCGTCACCTGATCAGTGTATGCTGACAGCTCGAATACAGTGTCTCATACCATCGTATTCGGCTCACGAGGCGGCGTTACTGATTGGTCACTGCGGGGAGGCTCGTCACCCCAATGTAGGCTGACAACTCGACCACGGTGTCCCATACCACCATGTTCGACTCATGAGTCTTAGCGGATCGAGGTACCAAGGTTAACCAGGTTTCCACTGGTGAGTTTGGTACCTCTGGTTCAAGCAGTAACGTCCATACATGGTGAACATAGATCGGGCCAATCGAGTTACTTGACAAGCTCGACTAATACGAGCGCACATCGAGATGATCGACATGAAGTGCGTAAGTACTTCGTGTGGCTTAACCACTATCGACAACCCAAGTACGACTCAGATTCATCGAACACGTCCGGTGTGGCGAAACAACCTCAGCCACCAATCTAGGACCTGTTATTGATTGCCTGGACTATACCATAGTCCCAAACACACTCCAAAATAATTTATTTCACATGTGATAGTTAAGAACAGCATGTGACAATCAATCCACATAGAGATCTTATTTGAGCATTTTAACAAACACCTAGTGTACATGTTAACATACATAGGCATTTCATCACAAATCACGTAATAGTATGATAGGTTACATAAAGGAAACCATAAGTATAGATAAGGGGGTTGAGAATCCTGTCTCAATGCCCTTATATCATACCTTTAAACAAGCATTTACTCATTCAGACATTTTCACAAGAGGGAAAATCCTTTAACCAAGGAGTTGTCACACATATGACAACCATATATTCATGATGAATAATCATGGCCAGCATGAATCCAAATTCCATACTCATTCAATCATATTAATAAACACATGGAATACACTATATTCAACATAGTTCTTGAATTATTGTTAATCTTCAAAGATAACCATCACTATAAATATTTATAGTCCGAGTCGACTCGACGAACTCGGTTTGTACACTAAGTCTTTGTCCATAGCACCCTCTCCAACCGTAGAGATGATGTAGGTGATGTAACGGTGGTTATTGAAACCTAGAGAACTTTATATAGGCCCGGGATTGATGGAAATGGCATACTTAAGTTATAGCCAAAAGTTGGTTGTTTTGGCTCAACGGGGCACATATGGAGGCTCCTTTTCTACATGCGGTTGGACATAAGCTTTCGATTATCTTTGAATGAATATTTCGATATTTTTACAAGTGCACGACATTTAATTTTATATTTTTCGATTCTCGACAAACTTGATAATGTATTCGCTCCAGGCTCAAGTTGTGCATTTCTGGACACTATCTGGATTTTATTTCTGAGATGGTTGTTAAGTCCAACAAGGCGGTCATAACCGTAGAGTTTCGCGGTAATCAGACTTTCGATGTGCGGTCGAATTTATTAAATGGGTTTTGAGATCTTTTACTCTTTTCTTATTCAGTGAAATAATGAATTACGACAAATACAGGTCGATTCTACGCCGCTTTCGATTTTATTCTCTCGACCAAATTTTATTAGATTTCGTATTATAGAAAAATTCTAAAAACGACCTTATTTTTATATGAAATTAGACTTATCAAGATCCAATCTAGATTTTGAATAACCTAAATTGTAGTTATAACGAGGGAGATATGAATTTTTGAAGTAGGATAAAAATTACAAAAAATGTGCAGAAAATGGGCCGCCCGGTCCGCTGGCCGGCGAGGCCTCACCGCTTCGGCGAGGGCAACGCCGCTCGCTGGACCCTAAGGTCATGGGTCACCCTAGGGTTAATGCTATCCCCCCCAGGGTTCTGAAAATGTGCGGGACTCACCTCGGGTCCCCACGATTTGCGTCGTTTGGCCCTCCGAGTTCGTTTGATGTGGTTTCGCCACCCGATACTTGAAACGGGTGCATCTTTAAATTTAGAATGAGTTAAATGATGTGAAATATATGATTTTGGGGTAAGAGAAGCTGATCTATCCAAATAACCTATTTATATCATGATATTACAAAAAGGTTAATTGTAAAAGTCTCATTTTATTTATGTATTTACCGTTTATAGTAAGTTTTAGTTTAAGTATTGTTCTTCATCATTTAAACTTTAGGATTAGTGTCTAATGTAAAAGTACCTAGAAAAATTTAAAGAATAAGATGGTGAAAGGTGAGATTTTGAACGAAATGGGCTAAAAAAAGGGATTTGAGACTTTAGGATTAACAATTATATTCCACATTGTGATGATTATTACATATGATGAGCCGCATACACTTTGCTAGGCATGGATTCATATACATATTGGTTGCACATATTGATACCCTCTTAGTCATAGAGTACGGGACGTATCAGAACCCTTACATTACTTTTATGAATCTCTTGAATTATAGTTAATCTTATAGGATAACCATCACTATGAGTAGGGCGTTGACCCTCTCCAACCATAAAGATGATGCAGGTGCTGTATAGATTGAAGACTCAGAGAACCATCTCTGTATGGAAGATTATACTGAATGAATAAAAAGATAGTTTTATGATTTAATTTTATATTTTTGCTACAAACTTAATAATGTAATACACTCACATTGAGAGGACATTTGATAATTTATTAAATTCTTTTACTCTAATGAAATAATGAATACAATCGATTTTATTCTCTCGAATGGCTACCTTCCAAAATGTAACTGGATGTGATCTAAATGAAAAAAAAAGGTGTGATTTTTAAAGCATCTAATTTATACATTATTAACACCCAGATTTATCAGGCACGAGTATGTACTCGGGCTGTGGAAATTCGGGATGTTATAATCAGTCATGGTTAGGGATGTTCAAAATAGATCGAACAACATTCCCACAGTGAATCGAATTTCTTTATCATCAATCAGTCGTTCATCACTTAGCCATTTTTTCCAATTGCATATGTTTTATCATATGTTGACTCAATAGGAGTAAATGCACAATGTTCCTTATGGTGCCTCATTTATTCCGTTGCATTCCCCATATTCTTGAAAACAAATCAACCCAATCGCCTTCTTCGAGTTCCCAACCGTCGAACCCTATCCAATATGTGCATTTATTATTCCTTACGAGGTCTATAAAAAGAACTCATATTTCATATTTGCAACACATCATGAACAAAACCCTTAGTAGCAAACCTTGACACCATGACTTCTCCTTCCTTCTTTTCCCAATCCTTCAAAGTTCTGGAGGAAATTTTCAAGTGATCGACTCCTTTTTCCATTCCTCTCTCCTTCATGATCCATATCCCTTCCTCAGGGATGCAACTAAAGCATCTGAGACCAATGGACCTCTTCAAGAGGTCCTTAAGATCATTTAGGAACTCCAACAGCTTTGAGAAACATACTCCAGAGCCAACTCTGAACCTGAACGATGCACTATCCCATTAATGGAATTCTCGGCCATTCGTGTCGAGTTCGCGGCTCTTTCAGCTCGTTATGATGCAGCTTGGAAGAATCGATTGCACTAGATTCATCAACATATCGTTTTGACAAAGAGATGTTACAATTTATGGAGGTCGTACTTGGCAACCTCTTCACTTACTTCTCCGAGGCCCAACAACCTTATCTAGACCGAGATTGGCCACACAATCAGGACCTGAGAAACTTCATCGAGTCTCAAATAGAACTCTATCGAGCTCGCGAGGAGTCCAACAAGTTCGAGAGGTCGAAGGCCAAGTAGGAGTACGCATCTGTCCATCGGCGCATTGATGAAGTCAACAACCTTCTCTGCAAGCTCACAGACTAGCAACCTTCGTGGAGAAGAAAGCGTGCACTTGTTGTAAAGGTCAAGGAATCGGTCACCAAGAGATTTGAAGAACTCTAGGAAGCCCACTTGTAACTTGGCCGATTAGTTAATAATATATTTCTTTGCTCTCCCTCTTTTTTTTAATCGAATGGCCTCTATTTTAGGACCCCCTTTTTTTATTAAAGAAACATATTACTCCTTCTATCCTTTAACTTCACTCGGCCTATTCCTTAAAAACTTTCCACAACAAGGGGAAGCGAGGCTTTAGGAATCGGCCATTTCTTGGAGCTTTCATGACCTTTCCGTTCATATCCCTTAAAATATATGCTTATCTTTTGAGAACTTGGATAACAACATATGGTCCATCCCACATGCAAGACCATTTCTTACTAAGAGCACGGTCTTTTTGACCGATAAGTAGTATCACCTTCCAAACCATATCTCCTACCCTAAAGGATTTCCCTTTCACCCTCTTGTTATAAGCATGAGTAACAACTGCTTTATGGGCAATGATCGAGTCAAGGGCTTTCATTCGAATTTCATCTAGCCCTTCAAACTTACCAACATTGCTTCTGTAAACTCAGGAGGAGTTAATCTGGGTTGATAAGTGGTTCATAAAGATGGCGCAATGACCACTAAAGGCACCATTGCATCATGCCCATATAACAGTGCAAATGGACTCACTTTAGTACTTGTACGTGGTGAATTTTGAGACCTTTCGGCATATTTGATAGGCCAAATAAAACCAACCTTAAAAAGTTGTTCAATCTCCTCTTTGATCTTGTGGGTTACTTCAGTTGTCATCCGTCTAGGTGGCTTCTTGTGCGGCTGACATCCTTCTTTTATCGACAACACGTATTCGACTAAACCTTGATCGAGCCCCCGAATATTGTGATAATCCCATGCAACACTACCAGCAAATTCATTGAGTAGATCCTCTAGTTGCACCTTCTCATGAGGCTTCAACAAGTCACTGATGAATGTAGGCTTTGGGTTCTGCTCGGTCCCTAAGTTGACTTCGATCAACATATCTTGAACTTAGGGCCAAGAATCTTCCATCTTATCAGGAGCCTCCTTAATATTGATGTCGTCTTCTTCGGCCGAGTCCTCCATATCAACCAAATTTACAAGACATCCATCATCCATTGCTTTTAGGCTTTCTTCGAGCCTTCTTATTTTGGCCTTGAAATTGGCTTGGTGGTTCTCATCTCTTGGTGTATTGATCATGGAATTTCTTCAATAGTGCAATGCAAAACCGGCCAATAAGGAACAATGTTCGTCAGTAGGGTGTCACTTGATCGCATTACTTCGATGATGGCTTGTACAATACTCTCAAGGTTCTTCTACACCGGTGAACCTAATCGGTTCTACCTCTTCTCCATGATAATAAGCCTTATTGGCATTTAAAGTGGCTAAAAAAGGTTTATTATCAGCCAAGATAATTAGAATTTATCTTTTTTTAAGAAAATCACAAACTGATGTAAGGAGGATGTGATGCATGCAAACAAATGAATTTAGTCCCTCTCCAACAAAGCATTATAACTTAATGAGGTATCGACCATAAAAAATGGCTCTAATATTGTCTTAGTTCCAACAGTCAGATCAACGGGTAAGACACCATGAGTATTCATAACATGACCGACAAAAATTACTAATAGTCACCTCTTATTGAATCAAATCGGCTAGGGTTTTTCCCAACTTAGCCATCATCCTCAATGACAAAAGGTTGACAGTGGCCCCATTGTCGACCAAGATTCTAATAACAGGACATCCTTCGAGATGAGACGATATGTACAATAGCATGAGGTGTTGCATCATGTTATGGGTAAGTTTATCGATAATCACCCTTTTGGACATAGTCCACACCTCTATTGTGATAGTGTTAATATGAGGGGCTCCGCCGGCATTGGATTCATTTCTATCATCTTCTTTGAATGGGAAAGAAGCATGTTGTATTATTATTGGGGGGTATATTCATCCACATCGCCCGCCATCCTTTTTGGCTAGGTTGGTCTTGCTTGGAAACTAGAAGACAGTGAGAAAACCATGTTGCAGTGGAACACAACTGGTGGCAATGTCCCTAACATAATCCCATCACTTAGACATTGTCGCCTTAGTGTTTCAGGGTCTGCTTTCTTCCTGATATCTTCTATCTAATCAATGCTTTCATCAACCACAAGTTCGGCCGAGGCATCCGTTGGTGAGACAATTTTCAGTGCTTTAGTAGTCAACGTTAACTCATTAGCCAACCATTCATCCACCGAGAAGCACTTGTCACTAAGATAGTCTGATAAGTTACCACAACTATCTTCTTCCTTAGGACTTACCGACTAACCAGGTCGGCCGAGAACATCAGAATCCTAACTTTGTAACATGGGAGACAGTATTGCCCCTACTATGTTTACAGTCACATGTCCTTCAGTCATAGGAATTCTCCAGAAAGGCTTGGGTGGAGCTATTTCTAACTGAGGAGGTCTTACATTCTCTTCTAATCTCCTTCTTATCATGGCCTGATGTCTTTGCCATCAATGCTTTTGAGTCTAAGTTATTGCTTATGGCACCACAGGGAATTTTGGATGCGTGACTTGCTTCCATATTCCCTCTCGAGTTGATGGGAATTTGACAATCCTTTGGCTCAGTGGCTTCATTTGCTAGCGGTAAGTGGGAGCCAACTGCTACGGTCGATGACGATCGTTGTTTTTAACTAGCTGAGGGGCCACATAATGACCTCTCCATCTTGGTTCGGGAGGATCCCCCCACCCAGGAACAATCTTTCGGGCACATCGGTCACAAAGTTGTGAGCCTTGACCAGCTCGTTGAACGGGGTCTAACCGATTTTTAATTGAATGGTAGGGCCAACTCCGACCCTATGTTGGTTGTTGTGATACCTCTCCTTGGCCAAGATTGACCTTCAACCATGGCTGATTCCTCATATTAGTTATGACCATGTTAACCTCATGGTTAGATGGGAATGGGTCTGTATTGATCAACGTGGCTTCCTCCCCTTTCTCAGGAAATAGAACAATATGTGGTCGATGTGACCTTGAGGTTAGTTGAATGAGACTAAGTTTCGTGCAATTTACAATATTTGGTCTTTTGCAATTCTTCAGCCGAGGTTATCTTATGGTTCATAGGAACTTTGATCAATTTCCTAGCCAATAGAATGTCAAATATTTCCTCAGCTCTAGTGATACTAAAAGTGTAAACCTTTTGAGCCTTTTGTGTGGTGACTATGGTCAATTTCACTTTGACCAATGCAGAACATACTAATGGCTTCTTAGCTACCACTTCCGTCTCTTGAGTGAAGGAGGATTAGTTGAAGGGTTGCTTATCCATCACCGGATTAGACATCACTTGAGATCCTCTAAATTAATTAATGTTATGGCTGCAAATCAACCTCAACATCTAGTTGAGGAAGTTGAAGATGAGAATGAGGTATATCATGTACACCCACCTCATTCTCTATGAGATTTATTATAACCAGCGGGGGTGACCTTCCTACATGATATTCCCATTGAATGTAGGAACCGTGGATGTTAAACATGGAATGATATAACGGTTCCTAAATTCCATGGACTAGAATCTGAAAGTTCATACTTACACATCAAAGATTTTGATGAGATAGTCATCACATTATACTTTCCAAATGTATCTGAAGATATAGTGCGACTTAAATTGTTTCCCATCTCATTGAAGGAGAAAGCTAAGATGTGGACACACTCCTTAAAGCCACGATCTATTAACACATGGGCTGAAATGACCCGAGAATTTCTCAAAAAGTTATTCCCGTTTCATAAAACTAACACTTTAAGGAAAGTAATCATGAACTTCGCTCAGAAAGAGGAAGAGACCTTCTTTCAATGTTGGGAAAGGTTCAAAGATCTCACGAATTCTTGTCCATACCATGGCTACGAAATATGGCAAATAATAAGCTTTTTCTATAACTGATTAACTTCACCAATGCGCCAGTTCGTAGAGATGATGTGTAAAGGTGAATTCATGAACAAGGAGGATGATATAAGTAGGATTACCTTGATCAATTGGCAGAAAACATCCAATCATGGGACACCTCCCCAAGACCCACCACTTCTAAGCCTACTCAATCAAAGGAAATGAGAGGAATCAAATATCGTAAACAACTACCAAAGACCTTTCAGAGGATCCACTTCAAATACATACAACTCCAGCTAGAGAAACCATTAAAATTTCACAAGGAAAGTCAAGGCCATGGAACTTAAGAAGGCGGAACCTATCAAACCCGATAAGGCTGAAGAAGTTATTTGTAGTATTTGTGCTTGTAACATACATACAACTGAAAATTATCCAACAATTTCTCCTTTTCAAGAGATATTGAATGAGTAATTAAATATCGTAAACACTACTAAAGACCTTTCAGAGGATTCACTTCAAATACATACAACTCCAACTAGAGAAACCATCTAAATTTCAATTGGAGGAATGATCAAACGGCTAACCCATATGAGAACCTTACTCAATTTTTAAATCAAAAGAGACCTCAAGAGGATACAGTTCAAAAATTCATGTAAAACGAAGAGTTATTCAACCAGAATACGGTACAAGCATTCCAGGATCTCAAAACAACAATGGGAATGTTTGCATCGTCCATTCAAACGATTGAGTCACACTTAGCGAGTGGCGAGAAAGGGATTCTTCTAACCCAATCTCTTCCCAATCTAAAGCCACAATGTGAAATTAGTGACCCAAGCTCTTCAAATCAAATGGAGCAAGCCAAGTCTATCACCACTCTTAGGAGTGGAAAAACAATTGATAAATCTATTCTAGTGAGGGCTGAAAAACCTAAGGACCCAATAGAAGATAAGAATGATAGACCTAGCATTGCTCCACAAGAGGAAGAATCGAAAAAAGTGTGTGAGCCACTTACGCCATTCCCTCAGTGGTTGATTGCACCAAAACCTCATCTAATTATCAAGATATTTTAGAGGTGCTTAAGCAAGTAAAGGTCAATATTCCTTTACTGGACGTTGTTAAAAAAAATCCCTTCATATTCTAAATTTCTGAAAGATCTCTGTACTACCAAAAGATGGCAAAACATACAAAAGAAAATCTTTTTGATAGAAAAAGTGAGTGCCATCATCAAGCAAGATGTACCACAAAAATACAAGGATCCCAATAACCCAATTATCACTTGTGTAATTGGGAACAACCAAATTGAACATGCACTTCTTGACTTGGGGGTAAGTGTAAATCTATCCTTTACTTGGTTTACGAACAATTAGGTCTAGGTGAATTAAAACTCAGCCGGACCACATTATAACTTGATGATCGATCGATTCATGTACCAAGAGGGATGATTAAGAATGTGTTGTCCAAGTTAATAAATTCTACTATCCAGTAGATTTTATTGTCCTGGATACTCAACCCATCATAGATGTGAGCACTCAAATACCTGTAATTCTTAGTCACCCATTCCTTACTACATCAAATGTCATCATTAATTGTAGGAATGGAATTATGAATTTATCTCATGAAAATATGACATTGGAACTCAACATCTTTTTTAACATGAGAAAACAGTCAAAGGATGAGGACAATACCCACGACATTAATATGATCGATTCTTTCGTAGAAGATAGAGCACTTCGGACTCTATACTCTGACACTCTAGAGACATGCTTCACCCACTCCCATGATTTAGTTGATTGCATGATTAAGGAGATGGATATCTTGCTTAATGCTACGCCGATACTTGAAGTTAACAGATGGAGGCCATAATTTGAGAAATTGCCCCAAACCGATGTAGTGCTTCTACAGTCCAGCCTTAAAGCACCAAAGTTTGACCTAAAACCTTTGTTCACTGATCTTAAACATGTCTACTTATGTCAAGATGAGACATACAAGGTGGTAATTTCTTCCCACCTTGAGAAAGAACAAGAGAGTGTGCCTATTTCCACTCTCATTGAGCATAAAGGAGTCCTTGGATGGTCGATCGTGGACCTCAAGGGAATTAATCCTTTGATTTATACTTACCGCATACATCTTGAGGATAATGCAAAAAACTTCCTGACAACTACAACGTCAACTCAATCCAAATATGAAAGAAGTGGTTAAGACTGAGGTACTTAAGTTGTTGGATGTAGGTCATATACCTTATATCCGACAGTTAATGGGTGAGTCCAACTCAGGCAGTCCCTAAGAAGTTCAGAATCACCATCGTAGCCAATGCTGACATTGAACTCATGACAACTAGAGTTACTACTGGTTGAAGAATATGCATTAACTATAGGAAGTTGAATACCATCACAAGGAAGGACCACTTTTCTTTACCCTTCATTGATCAAATTTTAGAAAGGCTACTTGGTCATTCTTACTATTACTTTCATGACAGCTATTCAGGTTACAATCAGATTGAGATAACCCTTGAAGATCAAGAAAAGACTACGTTCACATGTCCCTTTGGCACCTTTGCTTACCAAAGGATGTCATTTAAACTATTTAATGCCCCCACCACCTTTTAGCGATGCATGTTGAGTAAATTTTCGGACATGGTAGGGCAATATTTAGAGGTCTTCATGGACGACTTCTTTATCTTTGGTCCATCCTTCAGCGAGTGTCTAAAAAATCTTTAAAATGTATTGAAGCGATGTGAGGAAAAGAATTTAGTTTTGAATCGGGAGAAGTGTCATTTTATGATGCCCAAGGGAATAGTGCTTAGGCATTTAATTTCATCCAAGGGAATTGAGGTAGACAAGGCTAAAATTGACCTTATCTCTAACCTAACTCCACTCAAGAGCATACGTGATGTGTGATCCTTTCTAGGACATGCCGAATTTTATAAACGATTCATAAAGAACTTTATTCATCTCTCTCATCCTTTATGTAATCTCCTTCAAAAAGATATATCATACGAGTGGACGGAACAATGCCAAGAAGCTTTCACTTAGCTCAAGGCTATGTTGACTACCACACCTATCATGCAGCCACCTAACTAGAGCATACCTTTTGAGATTATGTGCAATACATCTGACTATGCTATTGGGGCAAAGTTAGGCCAGAGAAAAGAAAAGAAGCCGTGTGTGATTCACTATGCGAGTAGAACTCTAAATTCTGTCTAAGTAAACTACTCTACTATGGAGAAGGAGCTTTTAGTCATAGTGTTTGCTTTGGACAAATTTAGGTCCTACATGATTGGATCTAAGATCATCATTTACATTGATCATGCGGCGTTGAAGAACCCTCTTTCTAAGAATGATGCTAAGCCCCGCTTGATAAGATGGATCCTTTTACTTCAAGAGTTCGACATAGAAATACAAGACAAAAAGGGAATAGAGAACGTAGTGGTTGACCAGCTCTTTAGGCTTAATATTTCTAATTCTCTTGAGCCGACACTGATAAATGACATGTTCCCTAATGAACAATCATTTAAACTTTCCCAATTACCTTGGTTTACTGACATTACAAATTATCTTGCCATAGGTTTCACATTAATATATTGAACTGCGCAAGATAAAAAGAAATTTTTTGCCAAGATATGTAAGCTTTTTGGGATGCTCTTTATCTGTTTAAATATTGCTCAGACCAAATTCTAAGGAGATGCATGTCAGACAATGAACATCAGAGTGTTATCTCCTTTTGTCACTCTCAAGCTTGTAGTGGTCACTTTTCTGCTAAAAAGACCATGGATAAAATTCTGCAATGCGGCTTTTACTGGCCCACTATGTTCAAAGACACTCATGAGTTTTACAAATCTTGTGAGCATTATCAGAAATTGGGAGGATTGTCCCATTGAAATATGAAGCATCTGTACCCAATTCTTATTATTGAAGCATTCGATTATTGGGGCATCGATTTTATAGGACCATTCCCCCAATCCTTTGGTAATAATTACATCCTATTGGTAGTAGATTATGTCACTAAGTGGGTTGAAACAATCCCGTGCCGAAATAATGATCATAGAATGGTCATTAGATTCTTAAAAGAAAACATCCTTTCTCGGTTCGAAACACCTCGAGCCATCATGTAATATCCCGAATGTTCACAGTTAGAGTTTATACTCGTGCCCGAGAAAATCGGGTGTTAATAATTGAATGAATTGGATGTTTCGAAAATCACACCATATTTTTTTAGATCACATCTAGTTACATTCATGAAGGTAACCATTCACGAGAATAAAATCAATTGTAATTCTCATTCCATAATAATAAGAGAATTTAACAAATTGTCAAATGCCCTTTCAATGAAAGCTTATTACAATTTCAAAGTTCACAGCAGAAGTATAAAACTAAATCATAAAATTATCTTCTTATTCTTTCAGTGTAATCTTCCATAGGGAGATTGTCCTTTAGGTCTTCAATTTGTATGTCACCTGCATAATCTGTATGGTTGGAGAGGGTCAACGCCTTACTCATAGTGATGATTATCCTTTAAGATTAATAATAATTCAAGAGATGCATAAAAGTAATGTAATAGGTTTTAATACGTCCCGTACTCCACTACTACGAGGGTATCAGCATGCGTAAATAACCTACATGAGATGCATGCCTAGTAAAGTGCGTGCGGGTTATCATACATAGTGATCATCACAATGTGGAATACGATTTATGGATAACCCAGCTCAACCCGCATCCCATAACTACAGATATTCGTTGGCATGGCCAATGCTACCATGGATTTACGTGAACACTTCAAGGCGCACAACACATGAGCCGAACGAATTATGTGACATAATTTGTTCATAAAGCGACTATTTGTGACATCCAATCCCAGAAGTGATGTGACACTGCATTTGTGAATTACACACATCAATTTGTGTACCACTACCCAAAAATCCATGGAATTACGTGACGGCCAAGAGGGTCTCTACCCAGAGCGTATTACGTCCTTGATAAAATATTTGAATAAATAATTGTGATACCTCTTAACACATCACTTACACTTATAGATAATGTGACCTGAATCATGGAGGCTCTGGAATATCAAGACATATGCCCAAGCCTTAAAGATAAATAACACAAAGCCAATATAATAAAGAGAAGAGTGATAATGGTTAACTCAACATAGAGAAATCGTGGCAATGGCCAACTTAATAAAGAGGAGAGTGACAATGGTTAACTCAATAAAAGAAGAGTAACAATGGCTAACTCAATAAATAGAAGAGTGGCAAAGGCCAACTCAATAATAAGGAGAGTAGTAATAGCCGGCTCAATAAAGAGACGAGTGGCAGGGTCAACTCAATAAATTTGATAAGGCAAGGGCAAGGCTTGTATCCATGACTCCACATAAATTCAGAAAGATCACGCGTAATATCATAATTTCCAAAGGATAAGTAAATGATGGTAGTAACTAAATCAATTGAATGGATAACTCTCAGAAATATGTAAACATGAGAAGGCAGGATAATTCATATCAATTAAATCAAAGTAAGCTTAAAGGATGAAACCCTCACCTCTAGTGTTGTTCCTTCCGTGAAGGTAGGTATGCGTTAAAGGATTTAGTCCTTAATCTAGTGTTTAACAATCCTTAAATGGTTAGATTTGGTTTGAGCTAATTGGTTTAATTGACTTGATTTTAGATCAAGACATGAGGAGAAGGGAGAGAAGGAGTATAGATGAGGAAAGATTGGGCGTGACTTACCTTAGTGAACCAGCGGGAGTTGTTAATCCTTTCTTCTTCTCTTTCTCTTTCTTCTTTTTTGTATTTTTAAGGTGATGGAGTGGTTGTTATTTATAGGGCGTGGGAGCCACTAGGTCGGCTATAACTCTTGCGCCTACTTGTTTACACAGCAAGGGAGAATTGGGAAATACCTTACGCACCTCCCTGTTTACATGCCAAAAAAACAGGTGCGGCATTTTCTAATTTTCCTATCTTTCTTTATTGTTCTGTTGTAGACTTGGTCGGTTAATGGCCTGAACGTCTTGGATCGGTTTGCTGCCGTCGATTGGCCCACCAGATCAAAGATTTGGTTGTCTAATCTTGTTGTTGTGAATCCGTTGTCATGCAGGAATATTCTGCCGAATGTGGAATCAACGAACATTGAGTTGTCTCGGTTGCTTCTTTCATTTCTGTTTGCGTAAAGAGGATCGAAATCCCTTCCTCCTTTTAAGTGGCCTAGATCAGCCCCATGATGTTGGGCGTGAATTTCCTAAGCAGAAAGATCCGAACAGCAGCCCTTTTTCCTGGTGTCTTTGCGTGGGTTATGTAACGGAGTCCATCCGAATCAACTGTCGTGAAGGGACCAAGGTTTTGGTCATTTTGCTCCTTCAGACCAGATGGACGGTCCAGATCTTTTGATCACCATCGTGATGGAGCTCTTAAAGACTACCAAACGGACAACATCTGTTCAAACTGCAAACGGGTGCGAAGGCAAGGATTTGTGGAATTTCGCTGATCAAACACGGTTTGACTGTGTTTGGATGAAGGGTACACTGATTCCATTGTTAAAGCGTGATCCATCTCGACCACACATCTCGTATTGTTTAGTTAAGCTATAACCTCAAATTCAGGGTAGATCCTCTGATCAGGTGGCCCAGAAATGAAGTAGGAAGATGGGGTAAAACCATCTTTTAATGCGGTTTTGTTGCCCACTTTTACAACATAGCGGAAGGACGTTATTTCAGCTGGTTTGTGCAAAAGTAGGTGGGGTCCACTTCTCATGACATTCTGGGAGATTTACTCCGTCCATCATCTTCTTCATATGTGTAGGCCAATGGGTCAAAGTATGAAGTAGATCTGAGCTCTACGTGGGCCACACTATCTACCTGTGATGAGGCAATGCTCATCATTAAAGCAAACCTCATTTTACTTATGCATGCATACGGAGTTTTACTTATGCATGCATACGGAGTTCCTTAAATTACAGATTTGCCTTCATTCTTGTCACCAACTTCCAAAGTGCGTTATGTGTAAATGCACCATTTGATTTCCTTGAAATTGAGCAGGTATTCCTCATTTTTCGTGCTCATCGGTTAAGTGTGGGCCCTGATCTCCAAAGTATGTCTCATATGCTTTTTTATGGCTAACCCACTCCATAATCTAAAATAGCATTTGTGCACATTTTATTGACAAATTACTAGATAGTTTGGACCTATACCCTAAGATTTTCATGATGATCGATTTATTATGATATTTGAATGACTAGTTTGGCATATTCAATTATGATGGAAGGTCATATGACATGTTAAAAATAAGAGAACTTGATGGTTAGGACTCTGACGATGTATGTAGGTGGATGTACGGTCAGATTCATAAATGGATGGACATAAAGCGGGTTTTTAGAGTGATTGGGGGTTAGACATGTATACCGTTATATTCAAGTGACTTGTTCACATGTGTAAGTTCCTCATGTTGCAATTCTAATGGTGGGTTAAGCATATTCGTATGGGGTGAACAAGATGAACGGATTAGAATCTTGATCTGATAAGTGTACGGACAGATGTAGAGGTCAAGTAGCTAGTTTACTGTGATTTAAGGGATGAAATTCGACGTGTATAGTTAATTTATGATAATTAGGCCTGGTATAAAATTTCACATAAAACAGATCATGAGAACCATGTGATTTAGAATTCAGGGTTATAGGTTGATGGCATTTTCGTAATTATTGTTGATCTAAGAGTTTTGTGAAATCTAATGGCTCTACATGGTTATATGCTCATTTCTAAACAATTCTGATAAAAGAATTTATATCTAAATTGTCATGCCTCAAACCCAGAAATGTGATTCACAGGAATTCCGATTGCCGAATCCGATACCGACAGCCTCCGTAGTACCTCATTCTTGGCTCCCAGTGCCCATATGTCAGGTTTCGATCCTGGGATCCTACAAGGAGGATTTTCCAATGTACATTTATCTCATAAGAAGCATAACCACAAGTTTACACAAATCACAAAAGCAACATCATCATCATATACCTACTAATATAAACTTTGAATATAATGCTGAAAGGGAAAATACATATATCGAAAATCAAGGCTCTAGAAGACCGCTGCATGCTCCAAGCTCAATACTGCTGCAACCTAACATCACCTACATGCATCTGTTGTGCATAAGCTTATAGAAAGCTTAGAGGGTGGTGTAAGTGTGTGCACAAGGTAAGTGCCAAGTATTCAATACAAGGCCATAATTATACAATATCAGAAATACTGGTAAGATCATGAGTCAAACAATATCAGAGTATGTAATGCGGATCGAATATATAAATGTGGAATCATAGAGAGCTAAATATCAGATGCCGAGGATGCAATGCAATATACAATTCCTGATGAGTTCACAAATACCGTCAACCGTATCTAGATCATATAAATATAGAAACACAGTAACCCAAAATGCCATATGCTGTGGATGTAATGTAATATGTGGTGTGAATGGAATGACCATGCTAGAGTGTGAAGTCGGGATGATAGTACGTAATATCGCAAGCTATGGGGTCCATCACAAGTGACTTCTATCCAAACCAGTCCCATACCTAATTTGGATAGTTAGATTCAATGTGATAAACTCCTGATCTCAAGTTAGTTATGCGCCCCAACCAAAATCCTGGCCATTGCGAAGGTACACGTAATAAATAGTTGCGCACCACCAGCCCGAGTGGATAGTGAATGAATGAATGAATGAATGAGTATACAACTCCTGCTCCACAAATCAGTATTGTACATCTCTGGGATCATCACCGGGGTTTAGTACACTCCAAGCTGGCTACCGCCCCGGCTGACCACGTAGCCCAACGAGTGGAAAAGACCTCACTAGTCGCCTGCCAGCAGTATACCAATGCCTACCCGGCTTGTGGATAGCGAACCCATTTGGGAGCTGGTTAAACTCATCCTAGCTTATAGCCCCCTCACTTGGGCGGATAAGGCCACACCCCCTCCCAACCGACCACGACACAGTGAGAGATGCGGCCTACTGGTATTCGGCACTCGGGCGCTCATGTATCCACTAAATCTAGACGTTGGGGCGTCTCCTAACCACGGAGGTTTAGGGGCTTTCACCCACAGGCATCTAAAGTACCCAGATGCTCGAACTAAACATTTTCGGTGTCCCATCTAGCCATGCATGACATGCCTGTGGAGGCTACGACCCTAATGTCGCTAGGGCGTATAGTAATCATAATACACAATGCAAGATGCATAAGTCATACAATCTAGTCATGCATCAATCATGTGCATACCATGCGCTTATGCGAGATAACCTCTGCCTATCAGGGAGTCTCATAACAACCTACCCAATGACATATGCAGTGGTCAACCACATCTCATAACAAAAATACAGATGATGCGTATGTGCATGTATCATGATGCTATTCTGTCACATACTCATAATCAGTATCAATAACCGACATCGACAATTAACCTCGACAATGTGAACATTTAACCAACATTGCCCCTAAGGAATGGCCCACATAGAGCCTACCATATAGTGGACCCATGGCCTCACACAGGAGCCAAATATACAACACCATGGGCCTCACTCAAGAGCTTAATACACATCACGATGGGCCTCTCACATGAGCCTAATATACATCACAATGGGTTCTATCGCCTGGCCCTCAAATGCATCACAATGGGCCTCATCACATTAGGCCTTAAACACGGGCTGAATAAACATCACAACGGGCCTCAAATACGGGCCGCATATACATCACATTGGGCCTCAAACATAAGCCAAATGCACATCACAATGGGCCTCAAATATGTGCCGCATATACATCACATTGGGCCTCGACAATCAGCCTCGATAATCAAAAATAGCCTCGATGATTAACCTCGACAATCGGCCTATACAATCGGCCTCAACAATCAGAATCGGCCTTGACAATTGGCCTCGGCAATCAGAATTAGAATCGGCCTCAATAATTGAAATTAGAATCGACAATTGAAATATGCCTCGATAATCAGAATCGGAATCGGCCTCAACAATCGAAATTGGCCTCAATAATCGGAATCAGAATCGACAATCGGAATTAGCCTTGATAATTGGCCTTGACAATTGGAATTAGAATTGGCCTCAACAATCGGCCTTGACAATCAGAATCAGAATTGGAATCGGCCTCGATAATCAGAATCGAAATCGACAATCAAAATTTGCATCGATAATTAGCCTCGACAATCAGAATCAGAATCGGTCTCAACAATCAGCCTCGATAATCGAAATTGGTATCGATAATCGGAATCAGCCTTGACAATCGAAATCAGAATCAGCCTCAACAATCAGCCTCGACAATCAGAATCAAAATCAGTGTTAACAATCGGCCTCAACCATCGAAATCAACCTCGATAATCGGAATCAGCCTCGATAATCGAAATTAGAATCGGCCTCAACAATCGGAATCGGCCTCAATAATTAGAATCAGAATCGACAATCAAAATTGGCCTTGATAATCGGCCTTGACAATCAGAATCGGAATCAACCTCAACAATCTGCCTTGACAAATGGAATCGGTCTCAACAATCGGCCTCGACAATCGAAATCAGCCTCGATAATCGAAATCAGAATCGACAATTAGAATTGGCCTTGACAATCGGCCTCGACAATCAAAATCGGCCTCGATTATCGAAGTTGGTATAGACAATCGAAATCAGCCTCGATAATCGGAATCGGAATCGGCCTCAACAATTGAAATTGGCCTCGATAATTGGAGTCGGTGAGAAGGGGCCTAACAAGGCTTAAGAGAAAGTCACAATGTGGACATTTAACCATCATTGCCCATGATGTAGACATTCAACCAACATTGCAAGAAGTGGCCCACATAGAGCCAATATAGAGTGGGCCCATGGCCTCACACAAGGGCCTTATGCACAACATAATGGGCCACATACAATCATAGTGGGCCGAGCCTCGCATACATCACACTGGGCCTCATATGCATCAAGTGGGTCGCATCACATGGGTCGCATCATGTGGGCCTCAAATACATCAAATCGGGTCGCATCACATGGGCCTCATATATATAACAAGTGGGCCGCATCAATGGGCCGCACTAATAGGCCTAATACATATCATAATGGGCCTCATATACATCAAGTCGGGCCTCATCATGTGGCCTTTAAACACAAAGTAGGTGGGCCTTACCACATGGGCCTCAAATACAAGGCAGGTGTGCCCTATCACATGGGCCCAAAAAATACATCATGATGGGCCCCATCACATGAGCCAAATACACATCATAATGGGCCTCACTTAAGGACCACATATACATCATGTGGGCCGTATCGCATGTGTGAGACCCGTACCCTATACCGTATTGTTCTGGAGGCTTACGCGGTCCTCCTGGTCAAATTCTGGCGACTCGTGATATGTAATCGGTAGTTGCGCATGACCCTGAGTCATATCTCATTTTTAGAGTCGGATCGACCCAAGACTTATACCCTAGCGACCGCACCGTCGCCACGGTTCTGATGCCGCGTCTCGCGTGCTGAGGCGATACCTAGGCCAGGAGTTGTGGGCCTGAGAATAAATCGAGGAAACACCGCAGGCAACGTGTGCACTGTTTTCAGGAAGATTCCTGGTTAAGAGAATGGAATCTCTACCCATACCCTCCTCTTTCCACCAAGTCAACCAAGACCTTACCTTTCCCATACTTTTTATGCCAACAAGGCAATGCTACCCATACCCCATCTCATCTTATGCCCAAAAAGTCAATTAGCCCCATCTCTCACCCTTACACTTCATGTCACTCATTCCTCTCTCTCTCTCTTTCACTTCCCCATTTTTCAAGCAAGCACCGTCCAAGGCATGAGAGCTCCATGTGAGAGCTTTGTGTGGCCCACTTCTTACCTCTCATCTCCTCCATCCAACCGTCCAGACTCCATCATTCTTTGTCAAAGTCGAAGTCGAGGAGCTTAGCTTGCCATTGATCTAAGAAGAAACAAAAAAAAAGGTGGGTGCTCATGCCTTAGATCTCAACATTTGATGAAAAATCCATTTGTGATGGGACTTATTTACATGTATGTGATTGTAAGTAGAGAGGGGTCCATAGTGGTGGGGCCCCTCTATCTCACTATGTCTCTCTCTTGTAATGGGTGTGGCCCACTTGATCTCTACCATACAAAGCTGTCTGGGCTCACCTAGAGGGATCTAGCTAGTGAGCCACGTGTAAGTGGACCCACCTTGATGGATGTATTGTCGTCCATGGAGTAACGTCCAGCAGCGGAGGCTACTGGACTGGGTGAAAGGAAACATGCATCAGCTTTAATTCAAAAGCTGGAGGGTCACACTCATATGGACCCTATCTTGATGTATGCATCTGATCTGAACCGTCCACCCTTTTTCCCATTTCATTTTAGGCATTGAGCCGAAAAATAAAGCCAATCCGAATATCTGGTGGGCCATAATGTAGGAAACAGTGGTTTTGGGTGATTTAGACTGTTAAGGCCCGCCGTGATGTTTTATATTGCCAAAAATATTTCATATTAGACTCGTTACATCTGTTACGAACCGAGGAGACTAGTAGCCGGTGTGGATTTTATTAACGCGGGCCCTACCTATTAAAATCCTTAAGAAAAAAAATGAAAAGCTCCAGACGTTGTTGCTGTCACGCTGCAGCAAGCAGCGTCCAGAGGATACCGTGCTTGTGCTTGGAATGAATGGGCAGGATCAGTGGGCCCCACCTTAGGCCCCACCATGATGTGTGTTGAACATCAATACCGTGTATTTGATAGGTTCCTTTTAATCAATTAGTAAATTTAAAATTCAGCCGCACAAGGAACTCAGTTGGCCCACACTACTGGAAACAGTGGAGACATTGATGTCCACCATTGAAACCTTTCCAGGCCCATCTTGATGTTTATTTTCCATCTCATCTGTTCACAGGGTCATGTAGACTTACACGTGGGGAAATACAAATGGCAACTTGATGCTATCTTGGTGGGCCCTACATGTGGGACCCACCTTGATGAAATACATATCCACGCCGTCCGACGCGTACAGTGAAGTGTGATCTGACAGTGGGGTGTCCTAACCAGCCAACGACATTTAAAAAAAAAAAAAAAAATATTAATATTAATATATATATATATATATATATATATATATATATATATATATTGTAAGAGACATGGTGGTGGCCCCACACGTGGGACCTACCTGTACCGTTTGCAGCAGCCCCTGGCTGCATCGTACAGCAGCTATATTGCTATTGTACTGGCGTCAGTAGGGTCTGTGGGACCTGTATGATGCATTGACTCATCCATGTCGTCCGTCCATTTGGATGGCCACACCATGATGCATGCGTTGTATCCACCGTTCATCAGATTGGGACGGTGGGACCCACCTTGAATGTATGCGTTTCAGCACCGTCCAGCAGGTGCTGGACGGTGGGGCTGATATGTGTTTTATCTAGCTGTCCAATCACGTGGACCTCCATGAAGTGTGTGTTTCATCCTAGCTGTCCACTCATGCCACCAAGTTCTGTGGGTCCCACTGCATGACATGCAGCTCTGTGGGTCCCATTTGATGTATGTGATCCCCAAGCCATCCACCTGTTATGCTGTGTGGGCTACCACCGTGATGTATGTTTTGTATTCCACGCCGTCCATTTAGACGGGCTGTGGGGACCCCATCATGATGTATGAGGTATATCCACACCATCCAGCCATCTCCAGTAGCCCCACCATGATGGACGTGTTCCATCCAAACCGTCCATTCATTTGGTGAGCTCGCTTTAAGGCTTAAGAATAAAAAAAATGAGGCAGATCCTGGTATCAGGTGGACCACACTACAGTAAACAGTGGGGGTTGAACGACTACCCTTGAAACTCCCTTGGGCGCACAAAAGCTTCGGGTCAATATGATATTTGTTTACCACTAAATTCAGGTATTTGTGACCTTATGATCAGATTGGGTGGAAAATAATGTTATGGTGGGCCCTACCTTGATAATGTGTTGCATTCACACCGTCCATCAGGTTAGGTGGTGTGGGACACCACCATGATATTTGTGTTTCATTCATGCTACCCTGCAGAGTGGCCCCACACACATGTGGAACCCCTCATGTTGTATGTGCCGTGTGGGGCCTACCTTGATGGGCTGTCCAGATTATGGATTCCACCGTGATGTATGTACTATATTCACACCATCTGTCCATTTGTGGTGTGAGCCCACCATGATGTTTTATCTACTCCGTCCGTCCAGTAAGGGGACACGGATCCCACCATGATTCATGTGTTTTACCCACGCCATGTGGGGTGGTCACTTGTGGACCCACCTTTTAATATATGTATTTCATCCATGCCATCCTGATGCGTGGGTCCCACCTGTAGTGACGTCCGTAAGTTCCGTGGGCCATCTGATGTATGTATTCCACCTAGCTGTCCATCTGGATGTTTTGCTGGGTGGGGCCCTCCTTGATATATGTGTTGCATGAACCACTCCATGATGTATGCGTTACATCAATGCCTACTGTCCATTTGTTGGGTGGGGCCCACTTTGAAGACATGTTATAAATTCACATCGTCCATCACATGATTGACGTGGCCCCACATGATGAATGTAGTGTATATCCACACTGGATGGTGGGGCTCACCCCGATATATGTATTTCATATCCGCACTGTCTACCCATTTTGTTGGCGCGGGGCTCACCTGTTGTGTATATGAGGCCCATTGGTGCGGCCCATTGATGTGGCCCACTTGTCGTATTTAAGGCCCATGAGTTGTGGCCCATATGATGTATCTGAGGCCTATGGTTACAACCCATTAGATGTATTTGGGGCCCATTTGATGAGGCCCGATGTAACGTATTTGGAGCTCATGGTTGAGGCCCAGTGCGAGGTATGTATGGCCCGTTAAGTTGTGTATGAATCCCTTGTATGGGCCACTCCTTAGGAGCGATGTTGGTTAAATGGCCACATTGATGGGCAATGATGGTTGGACGTCCACATTGTGACCTTCCCTTAGACCCGGATAGGCCCATTCTCATCGTTCTCTAGTGGGTTAACCCAAACGTTGGGCCCCATTGACATTGCTTGATCCATCATCGGTCGTCCATCTATGGACCCTGCCTTATGACGAGACCGATTTGCCGATTCTGATTATCGATGGACCCCGATTGTCGTGGTCGATTGCCGATTCCGATTGACGTGACTAATTTGCCGATTCTGATTATCGATTGATCCCGATTGTCGTGGTCGATTGCCAATTCCAATTGACGTGACCGATTTACCGATTCTGATTATCGATTGATCCCAATCGTTAAGGCCAAGTATCAAGGCCGATTCCGATTATCGAGGCCGAGTTTGAGTGTCGATTTTAATTGTCGAGACCTATATGGTGTGTATGCGACTCGTAGTTGAGGCCCATTGTGTTACATTTGAGGGCCAGGCGATGGAGCCCATTATGATGTATGTTAGGCCCAGGAGAAAGGCCTATTGTGATGTATTCATGGCCCATGATGCATGGCCCATTTGATGTATTCGAGACCCATATGTAGGGCCCACATGTCATGCATTTGAGGCCCATGAGCAGGGCCCGCCTGTTGTGTATATATAACCCTTAAGTAAGGCCCATTGTGTTGAATATCAGGCCTTTGTGTGAGGCCGTAGGCCCATTATATGTTTGGCTCTACGTGGACCATTCCTTGGGGGCAATGTTGGTTAAATGTCCACATTATCGAGGTCGATTGTCGATGCCGGTTGTAGATGCCAATTATGAGTATGTGACAGCATAGCATCACGATACATGCCCATACGCATCATCTGCATGTTTGTTATGAGATGTGGTTGATCATTGCATATGTCATTAAGCATGTTGTTATGAGACTCCCTGATATGCAGAGGTTATCTCACATGAGCGCGCGGTATGCGCAGGATTGATGCATGACTGGATTGTATAACTCATGCATCTCGCATTATGATTACTGTACGTCCTAGCGACATCAGGGCCGTAGCCTCCACAGGCATATCGTGGATGGCCAAATGGGACACCGAAAATGTTTGGTTCTAGCATACGGGTACTATAGATGTCTCTGGGTGTAAATCCCTAAACCTCCGTGGCCAGGAGACGCCCCAACGTCGAGACCAAGTGGATACATGAGCGCCTGAGTGCCGAATACCAGGAGGCCGCATCTCCCACTGTGTCGTGGTCGGTCAGGAGGAGGTGTGGCCTTACCCGCCCGAGGGTAGGAGGCAATACTAGGCTGAGTTTGACCAGCTCGTAAATGGGTCCGCTATCGACATGCCGGATAGGTATTGGCAGACTATTGGCCAGACGGATAGTGAGGTTTCTTACGCTCACTTGGACTGTGCGGCTGGGAGAGCAGCAGTGCCATTTGGAGTGTACTAAACCCCGGTAATGATCCCAAAGATGAACCGTACTGATATGTGGACTTAGTGAGTAGGAGTTGCATATTCATTCATTCATTCATCATTCAGTATCCACTCGGGCTAGTGGTATGCAACTATTTGTTACGTGTACCTTCGCAATGGCCAGGATTTCGGTTAGGGTGCACGACTAACCTGAGATCAGGAGTTTACTACATTGGGTCTAACTATCCAAATTAGTTATGGGACTAGTTTGGATAGAAGTCCATTGTGATGGACCCCATAGCCTACGATACTACGTACTACCATCCCGACTTCACACTCCAGCATGGTCATTCCATTTGCACTGCATGTTGCATTACATCCGCGGCATATAGTATGGCTGATGCTTATTATTTTACTTATCATGAATGTATATTGCATTGCATCCTCTGTATCTAATATTTGGCTCTCTACGACTCTTCGTTTGCATCACTGATTTGTATTGTATATCTTAGTATGGTATGATTTATGCACTTACCAGTATTTCTGCTTACTCTGTTATTGTGTGCTTTTTTATTTTGTCAGTATTTCTGATTACTCTGATACTTCCTGCTCTTGTCAGTATTTCTACTTAATCTGATAATTCATGATCTTGTTCGTATATCTGTTTATTCTGATATTGTACGATTTATGGATTACCAATATTTTCGGTATTATATGATGATGACATTGTATTGAATACTTGGCACTTATCTTGTGCACACACTTACACCACCCTCTAAGCTTTCTATAAGCTTATGCACGATAGATGCATGCAGGAGATGTTAGGTTGCAGCATTGTTGAGCTTGAAGCGTGCGGCGATCTTCTGGAGCTTGATTTTTTATTTATGTATTTTCCTTTCAGCATTGTACTCAAATGATTATATTAGTGGATATGTGTTGTTGATGTTGCCTTTGTGAATTAGGTGATCTTGTGGTTATGCTTATTACGAGTTAAATGTACATTTTAAAAAAAATCCTCCTTGTAGGATCCCAGGGTCGGAATCTGGCATATGGATGCTAGGAGCCGGGAATGGGGTACTACGGAGGCTGTCGGCACAGGATTCGGTGATCAGGATTCCTGTAAATCCGATTTCCGGGTTTGGGGTGTGACAGCATGGGCCTCGAATACATCACAATGGGCCATATCCATAGGCCTCTCATACGTCATGTCGGGCCTCGCCATCTGGGCCACACTCATGGGCCTCATATACATCAAGTCAGGCCTCATCAAGTGGGCCCCTAATACATCAAATGGGCCATACCAATGGCCCGTACCAACTACACCTTTCATCCATTTCAGAGATTATCACGCCCCAAACTTAGAGATCGGGCTCACAGGAATCCGGTGCTGATAGCCTCCGTAGTACCCCATTCTTGGCTCCCAGCGCCCATACGCCAGATTCCGATCCTAGGATCCTACAAGGAGGATTTTCCAATATACATTTATCTCGTAAGAAGCATAACCACGAGTTTACCCAAATCACAAAGACAACATCATCATCACATATCCACTAATATAAACAGTTGAATACAATGCTGAAAGGGAAATACGTATGTATCAAAATCAAAGTTTAGAAGTCCACTGCACGCTCCAAGTTCAATACTGCTACGAATTAACGCCACCTGCATGCATTTATCGTGCATAAGTTTATAGAAAGCTTAGAGGGTGGTGAAAGTGTGTGTAAGGTAAGTGTCAAGTATACAATAAAGCCCACAAATTATACATCATCGAAATAAACGGAAATACTGACAAGTCCATAAGTCATATAATATCAGAGTACGCAATGCAGATCATAATGAGCCAAATATCATATACTACGGATGCAATGCAATATGCAGATCTTGCCATGTCCGTCTAAGCTATATAAGTACAGAAATGTAGCAATCCAAAATGCCACATGCCATGGATGAAATGCAATATGCGTGCGAATAAAATGACCAAGCTGGAGTAAAGTCGAGATGATAGTACATAGTATCGGAGGCTATAGGGTCCATCACAAAGGAATTCTATCCAAACCAGTCTCATACCTAAATTTGGATAGTCAAACACAATATGGTAAACTCCTGATCTCAAGTTAGTCGCGCACCCCAACCGAAATCCTAGCCATTGCGAAGGTACACGTAACAAATAGTTACGCACCACCAGCCCGAGTGGATAGTGAATGGATGAATGAATGAGTTTGCAACTCTTGCTCAATAAGTCCACGCATCGGTACTGTACATCTCTGGGGATCATCACCAGGGTCTAGTACACTCCACACTGATTGCCGCCTCCCTAGCCACATAGCCCAGCGAGTGGAAGAGACCACACTATCCGCCTTACCAGTAATCTACCAATACATACCCAGCTCATCGATAGTGGACTCATTTGCAAGCTGGTCAAACTCAGCCTAGCTTACAACCCCCTCACTCGGGTGGATAAGGCCACACCCCTCCAAACCGACCACGACACATCAGGAG
This sequence comes from Magnolia sinica, assembly GCF_029962835.1. Lineage (NCBI taxonomy): Eukaryota > Viridiplantae > Streptophyta > Magnoliopsida > Magnoliales > Magnoliaceae > Magnolia > Magnolia sinica. The sequence continues at coordinate 39,386,831 of NC_080576.1, forward strand.
ACACGGCCTACTAGTATTCGGCACTTGGGCACTCATGTATCCACTCGGTCTAGATGTTGGGGTGTCTCCTGGCCTCGGAGGTTTATGAACTTTCACCCACAGATATCCAAAGTGCCCAGATGCTCAAACCTAAACATTTTCGATGTCCAATCCATCCATCCACGATGTACCTGTAGAGGCCATGGCCCTGATGTCGCTAGGGCATATAATGATCATGTCACACATATGCGAGATGCATGAGTCACACCCTCTAGTCATGCAGCAATCTTGCGTATACCACGCGCTCATGTGGGTAACTCCTATCAGTGAGTCCCATAAATAATTTGCCCAATATCATATGCTATAATCAGTCACTACTCATATCAAGCATAAATATGATGCGTATGGGCATGAGTCATGGAGTTATACTAAGCATGTTAAATGGTGATGAACTATTCTCACAACGAAGATGGGCCTAGATGGCCTACACATAACAAGTATGGGCCTATTAATGGACCCTAGGGAGAGATACAATGCGGACATTTAACCAACATTATTCTTACAATGTGGACGTCAAACCATCATTGCTCCCAAGGCATGGCCCGCCATAAATATCATTACATAAACCATGGTAGAATCACACAATGGAATGGACCTTATATATGTCCCATTGGGCCTAGACCCATGGGCCTCAAATACATCAAATGGGTCGCATCACATGGGCCTCATATATCTCAAGGTGGGCCTTAACAATGGGCCTCATATATCACATCGGGCCTAATCAAATGGGCTGAATCAATGGACCGAATCAAATGGGCCAAGTCGAATAGGCCGAGTTGAATGCACTAAACATAATTCATCTATTTTTAGAGATCAATATAGAGTATTGGTGTATAAAAATGAACCATATCGAAAGATCAACTGGACCATACCATATTTAACCGTGGTGATAATGATTTCCACGGTTAAATTCCAGTGGGCCATGCTATAGGGTTTACTTCCCATCCAGCCTATTCATAAGGTCACAAAGACCTGGATTTAGAGGAAAAACAAATATCATATTGGTCCAAACTTAGTTACCCAAGGGTCTTAATGGTGGGCGTTCAAACCCACTGTTTTCTATAATGTGGTCCACATGATCCTAGATCTGTCTTATTTTGAGTCTCAAGCTGTAAGACGAACTTAACAAAGGGTTGGACGGTTTAGATTGAACACATGCATCAGTCGGCCCCACAGGGATGGACGACATAGATAAATCACAAACCTCATGGTGGGGGTTCATACTGATGGAAGGTGTGGAATACAATACATACATCAGTGGGTCCCATGTGGGGCCCACCAAAACGTTTACCTTCCCTCCAATCTTGATAGGGTCACACAAACCTAATAAAAATAAATAAATAATTTTATATTTATCCATAACTTCTGGAATAAAATTTCCAATGGCAGACGTTCAATTCATCATTGTTTCTTGCCGTGTGGACCACATGAACTTCCACGTACGGCTAATTTTTGGGGTGGCTCACAGCTAGAAGGGCCCCCATCAAATGCACAATATGATGTTCAACACACATTACGTAGGGCCCACAGCTGGGACCCACGTCCCTGTCCTCCAGTGTACAACAGCAGGATGCTGCTTCAGCGTCTCTAGACGCGCAGCAGCAGCAGCGCCTGCCGCATTTGTTATTTTTAATTTTTAATTTTTCATTTATTTGTGCTTTTTCCTAGGTGGGGCTTGCATCAGGTGGATACACTCCACCCATTAGTTTATAGGACTCAAGACGGACCAAACAAGCCTAATATTCAGCATGTTTTGGCGTGTAGAAACATCAAGGTAGGTCCTAATAGCCTTTAATAGTCAATATAGATGTTTTCCATGGTATGACCCGCTTGATTATCGGATTGGCTTCATTTTTTGACTCAACGCCTAAAATGAGTTGGGAAATAGGATGGGCGGCGTGGATTAAATTCATACATCAAGGTGGGGCCTACATGAGCGGTCCACCCAAAGTTTGTTGAATTAAGCTAATATTTATATTTTTTTTTTGCTGGAAGTACACCACACTGTTAGTTCACACTTCACTACGTAGCCACGTCCAGCGTCCCTGGACGCTGGACGGTTTGGGTAACACATATATAAGGTGGGCCCCACCTACAGATGGCTTGGATAAAACACATGCTTCGTGGTGGGGTCCATCTAGGTGGGCCACACAGCCACATCATCACATAAAAAAATGAAAAAGAGGGAGAGAGAGAGATTGAGTGATGGAGAGACCCTGACACTATGGGCCCTCCCTTCCATACATCACAACATACATCAAGTGGGTCCAATTACATGTGGGCCCACCGATCGAAATCAACGGTGGAGATCCTTTCTCCACCAAAATGCAAGGTCTAGACGACCTTATTCAAGCAAGGAAAATAAACATCATTATGGGGTCCATGGAGAATGGCCCCATCATGGAATGATCATGAGAATCAAGGTGGGCCATCGACCACACCTAGGGTCCAAAATGAGATCCATACCATCAATCGGTTGGCCTCACTTGGTCCATCATCAAAGTATTAAATCTAGGCCTATAAAGCACTCACCGTTCGATGTTCTTGGTCCGATGGAACGTCAATCTTCTTATATCTCACTTTGATGGAAGATGATGAGAAATGAAGGACTAGAATGATGGATCTTGGGATGGGAAGTGGGCTACACACAACATCTGTAATGCCCTGAAAATCAGGGGTCGAGCAGGAGCCCAACTCCTAAGTTCCAGCGCATTACTTATGCAACATAGATAATGATGATTAAATGTTGTCCGTATTAGTGCATTAAACATGAGTGGGATTATACCAATCAGTATATCATACTCCAGAGACAATTAGATTACGCAAGCGAAAGATTGTGATAAGTATATAAAACATATAAGTGATTGTAAGTCCCTAGAGTATGAACATGTCACCGGGTTAATTAAATTACATGTATAGTTCTCAAAATTACAAAATAATAAAGTGTAACGCCATCTATCCATATCCTGCAGCCTCGATGCACAACTCAAGGTCTACATAGACCCGCCAGAGAGTTGCATGTAGGGGAACTCCTCCTCGTCATCATAAAATTCAGGCTCCATCTCATAAGCCTCGTCATCACCTGAAACTACAATAGCTGTCCCAGAGTGAGAGTGAGTGATCAACTCAGTGGAGTTATAAGGCAAAGGTTAACATGTTATCAATTTAGTCAAGCAGTAATGATAAAGCAATACAAAAACATTCCTAGGTACTCTTGTCAATGCAAGGATGATATGTGTTAATGATGCATGCCCTCGCCTACACTTCCTCTGTGACATCATCTCACGATCGCGGCATGCATCCCTTCCACTGTGCTCAACTCCTACGCCAAAGACACATACAATGTTGTGCATGATCGTGATTAGCCAAGTTCTTAATTAGTCTTATTTATATAGTAAGTTAGGAAGCTAAGGCACCTCCCTTTATATCATTTACCCAAAATATGATTCATCTAGGGTCGTCAATCCTAGTTAATCTCATACGATAACAGTTCTAGGTCGCTAGTGTCACGCCCCAAACTCGGAAACCGGGCTCACAAAATTCCCGATCGCCGAATCCGGCGCCGACAGCCTCCGTAGAACCCCATTTTCGGATCCCGGCACCCATTCGCCAGGTTCCGATCCTGGAATACTACAAGGAGGATTTCAAGTCATCAGTCTGATTCATAATGAGCATAACAAAAGCATAACCCACAAACAATAACCACAAGAACACCACCACAAAATCCACTAAGATCAAAAACTTTTGAGTACAATGCGATAGAAAAGGAAAATACAATGTGATAAAAGAAACAAAACTCCAGAAGCTCGTCTGCACGGTCCAACTACGGCGAGACTATGGCTGCGACTGCGTCCTGGCGTCACCTGCACGCATCAATCGTGCATAAGCTTATGGAAAGCTTAGAGGGTGGTGTAAGTATGTGCGCAATATAAACGTGCTCAAAATGCAAGGTCAGAGTGATGCGGAATCATGATGATGAGCACATGAATGCAATTAACCGTACCAAGGCTATGCGGTGCAAGATATGAATGCTATCGGCCATACACGGCCATGCGATGCGAGATGCAACTCAAGCATGCCAATTCTCAACATGTATCAGTATTCATTCTGGATAATCACCGGGTTCAATACACTCCAAATGGCACTGCGGCTCTCCTAGCCGCAGACCAAATGAGCGTAAGAAACCTCACTATCCGCCCGACCAATAGTCCGCCAATACCTATCCGGAGACGTCGATAGCGGACCCATTCGCGAGCTGGTCAAACTCACCTAGTATTGCCCCTACCCTCGGGCGAGTAAGGCCACACTCCTTTCCAACCGACCACGACACGGTGGGAGACGCGGCCTCCTCGGTATTCGGCCCTCGTGCGCTCATATATCCACTCGGTCTCAACATTGGAGTCATCCTCCGGTACCATCGGGTTTAGGGATTTTCACCTGGGGACATCTATGGTGCCCGTATGCTAGAATCAAATATTTCCGGTCTCTAATCCCGCCATCCACGATGTGTCTCTGTGGAGGCTATGGCCCTGATGTCGCTAGGGCATATAGTAACTATAATCACACAAATGCAAGTGCATGAGTCACATTATCAGTCATGCAACAGTCTGTATGTACCATGCACTTATATGGGGCAACTCCGCCTATCAGGGAGCCCATAAACAGTCTGCCCAAAGGCATATGCTATGATCGGTCACTCCTCACGTCAGGCATACATATGATGCGAATGATCATGAACCATGGATCTATATTAAACATGCATATAGGGATGGGCTCTGCGTATCACAGAAATGGGCCTAGACGGCCTGCAGAGTATAAGTATGGACCTATCAGTGGCCTTAAGGAGTGTGACAATGCGGACATTTAACCAACATTGACCTTACAATGTGGACGTCAAACCAACATTGTTCCCAAGGCATAGCCCGCCATAAAGTACCATTATACAACCATAGGAAATCACACATTGCAATGGACTAATATACATCTCATTGGGCCTCGACCCATAGTTCTCAGATACATCAAATGGGCCATCTCATATGGGCCTTATATAAATCAAGTGGGCCGCATTAGTGGGCCTTATGTACATTGCAATGGGTCATACTCCATGAGCCTTTGAAAACATCAAATGGGTCTCGTAACATGGCCCTTATATATATATCAGAGTGGGCCTCGACAACGGGCCACCAATACGTCGAATGGGCCTAACCTCATGGGCCTTATATATATATCAAGGTGGGCCTCCCCAACGGCCAGAAATACATCAATATGGCTCCATCACATGGACCTAGGGCCCACCATAATATTTATTTGAAATCCAACCTATTCATAAGGTCACACGGGCCAGGGAGGAGGGGAACAACAATTTTCAGCTTGATCTGGAACTTCTGTGGACCCAGAAAGGGGTTTCAATGGTAGAGTTCAATTCACACTGTTTCTTGTGATGTGGGCCGCCCGAGCGCTGGATTGGCCTGATTTTTGAGGGGGGGTCCATGTCAAATAGTGGCCCACCAAATGGGCGGTGTGGATACAAAATATACATCATGGTGGGGCCCACGGATGGAGCCGTGGGTCCCTGCCTCTTGGCCGCCCGTCACTGCAGCAGCAGCAGCGCTGCTGCTTTAAATTTTTAATTTTTTTTTTTTTTTTTGTTTTGGGGCCCACCGAGATGTGATTCACAATCCAGCCCGTCCATTATGTGTGTCCCACTTGACTGAGGGTACAGACCAAGTTTCAGCCGCATCCGAATTTCAGGTAGGCCCCACCAAGTGCTTTTATATGTTTAGACATGTCTTCATATGATTTTAGATGGTGTGGCCCCCCTGAGTTCCGTATAAGGCTGATTTTCGGGGTGGACGTGTAGACTGAGGGGACCCGTCAAATGCACGGTGCTGATGGTCGAAAGGAACCAATGTGGGGTCCACAACAGGGGCCGTGAGCCCAGCCCGACCGTCCGTCCGTCAGCCGCGGCCAGCGCTGACGGTAGCAGCAGCAGCAGCTTCATTTCTTGTTTTTTTTTTTTTTTGAAAAACAGTTTTTTTTGCGGTTTTTCCTAGGTGGGGCCCGTTTCAGTACGATCCACTCCATCCATTGGTCTCTGTGGCTTGATACCAACCCATAGAGTCCAATATTGAGCTTTTCCAGATGTACAGGAGCATCAGGGAGCAAATCAAAGGTAGGGACACTGTTTCCTATGGTACGGTCCGCCAGAAAATGGGATCAACTTCATTTTTCGGCTCAACGCCTAAAATGAGTTGAGGAACAACATGGACGGCTCGGATCTTACATATACATCAAGGTGGGGCCTGCATGAGTGGCCCACCACTCCTTTCTTCTCTTTTTTTTTTTTTTAAAAGCCCATTGTTGCAGCGTCCAGCGTCCAGGGACGCTGGACGATTTGTATATATTCACAGAAATGTGGTGGGTCCCACGTGAATGTGGCCCACTAATATATATATATACATATACATTTAATATTTATCTTATATTGTATATATATATAAGTACATATTATATTATATATTATATACATATATTATATAATATATAACATATATATATATATATATATATATATATATATCTATATACACATATAAAAAGATGCATTGGACCCATCCCAACAGTAGGGGGGGTGTGGATCATCACCTATAATAGAGTGGGCCACACCGTCTGATGTAGATGGACGGGGGAGAAGTAACACATATCGGTGGGATCCACAACATTACAAGGAAAGAATGAGAGAGAGATAAAGAGAGAGATACACGGTGAGATAGAGGAACCCCGCCACTATGGGCCCTCTTGATTAAATCACATACATCCAAATGGGTCCCACCAACAAGTGGGCCCTAAAATTTAAATTAATGGAAAATCACCCACCTTATCTTCCTTCTCCTAGCTCCCTTGGACTCCTTAGCTCCTTACCTTCACTTTTAATGGAGGTTGATGAAAGATGAATGGTTGAGATTGGAGATGAGAGGGTGGGCCACACTTGAAGTTGAGAGAGAGAGTGTTGGATGTGAGAAGTTTCTCATGGAATTTGGAAAAGTTGCTAGAGAATGAGAGGGAGAGATAGAAATAATGGGTGGAGGGATGGGTGGAGTGATGGTTGTAAGAAAGAAGTGATGAGGGGTATGGTTTAGTTTGAAATTGGTGGAGAAGAGGGATGGTTGAGGTTGAAAATGAGAAAAGAGGAATGGTGAGGTGGAAAGATGGTGGACTTTTGGAAAAAGAGGGAATGGGTGAAGTACTTTGAGGTATGGTTGCATTTATGGTTAATTAGTGGGACTAATTGTGTAGAGATTCCCTCGAAATCCGCAACGCGCGGTGTTTCTTCGGAATAAACGCTGATCGGCATCTTCTTACCTGGGTATCGGTTCGGTGCGCAAGTCACGGCGTTGGAACCGCGGCGACGACGCGATCGCCAAGACATAAGTTTCGGATCGAGCCGACGTCGGTGCGCGGGACCTGGCTTAGGATCGTGCGTAAATACCGAATACGGTGCGAAGGTTGCCGGAATTTGACCGGAAGGACCGCGGAAGCTAACGGAACAGTACGGATTAGGACACGGGTCTTACAGCTAGGGAGGCTCGTCACCTCAGCGCATGCCTAGTTTATACTCGAAGTCACTAAGGAAAGGTTCGTCACCTTAGCGTAGTCTTAGTGTATACCTGAGGTCACTATGAGAGGCTTGTCACCTGATCGTAGGCCGATAGCTTGAATACAGTGTCCCATACCACCGTATTCAGCTCACGAGTTTGGTTTGCTAATTGGACACTATGGAGAGGCTCATCACCCCAGCGTAGGCTGACAGCTCGACCACGGTGTCCCATACTACTATGCCCGGCTCATGAGTCTTAGCGGATCGTGGTACCAAGGTTAAACGGGCTTTTCACTGGTAAGTTGGTACCTTAGATTCAAACAGTAACATCCATATAGGGTGAACACACATTAGGTCAATCGGGTTACTTGACAAGCTCGACTACTTCGAGTGCACATTGAATTAATCGACATGGAGTGCATACGCACGCCTTGTGGCCTAACCACTATCGATAATCACCATACGACTCGGATTCATCGAACGTGTCCGTGGTGGCTAAAACAGTTCGGCCACCGATCGTAAACCATTACCGATTGCCTATACTACATCGTAGCCCCAATCACACTTCAAACAATAGCATTCACATGTGATAGTCAAAGACAGCATGTGACAACCAATCTAAACATAAACCTCATTTGAGCATTTCAACAAGCATTCTCTCATTCAGGCATTTTATCAAACACTTAGACTACACGTATCACATACATGTAATAATTTAGTTAAAACACATTCTAGCAAATCCTTCTACATAGGAGTTGCCACACGTACAAAATTCATGTATGCCCAAACAACAATCATGGGAAGCACAAATCATAATTCCATACTCATACAAACATTTCAACAAACACATGGAATGCTTTAAAATCAATATAGTTCATATATATATATATGTAATATACGAAAACATCGCATCTAAGTATATGTGATAGCAATCAAGTCATTCATAAATCAATTTTGACATTGAAAGCCTTGAAAACCATAACCTAAACATTTATAGTCCGCACCTTTTGCCGGTAAACTTGTATCAAACTCAATTCGAACACTACGTCTTTGTGTACAGCACAACGACAACTTATAGATGAAATAGGTTAGCTATTTCACCATTTACTCTATCTGGATACCTAAAATAGGTTAGGGTTAGGATTTCTTACCCAACAATGGAATCAAAATCGTCAGTGTAGTGACACGGGAGAGGCGATTCAGCACGTAGAGCGATGTGATCGAATCCCAGCAACTATCTCCCACTCTTTCTCACTTCTCCTCACCTTTTTCTCCTCATTTCTTCTTCTCTCTCTTAGGGTTTAGAAATTTCGTATGGAATGAGAGAGGGGTGGGTAAAAGCCCTTATATAGGCCTAGAACTGGTCTCAATGGCCCTAAGGCCATGGTATACTTAGGTTATAGCCAAAGAGTGACTGTTTTAGGCCAACGAAGCTCATCTAGAGGCCCATTTTCTACATACGGTCCGGTGAAAACTCCCTGACAATGGATCTATGTCAGGTTAAGTTCTTAGTCTGGTCAGATTTATAGATTAGGAGGACCATTTTCAGTTCAACAGTCATCGTTACTCGATCAGGGCCACAAGTACACTGACATGTGTTGAAAATTTTTCTTGATTCGAGGGTGTAGATGGGTCAGAATCTGACGGTTTGAACCCTTAAATTTGGCCTACAAGTGAACAACACAATTCACTTAAGTTTGAGTCTATCTTTCAAAGATATTCGCGTTTCTCACACACTTCGCTCCAGGCTCAAGTTGTGCGTTTCCGAACACTATTTGGACTTAATTTCCGAGATAGTTGTCAAGCCTAGTAAGGCAGTCATAACCGTATAGTTTCGCGTCACTCAGACTTTCGACGTGCAGTGCAGGTCCGATACAGAGTCTTATGATGCTCCCGAGAGCAACTAGGTTTTGAGATTAATCTTAGGTTTTTAGGTAATGTAGCATTAGCGATTCTACTAGTTTCGAGTTTTGCAGTTCGGATTGAAAGTTATTCGAGCTAATTCGCCGATTAACTTCGATTAGTACTTAGTTAATTTTCATCTAATTTCTAAAGGATTTGGTCCTTAGTGATTTCTGCCTGAGGTGATACTCGGGTCTTTGTATGGATTTTTTCGAGATGTTACAATTTACCCCCCTTAAAGAAAAATTTTATCCTCGAAATTAGTACCTTTTCGTACTCATCGAGAATCTGAGGGTAGTTCTTGCAAATTTCGGCTTCTGTTTCCCAAGTAGCCTCTTCCTCAGTGTGGTGAGTTCACAGTACCTTCACAAGTTGAATCACTTTACTGCGCAGCACCTACTCCTTCCTATCTAAGATACGTGTCGGTCGCAGTACATAAGTAGCATCTTCACTCAACTGTACCTGCTCCCATTTAATAATGTGTGAAGGGTCAGGAACGGATTTCTTCAACATAGATACGTGAAATACGTTGTGCATGCTTATGAGTGGTGTGGGCAAAGTAAGGTGGTAAGATACCACACCTACTTGGTCTAGTATCTGGAATGGGCCAATGAATCTCGATGTGAGCTTCCCCTTCTTTCCAAACTGAAGGACTCTCTTCATAGGGAAAACCTTAAGAAACACATGGTCCCCAACCTCGAACTCTAGCGGTCGCCGCTTCATATCGTCGTAGCTCTTCTGCCTGCTCTGTGCTGCAAGAAGTCGACACCTAATAATGTCAATCTTCTTTGAGGCCGCCTGTACTAATTCTGGGCCAATCAAACTTTTCTCAACCACTTCTACCCAGTAATGCGGTGCTCTACACGGATGCCCATACAGTGCTTCGTAGGGGGCCATGCCAATACTCGCCTAAAAGCTGTTATTATAAGCAAACTCAGCATAAGGAAGACAGTCGTCCCAACTGTCTTCGAAATCAAGCACACAAGCTCGCAGCATATCTTTCAATACCTGATTCACCCGTTCCGTCTGCCCGTCAGTCTGTGGGTGGGACGTAGTACTGAACTTCAGTTTCACACCCATTACTTCCTGGATACAAGTCTAGAAGATAGATGTGAATCGCGTGTATCGGTCCGATATGATCTCCATAGGAACTCCATGTAGGCGTACTATCTCCTTGATGTATAGCCCGGCCAAATCGTCTGCTGAGTTCGAAACTCTAATAGGGAGAAAATGAACGGATTTCGTCAACCAGTTCACAATCACCCATATGGAGTCATGTCCCTTCCTTGTCTTTGGTAGCCTTGAGATAAAATCTATAGAGATGAAATCTCATTTCCATTCAGCTATGGGCATGGGCTGAAGCAGTCCAGGGGGTCGGCAATGCTCTACCTTGACCTGCTAGTACGTGAGACAATGAGACACATAATCTGCTATGTGGGCCTTCATGTTGTCCCATCAGTACGACCTCTTCATGTCTCAATACATCTTCGTACTACCAGGATGCATTGTCATCTTCGAATTGTGAGCAGCTTTGAGAACTTCCTTTCTCAAGTCATAAAGGTTTAAGACGCATAAGCAGCCACGGTAACGTAAACCCCTATTCATACCAAATCTCCATTCTGAGTCTGCATCATCACTAGCTCACTTCCTTAACTCTAGCAACCATTCATCTTCCCCCTGAGTTACTATGATTCAGTTATCGATAAGTGGCTACACATGAATATGTGCGACGCTCTCGAACAGTTCCTGTACCTTAAGCTTCTACTCGAAGTCTTAAACAAACTCGACCATGTTCCATTCATTGATCATTAGCGGAGCCACAAATGTTATGGTCTTCTTGCGGCTTAACGCGTCTGCCACAAGGTTGGCTTTGCCAAGATGGTAGGAGACCTCGAACTTGAAGTCCTTCAAGGTTTCCATCCATCGTCGCTACCTCATATTCAAGTCCCTCTGTGTGAATATGTATCTGAGGCTCTTGTGGTTGCACAAGAGCTCGAACTCCTCTCCATAGAGGTAATGTCTCTAGAGCTTCAATGCAAAGATGACTGCTGCTACCTCTAGGTCATGCGTAGGGTAGTTTTCCTCGTGTTTCCTCAACTGTTGCGATGTGTAGGCATAATCCTGTCCTTCTGCATCAGAACACAACCCAAATCGACACAAGACGTGTTGGTATATATCGTATACTTGACCCCTTGCTCTAGCAATACTAGCACAGGGGCGGATGTCAACTTGTCCTTCAGTTCTTGAAAAGCTACTTTTGTCTTCTCATTCCAGGCAAACTTAAGGTCCTTCCGAGTCAGCTAAGACAACGGTCTGACTATCTTGGAAAAGTCTCTAATGAATCGATGGTAATAACCTGCCAGGCCCAGAAAACTCCTCACTTCTGTAACTAAACCGGGTTGCTCCCAGTCCCGAACTGTGGTCACCTTAGCAAGGTCCACAACTATGCCTTCCTTGGACACCACATGTCCCAGGAACTTGAATTATTCCTTCCAGAAGTTACACTTCTTGTACCGGGCAAACAACTGGTTCTTCTTTAGAGTATCAAAAACTGCTCGCAGGTGTTCCTCGTGATCTTCCCGACTCTTGGAGTATGTCAGGATGTCATCTATAAATACGATGATGAATCAGTATAGATATGGTTGAAACACCTTGTTCATCAGGTCCATGAACATGGCCGGTGCGTTCGTGAGTCCGAATAACATCACCATGAACTTGTAGTGTCCAAAACTGGTTCTGAACACTGTCTTCTACACGTCCTCATCTCTGACATGCAACTGGTGATACTCTAACTGTAAGTCAATCTTCGAGAAATATTGTGCCCCCTTCAACTAGTCAAACAGATCATTTATCCTGGGTAAAGGATACTTGTTCTTCACTGTCACCTGGTTCAACCTGCGATAATCAATACACAATCGCAGCGAACCATCTTTCTTCTTCACAAATAGCATGGGTACTCCCCAAGGAGACACGCTAGGCCATATGAAACCTGACTCCAAAAGGTCATCAATCTGTCTCCTCAATTCCTCCATTTCACATGGAGGCATGCATACATGGGTAAGGAAATGAGTGTCGTATCAGGCACAAGGTTGATAGTAAAATCAATCTTGCACTGAGGAGGTAATCCATGTATCGTCTTTAACACTTTCCAGAAGTCCTAGACCATGGGCGTGTTTCTAAGCGTCGGGCCATTATGATCTTTCAACAGGGCAGAATAGCAAAGGACCCGGAAGGGGCAACTGACCTGATGGGTTGCTCACTGGTCATTACGGGGAGGCTCACCACACCAGCGTAGGCCGATAGCTCGACCACGGTGTCCCATACCACCATGTCCGACTCATGAGTCTTAGCATATCATGGTACCATGGTTGAAACGGGTCTTTACATTGATAAGTGGTACCATAGATTCATGCAGTGATGTCCATATATGTTAAACACACAATAGGCTAATTGGGTTATTTGACAAGTTCAACTGGTACGTGCGCATGCCGACTTAATTGACATGGAGTGCACAAGCACTCCACATGGCCTAACCACTGTCCATAATCGTCGTTTGTCCCGGATTCATCAAACGTATCTACTGTGGTGAAGCTAGTTTGGCCACTCAAATAGGAATCATTACCGATTGCTTGGACCACGATGTAGTCTCAATCTTACTCAGATGTAGCACGTAAATACATGTGACAATCATATAAGTATTTAACGAACAATCCAAATACAACACTCATTTGAGCATTTTATCAACACATTGAACATATCACCAAGCATTTGCATTTCATCCATCAATTGCATAATCGAAATTAAGATTTCATGAAGGAAACTGCATATATAGATGAGGTAATTGAGAATCCCATCTCAATACTCTTATTACATACAATTCATCAACAATTTCACATTCAGACATATTATCAAACACTTAGACTACACATTACTAAATACAAAGACTAGGTTAGTTACGACATGAATTATAGCAATCCATCGCACAAGGAGATCGTAATACATACTAAAAACATGATTCCTAGATTTATAGTCATGACAGGCACAAATCACAATTTCATATTTATTCAAACATTTCAACAAACACATGGAATGCATCTCATATTCAACATAGTTCACACATGTTTAATTTATCGAAAACATCATAACTAAGATCATATGGCAGCAATCAAGTCAGACATAAATCATTGCTGACATTGAAAGTCTTAAAAACCATAACCTAAACATTTATAGTCTGCACCTTTCGTCAGAATACTTGTTTCGAACTCGGTCCGAATCCTACGTTCCCGAATACAGAACAACGGTTACTTAAACATTGAAATATGTCAGCTATTTCGTTGAGTACTCTATTTGGATTCCTAAATCAATATTAGGGTTAGGATTTCTTACCCAAATCGTAGTTGAAAATGATGGTGTAGCGAAACGGGAGAGGTGATTCAGCCCGTGGAGTAGTGGGAGTGAATCCTAGCAACGATCTCCCTATCTCTCTCTTCTCCTCATTCTTTTCTCCTCTTTTCTCTCTTCTCTCTTCGAGAGTTGGATAAATTTGTATGAAATGGGAATGAGGTGGTTTAAGGGCATTATATAGGCCTGAAACTGGTGTAAATGGCCCCAGGGCCATGGTATACTTAGGTTACAATCAAAGGGTGTCTGTTTCGGGCAAACGGGACTCATCTGGAGGTCCATTACTTACCTATGACATGGAGCAAGTTCTCTGACCATAGATCTAAGCCAGGTTATGATTTTGGCATGATTGGATTAACGGATTGACCGTGGAGGACCCGTGTCAGATTAACGGTTGTTGTCGCTCGATTAGGGCCACAAGAATACAGATATGTGCAGGAAAATTTTCCTGATCCATGGGTGAAGTTCGGTTAGAAACTGACGGTCTGAAATCTTCAATTTTTCCCATAATCCAATGATCCAATTCACTTAAGTTTTAATGTATTTTCCAAAGGTATTCATGTTTCTCACACACTTTGCTCAGGGCTCAAGTTGTGCATTTCTGGATACTATTTGGGCTTGATTCCTACAATGATTGTCAAGCCCAATAAGACAGTCATAACCTTAAAGTTTCGCGGTCATCAGACTTTCGACGTGTGATCCAGGTCTGATATAGAGTTCCAACACGCTCTCGAGAGCAGCCGGCAGTTGAGATTTCTTCTAGTTTTTTAAGTAGCGTTGAGTTAGTGATTTTGACGGGTTTGGGTCTTATCATTTATATAAATAGTGGTTCAAGCTAATCCACCGATTAATTCAGTTTAGTACTTAATTAATTTTCGTCTAATTTCTACAGAACACGGTCCTTAGGGATTTCTGCTTGAGGTGGTATTCGGGCCTTTGTACGGATTTTTTTGAGACATTACAATCTACCCCCCTTAAAGAAAAATTTCATCCCCAAAATTAGTACCTTTTCGTACTCCTCGAGGATCTGAGGGTAGTTCTTATGGACATCGGTTTCTATTTCCCAAGTAGCCTCTTCCTCAGAATGGTGCGTCCACAGTTCCTTCACAAGTGGGATAACCTTGCTGCGTAACACTTGTTCCTTCCTATCAAGAATATGTATTAGTTGCAGTACATATGTAGTATCTTCACTCAACTGTACTTGCTCCCATTTGATAATATGGGAAGGGTCGGGAATATATTTCTTCAACATAGATACGTGGAATACATTGTGCACGCCTGCGAGTGGTGTGGGCAACGCGAGGCGGTATGCCATCACACCCACTCAGTATAAAATTTGGAATGGGCTAATGAATCTCGGCGTAAGTTTCCCTTTCTTGCCAAATCGAAGGACTCCCTTCATTGGGTAAACCTTAAGGAATACATGGTCTCCGACTTTAAATTCCAGCTGTCGCTGTCTTCTATCGGCGTAACTCTTCTGTCGACTTTATGCTGCAAGAAGTCGACGTCTAATAATATCAATCTTCTCTGAGGTTGCCTATACTAAATCTGGGCCAATCAAACTCTTCTTGCCAACTCTTGCCCAACAATGCGGTGCTCGACATGGGCTCTCGTACAAGGCTTCATAGGGAGTCATGCCAATGCTCGCTTGGAAGCTGTTGTTATAAGCAAACTCGGCATAGGGGAGACAGTCATCCCAACTGTCCATGAAATCAAGCACACATGATCGCAACATATCTTCTAATACCTGATTTACCCGTTCCATCTACCCATCGGTCTATGGGTGGAACGCAGTACTGAACTTCAGTTTCACTCCCATTATTACCTGGATTCGAGTCCAAAAATGGACGTGAATTACTTGTCTCGATCCGACACAATCTTCATAGGCACTCCATGCAGCTGTATAATCTCCTTGATGTACAACTTGGCTAAGTCATTTGCGAAGTTTGAAATTCTGATCGGGAGGAAATGGGCTGATTTCGTCAATCGGTCCACAATCACCCAAATGGAGTCATGCCCCTTTCTCATCTTCAATAACCCAAAAATGAAATTCATAGATATGAAATCCCATTTCCATTCAGCTGTGGGCATAGGCTAAAGTAAACAAGGAGGACGGTGATATCTGGCCTTGACCTGCTGGCACGTGACACAACAGGATACATAATCTGTTATGTGGGCCTTCATGTTGTCCCACCAGTATAAATGTTTCATCTCTCGATACATCTTCATACTGCCAGGATGCATTACCATCTTTGAATTGTGAGCGGCTTCTAGGACTTCCCTTCTCAAGTCATGGAGATTCGGGATGCATAGAGGGCCACGATATCTCAAACCTCCATCTAAGCCAATCCTCCATTCAGATTCCTCACTGTCACTTGCTTGTTCTCTCATCTTTACCAACAGGTCATCTTCTTTTTAAGCCACAATGATTTGATCATCAATAAGTGGCTGTATATGGAAATGTACAACGCTCTCGAACGGCTCCTCTACTGTAAGCTTCTGTTTGAAGTCTTGCACAAACGCTACTATATTCCACTCTTTTATTATCAGCGGAGCTGCAAATTCTATTATCTTCTTGTGGCTCAATGCATCCGCCACAAGGTTGGCCTTACCAGGATTGTAGGAGACCTTAAACTTAAAGTCTTTTAAGGTTTCCATCCAACGTTATTGCCTCATGTTTAGGTCTCTTTGAGTAAAGATGTACTTAAGGCTTTTGTGATCGCAAAAGTGTTCAAACTCCTCCCCGTAGAGGTAATGTCTCCAAAGCTTTAATGCGAAAATGACCGCTGCTAATTCCAGGTCGTGCGTGGGGTAGTTTTCTTTGTGTTTCCTCAATTGTCGCAATGCATAACAATCACTTTGTCCTTTTGCATAATAACACAACCCAAACCAACACGAGATGCATCAGTGTATATAGTATATCTGACCCCTTGCTCTGGCAATACTAGCATGGGTGCGGACGTCAGCTTGTCTTTTAATTCTTAAAAGGGTGCTTCTGCTTTCTCGTTCCAAGCAAACTTAAGATCCTTTCGAGTGAGTTGAGACAACGGCCTGGCTATCTTGGAAAAGTCTTTAATGAATCGGCGATAGTAGCTAGCAAGTCTAAGGAAACTCCTTACTTCTATAACCTAACCAGGCTGCTCCCAGTCCTGAACCGTGGCCACCTTGGCAAGGTCCATGGCTATTCCTTTCTTGGAAACCACGTGTCCTAGAAACTTGACTTCTTCTTTCCAGAAGTCGCATTTTCGGTATTGTACGAACACTTGATTCTTCCTGAGAGTATCGTAGACTACTTGCAGGTGTTCCTCATGATCCTTCTGACTCACGGAGTATATCAAGATGTCATCTATAAACACGATGACGAATCGGTACAGATACGGCCGAAATACCCAGTTCATGAGATCCATGAACACGGCCAGTGCATTTGTAAGTCCGAACGGCATCACGAGGAACTCGTAGTGCTCAAAACTGGTTCTGAATGTTGTTTTCTGCACGTCTTCATTTCTGACCCGCAACTGATGGTACTTGGACTGTAGGTCAATTTTAGAGAAATATTGTGCTCCCTTCAACTGGTCAAACAGGTCATCTATCCTGGGAGAGGATACTTGTTCTTGACCGTGACGTGATTCAATTTGCAATAATCAATACACCACCGCAGCGATCCGTCCTTCTTCTTTACAAATAACACAGGGGCTCCCCAAGGAGATATGATCGGTTGTTTGAAACTTGAATTCAATAGATCATCAATCTGTGTCCTCAACTACTCCATTTCACATGGAGGCATGCGATACATAGGTAAAGAGATAGGTGTCGTACCCAGCACTAGGTCGATGGTAAAATTAATATCGCGCTGAGGAGATAGTCTAGGGATCTTTCTGAACACGTCCATGAAATCTCGGACTACATGCATGTCCCCAGTGTCGGATCATCAACATTTTTCAATAAGGAAGCATAACAACTTATGCAGTAGGGCCAACTGACTTGAACTAGGAAAGTAAAGGTCGTGCCCTCAGGTACATGGGCTGTCACCAATCTGGTATCGCAGTCAATCTCTACCTTCATTTCGGTAAGCCAATCCATGCCGAGGATGATGTCATAATGATACAGTGGGGTGACGATCAGGTCAATGCACATTGTTCTGCTCCCTAAGTCTATCAGGCAATCTTTAGAAAGCTTAGTAGCGTCGAAAAAGGTCCCCCTTGCGGTAAGGACTCTCACCCTAACCATAGGGATAATGTTCAGCCCTAAGCGCTTGACTGTAGAGTACGATATTTTTGAAATAGTGGAACCGGTGTCCACCAATAGAAATGCAGGTGTACCTTGAATGTTGGTAATGACTTCAAAGGGTAAAGGCACTGCAGTTGCTGACTTAGATGCTTCAGTTGTAAGTGCATGTACACGCGCTTGTTGAGAATGATTGGGTTACACTGCCATATGTCATTGAGGTGGCCTGTTTTGAGATAGAGGAGGTCGGTTGTACGGCTGTACTGGTGGCACAAATTGTAGAGGCAGAGCCAAAATGACTTGTGGCAGCTGGCGATCGATCTTCCGAGGCGGCATAAAGCCGTTATCTCTCATCTTAGTAAAGTAAAAGGGCTCGTTATGGCCCATCTTCTTACAATAGGTGCACCAAAGATCTGATCGCCTTTGTTGGGTCGGCGAAGCCATAAGCCTGGGAGGTGAATCTACACGTGGTCTCTTGATGAGAAATGGTCGGTTCGGCAATTCTGGTCGAGGCCTTGGGCCCATTGGTAAACATGTGTGAGACAATCTGTCTCCATGCTACTCAGCTTGCAGGGACATGTTCACTAGCTCAACATAGTTTAGAATACTAGAACAACACATCTTCATACGGATATCGGGTCGTAGACCCTCAGAAAATTGCCACATTATCATCGGCTCATCTACTAGGATCAGTGGAGCATATCTAGCCAGCTCCGTGAATCAGTTCTCGTATTCAACCACTATCATTCCTCCCTGACGGAGGCGGAGAAATTCACCCTCCTTTTCATTATGGTAAGTGAGGGGAAAATACTTTTCGTGGAAGCGAGTTTCAAATGCGTCCCACGTCCACACGTATCCTGTGGGGACGGTCCATAGGATGCTGTCCCACTAAAGACTAGCCTCATTCTCGAATATATAAGTAACCAGCTTAACTTGCTCTGCCTCAGTACAGTGCAGTGGCTTTAACATCTTGGAAATACAGTTCAACCAATACTCAGCCTCCTCGGGTTGGTGAGTTCCTAGGAAAGTAGGAGGACGAAAGTGCTGAAAGCCCTCAAATAAACCGCTCGTATTCATAGTTCCAGTGGGCTGCACTAGTGGTGCAAGGGGGACCACGTTCATGTTTTGGGCAATGACCCCTGCAATAGTGGCCTAAACTTGTTGTTGTTGTTGCATTAGGAGCATCATCTATTCTAACCTATCAGGGGGAGGAGCCACCTGAGGAATGTGTGGCATCGAAGAAGACGCACGGTTCTATTCCGGAACCAGTGGTGCATAAGGTGTTGGCCCATTGGTGGTGCCAGTGGCCGGCTATGAATCCAGCATAGTCCAATATCCGGGCCCAAACTGGGGTCCGTATGGCTATCGCTCAGGGGAGGTGCCCCATTAGTCGATCCACCAAGTGCGATGCGTGCTATGTTTCGAGTGTTTTTACGAGGCATTCCCTATATACAACATAGGGTGCAACATGTGTGAGTTTAGAATAATATCATCCACCTTAGCAAACATTCTACACATCTCAATTCAAAAGAAGTTCCATGCATTTCGTTTAACCAAAAATTGTCACAATATATGAGGTGTAGTATTACATGAATCATGACAGAAGATGCATGTGAGCTAATCTAGTAAAAGTTTTAACACCAACTATTCTAGCATCCCACTAAGCTGACAAGGGCTATTACATAGAAAAGTAAGAAACAAAGCAAAACAACAAATGACTGTTACTTATGCCTAATCTGCTGACTCCGGTGAAGGCGGAGGCACCCTCTTATCATGCATACAACACAGGAGGGCCTTCAAGGTATGAAACATCTTCTTAAATTTCTGTTTCAAATAAGCCTAATTCTCTTCAAGCTTTTGCTTCAATTTGACCTGGTTTTCTTCTATCTTCGCCATATGGGCTTCTAAGGTAGCCCGATCATGGCGGTCTTCATGCGTAGCAGGCGGTCCCTCATCTAAATCTTGGGACTCCTCTTCTTCCTGTTCTTCTTCCTCACTGCTTTCCTCTTCACTGCCTTCCTCATCCTCACTACCTTCTTCCTCTTCACTCTCTTCTTCTATTTCATCCCCGAACTCATTCAGCCTTGCTTGTTGTTGCCTGGGGCCTATGCCTATGTTGTTGAGTGTCGTGTCACTAATGATATGGATCGAGGCATGGTTATCCATATGGAGTTAGAAGCTAAAATTTCGGGCGATCTTACAAATAAGTCGACCGAAAGGAAGTGAGGCATCTCCCGCATTGATCTTGCAGTACCGATAATCTGAGACAAGACGAGAGTAGGCAGACATAGCTTGTCTCCCTGACCAGCTCTATATAAGAAATCCACCATGAATTGAGTACATTTCGTGCAGTTACTCCACTTGGGATATACGTTATACGTACAAATGTGGTGGAGCAGACGGAAATCATTTGTCATTTTGGTCGATGTGAGGCTATTTCCTCGCCTCCACCGCTCAAGCTGGCTACAAAGGAAATATGTGCAATGATTTCTTTCTCGTTCACTAGTAAGGTTTTTCTCATTGGCGTGTACAAGTCCACATTCAACTCCCATGATACCAGTTATAACATCCACATTGACTATGACTTCCTACCTCCCCAAAGGGATAGTAAACTGAAGAGGCTCCAATAATGTGTTCCGTATATGGGCATAGAAGGCTTGTATGATGCCTTCACTAGCATGAGTATTTCCCTCAAACATGCGACCCCATCCATTTTCTAAGAGCATGTCAATTACTGGATACAACTCAAAGAGCTTTTCATCAACATGAGCCTTAAATACAACTTTGCGGTCATGGAACTTACCAAGTTCGGCACCCGATGGTAGATATCTTTCGATGGAGATCTGAGGGTCGAGATCCCTTTTTGATCTTCTCTCTCGCTCGATACTTACGCTAGCCTCAGCGCTCGTCTTCTTCCTTGAACGGGTTGGGCGGCTAGGCTCAGCTTCATCTGAGGTCGCTCTCTTCTTTCCCATTAGGGAAAGGAGTGTGAAGAGGGAGAAGATAGGGGGTGACTAGCTCAAAAAGAGCATTGGGCTGAAAAAGCTTGAAGGGTGAGATGGGCTTATGGGTTTGGAAGGTTATGAGACACAAAAGAGGGCTTTTGTGATCAAATAGATGGAAATAGGGAGGTGCAGAGATGAAAATGAGGAATAGTGAGGTAAAGATGAATAAGATAGAAGATTTGAAGATTTTGAATATATAAAAGAAGGGATTTGAGAGGGAAAGGAAGTTTTGGAGGGTTTGGGAGTGAAAATAGAGTTAGTGGGGGTGTGAAATGAGTTTAAACAACCTAACAGGGGCTTTAAAGGGGTGGTGAGGTGGTCTCACACGTGAACCAGGGCCCACATGGCCAGGTGGGTGCGCTACCATCTAAGTAGTGCCACCGCGCCCCCCTGGGGTCACCGGTGGTGGCTCTGCCCTGGGGCAGTGGCCACCCCCTCCCGGGGTGCCGTACACATGCAGGGGACCCCCTGAATCCCACCGTATTTTATGGTTTAGGCTCCTATGCTTATGAGATACATTTTCTCGATTCAACACATGCATATTCATGCCTTTTGGCATGTTTCAAGTTTGGAATTCACCGACTTATAACTTATACCCATCGATTGACGACCTAAAAGGGACTGAGATCATTTCACATGATCTCGGACATGTATGGGATACATTACAACGGTCAATTTCGCCCGTCGGCAAAACCTTGGGATCATACGATCATTTATACATTTCATCGCCCCCACCTAAGTCAAAGTGCAACAGAGTGCATCGTGTTACCTATAACTTAGGTTTAGTTTAATCCAAATCATACTTTGATACCAACTTATAATGCCCCAAATTTTGAGGGTCGAGCAAAACTCAACTCCCGAGATCCAATACATCACTTATGCAACATAGATAATAATGTTTAAATATTATCCATATTAGTGCATTAAACATGAGAGGGATTATACTAGATCAGCATATCATACTCCAGAGTTAATGTAATTAATCAAGTGGAAGACTGAGCTAGATATATAAAGTATATACATGTTTCACAACCTCTAGAGTATGAGTATATTACCGAGCTGAATATATACATGTTTCGTTCCAAAATATACAAAATGTCAAAATATAAGTGTCCGACTAATCCATATAACCTTGTAATCCCATCAAATCAGCATGAGGTCTACATAGACCCGCATGACAGCTGAACGTAGGAGAATTCCTCCTCATCTATGAAATCCAAATCAGCGGCATAGAATCCATCGACACCTGCATCTACAATAGAGTGTGGTTGGTGTTTTAAAACACCGTCCCAGAGTGGGAGTGAGTGATCAACTCAGTGGTACTATAAGGCAAAGGTTAACATGTTATTAATTCAGTCAAGCAGTAATGATAAAGAAGTACAATCATATCCTAAGTATTCTTATTAATGCAGGGATGGTATGCTGTAATGATGCATGCCCTTGCACGAAGCTCCCTCACAAGCGACTCCATCAACCATCGCGCATGACAAACTCCATAAATGTGCCCTTCCACGCCAAAGCATATGCAATGCGGTGCATGGTCTTGTTAGCCAAGTACTTAATTAGGCTTATTCATATAGCAGATTTGGGAAGCTAAGGTACCTCCTTTTCATTATTGACCCAAATGAGGATCCATCTAGAGTCGTCAATCCTAGTTAATCACATACGATAGACAAGTTGTAGGGCATCATCCCTAATGAAAGTAGTGGATAGGCAAATACGAGCGTTTATCCTAGAGGTCACTATGGGAGGCTCGTCACCTCAGCATAGGACAACAGCTCGAATACAGTCTCATACCACCATATTTGGCTCACGAGTTTGGGTTACTCACTGGTCACTATGGGGAGGCTTGTCACCCCAGCATAGGCTAACAGCTCGACCACGGTGTCCCATACCACCATGCCCGGCTTATGAGTCTTAATGGATCGTAGTGCCATGGTTGAAATGGGTCTTTACATTGGTAAGTGGTACCATAGATTCAAGCAGTAATGTCCATACATGGTAAACACATAATAGGCCAATCGAGTTATTTGACAAGTTCATCTGGTATGGGCGCATGCCGACTTAATCGACATGGAGCACACAAGCACTCCATGTAGCCTAACTACTGTCGATAATCATTGTACGTCCTGGATTCATTGAACATATCTACTGTGGCGAAGCTAGTTCGGCCACTTAAACAGGAATCATTACCGATTGCCTGGACCACGATGTAGTCTCAATCTTACTCAGATGTAGCACGTAAATACATGTGACAATCAGATAAGCATTTAATGAACAATCCAAATACAACACTCATTTGAGCATTTTATCAACATATTGAACATATCACCAAGCATTTACATTTCATCCATCAATTGCATAATCGAAATTAAGATTTCATGAAGGAAACTGTACATATAGATGAGGTAATTGAGAATCCCATCTTAATACTCTTATTACATACAATTCCTCAACAATTTTACATTCAGAAATATTATCAAACACTTAGACTACACCTTACTAAATAGAAAGACTAGGTTAGTTACGACATGAACTTTAGCAATCCATCACACAAGGAGATCGTAATACATACTATAAAGATGATTCCTAGATTTATAGTCATGACAGGCACAAATCACAATTTCATATTCATTCAAACATTTCCACAAACACATGGAATCTCATATTCAATATAGTTCACACATGTATGATTTATCGAAAACGTCGTAACTAAGATCATACGGCAGCAATCAAGTCAGACATAAATCATTGCTGACATTGAAAGTCTTGAAAACTATAACCTAAATGTTTATAGTCCACACCTTTCGTCTGAATACTTGGTTCGAATCCTACGTTCCTGAATACAGAACAACGGTTACCTAAACATTGAAATAGGTTAGATATTTCCTTGAATACTCTATTTGGATTCCTAAATCAAGATTAGGGTTAAGATTTCTTACCCAAATTATAGTTGAAAATGGTGTAGCGAAACGGGAGAGGTGATTCTGCCCGTGGAGTAGTGGGAGTGAATCCCAGCAACGATCTCCCTATCTCTCTCTTCTCCTCACTCTTTTCTCCTCTTTTCTCTTTTCTCCCTCCTAGGGTTAGAGAAATTCGTATAAAATGGGAATGAGGTGGTTTAAGAGCATTATATAAGCCCAGAACTGGTGTAAATGACCCCAGGGCCATGGTATACTTAGGTTACAGCCAAAGGGTGCCTGTTTCGGGCAAACGGCACTCATCTGGAGGTCCATTACTTACCTACGACATGGAGCAAGTTCTTTGATCATGGATCTAAGCCAAGTTATGATTTTGGTATGATCGAATTAGCGGATCGACCGTGGAGGACATGTGTCAGATCAACAGTCGTTGTCACTCGATCAGGGCCACAAGAATATAGATATGTGCAGGAAAATTTCCCTAATCTATGAGTGAAGTTTGGTCAGAAACTGACAGTCTGAAATCTTCAATTTTTCCCGCAAGCCAATGGCCCAATTTACTTAAGTTTCAATGCATTTTCTAAAGGTATTCGCGTTTCTCACACACTTTGCTCAGGGCTCAAGTTGTGCATTTTTTAATACTATCTGGGTTCGATTCCCGCGATGATTGTCAAGCCCAATAAGACGGTCATAACCTTATAGTTTTGCGGTCATCAAACTTTCGACGTGCGGTCCAATCCAATACGGAGTTCCAATGCACTCCTAAGAGCAACCGACCTTTAAGATTTCTCCTAGATTTTTAAGTAGCGTTGAGTTAATGATTTTGATGGGTTTGGGTCTTGCCATTTGTATAAATAGTGGTTCAAGCTAATCCACCAATTAATTCAGTTTATTACTTAATTAATTTTTGTCTAATTTCTATAGAATACAGTCCTTGGGGATTTCTGCCTGAGGTGGTATTCGGGCCTTTATACGGATTTTTTCGAGACGTTACACCATGACTCACCTACGTCATAGAGCAAGTTCCCTGATAATGGATCTATGCCAGGATGTGATTTTGACGCGTTTAGATAGGCGATCAGTCGTGAAACACCCGCGTCAGATCAACGGTCATAATTACTCGATCAGGGCCACAAGTA
Organism: Magnolia sinica; assembly: GCF_029962835.1. Taxonomy (NCBI): domain Eukaryota; kingdom Viridiplantae; phylum Streptophyta; class Magnoliopsida; order Magnoliales; family Magnoliaceae; genus Magnolia; species Magnolia sinica. The sequence goes on from NC_080576.1 coordinate 39,412,059, forward strand.
TACGAATATGTATAGAAAAATTTCCTTTTCCCATGAGTGAAGTTTGGTCAGAAACTAACGCTCCAAAATTCTCAATTTCGCGTGTAAGCAAAATGCCCAATTCACTTTAAGTTTCAATACATTTTCTAAAGATATTCACGTTTCTCACACACTTTACTCAAGGCTCAAGTTGTACATTTCTGAATACTATTTGGGATTGATTCGTACGATGGGTCTCAAGTCCAATAAGATGGTTATAACCCTATAGTTTCGCGGTCATCGGGCTTTTGACGTGTGATCCAGGTTCGATACGAAGTTTCAATATGCTCCTGAGAGCAACAGGCTTTTGGAATTTTTCCTAGGTTTTTGAGTAGTGTTGAGTTAGCGATTTTGATGGTTTTGTGTCTTGCCATTTGTATAAATAGTGGTTCAGTTAAATCCACTGATTAATTTGGTTTAGTACTTAATTAATTTCCGTCTAAATTTCTATAAAATACGATCCTTAGGGACTTCTACTTGAGTTGGTACTCGGGTCTTTGTACGGATTTTTTCGAGACGTTACAATTTTACTGATCAATACCCTCAATTTAGCTAGTTACTCGCCTCAATCAGGCTAGATATGAGAAAGATATTGGGCATACAAGATTGATCAACAATTTCAGTGAAATTTGATTTAAACATCTGAAGTTATTTACTCTTCAATCTAGATTGATTAGATTATCCAAAAATGATTAAAGGTTCAATTAGTAGATGGGCCTAATAATTTAGTAATTTTTTTTTTCACAGATAAATTTCAATTTCCATTTAAAAATAACATATATTTTTTTTCAAAATGTATATTTTTTCTCTTTTGACAAAATATCATTTTCATTATAAAATATTTCAAAAAAAAAATAAAATACAAATTCTGAATTTTTATTTTCAAAATCTCAAAAATTGTCATATTTTACTTTTTTCTCAAAAATTTCAAAAAGCCGATTTTTTTCTTCAAAAGCATCATTTTCTTTTCAAAAATTTTCTCAAACATTGTTAAAATTTTTAAACTTCTCAATGTTCTTTTTCATGTAATATTGCAAATCATTTAAATATTACTTTTTATTTATATAAAAAAATTTCCACTCATATGATATAAAAAGTACACACACACACACACACACACAAACATACTACCTTTACCGATGGTTTTCATCCATCGAGAAAAAAATTTATTGAACGGACAATTTGATTTGTCAGGAATATTTATTTTTACCGACGACATAATCGTCAGTAAAAGTGTCCGGTTTTTTGCAGTCAGAACATTTTTGGTCATGGCGGGAACCTTTTCCGGACGGTTTTAGTTCGTCGGTAAAAAGCTTAGCGCCATAAATTTATAATATTATTACAGACGGTTTGGTTTGTCGGTAATAGGTGATTATTACCGATGGTTTTTGTTCATAGGTAAAAAACATTACACAAAAATTTTCAATTTAAAAAATAACGTTATTACCGATGGCTCTTGTTCGTTGATAAAAAAACATTAGGCCATTATTACCGACAGTTTTTGCTCGTCGGGAAAAAACATATAGAAAATTTTCAATTTAAAAATATAACATTATTACCAACGGTTATTATTCGTTGGTATAAAAATATAACATTATTACCGATAGTTATTATTCGTTGGAAATAGTTGATTATTACCAACAGTTTTGGTCCATCGGTAATAGTAATTAGTACCAACGGTTTTGTTCATCAGTAAAAAAACATTACTTGATTATTGCCGACGGCTATTGTTTGTCGGTAAAAAACAATAGTAAAAATTTTCAACTTCAAATTATAAGATTCTTACTAAAGATTGTTGTTCGTAGGTAAAAAAAATTAGGCGAAAATATTCGACTTAAAAATATAACATTATTACCGATGATTTTTTTCGTTGGTAAAAACATTATTACCGTTGATTTTTATCCATCGGGAACACATTTACTGACAGACTATTTGGTTCATCGGGAATATTTATTTTTAGCGATGAAACCATCATCAGGAAAAGTTTTTTTTTCCAACGAGAAATAATTTCGCCGGTAAAAGTAGTGTTTTACCAATGAAAATTATTCCGTCAGCAATAATTTCATTGGTAAAAGACCTATTTCTTGTAGTGTTCCCTTCTCACTGAAGGAGAAGGCTAAGACGTGAATGCAGTTCTTAAAGCTAATATCCATTGACGCATGGGACAAGATGACCTGAGAATTTCTCAAAAAAAAAATTCCCATTTCATAAAACTAACATTTTAAGGAAGGCAATCACGAACTTCGCCCAGAACGAGGAATAGACCTTCTTCCAATGTTGGGAAAGGTTCAAGGATCTCACGAATTCCTGTCCACATCATGGCTACGAAATATGGCAAACAGTAAGCTTTTTGTATAATGGATTGACTTCACCTATGCACCAATTTGTAGAGATGATGTGTATCGGTGAATTCATGAACAAGGAGGTCAATGATGTGTGAGATTACCTTAATCAATTCGTAAAAAAACACACAATCATGCACTACCAGAAAAAGAGGCAAAGGCTACGAATAAAAACCGTAGCTAAAGTCCTATTGCTATGGTTATAGTCTGTAGCACGACTGTAGCAATTGGTGGTGTAGCTAAAGGTCAAAAAGCTATGGCTACAGATTAAATCCATAGCAATAGATAGCTACGAATATAATCTGTAGCTATACTTTCTGTAGTGAAATGTACATACAGCTACAGGTAATATCTGTAGATAAAACTAGAATGAAATCCGTAGCAATATGTTGAAGTTAGCAATAGTTACAATTTTCGAAACAAGAGCTACGACTAATATCCGTAGCTAGGTTTAAAAAAAATAAAATTTATTACAATGGTGTCTGTTACCATTGCAAGAACATGCTGTGATTGATCAACTCATTTAAACTAATACAATTAATGCTGCTAGGAATAATACATAAAATGTAATCAGGAAAGAAAACGATGCATTCATATTACAAATAGCAATCAAATCATACAATGCATCCTACTTTCACATTTCTAAATAAACAAATTTTAGAATACAACAGATCGCCGGTTGCAAGTATAATAGGACCAGAGGATGATGAAGGCATTTATGAACAGGGCAAGTAAATGGTTCTCGAGCAGCTCTCTTTTTTATGCTCTTCAGCTTCAGCATCATTTCCTGGATGAAGTAATTTTGCAACACATTCTGGATGATAGAAATGGCCACAGGTTGCAGAAACACAAGAAAACCTGAAAGCTAAAAGGCCATAATGAATGAGCATCTTAGTCAGGAAGTTTTAAGCATTAAGGACATAGAAGTTTGAGCTACCAACCTAAAAATGTCTAAACTACACCCATTATAAAGCTAGAATGAAAGAAAATTGAATGTACACAACTACACATACCATCACTAAAGGGAATGTACCTAACACCAGCCTTACCAAAAGTAGCTGCTAAGGCATGCACTGGAGCAGGATTCCAGATCATATTCACAATATGTTATTGTGACACATGTGACAGATTGGGGCAGGCTCCGTTATGCATGCACCACCAACAAAAAATCATGCCAACCCATTCATTGGATGGGCCAAATGCGCACAGTGTGAATTATCCATCAATGCTTAATTGTCCATTTTTTTCAAATACATGTGACCCATTTGCTAAGCAGACTGACCTCCTTTAGGCCATGGCATGTACAAGGTAGGTGCACCAAATGAATGTCCCTGTTCTCACACAAATAGTGTTCCATTGGCATATCTTGAGTACCAAAAATATTTTGAGACAGTATTACTTGCTAGAGTTTTAATTGTAATACGACTGTGTTCTTATGATTGGTTTCTTGACTCTTATCAACTCTGTGTGATTGATCTTCATGAATAATCTTGAGAACTAGCTAGAATGGTTAATGTATCTCTTTTTTCATATTCCTTGTTATACAAACAACTTGCAAGAAAGCCTTGAAAAGAATGGGATTTCTAGAATTGATCTTTATATCTTCAACAATCACTTGACCATGATTCAATTTTTACATCATAGGTTGATTACAAAAAATTGTAATCATTCAGACAAGAAAAGATCAAAATAATACTTTTTAAAAGGACTTGAAAATTCTGCTAGAATATAAAAAACCTCAGCGTTGCTGGATTTATCGGAAGAGCCCAACTTGCCACAGGACCAAAAAAAAAAAAAAAAAAAAAAACACTGATGCCGTTTGTATTGGCAATTTGCACACAAGAAGTTTTGAATTGCCTGTGCCAAACCAACAATGTGAAGGTGAATGCCCCAAACTTTTGTAAGCAAGATGAACAAAAACATGACATATAGCAAAAACGTAAGATGGTTTCATAAGCGTGCATACTTTCACTTGAGCCTTAGACATGCCAAGAGATTATGAAAGTACTACTCTTATGAAACCATCTTTCACTGGCAGTGGTGGCTAGGATTCTCTCTTGTCACCTTCCTATTGTTGGTCATTACCTGTCCAACTTCATAAATGCCCATACCAACACAAGTACCATTCAAAACAATGCAATGCTGAAACAAAACAAAAAAAAAAAAAATGGTGGAAAATATTCACAGTCTGACTCAACTCACATGGAAATGGAAAAGTTCCTCAATTATCTTGATGTTTGTTGTTTGAATGCTAGCATAGCACAACAATCCATAAGCATGCACAAAGCCACTATAAACATGGCATGTGTACCACATTACACTTTGTAGTTCCTAAAATGGATGTGGCAAAGTACAAAATATGGCAATTCATTTTCTACTAGACCCCATAAAAGCTAGATTAAACTTAAGAGAGATCTTCAAATTTATAACGGGCCAACAGAAAAAAGAAAAAATAAATAAATAAGAAAAGAAGAAAACGTGTTGTAGAGTAAGATATTTTTAACTTGATACAGTACCTGGTAGAGAACACACCGCAGAGTCTTTGATAGAGCCATCTTCATCAATCACTTGCTGCACAGACTTAACCAAAGGTTGATTTATGACCAGTTGCATTACCTACATATGTTTAGAGAAACAACGACATGCAATATATGTATTGAGAAAGGAGCACAAGAAATCAGAATTTTCTATATTTGTATTGAGAAAGGAGGCACAAGAAATCAATCATTTGAAGCAGTTTGTGTTCAAAATCCATGTTGTATAGCCAAATACCTATTTTAGGCATGTTGAGTAGGAAACGTCGGCATAAAATCTTTTGATTTGAGGAGAGGGACCTCATTAAACCACTCATGGTTCAGAGCAGCTTATGCTATTATCCACTGCATTGAAGAGTTTTAAACAAATGAACAAAAATAAAAAAGCAAATAAAGAAGAAGCATTCATCCTTAAGTACATATGCAAATGAACAAGGTCCTTCTCTTAATGAAAGGAAAAAAAAAAACTCAATGTAACTACTCTTAATGAAACAAGGTCCTCCAGTCCAACCACACTTTTACGACCCTTTTTCAATAGTAAACACTAGGCTGTAGAAAATACTAATGATCTGGATGGCCAACCGTGATTTCTTCATACAATGTCATTCAAATGTATACATATTAGAGATTGTTTCAGTTACCAAAATTAGAGATGGAGCGGTCTTTCTTTGCTTTCCCAGTGTTCTTTTTCTTTAACAAAATTGTTTAAAAAAATTGAGTACTTCAACCATTCTAACAGGCAGACATTGCTTAATTGAGAAAGAAGTTAATATTTCAACCATTTCACAGCATACAACATACTGCCACCAGCTGCCATCCATGCTATAAATCAAAGGTAACCATGCCACAAGCAATATTTGTGCTGATCAATCTGTCCAAAGGCAACAAAATAGCAATACAGCAACATTGCAGTTTTTTTGTTTCTTCTTTCCTTTTACATTTCAGCATGACCAACAAGCTATTGTTAATGTGTGGATAAAATTGAGCTTTGTAAACCACACCTTGGACTCCATTAAAGAAATCTCAGAACGAAGTCGGTCACCCTCCCATTCCAAAGACTTAATTCTCCTCGCTTCATTATTCAGCTTTTCATAATGACTTGCCTTTGTTCATGTAGATTACGCTCTAGTTCTCTTACAGTGCATTGCCTTTTAGAAAGGGATGACTCCAGCTCCTATGTTGTCGAAAGCAAGGAAACCACATGCTATCAATATAGACTGCATAACGGAAAAATAAATGCCAAGGAGAGTTGTGAACCTTGACAAGGGAATCATGTGCCTTTCCACCCTCTACTTCCCCACTCTTCTACTTCTTCCATGCAATAGCATCCTTTCTTAGTCTCTCTCTTTCTTCAATGGCCGAAGAAAGCTGTGGTTCCACATAGAAAAGATAAAAAGAAAAAGAAAGTTGTGATTCCGCAAGGAAAACTAACTAAACAAATGAGCAAAGACAACAAAGAAAGAAGGTGCTCTGTAATTTAAAGGACAAAAAAAAAGAAGGAAACATGTACTCATAACATAGAACATAATCCTATAATTATAGAATTTTTTCTACAAAAAGGAATGGCAACATGGAATCCTTACTGGACATAGGGGTATCATGCATCTGAACACCTAACAGACCATCATCTTAAAGTAAACACCAAAGAAATCCTTGATGATAGCATAGACAAATTAGAAAAGATACTGTAAAGAACAAGAGTCAGCAAAATCATATGAACACTTCTTGAAACTCTAAAAGTGTAGAACTTTCTCAAAATCTGGGCAATAATTTAAAAATGCAATTCTGACGGATTCTTGAATTTCTTGAACATGCAAAAATATATCATCTGACTTTGTGGCTTCACTTCTTAGATTCTGAATCGACTTAGAAATAGTAACAAACTTTTTTTTAATCAACTGAACATAACCAGAATGAAATAAAGAGTCTAATGTTTTTGCATTTGGTATGTCTCCAACATCAGATATGCCAAAGTTCATCAAAAGCTGAAAAAATAGAATAAAATGGAGATATGCAAGTAGAACGGCTCAAAACTTGGCTAAGGCTCCAACGAATTCATCAGATTCTGATAGGCCAAATAGAGCAGGATCAACGAGCTGGATGTGAATGGTAACTTTTGGTCCAACGAGCTAGATGTCAGCATCTCTCATTAAATAAATCAACCAAAGTTCCTTGGAGTAAATCTACCCATCCTTTCTAATTTTTAGTTATAGACCTATACATTTGTGTATACAATACTAGATGCTTGTGGGACCCACAAACCTAGATAACCATCAGCAATCAAGAGAGTGAAATAGTGGACCCCACAAACTAAAATATCATTAGCAGTCGTTGCTTTTGTTGGGTGGCCCAATCAGTGTGTACATGGCCCACTTTTTCCACGTGTATGGTTGATTAGCATGGCTCTAAATGAAACAACAATAAGATCTTCCCAGTTAGTCACCATTTCAAATTCTACATTGGAGTAAGGTCCCTGAATCTAGATGGTTCATTTAGTGGGCCTATCAAGAGTGGCCCACGAAACAAGGGAAATATGAAAATGATGAATCCTACATTTTCTACTTTCAGTGTCCGTGTTCTTGATGGCTAGGCATACTTTTTTCTTCTTCTTCTTTTTTTTCCTGCCATAGCTCATCAACAGTGTGGCCCACCAGATGGACCATTCACATTCACTGACTGAGCAATGCTGGTTAGGAGCATGAGTTAAGTTCAGCCCCAAATAAAAGAATGCACACAAAGACACTCAACCTAGTCTTAAAACCTTGATGGGCATGGACACGAGTTACGTTCTAACCGGTAAAACGGGTAGGGACAGTTGACCCATCAGTATTTTGACATGGCCCAATATTGGAAAGGCTTGGGCCTGATTTCTATGCCTATGCTTCAATCAACCCATTTCTACAAATTAGGCCCCTGGTATGGTGATCCTGACCGTTGATCTCATGTTCCCTACTCTTAATGGGGGATTCTACAAATTAGGACCATCTTGATTTTCTGGCTATGGCCCATCCGTATGATGATGCACCAAACCAACAGTGTCAATCACCATCCCAAGTGCCACGTGTACAGTGGAGATGTCGGGTGGCACACTTCACAAAACTAAATGAACTGAATGCATCATAGTAGCATTGCTAAAAAATGAATGAAAAATGGAATTTCAACAGGATATATAATATTTTGATCTTAACTGGGCCTTAATGAGCTCATCGATTTCATGCTGGCTGTCGATTTGAGTCTCCAAATCAGAAATCCTCTGTGTATGAGAAGCATAAATCCTATACAAAAAATACCCACTTCCCAAAGCTCCCACAACAACAAAAGCCTTCCTTCTATGCCTTCTCCAAAAATCACTATTTAAAAAAAAAATCAAGTATACAATTTTTTTTAAAGGGTTAAAGCTTACATGATGATAATAAACATGACGATTGTGATTACTCCAAAAAGAAATTAGTAGATAACAAAAAAAAAAAGGAAAAATACCAAACTGACCTCAAAGAAAGCATTTTTGAATGTCAAGAGAGCCAGGAAATCATTGCTAGAACTTCATTTCCTAAAAACCCATTTGGATTTTGAACAACATAGATGGAAAGGAAGGAGATTGAAGCGTTTCTATGGAGTAAGTGAGACTCTCGCGTCTGTTATGGGCAAAAGATGAAGAAGAAAGAATACCTAATTTGAGAGAGTGCACTGAGAAGCTGTTTGAGTTTTTAGGCCATCTAACATTCACGGGAGCTCGAAAGAGGGAGAGGGAGATGGTGAGGGCGAGGGACCTCGAGAGAGGGAGAGGGAGACGGAAAGGGCACTAACGGTGGGAATGGAGCGAGAGAGAGGGGATTGGGGAACGGAGAGAGAGAGAGGGAGGAAGATGAGAGAATGAAATAAGGAATGGAGAGAGAGAGAGAGAGAGGAAGGAAGATGAGAGAATGAAATAAGGAATGGAGAGAGAGAGAGAGAGAGAGAGAGAGAGAGAGAGAGAGAGAGAGAGATAAATGGGGGGAACTAAGGGCACGGCTCTGCTTTGAGCGCGCCCAATTTTGGGCACCATGGGCGGTCCTCCCAAGGGCTATGTCGGGCTCACCATAATGTATTTGCTTAATCCATTCTGTCCATTAACTTTAATAAAATACTTTAGTTCACAATCTAAAAAATAAAGTATATTGAAGGTCCAAGTGGACCATACCATAGGAAGCACATGTGATTTAATATCCATGTTTCCTACCATGTGGTCCACTTTAGCCTTTGATCTAGTTGATTTTTTGTTTCATGTCCTATAATAATATTTTAAAATAGATGGACAGCTTAGATAGAACAAATATATATTTTTAGGCCCTATAGATCCCCTTACACTACCGTTAAGTATTAATGGTGTGGCATATTTTTAGCTACGGATTAAATTCGTAGTAAGTATGGCTACGGTTTCAATCCGTAGCAAAAAACTAACGTAGTCTGTATCTTTTGTCCCTTTTTTTGGTAGTGATGGGATACCTCCCCAAGATCCACCACTTCTAAGCCTACTCAATTAAAGGAATTGAGAGGAATTTATGTTTTAAAAGATGAAGATGATATGAGTGCAAGGGTAGCCAATCTCACAAGGAAAGTCGAGGCTATGGAACTTAAGAAGGTAGAACCTATTAAACCCGAGAAGGCTGCACAAGTTGTTTGTGGCATTTGTGCTTGCAACATACATACAATTGAAAATTGTCCTAGTATTCTTGCTTTTCAAGAAATAATGAATGGGCAATCAAATGCCGTGAACAACTACCAAAGACCATTCAGAGGACTCACCTCAAATACATACAACTCCAGCTGGAGAAACCATTCAAATTTCAGTTGGAGATATGGACAAACGACTAACCTATAAGAGGCTCTTACATAATTCTTAAATCAAAAGAGCTCCTGAAAAAATTCATGCAAAACCAAGAGTTATTCAACCAAAATACGGTGCAAGCATTCTAGGATCTTAAAATAACAATGGGAATGTTTGCATCGTCAATTCAAAAGATTGAGTCATACTTAGCGAATGGGGAGAAAGGGATGCTTCTAGCCCAATCCCTTCCCAATCCAAAACCACAATGTGAAATTAGTGACCCAAACTCTTCAAATCAAATGGAGTAAGTCAAGTCTATCACCACTCTTAGGAGTGGAAAGACAATTGACAAATCTATTTTGGTAAGGGCTGAAAATCCTAAGGATCCTGAAGAAGATAAAAATGATCGACCTAACATTGCTCCACAAGAGGAAGAACCGGAACAAGTGTGTAAGCCAATTGCGTCATTCCCTCAGTGGTTAATTACACCAAAACCTCTCTCTAACTCTCAAGATATTCTAAAGGTGCTTAAGCAAGTGAAGGTCAACATCACTATACTGGATGCCATTAAACAAATCCCTTCATATGCCAAATTTCTGAAAGATCTATGCACTACCAAAAGACGACAAAACAAACAAAAGAAAATCATTTTGACAGAAAAAGTAAGTGTCATCCTCAAGCAAGATGTGCCATAAAAATACAAGGATCCTAGTATCTTAACATCATTTGTGTAATTGGGAACCACTAGATTGAGAATGCACTTCTTGACTTGAGAGTGAGTGTAAATCTGATCCCTCACTTGGTTTATGAATAGCTAGGTCTAGGTGAATTAAAACCCACCTAGACCACATTATAACTTGTTGATCGATCGGTTCATGTACAAGAAGGATGATTGAGGATGTGTTGGTCAAGGTTGATAAATTCTACTATCCAAAAGATTTTATTGTCCTAGATACTCAACCCATCATGGAGAGCACTTAAATTCTCGTCATTCTTGGTTGTCCATTCCTTGCTACATCGAATTCCATAATTAATCTTAGGAATGGAATTATGAATATATCTTTCGAAAATATGACATTGGAGCTTAACATTTTTTTAATATGAGCAAACAGCCAAAGGATAATGACGATACCCATAACATTAACATGATTGATTCTTTTATGGAAGATAGAGCACTTTTGACTCTATACTTAGACCCTCTAGAGACATGCTTGTCTCACTCCCTTGATTCAGATGATGACATGATTAGGGAGATGGATGCCTTGCTTGATGTTGCACCGGTAGTTGAAGTTAATCAGTGAAGGCCACAATTTGAGAATTTGCCCCTAACTAATAAACTGCCTTTACCGTCTAACCTCAAAGCACCAAAGCTTGACCTAAAACCTTTGCCTGCTGATCTTAAATATATCTAATTAGGTCAAGATGAGCATACCCAGTGGTGATTTCCTCCCACCTTGAGAAAGAATAAGAGAGTATGCTTATTTCTACTCTCATTGAATAAAAGGAGCCCTTGGATGGTCGATTGCGGACCTCAAGGGAATTGACCCTTTGATTTGTACTCACTGTATTCATCTTGAGGATAATGCGAAAATCTCCCGACAACCATAATGTCAATTAAATCCAAACATGAAAGAAGTGGTTAAGGTTGAAGTACTTAAGTTGTTGGATGTGGGTATCATATACCCTATATCTGACAGTCAATGGGTGAATCCAACTCAGGTGGTTCCTAAGAAGTTTGGATTCACCATCATATCCAATGCCGATAATGAACTCGTGCCAACTAGAGTTACTACTGATTAGAGAATATGTATTGACTATAGAAAGTTGAATATCATCACAAGGACTACTTTCCTTTGCCCTTCATTAATCAAATTTTGGAAAGACTAGCTGGTCACTCTTATTATTGTTTCCTTGACGGGTATTTGGGCTACAATCAGATAAAGATATCCCTTAAAGATTAGGAAAAGACAACATTTATTTGCCCCTTTGGCACCTTTCCTTACCAAGGGATGCCATTTAAACTATGTAATGCTCTCGCCACCTTTCAACAATGTATGTTGAGCATATTTTTTAACATGGTGGGGCAATATTTAGAGGTCTTTATGGACGACTTCTCTATTTTTAGTCCATCCTTTAGCTAGTGTCTGGAAAATCTTTAAAATGTGCTAAAGTAATATGAAGAAAAGAATTTAGTTCTGAATTAGGAGAAATGTCATTTCATCGTTCCCAAGAGAATAGTGCTTCGACATATAATTTTGTCCAAGGGAATTAAGGTAGATAAGGCTAAAATTGATCTTATCTCTAACCTACCTCCACCCAAGAGCATCTGTGGCGTGCAATCCTTCTTAGGACACACCGAATTTTATAGACAATTCATAGCCATCTCTCTCGTCCTTTATGTAATATCCTTCAAAATGATATACCATTCGAGTGGAGTGAAGAATGCCATGAAGCTTTCACTAAGCTCAAGGCTATGTTGACCACCACCCCTATAATGTAGTCACCTGACTAGAGCATACCTTTTGAGATTATGTGCAACGTGTCTGACTATGCTATTGAGGAGGTGTTAGGCCAGAGAAAAGAAAAGAAGCCCTATGTCATTCACTATATGAGTAGAACTCTAAATTTTGCCTAAGTGAACTATTCTACTATGGAAAAGGAACTCTTAGCTTTAGTGTTCGCTTTGGACAAACTTAGCTCCTACTTAATTGAATCTAAGATCATCATTTACATTGATCATGTGACGCTAAAGTACCTTCTCTCTAAGAATGATGTCAAGCCCCGCCTAATAAGATGGATCCTTATACTACAGGAATTCGACATAGAAATAAGAGACAAAAAGGGAGTAGAGAATGTAGTGGCTGACCATCTCTTTAGACTTAATCTTTTTGATTCCCCTAAACTAACACCGATAAATGACATGTTCCCTGACGAACAATTGTTTAAACTCTCCCAATTACCTTGGTTTGCTGACATTGCAAATTATTTTGCCATAGGTTTCATGCCAACATATTGGACAGCGCAAGATATAAAAAAAAATCTTTGCCGAAGTACGTAAGTTTTTCTGGGATGATCCTTATTTGTTTAAGTATTGCCCAGACCAAATACTAAGGAGATGTGTGTCAGACAATGAATATTAGAGCATTATCTCCTTTTGTTACTCTCAGGCCTGTGGTGCTCGCTTTTCTACTAAAAAGACCACAGTCAAAATTCTACGGTTCGACTTTTATTGGCCCACAATGTTTAAAGAAACTTATGAGTTTTGCAAAGCTTATGAGAATTGTTAGAAATTGGAGGATTGTCTTGTCAAAATATGCTACCTTTGAACCCCTTTCTAATTATCGAAGCATTCGATTGCTAGGGCATCGATTTCATGGGGCCATTCCCCTAGTCTTTTGGAAATATTTATATTTTGTTAGCAGTAAACTATGGCATTAAGTGGGTTGAAGCAATCCTATGTCAGAACAATGATCATTGAACGGTTATTAGATTCTTAAAAGAAAATATCCTTTCCCGATTCGGAACGCCTCGGGCCATTATTAGTATTGGAGGTTCACACTTTTGTAATAAGTCATTCGAGAACTTAATGAAGAAATATGACATTTCTTATAAAGCAAGCACTCTATACAACCCGCAGACAAGCGGGCAAGCTGAAATTTCCAATAAGAAAATAAAAAAATATCTAGAAAAAATGGTTAACCTAATTGTAAGGATTGATCAATTCGCTTGACGGATGCTTTATGGGCTTACCGTACAGCTTACAAGACCCCCAATAGAATGTCTCCCTTTAGACTCATCTATGGGAAAGCTTGCCACTTGCCTATGAAGCTAGAACATAGAGCCTACCGGGCTATAAAAAATATAAACTTTAATATGGACAATGTTGGCTTGGTGCATAAACTTCAATTGAATGAACTCAAAGAAATTCGAAACGATGCATACAAGAACTCGAGAATTTACAAGGACAATATGAAGGTGTTTCATGACCGGAACTGTAGCGCCCTGAAATTTAAGGACCGAGTAGCAACTCAGCCTCCGAATTTTAGAGTGCCACGTGTGCAATGATGAGTCATTAATACATACAATTAACAGGTATTAATAAGCAATGATGAATTAAGCTAAGCATGTTTAATTGCTAATTAAATAATTAAGCTTTAAGTGCTACTAGCTAGTTTAAAATTTCATAATAAATTCATAACAACTTAATAAATTTAAATAACAACCATCCAGGGATCCAATCCCATATGCTCATCACACCCCAAAATGATTTGGGCTCTGACTTAGTCCCGCCGACATCCACCTCGGTAATATGCCCCACCAAACTCCTGGTAGTACACCCACTCCTCGTTGTCATCGGCACCAACATCATTCAATGCGTGCTGCTCCAAGGTGCCTGCATTTATATCGGGTTTTAGTTGGTGTTTTAAAACACCATCCCAGAGTGGGAGTGAGTGATCAACTCAGTGGTACCATTAGTATAGGCATATGAATTATCATGCATAGGATACATTTAATGAATAGTAAACAACATAGAATCCTAAACACTGTTGTTAATACAAATGCATGGTTATGATATGATGCATGCTCCTCTCAAACTAATACTCCCTCAAGTGACGACATCTCATGTTCGCAAATGAACCAACACTCCCTCCAAGCGACCACAACTGGATAATCGCTAACAATAGTAAATGCAAGTCATGGAACATGTTATCCAGGTTGATTAGTTAAGTTCATTCATTCAAAAGGTTGGAGAAACCAGAATAACATAATGCAGTTATTGTCTTAACTCAATCATGTGGCTCAAGGGTCGTGGTCATGTGACTCTTGCGACCCTTAACCCTATATTGGGTCGTCAATCCCGAAAAGTAGTATAAACATATACAAAATAGATTGGGACTTAAATGTCTTACTCGCGATCACTGTAGGGAGGACATCACCCCAACACAGGCCAACAGCATGGGTACAGTGTCCCATACCACCGTTCCCGCCTTACGAGTCTAAGCGCTCAATGGACACTCTAGGGAGGCTCGTCACCTCAACGTAGGCCGACAGCATGGGCATAGTGTCCCATACCACCATCCCCGGCTCATGAGACTTTATGGGCCATAATTATAGTTAATAATGGGCGCAATGGTCTTAGGGTACTTCGGGTTCATACAAGGGTGATCAAACATGGTTAACATACAAGGATGGTCGACTAGTAGCTAATGTACTCGATGGGCTGAACCGTAACTAATCGGCCTGAGAACATTGCCTCGTATAGTCCAACTATGGCCAACAACCTACGGTTCAACTATTCGGGCCAGATTCACTCATAGACAGGTCCAACAAGGACTGCCTAAGGAATTTCAGGTAATCGGCCGATCCATAGGGGAATATGCAACAATTCACCATAAAACATGGATTCCTTGGATGTAATTCATCTATAACAGGCACAATTTCCATATAATCAATACATGGACGGCCACACATAAAGTTCTACTCAAATTTACAAGTTTTACATAATATATTCCAACTAATACAATTATGTGGACAGCCATATAGCAATGCACTAAAATAAATCTTCCACAGGTTAACATACATCATATAATTCAGCCATGCATTGCAAATCCAGACAAGTGACTTGACCAATCAGCCAATCCACGACATTTCATGCCTTCATTCAAGCATAATTAATCATTAGTGTAGAAAATCAAGGACTCAAATACCAAATAACAATTTATAGTACTTC
Organism: Magnolia sinica; assembly: GCF_029962835.1. NCBI lineage: Eukaryota > Viridiplantae > Streptophyta > Magnoliopsida > Magnoliales > Magnoliaceae > Magnolia > Magnolia sinica. The sequence goes on from NC_080576.1 coordinate 39,427,491, forward strand.
ATATCATCATGTTAGGCATAGTTAACACCAAACTAGGAAAAAGCACAATTAACTAGCAACAAATTGGAGAAATCCACCATTTCATATCCAACATGGCATGCAAATTTGCTAATCTATTATTTGGGGATTTGGGGCCTAACGCCTTTCCATAATTTTAGCAATTTCTAATTCATTACCCTAATTATACTATTAAAGGAAAAATTTAGCCACATGCACTAACATTCACCAAACAAGTTCATTAAACCTACACTAGGCATGATAACCGGCCACCTAAAGGTAATGGTCCTCACCTATTCTTAGTCGGAGGTTGCTCAGATGGTTCTAGCGACCCCGAGTCTGCAAGTTTGAGGTGTCAGGTCCTTGCATTGCATAGAATGGAGGGTAAGACACATGCATGTTACAAAAATCAAGGAAGATGTAATTTGGAACCCCATCTTACCTTAGATGGGTTGGAATCTAAAAAGGCCGAGCTATATGTCCTGGGGGGGGGGTTAAATAGGACTATTTCAAATTTAAAAAAATAAAAGAAGAATTTAAATAAATTAAATACAAATAGTAATAGACAATCTCACAGTGCTGAATTTAAAGACAACCTCAAATGAACGAGTATTAAGAGGTTGATACAAACTTTGTTCTAAGGACAACTTTGCATTATAAAAACCAAGGGTTTATGGCAGGACAACCTTATTAAAATGGTTTGTGCATCAAAAACTCAAACTGATACAGAGGAATAAAGAAATGAATAGCAAGGAAGGAAATCTAAGCTATTACAACATTCTCACACATCCACATAAGGATTACAACATTCACCACAAATGAAAATAGGAAAATTACAACCATCCACAAAAAGAATAAGCATTCAAACCACAAGACCAGAAATTATAGTGGTTCGCTTGTGTGTACACCAACTGTTTAGAAAAATAGCCACACAACTACTCTACTCCTAATATCCTCACACAATGGATATTAGCATTCACTATGAAAATAGGTATTTCCATGTTCACCTAAAACCCTCACAATTGTGTCTTTTAGGTGGGCTTACACAATTTAAAAACCCCACGCTCTGAGTTTTTTGGATTACCTTAGACAAACCAAAACAGAGATTCTTCTAGCACAATCTCAAAAACTAAAATAGAAATTTACAATAATGTAAAATACCTAGATATTCTCTTTTTGATGCCGCCTAGAAGAACCAAATCAGAGTAGAATCTCAATGTAGAAGTTCAATGTCCAAACTCACTTATAAAATGGTTCTAGATTCTAAATTAATTTTAAATTAAATCAAGTTAGGATAGCTCTATTTGATTTTGATTCTAAGAAAAGGGCAATCTCAATCCCTTCTTCAAATATGATTGGAATAAAGAATACAAAATCAAATATAATAAAGCTAAAATAAGAGAATATTAAATGACCACAATATAGCTTAAAAAGAACACTAACTTATCTCTCAGAGTGGCGTATTGATTTATCTTGAATTGAATGAAAAACTCTGAAATTTGTGCTCTATTTATAGGTGAAGAAATTGCATTCACGACTGGTCTTGAGGACACTACGACTGGTCGTAGGACCAACAGATTTTTGAAATTTTGAGCACGATTGGATAAAGCTGTTCCACGAATGGTCGTAGGACCTTCATGACCGGTCGAGGGACCTCCATGACTGGTCATGACCTGTCCACGACTAGTTGTGTGAAACCTAAAATAGTTGCTGGACTTTGAGTCATGGGCGTAGGACTGGTCGAGCATGAGTCATGCACTGTTCACACGACTGGTCGAGCAGTCTCCAAGACTGGTCGAGGCTTAACAAAAAATTTCAAAATTTTAAAACAAACTTAGGACTAATCGTGTAATTTCTTGGACCAGTCGAGCCAGTGTCAGGACTAGTCGAACAGAGTCTAGGACTAGTTGAGAAACAGTCTATTCACTTATAAAATGATCTAATTGAATTATGTATTCAAAATGACCTACCCTAAGGACAATCTAAGGTCATTCATACCTTGTTAGTGAAGTATGAACATTGAGAACTTCTTTTTCTTCAGTTGATAGTCGTTCTTTAAAGTTCATGAAGCTTGATGTCTTGTCATGTAGAGAACCTTGAACTTGAGACTTCTGAAGCTTGAAATTGACAATCATTGAAGCTTGAAGTTGACATTCATTGAAGCTTGAGCTTGAGTTGAGCGTTGCCTTTAAACGAAGCTTTGACACTTCATACTTTAAAACTTGAAGGAGTGAACTATCATCACTTGATGTATATTGAAGCTTGAAACCGAAGAACTTGACTTGCATTATCTCTTGAGGTAAAGACTTTTACACTTGTACATGAGATGCACAAACCTGAAATGTAGAGGTGCTGGACAAGACCAGAATTCCAATAGGTTTTAGCACTACAAAATTTGACAACCAAAGGAGCTAGAAAACATCGCACTTATAGAGTCCCACTCCAACAATGATTGGAGTCGGCGTGGAGTGGTGAAAGTGTCGGGATTTTAATATCCCAAGCTCCAAGCTCACATGCACCACTAGAGGAGGCCCTTCTCTCTCCTTCCTTACTCTCTCTCTCTCTCTCTCTCTCTCTCTCTCTCTCTTAGCTACTAGAGTTTATGGGATTTGAGAGAGGATGGAGCTTTTACATACTCAAGATTATTTCAGTTGACCCTGACTTTTGGGTAATTCCCCAAATAGCCAAGTGAGGCCCATCTTATGTTATTGGAGCTACTCTGATGGGCCCCTGGCCCATCTGACACATGGGATAGGTGTCCCATGGCCCGATGAAGGGTCGGGGGAAGTTTGATCACAAACGGATGCGGGGTTTTACCACAGCGGCCCGATTCACGATCAACGGTCACCGATCCACGATCAGCAGTGAAATTTTATGGGTAAGGGCCAGGAATTATTTCCAACATTCGGTGTGAATTTAGAAGAGATCCGACTGCTGGAATGCTTGGATTTGTATACTCAAGCAGCAGGGCTATTTGATTTAATTTCTAAATTTTTGTCCTTTGAGTCAGGCGACTCGCAATTTTCAAGTGCCGGCGAGGCAGCATCGATCAATCATTTTTGGGCATCTTCTGAGCTCGGCATCCACGTGGGACCACAAGCCCAGCGAGACACAAGGCCTGAAAAAATTTTCAAAAATTTGGACCTTCCTTGGGCGATATTCAACCCATACGGATAGTCATCAAGTATGGCTCGGTCATCTGGCTCTACGGCCTGTGCTCGACCAAGTCATTCTTTAATTTAATTACATAGAAGGGTAAATTGGAATTAATTAATCCATCTTAGGCCCACACGTGCGATCGAATCATTCGGTCTTACGTTAGTTCGCACGTGAGTGCCTCAGGACATTGTTCCCCTTTTGGACGGGGCGTTACAATCTATCCCCCTTACAAATAAATTTCATCCTCGAAATTTGTACCTGTTCATATTGCTTGAGCGGGTTGGGATAGTGTTTGTACACTTCAGCTTCAGTTTTCCAAGTGGCCTCTTCTTCTCCACAACCAAAAAAATGATCAAAGGCTACGAACTATTCTAGCTTTTAGCTACGGCTATAAACCATAGCTCATTTGCTACGACTTCAAATCATAGCTAAAACTGTCCAAACTGTAGCCAAAAGCTAACTCCACCAGACGTACATACAACCTTGGATATCTCATAAGGGATTCTACGTGGCCCATTAAAATGTGTGTACTCCATGTAATACGTTTATCCATTTTTAAGAGTATTTTAAGGCAGGAACCCAAAAAAAGGAAGTAGATCGAAAGCTCAAGTGGACCACATGGTAGGAAAGAGTGGAGATTAATCCATTGATCTATGGTGTTGTTCAATTGGACCTTCGATTTGCCTAGATGTTGGGGTCATCCCTTATAAAAAATTACAAAATTAATAGACAGAGTGGATATATCGATTGCATCAAGATGGACCCCGCAAAGCCCTTGAGAAGGCCATCCATCCAGATCCCGTCAAATGTGAACCGTGGAGGGCCCATTATGGATTATGCAATCGCTATAGTCATATTAGATTTTAGCTACGATTAAAAATCGTAGTCTTTTCCCCCTCTCACGAAACATCCATTTCCCTCCACTCAACCCTATTCCCTCTCACGTCCGACCCTTTCTCTCTCTGTCTCTCTCTCTCAATCTCCTACCCCTCTTCTCTATCTCTCTCAATCTCAATCTCACGCATCCCTTCACTACAAGAAAAAGCTGGTGATCATGGAAATCACCAGCAGCCATCCAAAATGCCCCTGCTTTTGAAACATGGCTGCCGGTGAAAGGATGCGATTAAAACAGAAAACCCATAGGGAATTTTTCATTTCCCTCTCTTATTACGGGCGCACACTCCCTCGTCTCTCTCACTCTTGTCCGGTGCACTTCTCCCTGCCCTCTCCCTTCCCTGATCTCTCTCTCCCATCTCGCTTGTCCCTTTGCCTTCCTCGATCTCTCTCCCTCCCTCTCCCTCCATCTCTAGATCTCCCTGATCTCCCTGAAAGCAGCCATTGATCGATCTCCCTCCAATAGCTAATGAGAATAGAAGAAATTAGAGCACACGAAGTGAAAGGTACTCACTCTTTCTCTCTCATTTCCTCTTTTAATGGCCAGAAATTGGGCAGCAACCATGGTAGTGGCAGCCATATCCGCCATTGTCCATGGCCTCCTACATGTTTGAAGAAATGCTTCAACTAAGAATCCCTAGAATAGATGAAACAACCCTGTAATGGTAGTTTCCTAACCATCCCCTTTCCATTTCGGGGCCTTGAAATCAACCCTATCCATGGTAAATAACATGTAGTGAAGTCGCAAAAAGGTGGGGTTTTTTTATTTCTTATTTTTTTTATTTTTTATTTATAGTTTTGGTATTATTGAATAATGCCCACGTGGTCTTAAGCTTTATACAACTACAGATACCTTTCCTCAGAATGTTGCTTCTCTCCCGCTGTTAGCTTTGTAGAGCAGTGTGGGAAGGAGTAGATTGGATTGAATACAAATCTGGGTTTTTTTGAGTTTTTCTTTTGGTTTGAATTGTGTTTGAGTAGTTGGTTTTTGAGTTGTTGTGGTAGGGTTCTTGTTTTTTATGGTTGTAGATTGAATAGAAATCTAGGTTTTGTTGCTTTGTTTTGGTTTGGGTTGTTGTTTGGGAAGTTGGTGTGGTGGGATCTTGTTTTTGATGGTTGGAGCTGAAATGGGTTATGTTTATTTCTTGATTTTGAGATCTAGGTATTGAAGATTTTGAGACATTGTAGTGGATTTTGCAGTGTTTTAGGGAATTTGTGTTTTGTTTGGGTGGGGAAAATGGCTCCAATGTAACAACCCGTCCAATTGGTACAGTGTCCTGGGGCGTCCACGTAGGATTTTCTGCAGGACTGAACATTTAAAACATTTGTGGCAGGGGTACCCTAAGCTAATTAACCTAGGATTAGCCCATTTAAATAAACCAGACAGGCCATGGCAAGACCAAGTGCGGGCCGCCAAGCTGGATGACCATTTACACTGAACAACAGCCCGTACGGGCTATACTGCGGTGCCGAAAGGTCAGGAAAATCTAATAATTTAGGGAACCATAGAGCTCACTGGGCTTGTGGACCATCGCGGACCGCGGACCCAGTGGACACTCAGAAGTGGGATCTGGCACTGACTAGATGCATCCCACCCATGCTAGGACCAAATCTAGCGTTTGCAAATGAAACTGAGATTCCAGGCTATCCGACCATCAGATCTCATCCATATTTGCGGTGGAGGTCTAATGGATTTTTCTACACCCGTCCACTAACTCTGGGACCCGATCGTGGGTCAGTGACCGTCGATTGCAAATCGGACTCGTGTGACCAAACCCCAGGTCCGATCATCCCCAAATTTTGCATGGCCCTTCATCGGGCCATGTAGCACCCATCCTAGAATTTTCATAGCTAGAGGACCACCAGGATCACTCCAATCATCAGAATGGACCCCTCAGGGCCGATTAGGGATCAGAACTGTTGACTTAAACCCCACAATCGTCCATCTGTTTATTCCCAAATTTTACACGGGCCCTAATCGGGCCATAGGACACCTACCCACCGAATTTGGTGGCCAAGGGAGTGTTAGGGCCACTCCAACTTTAAAAGGGAGACCTAGTAGGCTATTTTGGGAATTTGAGGGAACTTGGGGCCAAAAGGCCCAAGTTTAGGGAATAAACCCTATCTCTCATAACTCTCTCTCCCATTTGCTACAACCACTAAGAGAGAAGGAGAGTAAAGGAGAGTAAAGAGGAGAAATAGAGGAGAGAGATCCAAGGTGGACCCTAGATCAAGGTGGGGCCCCAAGTGAGCAAACCCCTCTAACTCCTTGCCTCTCTTACAAGGAGAAACTCTTCCCCTTGGCTTCTACAACCGTCCGTGGGTTGCCTAGGTGAGGTTTTCACCCATCCTTCTTGAAATTCATGTAGTAATATGAATTTGGGTTGGAATTCTAACATGCAATAGCTTGATTTAGGGATTTCAACCGATCTACCCGAAAGCCCTCTTTCCTAGGGCGTTTTTCGAATCTCCATCGAGCCATAGGTGCGGACTATTACTCCTAGGTGGCCTAGCACCAATTTCAATATGAGTTTAATGATTATGATTGCTTGGTTGATACTTTTAGAGAGTGTAGAGGAAACCTAGAAATTTATGTATATTTTAATGGTATGGATTAGTATGTTTTATTTGATTTCCTCACATGATGCTATTCTTGCTTCACATGACTTGTTGAAACTTGATTATCGCTTGTGGATGACATGTTGGATTGCTCATATGATGATGCCTTATAGTACATGTGCCTTATCAATTCTCATGTTGTTGTTTCTATGAGTTGTAGGAAGTGAGCAACTTCCTCACCAACACACACAACACATGCACCATTGCTCATAAACTGTGTTAACTTACTTATTGGACGAGTCTGATTTATATGATTGAGGCGAGAGAACATGATTACGATTTTTACTAGTTGGTGGCTCTGTCCGTTGACATATTGTGAACTACCATCCAAAACTTAGGGTTGGTCAAGAAAACAAGGAGAGTTAAGGCGGTCTCGCTGGTAGGACCGCCTTGAGGCTAATCCCATGGATCTGGGCGAGAGCATGTGGGCGACTGTAGTCAGACTACATGGGTTGCTTGCACCCGATGTCATTTCGTCATGCCCTTGCCTGGGCTCGTGCGGTCTAGCCTACTATCTGACTAACCTTGATTGTTAACCCTGTTTGCTCACACTTGTATGGAACCTCGGACACCCTACAACCATTGTAGCTCATCGATAACCTACTTGAAATTGGTCCACAGCCTCGTGAGCCGGGCATGGTGGAATGGGACACTGTGTCCAAGCTGTCGGCCTACGCTGGATTACCGCGCCTCCTCGTAGTGACTGCAAGCGATCCCCTTTCTCTTAGTACTCCTCATGTGCTTGAAGTCAGGGATGAGGAACCCGATGGGATCACGGACCGCGGGGCCTCGGCCTCACGCATTGGGGGGTCTTGGTCTCGCAACCAGTTTAGGGCATTGATACGTGGGGTGTACCAGATTCTCCAATTTGCTGGATGAATAAACCTAACTAATAACTCGGCTAACACAACCGCATCGCATCGCATTAGTTAGGTTGGCGACTCGGCAGTCGAGGTCGCACTGAGGGAGTGTTGGCATTGGCGATCGTTAGATGGTGTCGCACGAGGGAGCGTTGTGGTGAGGGCATACATCATGTCATTCTACATACATGCGCATTAATAAGATTACATAGGCGTATGTGATTGTCTGCTTTTCATTTAAATCGTATTAAAATTGTTACCTGCGATAACTTGAGATTAATAACACCCACTGAGTTGATCACTCACTCCCACTCTGGGACGGTGTTTTAAAACACCAACCAGACTCTTTTATAGATGTAGGTGACTCGGGATTGGAGGAGCCTAGCGAGGCGTGCCTGGACGAGGAGGTAGAGCTGTCATACTTCCAGCTGATAGAGAGCTCACCGCCTGCTTGAGGGACGGGATTGGATGGCTGGGCAATGGGCTTAGCCTCATTCTGTTGAACATTATATTCTTTTGTTGTTTTGTTTGGGCAACGCCTTGTGCGACCCATTTATATTTTTTGGACTTGTATATGTATATATGTCAGACCTCTTTATTTCAACAGACTTGTGTGTTCATGCTTCATGTTCAGGGAATTTCAGGCTGCGCAACTTAAACAGATTAAATGCATATTAATGAATGTCTGTTAACAGTGACTCTCGGGAACTTGGGAGTTGAGCGGATGCGCGACCCCCGATTTCCAGGGTGTTACATCCAAGCTTGGATATTTCAGATTGGTGGGTGAAGGAAACACAAAAGGGGACTCCAGTTATTGTTATGATGGAGAACCCCAACTACTTGGTTGTGGAAATCAATAGCCCAAACGCTGCATTCCAGCAGGTCGATAAGGACAGGGGGAAGAAGGCCAAGCAGTTTACTTGATGTTTCTGTTCTTGATTGTTTCAATTGGAGTGCCAAGTGAACTCCATCCTTCTATTTTGGCACTAGCTTAGAATAGATGATCCACTTGTGCAAGATCCAAGTCACTCATTAGGTGATCCCAATTTGTAGCTCCATGGTTTAAAAAATTAGACTTCTTTTGTTTTTGTTTATTATTATTATTATTATTATTATTATTATTATTAAGGAAGAATATGTAGAGTTTAAGCACTTGCTTCTTGCATTTATATTTGACAAAGAAGATCGGACATCTCCTATGGCAAATGAGGTATTCAGGAAGTTTATCTTTTTCAAAATTAATTAGATAGTTTCTGCCATCTTCGTTCTTATTCAAAATTAATTTCTCTTATGTTTATCTTGCACGTGATGTGGGTCCTTCGTCAAAGCAGTATTAATTTGTTGGAGAACATAGGAGCATGGTATTTTGAGGAAAAGCAGGTCCTATTAATTTTCAGGGATGCATGCAATGCGGTATTTGCAATGCATTCTGTTTCACCATCGATTGCTCATAGGTAAGGCCCTTTGATCCTTGAGCATTACTCTTTAACCTCTCTTTATGTTGATCTTCTTTCTATTAATTTGTGTTGATTTATAATTTGAGAAGAACCCTGTTTGGTTCTGGTTGTGGTGGTTATCATCTTCCTCTTAATTGCTCTCGGAAGGGTTATGAGATGTGATTTTATCTGTTAGGAGTAGATATAAGGTACTGATCCTAAGGAAATGTATAGTTTTTGGAGGATCTAAATTCCATGAATTTTGTATTGATGGTGTGGTGATCCAGTTTATTGAATCATTTGGAAAAAATAAACCATTTTGTTGGTCTACTGAGCCATGCTGTGGATGGAAACGTCATGAAGATTATCTCATTTTGGAAGATAACCAACCCTCTAATTTTGTATTGATGGTGTTCAGAAGAGAAATTCTAAGTGAGAAGGTAGACATCTGGGTAAGTCAATCATCACCCCGTATTTTATAAGAAATTAAGATCAGTCTATCATTTTTTGAACAATACATATTAATGGTGTATTTTAATTTAACATTATCTACTTAGTATAACACATTCCTTTTCTACATGGCTAGTAGATTTAGCATATGCTGCAATTGCCTGATTGTATACTTTACCAGAAAATATAACACTATGAATTACATGGAAAATCACAATAGAGGAGATCAATTGCTTTAACTTACATTTTTCTGTTGTCTTCTGTTTCCTACTTCCACTTTCATCACTAACATCTTTCTCATTCATGACTTCTTGCATATGATTAAAATAGGGAAAAAATTACTGTGTTGCATGATTAGAAATTGGAAAAATCTGAATTTTTTGTGAATAATATGACTAAGGTTCGTAACATCTGCTACCAAGTAATAAAAATTGATTGCATTGAATCAAAGAAAAATAGAATAAACTAGATTTCTCTAGAAAATCCCTCATTTGAAGCTAGGTATAAAAAATGGTTATGTAACAGTAACAATGGGACCTCATTACGTAATAACAGGGCTGTAATTCCTGATCTGAAAATAAAAAAGGCTTGTAATGAGCCTGTAATGGCTGTAACAGGTTTGTAATGGACTGATAATGGGGGCAATATTTTTTTTTCTTAAAATTTTTTTTGACTGTTATGGCCCCTATTGTATTGTCCATATGGCCAGCCGCTATGGCGGCTGTTACTGTTACCGTTACTGATACCGAATACTTTTATTTGAATCCTCACCCAAGTGCATGAATCAAGGTCTTGTAGGGTTGTGACCATTTATTAAATGTTACCAAAATGCATGCTAGATCCTAAATCATACATTATCTACCTTAGGTAGGATATGAGACCTTTTAGAACTATTGTTGGCAATATACCTCCTCCATATTTTGCATGTAATTTACCTTAGAAGGAAGTCTACTTATTTTCTTATCATAGTGCATCTGAGATCCTTGAAATTATCCTAGATTAGAAACATGGAATTCTAATTTAGTTGTTTCAATTTGAATTTGAAACTACAGCAACTGAAATTTAGTCATCTACTCTTTATTGAATTGAATAACTGTAAATGAATTTAATCAAACATCCAAACATGGCCTAACTTTCATCCATTGAAATCCAATTCCTAATAACTTGAGATCTTTTAATGGTGAGGAGTGTAATATCACATATGATGCAGGAAATGAATTCTGCAATGGATTTCATGGTAAAAAGAAATCTTAGATTCATGATAATTGCTTAATAGCCATCATATCTAAGAAATGAGTGCAGCTGTAGTCTTTGGTGTCATAGTTTCATGAATTACCATAATATTGATGTTCATGTTTCATTGAACTAGTCTCATATAGGAGAGACATGAGATCCCCATTGCTCCAACTTCTCTGTTTCTATAAATACTAACTTTAAATTTTTGTTCTCAAGTGAAGGGCTTCGAAGAAGTTTCTACCTAAATAGTCTCAGTTGCCATTGTGTTGCCAAAGTTCTTAGCCAGCCTGCATCATGGTTCTGCCCACTGCAATGAATGCTACTCAAGGTGAGAACCACCTTTTTCATGTCGTGTATCATCATGATCATCATCATTAACTAAGCCTTATCCCAACTAATTGGGTCAAGCTACATTAATCCTCTTCCGCCATTCTATCAACGACACAAATCTTTTTCATGCCCTGAATGTTCTCCAAAAGTGACTTGACAGGAAAGACATCAATGTGGAAGCTCACATACAGTGCCTGTATGAATATATCTCATTAAAAAAAATTGTATCCAACAACTGCACTTAGTTCTTGACTTCTTGTACTCTTCCTAAAACTTAGCAACTTTATTGAAATTTCTTCCAGTTATGAATTTTGATTTTTAAACTCAACTGTTTTATTTCTTTTAGTTGGATTGCCTTAACTCTACAGTGCCATTGTCATAGACAAAACAGTCGGCATCGCAATAGGTATGCCTCCAATCAAGAAAACCAAGAGATGGGCGGCTTTCCCAAAGAAGGTGTGAACACCAATTGAAAAACATTCCACTATTATGTATGGTCACTCAACACTGGCCTTGTTGGATTATCCCAACAAATATTGGGTTATTGATTTGAGAAGGGTTACTGTTAACTTATTTTAATGAAGAAGAATATTATGTAATTAGTATTGGATTCTAGCGTTATAGTCGATTTTATTCTCATCTTTACGATTTTTTTGTATCCACTTGCATGGACTATTGAGTTACTTCTTGTGTACCCTTTGAAATGATGAAGCAAGAATCTGCATTATGTTTGTTGCCATAACATATTACGACACTAGTTGTTTCATTGTTGCCATAACATATTATGTTTTGACCAGGAAATGGAACTAGCCAGCCATGATATCTTAGTGGGCAATGTAAGTCATTTTACCTCTTCTTATGATTTTGTGTAATATTTCTTTTTTCCTTTATGTTTTGATTTGTAATTTGTTTTAGCATCTAATTCTCTTCTTATAGAACCTTATTATCTATACTTTCAAGTTTATTACCAAAATTTAACAAATACTTGAGCCTCACTAGTATTCTTTTTTTGTTCATCAATTGAAATTGGGGATACAGAACAATTGGGGATGCAACTGGAACAAGTATTTATTGGCCCGCTAGTTGTGGATTTTTTGCAGGTTGACTATTTTAGATGATGTTTTTCTGAGGTTTGCTAAGCCCCATGTGTGTTCAAGGCATACCATGTACAAGCTATAACATCTGCCATCATGGCAGGCAGGTGGACTATTAGAAACAGGTGGATAGCTTAGAAAAATTCTGCATTTTTTTAGCCATATATCCGTTTCATAATCTGTGGCTCACTTCATTATTGGATTGACCTGATTCTTTGACTGTGGACGTCAGCATAATGGGACCCTTGTGATGGATGATCCGATCCTGTAACTTTATGTGACCATTCAGACGTGTGTAGGCTTAGTGAAGCTCCTTTTTTCTTGTAATATGGCTACAGCCATCGGCACCACATCCACAAACTTTGATCATCAATGTGGGCCATAGTGGTGATATATGCCATCGAATCGATTCATCTACAGATTAATGGATTCCCCACAAATCTGGACATTCTAATACCCATGTGGCCAAATCATGTGAATTTTAAAGTATTTAGAGCATGGTTTTACACCATTCCCTATGTTGCAGCCCATGTAAATCTTAGGAGCAGATCCATCACTAAATCCCATCTACATCAACCCAAGTCCAACCACATATCATAATCCAACTTGGTAGTAGACGTTCCTCTTATTCATATTGTCACGCCCCAAACCCGAAAATCGGATTCACAGGAATCCCGATCGCCGAATCTGGTGCCGACAGCCTCCATAGTACCCCATTCTCGGCTCCTAGCGTTCATACGCCAGATTCCGATCCTAGGATCCTATAAGGAGGATTTTTTTTTTTTTATTATTATTTTTTTTTGTACAATGTACGTTTAACTTGTAATAAGCATAACCACAAGATTACCCAATTCACAAAGGCAACATCATCATCATATATCCACTAATATAATCATTTGAGTACAATGCTGAAAGGAAATTACATCAATCAAAAATCAAGCTCCAGAAGACCGTAGCACGCTTCAAGCTCAACATTGATGTAACCTAACATCACCTGCACGCATCTATCGCGCATAAGCTTATAGAAAGCTTAGAGGGTGGTGTGAGTGTGTGCACAAGGTAAGTGCCAAGTATTCAACGAAATGTCATAATCATACAATGTCCAATTAGGCGCAAGATCATGAATCATACATTATCAGAGTAAGCAAAAATACTGACAGGTCCATGAGTCAAACAATATCAGAATACGTAGTACAGATCAACTTTACAAATGAGGAATCATAAGGAGTCGAATATCAGATGCCGTATCTAAACCATATAAATGAAGAAACACAGGTAACCCAAAATGCCATATACTGCGAATGTAATGCAATATGCGGTGCGAATGGAATGACCACGATGGAGTGTGAAGTCGGGATGATAGTACGTAGTATCGCAAGCTATGGGGTCCATCACAAGGAACTTCTATCCAAACTAGTCACATACCTAATTTGGATAGTCAGACTCAATGTGGTAAACTCCTGATCTCAGATTAGTCGCGCGCCCCAACCGAAATCCTGGCCATTGCGAAGGCACATGTAACAAATAGTTGCGCACCACCAACCCGAGTGGATAGTGAATGAATGAATGCATGAATGAGTATGCGACTCCTGCTCACTAAATCCACATATCAGTACAGTTCATCTCTGGGATCATCACCGGGGTTTAGTACACTCCAAATGGCACTGCCGCTCTCCCAGCCGCACAGTCCAAGTGAGCGTAAGAAACCTCACTATCCGCCTGGCCAATAATCTACCAATACCTATCCAGCACGTTGATAGCGGACCCATTCACGAGCTGATCAAACTCAGCCTAGTATTGCCCCCTACCCTCGGGCGAGTAAGGCCACACTCCCTCCCAACCGACCACGACACAGTGGGAGACGCGGCCTCCTGGTATTCGGCACTTGGGCGCTCATGTATCCACTCGGTCTCGACGTTGGGGCGTCCTCTGGTACCAAGAGGGTTTAGGGATTTTCACCCAGGGACATCTATGGTGCCTGTATGCTAGAACCAACATTTTCGGTGTCCCATATGGCCATCCACGATATGCCTATGGAGGCTATGACCCTGATGTCGCTAGGGCATACAGTAATCACAATGCAAGATGCATGAGTCATACAATCCAGTCATGCATCAATCCTGCACATACCATGCGCTCATGTGAAATAGCCTCCGCCTATCAGGGAGTCTCATAACAATCTGCCCAATGACATATGCAATGGTCAACTACATCTCATAACAAACATGCAGATGATGCGTATGGGCATGTATGATGATGTTATGCTGTCACATACTCATAATCGGTGTCAATGATCGGCCTCGACAATGTGGACGTTTAACCAACATTGTCCCCAAGGAATAGCTCACATAGAGCCAAACATATAATGGGCCCATGGCCCCACACAATGGCCCAATACACATCACTTATGGGCCTCACTCATGGGCCTCACATACATCACATCGAACTCCATACAAGGGCCTCGAATGTATCACAATGGGCCACGCCCACAGAGCTTGAATACATTACAATGGGCCTTGCCCATATGCCACGAATACATCACAATGGGCCTTACCCATGAGCCTCAAATACATCACAATGGGCCTCAACTATAGGTCGCATATGCATCATGTAGGCATCAACAATAGGCCTTGGCAATCGAAATCGGCCTTAACAATCAGGTTCGACACTCGGAACCGGCCTCGATACTCAGCCTCGGCAATCAGAATCGGCCTCTACAATTGGTCTCGACAAATCGAAATCAATCGATAATCGAAATCGGCAAATCGGTCATGTCAATCGGCAATCAGTCACAACAATCGGGGTCGATTGATAATCAGAATCGGCAAATCGATCACGACAATCGGAATCGTTCAATAATCAAAGTCGGCAAATCGGTCACGACAATCGGATCGATCGATAATCAAATCGGCAAATCGATCACGACAATCGGATCGATCGATAATTAAATCGGCAAATCGGTCACGACAATCGAAATTGATCGATAATCAGAATCGGTAAATCCGTCACATCGATCGGAATCGGCAATCGGTCACGACAATCAGAATCGATTGATAATCAGAGTCAGCAAATTGGTCACGACATTCGGATCGATCGATAATCAAATCGGCAAATCGGTCACGACAATCGGAATCGATCGATAATCAGAGTCGGCAAATCAGTCACGACAATCGAATCGATCGATAATCAAAGTCGGCAAATCGGTCACGACAAATGCGATCGATCGATAATCAAAGTCAGCAAATCGGTCACGACAATCGGATCGATCGATAATCAGAATTGGCAAATCGATCACGACAATTGGGATTGATCGATAATCAGAGTCGGCAAATCGGTCACGACAATCGGATCGATCGATAATCAGAATCGGCAAATCGATCACGATAATCGGGATCGATCGATAATCAGAGTCAGCAAATCGGTCATGACAATCGGGATCAATTAATAATCAGAGTCGGCAAATCGGTCACGACAATCAGATCGATAGATAATCAAATTGGCAAATCGGTCACGATAATCGGATCGATCGATAATCAAAATCAGCAAATCGGTCACGACAATCGGGATCGATCAATAATCAGAGTCGGCAAATCGGTCACGACAATCGGATCGATCAATAATCAGAGTCGGCAAATCGGTCACGACAATCAGATCGATCGATAATCAAATCGGCAAATCGGTCACGACAATCGGAATCGATCAATAATCAGAGTCGGCAAATCGGTCACGACAATCGGATCGATCGATAATCAAATCGGCAAATCGATCACGACAATCGGATCGATCGATAATTAAATCGGCAAATCGGTCACGACAATCGGAATCGATCAATAATCAGAGTCGGCAAATCGGTCACGACAATCGGATCGATTGATAATCAGAATCGGTAAATCGATCACGACAATCAGATCGATCGATAATCAGAATCGGCAAATCGATCACGACAATCGGAATCGTTCAATAATCAGAGTCGTCAAATCGATCACGACAATCGGATCGATCGATAATCAAATCGGCAAATCGATCACGACAATCGGATCAATCGATAATTAAATTGGCAAATCGGTCACGACAATCGGAATTGATCGATAATCAGAATCGGTAAATCTGTCACATCGATCGGAATCGGCAATCGGTCATGACAATGTGGACATTAAACCATCATTACCCAACAATGTGGCCATTTAACCAACATTACTACCAAGGAGTGGCCCGCTTAGAGCCAAACGTATGGTGGGCCCATGGCCTCACACAAGGGCCTAATATACAATATCATGGGTCTCTTACAAAACAGGTGGGCCCTGCTCATGGGCCTAAAAAACATAACATGTGAGCCCTACACATGGGTCTCATATGTATCAAATGGGCCACGTATCTGGGCCTCGAATACATCACAATGGGCCTCATCACGCATCAAGTGGGCTATATCAATGGGCCGCACCCAACGGGCCTCGCACAAATGGAAAATACGTCAAGTGGACCGCGTCCACGGGCCGCTCCACTAGGCTTCATATACATCAAATGGGCTGCATCATCAGGCCATAAATACATCAAGGCAGGCCTCGTAGATGGGCCACAAAATACATCAAAGTGGGCCTCACGGATGGGAGCTTGAATTACATCTAAAATCATTACAATAGTTACAGGTGTAACATGTGTATCACTATACACATCATTCTATGGGGCACACAGCACCCACTAATGATGATCAACACTATCCAAACATTGTCCAGCACCGTCCATCACTACTTGTACGGTGTGGATGAAAGGAATACATCAGGGTGGTGTCCACGGTTCAGATGGAACCCACATAACTTACTGACGTCAACACACCAGCTATATAGCTGATGTAAAGTACACTAGCCAACCAGTTTCCATCCCAAGGTGGGTCCACACGTGTGGCCCACCAGTCCTGGTGAATGGACTGACGAAGGGGATTACACCCACCTCAAGATGTGCTGCACCGCCACTGTCCATATACGGATGGTGTGGATACAATATATAAATCTGGTGGGTCCCACTGTCCAGCTGGACGGTGAGGGTGCCACACGCACATCATGCAGGGGCCCCACATAGATGAACGGTGTTGATACATACACCAGCTCCAAAATGACATGGAATTTGAATGGACGGAGTGGATACTGCACATCGCAGTGGGTGGGGTCCACGTCCATGTACAGGACGGCTTGGACGAAGCACATACATCTGGTGGGTCCCATGCTGCATTACAACAGCAAGGTGTTGGTGTGGAAAGCCAGCCAATCCGTCAGCAGGTGGGTCCTTACATGGGGCCACCACATACATGTATAATATATATAATTATAATTATAATTATATTATAAATATATCAACGTGGGTCCCACATGGGGCCCACCACTTACATGTATAATAAATATATATAAATATATCAACGTGGGTCCCACATGGGGCCACCACGTATATATATGATATATACACTTATTACATTATTAAAATAACATATATGTGCATTTTTTTTAATCGTGACAGCGTCCAGAGCATTCCAGCGTCCAAACCACCTGACGTTTAGATTTGTCTCAGTCCAAGACCAAACTTGAATGGATGGTGTGGATACACCACACGTGTAGCAACAAGTGGGGCCCACGTGAGTGCGGCCCACCGAAATTTCTGGATCAAGATGATATTTCTATTTTCCCATCATCCAGATCAGGCAGCAGGGCTGGGCCAATGGCTGGATGGTCTGAATCACACATGCACAAAATAGGTGGGCCACATCAACAAGGAGAGAGAGAGAGAGAGAGATCGACAAGAAGGGGAGGGACCCCGCCACTATGGGCCCTCCCTAAATATAAAGCATACATCAAGATGGGTCCCACCACAAGTGGGCCCTTAAATCATCAAATCTAAATAAGAAATCACCCACATCATAAAAGTGGAGAGATTTACCCTAAAGATGCACCCACCTCATGATCCTCTTAGACTTCTTCCGCCAACACGATCTAAAGCTCCAAGAAAACGATTCCGACGGTTGAGATGGACTTTGGATGGTGGAGATGAAAACTAAGAAGGTGGGCCACACATGGCATTCTCTCATGGAGGTGGACGTTAGCTCTCATGGTTGCTTGGAATGGAGAGAAGTGAAAGAGAGAAATGATGTAAGGGAATGATGGGAGAGAGGGATGGTGAGGTGATGGAAATTAATGAGTTTGACTTATGGGGAAAAGGGAAAGTCAAGTGGTAGGGTAGGGTGATGTCACCCCTAAGGTGACATCATAGTAATTATGTTTGTAGGAAAGTACAACAACAGGGATAGGTGGGTCCCGCGATCAAGCAATCAATGGCCGCGATAATGCACGGGCCGGATCTCATAATCTGAGCGTCGCATTAACGCACGAGACGCATCGTTGGAACCGCGATGATGGTGCGGTTGCAATGATATAGGTCTCGGCTTGAGTCGGCTCGGATTTACAGGATATGACCCAAGAGCGTACGCAAATGCTACCTGCGGGTCGTTGAAATTCGACTAGGAGGACCGCGAAAATTTACGGAACAGTACGGGCGAGAATACGGGTCTTACACATATAGATCAGCTAAGATTAGGATGAAGAATCTGATTCATATAAATCTCCCTTTGAATCATCATTTACCACGAAAATTCTAGTTCAGTGCAGAAAAATAGCTAGCTATTCAAATAAATGTGTCTCTTGATTTTTACTTAAACTGCAAATCATTTTTTTCAAGTGCCTAAGATCATGATCACCTATCAATGCAATATAGGCATATATATGTGTATGCATGCAGATGTGCAGGGACTAAACAACAAAATAAGTTAGATCGAGATTTAGGCAAAAAAATAAAATAAAAAATACAAACACATATGAATTTGCATTTGGCCCTTTTTCTTTTTTCCTTTTATACTAAACCTCCTAATAGAGTAGTAAACCACACTATGTGACTGTGTGATTCTAATCCTTATGAATATTATTTGGCAGTGATAGTTGCCAACTTCTGTTAGGCGTTTCTAACTTTTCCCATTTCCACTTGTTATGAAGGACACTGATTATGTGGAGGAACTAAAGGAGGCTTTCAAGGTCTTTGACAAGGATCAAAATGGTTACATTTCTGCTGTAGAGGTAAGTTGTTTTCTTCCTCCTATGTAATATGAATAGATGTTAATGTGTAGTAGTTATGTTTGTCAGACAACTATCTAATGAATGGGACTCTACCAGAATTGAGGCCTTAGATTGGATTACAACACTTTTGGCAAGACATCAGGCTGAGGCAATCATTGATGATTTCTTGTTCATTTATGACATCAGTTCGTGCATATGTACTTATTGTACATTGATCACTCGTATAGGTTTCCTGAAGTAATATCAAATGTTGTGTTCACTGCCTCTATTCTTGTGAGTAAATATCATTTACTGGATTTTAAATATTTTAAAACAGAATAATGTTTTTATGGTTTTTCTTTTTCTTTTTATTTTTATGCTAGTGACAACTGTAAAAATTTTGGTGACCAAGGAAAATATTACTGCTGATGGCTTACTATAAGAGGCATGTGCATGTTAGCTTTCCATTTCAGGTGGCTGTCTTTTCCGAGGTGGAGTGTGTTTGTTTTATTTTTTGAGTTGATGAATTTCTTTTTCACTTATAGGAAACTGTTGCATCTGATTTGGATAATATTGATTAGAGAAGAATGGTAGCAGATTTTTGAAGTGTGTGGAACAGTTGTTGGGGTATGAAGGGTTTAGTTGAATAGTTGTTGTTGTATAGAACAGTTGGTGAAGGGTTTTGCAGATTTTCAGAGCGAGATTTAAATTCAGTTTTGTTCTTTTGCTCTTTTTTCTTGAATTTGAGGTTGGGAGTTTGGAATTTCAGATCCTCGGGGAGAGTGATGGATTTCGATGTGATCTTTAGTCTTTCTTCATGAACTGGAAGTGGGTATTTAGAATTATAGTTTTCTTTTTTTTTCGACTGAGATTTGAATTTTAGATGTGTTGCTCTTTCCATGTGAATTTGAAAATGGGTGTTTAGGATTACGTGCTTTTATGGAAATAGAGTTCAGTTTCAATATGTTCTTCTACTCTTTTTGCACGAAAACAAAGATGGAAGCTTGGAATTACAGGTTCTTCTAGAGGGGGATTTAAATTTTGATCTGTTCTTTTGCTCTTTCTTCACGAATTTGGACATAGGTGTTTGGAATTACAGGTTTTTGTGGAGAGTGATTTGAGTTGGCATGCATTCTTTCACTCTCTTCCCATGAATTTTAAAATGGGTGTTTGGAATTACAGGATTTTGTGGAGAGTGATTTGAGTTGGCATGCATTCTTTCACTCTCTTCCCATGAATTTTACAATGGTGTTTGGAATTATAGGATTTTATGAGCAGTCAATGCAAGTATGCAGCAGAGAAGATACTGCTGCGGAAAAGGCATAAAGCAATGAGAAAATAGAAGGCCGGAAGCCAAAGGAGAATCCATCTTGGTTTCGCCAAAGATGATGAGGCAAATTCTGAATATGGTCTGGATAAGCTTATCAAGAACCCGAATTCATATGCAAGCTTGTTGGGTTTGAGGTGGGCTCTTGTATCTTGTAGGTGATTTTCACAGGTCTTAAATTTCAAATTTCTTTCAATCTCAATCTCTTGAATCTGATTTTCTTCTAACATCTTTCTTACTGTAGATGGGGTGTTAAGAAGCCTCAAATCATGGAAAATTCTATCACGATCTAGTCAAATGCAGGTCTTGGGATGGCCATGTTCAGTCTTTGTAAGATCATTAATATGCTCATCATGATTCTTAATCCTTGTTTTTCAAGTGTTTTGAATTGACTTGAACTAACCGCCTTCGAATTTTTCAAATTTTCAAGAATGTTGATGGCCTTGTAGCCAAGGATCATAGCTTGTGGGACTAAACTCACCGCATACGGATTGATTGTGAGGTTCCTCGCTGTCCCGGCTGTCATGGCGATCGCATCTGTTGGGGTTGGCCTCAGAGGCACAATCCTCAGAGTGTCCATTGTTCAAGTGGGTCCATTGCATTTTCAGCCTCTTACGTATAATGTCATAACATGCAATTTCTTCCATTTTGTATGATGAATTGATTTTCAGCCATGTGCAGTAAGCTTTCGGATCAAAGCGAAGTTAAGAATAGGGTGTTAGTTGATGGCAAATTGATAACCAGTAGAGGCACATCCATGGAGTTTTCATATGGGATTGTTAAGAAGCTATTTGGTTGCGAGAAGGCATTGGATCTTGCTGTTAATGAGAACTTTAAATAGACATATAACTATTATGTTGGCATTGTACTTTTGTGAATGGAAATGAATGATTGTATATGATTGAATGAATGAATGATTGTGTTTGATTAAAAGAATGAATGATTTAGCGATAAAGTATTTATCTATATTAGCTTATATGACTTATTAGGGTGTACTACAATGGTAAGAGCTGCCATTATTATTTAAATTTTAAAAAAAATAGGCATTAGTTACAGCTATTAACCGTAGCTATTTATCTGAAAACCGTAGCTCTTGCTAATTTCAGCCTATTGCTATGGTTCTCATTCTACTTTTAGCTACAGATATAATCCGTAGCTATATATAATCTAGAGCTAGGAAAAATATTGCTACAGATTTAATCCGTACCTATTGCTTCAATCACTACGGCTATTACCCGTAGCCCTTTATATGAAAACCGTAGTTGTTGCTGATTTCAGCCTACTGCTACGGTTCTCGCTCTACTTTTAGCTACAGATATAATCCATAGCTGTAAATACCTTAGTGTTACGGAAGCTACAGCTATGGATTTAATCCTTACCCATTATTTCTATGGCTACGGAGGAAATCCGTATCCATAGCTTTTAGACCTATGGCTACGACACCAATGGCTACGGTCGTGCTATGGACTTTAACCGTAGCCATAGGCCTTTAGCTATGGTTTTTATCCATAGCCTTTGCCAGATTTTCTAGTAGTGCTCCATTATGTGTCCATAACACCTTCACTAGAGGGATTACCTTGTTTCGCAGCACTTGTTCCTTCTTGTCTAGAATTTTGGTGGGCTTAAGAATATATGTTGTCCTTGAGTTCCATGTACTCCCATCGAATAATATGTGAAGGGTCCGGAGCATACTTTTTGAGCATGGAGACGTGAAATACATTATGCATGCCAACGAGGGGAGTAGGCAAAGCTAGACAATACGCAACTGGTCCTATCCGATCCAAGATCTGAAAAGGGCCAATATATCACAGGGTAAGTTTCCCCTTCTTACCAAAATGTAGAACTCCCTTCATTGGCGAAATTTTCAGAAATACATGGTCTCCTGCTTTGAACTCCAAATCTCTTTACCTTGTATCCGCATAACTTTTTTGCCTACTCTAAGCCATCAATAAGCGTCGTCTGATAATTTTGATCTTTTCGGTAGTCGTCTGTACTATTTTAGGTCCCAACAAACTTTTCTCACCCACTTCAGCCTAGTAATGTGGAGCTCAACACGCGCACCCGCATAAGGCTTCATAGGTTGCCACGCCAATGCTAGCTTGGAAACTGTTATTGTAGGCGAACTCGGCATAAGGGAGACACTCATCCCAATTGTTTAAGAAATCCAGTGCATACACTCTCAACATATCTTCTAGTATCGATTCACCCATTTTGTTTGTCCATCAGTCTAAGGGTGGAAAGCGGTGTTGAACTTCAGCTTGACTCCCATGACGTCTTCATTCGGGCCCAAAGCATCGAAGTGAATCATGTGTCTCAGTCCAACGCAATTTCCATAGGAACACCATGAAGTCGAACTATCTCTTTGATATACAATCTGACTAAATCATCTGCGGAGTATAAGGTTCGAATAGGGAGAAAGTGAGCTAATTCAGTCAACCGGTCCATAATCACCCAAATTGAATCATGCCCTTTCTTTGTCCTGGGCAAACCCAAGATGAAGTCTATGGAAATGTAGTCCCATTTCCATTCAGCGAGTGGCATGGGTTGTAGGAGACCTGGTGGTTGATGATGTTCGGCCTTGACTTATTGACATGTAAGGAACCAGGATACAAAGCCAGCTATCTCTCTCTTCATGTTCTCCCACAAGTAATTGTGCTTGAGGTTCTGGTACATCTTGGTACTACCGGGGTGCATGGCTAGCTTAGCATTATGGGCCTCAGCTATGCTTCCTTCAGCTTGGGATGATCAGGGACACAGAGACGGCCTTGAAAGCGTAAGCCTTCATCAGTGCTGATTCTCCATTCAGAATCGCTTTGAACAGCCGCAAGTTCTCTCATCTTTAATAACAATTCATCACCCCTTTGGGCCTCAATGATCTGACTGTCGATCATAGGTTGGGCATGAACATGTGCAATGACTTCATGCAATTTTTCTATTCTTAATTTTTGCTCAAAGTCTCACACGAACTCTACCATATTCCACTCTTCTACCATTAACAGAGCTGCGAATTCTATAGTTTTCTTTCGACTTAAGGCATTTGCCACTAAATTGGCTTTACCAGGCCTTGAATTTGAAGTCCTTCAAGGTCTCCATCCAACGTCGTTGCCTCATATTTAAATCTCTCTAGGTGAAGATGAACTTGAGGCTCTTGTGGTCACAAAAGAGCTCAAATTCTTCCCCATATAGATAGTGTCTCTATATCTTCAGGGCAAATATGACCGCAACCAGTTCAAGATCATGAGTGAGGTAGTTTTCTTCATGCTTCCTCAATTGTCAAGAAGCATAAGCAATAACTCTATCCCTTTGTATAAGGACGTGGCCTAGACCCATGCAAGATGCATCGGTAAAAATGGTGTACTTGACTCCTTGTTCAGGCAGAACGAGAACTGGGGATGAGGTTAATCTTTCCTTCAACTCCTTGAAGGCCACTTCCACCTTTTCATTCCAAGCAAACTAGAGGTCCTTCCTGGTAAGCTGGGATAGCGGTCGAGCAATCTTTGAGAAATCTTTGATGAATCAGCAGTAGTATCCCTCTAATCCCAAGAAGCTTCTAACTTCTGTAACTGAGCTCGGCCACTTCCAGTCTTGTATTGCCGCCACTTTGGCCAAATCCATAGAGATGCCTTCTTTAGACACCACATAGCCCAAAACTTTCACTTCTTCTTTCCAGAAGTTGCATTTTCAGAACTGAGCATACAACTTGTTCCATTTGAGCATTTCTAGGACCGCTCGCAGATGTTCTTCGTGTTCCTTGCGACTTTTGGAATATATCAGAATGTCATTTATGAACATAATGACAAACTGATACAGAAATGGCCTAAAGACTCTATTTATTAGGTCCATGAACACAGCCGACGCATTCGTGAGTCTAAAAGGCATGACTAAGTACTCATAATGCCCAAAGCTGGTCCTGAACGTCATCTTTGGCACATCTTCAGGTCTAATTCGCAGTTGGTGGTATCTGGATTGCAGGTCGATCTTTGAGAAGTACTGGGCACCTCTCAATTGGTCGAACAGGTCATCAATTCAAGGCAGAGGATATTTGTTCTTCATGGTGACCTGGTTCAATCTTCGGTAGTTAATATATAATCGCTGGGAGCCATCTTTCTTTCTCACGAACACAACTGGGGCTCCTCATGGGGACACACTGGGTCGGATAAAACCCACGTCCAACAACCCATCAATTTGAAGTCAGAGTTCCTCCATTTCATACAGAGGCATTCGATAGGTCGAGAGAGAAATGGGCATAGTGCCTAGCACCAGATCAATGGTGAAGTCGATCTCCTACCAGGGAGGAAGTCCCAGAATATTCTTAAACATGTCAATAAAGTCGCTCACTATGGGGGGTGCGAGTTAATGAAATATCTTTGTGATCTTCTTCTAGCGAAGCATAACAAAGGACTCGTTGTGGGTAGCTAACCTTAAACTGCAAACGTAAAGGGAGAGCTACCATCTTCATATATGGTCACCGTTCGGTTATCGCAATCAATCTTGGCTCTCATTGCAGAGAGCCAATTCATTCCCAGGATTATGTTGTAGTGGAAGACCTTTGTAACTATGAGATCCACATGTATCCTTTTTTTTCCAAAGTTTATGGGACAACCTCGGCAGATGGATGTAGCTTCGGTAAATGTTCCAGCTACCGCTATAATTCTTACTCCCGACATGGGAGTAATTGGTAGTCCTAGACTCTTGACAGTTGTGGATGATATAAGTGAAGTTGTGGACCCAGTGTCCACAAGAAGAAATATGCGAGTACCTTGAACATGGGCCATAACCTCAAATGTTGCAGGAGTAGTTGTGGCTACATCAATGCCCTCGGATGAGAAAGCGTGAACTCGTGCTTGTTGAGGTCAATTGTGCTAATATGTAGGTCGAGGTGGCGGCCTAATCTGAGGGGCCGACAACCTACATGTCTGTTGAGATGGGCTTGTGACACGTTGAGGGGGTGTAGGTCATGCGTTGTGGGGGTACATATCTATGATCCCTTATCTTTAAAAAATAATAGGCTTCTGAATGGTCCACCTTCCGACAATACCCGCACACACGGTAGAGATGAGCATAAGCGGGTGAACGAGGCATGTGTTGGGGAGGCAGATTAGGTGACACTCTCCTTACGAGGACGAGGATTGTCCTCCAGTTCTTCCTTGGGACTCAACTTGTATACGTGCCCGAGAAACCCTTTCACCATCCTGCTCTGACCACAGGGACATCTCCACCAGTTCTGCATAAGCCCAAATATTCACACAACACATTTTCATGCAAATCCCAGTTATCAATCCCTCGACAAAGTGCCTCATGCGAGTTTCTTCATCGGCCACGATCCTCGAGGCGTATCGAGATAATTCAGTAAATCAATTTTCATATTCGGCCACCGACATACATCCCTGCTGAAGGCGCAAAAATTTGTTCTCTTTTTCTATACGGTAGGTACGTGGGAAATACTTTTGGAAGAACCGCATCTCAAAATCCTTCAATGTCCATATAAAGTTTTCAGCGACCGTTCTCAACACGTTGTCCCACCAAACGTCAGCTTCCTTCTCGAACTGGTAGGATATCAACTCCACCTACTCGGCTTCCGAGCAATGAAGAGGCCGGATTGCTTTTGTAACTCGGTTTAGCCAACTCTCGACCTCCTCAGGTCTATAGTGCTGGAAAAAGTAGGTGGTCTTAACCTTTGGAAGCGCTCGAAAAGATTATATGGTGCGGCTGACGTTTCGACTTGGCCTGGCGATGGTGCATTCATATGATGGGCCATTGCTCCCACTAAGGTATGCAACGACTGTTGTTGTTGTTGCATCACATGCAACATTTGCTCCATAGTGCCCCCAACTGGGGCGGTCCGGTGAGTAGAGATCTCACCTAGGTTTGGTGGCGCCTCAGGAAGTTGGTTCGACATCTCATTGTCCCTGTCAAGTTGACTGGCTCCGCCCTGACTAGGAGGTAGTTCGTTTAGGGTGAGTTGCTCATGGTCGTCTCTCCTGCCCAGGGCTAGGCGGACAAGACGCTGTCACTTTGGGGCCTCATCGTCCTAAAAGCCAATTTCTTAATATTTAGATACCAAACATCCACAGACGTAGGGTACGAAATTCATAGAGTTAAAGTGATATCATACATACATCATCAATTCTCCAAACATTCCACATATTACTTCACAAAAGTAGTTTCATGCATTTCATTAAACAAAATTTGTCACTGTTAC
This sequence comes from Magnolia sinica, assembly GCF_029962835.1. Lineage (NCBI taxonomy): Eukaryota > Viridiplantae > Streptophyta > Magnoliopsida > Magnoliales > Magnoliaceae > Magnolia > Magnolia sinica. The sequence continues at coordinate 39,454,186 of NC_080576.1, forward strand.
ATATGTTATGGCATTACATGTACAATGACAAGGAAAGCATGATTGCTAACTAAATAGAAGAACTTCAACATTTACAACTCCAAACAACCAAGCTAAGCCTATCCAAGGCGATTACAAAATGAAGGAAACAAACACATCCCGACAATCCTATTCCTCTGATTCTAGTGACGGAGGAGGTGCTTCCTTGTCTTGCATACAGTACAGGATCTCCTTTAAGGTACGGGATACCTTCTTCAACTTCTTCTTTATGTATGCCTAATCCTCTTCTAGCTTAGCCAAATGGTCATCGTGAGTGACCCGATCCTGGCGTTCAGCGTGAATTGTGGGAGGTTCCCAGTCAGAGTCTTGGGCCTCCACTTCTTCTTCTTGCTCTTCCTCTTCACTTTCTTCTTCTTCTTCTTCAGTCTCTTCCTCTATCACGTCCCCCAGCTCCTCTAGTTAGGCCATGCACTGCCTGGGGCCCATCATCATATTGTTGAGGGTGTTTTCATTGATGAAGTGGATAGGGACGAGATGGTCCATCTGCAGCCAAAACCCAAAACTACGGGAAATCTTGCAAATTAGTTGGCCGAATGAGAGGGACTGATTCTCCTGAAAAGATTGCACCGCCTTCACAATCTGGGTCAGGACAAGAGTCGGCAAGCACACTTTATCTCCTTGTCCTACCCGGTACAAGAAGTCCACCATAAATTTAGTGCACTCTGTATGGTTGCTCGACCTGGGGTACACGTTATACGTGCATATATGGTGGAACAGGGCTATTTTCTCACCTCCATTCGACTAATCGATCGCATAAGAAACGCGTGCAGCGATCTCTCTCCCGCCTCTCAGGGAGGTTAGACTTACTGGCATGAACAACGCCATGCTCCACTCCCATGATGCGGGCAATAACATCAACATCAACCCTGGCTTCCTGTCTGCCCAGGGGAATGATAAACTAGAGAGGTTCAAGGGTTGGGTCCTTCATATATGTGTAGAAGGTTCGCACAAGGCCCTCACTAGCGTGAGATTTCCCTTCAAATATAGGACCCCAACCATTAGCCAGAACGACGCCACATCTCGCACGCCGATGCAATACCCAGGTCAGGAGATGTAGGCCCTCGTTTAGTTTAAGAAAAATGCTGCGCATTTACAAACCCAAGAGAAGATGTCACATCAATCACATCAATCATGTCAAGTACATATCCCATCCCTAAGTACAAGCAACCCCTAAAGTCAACTCTATCTCTCCACCCATCTCTTTTCAAGTACACCCATCACTCACTCACCCATCCCTCTCTCTCTTACAACCCCTCTCTCTCATCTCTCTCTCTCTCATTTCTTCCCAAGCAACCCTTAGAGACCATCCAAGCTCCATGAGAGAGTGGCCCACTTCCTACTTAAGATCCCCACCATCCAACCATCCAATCTCCATCATCCTCCATCAAACTTGTAGCTTTAGAGCTAGGGAGTCCAAGGAGCTAAAGAAGAGGAGCAATAAGTGAGTGATCCACTATTGATGTTTATTTTAAGGGCCCACTTGTTGTGGGAACCACTTGATGTATGCATTGTATAAGGGAGGGCCAAATAGTGGCGAGGTCCCTCCCCTTCACGTCTCTCTCTCTCTCTCTCTCTCTCTCTCTCCTGTTGATGGTCCCATGATGTATGTATCTTATCCATGCCATCCACCTTCGTGGGACCCACCTGATGGATGTCTTAGATCTACACCATCCAGCCTATTACTAGGTCAAGACAGAAGGGAAAATGCAAATATCAGTTTGATCTTGAGCTGGTGGACCACAAGCGTGGACCCACCTTGATGTTTATGTTGTCCACACCATCCAAATCCCTGGACTGTGGGACCCTTTGGCGCACGTCCAGATGTCCAGATGGCTGGACGCTGGACCCATTTTTTTTAAAAATAAAAATAAAAATAAAAATAAATAATATATATATGTGTAGAGAGGAGTGGGGTGGCCCACCTACATGGGACCCACACTAGTGTATGTATTGTATATCCACTCCGTCATCTATTGATCCAGACCATCCAACAGTCTGGACATGGATATCATCCACCGTGGTGTATGGGTCTTATCCACACCGTCCATCCATTTGCTGGACAGTGGAACCTAGCCACACGTGTGGGGTCCCCACCGTCCATCTAGGACGTGAACCCCTCCCTGATGTATATGTTAAATACAAACCGTTTATTCATCTGACGAAAAATGAAGCAGATTTAATTCTTTTGTGGGCCACGTATGTGGACCCTACCTTGATGTATGTGATTCATCCAAACCATCCATCCATTTGGTGAGCTCATCTTAAGGGCTTGAGAAGAAAATAAGACAGATCTAGTTATCAAGTGGACCACACTGCCATAAATAGTGGGGATTGAACGTCCAGCATTGAAACCTTTTGGGTCACAGAAGTTTTGAACCAATATGAAATTAGTTTTTCCTCTTAATTCAGGTCTTTGTGACCTTATGAATAGATTGGATGGAAAACAAATGCTATGGTGGGCCCACTGGAGTTTTTGTAATGCCCCGAATTTTGAAGGTCGAGCAAAGCTCAACTCCCAAGATCCAACACATCACTTATGCAACATAGATAATAATGTTTAAATGTTGTCCATGTTAGTGCATTAAACATGAGGGGGATTATACTAAAACAGTATATCATACTCCAAAGACAATTTAATTTAGCAAACGGAAGACTAAAGCACATATATATAAGTACGTGAGGGTGTCGCAACCTTCAGAGTATGAGTATGATACCGGGCTGAATATAAACATGTATTGTTTCAAAATTTACAAAATATCAAAATGTACTTGTTCGACTAATCATATAATCCCTGTGATCCCGTCGATCAGTGCATGGTCTACATAGACTCGCCTGATAGCTGTACATAGGAGAACTCCTCCTTATCAAAGAAGTCCATCTCAGATGTATAGACTCTATCATCACCTGCATCTACAACAGAGTCTTATTGGTTTTTTAAAACACCGTCCCAGAGTGGGAGTGAGTGATCAACTTAGTGGTACTATAAGGCAAAGGTTAACATGTTATCAATTTAATCAAGCAGTAATGAGAAAATAGTACGAAAATCATATCCTAAGTACTCTTGTTAATGCAGGGATGGTATGTTGTAATGATGCATGCACTCGCATGAAGCTCCCTCACAAGCGACTCCATCAACCATTCGCGCATGACAAACTCCCTAAACGTGTCCTTCATCGCCAAAGCACATGCAATGTGGTGCATGGTCGTGTTAGCCAAGTATTTAATTATGTTTATTCAAACAACAGATTTGGGAAGCTAAGGTACCTCCCTTTATATCACTAACCCCAAATAGAAATCCATCTAGGGTCATCAATCCTAGTTAATCACATACGATAGGCAAGTTATAGGGCATCACCCCTAATGGAAGCAGTGGATAGGCAAATTTAAGAGTTTATACTCGAGGTCACTACGGTGAGGCTCGTCACCTCAGCATAGGCCGACAGCTCGAATAGTGTCCCATACCACTGTATTCCGCTCACGAGTTTGGGGTTGCTCACTGGTCACTACGGAGAGGCTCGTCACCCCAGCGTAGGCTAATAGCTCGACTATGGTATCCCATACCACCATGCCCGGCTCATGAGTCTTAGTGGATCATGGTACCATGGTTGAATTGAGTCTTTTCATTAGTAGGTGGTACCTTAAATTCAAGTAAGGATGTCCATATATGGTAAATACACAATAGGCCAATCGGTTTTCTTAGATAAGTTTGGTTGGTACGAGCGCACGCTGAATTAATCGACATGGAGCATATAAGCACTTCACATGGCCTAACCACTGTCGACAATCATCGTATGACCAGGATTCACCGAACGTATCGAATGTGGCGAGACTAATTCCGCCACTTAAATGGGAATTGTTACCGATTGCCTGGGCTAGGTTATGGCCCCAATCTTACTCAAGTGCAACAGGTAGACACATGTGATAATCATATGAGCATTTATGAAAAATCCAAATACAACACTCATTTGAGCATTTTGTGAACACATTGAACATGTTACCAAATATTTGCATTTCATCCATGAATTTCGTAATTGAAATTATAATTACATGAAGGAAGTTATACATATAGATAAGGTAATTGAGAATCCTATCTCAATACCCTTATTAAAGACAATCCATTAACAATTTCTCATTCTAACATTTTATCAAACACTTAAACTACACATTACTAAATATCGCAAGAATAGATTAGTTATGACAAGAACTATTCAAGAACTTACACCAATTAGGTTATAAAGCATATGACAAACATTAACCTTAGTTTAGAAATCATGGCAAGCATAAATCACAATTTCACGTTCAATCAAACATTTCAACAAACACATGGAATGCACCTTATATTCTAAATAGTTCACACATGTATAATATATCGAAAACGGTGTAACTAAGATCATATGGAAATAATCAAGTCAGACATAAATCACTGCTAACATTGAAAGCCTTGAAAACCATAATCTAAATGTTTATAGTTCGCACCTTCCATCGGAATCCTCGTTTCGAACGTGGTTCGAATCCTACGTTCCCGAATACAAAACAACGAGTACCTAAATCATGAAATAGGTTAGTTATTTCATCAATTACTCTATTTAGATTCCTAAATCAAGATTAATGTTAGGATTTCTTACCTAAATTGTAATTGAAATGATTCACGTAGCGATGGTGGGGAGGTGAATCAGCACGTGGAGTAGTGGGAGTGAATCCTGGCAACGATCTCCTGAACTCTCTCTCTCTCTCTCTCTCTCTCTCTCTTCTCCACACTCTTTTCTCTTCTTTTCTCTCTTCTCTCTCCTAGGGTTAAAGAAATTCGTATGGAATGGGAATGGGGTGGTTTAAGGGCATTATATTGGCCCAAAACTAATGTCAATGGCCCCAGGGCCATAGTATACATAGGTTATATCCAAAGGGTGTCTATTTCAGGCAGACAGAACACATCTGGAGGTCTATGTTACAAAGTAAGTTCCTTGACAATGGATTTAGGCCAAGATGCGATTTCAATGTGTTTGGATAAGCTGATCAACCGTGACGGACCTATATCAGATCAACGGTCGTTGTCACTCGATCAGGGCCACAAGTATATCGATATATGCAGAAAAATTTCCCTGATCCATAGGTGAACTTCAATCAGAAACTGACGGTCTGAAATCTTCAATTTTTCTTGCAAGCTAATGGCCCAATTTACTTAAGTTCTGGTTCATTTTCTAAGGATATTCGTGTTTCTCACACACTTTGCTCGAGGCTTAAGTTGTGTGTTTCTGGATACTATCTGGGCTCGATTCCCGTAATGGTTGTCAGGTCCACTAAGGCGGATGTAACCTTATAGTTTCGCGGTCATCAAATTTTTGACGTGCGGTCTAGGTCTGATACGTAGTTTCAATGTGCTCCCGAGAGCAACTGGGTTTTGGAATTTCCTCGAGGTTTTCAAGTAATGTTGAGTTAGCGATTTTAATGGTTTTGGGTCTTGCAATTTGTATAGATAGCAGTTTAAGCTAATCCATCGATTAATTTAGTCTAGTACTTAATTAATTTTTGTCTAATTTTCACAGTATACGGTCCTTAGTAATTTCTGCCTGAGGTGGTACTCGGGCCTTTGTATGGATTTTCTGAGACGTTACAATCTACCCCCCTTAAAGAAAAATTTTGTCCTCAAAATTAGTACCTTTTCGTACTCCTTGAGGATTTGAGAGTAGTTCTTACGGACTTCGGCTTCTGTTTCTCAAGTAGCCTCTTACTCAGTGTGGTGAGTCCACAATACTTTCACAAGCGGGATAACTTTGTTGCGCAACATTTGTTCCTTCCTATCTAGAATACGTGTTGGTCGAAGTATATAGGTAGCATCTTCACTTAGCTATACTTGCTCCCATTTGATAATATGAGAAGGGTCATGAATGTATTTCTTCAGCATCGATACGTGAAATATATTGTGCACACCTGTGAGTTATGTGGGAAAGGCGAGACGGTATGCTACCACACCCACTCGATCTAGAATCTGGAATGGGCCTATGAATCTCGGCGTAAGCTTCCCTTTCTTGCCAAAATGGAGTACTCCCTTCATGGGAGAAACCTTAAGAAACTTATGGTCCCCAACTTCGAATTCCAACTGCCGCCATCATGTATCGGCGTAACTCTTCTATCTGCTCTGGGCTGCAAGAAGTCGACGCCTGATAATATCAATCTTTTTTGAGGTTGTCTGAACCAAATTTGGGCCAATCGGGCTCTTCTCGCCAACTTTCGTCCAATAACGTGGTGCTCAACATGGGCGGCCATACAATGCTTTGTAGGGAGCCATGCCAATGCTTGCTTAGAAGCTGTTGTTATAAGTAAACTCGCCATAGGGAAGGCAGTCATCCCAACTGTCCTTGAAATCAAGCACACACACCCGCAACATGTCTTCTAATATTTGATTTACCCATTCCGTCTTCCCATCAGTCTGTAGGTGGAACGCGGTACTAAACTTCAGTTTCACTCCTATTGCTTCCTGGATTTGAGTCCAGAAAATGGACATGAATCGCGTGTCCCGGTCTGACACAATCTCCATAGGAACTCCATGCAGCCGTACAATCTCCTTAATATACAGCTTGGCCAAATCATCTGTTAAGTTTGAAACTCTAATTGGAAGGAAATGAGCCAATTTTGTCAATCGGTCCACAATCACCCAAATGGAGTTATGCCCCTTTCTCATCTTTGGTAACCTAAAAATGAAATCCATATATATGAAATCTCATTTTCATTCAGCTATAGGCATAGGCTGAAGTAAACTAGGAGGTCGGCGATGCTCGGCCTTGACCTACTCGAATGTGAGACAACGGGACACGAAGTTTGCTATCTGGGCCTTCATGTTCTCTCACCAGTACGAATGCTTCAAATCATGATACATCTTTGTACTACTGGGATGCATTGCCAATTTTGAATTGTGAGCGGCTTCTAGGACTTCCCTTCTCAAGTATGGAGATTTAGGACGCATAGACGACCGCAATGTCTCAAACCTCCATCTAAGTCAACCCTCCATTCGGAGTCTTCACTGTCACTTGTTCGCTCTCTCATTTTCACCAATAGATCATCTTCTTTCCGTGCCGCAATGATTCGGTCATCAATAAGCGGTTGTACGTTGATGTGCGCGACGCTCTCGAATGGCTCCTCTACTGTAAGCTTCTGTTCGAAGTCTCGCACAAACTCTACCATATTCCACTCTTCTATCATTAGTGAAGCCGCAAATTCTATTGTCTTCTTATGGCTCAACGCATCGGCCACAAGGTTGGCCTTGCCAGGATGGTAGGAGACCTCAAACTTGAAGTCATTCAAGGTTTTCATTCAACGACGCTGCCTCATATTCAGGTCTCTTTGCGTGAAGATATACCTGAGGCTCTTGTGGTCACAAAAGAGATCAAACTCCTCTCCATAGAGGTAATATCTCCAGAGCTTTAATGCAAAAATGACCGCCGCCAATTCTAGGTCATGCGTGGGGTAGTTTTCTTTATGTTTCCTCGACTTTTGTGATGTATATGCAATCACTCTATCCTTTTGTATAAGAAAACAACCCAAACCAACACGAGGCATGTTGGTGTATATAGTATATCTGACCCCTTGCTCTGGCAATACTAGCACGGGTGCAGACGTTAGCTTGTCCTTAATTCCTGAAAGGCTGCTTCTGCTTTCTCGTTCCAGGCAAACTTAAATCTTTTTGAGTGAGTTGAGACAGCGGTTGGGCTATCTTGGAAAAGTCCTTAATAAATCGATGATAGTAGCCTGCAAAGATGAGGAAACTCCTCACTTTAGTAGCCGAACCGGGTTATTCCCAGTCTTGTACAGCGGTCACCTTAGCGAGGTCCACGACAATACCTTCCTTGGACACCACGTGTCCCAGAAACCTGACTTCTTCCGTCCAGAAGTCGCACTTCCGGTATCAAGCAAAAAACTGATTCTTCTTGAGAGTATCGAAGACTGCTCGTAGGTGCTCTTCGTGATCCTTTCGGTTCTGGAGTATATCAAAATGTCATCTCTAAATATGATGACGAACCGGTACAGATATGGCCGAAACACTCGGTTCATGAGGTCCATGAACACAGTTGGTGCATTTGTAAGTCCAAACAACATCACGAGAAACTCACAATGCCCAAAACTAGTTCTGAATGCTGTTTTCTACACATCTTCATCCCTGACGCACAACTGATGATACCTTGACTGCAAGTCGATGTGCCCCTTTTAATTGGTCGAACAGGTCATCTATCCTGGGTAGAGGGTACTTGTTCTTGACCGTCACATGATTCAGCCCGCGATAATCAATACACAACCACAGTGATCCGTCCTTCTTCTTTACAAACAATACAGGTGCTCCCTAAGGAGATACACTAGGCCATATAAAACCTGATTCCAACAGATCATTTATTTGTCTCCTCAATTTCTCCATTTCACACGTAGGTATGCGGTATGTTGGTAAGGAAATGGGCGTCGCACCAGGCACAAGGTCGATAGTAAAGTTGATCTCATGCCGAGGTAGTCCAAGTATCATTTTGAACACGTCTGTAAAATCTTGGACTATAGGGGTGTCCCCAAGTGTTGGACCATCAACATTTTCTAACAAGAAAGCATAATAACTAATACGGTAGGGCCAACTGACCTGAACTGGGAAAGTGAAGGTCGTGCCCTCGGGTCTATGGGCTATCACCAATTTGGTATCACAGTTGATCTCTGCCTTTATTTCGGTGAGCCAATCCAAGCCGAGGATGATGTCGTAATGATGTAGAGGGGTGAAAATTAGGGCAATGGGCACCGTTCTACTTCCTAAGTCTATCGGGCAATCTTTACAAAACTTAGTAGCGTTCGAGAAAGTCCCTGTCGCGGTAAGGACTCTCACCCCAACCATAGGAGTAGTGCTTAACCCAAATCACTTGACTGTATAGCACGATATTATCAAAATAGTGGACCTGGTGTCCACCAATAGAACTACAGGTGTACCTTGAATGTGGGCAGTGACTTCAAAGGCTAAGGGCACTGCAGTTGCTGTCTCAGATGCTCCATATACTAGTGCATGTACACGTGCCTGTTGAGGATAATTTGGTTGCGCTGTCATAGGTCATTGAGGCTGCCTATTTCGGGATACGGGAGGTCGGTTGTACCGCTGTATTGGCGGTGCCGATTGCAGAGGTGGAGTCGAAATAACTTGTGGCAGCTGGCGGTTGATCTTCTAAGGTGGCATAAAACCATTGTCCCTCATCTTGGTAAAGCAAAATGGCTGGTTATGGCCCATCTTCTTACAGTAGGTGCACGGAAGGTCCGATCGCGTCTATTGGGTTGGTGGAACCATAAGCCTGGGAGGCGAATATACACGTGGCCTCTTGCCTAGAAATGGCAGGTTCGGTAATTCAGGTTGAGGCCTTAGGCCCATTGGTAAACATGTGCGAGATAGCCTATCTCCATCCTGCTCAGCTCACAAGGACATGTTCACTAGCTCAACATAGTTGGGAATGCTAGCTCAACACATCTTCGTACAGATATCGGGTTGCAGACCCTCAAAAAATCTTTGCATTCTCATCGGCTCGTCTGTTAGGATCAAAGGAGTATATCTGGCTAGCTCTGTGAAGCAGTTCTCGTACTCGGCCACGGTCATTCCTCCCTGACGGAGGTAGAGAAATTCACCCTCCTTTTCATTACGGTAAGTAAGGGGGAAATACTTTCCATAAAAGAGTGTTTCAAACGCGTCCCAGGTTCACACATATCCTGTAAGAATGGATCGTAGGATGTTATCCCACCAGAGACTGGCCTCATTCTTAAACATATAGGTCACAAGCTCCACTTGCTCTGCCTCAGTATAGTGCAACAGCTTTAGCATCTTAGATATGCTATCTAACCAATACTCTGCCTCCTCAGGTTGGTGAGTGCCCGTAAAGGTAAGAGGACGGAAATGCTGGAAGCGTTTAAATAGACCGCTAGTATTCAAATTTCTAGCAGGCTGCATAGGTGGTGCAGGTGGGATCATACTCATGTTTTGGACAATGGCCCCCACAATAGTGGTCCATACTTGCTGTTGTTGCTGCATTGGGAGCATTATCTACTTCAACCTATCAGGGGGAGGAGCCACCTGAGGCATGTGTGTCGTCGATGTAAACGCACGGTTCTGTTCCGGAACTGGTGGTGCAGAAGGTGTTGGCCCATTGGTGGGGCTAGTGGCTGGATGTGAATCTGGCATAGTCTCAATATCCGGGCGTAAGCTGGGGTCCGTATGGCTATTGCTCAGGGGAGGTGCCCCGTTAATCGATCCGTCAAGTGCAAGACGTGCAATGTTCCGAGTGTTTTTAAGAGGCATTCCCTATATACAACATAGGGTGCAACATGTGTGAGATTTTAGAACAAAATTACTCAATTTTCCAAACATTCCATACATTCCATAACAAAGGAAGTTTCATGCATTTCATTTAGCCAAAATTGTCACAATACATGAATCATGATAAAGAATGCATGTAAACTAACCTAACAAAAGATTTAAACACTAAGCACACCAACATCTAACTAAGACTACTAAGGCTATCACAAAGAAAAATAAGAAACAAGGAAAACCATAAGACAACTACAACACAGGACTAGTCCGCTGACTCTAGTGAAGGTGGAGGTGCACCCTTATCTTGCATACAGCACAGGAGGGCCTTCAAGGTGCAAGACACTTTATTGAATTTATGTTTCAGATAGGCCTGATTCTCCTCAATCTTGGCCATGCGGGCTTCCAAGGTGGCCCAATCATAGTGGTCATCATGGGTAGTATTATGAGGCTCCCTATCTGAATGTTGGGCCTCCCCTTCCTCTTCCTACTCTTCCTCCTCACTTCCCTCTTCATCACTACCTTCTTCCACACTTCCTTCCTCCTCACTTCCTCTATTTCATTTTCTTCCTCTTCTTCACTACTTTCTTCCTCTTCACTTTCTTCTTCTATCTTATCCCCATACTCATCGAGTCGGGCTTGACGTTGTCGAAGGCCAATTCTCATGTTGTTGAGTGTAGTGTCATTAATGAAGTAGATTGGCACAAGCTCATCCATATTAAGTTTGAAGCTGAAATTATGAGCAATCTTCCAGATAAGTCAGCCGAATGAAAGTGAAGCATCACCCCTGGTAGAGCGTGCAGTCTTAATTATCTGTAACAAGATGAATGTAGGTAAACACAGCTTGTCTCCCTGCCCAGCTCTGTACAGGAAACCCACCATCAAATGAGTGCATTCGGTACCGTTGCTCCACCTAGGATACACGTTATACGTGCATATGTGGTAGAGTGGGCGGAAGTCTGCCATCATCCTGGTCGATGGGAGGCTATTGCCTCGCCTCCAATGAGCCAGTCGGCCATAAAGAAATCACGTGCGGCGATCTCTCTCTCGCACACTAGTGAGACAAGATTCACTAGCATGTACCTCACCACGTTCAATTCCCATAATTTAGGCCATCACATTTACATCGACTATGGCTTCCTGCATCCTCAAGGGAATAGTAAACTGAAGAGGCTCCAATAGTGGATTTCGTATGTGGGCATAGAAGGCTCTGACAGTGCCTTCACTCGCATGAGACTTGCCTTCAAATATAGGACCCCACCCGGACTCCAACAAGAGGTCCATCATTAGATATAGCCCAAATAGCCTTTCATCAACATGTGCTTCAAACATGACTTTACGGCCACGAAACTTACCAAGTCCGATGCCCACCGATAGAGATCTTTTGAGCTAGATTTGGGGATCGAGATCCCATATCGTTCTTTGCTCTCGCTCGGCCCTTGTAGTAGCCATGACGCTTGTCTACTTCCTCGAGTGGGTCGGACGGCTTGGCCCAGCCTCATCCGGGGCCTCCTCTTTCCCATAAGGGAAAGGAGCGTTGAAATGAAAAAGATAGTAGTGACAGGCTCAAAAAGAGCCATGGAGTTGGAAAAGCTTGAGAATAGGGTGGATTTGAGAAGTTTGAGAGTTATGAGACACAAAGATATAGGCTTTATGCTCAAATAGGTAGGAATAGGGAAGGTAGGGAGTTATAAGAGGTGGGTTTGAGGAAAATGGTGGAGGTGGGAGTGAAATGTAGAAGAAAAAGAAGAAACTTGGTGTGTATGGAAGGGAGATTTGAGAGAGAAAATTGGATTTTGGAGGAGTTTGAAGGGTTTGGAAGCTTAAAATGGGGAAAAATGAGGCAACGGGGAAGAAATAGAGTGGCCCCACATGTGGGGGGGCCCCACATGCATGTGTGGAGGGTGGCGGGCCGCCGAAACTGCAAGCCCGCCGCGGCCTATTATGAAGGCGGGCGGCGCGCTGCCACCCCCCTTGGGCTACCGATGATGCCCCCTCCCTGGGGCGGTGGCAACCACCTCTCGAGGTGCCGAAAATATGCAGGGGACCCCATGGGTCCCACCGTATTTTATGGTGTGGGTTCCTATACTCGTGAAGTGTATTTTCCTTGTCCAACACGCGCATATTTACGCCCTTTGGTGTGTTTCGGGTTTGGGATTCACCGACTCTTAGCTTAAACCCATCGATTGATAGCCTAGAAAGGGATTGAGATCAATTCACATGATCTCGGACGTGTACTGGCTACGTTCAATGGTCAATTTCGCCCGTCAGCAAAACCTTGGGATCCTATGATCATTTCCACATTTTATCTTCCTCCTAAGTCAAAGTGCATCAGTGTATGTCGTGTTACCATAACTCAGGTCCAGTTTAATCCAAATCATGCTCTGATACCAACTTGTAATGCCCTGAATTTCGAGGGTCGAGCAAAGCTCAACTCTCGAGATCCATCGCATCACTTATGCAATATAGATAATGATGTTTAAATGTTATCCATGTTAGTACATTAAACATGAGGGGGATTATCCTTAAACAACATATCATACTTTAGAGACAATTTAATTTAGCAAGCGGAAGACTGAAGCACATATATATAAGTACGTGAGGGTGTCGCAACCTCCAGAGTATGAGTATAATACCAGGATGAGTATAAACATGTATTGTTTTAAAATTTATAAAATATCAAAATGTACATGTCTGACTAATCCATATAATCCCTGTGATCCCGTTAATCAACGCATGGTCTACATAGACCCGCCTGATAGCAGTACATAGGAGAACTCCTCCTCAACATCAAAGAAGTCCATCTCAGATGTATAGACTCCTCATCACCTGTATCTACAACAGAGTCTGGTTGGTGTTTTAAAACACTGTCCCAGAGTGGGAGTGAGCGATCAACTCAGTAGTACTATAAGGCAAAGGTTAACATGTTATCAATTCAGTCAAACAGTAATGATAAAGCAGTATGACAATCATATCCTAAGTACTCTTGTTAATGCAGGGATGGTATGCTATAATGATGAATGCACTCGCACGAAGCTCCCTCACAAGCGACTCCATTAACCATTCGTGCATGATAAACTCCCTAAACGTGCCCTTCATTGCCAAAGCACATGTAATGCAGTGCATGGCTATGTTAGCCAAGTATTTAATTAGGCTTATTCAAACAACGGATTTGGGAAGCTAAGGTACCTCCCTTTATATCACTAACCCCAAACAAAAATCCATCTAGGGTCGTTAATCCTAGTTAATCACATACAATAGGCACGTTGTAGGGCATCACCCCTAATGGAAGCAGTGGATAGGCAAATTCAAGAGTTTATACTCGAGGTCACTACGGGGAGGCTCGTCACCTCAGCGCAGGCCGACAGCTCGAATATAGTGTCCCATACCACCGTATTCGGCTCACGAGTTTTGGATTGCTCACTGGTCACTATGGGGAGGTTCGTCACCCCAGCGTAGGCTAACAGCTCGACCACGGTGTCCCATACCACCATACCCGACTCATGAGTCTTAGCGGATCATGGTACCATGGTTGAATTGGGTCTTTTCATTGGTAGGTGGTACCTTAGATTCAAGTAGGGATGTCCATACATGGTAAACACATAATAGGCTAATTAGTTTTATTAGATACGTTCAATTGGTATGAGTCACACTAAATTAATCGACATGGAGCGCATAAGCACTTCACGTGACCTAACCACTATCGGCAATCGTCGTATGACCCAGATTCACCGAACGTATCAAATGTGGCGATACTAATTTCATCATTCAAACGGGAATTGTTACCGATTGCTTGGGCCAGGTTATGGCCCCAATCTTACTCAAGTGCAACTGGCAGACACATGTGATAATCATATGAGCATTTACGAACAATCTAAATGCAACACTCATTTGAGCATTTTGTGAACACATTGAACATGTTACCAAATATTTGCATTTCATCCATCAGAATCGAAATTATAATTACATGAAGGAAGCTATACATATAGATAAGGTAATTGAGAATTCTATCTCAATACCTTTATTAAACACAATCCATCAACAATTTCTCATTCAGACATTTTATCAAACACTTGAACTACACATTACTAAATACATAGACTAGATTAGTTACGACAAGAACTATCGCAAGACCTTACCCCAATTAGGTTATAAAGCATATGACAAACATTAACCTTAGTTTAGAAATCATGGTAAGCATAAATCACAATTTCACGTTCAATTAAACATTTCAACAAACACATGGAATGCACCATATATTCTAAATAGTTCACACATGTATAATATATCGAAAATGTTGTAACTAAGATCATATGGAAGTAATCAAGTCAGACATAAATCACTGCTAACATTGAAAGCCTTGAAAACCATAATCTAAATGTTTATAGTTCGCACCTTCCGTCGGAATCCTCATTTCGAACGTGGTTTGAATCCTACGTTCCCGAATACAAAACAACGAGTACCTAAATCATGAAATAGGTTAGCTATTTTGTCAATTACTCTATTTGGATTCCTAAATCAAGATTAGTGTTAAGATTTCTTACCTAAATCATAGTTGAAATGATTCACGTAGCGATGGTGGGGAGGTGAATCAGCATGTGGAGTAGTGGGAGTGAATCCCGGCAACGATCTCCTGAACTCTCTCTCTCTCTCTCTCTCTCTCTCTTCTCCACACTCTTTTCTCTTCTTTTCTCTCTTCTCTCTCCTAGGGTTAAAGAAATTCGTATGGAATGGGAATGGGGTGGTTTAAGGGTATTATATAGGCCCAGAACTGATGTCAATGGTCTCAGGGTCATGGTATACTTAGGTTGTAGCCAAAGAGTGTCTGTTTCAGGCAGATGAAACACATCTGGAGGTCCATTACCTGTCTATGTCACAGAGTAAATTCCCTGACAATGGATCTAGGCCAAGATGTGATTTCAGCACGTTTGGATAGGCTGATCTACCATGACAGACCTGTATTGATCAATGGTCATTGTCACTCGATCAGGGCCATAAGTATACCGATATGTGGAGGGAAATTTCCTTGATCCATGGGTGAAGTTCAGTCAGAAACTAATGATATCAAATCTGCAATTTTGCCCGCAAGCCAATGGCCTAATTTACTTAAGTTCTAGTTCATTTTCTAAAGATATTCGCATTTCTCACACACTTTATTCGAGGCTTAAGTTGTGTGTTTCTAGATACTATCTGAGCTCAATTTCGGCGATGGTTGTCAAGCCCACTAAGGCGGATGTAACCTTATAGTTTTGCGATAATCAAAGTTTTGACATGCATTCTAGGTCTGATATGGAGTTTCAATGTGTTCTCGAGGGCAACTGGGTTTTGGGATTTTTTTGAGGTTTTCAAGTAATGTTTAGTTAGCGATTTTAATGGTTTTGGGTCTTGCAATTTGTATAGATAGCGGTTCAAGATAATCCACCACTTAATTTACTCTAGTACTTAATTAATTTTCGTCTAATTTCCACAGTATACGGTCCTCAGTGATTTTTGGCTGAGGTAGTACTCGGGCCTTTGTATGGATTTTTTCGAGACGTTACAGTTTTAACAGTGAAAATCATTATCACCACTGTTATTTGTGGTATGGTCCAGATGATCTTTTGATATGATTCATTTTTTAGATAATACTCTAAAATGATCTCTAAAAATAGATGAATGGTGTAGTTGGTGTGGCCCGATGATGTGACCCATTCATTGAGGCCCAATGTGATGCACTTAGGGCCCATTTGATGAGGCCGGATGTGATATATATTCGCCCATTTAGTGAGGCCCAATATGTTGTATATGAGGCCCATGTAATAAGGCCCATTGTGACATATTTGTGGCCTTTGATAAGGCTCGATGTGATGTATAAGAGGCCCATAGGTGCGGCTCATTGTGATATATTTGTGACCCATTGGGTGAGGCCCACTATGATGTAATTGAAGCCTAGATATGAGGCCCATTATGATATATTTGAGACCCATGGGATATGGCCCAATGAGATTGTATATGGCCTATTAATGCGGCCCACTGGATGTATATGAGGCCCATTGGTGCGGCCCATGTGATGCGGTCCACTTAATGTATATGAGGCCCATATAGTGAGGCCCAATGCGATGTATATGTGGCCCTTGAGTGAGGCCTATGGTGATGTATATTAGGCCCTTGTGTGAGGCCATGGGTCCACTATATGTTTGGCTTTATGTGGGCAACTCTTTGGGAGCAATGTTAGTTAAATGTCCACATTGATGGGCAATGATGGTTAAATGTCCACATCATGACCTTCCCTTAGGCCATGTTAGGCCCATTCTCACCAATTCTAATTGTCGAGGCCGATTATGAGTATATGACAGCATAACATCATGATACATGCCCATACGCATCATCTACATGTTTGTTATGAGATGTGATTGACCATTGCATATGCCATAGGGCAGGTTATTTATGGGACTCCTTGAGAGCTGGAATTTTCCCACATAAGCGCACAATACGCGCAAGTTTGATGCATAACTGGATGGTATGACTCATGCATCTCGCATTTTGGGATATGACTACTGTACTCCCTAGCGAAATCAAGGTCGTGACCTCTACAGGCATGTCATGGATGGCTAGATGGGACACCAAAAATGTTTGATTCTAGTATACGGGCACCATAGATGTCTCTGGGTGAAAATCTCTAAACCTCGGTGGCCACAAGATGCCCTAATGTCTAGACTGAGTGGATACATGAGCGCCCGACTGCCGAATACTAGTATGCCGCATCTCTTACTATGTCGTGGTCGGTTGGGAAGGGGTTGTGGCCTTACCTGCCCCAGGGTAGTGAGCATGGCTAGGTTGAGTTTGACCAGCCCGTAATTGGGTCTTCTATTGATGTGCCAAGTAGATATTGGCTAACTATTGATCAGGTGGATAGTGAGGTCTCTTCCACTTTTATGGTTATGCTTCCAGTGGGCAGCGATTGTATGTAGAGTGTACTAGACCCCGGTGATGATCTCATAGACGTATGGTACTGATATGTGGACTTATTGAGCAGGAGTTGCATACTCAGCATTTTACTCATTCATTCATTCATTCACTATCTACTTGGGCTGGTAGTATGCAACTAATTAATATGTGTCCCTTTGCAATGGCCAGGATTTCGGTTGGGGCGCGAGACTAACCTGAGATCAGGAGTTTACCACATTGAGTCTGACTATCCAAATTTAGGTATGGAACTGCTTTGGATAGAAGTCCCTTGTGGTAGACCCCGTAGCCTGCAATACTACGTACTATCATCTCGACTTCACACTCCAACTTGGTCATTTCATTCGCATCGCATATTGCATTTCATCCTCAGCACATAGCATTTGGTTTACTGTACTTCTATATTGTATAACCTGATTAAGGTTGATGGTATTCGTGGACTTGGTATCTGATATTTGGCTTACTATGTCTCTACATTGCATAACTAATCTACATTGCTTCCTCAGCATATGATATTGGCCTATTGTCTTTTTACATCGCATAGCTTAGACAAGGCTGATGATATTTATGGACTTACCAGCATGTTTCCTCATTACTCTAATATTGTATGATTTATTGATTGCCAGTATTTCCACTTACTCTGATATCTATATGCTTGGCACGTGCATCATACACACTTACACCACCCTCTAAGCTTTCTATAAGCTTATGCATGATAAATGCATGCAGGTGGCGTTAGGTTGTAGCAGCGTTGAGCTTAGAGCATGCAACTGTCTACTGGAGATTTGGTTTTCGATATATATGTATTTCCCATTCAACACGGTATTCAAAATGTTTATATTAATGGATATGTGATGATGATGTTGCCTTTGTGATTTGGGTATACTTGTGGTTATGCTTCTTATAAGATAAATGTACATTGGAAAATCCTCCTTGTAGGATCCTAGGATCGAAACCTGACATATGGGCAATGAGAGCTGAGAATGGGCCACTACGGAGGCTGTCGGCACCGGATTCTGTGAACCCGGTTTCTGAGTTTGGGGCGTGACAGAAGATGGTATCAGACCATAACTTGAGAATACCTGAGGATAACATCACATATCTGCTGATAACTACCCTTCACTATATGATTGTGGAGAACTTAGAATGGTTAGATCCTCGAGTTTGAATAACCTAGAGACTTTCCGACATAGCTCCCTATCATTGAGATTGTGAAGCTGCATAGTATTCCAGTTTTGATCATTTTTTATCCGGGATCTGAGGTTCAATGAGGTCATTATAATGCTGATGAGGCATCTTGGGAGCAAGAGCCAGAGATTCGTTAGCATTATCCCTATCTCTTAGCTATATGATTATGTTGGTATGTTATGTTCTGATAAGATTTCCCTCCCTTGGTGAGCTCTGTATTAGTTGTGTTGTGATTTAAATTTTGAGGATGAAATTTTATTAGGAGGGGAGAGTCGTGAGGCCTGTATCCTAGACCGTACCATTCCGTAGGCTTCCACAATCCTCTCGATTGAATTTCAACAACCCGTGATGCGTAGATAGCATCTGCGCGCATCCCTGAGTCGTACCCTGTTAATCTAAGTCGGCTCAACCCAAGACTTGCACCCTACGACCGTGCCGTCGCCGCGTCTCGTACGCTGATGCGATACCCAGGCTAGGAGATGTGGGCCCGTGTTCAGTTCGAGAAAAACGCCGCTCATTTGTAAACACAAGAGAACATGTCCCATCAATCACATCAATCATGTTAAGTACATATCCCATCCCCAAGTACAAGAAACCCCTAAAGTCAACTCTCTCTCTCCACCCATCCCTTTTCAAGTACACCCATCACTCACTCATCCCTCTCTCTCTTACAACCTCTCTCTCTCTCTCTCACTCTCTCATTTCCTCCCAAGCAACCATGAGAGACCGTCCAAGCTCCATGAGAGAGCCTAGTGTGGCCCACTTCCTACCCAAGATCCCCACCATCCAACCGTCCAATCTCCATCATCCTCTATGAAACTTGTAGCTTTGGAGGTAGGGAGTCCAAGGAGCTAAAGAAGAGGAGAAATAGGTGGGTGATCCACCATTGATTTTTGTTTTAAGGGCCCACTTATTGTGGGACCCACTTGATGAATACATTGTATAAGGGAGGGCCCAATAGTGGTGGGATCCCTCCCCTTCACATCTCTCTCTCTCTCTCTCTCTCTCTCTCTCTCTCTCTCTCTCTCTCTCTCTCTCTTTCCCTTATTGATGGCCCCATGATGTATGTATCTTATCCATGCCCTCCACCTTCATGGGATCCACCTGATGGATGTGTTGGATTTATACCATCTAACCTGTTACTAGGTCTGGACGGAAGGGAAAATACAAATATCAGTTAGATTTGGAGCTGGTGGACCACAAGCGTGGACCCACCTTAATGTTTACGTTGTCCACACCATCCAGATCCCTGGACGGTGGGACCCTTTGGCGCACATCCAGATGGCTGGATGATGGACCCTTTTTTTTTAAATAATAAAAATAAAAATAAATAATATAATAATAATGTTATTATATATATATATATGTATATATATAGAGGAGTGGGGTGGCCCACCTACATGGGACCCACCCTGGTGTATGTATTGTATATCCACCCGTCATCTGTTAATCCAGACTGTCCAACAGTCTGGACATGGATATCATCCACCGTGGTGTATGGGTCCTATCCACACCGTCCGTCCATTTGCTGGACAGTGGGACCCAGCCACACATGTAGAGTCCCCACCATCCAGCTGGGACATGAACCCCTCCCTGATGTATATGTTACATACAAACCGTCTATCCATCTGATGGAAAATGAAGCAGATTCAATTCTTTTGTGGGCCACATATGTGGACCCCACCTTGATGTATGTGATTCATCCAAACCGTCCATCCATTTGGTGAGCTCGTCCTAAGGGCTTGAGAAGAAAAATAAGACAGATCTAGTTATCAAGTGAACCACACTGCCATAAATAGTGGGGATTGAACGTCTAACATTGAAACCTTTTGGGTCACAGAAGTTTTGGAACAATATGAAATTTGTTTTTCTTCTTAGTTCAGGTCTTTGTGACCTTATGAACAGACTGAATGGAAAATAAACGCTATGGTGGGCCCACTGAAGTTTTAATAGTAGAAATCATTATCACCACTGTTATTTATGGTATAGTCTAGATGATCTTTTGATATGATGCATTTTTTTTGGGTAATATCTAAAATGATCTCTAAAAATAGATGAATGGTGTAGTTGGTGTGGCTTGATGATGCGGCCCATTCGTTGAGGCCCAATGTGATGTACTTGGTGCCCATTTAATGAGGCTTGATGTGATGTATATTGACCCATTTAGTGAGGCCCAATATGTTGTATATGAGGCCCATGTAATAAGGCCCGTTGTGACGTATTTGTGGCCTTTGATAAGGCTCGATGTGATGTATGAGAGGCCCATATGTGCGGCCCAATGTGATATATTTGTGACCCATTGGGCGAGGCCCACTATGATGTAATTGAAGCCCAAATATAATGCTCATTATGATATATTTGAGGCCCATGGGATATGGCCCATTAAGATTGTATATGGCTCATTAATACAGCCCACTGGATGTATATGAGGCCCATTAGTGTGGCCCATGTGATGTGGCCCACTTGATATATATGAGGCCTATATGATGAGGCCCAATGTGATGTATATGTGGCCCTTGAGTGAGGCCCATGGTGATGTATATTAGGCCCTTGTGTGAGGTAATGGGTTCATTATACGTTTGGCTCTATGTGGGCCACTCCTTGGGAGCAATGTTGGTTAAATGTCCACATTGATGGGCAATGATGGTTAAATGTCCACATTGTGACCTTCCCTTAGGCCTTGTTAGGCCCATGCTCATCGATTCCAATTGTCGAGACTGATTTCGATTGTCAAGGTCGATTGTCGAGGCTGATTATGAGTATGTGACATCATAGCATCATGATACATGCCCATACGCATCATTTATATGTTTGTTATGAGATGTGATTGACCATTGCATATGTCATAGGGCTGGTTATTTATGGGACTCCCTGAGAGACGGAGTTGCCCCACATGAACGCGCGGTATGCGCAGGTTTAATGCATGACTGGATAGTATGACTCATACATCTCGCATTTTGAGATATGACTACTGTACGCCCTAGCGACATCAGCGTCGTGGCCTCCACAGGCATATCATGGATGGCCAGATGAGACACCGAAAATGTTTAATTCTAGCATATGAGTGTCATACCAGTAGGTTGCGGCTCCCACTATGTCGTGGTTGGTTGGAAAGGGGTTGTGGCCTTACCCGCCCGAGGGTAGTAGGCATAACTAGGTTGAGTTTGACCAGCTTGTAATTAAGTCTGCTATCGATGTGCCAAGTAGATATTGGCTGATTACTGGTCAGGCGGATAGTGAAGTCTCTTCCACTTACATGGTTGCGCGTCTAGTGGGTGGCGATTGCATGTAGAGTGTACTAGACCCTGGTGATGATCCTAGAGACGTACGGTACTGATATGTGGACTTATTAAGTAGGAGTTGCATACTTAACATTTTACTCATTCATTCATTCATTCATTCACTATCCACTTGGGCTGGTGGTGCACAACTAATTGATGTGTACCTTCGCAATGGCTAGGATTTCGGTTGGGGCGCGCGACTAACCTGAGATCAGTAGTTTACCACATTGAGTTGACTATCCAAATTTAGGTATATGACTAGTTTGGATAGAACTCCCTTGTGGTGGACCCCGTATCCTGCGATACTACGTACTATCATCCTGACTTCATACTCCAACTTGGTCATTTCATTTGCATCGCATATTGCATTGCATCCTCAGCATATAGCATTTGGTTTACTATGCTTCTGTATTACATAACCTAATTAAGGTTTAGGGTATTTGTGGACTCGGTATCCGATATTTAGCTTATTATGTCTCCGCATTGCATAGCTGATTTACATTGCTTCCTCATCATATGATATTGGCCTATTATATTTTTACATTGCACAACATGGATAAGGCTGATGATATTTATGGACTTACCAGCATGTTTTCGCATTACTCTGATAGTGTACGATTTATGGATTGCCAGTATTTACACTTACTCTGATATCTATATGCTTGGCACGTGCATTGCACACACTTACACTACC
The DNA here is from genome assembly GCF_029962835.1 of Magnolia sinica. Classification (NCBI taxonomy): domain Eukaryota; kingdom Viridiplantae; phylum Streptophyta; class Magnoliopsida; order Magnoliales; family Magnoliaceae; genus Magnolia; species Magnolia sinica. Next base: position 39,476,642 of record NC_080576.1, read on the forward strand.
CTCTAAGCTTTCTATAAGCTTATGCATGATAGATGCGTCCATGTGGCGTTAGGTCGCAACAACGTTGAGCTTGGAACATACAGCTGTCTACTGGGGCTTTAGTTTTCAATATATATGTATTTTCCTTTCAGCATTGTATTTAAATGTTTATATTAATGGATATGTGATGATGATGTTGCCTTTGTGATTTGAGTATACTTGTGGTTATGCTTCTTACAAGATATATGTATGTTGGAAAATCCTCCTTATAGGATCCTAAGATCGGAATATGGTGTATAGGTGCCGGGAGCTAAAAATGGGGTCTACGAAGGTTGTCGGCACTAGATTCGGCAATCGAGAATTTTATGAGCCCGGTTTGGGGTGTGACAGGGGTCGTTAATCCCGAAAAGTAGTATAAACATAGATAAAATAGATTGGCACTTAAATGTCCTACTATGGTCACTGGAGGGAGGTCATCACTCCAACACAGGCCGACAGCATGGGTACAATGTCCCATACCACCATTCCCAGCTCACAAGTCTAAGCGCTTAACGGACACTATAGGGAGGCTCATCACCTCAGCATAGGCTGACAATACGGGCATAGAGTCCCATACTACCATCCCCAACTCATGAGACTTTATGGGTCGTAATTACAGTTAATAATGGGTGCAATAGTCTTAGGGTACTTCGGGTTCATACAGGCATGATCAAACATAGTTAACGTACAAGGATGATCGACTAGTAATCAATGTGCCCCAATGGGCTGAACTGTAACTAATCGGCCTGAGAACACTGCCTCATGTAGTCCAACTACGGCCAACAACCTATGGTTCAACTATTTGGGCCAGATTCACTTATGGACAGGTCTAACAAGGACCGACAAAGGAATTCTAGGTAACAGGCCGATCCATAGGGGAATATGCAACAATTCATCACAAAATATGGATTCCTTGGATGTAATTCATATACAGCATGCACAATTTTCGTATAATCAGTACATGGATGGCCACACACAAAGTTCTACTGAAATTTACAGGTTCTACATAACATATTTCAGCCAATACAATTATGTGGATAGCCATATAGCAATGCACTAAAATAAATCTTCCACAAGTCAACATACATCATATAATTCAGCCATATGTTGAAAATCTAGACAAGTGACTCGACTAATCAGACAATCCACGACATTTCATGCCTTCATTCAAGAATAATTAATCACTAGTTCAGAAAATCAAGGACTTAAATACCAAATAACAATTTACAATACTTTATATCATCATGTTAGGCACAGTTAGCACAAAACTAGGAAAAAACACAATTAACTAGCAACAATTTAGGAAAATCCACCATTTCATATCCAACATGGCATGCAAATTTACTAATCCATTCTTTGGGGATTTAGGGCCTAACGCCTTTCCATTATTTCAGCAATTTCTAATTCATTACACTAATTATACTATTAAAGGAAAAATTCAGCCACATGCACTACCATTCACCAAACAAGTTCATTAAAACTATACTAGGCATGATAACCAGTCACCTAAAGGTAATGGTCCTCACCTATTCTTAATCAGAGGTTGCTGAGATGGTTATAGCGACGTCAGATCCGTAAGCTCAAGGTGTCGGGTCCCTGCATTCTATAGAACGGAGGGTAAGACACATGCATGTTGAAAAAATTAAGGAAGATGTAATTTAGAACCCCATCTTACCCTTGATGGGTTGGAATCCCACTCCAACAATGATTGGAGTTGGCGTGGAGAGGTGAAAATGCTGGGATTTCAATATCCCAAGTTCCAAGCTCACATGCACCACTAAAGGAGGCCCTTCTCTCTCTTCCCTTGCTCTCTCTGCCTCTCTCTCTCTCTCTCAGTTGCTAGAGTTTATGGGATTTGAGAGAGGATGGAGCTTTCATATACTCAAGATTATTTCAGTTGACACTGGCTTTTGGGTAATTCCCCAAATAGCTAAGTGGGGCCCATCTTATGTTATTGGAGTTGCTCTGATGGGCCTCTGGCCCATCTGACATATGGGATAGGTGCCCTATGGCCTGATGAAGGGTTGAGCGAAGTTTGATAGTAAACAGATGTGGGGTTTTGCCACAGCAGCCCGATTCGCGATCAATGGTCACCGATCCACGATCAGCAGTCAAATTTTGTGGGTAAGGGCCAGGAATTATTTCTAACCTTCGACGTGAATTTAGAAGAGATCCAACGGCTGGAACACCTGGATTTTCAGACTCAAGCAGCAGGGCTATTTGATTTAATTTTAAAATTTTAGTCCTTTAAGTCAGGCAACTCGCGGCTTTCAAGTGTCGGCGAGGCAGCATCGATCAATATTTATGGGCATCTTTTGGGCTCGGCATCGGCGTGGGACCACAAGCCCAGTGAGACACAAGGCCTGACAAAATTTTAGAATTTTTGGACCTTCATTGGGCGATATTCAGCCCGTACGAACAGTCACTAAGTATGGCTCGGTCATCTGGCTCTACGGCCTATGCTCGGCCCAGTCATTCTTTAATTTAAATGCATAGAAGGGTAAATTGGAATTAATTAATTTGTCTTAGGGCAACACGTGCTGTCACGCCCCAAACCAGGAACTCAGGCTCACAAAATTCCCAATTGCCGAATCCGGTGCCCACAGCCTCCGTAGTACCCCATTCTCGGCTCCCAGCGTCCATACACCAAGTTTTGATCCTGGGATCCTACAAAGAGGATTTTCCAATGTACATTTGTCTCATATGAACCATAACCACAAGTATATCCAAATCATAAAGGCAACATCATCATCACATATCCACTAATATAAACATTTGAATATAATGCTAAAAGGGAAATACATATGTTAAAAATCAAAGCTCTGAAAGTCTGTTGCACGCTCCAAGCTCAACACTGCTATAACCTAACGCCACCTGCACGCATCTATCGTGCATAAGCTTATAGAAAGCTTGGAAGGTAGTGAAAGTGTGTGTAAGGTAAGCGCCAAGTAAGCAATATCAGAATAATCATAGTAAGCGGAAATACTGACAAGCCCATAAATCATACAATATCAGAAATCCTGGCAAGCTCATAAATCATACGATATCAAAGTAAGCGGAAATATATTGGTAAATCCATGAGTCATATAATATCAGAATATGTAATGCAAATCAGCCATGCAAATGAGGAGTTATAGAGAGTCAAATATCATATGCCGAGGATACTATGCAATATGTAAATCTTGCTAAGTCCATCTAGGCCATATAAGTACAGAAACATAGCAACCCAAAATGTCATCTGCATGCGGATGTAATGCAATATGAGATAGAATGAAATGACTAAGTTGGGGTGTGAAGTCTGGATGATAGTACGTAGTATCGCAGGCTACGGGGTCCATCACAAGGGACTTTTATCCAGACTAGTCCCATGCCTAAATTTAGATAGTCAGACACAATGTGGTAAACTCCTGATCTCAGGTTAGTCGTGTGCCCCAACCAAAATTCTGACCATTACAAAGGTACACGTAATAAGTAGTTGCGCCCCACTAGCCCGAGTGGATAGTGAATGAATGAATGAATGAGTATGCAACTCCTGCTCAATAAGTCCACATATCAGTACAGTTCCTTTCTGGGAAAATCACTAAGGTCTAATCACTCTACATGCAACCGCCGCCCACTGATGCCCGACCATGCAAGTGGAAGAAACCTTACCATCTGCCTAGCTAGTAGTCAGCTAATATCTACCCAACACGTCAATAGCGGACCCATTCATGAGCTAGTCAAACTCAATCTAGCAATGCCCTCTACCCTCGGGCAGGTAAGGCCACACCCCCTCCCAACCGACCACGACAAAGTTGGAGACGCGACCTCCTGGTATTCGGCCCTAATGTGCTCATATATATCCACTTGGTCTTGACGTTGGGGCGTCCTTTGGTACCAAGAGGGTTTAGGAATTTTCACCCAGGGCCACTATGGTAGCCCGATGCTAGTAATAAATTTTTGGTGTCCTAGCAAGCCATCCACATATGCCTGTAGAGGCTACGGCCCTGATGTCGCTAGGTCGTACAGTAATCACAACACACAATGCAAGATACATGAGTCATACAATCCAGTCATAAATCAATCCTATGCATACCGTGTGCTCATGTAAAACAATCTCTGCCTATCAGGGAGTCTCATAACAACCTGCCCAATGACATATGGAATGGTCAACCACATCTCATAACAAGCATGTAGATGATACATATAGGTTTGTATTATGATACTATGTTGTCACATACTCATAATCGGTATTAGTAATCGACATCAACAATCGGCCTTGACAATGTGAACATTTAACCAACATTGCCCTAAGGAATGGCCTACATATAGCCTAACATATAATGGACCCATGCCCTTGCACAAGGGCCTAATATACAACATCACGAGCCTTACTCAAGAGCTTAATACACATCACGATGGGCCTCTCATATGGGCCTAATATACATCACAATGGGCTTCATCGCCTGGCCCTCTAATACATCACAATGAGCCTCATCACATAGATCTCATATTCATCACATTAGGCCTTAAACACGGGCTAAATACACATCCTAACGTGCCTCAAATACGGGCTGCATATACATCACATTGGGCCTCAAACACAAGATGTATATAGATCACAATAGGCCTCAAATACGGGCCACATATACATCATATAGGTCTCGACCCTCGATAATCGAAATCGGTAATCAGCAATCGGAATCGGCCTCGACCCTGATAATCAAAATCAATAATCGGTAATCGGAACTGGCCTCGACCTTGATAATCGAAATCGGTAATCGGCAATCGTAATCGGTCTCGACCTTGATAATCAAAATCGGTAATTGGCAATCAGAATCAGCCTCGACCCCGATAATCAGAATTGGTAATCTGTAATCAGAATCGACCTCGACCCCGATAATCAAAATTGGTAATCAACAATTGGAATCGGCCTCGACAATCGAACTCAGCCTCGACAATCGAAATTGGTAATTAGTGAGAATGGGCCTAACAAGGCCTAAGGGAAGGTCACAATGTGGACATCTAACCATCATTGCCCATCAATGTGGACATTCAACCAACATTGCTCCCAAGGAGTGGCCCACATAGGGTTAAACATATAGAGGGGCCATGGCCTCACATAAAGGCCTAATACACATCGCAATGGGCCTCGTACAAGAGCTATATACACATCACTATGGGCCACATCACATGGACCTCGAATACATCACAATTGGCCTCGCCCATGGCCTTGAATGCATCTAATTGGGCCTCGCCCATGGGCCTCAAATTCAAACAGGTGGGCCCTATCACATGGGCTTCAGATATACATCAGGATAGGCCTCGCCCATGGGCCTTAATACTAGGCCTTACATATCAAGTGGGCCACATTACATAGGCCATAAAATACATCAAAATGGGACTCAAGTGGACTTGGACCACACCAAAAATTATATCAATGGTTGTAGGTATAACACATGTATCACTGTACACTATCATCCCATGGGGCACATGGCCCACTAATGATGATCAGCACTGTCCAAACCTTGTCTGTGTAAATCAGCACAATCCAAACGTTATCGAGCACCGTCTAGCATAATCTGGATGGTGTGGATGAAATAAATACATAGTGGTGGGGCTGTACACGGAAAAATAGGTGAACATCTGGGAGAAACACATGCCCCACGGTTAGCTCACAACTGCTAACGTCAACAACAGCATGAGCTGTTGGACGACTCAGATATATAACACATCATAAAGTGGGCCCCAACAGGTGGTCAGTGTGCCTGCTACACACACATCAAGGTGGGCCGCATAAGTGGACGGTATAGATGAAATACGTACAACATGGTGGGGCCAACGAATACACAGTAGGTGGGCCCCCCATCCAGCAAGCTGGATGGTGCAGGCCAAACATATACATCGCAGATGGCCCCTCAGCACGTCTAGATGGACGGTGCTGAAATACAATACATATGTTAAGATGGGTCCCACCTAAGAAAAACAGATGGACAGCGCGAATATACATGAGGTGGGTTACCACCATCCTAGGGCAGATGGACGGATAGTATAAAACACATACATCAAAGTGGAGTCCACCGTCTAACAAACTAAATGGATGGTGGATATAGAATATATACACTAAGGTGGGCCTCATTTATTAGGGATGGATGGTATGAATATACATCATATGGGCCCCACGTCCTAGCCCATGTACAGCATGGGAAAGACACATACATCAGGGAGCCCCCACATGGATGGGGTCCACATCCTAGCAAGTGGAAAGACGGTGAGGATGAAGCCCATGCATCATGTGGAGCCCTGGACGACAGGGATGAAATACATATATCATGGCGGGCTACAGACAGTGTGGATATAAAACACTTGCATCAAAGTGGGTTCCACCTGCCCACGCATGTGGGGCAGTCCAAGACAGATGGACTGAGTGTATGAAACACATATATCATAGTTGCTCTTCCGTCCAGCCATTTGGACGGTTGGAATAAACACATACCTCACAGTATGGCCCACACATAAATAGATGGACGGCGTGGATATAGAATAAATACATCAAGGTGGGTCCCACCCGTCCAGAGTACTAGATGGGGTGGATGAGACCCTCACAGCAGCTGGGTCCCAAGGACCTTACTGACGTCAATACACGGCTATATATAGCTGGTGTGTGGAAAACCAGCCAATCCATTTCCCAGACAAGTGGGTCCCATGTGGGGCCCACCATAACGTTAATTTCCCATCCAATCTGTTAATAAGGTCACAGGGACCTGAATAAAGAGGAAAAACAAATTTCATAATGATCCAAAACTTCTGTGACCCACACAGGGTCTCAATGGTAGACATTCAATCAACACTATTTCCTGTCGTGTGGGCCACTTGAGCATTGAGTACGGCTGATATTTGGGGTGGGACTCATAGCAAAAAGGGGCCCACCATATGCACGGTGTGATGTTCAATACACATCACGTGGGGCCCACGGCTGGGACTCATGGTCCCTGGCCCTACTGTCAAACATAGCAACGTCCTGCTGCAGCATCAGCAGCAGCAGGCAATGCATGCTATTTTATTCTTTTTTTGAAAAAATAGAATTTTCATGGTTTTTCGTATGTGGGGCCCGCATTAGGTGAATCCGACCCAACCATTGCATTCCATGGCTCAAAACCGACCAAACAAGCCCAATATTCGATGTGTTTTGGCGTATAGAAACATCAGGGTGGATTTCAATGGTAAAAAATACTGTTTTCTATGCTATGGTTCGCCAGATAGTCGGATTAGTTTCATTTTTTGGCTCAACACCTAAAATGAGCTGAGGAATGGGATGGACGGCGTCGATTAAACTTATACATCAAGTTGGGGCCTGTAAGAGTGGTCCTCCCAATGTTTCAAATCAAACTGATATATGTATATATATATATATATATATATATATTTCTTTTGTTAGCACGTCCACTGTTTGTTCACGCTTAACCGAGCCCACGTCCAGCATCCCTGGACGCTCGACGGTTTGAATGCAACACATTCTCAAGGTGGGCCCCACCTACATATGTGCTACAGGTGGGCCACCAAATGGTTGGATGGTGTAGATAAGACACACATCAAGGTGGGGTCCATCTAAATGGGCCACACAGCCACATCATCACTTAAAAAAATGAAAAAGAGAGGGAGAGAGAGAAAGAGAGAGTGGGACACGTGTGATGGAGGGGAGGGACACCGCCACTATGGGCCCTCCCTATATGCATACAACAAGATGGGTCCCATAATGTGGGTGCTCAAATCACAAAATCAATAAATAAAGCAGTCACCTTTGATCTTCTCTTCCTTCTTCCGCCAACATGATCTAGAGCTCCAAGTAGTGGATTTTAATAGTTGAGATGGACTTTGGATGGTGGGGATGGGAGATAGGAAGTGAGTCATACTAGCTTCTCCCCATGGAAGCCATGAACATGGGTTGCTTGGAGAAAATGAGGGAGAGAGAGATGAGAGAGAGATTGTTGTAAGAGAGAGAGGGAGATGGGAGATGTGAGTGATGGAGTGATGTGTACTTGACATGTAAAGGAAAGGTTGACTTTAGGGATGGGTGTTGGTACTTGGGGATGGGATGTTGTACTTGACATGTAGGTGATTGATGGGATTGATTGATGGGACATTTCATAGAGATTCTCTTAGAATTGCAACGCGTAGTATTTTCCTCGAACCGAACATGGGTCCACGACTCCTGGCCCGGGCATCGCCTCAGCGTGTAATACGCAGCGTCGGAACCGCGGCGACGGCGCGATCGCAAGGGTACAAGTCTTGAGTCGAGCCAACTCTGTTATACGGGACACGACTCAGGATCGCGTGCAAATATCAATAACAGATCACAGGTTGCTAAAATTCGATCAAGAGGATTGCGGAGGCATATGGAATAGTACAGGGTAAGATACAGGTCTCACATATGCGATCGAATCATTCGATCCTATGTCAGTTCGCACGTGAGTACCTCAGGACATTGTTCCCCTTTTGGACGGGGCATTACAGAAAAATCCTTCGAAAATCATTCTTAACCGGCCAAAAAGTCTTTCTGTACAATTCTGAGTTACATCTTTTTTGGGGTAAACTTCGCTTTCGTTGGACCGACCCTTTCACTGTTACGAACGTCTATCCTCATGGGGTCATCGAGATAAAGAATCTAATGAATGAGAATGTTTTCAAAGTGAAAAGAATATCGTCTCAAGCCATTTGTTGAGAAGTTTGACTCATAGGATATGTCCATGCCTTTAATTAATCATGTGTATCAGGATTGACCTCCTAGTCTGATGGAGGTGTAGTTGGGTTTATTGCTTTCATAGGATTTAGAATTAGGTTAGTTTATTTTTCATTTTGTTTAGTCTTCGTCCTAGCTCATTTCATGTTGAGAAACTTTGGAAAAGCTTCAATTCTCCTTCTTCAGGTACTACCTTTCCACCACTTTTCCTTTCTTTTTGTTGTCTCATGTGCATTACATGCTTATATCTTTTACATTGAACAATGTGAATTTTAGGTTGGGGGTGTGGATTAGGTAAACTAATCAATATTTTCTTAGCAAATTTTTAAATTACAATTCTATTTGGAAAGCGATAGTTTATGCACTTAAGAATGCTTTGAGTATGATAATAAGATAGAGATTGAACTTTGAATTGTTGGAGTTTGATCAACTAAGTAGACTATAACTTAAGTTCTTTCATTTAATTGATTAAGAGGAAGTTCGAATATCATATTGACCTAAATAACAAAACACATTCAATTTTCTTGCTATGAATTGTGCTAGAATTTCTGATTGCTAGTATGTATATCATTGATAGATATTAAGAATTAAGTTTAGAGATCTTTATCCACCTTAAAAAGCTGAAAAGAACTAGTTAAAAGACAGAGAGATCGACGAAAAGGTCATGTATGATGAAAAGATTAGAAAAGAATGAAAAGTTTGAAAAGAATGAAGATGAAAAGACTAAAAAGAATGAACAAATAAAAGGGATCGTTGATATAAAATAAAAAACTGAAAAAATAAGAAAAATAAGATAAGTTCGGAATCAACACTTAATTATTCAATTAATCTTGAAGTGATGAGCATGGCTAACATTATGAAATGATAGTGTATTTTTATGAAAAGTAAGTTGGAATTCACTAAGCACATTGGAAAAACTTGATATATGAACTTATGCTCTTAAGTGATTGATGAAGAACCTATTTGATCGATTGCTCATGTGATTCGGCTATAGGTTTTCAAATTTTCACCCTCGCTTCTTTGGATTATACTCATTCATACTTGATTGCACAAAAGATTGTTTTTCGAAAGAAGTTTGAACATTGACAATTGAGAACTCTTTCATGCATGTTTTGCTCAGGACTAGCAAAATGCTGGCTGGGGGGTGTGTTGAGTGTCAAATATTGCATATTTTCCTTTATTTTTATATTGGTTTTATGAACATGATAATGCTTAATGGGTATATTTTATACATGTTTGTATTGCGAGGTGAATTTGAGATCTTGGATTGAAAAGAATGTTAAAAGTATGAATTTGATGCTCAAGAATCACCAAGGCAATGGATGATCTTAGGAGACCAAAATTAAAGATTTCAAGACCCCAAGATTCAACAAAACCAAGTGGAGAAGAAAGGAAGTTGAAAGTGCAAAGTGCATAAATTCAGAGAATCTGAACTTCATTGTCTATGACATCGACCACCGGTCGATGCCATCGAAGCAAGTGTTCGATGGGTTGATGACATTGAAAATTACATGAAAATCGAGGTTGGTTGCTGGAAAAATTAGATGCATTTCTCAATGACATCGAATCCCTGTTCGATGACATCGAAGGTCGTTCGATGACATCAAGATTTTTGGAGATTTCTGTAGCAACTCACTGGAACATTCTAGACACTTTTTTGATTACTCGAACACCCTTCGATGACATCGAAGGACTGCTCGATGACATCGAAGGAATGTTCGATGACATGAAGAGTAACACAATACGAAAGGCGTTATGCAATGTGAAAAGGCATGACTTCCAGATTCGATTCACGTTCGATGACATCGAAGGCATTACACAATTTGAGGCAGTTTGCAAAGACGGTCGGACAAAGGCTATAAATACGGGTTCTTTAAGGAGTTCTAAACATGAATTAGGTTTTCAGGAACAGAGCAAAAGGGTGGAGCAACCTCCCAGGAGTTTTTCTTAAATTCGGTAGAACCGTTGTTGTAGAAGTATTGAATTAGTCCAAGTGTCCTAGAGGGGGGTGAATAGGACTTTTCAAAAATTATTTTCCTATAACAACAAACAATTCCTAACTTCAATCAAGATAAGTAAGGCAAAGTAACTTTATGGCTTCCAAGCCAATAGAGGGTCCAAACACATAGGTTATACAATATTTGCATGTAAAGCAACTAGCCTATGAAGACAGTGTATGTGAGAGTGTGTGGGATGTGATTCCTATCAATGCTTAGACATTTGGTTAATCATGCATCATAATAATTATTTGATAGACATAAGCATAATTGATCAATGCACAAATAGTAATCCCAAATACAATATATATAGTGATTCGGCTGCTTGCATACTCCACTCTCGGGCAACACACCATTGGATTTCACTATCCAATGGTTTTAAATCAGTTTAACCATGAACCTTCACAACTTATACAAAGTTAACTAAGGAGCCTACAAAAGGCAACCTTAGATTGTAACAATCCGAACATTTCAATACCCGAATATTGAAAGTTCTCGAGTGTTACTAAGAAATTTAACTTAATATATACGTGTATATGATACCAATCTAGCTATCCTAACCTTACAGCTATTTTCCAACATAAATCTGACCATTGACAATGATCTTTATCCAAAGATTAAGCCATCTGACCGTTGATTTTAAGATAAAATCATCATATGTCCAAGTATTCTCATTTGTCCATCATAACCAACTGTTCAGCCAACCATCCACCGATAGATAAAGATATTTGACCGTCCACTTTGAGTTTTAACCACCCGATCATAGTAAACTAACTACTAAATATTGGTATCCGCTCATATACATTAAATTGAAATGTTAATCCGTTCATCTTGTTCACTACCTATGAATATGCTTAACCCACCATCAAAACTACAATCTGAGAAACTTACACATGTAAACAAGTCACTTGAATCTAATGGTATACATGTTTTGCATCTGGATCACTCTAAAAACTCACTTGTAATCATCCATTTACAAAACTGACTGTACACCCACTTACATACATGATCAGAGTACTAACCATCAAGTTTTTCTATTTTTTACATATCATCTGACCATCCATTATGTTGGTTGCTATATGTATATTCCTTTAATTAATTTGGTGAATAATTATTTATTCATAATGATTTATATATAAGTTTTTTTGTAAGAAGTATCTAGAAATATGCCTATAACCATGTAGAAACATTAGATTTTTCAAAACTCTCATATTAGCAATAATTATGAAAATACCATCTACCTAGACCCTTGAATTCTAGATCACATGGTTCTCACAATCCGTTTGATGTGAAATTTTATAATTATGTATCATAAATTAACCATACATGTCAAATTTTAGCCTTTAAATCCTTGTAAAAGTGAGCCAATTGATAAATCAGTTCCTTAACCTTTGATTTTGGTGTCTATCGAGTGAAGAAACCTTATGGATAGTCGTAATAGGATATTTTTCTTCATATGAATGACTTGAATTACCCATAACATAGACTAAGTGTGAAATATGAAGACCCCACTTTGGTAGGTTTTTTCTTAGGCGCGAAGTTATCCTTTCGAGGCTTACCAACTCCTTATAAATCTGGATCTTCTGATTTAACCACTTCTTGCTATCCATTGCAATTCAAATTTGGATAATACTTTGGTCTCATATGACTATGAGGTTATAAAAAATCTATACCCCGATCTATGATCCTACACTGTGGAATGTTAAAGCCAACTCCTTCGTTTTAGTACAAAATGTGAAATTTTAGATTTAGGCTTTTTCCACCATTGATCAACTACCAAATTTTATCCAACCATTTGCCTATCTTGACTACAATTTCTCCCAAAATTGGGCCCTAATCATTAAGTGTGGACTACTAATTGAGATCAAGTTTGTTTTGGTACTCGTTTGGAGAATTTTCAAGATAGGTCAATCTAAATTTCGGATCACCAAGAAAATCATATAACCCGGCCCTAATCGACGACCGCGACATACTAGATGAATTAGATTTAAAGAAAGATTGTAAGAAAAGGTTAAATTGTAGAAACCCAATCCAAGTGGGAACACACCCCTCTCACACGGCACACGGCCACTCTTTTTATAAAGTGTGTGCATGCGCTTCTCCACTCACACGCTAATACCCCAAACGTTAAAGGAGGAGAGAGAGAAAGAGAGAGAAAGAGAAAGAGAAGGAGAAGCCTAGACACCCTATTCCCTCTCCATATGTATGGTGTCTCCATCTCGCCCAAGCGATGTCGTGATTCACGTGAAAGCTTTTCATGTAGAAGCTTTCCTACATGGATATCTACCTAGGATTTAGATCTAAGGCTAATGTGAGGGATTCCTTTAAGCTTACATTAATTTGAATTGATATGATTTATCTTGTCCTTTTACATGCTTCCATATTATTGTGAATCCTCCCTGTAATTGTTTGATTTACCATCATAAATTATTTATCCTTTGAAAATTATGGTTAAGATATGATTTTAATTATACTTGATCCTTATGAATTTCTATGAGGTGGTGGATATAAACCTTGCCCTTTGCCAATTTTGAGAGCAACGGTACTTTCACTCTATACTGAGTTGGCCTTTTACTCATCTCCTCTTATTCTTGTTGAGTTAGCCTATCTACTACTCTTTTCTTTTATTAAGATAGCTTAATGCTACACTTCTCCTTTATTAAGTCAGCCTTGTGCTACCTCCCTTTATGGCTTGGGCATGTGTCTTGGAATTCTAAAACTCCCATGGTTCATTTTATTTTTCCTTTGGTGCAAGTGATGTGCTAGAGGTCTCATAAATAGTGATTCAAATATTTTATTGTGAACATAATGCGACCTAGGTAGATACCCTCTTGGTTGATGCATAATTCTATGGGTTTGGATAGTGGTGCACAAATCGATGTAAGTAATTCACAATGCGTGTTACATCACTTCCGGGATTTGATGTCGCAAATAGTAGCTCCATGAACAAATCATATCACGTAATTCATCTAACTTATGTGATGTGCCGCCTCGATGTGTTCACATAAATCCATGGTAGCGTTGGACATGCTAGCAAATCTCCGTAGTATGAGAATGCGGGGCTTGCCGGGTTTTCTATGAATTATATTTCACATTGTGATGATCACTACGTATGATGAACTGCATTGTCACGCCTTGAACTTGGAAACCGGGCTCACAAAATTTCTAATTGCCGAACCCGGTGCGACAGCCTCCGTCGTACCCCATTCTCGGCTCCCGGCATCTATACACCAGGTTCCGATCCTGGGATCCTACAAGGAGGATTTCAAATATGATTTTGATTCAGTATAAGCATAACTATAAGTATAACCCACGAACAATAACCACAAGAACACCATCACAAAATCCACTACGATTAAAAACTTTTGAGTAAAATGCGTCTGAAGGGAAATACAAGATAATGTAAATAACGAAAACTCCAAAAGATCGACTGCACGCTCCTGCTGCTCCTATGCTACGGCAGTATCCTGGCGTCACCTGCACGCATCAATTGTGCATAAGCTTATAGAAAGCTTAGAGGGTGGTGTAAGTGTGTGCACAATATGAGCGTGCTCAGAATACAAGGTCAGAGTAATGAGGAATCATACTAATGAGTACATGAATGCAAACAATCGTACCAAGGCTATGCGGTGTAAGATATGAATGCTATCGGCCATATCAAGATCATGTAATGTGAGATGCAACTCAAGCATGCCAATCCTAATCATATATCAATACAGTTCTCATTCTGGATAATCATTGGGGTTTAGTATACTCCAAGTGGCACGGCCGCTCTCCTAGCCGCACAGTCTAAGTGAGCGTAAGAAACTTCACTATCCGCCTGGCCAATAGTCTGCCAATACCTATCTGGCATGTCGATAGCGGACCCATTCACGAGCTGGTCAAACTCAGCCTAGTATTGCCCCCTACCCTCGGGAGAGTAATGCCACACCCCTTTCCAACCGACCACGATACAGTGGGAGACGCGACCTCCTGGTATTTAGCCCTCTTGCGCTCATATATCCACTCGGTCTCGACATTAGAGTCATCCTCTAGTACCATCGGGTCTAGGAATTTTCACCCAGTGACATCTATGGTGCCTTGATGCTTAGTAACAATATTTTCGGTATCCAATCCAGCCACCCACGATGTGTCTGTGGAGGCTATGGCCCTGATGTCGCTAGGGCATACAATAATCACAATCACACAAATGCAAGTGTATGAATCATACTATCAGACATGCAACAATCTTGCGTATACCACACGCTCATGTAGGGCAACTCCGCCTATCAGGGAGCCCATAAACAATCTACCTGAAGGCATGTGCAATGATCAGTCAATCCTCACATCAGGCATACATATGATGCGTATGATCATGAATCATGGATCTATACTAAGCATGTTATGTGGTGATGGGCTCTGATTAAAATGAAGATGGGCCTAGACGGTCTACACATTACAAGTATAGGCTTATCAAAGGGCCCTAGGGAGAGTGACAATGCAGACATTTAACCAACATCATCCTTGCAATGTGGACATCAAACCATCATTGCTCCCAAAGCATAGCCCGCTATAAGGGTCGACACATATACCATGGTGGAATCACACTACAATGGGCCTTATGTACGTCCTATTTGGCCTCGACCCTTGGGCCTTTAATACATCAAATGGCCTCATAACATGGGCCTTATACAATTTAAGGTGGGCCTCGCATTACATGATCTTGATATGGCCCACCAGAAAGTCGGATTAGCTCCATCTTTATGCTCAACACCTAAAATGAGCTAGGGAACGGAATAGACAGCGTGGATTATATACATACATCAAGGTGGGGCCCACATGAGTGTCCCACCCCAAGCATTGCTAATTAGTACACCCCCACATCAGTTCACACTGTACTGTTAGCCTCACCCCACGCCAATACACACTTCATTGTTGGGCCACATCCAACATCCCTAGACGCTGGACGGTGGGGAAATGACATAGATATCATGGTGGGTCCCACATGGACGTGGCCCACCATGGATGTATATATATAGTATAAATATAATATATTATATATATTACTTAGTCAGTGTGTGGGGCTTCCCACCGTCCCAACGGACGGCAGATCCTGCCTGAAATGCGGTGGGCCACACCGTTTGATGGATGGAGTAGATTTAACATAAATTGGTGGGGCCCACTTCATTCTAGGGGGAGGATAAAGAGAGATGAGGAAGAAAAATAAGAGAGACGGTTATGGAGGGGCCCCGCCACTATGGGCCCCTCATGATTACAACACATACATCATAATGGGTCCGACCTACAAGTGGGCCCTTAAATGCATTTTGACGGTAGATCACCCACCTCTAGGCCTTCTCCTTAGTCCCTTAGCCTCCTTAGCTCCTTGCCTATACTTTTGATGGTGGTTGATGGGGTTTTGATGGTGGGGATGAAAGATGAGAGGGTGGGCCACACTTGTTGTTTGGGAGAGAGGGAGCTTGGACATAGGATGTTGCTTGGGAGATTTTTAAGAAATGAGGAATGATGGGATGATAAGGATGGGTGATGGGTTGAATGATGGGTTGTAAGAAAGAGATGGGTGGAGTGACGGATGAAGTGATGTAAGGGTTGACTTTGGGTAGCTTGTGTAAGAGAGAGGTAAGGATAGGGTATGGGTTGCTTGTACTTGAATTGATGTGTGATGTCTACTTGATTGATTGATTGATTGATTGATGGGATAGGTCGTAGAGATTCTCTCGGAATTCGCACGTGCGGCGTTTCTTCGGAATGAACGCAGGCCCACATCTCCTGGCCTGGGTATCGGTTCGGTGCGCGACTCGCGGCATTGGAATCGCGACAACTGCGCGGTCGCTAAGGTATAAATTTTGAGTCGAGCTGACTTTGGTATGCAGGACCCGGTTTACGATCTCGCGCAAACGTCGGATACAGGTCGAGGATTGCCGAAATTCGACCGAAAGGACCGTGGAAGCATACGGAATGATACGAACTAGAGCACGAGTCTTACACGCACAAACTTTATTAGGCATGCATTCATGTAGATTGTTTATGCATGCTGATACCTCTCGTAGTGGTGGAGTATGAGACGCATCGGAACCCTTACATTACTCTTATGAATCTCTTAAATTATTATTAATCTTAAAGGATAACCATCACTATGAGTAGGGCATTGACCCTCTCCAACCGTAAAATGATGTAGGTGAGGTGCAGATTAAAGACGCAGATGACAATCCCCCTCTGGAAGATTATTATGAATAAATAAGGAGATAGGTTTATGTTTAGTTTTATTTATTTTCAGTGTGAACTTTGATAATGTAATAAGCTCCCATTGAGAGGGCATTTGATAATTTGTTGAATTCTTTTAATTTAACAAAATGATAAACATAGTCGATTTTATTCTCGTGAATGGTTACGTCCATGAATGTAACTATATGTGATCTAAATGAAGAAAAAAAATAAGGTGCGATTTTAAAGTATCCAATTTTTACATTATTAACACCCAGAATTCTTGGACACAAGCATAAAAAATTTGGGACATTACATAGATGGCTACATAAGGCGACAAGTCCTACACAGGGACAGCTAAGAGCCTACACAAGGCAACCTTAGATGCCTACACAAGGCGATAATTCCTACATAAGGACACAACTAGGAGCCTATACAAGGCAACCTATGCCTACACAAGGTAACACGTCCTACACAAGGACAACATATTCTCCCGTCGGAGGCTTACGAAAGGTCTTGGCGAGTTTGTTAACTCAAACTCTAAATCACAATCCTACACAGGGAAAGAGCTTTAGACTTAATGAACTCTATATACTTACAAGTAAGTGAGTGAGTCCATTTCTTACACAATCTGAAGATGATCTTCTTATTGATGAAGAGTCTTCAGCTCCCTTGAATCGCAACTGCTTCTTATGCTTCGATTAATGCTTCGAGGTTGTGAGGCTTAGGGTTTGGTCCGATCTTCTCTATTAAATGATATGATTGAAATACATAGAGAAGATTCCCATGAGTTAAGCATTCAAGAGTTTTAAAACAATGATTTTCATATGAAGGGTGCTACTGAAAACTCAATGAATGGTAAAGTTCATGATTCAATCCAAGAAATGAACATATGAGTAAATGCTTGTGCAAAGGACTAAATGATGAACTCTAATGGAAAAGAGGGAATGAGGATGAGAGTATTAACTCTTGCAACAACTCTCTCAAACTCTCATAAATTCTAGCTCATTTTATAAGAGGCGGGCCATGTGTATTTATAAAGTTGAAATCCCAACGGTAAAAAAATGGGCAGAAATCTGACATTCTCGATGCCATCAAAGGGTATTCGATGCCATCAAAATTTGAATTTCGATGTCATCGAACCTTCTCCATTTGCATTGACCTCCTACACAGGGTATTTAGTTAGGTTAAGGACAGATTCTGTCCGATCTCATCATGCACTCCTTGATGTCATCGACGTACACTTCGATCTCATTGAGGGATGTTTCGATGCCATCGGGATTCCTTTTGAAAAATACACAATGGTTGCTAGATAGTTTTGTCCCTTGTTCGATGCAATCGATCAGTCCTTCGATGTAATCAAATTTTGAATTTTAATGCAATCGAATGGTCTTCGATGTGATCAAACATATTGGTTTTACCTGAAAAGCTTGCTGGACAAACTAGTCCTCATTTCGGTACCATCGATCAGTCTTCGATGCCATTGATAACTTACTCTCGATGTTATTGAAGAAGCTTCGATTACATTGTGGAACACTTAAAGTATTTTTTATTCTAAAGGAAATAATCCCAAGGTTGATTCAATCGAAGTGGCTTTGATGCCATCGAAGCTTAAGTTTTGATGTCATCAAACTTCATTCGATGCAATTGATAATTCCCAGCATTTGTTCAATTTGTTATTGGACTATATGGGCCTGGTTTCGAAGCAATCGCACCAAGTTTGATTCCATTGAAGATGTCCTCGATTCCATCTTGATGCAATCATCAGGACTTTTGTTTTACCTATTCATTTCATACTTCCTCCAATACTCAAAGTGCTAGCAACTTAAACTTACCAAAAGATTTTTAGAAGTAGCTAAGGGTAAGTTAGGTTCTTTTGGGGGCATATACCTGTCAGGGTTTGTTTTGGGTAGATGAGGCTTAGTTTACCTTTTAAGCATGATCGTATACCTTCATCTTTGATGAGTCTTGAGCTTGATGTCTTCAACTTGGGACTTGACTGACAGATTCAACAGTCACATATATTGACAAACAAGGGCACTTTCAATCTCCCCCTTTGTCAATTACATGACAAAACAACTAACAAATCCTAGATATTACATTCAACTTAAGATATTACAGATTTTCCTATTTATAACTCGATTAAATAGTTGATACGACTTGAGTTGCTTGTAGCTCCCCCTTTGTTCATGCTCCCCCTAACATCCTACATTTGAAGTTTTGCAAAATACAACATCAGCACACTTTGTGGGAGTATGGTTCTCCCCCTTTTTGTCAGTCATTGGTAAAGGGTTAGTAATATAAAATATATTCCAAGATAACTGAAGTATGGAATTTACCAATTATATTCAAAGCTAGAGGGATAAGAATCACACAAGTTCATAAGATAAAGGAGTATAAAATTAGAACCTGTTTGTGAAAATGTTATGCCATAAAGATATATGCCAAGAAGAAATAATAATGACATTAACATCTAAGAGTAACACATAAGAAAAGATATCATCATTCATTCACCAAAAGAACTACCCCAAGCTTGGGTAGTATCAAAATTCAAACCATAAGCCCTTATGGGCATCATTATACAAAAAAAAAAAAACATATACATCCCTTAAGATACACATAAATCTGATAATAAATGAAGAATTTGAAACTGATCAAATTGGCTCATCATCCAAAAAATAGCTGATGTACAAGCCTATGACCCTGAATATGTGTTAGTGGATCATCCTAAGCAAAGGGACCAGCTCCGTGTGAAACGGTATCATCACATCGGCATGTGACTGCTGCAATGAGGTCATGAATTGACTTTTCCACTCTCTCCAAACCCCTCTGTATCGCTCCGGTGACTCGCTCCAACTCCGACAATTGCTCATCTTATTGGCGAAGGCATTTTAGGATTAAATCTCGATGCTCACGCTGACTGAGGTGACGACGGGTACGAGTGGCAGTTGTAATTCTGACATCCATGTCCTCAAGCTTACTCCTAGAGGTCTTTAGTCCATTGGTCTCAGTCATGAGATCCTTGACGATATCATAAGTCATTTGAGACTCAGCTGTAGAATGTTCTGGTTCAATATGGTCAACAATAGCATGTACATGGTTGTGTGCTTTGATAATCCCCAAAAACTCCTGAAGTTTTGATTTTTTGTCTATCAGGCTGGGATCTAACCAAGAGAAAACATGATATGACTCGACCAACTATTCGAATTTATCATCCATCTTGGCCGACACCGACAGAGATCCAGATGATCTCATTTGCAAGAGGACTTGAAGTTCTTCTTTGATGTCGTGCAGATTGCTAGAGAGAGAGAGAGAAGGTGACTTGGCCATAACAATATCACTAGCAAGGGCCCTCTTGAACAAAGAAATGATACCATCGGCCAGAGGTTCATCTTCATCAAGAGAGGCGAGAAGCGGAGCATCGCTCACTATTGCTGGTATAGGAGTAAGTGACAAATACGATTTAGGCTTCAGTACATCGATTGATGCAACTGCCTCAGCCACATTGTTAATTCCTTCATAGGTTGAAGATTCTTCAATTGTTGAAGGAATTGGTTTGTCGAGTAAAGGAACAGGTAGCTAGGAAGATGATTTCTTGCTCAAGTGGTGAAGGAGTGGCACTTCTTCTTCTTCTTCCTCCTGATCGACTGTAACAGGAGGTGTTAGAGGTATGTCAATCATATACTCTAACACTGAAGGTAGAGTTGTAACTTTAAGAGGGTTATGTGATGGAATGGCCTTAGCGCTAACCATGTTCTCAGAATCCATGGTCTAGATATCGACAATCTTAGGGGCATTGGTTGTTGGTGGGTGCTGCTGTAACGATTGTGCCATAATAATTTGTTTGTCAGCAGCTGATAGCTCCCGAGTAACTGCGAGGAAAAGGCACAGTTAGATATCTTGAAAATTGAGAAAATTCAAAAGAATTATATATATATACATATATATACTAGTAATTTTCACCTAAGTAAGAAAGTGGGACATAAGTGATGGATCGTATGTCCACATCCCGAGGATTTTTTATAATCATTGCCAGCGCCCGCCTCGAAGTAGGGAATGATGGCGAATTGGGATGATAAGGAGTAAGATATTTTTCATCGAAGGGAAGATCATGATTATTTAATCTCGCCCTATTATACCACCATTTATTCCAACATTTGTTATAATGAGCTTCCTGGTGACGTTTCAAGCCTTCCTTGATTTCTTTTCAGTAACCAAAGATGGAGAGACCAGGTCAATACTTTATTTTAAAGTATTTTTCAAAAGAAGATATAGCCTCAACCAAGGAGGTACTTGGTATCCGTCGTGGCTTTAATTGAGCTGGTGACGGTCCATCCGCACTTACTATCTGGGGAGGTGGGTTGACACATTCGAGAACCAAAACTAGAGACTTCAGAGGTGGATCGAGCAGAGCCCCCAAGTCAAGAATCCTCTTTGGAGCTAGTGGAGATTCGTGAATTAGTAGAGGTGCTGGAGCAGCAGGAATCCTCACTAAAATTTTTTGGTGCTTGGGAGGAGAACTACCGCTTCTATCGGTGAAGTTTGAGGGGGAGATTAGGAGGTTGACCTTGTGTTTGACTTAGTTGTTTTCTGACTCGGTGTACTAACCGAGGAGGGTGCTGCCCTCTTCTTTCCTTTTAGCTCCAGCTTTGCAGAAAGTTGAGCCATGATCTCTTTTAGAGATTTATTCAGCAATCGCTAATAATGGCTTTCCCACTAGACACTAACATGTCCATTGCCTATGGTTGATTTGGACAACAGGAAATATTAAGAGCCAAACTGGCCTCTTGAAAAGAAGAATGGAGAGACTGATAAAGTTCTGCTTTATCGGTAACCGACCGATTAAAAAGAGACTAGTTGCAAGTATTCTGGGTGAATGGATAAGGGATACATTGAATTAAACCAAGTTGTCAAGCAAGAAAATTTAGGCAATACTATTCGATTCTAGCCTTGGCATTTTTGCCGAAATCGATTGAACCCCCATATGGAAGGTCTCAGCCGATGAGGTAGCTTTCCCAAACTAGGTGGGTCTGGGATGCCTCATGATTGTTCTCTTGCTCATATCGGCTGGTAAGCCAACCAGGACCATACTCTTCATCATGAAATGGAATGAGAGATCAATTCTGTCCACTTATGCCCAAAGAGAAAATTAATGTATCCATATACATTGAAAAGGATTGAGTTTCTTGAGGAGAGTGGATGATGTGCTCTCCATAAGAAGTATCGATTGCTTCAGTATGGATGGAGTGATGTACAAAAGAAGGATAGAAGTATGCGCGGATCCACATCTGAAGAAGCCACAATGGTCTTCCTCCTAGATATAGGCCTTTGGTGGTGACTTCGTAGATTCCTCTATATAAGTAGCTAAGTACATAAGGCATCAAGTAAGTTTTTGACCTTGGGCAAGGGCCTCATCCAGAGAGATATACTCGGTGGTTATCTGTAGGGAATTCATGCAAAGAAAGTGATGACATATCCAAAGTAACAAAAAAGCAGTTTGTTCCTCATAGTCGATGAGTCTGATGTTGTTACGGTAAGCTGTCATGAAATGAGAATAGGCTCTACTAACCTTGTTTGAGAAGCATTTAGTGCTTTTCTTTGTGAAACGGGGATAAATGACTTCACCAAAGGGAAGAAGCTGGGTTAGAACCGTAATATAAAAAATAGTTAGACTCATGGTGCCGCAATTGAAGATAAATGTGTTGGTCGATGAGCTCCAGAAGGTTGACGCTATAAGGAGAATGTTAAGGGTCAAATATTGCAAATTATCCCCCATTTATATCTTGGTTTTATGAACATGATAATGCTTAATGTTCTATTTTACTCATGTTTGTGTTGCAAGGTGAATTTAAGAACTTAGATTGAAAAGGGTGCTAAAAGCATGGATTTGATGCTCAAGAATCACCAAGGTAAGGGATGGATCTTAGAAGGCCAAGATTGAAGAATTCACATGCTAAAGATCCAAGAAAACCAAGTGAGGAATGAAGAGAATTAAATATTTGAAGTGAAGAAAAGGAATCCTAAAATTGTCCTGAAAACAAACATATTCCTAAAAGTGTCCTGAAGAAGCATATTCTGAAACTCTGGATCATTCTGTAAAATTGCTCAGAGTGAATTCTATTTTGGAAAACTGCGTAAATTTGAGGCAGTTTCTAGATTTTTTTCAAGTCGGTAAGAAAGGAGGTGCTGCAAAACTATAAATAGGAGTCCCTAAAATGTCCTTAGGCATCATTGATGATTTGTAGAGTGGAGCAAAAGCATGGAGAAGCCGTCGCCAAGAGTTTTTCTCCCCTTTCCCTAGTTGTTTTCATGCTTTTCTTAAGAGTTTTTAGTTCAATCATGTCTATGGTTGGCTAAACCTCTTAGCTAGGGCTAAGAGGTGAAGCTTATACCACACCACGCTCAATCCCCATGATACGGGCCATCACATCTACATTGACTATGGCCTCCTGCCTCCCCAAAGGGATAGTAAACTGAACGGCTCCAGTAGTGGGTTCCGTATGTGGGCATAGAAGACTCGTATGGTGCCTTCACTTGCATGAGTCTTTCCTTTAAACATGGGAATCCATTCGGTCTCCAACAGGAGGTCAATCACTAGATACAGTCCAAATAATTTCTCGTCGACATGCGCTTCAAATACAACTTTGCGGTCATGAAACTTACCAAGTCCGGTGCCCACCGGTAGAGATCTTTCGAGCAGGATTTGAGGATTGAGATCCCGTTTCGTTCTTCTCTCTCTCTTGGCGCTCGTGCTAGCCTTGGTCCTCGCCTTCTTCCTCGAGCAGCTTGAACGGCTCGGTCCGGCCTCATCCGGGGCCAAACTTCTCTTTCCCATAAGGGAAAGGAGCGTTGAGAGCAAGAATATGGTGGTAACTAGCTTGAAGAGCACCATGGAAGTGGAAAAGCTTGGAGATTGAAGTGGATGGGAAAGTTTAGGGGTTATGAGACACAAAGATGGGTTTATGTGCTCAAATGAGGGGAAATAAGGGAGATGGAAAGTTGTACGAGATGGTTTTGAGAAAATAATAGAGGATGGGTGTGAAATAGAGAAGAAAAAGAAGCTTAGTGTGTATGAAAGGGAGATTTGAGAGAGAAATGGAGTTTCAGAGGGTTTAGAGGGTTTGGAAAGGGGTAGAATGAGAGAGGGGCAAAAGAGGGGTCCCACACATGGGTGGGCCTCACACTGTCGGACGGTGGGCGGCGCGCTGTGGCCCGCTGTGGAGCCGAGCGTTGCTCCTCCGCCTGGGAGGTGCCGCTGCACCCCTCTGGGGTCGCCGACAGTGGCCACCCCCTCCTGGGGTGCTGTGCACACGCGGGGGACCCCTTGGGTCCCACCATAAATTGTGATTCGGGCCCCTATGTCCGTGTGATGTGTTTTCTTGGTCTAAGGGGCACATATTCTCGCCTTTTAGCTTGTTTTAAGTTCGGGATTCACCGAATTATCGTTCAAACCCATCGATTGATGGCCTAAAAAGGGACTAAGGTTATTTCACATGATCTCGGACGTGTACGGGCTAGAATATAATGGTAAATCTCGCCCGTCGGTGAAACTTTAGAATCCTAGGATCATTTCTACAATTCATCGCCCCCTCCTTAAGTCAGAATGCGGTTAGAGTGCATCATGTTACCTATAACCTAGGTCCAGTTTAATTCAAATGATGCTCTAATACCAACTTATAACGCCCCGGATTCTGAGGGTCGAGCAAAGCTCAACTCCTGAGATCCAGTACATCACTTATGCAACATGGATAATGATGTTTAAATGTGGTCCATATTAACGTATTAAACATAAGTAGGATTACAATAAAATAGCATATTATACTCCAGAGATAAATAAAATTTAGCAAGTGAAAGACTGAAACACACATATATATAAGTATGTAAGGGTGTCACAACCTCCAGAGTATGAGTATGATAACAGGTTGAATATAATCATGTATTTTTTTCAAAATTTACAAAATATCAAAATGTACATGTCCAACTAATCCATGTATCCCTGTAATCCCGTTGAATCATCACGAGGTGTACATAGACCCGCTTGATAGCTGAACATAGGAGACTTCCTCCTCCTCATCCATGAAGTCCATTTTAGCTGCATAGACTCCGTCATCACCTCCATCTACAATAGAGTCTGATTAGTGTTTTAAAACACTGTTCCAGAGTGGGAGTGAGTGATCAACTTAGTGGTACTATAAGGCAAGGGTTAACATGTTATCAATTCAATCAAGCAGTAATGATAAAGCAATATAACAATCACTTCCTAGCTACTCTTGTTAATGCAGGGATAGTGTGTAGTAATGATGCATGCCCTCGCACAAAGCTCCCTCAAAAGCGACTCCGTCAACCGTTTGCGCATAACAAACTCCCTAAACGTGCAACTTCCTTGCCAAAGCACATGTGCATGATCATGTTAGCCAAGTACTTAATTAAACTTATTTATACATCAGATTCGGGAAGCTAAGGTACCCCTTTATATCATTAACCCAAACCTAAGGATCCATCTAGGGTCGTCAATCGTAGTTAATCACATACGATAGGCAAGTTGTAGGGCATCACCCCTAATGAAAAGTAGTGGATAGGCAAATTCAAGAGTTAATACTTAAGGTTACTATAGGGAGGCTCGTCACCTCAGTGTAGGCCGATAGCTCAAATACAGTGTCTCATACCATCGTATTCGACTCACAAGTTTGGGTTGCTCACTGGTCACTACGGGGAGGCTCGTCATCGCAACGTAGGCCGACAGCTCAACCACGGTGTCCCATACCACCATGCCCGGCTCATGAGTCTTAGCAGATCGTGGTACCATGGTTGAAACAGGTCTTTACATTGGTAAATTGTACCTTAGATTCAAGCAGTGATATCCATACATGGTAAACACACAATAGGCCAGTCGATTTAATAGACAAGTTCAACTGGTACGAGCACACACCGACTTATCGACATGGAGCACATAAGCACTCCACGTGGCCTAACCACTGTCAACAATCGTCGTACGGCCCAGATTCACCGAACGTATCAAATATGACGAGAATAATTTGGCCACTCAACGAAAATCATTACTGATTGCCTAGACTACGTTGCAATCCCAATCTTACTCGGATGTAGCATGTAAATACATGTGAAAGTCATATCAGCATTTGACAAACAATTCAAATCAATATCTCATTTGAGTATTTCGTCTAACATATTGAACATGTTACCAAACATTGCATTTCACCCATAAATTGCGTAGTCGAAATTACGATTACATGAAGGAAACTATACACCTATATAAGGTAATTGAGAATCCTATATCAATACCTTTATTAAATCTAATTCATCAATAATTTCTCGTTCAGACATTTTATCAAACACTTAGACTACACATAACTAAATACATAGACTAGATTAGTTACGACATGAACTATAACAATTCATTACACAAAGATATCGTGATACACGTATGCGACAAACATGAATCCTAGATTTGTAGTCATGACAAGTACAAATCACAATTTCATATTCATTCAAACATTTCAACAAACACATGGAATGCATCATATATTCAACATAGTTCACACATGTATAACTTATCGAAAACATCATAACTAAGATCATATGGCAGTAATCAAGTCAGACATAAATCATTAACAGACATTGAAAGCTTTAAAAACCATAACCTAAACGTTTATAGTCCGCACCTTTCATCAGAATACTCATTTCGAACTCGGTTTAAACACTATGTTCCCGTAAACAGAACGTTGGACACTTAAGCAATGAAATAGGTTAGCTATCTCATCGATTACTCTACTTGAATCTCTAAATCAAGATTAGGGTTAGGATTTCTTACCCAAATCACAGTCAAAACAGGTTGAGTAGTGTAGTAGAGAGGCGAATCGGTGTGCGGAGTTGTGGGAAAGGATCCCAACAAGGATCTCCAAGAATCCTCCTTCACTCTCTCTTCTTTTCTCTCCTTTTCTCTCTCTCCCTTAGGGTTTAGAGAAAATTCGTATGGGGGAGAGATGAGGTGGTTTAAGGGCATTATATAGGCCCAGAACTGATGCAAATGGCCCTAAGGCCATGGTATATCTAGTTTGTATCTAAAGGGCGACTGTTTCTAACGAATGGGGCTCATTGGGAGGTCCATTACTCACCTACGTCACAGAGTAAGTTTCCTGACAATTGATCTAGGCCAGGATGCGATTTCGGCGCGATTGGATAGGCCGATCGACTATGAAGGACCTGTATTAGATCAACGGCCGTTGTCACTCGATCAGGGCCACAAGTATACCGATATGTGCAGGAAAATTTTCCTAATCTATGGGTGAAGCTCATTCAGAAACTGATAGTCCAAAAACTTCAATTTCATGCGTAAGCGAACGGCCTAATTTACTTAAGTTTCATTACGTTTTTAAATGATAATCGCGTTTCTCACACACTTCGCTCAGGGCTTAAGTTGTGCAATTCTGATACTATTTGGGCTCGATTCCCGCATTGGTTGTCAAGCCCAATAAGACGGTCATAACGTTATAGTTTCGTGGTCATTGGACTTTCGACATGCGGTCCAGGTCCGATACGGAGTTTCAATGTGCTCCCAAGAGCAACCGGCTTTTGAGATTTCTCCTAAGTTTTTAAGTAGTGTTGAGTCAGTGATTTTGGTGGTTTTGGGTCTTGCTGTTTGTATAAATAGTGGTTTAAGCTAAATCCACTGATTAATTTAGTTTAGTACTTAATTAATTTTCATCTAATTTCTATAGAATACGGTCCTTAGAGATTTCTACCTAAGGCGGTAATCGGGTCTTGGTACAGATTTTTTCGAGACGTTACACGTTTTTGGGATGTTCTTCTGGTTTTGATTCTTGTTCTTATTGAACCTCTTTGATTTCTAGTTGATTTTAAGGAATACTTTTAGTTTTTAAGAGTTTATTGTGACTCAAATTACAGTAGATCTGCGATAGCTTTGAGTATCTTGTTTTCTTATTTGAGATTGTGGGATTGGTAAATCCTGTTGTTTGCCATTGTCTCCTGAGCATGGTTAGGTGATGGAATCCCTTCCAAATCTTCCCAATTCTCCTCCTTTGAGGCTAGATTAATGAGAAGTTCAGAGATTTGACTATCTCTTCCTCCAACTGGATAGGATTGGACTCTAATTTCAGTTGGGATTCCTAAATCAAGCAAGGTAGCATCTCAATTAGTACAAGTGGATCCTTGGCACCCTAGTCCCACTTTTAATTGATAGTTCAAACAATATTCACAATTATTCCTTTTATTCCAGATTTCTAATTAGATCTTCTTCTAGTTATACTTTTATCTATTTTTAGAATACACACAAGATTAGTCCTTATGGATTCGACCTCGATCATACCAAGATTATTACTACATCGCGACCCTACACTTGGGGTTGTGAACAATAGGACTATGTAAAATAATTAAATATAATGCAGAATAATAAAACAAATATTCTCAATCGCTTAGAGTATTGAAATTTTGATTCCAAATAGTTCGTAGGACAACCTTATTTCACAACGTCTTTGAGATCAAAATACCGAACTTAGCAATAAACAATCCAATCACAAGGAAAGCAGTAAATAAACAAACATTCACTACCACTGCTCAATAAGTAATAATGGTTCGGTGCTTAACCCCACACTTACTCCACTCCCAAAAATTACTACCCTTGTTATTTTGGATTTCACTATTTCAAGGTTTTCACAAGTTCACCTTAATAACCTAATACAGTTTTTGTGATTTTCATTGGCTATCACAACAAAACCATCTGTATAATTTTCATGGGCTCACCACAAAAAACCTACTAAGATTTCCGGGCTATCTTAGAAAACCCCAAACTGAAATGAAAATAAAACAGTACTTATCTTCAAATGGCGAGTCGAAGACGTAATTGTAGCTTGAATGCAGCGATCTTCATTCTTGGGATATAGATGAAGCCATGTATGAGTTCAACCTAAAACGAATGTAGGGATTTAATATATTTTTAATGAAATGAATAATACCCTAATGCTGCAAATTCGATTCTCTATTTCTCAAGTAGAGTATGAATTACTCTATCAAAAGACGATTAAAACTAACTTGAGAAAAGAGAATGAATTAAGGTAAATTAAAATACGATTTACTGCATGGATAGCTTAAGAAGGCCCTGACTTTCTCTCATCACTTGAGTATATTGCTCACCATTTTTCAGTGTGGAAATGAATGAGAGAAGGCCTCTATTTATGGCCAAATCTTGGAAATTTGGTTTGCCTAATTTTTGGTTCGGATGGCCAAATTCCAACGATATCGATCCAATGGCACTCAGATTTCTCAAGATAAGATCTTTCAAAAATTCAGTTGGCCGAACCCTCAGTTCGCTGGCTGAATATAGGGTTCGGTTGGTCGAATCCCACTAAGATCCGAAGATTTAAGGTCGCTGAAAACTTGATTGAACATACTCGGGTTGGCTGAACAGACATGTTTAGCTAGCCAAACCTAAGGTAGGGTTGGCTAAACTTGCTGCGGAAAATCTTTGTTAAGCTGTAAACTTTCTCAAATTATGTTGGGTTAGCTAAAGGTAGTTAGGCTAGCCGAACCAGAAGTCTGGCTGGCCTAACTTGAGTACATTTTACTTAGAATTATGTTCATTATGATGCTATGTGAAATACACCTAACCTAGGGTTAATCTAAGGTTATACCACCTGATGATTAACTCACACAAAGTGTTCTGATCTTTAAACCATGTACTTTTACAGCTTGAGATGTTGAGTCTTCCTTGAGATGCTTGATCAAGTCTTTAACAATTCTTCATGAGTTATCGAAGAGTATCTTCATGAGTGCTTGTGTTCCTTTCAAGACTACGAAATTTGACAATCCTAATTGTGCTTAAGTATAAGCACTTACAAGGTGTCTTTATGAACTTGGCCGAGTTGGATGCATCAGCCGAAGGGGATAGTTTTGAAATAAAAGATTTACTAGAGGAAGTGGAGGAACGTCAACCGCAAGTCCAAGGCCCATTGGACAAAGTGAATCTGGGGACAGATCAGGATCCGAGACCCGCTTTCATAAGCAACTTGTTACGACCGTCTGAGCAGGATAAAATAATAAGGTTATTGAAAGAATTCATGGACTGCTTCGCATGGGACTACCACGACATGCCAAGATTGGACAAATCTTTGGTTAAGAATAGATTACCAACCAAAGAGGGATATTAGTGACATAAACAACCTCTAAGATGGATGACGACCGCGGTCACTCTTAAAGTCAAAGAAGAGATCGAATGGCTTTTGAAAGGTGGGTTTATTCGACCAATCAAATATGTGGAGTGGATGTCAAACGTAGTCCCAGTAATGAAAAAGAATAGGGGCCGAATTTCTATAGGAAGCAAAACATAAGATGGCTTTCGACTGAATCAAGGAATATTTGATGAAGCCACTTGTGTTAATGCCTCCTATCAAAGGTTGGCCTCTTAAGTTATATATATCCACCTCTTTAAGATCGATCAAGCCCTCTTAGCACAAGAAGCCATGATCATAGAGAATGGGCAGAGCAATGGAAATAAGAAGAAGAAAGAAGGGAAATAAGGAATTGCAAGAGATATGAATACAAGACCGAGTATATATAGGTAATCGAGAGGTGGCAATAATTAGGAAATCATGCCTCTTTACTGCAGAGCGACTCTTTTTTTAGACACGTGTCCTTTCCCATTTTCATCCGCCATTTCGAATCAGTACAAGCGATGCCAACGATAGCGGTTAAAGATATCCCATAGCTGGGCGACACGTGTGAGTATCTAATGCAGTATTTGAAAAAAACTCAAATGTCACAATCTCTTTCTCTAAAAGGACAGTGACAATGGGGGCAATGTTCGTACCCTATCTAACCGGGTCCTATTTTTGGTTATTTGGAATTAGACATGTATAAAACGCGTACACATGCTTAACGGTCGCAAGATTATTTTAAGTATATACGACCGTATTTCGAGAGAAGGCCATAAGGTATCGAGCGCATGGTAATTAATCAACAATGGTGTGACTGAGTTTGATAAGCAAACAATTAGTCAATGGTCAAAGTTCATATGGATGCTGATTGATGTCAAAAGGCTAGAGAATGTAAGGTCGTGAGAAGAATCTGGAAGTAGAGAGAGGGGGGAAGCAATTACAATAATCATCAGACCATGAGAAGCATCTAGAGTAGCAAGGCAGAAGTATAAATAAAATGTTAAGCAAGTTTAAAAGTCGTCTCAAACCAACCCAAACAAATCAACAAATCAATTATCTTCAATTATATTTTAATTATCTTGTCAAAATTACATTTCGTAGTGTAATCGCTGCTTTATTCAAGGAAATTCTTTCCCTTAGCGTAACTAATTACTTTCTGCATTTACTACTTTCATTCTTTAGCTTAATTCATAGAGTAAATATGGTAGTTGATAATTGTAGTTGTAATCAGAGCACTCTCTAGCATTCCGATAATGGTAGATCTTAATCTTTTTTGTTTGTTCCACTTCTCCTATATTAAGAAAGTCCTTTTGTATGGAAGGTAGGAAGAAACCCATCATTAGAGGATGAACACCACCCTTTGACTATCGTCTAATCCATTTACACTTTGAGCGAGTGGCTGAATAGGCGACCGATCTCCTCAGATTTTGGTCATACCCAATGTCTGCCTACTTCGGCGCTTAGGGTCATTATTGTTCTGTTTGAATTGGAACCGTAATCCCAATTCTGGCATGCCGGGTTAAGTAAAATAACCCTCAGATTGGATATTTCAACTCTTTCATCAGTTAACCCTTTCCTTTGAACTTGAACTATCTACTTTGACATCTCAATCACAATAGTTCCTATTTTCTCTTTTAGTTAATAGCTATCGTGGCTTGTTGAGTCAGAGGATTCAGGAAAGACAAATGAACCACAACAGCTTGATGGCACACTTTTTCTACAATTCACTAAACTACATGTACCATGATGGATTTCAATTAGGAATGCTTGTTCTCCTCCTCCTCTTCCTTTTCCTTCATTTCCTTTTTTCCTTTTTTCTTGAACCAATTCTTTTTAACACCCTTTTGTCTCCATTCCTATATATGTTGACTGGTTTGATTTTTGGATGACCTTCATTTTTGTTAATGCTGATTTTAATGATGTTTTGATTGGTTTCAATTGCAAGGAATTGTCGTAGTGATTGCTTTCTTTGTTTCTGTTGTATTCCATGAGGTGTGTTGCTGCCTTTTTTATCTCTTATCAAGCATTCATTAATTCAGACATGCAATTTGAATGCATGGACATATATATTTTTTAATGGTAATAACACCGAATCGTGGTTTCCACTTGTGCCAAATTAGAACATGTGTTCACTCTACATGTCATCAGATAGACGATCATATAACTCCTCTTATTGGAGATCTCTTTGTTTGCTAATTTCAAGTTTTATTTTGGTTGGAGCTCACCACACCAGCATGTCCAATTAAAGACATGGTAAATGAAATACCACAATATGCTCAATGTATTGATTTATGATTTTTAAATCTATGTTTTTTCTTAGAAAACTTAGCACTATATATATCTTTTAGTGAGGCTGGGGAGGAAATTTTGAGTTCCTGAAGATAGAATCTAATGTAGAACTATGTGTCAATATCATGCAACAATTTGCAGAACTATGTTTCATCATTGTTTCTTCTGGCACTTGAATTGTCACGTCAAGTGAATCTCTGTTGTTAGTTTTAGTTTGTAAAATGTTTATTGCTCTAAAAAATTACAGAATTTGATGGAAATGACCAAATAATTTCCTTAATGTTCAATAATGAAGAATTTGGCTCCAGATTGCAAATTCTTCACTTCCATGTTAGATTGATACTGCAATTTGGGGGCTCTTCCTCACCATGACTACTTGGAAACATTATTACAAATCATTATAAATTTGTTGTTTCCTCTTCTTTAAACCGACTATTTGCAATCCAATTCATCATTAATCCACAAAAGAAGCTTACTTGAAGATGATAGCCAATTGGCCTTCAAGAGGTGAAAACCAAGTAAGCCTCAATAACAAGAGAAGAAATGACACTTGAGACCACTTCATATAATGGCCATGTGTTTTATGATGACTGTTATACATGGGACATTATAGAAATAGAAAGTTAATAGGATCAGGATGGTGGTAGGAGCTACGCGTTGGAAATTTAGTTTACTGTTGAATTTGATTTTTCTGGAAAATTCAAGGAGAACCTCGATAATACCGGAAATTAGAAGTGGATGTTAACTTACAATTTGTTGGATAAAATATTGTTTCTGCTTGACCACATGATGATGGAAAAGATGTATTCATGTCTCATGTTGGTAAAAGCCATTTCACAATTCATGTTTCTAGAGAGAACATTTAATCAGTCCTTTGAGGGAGTCCATGTATATATTGCATTCCCATGCACTGTAGGAAAAATAGCATAAGGACAGGTTTCTTATGAATTCATTTTAAATCTATACATACTAAATTCCAAGTATTAGAACTATCTCTTTGTAGTTTGTTTTTCTAACCCCTCTTATGGGAACCAAACTACTCAAACCTCTAGCCCCTCTTGAGAGAGTTTCCTCATCCTTTTTGGATCAAGTCGGGTAATGCTTAGTTCAACTGATTTGTGAGATACCAAAAGCATCATGCCATCAACAATAGATCTGTCTCTGTAGAGTCAATTTTTGTAAGGGCTAAGGGCTATGTAATTTCCTTGGCCAAGGACCTTTATTTCTATATGAGGGAAGATCTTGTGGGTGACTGGGCATTGGTGTCGTAATTTGCTCGTAGTTGCATGGCTTTTTGGTTTAAAACCGTTCCAAAATAAGCAAAAATACCATTCCCAAAAATTGAAAATTAGGCTTGAAATTGAAATTTTATTTACAACACCCTAAACCGTTCCAAAAGTGAAAATTTTGGAACGGTTTTCAACCGTTCCTAATTTTTCACGATGCCCTATTCAGCCACGGCTGAAAACCGTTCCTAATCGGATTAAAGAAGGATTTTTGTGTGTTATTATCCACACTAGATACAATGGTGATCCCGGACTTTTTAGGTACCAACTTAGTTGAACTCACCCATTGGCTATCGGATATATGGTATATGATACCCACATCTAACAACTTTAAAACCTCTGTTTTAACCAGTTCTTTCATATTTAGATTTAACTGACGTTATGGTTATCTAAATGTTTTCACATCGTCCTTGAGGTGAATGTAATGAGTACAAATCAAAGGATTGATTTCCTTGAGGTCTGCGATCGTCCACCTAAGGGCTCATTTATCTTCCTTGATAGTAGAAATAAGCACTCTCTTGATCTTCATCCAGTGGGAAGAAATCACCACCGGATATGCTTCATCTTGATCCAAATAAGCATATTTAAGTTCAACGGATAATTATTTTAGGTCAAGCTTCAGTGCCTTGACACTAGATGGTAGAGGCTTTGTGTTGGTTTGGGGAAATATTTCAAATTATGGCCTCCGCCAATTAGTTTCAAGTACAGGTGCAACATCTAGAAAAACATCCATCTCCCTAATCATCTCATCATCTAAATTAGGGGAGTGGGCCAAGCATGTCTCTAAGGTGTCAGAGTATAGAGTCAAAAGTGTTTTATCTTCCACGAATGAATCAATCACGTTTACTTCGTAGACATCATCAACATCATTGGGTTGTTTATATATGTTAAAGATATTCAGCTCTAATATCATGTTCTTGAAAGTTAATTTCATGATCTTAATCCTATAATTGATGATGTTGCTTGATGTAGCTTGGAATGGTCGGCCAAGGATGATGGAAATTTGAGTGCTTGTGTCAATGATGGACTTTGTGTCTAAGACAATAAAATCTACTAGATAGTAAAATTTATCAACTTGGATGAGCACATCTTCTATCATCCCTCTCGGTATACGAACCGAACGATCATCTAATTGAAGTGTGGTCCTAGTGGGTTTTAATTCACCGAGACCAAGCTACACGTAAACCAAGTATGGAATCAAATTTACGCTCGCCCCCAAGTCAAGTAGTGCATGCTCGATCCGGTGATTCCTAATCACACAAGAGATGGTTGGGATACTAGGATCTTTATATTTATGGGACACATCTTGCTAGAGGATGGCAACCTGATTCTCCATCAAAAAGATTTTCTTTTAAATGTTTTGTCGTCTCTTAGCTATATAGAGATCTTTCAATAACTTCGCATATGACGGGATTTATTTTATCGCATCCAGCAGAGGAATATTGATTTTCACCTGTTTAATCACCTCTAAGATATCCTGAGTATTAGTAAGAGGTTTAGGTGAAATTAACCTTTGAGGGAACGGAGCAACCAACCTATACTATTTTCCTGTTCTTTCTCATATGTGGCATGGCTAGGTCCATCATTCCTCTCATATTCTTCTGAGTACTTAGGTTCTTAACCCTCGTTGGGATGTTTTTATCAATTATCTTACCACTTGTAAGAGTGGTGATAGACTTAGCTTGCTCCACATGGTGGTTCGAAGAGCTCGAATCACTTATCTCATATTGTTGTTTTGGGTTAGGTTAGGTAAAGGTTGGGCTAGAAGAGTTCATTTTCTCCCTAACAGTTAGTTGTGACTCAATTCTTTGGATAGATGATGCAAACACTCCCAATGATGTTTTAATATCTTGAAATGCTTATAATATATTTTGGTTGAATTGCACTTGATTTTGAATGAATTTCTGAATCGTATCCTCTTAGGCTCTTTTCTAATATAGTGGATTGAAATTTTATGGAAAAGCTCCTTGAGGATTCCTTTCAGTGTTCATCGTTTGCCCATTCCTCCAACTAAAGTTTGGATGGTTCCTCCAACTACGATTATACGTGTTTGAGATGGGGGCACTAAATGGCATTATTCATGGCATTAAATTGCTCGTACAACAACTCTTGAAATGCAGGAATTGTAGAACATTCCTGGGTCAAGTGTATGTTACTAGGACAAATCCCACAAATAATTTCAGCGATCTCATCGGGTTTGACCATTTCTACTCTTTTCTGTTCCATAGCCTCAACTTTTCTTCTGAGATTGACCACCCTTGCATTCACATCGTCTTCATTCCTTAAGACGTACATTCCTCCTTTTTTTCTAGACTGAGTTGGTTTGGAAGTAGTGGGCTTAGATGAAGTATCCCATGATTACGCGTTTTCAGTAAGTGAATCAAAATAATCCCACACATCCTCAGGATCCTTGTTCATGAATTCTCCATTGCACATCATCTCTACAAATTGGTGCATGGGTGAAGTTAGTCCATCATAGAAAAATCTTATTACCCGCCAAGTTTCATATTTATGATGTGAACAGGAATTCAAAAGATCTTTGAATCTCTTCCAACATTGAAAGAAAATCTCTTCTTCTTTTTGAGAGAAGTTCATGTTCATCCTCCTCAGGGTATTAGTCTTTAATGAACTCCCGGGTCATCTCATCCCATGTCCCTATATATCTCAGTCTTAAAGAGCGAAGCCAAGACTCGGCTTTCTCCTTTAAAGAAAAATGGAACTATTTCAGTCGTAAAGTGCCCTTAAATATATTATGAAAGTGCAAGGTTGTTACTGTTGAAGGTCAAATATTGCATATCAGACCCCAGTTATTGCCTAGATTTACGAACTTGGTACTGTTTAATAGCCGATTTAATCGTGTTTGTGATGCAGGTTGTATTTATGAGCTTGGATTGAAACGGGGTATTAAAAGCATGGATTTAACACTCAGAATTCACCAAGGCAAGGGATGGACCCCAAGGGACTAAGATCGATGAATTTACATGCCAAAGATCTAAGAAAATCGAGAAACTGGAGCTTAAGTGGCCCGAAAGACGTCCAGAATGCAAGATCACTGGGTTCCCACCATTCGTTTAGCTCGAAACTTCATACATGGCCTGAGGACCATAAATTAACCGTACACGTTGAATTCCATCCGTTCGATCCCTGCCGAAGTGGGTAGAATGACAGATCAGCCCATAAAATCTTGATTTGGGGCCCACCTGATCTTTGGATATGCTTCGATTTTGGTTTCAACCCCTTAAAGGGGGTGGACAAATAGAAGAATGGAATGGATCTATCATACATATCTCAAGTGGCCCCACAGGTCGTGCCTATGCACAGTGCACAAGTGCATTCAAGGTGCACTGGACTAAGAAATCGGGTCAGCGGGCGCTGACCCGATCCGTTTCATACCAGGAAACAGCGGACGGACGCTGTCCGTCCATTTTCACGGAGTGGGCCCCCACACATTATCCATATTGACAATCCAAACCGTCCATGAGATTCACGAGGACCCTATCACTCAGACCTAAGTGGCGAATTTCAAAAGTCATCGGAGATCCGTTTTTAATCATCCAAAAGTAAGAACAGACGGTGAGAAGATATGGTACAATGGGCCACGCCAAACTTGAAACAAACCATCCATTCTTGACAGGTTTTTTGCCAGGAATTCAATGGACGTGGTGGATTTTATCAAACGCATCACTGTGAGGTCCATCAAACATCTTTTATTCCGACGCAGAAGTTCTGTTTCGCGTCAAAAGCTACGGAGAAATCTTGTGGGCCACCACTATGATTCATCAGTCAGATCTGGACCGTCCATCAGAAGCCCATGCTCGCTATAAACATGGCCTAGGTGACAAAATTCAAAGAAACAGTGATGATAGGTTTCCAGCCGTTCAAACACAGAACGAACGGCAGCAAGAAAGATTCTATGGGCCACACCAAAACCGATCCAAAACAACCCATCCCCGACCGAAATTTCTAAGGGAATCTGGTGGACGGTTTGATTTCTCAAACGACAAGGGAAGTGGGCCCCACCGAGAGTCCAGCGCCGACCGTTTCGGGCTCTGTTTACGCAATCCGCGCGCGCCCTGCCAATCCTAGCCATTCTACGATCATAGCAGGGGTCAGTCAGTCCATCTAGACCATCTAAAAGATCACTAAGGGGGGACTGACCAGATCTATGATGACTGAACGTCTTAGATCTTGCATCTGAAGCATCCATTGGCCACAAATTCGATTCAAACGCAAGACGGTCCTTAAGAAAGAAGTTTCCAAATCTGGTTGCTGTGTACACCTCTCCACCGACTTACGCAGCAACCGAGACTTCTGCATGAAGTCTCCACATTCTCACCCGACCTCCAGAAACCATATAAGCAAGAGAATAGAGAGAGAGAAGGGATTCAATTCTTTGGAGGCATTCCATGGCCGAGAAGTTGGCTTGCACGTATAAGAGAGAGACAGCAAAGTTTGTTTTTATTTTTATGTTTCTCCTTGGTTTTAGCATGACCATGCTAGGCTAAACCTCTTACCTAGGGCTAAGAGGTGAAGCTTGTAGCAAGATGGGAGACTTTATTTTATGCTTTTAATTTAATTTAAATTTATGAACTGAATTTGATTTTAGTTTAATTATTAAGGGAATGTTTTTAGTCTTTAATGGTCTGTTGTGACTGAAATTACAATGGGTCTGCAATGGCTTTGAGCGTGTTCTTTTCCCTTTTTATGTTTATGACGTCAAGAAGCCCTATTGTTCACCATCGTCTCCTGGGCATGGTTGGATGACGGTACCCTTCTTAACCTTCATATCATGTTGATTGGTTGTTAATTAGTTTAATTCTATTGTTTACTTTGTCTCCTAGGCATGGTTTGGTGATGGAATCTATTCTAATTCATATACCTTTCATCTCTTGAAAACTATATCAAAGGAAGTTCAATCTTGATTTCCATGGTTATATTCTTCAACTGGATGAAGATGAGACTTTAAGTCCAATTGAGTTCTCGATGCAGGCATAAGATCTCCCTAATCTCTACAAGTGGATCCTCTGAATCCCTAGTTTCCTACCTTTGAATTCTACATATTTTATTTTACTATTTCATCATTATTCGTCAATTCCATCTAATTTAGATTTCATCTTTTTCTAGTTCTAGTTCTAGTTATTTTCAAATTACGTACAAGGTTCAGTCCCTTAGGATTCGACCTCGGTCTCACCGAGTTTATTACTACGTCACAACCATATACTTGGGGAGTGAACAAGTTTTTGGCGCCGTTGCTGGGGATCGACGGTTACATTTTTCTAAGATTAACTAGTTTTAGGATTAGTTTAAGATTAAGATTTTCTAATTTTAGGTTAATTTTTTTTTCTGTTTTTAGAAACTAATCTGTTTTCCTGTTTTGTAGGATCTCATCATAAACTTCTAATTTGGTAAACCCTTTCTAATTTCTCTACTTTTTCTATTTTTAGAATTAGGATTTTAGTTTTAGAAACTAACTTTCTATTTTGTTTTTTTATTTTATTATTTTTTTTTTTTGAAATTTTCTATTTCTAGGCTTTCATTTATTTTAGAAAGTTTTTCCCTTTTTAGAAACTAACCCAACTTTCTCGTTTTGTAGGATTCTGAGATAGGTTTTTAAATTGGTAATTTCTTTCTTAAGTTCTTCCTTACTATTTCTAGATTAGGATTTGTTTCCTTTTTTAGCAAGTTTCTAATTCTAACTCTTTTAGAATCTAACTTTGTTTCTTAATTTATTTTTAAAAATTCTCTACTTGTAGACTTTTTGTTTAGAAACTAACCTTCCTATTTTGTAGGCGTTTAAGATAGAAATTTCTAATTCGGTAAGCTCTTT
The DNA here is from genome assembly GCF_029962835.1 of Magnolia sinica. Lineage (NCBI taxonomy): Eukaryota > Viridiplantae > Streptophyta > Magnoliopsida > Magnoliales > Magnoliaceae > Magnolia > Magnolia sinica. The sequence goes on from NC_080576.1 coordinate 39,516,169, forward strand.
CTCTACTTTCTATTTTTTCAGATCTCTTTTAGTAACTTACTTTCTAGTTTAGGACTTTCCTAATTTATTTTAGAAATTTTCACTTTCTTTTAGGAATTCCTTCTTTTAGAAACTAGTTTACTGCTATCTTTCTTTTTAAGGATTTTCTAATTTTAGCCCTTCTCTTTTTAGAATCTAACTTATTTTGTTTTATTTTGCAGGTTTTTTAGGGACTCCAATTTGGTATCTTCTTTCTAACCTTCTTTTTCTAGATTTTTATTTCCTTTCTTAGGATTAGGTTTCGAATTTGGTTGAGGGCTGCGAGTGTTTCATGCCCAAGTAGGCCCATGACAACACTCGACATCTCTTGACTGAAGGAGGATTGGTTGAGGAGTTGACTATCCGTCGCAGGACTAGACACCACTCGAAATTCCCTGAGTTAATTGAAGTGATGGCTGAAAACTAACCTCTTCTACCCCAACCTAGGGTCGAGGACATTCAGGATGAGAATGAGGTGCATCAAACACCCCCGCCTCGTACTTTACGAGATTATTTACAACCAGCGGGGGTAAGTACGCCCTCATGCATGATTTTTCCTGAAAATACAGGACATATGGACATCAAGCCAGGGGTTATCCAACTCCTTCCTAAGTTCCATGGGCTTGACTCTGAAGAACCATATCTACATTTGAAAGAGTTTGATGAGATCATAGCCACTTTATATTTTCAAAATGTGTCTAAGGACACAGTCAGGATGAAACTCTTTCCTTTTTCCTTGAAGGAGAAGGCTAAGACGTGGTTACATTCACTGCGTCCTAGATCCATTGGCACATGGAATGATATGCAGAGGGAATTTATAAAGAAATTTTTTCCACATCATAAAACAATTACCCTTAGAAAAGTAATCATGAACTTCACCCAAAAGGAGGATGAAACATTTTACCAATGTTGGAAAAGGTTCAAGGATTTGGTCAGTTCATGCCCACAACACGGCTTTGAAACATGGCGCATTACAAATTTTTTCTATGATGGACTGACATCTTCCATGTGCCAAATGGTCGAGACAATGTATAATGGAGAATTCATTAATAAAAATGTCGATGAGGTATGGGATTACCTTGATAGTCTTGCTGAAAAAACACAATCATGGGACTATTACCCAAAATCAAACACCACGTCTAGGCCAACTCCATCTAAGGAGAAAGGTGGATTGTATCTCTTGAAAGAAGAGGATGATCTTAAGTATAAAGTGACTACGCTCATAAGAAAATTTGAGGCCATGGAAGGAAAGAAGGATAAGGTTAATGAAAGTGTTTGCGGCATCTGTGATTGCAACATTCATACAACTGAAAATTGTCCTATGATACCCGCCTTTCGAGAAGTGTTGAATGAACAATCCAATGCCATAAATACCTATCAAAGACCTTTCAATGGACCGACCTCTAATACGTACAATCCTAGTTGGAAAAATCATCCAAACTTTAGTTGGAGAAATGGACAAACTGCTACCCCTCAAAGTTTCTTCAATCAAAATCCAAATCAGGGGAAACCTCAAGAAGAACCGGTTTAAAATTCCATGCAAGAGCTGACCCAGGCAATGCAAGATTTTATGCAAAAGATGGATTCACGTATGACGGTTATAGAAAAGGGGATGCTTCCTGCACAACCGCTCCCCAATCCTAAACCACAATACGAGATAAGTAATCTCAGCTCTTCAAATCAAATGGAGCACGTTAAATCCATCACCACTCGTAGGAGTGGGAAGATCATTGATAAAACCCTTCCGGTTAGGCCCAAAAAGCCTCAAGAACCAGAAGAGGACAACAATGATGGATCTAGTGAGGCCCCACAAAAATTAGAACCGGAACTTCTAAAAAATCCAGTTGCTCCATTTTTCCAATGGTTGGTCGCACCAAAACCTTTCTCTAACTCTCAGGATATCCTAGAGGTGTTGAAATAAGTGAAAGTCAACATTCCTCTACTTGATGTCGTAAAACAGATACCTTCATATGCCAAATTCTTGAAAGACTTATGCACGACCAAACGACGGCAGAGTATTCAAAAGAAGATCTTTTTGACCGAGAAAGTGAGTGTCATCCTAAAGCAAGATGTGCCATAGAAATTCAAAGATCCCGGTAGCCCAACCATATCATGTGTAATCGAGGACCATCGAATTGATCATGCACTTCTTGACTTAGGAGCGAGCATCAATCTGATTCCCTACTCGATATACAAATAGTTAGGTTTAGGTGAATTAAAATCCACCCTAACCACACTACAACTTACTGATCGCTTTATTCGTGTACCAAGAGGGATAATTGAGGATGTATTGGTCCAAGTTGATAGATTTTACTACCCTGTAGATTTTATCATCCTGGACACCGAACCTATCAATAACATGAGCACTTAGATTCCCGTCATTCGTGGTCGCCCATTCCTTTCCACTTCAAACACAATTATCAATTGCAGGAATGGTGTCATGACTGTCTTTTGAGAATATGACATTGGAGTCAAACATCTTTTTCAATAATGGCAGAAACTTAGAGGATGATGACGATTTCCATGACATTAACATGATTGACTCTTTAGTGGAAGATACGACACCTCTGACCTTATTCTCTGACCCTCTAGAGATGTGCCTGGCCCACTCCCATGATTTTGATGATTACATGATTAGGGAGACATGTGCCTTGCTTGATACTACACCAGTACTTGAAGTTAACCAGTGGAGGCCATAATTTGAAGAATTGCCACAAACCGATGTTGTGCCTCTACCGTCTAACCTCAAGCCACCGAAGCTTGACCTAAAACCTTTGCCCTCTGATTTGAAATATGCATATTTAGGTCAAGATGAGACATACCCAGTGGTGATCTTTGCCCATCTGGAAAAAGAACAGGAGAGTATGCTCATATCTACTCTCATTGAACATAAGGGAGCCCTTGGATGGACGATAGCAGACCTCAAAGGAATCAACCCATTGATTTGTACTCACTGTATATATCTTGAGGATAATGCAAAGACCGCTCGGCAATCACAACGTAGACTAAATCCAAACATGAGGGAAGTGGTTAAGGCCAAAGTTCTTAAACTATTGGATGTGGGTATCATATACCCCATATCCGATAGTCAATGGGTGAGTCCAACTCAGGTGGTATCTAAGAAGTCCGGGATCACCATCGTAGCCAATGCCAATAATGAACCCGTGCCAACTAGAGTTACTACTGGTTGGAGAATGTGTATTGACTACAAGAAGCTGAATACTATCACGAGGAAGGACCACTTTCCTTTACCCTTCATTGATCAAATTTTGAAAAGGCTCGTTGGTCATTCCTATTACTGTTTCCTTGACGGGTATTCGGGTTACAATCAGATTGAAATCGCCCCTTAGGACCAGGATAAGACTACATTTACATGTCCCTACGGTACCTTTGCCTACAGAAGGATGCCATTCGGATTATGTAATGCCCCTGCCACCTTTCAGCGATGTATGATGAGTATCTTTTCTCACATGGTGGGAAAATATCTAGAGGTCTTCATGGATGACTCTGTTTTCGGTTCATCTTTCAGCGAGTGCTTAAAGAGTCTTAAATGTGTGCTGAAAAGATGTGAAGAAAAGAACTTGGTACTTAATTGGGAGAAGTGTCATTTCATGGTTCATAAGGGAATTGTTCTTGGACATATTATCTCATCCAAAGGAATCGAGGTGGATAAGGCAAAAATTGATCTTATCTCTAATCTACCTCCACACAAGAACATACGGGACGTGCGATCCTTCTCAGGACACGCTGGGTTTTACAGAAGATTCATAAAGGACTTTAGTCTTATCTCTCACCCTTTATGTAATCTACTTCAAAAGGATGCACCATATGAGTGGACTGAGCCATGTCAGGAAGCTTTCACTAAGCTTAAGGGCGTGTTAACTAGTGCACCCATCATACAACCACCCGACTAGGGCATTCCTTTGGAACTTATGTGCGACGCGTCTGATTATGCTCTTGGGGCAGTTCTAGGCTAGAGAAAAGATAAGAAACCCTACGTTATTCATTATGCGAGTAAGACTCTAAATCCTGCCCAAGTGAACTACTCGACTACGGAAAAGGAACTCTTGGCCGTAGTGTTCACTTTGGACAAATTTCGGTCCTACTTGATCGGATACAAGATTATTATTTACACTGATCACGCGGTGCTCAAGTATCTTCTGTCTAAGAATGATGCTACGCCCCACCTGATACGATGGATCCTCCTACTCCAGGAATTTGACCTAGAAATAAAAGATAAAAAGGGAGTAGAGAATGTAGTGGCTGACCATCTTTCCCGCCTTAATCCCTCTGATTCCTTTGAAACGACACATATCAATGATATGTTCCCTGATGAACAATTGTTCAGAGTCTCCCATTCACCTTGGTTCGCTGATATTGCTAATTATCTTGCCACAAGTTCAATATCGACACATTGGACTGTGCAAGATAAGAAGAAATTTTTCACCGAGGTGCACAACTTTTTCTGGGATGATCCATATTTATTTAAATATTGCCCAGACCAAATCTTAAGGAGATGTGTGCCAGACGTTGAGCATCAGAGTGTCATCTCTTTCTGTCATTCACAGGCCTGTGGTGGTCACTTTTCTGTCAAAAAGACCATAGCCAAGATTTTACAATGTGGCTTTTACTGGCCCACTATGTTCAGGGACACTCATGAGTTTTGTAAAGCTTGTGAGCATTGTCAGAAATTGGGAGCGTTGTCCCATCGAAATATGATGCCCTTGAATCTCATTCTTATCATCGAGGCATTTGATTGCTGGGGCATTGATTTCATGGGACCATTCCCCCAATCTTTTGGAAATCTATATATTTTGCTCGCTGTAGACTATGTTACTAAATGGGTTGAAGCGATTCCGTGTCGGAATAATGACCATCCCACGGTCATTAAATTCCTAAAAGAGAACACCCTTTCCCAATTCGAAACGCCTCGAGCTATCATTAGTGATGGGGGCTCACACTTTTGTAATAGGCTATTCGAGAGTTTAATGAAGAAATACGATATCTCTCATAAGGTGAGCACCCCATATCACCCACAGACAAGTGGGCAAGTTGAGATTTCTAATAAGGAGATCAAACACATTTTGGAGAAAACGGTTAACCCTGACCGTAAGGATTGGTCAATCCGATTGACTGATGCCTTATGGGCTTACCGTACTGCATTTAAAACCCCTATTAAAATGTCTCCCTTTAGACTTGTCTATGGGAAGGCTTGCCACTTGCCTGTGGAGTTGGAACATAGAGCTTACTGGGCAATCAAAAATTTGAATTTCAATCTGGACAACGCTAGCTCGCTACGCAAACTTCAGTTGAATGAACTCGAAGAAATCCGGAACGATACATACGTGAACTTGAGAATTTACAAGGACAGAATGAAGGTGTTTCATGACCAACGTATTCTACGGAAATCATTCACACTTGGTTAGAAAGTCCTTTTGTATAATTCTCGATTACATCTCTTTTCAGGTAAGATTCGATCTCGTTGGACTGGCCCTTACATTGTGGTCACTGTGTATCCTCATAGGGCCGTTGAGATAAGAGATCCTGACAATGGCAAGGAATTCAAAGTTGTAACACCCTGAATTTTTGCCAACCTAGAGTTAGACGTCCTTAGGCAATGGGTCAACCATAACACTCTCAAAGCTCAATCCCAAAGCGTAAAGTTCCTTTTTAACCCTTTTCCTTCGAGATCTCATCCTTCACCATCCTGTTCTTTAAATTTTTCTAAGCATATTCATAATACACACCAATCCTAGGGTATAAATGATGAAGAACAATACCGAAACTAAAACTTACCATAAATAGTAACTAATTGGATAAAATGGGTTTTTGACCCTTAAACTTTTGGAATCTAATAAAATAGATAGGTTAATTGGATATATTAGCTTCTCTTACCCCAAAATCATATATTGTACGTCACATAACTCATTCCCGTTTGCAAATGAGACCCAATAATACCTTGACGGACTCGTGGGCCCAAACGACTCAATTCGGGGGGACTCGGGGTGGGTCCCACATGTTTCCGACAACCCCGAGGGGGGAGGGGGGGGGGGGGGGGGAGGACATCACCCCTGGGGTGAGCCCTCACCCATATGTCCAGTGACTGGCGAGGGGCTCGCCGGTTTGGCGAGGCCCCATCCTTACAGCGGATTGGGCAGCCCGTTTTCTGTATTTTTCTGCGCATTTTTTCCAACTTTGAAAAATCATATCTCCTTCATTATAACTATGATTTAGGTGATTCAAAAACCATATTGAAACTAAATGAGTTTAGTTTTATATAAAAATATATAAAAAATATAATAAAATATTTAATATAGTTTAAAGTAGGGTATTGTGACAACTATCCGAAAATCACTTGTTGGACAGCTGCTGCTTCTGGAATTTTTAGAATTTTTCTACATCACGAAATCTCATGAAATTTGGTAGAGACTGGGTAAACTTAATGATAAACTACAAAAAAAATAATTAAAATAATATAATAACTACAAGTGCCAAAACGGGGCATAAAATGGCCCAAGGATCATATTTTGCCATAATTAGGATAGAATTTGGTTAAGTACTAAACTGAATACTCAGTAGAATTAGCTTGAACCACTTTAAATATGAACTACAAGACCCGAAATGAGTAGGACCACTAATGCTATGTTACCTAGAAACCTAGGATTCAACTCTAAACCCAGTTGCTCTCGGGAGTACTTTGAAACTTCGTATTGGACCTGGACCGCACGTTGAAAGTCCGATAGCGATGATCTTAGACAGTTATGGTTACCTTGTTGGGCTTGACCATCACCTCAGAAATCAAGTCCAAATGATGTCCTGAGTTGATTTGCTTGAGTCCGGAATGAAGAGGGTGAGAACGGTGAGAAATTAAATATGATTTTATGAAATTTGAGTCGTGTCGCTTGTGCGACGATTTTAAGTAATCTGACCGTTGGATTCTGACCCAATTTCACCCTTGGATCAGGGAAGATGGCCCAAGCATGTCACAGTGCTTGTGGACCTGATCGAGTTTCGATAACCGTTAAATTGAGAGTGGTCCGCCACGGTTGATCTGTAAATTCGATCGGTACGAAAACTCAGCCTGACCTAGATCCATGGTCAGTGAGCTTAAGTCCGACCGCACGTGGAGAAAGGACCACCATAAGTGTTCCGTTGGATCGAGAGAGGCCTGATTTGGTTATAACCTAAGTATACCTTGGCCCTGGGGCTATTTTCATCAATGTTAGGCCTATATAAAGACCTTAAAACCCTCACTCTCTATTCCATACGAATTTCCTAACCCTAACTAAAAGAGAGAGGAAAAGAGAGAGAAAGTAAGAGAGAAGTTGGTGAATCATCTTGGGATTCTTTCCTGTTGTTCTGCATACCTAAACCACCACTTTTGAATCATTATTCCGGCGATTCTAAGTTCATCCTTGGGTAAGTTAATCTAACTCTAATCTATTTAGAGCTTAGAATAGTCTATGTGTTGATGTAGCTCATTACTATTCATGTCTTAAGTTATCTAGTCGCCGTTGACGAAGACTTATCGTCTGAATTAGATTTATTGTGCTTTTCTGGTTTAAGGTGCGGACTATATTCGTATAGGTTATGGTTTTCAAGGCTTTAATGTCAGATAATGATTTATTATTGTTGTGGGTGTAATTTCACATGCCAAATACGATGTTTATATTGCGTTCCTAATATATATGAATTATGTTGAGATTTGCGTACTCTATGTGTGTGTAGAAAGTATCGTATACGTATATAATATGAACATGTGGTTGACATGATTAATTGTCATATACTTGTGCTAGTTGTATGTGTGCCAACTCCTTGGCAAAAGGAATTGTCCAAATGTGTGTTCTCACCAACATACGTCATATATGTTGGAATATGTAGTCTAAGTATTTGTAGAAATGTCTGAATGATCAAGTGTAATATATTATCCTATTTACGGGCGTTGAGAAGAGATTCTCAACTCTCCTATTGGTGTGTATGATTTCTTACATTCAATTTATATTCTTTGTTCTTTAAGTTCAAGCACTACTTATGTTGAAATCCATGTTAAGTTGATATTCTTCAAATGTTCACATATTGTATGATTTAAATTGTTGTTCCATTACTGTCCTAGATTATTGATATGAATATCTGTTATAGTGAAATATGTTTGGGACTATGGAATAGTCCAGGAAATCGGTAACAGACTTTGAGCTCGTGGCCGAGGTTGTTTTCGCCACATAGGACGTATTTGACGAAACTAAGTCGCATTAGGGTTGTCGGCAGTGGTTTGGCCACACGGAGTGTTTGCGCACTCTATGTCGTTCAACTTAACGTGCGCTCATGCTAGTCGAGTTCGTCAAGTAACCCGATTGTCCAATGTATGTTCACCATGTATGGATGCTATTGTTTGAATCTAGGATACCAAACTTACCAATGAAATCCCGTTAACCGTTATACCTTGATCCGCTAAGACTCATGAGCCAGACATGGTGGTATGGGACACCGTGGTCGAGCTGTTGGCGTACGCTGGGGTGACGAGCCTCCCCGTAGTGACCAGTGAGTACACCAGACTCGTGAGCCGATTATGGTGGTATGGGACACTATATTCGCGTTGTCGGCCTACATTGATTGATGACGAGCCCTTTGTAGTGACCTCAAGCATACCTTGATACTGCAGTAAGGTGATGAGCCTTAGAGTAGTAATTAAGGTATGATAGGCATGCATTGATTGGTGACGAGCCCTTTGCAGCGACCTAGAACCTTATGATCGTGTGAGATTGCCTAGGACTGACGACCCTAGAATGGATCACTATATGGAAATTGATATGAGGAAGGTACCTTAGCTTCCCAATCCTGCTGTATGAAAAGGACTAATAACAACTTGGTAATCATGTTCATGCACCGCATTGCATGTGCGTAGGAGTTGTTGGCACTGCGAGAGGTTGTCATGTGTACTGTAAGATGAAGATGCTGAGGGAGTGCAGGCGAGGGCATGCATCATTTATACATACATCCTTGCATTAATAAGAGTACTTTAGACGTGTTTAATTGTATTGCCTTATCATTACTACTTGATTGATTTGATATCATGTTAACTTTTACTGTATAGTTCCACTGAGTTGATCACTCACTCCTACGTTCTGGGACGGTGTTTAAACACTAACCAGACTGTCTTAGATGCAGATCATGATGCGACCCGTGAGGCAGAGCCGGAGTATGAGGATGATGAGGAGGCGTTCTCCTTTATGCAATTCTCAGGCGGGTTCATGTGAGCCGTGTCCTAATCGACGGGGATTCTGGGTTTTCTTTTGAGAATAGATGAATTTTATTTTGATACTTGTATTTTGAAGATAAACACTTGTATTATGACCTGGCAGAGCATACATACCACAGGGACTTACACATGTACACATATATTTCTTTAAGTCTTTCGCTTGCGTTTTTCACTTATCCCTGGATTATGTTTGCAGTTTGGCTTAATCTATTCCATGTTTTATGTACTTATACAGACAACATACATCCATCATTACATATGTTGCATAAGTGATGTTTTGGAACTCGGGAGCTGAGTTATGCTCGACCCCCAAATTTCAGGGCGTTACACTTGATAAGAAGGCTTTATCATCAATCCGTTTATGTCTCACGGATGAGGTTCTCTACAACGTCATGATCCTGTTTACCAGGATTAATCTCCTAGTCTGATGAAGGTATAGGTAGGTTTCCTATTTTCATAGGACTAGGGTAGTTTGCTTTATACTGTTCTAGGTTAATTTGCTTTCTACATTGTTTTAGGATAGTTTTCTTTTATTGGTTTCTTTCTTGTGCTGACTTGCTTTTATGCTGAGATCTTTCTGTAAAAACTTCTTGAATCCCTCCTCCAAGTACAATCTTCCCATCACTTCTCATTTACTTTCATTGTCTCATGTACATTGCGAGCATATCTTTTACATTGAGGACAATGTAGATTTTTTTAGTTGGTGGTGGGAGATTAGGCTACCTAATCAGTGTTTTCTTGGTCTTGAGCAGAAATTGGAAAAAATTTTAAATTTTTCTGGAATTTTGTATGAATTCAAAGTGATTTTGACGGCCATATTATAAAATTATAAGATAAGTGATGTTGAATCTATGACTCTTGGATTCAGTATCTGTTAGATTTCACAGTTAAGTTTGAATTGTTAATCCAGAATTAGAAGTTGTAAATATTGATTGAGTCATGATTTCACATGTCACATCTCGCTTTCACATTAAGGTTTCAGTTTGATATTGAAGGGTTAATTTGGTAATCACTAAGCATGTAAAGAACCAGCCTGAAAAATTTGCCCGTCATGATCAATTAAAGAAAAAGAAAATACCTAGCGATAAAAAAAATAAAAAAATAGATACCTTTGTAAAAGGTTGGGCAAATAATCTTTACCATAGGTTTGCTCCCTATAAGTGTAAATTTAATTCCCCAAGGATGATATGTGAAAAGGGTTGGGTATACAGTCTTCACCATAGGTTTGCTCCCTATAGGTGAGGATTTGATGCCCTTCTTAGCATTACTTCTAATAGAAAAATTAAAAGCTTGAAGAATGAAAAGATGATCTGTGAGGCAAGTTTTGGTTTAAGTTTTAGTTATCATGAATTCCCTTGTTGGTTACCAATGATATCCTGAAACAGAGAAGTGAATTTTAATGATGATAAGCGAGATTAAACTATACACTCATGGATCCTAATGTTTAGAATGTTTCTAATTGATGGATTAATACTTTGAACTTGATTATGAAGTTTACAGTACACTTGATTCTAGGAGAAAGTAATGCCCAACAACCATAAATCTTAGAATTCTAGTATATGGATTGTTTTTCAAGAATCACTCGAGTTCATAGAAATTGTCTTATAATTCTTAACTTATTTTTCGCATACTTTGCTCGGGACTAGCAAGATGCTGGTTGGGGGTTGTGTTGAAGGTCAAATATTGCATATCAGACCCCAGTTATTGCCTAGATTTACGAACTTGGTACTGTTTAACAGTCGATTTAATCGTGTTTGTGATGCAGATTGTATTTACGAGCTTGGATTGAAACAGGGTACTAAAAGCATGGATTTAACACTCAGAATTCACCAAGGCAAGGGATGGACCCCAGGGGACCAAGATCGATGAATTTACATGCCAGAGATTTGAGAAAATCGAGAAACTGGAGCTTAAGTGGCCCGAAAGATGTCCAGAATGCAAGATCACAGTGTTCCCACCATCTGTTTAGCTTGAAACTTCATACATGGCCTGAGGACCATAAATTAACTGTACATGTTGAATTCCATCCGTTTGATTCCTGCAGAAGTGGGTAAAATGATAGATCAGCCCATAAAATCTTGATTTGGGGCCCACCTGATCTTTGGATACGCTTCGATTTTGGTTTCAACCCCTTAAAGGGGGTGGAAAAACAGATGAATGGAATGGATCTATCATACATATCTCAAGTGGTCCCACAGGCCATGCCTATGCACAGTGCACAGGTGCATTCAAGGTTCACTGGAGCAAGAAATCAGGTCAGCAGGTGCTGACCCAATCCGTTTCATACCAGGAAACAGCGGACGGATGCTGTCCGTCCATTTTCATGGAGTGGGCCTCACACATTATCCATATTGACAATCCAAACCGTCCATGAGATTCACGAGGACCCTATCACTCAGACCTAGGTGGCAAATTTCAAAAGTCATCGGAGATCCGTTTTTAATCGTCCAAAAGCAAGAACAGACGGTGAGAAGATCGGGTACAATGGGCCACGCCAAACTTGAAACAAACCGTCCATTCCTTACTAGTTTTTCGCCAGGAATTCAATGGACGCGGTGGATTTTATCAAACACATCACTGTGGGGTCCATCAAACATCTTTTATTCCGACGCAAAAGCTCTGTTTTGCGTCAGAAGCTACGAAGAAATCTTGTGGGCCACCACCGTGATTCATCAGTCAGATCTGGACCTTCCATCAAAAGCCCATGCTCCCTATAAACATGGCCTAGGTGACAAAATTCGAAGAAACAGTGATGATAGGTTTCCAGCCGTTCAAACACAGAACGAACGGCAACAAGAAAGATTCTATGGGCCACATCAAAATCAATCCAAAACAACCCACCCCGACCGAAATTTCTAGGGGAATCTGGTGGGCAGTTTGGATTTCTCAAACGACAAGGGAAGTGGGCCCCACCGAGAGTCCAGTGCCGACAATTTCGGGCTCTGTTTACGGAGTCCGCGCGTGCCCGGCCAATCCAGGCCATTCTGCGATCATAGTAGGGGTCAGTCCGTCCATTTGGACCATCCAAAAGATCACTAAGGGGGGACTGACCAGATCTATAATGACTGAACGTCTTAGATCTTGCATCTGAAGCATCCATTGGCCACAAATTCGATTCAAACGCAAGACGGTCCTTAAGAAAGAAGTTTCCAAATCTGGTTGCTGCGTACACCTCTCCACCGACTTACGCAACAACCGAGACTTCTGCATGAAGTCTCCACATTCCCAGCCGACCTCCAGAAACCATATAAGTAAGAGAATAGAGAGAGAGAAGGGATTCAATTCTTGGGAGGCATTCCACGGTCAAGAAGTTGGCTTGCACGTATAAGAGAGAGACAGCAAAGTTTGTTTTTATTTTTATTTTTATGTTTTTCCTTGGTTTCAGCATGACCATGCTACGTTAAACCTCTTACCTAGGGTTAAGAGGTGAAGCTTGTAGCGAGATGGGAGACTCTATTTTATGCTTTTAATTTAATTTAAATTTATGAACTGAATTTGATTTTAGTTTGATTATTAAGGGAATGTTTTTAGTCTTTAATGGTCTGTTGTGACTGAAATTACAATGGGTCTGCAATGGCTTTGAGCGTGTTCCTTTCCCTTTTTATGTTTATGACGTCAGGAAGCCCTATTGTTCACCATCGTCTCCTGGGCATGGTTGGATGACGGTACCCTTCTTAACCTTCATATCATGTTGATTGGTTGTTAATTAGTTTAATTCTATTGTTTACTTTGTCTCCTAGGCATGGTTTGGTGATGGAATCCATTCTAATTCATATACCTTTCATCTCTTGAAAACCATATCAAAGGAAGTTCAGTCTTGATTTCCATGGTTATATTCTTCAACTGGATGAAGATGAGACTTAAAGTCCAATTGAGTTCTCGATGCAGGCATAAGATCTCCCTGATCTCTACAAGTGGATCCTCTGAATCCCTAGTTTCCTACCTTTGAATTCTACATATTTTAGTTTACTATTTCATCATTATTCCTCAATTTCACCTGATTTAGATTTCATCTTTTTCTAGTTCTAGTTCTAGTTATTTTCAAATTACGTACAAGGATCAGTCCCTTGGGATTCGACCTCGGTCTCACCGAGTTTATTACTACGTCACAACCCTATACTTGGGGAGTGAACAGTTACAATCTCATCAAATTCCTTAATATGTAGATATAGACTTTCAGAATTTAGTCCATGAAACTTCTAGAGTAGTTGGATCACTCTCGACTTGAAGTTCACATTTCCTACATTGTGTGAAAACACCATGCGGGAAGGTGTACTCGTCTTACTGGTTGTAGATAATCACAGAATGTTTTAAGTAGAGGAGCATTATGTACTTCGTTCTCATCTTGTTGCTCTTCGGCCAGATGTTGAAGTTGATTGTCAGCCATATTTTATGTTAACCCAGAGGATCTCGATGTGTGTCTAATCCAGCAATGGATAGGTAGACCTTTGACTAATCCTCCTTCACTTAAGAGACGTAGAGTGTTATCATGAACCCACTTGGGCATGAAACACTCTACTTCCTAAGTCTAAAAGTACAACCTACTACAGAAAAAGAAATCTACAAAAAAAATAAGAAATTTGAAAAAGAAGAGTTGGAACGATATTACCGAATTAGAGATTTTATGTTAGTTCTACAAAACAGAAGAGCTAGTATCTAAAAGAAAATTTTAGAAAAAATTCTAATATGATGATACAGAAAAAGTTAGACCTAATCTTGACCTAATCCTAACCTAATTCTAATATAATTCAGAAAAATGCAACCGAAGTCCTCGACAACGACGCTGAAAACTTGTTTACAAACCCCAAGTGCAAGGCTGCGATATAGTAATAACTCAGTGAGACCGAGGTCGTACCCGCAAGGACTTGCTATTTGTACCCTTTCTAAAATACATTAGAACTAGATCTAGAATCTAAACTAACTACTAAAATCTAGAGTAAAGTGATCAATTGTAGAATAAACTATTAGGGATAAAATACTAGAGTGTCACGAATCCACTTATGGCTTCCTTAATGCTACTTTACTTGATTTAATTGAATAACACAACTGGAATTGAAATCCTATCCTATCCAGCAAGATAATAGAGCAATTAAAACGTCATTCATTCATCAAAACATATTTGAACATTTATTGAATTGGTTCCCTCATAAAACATCAATAATTTGATAGTAGTTTGTTCAAAGTATCTATCATGCCTGGAGTCCATGGTAGATCAATGAATTTTACAGATCAAACTCTCATAAAATAGGTAAGAAAGCATTTATAGTCTTCATAAGCATCCAATGTGCCTGGAACCAACAATGGATCAAAATAAATTAGAAGTACTTCTTCATTCAAACTAAAAATCAAAGAATTGTTCAACATATAAATCAAATAACTTCAATCAAAGTAAAATATTAAGAAGAACTACAATCTTCACCTCTTAACTTTAGCTAAGAGATTAGCCAATCATAAACATGATTGAAATAAAACTCAAACAGAAAGATATAAAAACTAACTAAAATCAAAGGATTGAAGAGGAGGGAGGACTCCTTAAAGCTCCACAACTCCTAACTCTACTCCTTCTACTTTAATTTGTGCTTAGAACCTCCTAAAATATCCCTTTATATAAGTTTGATTCGCACCAACTTAGACTTATGCAGCTATCCCAACTTTGATGACACCTTCGATGGCTTCAAGCTCCCATCGAAGAGTCTGAGTGAAATTAAGAAACTGTCCAGCAACGAACTTTCGAATATGTGTATTTTTACGATATTATCGAACCTCCTTCGATGGGATCAAACTTGACTTTGATGGCATCAAACACTCTTTCGATGGGATCAAAGGGTGCTCAAATTTATCTAGCAAGAAAATCGATTTTTCTCTGATTTTTGCGATAGGATCGAGTGGCCTTCGATGTCATCAAACACTAACTTCGATGGCATCAAACTGTCAATTTTAGCACTTCCGATTTTCTGCACTTTACAACTTCAGTTTTCTTCCTTCTTCACTTGGCTTCCTTGGATCTTAGACTCTTGAATTCTTCAATTTTGAGCTCCATAGATCCAATTCTTCACTTAATAATTCTATGAGCAGTAAATTCATGTTTTAATCATCATTTTCTCCTTCGTTCTCAAAATCACCTCGCAAGAGAAAACATGTGTAATTAGGATCAATTAAGCATATCCATGTTTATAAAACCAATGCATATCACGGGGAAAATATACAATATTTCACACTCAACACCCCATATGATGAATGATGGATATCAAAAGTGGGATCCACAAGATGGACAATCCACTTCGAAGGTAGGGCTAAGACTATGGACACATCAAATGTGGACTCCATGTAATGGGTGATGGGTAGTGGACATTAGGGGTCCCACATAGAAGACAATTAGCATTGATGGTGGGCCCCACATGATGGATGACTTACATCAAGGTGGGCCCCTAATGATGAATGGTCCACAACCAAGACGGGCCTTGTATGATGTAGACCCATTTTGAAAGTTTGGCTCACACAATGGGTGGTCCACATCAAAGGTGGACTCCAGATGATAATTGATCCACATATACTGTAAGATATAATGGATGCCCCAAATGTCTTAAAATATGAAGATTGTAGTCATCCATTCTTTTGTCATTTTGGGCATGGTTCATTTATGGTGAGATCCACTAAAATAACCATTGGATTGCTATTATAATAGAGTTATTGTAATATTTAAAAATAACGGCAATTATTCCTTAAAAAAAAAAAAAAAAAAAACGCTTATTTAAAGGTTTTATCAAACGAGCTTATTTGAGATTTTTTTGGATTTGAAAAAATAATTTTTATCAAATGAGTTTATTTAAAACAAGAGTTTAAAATTAAAAATAAAATAAAATAAAAGCTCTTATTGGTAAAACTTTTATTGAATTAGAGTAGAGATCTCGAACAAGACTTTAATCAAACTATTTTATTATTGTTGACCAAGTGCCCTATCAAGTCCTTAAAACCCCTTTCCATGCGCTTTCATATTGTGTGGTTCGATTGTTATGGATGGCTAATTATTTGTCTATTCTTTGCCGGCAGCTGATGGGAAGCGGATTGGCTGGTATACCACATACCACCGATGGCTAATGTGTTTATGTCACCAAGTTTTATGAACCTGGACCCTATGAACATATTGTATGGAAAATAAACGCTACGATGACCCTACGAATCTTTTATCAGTTAGAATCATTGTCACCACCGCTGCCTGCGGTGTAGTCCTGTTGAGCTTTAGATATGATTATTTTTGGGCTCATCCTATAAAATGATCTTGCCAAATGGAAGAACAGTGTGGATATAATAAATACATCATTGTGGTATACGTTCAATCCCCCGCTTCTTTTTGCAGTATGGTCCACATGATCTTTAGATCTATCTTGTTCAATTCCCTACTGCTTTTTGCAGTGTGGTCCAATTGATCTTTAGATCTGTCTTATTTTTCGGATCAAGCCTTAAGATGAGCTCGCCAAATGGATGGACCGGTTGGACATAACACGTACCTCATGATGTGACTCACAAAACTTGCTGACGTCAATACACCAGTCCATCCGCTTCCCCTCCGTGCACTGTTTCTGCTTTGGAGAAAGCTTTCACAGACTCTTTTTTTTTTTTTTTTTTTTGCCACCCACGCACCCGCCGCACGCCCATGCACGCCGTAGTGGGATTTCACCACCTATTGGTTTCGTCCCCAAGACCTCGGGTCGAAAGTCCTCAGAGTTTACCACTCGGGCAAGGACTGGAACCCCTTTCACAGACTCCTTTTGGAGCTGGGAAGAAGGTAAGATGAAATGCCACTAGACAAGCTGGAAGATGGCAGCTCAGAGGGGTCTTGAAATGTTGCAGGATGAAGATGGCACCGAATGTAAGATTCGGTAAGAGTAAAATCTGATGGGCCGCCTTCATGCGTTCGAATTATGATAGGAACTTTTCCTTTCTTGCAACAGGCTCGCACAAGTCCTCCCTTCTCTGGAACGGAATCAGGAAGCTTTTCTCAGCACTTGACCCTCATTCCCGCTGGCTGGTTGGTCGCAGGAGTTGCGATTTCTGGGCAGAGGATTGGACAGGGCTGGGGCCCCTATACGCTTGTAGGCTCATGCAGCCCCCAGACTGTTTACAAGACATTCGTGTGAAGGGTATTTTGAGCCCAGAGGATCTCCTCCCTCATAACCAGCTTCAGTCTGTGCTTCCTCAGGTAGTTCTCGAGCATATTAGCGAGGAGGGTCTTTGTACTTCGATGGGAGAGAAGTGGGGGATCGCAAGGAGTGGGCTAAATGGGTATGGCACTCTAAGTTACCGCCTAAAATCTTGTTGTTTGGATGGAAAGTTCTGCAGAGGGCTATCCCAGTTGACAAAAGAATTCAAGCAAGAGGCATTCACATGGCCTCAAAATGTGTTTGCTGCGGTCACAAGCTGAATAATTCTTCAGAGGCTGAATCGATTGACCACCTTTTCGCGACGGGAGCTTTGACATCTAAGGTATGTAAACACTTGCTTTTTGGGGTTTCCTTTAGTGCCGACCATGCAGCAGCTAGGAGGGCCAACCAGTGGTGGATGGCAAGCTCGTATATTTCTCCATTTTGGAGGGGGTCATACCCTGTTTGATCTTTTGGAAAGTGTGGATAGAGAGGAATGGAAGTCAGTCTAAAGGGCTTCCAATCAAAGTGTCTAGGATGCTTACTCGGGTTCAAAGATGGGTGCAGATGATCAGCCCGTCCCTTCCTCCCCCAAGAAACTTAAAGATGTCCATGGAGACTGTGTTCCAGGCCATGGGTATTGCCACAGGTGCTGGCTAAGGAATCAATTTGTCGGTGGTTAAGTGGTGAGCCCACAAGAGGGCTGGGTAAAGATTAATGTTGATGGGTCTGCTCGACGTAACCTGGGGCCCTCAAGTGGTTACGGGTTAGGCTCGACACGGATTTCCCGGGAATGCCTTTCACAGGAAGCTCTGCACTGGGAACTCAGCTGGGGCTGACAGTGATGTTTGTATGGAATCCACCATGTCCATCCGTTTTGTGAGCTCATATTAGGCTATGAGACCAAAATTGAGCAGCATCCACGACTCAAGTGGGCCGTTTTAAAGGAAAAGGTGGTTAGGGAAATTCATATCGTTGAAACCTCCCCGGGTTCTACAGTGATGTTTACATGCCATCCATACCGTTAATAACGTCATTCCTACTGGGACGAACTGAAAAAACAAATATTAGAATGATTCAAAACTTCTATGGCCCACGAATATTTCAACTGTCAAAATTCAATTCTTATATTTTTGGCCCACTTGAGAATTAGGTACGGTTCTTTTTTGGCCTCATGTCCTAAAATGAACTCACGAAACGGATGGATTTCTCAAAATCATCACAGTGGGGCCCACCTGGGTTCCCAACGCAGGAACTGCCTGCGAAAGGCTTTAGCAGGAAATCCGCGTCCGGTTAGGCTCAACTTACGGACTAAAGCCAGGGCTTTGATCGAGGGCCTTTACCATTGCGTGGACCGGGGCTTCTCTAAGGTGGAAGTGGAGAGCAATTCCATGATCGCGGTGGATATGTTTAACAAGAAGCTCCCTTTGATGTGGAGTACGTGGTATTCATGGGTAATATTAGATAGGGCTAAAGTTTTCTGTTTTGGGGGATATGATAGGCGGGCCCCTGGGTTTTAGTGTTGTGGGCCTGCCCGAATGTACGACTGATGTACAGCTTCTTGTTCTTTGTTAATAAAATCTGTTCTTTAAAAAAAGTAATAATTAAAAAAATTGTTTGTGTTTTCCTGCCCCAGCAATACTTGCCATGCAAATGCTAGGTATGCAGTTATCCACTTCTCTTCTTTCTTTCTTTTTCTTTTTTTTTTTTCTTTTTACCAGAACATAAGTAAATTATTTTTATCATAGGTTAATCAAGATAACATTTTTACTATATATTGTTATGATATTCAATTTTTTGGAGTAAAATACAAAGAAAAGGGATGAAAATACTATTTTTTCTCACTTTTAGTATATGTGACAATTTACATAGCAATGTATGCTCTGGTCTCACAACATTAATAACAATTTCACTTCTTCCAATTCCTACATATATAAATAAATTTCACACCTTTACAATCATATCTAAGTATTATGACCGCGCCCAAAATCGATAAAGGAGAAACCCCACAATGCATAAGCCACCAGATACAAGGCCTGGTAGACCACCGAAGTGATCTGTATGATTTTCCTGCATGTATCAATTGTCACATGAATAAACCATACAAAGAGATGAGCATGTGTGGGACAACTAAACCGTGATTTAAGGTGGATTCCACAATGTAAATGAAACAGCCTAATCTCCAGTTCCACTCATGATGAGGGCCACATCTGTAGCTTGAATGCTAACTGTTTATTGTTCTAAATATCCTATGGTGCTGAGTAAACTCAACTGAGTTGACTCAACAGCAGTGGAGAACGAAATGAGGCATTGAGGAGTCAGGCTCTAAAATCAGGCCAGATCAGAAGGATTCTAACTGAGTTGGAATGAGCCAGAGTGAGTGATGCCTTCCTTTTATCTCAATGCACACGTGGAAGAGATCCTAACTGTGCATCCTGCAGACCGTAGCTTGGATGGGGATGGCCCAAAAATCACCTCAGATGGTTATTTCTAACCATTTTATGGGCGAGTTTTGAGGAAAGAAAATAGATATGTTTATGAAATTGATCAATGGCCCATTAACTAACCATTTTCCCCTCAAAAGTCGTCAGGACGGATGCTGAAGACTGCTTAATGAATGTGTTCTTTGGGATTTTGTTCCATCCATGCCCCCATGGTAGGACCTACCAAATTAAAACTGATCCTATTCATGGCGTGTGTGGCCACTCATTGGACCACATGATTAGATGGCCATATGATTTGAATCGTACATATTCTTGTTGCTACCACAAGCTACTGTCCCATAATCATGCTTCAACGATGATCGTAACCTTCTATTTTTAAAGTTGAATGTGAGAAATTGAAATTTTTCTTTTTATTGTTATTTACAGATAGTGATGGTCACAATCACAAGTTCAGCAAAAATTTCCTAGAATGGATCTTATGCTATAGAATTCATGACATGGGTGGTTCTGAACATTGACCACTCCGCATGTGGGCCCCAACATTGTTCGAAATATCAGTATCGTGTTACGTATTGCATCCTTAGGATATAAATATGTATTGGTTATCGCACATGATTTATCGTTTGTCTCGGGTAATTTGGGAAACATGGAAAAACATTGGGAAAATACTTAAATTTTTCAATGAAACTTTAGGGATTTAGTTTTTTTTTTTTTTTTTTTTTTTTTTTTTAAAAAAAAACATTAATAAACACTTTTAAATCATAACATCTCAAAAAAAAAAAAAAAAAGTGCACATAATAGATTTCCTTTGCATAGGGTCCTAAGCTATACGTTGTCTGAGTGAACTAATGCAACTATATTCAAATTAAATGCATAACATTTAGAGTGTTTGTGATTATCATTTCATCAAACACTCCTAAATACTTTGAAATTAGTCTCAATTAACAGCTGGTTGAAGGGAAATTTTGAAAAATAAATAAATTATATTATAATATTTTTATTAATTTTTAATTAAAAATAAATTTTATTTTTCGAAAATTGACAAGACTTAACAAATCAGTAGATCAGCCCTCATACATGCTTGATTTCATGTTTTGAGTGCAACATTGCAAGCAATTCGGGAGAAATTGGAGAAATTCCGAATTTTTCCCAACGCAGATCACCTATACTCAAATTTCAAAATTAGAATATATGTGATGTTCATTTAATCAAATACTCCTAAATACTTCGAAATTATTCTCAATTGATAGTTGGTTGAAGAAAATTTTCAAAACAAAACATGGAGAATATGAAAAACTAATGGATATCGAAATCAAAGCTCTGACTCCATGATTTTTAATGCAAAACATGAAAAACCAATGGATTTATAACCATTTGACATTGATTTGACATAATTTCAAAAAAAATAAAAAGGAATCGGAAATTGAAATGCTCACCGAATTGAACATGCGGGATATATTGGCACTACTTGTGCGTTTTGTATCGCGCAGGTGGGATACAAGTATATCATGGGATATATTGGCCGATATCATTGATATTTAAAACATTGGGTTCCATGGGGAGGAGACACATACTAGATCCCAAGTCACGACAGAATCAAAGCTAACGTAAAAAAAAAAGGGTGAGCAGAGATAGTTTTGGTAATTACTTCTGAAAATTGGATAAGTAATAAATACCTTATTCAAATTTTGATATAAACTAGGGGTTTTAAGATTAAATGGAGTAGGGTTTTGTAATTTTCACAATAGAGAAAACCTTCGGCTATGTTGCTATCTGAAAACAATGCATAAATGAACATGCTAGCATAATCAATATGACCCAACTAACCCTTGCAAAAATACTTACTTCTTCAGAGTTGTCAACTGCAATTCCTGCACCCAAACAGCACAAAACATACATCTCAGAATCAACAAGGCATGCAAAACATAACATCTCCATGCACAAACATGTATGACATTCAATAGGCTGGATTAGGGCCTGACCGAGCCGAACAAGCACGACCTAACGGACTAAGCTAGTTCAATATCTGGGCCAAACCAATGCAAGTCATGTTATTTAAAGAAAAACTTGCATTGAGATACATGTTATTTGGTGCCCAAAATAAGAAGAGGAAAACAAGAGGAAAGCACGAGCACAAATGACTCTTAAGACAGATGCAAGAATGGATACATAAGTTGGTATCTAGTAATGGGATTCAAGTGACCAGAAAGAAAATAATTAATTAATGATGGTGACGATGACGGTAGTGATGTTGTTGGTGGTGATGATGTCAACAACAACAACGATTACATTGATGATGATGACGACCGCCTCTGGGCAAGATTGCAACAGATCAAAGCTTGCGAGGTTCTCCAACCCCCAAAGCCCTTTGGACAATCTCATATAGTGATGCTTGGAGTAAAGACGAGCGAATAAAATTGTTGAAGAGAAAGAATGCCCTCCATATAGTCAAGGATCTTGGTGGTTATGGGTGTTTGACATAATACTCTGCAGTTGGGGAGAGTGACAGAATGCACATCAACATATATTAACTGGGAAATTAGAAATTAGACCAACCTAACTTAGACCAGATACAAACCAAACCATAGATATCTGAGTTTGGTCTGGATGCTCCACTGCAAACCTGAGAAAGACCTTACTTATTTGGTTTTTATTCGACCTACATATCTATGTATGAGATCCGGGGGTTGATATCTAGACCTGATCGAACTCCTCCCAACCTGACCTGACCTGATAGGCTCCAATCATCTTGTTTCAATGTGGACATGAAGGAAACAATTGACAATTTGCGAGCTACTTCCCAATGAATACTCTGATATATTTTCTAGTATTTGGCCATTTTGTATTGATTAAACTGAATATTTCACAATTGAACAAGCACAAATGAATTACACTATTAAACACCAGAAAATTACCTCCATTGGGCTTGTCTGCGTGACTACTTTCCCCGACAGCTTTTACTTTACTCTTCTTTTGGGAGTCGATACTAGTGCTAGTATCCATAGGTTGAGAATTACCGGTTGCTTTCAATGAACTAGCTTTCGACTCTGAACTTTCCTTAGATCTCTGTTGTCGCAATGTATAAAGGTATTGTTAAAGCCACGATAGAAACAAAGAGCCCCCAACAGAATTGAAATCATTGAACCAGCAAACACATGCGAAATGCAGCATTTGAAAGCACATACATTTGAAATTCATTTTATTAAAGCTTGCTTGCATGCCCTGAGTGTCTCTGTCATCCGTACTAATGAATGACAAGCATACGATAATATGAAAAATAAAATATATGTTACTGATTGCCTCGGTTGTCTTAGTACCTTATTCAAAATTTAAGGTAAAGTAGGGGCTTTAAGATTAAATGGAGTAGGCTTTCGTAATTTTCAGAACAGAGAAAACCTTTAGCTATGTTACTATCAGAAAACAATGCATAACTGAGCATATGAGCATAATCAATATGAGCCAACTAACCCTTGCAAAAGAACTAACTTCTTCAGAGTTGTGAACTCCAATTCCTGCACCTAAACAGCCAAAACAAACGTCTCAGAAACAGCAAGGCATGCAAAACATAAAATCACCATGCACAAATATATATATATATATATATATGGCAGTCAATTGGCTGGATTAGGACCCGGCCAAGCCAAACAAGCATGAGCTGACAGGCCAAGCCAATTCAATATCTGGGCGAACCAATGCAAGCTATGTATGTTAAAGAAAAAATTGCATTAAGATTCATGTTATTTAGTGCCAAAAATAAGAAAAGATGCAACAAGAGGCAAGTACAAGCACAAATGACTTTAGGACACAGATGCAATAATGGATACAAAAGTTGGCATCAGTGTTTTAAATAGTGGTAATCTCTTGCATAGCATTCAGCTCTTTATAGCGTGTAGCATAAATAGCGTAGCGTGAGATACACTATACTTCTATTTATTAATTTAAAATTATGAAAAAAAAAATAATAAATAATAAAAAGAAAAAAGAAGCAAAAAATATAAAAATACCTAAAAGATGATTCATTGTTGAAGTATAAGCATGTTCAAAAAAGTTATAAATTATTACTTATCAAAAGCCAATCCAGATATATAAAGTTATAAACCAATCAAATAATCATCATGTCAACAACATTCTAAGCAAACCACTTTAATTAATAGTCTAATTGAAACTACAAGTCACTTTCACAAGTATGAAAAAGAAATAAAAACTTGACAGATTAAAAACATAAAGTACAATACAAATCTCATCAATACAAAGAGGGATTTTCAAAAACCCTCTTTTGAAACTCTTTTTCCTTTACGTTTAGTTTTAAAGATTTTTTAATGTGTGAGTTTCACACCAACTTTAACAAAGGATCACCACCATTTTAAGTGAAAGTAAACAAAGAAAATGTTTGATTTTAACTTCACATTTTAAGTTTTTTATGATGTGAGTTTTACACCATTTTTTTAGAGATGAGTATTGGAGTAAACCGTCTCCTTATCACATCACAACGATGTAAACCTGAGCTACAACAAACTTGGATAAAACCTTAAGTATTAAAAATTTGGACTTAACACCACTGCTAATCCATGTGCTTTGCAGAAGCACGATAAACAAAGATAGAACAATATAAAAAAGTAGATAAACAAACCAAAAACGATCAACCACAGATCACACGATATTTTACATGGAAAAACCTTGCTAGAAAAAACCACGCCACAAAGCGAAAAAGATCTCAACTATAATAAAAACCTTAAAGTACACCACTCACCTTCTTCAATTATAGGATCGTCCAATCTCCCATTGCTATGCACTACCTTTGGAAAACCCTTCCCAAGCTGTTACAAACGTTGGAAACCCTCTTACATTGCAAACCATTGCCCTTAGAGAGAACGTTCGTCAAGTACAAGCTCTAATTCGAAATTAGGCTTAAATACCTTTACTTACGTAAAAATGCGCAAACCGTCGGTCACACCTTCGGTCGACTGAGCTTTCAACTGAGACTCTCAATTGACTAAAATAGCCCTCGGTTGACTGAGAACATCACAGCGAGGTTCGGTCGACCCAACGATTTTTCGGTCAACAATCTCCATCTTGACTTGTATTTTACCAAGTCTCCTCAAAGATCTCCCGTGTAACCTCTATCTTGAGTGTAGACCACTCCCTTCATTCTCCACTGGGAATGTAGATCCATCTGCACCCCTGTGCAAGGGTGCCTAATCTCATCAATGGCTAGTGAGATTGATCAAGCCCAAGTAATGCTTAAACCTCTCTGTAGTCACCAGCTTTGTCAACATGTCCGCGACATTCTCGTACGTAAGAATCTTCTGATATAGAATCTTTCGTAAAGTAATGATCTAACCTATCTTGTGGAACTTTACATCAATGTGCTTGGTTTGCGCTTGATACACCTGATTTATCACCAGATGGATAACATTACGACTATCACGATGCAATTGAATCACCTCCTGCTTCAACTCGAGTTCTCCTTTCAGACCTTTCAACCATAAGGATTCCTTTGATGCCTCTGTCGCAAATCGATTCAGAAGGATGACAACCCCAAGTGTAGGGTTGCGATGTAGTTTTAACTCGATGAGATTGAGATCAAATTCTCAGGGACTTATATTAGTACATTCTCAAAACATTTTAGAACTAGAACTAAAACTAGAATTAACTATGGAGTTTGAATTAGAATAAGCAATTATGAAAATCTAAGTAATGTTGAGAGAAAATCAATAAAATAAAACATTGAAGCGCCAAGGATCCACTTCTAGCCATTCTTAAGGCTTAATTTACTTGATTCAATTAGATAACACACTGGAATAAAAGTCTTATCCTATCCAGTCGGATAATAGAGTAGTTGATTCAAAATTCACAAACCAAAATAGTTTTGAACTTCAATTGATTCAGTTCCCACATGAAACACCAACTTATTGATCGTAAGGAATCCAAAGTATCTATCGTGCTCATATTCTAACAATAAATCCATGAATTTTATAGATCAATCCCTTGCAAAATAGATAAGCAGACAATCTTAGCATTCCTAAGCATCCAAAGTACCAAGAGTCGATAATGGATTAAAGTAAACTAGAACTTTATTTAAACTAAAACCAATGAATTGTTTATTATTCAAACTATAAAACTTGAATCAAAGTAAACTAGAACATTAAAAATAACTACAAGCTTCACCTCTTAGCCCTAGCTAAGAGATTTAGCCAACAATTATCATAGTTGAATTAAACTCAAACAAATACATGAAAAATAAATTAAAACCAAAAGATTGAAGAAGAAGAATAGCTCTGTAGACGCTTTGCCACCTCTTGCTCTCTCTCTCTCAAACCCTAATTCATGTTTTGAATAGCTTAGATCACCCCTTTAAATGGGAAAATTCAGCACCAACTTTGCACCAATTTCAATTTTTGGCACTTTTGTTACGCTTCGGTCACACTGATGATTATCTTTGGTGAGACCAAACATCACTTTGGTCACACCGAATGGTTGAGCCAAATATACTCTGAAAATCACTATTTGTTATTGGATTGTTGTTGGCACTTTCGATCGGACCGAACAGTCTGTTATTTCTATTATTTAACTGGATGAATTTCTAGACTTCACTTCATCTTTAACAATTTCTTGGATCTTGGATCTTTGGCACATGAATTCTTCAATATTGTCTTCCAAGTATCCAATCCTTTACTTGATCATTCTTTGAGCTTTAAATCATTACTTTAATTGCCATTTTTGTCTTAGCACTCCAAATCACATCGCATAGTAAAATGCACATATTTAGATCAACTTAGCACATTTATGTATATAAAACCAATGCATAATTATGGGTAAATATGTAATATTTCACATTCATTAGTCGCAACCATGTATTCCGCCTTAATTGTAGACAATGCTATTGTAGACTGTAGCGTAGATCCCTAACATACTGGTTCGCCTGCTAATGTGAAAAGATATCCTGTAGTGGACCTCCTATTTTCCAAATCACCTGCACAATCAGAATCCACGTAGCCAACAACTCCACCTGAAACTTTGTGTCCCCCGAATATGATTCTAGTGTCGATTGTGCCCCTGAGATACCAGAAAATCCACTTTACAACATTCCAATGCTCATTTCTTAGATTCGTTATATACTTGTTAACCACATTGACTGCTTGTGAGATATCCGGCCTCATACAAACTATTGTATACATCAAATTCACTACTAAACTAGCGTATGACATTTCTGAAATCTCTTTCTGTACTTGGACATGATCTATCTGACAACTTAAAGTGACTTTCTAGAGACGTGCTAACTAGCTTAGTACTTTCCATATAAAACCTCTCTAGTACCTTCTGCACATAAATCTTCTAAGAAAGCCACAAATTTTCATACTCTATCTCTACTTATCTCCATGCTTAGGATCTTCCTCGCAGTGCCTAGATCCTTCATGTCAAACTCTTTTCTTAACAGAGACTTAAGCAAGAGTATCTTATTCTTGTCCTTTGTAGCAATCAAAATATCATCTAAGTAAAGCATCAGTAGAATATAGGACCCATCCTCAAGTGCCGTGTAGCATATGCAACAATCATACTCGCACTTGTTATACCCAATTTCCACCATGCAGCAATCGAACAGCTTGTACCACTGCCTCGGAAATTGCTTAAGCTCATACAACAACTTCTTCAACCTACACACATGGTCTTCCTTACTAAGCTCCTTGAAACCTTCAAGCTACCTCATGTAAATGTCTTCCTCTAAGTTCCCATGAAGGAATGTCGTCTTCACATCGAGCTACTCCAATTCCAAATTGGATTCTGCTACCATCGCCAGTAGCACCCTAATTGAGATATGTTTCATGACGGGAGAGCAAAATTCATTGTAATCCACTTATTCCCTCTGCGAGTACCCCTTCGCTACAAGCCTTGCCTTATACTTTTCATCCTCATTTTCTATTAATGCTTTTTTCTTCTTGTAAACCCATTTGCACCCTATAGCTCATTAACCTCTAGGAAGTTCCACCAACTCCCATGTCTGATTCTTGTGCAAAGATTCCATCTCCTCCGCCATGACCAACATCCACCTGCCACCACCCTTTCCAGATTTTGCTTCTCGAAAGGTAGAGGGATCTCCACTCCCTATGAACAATGTAAAAGAAACCATCTCCTTGAAAATCATACCGAACAGGGGCTCTAATGGTTCTTTTCTCCCTGTTCCTGGCTATACTTTCCTGAGTATCATGCTGATTATTTTGCTCAATGTCTTGCTCCTACTAATTTTCACCTTCAGTTAGGGTTGTATACGAGCAGAGTTAGCTCGGTTAGCTCGCTTGACTTGACTCTAAAAAACTCAATTCGACTCTGTTCGAAACTAAGTTCAAGCTGAGTCGAGCTGATTTTTTGATCTCGAAAAAATTTTGAACCGAGTTCAAGCTTGCCCGAGCTCGACTCGACTTGGATCGAACCCAACTCAAATCGAACTCAGATCAAACCAGTTCGGTGACTCGGTTACTTTGATATTGTTGTTGCTCACCAAGTGTTTGATGAAATGACTCAACAAAGTGTGGCTAGTGGTAAGGAAGGTACGTGTATGAAACAAATACCCTTTTTTTCTTGATTTTTATGTTGCTTACAAAGTGTTTGATGAAATACTTGTAAAACCACTACTGTTGTTTTATTTTGAAGGTGCAATCCATGTGTTTGTGAAAATGTTGCATAGGTGAACTTGGCTCGAACTAGCCCAAGCTGCTGACCGAACCGAGCCGAGCTGGCCAATCAGGCTCGAGGACCGAGCTGAACCGAGTTCGAGCTGGGGTCAGCAAGTGGCCGAGCTGAGTCGAGCTGTGCCAAGCTCGATTCGGTTCGACTCATGTACACCTCTACCTTCAATCACCTATTTAACTGGCTCCACCTACACTGACAAACTCTCAGTCTCACCATGTGTATCTGATTGCCCTCCTACAGTGTCCTTGTTGGTCTTCAGCATTGACGCCTCATCGAAGATGACCTCTCTGCCAATAACCACATTTTATGAAATTGAATCCCAAAGCTTGTAGCTATTGACACCTTTTTCATACCCGACAAAGATGCACTTTGTAGACTTTGGATCCAACTACGACCTCTGTCCACTCTGCACGTGAACATACGCTGGACACCCGAAGATTCTTAATCCTGAGTAATCAACGTCCTTGCCTGTCCAAACTTCCTCTGCAACCTTGGAGTCTAGCACTGTAGATGATGACCGATTTACTATGTAGCATGCCATATTCACCGCTTCAGCCCAGAAGCTTTTAGGTAGTCCCGCATGCAACCACATACTTCTCGCCCTCTCTAACAAAGTTCTGTTCATCTTCTCTACCACTCCATTTGTTGGAGTTGAGAAGTGCCTTGTGATGCCTTGATCTTTGTAAAATTTCACAAATTTTGCCTCGTTGTACTCCGTACCATTGTTTGACTTGAGACACTTAACCTGGTTTGTTGCTCTATTTCTTCCTTCCATTACTTGAACTTAGCGAACGGCTTGGACTTTTGCTTCATGCAGTAGACACAAACCTTCCTCAAATAGTCATCTATGAAGGTCATGAAGTGTCATGCCCCTCCCTTAGATGGTATTGTCACTGGCCCCTAGACATTAAAATGAATACAACCGAGCACATCGCTGCTAGTGTGTGTAGTAATCTTGAACTTTACTCTACACTATTTTCCTATGATGCAATGCTCATAGAAATTGACCTTGCATGCCTTAACTCCCTTTAACAGTTTCTATTTGTGAAGTTTGTTGAGGGTCAAATATTGCATATCAGACCCAGTTATTGTATGGATTTACAATCATTGATACCGTTTAATAGCCTGATTTAATCGTGTTTGTGATGCAGAGTGTATTTACAAGCATGAACTAAAAAAGGGTGCTTAAACCATGGATTTAACGCTCTGATGACACCCAAGGCAAGGGATGGACTCCAGGAGACCAAGATCGATGGAATGACACACCAGGGATCCAAGGAAATCAAGTCATTCACGTTAAAGAGGCCCGATAATGGTGAAAAATGCAAGATCACATAGTTCTCGCCATCTGATTGGCTCAAAACTTCATACATGGCCTGAGGGCCATAAATTAACCGTACATATCAAATTTCAGCCCTCGGATCACTATAAAAGCGCCTCAACTGATAGATCAGCCCATAAACCATTAATTCTGGCCCGCCTGATATCTGGATATACTCCAATTTTGGTCTCAACCCATTAAATTAGATGGGAAACCAGATGGACGATTTGGATTTATCAAAAGAAGCAAGGTGGGTCCCACTTTACTCGTGTGTGTGCACAGCACACGTAGACCCGAGCCGCACCGAGCCAACAAACGCGGGTCAGCGCGTCTCCTTCCTAAATACGGCAATTGTCGTTTCACGCGGCAAAACGGACAGACGCTGTCCATTTTTGCGGACGTTAGTGGGCCCCACACATTGTCCCAGTGGACAATCCAAACCGTCCATCGTGTAGAGGGCCTCGACTACTACAAAACCTAGCTGAAAGTTTGGACCCATGCAAGCACACGTGTGCGATACAGAGGCCACAAACTGCCGGTCCTGCGACGTTCAAAACGATTTTTGAGGTGATTTCTTCTCTGGGCCGCGTCAATGGACGTTCAAAACCACCCATTCTTGACTGAAATTTTATCCTGAATCTAATGGACGGGGTGAATTTCCCTGAAAATACCTCTGTGGGGCCCACCGATCACGTCAGCGCCGGACGTGCAAAAGGCTACGCACATCCGCAAAATTGGATTTTTCAGGTAGTTGTGGCCCACCATCTTTAATCATATGGCGGATCTGAACCGTTCATCGTGTAGGCCAGCCAAAATACTTCCAAGAGACGCTGATTTTACAGAAATAATGTAAGGAACGCGAGAGTTATGAAGCCCCAAACTTGGCTGCGAAAAGGCTTTCGCTGCGCGTGCGATAGCTTCCCAAATTCGATTTCCACCACTCCAAAAGCTATAAAAAGAGTTCCAAACGTGGAGAAGAGGGTATGCTTGAATAGGGGACGTCAGATAGAGAGAGAGAGGCGGAGAGAGAAGTGTTTGGAATTTTTATGTATTTTTTTTTTATTTTTCTTCTTTTTCCTATGATTATGCTAGGCTAAGAGGTGAGGCTTGTGGGGTGATGGGAGCTTCTGCAGGTTTGATTTGAACTGAACTGATTGACTTTGTTTTGATTTAAGAAATTCTTTTAGTCATTAATGGTTTGTTGTGATTTAAATTACAGTAGATCTGTGATGGCTTGAATAATTCCTTTCCTTTTATTTTGATGTTTGGAAACCCTGTTGTTCGCCATCGTCTCATAGACATGGTTGGATGATGGAATCCTTCCTAACACTCATACATCTTTTAGTTGGTTATGGATTGGTCTAAGTTCTGTTGTTTACCTTGTCTCTTAGGCATGGATTTGTGATGGAATCATACCTAATTCATATACCTTTCATCTCTTGTAAACTATATCAAGTAAGTTCAGTATAATATCCATGAAGCAGGCATAAGATCTCCCTGATCTCTACAAGTGGATCCTCTGAATCCCTAGTTCCCTTTCTCTGAATTCTTTAAGTTTAGATTAATATTTCACCATTATTCCTCAAATCACAATTGGTTTAGATTTCATCCTAGCCTAGTTCTAGATCTGGTTATTTTCAGATAACGTACAGGTTTCAGTCCCTGTGGATTCGACCTCGGTCTTACCGAGTTTATTACTACATCACAACCCTGCACTTGGGGTGTGAACAAGTTTTTGGTGCCGTTTCCGGGGATTGACGGCTACGTTTCCTGAAGATAACTGGTTTTAGGATTAGTTTAAGATTAGGACTTTTCTGACTTTTAGGATTTATTTTAGAATTTTCTAATTCCAGGTTTTCCTTTAATTTTTAGAAATCTTCTATTTAATTAACTTTCTATTTTTAGATAGTTTTCCTTTTTTTTAGAAACTAACCCAACTTTCTTATTTTGTAGGATTCTGAGATAGGTTTCTAAATTGGTAATTTCTCTCTTCCTTACTATTTCTAGATTAGGATTCCTTTTTAGTAAGTTTCTAATTCTAACTCTTTTAGAATCTAATTTTGTTTCCTATTTTATTTTTAGAAATTTTCTATTTTAAGACTTTCTGTTTAGAAACTAACTTTTCTGTTTTGTAGGCTTATTAGAAATTTCTAAATTCGGTACACTCTTTCTAAATTTCTACTTTCTAATTTAGGAATTCTTCCTTGTTTCTTTTTATTTCTATATTTCTCTTCTTAGGAATTTTATAGGCTTGCTATTCTTAGAAACTAACTTGTTTTGTTCTATTTTGCAGGTTTCAATTTAAGGACTCCAATTTGGTAACTTCCTTCCAACCCTCTTTCTCTTTTTAGATTTTTTTCCCCTTATTAGGATTAGGTTTAGAATTTGATTGAGGGCCGCGAGTGTTTCATACCCAAGTGGGCTCGTGACAACACTCGACGTCTCTTGACTGAAGGAGGATTAGTTGAGGGGTTAACTGTCCATCGTAGGACTAGGCACCGCTCGAAATCCCCTGAGTTAATTGAGGATATGACTGAAAATCAACCTCTTCTACCCCAACCTAGGGTAGAAAATCTTCAGGATGAGAATGAGGTGCATCAAGCACCCCCGCCTCGTACCTTACGAGATTACTTAAAACTGGCGGGGGTGAGTACGCCCTCATGCATGGTTTTTCCTGAGAATGAAGGACACATGGATATCAAGCCAGGGGTGATCCAACTCCTCCCTAAATTTCATGGGCTTGAGTCAGAGAATCCTTACTTACATTTAAAAGAATTTGACGAGATCATAGCTACCTTATACTTTCTTAACGTATCTGATGACACGGTCAGGTTGAAACTCTTTCCCTTTTCTTTGAAAGAGAAAGCCAAGACATGGTTACATTCACTACGTCCTCGATCAATTGGCAGATGGAATGACATGACAAGGGAGTTCATTAAGAAGTTTTTCACATACCATAAGACGAACACCCTAAGAAAGTCGATCATGAACTTCGCCCAAAGGGAAGATGAAACATTCTTCCAATGTTGGAAGCGGTTCAAGGATCTTGTCAGTTCATGCCCACAACATGGTTTTGAAACATGGCGCATCACGAACTTTTTCTATGATGGACTGACATCTCCCATGTGCCAATTAGTCGAGACGATGTGTAATGGGGAGTTTATGAATAAAGGAGTCGATGAAGTGTAGGATTACTTTGATAAACTTGCTGAGAACACACAAACATGGGATATCTCCCCTAGACCTAGTACTACGTCTAGGCCGACTCACTCTAAGGAAAGGAGTGGAATGTATCTCCTGAGAGAAGACGATGATATTAATGCTAAGGTAGCTAATCTCACTAGGAAACTTGAGGCCATGGAATTTAAGAAGGATAAGGCTAAGGAAATTGTTTGTAGCATCTGTGGTTGCAACATTCATACTACTGAAAACTGTCTAACTATCTCTGCCTTTCAAGAGGTATTAAATGAGTAATCCAATGCTGTAAGCAATTACCAAAGACCTTTCAGTGGGCCCACCTCTAACACATGCAATCCTGGCTG
Organism: Magnolia sinica; assembly: GCF_029962835.1. Lineage (NCBI taxonomy): Eukaryota > Viridiplantae > Streptophyta > Magnoliopsida > Magnoliales > Magnoliaceae > Magnolia > Magnolia sinica. The sequence goes on from NC_080576.1 coordinate 39,549,579, forward strand.
GAGAAATCATCCCAACTTCAGTTGGAGGAATGAACAAACCGCTACACCTCAAGGTTACCTAAATCAAAATCCAACTCAAGAGAAACCTCAAGAGGATTCGGTTTTGAAACATTTTCAAAAGCAAGAGCTTTTCAATCAGGGTATGCTACAGGCCTTCCAAGACCTTACAAAAGCAATACAAGGACTTAAGACTAAAAAATACGATTGGGAACAAGGGGAGCTTCCCAGCTCAACCTCTTCCCAATCCTAAACCGCAATATGAAGTTAGCGACCCAAGCTCTTCAAATCAGATGGAGCAAGCTAAATCCATCACCACTCTTAGGAGTGGAAAGATCATTGACAAAACCATTCCGGTTAGGGCTGAAAAGCCTAAGGACCCGGAAGTGGATAAAGAAGATGGATCTAGCCATGCCCCACCAGAGTTAGAACCGGAACCTCAAGGAAAGCCGGTTGCTCCATTTCCCCAACGGTTGGTTGCACCAAAATCGCTCTCTAACTCTCAGGATATTGTAGAGGTGTTGAAACAAGTGAAGGTCAACATTCCACTACTTGATGCCGTGAAACAAATACCTTCATATGCCAAATTCCTGAAAGACTTATGTACGACTAAAAGACGGCAAAATATTCAAAAGAAAATCTTCCTGACTGAGAAAGTGAGTGCTATCCTAAAGCAAGATGTGCCGCAAAAATTCAAAGACCCCGGTAGCCCAACCATATCATGTGTAATTGGGGACCATCGAATTGATCACGCACTTCTTGACTTAGGAGCGAGCGTTAATCTTATCCCCTACTCAGTATATAAACAGTTGGGGTTAGGTGAATTAAAACCCACCTTAACCACACTACAACTTGCTGATCGCTCTGTTCGTATACCAAGAGGGATAATTGAGGATGTGTTGGTCCAGATTGATCGATTTTACTACCCAGTTGATTTCATCATCCTAGATACCAAACCCATCGATAACACAAGCACTCAGATTCCCGCCATTCTTGGTCGCCCATTCCTTGCCACTTCAAACGCAATTATCAATTGCAGGAATGGTGTCATGAGTATGTCTTTCGGGAATATGACATTAGAAATGAATATCTTTTTCAACACGGCTAGACGGATAGAGGAAGATGATGATATCTACGATATTAACATGATCGATACTTTCGTGGATGACAGGACACCCTTTACCTTATCCTCTGATCCTCTAGAAACGTGCCTGGCCCACTCCCATGAGTTTGATGATGACATAATTAGGGAGACGTGTGCCTTGCTTGATGCGGTACCGGTACTTGAAGTTAACCGGTGGAGGCCACAATTTGAAGAGTTACCCCAAACTGATGAAGTGCCTCTACCGTCTAACCTCAAGCCACCGAAGCTTGACCTAAAACCTTTGCCCTCTGATTTAAAATATGCATACTTAGGTCAAGATGAGACATACTCGGTGGTGATTTCTGCTCACCTTAAGAAAGAATAAGAGAGTATGCTCATATCTACTCTCTTGGAGCATAAGGGAGCCCTTGGATGGACAATCGCGGACCTCAAGGGAATCGACCCCTCGATTTGTACTCACCGCATATATCTTGAGGATAATGCGAAGACCGCTCGGCAACCACAACGTAAACTAAATCTAAACATGAAGGATGTGGTTAAGGCCGAGGTTCTTAAACTATTAGATGTGGGTATCATATACCCTATATCTAATAGTCAATGGGTGAGTCCAACTCAGGTGGTTCCTAAGAATTCCGATCACCATCGTAGCCAATGCCAATAATGAACTCGTGCCGACTAGAGTCACTACTGGTTGGAGGATGTGCATTGACTACAGAAAATTAAATACCGTCACGAGGAAAGACCACTTTCCTTTGCCCTTCATTGATCAGATCTTGGAAAGGTTAGCTGGTCATTCCTATTACAGTTTCCTTGACGGGTATTCGGGCTACAACCAGATAGAGATCACCCCTGAAGATCAAGAAAAGACTACGTTTACATGTCCCTACGGCACCTTTGCTTACCGAAGATGCCGTTTAGACTATGTAATGCTCCTGCCACCTTCCAGTGATGTATGATGAGCATATTTTCTGACATGGTGGGGCAATATTTAGAGGTCTTCATAGACGATTTCTCTGTCTTCAGTCCATCTTTCAGCGAGTGCTTGGAAAGTCTTAAATGCGTGCTGAAGAGATGTGCAGAAAAGAACTTGGTACTTAATTGGGAGAAGTGTCATTTCATGGTTCAGAAGGGAATTGTCCTTGGACACATTATTTCATCCAAAGGAATCGAGGTGGATAAGGCAAAGATCGATCTTATCTCTAACTTACCTCCACCCAAGAACATAAGGGACGTGTGATCCTTCTTAGGACACGCCGGGTTTTACAGAAGATTCATAAAGGACTTTAGTCTCATCTCTCGTCCTCTATGCAATCTACTTCAAAAGGATGCACCATACGAGTGGAGTGAACCATGTCAGGAAGCTTTCACTAAGCTTAAGGGCATATTGACTAGTACACCCATCATACAGCCACATGACTGGAGCATTCCTTTTGAACTTATGTGCGACGCGTCTGATTATGCTCTTGGGGCAGTTATAGGCCAGAGAAAAGATAAGAAACCCTACGTTATTCATTACGCAAGTAAGACTCTAAATCCTGCCCAAGTGAACTACTCGACTACGGAAAAGGAACTCTTAGCCGCAATGTTCGCCTTGGAAAAATTTAGGTCCTACTTGATTGGATCTAAGATCATTATTTACACTGATCACGCAGCGCTTAAGTATCTTCTGTCTAAGAATGATGCTAAGCCCCGCCTGATACGATGGATCTTCCTACTCCAGGAATTTGACCTAGAGATAAAAGATAAAAAGGGAGTAGAGAACGTAGTGGCTGACCATCTTTCTCGCCTTAATCCCTCTGATTCTCTTGAAACAACACATATCAATGACATGTTCCCCGATGAACAATTGTTCAGAGTCTCCCATTCACCTTGGTTCGCTGATATTGCTAATTATCTTGCCACAAGTTCCATACCGACACATTGGACTGCGCAAGATAAGAAGAAATTTTTCACCAAGGTACGTAACTTTTTCTGGGATGATCCGTATTTGTTTAAATATTGCCCAGACCAAATCCTGAGGAGATGTATGCTAGACGATGAGCATCAAAGTATCATCTCCTTTTGTCACTCACAGGCCTGTGGTGGTCACTTTTCTGCTAAAAAGACCACGGCCAAGATTTTGCAGTGTGGCTTTTACTGGCCCACTATGTTCAAGGACACTCACGAGTTTTGCAAAACTTGTGAGCGTTGTCAAAAATTGGGAGCATTGTCCTATCGAAATATGATGCCTTTGAACCCCATTCTTATCATCGAGGCATTTGATTGCTGGGGCATCGATTTCATGGGGCCATTCCCCCAATCTTTTGGGAATTTATATATTTTGCTTGCCGTAGACTATGTCACTAAATGAGTCGAAGCGATTCCATGTCGAACTAATGACCATCGCATAGTCATTAAATTCCTGAAAGAAAACATCCTTTCCCGATTTGGAACGCCTCAAGCTATCATTAGTGATGGGGGCTCACACTTTTGTAATAGACCATTTGAGAGTTTAATGAAGAAATACGGTATCTCTCATAAGGTGAGCACCCCATACCACCCACAGACAAGCGGGCAAGTTGAGATTTCCAATAGGGAGATGAAACACATTTTGGAAAAAACGGTTAACCCTGACCGTAAGGATTGGTCAATACGATTGACCGACGCCTTATGGGCGTACTGTACTGCTTTTAAAACCCCTATTGGAATGTCTCCCTTTAGACTTGTCTATGGGAAAGCTTGCCACTTGCCTGTGGAGTTGGAACATAGAGCCTACTGGGCGATCAAAAGTTTGAATTTCAATTTGGACAACGCTGGCTCGTTACGCAAACTTCAGTTAAATGAACTCGAAGAAATCCGGAACGACGCTTATGAGAACTCGAGAATTTACAAGGACAAGATGAAGGCGTTTTATGACCAACATATTTTACGAAAATCATTCACGTCAGGCCAGAAAGTCCTCTTGTATAACTCTCGATTACATCTCTTTCCGGATAAGCTTCGATCTCGTTGGACCGGCCCTTTTACTGTTATCACTGCTTACTCTCATGGGGCCGTCGAGATAAGAGACCCCGACAATGGCAAGGAGTTTAAAGTAAATGGACATCGCTTAAAGCCATTTGTCGAGAAATTTGATTCAGAGGACATGTCCATACCTCTGACTGATCCTGTTTACCAGGATTGATCTCCTAGTCTGATGGAGGTATAGGTAGGTTTCCTGTTTTCATAGGAATAGGATAGTTTCCTTTATTCTGTTTTAGGATAGATGGTGAACTTCGCGCTCCTGGGAGCCAACTCAGCTTTTCTTTCTATTTCATTTTCCTAGTTAGTTAGTTCAATGTTTGTGGGTAACATTGCTGCAAACCCTCACAAGACTACAACTCGTCCACTAAGGGCAACCTAGGGGTTTAAAGGCTTGTTGCATATGCTAAATGCAATCGAGAGCACCTGCGAAAGTGGTATAGGTAGGATCTGTTTTGTGATTTTATTTTTGCTTTTGTTGATTTCTCTCTTGTGCTGACTCGCTTTTACGTTGATATTTTTGAGAAAGCCTCTTGATTCTCTATCCAGGTACTATCTTTCCATCACTCCTCTTATATTTTTGTTGTCCCATGTGCATTGCATGCTTTTTTTTTACATTGAGGACAATGTAGATTTTAGGTTGGGGGTGGGAGATTAGGTTTCCTAATCAGCATTTTCTTGGTCTTGAAAAAAAAATTGTGAAATTTTTTTAATTTTTCTAGACTTTCTTGTGAATTCGAAGGGATTTTGCGGCCATCTAAGGCACTTGGAATTTCAAGATACGTGATGTTGGTAAATTAAGACACTTGGATTCAGTATCTGTTTGATTTCATAGTTAAGTTTGAATTGTTAATCCAAAATTAAAAGTTGTAAACATTGACTGAGTTATGATCTCACAGGTCACATCTCGCTTTCACATTAAGGTTTCAGTTTGATATTGAAGGATTTACTTGGTACTCACTAAGCTTGAAAGGAACCAACCTGAGAAATTGAAAGGATTGGGCGAATGGTCTACACCATAGGTTTGCTCCCTATAGCTGTAGATTTAATTCCCTATAAATGATATGTGAAAATTTTGGGTGTATAGTCTTCATCATAGGTTTGCTCCCTGTAGGTGAGGATTTGATTCCCCTTCTTGGTGTCACTTTTAATGGAAAAATCAAAAGCTGAAGGAATGAAAAGATGATCTGTGAGGCAAGTTTTGGTTATCATGAATCTTTTTATTGGTTACCAGTGATATCCTGAAATAGAGAAGTGAATTTTAATGATGATAAGCTGAGATTATACAGTATGCTCATAGATCTCAATGATTAGAATTTTTTCTAATTAATGGAATAATACTTTGAACTTGATTAGGAAGTTTACCGTGCGCTTGAGTCTAGGAGAAAGTAATATCCAACATTCATGAATCTGAGAATTCTCATATCTGGATTATTCTACAAAAATCACTCGAGTTTATAGAAATTGTTCTGTAATTCTTAACTTACTTTTCGCATATTTTGCCCGGGACTAGCAAAATGCTGGTTGGGGGTTGTGTTGAGGGTCAAATATTGCATATCAGACCCAGTTATTACATGGATTTACAATCATTGATACCGTTTAATAGCCTGATTTAATCGTATTTGTGATGCAGAGTGTATTTACAAGCATGAACTGAAAAAGGGTGCTTAAACCATTGATTTAACACTCTGATGACACCCAAGGCAAGGGACGGACTCCAGGGGACCAAGATCGATGGAATTACATACCAGGGATCCGAGAAAATCAAGCCATTCACGTTAAAGAGGCCCGATAATGGTGAAAAATGCAAGATCACATAGTTCTCGCTATCTGATTGGCTCAAAACTTCATACATGGCCTGAGGGCCATAAATTAACCGTACATATCAAATTTCAATCCTCGGATCACTATAGAAGCGCTTCAACTGACAGATCAGCCCATAAACCATTAATTCTGGCCCGCCTAATATCTGGAGATACTCCAATTTTGGTCTCAACCCATTAAATTAGATGGGAAACCAGATGAATGATTTGGATTTATCAAAAGAAGCAAGGTGGGTCCCACTTTACGCGTGTGTGTGTGCACAGCACACGTAGACCCGAGCCGCACCGAGCCAACAAACGCGGGTCAGCAGCGCTGACCCGCGTCTCCTTCCCAAATACGGCAATTGCCGTTTCACGCGGCAAAACGGACGGACGCTGTCCGTTTTTGCGGACGTTAGTGGGCCCCACACATTGTCCCAGTGGACAATCCAAACCGTCCATCGTGTAGAGGGCCTCGACTACTACAAAAACTAGCTGAAAGTTTGGACCCATGCAAGCATACGTGCGCGATACAGAGGCCACAAACTGGCGGTCCTGCAACGTTCAAAACGATTTTTGAGGTGATTTCTTCTCTGGGCAACGTCAATGGATGTTCAAAACCACCCATTCTTGACTGAAATTTTGTCCTGAATCTAATGGATGGGGTGGATTTCCCTGAAAATACCTCTGTGGGGCCCACCGATCACGTCAGCGCTGGACGTGCGAAAGGCTACGCACGTCCGCGAAATCGGATTTTTCAGGCAGTTGTGGCCCACCATCTTTGATCATATGGCGGATCTGAACCGTCCATCGTGTAGGCCAGCCAAAATACTTTCAAGAGACGCTGATTTTACAGAAATAATGCAAGGAATGCGAGAGTTATGAAGCCCCGAACTTGGCTGCGAAAAGGCTTTCGCTGCGCGTGCGATAGCTTCCCAAATCCGATTTCCACCACTCCAAAAGCTATAAAAAGAGTTCCAAACGTGGAGAAGAGGGTATGCTTGAATAGGGGACGTCAGATAGAGAGAGAGAGGCGGAGAGAGAAGTGTTTGAAATTTTTATGTATTTTTTTTTTATTTTTCTTCTTTTTCCTATGATTATGTTAGGCTAAGAGGTGAAGCTTGTGGCGTGGTGGGAGCTTCTATAGGTTTGATTTGAACTGAACTGATTGACTTTGTTTTGATTTAAGAAATTCTTTTAGTCATTAATGGTTTGTTGTGATTTAAATTACAGTAGATCTGTGATGGCTTGAATAATTCCTTTCCTTTTATTTTGATGTTTGGAAACCCTGTTGTTCGCCATCGTCTCATAGACATGGTTGGATGATGGAATCCTTCCTAACACTCATACATCTTTTAGTTGGTTATGGATTGGTCTAAGTTCTGTTGTTTACCTTGTCTCTTAGGCATGGATTTGTGATGGAATCATACCTAATTCTTATACCTTTCATCTCTTGTAAACTATATCAAGTAAGTTCAGTATAACATCTATGAAGCAGGCATAAGATCTCCCTGATCTCTACAAGTGGATCCTCTGAATCCCTAGTTCCCTTTCTCTGAATTCTTTAAGTTTAGATTAATATTTCACCATTATTCCTCAAATCACAATTGGTTTAGATTTCATCCTAGCCTAGTTCTAGATCTGGTTATTTTCAGATAACGTACAGGTTTCAGTCCCTGTGGATTCGACCTTGGTCTTACTGAGTTTATTACTACATCACAACCCTGCACTTGGGGTGTGAACAAAGTTCCATCATGCCCCTCTTAATCATATGCCCTAACCGCATATGCCACTGATTTGTAAATGCCACAAATTTGTATCATTTGTGTTGGATTTTGCATGTGAGGTGGTAGCAACCTCACCTATAATTGTGCTCCCAACCAACTTGTACAGATTTTCAACCTTGTGTCCCTTCATCAATACCATTACACCTCGAATAACCTTTAATACACCGTTGGATGTGGTGAACGTGCAACTGTTCGTATCTAAAACTCCCAAGCATATTAAGTTTTTATTCAAGTTTGGGACATGCCTAATATCACCTAGAGTCCGTATAACTCCATCAAACATCCTTATTTTGATGGTCCCTATTGCGATGACCTTTCGTGCTACATCATTCCCCATCAAAACACTTCCACTATCATAGGACTTGTAGGAATTGAACTAAGTCCTATTCGGACACATGTGATACGAACATCTTGAATCTAGAATCCATGTGTTTGAGAGATGGTCCGCACCTGAGGAGACCGAGAGGTTTCCTTTCAGGCTCTCTTCCGCTACACTGGTTGATTCACCTGTGTTCCCATTTCCTTTGCTTTCCAGGTCATCCTTCCATTCTTAATAGTATCTCTTGAAGTGCCCTTTTATACCATAATAGAAGCATCCATCCTTTGTCTTTGATTTTGATCTAAACATTTTCTTCCTATAAGATTGAGATCGCTCCACGAATCGCCCACATCCCTGACCCCCTTTCACAACTAAACCTTCCACCTAAGAGTCCTTATCAATCCTCATCTCGTTACAAATGATAGTCGCAATGATCTCTTCTAGCTTCACTGTATTCTTCCCATACAGTAAAGTAGTGACGAGATGGTTGTATGATACGGGAAGTGATGCTAGAAGTAACACCGCTTTGTCTTCTTCCTTTACCATCTCTCTGAGCCTTACCAACTCGTTATATACGGTTGTAAACGTGTTCATGTTGAGGTGTGGAGCCAGCACACCAATGTGCCTGATGTAAAAAGGAGGTCGTTCACTGGGTTGCTCGACCGGTTGAGGCGATTGCTCGACTGGTCGAGTGGGCCGCTTGACCAATTGAGGGTCGCTCGACTCAAAGTCCAGTGAGTTTAGGTTTTTGGTGTCCTGGCTACTCGACCAGTCGAGGCCAAGGCTTGACCAGTCGAGGGTTACGTATCCCTAGGGGCTATTCTAGAGTATGGGATTGTATTGAGATTGGGGTTTTTTATACATCCAAGGGAGAAAAGGGCTATCTCTGTGCATGGGAGCATTGGAGAAGGTTATTATATTGATTGTAATCTCGTTTTCTTTATAGTGAAAGTTTGCACCCGTGGTTTTTTACCCTTGTTGGGGTTTTCCACGTATATTTTGTCTTGTGGTTTGTTGGTTTGCTCTGATTCTATTTCTAGTTTATATTTCTTCCTGTTTATCATTTTGTGGGTGAGACTTGAGATTGGATCTTGGTTCACCGGCGTTGTTGGCGTGCTGCGCAACAACTGGTATCAAAGCTTTTGGTTTAGTTCTATTGGGAGTGATAACCGAAGAATGGAAGACTAGAATCGAGAAGTTTGATGGTTTAAACTTTGCCTTTTGGAAGATGCAGATGGAGGATTATATATATCAGAAGGACCTCTATATTCCTCTAGAAGAAAAAGAGAGGAAACCAGAGAAGATGACAAATGATGAATGGGCTTTATTGGATTGGAAGGCTTTAGGAACGATCCGACTGTCTTTGTCTAAGAGCGTCGCCTTCAATATATCTAAAGTGAAGTCCACAAACGAATTAATGAAGGCTCTAGTTACGATGTATGAGAAATCCTCAGCGTCCAACAAGGTTCATCTTATGAAATGGCTATTCAACATGAAGATGTCAGATGGTGGGAGCATGGCTGAACATCTAAACGAGTTCAATACAGTCACAAGCCAATTGGAATTTGTTGGCATCACTTTTGAGGACGAGGTCAGGGCGTTACTGATCTTGTTTAGTTTGTCAAACAGTTGAGATGGTTTAGTGATTGCTGTGAGCAATTCTTCAGGGTCGATAAAGCTAAAATTCGATGATGTAGCTGGTCTAATTCTCAGCGAAGAATCTAGAAGAAATGCATCGGGAGTTTCAGGGGTTTTGAGGAATGCTCTAAACGTTGAAGGAAGAGGAAGATCGCTGAATAAAGGAGGCAATAAACACGGATGTTCTAAGTCAAGGAAGAATTTCAAGGGACCAAAAGACAAAGACGGGTGTTGGCATTCCGGGAAGAAGGGGCACATGAAACATGATTACAGGGCGCTTAAGAAACAAGAAGGAAGCTCTCAATGTGGAAAGGATTCAGTGAATTTATCTAAGGAGAGTGACATAGAGGCATTGATCTTGTCTCTTGATGCAAGGAATGAGTCTTGGGTTATAGACTCGGGTGCTTCGTTTCATACCACTTTGTGTAAGGACGTTTTGTGTGATTATGTGTCAGGTGACTTCGGGAGAGCCTACCTGAGTGATGATGAGCCATGCAGTATTGTTGGAAAGGGAAACGTTCATATAAGTCAGAAAAATGGAATGATTTTGAAATTGAAGGATGTCAGACATGTACCGATTTTGAGACGAAATTTGATCTCAGTGGGGCAGTTGGCCAATACTGGATATATGACGACATTCACTAGTGATTCCTGGAAGATCACAAAAGGTGCCTTGGTGATATTTCAAGGCAAAAAGGAAGGTACTTTGTACGTGACTTCAGGATCGTATAGTTCACTCGCAGTCGCATCAACTGGAGTGAATGGGCAGTTATGGCATCAAAGGTTCAGACATATGAGTGAGAAAGGGATGAAAGTGCTATTTTCAAAAGGAAAGCTACCAGGGCTAAAGTCTATCGACTTGGAATTCTGCGAGGATTGCGTATATGGCAAGCAAAAGAGGGTAAGTTTCAAGAAAATAGGACGCGCTCCAAAGACGCATCTGTTGGAGCTTGTACACACTGATATTTGGGGACCGACACGGGTATCATCTCTTGGTGGTTCACATTATTTTGTTTCCTTTATTCATGATGCTAGCAAAAAACTGTGGATCTATTTCTTAAAGCATAAATCTGATGTATTTGATGTATTTAAGAAGTGGAAAGTAATGGTAGAAAATGAGACAAGTAAAACAGTAAAATGTCTCAGATCAGATAATGGGGGAGAGTACTGTGATAAAAGGTTTGAGGAGTATTATATAGCAAATGGAATCAAATATCAGAAAATAATTCCAAGGACATCGCAGCAGAATGGTGTGGCTGAGCCCATTAACAGGACTATCCTTGAGCGTGCCAGGAGCATGAGGTTACATGCAGGGTTGCCCAAGACATTTTGGGCAGATGCTATGAATACTGTCGCATATCTCATCAATAGAAGTCCCTCAGCACCATTGGATAGTGGGCTACCAGAAGAAACGTGGACTGAGAAAGAAGTGAACCTTGCACATCTCAAAGTGTTCGGTTGCACTTCATATATTCACATTGATGCAGAGCACAGAAACGAGCTAAATGCGAAGTCCAAGAAGTTCACGTTCATAGACTACGGGCAGCATGATTTTGGCTACCGGTTTTGATATACAAAGAACCGAAAAATCATCAGAAGCAAGGACGTAATCTTTAATAAAAAAGTGATGCATAAGGACAGTGTGTAGCATAAGGCCGATGAGAGAGAATTAGTAGAGTAGGAAGAGTTACTGGACACGGGTGTTACAGTGCCACAGGATGAGCATACATAGGAGCATGAAGAGGCAGAGCCGAAGACATCGGTTGTGAGGAGATCTACTCGGAAGAGGAGATACACGGTCCGATACTCATCCTCCTTACATTATCTACTGTTGACAGATAATGGTGAACCAGAATATTTTGAAGAGGCATTACAGTTAGATACACGAGTTAAGAGGGAACAGGCCATGGATGATGAGATGGACTCTCTTGAGTCAAATCGTACGTGAGAGCTAGTCACTCTACCTAAGGGTAAGAAAGCTATTCATAATAAGTGGATTTACAGACTGAAGGAGGAGCACGATAGTTCGAAACGGTACAAGGCCAGATTGGTTATGAAAGGGTTCCAACAAAAGGCAGGTATCAACTTCACTGAAATATTTTCACCAGTGGTGAAAATGTCTACGATTCACATGGTCTTGAGTATAGTGGCTACAGAGGACTTACATCTAGAGCAGTTAGATTTTAAAACAATCTTTCTTCATGGGGATCTTGAAGAAGAGATATACATACATCAGCCGATAGGATACACTGCACCAGGACAGGAGAACAAGGTGTGTAGACTGAAGAAAAGTCTATATAGCCTGAAGCAGGCCCCAAGGCAATGGTACAAGAAGTTTGACAGTTTCATCTTAGGAAACGGTTTTAGGAGATGTCATGCAGATCACTGTTGTTATTTGAAGAAGTTTGATACGTCGTACATCATCTTTCTTCTGTACGTTAATGATATGCTTGTGGCCGGATCAAGCATGAAAGACATCTCAGATCTCAAAAGACAACTGTGTAGAGAATTTGCCATAAAGGATTTAGGAGGTGCAAAACAAATCTTAGGCATGAGGATAAAGCGTGATAGGGAAAACAAGAAACTAGTTTTGTCGCAGGCAGAGTACATAGCCAAGGTACTTAATCGATTCAATATAAGAGGTGTTAAACTGGTTAGTACTCCATTAGCAAACACTTCAAGCTTTCTAAGGAGCAAGGTGCGAAGACGCAGGAAAAACAAGACTACATGGCTGAAGTCCCATACGCATCAGCTATTGGGAGCCTCATGTATGTTATGGTGAATACGAGGCCAAATATTGCTCAAGCAGTGAGAGTTGTTAGCAGGTTCATGAACAACCCCGAGAAGGAACATTGGGAGGCTGTGAAAGTGGATCCTCAGATATCTAGTAGGTATTATGGATGTAGGGCTGTGTTATGAAGGATCGAAAATCAAGCTACAAGGTTACGTAGATTCAGATTTGGCAGGAGATATCGACAACAGAAAAAACATTACAGGGTATGTCTTTACTCTGAGTAGTGCTACAGTTAGTTAGGTCTCTCAGTTATAGAAGATAGTATCTATCAATACAACAGAAGCAGAATATGTTGCAGCTACAGAAGCGTACAAGGAGATGGTATGAATGCAAGGTTTCATGAAAGAGTTGAGAAAAAAGTAAGTAGATTGCAAGCTGTACAGTGACAGTCAAAGTGCAATACACTTGGCTAAGAATTCAGCCTTTCATTCAAGGACTGAGCATATTGACATCAGATATCACTTCATATGTTCGTTACTGGAAATGGATCGATTGCTCTAGAGAAGATTCATACAAGTGAGAATCCTGTGGATATGCTGACCAAGGCGGTCACACGGGAGATGCTGAAGCTCTGTTCAGCTTTGATTAGTCTTCAGGCTTGAAAACAGGGAAGTGGTGCACTCCGGATGTAGAAGATGAAAATTATGGTGATGTGTCTCCAAGTGAAAAATTATTAGGGTGTGGAACCAGCACACCAATGTGCCCGATGTAAAAAGGAGGTCATTCACCAAGCTGCTCGACCGGTCGAGGCGACTGCTCGACTGGTCGAGTGGGCTGCTCGACCAGTCAAGGGTTGCTCAACTCAAAGTCCAGTGAGTTCAAGTTTTGGGTGTTCGGGCTGCTCGACCAGTCAGGGGGTCCCTCGACCAATCGAGTCCCTAGCCTAGACGAGGGTTACGCAAATCCTTTGCGAATTTGGTGCAGACTGCGTAAACTTGAGGCAGTTTTCGCAGAGGTGTAAAGGGAAGTTGCCTAAACTATAAATAGGCATCCCTAGGAGCTATTCCAGAGTATGGGATTGTATTAGGATTAGGGTTTTTTATACATCCAAGGGAGAAAAGGGCTATCTCTGTGCATGGGAGCATCGGAGAAGGTTAATATATTGATTATAATCTCATTTTCTTCATAGTGAAAGTTTGCACCCGTGGTTTTTTACCCTTGTTGGGTTTTGCCACATATATTCTATCTTGTGGTTTATTGGTTTGCTTTGATTCTACTTCTAGTTTATATTTCTTCCTGTTTATCATTTTGTGGGTGAGACTTGAGATTGGATCTCGGTTCACCGGCGTTGTTGGCGTGCTGCGCAATAGTTCATATGCTCTAGGAGATCCGATCATTCCTTCAATTTGAGCCCAAAAAGTTGTTTATTCATAAATAACTTGTTTGTTAAGGACTTCGACATGTATAGGTCTTCTAACTTTTTCCACATCTATAGGGGAGATTCTTTATCCAAGACGTACATAACCTCATCCGATAGACACAAACGGATGGTGCTTATAGCTTTCTCCCCAAAATTGCTTCAGTCATCATCCAATATCTTCTCGAGTTTTATTTCCAACAACGCCCTGCTCAACCCTTATGAAACTAGAATATCCTCGACCTTCCGCTACCATAAACTAAAATTGTTCTTCCCATCAAATTTTTACACATCGAATTTTGATCCTGACATCTTGGCTAAATCCCAAAGGTCCAACTCGATGCTCTGATACCACCTTGTTGGAGTAAACCGACTCCTTATCAAACCACAACGATGTAAACTTAAGCCACAACAAACCCAGATCAGACCCTAGGTATTAGAAATTCGAATCTAATACAACTACTAATCTGCGCGCTTTGTGGAAGCACGATAAACGAAGATAGAACAATATAATAAAGAAGATAACTAAACCAAGAAAAATAAACCACATAACATATGATAGTTTATGTGGAAAACCCTTGTGGGAAGAAACCAGGCACAAAGCGACAGAGATCTCAACTATAATCAAAACTTTATAGTACACTACTCACCTTCTTTGATTACAGGATCGCCTGATGTTCCCTTGCTATCCACAACCCTTAGAAAACCCTTCCCAAGCCCTTACAAATATTGGAAACCCTCTCACTTTGCCAACCCTTGCCCTTAGAGAGAAAATGTTCATCTAGTACAAGTCCTAATTCGAAACTAGGTTTAAATGCCCTTTACTTACGCAAAAAACACGAAAACCGTCGCTCACACCTTCGGTTGACCGAGCTTTCAACAGAGACTCTTGGTCAACCGAAACAGTCCTTAGTCGACTGGGAACATCACAACAAGGTTCGGTTGACCCAAGGATTCCTCGGTCAACTGAACTGCCCCTGCAGTCGAAAGGCAGAATGCAAAGCATCCTGCACGATAATGAGTTTTACACCATTTTTTACGAAGGAAAAAAAAAAGAAGAAGAAAACATTGTAGTGTCCACTACAAATGCTATACGCTACCTAGCTATAGCGTACGGTATAGGTTTGACGCTATTTAGCTACACTACAAGCGTTATTTGAAATACTGGTTGGTATCTAGTAATGGGATTCAAGTCACCAGAATGAAAATAATTAATTAAAAATGGTGACGACAACAGTAGTGATGGTGGTGGTGGTGATGACGTCAACAACAACGGTGATAACATTGATGATGATGACAACTACCTCTGGGCAATATTGCAACAGATCAAAGCTCGCGAGGGGTTATTCAACCCCCAAATCCCTTTGGAAAATCTTGTATAGTGATACTCAGAGTAAAGGCGAGTGAATAGAGTTGTTGGAGTGAAAGAATGCCCTCCATATAGTCAAGGATCCCTTGGTGGTTAACCTTGTATGGGTGTTTGACATGATACTCCGTAGTTGGGGAGTGTGACAGAATGCACATCAACATATATTAACTAGGAAATTAAAAATTAGACCTACGTAACTTATACCAGATACAAATCAGACCATAGATAATTTGAGTTTGGTTTGATGCCCTTATTGCAAACCTGAGAAAAACCCAACTTGTTTGATTTTTTATTTGACATACATATCTATGTATCAGATCCGGGGGTTGATATTTAGACCTAATCAAACTCCTCTCAACCTGACCTGACCTGACCTGACCTGATATTATTGACAATATAGGCTCCAATCATCCTGTTTCAAGGTGGAGATGAAGGAAACAATTACGCAATTTGAGGGCTACTTCCTAATGAATACTTATGATAAACTTGCTAGTATTTGGCCATTTCTTGTTGATTAAACTCAATATTTCGCAATCAAATAAGCACACATGAACTACACTATTAAGCACTAGAAAATTACCTCCATCAGGCTTGTCTGCGTGACTACTTCCCCAAACAGCTTTTCCTTTACTCTTCGTTTGGGAGTCGATACTAGTGCTAGTATCCATAGGTCGAGAATTACCAGTTGCTTTCAATGAACTAGCTTTCAACTCCGAACTTTCCTTCGATCTCTGTTGTCGCAATGTATAAAAGGTATTGTTAAAGCCACGATAGAAACAAAGAGCCTCCAACAGAACTGAAATCATTGTATCAGCAAACACATGCAAAATGAAGCATTTGAAAGCACATATATTTGAAATTCATTTTATTAAAGCTTGCTTGCATGCCCTAGGTCTCTATCTCATCCGTGCTAATGAAAGGCATGCATGAGATAATGCAAAAAATAAAACATGTATTACTGCCTGCCTTGGTTGTCTTACTACACAGACGAAAAAAAAAAACTGAGGCATCATGGCCTATTTTTTTTTTTTCTTTCTTTATTATTATTATTATTATTATTTTTATTTTTTTTGAATTTTTTCTTTCCTGCATTGCAATTCGTGCACTCATGCATTAGCTCATGGGGGTCCAGTTGAAGCCATAGCCAGATGATACAAATGCCATGTGCGCAAACCACCAGATGGATAATCGGTAGGATCTTGAAGCTTCGTCAGCCATAAAAAGTGTGCCCACCAGATGAATGATCTGGATCACTCGAATGTGGGTTCAAGATTTCAAGATGAAAATATATCATTTATTGGAAATATGAAACAAGAAACCCAATGCAATACGAGTGTGTATGCGTGTTCAAGAACAAAACAAGAAAAGAAGAAGAAGAAGATCAAAATTACAGAGATCCGCAGCTGGTCTTTGAATTCAAGACCTTTGTGCCTCCGGTAGTGAGCACAACCACATATAAATATAAATGAGGTCATCATGTCTGGTGCTGGCCAACAGCCCCACAACTGGCTTGCTCATATCCAACCTACAGACAATCCCCTTATCCCCTCATGATGCTCATAAGATGTGATAAATGGGTCCTCTTATCCCCAGGCCATAATCCCACAGAACCACCTTCCAATCATTCGAGACTGATGTAGGTAGTGCTTTGCAAGTTCTAGTCACAGGACATGATAGGTGCATCATTGGCTTGGATGATGACCCTAGTCATGCTACTTGCCATGTCCCGGATTTGAAGGGTACCGTTGGAAGATGTGGTAGCTAAGCTAAGTGCATAGGATTGCAAGGGTTCTAGGTAACAGAGGATACATCTACAACTCAGTACTCGACAATGTAGTCCCAGGAAGGTTTGGACTGCTTAATGAATGTGATCTTTGGGACTTTGTTCTCTCCATGCCTCCATGGTAGGTCCCAATGAATTATTCACAGATCCTATTCGTGGAACGTGTAAGGAGCAAAATGGTTGATGACCTAAACATAAACTTGGGTTTTTGTAAAAAGAAAGAAAAAAAAAAAAAAAAGGAGCTTTGCATCTGTTATGACTCAAGATCTAGTGTGTGACGTCACCCATTGGGGCTACGTGATTAGATTGTCATATGATATGAACTGTCCATATTGTCATTGCGACCACAAGCTATCGTCGTATATCATGTTTCATTGATGATCCTAACCTCCGATTTTTAGAGTTCAATGTGAGAAATTGATTTTTTATTTTTTATTTTTTCCTTCTTTTTGTTCTAAATTCATCTACAAATACCAATGGTCACAATCATAAGTTCAGCAAAAAAATTCTTACAATGGATCTTATACCATGGAATTCACAACATGGGTGGTTCCGAACATTGGACCACTCTGCATGTGGACACCAATGGGAGGTGACACATGCTGGATCCCAAGTCAAGACAATGTCAAAGCAAACTTTAAAAAAAAAAAAAAAAAGGCGAGTACATGTAGGTTTTGGTAATTCCTTTTGAAAATTGGTTAGGTTTCAGTAATAAATACCTTATTCAAATTTAAAGGTAAATTAGGGACTTTAAGATCAAATGGAGTAGGCTTTTGTAATTTTCACAATGGAGAAAACCTTCAATATGTTACTATAGGAAAACAATGCATAAATGAGCATGTTAGCATAATCGATAAGACCCAACTAATCTTTGACAAAAACTTACTTGTTTAGGATTGTCAACTCCAATTCCTGCACCGAAACAGGCCAAAACATAAATATTAGAATCAGCAAGGCATGCAAAATATAACATCTCCATGCACAAACATGTACGCTGGTCAATGAGCTGGATTAGGCCCTGGTGAAGCCAAACAATCATGATCTGACAGGCCAAGCCAGTTCAAAATCTTGGCGGAACCAATGCAAGCTATGTATATTAAAGAAAATTTTGTATTGTGTTACATGTTATTTGATGGCCAAAATGCAGAACCGCAAACGTAAATGACAGTAAGACACAGATGCAGCAACCGAAACATAAGTTGCCATATGGTAATGGGAATCCAGTGACCAGAATGATAAATAATTAATTAATGCTGGTGAAGATGACAATAATGGTGGTAGTGGTGGTGATGACCACTACCACCACCTCCACCTCCATAACAACAACAACAATGGCAATAATGTTGATGATGATGACGACTACCTCCGGGCAAGATTGCAACATATAGAAGCTCACAAGGCTCTCCAACTACCGAAGACCTTCCGACAATCTTTTATGGTAATACTTGAAGCAAAGACGAGTGAATAGAGTTGTTGTAGTGAATGAATGATCTCCTTATAGTCAAGGATCACTTGGTAGTTAACCTTCTATAGGTGTGAGACATGGGAGTGACAGATTGCACATCAACATATATTAACTGGGAAATTAGAAATTAGACCCACTTAAACTTAGATCAGATACAAAACCAAACCACAGACATATGCATTTGGTATGGATGCTCTTATTGCAAACCCGAAAATGAACCAACTTATTTTATTTTTGACCTAACTTAGATCCAACCTACATATTAATGTATTTGATCCAGGGGTTGATATCCAGACCTGATTGAACTCCTCTCAACCTGACCTGACCTGAACATATTGATGTTACAGGCACCAAAATGAAATTATGTTGCTTTCAAGATGGACTTGAAGGAACCAATTTATGAAATTTCAGGGCTACTTCCCAATTAATACTATGATTCATTTGCATGTTTTGCCATTTCTTGTTGATTTTTTTTTGAAAGGTGAATACACACACACACTCTCAAACCCACACACACCACATGGGTCCTTGAACCCATAACCACACACACTCTCAAACCCACATACAACACATGGGTTCTCGAACCCATGACCTCAGAGTTGAAACATTCAATGTCTACCACTAAACCATGAGGAAGAGACCCGCCATTTCTTGTTGATTAAACTGAATATTTTGCAATAAACACAAACACACATGAATTGCTTTATTGAGCACATGCAAATTACCTCCATCGGGCATGTCTGCATGACTACTTTCCCCAGCAGCTTCTCCTTTACTCCTGTTTTGGAAATTGACACTAGTGCTAGTATTCACAAGTCGAGAATGATCACCAGTCTCTTTCGGTGAACTTGATTTTGACTCTTGAGTTTTCTTAGAATCTCTGTTCTCGCAATGCATGAATGAAGTTGTGTTAAAGGCACAGCAAAAACAAAGAGCCTCCAGAAGAATTGAAATCATTAAATCAGCAAACACATGCAAAATGCAGCATTTGATATTCATTGTATTAAAGATAGCATGGATGCTCTGAGTCTTTCTCTCGCATCCATGCTAATGAAAAACATGTACAAGATAATCCAAAAAATCATGTTTTACTGACTGCTTTGGTTGTCTTAATACACAGAGAAGAATATAATAGAACTGAGGCATCTTGGTCATTTTTTTCTAGAGTATGTTCTTTCATGCATTGCAATGCCTGGTACTCATGCAATAGTATCTGGGGGTCCACATGAAGCTGCAGTCAGATGATACCAAGGCCATGCTAAAAATATCACACTCAAATGATGATTCTGACCATCAATCTTTTACGGTGTGGACAATTGACAGTTATTGTTTTCGTTCATTCATTTTAAAGCCACCAGTCAATCATCGACATCATCTTTCCAGCATGATTTCCTTTGACCATACTCGATAGTTCCCAGCAACATGGTTTTTCCCAGAAATCGGCAATTCCATTTGTCTGAAAATGGATGTATATGGATCCAGTGACAGGCAGAAGGAGCAAGCAATGCAGAGATTGCAAAAATGAATTCTGTTCTCTGAAAAGAGTGGTATATAATTGTTCCCAAAAAACGACATCATCTCATTAATTCATGTCCAACCATCAAAATTAGTCAAAACAAACAAACGGAAACCATAAAAACTGTTATCAACTATAAACAATAAATGCAAAAAATGCAATACATGGACAAAAAATGTTACCAGCTATAGCTTACATCACATATACGAAAGCGGGTTTAGTGCAAAGTATAGAATTATCAATACTTTGCACTGAACCTGCTTTCAATCCCGAGCTCTTGTTGGAATCACTAGCATTATACATTAGTGGGATTGCAATGAGTAGCTATGATAGGCCCAAACAACTTTCAATACAAGACGGAAATTTAAAATGATGGTTCACCTTGAAACTGTGGCTGAATCACCATGTTCCTCCCCTAGATTGCGCGAAGCTAAGTTACTTGATAATCCCTCCATGGGGTCAGTTCTTTTGGGACTCTTAAGATGTGAAATCTTACCCCTGCAATAAAATAGACGAGTTTAGGCACTCATTGGTTGACTACCAGTACTTTGCACAGAACCTGCTTTCACCCTGAAGCTATTCTTGGAATCTCTGTTCTCGAAGTTTTTGTTGATAGGATTGCGTTAAGAAGTAGTTGCCATGAATACATATGACTTCCAATATAAGATGAAATTTGGAGAAGAATTGCAGGGTTCTGATAGTTGGCAAATACAGAATTTTCTGATGTGCCGTATCCCGTTGATGGGTGGCCATGGTTTGGTTATCTAGAAGTTATCTAGAATGTTCATCTGATGAGCACACCCATGGATGCTGATGCCCCAGAAGTCTCACCAATTACAAGATCCTAATAGTTTAATTATTTCCCAACAAATGGCCACATTCAAGTGGAACAAAGTCCAAAGATTAAATAGCTAGGATCTTCCAATCTGCATGATATCTGGGACATCCATGGTAGGGAGAGATCGACGGTCCGGATCACAAATTATGGATTGCACATGTTTGCACTTCTTTCTTTTCTTTTTTACTTTTTTCTTTTTTCTTTCTTTCTTTCCTTCTTTTTTTTTTTTTTTTTTTTTTTAATGCACAAGACCATATAAACAACTCTCACATGCAAAACAACAACCTACCATGTTGGCACGGATGGTGAATCCGTAGGTGGTGAAATCCACAGGTGTGAGTGTGTAGTGGTGTGTGTGCGTGTGTGAAATAAAAAAAAAATAAAAAAAAAAACAACAACAACCTACCTTAACTCTCGAGCTGAATCACCAGGTTCATTGCCTAGATTAAGAGAAGCAAAATGTCTTGATAAGTCATCCTCAAGTTTGTTGGCATGGATGATTTCTTCGGACAAACTCTCATCCTCCTTAGCGTTAAAGAAGCATCCCCGATGCTTCGCATCCAGGACTATTTTCTTCCAGATGGAACCACTTTTAATTAAGGTCTGCCCATTCCCCAAAATCCAAAGGCAGTGCCTGAAGAGAGAGAGAGAGAGAAGAAGAAGAAGAACAAGCCTATTAAAGTGGTTTTGTCCGAGTAAAAGGACTTACCAAGTGCTTTTATTTGACGGGTTGGTGAGTGATGGCTCCTACTAAGTAAGATAAGCATACCTGGCCCTGGTCAAAGCCGTATTTGTCCGTTGAGTATCCGAAAGGAAACCGATTGATCCGTTATTGTTAGACCTGACAGTAGACATTATGATCACATCCTCTTCGCCACCTTGAAACCCATCAATGGACTTGACATTCACAACAAAGTGCTCGTATGGTTCATACGTTTTTCCTAGGTTCTCTTTAATTGCAACAATTTGAGCATTGTAGGGTGACACGACACCAACACTAACCCTCTGTCCCAAAGCAACGGATGCTGTAAAAAGAAAAATCAAAGCCAAACCATTCATGCAATATTAAAGAAAAGAAAAATGAGACCTTGAAGAGTGCCAAAGAAACAATCATTGCATAACTATTAATAAAAATGTAGTTGACATCCCACAATCAAAAGTGTAATAACTAATGACTAGCATTTCCTTCATCTGTCACTTAATTTGAACCGGGTGCTATTTGCACATTTCCAGGTCATGTGACTTTCCATATGGACGCTAGGAAGGAGTGCACTTGATCCAGGTCTCTCATCACATAGGAAGACATTAAAGCTCTTCAAAGTCCATATTTCCTCAAAGAATGCAATGAGGAGGTCAATGCACACATGATCGAAATCTTAAAAAGTACAAAGAGGCACCCGATTACCCAATGTGACAGAGGAATCAAAAGCAACAATCACTAGATCGTAACTACATTCTCTAAAGAGATTATCTAAACATCGTTCTGATAAGCATCCATGCACCAGGAAGGTCTCACCTTTTAGACCTGCTCAAA
The DNA here is from genome assembly GCF_029962835.1 of Magnolia sinica. Lineage (NCBI taxonomy): Eukaryota > Viridiplantae > Streptophyta > Magnoliopsida > Magnoliales > Magnoliaceae > Magnolia > Magnolia sinica. Next base: position 39,571,883 of record NC_080576.1, read on the forward strand.
ATCTGGAGCAATGTTCCAAGTATCGGTATCGCATTGCGTATCGCATCCTTGGGACCAGATACATATCTATTATTGCATGGGATATATCATTTGTATTAGGTAATTTACCCCACTTTTTGGGTAACATTGGGAAAATGGTTGAATTTTTTAATTAAATTTTAAGAATTGGTAAAAAAGATTTTAATACACACTTTTAAATCATAACATCTCAAAAAAGTAATGCACATAATAGGTTTCCTTTGCATAAGTTCCTAAGTTATGCATTGTGTAATTGAACTAATACAATTATATTAAAATTGAATGCATGACATTTGGAGTGTATGTGATGGTCATTTCATCAAACACTCCTAAATACTTCGAAATTAGCCTCATTTGATAGCTGGTTGAAGGAAATTTTCAAAAAAATATTAATATTTTAATAAATTTTTATTAATTTTAAATTTAAAAATATTTTTTATTTTTCAAAAATTGACAAGGACTTAACAAATCAGTAGATCGGCCCTCATACATGCTTGATATCACATTTAGAGTGCAACATTGCAAGCAATTTGGGAGAAATTGGAAAAAATTTTAATTTCCCCAATCTTTCCCAAATTAGACCACGTATAGTCAATCTTCAAAATTAGAGTGTATGTGATGATCATTTCATCAATTACTCCTAAATACTTTGAAATTAGTCTCATTTGATAGCTAGTTGAAGGAAATTTTTGAAAAAAAAAATGGAGAACATAAAGAATAAATGGATATCGAAATCAAAGCTCCAACTCCATGATTTTTCATGCAAAATATGAAAAACCAATGGATTTACAATCATTTGACATTTATTTAATATAATTTCAACAAAAAAGGGATCATAAATTGAAAATGCTCAATGTATCGAACATTGGGATATATTGGCACTACCTTTGTGTTTCATATCGCATTAGGTGGGATACAAGATATATTGTGGGATATATCGGTCAATATCGTTGATATTTAAAACATTGACTTGGAGAGTGAATGACAGAAAGGGACTTTAATTTAAGTCTCCTATTATTTAGTATTTAATTTAGGGAAATACTCAAAGTTTCCTCTTTGTTTTTTTGTTCGACCCATGTAGGTTGGCATACTTATCAGGTGGGCCATTTTGAAATCAAGTGCCTTTAATCTACAAACATGGAATTTTAGATAGGATCAACACCTTGGTTGTTACTATCGAATAATTCTAGATTTTTCCCAATAGCTTGTTGGACTATTTTTGGTCGTATTCGATTTTATCGAAGGAGACTTTGATCCTATCGATCGCCATCAATACTATCGAAGGTCCTATCAATAATTTGCACAACTTTTGTGTAAATGTGCGGCTTTTTTTTCTTTTTTTTTCTAATTTCGGATCCGGGTTATATAAGCGAGTATAATATGGGATTAGGGTAAATTCTAAGGAATTGGAAGCTTGTTCTAGAGAGAGCTAGGAGTTGGAGAAAGGGGAGTTTTACTCTAAGGTTTTCATGTAAGTTGATTGCATCTCTTTTAATTTCATTTTTATAGTGGATTTCTTGTTGCTTTGTGCTGTGGTTTTGTTCTCGCCAAGGTTTTTCCATATGAATCGATGTGTTCTCTATGCATGCTCGAATTTTCTATCTTTGTGCTTATTTGATTCACGTCTGGGTGACGCTTCTGCTCCCAACAAGTGGTATCAAAGCATTCATGTTATCAGGTTGGGGTTTTAAATTAAATACGAAGGCATGGCATCGAAGGGGATGAATGTTAAGTTTAAGATGGAGAAATTTACAAGTAAAATTAATTTTAAATTGTAGAGGTTGAAGATCAAAACTCTTTTAATTCAGCAAGGGTTACAACATGTACTCCTTAGAAAAGTGAAGTATTCTGATACTATGAACGATGAAGAGTGGGATGAACTAGATCAAAAGGCAATTAACACAATTCAATTGTGTTTAGTTGATGAGGTTCTCTATAATGTCATCAATGAGATGACTACCACAGGATTGTGGGCGAAGTTGGAGAGTCTCTACATGATGAGATCGCTCTCCAATCGTTGATTTCTGAAGAAGCAGTTCTACAATCTAAATATTATAGAAGGGATAGATCTCAATGAACACATCAGCAACTTTAATAAAGTACTTTGCAAATTGATGAGCGTGTGGGTGAAGATCAACGAGGAAGATCAAGCCCTAATACTATTGAATTCTCTTCTAGAGTCTTACAAGAATCTCGTAGACACTCTGTGCCACGGTAGGGAGACCATTGATGTCGAAATCATTATCTCAGCCCTTTATTCGAAGCAGTTGAGAAAGAAGAACGATGACGAGGGTTCCTTTACGAATGTGTTGGTTGCTAGGAGAAGAACATCTAAGTGAGAAAAGGAAAATTCACGATCAAGATCCAAGTCTAAGGGAAAGGGCAAGATGAAGTGGTGGAATTGTGGGAGACCGGACATATGAAGAAGGATTGTTAATCCCTTGAAACCCAGAAGGATGAGAATTTAGATAATTCTACCAGGGAGGCTAATTCAGTGGAATCCCATGAAGGTTCGGATAGTGGCAATGTATTGTTAATGTCTAAAATGAGTCACTTCTCTCAGAAGTGAATTTTGGATACAAGGGCTTCTTATCACATGACCTCTCACTGGAGTTGGTTCACTACATACAATGAGTATGATGGTGGCTTGCTTCTTATGAACAATTGCCATCCCTGTAAGATGATTGAAATTAGATTTGTTCACATCATAATGTTTGATAGGGTGGAGCGTACTCTGACCGAAGTAAGACACGTTCCAGATTTAAAGAAAAATCTGATTTCTCTAGGTGCTCTCGATGCACTAGGATGTAAGTTCATCGGCCATGATGGTGTCTTAAAAGTTTCAAAGAGGGCAGTCACTATTATGAAGGCACAGAGGAGCGACAATCTTTACAAGTTGATCGAGAATAATATATCGATTGGAGCTGCAACATCCGAAGAGGAATCCACATCAACACATATGTGGCATATGCGCTTAGGCCACATGAGCAAGCGCAATATGAAGGTACTCCTAAATCATGATTTAATTCCTGTTTTCTATGTTCAAAGTATCCGTGTCGCTACAAGTTTTACTGGTTAGGGATACAGAAACAATATTGATATCGCTGATAATCGAAAATGTGGGGAAACATGGAAAAATTGGTGGAATTTTCAGCGAAACTTCAGGAGATGTTAAAATGTACATTTAGGAGAAAAATAGATCGACTTATGGAATGGACCAACTCTACAAACCAGCACGGACCCAATGAGACTTGAGCCTCAAGAGGCATCTACTGCCGAGGAAAGGTCGACCTTCAAGAAGGTCGATGCAACTATAAGGCCACTCAAAGAGGATGTAACTGTAAGTCCACTCAAATGGCCGATTTCCACTATAGGTTGGCCATAGCTCAGCTAGAGCTATACACGAGCAGAGTATACTCGTTAACTCACTCGACTCGACTCGGAAATACTCGACTCGACTCGGTTCAAAATGAGTTCGAGCCGAGCATAAGCTGATTTTTGGTGCTCGAATTGAGTTCGAGCCAAGCATAAGCTTGACCTTGCTCTACTCGGCTCGACTCGAATAGTACTCGAAATCGACTCGACTCGGTACTCGACCAGGGGTATATATACCCAATCAATGTGCAGCACCCCCACCCAATGAGCGGATAAGCCTGATTTCTATAGCAACTAATCCTCACAACGTGGCCCATTTTTCACAAAGATCTGGTGTCCGATGGAAAGACAGCTTGTGCAATCATTTCTAAAGAGAGAAAGATCAAACTAACATTATTATCCAGCGGGAACAACAGCTCAAGATTCATCAATAGGAACCGAAGCGGAGGGGAAGGAGAGATTGTCTCCTCCTCTAGCGTATCCATCGTCAGACTTGAGTCGAGCGTCGTCTCCTCCTCTAGCGTATACTTTTCCTCACCATCTCCCTCTCCTCCACTTTAATCTCTCATCTGATGCCGATCGTTCCTGCTAAAAACTCTGCTTGAACTTGGCTCGATATCTGCTCGAACTCGGCTCGAACTTGGACGAGCCGAGCACGAGCTAGGCATCCGAGCTTGAAGGCCAAGCCGAGCCGAGTACGAGCTAGGACTCGGGCAGTGCGAGCCGAGCACGAACTGGGCAATACTTAGCTCGGCTCGACTCGTGTACAGCTCTAAAGCTATAGCTCGGTATAACCTCTACAACAAGGTAAATGTCGATCTGACGAAAAGCTCGATATTACTTGCACCAACTATAGCTCGGTATAACCTTTTCCCGGACCAACAATCCGAGAATCTCTCCAATGGCCTGAAGATCTCTCTCAAGATCTTCGGGGGATCAAATCAGATCCCGAGGACCTCGGATAATAATACTCTCTAGATGATCACGGATGAATCCAAATATTTATGCGGAATGGTCTCCATCATATTAAGATAGACTCCTTACAACGTGGTCTTCCTTCTCCTATAAATAGAAGTACCCCTAGCCAATGTAAGGTACACATACATACCCTAATACTTGACTGGTGATTCTTTTCCTTAAGATCTTAACCTATAAAAGACCCAAGAGCCTGATTTAGGCATCAGAGGGTCTCCTGTACAAACTAGGGTCTCCTCTGTCTATTTTTTTCATCTATGCAGGTCCTGAAGGGTTAACCAATGAGGGTCTACCGGAAAATTGTATCAACAGTTTGGCGTCGTCTGTAAGAATAACGTCTTAGTCGTTCCTGCTTTACTAGAAAAACTGCAATGGCGAGAGGGAAGTAGAGAACTCGATCCTCCCCAGTTGCAGCTCCAGTTGCACCTGACTGCACACCGCCACCCCCAGAGTAACCCGAACAACCGAAAAGCCATTAGGGCTCTTCCTCACAACATCAGGCTAATTCCAGTTCTAGGAGGGAGGGTCAGCAGTCTCGTGTAAAAGGAGGTCAATTGAACTCCCTCGAAAAGGACGTCAGAATGCTGAGAGAGAACATGGGCTACATGAAGCAGATGGTGGAACAACTGCAGCCACAACATGTGCAAAGAACCAACAGGGAGGATGAACAAACAGGCTATAACCTTCCTCTACACGTGCGGCCTCTCAGCGGAGCTGACCACCCTCTCAAAAGGAGCCAACAACATAGCTCAACTAAACCAGCCCCGTCCACGTCTCGGAGATCGCGGCCTTACTCGCTTTCGATCTACGCCATGAGCTAGACCGGAAGAAGCACAACAAAACCCTGGTCGAAGCTACGGCAGAGAGTGGTGAACCCTAGGAGACCGAGCTAAAAAAATTGTGAGATCAGATCGGAGACATGCAGCAGGACTACCAAATGCCAACACCAGCCATAATGGGGGAATCCGATCCCCCATTCACTGCAGACATCATGCAGGCTCGACTGCCAGATCGATTTTGGTTGCCTCTAATCTCTCTATTCTCAGGGAATACCGACCTGTTGGAACACATGGAATCCTTTAGAGTCTACATGGAGCTCCATAATGCTTTTAATGCAATAATGTATCGAGCCTTTTCCCTAACTTTGGCTGGGGCTGCCAGACTGTGGTTCAAGCAGTTAAAACCAAAATCTATTAGTTCATTCTCCCAACTCAGCCAAGCCTTCGTCACGAACTTTATCGGGGGAAAGAAGAGTCTTAAAGCACCTGATCACCTCCTTCACGTCATTTAGAAAGACGGCAAGCTTTTGAAGGACTACATCAAACCCTTCAATCTGGAACCTTTGCAGGTTCGGAAGCACTCAGAGGAGCTCGTCCTAAATGCTATCATGAGTGGGCTGAGGGATTGACAGTTCCTATTTTCATTGGACAAAAACCCTCTTATAACGATGGTTGAGCTACTAAACAGGTCACAAAAATACACTAACGCGGAAGAATCCCGTATCCTGCGAGAGGCCGTCTAGAACAAGGTTCCTCTAACCAAAGAGCAGCAGACAAGGGCAGATCCAAGTTCGACCAATGTGAATAGGAAGAGGAAGGACGATCAATCACAGGACAATTGTCGCCCGAATAAGTGGCTCGACAGTAAGTTTAAAACTTACACTCCTCTCAACAAAACATCAGAGCAAGTTTTGATGGGAATCCAGAACAAGCGTCTCCTCCACTGGCCAAACAAGTTGAAGTCCGATCCCAAAAATAGAAGTAAAAACAAATATTGCCTCTTTCATCGGGATCATGGACATAACACAAGTGACTATTTTGACTTCAAACAAGAGATTGAGGCACTCATCCGCAGTGGTCATCTTGGGGAGTACGTCAATAATAGAGGAGATTGAGTCACGGCAAAAGATGAACGGCCAGTTAACAATGAACCGACCGGGGAGATCCGCACAATCTTCAAAGGTCAAGGAGGCGGAGGAGATTCAAATAATGCTCAGAAGGTGCACACGAAGAACATTGGTCGCCCCGAAGATGAAGTTCTACTTAACAGAATGCCCCTAAAAGAGAAATGGAGGGTCATAACCTGATCTTCACTGAAGAAGATACCCGAGGAATACATTATCCGCACGATGACACACTTGTGGTCACCCTGACTGTCACACCCCAAACTCGAAAACCGGTCTCACAAAATTTTCAATCACCGAATCCGGCACCGACAGCCTCTGTAGAACTCCATTCTCGGCTCCCAGCGCCCATTTGCTAGGTTTTGATCCTGGGATGCTACAAGAAGGATTTTCAACATCAGTTTGATTCGTAATAAGTATAACCAAAGGTACAACCCACAAACAACTACTAAAAACTCCATCACATTTCCACTATGATAAAAAACTTTACAAGTATAATGAGCATAAAGGAAAATACAATGATAATGGACAAAAAGCTCCAAGATGATCTGCTATGCGCTCCTGCCTCAGCGCTGCTGCGGTCTAATGTCACCTGCACGTAACGGTCGTGCATAAGCTTATGGAAAGCTTAGAGGGTAGTGTAAGTGTGTGCATAAGGTAGTAATACAATTATGCAGTATCAAAGTAATGTAGAATATGCTGATGAATCCATGAATGGTATTAGCCGTACAAAGGCCATGCGGTGCAAGGCATGAATGATGTTTGTCATACGAAGGCCATGTGGTGCGAAATGCAACTCAAGCATGAGTGGAAGAGACCTCACTATCAATACAGCTCAACTCTGGAATATCACTGGGATCTAGTACACTCCAACCAGATTGTCGCCCCATCGCACGCAATAAGGTGAGTGGAAGAGACCTCACTATCCGCCTGCCAATATCGGGCTCGGCACATCAATAGCGGACCCATTCCTCGAGCTAGTCAAACTCAGCCTAGCTTTGCCCCCTCCTCTCAGGCAGGTAAGGCCGCACCCCCTTCCAACCGACCACGACATAGTGGAAAGCGCGACCGTCTGGTAATCAGCACTCGGCGCTCATGCACCTACTCGGTCTAGACATTGGAGCAACTTCTTGGTACCATAAGGGTCTAGGGACTTTCACCCAGGGATATCTATAGTACCCCATGTAGAACAAGATTTTCGGTATCCAATCCTACCAACCACGATATGCCTGTGGCGGCTATGGCCCTGATGTCGCTAGGGCGTATAGTATACATGTCACATAATGTGAGATGCATGAATCACGCAATCCAGTCATACAGTAATCATGTGCGTACTATGCGCTCATGTGGGCGTCTCCCTCTACCAGGGAAACCCATAACAATTTGCCCAATGGCATGCGCTATAATCAATCACTCGTCTCATCACAAACACGTAGATGATGCGTATGGGCATGTGTTATGATGTTATGTTGTCACATACTCATAATCGATATCGATAACCGGCGTCGGCCTCGGCAATCGGCACCGATAATCAGCATTGGTAATCGACGTCGATAATCAAGGTTGATAATCGACGTCTGTCTCGACAATCGACACCGATACTCAGCATCGGTAATCGGCACCGATAATCAAGGTCGATAATCAGCGTCGCCCTCGACAATCGGCATCGATAATCAGCATCGGTAACTGGCACCGATAATCAGGGTCGATAATTGGCGTCGACCGTGGTTATGAAGTCATTCGTTTACAACGAATGGGGCCCACTTATTTGGGTTTACCCACGAAGAGAATGGGCCTAACAAGGCCTAAGGGAAGGTCACAATGAGGACATCTAACCATCATTGCCCATCAATGTGGACGTCAAGCCAACATTGCTCCCAAGGGGGGTGGCCTACATATGGCTAAACATATAGTGGGCCCATGGCCTCATGTACAATCATGATGGGCCTCATTTGCGTCACATAGGCCTCGTCACACAGGCCAACATACATCACATCGGGCCTCGAATACACACAACAGGTGGGCCTCGCACCAGGGCCTCAAATACATCTCGATGGGCCTCTTATGTCAAGTGGGCCACATCACATAGGCCATACTCTATGGGCCACACTAACGAGCTTCATGTACATCAAATAAGTCGCACCGATGGGCCTTATGTATATCAAATCGGGCCCACCCCTATGTATATTCGAGATCTGACCTATTCACAAGTTAACATAGAGATAAATGAAGTGGAAACAATATTGGGAACTACGGTGACCCATAGAAGTTTTGAACAGTGGATGTCATTGTACCCCACTATTTATTGTAATCGGTGCAGTCTACTTGAACTTCAGATCTCACTCATTTACCCCATGTCCTAAAATGATCTCACAGATGGTTGAACGGTTTGGATACGACACATGCACCATGGTGGGTCCCATAGATAGACGATGTGGGTGAAATAGATGGGACCCACGGAATTAGCTACTGACGTAGAGAGAGAGAGGGAGAGAGAGAGAGAGAGAGCAGCCACGTGCTGCTTGTACGAGCAGCATAGCTGCTTTTATTATATATATATTTTTTTCTTTTTCTTTTTCTGTTCTGCAATAAAACAGAGGTGGGTCCCACGTAGGGTCCACCACAATAGGTACCTATTTCAAATATAATATATATATATATATATATATATTATAATATATAACATACATCATATATATAATATAATATATATATATATATAATATGGCGTCTAGGCCGTCCAGGGCCTGGACAGTCTCATACACTAGGGAGGACCCCACACGAGGGGGTGGGTCCCATCATCCAAGGACGGTGGACACCACACGTGCATGGTGGTGTGGCCCACTCCCAATGGATGAACGGTGTGGATGGGTCCCACAGGCCCACTGTCAGTCCACAATTCACTGTTAGCCACCCTCACTAGGAAATTGTGCCAAGACCTCAGTGTTGCAACGAGGTCTCTTTCACTCTGTCTGCCAGTTGAGCTATGGACTGGGTGTGTCAGGGAGGGCCCCACATGAACATGGCCCCACCATCCAGAAACGTTGGACGGTTTGGATAAGACCCATACACCATGGTGTGGCCCATCTAGACGGATGGAGGGAGTGGATGGGTCCTATAGACCCCATAGTCAGTCCACACCCACGTCAGTACACACATGTCAATACACACTCCATGTTAGCCACCTCCACAGGGATCGATACCAAGACCTCCAGTGTTGAAAAGAGGCATCTTTCGCTCAGTCTACCACCTGAGCTATGGAGCTGGGTGGGCCCACGTCAGATCACACTTCTTTGGCAGCCACCCCTACTGTTAGCCACCTCAAGGTGGGCCCCCTATGGACGGTTGGGATGGCATATAAACATCATGGTGTGTCCCACATAGATGGGGTCCACTGGTAGATGGCATGGATGATATACATACATTAGGTGGGCCATAATCATAGAAAGAGAGAGAAAAGAGGCATCGGCGATGCGGAGGTGATGGAGGGGCCCCGCCACTATGGGCCCCTCTTTGATAAAAAAAAAATATACATCAAGGTGGGTCCTAATAGATATGGACCCTTAAATCAAACAAATGAATGAAAGACAAAATCCAAAATCACCCACCGCCGTCTTCTTACTCCCTAGGCTTCCTTTGCTCTTTAGCTTCGATCCTAACAGAAGACATGGAGTTTTGATGGTTGAGATGGGAGATGAGAGGGGAGGAAGTGGGCTACACAAAATCCTCTCATGGAGGTTGGAAGATGCGTGGACGTGTGGAGTTTTTGGTTGCTTGAGAAAGTGGTTTGAGAATAAGAGAGAGAGGGTTGTAAAGAGAGAGAGAGAGAGGGATGGGTGATGGAGTGATGGATGTGGTGAGTGATGGGTGTAAGAACTTTTTGGCTTTAAGGTTGCTTGGTGTAAGAAAAGTATGGGCTTGTGTAAGAACTTTTTGACTTTGGGGTTGCTTGGGAATGGGTGAAAGGTAATGTGTACTTGACCCTTGATGGGATTGATTGATTGATTGATGTGATAAGTCGTAGAGATTCTCTTCGATTTTGTAATGCGCGGCGTTTTCCTCGAACTGAACGCGGGCTCACATCTCATGGCCTAGGTATCGTCTCGGCGCACAAGATGCGGCATCGAAACCACGGCGACGGCGCGGTCGCTAGGGTAAAGTCTTGGGTTGAGTCGACTCGGGTTGACGGCGTGTGACTCAGGGTCGCACGTAAATACCGGTTAAGGGTCGAAAGTTGCCGAAATTTGACCGAGAAGACCACGGAAGTCTATGTAACGGTACGGTCTAGGATACGGGGCTTACACTGACCATAGCCAATCGAAAAGTGTTCCAAATCCTTGTGGACACTGGATCATCAGTTGATGTTCTCTTCGCTCAGGCTTTCGACAAGATGGGAGTTGATCAATCTCTACTTCGAACTGTTAAAACCCCATTGCTCGGTTTCTCGGCGGGAAGGTCATACCTGAGGTGGCAATACAACTCCCACTTACGGTCGGAGACGGACAAAACCAAGTCACTATAATGGTTGATTTCTTAGCAGTGGATTGTCCATCTGTTTATAATGTAATCCTTGGTCGACCATCTCTGAATGCCCTGCAAATTGTGATCTTGACCTACCACTTAGCCATAAAGTTCCCAACCGAGCAAGGTGTCAGATTAGTGAAAGGCGATCAACATGACGCTTGGCAGTGCTACGCGATGGCACTAAGAGCTTCGCATTAAGCAATGAGTGTCACTTCTTTAGATCCTTGTGAGGACTCCAAAGAAAGAGGCCACCCCATGGAAGACCTTGTTCCCATCCCGCTCGACAAATCTGTCCCCTCTAAGATTGTCCAAATTGGGTCGTCCCTAATGACACCACTACAGGACAAGATGATAACTCTCCTCCGACGTTATGTGAACGTCTTCGCTTGGTCTCATGAAGACATGCATGGCATCGACTCCAAGATCATCATGCACTGCCTGAACGTCAATCCTGCTCATCGACCAATTTGACAGAAGCGCCACACGTTCGGTCCCGAAAGATATGCAGTGATTGGAGAAGAAGTCGATAAACTCCTTCAGGATGGATTCATTAAGGAAGTTTATTATCTAGACTGGATAACCAACATTATGTTGGTCAAGACAGCAAATGGGAAATGATGGGTTTGTATAGACTACACAAACCTGAACAAGGCTTGTCCCAAATATAGCTTTCCTCTTCCCCGAATCGACCAACTGATCGATATCACCGCTGGGCACGAGCTACTCAGTTTTATGGATGCTTATTCTGGTTATAATCAAATTGTAATGCATCCACATGATAAAACAAAAACTGCCTTTGTCATTGACAAATGTCTTTATTGTTACTGAGTCATGCCTTTTAGATTGAAAAACATAGGTACTACTTATAAGCGACTGGTCAACAAAATGTTCGCTCACCAAATAGGGCGAACAATGAAGGTCTTCGTCTTCGATATGCTCATCAAGAGCATAAAAGCTAAAGATCATGTTACTGATCTCAAGGAAATGTTCCTCATTCTTTGTAAATACCGGATGAAGCTAAATTCAAACAAATGTACCTTCGGGGTTAACTCAGAAAAATTTCTCGGTTTCTTGGTCAGCCAACTAAAAATCGAAGCAAACCTTGAGAAGATCAAAGCTCTCCTTGATATGAAGTCACCAAGGATGATCAAAGATGTTCAATGACTTATAGGGAGGTTCGCAGCTCTCAATCATTTCTGTCCCGAGCTACAGACTAATGTCTCCCCTTCTTCAAACAGTTGAAAGGGAAATAAGTGGTAGACGGGACAGAAGAATGTGAGGTAGCTTTCCAGAATCTTAAGCAATATTTAGGGTCACCACCACTTCTCTCCAAACCCAAATAAGGAGAGTCCCTACTGTTGTACTTAGTTGTCTCCGATGTAGCAGTTAGCTCGGCTTTAATTAAGGAACACGCAGGAAAATAATTCCCAGTATACTACATCAGTAAAGCCCTGGTTTCAACCTAGACCAGATAACCTAGAAAAATTAGCATTGGTTTGGTTATTTCCTCTTGACGTTTGCGGTTGTACTTCCAACCTCACACTATTGTCGTCATGACCGATCAACCACTATATCAAGTGCTCCAAAAACCCGAAGCTTCGGGAAGGCTGACTAAGTGGGTGATTGAGTTAAGTGAGTTCGATATCAAGTATCGACCCAGAGTAGCTATTAAGGGTCAGGTAGTGATTGATTTCATTGTCGAGTTAACTCATACGTTTGGGCAAGATACTGACCTACCCAGGCTGGAGCTCATCCCAGATGTTCCATTTGACCAAGCATCTGACCAAACATTTGACCAAGCGTCTGACGCCCAAGCTACACCCGACCCACCCAAGTGGATGATCTATGTTGATGGCTCATCCAACTCTAAGGCAAGTAGGGCCAGGATAGTCCTAAAGACCCCAAACCATATATGTATGCAATATGCCTTAAGATTCGAATTTCAAGCCTCCAACAATATAGCAGAATGCGAAGCTTTACTCGCCGGACTTAAACTAGCAGCCAACATGGAGCACAACACTTCAAAGTCTTCAGTGATTCCCAATTGGTCGTTAATCAAATAGTTGAAGCATACCAGGCAAAGAAGGAATGCAAGAAAGCTTATCTACGGAAGGGCAAAGAATTGATTGAAAATTTTCAAAAAAAAGCAGTGTTGTCCTGATCCCTCAGGCCGAGAATTCTAAAGCTGACATGCTGGCAAAACTAACCACTATAAATGAAGAAGATATTCCAAGATCTGTCCCAATCGAGTTCATTACAAAACCGAGTATTGACGAGGCTGCCTTGCCACAATTCCTTAAGTAAGTTCGAAACTTACTTGGATGGATCCAATCGTCGATTATCTCAAAGAGGACAAGTTACCTGAAGATCGAATGGAAGCATGCAAATTGCGAACTAAGGCAGACCGCTACACCATGCCTAACGATGTCCTCTATAAAAAAAGGTTTTTATCTTTCCTATCTCAAATGTCTCTGACTAAAGGAGGCAGAGTACATCCTAAGGGAAACCCACGAGGGGATCTGTGGAAACCACTCCCAAGGCCGAGCTTTAGCCCATAAAGTTATTCGGTAGGGTTATTAATGGCCGACCATCTAAACTGATGCTAGACAATTCGCTCAGAAGTGTGATAAGTGTCAGTGCTTCGCAAATATACCCCGGCAGCCACCAGAAGAGCTTGCCCCAATGACCGGGCCATGGCCGTTTGCCCAGTGGGGAATCGATATCATTGGTCCTCTCCCGACCGACAAAGGCCAGACTAAGTTCACCGTAGTAGCAGTTAATTACTTTACAAAATGGGCTGAGGTTGAACCATTGGTGAAGATAACCAAACAAAAGATCACAGATTTCGTTTGGAAGAACATCGTATGCAGATTCGGAATTCTTCGAACGATCATCTCCGACAATGGAAAGCAGTTTAATAACAAACAGTTCTAAGGGATGTGTGAGAACCTCGGGATTTGCAATGTTTACTCTTCCCCACGACATCCATAGGCAAATGGACAAGTCAAAGCAGTAAAAAAATCATCAAACATCACCTCCGAATCAAGCTCGAGAATGCCAAGGGAGCATGGGCCGAGGAACTCCTTAAAGTCCTTTGGGCATATAGAACTACCGCCCGAACAGTCACTAGGGAGACGCCCTTTTCCTTAGCATATGGAGCAGAGGTGGTCACCCCAATAAAGATCAGACTACTAACAGCTCGAACAGAGACATTCAACGAACAAACGAATATCGAGCTAATGACGTTGAGTCTTGACCTTCTCGAAGAAAAGAGAGAGCAAGCTTAGATCCAAATCGCTATCCGCCAACAGCAAGTGACGCGTTTCTACAATGCCAGGGTAAAAGTTAAAAGATTCCAAGCTGGCGACTTATTCCTTCGAAGAACCTTCCAAAATATCAAGGAACCAGGATCGGGAACTTTATGCTTGAACTTGGAAGGACCCTACATAGTAACGAGTACAAGCCGACCTGGCTCATATCGACTGGAAGATCTGGATGGTCAACTCCTACCACACCCCTAGAATGTTGAACATCTCAAGATCTATCATCCTTAACAGATCGATGCGCAAGTTTATTATGTATTGATCAGCCTCAAGATAAAGGTAATAAAGATCTATTACAACATGACTGCTATCAAGTCTACTATGTTCACCGGATCCGACCAAGGTTTGACCAAAGTCTGACCAAGATCCAACCTACATCTGACCTACCTTCAGCATATGTCCAACCTTTAGGATCTGACCTATGTCTGATCTACGTCCGACATACGTCTAACCTTTAGGATCCGACCTACATGATACGACCCAAATCCAATCCATCTATTGGATCCGACTCATCTATTAGGTGTGATCTACTTAACTTAGAAAAATCTACGATAGAAGATATTATTTAGAAAAGGAGCGACTTTCATTGATAAAGCCCTGAAGGGCACATTTACATCATTCTACATTCAAAAAGAAAAAGAACAAAGGGAAAGGTGGTCCTCAAGCCTCAGGGGGCTGCTCGGGAGCCACTTCATCGCCAGATGCATCGAAGCCTGACTCGGACTCGTCGAAGCCAGAGAGATCTAACTTTAGAAAGGCCTTCTTCATGGTCTCGACGCACTTCATGTAACCCCGCCAGTAGGGGGCATTTCTGCCATCTACGTACGTCTGGGAGGACTGATATTCCTTAACAACATCCTCCCGAGCTTGGGCGATGGCAGCTCGAGTTATTGCCTTAAGCTTCTCGAGCTTCACCTCAGTCTCCCCGAGCTTCGTCTGGGATGCCCTGAACTTCACCCCAACTTCCTCAATCTTCACCCCCAGTTCAGCCACTCGTCAGGCCAACTTTGCAAAATCCTCTTCAAGAGGCTTCTTCGCGGCCTCTAGGTCGGCCTATGCAGAAGAAGCACAAGCTTAGGATTGAGAGAGCTTCTGACTAGTCTTGCCTATCTGCCCCCGCATCTGCGTAATCTCACTATGCACCTTCAGCATGCACATGGCGAGCTGTCATGGTAAAGAAAAATTAAGTGAAGCTGAATTATCGAAGAGAAAGATGAACTACTTATGGAGATATGCTTACCCCAAGGAGGCTCGTCGTCGCAAATGCGAGGGTCAAGTCCACGGAATAGTCGAACAAGTTGAGAAATTTTACCTTAGGCACATGTTGATCTGCCTAAGGAAGAATCTCCTCAATAGCTCGGCAGAGGCCCCGACCTTCCTCCCTCTGAGCTCTTGGAGGACCAGTCGAAGGACGGTCAATCTCTTTTGCCCCTATAGAACGAGCTCCCACGGGAAGCTCGGAAACTCTCTCTGGCTCGGCAAAAGTTATAACATCCCGAAAAATTTCGTGCAAGGACCCGAGCACCACCTCAATCAGGTTTCCCTTAGGACTCAAGCCTTTAGAAGTTAAATGTGAATTAGCTAGCGCTAAACTCGATTGTTTGTGAAATTAGCACCAATCACTTTAAATTTGATCTGCAATACCCAAAACCTGTAGAATCGTTAGCGCTATGTTACCCTGAAATCTAGGATTCAACGTTAAATCTAGTTGCTCTCGAGAGTACTTAGAAACTTTAAATCGGACCTGGACTACGCGTCGAAAGTCTGATAGCGATGATCTTAGACAATTATGATCACCTTGTTGGGCTTGACAATCACCTCAAAAATCAAGTTCAGATGATGTCCTGAGATGATTTGCTTGAGTCCGGAGTGAGGAGTGTGAGAAAGGTGAAATGATTTAGAAAATAATTATGAATTTAAGAAATCTGAGTCGTGTCGCTTGCGTGCCGATTTTAAGCATTCTGACTATTAGATTCTGACCCAAATTTACCGTCGGATCAGGGAAGATGGCCCACACATGTCAAAGTGCCGGTGGACCTGATCGAGTTTCGGTGACCGTTGAATTGAAACTAGTCTGCCACGGCTGATCTGTAAATCCGATCAGTCCAAAAACTCAGCCTGACCTAGATCCATGGTCAGTGAGCTTAAGTCTGACCGCACGTAGAAAATGGACCACCAGAAGTGCTCTGTTGGACCGAAATAGACCCGAATTGGTTATAACCTAAGTATACCTTGGTCCTGGGGCTATTTTCATCAATATTATGCCTATATAAAGATCTTAAACCCTCACTCTCAAATTCCATATGAATTTTCTAAACCCTAGCTAAGAGAGAAAGAGGAAAAGAGAGAAAGTGAGAGAGAAGATGGTGAATCATCTTGAGATTCTTCCCTGTTACTCTGCGTACCTAAACCATCGCATCTAAATCATTATTCCGGCGATTCTCAGTTCGTTCTTGTGTAAGTCAATCAAACCCTAACCTGTTTTGGAGCTTAGAATAGTCTAAGTGTTGATGTAGCTCATTTCAATCATGCCTTAGGTTATCTAGTCGCCGTTGACGAAGACTTATCGTCTAAATTAGATCTGTTGCGCACTTTCTGGTTTAAGGTGCGGACTATATTCGTATGGGTTATGGTTTTCAAGGCTTTCAATGTCGGTTAATGGTTTATTATTGTTGTGGGTGAAATTTCACATGCCAAATGCGATGTTTGTATTGCGTTTCTAATATATATGAACTATATTGAGATTTGTGTATTCCATGTATATGTAGAAAGTATCGTATACATATGCAATATGAGTATGTGTTTGCCATGATTAATTGTCGCATGTTTATGCTAGTTGTATGTGTAACAACTCCTTTGCAAAAGGAATTGTCCTAAGGTGAGCTATCACCAACATACGTCATGTATGTTGGAATATGTAGCCTAAGTGTTTGTAGAAATGTCTGAATGAATAAGTGTGTCATATATTGTACTTTTATGGGCGTTGAGAAGAGATTCTCGACTATCTTAATGATGTGTATGATTTCTTCCATGCAATCTATATTCTTTGTCTGTTTAACTTAGACGTTACTTACGTGTGAATTCATGTTAAATTGATATTCAACAAATGCTCACATGCTTGTATGATTAGAATTGTTGATCCATTACTGCTCTAAATTGCTGGTATGAATATCTGTTATGCTTCAATGTGCTTAGGACTATGAAATAGTCCAGGGAATCGGTAACAAACCTTGAGTTCGTGGCTAAGATTATTTTCGCCACGTAGGACGTGTTTGACGAACCCGAGTCGTATTAGGGTTGTCGGCAGTGGTTTGGCCACAAGGGGTGTTTGGGCAGTCTATGTCGTTCAACTCAATGTGTGCTCGTACTAGTCGAGTTCGTCAAGTAACCCGATTGTCCCGGTGGATGTGCACCATGTATGGACGCTATTGTTTGAATCTAAGGTACTAAACTTACCAGTGCAATCCCGTTAACTATGGTACCTCGATCCGCTAAGACTCATGAGTCGGGCATGGTTGTATGGGACACCGTGGTCGAGCTGTCGGCCTTCGTTGGGGTGACGAGCCTCCCCGTAGTGACCAGTGAGCAATTCAGACTTGTGAGCCGATTATGGTGGTATGGGACACTGTATTCATGCTATCGGCCTACATCGATTGGTGACGAGCCCTTTGTAGTGACCTCGAGCATACTTTAATACTGCGTTAAGGCGACGAGCCTTAGGGTAGTAACTAAAATATGATAAGCATGCATTGATTGGTGACGAGCCCTTTGCAGCGACCTAGAACCACAATTTCGTATGAGATTGTCTAGGACTGACGACCCTAGAATGGATCACCGTTTGGGAGTTGATATGAGGAAGGTACCTTAGCTTCCCAATCCTGCTGTATGAAAAGGACTAATAACAACTTGGTAATCATATGCATGTACCGCATTGCAAGTACCTTAGTGTCGTGGAGCACTGCGGGAGGTTGTCATGCGTACCGTAAGATAAAGACGCTGAGGGAGTGCAGGCGAGAGCATGCATCATTTCTGTATACATCCTTGCGTTAACAAGAGTAATTAGGACGTGTTTGATTGTATTGCCTTATTATTACTACTTGATTGAATTAATAATATATTAACTTCTACTGTATAGTTCCACTGAGTTGATCACTCACTCCCACATTCTGGGACGGTGTTTCAACACCAACCAGACTCTGTCTTAGATGCAGATGATAATGCAACCCCTGAGGCAGAGCCGGAGTATGAGGATGACGAGGACGCGTTTTCTTTTATGCAGTTCTCAGGCGGGTTCACGTGAGTCGTGTCCTGAGCTATGGAGATTCTGAATTTATTTTGTAATGGATGATTTCATTTTGATACTTATATTTTGAAACAAACACTTGTAATTATGACCTGGCAGAGCATATATATCGCAGGGACTTGCACATATACACATGTTTCTGCAGTCTTCCGCTTGCAGATTTCACCTATCCCTGGATTATGTTTGCAGTTTGGCTTAATCTACTCCATATTTTATGCACTCATATAAACAACATACATCCATCATTGCATATGTTGCATAAGTGATGTTTTGAAACTCGGGAGCTGAGTTATGCTCGACCCCGAATTTCAGGGCGTTACAAAAAGAAGCCCATTCCGGACGGTCGTCCCGACCATTGCAGCAGCGACATCAAGGACAGGCTCTACCTCCACTTCCTCCCCTTCGACCTCCATCACAACGGGAAAAGAAGGGCCACTTTCCCCTTGCTCTTGGAGGAGGTCTTTTGCCTCTTCCGTCTTGGCGCTGCTATTTCCTCCAGGGAGGGCGCCTGGAGCTTGGACATGAGCCTTAGAAGAGGATGGGCTTCAGGCATTTTTACACCAAAACATGAAGAAACTCAGATATGGAAATCCATGAAAATTTTTAGGTTTTAAAGATCGGCTAGAGTTCTTTCCAAAGCTCTTACTAGTGAGGGTGAGGTCTAAGCCCGACTTAAGGAGCAACTCGGGTTAGAGAAGTACCCTCCAAGATCTTTCCTCCTCCTTCAACGCTTTCGCTCCTCTGATTCAGGCGAGAGATCCACTATCCAGCAGGGGAGGATGCTTAAGGATAACTGCGATAAAAGACATGTGCGAACAAGTCAAGAAAATTTGAAAACTGACCAACCAAGAACAAGCTAGAGAATAACTACATCCGAAGTATACTAACCTAGGTTGGAGAATGTTGTGGGGACCAAGTGCTGATCCAAGACTAGGTCGGCTACTTCCCAACATCCAGAAGCCCAGAACCACTTATCCCTCCAATTCTTATTGGACGATGGAGGATCGGTGATGAAGCTCCCTCCAATCCCCCACCAAGCGGAGAGATAATACCAGCTAGGGTGAAACTTGTTTGGCTTTAGCTGGTATAGATGGAGGAACTCCTCGACGGTAAGCTTGGGCTGCTCTAGCTCGGACCATAAGACCACGCAGCTGATCAAAGTCCTTCATCCAATGAGGATCATCTACCCCAGAGCCAAGTTTAGGTGAGCAAGTACCCACCTTACTAGACCTTACAGAGGGAGCCTAAGGCCGCAATGAAGGGCAACCTGAAAAATGGCGACTACCCCCTCTGGAGACTGATCAGGAAGCTCGTCTGGCGAGGGAAGTCAGAGTATTACAGACTCAGGGACATGATACCCCAGTCTGATCTGAGCTAACTCTGCCTCAGTCAGGGTTGAGAGCACCGGGCCTCTCGGACCCTCCTCACCTAAGGATTCTTCCGGATCTTCTTCACTGGACTAGCCATGCTCTACCCTAACCAGCCTCTCCGCCGGGGACCCTTCCATAGCCTGCGACGCCAAAAAATCAACATTGGCCATCATTACCAACGGCGACGGTGGGTTCGACATTACTCGGAAGCTACTAGCCCCACTGTCACCGCCAGAGACCCCCTCCAATGAACTCAGAGAGTCCGACATGGTGGCTTTTTATAGATATTGAGAGTCGATGTTAAAAGGAAAAAGAAAGGAGGGGGCGAGTGAAATTTGAAGCTCACCAAAGAAGAAGCAAGTACCCGACTGCTGGTGAAGACAGTCACTGGAAATCGCCTACTAAGGAAGACGACTGAACAAAAAGAGAGAAAAATGCAGACGAAAATGACTAAGGGTAAGAGCTTCCCTTATATAGGGAAGCCACATGGCAACGCTTGAGTACGCCTATCAATGCTTGGTTTATATCGTGTCCCCTTAACTACGCCCTCTCGACATGTGGTGCGACCCCATACGTTACTCGACACTAATATCAAAAATTGGCCACGTGTCACGCTCTTGTTGGTATGTCGAAACGGCGGCCTGACAAACCACGTGACCTCGAACCACAAAATGTCACGCCGTGTTTCATTACTAACACGCCTCGATTTCCGTTATGGCTGCCATACCTGGCATTTATAACAACATAGCCCGACATAAGCTACATCTGGCTTACTTTCCAAGCCTTCGAAGATCGGCTCGAAAAGTAAGGGGAGCTTACTGTTGGAAGAAAAATAGATCAACTTATGGAATGGACCAACTTTACAAACCAGCACGGACTCAATGAGACTTAAGCCTCAAGGGGCATCTACTATCGAGGAAAGGTTAACCTTCAAGAAGGTCGATGCAACTGTAATGCCACTCAAAGAGGATGCACCTGTAAGTCTACTCAAATGGCCAATTGCTGACCTAACCCATAGGTCGGTCATAGCTCGACCATAGCTCGATTCTAGCTTGGTATAACCTCTACAATAAGGTAAATGTCGATCCGACGAAAAGTTCGATATTACTTACGCCAACTGTATCTGACGCCTCTATCACTCGACCTTTTGCCAGACCAACAATCCGAGAATATCTCCAATGGCCCGAAATCTCTCGTAAGATCTTCGGGAGATCAAATCAAATCTCGAAGACCTTGGATAACGATATTCTTTGGAGGATCCTGGACGAATCGCGGAATGGTCTTCAGCATATCAGGAAAGACTCCTTACGACGTGGTCTTCCTTCTCGTATAAACAGAGGTACCCCCAACCAATGTAAGGTACACATACATACCCTAATACTTGACTAGTGACTCTTTTCCTTAAGATCCTAACCTACAAAAGACCCAAGAGGCTGACTTCAGCATCAGAGGGTCCCCTGTACAAGTCAGGGTCTCCTTTGTCTATTTCTTTCATTCATGCCCAACAGGCCATACATATAACAACATTCTTTAAAATAAATGATACATCAAACAAAAACATAACATAAGTGAATTCGTATATTCATTACCCCAAGATAAAATATTTCCTGCTAAAAATGAATTGTAGAAGATAATATTCAACTGATTGACAATGCACATACCATTGTTCAGAGTATCCCCAATATTATCAAATTATCCCCAATAATATCCCTATCTCCAACTTAGCGATACCAGTATTACACTGTTAGTCTCAAAATTTTTAGGTATTGACAATGTATCGCTAAGTATTGTCAATATTTTCAATTGTGTACATTCCAAGTATCGCTTTGTATTGCTGATGTATTGATATTGCTAGTATTTTCAACTGTGTAAATTTTAGGTGTCGCCCAGTGTATCGGCAATATTTTAATAACGTCACTAGTATATCAATATGGCCAAAAATCTGTTTATTAAAAAAAAAATATTTTTAAATTATTTTATGGGTGCATGGTTGTATGTAGTATTTAAATTATTGATAATAATATCGATCATATTGCGATATTATCATTATCACAACATGAGTGATATCAAGACCACAATCATTTGTTTCCTTTTAGTTGTGGACGATTTCTCAATGAAATATCATTGTTGTCGATATTTTGAAATATATGATTAGATGGAAGGTTGGATGGTTGGATGGAGAGATGGGATGGATAGGATGGTTGGACATGTTTCACATGACAAGTTGGCAACACATGCTTTTAGGCGCACATTAAATGGAAACTTATTATGTATGCATTTTTTTTGTAATTTTTAATTCCTAAATATATAAATATATGTATTTTAGCATCTTATGAAGTTTCATTAAAAAAATCCTATATTTTTCTCATGTTTCCCAGATTTTCAATTATCAGTGATATTGTCATTGATATCATATGGTTTCTGTTTCCATAGCAGTAAGGATACTTATAACAGTGGCACATACCTTTGAAAAGATTTCTCAATATGCACGAAACAGCAGCCACCTGTACCATATTCTTCCAGCTACCTCCTTTTTGGACCGTCTCCCTTCCATCGTCAATATTAATAAATGAATATGAACCATACATAGGTTGTGAAAGGTAATGCCGTTCGTGAATTTTATCCTTGACACTTGGATCATCCAAAATCTGGTTCCCATAAAAATTCGCATTAGGGAAAGCACTTATGGAAGGATGCATTCGGTACTGAACGTTGAGAAGGTGCTTCCAATGTCCCAATGAACTCAACCTCTCAAAGAAGCTTCTTCCAAAACCAGCTTCCTTAGAAACCTAAAAGAGTGTAAAATATTAAAATACAAAGAAAAATTATATCAGCAAACTATATGATACAACCATTATCAGATTTTCTTGGGTTGTTCAAATGGGGCCGACAGTTCGGTGATCAACAGGAATGTGGACTGTCTCTCATTCTCTCTCTCTACTCCTTAGCCGTCCAGTTTCTGAGAGATTAGATTTATGATAGCCCCGTTGAGGAGACTTTTTTGGTGTGGACCGTACACTATAGGGCTCATCAGGAAACGGATTGGCTACTCCCCCTGCCACCAGCCAATGGCTGGTGGTCCGTGCTCTGTGGGCACCACCATGATGTATGTGTTTCATCCATGCCGTCCATCTATTTTTCTAGATCATTTTATGGTAGGGGACCAAAAATTAAGTATATATCAATCTCAAGTGGGCCACATTACAAGCAACAGTGTTGAATGAACGTTGACCACTAAAAACTTTTTGGGAGCCATAAAAGTTTTGGATCAAGCTGATCTTTGTTTTTTCCCTTCATCTAGGTCTGTATGACCTAATTAACAGATTGGATGTCAAATAAACAGTACAATGGGCCTTAGGAGGATTTTAATGGTGGATATCCAATCACTATTGTTTTCATCTGGTGTTGTCCACCTGAGATTTATATCCCTCTCATTTTTAGGATAAAGCACTAAAATGATCTATAAAAATGGATGGATGGAGTACATACATCATAGTGGGGCCCACCGATCACCAGCCACTTATCCAATCCGTTTCCGGCTCATCAGATTGGAAGCAGATTGGCTGGTGTACCTCACACCAGCTATATAGCTGCTTTATTGGCGTCAGCAGGTTCTGTGGGTCAAATCGTGAGGTATGTATTATATCCAAACAATCCATCCATTTGGAGAGCTCGTCTTAAGGTTTGAGAAGAAAAATAAAATAGATCTAACCATCAAGTGGACCACACGGAAAAAAGCAGTGGGAGATTGAACGTATACCATTAAAATTGTTTTTGGGGTCACAGAAGTTTTCGGCAAATATGAATATTTTTTTTCCTCTTCATTCAGGTCTTTGTGACCTAATGAACAGATTGGATGGAAAATAAACATAATGGTGGGCCCTACGAATTTTTTAACGGATCGTTATCTCCATTGCTATTTGTGGTGTGGTCCAGATGATCTTTGGATATGATTCATTTTTTGGATAATTGTCTAAAATTATCTCTAAACATAGATGAACGGTGTAGATATAATAAATACATCACTATGGGGCCATGTAACTTTGATCTCCTTTGAACCGTTCGTACAACTCGGAGCTCGAGGAGCGTCCGTGCTCGTCTTTGCACGACACGTGCCTACAGCAGCTATATAGCTGGTGTGAGGTACACCAGCCGATCCGCTTCCCATCATCAGATCGAACGGATATCGAACGGGGATTGCTTCCTACCCCGGGCGCGGATTAGCTACTGAAAGGTTGAGCAGCGAGACTCGTTACTGAAGTGACGTCACCAAGTTCTGTGCCCCACCATGATATCTGTTTCATATCCACGCCGTCCATTCAATCTCAGAGATCATTTTTTGGAAAAGATCCAAAGAATGAGTTAAATCCAAAGCTCTAGTGGACCCCAGTATAGAAAAAAAAAAAGTAGGACAGTAACGCCCATCATTAAAAACTTCTAAAGGCCACGGAAGTTTTAGATTAAGATGATATTTGAGTTTTCCCTTCTTTTATATCTTTTTTATTTTTTGAATAAGTTGGATTTCAAATAAACATCATGGTGTGCCTTACTATAATTTCAACGGTGGTCCACTACAGATTTTTATCTGAGTCATTCTTTGTCTTATGCCCTAAAATAATATTTTTATCTGACTCAAACGGTGTAGATACAACAAATACATCATGGTGGAGTCCACAGATCCCAGTGACGTCACTTCAGTAGCTGAGCCTCGCTACTCAACCTGTCAGTGGATAATCCGCTCCCCCTACCGCCGCCCATCTCCAGCTGGGAACGGGCAGGGGCTTTGAGTGGCTACCGTGATATATTAGTTTTATCTGCACCGTTCATCCATTTTTCCGTATCATTTTAGGAATAAGACTAAAATTTAGGCAGATCTAAGACTCAACTGAACCACACCACATGAAATAGAGGTGATAATGATTCTCACCGTTGAAACTTTTCTATCCAGGGCCCACGGCAATGTTTATCTGCCATCCAACTTATTCATAAAGTTACATATAGACTTGGATGAAAGAGAAAACACAAATATCAGCTCCATCCAAAACTTCTGTGGCCCAAGAAGTTTTCAACAGTAAGAGTTTAATCCCACTACGTAGTCTACATCTATCTTGGATCTGCCACAGTTTTGAGCTTATGCTGTAAAATGATACGAAAAAATGGATGAACGGTATGGATAAGACCCATACATCACGGTGGCCACTCAAAGTTCCTGCCCGTTCCCAGCTTATGACAAGTGGGGTTAAGGACGCAATCCACATCCCATCAGATCAATGGTCCATTGGCTCACTTGTACAATCTGATCAGGACCCAATTAAACCCCACAATATGCAGTCCGCTGATAAGAGATAACAGAGAAGAAAATTCAAACCTTGCTTTTAACAAGTGCAGGCAATTGCCGCTCGTCGCCGACAAGAATAGCATGCTGTATACCCGGTAGTTGTAATGGTATCAACGACTCGCATTCTTTCAACTGAGCAGCTTCATCGATAACCACCAGCTCAAACGGTTCGATATTTGAAAGATGCAGTGCAGATGAACTAGAAGCCGTGCAAAAAATGAGGGTAGAACTTTCCAAGGAAAATTTTCGAATCAAATATTTTTTCCAAAATTCAGGGGACTGAAAATTTCCATTAAGATCTCTTGGATCTTGAATCAAATATTCTTTGAGAACTTGGGGAATCAGAAATTTTTGTTGAAGATCTGTTAGAATTTGAAGACACACGTTTTGGGCCTCCCATAATTTTTTTTCTCCTTCGGACTGCATAAATAGTTTCTTGAGCTCCTTGTCACTGACATTATTCGCACATAACAAGCTTTCAAGAGATTCAATCGACTTGAAAGCTGAAACCATCTTTTCAAAGTTATTTTTCGAAAGTGAAGATGATGGTAAGTGAGTACAAAAGCTTCTAATATGATTCTTCAGTGACTCTGCAATGGCACCAAATGCAACGCCACCAGATCGTCTCTTGACATACTCCTGAAATGTCAAGGCATCCGCACCCGTCTTAACCTTCTTTGCCTTTTTTTCCAAATAGATTCCATACTGAGGAACATAATCTTTGAGAAATTTTATCATTAACTCTAGCTTATCTCTCCAACCAAAAAAGCACTTCAAAAGCTCATCGATGCGGTGATTCAGAAAAATATCTTTGAGATCGTCAGTAATGTTCATCCGGTCCTCATTTCCCATTAAAAGTATGTCTCCCAATCGGCATAGGTCAGTAGGACATGACTCTCTCCACAACCTCAGGAGACGCGAGGCCACTTCTAAGACAGCAACATTTGTCGGTGCGCACATAACTATCCTGCATTTCAATGCTAGAAGTGCCAGTAGCATTGTACTGACTGTTTTTGTCTTTCCAGTCCCCGGTGGGCCCCAGATTAGTTGAATTGAATGCATATGCTTGCATTGCTTTGCTGCTATAGAACTTAATACAGCTCTGGTTTGTGACTCATTCAGATCGAATGAGCATAAACTGGATCGCATTTTTTGCAACAAAACTTCGTTCTTCTGCCCAAATTCTCCAGAAGAACAGTTTCTGCAACTTCCCCCAACCTGTGTAAAGAACAAAATACTGAAACAGGTTAATCGCACAAGTGAGGCTTCAGGGTAAAATGACAATGGAAAATGCCATGGTTAACCTTCTATTTTTCTTCTTCTTCAGAGAAAAAAAGTATTGATGGCTTAGTTATAGGATTTCGATAAATGGACCCGCCATGGATTGGAGATGCTCCAACCATACTTTAAAATTTTGAAAAAACAAAACTTGACTCACCTGAGTCGATTCGACCAAACCAGATTTCACCAAAACTTGAGAAAAACTCTCTGCTCATGAATCAGTCAAAATTCGAGAAAGCCATGGCTAGTACTTATATATATATATATATTGACAAAGCTCAGTTCGAGTTAAGATGACTAGACTATATTTATATTATATATATACTTTTAAATTATTAATAATATTGAAAAAACACATAAAAACTCATACGAGTTTTCAAGAAACTCACCTGAGTTTTTGAGTTGACTCAACCCAACTAGGCTGTTTCCGTGTTTTTAAACTGTGGCACCAAAAATGGTAGGTCATGATGCCACAATCATCGGAGTACAAATGACCAGTCAAGAAAAAAGAAAAAAGGACAATCATCCATATTAAATGGAAATTAATCAAAGATGAAAGGCATGAGATCTTCCAATCTAGGAGACTTTTGGGACATCACCCTTCCATGGTGACCTACATAAAATTCATCTCTATCAGTGTGTATCTAAAAGAAGAATAATAAAATCATTTCTTCTTTCAAAGAAAATGAGGTATGTTTGTTCAAGAGGATGGTCGACGTATCAAATGTATGAAAAAGCAAATATCAAGGGATGTGGCATACTGAAGAATTGGTGCACAATGCTTCCTTTATGACATTGGAATTTCTACAGGGTGCATTCAAGGCCATCCAGATACGATTGTTTGTCATAATATTGATCAAGAAAACAGCAAAAAGAGGTTTCTCCTTTCCTTCTGGCGCCACAACCTCCTTCGAAACTTTGGCTTGAACTTCAAATGGTGGTCTACTTTCAGCATCTTTATTCCCAGTAACTAAACCAAGAGTGTAGGATCTCCCACCACAGTTTAGATCAGCAAATGTTAAAGGTACCGCATTGCACAAAGCATAGATATCTCCTTTCTTTGGAACGGAAGTTTCTTTTCCTCCCTTACCCAAAACGTTTCTGAAAGGTTCCATGGAAATGCCATATACATCCTTACAACTAGATACCCCAACTGATTCTATTCTATAGACTGGTGCTTTAGAGAGAACCTCCATACTCGAACACAAGTCGGACCGTGTTTCCTCAATCAAAGGAAAAATGAACGATCCATAATACTGCTCTACGGATTGAAATTTATCTGGGATCTTTTCCACCTGCAAAAACAAATGGCTATCTAAAATTTCATATGAAAATAGAAAATGCAGAGAAGTCAATGGCGCTATTGATTCACCTCATACAGACCAATTCAAGATATTTCAACTTCAAGATGAGATGAAGAGAGATGACGAGAGATGAAGAGAGAAACATAGTCAAAGATGAATAATGATGTTTTGAAGTGCAAAATTTTGGTTCATTTCTCTAAATCTAGTTTGCATTTTGCTTGAGAATCATTAGCCTGCGTTTGGATGCACAAACAAATATTATCTCTAGCATTCAATTCAATGAAGAGAAAATCACCAGTTTAGTAATGTTGCTAGTAACTCCAAAACTGCAGTTGCTTTTCCTGTCGACTCCAATTTCCAAGTGGCAAAATATCTACACAAATGCCAACGAAATGGAAGTATGCTTATTTCCACTTCATTAGAGCAGCAATTGCAATTTGATTCGATAGTGTTGAGGGTCAAATACTGCATATTAGACTCTAGTTATTACCTGATTTTACGTACATGACATTGTTTAACATGCTATTTTAATCATGTTTTTATTACAAGGTGAATTTAAGAGCTTGGACTAAAAACGGTGCTAAAAGCATGGATTTAATGCTCAAGAATCACTCAGGTAAGGGACGAATCTTTGGGAATCGAGATCGAAGAATTCACACGTTAAAAATTCAAGAAAACTTAGTGATTGAGTAAAAGTGGCCTGAAAATTGTCCTGAATGCAAGATCATAGGGTTCCTACCATCCGTTTGGTTCAAAAATTTATATATAGCCTGAGGACCCTAAATTAACCATACATGTCGAAATTCAGCCCTTGGATCCCTATGAAAGTGGTCCAACGAACAGATCAGCCTATAAATCATCGATTTCGGGCCTATCTGATCTCTGGATATACCTCAATTTTGGTATCAACCCTTTAAATTAAATGAAAAAAGGTGTGGACGGAATGGATTCATCATGAACATCACAATGGACCCCATCTAGAGGTGTGTGAGCACAGTGCACAAGTGCACCTGCTGTGCACCATCACTACGGACGCTGTGATGATCAGTGGGTCATCCTCATCGTCCCAATGGACGATCTGAACTGTTCATTCAAATCCAGGGGTGGTCATGACCTTATCAATGGAGTCCTTTTGGTCCCATGCACGTGAACACACGCAGATCGCCGTCAAACGTGGGATGAACGACAGGAAAATTCGATCCTTCGGGCCACACCAAACTTGACCAAAACCAACCCTTTCCGACTGAAATCGCGCCAAGAATCCAATGGAAGGGGTGGATTGCTCTGAAAACATAACTATGAGGCCCAACGAACACGTCAGCGCAATCCCATGTGCATGGCCTGCGTCCGAGAAAATCAGATTTTTATGTTCGTTTAGCGATCAAGATCACGATTGGTTCGATGACCTGAACCGTCCAAATCACTTTCATAGGGCAAACGACCACCACCAAGGAGTCTGAACGAGTCAGATGGTCGAAACAGGTTGGCTATCCACATCAAAACGGGTCTAACTCAACTTGTTTGCGTTTTTCCTACACACGCAATCCAGCCACCGACTCCTCTTGTTACGCACCGACTCCCAGCTGGCCAACTCTCCTAATGCCTATAGAAGGAGAAGAGAGAGAGAGAGAGAGAGAGAGAGAGAGAGAGAGACCGTGGACGGCCGAGGAGTTTTTCTTCTCCTATTCTTCTTTAATTTCTTCTTTCCTTTAATGCTTTTTTCTGAGTTTTAAATCATCATGTCTATGATGAGGTAAACCTCTTAGCTAGGACTAAGAGGTAAAGCTTGTGGCGTGATTGGGTGTTTTTTATGACTTTGATTCATGTTTATTGAACTCTCCTTGTTTCTAGTTTGATTATATGGAATATTCATAGTTTTTAATGGTTTGTTGTGACTTGAATTACAATAAATCTGCGATAGCTTTTAGTATATTCAGTGCATGAGTTGAAGTTGTGATTGTAGGAACCCTGTTGTTCACCATTGTCTCATGGACATGGTTGGATGATGGAATCCTTCCCTATGTTCATAACTCTCTCAGATTGGATGTGGATTGGTTAAATTTTGTTGTTTGCTTGGTCTCATGGGCATGGTTTTATGATGGAACCAATTCTAATTCTCATACCTCTCATCTCTTGAAAACTGGATCAAAGGAAGTTTAGATTTGATTTTTAATAATATATCTTCCAACTGGATGAAGATGGGACTCTAAATCCAGTTGTGTTCGTGAATCATGCATAGATCCCCCTAATCTCTACAAGTGGGTCCTTCGCACCCTAGTTACCACCTTTAAATTTATAGTTTTTAATTTAATCATTCACCATTATTCTCTCATATTTACCTGATTTAGATTACATCTTCTTCTAGTTCTAGTTCTAGTTCTAGTTACTTTCAAAATACGTATATGGTTCAGTCCCTATGGATTTGATCTCGGTCTTACCAAGATTATTACTACATCGCGACCCTAAATATGGGGTTGTGAACAAGTTTTTGGCATCGTTGCCGAGGATTGATGGTTATATTTTTCTGAGATTAACTAGTTGTAACATCCTCGATTTTTACTATTTTGGATTTTCAAAAATTCTTGAATTTTTTTTAAAAAATTTAATTAACTTATAACATCACTTAATGATCATTAACACTCAATGATAGTTTATACAAGAGTGTACCAGTAAAGAACCGCACTAGTCCGATTAATCAGCCGTAGAAAGCCAATGAATCCGCTCAATCACTTGAACATCAGGTGTAGTGTAACGTCCCACCCAACCATAACAGTGTCCTGGGGCGTCCACGTAAGATTTGCCACAGGACTGTTCATTGAAGCCACTCATAGTGAGGTATCACAAATAAATTAGACCAAGATTAGCCCAATTGAATAGGCTAGACGGGCCTTGATGGAACCCGGTGCGGGCCTCCAAGTCAGATAGCCGTTTACACTTAATGACAGCCCGTGCGGGCTATACCGCGACACGGGAAGGTCAGAAAATTATAAAAATTCAAGGGAGCATAAATCTCACTGGGCTTGGGGACCATCGCGGACCACGAACCCAGTGGACACCCAGAAGTGGAATCTGGCACTTGCCAGATGCGCCCCACCAATGCCAAAATTGGAATCTGGCACGGGTAAATAAAATTGAGATGTAAGACATTTTAGCCGTCAGATTTCTTTATAATTTACGATGAGGGTCTAATGTATTTTTCTACACCCGCCCACAAAAATCTGGGTCCCGATCGTGGCACGGTGACTGTTGATCGCGAATCAGAACCGTGTGACCAAACCCCATATCTGATCATTTTCAAATTTTGCATGGCCCTTCATCAGGCCATGGAGCACCTATCCTATAAGTTTCATGGTCAGAGGGCCACCAGAACTGCCCCAGTTATCCAAACAAGCTCTAGACCACTCGTTGGTGGATCACTAGTTCCAAAACTATAGAATAATGTCCGTCTAACTGGGCCTGACGCCCATCGCAGGAATCAGACTGGGGTACTGTCCAGAACCGCTCAACTTGAGCCGAAGAACGAATGCATGAGAAATGCAAATACCCTAAAGGAAGGAGTTGGAACTTAAGTTAATTGGGTCATCCACTCTTATGCAAAGTTGAGGATTTCGGACCGTTGGTTTACGGCCAAACTTCACACATAGAGTGAGGATATTTCCCTGCTCATATCCGTATAGCCGCGGCCCCGATCGACCATCGGCGACCGTTGAACAGACTTCTCATCATATCTGTCGATCAGCGCATCCAAATGGTGGGCCGATCATATCCATACGTAGATCATCATTAGAGCTAACTATCCTACGGTGTATATTAACTTGTACACCCCATAGTGGGCCCTAGAACTTAGAAAGACCCTCTCATAGGTCTAGTATAGTAAAAACCCAACGCTTGGGGCCATTGTCACCAAATCTGGCATTATAAAAGGGCCTCATTTGGGGCACCCCTCTCTCATACGAATTTGCCCTAGGGAACAAAGAGAGAGAGGAGAGAAAAAGGAGAAGGAAGAGAGGAAGAAGAGAAAAGAGGAGAAAGAGAGAAGGAGTGAAGGAAGAAGGGAGAGAAAGGTGGGCCTAAGGGAGGTGAGATCTAGAAACCCCTCTTCCCTTTACTCAAGAAATCTCACATCCACAAATACAAGTGATTTTCATCCGATTGGGGAGGTAAGCACCCATCCTTTTTGTAATGTTTTGTGTTAAGCTAGGATTTGTATGAAATCCTAACATGTAAGTGCATTGTCTTAGGATTCCGGCCGATCAACATTGAGTTTGGCGTTCCTAGGTCATTTTTTCAAGCCTCCAACGATCCATAAGTGCGGACTATTATCCTTAGGTGGCCTAGCACCAATTATAGTTAGAGTTTAATGATTTTGTTTGCTTGGTATGTTGTATGGAAGAATCTAGAGGAACCTAGGAATGACATATTGTTGGAATTGTATGAATTGCATGTTTATTTTTCTTTGATGTTAATCTTGCCTCTCTCATAATCTAGTGTATGGATGATTACATGCTCATGTATGGTTGATTTCTTCTTCTCATATGTGTTGCTTCATCTTGTGTATGATTAATTGCTCTTGTACATATGATTTCTCAACATGGAGGAAGTGTTAACTTCCTCACTAACCCACACCACACACCTACACTTTATTCATGATATTAATAGTTACTTGTTAGAGAAATTTGAATTGTATGTTGAGCAACATGAGAACATGGTGTTGAATATGCTTGATGTTACATTGGTAGTTAACATGCTATGAGTCACTATTCCTACCCTTGGGTTGGTCAGGAACATGAGGAGAGGAAAGTGGTTCTGTTGGTAGGACCACCTTGAGGATAAACATATGGGTTTGGGCGAGTACGTGTGGGCGGCAGTAGTTAGGCTACATGGGTCGCTTGTACCCGATGTCGTTCCGCCACATACTTGCCTGGGCTCGTGCGGTTTAGTCCACTGGCTGACCCACCTGGTTGTTAACCTTATTTGCTCACATATGTATGGAAACTAGAACACCCTACCACCGTTGTAGCCCATCGATACCGGATGGAATATTGATCCACAGTCTCGTGAGCCGGGCATGGTGGAATGGGACAAGGTGTTCGAGCTGTCGGCCTACGCTGGGGTGACGCATCTCCTCGTAGTGACCGTGAGCGACCCCACATTCAGCACCCCCATGTGCTTGAAGTCGGGGATGGGAAAAATCCGACGGGGTCAAGGATCGCGGGTCTCCGCCTCACACATTAGGGGGTCTTGGCCTCGCAACTAGTTTAGGGCATTTGATACGTGGGGTGTATCAGATTTTCAAATCTGCTAGATGAATG
The DNA here is from genome assembly GCF_029962835.1 of Magnolia sinica. Classification (NCBI taxonomy): domain Eukaryota; kingdom Viridiplantae; phylum Streptophyta; class Magnoliopsida; order Magnoliales; family Magnoliaceae; genus Magnolia; species Magnolia sinica. The sequence goes on from NC_080576.1 coordinate 39,604,909, forward strand.
GACTTAACTAAGAACCCGGTTAACATCATCATTGCATGACATTAGCTAGGTTGGCGACTCGGCAGTCGAGGTCGCACTGAGGGAGTGTTGGCATTGGCGATCGTTAAATGTTGTTGCACGAGGGAGCGTTGTGGTGAGGGCATACATCATATCATCCTGCAAGCATGCACATTAACAAGACTAGATAGATGTTTGTAAGTGCTATAGTTTATATCCCTGTAAGTTGTCAAATTTGTGGTGACAAAATCTCTGTTATGTTTTATATAACCTGCTTATGTGAAGCTCTCTCAAGGATCAACATTCATGACTTCATGAACAAACCAAGCTCACATCAAGCAAAGCTCTCAAGTACAAGACTCAGGATCTTGAATGAAAGAACTGATCACAAGACAAGACTCTTGAATGCAAGAACTGCTCACAAGACTCAAGCTGAAAAGAAAAAGAAAGTACAAGGCAAGACTCAAGCTGAACTCAAGACTCAAGTTGAAACTCAAGCCACTTTCATGATTGAGCTACTTCAAGGTTTAGTCTACATCAAGACTTCAAGGCTCATTCTTCATGGTCTCTTGTTTCAATGTCCATACTTCATGATTGAGGTTTGTTTGACCATAGGATGACCTTAGAAGTAGGTCATTTCGGATACATAAACCGAATGTTATTTTACATGTGATTGATCTGTTCTTCGACTAGTCTTAGACTAGTCCTAGACTTGCTTCAACCAAGACCAGACGTAAGTTTGTTACAAATTCCGGATAAAATCAGCCTTCGACTAGTCCACGAATCTGTTCGACCAGTCGTACGAACAGTGTATGACCAGTCGTAGGAGGGCTACGACTCGACCAGAGCTTATCCCGCCTAATCTTTCAAATATTTATTATGGCTTCGACTAGTCGAAGAGCACTCTAGACGAAGACCTAATCTTCTCACCTATAAATAGAGCACGAAAAAAATCATCGATTTAATTATAGTATTCAAGCCAATCTTCGCGAACTTCTGAGAGATAATTTTGTGCTCCATCCAAGCTAAGTGTGCTTATTTAATATCTTCTTTCCTTAGCTTTATTTTAATTGATTTTGTTTCGGCTATTTCAATCTGATTTGAAAAGAGGAATTGTTATTCCCTTTCTTTGGAATCAAAATCAATTAAGGCAAGACCTGTTTGGTTTAATTTAAAATCAATTAGATCTAGAACCATTGTAATCGAATTGAACTTGGACATTCAATCATCTACTTTGATTTGGTTCTACCGGGCTGTTACAACGAAGAAGATATTTAGGTATTTTACATATTGTAAATTCCTTTCTATTATTTTGGTTTCTTTCAAGATTTTCCAGAAAAATCTTGTTATTTGAGGAAAGCCAGGAAAACTCCGAAGTGGGGTTTTTTTAATTGTGTAAGCCCACATACAAAGACACAATTGTAAGGGTTTTGGGTGAACTGGGAAAACCTATTCGTTAGTAAACGCTAATATCCCCTGTGTGAGGATATAGCTGTTGGATAACAGTTGGTGAACACACAGGCGAACCACTATAAACCCTTGTGTTGTGATTGATTGTTTTACTCTTCTAATTTTTATTCTTTTTGTGGGATGTATGTATGGTGGTGAATGTTGTAATTATTTCAAGCTTTGTGAGAATGTTGTAATAGCTTAGAATGTACTTTCTGCTATTACTTTATAAGCTTGTTTTTCAATTTCAAAGTTGCCCTGCCATTTTTATGGTGTATGGCTGTCCCTAGAACAATACATCTTTAATTACAAGTTATTTCAATTCAGTTCATATTTGTTTTTGTATTCCTCTTCGATTTGAGACTTGATACAAAGACCTTTCTAGAAATAAGGTTGTCCTACCATAAACTCTGTTTTTGGTGTAAGGTTGTCCTTAGAATAACGTTTGTATCAACCTCTCAAGATCTGAATTTTGAGGTTGTTTTTCTTTCCTGCATTATTATTTAATTTGGCTATCATTTTCTTTATTATTCCGCTGTTATAAGTTTTTATTTGGCATTGTCCTATTCACCCCCCCTCTAGGACATATAGCTTGGCCTTTTCAATGTTTATGATTGATTGATTTTCATTAAATTCTTATTATAAGTGAAGCTTGTTACAACTTATGGCTAATAGCACCCACTGAGTTGATCACTCACTCCCACTCTGGGACGGTGTTTTAAAACACCAACCAGACCCGTTCATAGATGCAGGTGATTCAGACTTCGTGGAGCCTGGCGATGCGAGCCTTGAGGAGGAGGACAAGTTCTCTTCTTCCAGCTGATGAACGGACCCTCATCGGACCTGTAGATGGCACGCTGGATCGCTGCGCAGAGGGCTCAGCTTTATTCTTTTTTTGTCATATTATTCTTATGTGATTTTGTTGGGTGACACCATGTGCGACCCTTTATATTTTTCTTGGTCATGTATATGTGTGTATATATATATATGCTGGTTCTCTTTCATTTCAGTCGACAGGTGCGGTTGTGCTTCATGTTCTAGGAACTCCAGGCTGCGCATTGAAACCAGATTAAATGCATATTAAGGAAAATCGGTTATAAGTGACACCTGGGAACTCGGGAGTCGAGTATATGCGCGACCCCCGATTTTCAGGGTGTTACACTAGTTTTAGAATTAAGTTAAGATTAGGGTTTTTCTAGTTTTTAATTCTAGGTTTAGGTTTATCTATTTGATTTCTAGAAACTAACCTAACCTTCCTGTTTTGTAGGCTTCTGCGATAGACTTTCTAAATTGGTAATCTCGTTCTAATTTTTTTATTTTTTCTATTTTTACGATTAGGTTTTGTTTTTCTATTTTTAGAAATTTTCTAATTCTAGGATTTCTTTTATTTATTTATTTATTTTTTGAAACTAACTTACTTTCTGTTTTTAGGTTTAGAACTTTCCTAATCAATTTTTAGAAATTTTCTACTTTCAAATTTTAAAAGTTTTTCGTTTTTAGTTTACTTTCTATTTTAGGAACTTTCTAATTTTATACTTTCTATTTTTAGAAACTGACTTGTTTTGTTTTGTTTTATAGGTTTTTAACTTAGGAACTTCTAATTTGGTAACTTTTTTCCAACTCTTTTTTTTCTTTCTAGATTTCTATTTCCTTTCTTTCTTTTAGGTTTAGGTTTAGAATCTGAATTGAGGGTTGCGAGTATTTCATGCCCAAGTGGGTCTGTGACAACACTCGACGTCTCTTGACTGAAGGAGCATCGATTGAGGGGTTGACTATCCATCGCAAGACTAAACACCGCTCGATATCCCCAGAGTTAATTGAGGTTATGGCCGCAAATCAACTGACCAATCAACCAGAGGGACAACCTCAACCTCAGGCTGGGGAAGTCTAGGATGAGAATGAGGTGCATTAAGCACTCCCACCTCGTACCTTACGAGATTATTTACAACCGGCGGGGGTGAGCACACCCTTATGCATGGTTTTTCTAGAGAATACGGGACACATGGATATTAAGCCTGGGGTGATCCAACTCCTTTCAAAATTTTATAGGCTTGAGTCAGAAAATTCATATTTACACCTAAAAGAGTTTAATGAGATCATAGCCACACTATACTTTCCTAACGTGTCTGATGACGCGGTCAGGATGAAACTCTTTCCCTTTTCTTTAAAAGAGAAAGCTAAGACGTGGTTACATTCACTACGTCCTCAATCTATTGATAGATGGAATGCATGATAAGGGAGTTCATAAAGAAAATTTTCCCATACCATAAGATGAACACCCTTAGAAAGTCGATCATGATCTTCGCCCAAAGGGAAGATGAAACATTCTTCCAATGTTTGGAGTAGTTCAAGGATCTTGTCAGTTCATGCCCACAACATGGTTTTAAAACGTGGCGCATTACGAACTTTTTCTATGATGGACTGACATCTCCCATGTGCCAATTAGTCGAGACAATGTATACTAGGGAATTCATGAATAAAGGTGTCGATGAAGTGTGAGATTACTTTGATAAGCTTGCTGAAAACACACAATCATGAGACATCTCTCCAAAACCGAACACCATGTCTAGGCCCACTCAATTCAAGGAAAGGGGTGGAATGTATCTTATGAAAGAGGATGATGATATCAGTGCTACCAAAAAACTCAAGACCATGAATTAAAGAAGGATAAGGCTAAGGAAACTATGTGCGGTATTTGTGCTTACAACATTCACACAACTGAAAATTGTCCAACAATACCTGCCTTTCAAGAGGTGTTGAATGAGCAATCCAATGCCGTGAACAATTACCAAAGACCTACCTCCAATACATTTAATCCTAGTTGGAGAAATCATCCAAACTTCAGTTGGAGGAATGGACAAACTGCTACCTCTCAAGGTTTCTTCAATCAAATTCCACATCAAGAGAAACCTCAAGAGCATTCAGTTCTAAAATATTTTCAAAAGCAAGAGCTTTTCAATCAGGGTATGCTATAAGCTTTTCAAGACCTTACAAAGGCCATACAAGGACTTGAAGCTAAAAATACGAATGGGAATTAGGGAAGCCTTCCAGCTAGCTCAACCTCTTCCCAATCCAAAACCCAATATGAAGTTAGCTACCCAAGCTCTTCAAATCAGATGGAGAAAGCTAAATCTATCACCACTCTTAGTAGTGGGAAGATCATTGACAAAACTATTCCGGTTAAGGCTAAAAAGCCTAAGGACCCAGAAGTGGACAAAGATGATGGATCTAGCCATGCTCCACAAGAATTAAAACTGGAACCTCAAGGGAAGCTGGTTGCTCCATTTCCCCAACGGTTGGTTGCACCAAAACTTCTTTCTAACTCTCAGGATATTTTAGAGGTGTTGAAACAAGTGAAGGTCAATATTCCTCTACTGGACGCCGTAAAACAAATACCTTCATATGCCAAAATTCTAAAAGACTTGTGTATGACCAAAAAATCGTAAAATATTCAAAAGAAAATCTTCTTAACTAAGAAAGTGAGTGTCATCCTAAAGCAAAATGTGCCACAGAAATTCAAAGATCCTGGTATCCCAAGTATCACTTGTGTAATTGGGAATTACCGCATTGACCACGCACTTCTTGACTTAGGAGCGAGCGTAAATTTGATTCATTACTCTGTGTACAAACAATTAGGTTTGGGTGAATTAAAACCCACCTTAACCACATTACAATTCACTGATCACATTGTTCGTGTACCAAGACGGATAATTGAGGATGTGTTGGTCCAGGTTGATAGATTCTACTACCCTGTAGATGTTATCGTCCTGGATACTTGTAACGACCTTGGGATTTTTGTGCTTATCTTTCCTTAAGTAGTTGTTTCGGGGTAATTAGCGCTTTACTCGATTGCTTGTGAAATTCGCATCAATCACTTTAAATTGATCCTCCGATTCTCGTCATTCTGGGTCGCCCATTCCGATTGATCTACTTCAACCTCACAATCAATTTCGGGTCGATCAGCTCGGATTGCAATGATTGAAATTGAGTCGTGCGCTTGCGCGATCATTCTAACCGTTGATTCGACCCAATTTCACCCTCTCGATCAGATGGTTGGCCTGCATGTCTTTGGACTCGATCGAGAATATGACAGATCCATAGAGCTTAAGTCCGTTTCGTGGTTATGGCCCACCAAGTGCTTCGATCGAGAAAGGCTTATTTGGTTATAACTTTACCTTCAATCATTTTAAGGCCTATATATAGGCTCTCATTTCCATACGAATTTTCTCTAACCCTAGTTAAGAAAGAGAGAGAGTTAGAGGATGGTGACGATTTCCACGACATTTACATGATTGACTTGACAATTCTGAATTCCTTTGGGGTAAGTTAACTTAACCCTCCCGTGTTAGAGCTTAGACTAGAATCTCATTTCTATCCTTATTTTAGAGTCTATCACCTCGGCGGTTCTTTCTTCGCTTACGGTGCGGACTTTAAGTGTATACGTTATGGTTTTACGTCATGACTTGTATACTAAGTGTATTTATAAAGTACCGTATACGTATAAAATATGCACTTGTGTTTGCAATGATTATTTGTCATGTATGTATTTAGATGATGACAAGATTAGGGAGATGCGTGTCATGCTTGATACAAGAGTAACTTATTACACTAATTGTGGGCGTTGTGACCTTATCCTCTGACCCTCTAGAGACGTGCCTGACCCACTCTCATGATTTTGATGATGACAGGATTAGGGAGATGCGTGTCATGCTTGATACTGCACTAGTACTTAAAGTTAATCGGTGGAGGCCACAATTTGAAGAATTGCCCCAAACTGATGTAGTGCCTCTACCATCTAGCCTTAAGGCACCGAAGCTTGACCAACAACCTTTGCCCTCTGATTTCAAATATGTCTATTTAGGTCAATATGAGACATACCCGGTGGTGATTTCTTCCACCTTGAGCAAGAATAGGAGAGTATGCTCATATCTTCTCTCATTGAACATAAGGGACCCCTTGGACGATTGCAGACCCTAAGAGAATTGACCCTTCGATTTATCTTGAGGATAATGCGAAGACCTCTCGATAATCACAACGTAGACTAAATTCAAACATGAAGGAAGTGGTTAAAGCCGAGATTCTTAAGTTGTTGGATGTGGGTATCATATACCCAATATCCAATAGTCAATGGGTGAGTCCAACTCAGGTGGTTCCTAAGAAGTCTGAAATCACCATCGTAGCCAATGCCAATAATGAACTCGTGCCAACTAGAGTTACTACTGGTTAGAGAATATGCATTAACTACAGGAAGTTGAATACCGTCACGAGGAAGGACCACTTTCCTTTGGCCTTCATCGATCAAATTTTAGAAAGGCTAGCTGGTCATTCATATTACTGTTTCCTTGACGGATATTCGGGCTACAACTAGATAGATATAGCTCTTGAAGATCAGGAAAAGACCACGTTTACGTGTTCCTATGACACCTTTGCTTACCGAAGGATGCCATTCGAACTATGTAATGCCCCTGCCACTTTCAGCAATGCATGATAGTATTTTTTCTGACATGATGGGGCAATATCTAGAGGTCTTCATGGACGATTTCTTTGTCTTCGGTCTATCTTTCAGCAATTACTTAAAGAATCTTAAATGTGTACTGAAAAGATGTGAAGAAAAGAATTTGATACTCAATTGGAAAAAGTGTCATTTCATGGTTCATAAGGGAATTGTCCTTGGACATATCATCTTGTCCAAAGGAATCGAGGAAGATAAGGCAAAAATTGATCTTATCTCTAACCTATCTCCACCCAAGAACATATGAGACGTGCGATCATTCTTATGACACGCCGGGTTTTACAGACAATTCATAAAGGACTTTAATCTCATCTCTTGTCCTTTATGTAATCTACTTCAAAAGGATGCACTATACGAGTAGACTAAGCCATGCCAGAAACTTTCACTAAGCTTAAAGGCATGTTGACCACTGCACCTATAATCCAGCCACCCGACTGGAGCCTTCCTTTTGAACTTATGTGTGACGCATCTGATTATGCTCTTAGGGAGGTTTTAGGCCAGATAAAAGAAAAGAAGCCCTACATTATTTATTACGCAAGTAAGACTTTAAATCCTGTCCAAGTGAACTACTCAATTACAGAAAAGGAACTTTTAGTCGTAGTGTTCGCTATGGACAAATTTAGGTCTTACTTGATCGGATCCAAGATCATTATTTACACGGATCATGCGACGCTCAAGTATCTTCTTGCTAAGAACGATGTTAAGCCCCGCCTGATAAGATGGATCCTTCTATTCTAGGAATTTGATTTAGAAATTAAAGATAAAAAGGGAGTAGAGTATGTAGTGGCTGACCATCTTTCCCACCTTAATTGCTCTGATTCCCTTGAGACAACACATATTAATGACATGTTCCCTGACAAATAATTGTTCAGAGTCTCCCATTCACCTTGGTTCACTAATATTGCTAATTATCTTGCCACAGGTTTCATACCGACACATTGGATTGCGCAAGATAAAAAGAAATTTTTCACCAAGGTACATAACTTTTTCTAAGACGATCCATATGTTTAAATATTGCCCAAACCAAATCGTAAGGAGATGTGTGCCAGACGATGATCATCAGAGTGTCATCTTTTTCTGTCACTCACAAGCTTGTGGTGGTCACTTTTTTGCTAAAAAGACCACGACCAAGATTCTGCAATGTGGCTTTTACTGGCCCACTATGTTCAGGGACACTCATGAGTTTTGCAAGGCTTGTGAGCATTGTCAGAAATTAAGAGCATTGTCCCATCAAAATTTGATGCCCTTGAACCTTATTCTTATTATAGAAGCATTTGATTGCTGGGGCATCGATTTCATGGGACCATTCCTCCAATCTTTTGGAAATCTATACATTTTGCTTGCTATAAACTATGTCACTAAATGGGTTGAAGCGATTTCGTGCCGGAACAATGACCATCGCACGATCATTAAATTCTTAAAAGAAAACATCCTTTCTCGGTTCGGAACGCCTCAAGCCATCATTAGTGATGAGGGTCACACTTTTGTAATAGACCATTTGAGAGTTTAATGAAGAAATATGGTATCTCTCATAAGGTAAGCACCCCATACCACCCACAGACAAGTGGGCAAGCTGAGATTTTCAATAAGGAGATTAAACATATCTTAGAAAAGACGGTTAACCCTAACCATAAGGATTGGTCAATTCGATTGACCGATGCTTTATGGGCTTACCGTACCAATTTTAAAACCCCTATTGGAATGTCTCCCTTTAAACTTGTTTATGGGAAGACTTGTCACTTGCCTGTGGAGTTAGAACATAGAGCCTATTGGGAGATCAAAAATCTAAATTTCAATTTGGACAATACTGGCTCGCTGCACAAACTTCAGTTGAATGAACTCAAAGAAATCCAGAACGATGCATACGAGAACTCAAGAATTTATAAGGACATGATGAAGGCGTTTCATGACCAACATATTCATTGAAAATCATTCATGCTTAGTCAGAAAGTCCTTTTGTATGATTCTCGGTTATATCTCTTTTCGGGTAAGCTCTGACCTCATTGGATCGGCCCTTTCACTATTATCAATGTTTATCCTCGTGGAGCCGTCGAGATTCAGAATCCAGACAATGGCAATGAGTTTAAAGTAAATAGACATCGATTAAAGCCATTAGTTGAGAAATTTGATTCAAAGGACATGTTCATGCCTCTAAATGATCCTGTTTACCAGGATTGATCTCCTAGTCTGATGGAGGTATAGGTAGGTTTATTGCTTTCATAAGACTAGGGTAGTTTGTTTTTTGTCATTCTGTTAGTCGGATTTATGTCGTTAGGTTGGTTTGCTTCCCAGTTGTTTTAGGATAGTTTGCTTTTGGTAGATTAACTCTCGTGTTGAGCCGCCTTCATGTTGAAATTTCTTTAAGAAACAACCGCTTAACTCCGTCATCTGGTACTATCTTTCCATCACTTCTCCTTTACCTTCGTGTCTTTCGTGCATTGCATGTGTATATCTTTTACATTGAAGACAATGTAGATTTTAGGTTAGGGATGGGAGATTAGGTTACCTAATTAGTGTTTTCTCAGTCTTGAGCAAGAATTGTGAAAATTGAATAAAGAATTTTTTTTGAAAATTCTTGTGAATTCGAAGCGATTTGACGGCTATCTTGATTTTAGAAGTATAAGATACGTAATGTTGGTAATTTATAACTCTTGGATTCAGCTATCTTTAGATTTCACAGTTAAGTTTGAATTGTTAATCCATTATTAGAAGTTTTAAACATTAATTGAGTCATGATTCCACATGTCACACCTGGCTTACACGTTAAAGCTTCAATATTGAATTGTTAACCTGGTAGTCACTAAACATGGAAAGAGCCAACTTGGGGAATTTGTGCATCATGTTCAAAGAAAAAAATAGTACATAGCTAAAAAAAATGGTTATCTTCAGAAAGGGTTGGGCGAATGGTCTTCACCATAGGTTTGCTCCCTATAGGTGAGGGTTTGATTCCCCTCCTTGGCTTTACCTTTAAAAGGTTGACATAACGTGAAAGCCATTAAAAGAAAAAATCAAAAGCTGAAAGAATAAAAAGGTTGAACTATAAGGTAAGTTTTAATTTAGGTTATGGTTATCCTGAATGCTCTTGTGATTATCAATGTTATCATGAAAATAAAGAATTGAGTCTTTGATTGTGACAGGTCGAGATTACACTTTACACCCATGGAACTCGATGTTTAAGATTGTTCTAATCAATGGATTAATACTTTGAACTTGACTATGAAGTTTACTGTACGCTTGAGCCTAGGAGACAATAATGCCCACCATTCATGAATCTTGGATTTCTATTGACTGGATTGTTCTTCAAAAATCACTCGGTTTTATAGGAATTGTCCTGTAATTCTTAAATTATTTTTCGCATACTTTGCTCGGGACTAGCAAAATGCTGGTTGGGGATTGTGTTGACGGTCAAATATTACATATTAGAACCTAGTTATTACCTAATTTTATGAACATGATACTGTTTAACGGTCTATTTTAATCATGTTTATGCTGCAAGGTGAATTTAGGAGCATGGATTGAAAAATGGTGCTAAATGCATGGATTTAACACTCAAAAATGACCAAGGCAAGGTACGGACCCCAGAGGACCGAGATCGAAGAATTTACACGCCACAGAGCCGAGAAAATCACATGATCAATGATGAAAAGGCCTGAAAATCATCCAGATTTCAGATCACAGGGTTCCAACTATCCGTTTGGCTAGAAACTTTATATCTAGCCTGAGGACCCCAAATTAACCGTACATGTTAAATTTCAGTCATTGGATACTTGTGGAAGTGGCCCAGCGGACAAATCAGCGCATAAAACTTTGATCTGACGCCCACCTGATATCTGGATATACTTCGATTTTAGTCTTAACCCTTAAATGAGGTGATAAAATGGATGGACGGAGCGGATTTCCCACACACATCACGAGTGGACCCCACTGGCCATGGCTGTGCACAGTTCACAAGTGCACTCAAGGTGCATTGGACTGGGAGGCCAGTCAAACGGGCATTGACCGATCTCCTTCTCTTTCACACATCCAGCGTCCAATGAGAGACGCTGATCGGGATGAGTTTTGATGGTGGGCCCCACCCATAATCTAAGGGACGATTTGGACCGTCTATTGCGTCTCTGGGGTAGGCATGACCCTCGCCATGGTGGACTTTTGGTCCCTTGGGTCCGTACACTCGTGGATCGCCAGAAAATGCAGGATGAATGGCGAGTTAATTTGATATAATGGACCACACCAAAACTCGACCAAAACCACTTCTTCCGATTGAAAATTCGCCAGGAATCCAATGAACGGGGTGGATTTCACCAAAAACATCACTATAGGGCCCAATGAACACGTCAGCGCAAGAATTTTCTCAAGAAACGCATGTCCGATTTTTTCAGACATTTCGGGGAGTTGCAGGCCACTATTTATGGTCGGGTGGGTGATCCAAACTGTTCAGAACCTTCATAGGGGGGTTTTTACCCCAACTATGGAGCCAAAATAGGCTTCTTGGCCGTCCACCGTCCGAAAATCCACTCCAAACACAAGCTGATTTGCATTTTTATTGCGTACGCACATTGCTGTGTAAAGGCTATGTTCCAACACCGACTCTAGCTTCTCCACCACCCTCCCTTGCTTATAAAAGGAGAGAAGAGAGAGAGTTTAAGGCATCTTTGGGACGTGTGAAGAGAGAGAGAGAGAGAGAGAGAGAGAGAGAGAGAACGACATCACAAGAAGAGTTTTTCCTTCTGTTTTTCCTTTTTATTTTCTTTTAGTCTTGATGTTTTTCTTCCCTAGCTTGATCATGTCTATGACGAGCTAAACCTCTTAGCTAGGGCTAAGAAGTGAAGCTTGTAGTGAGATGAGAGACTTTTCTTTATGCCTTTGATTTAAGTTTAAGTTGAACTGATTTTTTTTTCTAGTTTGATTATAAAGAATGCCTTTAGTTTTTAATGGTTGGTTGTGACTTAAATTACAATGGATCTACGATAGCTTTAGGTATTTTCTATGCATGTGTAGTGGTTATGATCGTAGGAACCTTGTTGTTCACCATCGTCTCATGGGCATGGATGGATGATGGAATCCTTCCTAACGTTCATACCTCTCTCAGATTAGTTGTGGATTAGTTAAATTTTGTTGTTTACTTTGTCTCATGGGCATAGTTTTGTGATGGAATCCACTTTAATTTTTATACCTCTCATCGCTTGAAAACTGAATCAAAGGAAGTTTCGATTTGATTTTTATGGTTATATCCTTCGACTGTATGAAGATAGGACTCTAAGTCTAGTTGTGTTCTTGAATCAAGCATAGATCTCCCCTGATCTCTACAAGTGGATCCTTGGCACCCTAGTTTTCCACCTTTGAATTTCATAAGTTTTAGTTAATTAAATTCACAATTATTCCCTTAATTTTTCCTGGTTTAGATTACATCTTCGTCTAGTTCTACTTCTAGTTATTTTCAGATTATGTACATGGTTCAGTCCCTGTGGATTCAACCTCGGTCTTACCGAGATTAGTACTACATCACAACCCTATACTTGGGGTGTGAATAGCCTACTGGGCGATCAAAAATATGAACTTCAATCTGGACAATGATGGCTCAAACTTCAATTGAATGAACTCAAAGAAATCCAGAATCATGTGTACGAGAACTCAAGAATTTACAAGGACAGGATGAAAGCGTTTCATGACCAACACATTCTGCGAAAATCATTCACGTCAAGTCAGAAAGTCCTTTTGTATAATTCTCAGTTATATCTCTTTTCGGGTAAGCTTCGATCTTGTTAGATCGGCCCTTTCACTGTTACCAATGTTTATCCTTATGGGCCTATCGAGATTCGAAATCCAGACAATGACAATGAATTTAAAGTGAATGGACATCGATTAAAGCCATTTATCGAGAAATTTGTTTCAGATGACATGTCCATACCTCTGACGGACCCTGTATACCAGGATTGATCTCCTAGTCTGACGGAGGTATAGGTACGTTTACTATTTTCATAAGACTAGGGTAGTTTACTTTTTGTCATTCTAGGATAGTCAGTTTTATGTTGTTATGATAGTTTTCTTTCTAGTTGCTCTAGGATAGTTTGCTTTTTGTTGGTTTCCCTCTTGTGCTGGCCCACTTTCATGCTGAGATCTCTTTGGAAAAAGCCGTTCAATTTCCTCATCAGGTATTATCTTTCCATCACTTCTCATTTACTTTCGTTGTCTCATGTGCATTGCATGCGTATATCTTTTACATTGAGGACAATGTAGATTTTAGGTTGGGGATGGGAGATTATGTTACCTAATCAGTATTTTCGAGGTCTTGAGCGAAAATTGTGAAAAAAAAAAAATAATTTCTGGAAATTCTTATAAAGTCAAAGTGATTTTGAAGGCTATCCTTGATTTAAAAAGTATAAGATATGTAACGTTGGTGAATTATGACTCTTGGACTCAGTACCTGTTAGATTTCACAGTTAAGTTTGAATTATTAATCCATGATTAGAAGTTTTTAACATTGATTGAGTCATGATTTCCCATGTCACATCTATCTTACACATGAAGGTTTCTGTTCGATATTGAATTATTAACTTGGTAATCACTAAGCATGGAAGGAACCAACCTGGGAAAGTTGTCCATCATGTTCATTCAAGAGAGAGAGAAATAGAGAGAGAGAGAGAGAGAATACCGAGCTAAAAAATAGTTGTGTTCGAAAATAGCAACCTATTAAAGATCTTCAAAAAGGTTGACACAGTGTAAAGCCACCGATGGAAAAATCAAAAGATGGAAAAATAAAAAGACTGAACTGTAAGGCAAGTTTCGGTTTATGTTGGTTATCCAGGAATGCTCTGTTTGATTATCAATGTTATCATGAAAATTGACGATTGGACTCTTAATGATGATAAGCCGAGGTTACACTATACACCCATGGAACTCAATGCTTAGAATTGTTTTAATCGATGGATTAATACTTTGAACTTGACTATGAAGTTTACTGTGTACTTGAATCCAAGAGAAAGTAATGTCCAACATTCATGAATCTTAGAATTCTAGTATCTGGATTGTTTTTCAAAAATCACTCGAGTTTATAGAATCTGTCCCGTAATTCTTAAAATATTTTTCGCATACTTTGCTCGGGACTAGCAAAATGCTGGTTGGGGATTGTGTTGAGGGTCAAATATTGCATATTAGACCCCAGTTATTACCTGATTTTACATACATGACCGTGTTTAACGTGCTATTTTAAGCATGTTTTTGTTGCAAGGTGAATTTAAGAGCTTGGACTGAAAAGGGGTGCTAAAAGCATGGATTTGATGCTCAAGAATCACCAAGGCAAGGGACGGATCTTAGGGGACCAAGATCGAAGAATTCTCATGCCAAAATTTTGAGAAAACTCAGTGATTGAAGTAAAAGAGGCCTGAAAATCATTCAGAATGCAAGATCACAGGGTTCCCACCATCCATTTGGATTGAAACTTTATATTAGCCCTAAGGACCCTAAATTAATCCTACACGTTGAAATTTAGCTCTTGGATCCCTGTGGAAGTGGCCCAACGGACAGATCAACCCATAAATCATTGATTTGGGGCCCACCTGATCTCTGGATATGCCTCAATTTCAGTCTCAACCCCTTAAATTAAATAATAAAAGGGATGGACAGAACAAATTCATCATAAACATCACAATAGACCCCACCTTGAGGGGTGTGTGCACAGTGCACAAGTGCACCTGTTGTGCATCGTAACTACAAAGACACTCAAACCGTCTTGGACCCGACGCCTGCTCGCACAACGTCCGCAAGGAATGGACGCTGTGATGATCAGTGGGCCATCCGCATTGTCCCAATGGATGATCTGAACCGTTCATTCGCTCCAAGGGTGGCCACCATCCTATCAATGGTCAATGGAGTCGTTTTGGTCCCATGCACGTGTACATACGCAGATCGCCGTCAAACATAGGATGAACGGTGAGAAGATTCGATCCTTTGGGCTCACCAAACTAGACCAAAACCATCGTGCCAGGAATCCAATGGATGGGGTGGATTTCTTCGAAAACATCACTGTGGGGCCCACTGAACACGTCAGCGCAATCTTGTGCGCATGGCCTGCGTCCGAGAAAACTGGATTTTTATGGTCATTCGGCGATCAAGATCACGACCGGTTCAATGATCTGAACCGTCCAAATCACTTCCATAGGGCAAATGACCACCACCAAGGAGTCTGAATGAGTCAGATGGCCGAAACAGGTTGGCTATCCACGCCAAAACGGGTCCAACGCAACTTGTTTGCATTTTTCCTACGCATGCAATCCAGCCACCAACTCCTCTTGTTACACACCGACTCCCAACCGACCGACTCTCCTAATGCCTATAAAAGGAGAAGAAAGAGAGAGAGAGAGAGAGAGAGAGAGAGAGACCGTGGATGGCCTTGGAGTTTTTCTTCTCCTTTTCTTATTTAATTTCTTCTTTTCTTTAATGTTTTTCTGAGTTTTAGATCATCATGTCTATGATGAGCTAAACCTCTTAGCTAGGGCTAAGAGGTGACGCTTGTAGCGTGATGAGGTGTTTTCTATGACTTTGATTCATGTTTATTGAACTCTCCTTACTTCTAGTTTGATTATATGGAATATTCATAGTTTTTAATGGTTTGTTGTGACTTAAATTACAATAGATTTGCGATAGCTTTGAGTATATTCCGTGCATGGGTTGAAGTTGTGATTATAGGAACCCTGTTGTTCACCATCGTCTCATAGACATGGTTGGATGATGGAATCCTTCCCTATGATCATAACTCTCTCAGATTGGATGTGGATTGGTTAAATTCTATTGTTTGCTTTATCTCATGGGCATGGTTTTGTGATGGAATCAATTCTAATTCTCATACCTCTCATCTCTTAAAAACTAGATTAAAGGAAGTTCAGATTTGGTTTTTAATAATATATCTTCCAACTGGATGAAAATGGGACTCTAAATCCAGTTGTGTTCATGAATCAAACATAGATCCCCCTGATCTCTACAAGTGGATCCTTAGCACCCTAGTTACCACCTTTAAATTTATAGTTTTTAGTTTAATCATTCACCATTATTCTCTCATATTCACCTGATTTAGATTACATCTTCTTCTAGTTCTAGTTCTAGTTCTAGTTACTTTCAAAATATGTACAAGGTTTAGTCCCTGTGGATTCGACCTCGGTCTTACCGAGATTATTACTACATCATGACCCTACACTTGGGGTTGTGAACAGATAGCGAACCAAATGCACCATTGATGCACTCTAAGTCGGATTGTGGAAGTAAAAAGGTAGCTGAGGAAAGAAAAATATCACATTGGGAAACTGTGGAAAAGAAAAAGATTTTCTTTTCTTTAGTTCTGAGAGAAGAAAATGATGTTTGGGCACATGCAGATAGCATGACACGTTATATTTTATTATTATTATTCTTATGGATTGAGAGACATGATTACGCGACCAAGTTGGAGAGCCGAAATGCAAAACCAGAGGCCTGCTCAAATCAACCACATACGGGAAGACAAGCAAATTCACCTCCCTAATCCGATGGCAAAGATGGTACGCTAATGACATAGTCCCAATCAAATGCAGGTGGAGGAGCCACATATAAAGGTCCCATCACTTCGTTCTCTTTCTCACCTCTAAGTGAAACAGAAGTAAGCGAGCAGTCTACCAAACGGAGGGATGAGTATGCAATCCTCTAGACAAAGGCACAAGTGTGTAGTCCGTTACGGAGGCGAGAATGTGCAATCTTTAGTGGGGAACACAATTTTTCCAATCCACCTTAGCATTATTGACTTACATCGCAAACATGGAGCAAGAATCGGGGAGTTGGGACCAGTCGCGATTCTAGTGCCTCTACACATACGTCTCCGTACGCCAAGCAACCACAATATTAGCGCATAGCCTCCCAAGATTTCTAAGGCTTGCCCTAAACTTGCATGACTACATCGGATGGAGACGACCTTCAATATAGGGTCGCTCTACCAACATACACATTTATCTTCTTATCGAGTTCAAATCACAAATCTTTTGTAAACATCCTTTAAAGTTTTTTTTAAAATAAATTATTTAGATACGCATAATTTTAAGAAACAGCTTGTAAATCATTATCTTACAAAACTTGAAATGTCGAGGTAGATAAGTCTCAAAGTGCGCAATCATGATCTTAAGAACCTAGTATCACTGCCAATGAGTCTTTTCTACACAACTACACAATTTAGACTTATCTAACTCGCCTTCCTAAAAATACATTCCCAACTGAATCAATCATAACATTAGTATTCTATACTAAAGTAGCGACACTCAATCTCATTCTCCCGTATGCAAAGGTGGGTAGTTGAGGACACAAGGGTCACATATAAGATCAGCTTGGTAACACAGTGCATTGATTAGATCAAATCAAGAAATAGTACGTAATCGATCTTAGAGCATAGTCTAACTCAACGCTCTGAGCATGTAGTCACTGACCCACATTGCAAATTAGATATTATTAGGTATACATAAAGCCTATAATGCTTAGGTTTTGCTTAAAGAACGTGAGTACTTGCTCAACAACTCTTAACCTCATTAAATAAAGGTTCCACCTAAAGAGTGCAAGTATTGGCTCAATAACTCTTAACTTTGCTCTATACAGGCCATGATATCATTAGGAGACAGAGGTTCCGCCTAAAGCATGTGAGTATTGGCTCCATAACTCCGAACCTCATCAAATAGAGGTCTTACCTAATGCGCGTGAGTGCGAACTTAACACAGCAACTCCTAACCCTGTTATCATTGTGAATTTCATTTGACTCCTAGACTCTCATCCCCAATCACTCGAAGTTATCAAATTGTGTGATGACATAGGCCAATATGCACTAACACGTGCAAAAATTCATTTGAACATGCCCAACACATCAACAATCAAATAATTCATATACATAGTTATAACTAGAGATGGTCATGCTACCTCATCTTTTGCATTGCTATGGAAAGCAATTGCACCTTTACATGCTTCCTTATCTTGAACATGCCTTCCACTCACATGTCATAGGGGGTCAATTCCTGTGTGAATAAAGAAGACTGGCCTATTAACGAAAAAACCACCACTAATGATCTAAATTTTAAGGCTTAGAAAAATTAACTGCAGATGCATATTTAATTAATATGTGGCCATTAATTAAATTAATTTCATAAAATAGGCCTTGAGTATGTTGAGTGTGAGTGTGAAATATGGCATATTCCCCCTATTTATACCTTGGCTTTATAAACATAATAGTGCTTAATCGATCTAATTATGCATGTTTTCATGTGCGAGGTGATTTCGAGAGCTTAAGGTAAAATTGATGTCAAAAGGAAGATTTATGCTTAAAAGATTACTAAATGAAGATTTGAAAGTCATAAATGAAAAATTCACATGCCAAAGATCCAAGAAAACCAAGTGAGGAATGAAGAGAATCGAAGATTTAAAGTGAAGAAAATGAATCTTGAAAATTGTCCTAAAAAAATATATTCATGAAAATTATCCTGAAAAATCATATTCTAAAACTTTGAGTTTAAAAAATGAAAGTTCCGGAAGCTTATTTTGGAAAACTGTGCAGAGCGCATAAATTTGAGGCGGTTTCTAGATTTTTCCAACTTAGTGCGAAAGTTGGAGTTCCATAACTATAAATAGGACTCCCTAGGATGCTCTAAAGCATCTTCTAGGGTTTGGAAAGGTCTCGAGGAGCATACACAAGGGTGGAGCAGCTGCCAAAGAGTTTTTCTTCTTTCCTAGTTTATTTTTCATACTTTGTTTAAGAGATTTAGTTTCAATCATGTCTATGATTGACTAAACCTCTTGTCTAGGGCTAAGAGGTGAAGCTTGTAGCATGTTTGAATGATTATTTTGCTTTGATTCTTGTTCTTATTGAACCTCATTGAATTCTAGTTTGATATTAAAGGAATATTTTCAGTTTTCTATGATTTATTGTGACTCAAATTATAATAGATATTGTGATAGCTTTGGATATCTTTTTTTCCTGTTTTGATGTTGTGAGATGGATAAAATCTGTTGTTCACCATCGTCTATGGGGCATGGTAGGGTGATGGAATCCCTTCCAATCATCACAATTCTCCTCCATTGAGAATTAGGTTAATGAAAAGTTCATATTTAATTTAAATTATTTTATCTTCCAATTGGATAGTATAGGACTCTAATTCCAATTGTGTTCCTTGAATCAAGTAAGGTAGCATCTTGATAGCTACAAGTGGATCCTTGGCACCCTAGTTCTCACCTTTAAATTCATAAGTTTCAATCAACATTATTCACCATTACTCTCAATTATTCAGATTTCAAATTTAGATCTTTTTCTAGTTTTAGTTCTAGTTATTTTCAAAATATGTACAAGTTTAGTCCCTGTGGATTCGACCTCAGTCTTACTGAGTTATTACTACATCGCGACCCTACACTTGGGGTTGTGAAGAGAATACAAGACATTAATAATTTACAACACCCACTCTTTGAAGTGTATGGACTTTATCACATCTCACATATTTAAGGATCAACTACTGCATGGTGGGATCTTTGTCATCACAACTAATAGAGAATATAAATGAAAATCTTTAAAAATTTCTACAATCTCTCATGTCCGACATGTATTTCAAATATGTCTCTGGCAATAGGTTTCATCATGGGATCAACTAGCATTTCTTTAGTGGGAATATATTCAAGTACAACATGCCCATCACTCACCTAATCTCTGAAATAGTGATATTTAATCTTCATTTGCTTGGATTTCTTAATGGTGTTCTAGATCCTTTACGAGGTATATAGTCAATGTGGTATCCATTCTTATCAGGATGAGCTTTAATAACAGGAACAATACCCAAGGCTCTAAAAAACTTCATAATCCACACAACCTTTTAATTGTTGCACAGCATGTAATATATTCAACTTCCATGGTCAAAAGAGCAATTGAATATTGTTTCTTACTACACCATGAGATGCAACATCATTTAGCATAAACACATAACCCGAAGTAGACTTGCTTCCATCTTGAGCATCTTCTCAAGATGCATCAAAATGAGCCTGCTCCCTTAGTTCGATGCCTTTATAATGCAACTTGTAGTCCTTTGTTCCTTGGAGGTAGCAGAAAATCCTCTTGACTGTTTACCAATGTGCCTAGTCTGGATTACATTGATATTGAACCAAAAGACCCACATCATAACGCACATCTAACCTTATATGTAGCATGACATATATAAGGCTACCTATCGCACTAGCATAAGGAACAAGTGACATAGACTACTTTTTATAATTATAAAGGGGACACATACTTTATTTAATTTAGAGTATTTATTGATTGGAGTTTCAACTGATTTAGAATTATGCATTCCAAATCGTTTTACAATCTTCTCAATATAAGATGCCTACGAGAAGCCCAAAAACTTCTTCAAGCAATTTCTTATAATTTTCATTCCTACTATCAAAGTTGTAGCACCAAGGTCTTTCATTTCAAAATTCAAAGATGGCCATTCCTTAGTTGAAAGTAGCATTCCATATCATTCTCTACTAATAAAATATCATTGACATATAGAGATAATATCAGATAGTGTCAACCAAATCGCTTCACATATGCACAATGGTCTTCTTCTCATATAGAAAATCTAAAAGAGGTAATGGCTTCATGGAAATCATATATCCATTAGTTGATAATTGCTTTACCTCATAAATAAAATTTACGATTTTACAAACCTTGTTAGGCTAACCCTTCTTAACGTATCCAAGACATTATTCCATGTATAAGTCTCATGTAACTCATCATTCAAAAAAGCAGTTTTGACATTAATCGGATATAATTCTAAATCAAGGTATGCCACAATTCCCATAATGATGTGAATTAATATAAATATGGCCACGAGCGAGAAAGTTTCTTCATAATCAACACCTAACAAGCTTTGTGCTCATCAATTGAACCATTTGCCTTTCTCTTGATTTTGAATACCCACTAATTTGCAATTGCTTTATGGTCAACTGGAAGATCCACTAACTTCCAAACATGACGTTTCTTCATCGAATCATTTTTTTCATTCATTGAAAGAATAAAATCTTTAAAATTTAGGAATACAGTGCATCTTGATATAAACCGGTTTCATCTTCATCTACTACGATACTTGGGTACAGCTTGATAGGTTTCGAAGAAAACCAAGAGAAATCACCACATGTAATAGAACTCTTGATTGGTGAGGTTTACCTTATGCCAAATCCTTAAAGAAAGTAACAATATATATCA
The DNA here is from genome assembly GCF_029962835.1 of Magnolia sinica. Classification (NCBI taxonomy): domain Eukaryota; kingdom Viridiplantae; phylum Streptophyta; class Magnoliopsida; order Magnoliales; family Magnoliaceae; genus Magnolia; species Magnolia sinica. Next base: position 39,626,091 of record NC_080576.1, read on the forward strand.
ACGCTATGAAGAGAACAATGTACAAGAATACTTCTACATAGATACAGTGATGAGGACATCCGAGCACCATACTAGAGGAGGAGGGCTAAGCCAGTCTCATTATGGCTAAACGACCATTACATGGGGCCTACTTGGCCCAATTTACATTCCTAGCCACATTGAAGACCCCACGTGCATATGCATACATATTTGAAGACCCCACACTGGGAAGATGCATGTGGGCTACATATAAGAGCTTGATGGACACATCGGACCATTGGATTGGGTGAACACGATGATCGAACCATTGGATCATCATTGGATATCTTGATCGTGGACCCCCATTGGCCGCAAAATATTTTAGTTGTTTAGATTGTTTACATGCTTAATTATTTTTTATATACCTTACATTTGTGTTAAGATTAGGAAATTAGTAACAAATTTTAATTTATTAAGCGTCTTTATGTTGAGAATCTTATCTGAGAGCATCTTTTTGTAAAAAGTCTTTTCTGAGACTATAAAAGAGAAAGATGGGTGTGTGACGCCCTAATGCCATTATTTTGAAGAAAAAAACTGTGTTTTCTCTTCTTCATATGATTTAAAGAATACTCCATGTCATTTGGAGCTTGGGTGTAGTCTAATTTCATTCCCCATTCAACGGAGGTGTGAGGCTTCCATCTATCATCTTCCTTCTCTCTTCCTCTCTATCCAAAAGATGTATTTTCTAAAAAAACTTCACTTATCTTCCTCCCTTCTTATCCAATATCATCCAAATCATCTTTTTCTTCAAATTTTTATCAACCAACTTCAACCCCAACTGAAATCAACCATTGAGGATACAAAAACTCTAGCCAACGACTCACATGTGCGAGCCCTTAGGTTGACTGTATGGACAACCGCTCAATCCTTTTTTTCCCTTCCTTCCCCTACCAAAACCATTTGATTCCCCATCCATAACCCTACAATAAACCCTAAATCCTCAATTTTTATTTTTTCTAATATCTAAAAACCTTAATTCCAAAATTCTCAATTTCCATGAACCCTAATTTTTCAAATTTCAAATTTTCTTTCCTAACCCTAATCATAAAAACTACAAATTTATCCCTTAAGTGTGGAACATGCTTATGATAAATTGGAAGTTTTATCCTTCCATCGGGCCTAGTTTTAATTAATTTATGTGATTTCTTCTTAGCTTGTGGGCATGTGATTTAGGTTAAATCAGATTTTATTTCCTATTATTTACTCTTAATTACTTGGTGGGTTAGCATCTTTTGTTAATTGAATTACTTTATAGACTCTTTCATAATCTCCATGTTGCATGCTAGCATTAAATCATGTGTCCTTCATTATATAGCTACCCAACATGGTACAAGGGATAAAAGAGGAAAAATATATTACAAGCAATAATACAAATATAATATAAATAGGTGAGGGGACAAACCCCTCCACCACGGCCATCCAGCCTTACGATCCAACAACGTGTGGCACATGTGACATGGGCAATCATATATGTTTAACATCCCCCTGCAAACTGATGTTGGTTATCAACCAGCAGATGCGACATGAGGAAGAGAAATGATGCCTGACTGATACTTCACTTAGATAAAGTGGCAATCAACCTTTATGTGCTTTGTCCTCTCATGAAAGACAAGATTGGGAGCAATCTAAACTGCAATAATTTTATCCATATAAAATGGAGTCAGAACTATAGGATGAATACCAAGATCTAAAAGAAGTCCCCAAATCCACACAATCTCACTGCATGTAACAAACATCGCACGATATTCGGCCTTCATGTTGGACTTGGAGACCATGGATTATTTCTTGCACTTCCAAGAGATGAGAGAAGTGTCAAGAAATACATAATATCTAATAGTAAAACAACAGGTGACAACACAAGCAACCCAGTTTGCATTAGAATATGCCTAAAACTCCAAAGGAGTGTTAAAAAGAAAAAAGAGATCAGTCCACCGTCCCGCGCAAGTACCGAATAATCCAAAGTACAGTGAAGAGTCCTTGGGGCAGAAACAAACTGTCTGACAACCTGGACAACATATACAATGTCATCGCCAAGTATACCAAACTGCCCACCAAGTGACAGTAAAGTGTGGGCAGCTCTAAAAGGTTACCATCGTCGCGGCCACAGTGAATATTCAGCTTCATAGGAGTTTGAACAAACTTTTGATTAGTTGATTGTACAAGAGCAATGAGATATGTGGTATACTTATGCTAGCTAACAACAAATCGACGCTCAGATTGAGAGATCTCAAGACCTGGAAAATAAGTGAGGGGCCCAAACCTTTATATGAAATGAAGAGTGTAGAATCATCTATAACTCAATAATCTCAGAAGAGTTACTACCAATCAATAACAGGTTATCCACATAAACAAAAAGGATGAGAATGCCATGGGAAGTGGTGCGAGTAAACAAAGATTGTTTGTGTCCACTTTGAGAGAAGTCGATACCAATAACCACATCATGGAAACGCTGGAACCAGGCATGTGGAGCCTGCTTGAGGATATACAATGATTTTCTCAAACAACATAGCATATCTCCAGAGCTATCACTAAAGCCAAGTGGCTGTGTAAGACCTGTATCCATGTAAGACCGACTGTACGCTTAGTTTCCGGTGTTGGCACGTCTCAGACAGACTAGATTGAAAGGCACCGATCATGATCCTGTTTTAGTACCACAATGCCTCGAGACCTATACCATGGTGATCGTGTGGGCACTGTGATTCCAATGCCCCGTTGCGATACCCGATTTGGAATATGATTTTGTTAGCACAATTCGAGGTGGACCACACAACATACGCATAGTGCGGGCCTTAAACAAATCCTGAAGAATCTTGTCAATCAATCCCACCAATCCATCACCCATCAACCCCCATCATCTTTTTCTCCATCAATCCATCACCTATCATCCTAATTACCTAAATACGCTTACTAAAGCGCCACCTACCCCCTGCAAATCTCAAAGGTACCTCTCTCTCCAAAAGTCAAAGGGCTAGGCCCACCTTGCTAACCCATCATTCATTCCACCTTTTTCTTCCTTCCCTACTCCTTTCTCCCTTTCTAATCCCCCCCCCCCCCCCCCCCAAAATCTCTACAACTCAAAAACTCCATGCGTATGAGTCTTTTCCATTTCTCTAGCTAGGGTTTGAGAAAATGGAGAGAGAGAGAGAGAGAGAGAAGAAAAGAAGAGATCAGGGAAAGAAAAGAGAGATTGAGAGGGATTAGAGAGAGTTGTGAGAGAATTAGCCGAAATTATAGGAGGCTAGCTTGGAGGGCCTCAATCATGATTTGAGGGGTCCGATCACTGACCCGACCCGATCCGACCATTCACCTTCATCCCGATCCAACCATTCACCTTCATCGTGAGTGCAAGGGTATAGATCTTCCTTTCATTTTGTGGGACCCACCTTCTTGTGTGCATGGACATGTGTGGAGGGCCCCATAGTAGCGGGGGCCCACCCAATGGCCGGTTTTTCTTGGTTATTCATCTCCCTTTCCTTTCCCTTTTCTTGCTTTGATTCAAGGTGGATGTGGGACCCCCAAGTGGGCCACGCTGTGGGCCATGATGTTTGTTTGCCATTCAATTGGTTGAAAAGGTTACACCTCTTTGGGCCCACCATGGGCGGGCCAAAATAATAGACCAAGTGGATCATGGTTGTGGAACCCACCGGCGGGAATTAAAAAACAGAGAGAGAGAAAATAATAATAATAATAATAATAATGACTGCTGCCGCTGGGCAGCCAGTTGCTGTACCAAACAGCAACCAGCGCTGCTTTCTTCGGGGTGACGATGTTTGTGTTCCATACGTTCATTCATTTCGCCAGAATAAGATAGATCCATATCTCAGGTGGAACACACTTCGGGAAACAGTAGAGATAATGACGTCCACCATTGAAGCCTTTTCAGGCCCAACACGTTGTTTATCTACCATCTATCCTGCTCACAAGGCCACGTGACCTGTCTGAGGGTCTGAGGGGAAAAACACGGACGCAGATTTCCTGCGAAAGGCTTCTCACAAAGTACACGGTGGGCCCGCCTATTTCTAGCGCAGGAACTTCATGTGAAAGGCTTTCTCCGAGGAAATCCGCGTCCAAAACACGGATGTCAGCGTGCTCCAAGACCTGGAGGGGGTCCACACGAGTGGACCACGCTGCAGGGCAGTGAGCCTATGCACGCTGTCCAGCAGGTCGCCCACTACGTGAAACCCACCGTGCTGTATGTGTCTATCCACACCGTCCATCTGCTTTGGCAGATCATTTTAGGCCATGGCCCATACAGATCCAGGTCTTAGGTGATCCACACCACAGAAAACAGTAAAAACAGTAGGGACATTAATGTCCTCTGTTAAAACCTTCCTAAGGCCCACCGTGATGGTTATAGGCCATCTAACCTGTTCGTAAGTCACACAGACCTGGGTGCAGGGAAACACAAATAGCAGCTACTTTCAAAACTTTTCGGCTTTCGTACTGAGAGCGTCAGTAGCTAGGTGACCACTGACAGTGCTGCGTGGACCCATCATGACTTATGTGTCTTATCCACGCCTTCCATCCAGTTTTTCAGAATATTTTATACCATGAGTTCAAAAATTAGACAGATCCAAATCTGATATGGACCACACTACAGGAAATATTGGATATTGGTGACTGAACACTCACCATTAAAAACTTCTTAGGAAGCACAAAAGTTTTGGATTAAGCTGATATTTGTGATATTTATTCATTCAGGGGTGCGTGACGTAATCAACAGGTAGGATGACAAATAAACATTACAGTGAGCCCTATGAAGTTTTTAATAGGGATCATTCCATCGCCACTATTTTCTTATGGTGTGTTCGGCTCGAGATTTGGATCTCACTCATTTTTTGGCTTTTGCTCTATAATGATTTGGAAAAATAGAGGGACAGCTTGGATAAAAGATATATATATATATATATGGGAAAAGGTACTATGCACCCCACCGTGATGCGTGTCAACCATCAACACCGTGTATTTGATGGGTAACCTCTAAATTATAGGATATCCCAAAAATCAGCCGTATATGGAACTCAGGTGGGCCATACCATCTAAAATCATGTGAAACACCGTTAAAACATATAAAAGCACTTGGTGGGGCCCACCTGAGTTTTGAATTCTGTTGAAACTTGGTCTGAACCCTCATGAAAGTGGGACACACATAATGGATGGGCTGGATTTACAAACCAATCTCGGTGGGCCGAAAAAACTGATTATGAATGTTTTAATGGTGCACGGCCCCTCCCCACTTCTGTATGTGGTGTGGCCCACAAAAGTCATAGATTGACTTGCTTTTTGAGACCTAGGCCCACGATGGAATGGTGCATTGATGTTCGAAACGCATCACGGTGGGGCCCACACAGCTCGACCTCATAGGACGGACTGGTGAGGTCGAGCGCATAGTACCTTTTCCCTATATATATATATATATATATATATATATATATCAAGCGGGGCCACAAGGCACTGTCAGTACCGTGTCCGGACCATGCTGCAGCTGTGGCCCACTTTGTGGGACTCACCGTGATGTATTTGTTTTATCTACACTGTTCATCTACTTCACCTCATCATTTTAGGCCATGGAACAAAAATAAGTCAGATTCCAATCTCGAGTGAGCCGTAATGAAGGAAACAGTGTGAATTGATACCTATCATTGAAACCTCTGTTATAATGTTTATTTTTCAGGTCAAATCAGGAGCTGTGGATCCCATCGGCGAGTCCCACCAGCATGTGCATGAGCCGTCCTAAGTGGTTCACCATTTTGGCCACCAGAAAGGCTAATGGGCCAACTTGGAATGAGGCAAACTCAACTTAAAGTGGAGCACACCCTGGGGCAGCCCTGTTTTGGGCCAGCCCCTCTGCCGTTTCCAGCCTCCTTCAGGGGCCGTGGGACCCACCATGGACTTCCACCGTGGTGTACATGTGGTCATCCAATAAAATCATCACAAAGGGCAACGAACCCTTGTGGGGTCTCACCTTTATGTATTTGTTGTATCCATGCCAGCCATCCATCTTGGCAGCCCATGGGTTTTGTGGGGCCCAGTTTTAGGTGGACACATCTAGAAATAGTGGTAATTGAATGCCTACCATTAAAAGCTTCCAAGGGCCTACTGTAATGTTTATTTGCCATCCAACCCATATGTAGGGTCCGCTGTGGACCCCGCCACTTGTCTATTTATACCTAGGCCGTCTTTAGTGGGGGCCACCATGTTGAATGTGTTTTAGCCACTCCATCCAGCAGGTGTGGCAGACCTTGATGCACGTGTTGTATATTCAAGCTGGCCATCCGTTGTGACCACTCATTTGAGAGCATGGACCCAAATGTGCTGCAGGTCCTTGGCCCAGGCAAACCACACGTTGGACAGTGGGCCTACCCATGCTGTCCAATGTGTGGGCCCCACTCTAGGGCACTCATTTTGGGGTCTGCCATGGCTCGCCACCTTGACGTATATATTTTATTAGTGCTGTACATTTATTTGCTAGATCATTTTATTGTATAGGCTATATGAGGGCTGATTCAAGTCTCAACTGGACCCCACCATATTCTCTGCACTCCCAAGTGCAAAGGTTCCGAAGTAGCATAACTCGGTGAATCCAATGTTGATACACAAGGACAGGCAAGTAGACAAATAAGACAAGTTTAAATTTAAGACTAAGAAATTATAAACAATAATGAAAAGGGACTAAGGATCCATGGATCCACTTCCAATCAATTCACAGTGCCTGTTTATGGATTCAACTTTGATAACTTAATTGACATAGAATGACGATTCGTTCCAATATGAAGATAAAAGTATAGATAATTCACTAATAATAGATATGAACTTCAATGGAATCAATCTTCTCATGAAGCACTTAATAATTGATCACGGAAAATTTCAAACATCTATTGTACCTAGAGTCGACAATAAATCAAGGGATTTTGCATATCTATACCTTCTCTAATCAAGCCAAGTAATTGCACTACTAAACATCTAATGTACCGAAAGTTCGCATGGATCAAAGACCATAAAACTCAAGAGCTTCAAAAAACAAAATTCAAATCAATGCAACTAAAAACTATCATTCAAACAAATGTATTGAATCAAATAAATTAGAACATTGAAAATTAACTGAAAATTTCACCCCTTACCCGTAGCTAGGAGGTTAGATACACATAGCTAACTGTTAAAATAGAAAAATAAAAGAAACCCATAAAATCAAAGAAGAAATCGGAGAAGGAAGGCATCATCAGCACTCTCTCCCTCTCTCTCTCTCTCTCTCTCTCTCTCTCTCTCTCTCTCATGTGTTTTAGACATGAAGAGAAGCCTCCCTTATATAGATTTTGCACCACCAACTTTGAAGAATTCAAACTTACACAATTGATTTACACACAGCTCGGTTGACCGGACTATGTTTTCAATCGAACGTGAATTGTCCAGTGGGTCTCAGTCGACTTTAGAATTTCAATACTTTTTTTTACCCTGCAGTTTTAGGATTTCATTTTCTTAGCCCTGAATTTTTAAGACTTCTTTTTCTTGATTTCTACACTTGTTTTCAAGCATCGTTCCACAATCATTTTGATCTCCTTTTATCTGCATGCTCAAATATGATCGATCATCATCCCTTGAGCTCTCAAATCTTTAATCACTCCACTCTTGATAATTTAGGCTTTAAATTCTCACATTTAGCTCAGATAATCTCAGACCTTCCAATCTTTCTAGTATATCAAAAACACATCTAACTAAACCGTTTTACCATGAATTTGTATGGGAAAGCATTGCGAAGTAGGGGATATATATGCAATATTTAACTCTTAACACTCCACCTGAACCATGATGATTAGACGCCCACCATTAGACCTCCTCGCTAGGGCCTGCCTTGATGTATGAATTGTAGTTGCGCCTTGGCCCTACTTTGATGTATGGTGTCCACACCACAGGCCACCTTGTGGTTCATGTTATGGTCGCACCATTGGCATGCCTTGATGTTTATGTAGCAGTCGCACTATGGGCCAACCTTGTTGTTGTGTTGTATTAGTGCCAAGGCCTTGGCTTGAAGTCTGTGTTATATCCGCATAATTGGACCAGATTTAGATGTATGTACTGCACTCGGCCATGGGCGAATCACGTCGTCTATCTGTTAAAGCATGATCTCAGAAATCAAGCGGATCTGTGGCTCATGTAGGCCATGCCACCTGAAACAATAGGGCTAATGATGCCCACCCTTAGAAACCTTCTTATCGGTCCCGTTGTGTTATATGTGTTCTAGCCATGTTTCCCATTCATTTGCCATACCATTTTCGGATAATGGAGCTAATGATGCCCACCATTGGATCCTTTTTAACACCCATCGTACTGTTTATTCGCCCTCCAACCATTTGGGGCCAATCTTATGTAGGAGTTGTATGCACACCATGAGGCCTGCTATGATGTTTGTTTGCGGTCCAACTCAAATGTGGGCCCTCCTTGATGTGTGTATTACCATGCCATGGGCATACATTGATGTATATATTGTACCCACTCCATTAGGCCTACCTTGTTGTATGCGGTCTATTAGCACTATGGGCCCGCTTCATGTATGTATTATTGCCACACCATAGGCCCACCTTGTTGTATGTGTTATAGCCATATTATGGGCCCGTCCTGATGTAGGTGTTTTATTTGTGCTACAAGCCTACCTTGTTGTATGTGTGTTGTAGACGCACCTTTTCCACCATGGAACCTACTCTTTAGATGTGTTGGGGCCCACCGTTCAGGTCCAACACCCTACCTATGTCAAGCCCATCTTAGGTCCATGCTTGGTTGTTTGTGGGTGACCCTTTTTAGGGCTTGCTTGGGGACATTGTAAGGCCACTTTGATGCCTCTTGTAGGGTTACTGTGATCGCTTGTGGACCCTATAATTGTCACCCGTTTGGATACTATTAGTAATACGATTAGGCTACTTATGTGTGTACACTTGTTGAGTGGGCCCATTGGCTTAAAAGCTCACTCAAGTATAGGCTTATGGAGCCCCGTTAGACTTAGATTCCAAGTAGGCCCCGCCTCTTGTGGATGATGTTGTGGATTTAGCTAATCCAAACCCTGTTGCTATTCCAAAAATATCCAGATTAACCTAACTAGCTCTAGATCATCCATAAGTGGTCTGCTAAACCCGAAACTATGGAAAAATGTTTGTCTTGTTAGGCTTGATGTCCATTACGGACATTAAGCCAAGGCGGCATGCGAAATCGCTCAATTTAGAGTCAAAGGGCATCACATGTGTTGTGTAAGGTTGGGCTGAAATCAACATGAACTTAAGTTATTTGTCCACCTTCGATCTTTGCCAAAGTTGTGACTTCCGGACATTAGATCACAATCAAATTAAGGAAACCAACTTAGATTAATATCCTACGCATATCTGTATAGCCGCGACCCTGATCGATGATCGGTAATCGTCGATCTGACTTTTGGTCATAGTCGTCAATCGACGCATCTGAATGGCAAGGCAATCAAAGCCTTGTGTAGATCACCACTTGGAGCAATTATTTAACGATGTAAATCGACCCATACATCTCTTAGTGGGCCCCAACAGCTAGAAATGACCTCCTTTAGGGTTTATGTAATAAATATTAGGCCATTATGGTCATTTTCATTGCATTTAGTACTATAAATAGCAAACCGCCATGCACCCTCCCCCCCCCCCCCCCCCCCCAAAAAAAAAATAAAAATAAAAAAAATCTATCCTCCTAAGGAGAAGTTAGGTTCCAAACTCCGATTCAAATAGGAGTACTCCATTCCATACGAATTTGCCTTCACCAAAGGAATAAAGAAGAAGAGAAGAAGAGAGGGATGAGAGAAATGGTGGGGCTTGGGACTGGATCACTCCATCTGAACCTTATGCGCACCGGATCTTGCAACTCTACACTTTGTTTCGCTTCTTCCACGGCCAAAATCCGTTGATTTCGAATCAGATTCTTCACCCCTTACTAAGTAAGAGGTTCTCTAACTGTCTTTCCACATCTTCCTTTCATTTTCTACCTTTTTGAACCATTAGGGTTGGGAACCCCCTTTCGTTTCTGTTGTTTCTAAAAAATCCTAACCCTAGGGTTTGTTTATGCTAGGACTTGGGATCCCGTCAATTGATTAAGAGCGATCATGCTATTGTGGAAGGCATATTTGGGCATGGCCTTATGTGGATGTCTTTGTATGCCAATTTCGGGCCTCGACTCGTTGAATCGAGTTGGAGTTTGCTCGAATTAAGTTAGGTAAAACCCTTAATCCTTTATTAAATTTTAATTAGGTTAGAATTCATGTCATTAATGATGAGATTGCCAATGAATTAGGATTAGTAGCATTTTTTCCAAATTCTCAATGTTAGGGCCGCATCCAAATTAAGGATTTCTGACTCTAAGGTGAAGATCTTATACTTGGAATTTTAAATTATTACATGTGTTTGTTTTCTATTTGGTTAATAACATGCTCGATGAAATGCTTGAGTGATATGAAACTCCTAATATCAAAACTCTTCGATGTTGAATGTTAAGAAATGCTTATATAGATTGAATTGCACTAAATTGTACATGTATTTAATTGTCATGTGTTGATGTTGGTTGGATTCTACTGATTCATACATGTGTTCAATTAGTATACCTTGGTATGGTATTGAATTTCCTTTTGAGTATGTTTATGTAGTTGATAAATTTGAATTGTTGTTGTGGTGGATCGAGCTCCATAAATTATTTAAATAAGTAGATAGCCCGCTTTAAGGTGGCTATCTCAGACTTATACGACCAACCGAAATTAACATAGACGATCAACAGTAGTTGAAATTACACAGGATGGCTTGCACCCAATGCCGTTTTGTTCGAGTTCCTCCGTAGTCAATCGTATAAGTCTAACGCAGGATTTAATCATTCTTATGTTTGGTGATTGTATAACATTCGATAGAATCTAAGATACCGCTATTACCATTGATTTAAGTCTACCATTGATTGTATAACGTTGGATGTTTGGATGGATAGGTGGATGGATGCATGGATGGTTAGATGGATAGATGAGATGGTTGGGATAGTTGGACTTTTGTAAATTTTTTAATCCTAAATATGTAAATTATTTTAACATCTCCTAAAGTTTCATTGAAAATTTCCACAATTTTTCACATGTTTACATGCATTTTTGGTTATCCATGATATTGATATTGTTTTCATATCCCCGACTAGCAAAACTTGTAATGATATCGATACTTCAAATACATACCGGTTGAAATTGAATCCTGTTAGTGGAAGACTACTATGACTGGCTCTTGTTAGGGGGAGGTGACTGAAATTGAATCCTGATTATGGGGGGTTAAATTGACTAGAAGTGACTCTTGTTAGGAGGAGTTGACCATAAAGGGTTCATGGTTGCGGGATGTTGAATTCACTGGATATAGGCTTCCATTTGGGGGAGTTAGCTGGAAATGGGTCCCGTTAGGGGGAGTTTGTTAGAATGGGCTCACGACTATAGGAATTTGAATGCTTTGATGAGAAGTAGGAGAGAAGTTAAAGAAAGGGATAGAAGTAAGAGGAAGAGTGAAATTTGAAGGGGATTATGAGGATTGATTGATTAGAGCCCTGAGTGGTTGTGCAAACACATTTTGGGCTAAGGGTGCAGTCCCACCCTAGAGAAACGTAGAAAAAAGTCTTTCAACAATTTGAGACTTTAGGCCACTTCAACATGAGAAAAACTATGGGGACACCATCGACTACTAGCTCTAATGGTTCTGGGACTGGTAGGGCCACGAGTATGTCCTCATGGGCAGTCGTTGTCGTTCATGACCTGGTGTAAACTGAACTGTGAGGAGTGGTTATTGGAAATTTTCTGGGATGTCGGACAGGTAGGTCACTTTTGAAAGCAATGGTGGGAGCCAATAACTTTCACCCTTTGCCCCCCTTTTCTCTCTTTTCTAAGTTGTTTTTTTAATAGTTTATATATATATATATATATATATATATATTGTAACTTTTCTTTATTTCTTTTCGTGTTATCAGGAACATGTTGGTGAATGCATGCAACTAGGGTTTCCTGACTTCCCAAGGTTCCTTAAGCGAAATACCTCCTTACCCATTTAGAGAAATCTCCGACACATGCTTGGTGGTGCCTTTTAGGGAGTCTGTTCAATGGCAAAATCAGAGAGGAATCCTCTACAAGCCCGATAAGTTCATATGCAGTAGGATGGTGCTTGCATTATGATATTCAAGTATTACAATAATCCTAATTTTTTTTTGTAGGAAATTAAACTAAGCAAAAGTAAATTGTGGGAAAATAAAGTGTCAAAAATTGAATAGATGAAAAGTAAATATATGGAAATGTAATGGACCGGAACAAAAAAAAAAAAAAAATTCTTGAAAATTTCTTAAATCCCACATTTCAAGTCGATGCCTCACTAGTGGCTAGCCAATACCCAATAGAGTCTCCAAATTTGTGAACGCTCTATAAGACATGTGCTCACTCCTATTTTGGTGGTAGAGGGTGTGGTATTGACTCAAATGATATGTTTGACTTAAAGTCACCACTAGTTGATGAAGCTTGGAATATACAATTAGCTAGACACCATAGAATCACTATTAGTTGGGGAATTAGAGAGTCCCCAACCAGAATGACTCCTATAGTTGGCCTGCAACCGAAAATTCCGAGTAAGGACTTCAGTGATGAAGAATAAAGGGGTTAGGAATTCTTCTCTGTTGGCACTCGAATGTTGTCTCTAATTTGTAGGAATTTGGGATTTAGGGGGATTTTAGGAGTTTTAGACAGTCTTATTGTCTAATTGGTTGTGTACAATATCTGAAGTCGAATAGGAATCAACCACTTAATTCTATCCACCACCTAGGAGATCACAATGAATCAACCCCAGCAATGATTTAACGAGACAATGGTTGTTTAAAAAGGACATGAAGTAATAGTAAAGTTTAACTACAATATGATCATAAAGACAGCTCGCTCGTATAAACCATAATCGAGGAGATGATTATTAAAATAAAAGACATAAAGATTGGATGAACCTGGGTTTTTGATATGTTAGGATTTTAAAAATTGACAAAATACAAAGTATACACTTAGAGAATCACCTAAAGAGAAGCAGGGAAGTGTATGAGAGAAAGTTGTGCAATAAGTAAAGAGTGAAGTAAATGAACGATAGGAGAACTGCTCGTCAGCATGGGAGATTTAAGAGGAGAAATGAGCCTTATGGCACTCCTCTTTAAAAGAGATGATTGTGGATATCAAATATCAACCCTACTCTAATCGGCTTGAACGTTGCAATGGCTTGAATGAATTGATAGTTGTAGATAGTGCTAGTTATAGATAGATGTTATACTAAATTCCATTACATGTATTGATATAAGTGATTCTTTATTGTTTTCCATATATGGATTTTGTAACCCTATATATACCATACTTGGGGCAATGCAATATATAGAAAATGACTAGAGAATTCTCCAAATCTTCTCATATTCATTACTTTGATGGAGGACACCTTTCTTCCACGAAGTTTTTAGGTAGACGCAATATTCCATTATTTATATCTCATAAATCATATGCCAACTAAAATTCTTGAAAATACTTGTCCTTATCTTGTATTTTTTTTGTTCTCTTCGTCCCTACTCATTATTCTGTATTTTTTTTTATATGTTTGTTATGTTCATCTTTCTCCACATGAACGTAATAAGCTATATCCAATATCTGTTCATTGCATGTATCTCGGTTTTGAAGACACTAAAAAATGATATCATTGATATGACCCAAATGCTCATTATGTTCATGTTTCAAGGAATGTTATCTTCTTAGAACCTATTCCATTTCTTGCTCCACTTTCTCCTACTCTGAGCAATAATTTTGATGGTTCTACAAGCCTAACTTGGTTTCTAATATACTCTCTGCTTCACATTTGGTTTCTCAATGACAAGAAAGTGAATCATTTCCTCCTAATTCCTCTCCCGTTGCTCACCCTACAGCCAATCCTCCAATTCTTAAGGTACGTCATTCTACTCATCAATCAAATCCTCCGAACAGGCTCATTTGTTCTATGTTTTCTCGACTTAAGTCCATCTCTATTCCTACCTTATATTTTCAGGCTTCCAAACACCAATGTTAGATAGATGCCATGGCCGAAGAATTACAAGCATTAGCAGATAATCACACATGGTATCTTATTCCTTGTCTAGCTGATTAACAAGTGATTGGTAGCAAATGGGTATATTCTGTCAAGCTTAGGTCTGATGGCTCTCTTGAAAGATACAAGGCACGTTTCATTGTCCAAGGTTATAAGCAGGAATATGGAATTGACTATGAGGAGACCTTTGCATCGGTTACCAAAATGAAGACTATTTGCACACTTGTTGCAGTGGTTGTTACTCGTTCTTGGCCCATTCGCCAAATAGATGTAAAAAACAAAAATGCATTTCTTCACAGAGACTTACGAGAAACCATATACATGACTCAACCCCTTGGGTCCGAACCAACTTAGAAAATTTTAGTGTGCCACATTCGAAAAGCATTATATGGGTTCAAGCATGCACCCAGTGCTTAGTTTCGATGATTACACAAAGTTGTGATTAGAGCTGAATTTAGGCAGAGTGCTTATGATATATCTTTATTCATAAGATCATCATCCATGGTATTATGATATTACTAGTGTATGTTGATGATTTACTTTTAACGGGTAGTGATTCTCTTGGCATCTAAGAGCTTCAGATGATCCTTTAATCATCCTTCCACATGAAGGATTTGGGGTTGCTTACATAGTTTTTTGGCTTGGAATTCTGTAACACCCTGTACTTTTCAGTACTCGGGTGTTACCATGTAGATATAAATTAGTTACTCGTATGTGAGAACACACGTAACTTACCCTACATGTCGCCATCCAGCGACCCTCAATCTATCCATCTTAACCATTTGATTTTGACTATGACTACAAGACCTTGAAGAGTTTAGTTCAATCTGCTATGGATCTCTAATGACCTTTCAACCATCTGATTTTGGACTATGACTACTCACAACACAATCGTAAGATTTGAGATCGATCTGTCCATTTAACCCTGTACTTAAATAAATAAATAAATAAAAATCCTATTTTAGAATCTTGATCATGATAATATTTTAGAATACACCTATTTAGTATAATTAAATCACATAAAGTAAATTAGGGATTAAAGTCACAAGATCCACCGTTCATCAGGTTACAACATCTCGTTGGACTATCCATCCTTTGGAAACACAAATTGGATCATCTACCCCCATATTTGACTACCGGATCACACTTAAATACTTCTTAGGCTTCTTAGGACTGTTAATAACTAAATATGAGTCAATTCAACCGATGAATTATTTGAATCATTAGGATGTTGAGAGTTGATAAGTGGATGTTCACTTAGTGTGGCTCACTTAACCGTTAAAATTAGTTGAAGAATGAGGTACATAACTCGAAGTGGTCAACTCACCTGGAGGAATACTTCTGACTACGGGTAGGCCCTACAATTTTAATTTAAAATAATAATAATAATAAATAATATTATTAAAAGTATTGAAACATGATATTTAATGTTATAAAAGCATAATAGGCCATATAATTCATAATCTAGCCATTGATTTCTAGCTTAATGACCCCTTGGACCCTTTTAACCGTTGACGTTCCATGTCGGGACGATCCGGCCATCAGACTAACAAAAATCTACAATTATAACTAAATAAATAAATAAATATTTAAGTATGGCCCACCTGAACTTTAGATCTACCTGGCCTTTAGTTAGAGGCACTGGTTGGGACCTCCAAAAAGAATGGATGGGGTAGATTTTGTCTAGCATCAATGTGGACCCCACATTTCATGCATGTGTACCATAGTGGGTGTGCACCTATGGTGCACCAGACCGTGGGCTCGGTCAAATAGAGTTTAACCTGAGCCCAAACGAGAAATCCTCCTTCTATGTTTCACATTTTCACCAGTGGATGGACAGACGTCCGTAATTTCTATCATGGCCTACAAATCGGGGCCCACTTTCATGATCCAAACTGTCCATTTGATAGATCACTCCCGCCTGACCAAAACCACGTTGTCCGTGTGAGTTCATACACCCGTGAATGTGCACAACGATGGGCCCAAACAGAGTCACGTGTAGCGAATTTCCTAAAATGGAAACTGTTTTACCAACAGGCTGGCAATCTGCATGCGCACGTCTGTCCATCCCATCCATCTATTTAGACAAATCCCAGCCCTCCGTTTCATGCGAATTAGGGCTCCCTCAATACCAGGGAAAGAAACTAGTGGCCGGTTTCTTTACTTTACCACCTGTACTTGGAGCGGTTGCAAACTAGGGCAATCCTAGCCGTTTGATTCTGATCCTACAGATCAAGAGAGCTAGGGTTTTCTATAAGAAACAGAGGATCAAGCAGCAGCAGCAGGACCCTCTTCCATTTCTCATGCCGGCTTGAAAAATGTTCGTTTTCTCCTTCGCTCAAACCCACCACCCAAAACATCTCCAAGCTTCGATGAGGCATGTCTAAAAGCTCTCTAGGTTCCCTACGGATTGACTGCAAGAGTCGGATTGGTGTAAGAGATGGTGATGGTGAAGACGTCATTAATGGTTATCTCCTCCTTCGTTTGAGCCACATCGAGTCGCACCGATTCAGGTCGATTGCTGGTCAAATTCAGAGTTCTCACTAGCCGGAGTTGGAAGAAGAAAGAAAAAGAAGAAAAGAAAGAAGGAGGAAGCAGAAAAGAGAGAGGCGCAAGGACGCCCGTCTATTCCTCGGGTTGCTGCCGCGTCGAGTGGGGTGACTCAGCCTGAGTTGCTACCCCACACTATCTGCTCAAACGTCCCCTAAGTCCAGATGTTGCTGGACCTGTCTAAGTAGAAGGAGAGGGAGATAAATAGGGAGAAAAGAAAACGAACGAGAGAGAGGGAGAGAGGACGTTGTTCCTTTTCCTGCTGGCTGTCGGTTGCTACTACCACACTAGGCCTCGATCCGAATCTGGGCCAAGTCCAGGCCCTTGATGGCTGTGAAATGAGGCTCGAAGAGGGAGAGAGAGAGAGAGTGAGAGAGAAAAGGGTGAGAGAGGGTGGTGCCACACTCTTGAGCTGAGGGGTGCTGCATCCACCTGCTGGAACGAGTCCAGCTCGTCGCTGATTCTAGCGCGATGCAGGCACTGGTCTACTCCAGTTCGGGCTGAAGATTCCAGCTGGGGTTCCAGCAAGAAAGAGAGAAAAATAGAGAAAGGAAGAAGAGAGAAAAGGAGAGAAGCTAGAGAGAGGAAACTGAGTTAACTCGGTTGGGATCGAGTCAACTCAGCTGAAACTCAGTGAGTTGGGTTAGGTTTTGCTGAGTCCAACAAACTTGCTGGATGGCTCATTTTAAAAAGAAAAAGAAGAAGAAGATTTGTGAGGGAAAGTTTCTCGATGTTGACCAAGCCCTTCCTCACCCAATCGAGTTAACTCGGTTAATTGTTGACCTAGTCAAGTTGATTCTGGGCTAGGTCGAATTTAAATCCTATTTGGTCATAAGGAGGAAGAAAGGAAAGAAGAGGAGTGGGAGTCGATACGCGCTGCCAAGTCAACTCGGCTGAAACTCGTCGAGTTGAGCTGTTCAAGTTGGGAGCAAATCGAGCTTGTGGGTCGAATAGAGTCGACGTAGGTGAGTCAACATCTCTTTTCCCAAGCTAGACTTGTTTTGAGGTGTTAATATCATTGTTACCACTCTTATTATGGGGATTGCTAATATTATATATGATTAGACATTAGTAGATTATTTATATTAAAATTAGTTATTATAAATAAAATTGTAATTATCAACTACTAGTATTTTATTAACTCTCTTAAATATTATCTTTAATAGTAGATCTTAGTATTATTATCATCATAATGATTGTTATTACTGTGTTAGCTAATATTGATTATAAACTAAGGTTAATAATTATTTTCTAATTATTAAATTAGCATTGTAATTTATTGTACACCAACTACAATTCAAATCGTAAAGTTAAGTCTACGACCAAACTCTAGGATAAAACCCTAATTCTACATCAAAACCCTAAGAATAATTAATTGAAACCCTAAGTTATGATCGTAACTCTAATAATGCGCAAAACTTGGATCTAATCATACAATTTCATAATTCGTGGTAGGATTCGACCCTAAGGGCACACGCACCTCCCAACAATGACGTAAGCAGCTCAAAACATAAAATGATGATTTCTTCCCTTTAAGCTTTCCATTTCCAAATTAGTTTAAGTAATAGTCTTATTTAAGAATCACAATTATTATCTCATAGCATGCGACCTCTTATGAATTTTTAAGACATGATTTGTATCTGATTTATAGTTGATAGTTGTGAACCATGATTGCATGCGATAGTTTCTTACATGATAACTCTCATTTTAATCGATAGTTCACATCAAGGCCTATCATGATTATTATACTTAACTTATGTCTGTTATGCCATAGCTATATGCTTTTACATGAGTTGTCATAAGTTAGTTATGGATCTATGTTCACTACACTTACTAGTGGGTAATCCCTCGTGTGTATGTGAACCCATACTTAGGATGTAACAAGATGGAGTGTGGTAAGAAATGGACCCTCGATTTAGAGGTTATATGGGATATGAAACATTAATGTTGGATTTACCATCCATAGGTCATACGGCTTGAGTAGCTTAGAAATGACCTCTTTAACCACTCTGATTTAACCTTACCTGACTCCTTTGTCGTCTCGATTTAATGATCCGAGCACCCTTTTACCACTGCGATTTAACATCTGTCCCATGTTTTAATGATTGCCTTGCATGCCTTTGATGGCCTATACCCATGCGATGGTAATCCCTACTTATTGAATTTGATTGGCCCCTAGTTGACGGGTATCCATTAAACATCCTAAGATGTGACAACCTCATGAGCCGAAGATGGTGGTCATGAGACACTATGCCTGAGATGTCGGCCTGCGCTGGGTGACGAGCCCCCCGTAGTGACCATTGAGTTACTCAAATCGGCTGATTGTGATTAGAATAATAATAGTTTGGCTAATCATGCATTCATAGCATATTGGCTATGACAGGTGTCTAATTCTGGATATTATGGCACGTGCCCTTAGGTTTAGTGGGGTATCGTTTCGCTAGCTCCCAGACCATCGACTATCGACCTACGTGACGACTTAGTCACTATGCTGTACGAGATATGCTACACTAGTGACCGGTTACTACGTGATGACTTGGTCACTATGTTGTACAAGATATGCTACGCTAGTGACCGGTCTTATGCATGGGTGACGTGCCCAAGTCTGACTGGATGAGCATCCCCAGGTCGATATGCATTCACACATCCATGCATTAAAAAGACTGCATCATGTATTATTTTGATTGCCTTGTTGTTTTTAATTATGCTTAGCTAAGGCGACGGTGTGTAATCTTGAGGGGAATTCACACTAAGTTGACCACTCATCCATCAAATATATAACCGTACAGGTAACACAGGTGGCTTAAAAGATACTCGTGTCCAGAGTGATAAAGAGCAGGGTACAATTATCAGGGATGTATGGCTGTATCTGCCAAGAGAAGCTGCTCGATCTTACGGCTCAAGTTTATACGCATTTTATAATTCTCTTATGTAAATTACGTAATTTTTGTATTTTTTATTATAAGAGACATTGGTTTGTATAAGTCATTATGGGCAGCCACTCGTATATTCTGAATGTAATGCAAATCTTCTTTTATGTTTGATTTTTCCATCTTTCACTAAATTGCTAACTCTAAATGAAAAAGAAAAAAAAATATATATATATATAAACCTGAATTTGACTATCTTTAAAGGTTAACACTCGGGTTTTTGGAGAACGAATCATATACTCGGGTTATGAAAACTTGGGGCATTACAAATTCTCTCATGTAAATCGTGGTATACCTGTAGGCCAGCTGTAAGGCCCGTATCTTAGACCGTATAACTCCTTAGAATCCCATGATCCTCCCCATCGAATTTCGGCAACCCGCGACTTGCAATTGGCGTTTGCGCGCGACCCTAAGTCACATCCCGTATTTTGAGTCGACCCGAGACTTGTACCCTAATGACTGCATCGTTATCGCGATTCCAACACCGTGTCTTGCGCACCGATTGTTAAGACTCAAATATTGCATAATTTTTCCCATTTATATCTTGGTTTTATGAACATAAATCATCTTAATATTCTATTTTACTCATGTATGTGTTACAAGGTGAATTTAAGAGCTTTGATTAAAAAAGGGTGCTAAAAGTATGGATTTAATGCTTAAGAATCACCAAGGCAAGGGATGGATCTTAGGAGACCAAGATTGAAGAATTCACATGCCAAAGATCCAAGAAAACCAAGTGAGAAATGAAAAGAATTGAAGATTTGAAGTGAAGAATCCTGAAATCGTCCTTAAAAAGTGTATTCTGAAGCTGTGAAGTTTATTTTGGAAAACTGCGCAGCAGGAAGTCTGTTTTAAATGAATATGCAGCGAGAAGTCTATTTTGAGAAAATACATATATTTGAGGCGATTTCTATGGTTTTTCAACTTTGTATGAAAATTGGAGTTCCTTACTTATAAATAGGGCTTCCTAGGGCATTCCTAAACATCATTCAAAGAATTCAACAGCAATATTTAGGGTTTTTAAAGGGTTTTCAATTTTATTTAAGTTTTATAAATTATTATTTTTTCTTTTAGATCTTTTCTATTTGTATTTATTCTTTCTTGTTTCTTTCTTTCTCTATTCTAGTTATGTTTTTCTAAGTTCCTTCTAGCCCAAGCTAAAAGGGAAGCACATGGGTTTAATAATTCTTTAAGATTATGATGATTGATTGTTTTAATGATGAGAAGAATGGTGTATGCATGTTATCTATTATTTAGGTTTTATTTTTTATCCTCAGGTGAGATCCATATGTTTCCATCATATGAGATCCACATTGATGGATAGGCTTACCCTAGATCAATCAGATTTCCTAGATAGGAGATGTTCTCAACCTGTTATATTTCTTTGATATTTATTATCCTTGAATACTTAAAATCACTAGCACTTGAGAATATATGTCAATGGTGTAAATCCATTATTTTTTAATCTTCTATATCATTTATTAAAATATTTAAACTGTTTTATTTTCCGATTAGGCTGACCATAGTGATCAGATCCTAGTTGTGTTATCCAAGTCATCATGATTTTGGAACATTAACCTATGTGTGGAACTTTGAAGCTCGGGTGTTATTTTATTTAGTTGAATTACATCCATTCAAAAATCTCAAAATCAAATCATCAGATTAATTTTTATTACTTAGTTTGTTTTGCATTTGATTTTTTTCTTCTCACAATTCATCTCCCTGTGGGATTGACCCTATATTCACGGGATACTACTTACGAACCTCTGCACTTGGAGGCAAGCAATCAAGTTTTTGGCGCTATTGCCGGGGAGAGACTGAGATAGATCAAATCTGTGCAAGATAGCTAAGGTAAGTTTTCTTCTAAGGTAAGTTCTCTTTTAAACCCTCCATATTTTCTGTAGATTTTTTATTTTTATTTTCTTTTTTTCTTTTTTTCTTTTTCTTTGAAAATAAATTCAGTTGGGTCTTTCAAGCACTAACTTTAACATAAGGTTGCCCTGCTTGGGATTTTATCACCCAAGTACTATGGTTGTCCTACAGTTGCTATTTGATCACAAAGATCATCCGCTGAATCTATTTTCCAGATTAGCATAGTTTAATTTCTGCATTAGTTTTACTTTTATTTATTTATTTATTTTTTATAGAGTGAACCCTCATGGTCGGCCCTACCACTTGGGTTGTTGATTTATCTTGCTTTGTGGATTGAACCTTCATGGTCGGCCCTTCCACCTGGGTTGTTGATTTATTTTGCTTTGTGGATTGAACCCTCATGGTCGGCCCTGCTGTCTGGGTTGTTGATTTAAGTTTTTATTTTTATTTTAAGTATCATACTTGCTATTTGAATTAGTGGTATTTGTTGTGTGGTGTGGATGGTTTGTCCCATTGGAGTAGGGATCAAAACAATCGACTCTCCTCTGAAAGGGGACTAGTTCCAGGCATTGATCATTCACTTAGAAGAGGCACTCAATATCACTTGGATTCCATGGCAGACCCAGTTGATAATCCAAATCCAAATCTGTCAGATCCAACTATAAATTAAAATAGAAAAAACCAACATAATCCTCCTCTTGAGGATGAAAATGAAGTTCATAGGAATGTGTTAAACCAACCACGGACTTTACGTGAACATTTCAACCCTGAGAGATCAACTTTACCATCTTGCATAGTGTTCCCTGCTCACACAGGGAACATTGATTTTAAACCGGGTGTGATTTAATTAATTCCTAAATTTCATGGCTTAGATTCTGAAAGCCCCTACTTGCACCTCAAGGACTTTGAGGAAGTAATTGCAATGTTACAAGTAAACAATGACAATAGGGATGTACTCATTTTCTCTAAAGGATCGGGCCAAAGCATAGCTCAACTCTCTAAGACCTAATACCATCCCTTCATGGCAAGCCTGAAGTAGAGAATTTTTAAAAAAGTTATTTCCTGAGTGCAAAACAAATGCACTAAAACAAGAAATCATGTCATTCTCCCAAAAGGGAAATGAACTATTTTTTTAAGCTTGGGAACACTTCAAAGACATTCTAATTACTTGTCCACATCATGGTTAGGAACCATGACACGTGATTGATGCTTTCCGAAAGGGGCTCACCATGGATACCCGTCAGTTCATAGAGATGCTGTGTGGTGGAACCTTTCTTGACAAAGATCATAATGAGGCTTGGGATTTTCTAGATATGTTACGCAGACATGGTATGTCTCTGCTAAATCAGACCAAACTAGACCCATTCCTAGAGAGAAAGTGGGAATGTATGTCCTAAGAGAGGAAGACGACCTTAATGTAAAATTCGCTGCATTAGCTAGAAAGGTCGAAGCCTTGGAAATTAGGAAGGTTGATATGGTTAAAGCAAATACTTTCTTAGGTAATTTTTGTAGCATTTGTGGTGGTACAAACCATGACACAAAGGATTGTCCAATAATCTCAGTTGTATAAAATATCATACATAAGCGTGATCAAGCAAATGCTATAAATAATTACCAAAGGTCAGTTATGCAACCAATGGGAAACACGTACAATCCAAATTAGCGTAACCATCCTAATCTTAGTTGGAGGAATGGACCATAAATTAATATGCCTAATACACCTCAAATGCCTTCACAAAATAACTTCTTTGGAGCACCTAATAATGCACCATATGTGCCCCCACCAAAGCGTTCATCTGTGGAGGATGCATTGACCACATTCATGAACTCTCAAGCTCAAATGAATCAGTTTCTAATCCAATCAAATTAGGAATTAAAGACAGTTGTGGCTAGGATTGAGACTCAACTAAATGTTAGGGAAAAAGGCACCATTCCTTCTCAACCTGTGCCAAACCCTAGAAACACACATTTCATTGGAGACTCAAATCCAAGTGAGCTACATCATGAACAAGCTAAGGCCATCATTACCTTGAGAAGTGGAAAAGAGGCTGATAACAAGATAATGCAACCGGTAGAAATACCGGAGGATGAGCCACTGTCTCAAGAAAATGATGAACTGGCTATAGTTCAAGAGCCGCAACAGTAAAAGGATAAAGAGACTAAGTCATATGAGCCTCCAGTTCCGTTCCCATCTAGACTTCGGAATCCAACTGCCCCCATGAAATATCAAGAGGTGTTAGATGTGCTCCAAAAGGTTACTGTCAATATTCCTCTGCTTGATGCCATTAGACAAATTCTATCATATGCTAAATATCTCAAGGACTTGTGCACTATAAAGAGAAAATTAAATGTGCACAAAAAGGTCTTCCTTACTGAGAAAGTGAGCGCTATCATTCAACAAAGGGTTGTACCCAAATACAAAGACCCGGGAAGTCCTACTATTCCTTGTATTATTGGGAATTTTTAAATTAAGCGTGCTTTATTAGATTTGGGTGCAAGTGTCAACTTAGTACCTTATTCAGTTTACAAACAAATGGGGTTAGGCGAGCTTAAACCAACCACGATCACACTCCAACTCGCTGACCGTTCTATTAAGGTACCAAGGGGAATTTTAGAGGACGTGCTAGTCCAAGTGGAGAAATTCTACTTCTCCGTAGATTTTATTGTACTAGACACTGAACCATGTGTAAATGCTAGTGCTCAAGTTCCCATCATTTAGGCCGCCCATTCCTAGCAACTTCAAATGCAATTATATATTGCAGGAATAGAATGATGAACTTATCTTTTGGTAACATGACTCTAGAGCTAAATATTTTCAATCTATGTAAGCAGCCCATTGAAAATAATGAGATCCATGAGCTGAATTTCATGGACTGCTTGATAGAAGAAGAGGAATTGGAACCTAGTCTGACTGAGGAATTGATTGAAGTAATTGGGGACTTGAAAAATTATGATTTAGAAAAATTGCTTGCTGAAATTTCTGATGATAATGAGAGCACTA
Organism: Magnolia sinica; assembly: GCF_029962835.1. Taxonomy (NCBI): domain Eukaryota; kingdom Viridiplantae; phylum Streptophyta; class Magnoliopsida; order Magnoliales; family Magnoliaceae; genus Magnolia; species Magnolia sinica. Next base: position 39,650,561 of record NC_080576.1, read on the forward strand.
CCACCCAGGACATTAGTATGTACCAATGGAGACCGCGCACTCAAATCCTATCTATCGAGGACTTACGACCTCTGCCATCACCAACCAATGTTCCAAAGCTTGATTTAAAACCACTACCAAATGAGCTTAAGTATGTATACTTAGGTGAAAATAAAACTTATCATATGATGATCTCTTCATTTTTAGACAAGGATTAAGAGATTAAATTGTTGAAAGTTCTAAGGGACTACAAAGGAGCCTTGGGCTGGACCATTTCTGACATCAAGGGTATAAGCCCTTCCATATGCACCCATCGGATCCACCTCGATGAGGACGTCAAACCAATTAGACAACCTCAAAGGCGTCTCAATCCAAACATGATGGAAGTTGTAAAAAATGAGGTGATTAAATTATTGGATGTGGGAATCATCTACCCAATATTCGATAGTGTTTGGGTGAGTCCAACTCAAGTAGTCCCAAAGAAATCTAGAATAACTATTATGCAAAATTCTAATAATGAACTCATACTAACACGTGTCACCACTGGTTGACGTGTTTGCATTGACTATAGGAAATTGAACCAGGTCACAAAGAAGGACCATTTCCCTCTACCATTCATTGATCAAGTTTTAGAGAGGGTAGCAAGTCACTCCTTTTATAGTTTTCTGGATGAAAATTCTGGATATAACCAAATAGATATAGCCCTGGAAGACCAAGAAAAAACTACGTTCACTTGTCCATTTGGCATGTTTGCTTTCAAACGGATGCCATTTGGATTGTATAACGCCCCAGCAACTTTCCAACGGTATATGTTAAGTATTTTTTCAAATGTGGTTGGGAAGTGTCTTGAGGTTTTCATGGACGACTTCTCTATATTTGGGAGTAGTTTGAGGAATGCCTCAACAATTTTTCTCTTGTCTTGTCTAGGTGTGAAGAGAAACACCTTGTCTTAAATTGAGAGAAATGTCATTTCATAGTTCAAAAGGGAATTGTTTTGGGCCATGTTATCTCCAAAAATGGAATCGAGGTAGATCACTCAAAACTCGACATTATAGCTAATCTACCTATCCCCCAAACTGTTAGAGATATTAGATCACTTATAGGGCATGCTGGTTTTTATAGAAGATTCATCAAGGACTTTAGTGCCATTACTAGACCCTTGACTAATCTTCTTCAAAAGGATGTTCCATTTAAGTGGACAGATGAGTGTGTAAGTGCCTTTAATAAAATTAAATCATCCCTTACCACTGCACCTATCATGCGTCCACTAGATTGGACACTTCCTTTTGAACTAATGTGCGATACAAGTGATTATGCCATAGGGGCTGTTTTGGGCCAAAGGAAAGATAAACGGCCCTACGTTATTCACTATGCAAGTAAAACTCTAAACTCAGCCCAAGTGAACTACTCAACAACTAAAAAAGAGTTACTTACAGTAGTTTTTACTTTGGATAAGTTTAGGTCCTACTTGCTAGGATCCAAAGTGGTCATTTTCACGAACCACTCGGCTTTGAAATATTTGTTATCTAAGAAGGATGCAAAGCCGAGACTTTTGAGATGGATCCTTCTACTCCAAGAATTTGACTTAGAGATAAAAGATAAGAAAGGAGTAGAAAACGAGTGGCCGATCACCTTTCCAGAATGGTGTTAGATGATTCCACTGAGGAGATGCATATCCAAGACACTTTCCCTGATGAACAATTATTTGCGATCTCCAAATTGCCTTGGTATGCGGATATAGTGAACTATCTTGTAACAAAAAAATGTCATATCATTGGAAGTCACAAGATAGGAAGCGTTTTGCAACCGAGGTTAGGAACTTCTTCTGAGATAACCCGTATTTATATAAATATGGGATTGATCAAAGTTTTAGATGTTGTGTCCCAGAGGATGAAGTTCAGAGTGTTATTTCTTTTTACCACATGAAAGCATGTGGTGGCCATTTTTCTGCTAAGAAAATTACTGCAAAAATCCTGTAATATGGTTTTTACTGGCCCACTATGTTTAAAGACACACATGCTTTTTGTGTTGCTTGCGATAGATGTCAAAGGTTGGGAAGAGTGTCCCTGCGCAACATGATGCCTTTATCCCCAATTTTACCATTGGAAATCTTTGATTGTTAGGGTATTGATTTTATGGGCCCATTTCCATCTTCTTTTGGATTTCTTTATATATTTGTTGGTATGGACTATGTTTCAATTGAAGCAATTCCAAGTAGGACTAATGACAATAAAGTGGTCATATGATTCCTCAAGGAAAATATTTTTGCTAGATTTGGAACTCCAAAGGCCATCATTAGTGATGGCGGGTCTCACTTTTACAATAGGACATTTGAGGCTTTGATGAAAAAATATAACATCAAACATAAAGTGAACACCCCATACCACCTACAAACGAGTGGGCAAGCTGAGATTTCTAATCGAGAAATCAAACACATTTTAGAGAAAACTATGAGGCCAGATAAGAAGGATTGGTCCCTCAGATTATCCGACACTTTATGGGCTTATAGGACTACTTATAAGACCACGATTGGAAAGTCTCCATACAGATTGGTGTATGGGAAGGCTTGCCACTTGCCTGTGGAATTGGAACAAAGAGCCTACTGGGCAATAAAGAAATTAAACTTTGATATGGATCAAGTGGACAAAGGAAATTACAGTTGAATGAATTAGAGGAGCTGAGGAGAGACTCATATGAAAATTCTAAAATCTACAAAGAGAAGACCAAAGCTTTTCATGACAAAAATATCATGAGGAAGAATTTTGAACCTCAGAAAAAGGTCCTATTGTACAATTCTCGTCTCCAGTTCTTTCCGAGAAAGTTAAAATCAAGATGGATAGGCCCCTTCATTGTGAAGAATGTTTATACTCATGGGGCTGTTGAAATTGAGAATCCACATAACGGTAATGTATACAAGGTTAATGGTCAGAGATTGAAGCCTTATGTGGAAAACTTTCAGTTGGGAGAGGAGTCATTCCCTCTTCATGAGCTAGAATATTCAGATTGATGCTCCTGGTCTGACGGAGCATTTGTGTAAGATTTGTATCATATTCAATTTTTTTTAGTGTCACATAGCAGGTGAGTTTTTCATGGTAGGTACTATCCACCCTTTTTATTATTTTTTATGTTCTCTGCATTACATTATCATTACATTGGGGACAATGTAGATTTTAGGTTGGGGGGTATGGATAGTCATCCATGTGGAGGGTTTTTTTTTTTGGGTTTCAGTTTATTTTTTTATTATTATTATATTTTTTTTATTTTTAAGTTTCAGTTTTTTTTAAAGGTTTATGGGGAATTGTTTTTTCAACATTTTCAAAATAATATATTTATATACAAGAATGTAAACATGATATTATGCGAATTCCAAAGGCAAAGTTAATATTTATTCTAGGTTGATAGCAGTCAGAATTTTGATAACTGAAAATTATAAACTTAACTTCAATTATCTAATCGCTAGTTTAAAGTGAGTTGTAATTTGATGTACTGAATTCACAATACACCCTAGCTAACTAAGTGAGGAATATGATATGTGAACTAGAATAACAAATTTTAACTCAAACAAGGTTGAATGAACTAGTACCATTGATATATGCTTAAAAGAGAGAATATTGAAGAAAAAAATGATGGAAAAATAAAATTTTATTATAGAGCATGAATGCAATGACCATAATAATCGTGTCAGTAATCCGGAGTAAGGATACCTATGTATCCATTACTGTTACCATTACAAGTACGATACCTTATGTTATGAAGCAAATCTGGTGGGAATCTTCATCTAAGGGTGGCCTAATAATAATGAGGATATGATGATAAAAGAATAAATGATATGAAGAAAATGAGATAACTAAAGATTTCATATTCTTGGAATGATTGAAAGGAGTTAGGATAGGGAACATGCATATTTCTCAAAGTTAGACTGGTGTCACGGAGCACCTAAGGATATTGGATCATAACTATTCTAAATTTTGATTAGGTCTCTGAATTCAAGGTTGTAATGGATTAAAAAATTGAGATTCTAACTATCTTCAGACTTAGGTTAAGTATTGTTTTGTTTTGGAATTCATATGATGAATGGAGGTATAATTGTATAAATTTTTTAGTGTTGAAATATTTTTCTTGTTTTCAATGTTTATGGGTAACATTTCTGGAAACCCTCACGAGACTATAACTCGTTCACTAGGGGAAACCTAGAGGTTTAAAGGTTTGTTGCATATGCTAAATGCAATCGAGATTACCTGTGAAAGTGTAATTAGAATTTTTTTTCATTTTAATTTTATTTTTAAAATTAATTTTTATTTTTATTTTTATTTTTCTTCGCTTATTTTGCTCGGAACTAGCAAAATGTTGGTTGGGGGGGTGTGTTGAGACTCAAATATTACATAATTTTTCCCATTTATATCTTGGTTTTATGAACATAAATCATCTTAATATTCTATTTTACTCATGTATGTGTTGCAAGGTGAATTTAAGGGCTTGGATTGAAAAATGGTGCTAAAAGCATGGATTTGATGCTTAAGAATCACCAAGGCAAGGGATGGATCTTAGGAGACCAAGATTGAAGAATTCACATGCCAAAGATCCAAGAAAACCAAGTGAGAAATGAAAAGAATCAAAGATTTGAAGTGAAGAATCCTGAAATCATCCTGAAAAAGTGTGCTTTGAAGTTGTGAAGTTTATTTTGAAAAACTGCGCAGCAGGAAGTCTGTTTTAAATGAACTATGCAGCGAGAAGTCTATTTTGAGAAAATACATATATTTGAGGCGATTTCTAGGGTTTTTCAACTTTGTACGAAAATTGGAGTTCCGTACTTATAAATAAAGCTTCCTAGGGCATTTATAAACATCATTCAAAGCATTCAAGAGCAATATTTAAGGTTTTTAAAGGGTTTTCAATTTTATTTAAGTTTTATAAATTATTTTTTTTTCTTTTAGATTTTTTCTATTTGCATTTATTATTTCTTATTTCTTTCTCTCTCTATTCTAGTTATGTTTTTCTAAGTTCTTTCTAGCTCAAGCTAGAAGGGAAGCACATGGGTTTAATAATTCTTTAAGATTATGATGATTGATTGTTTTAATGATGAGAAGAATGGTGTATGCATGTTATCTATTATTTAGGTTTTGTTTTTTTATCCTCTTGTGAGATCCATATGTTTCCATCATATGAGATCCACATTGATGGATAGGCTTACCCTAGATCAATCAGATTTCCTAGATAGGAGATGTTCTCAACCTGTTATATTTCTTTGATATTCATTATCCTTGAATACTTAAAATCACTGGCGCTTGAGAATATATGTCAATGGTGCAAATCCATTATTTTCTAATCTTTTATATCATTTATTAAAATATTTAAACTGTTTTATTTTCCGATTAGGCGGACCATAGTGATCAGATCCTAGTTGTGTTATCCAAGTCATCATGATTTTAGAACATTAACCTATGTGTGGAACTTTGAAGCTTGGGTGTTATTTGATTCAGTTGAATTACATCCATTCAAAAATCCCAAAATCAAATCATCAGATTAATTTTTATTACTTAGTTTGTTTTGCATTTAATTTTTTTCTTCTCAAAATTCATCTCCCTGTGGGATCGACCCTGTATTCACGGGATACTACTTACGAACCTCTGCACTTTGAGGCAAGCAATCACCGATGCGATACCCAGGCCAGGAATTGTGGGCCCGTGTTTATTTCAAGGAAATCGTCGGGTATTGCGAATCCCGAGAAAATCTCTACCACCTTTCACATCAATCAATCAAGTACACATCCCATCACTAGCCCATGCTTTCTTTTTCCCCAAGACAAACAACCTACCCCCTAAGTCAACTCTCATGTCACTCACACCCATCACCCATCACCCATCACCTCTCTCTTACAACACCCTCTCCTCTCTCATTCCCTCTACCATTTTCCAAGCAACCAAAGAGAGGGTGGACGTCCAAGCTTTCCAAGAGAGAAAGACCTAAGTGTGTGGCCCACTTCCTACCCCTAAACTCCCATCTCTACCCTTCAATTCTCATCTTCCACCATCAAAGTTGAAGCCAAGGAGCTTAACATTCCAAGGAGCCTAGAAGAAGTGGAATCGATGGGTGATATTAGGATTTACACCCTTGATTTCTATTTGAGGGTCCACTTGTGGTGGGACCCATTTTGATGTATGTGTTGTAAACCAAGAGGAGCTCATAGTGGCAGAGCTCCTCCCTTCACCACGCCCTCTCTCTCTCTCTCTCTCTCTCTCTCTCTCTCTCTCTCTCTTTTGCAATGGAGTGTGGCCCACCTGATCCAGGCCATCCATGTGTTAGGCCCCACCTCGCTGACTGTCCGTTTGGACAGGCCTGGATGAAGGAAAAACACAAATATCAACTGATCCAGAGCTGTGGTGGGCCACCACATGAACCCACCTTGAGGTGTTGTATCTGATGTCGTCCATCCAGGCCTGGCTTGGTAAATGAGGTAGATTCAAATCTCTGGTGGAGCACACCACTGTCCAGCATGTGGGACGGTGGATACCACCCATGGTGTATGTGTTTTATCAACACCGTCCATCTATGGGACCTGCCCACTGATGTATGTGTTGCTCCCACACCGTCCAGTAAAGGACGATGTTGGGGCACCTTGATGTAAGCATTTTATCAACGCTGTCCATCTATGGGTCCCATCGATGTAAGTGTTTTACCTACCCATCCGTCCATGGGGCTTGCCTTGGTGGCACGTGACTCCACACGTGTGGACCCACCTTAATGTACTTGATGATTGACAGTGGGGCTCACCTTGATGACATGTGGCATGTCCGTACCGTCCAGTCCCTAGACGGTGGGAGCCACATGATGTAAGTTTTATCTGCGTTGTCCATCTAACGGGCCCACTGTGATGTAAGTGTTTTATCCTCACCGCCCATCTGGACGGTGAGATCCACCTGTCGTACGTGTTTGATCCACGTCATCCAAAGTCTAAAAGGTGGGACTCCACCATGGTGTATGTGCTATATGCACAGCGTCCAACTGTGGGGCCCACACGTGATGTATGTGCATCGCCCACACCATCCACATGTGGGTGTGGGGCCCACAAATAATGCATGTATTTCATATCTCCACCATCCAACGGTCTAGACGGTGGGAACCACTACAATGTATGTGATTTATAACCATGCCGTCTATTCGTTTTTATTAGACGCAGGCCTGCCTGTAGCATACAGGGCCCACTTGATGTATTTGAGGCCCATGGATGAGGCCCAATGTGATGTATATGTGGCCCATGGATAAGGCCCATTGTGATGTATTTAAGGCCCATGGGATGTGGCCCATTGCGATGCATTCGAGGCCCATAAGATGTGGCCCATTGTGATGTATATGAGGCCCAAGTAATGAGGCCCATTATGATGAATATACCGCCCATGTTTGAGGCCCAATGTGATGTATATGCGGCCCAGGTATGAGGCCCATTGTGATGTATTTGCGGCCCATATAATGAAGACCATTATGATGTATATGTGGCCCTTGTGTGAGGCCCGATGTGTTGTGTACGAGGCCCTTATATGAGGCCCAATTGTGATGACTGATTCCACCATGATATATGTGTTATATTCACACTATCCATCCATTTCTCTAAGGTCGTGGGCCCCATTGCGTTGAGAGGCCCACCTTGATTTATGGATTATATACCCACCATGGGGCTACCTTATGAGGCCCATCATGATGTATGTGTTACATACACGATATCCATCCATTTTCCCCAATTTGTATAAGGGTCGTGGGCTCGTAGAGAGTTAGATTCAAATCCCAAGTAGACCGCACACTAGGAGACAATAGTGGTTAAACATCCACCGTTAAAATCCTCCTTAGGGCCCATTATTAAGCCCATTACCTTGGGAGCAATGATGGTTAAATGTCCAAATTTTAATCTCCCTAAGGCCCGTTGTTAGGCCCATTATCATCTTCTCTTATTGGGCTAACCCAAACCATTGGACCTCCGTTGATGTTAGTACTACCCGTCTCTCTTATTGGGCTAACCCAAATCGTTGGGCCCCCATTGATGATTGTATTACCCACCTTCCCCTATTAGGCTATCCCAAACCCTTGGGGCCCCATTGATGTTAGTATTACCCGTCTCTCTTATTGGGTTAACCCAAATCGTTGGGCCCCCATTCATGCTAGTACCTTCCCACCATGCCCTGTAGGGTTGTCCAAACCTTGAAGCCCACATTATGTTCATATCAGGCCTTTCATAGAAATGTGACGCACCTAGATTCATGTTTTGCCTAAGTTTAATGACCATACCCAAGGCCCACTTAGGAGTTGAGTGGGCTACCCAATCCGTTAGAAGGACACATAGTCCTAGATGTATGAATTCCACCAAGCCCACTTTGTATATGTATCGGGCCCCAAAAGGAAGCCTAGTTTATTCATGATAAGATATTGAGAAAGCCCAATTGTTCACCCGGTTAGCTCACCCTGTGATCTCATTGTTGAGGGTCAAATATTGCATATCAGACCCCATTTATTGCTTGGATTTACGAATATGGTACTGTTTAACGGCCCAATTTAACTGTGTTTATGATGCAAGGTGTGTTTAGGAGCTCAGACGGAAACAAGGTGCTAAAAGCATGAAATTAAAGCTCAGAATTCACCAAGGCAAGGTACGGACTCCATGGGACCAAGATCGAGGACTCACACGCCGGAGATCATAGAAATTCTGGGCACTTACTTAAACAAGCCTGAAAGATGTCTAGAATGCAAGATCACAAGGTTCTCACCCTCCGTTCGGCTCAAAAATTCATCCATGGCCTGGGGACCATAAATTAACCGTATAAATCAAAAATCAGCCATTGGATCCTGGTGAAAGTCGCCCAACAGTTAGATCAGCCCATAGAACAGCGATTTAGGGCCCACCTGATATCTGGATATACTTCAATTTTGGTTTCAACCCTTTAAAGTAGAGGGTAAGACGTATGGATGAAGTGGATCTCCCAGAAACATCACCGTGGACCCCACATGAGTCAGGGTGTGCACGGTGCACAAGTGCTCCAGATGTGCACGACAGCTGCACCTCCTTCCAAAACGGGCTGGTCCCGTGACCAAGTCAAAAACGGCAACTGCCGTTTTAGTTCTTACGCAAACAGTGGCGCGGAGGCTAATTGCGGAAGCCGGAGGGCCACCATCATGGCACACATGAGAGATCCACACCGTTCATCACGCAGAGGGGCGAAAACCAGTCAAACCCATGTTGAATTTAGGTAATATCACACTGGCACATTCCTGCTACAGAGGTCACAAGAAGACTGTTTTGCAGCATTCAAAATAGTGTAGCGCGATTGAATTCAGTGGACCGCATCAAAAGCAATCCAAAAGCAGTCATTTCTAACCGAAATTTCGAGAGGAATCCGGTGGACGGAATGGATTTCTTAAAACAACATCGAAGTGGGTCCTACCGACTTCAACAGCGAACCCTTCTTGCGCAGGCCCTGTTTTCCACGTCCGGACGAGTCCGGGATTTACGGGGAGTAGTGGGTCATGATCGTTAATATTTTGAGTGATCCAGACCGTCCAATGTGTCCACAGGGAAGCCAATACCCTAGCCAAGATTTCAGAATTGACAGATAGGTTGATATCGCACCGCAAATATGCTCCAAATGCAAGACGTTTTGCGCTTTCGCTGCGCATGCGAACTCTGCTGCGTAAACAGCTTTCATCCAATTTCCACCGACGCTAGCTCTTTCCTCTGGTGCGTGAGAGCTCTCCAACGACGGTAACAGCCTATAAAAGAAAGAGGAAAGGAAGAAGAAAGGGATCTTTTGGACGATTGCAAGGGAGAAAGAGAGAGAGAGAGAGAGAGAGAGAGAGAGAGAGAGAGAATAGTTGTTGTTTATGTGTTCTTTTGTTTTAGGAGAGTTCCAGCCGCATTATGTTGAGCTAAACCTTACAGCTAGGGCTAAGAGGTGAAGCTTGTGGTGTGATGGGAACAATTCTATGGTTTGGATTCATGTTATGGCTTTGATTCATGTTAGACTAAATTGTTGTTGATTTAGTTGATTAATAGGAATGCTTCCAGTTTTTAATGGTTTGTTGTGACTGAAATTACAATAGATCTGCGATAGCTTTGAGCATGTTCTTAGCGTTATAGGATTTATGAATTTGGGAACCTTGTTGTTCACTAATGTCTCCTGGGCATGGTTGGATGACGAAACTCTTCCTGACATTCATACATCACTCAGATTGGCTGTGAATTGGTTTAATTTTGTTGTTTGCTTTGTCTCATGGGCATGGTTTTGTGATGGAATCCACTCTAATTTACACCCATCTGATCTCTTGAAAACTAGATTAAATAAAGTTAAGAATTGATTTTCAGGCTATATCTTCCAACTGGATGAACATGGGACTCGATGTCCAGTTGAGTTCATGAATCGACCGTAGATTTTCCTGATCTCTACAAGTGGATCCTCTGAATCCCTAGTTTCTTATCTCTGATTTCTCTTAAGTTTTACATTAATCTCTCACCATTATTCATCAATTTATATTTGATTTAGATTTCATCTTAGGTTAGTTCTATTTCTACCTAGTTTCAGGTAACGTACAAGTATCAGTCCCTTGAGATTCGACCTCGGTCTCACCGAGTTTATTTCTATATCACAACCCTGCACTTGGGGAGTGAACAAGTTTTTAGCACCATTGCCGGGGACTGACGGTTACATTTTTCTGAAATTAATTAGTTTTAGGATTAATTTAAAATTAGAATTTTTCTAACTTTAGGTTTAGATTTTCCTGATTTCTAGAAACTAACCTGTTTTCCTATTTTGTAGGATCCTGACATAAACTTCTAAATCAGTAATCCCTTTCTAATTCCTCTACTCTTTCTAATTTTAGAATTAGGGTTTGAGTTTTAGAAATTTTCTAATTCTAGTATTTTTCTATTTTTAGGAAATAGTTTATTTTTAGAAACTTTCCTCTTTTGTTTTTAGAAACTATGTTAGTTATTTCCTTTTTTAGAAATTCTTTCTAATTTTAGAAACTAACTCATCTTTCCTTTATTTTATTTTTAGAAACTTTCCTTTTTGAAGAATTAGCTTATTTTTTTTAGAAACATTTTAATTTTAGGTTTAGATTCTCTATTTTAGAAACTTTCTAATTCTAACTCTTCTTTTTAGAAACTAACTTAGCTTCTAGGTTTAGGAAATTTTCCTTTTTAGAAACTAACTTTCTATTTCAATTGTAAGAACTTTCTACTTTAGACTTTATATTTTAGAAACTAATCTCTTTTGTTTTTTTTTACAGGATCTTAACATAGGAACTTCTCATTTAGTACCATCTCTCTAACTTCTCCTCTTACTTTCTGTACTTTTCTAATTTTAGATTTAGATTCTTCTTTTTAGTAACTTTCTAATTCTAACTCTTTTAGAATCTAACTTTGTTTCCTAATTGATTTTTAGAAATTTTCACTTTCTTTTAGAAATTCCTTCTTTTAGAAACTAGTTTACTGCTATCTTTCTTTTTAAGGATTTTCTAATTTTAGCCCTTCTCTTTTTAGAATTTAACTTATTTTATTTTATTTTGCAGGTTTTTAACTTAGGGACTCCAATTTGGTACCTTCTTTCCAACCATCTCCTTCTTTCTAGATTTTCTTTTCCTTTCTTAGGATTAGGTTTCGAATTTGATTGAGGGCTGCGAGTGTTTCATGCCCAAGTAGGCCGGTGACAACACTCGACGTCTCTTGACTAAAGGAGGATTGGTTGAGGGGTTAACTATCCATCGCAGGACTAGACACCACTTGAAATCCCCTGAGTTAATTGAAGTGATGGCTGAAAACCAACCTCTTCTACCCCAACCTAGGGTGGAGGACATTCAGGATGAGAATGAGGTGCATCAAGCACCCCCGCTTCGTACTTTACGAGATTATTTACAACCAGCGGGGGTGAGTATGCTCTCATGCATGATTTTTCCTGAAAATACAGGACATATGGACATCAAGCCAGGGGTTATCCAACTCTTTCCTAAGTTCCATGGGCTTGAATCTGAAGAACCATATCTACATTTGAAAGAGTTCGATGAGATCATAGCCACTTTATATTTTCAAAATGTGTCTGAGGACACAGTCAGGCTGAAACTCTTTCCTTTTTCCTTAAAGGAGAAGGCTAAGACATGGTTACATTCACTGCGTCCTAGATCCATTGACACATGGAATGATATGCAAAGGAAATTTATAAAGAAATTTTTTTCACATCATAAAACGATTACCCTTAGAAAAGCAATCATGAACTTCACCCAAAAGGAGGATGAAACATTTTATCAATGTTGGGAAAGGTTCAAGGATTTGGTTAGTTCATGCCCACAACATAGCTTTGAAACGTGGCGCATTACAAATTTTTTCTATGATGGACTGACATCTTCCATGCGCCAAATGGTCGAGACAATGTGTAATGGAGAATTCATTAATAAAAATGTTGACGAGGTATGGGATTACCTCGATAGTCTTGCTGAAAAAATACAATCATGGGACTAATACCCAAAGTCGAACACCACGTCTAGGCTGACTCAATCTAAGGAGAAAGGTGGATTGTATCTCTTGAAAGAAGAGGATGATCTCAAGTATAAAGTGACTACGCTCATAAGAAAAGTTGAGGCCATGAAAGGAAAGAAGGATAAGGTTAATGAAAGTGTTTGTGGCATCTGTGATTGCAACATTCATACAACTGAAAATTGTCCTACGATACCCACCTTTCAAGAAGTGTTAAATGAACAATCTAATGCCGTAAATAATTATCAAAGACCTTTCAATGGACCAACCTCTAATACGTACAATCCTGGTTGAAAAAATCATCCAAACTTTAATTGGAGAAATGGACAAACTGCTACCCCTCAAGGTTTCTTCAATCAAAATTCAAATCAGGGGAAACCTCAAGAAGAACCGGTTCAAAATTCCATGCAAGAGCTGACTCAGGCAATGCGAGACTTTATGCAAAAGATGGATTCACGTATGACGGTTATAGAAAAGGGGATGCTTCCTACACAACCGCTGCCCAATCCTAAACCGCAATACGAGATAAGTGATCCCAGCTCTTCAAATCAAATGGGGCACGCTAAATCCATCACACTCTTAGGAGTGGGAAGATCATTGATAAAACCCTTCCGGTTAGGCCTGAAAAGCCTCAAGAACCAGAAGAGGACAACAATAATGGATCTAGTGAGGCCCCACAAAAATTAGAATCGGAACTTCTAGAAAAGCCAGTTGCTCCATTTTCCCAACGGTTGGTCGCACCAAAACCTCTCTCTAACTCTCAGGATATCCTAGAGGTGTTGAAACAATTGAAAGTTAACATTCCTCTACTTGATGTCGTAAAACAGATACCTTCATATACCAAATTCCTTAAAGACTTATGCACGACCAAACGACGGTAGAGTATTCATAAGAAGATCTTCTTGACTGAGAAAGTGAGTGTCATCCTAAAGCAAGACGTGCCACAGAAATTTAAAGATCTTGGTAGCCCAACTATATCTTGTGTAATCGGGGACCATCGAATTGATCACGCACTTCTTGACTTAGGAGCAAGCGTCAATCTGATTCCCTACTCGGTATACAAACAGTTAGGTTTGGGTGAATTAAAACCCACCCTAACCACACTACAACTTTCTAATCGCTTTGTTCGTGTACCCAGAGGGATAATTAAGGATGTGTTGGTCCAAGTTGATAGATTTTACTACCCTGTAGATTTTATCATCCTGGACACTGAACCCATCAATAACATGAGCACTCAGATCCCCGTCAATCTTGGTCGCCCATTCCTTGCCACTTCAAACGTAATTATCAATTGCAAGAATGGTGTCATAACTGTTTCTTTTGGAAATATGATATTGGAGTCAAACATCTTTTTCAATAACAGCAGAAACTTAGAGGATGATGACGATTTCCACGACATTAACATGATTGACTCTTTAGTGGAAGATACGACACCTCTGACCTTATCCTCTGACCCTCTAGAGATGTGCCTGGCCCACTCCCATGATTTTGATAATGACATGATTAGGGAGACGTGTGCCTTACTTGATATTGCACCGGTACTTGAAGTTAACCGGTGGAGGCCACAATTTGAAGAGTTGCCCCAAACCAATGTAGTGCCTCTACCGTCTAACCTCAAGCCACCGAAGCTTGACCTAAAACCTTTGCCCTCTAATTTGAAATATATTTATTTAGGTCAAGATGAGACATACCCGGTGGTGATCTCTGCCCACCTAGAGAAAGAACAGGAGAGTATGCTCATATCTACTCTCATTGAGCATAAGGGAGCCCTTAGATGGACAATAGCGGACCTCAAGGGAATCAATCCCTCGATTTGTACTCACCACATTTATCTTGAGGATAATGCTAAGACCGCTCGGCAATCACAACGTAGACTAAATCCAAACATGAGGGAAGTGGTTAAAGCCGAGGTTCTTAAACTATTAGATGTGGGTATCATATACCCCATATCCGATAGTCAATGGGTGAGTCGAACTCAGGTGGTTCCTAAGAAGTCTGGGATCACCATCGTAGCCAATGCCAATAATGAACTCGTGCCAACTAGAGTTACTACTAGTTGGAGAATGTGCATTGACTACAGGAAGCTGAAGACCGTCACGAGGAAGGACCACTTTCCTTTGCCCTTCATTGATCAAATCTTGGAAAGGCTAGCTGATCATTCCTATTACTATTTCCTTGACGGGTATTCGGGCTACAATCATATTGAAATCGCCCCTGAGGACTAGGAAAAGACTATATTTACATGTCCCTACGGTACCTTTGCCTACAGAAGGATGTCATTCGGATTATTTAATGCCCTCGCCACCTTTCAGCGATGTATGATAAGTATCTTTTCTGACATGGTGGGAAAATATCTAGAGGTCTTCATGGACGATTTCTCTATTTTCGGTTCATCTTTCAGCGAGTTCTTGGAGAGTCGTAAATGTGTGCTGAGAAGATGTGAAGAAAAGAACTTGGTACTTAATTGGGAGAAGTGTCATTTCATGGTTCATAAGGGAATTGTCCTTGGACATATTATCTCGTCCAAAGGAATCGAGGTGGATAAGGCAAAAATCGATCTTATCTCTAACCTACCTCTACCCAAGAACATTAGAGACGTGCGATCCTTCTTAGGACACACAGGATTTTACAGGTGATTCATAAAGGACTTTAGTCTCCTCTCTCGTCCTTTGTATAATCTACTT
This sequence comes from Magnolia sinica, assembly GCF_029962835.1. Taxonomy (NCBI): domain Eukaryota; kingdom Viridiplantae; phylum Streptophyta; class Magnoliopsida; order Magnoliales; family Magnoliaceae; genus Magnolia; species Magnolia sinica. Next base: position 39,665,732 of record NC_080576.1, read on the forward strand.
CAAAAGGATGCACCATACGAGTGGACTGAGACATGTCAGGAAGCTTTCACTAAGCCTAAGGGCATGTTGACTAGTGCACCCATCATACAACCACCCGACTGGGGCATTCCTTTTGAACTTATGTGTGACGCGTCTGATTATGCTCTTGGGGCGATTCTCGGCCAGTGAAAAGATAAAAAACCCTACGTTATTCATTATACGAGTAAGACTCTAAATCCTGCCCAAGTGAACTACTCGACTACGAAAAAGGAACTCTTCGCCGTATTGTTCGCTTTGGACAAATTTTGGTCCTACTTGATTGGATCCAAGATCATTATATACACTGATCACGTAGCGCTCAAGTATCTTCTATCTAAGAATGATGCTAAGCCCCGCCTGATACGATGGATCCTCCTACTCCAGGAATTTGACCTAGAAATAAAAGATAAAAAGGGAGTAGAGAACGTAGTGGTTGACCATCTTTCTCGCCTTAATCCCTCTGATTCCCTTGAAATGACACATATCAATGACATGTTCCCTAATGAATAATTGTTCAGAGTCTCCCATTCACCTTGGTTCGTTGATATTACTAATTATCTTGCCACAGGTTCCATACCGACACATTGAACTGCGCAAGATAAGAAGAAATTTTTCACCAAGGTATGCAACTTTTTCTGGGATGATCCATATTTGTTTAAATATTGCCCAGACCAAATCCTGAGGAGATGTGTGCCAGACGATGAGCATCAGAGTGTCATCTCATTTTGTCACTCACAGGCCTGTGGTGGTCACTTTTCTGCTAAAAAGACCACAGCCAAGATTTTGCAGTGTGGCTTTTACTGGCCCACTATGTTCAGGGACACTCATGAGTTTTGCAAAGCTTATGAGCATTGTCAGAAATTGGGAGCGTTGTCCCGTCGAAATATGATGCCCTTGAATCACATTCTTATCATCGAGGCATTTAATTGTTAAGGCATTGATTTCATGGAACCATTCTCCCAATCTTTTGGAAATCTATATATTTTGCTCGCTGTAGACTATGTCACTAAATGGGTTGAAGCGATTCCGTGTCGGAATAATGACCATCGCACGGTCATTAAATTCCTAAAAGAGAACATCTTTTCCCGATTCGGAATGCCTCAAGCTATCATTAGTAATGGGGCTCACACTTTTGTAATAGGCCATTCGAGAGTTTAATGAAGAAATATGATATCTCTCATAAGGTGAGCACCCCATATCACCCACAGACAAGTGGGCAAGTTGAGATTTTCAATAGGGAGATCAAACATATTTTGGAGAAAACGGTTAACCCTGACCATAAGGATTGGTCAATCTGATTGACTGATGCCTTATGGGCTTACCGTACTGCGTTTAAAACCCCTATTGGAATGTCTCCCTTTAGACTTATCTATGGGAAGGCTTGCCACTTGCCTGTGGAGTTGGAACATAGAGCCTACTGGGCAATAAAAAAATTGAATTTCAATCTGGACAACGCTGGCTCGCTACGCAAACTTCAGTTGAATGAACTCGAAGAAATCTGAAATAATGCATACGAGAACTCGAGAATTTATAAGGACAGAATGAAGGCGTTTCATGACCAACGTATTCTACCAAAATCATTCACACCTGGTCAGAAAGTCCTTTTATATAATTCTCGATTACATCTCTTTCCAGGTAAGCTTCGATCTTGTTGGACTGGCCCTTACATTATGGTCACTGCATATCCTCATGGGGCCGTTGAGATAAGAGACCCCGATAATAGCAAGGAGTTTAAAGTAAATGGACATCGATTAAAACCATTTGTCGAGAAATTTGATTCAGAAGACATGTCCATGCCTTTGACTGCTCCTGTTTACCAGGATTGATCTCCTAGTCTGATGGAGGTATAGGTAGGTTTATCGCTTTCATAGGACTAGGGTAGTTTGCTTTATTTGTCTAGCTGAAGACGGTAAACTTAGCACTCCTGGGAGGCAACCCACCTTTTCGTTCCATTTCAGTTTCCTAGTTAGTTAGTTCAATGTTTGTGGGTAACATTACTGCAAACCCTCACGAGACTACAACTCGTCCACTAAGGGCAACCTAGGGGTTTAAAGGCTTGTTGCATACGCTAAATGCAATCGAGAGCACCTGCGAAAGTGGTATAGGTAGGATCTTCTTTTTGAGAGTTATTTTTGTTATTTTGCTTTTATTGATTTCTCTCGTGTGCTAAATCGCTTTTATGTTGATATCTCTGGGAAGCCTCTTAATTCTCTCATTCAGGTACTATCTTTCCATCACTCTTCTCATTTACTTTCATTATCTCATGTACATTGCGAGCATATCTTTTACATTGAGGACAATGTAGATTTTTAGTTGGGGGTGAGAGATTAGGTTACCTAATCAGTGTTTTCTTGGTATTAAGCGCGAAAATTGTGAAAATTTTTAAATTTTTTTGGGAATCTTTTGTGAATTTGAAGTGATTTTTGATGGCCATGTTGGTGATTTATGACTCTTGGATTCAGTTATTAGTTAGATTTCACAGTTAATCTAAATTGTTAGTCCATGGTTAGAGGTTTTAAACATTGATTGAGTCATGATTTCACATGTCACATCTCGCTTACATATTGTGGTTTCAGTTCGATATTAAAGGATTATTTTGATGATCACTAAGCATGCAAGGAACCAGCTTGGAAAAGTTGCCCATCATAATCAATTGAAGAAAAAGAAAATATTTAGAAAGCAAAAAAACAGATACCTTTGGAAAAGGTTGGTGAATAATCTTCACCATAGGTTTGCTCCCTATAGGTTTAGATTTGATTCTCCATGGATAATATGTGAAAAAGGGTTGGGTGTACGGTCTTCACCATAGGTTTGCTCTCTATAGGTGAGGATTTGATTCCCCTTCTTAGCCTTACTGTTAATGGAAAAATCAAAAGACTGGAAGAATGAAAAAAATGATCTGTGAGGAAAGTTTGGTTTAAGTCTTGGTTATTATGAATTCTCTTATTGATTACCAATGACATCATGAAATAAAGAATTGAATCTTAATGCTAATAAGCCGAGATTTCACTAAACACTCATGGAACTCAATGTTTAGAATTTTTTTAATTGATGGATTAATACTATGAACTTGACTATGGAATTTACCATGTACTCGAGTCCAGGAGATAGTAATGCGCAACATGCATGAATCTTAGAATTCTCTTGACTAAATTTGTTTTCAAATATTACTTGGTTTCATAGAAAGTGTCCTATAATTCTCAATCTATTTTTCGCATACTTTGCTCGGGACTAGCAAAATGTTGGTTGGGGGTTGTGTTGAGGGTCAAATATTACATATCAGACCCCATTTATTGCCTGGATTTATGAATATGGTACTGTTTAACGGCCCAATTTAACTGTGTTTATGCTGCAAGGTGTGTTTAGGAGCTCGGACGGAAACAAGGTGCTAAAAGCATGAAATTAAAGCTCAGAATTCACCAAGGCAAGGTACGGACTCCATGGGACCAAGATCGAGGACTCACACGCCGGAGATCATAGAAATTCTGGGCACTCACTTTAAACAAGCCTGAAAGATGTCTAAAATGCAAGATCACAAGGTTCTCACCCTCCGTTCGGCTCAAAAATTCATCCATGGCCTGGGGACCATAAATTAACTGTACAAATCAAAAATCAGCCATTGGATCCTGGTGAAAGTGGCCCAACAGTTAGATCAGCCCATAGAACAGCGATTTGGGGCCCACCTGATATCTGGATATACTTCAATTTTGGTTTCAACCCTTTAAAGTAGAGGGTAAGACGTATAGATGGAGTGAATCTCCCAGAAACATCACCGTGGACCCCACATGAGTCAGGGTGTGCACGGTGCACAAGTGCTCCAGATGTGCGCAACAGCTGCACCTCCTTCCAAAATGGGCTGGTCCCGTGACCAAGTCAAAAACGGCAACTGCTGTTTTAGTTCTTGCGCAAATAGTGGCGCGGAGGCCAATTGCGGAAACCGGAGGGCCACCATCATGGCCCACATGAGAGATCCACACCGTTCATCACGCAGAGGGGCGAAAACCAGTCAAACCCATGTTGAATTTGGGTAATATCACACTGGCACATTCCCACTACAGAGGTCACAAGAAGACTGTTTTGCAATGTTCAAAATAGTGCAGCGTGATTGAATTCAGTGGACCGCATCAAAAGCAATCCAAAAGTAATCATTTCTGATTGAAATTTTGAGAGGAATCCAGTGGACAGAATGGATTTCTCAAAACAACATCGAAGTGGGCCCCACCGACTTCAACAGTAAACCCTTCTTGCGCAGGCCCTGTTTTCCACGTCAGGACGAGTCCGGGATTTGCGGAGAGTAGTGGGTCACGATCGTTAATATTTTGAGTGATCCAGATCGTCCAATGTGTCCACAGGGAGGCCAATACCCTAGCCAAGATTTCAGAATTGACAGATAGGTTGATATCGTGCCGCAAATATGCTCCAAATGCAAGACGTTTTGCGCTTTCGCTGCGCATGCGAACTCTGCTGCGTAAACAGCTTTCATCCAATTTCCACCGACGCCAGCTCTTTCCTCTGGTGCGTGAGAGCTCTCCAACGATGGTAACAGCCTATAAAAGAAAGAGGAAAGGAAGAAGAAAGGGATCTTTTGGACGATTGCAAGGGAGAGAGAGAGTGAGAAAGATAGAATAGTTGTTGTTTGTGTGTTCTTTTGTTTTAGGAGAGTTCCAGCCGCATTATGTCGAGCTAAACCTTACAGCTAGGGCTAAGAGGTGAAGCTTGTGGTGTGATGGGAACGATTCTATGGTTTGGATTCATGTTATGGCTTTGATTCATGTTAGACTAAATTGTTGTTAATTTAGTTGATTAATAGGAATGCTTCCAGTTTTTAATGGTTTGTTGTGACTGAAATTACAATAGATCTGTGATAGCTTTGAGCATGTTCTTAGCGTTATAGGGTTTATGAATTAGGAACCCTATTGTTTACCATCGTCTCCTGGGCATGGTTGGATGACGAAACTCTTCCTGACATTCATATATCACTCAAATTGGCTGTGAATTGGTTTAATTCTGTTGTTTGCTTTGTCTCATGGGCATGGTTTTGTGATGGAATCCACTCTAATTTACACCCATTTGATCTCTTGAAAACTAGATTAAATAAAGTTAAGAATTGATTTTCAGGCTATATCTTCCAACTGGATGAACATGGGACTCGAAGTCCAGTTGAGTTCATGAATCGACCGTAGATTTTCCTGATCTCTACAAGTGGATCCTCTAAATCCCTAGTTTCTTATCTCTGATTTCTCTTAAGTTTTACATTAATCTCTCACCATTATTCATCAATTTATATTCGATTTAGATTTCATCTTAGGCTAGTTCTATTTCTACCTAGTTTCAGGTAACGTACAAGTATCAATCCCTTAGGATTCGACCTCGGTCTCACCGAGTTTATTACTACATCACAACCCTGCACTTGGGGAGTGAACACTCATCTTGTTGTATACCCACTTCACTCCCCACGAGAGATGTATCCTACCCTTGTACCCCATTTGCTAAGACCTCGTGACATGTACATATCATCCACACCGTCCATCTTCTTGTTGAGACAAGTGTGAAGTCCATCCTTGACATTATCGCATCATCACCCCTTGCTATAGACAGAAGGATACGTGGTATCAGATTTGGTATATCCACTGTCGAGGACCAATCCTCATGTTATGAATTAGATCTGCTGTCCTTCTATGGACCCCGCCATATATTTAGGTTGATTATTGATTATAACTATGATTAGTATACGTACTGAGTATGTGTTAGCATAAGCATTGTGATGTATGAGGCCGATTATGATGTATGAGGCTGATTATGATGTATGAAACCCTTGTGTGAGGCCCATTATGATGAGTATGAGGCCCATGTCATGAGGCTCATTGTGATTGTATGAGGCCCTTGTGTAAGGTCGATTGTGATGTTTGAGGCCCTTGTGTGAGACCCATTATGTGCGTGAGGCCCATTGTATGTGTGAGGCCCAATTGTGATACATGAGGCCCACCATGTGTGTGTGATTATGTGCACACCACTCATTCATTTACACGAGCCATGGACCGCCTTATACAGGCCCACCATGATGTATGTTAATCATGCATAGTATACTTCATGATACATACCTGTATGCATCATCCGCATGCTTGTTATGAGGAGTGATTGATCATAACATGTGCTATTGGGCTAATTGTTTATAGGACTCCCTGAGAGGATGAGTTGCCCCACATGAGCGCGCGGTACACATAGGTTCGATGCATGACTAGATGGTATGACTCATGCATATTACATTTTGTGATATGACCATCGTATTCCTAGCAACATCAGGGTCGTGGCCCTCACAGGTATATCGTGGATGGTCAGATGGGACACCGAAAATGTATGGTTCTATCATATGGGCGCGAAAGATGTCCCTAAGTGAAATTTTCTAAACCCCCAAGGTCAGGGGATGCTCCAATGTCTAGACTGAGTGGATATACATGAGCGTATGAGAGTCATATACCAGTAAGTCACGTCTCCCACTGTGTCATGGTCGGTTGGGAGGGGGTGTGACTTTACTCGCCTGAGGAAGTAGGTAATGTTAAGCTGAGTCTGACCAACTTAAGGAATGGGTCTGTTATCAATGAGCAGGGTAGATATTGACAGGTGGATAGTGAGGTCTCTTCCACTTACCCAATTATGCGCTTGATGGGGCGACAAGCTGGCGTAGAGTGTACTAGACTCCAGTGATGGTCCCAGAGAAGTACGGTACTGATATGTGGACTTACTGAGCAGGAGTTGCATACTCAGCACTTGGCTCATTCATTCATTCATTCACTATCCACTCAGGCTGACAGTGTGCAACCAAATCATTATGTGTATCTTCGCAATGGCCAGGATTTCGGTTGGGTGCACAACCAACCTGAGATCAGGAGTTTACCACATTGAGTCTAGCTATCCAATTTTAGGTATGAGACTGGTTTGGATAGAAGTCTTTTGTAATGGACCCCACAGCTTGCAATATTATGTACTATCATCCTGAATCTACACTCCAGCTTGGTCATTTTATTCGCACTGTATATTGTATTGCATCCTTAGCACATAGCATTTGCTTTACTATGCTTCTGTATTGCATAGCCTGAATAAGGTTGATGGTATTATGGACTCACCAGAATCTGCATATTGCATTACATCCACGGCATATAGCATTTAAGTTGCTATGTTTCTGCATTTATATGGCCTAGATGAGGCTAATGGTATTCATGGCTCGTCAGAATTGCATATTGTATTGCATCCTCGGTATCTGATATTTGGCTCATTATGACCCCGCATTGCATAGCTGATCTACATTGCATACTCTGATATTGAATGACTTATAGACTTGCTAATATTTTCGCTTACTCTGATATTTGTGTGCTTAACACTTATCTTACGCACACACTTACACCACCCTCTAAGCTTTCTATAAGATTATGCACAACCATTGCATGCAGGTGACGTTAGGTCGCAGCAGCATTGAGGTAGGAGTTTGTAGCAGATCACTTTAGAGTTTTTGTTATTTATGTATTTCCCTTTTGGCATTGTACTCGAATGTTTATATTAGTGGATATGTGGTGTTGATGTTGTTCTTATGATTTGGGTACACTTGTGATTATGCTTCTTTTAAAAAAAAAAATCACACTAAAAATCCTCCTTGTAGAATCCCAGGATCAGAATCTAGCGTATGGGCGCTAGGAGCCAAGAATGGGGTACTAAGGAGGTTGTCAGCGGCGGATTTGGTGATCGGGAATTCTGTGAGCCCGGTTTCCGAGTTTGGGGTGTGACACCAGTGAAATATACCTAAGATCTAATCAACTTGACGAATCTCTCCGATCAGCAAATCATCGATACACCAATGGAATTAAATGTATATTATGGAAAATATGACGATGATCTTTTAGAACAACCTACACTTTTTCGTCACTTTGTTAGTAGTCTTGTTTACCTAACGATGACCAGACTTGACATTACCTACGTTGTACAGATAGTCAATTCATCGCTTAGTCCCGTACTCTGCACATGACAGTCGTCTTGGGGATTATACGCTATTTGAAAAGAACTATCGATTGATCCTTATTTTTCTCATCCACATCTTCTCTTGATCTAGTTGCTTATGTTGATGCTGACTAGGTAGGATGTGCTCTCAATCGTCGATCTACAATGGGATATTGTATGTTTCTTAGCACTTTGCTTGTCTCTTAAAAGTGTAAGAAACAACCGACAATCTCCAAGTGTAACATAGAAGCTGAGTATAGAGTGATGTCTTCTACCTACACTGAGATAATTTGGCTTTGAGGACTCCTTTCAGACTTTGAAATTCATCTCAATTCCCCCATACCTCTTCATGTTAATAACACAAGTGTTGTTTAGATTACTTCCAATCCCGTCTTTCATGAAAGGACTAAACACATTGAAGTCGATTGTTTTTTCATTTATGAGAATATTCAGTTTGGGATTATCTCCCTTCTTTGTGGCATCTCAAGATCATATTGTGGATATTCTTATGAAGATAATGATGACCCTAGACAATCTTTTCTAGTGGGAAAATTGCTGCTGGTTGATCCCCCATATTAATTTGAGGGGGGTTAATAGTTGTAGTAGTGCTAGTTGTAAATAAATATTATATTAAATTTCCTTCCATGTATTGATATAGGTGATTCTTTATTATTTTTCATATATAGATTTTATAACCCTACATATATGATATACCCTACTTGAGGTAATGCAATATACAAAAAATTACTGGAGAATTCTTCAAATCTTAGATGTATAGGCTAGGCTTGATGGTTGAGAAGATGAGTTGGTGGCATTCTTACAAATAATGAGAAGTGGCAAAAATGCCACGTGGTAAGATTTGATTGGTTGCTAGACATATGATACTCATTAGTTGGCTAGGGAGATGGTAAAACTTGTAATTTCACCAAGACTTGGGGGCAAAAAGCAATCCAAACATCCAACGAAAATTTGATTTTTGTTGGTGCTCAGAGTAGTCTTAATCTCGATGCATCCAACCTAGGTATTCATGTGTAGTATTTTGGAATTATAGTTGAATTTTGTTAGGGTAGTGAAAATTGATTTCCTGCTACCTATCTACTCATATTTCTATACTCGTGGACTGCTCTATTAGGATCCCGAGTGTCCATATGTGGCACCTAATCTACCAAGAAGTTCAAGCAGAAATCAAATTTTCACTAGCAAGGAGTTGTTATTGCAACCTGATTTATCGGTTCAAATGGTCTTGCAGGGCCCTGTGTCACTTTGGATTGGGTTATGGGGTGGCTTTATGGACCTTCGAGGTGAAATTCCATGTACACAGTTCATCAGGGTGTGGTGTCTATAAGTCTAAAAGTTCCACTTATTTGATTGGGTGTAGGATAAACAATCAAAGTTGAAAGGACAATCAAGGAATCCTTCTATGGCAATAGTTAGGTGACACCTAGAATAATGAAACTCAATTGCTTCGTAATATTTTATAGAAGTGCCGCCATAGCTTGTGTGTTGCAACAACACCCGCATGCCACACAAGATGAAGAGGTATATCGGTAACCAATCTCGTCATTTTTTCCTCATCGAAATCATGTTAATTGATCCTCTAATACCATTGTTGGGCGCATGTGAATAGCATGACGCATTATATTTTCTTCTTATTATTATTATGGATTGATCAACATAATTACATAACTGGGTTGGGGAGACAAAATATGGAACCTAGTGGTCTGCCCAAATCAACACAGACAGGAAGAAGATCTAATTCCCCTTGCATAGGAGAGAGATTAGTGCGAGAGAAAATGAAAGAATGAGTAGAAAGAGTTTGAATGGGGGGGGGGGTGTTGCCACCCCCAACCACATGTCCTCTGCAAATGGCCCTTTTATGAGGAAATATGAGGGAAAGGAAATTGATTTCCTCAATCCTCGTCTTTCACAAACTTAGGGAAATCTCACATATGAGGAAATGAATTTTCTTTTCTCAGTTGCTTTTTTTTTTTTTTTTTAATTTCCACTAATCCCAAGAGGCTTGGATTATCATTTCAAAACTGTCTTTTTCAAAAATAATTGTTTGGTAATGGTAGTTTTATATCTACAAAATTTAGAAATGAAAGATTTACTTCTTAATTATTTATCTATGACAAATTTACTTTTTTTAAAAATTTATTTTACTAAAGTGGGCAGACATTTTTGGGCTAATTCTAGGACAAGTTTGTCCCTAAACTTTTTTAGTAATTTCCATCTCACCCTCTTCTCTTCTCTTTACAATCTCTCTCTCTCTCTCTCTCTCTCTCTCTCTCTCTCTCTCTCTCTCTCTCTCTCTCTAAGGTGGGCCCACATGAGGAACGATCCATATTGAAGGCAGGGCCCCATGTGATGAATGGTCCACATCAAATTGGACCCACATAACGTACGAATCACATAAATGGTGATCTCTACATGATGGATGGTGGACATTAAAGGTGGGCCCATGTAATGAACGACCCATATTGAAGGTGGGGCGCCACATGATGAATAGTCCACATCAAGGTGGGCCCATATAATGCACAATTCACATCAAAGATGAGCCCTACATGATGGACAACCCACATCAAAGTGTGATCCCACATGGACTATCCACATTGAGTGGGCTCCACTTGATGGACGGCCCACATTAAAGGTGGGACTCACATGATGATGGTGGAATTAAAGGTTGGCCCACATGATGGACACTTTGCTTCAAAAGTAAGCTCACATGATGAATGGTCCACATCAAGGTGGGCCCACATAATGGATGGAGTGGACCTCACATGATGGATGCCCCACATCAAAGTGTGGCCCGCATTATGGACGGTCCATATTGAAGGGCTTTCATGATGGACGGCTGATAGCCAAAGTGGCCCAACATGATGGATGATCCACATGAAAGGTGTACCCCAGAGGATGGAAAATGGACATCAAACATGACCCCCACCTGATGGATGGCCCACAACGATGTGGGCTCCACAAAATGTATGACCCACATCAAAGGTCAACCCCTAATGTTGAATGGCCTATTGCGACTCGTGGAAGCACATAGAGAGGAATCAAACAAAATAATCACAACCGCATAAACACATCCAACTAGAGAACAATCAGAATTTACGTGAAACAACCGTTGCGGGAAGAAAAATCACAACACAAATTGATAATGCATTATAAAAAACAAAGTTACAAGATATATAATCTTATCGAACAAAGCCCTAGACTTTTCTATTTAAAACCCTCCCAAATCCTTCACATTTAAAGAACCATAATCCTTACCTTAATCCCAATTACACCTGATATATATAAAACCGCAACCGGAATAGGAAACAAAATGGACACTTACACAGTTATGCGCATGCCTTCAATGGGATCTTCAATGGCATCAAGAGCCATCAAGGACCAGTCGATGACATCGAAGAACCTTCAATGCCATCAAGTAACAACCTCTAAAATAGTCCAACAATCAACAAGGATTTTTCAGGATTTTCTCGATGGGATCGAGCATCTGTCAATGGCATTGACAGTTGCTCGATGGAATCGAGTGGTCTGTCAATGACATCGATTGTCTCTATTACAGATATATTTAAGATATTAAACAACAATCTCCACTATGTCTTCAATTTTCACACTATATTGTTCCTTTGTCGTACTCTATCCTCCATCTTTACTTCGTCTCCATCGTAACTCCACAATCATCACTTCTCATACACACTTCTTCTTCACTCTCGCGATGTCAGACTGAAAAAAGTTGCACAGAACTTGAACTTCTCTGCGGAACCACCTTCATAAGCATGTCAGCCAGATTCACGCTTGTATGGATCTTCTTAAGAGTAACGCCTCCTTTCTCAAACATATGTTGGATAAAATGATGATGAACATCAATATGTTTAGTACGATAGTGATAAATAGAGTTCTTTGCCAAATTAACCACACTTTCACTGTCACAATTAACTAGCACGGCCTCCTATTGAAGCCCCAACTGATTTATCATTCCCCTCGACCAAACCGCTTCCTTGAATGCTTTCATCACTGTCATGTACTCAACTTCAGTTGTGAAAAGAGCTACTACATATTGAAGCTTCGACATCCAATTGATCGCTTCACCCACTAACACAACCAAGTAACCAAAAAACAACCTTCTATTATCCACATTGCCACGTAATTTGAATTCACATAGCCTACTAACTTCTCTCCTTATTTTTTGAATGTCAAGATGTAGTCTTGTGTACCTCGAATGTATTGAAGTAGTCATTTCATTGCCTCTCAATGTTGCTTGTCGAGGTTAGACATGTATCTACTAACAACACCCACCGTATGTGAAATATATGATCTTGTACAAACCATGACATACATTAAGCTGTTAACTGCGCTCAAATAAAGTACATAAGACATAACCTACTTTTCTTTATCTGTTTCAAGACTCTGTTCAGAAGAAAGCCTAAAATGAGCCACATGGGAAATACTGACCGGCTTCGCCTTGTCCATCCCATACTTCACCAATACATTCTCAAGGTATTTCGCCTAAGATAACCATAACATGCTCCCCTTCATGTCTTTGTGTATGTCAATACCAAAAACCCTCTTTGTGGCCCCTAATCTTTCATCTCAAATGTCCTTGATTGTTGAGCCTTCAATATGATGATCTTAAACATGTTATGATCGACGATAAGCATGTCATCAATATACAATACCAAGATAATAACTTCCCATCACCTAGTGTCTTAAAATGGATACAATGATCATACTCATTCCTAATAAATCTTTGACTCATAATGAAAGAATTGAATTTCTTGTACCACTGCCTAGGCGACTGTTTCAGGCCATACAACGACCTCATCAACATGCAAAACTTATTCTTTACCCTTTGTATTGTGAAACTTTTTTATTACTTCATGTAAATCTTCTCTTCCAATTCCCCATGCAGGAAAGCAGTCTTTAAATCCAGCTGTTCTAGCTAGAGATTGTATTAGAAAACCAGTGTCAATACGAATCTAATAGATACTTGCTTCACCACGGGTGTGAAGATCTTACTGAATTCGACGTCTTCTCTCTAAGAATATCCCTTCGCTACCAGCCTTGTCTTGTACCTATCTTATTTCTTCCTGAATATCCACTTACACTCGATCGCTTTAGGTTGATGAAAAGCTCAACTAGCTCCCACGTCTCATTCTTATATAGGGAGTCCATCTCGTTATGCATTGCTACTTTTCCCTTTTCGATATCTTTCGTTAAGAGCCTCATGAAAAGTAGATGGATCCCCTTCATCTATGATGAAGGAAAATGCAACATTCGAGTCATCTGTATATCTCACTAGTAACCTACGATCCCTTAGTAAATTTCTTCTCACAAATGGCTACTCCTATACCTCTGTATGCGTCTCAGTATTAGCTTGTGTCTCATCTTTATCTATCTGGACATCTACAACTGACTTTTCCAATTCCTTGTGCTCATCCTTATGGAACAAGGAACATATGTCGAATTTGATGTCACAACTAAGGATGATATTTCACATGACCCAGTCGTATAGCCTGTACCCCTTCACAACATTCTCAAAGCCAACAAAGATATATTTTTAGCCCTTTGGTCCATCTTATCTCTCTCAACTAACGGTGCATCAGAATAAGCATAGCAACCAAATACTCACAGTCTCGAGTAGTCCACCTACTAATCACTCCACACTTCCTTTGAAATTTTACAATCAATAGTCGTGGAAGGGGACCGATTCACCAATTAATAAGCCGTGTTAACAACCTCAATCCACATTTTCTTGCCCAACCCAGCATTATTTATCATGCATCAGGCCCTCTCCAAGAGAGTCTGATTCATTCGCTTAGTCACATTACTCTACTCTGGTGTGTGGCGCACTGTGTTATGCCTTACGATCCTTTCATCCTTACAAAATCGATTAAATTATCCAGAAGTGAATTTCCCACCGTTATCCATCATCAACACTTTCACCTTTCACCCTAACTGCTTTTCCACCATCGCCTTCCATTATTTGAAGTTGGTGAAAACCTCAAATTTACTTTTCAAAAAGTCAACCCACAGCTTTCTAGAATAGTCGTCAATGAACGTAACAACCCATGACGAACCTCTACCAGAAACTAAAGGCGACGGCCCCTATACATTAGAATGCACATAATCTAGAACCCACTTACAAACATGTTTCATAGACTTAAAAGATAATCTTGAATGTTTACCATGTATACAATGCTTGCATATACTAAAATCAATACTTTTGAAAAAGTGGAATCAAACAATGGTTAGAAAGTACCTTCATGCCTCGCTTGCTCATGTAGCCTAGAAGCGCATGCCACATACGTGCAAACGTGGAATCCGTTATAGATGTTTAACTTCACCTGATGAAGTACTCCCAATCAACTTATAAATGTTACCATTCCTCTATGGTTTCATGACTACGAGTGCCCCCTTTGAAACCTTAAGGACAAGATCAAATTCGGTGAATTTACACCTAAGTGCCTCGAGTGCTCCCAAAGATACCAAACTCTTCCTTAACTTAGGAACATGTCTTACATCAGTCAAGATATGCTCCTTGTCATCAAGTATCTTAATGTGTACAGATCTAACACCAACTACGTTACAAGTATTGACATTGTCCATAAACACCTGAACACTGTCGCACTCACTATATAATTGGTGAACCAACTCCTATGAGGGATCATATGATACGAAGCCCCCGTATCTAAAATCCATTCATCACCAAAATACCTAGATTTTGATGCGGTCAACACGTCACTGTCACTCGCCTCCTCACTAGATTCTGCAGTGTTCGCCTCGAGAGAAGAACTCTCTGATTTCTCCTTTCTAAACTTAGATTTTGACAATCCTTCATATGCCCTGACATGCCACAATTCTAGCACTTAAGCTTGCCTTTGCCCTTGCCCTTGGATTTGGATCTAATCATGAAGATCTAATATCTCTCTCAAAATTTCTCTCCCTCGTAACCAGTGCATCTGTAGAAGCACCCACGTCACTGCTTTTCTTTGTTATTGCATTTGATTGAATTGCTAATATAACAGTCTCAATACTAATGATTATCCTATTGGTGCACAACGAGTCATTGAATGACTCATACAATTCTATAAGAGAATTCAATAGAATACATGTTTGATCTTAACCTTTCATCGTTTCATCTACATCTAACAATTTGCAAACGAGCCTATTGAAGTTATTGATGTGGGTCTTAACGTCATCTCCCTCAGTCATCTTCAGATTGAACAACTGTAACTTTAGATACAAGCGATTCTCAAGAGACTTCTTCGCATAGATCTTCTCTAACTTCACCTATGTATCAGCCGTAGTCTTCTCTCTTATAACATTGTAGAGAACCTCATTCGTTGGGCACAATTGGATTAAGATATTGGCCTTTTGATCTAACTTGTTTCACTCTTATTTTTTTATAGTTTTCGATCACTTTTCAAGGAGTGTATTTTCTAATTATTGTTGAAATAGAAGGCCCTTCATTTTCACCTTCCATAGTTCAAAGTTATTTTTCCTAAAATACTTCTCTACATCGAACTTCATATTAGATGTCATAAATATCTTGCTTTCATATCTAATCCACTTCCCAATGTTAGCTCTAGTACCACTTGTTGGGACTCACGCAAGTACATAGAGAGAAATCAAACAAGAGAATCACAATCACACAAACACATCCAACCAGAGAACAATCTAAATTTACATGAAAAACCCTTGCGGGAAAAAAAAAAAAAAAAAAACCACGGCACAAAGTGATATTGTACTATAAAAAATGAAGTTACAAGCGGTAGAATCTCACCGAATAAAGCCCCAACAAGAAAAGTCCTAGCCTTTTCTCTTCAGAACCCTCTCAAACCCCTAATCACGTTTAGAGAACTATAATCTTTGCCCTAATTCCGATAACACCCGATATATATACTACTGCAACCGAAATAAGAAACAAAACATCCACTTATGCAATTTTGCGCAAGCATTTGATGGGAACCATAAAATAAAATTAAAAATAAATAAATAATAAATAACTCTTATTTGTATGTTTTATCAAGCATTTCTATTTCAAATAATTTTACCAGCTGATCTTAAAACAAGTGCTCGAACAAAAATTCTCTAGCTCGTAATGTTTGGTACCCGATAAATCTAAAATAGTGCCCATTTAAGAACTTTAATTTAAATTGCTTGCATGCCGCATGCCGCGTAGGCAATTCCCACGTAATTTCTACGAGCGTGGGAAAAAAAAAAGAGCCTACTCGATAAGTGAGTTTGCCTACAGTTCTATCTAGTCGCCCGTACACGTGCCAGACCATACATCTGTCAGAAATCCCAAGCATGAATCCCATAAATCGGGCGGACCATATATCAAGTGGTACAAACGTATAAAAACGAAACAGAGAGTCGAAAGAAATTCAACAGCGGTTCGAAATGTAGCCCACCGAATGAGCGGATCCCCCCAAAATTTCTAACCCAGTATGATAATCGGATTGGATTTTACACGTGTGCCGAGTTGGCACGTGCGAACGGCGAGTAGTAGATAAAACGAAGCACATGTAAACTCCAATAAAGCTGCAAGAATCGAAAATCTAACCTCTTCTTTGAAGAGATCGTCGTTGAATACATCTTGGATGGACCAAGAGAAGATGAAATCCACCAATTCTTTCTCTGTTGACATTGCCTCTACTGAATTCTACACGCACTCACCTGAAATGGCGAAGACGTAGGAGGGGTAGGAATATAATGAGTAGGAATTACAGCTTTGGAATTAAGTAAGGCATCTAACGTCGCCATCTGTTCGAATCTCCTCCTCTTCTCTTTTTTTCTTTTTTTCTTTCTTCCCACGCGTTAGGAGCCCTTGCCATACACACGCAAACACTTATGTCAATTAAGTCACACGTGCGTGTAGATATGAGCTGTCCATCCAATGGACCACACTCTTTAGATGTTGTGAACTAAAAGTTAAGCCGTTTCTTTTAATTCCTCGAAGTGGGATACTTTATAGAAAACAGAGGACCGTTCATTTTTCCTTTCTAGCTATCCATTTCTTTTCGTACGCTGTGGCCCACTTAAGTAGTGAAAAAGCCTGATTTTTGGAGCAAAACATCTAAGCTCTTTGTAGTACACTAGATGAAATCTCGGATCTCTCAGATGTTTTTTTTGTATTAGCATGTGTAACTGAGTTGTATGGGTTGGTATTTGCACGCGTGTGACAAAGCAACTTCTCGTTCTTTCCCTAAAGTTTCCTCGGATTTAGTGGGACCCTAAATGTTACGTTTTTTAAATGCGCCACCTCTTACACACACCAAAGCACTCTTTACTGTTTTTTGGACGATTTTGCCCTGCGTCGAGGCCGGCACGTGCGGAGTTATTATGTGGGAGCCAAAGGTGATGAATGACATGCACCGTGGAAACTTTGGTAGAGCCAATTTTTGAAGCCATCCAACTCGTTCATAAGTTCACACACATCTACACCGGGGGAAAACACAAATATCAGCTTGATCCGAGCCATCCAATTCATTCTAAGCCTCAATTTTGAGCTCATGCCTTAAAATAATCCGAATTGCATGCGTAAGATACATCATCACTAATGGGACCCACACAGCCTACACTACCAGTTTAATAAGGCCCCACACAGCTTGTATGAAGGAAAAGCGACACTCTCGGACTTTAACAAGAAAACCCAAATCTTCATCTTCTTCCATGCTCTCGGTGGGTCCGGCGTGCATTCTCAGACTTCGACAATTCTGTTTAGCAATATTTTCTTTTTAAAAAAAAAAACACGTCTACGACAAAACCTAGTAGATAGATGGTCTTTCTTTGAAGGCATGAGCTCAAAAAAACACATCTCCGAGAAAATAAACCGCCGCCAGGATTAGAAACTCTGGCATCAACTGTAACCGAGCGCGATCATCTGTGTGCTCTAAGGTGTAACTTTAGGTTGCTACGAAAGGACAGCTATCGTGGTTTGTACTTGTCGTTGAATGCGATCTATGGGCATCCTTGATCACGGTTCACATGTGTTCATCCCGTCATCGTTATTCCCGTTAATAGCTAATTAGAATATATTACATGTTATTTATACAAAATTTGTAGGGTGTATTTAAAGATTTGAAAATTTTTTCTTAATTAGCAAACAAAGGTGGAACGTATCAGACAGTGCCAGGATAATGTATAAGCGACGGATGAAAAATCAATAGTGAAGAAACAGTTGCAGGACAGATAACAAAGGAAAAACAGCTAAAGTCAAGTAGTGTTGAACGGCTATAGCAACCGTCATAACATAAGAAGAATCTAGATGACTAAATCAAAGCTATAAATGGTAAAGAAATTTAAGAAGAAAAATCATCTCATATCAATCCAATCAAACTAAATATTATTTTTCAATTATCAGTCGATTTACATTCTATAGTGTAATCATTTACTTTTCTTATCAAGCAAATTACATTTCTTAGTGTAATTCTTTATTTTCAGCCTGTTGTTTACATTCTATAGTGTAATCTGTAGTGTCAACCAAGTAGCTGGTAATTTTTAATTGAAATTTGAGTCTACGCTCGCACCCTAGATTCAGTTCTTCACTCGAAAAGATGTTTTGCAACTGTTCTTTGTGACTGACTGTAAGAAAACCTTTCTCATTTTCATTTATTTATGTCGAAAAGTCTTTTCATACAGAAGGCAAATATGTAACCCATTATCAGAGGATGAACTCTACCCTCTTAATATTGTCTGATCCTGTTTACACATTGAACAAGTGGTTAAATAGGCAACCGATCTCACTAAATCTTGATCATACACTATGTGTCTGCCTATCTTAGCACTTGAGGTCATAGTTGTTCATTTTGGATTGAATCCGCACTTTCAACTTTCGCATATGCCCGCACATGTATAGCCAAAGACTAAATAAGCAACATGCGAGCAGTTTTTGGCACGCTTGGTGGGACCCTGTCTCTAACTTACCGGCATAATATTGCCAATTTTGAATAGAAGAAGTGCTTGTATTACTGGGATCAATACATCTACACCAACCGCACCACCTCTAGTCGAGGACATGCCAGTTTAAGCAACCCCAAGGCATTGAATTTAAACAATAGTCCAATGCCTGGTACTGGGGATCAGGGAGGAGCATCGACTTTTCGGACTGTTCTTCCAGACAAGGTAGTTGTCATGCTCCAAGATGTACAACTGAGCATTCAGCTTATACAAGAATATAGAAGGGTCTAGGGAGAAAAATTCCGTATTCAAGCTCAAAATACCAATCGATATATGACTAGCCGGACTGAAGTAATGCATCGATTAATAGCAATGATGGTCAAGCGAACGCCATCGGTAGTATAATACAATGCCGAGGGGAGTTTTATCAAGAACTATCAGCAATGCAGCTCCGCTACCATCCATGCCGCCTCTGCAACGGAATCTACCACCAGTCTATGTCTAGGAGATAAGAAATGTTCAACCTCTTATGGAAGTTAGGTGATCGGAGCGAGAGGCTAAGAACTTTATACCTGAGAATAGGAATCAGGGATTGCTAGGAGGATTCAATCCCCAATAATTCCTCAGATTCCAGGATAATGTGAATCAATTTGGCCCCGACCAACTGGCAGTCTTAGAACCTTAGAGGGTGGATCGTGACCAGATTGTGTAAATCGTCGAGGAAGTTGTTGGTCAAGTACTTGGCCGTAACACTATCCTGGTGTATGTAAGACCCGTATCCTAGTCCGTACTGTTCCGTCGAATCCCAAGGAACTATCGATCAGATTTTGCCTTATTTTTAGGCAAACCCAGTCAATCGACTATCGAACATGTTAGCCGATTTACATTGCAATATGGAGAATTGACCAACAATGATTATCACAAATTATAGTTATTTATTCATTCACTCACAGTAATGGCCCTCACATGGTATTTGAACTTATTGTCAGACTTCATACACACTTGGCAAGAGATTGAAGAGAAGTTTCACCCCAATTCTTCTCTAAGAATAAAGAAAACACTATGGCCAACCTTGCCCATTTTCAACAGTTGCCCAGAGAGACATGCGAGAGCTATATCACACGGTTTAAATGGGCAAAAAGTCATTGCAAGGATGTCATGACTGAAGCCAATTTTGTGCAACTTGCACAAGAGGGGCTTAAATATAAACTGCATAAGAAATTCATAAGCTCGAAATTCATAGACTTATATGACCTAACCAAGAATGTCTCTCGCTACGAAGAATTCCTACAAGAAGGAACCAGGCAAAAGAACTCGTCATTAGGGACGCATTACAATAACCCAAATTAGGAGATTACAATTGTCGAGGTGGTAGCTAAGAAGCTATTAGTATGTTCTGCATTGGTCAAAGCGAAATCGACCACGATGATCGCACATAAGGCTTAAAAGGTTTACACTTTTGACATCACTAGAGCTGAGGAAATATTTGATATTCTGTTGGCTAGGAAATTGATCAAAGTTCCTATGAACCATAAGATACCCTCGGCTGAAGAATTGCAAAAAACTGAATATTGCAAATGGCATGGAACTCAGTCTCATTCAACTAACCTCAAGGTCACATCGACCACATATTGTTGAATTTCCTAAGAAAGGAGAGGAAGCCATGTTGATCAATACAGACCCATTCCCATCTAACCATGAGGTTAACATGGTCATAACTAATATGAGGAATCAGCCGCGGTTGAAGGTCGATCTCGGCCTAAGTAATCAAGGAGAGGTATCACAACAACCAACACGAGGTTGGCATTGGCCCTACCATTCGATTAATAATCGGTTAAACATCGTTCAACAAACCGGTCAAGGCTCGCAACTTTGTGACCAATGTGCCCGAAGGATTGTTCTTAGGTAGGGGGATCCTCTAGAACCAAGATGGAGAGGTCATTACGTGGCCCCTCGGCTAGTTAGAAACAACGACCATCATCGACTGCAGTAGATGGCTCTCACTTATCGCCAACAAATGGAGCCACCGAGCTAAAGGATTGTCAAACCCCAACAACTCGAGAGGGAATATGGAAGCAAGTCACACATCTGAAATTCCCTGTGGCACCAAAAGTGCTAACCTAGACTTAAAAACGTTAATGGCAAAGGCATCATGTCGTGAGCCTGATAAGAAGGAGATCAGAAGAGAATGTAAGACCTCCTCGATCAGAAATAACTCCACCCAAGCCTTTCTAGAGAATTCCTATGACTGAAGGATAGGTGACTGTAAACACAGTAGGTGCAGTACTATCTCTCGTGTTACAAAGGATTCTGATGTTCTCGACCGACCTGGTTAGTCAGTAGGTCCTAAGGAGGAAGAAGTTGTGGTAACTTATCAAACTACCTTAGTGACAAGTGCTTCTCGGTGGATGAATGGTTGGCTAATGAGCTAATGTTGACTACTAAAGTACTAAAAATTGTCTCACCAATGGATGCCTCAGCCGAACTTGTGGCCGATGAAAGCATTGATCAGACAGAAGATATCAGGAAGAAAGCATACCCTAAAACACCAAGGGGGCAATGTTTAAGTGTAACTCCCCAATTCCAGATACCCAAGTACACTACTCGTGTTCCAAAAAAAAAAACCCGAGCGTTAACCTTTGAAAACACCCAAATTCCACATACATTTTTTTTCTTTTTATCAGAGGTAGTAATCTAGCGGGACAGAAGCAAATCAAGTATAAGAGGGAGTCCAAACCAAGATTTCAAGTGGTTACCCCAAAACTTATACAAAAAAATATCTTAACTTATTACAAAACATGACAGTATAAATTTAAGCATAAATGAAATTAGGAATAGAAAGTCACAAGGTCGTCTAGCTCCTCCTATTCCACATAATCACCAGCATGTGCATCCTCTGCGTGTCCTGCACACTGGATATAGTTTGATAACGTTAATGGCTATCTGAGTGAGGTATAACCTCTAAGATTTATCATAGTATCAAGATAATTAAGCATAGTTATCAGACATAGTGTATAACAAATATTACACGATGATTATCATGGAAATCAGATAAGGTTCATCAGATACACATTCATTAAATAAATTTCACAAAGGTAATCTTTTCCGATCGAATTCCAGCAACCCTCAACCTGTATCCGACATTTGCACGCAATCCTATGTCGAGTCCTGTATTTCAGAGTCGACTTGACTCAAACCTTGTACCCTCGTGACCACGTCATCGCCGCGGTTCCGATGCCACGTCTCGCACGTCGAGGCGATACCCGGGCCAGGAGATGTGGGCCCACGTTCAGTTCGAGGAAAACGCCGCGTGTTGCGAATTATTAGAGAATCTCTACCACCCATCAAATAAATCAATCAAGTACAAAGCAACCCAATCCATCCCTCTCTTACACAACCTTACCTAAAGTTAACTCTCTTTCTCTCTCTCCACCCATCCCTCTTCTTACACACCCATCACTCTCTCCCTACATCACTCATCTCTCTCTCATTTCTCTCTCATTCTAAGCAATTCCCAAGACCAAATTCCAACGTCCAAGCATTTCCAAGAGCAAACAAGTGTGGCCCACTTTCCCACTCTTTCACTCCCATCTCAATGCTTCATTCTTCATCAACCTCCATCAAAAGGCAAGCTAAGGAGCATAGGAGTTTAAGGAGCTAAGAAGGAGGTCGATAGGTGGGTAATCCATCGTTAATTTTTGTTTTAAGGGCCCACTTGTTGTGGGACCCATCTTGATGTATGTATTGTATAGGGAGGCCCATAGTTGCGGAGTCCCTCCCCTTCTCACCGATCTCTCTCTCTCTCTCTCTCTCTCTCTCTCTCTCTCTCTCTCTCTTTCCCTCTCTTGTGATGGGCGTGGCCCACTAGATTCACACCATTCCTGGTTGGGACGGTGGGTCTCCACCATGATATATGTGATATTCCACACTGTCCAGACAGTTTAGATGGCGCTGGACAATTTAGACGATGCTGTGAAGGCCACAACATGATGTATTTGTTTCATCCACACCGTCCAAACGGTTTGGACGGCACTAGACAGTTTGGACGGTGCTGTGAAGGGCCACACCGTGATGTGTGGGCCCACCTTGTGTATATGTATTTTAACATCCAGGCGTCCGTTCCTCTCTAGACGCTAGATGTTGGGGATGCTAGAGTTTTTTTTAAATAAATATAATATGTATATATATAATAATATATAATATATACATTCTATGGTGGTGGCCATCTACGTGGGACCCACCCCACGTGGCAGCAGCTTGGCTGCTGTAGCGTGGAATAAAATCCACACCATCCATCGATCCTGTGGGACCCACCTGAGGAACTGATTGGATGGCATATATACAGCAGGTGGGCCACGCACGTGGGACCCACCTGACGAATGGTTTGGATGGCGCACCTCTCACAGCAATACCTGCTGTGAGTTGACGTTAGCGTGAATGCACTGCACCGTCCAGATGGGTCTGGACGGTGGCAGCCTCCTGCCATGATATATATATATATATATATATATATATATATATATATATATATATATATATATTATTAAAATATATTTTAAAATCAATATTTTTTGCAACATTTTTGAGTCGAGTCAAGCGAGCTGGACGGTGTTGGATGGCCACACGTGATGCATGGTTTCATCCACGCCAACCACTCATCTGTGGGCTCTACCATGAGATATGTGTTTCATCAAGCCGTCCATCTGCCTTGATGATGGGCCAGCTGCAGCAGCAGCACCCTACTGCACGTGGAAGCTCCCTTCCAGCCGTCCGTCTATCTAGTGGAACCCACCATAGTGTACATGTTTCATCTACCATGTACGGCCCCACCATGGTACGTGTGTACTTGCACCGTCTGTGCAGTGGCCCACCTTGATGTTTGTGTCTAGCCATCCATCCAATTGTGTGGGGCCACCATGATGTATGGGTCTTGTCACACCGTCCAGTGCACTGGACGGGCGAGACCCACCGCTGATGTATGTGACATATCTAAGCCGTCCATCCATTTGGCTAGCTTGCACCAATGCTTGGGAAGGAGAAATAAGGCAGATCCAGATATTAGATGGACCACACCACATAAAACAATGAATTGAACGCCCACCATTGAAACCACTTTTGGGTTACAGAAGTTTTGGGCTAATATGATCTTTGTTTTCCCTTTAAATTTTTTACTATGGGAATCATTATCACCACTGCTATTTGCGGTATGGTCCAGATGATCTTTTGATCTGATTCATTGTTTGAATAATGCTTTAAAATAATCTCTATAGTTGGATGAATAGCGCGGTCCACTTGTTGTATTTGAGAGGCCCCATCTGACGTATTCGGGGCCCATGGGTTAAGGCCCATTAAGATGTATTTGAGGCCCATAGTTTAAGGCCCATTGTGATATATATGGCCCATTAGTATGGCCCATTTATCGTATTAGGGGCCCACTTGATGAGGCCCGATTTGATTTATTTGGGGACCCATTGACTCCGCCCATTTGTATCCGCCCATTTGATCGACCCAATTGACTTGACCCATTTGATTCGGCCCATTGACTCGGCCCATTTGTATCGGCCCATTTGATCGACCCAATTGATTTGACCCATTCGATTCGGCCCATCAACTCGACCCATTTGTATCAGCCCACTTGATCGACCCAATTGACTTTGGCCCATTTGATTCGGCCCATTGATTCAACCCATTGACTCGGCCTAATTGATTTGACCCATTTGTACCGACCCATTTGATTCGACCCGTTGATACGGCCCGATGTTATATATATTGGCCCGTGAGTGAGGCCCAATGTGATGCGTATATGCCTCATAAGCGAGGCCTATGATGATGTGTATTAGACCATTGTATGACACTGTGGACTCATTATACGATTGACCCTATGAGCGTCATTCCTTGGGAGCAATGTTGGTTAAAGGTTCAGATTGATGGGCAATGACGGTTGAACGCCCACATTGTGACCTTTCCTTAGGCCTTGTTAGGCCCTTCCTCATCATTTTCTCATGGGTTAACCCTAATCAGTGGGCCCCATTCTCCAGAGACGGATGGTTTTACGCTATCAGGTTTGATATAACCACAGCCGAGAGCCAATTTTTATATTATGGTTCGATCAGTTGTTCATATATGGACCCCGCCTTGCTTATAGGCCGATTATTGATGTTGATTATTGGTGTCGATTATCGAGGCCGATCCGATTGTTGAGGCCGATTCCGATTGTCAAGGTCGATTCCGACTATCGAGGCCGATTTCGATTATTAAGGTCGATTCTGATTATCGAGGTCGACTCCGATTGTCGAGGCCCATTGTGATGTATATGCGGCCCGCATTTGAGGCCCATTCTGATGAGCATTCGGCCTCGACTTGATGTATTTGATGCCTATATAATGTATGTCGAGGCCGAGTATCAAGGCCGATTCTGAGTGTCGATTCCGATTGTTGAGACCGATTTCGATTGTCGAGGCCGATTTTGATTACCAAGGTCGATTGTCGAGACCTATATGATGTATATATGACTTGTAGTTGAGACCCATTGTGATGTGTATTCGGCCTGTGTGATGTATATGCAGCCCGTGTTTAAGATCTAATGTGATGAATAGGAGGTCTATGTGATAAAGCCCATTGTGATGTATTTGAGGCCCATGGGCAAGGCCCATTATAATGTATTCGTGGCCTATGGGTAAGGTCCATTATGATATGTATTAGGCCCATTATGCATGTCCCATTTAATGTATTCGAGACCCATGTGTAGGGCCCACATGTCATGTATTTGAGGCCCATAAGCAGGGGCCACATGTTGTGTATATGTGGCCCTTGAGTAAGGCCCATTGTGTCGTATATTAGGCCTTTGTGTGAGGCTATGGGCCCATTATATTTGGCTCTATGTGGGCCATTCCTTGGGGGCAATGTTGGTTAAATGTCCACATTGTCGAGGCCAATTGTTGATGCCAGTTATTGATACCAATTATGAGTATGTGACAGTATAGCATTATGATACATGCACATACCCATCATCTGCATGTTTGTTATGAGATGTGGTTGACCATTGCATTTGTCATTGGGCAGGTTGTTATGAGACTCCCTGATAGATGGAGGTTATCTCACATGAGCGCACGGTATGCGCAGGATTTATGCATGATTGGATCGTATGACTCATGCACTTTACATTAATGTGTGTTATGATTACTGTACGGCCAACGACATCAAGGTCGTAACCTCCACAGGCATATCGTGGATGGCCAGATGAGACACCGAAAATGTTTGGTTCTAGATCAGGCTGCCATAGATGGCCCTGGGTGAAAATCCTTAAACTCACTTGGTACCAGAAGACGCCCCAACGTCGAGACCGAGTGGATATATATGAGTGCATAAGGGCCATATATCAGTAAGTCGCGTCTCCCACTGTGTCGTGGTCAGTTAGAAGGGGGTGTGGCCTTACCCACCTAAGGGAGTAGGCATAGCTAGGCTGAGTCGACCGGCTCTAAATGGGTCCGCTTATCGACGCAGTCGGGTAGGCATTAGCATACCGGTAGGTGGGTAGTGAGGTCTTTTCCACTCGGCTACGCATCTGTAAGGGCGGTAGCCGATTTGGAGTGTACGTAGAACCCAGGTGATGATCCCGAAGAACCGATCTTGATATGTGGACTTATTGAGCAAAAGTTGCTTATTCATTCATTCATTCACTATCCACTCGGGCTTGTGGTGTACAACCATTTATTACATGTACCTTCGCAATGGCCGGGATTTCGGTTGGGACGCGCGACTAACACGAGATCGGGAGTTTACCACATTGAGTTTAATATCCAAATTTGGTATGGGACTTGGTTTGGATAGAATTCCTTGTGATGGACCCCATAGCTGCATACTACATACTATCATCCCGACTTCACTCTAGCTTGGTCATTTCATTTACACCGCATATTGCATTACATCATCGGCATCTAATACTTAACTCTTTATGGCATTGTATTGAATACTTAGCTTACTATGTCTTTGTATTGCATAGGTGATCTACATTACTTCCTCACTATATGATATTAGCTTATTGTGTACTCGATATTGTATGATTTATAGATTTGCAGTATTTCCGCTTACTGCGATATCGTATGATTCATGATCTTGCTAGTAATTCCGATATTGTATGATTAAGACATTGTATTGAATATTTGGCACTTATCTTGTGCACACACTTGCATCACCCTCTAAGCTTTATAAAGCTTATGCACGATAGATGCGTGTAGGTGGCATTAGGTTGTAGCGGCGTTGAGCTTGGAGCAGCGTTGAGCTTGGATCTTTGATTTTTGATGTGTATTTCCCTTTCAGCATTGTATTCAAATGATTATATTAGTGAATATGTGATGATGATGTTGCCTTTGTGATTTGGGTAAACTTGTGGTTATACTTCTTATGAGAAAAATGTACATTAGAAAATCCTCCTTGTGGGATCCCAGGATCGGAATCTGGCGTATAGACGCTGGGAGCCGAGAATAGGGTACTACGGAGGTTGTCGGCACCGGATTCGACGATCAAAAATTTTGTGAGACTGGTTTCTGAGTTTGGGGCGTGACATAGTGACGATGTTCCACTAGATAAAGTGATGGGGTTGCCAAATAAATTGATAAGGTTTTGCTTGATAAAATGATGAGTTTTGGAATAAAATGACTTGGTTCCACTAGACAAAGCGACGATATTACTGTGCAAAGTGACAAGATTTCACTAGATAAAGTAGCGGCTAAGGAGAATTAACCAGCTAGAAAAGACCATAATAATATATAGATCGTCCAAGGAGATCTAGTCACTTGGAAAAGTACTCATGGTCGCCCAAAGAGAACCAATCACCTAAAAAAGACCGCATGCCATGAAAATGCATGTTAGCCCAACCATTATTATTCCAATTTCAAACAATCCATTTAGGAATGCTCAAAGGTCACTATGGGGGGTTTGTCACCCAATATAGGCCGACAGCTCAGGCACAGTGTCTCATTCTACCATCTCTAGCTCATTAGGCTAACAAATAAGATGTTTAAAGGTAACATACTTAACTAGTAGTCAATTATAGTTCTACAAGTGAGACTTATCATCGCAAGGTTATATGAAGATGGTTCCTTAAAGCCACATAGGGCAAATATTACATCAAGCTGCATAAGGCGAACAAATCTATCTCAAGGATGCGATAAAAAGGAATTATCTCAAAATTCACTTAGGATAAAAAGGGATTATTTCAAAATTCACTTAGGCAGCAAACGATCCCTAAGATGATAAGTCCACATTAAATGTTCCATTTAATTCATTAGACAAAATGACCACTAGTTCTAGGACCTCTAATCATTCCATCAAGTGATCATGAATAACAAATTAAGTCCTGTATAATATCGATATGGCACATGCATATTTAAAACATTCATTTCAAATCAAGATAGAGGTATTTAGATCTTACTGCATATTCAAATATTGAATTTAAATCTAATTTATCAATCATCATAAGAAATTGAAATCGACAAGAGTAATGAACCACATTAAGTCATCAATAAAGTAAATGAACAAAGATGAATGAGCAAGCTAATTATCAAGAAGTAGAAAATTTTTGAAGGTAATCATCACCTTTCAAGAGTTGATTCATCTTTCGATGATGCTAGAGTTAATCGTACACGCCCTATAATTAAGATCTAATAAAATTAGAATATTTTGAGCAGTTAGATTTCAATGATATTAAACTTGTACGATTAGGATCAAGGCTTAGGGTTTAAATCACGCAAGTTTAGGGTTTTATCATGTAGATTAATTTTAAGCTTAGGTTTTAGAACTCGAATCCTAATTTTTATGCAATGAATAAAATAATATTAATATTAAAAGTTTTGACTGATACTATTAATAATGATAACTCATGGGTTGATATTAATATTTTAACAATACTTAATATTATTATAGCATAACAAACATTCTAATAAATGATGCAAGTCATATAAGATTAATAATAATAGAATAATTACCAACAACAGTCTAATAAGAACTAATGTTAACAATCATATTAACAATGATAACAATAACCCATAACGAAAATAATAATGATAATAATATTATTTTAAAAATATCATTATACTAATCCTTAACTAATACTTTAATACTAACAATAATACAATAATTATTAATAATATAATACTAACAGGAATAATAGAAGAAATTTGAAACTCGACTCACCTAGTTGTGAAATTCGACCCATGCTTGACCCAACTCATCCTTGACACAGTGGGTTAACTCACAAAGTCAACTCAGCTACACCCCAATGACCCCGGTGAGAGAGAGAGAGAGTACTTGGTGACAAACACGGAGAAGGAAGTATTGAAGGAGCTAAAATCAGTTTCTCCCTCCAAGTGGCAGCCACCGTCCGACTCCTCCTCTTTCTCACCTTCCCATTCTCATCTTCGAAAACCAAATCCCTCTCCTCTCTACTCTCTTGCTCCACTCGTCTCCGAGCCCGCCTTCCATTCTTTGGAGAACCACAGCCCATCAGGCCCATAGAAAGAACCCTGCTCTTGCATTTTCGTCGAGAACCCATGTGATCGACTGGCTCCTCTATCACATCGATTCTATTGAGTCTCGACATGTCAGGATTTGGATCTTCTAACAGGGGAAGGAGAGTGTATGAAGAGTTCTTGAAGGGGAAGGGGATGGTTAGAAGTTTGTAGAGGCAGGTAAGGGGAAATGGGGTGACACCGGAGAGAGAGAGAGAGAGAGAGAGAGAGAGAGAGAGAGGGAGAGAGGCAAATGCCTGGAAGAGATCGGATAAGAGGTCGGTGAGAGGGCAGGGCCGCAGGGGTAGGGAGCTCAATGAGAGGGCAGGGGCAGGGTAGGGCGAGAGGGCGGGGGCGCTAAAGCCTAAAAGAGTTAGGGTTTTTTATTCTTTGTTTTAAACTAAAGCTCGGATCCACGATTCAGGTAATGGTTCGGATTAACGGTTCGGATCAACGGTTCGGTTCACAGTTCGGTTCGGTTCTACAGTGCGCTAAATCGGAACCAATCTGTAATCAACGGTTCTAGAAATTTTGAAACTAAAACCAGACTGTTAGCACCCTAGAACCGGACCAAACCGGACTAATCCAACGGTTTCGATCCGGTTACACGGTTCCAACGGTTCAATGTGCACCCCTAATAACAATACTATAATAATTATTAATAACGTAATGCTAACGAAAATAATAGAAGAGATTTGAGACTCAACTTACCTAGTTGTGAAATTCGACCCATGCTTGACCCAACTCATCCTTGACACAGTGGGTTAACTCACAAAGTCAACTCATCTTAACTCTCTCTCTCTCTCTCTCTCTATCTCTCTCCTTTTTTTCCTTCTCCTCTCTTTCCTTCCTTCTCCTACGATGAAATGTCCAGCATTGGGTGCCCAACCTAATTTGACTCAACTCATCAACTTGACTCGGCAGTTTTAGCCGAGTCAACTTAGTAGTGCTCCCCATTTTTCCCTCTTTCTTCTTTCTTCCCTATTTTTCTTCTCTTTCTTTCTGCTGCTCTCTCTTTCCACTTGCTAGAACTCTAGTCGGGCATAGACCCAAGCCCAACACGATTCAGATTATATGGATGGCCCTTGGCTCAGCAGCGAGTTAGTCGTGGCTAGTTGACTCATCCCGAACTCAATTGGGAGTGCAACACTACCCCATTGTCTCTCTCTACCTTCTCCTTTTCTTATTCTTCTTCTCTCCCTCTTTCTCTTGTTGCTCTACCCAGAGAACCTGGACTCAGCTCGATCTCGCAACGGCTCAAACTAAGTCAGCGTAGCAACAGAGACGACTCTCTCTCTCTCTTCTTTCTATTTTCTTCCATTCTCGCTAGCTTTTAGGGTTGCTTTTGGGTATTTCCCGAATTGGAAAGGGAGCTCTTATAGCCTCCGTAATTTCTTCGTGAGTTAATCCGCTTGTGGTCTCAAGGTTTTGTTAAAAACCATTGCCTATATATGAAAATCGATGACATGATCCGATCATCGTGTTTCTGGGTAAGTGGCCCACCAAATGGCCTACTTTGATCAGAGATCATGACATATTTACAGATGGTGTTGTTCTTTGGCTGATTGGAGAAGATAATGGCCATGATCATGGCGAAATTTGATTGAGTGATTTATCTTTTGATTTGAAGCTTATGTACGAACTAGATAGATCCCACGAAGCTTATGAGTCCCACTTTTTGGATGGAAAGCCACAATAACTTGGTGGATTTCGAGTTATGAGTCGCAGCAGCTTTTGTTAAGCGATGGAAGCCGTAAAGGAAGCGAAGAGAATGGATGGCTGGGACTTTCCTGCACTGAGGGCTAGGATTGACAGAGAATCCCGCACATGGACTGCCAGCAAAGAAGGAAAACTGATTTCCATTTTCGAAAATGAGTCGTGTGCACAACTCATCTTGC
This sequence comes from Magnolia sinica, assembly GCF_029962835.1. Taxonomy (NCBI): domain Eukaryota; kingdom Viridiplantae; phylum Streptophyta; class Magnoliopsida; order Magnoliales; family Magnoliaceae; genus Magnolia; species Magnolia sinica. Next base: position 39,697,059 of record NC_080576.1, read on the forward strand.
ACTAGTTCTCGTGTGCACATAAGTGTATAGCAACAGGTTTGAAGAGCTGGGTTTTGGTTAGAATTCCTACTCAGACCAGATGGATGGTCTGGATCGGGTGAGCCGATCATAGAGGCGAGCCACAAATAATGTCAGCAACGGAGAGTTTCCATTTTCAGAAACCATTACACGCACCACAACTTACGATTGAGGTTGTGAACCTGCACGTGCATGGAAACTATTGAAAACACTAGGGACCGGTCGAAATTCTCCCATTTGCGTGATGAATGGTTTAGATCTTCGAAGTGGTCGCAAATGGTTAGCCACGACAGCTGCAAATGGACACCATCCGTTTAAACTACAGCCGGGCAGGAATTGTGGAAGGAACAGAGGAAAATCCTCTTTTTTGGTTTAGCTAGGGTCAAACCCAGTTTGACCAAGCATGGAGGTCCCGTGCACCACGGTTGTGCGTGGGTTGTGTGCACATACACACACCAAAGTGGGGTCCACATGCTTCCCAATGCAATCCACTCTATTCATTCACTTTAGAGGACTCTATAGGGACCTCTGACTCAAGATCATGCAAATCTAAAACTTAGGTGGACCATATTGCCTGAAATATGGCCATTAAGTGCCAATTATCATCGATCCGACGTTGGATCAGTTCAAATATGAAAATTAATGGTTAAGCAGCCCTAAGGGGATCATATGTATGTTTTTACCATGAATTTCTCAACATAGTGTATTATTAGAATACTGTAGAATTTTGTTACTTTGTTATAAATTATTTTATTTTATCACGTTGTGTGCCTTTTTTTGCAAAGTAATTAGGGACATCTATCCTATGATTTTATACTATTTAAATAACATTATTATTATCCTTATATTTAGCATGTAGGACCTACACTTCGTGGTAGGTACCTTGAGTTTAGGATTGCATATCATGAAAATGGGCCACTAGGGTGACAGTTTGTATCATTACGAGACACCCGTGACTTGTTGATCTAACTCGGGTGGTTTAGATTTGTCTCGAATATGATTTGATTGTCCACATGACTCTTGACATGTCCTGATACAGATGTGAAATGCATTAGTCAAGTTTAATGGTTGGATTGTGATCTGGCTAAGTAGATGTGCACACTACGATGTAAATATTGGATTACCAGTTTTTCTTTATATTTTCTTATTTTATAAAGCGGTTGGTGAGTAGAATTCTTCTTAAGTTTCAATGGCCTCCCAGAATGATCTTAGACTTGACTCGATGAGAGTCGTGACTAATGAAATTTTCTAGAATTGTTTATGGGTTTCAAAGATAGTCTCTTTGTGAATTTACTGATGATGATATCTATATTGTGTGTTCCCACATGACTAATATGGTTAAATGGCAACACCCGAGTCCGCGAAAGTACGGGGTGTTACAATCTACCCCCTTTAAAGAGAATTTCATCCCCGAAATTCAACACTTCTATCATAAATGGAATAGAGAACAATCTCATCGTGTTGTTTCTAAGAACTCACTACTTTTCCTCAAGGTTATGTGTCTTCCTAAATGTATACGGAAAACTATATAAAAATAAGATGGGGTTGTTACATTAAGTGATGGAATTATGTTTGGGACATTGCCGCCAATTGTGTTACACTGCAACATGGTTTTCACATAGCCTTCTAGTTTCCAAGCTAGACCAACCTAGCCAAAAAGGATGGCGGACAATGTGGATGAATATACCCCCTAATAATAATACAACATGCTTCTTTCCCATTCGAAGAAGACGCTAGAAATGAATTTAATGCCGACAAAGCCCCTCACATTAACACTATCACAGTAGAGGTGTGTACTATGTCTGAAAGGGTGATTATCGATAAACCTACCCACAACATGATGCAACACCTCAAGCTATTGTACATATCGGCTCATCTCAAAGGATGTCCTGTTAACAGAATCGTGGTCGACAACAAGGCCACTGTCAACCTTTTGCCATTGAGGACGATGGCAAGTTGGGAAAAACCCCAGCCGATTTGATTCCAATAGAGGTGACTATTAGTAATTTTGTCGGTCATGTCACGAATACTTATGGTGTCTTACCCGTTGATCTAACTATTGGAACTAAGATAATATTAGAGCCATTTTTCATGGTCGATACCTCATCAAGTTATAATGCTTTGTTAGGGAGAGACTAGATTCATTTATTCACATGCATCACATCTTCCCTACATCAGTTTGTGATTTTCTCGAACCAAGATAAACTTAAATTATCTTGGGTAGTAATAAACCTTTTTTGGCCACTTTAAACGCCAATGAGGCTTATTATTATGGACAAGAGGTAGAACCGATTAGGTTCACTAGGAGAAATAAGTTCGGTTGCCCAACTAGAATATCAGTGAAGAAGAACCCGAAGAGTATTGTACAATCCATCATTGAAGTAATGCAATCAAGTGACACCCTGTCGATGGACATCATTCCTTATTGGTTGGTTCTACATTGCACTATCAAAGAAATTCCATGATCAACACACTAAGAGATGAGGGCACCAGGCCGATTTCACAACTAGAACAAGAAGGCTCGAAGAAAGCCTGAAAGAAATGGATGATGGATGTCTCGTAAATTTGGCTAATATGGAGGACTCGGCTGAAGAAGACGACATCGAGCTTGAGGAGGGTCCCGATAAGATGGAAGATTCTTGGCCCCAAGTTCAAGATCCATTGATCAAAGTCAACTTAAGGACCGAGTAGGACCCAAAACCTACATTCATTAGCGACTTGTTGAAGCCTCATGAGAATGAGCAACTAGTGGATCTACTCAATGAATTTGTTGATAGTGTTGCATGGGATTATCATGATATTCTGGGACTCGATCAAGGTTTAGTGGAATACATGTTACCGATAAAAGAAGGATATCGGCCGCACAAGAAGCTTCCTAGATGGATGACAACCAAAGTAACCCACAAGATCAAAGAGGAGATTAAACAACTTTTGAAGGTTGGTTTTATTCGGCTTATCAAATATGCCGAATGGAGGTCTCGAAATTCACTACGTACAAGTACTAGCGTAAATCCATTTGCGCTATTATATGGGCATGATGCAATGGTGCCTTTAGAGGTCACTCTGCCATCTTTATGGACCACTTATTAACCCAAATTAACCCCTCCTGAGTTTACAGAAGCAATGTTGGTGAGTTTAAAATTGGAATTCGAATGAAAGCCCTTGACTTGATCGTTGCCCACAATGCAATTGTTGCTTGTGCTTATAACATGAGGGTGAAAGGGAAATCCTTCGGGGTAGGAGATATGGTATGGAAGGTGATACTACCTATAGGTTAAAAAGACCGTGCTCTAGGTAAGAAATGGTCTTGCATGTGGGATGGACCATATGTTGTTATCCAAGTTCTTAAAGGATGAGCATATATTTTATGGGATATGAACGAAAAGGTCGTGAAAGCTCCAATAAATGGCCGATTCCTAAAGCCTCGCTTCCCCTCGTTGTGAAAAGTTGTCAAGGAACAGGCCGAGTGAAGTTAAAGGATAGAAGAAGTAATATGTTTCTTTAATAAATAAATAAATAAAAGGAGGGGGGGTCCTAAAATAGAGGCCATTCGATTAAAAAAGAAGGAGAGCAAAGAAATATATTCTCAACTAATCGGCCAAGTTACAAGTGGGCTTCCTGGAGTTCTTTAAATCTCTTGGCAGCTGATTCCTTGGCCTTCACAGTGAGTGCACGCTTTCTTCTCCACGAAGGTTATTGGTCTGTGAGCTTGCGAAGAAGGTTGTTGACTTCATTAATGCGTCGATGGATAGATGCATACTCCTACTCAGCCTTCGACCTCTTAGACTTGCTAGACTCCTCGCGAGCTCGATAGAGTTCTATCTGGGACTCGATGAAGTTTCTTAGGTCCTGATTGTGCGGCCGATCCTGGTCTGGATAATGTCGTTGGGCCTCGGAGAAGTTAGCAAAGAGGTTGCCAAGTATAACCTCCATGAATTGTAACAGATCTTTGTCAAAGCGATGTTGACGAATACAGTGTAATTGATTCTTCCAAGATTCATCATAACAAGATGAAAGAACCGTGAACTCGGCATGAATGGCCGAGAGTTCCATTAATGGGGCAGTGCATCATTCAAGCTTAAAGTCGGCTCTGGAGTATGTTTCTCCAAGCTGTTGGAGTTCCTAAATGATCTTAAGGAGCTCTTGGAGAGGTCCATCAGTCTTAGATTCTTTAATTGAATCCCTAAGGAAGGGATATGGATCATAGAGGAGAGAGGAATGGAAAAAGGAGTCGATCTCTTCCTTGAAAATTTCCTCCAGAACTTTTAAGGATTGGGAAAAGAAGGAAGGAGAAGTCATGGTGTCAAGGTTTGCTACTGAGAGTTTTGTTCGTGACGTGCTACAAATCTGAATTGGGAGTGCTTTTTATAGACCTCAGAAGGAGTAATAAATGCACACATTGGATAGGGTTCGACGGTTGGGAACTCGAAGCAGGCGTCTAGGTTGATTCGTTTTCGAGAATATGGGGAATGCAACGAAATAAATGGGACACCGCAAGGAATGTTGTACATTTACTCATGCTGAGTCAACATATGATAAAACATATGCAAGTGGAAAAATGGCTAAGTTTTGAATAACTGATTGATGATACAGAAACTCGATTCACTGTAGGAATGTTGTTCGATCTATTCTGAACATCCCTAATCGTGACCAATGGTATAAGGTTTGGTACCTAAAAGGGAAACATCCCATGCCTTGTTAAAATATCAATTTTATTGGTAAAGAGGGAGATTTATTTAAAGCATTGAAGGTCGTCGACCACATTACATATGTAGGAAAGGGAAAACTTAAAGTGACTAAGTGACTCAAATCTTCATTCCCTCGAACTCCTCGAGGAGAGCCTGCATCTCGGTCTCATTGTTCTCTTGTGTCGGTGCCCAATCTGCCCCTTGTTTATGATGATCGGTAGGAGGTGAAGTGTTCACAACCCCAAGTATAAACCACCAAAACAGTGATATGGGGCCTACCTACTATCAAGATACGCTTCAAATTTGGTCCCCACGGTTAAAATGAGATGGCAAAACGGATGGATGGAGCAGATGTCTCAAAAAAAGATCACAGTGGGCCCCATGTACAACGTGCGTGTACATGGCATGTATGCACGTGAGCCGCACTAGACCAACAGTCCCAGTCAAAGTCGGCTGACCCGACTCCTCGCGCAAGAACGGACAGCATCCTTCGCTGTCCGTCCGTTTTTGGAAGTTGTGAGGCCCATTCATCATCCAGATAAACAATCTGGACCGACCATTCGTCTCGTGAGGTAGCCACAACTCACGCCTAGGTGTCGGAATTCCAGATAACAACAAATACCCGTTTTCAACCTTTCAAACAAAGGTTGGACGGCAAAATGGAAAAGAAAGTGGGCCACGTCAGAAGCACTCAAAGACCAACCATATTAAAACGGTTTTTCGAGACGAATCTACTAGACGGTGTGGATTTTCGAAACAAAAGCGAAGTGGGCCCCACCGAACACGTCAGTGGAGGTTGGAGCCACGATCGCGAATCTAGAAATCCGGATCTTCCGTAGAGTTGTGTGACCCCAAACGTGATCGGATCAGAGATCAGGACCGTCCATTATGACCCTGAGGTAGGGAGGACTCTACCCATGATGAGCTTCTGGACCCATTAAAATGTACACGGGTATATGAAGCCTCAAACGCAGTCGGACGGCTGAAGCCCAGATTTAGTGGGACGCATCATCAGAAATCAAAAATACTCCATGTCTGACTGGAATGAAGCGAAAGAGCTGATGGACGGTATGGATTTATTCTCCGATGCCGATCAGGTGCTCCACCAAGCATCAGCGCAAGAGCCCTGTTTGTATCCTGCGCGCGCCCGAGAAAAAAACGGCCGCTATTGGCTGATTGTGCGATTCTGATCTGTTTCAAAAGAACTGGACAGTCAGTCGAGCAAACGGAGTTCAAAAGCAGGGCGTTTTCACTTTTTGTGGCGCACGCCGTTTCCCTGCTGCGTAAAACTTCCGCTGGAGTGCGGAACCTCTCGACCGACCTTCTCCAGCTATAAACAGAGAAAGAAGGGAATGTGAGAGGGGGCTTTGGCTGGATGTCAGGGAGAGAGAAAGAGAAACAGAGAAGTGTCTTTCTTTTAGAAGTTTTTATGTTTTTATTTTGTTATTAATTTTAAGAGAATAGCCTAATCATGCCCTTTCTAGGCTAATCCTCTTAGCTAGGGCTAAGAGGTGAAGCCTGTAGCGAAATGGGAGATTCTATTCTATGCTTTTAATGTAAATTCATGAACTGAATTTGTTTTTTTGGTTGATTATGGAAGGAATGTTTTTAGTCTTTAATGGTCTGTTGTGACTGAAATTACAATGGGTCTGCAATGGCTTTGAATATTTTCTTTCCCCTTTTTATGTTTATGACGTCAGGAAGCCCTGTTGTTCACCATCGTCTCCTGGGCGTGGTAGGATGATGGTATCCTTCCTAACTTTCATGCACTGTTAATTGGTTGGTAAATTAGTTTAATCCCGTTGTTTGCTTTGTCTCCTGGGCATGGTTAGATGATGCATACCTTTCACCTCTTGACAACTATATCAAATAAGTTCAGTTTAATTTCCATGATTCTTGATGCAGGCATAAGATCTCCCTGATCTCTACAAGTGGATCCTCTGAATCCCTAGTTTCCTTCCTCTGAATTCTTTAAGTTTTCGATAATTATTTCACAATTATTCCTTAAATTTTATTTGATTTAGATTGCATCTTAGGCTAGTTCTATTTCTATCTAGTTTCAGATAACGTACAGGTATCAGTCCCTGTGGATTCGACCTCGGTCTTACCGAGTTTATTACTACATCACAACCCTATACTTGGGGAGTGAACACATTGTAAACTCAATGTGGGGTCTTGGCTGAACATCCCTAATCGTGACCAATGGTATAAGGTTTGGTACCTAAAAGGGAAACATCCCATGCCTTGTTAAAATATCAATTTTATTGGTAAAGAGGGAGATTTATTTAAAGCATTGAAGGTCGTCGACCACATTACATATGTAGGAAAGGGAAAACTTAAAGTGACTAAGTGACTCAAATCTTCATTCCCTCGAACTCCTCGAGGAGAGCCTGCATCTCGGTCTCATTGTTCTCTTGTGTCGGTGCCCAATCTGCCCCTTGTTTATGATGATCGGTAGGAGGTGAAGTGTTCACAACCCCAAGTATAGGGTTGCGATGTAGTAATAATCTCGGTAAGACCAAGGTCGAATCCATAGGGACTAAACTCGTAGGTTTCTAAAAGTAATTAGAAATAGAACCAAGAGAAGATGTAAATCTAAATCTGAAATATTTGAGAGAGTAATCGTGATTATTGTAATTAAAACTTATGAATTTAAAGGTGTTGCTATTGGGAACCTACCTTACTTGATTCAAGAGATCTAACTAGAATCAGAGTCCTATCTTATCCAGTTAGAGAAAGAGAGATGATCAAATCTCTTGAACTTCTCATTGATCTAGCCTCAATGGAAGAGGATTGTGGAGATTTGGAAGGGATTCCGTCACCCAACCATGCCCAGAAGACTATGGCAAACAAAAGGATTTACCAATCCCACAATCTCAAATAGAAAAGAAGATATCCAAAGCTATCGCAGGCTCAACTGTAATTTGAGTCACAACAAACTATTGAAAACTGAAAATATTCCTTAAAATCAACTAGAAATCAATGAAGTTCAATATAAACATGAATTAAAGTAAAGTTAACATCCCAATCACGCTACAAGCTTCACCTCTTAGCCCTAGCTAAGAGGTTTAGCCAACCATAGACATGATTGAACTAAGAACTCTTAAGAAAAGCATAAAAACAAACTAAGGAAGAAGAAGAAAGACTCTTGGCAGTGGCTCTCCACCCTTTTTCTCCACTCCTTTAACCCTAGATGATGCCTAAGATCATCTTGGGGACTCCTATTTATAGTTTTGAAGTTTCGCCTTACGCACCGACTTGGAATTTTCGCAATCTGTTGCGAAACCGCCTCAATTTACATAATCCGCAGCTTTTCTGTGTTACGCTTCAATCGGACCGAAGTTGGGTTCGGTCGGACCGAATTAAGATTGAAAATCCCACTTTCTTACTAGACAATTCTGCAAGATTTCGGTGCCAAAGTTGACTTCAGTCGGACCAAAGCTGATGTTGAAAATTCTTATGCAGAAAATCTGTCAAATTTAGGTCGGACCGACTCCAACTGAAGTACTTCAGTCGACTAAAGTTGGCTCAGGTCGGACCGAATTATCTTGATTTCTACTAAACAGTTTTTGACGATTTCAGTTGGACCAAAGTTGGCTCAGGTAGAACCGAAATGTCGTGTTTTCTGTTGCGGATTCTGCATTCTTTCAAGTCCTTTCTTCATCCTTTGTACTTGGTTTCCTTAGATCTTTAACATGTGAATTCCTTATTCTTGGTCTCCTAAGATCCATCTTTTGCCTTGGTGATTCTTAAGCATTAAATCCATGCTTTTAGCATTCTTTTTAATCCAAGCTCTCAGATTCACCTTGCAACACAAATATGTATAAAATATACCATTAAGCTTATCATGTTTATAAAACCAATATATAAATAGGGAAAATATGTAATATTTGACACTCAACACACTCCCCAACCAGCATTTTGCTAGTCCCGAGTAAAACATGCATGAAGTAATTCTCAATTCTCAAAGTTCAAGCATTTTTCAAAAAATAATCTTTTGTGCAATTGAGTATGAATGAGTATAATTAAGACAAGAAAGTGAGACTTTTGAAAACCTAGAGCTGAATCATATAATCAGTCAATCAAATAGGTTCTTTATCAATTTCTTCAGAGCATAAGTTCATATATCATGCTTCTCAATGTACTCAATGAAAATCAAATTACTTTCCATGAGAATATTATCATTTCATAATGTTAGCCATGTTCATCATATCAAGAGTAGTTAAAAAAACTCAAGTACTGATTTCGAACTTATCCCATTCTTTTTCCAGTTTTTTATTTTATATCGACGGTCACTATTTTTATTATTTATTCATTTCAAATTCTTTACAGAATTTTTCATTCATTTTCAAACTTTTTCTAATATTTTCATCATACATGACCTTTTTTTGTCGATCTCACTATTTTTTAACTAGTTCTATTCATCTTTTAAGGTGGATAAAATTCTCCAGACTGAATTCTCAACATCTATCAATGATTCTCATGCTAATAATCAGAAATTCTAGCAAAACTGACAGAAAGCAAACTGAATGTGTCTTGTGATTTAGAGTAAAATGATATTCAAAACTTCCTCTTAATCAATTAAGTGCAAGAACCGTAAGTGATAGGCTACTTAATTAATCAAACTCCAATAATTCAAAATTCAATCTCTATCTTATCATTATACTCATAGCATTTTTTAAGTGCACAAACTATCATTTTCCAAATAGATTTCAATTCAAAATATTGAAAATTTCAAAATTTTAAATTTTGCTCAAAACTAAGAAAACACTGATTAGTTTACCTAATCCATACCCCCAACCTAAAATCCACATTGTCCTTAGGTAGTATAAAAGAGGCAACGAAAAGAAAGGAGAAGTGTAGGAAAGGTAGTACATGAAGAAAGTGAATTGCAATTCTTCCAAAGTTCTCAATGTGAAGATGGTTTAACACAAAGACTAGATAAGCGGAAACAAACTATCATTTTCTAAAATTCTATGAAAGCAATAAACCTAACTACACCTCCATCAAACTTGTAGATTAATCCTAGTAAACAGGATCAATCAGAGGTATGGCTATGTCCTCTGAATCAAATTTCTCAACAAATGGCTTTAAACGATGTCCATTCACTTTGAAAACATTGTCATTCATTGGACTCTAAATCTCGATGACCCCATGAGGATAGACTTTAGTAACGGTGAAAGGACCAGTCCAACGAGATTGGAGTTTACCTAGAAAAATATGTAACCGAGAATTGTATAAAAGGACTTTTTGACTGTTTAAGAATGATTTTTTAAGGATGTTCTTGTCATGGAACACCTTTATCCTATCCTTGTAAATTCTTGAATTCTCATATGCGTCATTCCGAATTTCCTCGAGTTCATTCAACTGAAGCTTGCACAGCGAGCCAGCATCGTCTAAGTCAAAATTCAGGTTTTTAATAGCCCAATAGGCTCTATGTTCCAATTCCACAGGCAAGTGATAAACTTTCTCATAGACAAGTCTTAAGGGAGACATTCCAATGGGAGTCTTAAAAGCTGTACAGTATACCCATAAAAAAAATTAGTCAAACGGATTAACCAATCTTTGTGATCGGGGTTAACCATTTTCTCCAAAATATGTTTAATCTCCTTATTAGAAATCTCACCTTTCCCACTTGTCTGTGGGTGGTATAGAGTGCTCACTTTATGAGAGATGTCATATTTCTTTATTAAGTTCACAAATGGCCTGGCAAAAATGTGAACATCCATCACTAATAATGGCTCGAGGCATTCCAAACAGGAAAATGATGTTTTCTTTTAAGAACCTAATGACCGTTTGATGGTCATTGTTCCGGCACGAGCCGATTCGACCCATTTAGTGACATAATCTACTACTAGCAAAATATATAAATTCTAAAGGATTGGGGGAATGGCCCCATGAAATCGATGCCCCAACAGTCAAATGTTTCAATGATCAAAATGAGATTCAGAGGCATCATATTTCAATGAGACAACACTCCCAATTTCTAACAATGCTCATAAGCTTTATCATGAGTGTCCTTGAACATAGTGGGCCAATAGAAGCCACACTGTAGAATTTTGGCCGTGGTCTTTTTAGAAGAAAAGTGACCACCACAGGCCTAAGAGTGAAAGAAGGAGATGACACTTTGGTGTTCATTGTCTGGCACACATCTCCTTAGAATTTGGTATGGACAATATTTAAATAAATATGTGTTATCTCAGAAAAACTTACGAACCTCAGCGAAGAATTTTTTCTTATCTTGCGTAGTCCAATGTGTTGGCATGAAACCTGTGGCAAGATAATTAGTAATATCAGCAAACCAAGGTAAGTGAGAGAGTTTAAACAGTTGTTCATTAGGGAACATATTATTTATAGGTGTCGTCTCAAGGGAATCAGGGAGGTCAAGTCTTGAAAGATGGTCAGCCACTAGGTTCTCTATTCCCTTTGATAACACTTGAAAAGGGAGAGTTTAAGATGTCCTAAAGTGGAGGTGAATAGGACAATGCCAAATAATCGAACTAAATGTTGAATATGTAAATAAAGCAAAGATATCAATTGCTTAAGTATTGAAACATTGATTCCAAATAATTCGTAGGACAACCTTCACCCAAAGTTTTAGGCAAGAAAACTTTATTTAATGATTTTCTTTAAAATAAAATTATCAAACTTGCAAAAGTAAATTAAAATATTACAACATTCACCACTCAATTTGAAATTAAATACAATCATTTACCATAAATAAAATAAAGGCATTCACCACATAACACAATGAATTATAGTAGTTCGGTGCTTTAAAAATAGTCACACCTACTCCACTCCCAAAATTACTTCCATCGTAATTTTGGCTTTTACTATAAAAAGGTTTTCTTAGGTTCACCTTAACAACCTTTTACAATTCTTGTAATTTTCACGGGCTATCACAATCAAACCCACACTAAGATTTTCAGGCTATTTCAGACAAAACCTAAGCTGAGATTTTAACAGAATATCTTAGAAAAACCTAAAAGAGTTTAGAAGGTATACTTATCTTCACCGTAAAAGACGTACCAAAAGCTTGTAACAGTAGAACCTCTTTCTTGAATGTAGATTATTCCTTGTTCAGTCAGATAGAAAGGATTTAGGGTTCTATTGATTTTAATTAAGTTAAACCCAATAAGCTACTTGAATCAATTCTCTTAAACCTCAAAAGAAGGGTATACTTTAGTCTCTTTAGAATCAAACTTGAAAGTTCTGAGATTAAGGGAATTGAAAGAAAAAACTATAAATTAAATTGTAAATATCATTCAATAACTTGCTAATAACTTGAGCTTCTCTCTCTTGTAAAAGGATTTTGATAATTAACTTGAGTAATTCGGAATGAGAGAGGAACTCAATTTATAGGTGTTGAGTGTTAATTATTGCATATTTTCCCTATTGATATCTTGGTTTTATGAACAAACTTCGGATCACGTGGGATAAGATTTATTTAAAATTCGGCTGGCCCAAGGTCAACTTCGGCTAGCCGAACACCCCAGTTCAGTTGGCCAAATTCGTCCTAATTCCAAAAGGTAATGTTACTAGAATTTGACCTAAACTTTATCAGGCTAGCCGAATTTTAAGCTTGGGTTAGCCGAACCAAAACTCGGGCTAGCCGAATTTATAATAAAATAGTTGTTGCTTCAGGCTTGAACTTGGGCTAGCCGAGAAAGCTTAGGCTAGCCAAACTAAAAGTTGGGCGAGCCGAATTCCAAATAAAATAAGCATAAAAATCGAAAATAACAATCTTCTCGAGTGGATATGTACCCACTCGTAGTTCAGTGAAAGCATTTGATGTGCTTTCAAAGGGGATGTAGTGTAACTTAGAGTGGATCACTGTTATTTTAGGGGTCAATATGGGTCAGTGTGTGTTGGTGTGAGGTTCAATTATTTCTGGAGTCTCTGTACCCTGATGTAATATATTCTTAGGTGGATACACATAATCTCGTAATTTGGTGAAAGCATTCGACGTGCATTCAAAGTGGCTAGAGTGTTAAACTGGATCGATGTTATTTTAAGGGTTCAATGTTGTTCGGTGTTCATCGATGTGAGGTTTGAGTGTTTTCAGAGTCTGTACCTTGACGCAACGTCTTCTCAAGTGGATATGCACCCACTCATAGTTTGGTGAAAGAATTTGACATGCATTCAAAGGAGCTGTAGTGCAATTTGGAGTGACTTAGTGTTATTTTAAGGGTTTGGTGTCGAACGGGGTTCATTGGTGTGGGGTTCGAGTATTTATAGTCTCCATACTCTAATGCAATATCTTCACAAGTGGATATGCACCCACTTGTAATTCGGTGAAAGTATTCAACCTGCGTTCGAAAGAGTTGTAGTGCAAGTCGGAGTGAATCGGTGCTATTTTAAGGGTTCGGTGTGGGTCAATGTGCATCAATGTAGGGATAAAGTATTTTTAGAGTCTACGTACCCTAATGCAGCATCTTCTCAGGTGGATATGCACCCACTCGTAGGTCGGTAAAAGAGTTCGACGTGCGTTTGAATGGGTTGCAGTGCAAGTCAGAGAGCATCGGTGCTATTTTAAGGGTTCAGTGTAGGTCGATGTTAGTCGATGTAGGGTTTGAGTGTTTTGAAAATCTTTGTACCTTAATGCAATGTCTTCTCAAGTGGATACGCACCCACTCATAGTTTGGTGAAAGCGTTCAACGTGCATTTGAATAAGCTACAGTACAATTCAGAGTGGATCGGTGTTATTTTAGGGGTTCGGTGTTTGTTGGTGTTCATCAATGTGGCATTCAAGTGTTTTGTGGAGTGTCGGTACCTTGGTGTAGCATCTTCTCAAGTGGATACACACCCACTTATATTTCGATAAAAGTGTTCAACATACGTTCAAATGGGTTGTAGTGCAACTCGGAGTGGATCAATGTTTTTTTAGTAGTTCGATGGGGGTTGGTGTGCGTCAGTGTGGAGTTAGAGTGTTTCCAGAGTCTCCATACCCTAATACAATTATGCGTTCAAAGGGGTTGCAGTGCAAGTCAGAGTGGATTGATGCTATTTTATGGTTTGGTGTGGGTTGGTGTACATCGTTGTGGGGTTCAATTATTTTTGGAGTTTTTGTTCCTTGATGCAACATACTCTCAATTGGATATGCACCCACCCATAGTTCGATGAGAGCGTTCAACATGCATTGCAAAGAGGGTGCAATGCAAGTTGAAGTGGATCAGTGTTATTTTAGGGGTTCGGTGTGGGACGATGTGCATCGGTTCAGGTTTGATTATTTCTGGAGTCTCCATACCGTAATGCAACGTATTCTTAGGTGGATTCACTCCCATTTGTATCTTGGTGAAAGCATTTGACGTGTGTTCGAAGGGGTTGTAGTGCAGGTCGGAGTGGATCAGTACTGTTTTAAAGGTTCGATGTGGGTTGGTGTTCATCGATGCGGGGTTTGAATATTTCAAGAGTCTCCATACATGGACGCAATATCTTCTCAAGTCGATATGCACTCACTCATAGTTCGGTGAAAGTGTTCGAGTGCGTTCAAAGGGATTACAGTGCAAGTCGAAGTAGATCGGTGTTATTTTAAGGGCTCTATGTGGGTCTGTGTTCGTCGGTGTGGGCTTTGAGTGTTTTTGGAGTCTCTGCATCCTGATGCAATGTCTTTTCAAGTAGATATGCTAAACTTGTAGTTTGATGAAAGCGTTTGGCATACGTTTGAAGGGGTTGTACTGTAAGTCGAAGTAAATCGATGTTATTTTAGGGCTTTGATGTGGGACAGTGTGTGCTAGTGTTTGGTTCGATTATTTTTGGAGTCTTTGTACCTGATGCAACGACTTCTCAAGTGCATACACACCCATTCGTAGTTCAGTGAAAGTGTTCGACGTGCATTCGAATGGGTTGTAGTACAAGTCGGAGTAGATCGATGCTATTTTAGAGGTTTGATGTGGGTCATTATTCGTCGGTGTGGTGTTTGATTTTTTCTGGAGTCTCCATAACCTGATGTAGCATCTTTTCAAGTGGATACGAACTCATTCGTAGTTCAGTTAAAGTGTTCGATGTGCATTCAAAGGGATTGTAGTGCAAGTTAGAATGGATTGATGTATGAGTTCATTGTGGGTCGGTGTTCGTCTGTGTGAGCTATGAGTGTTTTCGGAGTCTCCATATCCTAATATAGCATCTTCTCAAGTGGAGACACACTCACTCGTAGTTCAGCGAAAGCGTTTGACGTGCATTCGAATGGGTTGTAGTGCAAGTCAGAGTGGATCAGTGCTATTTTAGGGGTTTGGTGTGAGTCAGTGTACATTAATGCGAGGTTCAATTGTTTCTAGAGTATCTGTACCCTGATACAGTGTCTTCTCAAGTGGATACGCACTCATTCGTAGTTTGTTGAAAGTGTTTGACTTACGTTCAAATGGGCTATAGTGCAATTTGAAGTGGATCGGTGCTATTTTAGGTGTTCGATGTGGGGTCAATGTTCGTTGGTGTGGGGTTTGATTGTTTCTAAAGTCTTTATACCCTGATACACCATCTTCTCAAGTGGATAAGAACCAACTCGTAATTCGGTGAACGCGTTCAACGTGTGTTCAAATGGGCTGCAATGCAAGTCGGATCGACATGCATTCTACGAGACAAGGCTTAATGAACGTGTTGCATATCCGTACTATCTATCTGTTTTCATCAGGCCATTCAAGTATGGCATATCAATATATAAGCTGATCGAAATCTCGTGAACCACACTAATTTAAAAAATGGTGAATGTCTATTAAGACTATTTTGTAAGAAATAAGCTGACCTTATGATGTGATCTACTTATGATATGAATCCACCTTCCCTAAATTGTCATGGAAGAAAAGATGAACGAAAATGATCCCAAAATTGAATCACAGCCAAAGCACAATTAGACCACATTTCAAAAATTGAATCACAGCGAAAGCTCAATTAGACCACACTATAGGAAATAGTCCGAAAATGATGTATAATGTTGAAACCTCCTTAGGGTCCATGTTGTTGTTTATGTATCATCTAATGTGTTGATAAGTATACAAAGACATGGATAAAGGGAAAACACAAATTAATATCAAATTGTATATGTTTTATCTGAAAATGATGTATAACGTTGAAACCTCCCTAGGGTCCACATTGTTGTTTATTTATCATCTAATATGTTCATAAGTATACAAAGACATGAATAAAGAGAAAACACAAATATCAAATTGTATATGTTTTATCCATGCTGTCCATCCATTTGTACATATCATTTTAAGGGATGAATCACAAAATGAGGCAAATAAAACTCTCTTGTAGACCACAGCATAGGAAATAGAGGTAATTCAACCATAACCATTAAAAACTTCTTAAGGACCACCAAAGTTTTAGATGAAGCTGATCTTTGTGTTTTTCCTTCATATATGTTTTTTTACATAACCAATAAGTTGGATAGAAAATAAACATTACAGCGGACCATAGGAAGATTTTAATGATGGGCATTTAATCACCACTGTTTTCTTGTGGTGTGGTCCACTTGAGATTTGGACATGTCTGTGGTCCACTTGAGATTTGGCCTAGACCCTAAAATAACTTAGGAAGAATAGGAGTCATGAATAAAACAAATACATCAAGGCAGGGCCCACCGAGCACTGTCCCGTAGCTACCTACCGGCAGTGTCATCAGTTGTCAATCCATAAACGGATTCCCTGGCAAAGGCTTTCGGTTGGGATGCTAGGTATGGCCACCATGATGTTGGTGAGAAATCCACCCCATGTATCCATTCTGCGAGCTCATTTTAGGGACGCAAACAAAATTGAGAATGATCTAAACCTTAAGTGGGCCAGAGTATAAGAAAAAGTGAGGATTCAATGACCACTTCGAAACATTTGTACGGCCACAAAAGTTTTTCATCAGGATAAGTTTTTGCTTTTTTCACTTCGTCCCAGTGGTAATGACCATATTAACCGTTTGGATGACATATAAACATTGAGCTGGAGTTCGGGAAGGCTTCAACTGTAGGTATTTCTTTTACCAAATTTCCCTCTTGTGTGGCCCACTTTAATTTTGGATCCACCTCATTTTTTTTCATCCTAAAATGATCTTCAAAACAGATGAATGGGGTGGATTTCTCACCAATATTGCGATGGCCCCACCTACCATCCCAAGGCAGAAACTTCCTGCCAAAGGCTTTCAGAAATCCGGGTCACGTCACAATGTGAAAAGGCTGGATCCACTCCGACAGTTTAGGGACCACCTTAATATTTGTGAGAAATCCACAATGTCCATCCATTTTTTCAGATCATTTTAAGACAGGAATAAAAATTATGCAGATCTAAAACTCAAGTGGGCCACACAACTAGAAACAATGGGCATGGAAATAACTACCATTAAAACCTCCCTGGGTCCACCTTGATGTTTATATGGAATCCATACCATTCATAGAGTCATTAAGATGGACTGAAAGCACAAATATATCAGCCTGTTCCAAATATTTTCTTGCCCCAAGAATGTTTCAATAGTGGACGTCCAATCTCAATGTTTCCTATTGTGCAGCCCACTTTAGTTTTGGATCTACCTCTTTTTTGTCTCATGTCCTGTACTAATATGGAAGAACAGATGTACAGAGTAGATTTCTCACAAACAAAACGGTGGGCTTCACATAGCTTCTGGCCTTCTGCCACGTAGCTTCCATCCAAATAAATTGCTAAGTGGAATATTTGTGCTCATATAACAGTGTCTGTAAGAGTTGAGAAAACAGATTTTTTTTAGAGTACCTTTAATGTTTACAAAATCACGAAACTACCCATTCAAGGTGTAAAGAAAGGTAGGGATGTTGTCCCCTGTGAGGTGGCCCACCTGAGATTTGGATTGTAATGAAGTTTGGCCACTAATGAAAACATCATTAGACGTGTGTGATGGACGGATTGGATTTTATACATGCACCAATATAGACCTATAGATTGCAGTGTACTTTTAGCTTAACCAACAATCGCTTGGAGTAAATGTACCCCTATAAACCATCCTTTAATTTGATCCGTCAATCATTTTGACCCCGCCATTCATCATTCAAGGGTGTGAATCACTCATCAATGCTGACCACACGTGGGAGAAGAAGGATTAGAGCAGCGTGGGATGCTTTTTCCCTTGGTGAGTGAGCAACGTATGCTGGTTGCATTAAGAGAGTAAGGGCACGTTTGTTAACTTTCTAAAATATTACTTAATGCGCAATTGAGAAAATAATCAGTGCTGAGTGTTGTTTGTTAACGCCAAATTTGAAAAGCACTGTGAGATTTTTCATTGAATTTTTTTTTTCGACAGGGCCTAGCTTTTAGTGTGTTGAAAGCGCGTTTTGCAATTTTGAAGCAGATTACACCATATTTCTTCCCGATGTAAAGAGATATAGTGATTGCATACATGACATTTCACAACTACATCAAAAAAAATCCATACATAATTCACTCTTTCCACAATACAATGATGAAAATATTCTTTTACCTATGAATATCAAATCAAAGAATAATATGCCCAAAGGGGAAAGAGTATTTGGAGACTTTGAACAAACTATTATGTCAAATATGTGAGAAGAACTTGCCGCCATACTCATACATACAAATCATTGATTTTTTTATCTTTTTTTTTAATAACAATATTTTAATTTTTTATTAAGCACTTTAGTTTATTTGAATTAAATAGAAAAATTTTAATTTCATTTAATAAAAAATAATTTCTTCATAATGTAAAACATTTCCAAACGAGATATGGGTAAATATGTCAAATTAATAGATTTCATACATTTCACACTTTTGTTAACAAAGAGTTTGTTTCAAATTCAGTACTTAATTTTCAGACTTCAGCAATAATTACCAAATAACTTTTTTGACTTCAGATACAGATTTCATATTTAGATTTTAGATTCAGGCTTCTGATTTCAGATTCAGGATTTAGACTTCAGATTTAACAAACGGGACCTAAGGCTTTAATGTAGCTAACAACCCCACCTTTCCAGTTTTCTAGCCTTTGATCCAACCATTCATCAGTCTCATCCACAGATTAATTTGACAATCCAGCCATCCATCAACTCCTCTAAAACAACCAGCTGTTCGTTTATTCAGGTTCAACCGTCCATCTGTTCATCTAATCTGATGGTCTATCACACACCATGCAACCATTCATCCATCAAATCAACCATCTACCCTGCTACCCATGGACCCACCAAAAATCTTAACCAACCATACGTGTAGGAAGCATGAAGTATTGTTGCAACGTTTTCAACCTTCTGCAAAGCCCGCAGAGACAGTTTAGGTTTCCCATACGTTTCTTAGTGAACTTAGGAAATGGCTACATTGAAGTTTGGGTGAGATGGGTATCTCTTAGGTTGTGGAGTGTTTAAAGGACCTTGGACCAATAGGAGATTGTTGTGAGATGGTTAAGGTGAATTGAGACTTTTCGAGGTGAGTGACCATTTGCTGGTGGTAAGTGGGAGCCATCTGTTGCGGTCAATGATGGTCGTTGTTTCTAACTAGCCGAGGGGCCACGTAATGACCTCTCCATCTTGGTTCTAGAGGATCCCCCTACCTAAGAACAATCCTTCGGGCACATTGGTCACAAAGTTGCGAGCCTTGACCGGTTTGTTGAACGATGTTTAACCGATTATTAATCGAATGGTAGGGCCAATGCCAACCTCGTGTTGGTTGTTGTGATACCTCTCCTTGATTACTTAGGCCGAGATCGACCTTCAATCGCGGCTAATTCCTCATATTAGTTATGACCATGTTAACCTTGTGGTTAGTTGGGAATGGGTTTGTATTGATCAACATGGCTTCCTCCCCTTTCTCAGGAAACTTCAACAATATCTGGTCGATGTGACTTTGAGGTTAGTTGAATGAGACCGAGTTCCGTGCCATTTGTAATATTTGGTCTTTTGCAATTCGTTGGCCAAGGGTATCTTATGGTTCATAGGAACTTTGATCAATTTCCTAGCCAACAGAATATCAAATATTTCCTCAGCTCTAGTGATGTCAAAAGTGTAAACCTTTTGAGCCTTTTATGTAGTCACTACGATCAATTTCACTTTGACCAATGTAGAACATACTAGTGGCTTCTTAGCCACCACCTCTGTCTCTAGAGCGAAGGAGGATTAGTTGTAATGCGTCCCTAATGACGAGTTCTTTTGCCTGGTTCCTTCTTGTAGGAATTCTTCGTAGCGAGAGACATTCTTGGTTAGGTCATATAAGTCTATGAATTTCGAGCTTATGAATTTCTTATGCAGTTTATATTTAAGCCCCTCTTGTGCAAGTTGCACAAAATTGGCTTCAGTCATGACATCCTTGCAATGACTTTTTGCCCATTTAAACCGTGTGATATAGCTCTCGCATGTCTCTCTGGGCAACTGTTGAAAATGGGCAAGGTCGGCCATAGTGTTTTCTTTATTCTTAGAGAAGAATTGGGGTGAAACTTCTCTTCAATCTCTTGCCAAGTGTGTATGAAGTCTGACAATAAGTTCAAATACCATGTGAGGGCCATTACTGTGAGTGAATGAATAAATAACTATAATTTGTGATAATCATTGTTGGTCAATTCTCCATATTGCAATGTAAATCGGCTAACATGTTCGATAGTCGATTGACTGGGTTTGCCTAAAAATAAGGCAAAATCTGATCGATAGTTCCTTGACAATAGGTGTTTCCAATCTATCTAGTTAAGATATGGCTTGTGATACACCGAGATAGTGTTGCGACTAAGCAATTGGCAAACAACTTCCTAGATAATTTGTATAATCTAGTCGCTCTCGATCCACTAAGGCTCTAGGGCTGGAGGATGATCGGGGCCAAATCAATTCACATTATCTTAGAATCTAGGGAGCTATTGGGGATTAAATCCTCTCGATAGTCATTGATTCCTTTTTTCAGGAATAAAGTTTCTAGCATCTCACTCCGGTCACCTAACCTCCTTAGGAGGTGGCGCATTTGTTATCTTTAGGACAGGAAATCCAAGACTGGATGGATTGTAATGCTTTCATTTTCAAATTTAAATGCCTACACCGAAATTCCGGCATCATCTCTCCATGCCTCCGTAGAACCCCATTCTCGGCTCCCGGTACCCATTTACCAGATTCTGATCCTGGGATACTAGAAGAAGGATTTGTAATCATCAGTTTGATTCATAATGAGCATAACCAAAAGCATAACCTACGAACAATAACCACAAGAACACCATCAGCACCAATCTGCTATGATCAAAACTTTAAGTACAAGGCGTATGTAAGGGAAATACAATATACTGAAAGTAACAAAAACTCTAGAAGCTCGACTGCACACTCCAACGGCGGCGAAGCTACTGCGTCCTAGTGTCACCTGCACGCATCAATCGTGCATAAGCTTATAGAAAGCTTAGAGGGTGGTGTAAGTGTGTGCGCAATATGAGCGTGCTCAGGATGCAAGGTCAGAGAAATGCGGGATTACCGATGAACATATGTATGCACTCAGCCGGACTAAGGCCATGCGGTGCAAAACATGAATGCGATCGGCCACATCAAGGCCATGCGATGCAGAATGTAAGTCAAGCATGTCAATCCTCATCCACATATCAATGCAGCTCCTCACTAAAGCATCAAATCAGTGCGGTTCTCAGTCTGGATAATCACCGAGATCAAGTACACTCTACGCCAGCTTGTCGCCCCTATCCAGACGCACAACTGGGAGGGTGGAAGAGGCCTCACTATCCGTCTGCCATATCGGGCCCGGCTTGTCGATAGCGGACCGATTCCTCAAGCTGGTCAAACTCAATCTAGAAATTGCCCCCTCACTCAGGCGGGTGAGGTCACACCCCTTTCCAACCGACCACGACATAGTGAGAGACGCGGCCTACTGGTATAGGCCCTCGTGCACTCGTGTATCCACTCGGTCTCGACGTTGGAGTCATCTTCTAGTACCATCGGGTTTAGAAATTTTCACTCAGGGACATCTATGGTGCCCGTATGCTAGAACCAAATATTTTCGATATCCAAACCTGCCATCCACGATGTGTCTGTGGAGGCTATGACCCTGATGTCACTAGAGCATAAAGTAACTACAATCACACAAATGTAAGTGCATGAGTCATACTACCAGTCATGCAACAGCCATGCGTGTACCATGCACTTATATGGGGCAACTCCGCCTATCAGGGAGCCCATAAACAGTCTGACCGAAGGCATATACTATGATCGGTCACTCCTCATTCAGGCATACATATGATGCGTATGATCATGGATCTATACTAAACATGTATAAAGAGATGGGCTCTGTGTATAACGGAGATGGGCCTAGATGGCCTACTTACTACAAGTATGGGCCTATTAGTGGGCCTTAGGGAGAGTGATGATGTGGACATCTAACCAACATCATCCTTACAATATGGACGTCAAACCAACATTGTTCCCAAGGCATAGCCCACTACAATAGTCAACACACGAACCATGGTAGAATCACGTTGAAATAGGCCTCATTTACATCCCATTGGGCCTTGACCCATGGGCCTTCAATACATCAAATGGGCCTCAAACCATGGTCTCGTATATATCAAAATGGGCCTTAGTGGGCGACCATGAATACATTAAGATGGGCCTCAACTAATGGCTTTATACAAATCAAAGTGGGCCTTAATGGACGGCCCATAAATACATCATAATAGGCCTAGTCACATGGGCCTCATATGGTAGCCCATGATTGGCAAAATTAGAAGGTCAGAGGGTCCGACACACTCATCACGGTGGGCTTGCCTAGGGTGGCCCATATTTGGGGCACATAAATAGGGTGGAGCCCACAAAATAAATGAACAGTGTGGATACAAAACATACATTAGTGGGTCCCGTGTGGGCCCACCATAAACGTTTATTTTTTCCATCCAATATGTGGATAAGGTCATACAGACCCTGGGGCCACTGTAATGTTTATTCCCATTCAACCAGTTGATAAGGTCACATGGACCGGGGCCCACTGGAACGTTTATTGCCATCCACACAGCTCATAAGGTCACACGGTCAGGAAGGGGCCCACCGTAACATTTATTTTCCACCCAATCTGTTGACTGGGTCACGTGGGCAGGGAGCCCACCGTGATATTTATCTGCCGTCCAACCTGTTTATAAGGTCACTTGGACCTGGGGGTGGGCGTGGGGCCCACCGAAATGTGGTTCACAAATCCAGCCCACCCATTATGTGTGTCCCACCTAGCTGACGGTCCAGACCAAGTTTCAGCAACATCCAAAACTCAGGTAGGCCCCACCAAATGATTTTATATGTTTAGGCATGTCTTCACATGATTTTAGATGGTATGGCCCACCTGAGTTCCTTTTACGGCTGATTTTTGGGGACGTCCTGTGGACAAAGGGGACCCATCAAATGCAAGGTGTTGATGTTCGAAATGCATCACGTGGAGCCCACGCTGGAACTATGAGGCCCAGCCGGTCCGTCCGTCAGGCAGCCAGCGAAGGAGCTGCCTGCGCCTTCTGTCAGCGGTAGCAGTTGTTGTTTTTTAAAAAAAAACAATTTTTTTTGCAAAATCTTCTATGTAGGGCCCGCATCAGATGAATCCACACCGGCCATTGGATTCCACGGTCCAAGACCGACCAAATGAGTCCAATATGCGGCCTTTTTGGGGCGAATAGAAGCTTCAAGGTGTGTTTTAATGGTAACACCGCTATTTCCCATGGTATGGCCCGCAAGAAAATGGGATCAGCTTCATTTTTCGGCTCAACGCCTAAAATGAGCTGAAGAATGGAATGGACGGCGTGGATCGACCCCATACATCAAGGTGGAGCCTACATAGGTAGCCTATCCCAAAAGTAACTCTTTTTTTTAGCTTTATTAGTACCCACCCATGTCAGTACATACACTCCATGTTAGCCAGCCCATGTCCAGCGTCCAGGGACGCTGGACGGTGCAAACACAGGCGTCATGGTGGGGCTCCACATGCATGTGGCCCGCCTACACCTATATACATATATAATATTTATATATCTTATATTATATATATATATATATATATATATATATATAATATATTATATTATATATCATATATATATATGGTGTGGATCTTCACCTATAATAGGGTGGGCCACACCATCTGATGTTGATGGATGGAGTAGATATAACACATTTTGGTGGGATCCACACCATCACAATGGAAAGAGAGAGAGAAGGAGAGAGGAAGAGACAAGAGAGACGGTGATGGAGAGGAGGGACCCCGCCACTATGGGCCCTCCATTGATACAACACATACATCAAGTAGGTCCCACAACAAGTGGACCCTAAAATTTAAAATTAACGGTGGATCACCCACCTCTAGGCCTCCTCCTTGCTCCCTTAGCCTCCTAAGCTCCTTGCCTTCGCCTTGGACGGTGGATGATGGGGTTTGGATGGTGGAGATGAGAGATGAGAGGGGTGGGGAAAGTGGGCCACACTTGGCTTGGGAGAGAGAAGCTTGGACGTATGGAATTGTTGCTTGGGAGAGTGTTTGAGTAAATGAGGGAAAGAGAATATTAAGAGTGATGGATGAAGTGGTGGGTGTAATTAATGAAGTATGGGTTGGTTTGAAAAATGGGTAAAAGAGGGATGGTGAGGGAGAGAGAGGTTTGACTTATGGGAAAAGGAGGAGTGGGGTGGTTGTACTTGGATAAGGGATACATTTATAGTTGATTAATGGGACTTATTGTAGAGATTCCCTCGAGATTCGCAACGCGCGGCGTCTCTTCGGAATAAACGTAGACCGACATCTTCTAGCCTGGGAATCAGGTCGGTGCATGAGTCACGGCATTGGAACCACGGCGACGACGCGGTCACTAAGATACAGGTTTCGGTTCGAACTGACTTCGGTATGCGGGACCTGGTTTAGAATCATGCGCAAACATCGGATACGGTGCGAAGGTTGCCAAAATTTGACCGGAAGGACCGCGGAAGCTAACGGAACGGTACAGACTAGGACACGGGTCTTATAGCTCTCTCCTCCAAAGCGGAGCTGCATTGCTGATAGTTCTTGATAAAACTCCCCTCGGCATTGTATTATACTACCGATGGCGTTCGCTTGACCATCATTGCTATTAATCGATGCATTACTTCAGTCCGGCTAGTCATATATCGATTGGTATTTTGAGCTTGAATACGGAATTTTTCTCCCTAGACCCTTCTATATTCTTGTATAAGCTGAATGCTCAGTTGTACATCTTGGAGCATGACAACTACCTTGTCTGGAAGAACAGTCCGAAAAGTCGATGCTCCTCCCTGATCCCCAGTACCAGGCATTGGACTATTGTTTAAATTCAATGCCTTGGGGTTGCTTAAACTGGCATGTCCTCGACTAGAGGTGGTGCGGTTGGTGTAGATGTATTGATCCCAGTAATACAAGCACTTCTTCTATTCAAAATTGGCAATATTATGCCGGTAAGTTAGAGACAGGGTCCCACCAAGCGTGCCAAAAACTGCTCGCATGTTGCTTATTTAGTCTTTGGCTATACATGTGCGGGCATATGCGAAAGTTGAAAGTGCGGATTCAATCCAAAATGAACAACTATGACCTCAAGTGCTAAGATAGGCAGACACATAGTGTATGATCAAGATTTAGTGAGATCGGTTGCCTATTTAACCACTTGTTCAATGTGTAAACAGGATCAGACAATATTAAGAGGGTAGAGTTCATCCTCTGATAATGGGTTACATATTTGCCTTCTGTATGAAAAGACTTTTCGACATAAATAAATGAAAATGAGAAAGGTTTTCTTACAGTCAGTCACAAAGAACAGTTGCAAAACATCTTTTCGAGTGAAGAACTGAATCTAGGGTGCGAGCGTAGACTCAAATTTCAATTAAAAATTACCAGCTACTTGGTTGACACTACAGATTACACTATAGAATGTAAACAACAGGCTGAAAATAAAGAATTACACTAAGAAATGTAATTTGCTTGATAAGAAAAGTAAATGATTACACTATAGAATGTAAATCGACTGATAATTGAAAAATAATATTTAGTTTGATTGGATTGATATGAGATGATTTTTCTTCTTAAATTTTTTTACCATTTATAGCTTTGATTTAGTCATCTAGATTCTTCTTATGTTATGACGGTTGCTATAGCCGTTCAACACTACTTGACTTTAGCTGTTTTTCCTTTGTTATCTGTCTCTAGAGCGGAGATCCCTTACATGCTCTGAATCTTCTTCGGGAGCTCTCAGGGTTCTCACCCTATTTGAAGTCATCCGGGAGAAGGAGCCGCTAGGGCCCTTGTGTGTAGCCTTCCGTTTAGACCAATACTCCATTTAGAGTTTGCAAAGAAGATATTAAAGATGGGTTTGACTTAAATCAGATTTTCGCACAAAAACCCTCTATGGAAAGGATGTAAATATCAAATCAATCATAAAATGAAGAATAACTAGTAACAAGGAACCCAAATCTAAAAATAAATCGAAAATAAATTACTTACAAAGACTCTATGGAGATGAGTTCGGCGAGTTGAGCTAAGGCTAGTTGAGGAAGAATGGTGAAATGAGGAAGAAAAAATGATTTTCCCTCATAGGAGTATCAATTTTTTTTTCCATTCTCAAACCTAAATTTCTTTACTAAATTCAAAGCATATTTGGTTTGAGAGATGAATATTCCATCTTCCTGTTGTTTTACTTGTAATGCAAGAAAGTAATTTAATTATCCAACCATACTCATTTCAAACTTGAATTTCATCAGTTCTGCAAACTCAACAGACAAGTTAGAGCATGTAGATCCGTAAATAATATCATCAATATACATCTGTACAATTAATATATGTTCATTATATCTTTTGACAAATAAAGTTTTATCAACGCTTCCCATAATAAAGTTGTAACTAAGCAAAAATTTTGTCAACTTTTTATATCATGCCCTGGAAGCTTGTTTTAATCCATGAAGTGTCTTTTTAAGACGATATACATGATCCGAGAGTTGAAGGTCCTCAAAACCCTTAGGTTGTTCAACATATACCTCTTCATGTAAATCACCATTTAGAAGCACACTTTTAACATCCATTTGATATATCTTGAATTTTTTTATAACAAGCAATTGAAATAAATAAATCTAATGGATTCAAGGCTTGCAACTGGTGCAAAGGTTTCATTGTAGTCAATTCCTTCTATCCGAGTGTAGCCTTATACAACCAGTCGAGCCTTGTTTCTAATGATATTTCTCATTTCATCATATTTGTTCTTAAAAATCTATTTGGTTCTGATTATATGTTTATCTGAAGGTCTGGGAACCAAATACAAACATCATTTCTGACGAATTGATTTAACTCTTCTTGCATAGCCAATATTCAACTTTCATCGGCAAGTGCTTCATTTACATTTGGTGGTTCAATTTGGGAAGTGAAGCAGACATAATTACAAATGTTTTCTAACTGTTTTCTTGTCTGAACACCAGTACGAGGGTTACCTAATATCTGATCAGTTAGATGGTCGTTGACTAATCTTAATTCAGAATTATCTGATTTAAATGAAGAGTCAAGTTTGTCAATAATGTTGACTTCATTATCATCTTGACTTAGTGTAGGTGTGATCAGGTGATCGTCAATAACAACATTAATAGATTCCTGAATCATTCCTGTTCTTTTATTAAGAACACGATATGCTCAACCAATCAGAGCATAACCCAAGAATATTCCTTCATCACTCTTTGCTTTGAACTTTTTCAAATTTTTTCGGTCATGTAAAATGTAACATTTACTTCCAAAAGTTTGAAAGTATTTAATAGTTGGCTTCTTATTAAACCATAGCTCATATGTTGTTTTATCTTTTACTTTTTTAACATACACACAATTTATAATGTAGTAAGCAGTATTAACAGCTTCAACCCATAAGTTTTTTAGTAAATTCATGCTATTTAGCATTACATTGGCCATTTCCTGTAATATTCTGTTCTTTCTTTCAACAATCATATTCTGTTGAGGTGTTTTAGGAGCTGAGAACTCATGTGATATACCATGGTCTGTACAATACTTCTCAAAACTGTTATTTTCAAACTCAGTACCATGATCACTTCTGATCTTGATCACATGTACTTTTTTTTCAGTCTAAATTCGTTTTAGAATTCTTCTAACTTCATCAAGAGTTTCAGATTTCTCTCTCAAGAAGGCTACCCAAGTACATCTAGTAAAATCATCTACAATAACAAAAAAATACTTCTTTCCACCTCTACTCTCCGTTCTCACTGGTCCTACCAAAATCATATGGAGTAGTTCAAGAGATTTGGATGTGGCTAAGGAGTTCACTTTTTTGTGACTACTCCTGATTTGCTTGGTAATTTGACATGCGCCACAAATCTTTTCTACCCTTTTTAAATTGGGTAAGCCACGAATATGACCTCTCTTGCTCAAGTTATAAAGATCTTTAAAGTTGACATGTATAAGACGTTTATGTCATAGTTCTATTTCGTCTGTTGGACCATGTAACATGAAAAATTATAAGAGCATGAGTTATTAATAATATAGCAATTCTCAGAAGTCCTACGACCATTTAATAATCACACTTCCCTTCTCATTTAATATCTCACATCCATGATTTATAAATTTCACGCTATATTTGTTATCACATATTTGAGATATATTCAAGAGGTCATGTTTTAGACCTTCAACATACAGTACATTCTCAAAGGGAGGGAGATTAGAGAGTTGAACAGTACCTTAGCCTATGATTCTGCAGTTGATTCCATAACCGAAAGTAACTGAGCCATTGTTTACTTTTCTAGAGTTAGTAAGTTTTGCTTTGTCACCTGTCATATGTCTTGAACATCCACTGTCTAGGTACCATTTTGAATGACTAGTGGCTTTGAAGATTGTGTGACCAACAAGACATGTAACCTTTGGAACCCATTTCAATATGGTTATAGGTTTAGGAGTTTCATTGGATTTTCTCCATTTTTGAGAGTTGGAATTACTCTACTGTCTATTAACTTCGATTCCATTTGAGTTAGATTTAAGAAGCTCTTTAAGTAAGTCCACTATTTTTTCAACTAAAGGAGATTTATTAAATCTTTGATTTCTAAAGCTGATATTATTAGAATTAATCTTAAAAACTTGAAAAGATTTTAGATTTTTAAAATCATTTCAACCAAAATTTCTCCAGTTCTTACCTTTAGAGTTTAAGGATTCTCCTTTTACAAATATAGGAGATGAATTCTTCTTTTTCTGAGAGTTATCTTTAATATAACCTAGACCTGATTAATCACCACATTTTTTGGATGATGATAATAATTTTTCCATTTTTGTGTCTTCGTAGGTATATCTCCAAGTATCCTTAGAACTCAAAAGGGAAGAAACTTCAAATTTTTTATTCTCATTTTCAGTTCTGAGTTTTTCTAACTCCGAGGTTTTAAAATTTAAGTCTAGTTTTGCTTTTTCAAAGCAATATGAAAGATGAGATTTTTCTAAAATATTATTTTCAAGTTTTTCTTTTAACTTAAGATATTTTTCTCTTTAAATTTTTAGTTTGACAGCAATTTTGTAACTTTCTCTGTATAAGGCATTATAGGCTTCTTGAAGATCATCCTTATTCTCATTCTCAGGGTCACTCCTGAGATTATCATAACAGATAAGTTATAGTTATCTAAGGAGGTGACTCTGGCTATAGTCATCATGGCTTTCACTTCATTTGAATTTCCTTGTTCTGATTAATCTGACTCATAAGAACTTTCAGAGCTGGATGATTCATCCCAACTAGCTATCATGCCCTTTCTTTTTTATCTATCCCCTTTAGGACATTTATTTGCTAAATGCCCATATTCATAGCAGTTGAAACATTGACTGCCTTTTACAGATTTTCAAGATTTACATTTTCCTTTTCTTTTGTCAGATGGTTTTTAAAAATCAGATCTTTTCTTGTTTTTTAAAATTTTGTAAAATTTCTTAGCAAGTAAAGTCATATCATCTTCTGTATCTTCAACATCAAAATTAACATAGTTATCTTTTGAAATATATTTAGATGATTTAAGAGAAATAGACTAACCTTTAGGAACTTTAAAATTTAACTCATACATTTGACTAGAACCAACTAACTCCTTAACCTTCATTTGATCAGTATCTCTTAATTCCTGAATGGCAATTACTTTGAAATTGAATTTTTCAGGAAGAAATTACAGTATTTTAATACAACCTTGCTTTCTTGAATTCCATCTCGTAGACCCCACATGAAATTTACTATATCATTTAGTTTCGTATAGAAGTCCATGAAAGTTTCATTTTCTTCCGTACGAATTTCCTCAAATCTTGTAGTGAGGATTTGAACTTTTGATTTTTTGACTATAGAAGTTTCATCATGTTGCATTTCAAGAATATCACAGGCTTGTTTGGTCGTATCATATGAAATAATTCTCTTAAATTCATTAGGTGATAGAGCACAAGTTATGGCATTTAAGGCCTTAGCATTTGCACAGCTTTTGCTTTTCTGAGGTGTAGACCATAAATAAAATGCAGTTTCTTTCATAAATTTAGTTCTATCACTGCCTATAATTTCAGACATAGGAGGTTTTCATTTGGTTACAGTGGCTTGCCACACGCTTTCGTCCAAGGATTTTAGAAAAATCCTTATTCTGGACTTTCAGTATGCATAGTTAGAGCCATCAAAGGGTGGTGGCCTGGTAATAGATAAGTTATCGAAATTTGATATAATGAAAGCTCTAGATCTTTAAACTCAAGGAACTTAATCCAAAAATATGAGCAACTTAGCTTTGATACCACTTGAAAAAGGCAAGCTTAACACTCCTAGAGAGGAGGGGGTGAATAAGACTATCTAAATAAAAATTTAAAGTACTGAAATAATAAATAAATCATAATAAATCACAAATCTCAATAACACTAGTATTGAAAAATTGATCCAAAACTTAGTTCATGTTCACAACCCTAAGTGTAGGGTCATAATGTAGTAATAATCTTGGTAAGACCGAAGTCGAATCCACAGGGACTGAAACTTGTACATTTCTGAAATTAACTAGAAGTAAAACTAAAAGAAGATGTAAAACTAATTCTGAAGTATTTGAGAGAGTAATTGTGAATAGAGTAATTAAAACTAAGAATTTAAAGGTGGGAACTAAGGTGCCAAGGATCCACTTGTAGTGATCAGGGAACCCTCTTGCTTGATTCAAGTAACACAATTAGAATTGAAGTCATATCCTATCCAATTAGAAAATATATCAATAAAATCAAATCTAAACTTCTATTGACCTAATTCTCAATGAAGGAGAACTATGATAATTGGCAGAGGTTCTATCACTAAACCATACCGAGGAGACAATGGTAAACAACAGGATTTACTAATCCCATAATCTTAAAGCAGGAGAATTGTGAAGACCCGTATCCTATCCCGTATCATTCTTTAGGCCTCACCAGTTGAATTTCGGTGACTCGCGATCTGTTATCAGCGTTTACGCGTGATCCTGAGACATACCCTGTATATCAAAGTCGACTCAACTCGAGACTTGTACCAGTGCGACCACGCCGTCGTCGCGGTTCCGACGCCGTGTATTACGCGCCGAGGTGATACCCTGGCCAGGAGATGTGGGTCCGCGTTCAATTCGAGAAAAAAAACCGCGCGTTGCAATTTCCAAGAGAATCTCTACCCTAAACATCACATCAATCCATCAATCAAAGTCTAAGTACACAACCTTACCTAGCCATCCCTTTTTTCACCAACAAGGCATGACACCCATTCCTTTTTCATCCAAAAGTCAATAAGCACCATGTTCCCTCATACCATCACCCCATCCAGCACCACTCCTCTCTCTCATTTTTCTCACTCTATCCCAAACAACTCTCATATGAGGGAACGTCCAAGCTTCCATGGGAGAAGGTAGGTGTGGCCCACTCCCTACCACCGAATCCCACCATCGAAAGTCCATTACAACTGTTGAAATTCATCCATCGGAGCTCTAGAACACATCGGTGGAAGAAGGAGTCCAAGATCTAACGGTGGGTGTTCAAAGTATTTGATTTTGATGTAGGGTCCATATGATTTGGGACCCACTTAATGTATGCATTGTATAGGGAGGGCCTATAGTGGTGGTGCCCCTCTCCCTTCTCACAATCTCTATCTCTCTCTCTCTCCCTCTCTTTTCCCTCGATTGCATGGCCCACCTTAATGTATTATCCTCACCATCAGACCTTGAGGCCCACCATGTTGCTGCCCATTTTTGGGACAGATCTGATGAGGGAAAAATACAAATATTAGTTTGATCCAAAGCTGGTGGGCCATGCTGCCATGGACCCCACCCAAATGCATGATGTATCCATGCCGTCCTGACGTAAGTACCACCATGATTTATGGGTCTTATTACACCGTCCACCTTGCTGGACGGTGAGGCCCACTTGATGTAGGATTGGATTGGCTACTATACCTACAACAGCAATATAGCTGCTGTATTGACGTCATTAAATGAGGTGGGCCCCATCATGCGGTGTGTATTATATCCCACCGTCCATCACCCACCGTGATGCATGTCTTGTATCCACACCGTCCGTCCAGACATGTGTCTGGACGGTGGGCCTTTTCAATATATAATAATAATAATAATAATAATCATAATAATATTTATATAATAATAAAATATGGAGCAGATTCAAACACCTGGTGGGCCATGCACGTGGACCCCACCCCTGATGTATGTGATACGTCCAACCCATCCATCCATCTATGAGGATCCCACTGTGATGTTTGTTTTGTGTCCCAGCCGTCCATCAGGTGGGCCGTGCGAACCCCACCCTGGTTTGTATTGTGTCTACACCGTCCAGACATTTGGACGGTGCACCATTGTTTTAAATCCACCATCCATATTGCTGGATAGTGGGATTACACCATGATGCAAGTGTTTTATCTGTGCCGTCCATCATGCAGGGACCCACCTGTTTAGCACGTGTGGTGATCCACACCATCCAAGAACAAGCAGATCCTATTTCTCGTGGGCCAGCTGCCAGCGGCCAGCAGCTTCAGCTGCTGCAGATGACGCCAGCAAGCTCAGTTGGGTTTGATCATGAGGCGTGTGTTATATCCAGAACGTCCATTTGTTTCGCCAAATCACAGGCCCGCCCTGAATTATATTTGATTTTTTTTTATACATCGTCCATGGTGTATGGGTTTTATTCTGACCACCCATCTGTGTGGGCCCTAGGCATGAGGTATGTGCTATGTCCACACCGTCCGGACCACTGGACGGTGGAAACCCTCTTGATGCACGTATATCCACGTTGTTCATTTGCAGGGCCCACCTGTTGTGTACACAGGGCCCACTTGCTGCATATTTGGGGCCCACCTTGGATGTATGTATTCTGTATCTACACTGTCCATTTAACGGTGCTGTGGACTGTGAAGTATGTGTTTAATCCACACCGTCCAGACAGTGCTGGAATCGTTTGGATGTTGCTGTGGGGCCCTGCCTTTATGTATGTATTTTGTTCCACACCGTCCAATGTTTGGATGGTGTTGGACAATGTTTGGGGTCTGCTATGAGCCCCACCATGTTGTACGCATTTCACCATGGACAGTTGTGGCCCATTGTGATGTACTGAGGCCCATGCGATGTACTTGAGGCCCATGTGATGTATGTATGGCCCATGGGATGTGGCTTGCTTTGATGTACAATGTTTGCACGGGACAATGTTTACACTGTGTTGATTTTCAAGGGCAATGTTTGGGCCCGATGTGATGTATTTATGGCCCATATGATGAGGCCCATTGGTGTGGCCCACTTGTTGTACTTGAGGCCCATAGGTTGCGGCCCATTGTGATGTACTGAGACCCATTGTGATATATATTCGGCTCATGTATGCAGCCCATTGTGATGTGTATTCGGCCCATGAATGCGGCCCACTCATTGTATTTCAAGCCCATGAGATGCAGCCCATTGTGATGTGTAAGGCCCATGTGATATGGCCCGTTGTAAATGTACTTGTAGCCCATTTGGTAAGGTCCATTGTGATATATTTGTGACCCGTTAGGTGAGACCCATTATGGTGTATATTAGGCCCCTTGAGTGAGGTCCATTGCGATGTATAGTAAGCCCTTATGTGAGGCTATGGGGCTCACTATGATGTTTAGCTCTATGTGGGCCACTCCTTGAGAGCAATGTTGGTTAAATGTCCAAATTAATGGGTAATGATGGTTAAATATCCTCATTGTAACCTTCCCTTAAGCCCTTTTGTTAGGCCGATTGTCGATTCCGATTATCGAGGCCAATTACCGATTTCGATTATCGAGGCAGATTCCAATTGTCGAGACCGATTCCGATTGTCGAGGCCGATTCCGATTATCGAAGCTAATTCTGATTGTTGAGGCCGATTCCGATTATCGAGGCCGATTCCGATTATCGAAGCTAATTCTGATTGTTGAGGCCGATTCCGATTATCGAGGCCGATTCCGATTGTCGAGGCTAATTCTGATTGTCGAGGCCGATGCCGATTTTCAAGGCTGATTCCGATTGTCGAGGCGGATTTCTATTATCGAGCCCGATTCCGATTGTCGAGGCCGATTTCTATTGTCGAGGCCAATTCTGATTCCAATTGTCGAGGCCGATTCTGATTGTTGGGGCCGATTGTCTAGGCCGAGTCAGATTGTCGAGGCCAATTCTAATTCCGATTGTCGAGGCCTAGTTAGATTATCGAGGCCAATTCCGATTGTCAAGGTCGAGTCAGATTGTTGAGGCTGATTCCGATTCCGATTGTCGAGGCTGATTATATAGGTCGATTATCAAGGCTGATTGTCGAGGCCGAATATCGACTGTGTTTGAGGTCCAATGTGATGTATTCGAGCGACATGTGTTTGAGGCCCAATGTGAGGTATATGCGGCTGTATTTGAGGCCCATTGTGATGTGTATTCGACTGTGTTTGAGGTCCAATGTGATGTATTCGGCTGTGTTTGAGGCCCAATGTGATGTATATGTGGCCCGTGTTTAAGGCCCAATGTGAGGTATATGCGGCTGTATTTGAGGCCCATTGTGATGCATTTGAGGGCCAAGCGATGGAGTCCATTGTGATGTATGTTAGGTCCATGTGAAAGGCCCATTGTGTATATTAAGCTCCTGGGTGAGGCCCATGGCGTTGTATATTTGACCCTTGTGTGAGGCCATGGGTCCACTATATGTTAGGCTCTATGTGGGTCATTCCTTGGGGGTAATGTTGGTTAAATGTCCACATTGTCGAGGTCGATTGTCAATACCAATTATTGGTACCGATTATGAGTATGTGACAGCATAGCATTATGATACATGCACATATGCATCATCTACATGTTTGTTATGAGATGTAGTTGACCATTGCATATTTCATTGGGTAGGTTATTATGAGACTCCCTGATAGGTAGAGGTTATCTCACATGAGCGCACGGTATGCGCAGGATTGATGAATGACTGGGTTGTATAATTCATGTATCTTGCAATGTGGGTTGTGATTACTGTATGCCCTAGCGACATTAGGGCCGTAGCCTCCACGGGCATGTCATGGATAGGTAGATGGGACACTGAAAATGTTTGGTTTGAGCATCTGGGTACTTTGGATGTCCGTGGGTGAGAGTCCCTAAACCTCCGTAGCGAGAGGACGCCCCAACGTTGAGACTGAGTGGATACATGAGCGCCTGAGTGCCGAATACCAGGAGGTTACATCTCCCACCGTGTCGTGGTCGGTTGGGAGGGTGTGGCCTTACCCGCACGAGAGTAAGGGGCATAGCTATGCTAAGTTTGATTGTAATGCCCTAAAAATCGGGAGTCGAGTAAAAGTCCAACTCCCGAGTTCCAATGCATCACTTATGCAATATATTTAATGATGATTAAATGTTGTCCCATATTAATGCATAAAACATGAATAAGATTAAGCCAAATCAAAAAAACATAATCCAGGGACAATTGCAATACGCAAGCTGAAGATTAAATCAAATATGTATAACTCTACAAATCAGTATTAGTCACCAAAGTATGTATGCATTGCCAGGTCAATAATTACATGTATTGTCTCCAAAATACAATCATAACGAGTGTAATGATATCTAGCCAGCATCCCTGTAAGCCCCGTCGATCAGAACACAGTCTACATAGACACGCCTGATAGATGCATATAGGAGAAACCCTCCTCATCATCATAAAAGTCCGACTCTGCCTCGTAGGCATCGCCACCACCTACAATTAAGACAGAATCTGGTTGGTGTTTAAAACACCGTCCCGTAACGTGGGAGTGAGTAATCAACTCAGTGGAACAATAAAGCAAAGGTTAACATGTTATCAATTCAGTCAAGCAGTAATGATAAACCAATACAATCGAACATCCTCAAGTACTTTGATTAATGCAAGAATGGTATGAATAAATGATGCATGCCCTCGCCTGCACTCCCTCAGCGATCTTCATTTAACGATCGTGCATGTCGGTCACTTCCTCGTGCTCTCTACACATCGCCAAACGGCACATGCAATGTGGTGCATGAATATGATTACCAAGTTCTTATTAGTCCTTTTCATACAGCAGGATTGGGAAGCTAAGGTACCTCCCTTATATCAATTCTCAAACAATGATCCATTCTAGGGTCGTCAGTCCTAGCAATTCTCATACGATGTTGTGGTTCTAGGTCGCTACAAAGGGCTCGTCACCTTATCAGTGCAGGCCTAGTGTACTCTTGTTGCTACGTAAGGGCTCGTCGCCTCTACGCAGTCTTAGGGTACGCTCGAGGTCACTACAAAGGGCTCGTCACCTTATCAGTGTAGGCCGACAGCTCGAATACAGTGTCCCATACCACCGTATTCGGCTCACGAGGCTATGTTGCTCACTGGACACTACGGGAAGGCTCGTCACCCCAGCGTAGGCCGACAGCTCGACCACGGTGTCCCATACCACCATACCCGGCTCATGAGTCTTAGCAGATCAAGGTACCAAGGTTAAAGGAGTTTTCACTGGTGAGTTTGGTACCTTAGATTCAAGCAATAGTGTCCATACATGGTGAACATACATCCGGTCAATCGGGTTACTTGACGAGCTCGACTAGTACGAGCGCACGTTGAGTTAATCGACATGAAGTGCGTAAGCACTTCGTGTGGCCTAACCACTGTCAACATTCCAAGTACGGCTCAGATTCATCAATCACGTCCTATGTGGCGAAATCAACCTTAGTCACCTATTCAATGTCTGTTGCCGATTGCTTGGACTATTCCGTAGTTTCAAACACATTCAATTATAACAGATAATCATACGAGCTAATCAGAACAATAATGGATCAACAATTCCAATCATGCAAGCATGTGAACATTTGATGGATTTCAACTTAAACATGAATTCACACATATGCAGTGTCTAAGTAAACAGACAAAGAATATAAGTTATATGGAGAAAATTATACACATCGTTAAGGTGGTTGAGAATCTCTTCTCAATGCCCATATAAAGTACAATTTATTACACATTTGTTCATTCAGACATTTCTACAAACACTTAGACTACATATTCCAACATACATGACGTATGTTGGTGATAGCATGTATTAGGGCAAATCTTTTCGCTAAGAATTTGTCATGTATACCTCAACCATATGACTACAACAGTTAATCATGGCAAATCCATATTCAGAATCCATATTCATATAAACATTTCAACAAACACAAGAAGACACTATATTTAACATAGTTCATATATATGTGTAAAGTACAGGAACAACATGTCTAAGCATATGATAGTAATTTAAGTCAGTCATAAATCATTAACTCGCATTGAGAGCCTTGAAAACCATAACCTAAACATTTATAGTCCGCACCTTTCGCCGGTAGACTCGTAGCGAACTCAGTTTTAAAAGTTTAAGTCTTGTTTACGGCACCACAATAACCTATAACAGGAAAATAGGTTAGCTAATTCATCTATTACGCTAGTCGAAAACCCTAAAACAAGTTAGGGTTAGGTTTTCTTACCCAAGTACGAAGTCGGATTCGCTTGTATAGTGATACAGGAATGGCGGTTGAGTGCGTGGAGCAGTGGGATCGGATCCCAGGAAGAATCTGCAACTCTCACTCTCACTCTCTCTTTTCCTTCCTCTTTTCTCTTCTCTATCTCCTAGGATTTTTCAAATTCGTATGAGGTGAGAGAGAGAGGGTTTAAGGTCTTTATATAGGCCCAGGTTTGATGGGAATGGCCCCAGGGCCAAGGTATACTTAGGTTATATCCATAGGGTGTCTGTTTCAGCCCAACGGAGTACTTTTGGTGGCCCCTTTTCTGCGTGCGGTCGGACTTAAGCTCCCTGACCATGGATCTAGGTTAGGCTGAGTTTTCGTTCTGATCGGGTTTGCAGATCAGCCGTGGCAGACCAGTTTCAGTTTAACGGTCACGGTCACTCGATCAGGGTCACAAGTACACCGACATGTGTGGGACATTTCTCATGATCTGAGGGTGTATTTGAGTCGATTCGACGGTGCGAATCTTTATATTTGACCGCAAGCGTTACGACTCAGATTACTTAAATTCGAATTTTTTCTAAATATTTTCACGTTTCTCACACACTTTGCTCCAGGATCAAGTTGTGCACTTCTAGACACAATTAAGACTGTATTTTCGAGATGGTAGTCAAGTCCAGACATGCGTTATTAACTTTATAGTTTCGGGGTAATCGGACTTTCGACGTGCGGTCCAGGTCCGATACGGGAGTTTCGTGATGCTCCGAGAGCAACCGGGTTTAGGGATGGATTATAGATTTCATGGTAACGTAGCGTCAATGATTCTCCACGTTTTGGATCTTGTAGATCATATTTAAAGTGATTAGTGCTAATTTCACAAGTATTCTAGTTTAACACTTACTAATATTAACCAAATTTCTAAAGGTTTTGGTCAGGATTTTTTACTGAGGTGGTACTCGGGTCCTTGTATGAATTTTTACGAGATGTTACATTGGCCAACTCGTGAATGGGTCCGCTATCGACGTGCCAGGTAGATATTGGCTAACTACTAGTCAGGCGTATAGTGAGGTCTCTTCCACTTGCATGGTCGCGCATTAGTGGGCGGCGATTTGCATGTAGAGTGTACTAGACGCCGATGATGATCCCAGGGAGTTGTATCGATATGTAGACTTATTGAGCAGAGTTGTATACTCATCATTATACTCATCCATTCATTCATTCACTATCCACTCGGGATGGTGGTGCGCAATTAATTGTTATGTGTACTTTTGCAATGACCAGGATTTCGGTTGGGGCGCGCGACTAACCCGAGATCGGGAGCTTACCACATTGAGTCTAACTATCTAAATTTAGGTATGGGGTGGTTTGGATAGAAGTCCTTTGTGTTAGGCCCCATAGCCTGCGATACCACGTACTATCATCTCGACTTCACACCGTAGCTTAGTCATTTTATTCGCACCATATATTGCATGTTGCATTACATCCTCGTATATGGCATTTTGAGTTGCTATGTTTCGCATTCATATGACTTAGATGAGGTGATGGTATTCGTGGCTCAGAATTGCATATGGTATTGCATCATTGGTATCGATATTTGACTCATGTCTCCATATTGCATAAGCTGACCAACATTACTTTCTCGGTTATGACATCGTCTTGCTTTGTCTTTTCATCGCATATGCCGGATGAGATTGATGATATTTTATGGACTTGTTAGTATTTCTGATTACTCTGATATTGTATGATCTATGAACTTGCCAGTATTTCCATTTACTCTGATATTATATTCTGAGCATGCATATACTACTCACACACTTACACCACCCTTTAAGCTTTCTATAAACATGCATGATAGATGCGTGTAGGTGACTTTAGGTTGAGTCGAGCTGAGGCAAGAGTGTGCGACAGAGTTTTTGGAGCCTTTGGCATTTATCTTGTATTTCCCTTTTAGCATTGTACTCGAACGATTATATTAGTGGATATATGGTGATAATGTTGTTCTTATTATTAAGGTAAACTTAGGGTTATGCTTCTTACAAGATAAATGTATGTTGGAAAATCCTCCTAGTAGGATCCCAGAATCGGAATCTGACGTATGGGTGCTGGGAACCGAGAATGGGGTACTATGGAGGCTATCAGCACTAGATTCGGCAATTGAGAATTTTGTGAGCCTGATTTTCGAGTTTGGGGCATGACAGAAGATGATATCAGAGCATAACTCAGGAATACCTAAAGATAACATCACATATTTGCTGATAGCTACCCTTCACTCTATGATTGTTGAGAAAAGAAGATACTCAAAGCTATTGCAGATCTACTATAATTTGAGTCATAATAAACCATTAAAAACTGAAAGTATTCCTTAAATATTAAATTAGAATCCATGAAGTTCAACATAAACATGAATCAAAACAATAGAAACATCTCATCACATTACAAGCTTCACCTCTTAGCCCTAGCTAGAGGTTTAATCAACCATAAATATGATTGGATCAAAACTTTAGAAGAATGCTTTTAATGATGCTTAGGAATGCCACAGGAAGCCCTATTTCTAAGTGGGGAACTCCAATTTTCGTAAAAAGTTGGAAAACTCTAGAAATCGCCTCAAATTTACGCAGTTTCTCAAAATAAACTTCTCACTGCACAGTTTGTTTAAAATAGATTTTCTACTACACAGTTTTCCAAAATAGACTTCAGTACTTCCAAAATAGACTTCAGTGCTTTAGAATACACTTTCTTAGGACGATTTGAGGATTCTTCACATCAAATCTTCGATTCTTTTCATTCCTCACTTGGTTTTATTAGATCTTTGGCATATGAATTTTTCAATCTTGGTCTCCTAAAATTTATTCCTTACCTTGATGATTCTTGAGCATCAAATCCATGCTTTTAACACCATTTTCAATCCAAGCTCTTAAATTCAGCTTGCAACATAAACATGAGTAAAATAGAACATTAAACATTGTCATGTTTATAAAACCAAGATATAAATGAGAGATAATATGCAATATTTGACCCTCAACAATATTAAGAATGGTTATAAGTGGATCTTTGTGCTCTAATGTTTTGCTTTATTGATTTTTCTTTAAATTATCTTAACTCCAATGATTACTTCTTAAAAATTAATTTCATATTTAGTTTTAATTCTAGTTTTAAAGTATTATAGAAAACGCGCAAATAAAAGTACATGTGAGTTCGATTGTGGTCTCACTGAGTAAAATTGCCCAGACAGTTTACAAGTATTTTTAACCCATGTGATATTAGATTTTACTACAAACAAGGTTTTCACAGGTTCACCTTAAAACCTTACAAAGTTGTGATTTTAAAGGGCTTATCATAA
This sequence comes from Magnolia sinica, assembly GCF_029962835.1. Classification (NCBI taxonomy): domain Eukaryota; kingdom Viridiplantae; phylum Streptophyta; class Magnoliopsida; order Magnoliales; family Magnoliaceae; genus Magnolia; species Magnolia sinica. Next base: position 39,737,941 of record NC_080576.1, read on the forward strand.
TTAAAAAAAAAAACCCCCACACTGAGATTTTTTGGCTATCTCAGTCAAAACCAACACATGAGATTTTCTGGCTATCTCAAAGAAACCAAAATATAAATAATGGAATTGTACTTATCTTTTCATTGAAGACATTTTTGATGTAGCCTGTAGCATCGCTTCACTTGAATTAGAATGTTCAATGTCTAGTAACACAAACAAGGGTTCTAAGTTCTAGATTGATTTTAAATTAGTTCAAACCAAAGGCTACTTGTTTGAATTCCTCAAGATCTCAAAGAAGAGTAATTACTCTCTTTAAAGAATAAGATTCATGAAAAAGAGATCAATGAATTAAAACAAAAAGTTATTTAAACAAAATATTAAAATACCATGTAATAGCTTGAAGATAGTAGGTATTTCTCTCTCTCTTGGTGAAGGCTTTTACTAACATGGATGAGTAATTTCGAAATGAGAGAAGACGTTTATTTATAGTTAGAAATGTTGTTGCTTCGACTCGTCTGAGATCTAACAAAATTTCAAATTTTGAGCGCGATCGGATAAAACAGTTCTTCGACTGGTCGAGGACCATGCTCGACTGGTCGAGGGTCCTGTCTGACTGGTCGAGCATGGGCTTCGATTGGTCGAGGGTGCCAAAATATAGTTACTGGACTTCAAGTTGATCAACCCTAGACTAGTCGGACAGTTTGCTTGACTGGTCGAGGAAGCAACAGAAAAATCTATTTTTCTCGAAGATTAGTCTATATTAAGCATAAAAACCCATATATGATTATGTTTTGAAAGGACCTAATCCTAAGGTCTTTCTAAGGTCAATTATATCTGGAAAGACTGACATGAAGTAGTTTGAACTTTTTGGAGCTTGATCTTCTAGTTGAGTCTTCGATAGGGCTTTAAGATGAAGCTTGATCTTTTACTAGAATTGAAGTAGAATTTATCTTGAAGATGAACTTTCCGTCTTGATCTACTTCTTAACTTAAACTTCAGGAAGGTCTTGATCTTAGTATAAAGCATGTCTTGAAGTCATGTCATGAACTTTCCATCTTGATCATTTGAAGTTTCTTCTTGAACTTTCCATCTTGATTAACATTATGTGAACCACATCATAAGCTATTTTGTCTCATCAAAATTTAACAAACAAGAGTGTGCTTTATACATTAGAACACTTACAGTATTCCCTAAGGATTTAGAATGATCGAGGCCATAGATTTACGAACCAAATTCAAACAAGGCACAAGCAGGTTTAATCCAAATACCAAATCTCGAACCAAAACTTGTATCATAGCGACCGCATCGTCGTCGCGGGTGCAAAGCCGAGACTCGCGCACCGATCAGATACTCAGACTAGAAGTTATGGGCCCGTGTTCATTTCGAAGAAAACGCCGCGCGTACGAATTCTGAGAGAATCTCTATGACCTATCCCATTAATCAATCAATCAAGTACACATCACATATCAAGTCAAGTACAACAACCCATCCTTTCCTTATCTCTCTCTCACACAAGCTACCCAAAGTCAACCCTTACATCACTTCATCCATCACTCCACTCATCCCTTTCTTACAACCCATCACCCATCCTTATCATCCCGTCACTTCTCTCTCTCTCCCTCATTTTTTAAAAATCTCCCAAGCAACATCCCACATCCAAGCTCCCTCTCTCCCAAACAACAAGTGTGGCCCACCCTCTCATCTCTCATCCCCACCATCAAAACCCCATCAACCACCATCAAAAGAGAAGGCAAGGAGCTAAGGAGGCTAAGGGATCAAGGAGAAGGCCTAGAGGTGGGTGATCCACCATTGAATTCTTATTTTAGGGCCCACTTGTTGGTGAGACCTATTTTGATGTATGAGTTGTATCATGTGGGGCCCATAGTGTGGGGCCCCTCCATCACGTTTCTCTCATCTTTCTTTCTCTTTCCTTATTTTCTTTGTGATAATATGATCGTGTGGCCCACCCGGATAGATCCCACCATGAAGTATGTAACTCATCTATGCCATCCATCATCGTGGGACCCACGAAGGATGTGTTGATTTACACCGTCTAGCCCATTAGCGGGCCTGGATGGAAGGAAAACACAAATATCGCTGATCCAAAACAGGTGGGCCACGGCCATGTGGGACCCACCATAATGCTTGTGTTATATCCATGCCTTCCAGCGTCTTTGGACGCTGGACGTGATGAGAGTGAGGGGTAGCTAACATTGAGTGTGTGTACCGACATGGGTGAGTACTAACAAGCTAATAAAATATAATATAATATTTATATTGAACTTTTGGGGTGGATCATTCATATAGGCTTCACCATGATGTACAAGCTATATCCATGTCGTCTATTCCATTCCTGACCATTTTAGGCGTTGAGCCAAAAATGAAGTTGATCCCATTTTCTGACGGGCCATACCATAGGAAATAGTGGTGTTTATTGAAACCCACCTTGATCTTTTTACTTGCCAAAACATGCCACATATTAGACTCATTTGGTCGGTCTTATAAGCCGTAAGATCCAATGGTGGAGTGGATTCTTCCGATGCAGGCCCCACCTATCACTAATTCGAAAATTGATAAAAAATATTATACAACAGATGTTGCTGCCATCAGCATCTCTGGACGCTGCAGCAAGCAGCGTCCGCTGCTTTACACGGGTCAATGGGCCCCACCTCCGGCCCCACCATGATGTGAGTTGAACATCCTCACCGTGCATTTGGTGGGCCTCCCTTTTAGCTATGGCCCCTCCAAAAAAATCACCGTGTACGTTCCTCAGGTGGCCCACGTGATAGGGAACAGTGTGGATTGACGTCTGCCATTGAAACCCTCTTGGGTTAGGGAAGTTTTGAATCAAAATGATATTTGTTTTCCTCCCTTATCAGACAGGATGGGTGGAAAATGAACATTACGGTGGGCCCTGTGAAGCGTGTGACCATATTAATAGGTTGGGTGGAAAATAAATATTACAGTGGGCCCCATGTCCACATGACCTTCAACAGGTTCGATGGAAAACAAACATTATAGTGGGCCCCCATGTCTGTGTAACCATGTTGGGTGGAAAATGAACATTATGGTGGGCCCCACATGGGACCCATTGATGTATGTATTGTGATCTACACCTTCCATTAGTGTGGGCCCCACCATGAGGTATGTACCTCATCTTTGTCGTCCATCCTTCCCATCCTTATGGGATCCACTATGATGCATGTGTTGCATCCAACCGTCCAACCATTTTTAACAGATAATTTTTAGGCTTGAGACCAAAATAAGACAGATCTATTTATCATGTGGACCACACTCTTCATCCAAACTGTCCAACCATTGACATCCTTTGGGACCTTATGATCAGATTGGATGGGAAATAAATGTTATGGCGGGCCTTGGAAATTTTAATAGTGGAAATCATTATCACCACTGATATTTGAGTACGACCCATTTGATATACGTGTGGCCCGTGTGATGTGGCCCACTTACCATATGAGGGTCCATTTTGATGTATTCAAGGCCCACTAGTGTGGCCCACTTGACGAATATAAGGCCCATGTGATTAGGCCCATCTTGATGTAGTTGTGGCCCATCTTGATGTATACGAGACCCATGTACATGAGGCCCATTTGATGTATTGGAGGCCCATGGGTTGAGGCCCAATAGGATGTACATGAGGCCCATTATAACGTGATTCCACCATATTTTATGTGTTGACCTTTATAGTAGGCTATGCCTTGGAAGCAATGATGGTTTGACGTCCACATTGTAAGGATAATGTTGGTTTAATGTTCCGCATTGTCACTCTCCTTAAGGCCCATTGATAGGCCCATACTTGTAGTGTGTAGGTCGTCTAAGCCCATCTTCGTTACGAACAGAGCCCATTACCATATAACATGTTCATGATTCATGATCATACGCATCATATGTATGCACGATCCGAGGAGTAATCGAACATAGCATATGCCTACGACGGATTGTTTATGGGCTTTCTGATAGGCAGAGTTGCCCTACATGAGCGCTTAATATGCGCATGATTGTTGCATGTTTGGTAGGGTGATTCATGCACCGGCATTGTGTGATTGTGATTATTTTATGCCCGTGACATCGGGCCATAGCCTCCATAGACACATCGTGGATGGCCGGATTGATACCGAAAATATTGTTACAACATGGGGTGCCATATATATCCTTGGGTGAAAATTCCTAAACCCGATGGTACCAGAGGACGACTCTAACGTCGAGACCGAGTGGATACACGAGTGCACGAGGGTTGTATACCAGGTAGGCCGCATCTCCCACCGTGTCGTGGTCGGTTGGAAAGGGGTGTGACCTTACCCGCCCGAGTGAGGGGGCAATTTCTAGGTTGAGTTTGACCACGAGGAATGAGTCCGCTATTGACGAGCCGAGCCCGATATTAGCGGCGGATAGTGATGTCTCTTTTACTCTCCCGGTTGTGCGTTCGGATAGGGGCGACAAGTGGCGTAGAGTATACTAGACCCCGGTGATTATCTAGAGCTGAGAACCGTACTAATTTGATGCTCTATGAGGAGTTGTATTGATATGTGGATGTGGATTGACATGCTTGACTTGCATTATGCATTGCATGGCCTTAATATGGCCGATATCATTTATATTTTGCACCACATAGGTACGGCTGATTGCATTCATATACACATCGATGACTCCGCATTACTCTAACCTTGCATTATGAGCACGCCATTCGCATACACTTACACCATCCTCTAAGCTTTCTATGCTTATGCACGATTGATGCGTACAGTTGACGCCGGACGCAGCCATAGTCTCATCGCGGTTGGAGCGTGCGGTCAAGCTTTTGGAGTTTTGTTGCTTTCATTATATTGTATTTCCCTTTTATACACCTTGTAATCAAAGTTTTTGATCATAGTGGATTTTGTAATGGTGTTCTTGTGGTTATTGCTCGTGGGTTATGCTTATGGTTATGCTCATTATGAATCAAATCATGATTAAAAATCCTCCTTTTAGCATCCCAGGATCGTAACCTGGTGTATGGGTGCCGGAGCCGATAATGGGGTACTACGGAGGTTGTCGGTGCGATTCAACGATCGAGAATTTTGTGAGCCGGTTTCCAAGTTTGGGCGTGACAATTTTTGAAATATATGTATATAAAACAAATGCTTTTTGTTTTTGATTTTTATGTTGCTTAGAAGGTATTTGATAAAATACTTGTAAAACCATTGCTGATGTTTTATATACAGTGAGATTTTGAAGGTACAGTCCATGTGTTTGTGAAAATGCTGCACAGGCGAACTCGGCTCGAGTTGTTGACTGAACTGAGCCGAGCTGGCCAGTTAGGCTCGAAGACCGAGTCGAGCCGAGTTCGAGCTGGGGTCAGCTAGTGGCCGAGCCGAGTCGAGTTGAGGCCAACTTGACCCAGTTCGACTCGATGTACACCCCTAATTATCACTTACCTAACCCAAAACCTGACCTGGATTTGCTAACCTCGAACTCAAGTGTATTTCAAATTGGGTTGGCAATTTCCAACTCAAACCTGACCCGAGGACTTGGACAACCCGACATGTTGTACCTGAATCCGAGTTGGGTCAATCTGAACCCAACTTGCAGCCATACCCCTTGGATCCATCTCCATCGAGGAGTGCATAGGGTCATTTTTGTAAATTATCAAATTCACCACTATTCTTGTAGGCGATATTTCCACCTCCCGCAAAACCTAAAAATTTAATGTAGTAGTGAATTTTTTAGGGCATAACTCCAACACTAGCGTTAACCCCAAGGCAACCCTAGGCCCACTTAGAACCCCTAAGTATGAATGTGACTCTAATATTTGGGAAGGGCTGATGGTGCTGATCCCAGGAGGATCCCTTTCCCTAAACAAGTTGCTTAACCCGAACTCAAGCGGAATACCTGCACTCTCGACCCGACTGAACCCCAGCCAAATACATATTATTATCAGCGACCTAACCTTAAACCTGACCTGAACTTGCTAAATCCAAACCCAAGAGTATTTCAAATTGGGTTGGCATTTTCCAACCCGAACCTGTTCCGAGGACCCGGACAACCCGACACGCCGTACCGGAACTCGGGTCGGGTCAATCCGAGCCCAACTTGCAGCCCTTACCGCTTCGCTCCGTCTCCAGCGAGGAGCGCTAGGGGCAATTTTGTAAATTATCAAATTCACCACTATTCTCGCAGGCGATATTCCCGCCTCCCCCACAAACCTCCTCCAAAACCTTCCCCTAAATCTCCGTAAACCCAAATCTCTCTCTCTCTCTCTCTCTCTCTGCAGAGATGCTGCAAGAAATTGTCAAAAACCGCTGGCTAGGGTTTCTAATCTGGCAATCAATCTGCTGCACTCCCACCTTCCTCTTCTATAAAACCCTTCTCCTCTCTCCCCTCTTCTCTCTCCTCTCTCTCTTCTCCTTCCTCTCCTTCCATCTTGCTCTCCTCCTTTTCTCCCTCTCCCTCTTCCTCATATCTTCCCCTCATTCCGATCCCTCCGCCTCCGTCTCCGACCTTACAGTCGGACTCCTCCGCTTCTTCCTGAGATCGGTCGTTGCCGGAGGCTCTCCGGATTTCTCGACCGTCGATTTCCGCCGCCGCGCGAAGAAATCCCTAGGGCTTCTTCTCTTTATGGTCGGATGCGTGTTCGCAGGGTCTCTTTCAGCTGTCTCCTTCTGCAGGGAATCTGACCTGTTCGATGGAGCAGGATTGATTGGGTTATGTGTGCGGGGGATTGTTTTCGGTGCTGTTTATGGATTTCATTACGTTTACAAGAAGCGGTGGGTTTTAGTGTTTCCAATCATTCAGGTCAGTGTCTTTTTCTACACAGATTGAGGCCTTTCTACATACAATTATCAAGTTGTAATTTTTCTAATGCGCTTGGGATAGCTGACTATTGAAATGACATCGTAGCTGCTGAAGAGGGCTTTAGCTAACAATCTCTCTCCATGGAAACCCTAAGGGCCTGTTTGGGAGCGTGGATTTGGAACCCCCTGGATTCCGAATCCCCTGGATTTGAAATCCTCCTGTTGTGTTTGCTACCCTGAAGTCAGAATCCCCTGTAATCCAAAAGTAGCTATGCGAAGTATATTTATAGGGGTTTGAATTTAATTACTAAATCAAGTTTAATATCTCTAATTAGTGTACATATGTAATGTTTGACACAATGGTTGTAATAAGCCCGTTGAAATATATACTTTCCCTGAAAATGATGAAATCCCAAGTCTCGGATGGGCTACAAACACAAGAACACATTTGAGTGACTAAGGAACGATTTTTAACCGTTGATTTACATGGACAATGTTTGGACGGTGCAGATCATCGTATTAAAGTAATTATAGTGATGCATTTGATTATCTAATTGTTTTGGGATATCATCAGTGGGCCATGTGCCCAATAGATTAATAGTCTAGTGACACACATGTTACAAATGTAACTCTTGGAAGGGTTTTAGATGTAATCGAAGCTTTCACCTTGGATTTCAAACCCCCTCTTTGAGGGTATTTGGAACACCCAGTTACTTTATGGTGCCAAACATATCAGGGGATTTGAAATTCCCTCAACCCCCTCCCCCCCACAATCCATGGTGCCAAACGACTCCTAAATTACAATTCTTTATTTTGTTGGTCATAAGTAAATTTGGTCTTGAATATCTATTCACTGGTGTTTGACACCCACACCAACTATGATTCCATCGAGTGTGACTTTGCATAGTCAAGAAATGATCCTTAGCGTACCATCCATGCCAAAATTCAACATCTTATCAACCACTGGCTAAAAAAGTCAAAGAAGGTCCTCATAACAGTGGCCCATCACTTTTTGACTTGTATTGGACCTCTAAATGTGTTTCACATCTGGAGTGTTCTTCGCTAAATTAACCTTCATTTTTTTCATGATGCATTTCCTAGATTTGTGTATTATTTGGGCGTTTCTTCATCTTGGTCAATTTACTACAATCTATGTGTATGAAAAAAGTGGAATACTAAGCGCGGATGCATTGTTGCTAGACTAGTAATGCTAGCGTGGTCTGCCTATTCACGGGCACATCTTATATCAATCAGTGTTGAGAACATTGGAAGGGTCATATCGTGTCACGAATGGATCTTGATAAATTTGTTGCATGATATGGTAGAATGTTCTGTATGGCAATATAAGCACTGTATCGTAAAATCAGGGTGTTCAAAAACGGTTACGTTTCCACCGTAACGGTCGATACGTAACGGTAACGGCCGTCACCGTTATGCGTTACGGGGTCGTAACAGCCACCCTTTCTAATGGCTGTTACGGTATTGTAACAACTGTTACCGGCCTAAAGAAAATAGGAAAAAATGAAAAAAAGAAGAAAAGAAAAAAAAACATACCTTTTTTTTCTCTCCTTCCTTCTTCTTCTTCTCTTTCTTCTTCTTCTTCTCGAGCTGCGGCTACGGCCCTGCTGCAGCTGCCCCTCCCGTTTTCTCCTTCTCCTTCTCCTTCTTCTTCTTCTTCTTCTTCTCGGGCTGCGGTTGTGGTCCTGCTGCAGCTACCCCTCTCGTTTTCCCTTTCTTTTCCTCTCATTTTCTTCTTCTCTTTCATTTCCCCTTTCTTTCCCTCTCATTTTTTCTTTTTCCCTCTCATTTCTCTCTCCCTCTCTCTCGGTCTGGAAAAAAATGAATGGGTGCGTGGCTGTCACCTTATTTGTTTAAGTGGTCTGCGACACACGCCCTTAGTGCATTTGCACTGTTGTAGTGCATGCGGCCCACCTTGATTTATGTATTGTACTATATATCCATGCCACCCATTAGTTTTTCCTGATCATTTCAAGGTATGGTCCCTAAAATGAAGCAAATCCAGATCTCAAGTGGACCGCATAGTAGGATTGAATGCCTACTGTGCACTAGTGCATGTGGCCCACCTTGATTTATGTGTTGTATTATATATCCATGCCACCCATCAGTTTTTCCTGATCATTTCAGGGCATGGTCTCTAAAATGAAGCAGATCCAGATCTCAGGTGGACCGCACAATAGGATTGAATGCCCACTGTGCACTTGCATTGTTTTAGTGCATGTGGCCCACCTTGATTTATGTGTTGTATTACGTATCCATGCTACCCATCAGTTTTTCCTGATCATTTCAAGGCATGTTCTCTAAAACGAAGCAGATCCAGATCTCAAGTGGACCGCATAGTAGGATTGAATGTCCACTATTAAAAACTTATTATGGCTCACTGTAATGTTTATGTACCATCTAACCTACTGATAAGGTTGCATGGACCTGGATCAAGGAAAACAAAAGTCATAGCTTAAAAAAAAAAATAATAATAAAAGTTTTAATTGTGGGAATTCAATCCCTACTGTGTGGTCCACCAAAGATTTGGATTTGCCTCATTTTTTGGACTATGCCCTAAAATGAGTTGGCAAAAAGGATGGACAACATGGATATGCAACAAATGCATCAAGGATTTAAGGTGGGTCCTATGTTCAGGGCATCATTCACTAGCGGTCCACCTAAGGTTTAAATCTGCATGTTTTTTTTGGATCATGCTTTAAAGTGAGCTGGCAAAATAGATTGACGACATGGATATACAAATACATTAAGGTGGACCCCAATTTCAAGGCCTCACCCACTAGTGGTCCACCTTAGATATGGATCTACCTCATTTTTGGACCATGCCTTAAAATGATTTGATAAAATGGATGGATGTCATTGATATACAATACATACATCGTGGTGGGCCCTATGTATGTGGCCGTAAAAATTGTCCATGAGGCATACATTAACTCAAAATTAATAAATTAAATTGTGGCACTATTGTTGCCATGTCACTATTCCAAAATTAAATTATTTAAATGATTTTCACCGTTAATTTGCAAACACTTGTTTTTCTGAAATAGGATCATTTGATATTTTTCATTCTTCATTGTTTAATAAATATCCACCAATCCATTAGTGAGATAAGTGCCAATAGATTGCATGAATTTAACGTTGATTTGGGGCATCAAATGGTCCACCAAATCAGCTTTAAATCGACAACCCTATTTACTTGAATATAATTTCAAATTTTTTCTTAAGATTTCATAGGAAAAATTATATTAATTTGTTAGATATATGAATTATATAATTAGACATAAAAGTCCCTAGATTGTATGTTGAAATAAAATGTACACAAGTCACAAGGTATGTAATACACCAATACCTACAAATATGAGATATTTTGGTATTAGATTCATTCTAATTAATTCATATTGATATTATATAGTTAGATAATTAAATATAAAAGATTTATAGCCAATACTAGGTTGTCAGGTTCATAAATTCATTAGTGATGCAGGACAACCCTAATTATGATGCATGCTCATGGACATAATTAAACAGCGGAAATAAAATGAATAAGTGATCTAAAATTCTAACAGTAATCATCATAACTGAGAAAATCATAAAGGAAACATGCAATGGAGCGGGCCATCACTACAACCATGGATTATGGAATTCAATTACTACTTAGGTTGGATCCGGCGAGGGATGAGACCTCCCGATCTTGCATGGTCACACCCAATCGATCAATGAAGATCACTAGTCCGAAGAACCAAGAAGTTTCTCGGATTAGGGATTTGAGAATTTGGGGGTTTAGGGTTTAGATCGGTTCTCAAGGTTTTGATCGAAGAAGGATTAGCCAAAACTGGAAAATAGAAGGAAAATTATTACCTTGAAGAAGTTGGAGGGGCACAAGAAGAAATTAGAAGAAGAAGATCAAGGGAAGAGAAGAAGCACCATTAGAGAGAAGAGAGGAAGGAGGCAACCAAAGGGTTTGCTTTTCATTAATCAATAGTTAAAATTCGAGTTTAGGGCTTTAGCCTACTTAAATAAGCAAATAAAGACATAAAATTACTAAAATACCCCTAGAATAAGCAAATAAAGACATAAAATTACTAAAAGACCCCTAACTAAGTCAAAAACGCGCAAATAACATAAGTACGGAAAAGTTTGGGCGCTCGGTATTCTTTCTCCAATCTTCCTTCACATGTGTCTTCCCTGAGTGGGGTCTTCTATATGTCCAATCACATGTGAAAGGTCTTCAGCTCCTCAATAGTCGCCTATCCACAAGGACGACACTTGTGGTTGGCGCTTTCTTCGTTGGTACACCTTGAATGCGCTTGTGTCCGCATCAATTCCCCTCGGGTGAGAAAAACTCGACTCCGACGAGTTGAAACTTTTGTAGCGCTCGAGTAGATCTGGATCAATACCCTGCAATGCGTCGCTCGACAGCCACGTAGATTCAGACGATGGTTTGTTTTTCCACTTGACAAGATACCTTTGGAAACCCCCATCTCTCGTAGATACTATCTCGTCATCCAAGATTTCGTCAATTGCTTCTTTATGGGTAATGGGTGGAGGAGGGGGTGGAAGGGGTTGGGTAGCAAACTCAGAAAAAGGCCATGAAAGGGACGATGTATCAACAATGGGAGTATGGGCACGGACTAGATCTTCCACATTAAAAGTTGGATTAATGCTCATTTCAGGTGGAAGGTCAACCCGATACGCGTTGGACCCAACCTTTTGTAATATCTTGAATGGTCCAGCACTACGCGCTTGTAATTTCTTTGCAGATCCTTGAGAGAATCGCTCTGGCCTTATTCGCACCATTACAGTCTCCTTCTTGAAATTCTTGCACTCTACGATGAGAATCAGCTGAAACTTTATAATCATCATTGCTCTTATTTAACCGCTGTCTAATATGTGTATGCAAATCATGAATATGGCGTGCGTATGCATCGGCTGACTCAGAAGACCTTTGGGTAACAGACATAGGTAAGAGATCTATGGGCATTCTAGGTTTATAACCACTTACAATTTCAAAAGGAATCAACCCTGTAGATCTATTAACTGACCCATTATAAGCAAGTTCAGCAGTTGGTAAAATTAGGTCCCAAGTCTTAACATGTTCACCCACTAGACAACGTAGAAGATTTCCAAGGCTACGGTTTACCACTTCAGTTTGACCATCTGTTTGTGGGTGGTAAGCAGTAGAAAATTGCAAACGAGTTCCCATAATGTGCCACAGTGTCTTCCAAAAATAGCTAGTAAATCGAACATCACGATCAGACACTATGGTTTTAGGTAACCCATGGAGACGCACCACACCATCAAAAAAGAGATGAGCAACATGAGACGCATCTGACGTCTTCGAACATGGGAGGAAATGCGCCATTTTAGAAAACGTTCCACAATGACAAAAACGGAATCGTGCTTTTTTATAGTCTTGGGAAGACCGAGCGCGAAGTCCATACTAATGTCCTGCCACGGAGCATGTGGCACTGGCAATGGCGTGTACAGCCCGGTATTTTGCTTTCTTTGCTTTGCCAGCTGACATGTTCGACATTGCTCTAAAACTTTGGCTACGTCTCGCTTGAGGCTTGGCCAATAGAAACGATCTTCCACGAGGGCAATGGTCTTATCACGACCAAAATGGCCAGCTATCCCTCCTGAATGAAGCTCCCAGATGAGGAATTCACGAAGGGACATACGGGGAATACAAAGTCTGTCTCCCTTGAAAAGAAAGCCATCTTTAAGAACATATTCACCCATAATATGCTGGTCACCAGAGAGCGACGCGTAAGTACCCCCAAAATCAGGACATATGGGGTATTCATCTTTCAGTTGCTCAAATCCGACTACCTCTACACTCAAGGAGTTGAGCAACGCCACTCTCCTACTAAGGGCATCCGCTAGTTTGTTTTCAACCCTGGCCTTGTGTTTCAAAACAAACGAATATTCCTGAAGAAACGCTACCCACTTGGCATGCCTTGGGTTGAGTTTCTTCTGAGAATGCAAATATCTCAAAGCCTCATGTCAGAAAACAAAACGAATTCTTGCGGTAGGAGGTAGTGTCGCCAATGTCTCAGGGATTGCACTACCGCATAAAATTCTGTCGTAAGTGGAGTATTTTTGTTTTGCCTCATTCAGTTTCTCACTGAAATAGGCCACTGGGTGTCCTTCTTGACTCAACACTCCACCTATACCGACACCAGACGTATCGCACGCTACCACAAAGACTTTAGAAAAGTCAGGTAGACGCATGACAGGAGCTTCCACCATCTTGCCGTTAATTTCTTTAAAAGCCTTGACGGCGGCTTTAGACCACACGAACTCTCCCTTTTTCATGCACTCGGTAATGGGAGCCATGATCATGCTAAAACCCCTAATGAACCGACGATAAAAAGTTGCTAGGCCGTGAAAACTTCGCACCTCATAAATGTTCCTTGGTTCTGGCCACTCAACTATGGCCCTGACTTTTTCAGGGTCTGCGCGCATCCCTTTAGATGACACTATAAATCCTAAGAACACAACTTGGCTAGACATGAATGTACATTTCTTAATATTAGCGTACAACTTTTCCTTCCTAAGGACACTATAGACCTTCTTTAAATGTTCAAGGTGTGATTCCTTAGTGGTACTATAAATAAGAATATCGTCAAAGTACACCACCAGGATTTTTTCCATGAACGGCCTCAAAGCTTGTGTCATCACCCGCATGAAAGTACTGGGTGCGTTAGTCAAGCCGAAGGGCATGACCAACCACTCATACAGCCCATCTTTCGTCTTAAACGCCGTCTTCCACTCATCTCCTGGGCGTATACGGATTTGGTGATATCCACTCTTGAGATCTATCTTAGAGAATATAGTGGACCTAGCCAACATGTCAAGCATATCATCAAGTCTAGGTATAGGGAACCTATACTTGATAGTAATTTTGTTTATGGCACGGCTGTCCACACACATGCGCCACGTGCCGTCTTTCTTTGGCGTCAACAATGCAGGCACGGCACACGGGCTCATACTCTCTTGGATGAAACCCTTTTGCAGAAGCTCATCAACTTGCTTCTTCAACTCTGCATGCGCTGCAGGGTTCATCCTGTAGTGAGGAAGGTTCGGTATAGTAGACCCTGGGACAAGATCAATGGCATGCTGTATGTCCCTCATAGGTGGCAACTCATTCGGTAAGTCTTCAGGAAATACATCACTGTATTCCTTCAGGACCGAGGTCACCTCACAGGGCAACTCTGATGGAACCTCAGGTGTAATTTCTCTAGCCACAAGGGCATACACCATAGAATCCTCCTTAGCCTTTTTTTCAAACTCTCTTGCGCTGATTATATGTAAAGACTTAGGTTTGGATTTTCCCATTTCTCTAGGCTTACTTGCCTTCTCATCCTTCTTCTTCCCTAGTGTATTCTCAGGTGGCATGGGATTAAGTTTGATCTTTTTACCATTATACATAAAAGTACACGCATTCGAACGGCCAAAGATCGTGACATCATTATCGAATAGCCACGGTCTACCTAGGATAATATGTCCCACATCCATAGGTAAAACATCACACCACAGGGACTCTTTGTATGACCCAAACTCGATGGGGACTAGACATTGCTGGGTGACAGGTAGGGATGTCTTGTCAACCCAAGAAACTTTATACGGGTCTGGATGAGGTGTGGATTTCAGTTTTAAGCGATCTAAGGTGCTAGTGGAAATCACATTCTGACAACTTCCACTGTCTACTATCACCTTACAATTCTTTTCACCACACTTGACAATAGTGTAGAAGATAGTACTTCGACGCCAGTCAGCACTACTTCTAGACTGAGCTAACACACGCCTGACTACTGCAAGCGTTGCTTCTCCATCCACTTCTTCTTCATCAGTAAGTCCTCCTTTAGGGTGATACTCTTCAACTTCATAATCACCCTGGTCATCTCCACCCTCGTGGGACTCGCCTATAACTAAGGCTCTCCCACGGCTCTTCGTAGGACATTGATTAGACATGTGGCCAAGGTTGCCACACTCATAGCACCTCACTTGGCTCATGTTACTAGGACTGGCACCAAGAACCCCTTTGCCCTTGTCCTCCCTAGGCTTAGGCGGAATGGTCGCCTGTGCCCTAGGTTGACTACCAATATTAGGTCTAGTTTCTTGGGAACTAGATCTAGCACTGGAGTCTCGGGACTCAAAACGACGAACGACAAGAGCCTTCAGATATTGCTCTTACTCCTGCACGACTTGATATGCTTCATCTAAGTCTGTTAAGGGCCGAGTAATAAGCTCGCGCTGAAGATCCGCACAAAGGCCCGTCTTGAAACGCGAGAGCGTTACTAGAGGGTCTTCTCGGATATCACATCGCATCACACTCTTCAAATTTAGCGATGTAGTCAGCGGCAGGCATTGACCCTTGGCGTAAGGATTGCCATTGGTCAAGGAGCTTCTGACGGTATGAGAGAGGAAGGTACTTCTCCTTCAACTTCTCTTTCATCTCATACCAATGTGTGATAGGGGCTCTATCAACTCTCTCTATCCTACGCTCGGTGTTGGTCTAGAAGAGCTTGGCTTGACCCACAAGCTTCATCTTAGCAAACCGCATTTGACGGTTTTCCGACATGCCATACCACTCAAAAGTAGTGGTCCATGTTAGCAACCCAGTCAAGGAACGCCTTGGGATCCAAGCGCCCATCAAAACTCGGGGCCTCAACTCTCATACTCTTCATCGCACGCTCATCTGGATCATAGCGGTCTTGATGACCACATGTGGCTCGTGCCTCTTGCACCACACCACGACCGTTACCACGATCTCTATCCTCACTACCACCATGTGTGGCAGCACGTTCTTCAATGATTCCTTCTACTTGGGAGTGCGCATCTTCCCCTACAGCGGAGTTTTTCTTTTGGGACGCCTCTAGTTGCTCCACCTTGGTCATGGTAGTGGTAATTTGGTTCTCAAGGCGGGCAAACTCACGCCTTTGACCCGCTTCTAGGGCGATTATCTTTTGTATCAATTGAGCAAGTTGCTCAGATAACTGCTCGTTATTCATGGTAGGTTGAAGTTCGAAACCTCTACCTCTTCTCGTGGGCATATAATGAAGACTTGAACCAAACTCTACCCAACTAGACTACTAGGTGTTATGACTTTCAAGATGAATGCGATGAATGCAAAACTACTATGAACTGACACAATTAAGTTGAAACAGGAAACAACTCAAATCTGGAAATTTTCCAGATTAGGAACTTTCTAAAATTGGAAAGTTTCTAAAATTGAAAACTTTCTAAACCTGGAACTTTCCTAAGTTAAACCGAAAAATCAAAACCCTAATTTGATAACTCGATCTAGACAAAAAACCATGCAAGCCTAGGCTTTGATACCAAATTTGACGCAGGACATCCCTAATTATGATGCATGCTCATGGACACAATTAAACAACGGAAATAAAAGGAATAAATGATCTAAAATTCTAACAGTAATCATCATAACTGAGAAAATCATAAAGGAAACATGCAATGTAGCGGGCCATCACTACAACCATGGATTATGGAATTCAATTACTACTTAGGTTGGATCCGGCGAGGGATGAGACCTCCCGATTTTGCATGGTCACACCCAATCGATCAATGAAGATCACTAGTCCGAAGAACCAAGAAGTTTCTCGGATTAGGGATTTGAGAATTTGGGGGTTTAGGGTTTAGATCGGTTCTCAAGATTTTGATCGAAGAAGGATTAGCCAAAACTGGAAAATAGAAGGGAGAAAATTATTACCTTGAAGAAGTTGGAGGGGTACAAGAAAAAATTAGAAGAAGAAGATCAAGGGAAGAGAAGAAGCACCATTAGAGAGAAGAGAGGAAGGAGGCAACCAAAGGGTTTGCTTTTCATTAATCAATAGTTAAAATTCGAGTTTAGGGCTTTAGCCTACTTAAATAAGTAAATAAAGACATAAAATTACTAAAATACCCCTAGAATAAGCAAATAAAGACATAAAATTACTAAAAGACCCTTAACTAAGTCAAAAACGCTCAAATAACATAGTACGGGAAAGTTTGGGCGCTCGGTATTCTTTCTCCAATCTTCCTTCACATGTGTCTTCCCTGAGTGGGGTCTTCTATATGTCCAATCACATGTGAAAGGTCTTCAGCTCCTCAATAGTCGCCTATCCACAAGGACGGCACTTGTGGTTAGCGCTTTCTTCGTTGGTACACCTTGAATGCGCTTGTGTCCGCATCAATTAGGCAGTTTGATACAACTTCTCACCAAAGAGTGGACCGTTACACCACCATAAACACGTTCCAAATTATCAATGAATGCATATTTGGAATATTTAGAATATTCCGGATTTAATGGATATTTTTTCATAATTTTTTGACGAAAAAAAAATTGCACCGTTATGGCCGATACGGGGCGTATTCGTATAGGTAACAGTGGGCACCGTTATGCCCACCGATACTGATACGGAATACCTTGGGTAAAATGTTTTTTTTTTTTTTTTTTTTTTTTTTTTACGACATTTCCTCTAGCTTCCAAAGGATCTTCACTACTGTTTATGGCCCCTCTTCCTACAGTTTAAGGGATCAGTTCTCGATAGAATTGGATGGTGTCAGTTAGAGATGGAGGGCTCCTTGGTGTGTCAGGGGTGATTTTAACATCGTCAAATTTCTCACAAAAAATCTAGGGGAGGGGGTTACAACAAGTATGACGAATTTTGTGTAGTGAGTTGATCGCCATGAGTTCGTTGATTGGGAGGGGGCACATGGTCGAATGGCTAAGAAAATGCTTCTCTGTCTCCTGTTGGTAGCTTTTTGGTGTCAACTAAATGGATTGATAAATTTCCTCTTGTTAATTATTGGGGTTTGCCAAGAACTCTTTAGGCACCGAAAGATATTATTGGAAGTGCCTGAAGATACTTGGAGTCCAAAACCTTTCAAATTCGAGGCTTCTTAGCTGGAAATAGATGGCTTTAAGCAACTTGTGATTGATTGGTGGTCTTCCTTCTCGGTCGAAGGTTATTCGGGCTTCAGACTAACCAACAAACTAAAGTAATGCAGGGGCATTTCACACCGGGCTCGAGTGGGGTAGCTTGTGGGATGCAGGGACACAATTGGGGTGGGCGGCTCGTGTGAGGTGGGCCCCACCCGTGAGAGGCGGGTGGCTCGTGTGAGGCGGTACCCATGTGATTTGGGGCCCACGAGGGGGGTTTGGCCGGGTCCTAACCCATGAGATGTGGGGCCTGGACTATGAGATAAAGGGATTGATTCGCTATGCTTTAACAGTTCGAGCTTTTAGAGCAAGTGGTTAATTTTCCTGCATCAAATTGGTATTAGAGTCAGGTTGGTCTTGTGTTCGAGACTCCTCACTGGGGGTGATTAATGCAGGGGCACACTCGGGGTGGGCAATACCCATGTGATTTGGGGCCCACGAGGAAGGTCTCGTGTTCGAGAGTCCTTACCGGGGGTGATTAATGCAGGGGCATTTCACATCGGGCTTGAGTGGGGTAGCTCGTGGGATGCGGGGACACTCGGGGTGGGCGGCCCGTATGAGGCGGGTGACTCGTGTGAGGCGGGCCCCACCCATGAGAGGCGGGTGGCTCGTGTGAGGTGGTACCCATGTGATTTGGGGCCCACGAGGGGGGTTCGACCGAGGTCCTAACCCATGAGATGTGGGGCCTGGGCTATGAGATAAATGGATTGATTCGCTATGCTCTAATAGTTCGAGCTTTTAGAGCAAGTGGTTAATTGTCCCGGATCATAAAGTTATTTAAGGCTCAGATTAATAGGTGGAAGAAAGATGTCCTTAGAACTTTGGAGGCGGAATTCGACAAAATGGTTGAAGAAATTCATGAATTAGACCTTCTAGAGGAAGTTGGTGGTCTTTCGATAGAAGGGAGAGATAAGAGGGTAAAGCTCTCTATCTTTGGCCAATCTAGCAAGGAAGAGGAAATTAAATGGCGGCAGCGGTCGAGGGTAGTGTGGCTCAAACATGGCGACAAAAAACACAAGTTTCTTTCATAGCATGGCCAATGTGAGAGCCCACAATAATAGAATTTCTTCCCTGGTTGTGGATGGTTCAAGGATTATGGACAAGAGTCGGATTTGTGAGGCTATAATAAATTTTTATAAGAAGTTGATGTAAAGAGTGAAGTGGGGGAGGTCGCGGTTGGATAATTTAGATTTTAGTGAATTAACTACTGGACTCTCTTTCATTGGAAGCGCCTTTCTTCGAAGAAGAGGTTCAAGCAAATGTTGTCAAAATCGTTATCGTATCACAAATCGTAGTAGGGGTTGAATCGTATCAAATCACAAATCATAAGATTTATTTTATTTTATTTTATGATTTACAACATTATATATAAAAGACATGAAAAGATATACGTAAATCATAAAAGATTAAAAAGTCATCAATCATCCATTTACCATCGACATATACCAAAAAAGTAATACATATCATGATATTATCAATTGAGAAAATGTATATGGTATACATATCATGATAGTAAAGGATTCTTGTCCTTTTCCTTTGTTTCCTTTTGTTGTCTTTTGAGAAAATTTCCTTAAAAAAATACAAGAGTCCTTAAAATTTTGTTTTGTACCTTTCTCGAATGTAGAATCATGTTAGAAAAAAATGACCTTCGATTCCATTGTGAATCAAAACATATCTTGATTTCTTTATTTTGGGTTTTTGAATATCAAAATCCCCAATAGAAAAAATATCATATTTTTAATAGGAGAGCCTTTTTCATATTTTATGAGAAAAAGGGTACATAGAAAAGGAAAAATTGAATTAAAAATAATAATAATTTAAAAATTTAAAGTAATTTTGGGCCCATTTACGCAGTCTGCAATTATCTTGCAATTCATATGATTCGATATGATTATCGTACAATTCGATACGATTCGTACGATAATCCTACGATTATTTAGGATTTGCGATTTGGGTGTATGATTTGAATCGTACACCCATACGATATGAATCATATGATTCATATCATGAATCGTACGATTTTGATAACATTGGTTCAAGCTTTTTTGTGTGGGGATAATGCACTGGGGCCCAACGGGTTTCCTATTATGTTTTATCAGAAGTTTTGGCAGTTAGAGTATATATCAGAATTCTTTAAACAAAGCGAGCTTTCTAAGGAGCTTGGGGCATCTTTTTATAACTCACATTCCTAAGAAGGAGTAGATTATCTCAAAGATTTCAGGCCTATTAGCTTAATAGGAGGTACCTATGAAATTCTGGGTAAGATTTTTGCTAATAGGTTCAAGGAAGTCCTTTCGAAGATCATCCATGAGAATCAAGGGGTGTAAATTGCGGGATGACAAATATTAGATAATACCCTTATTGCTCGTGAATGTATTGACTCTAGGTATAAGGAAAAGAAAAGCAGGGTGTTGTGTAAGCTAGATATTGAGAAGGCTTATTACCATGTGTTCTTCTTCTTTTTCTTCTTCTTCTCGAGCAGCTGCGGCTGCGGCTGCGCCCTGCTGTGGCTGCGGCTGCTGCGGCGGCTGCGGCTGCTTCTTCCTCTTCTTCTTCTTCTTCTTCCTCTCTCTCTCTCTCACTCTCTCGCTCTCTCTCTCTCAATCTCTTCCTCCCCCTTTCCCTCTTTTTTTCTTTTCTCTTCCTTCCCTCTTTTTTTCTTTTCGTTTCCCTCTCTGCCCTTTTTTTAATATCGAGTGTAGGTACGTGTCACGCAAAGACGAGCGCCTGACACTCCTCGAGCTCGAGTTGTACGACGGTTAAAAGGAGATCAAAGTTATATGGGCTCCACGGTGATGTATTTATTACATCTACACCGTCATCTATTTTCGAGATCATTTTAGAGCACCGCCCAAAAATGACTTATATCCAAATCACCTGGACCACATCAAAAATAGCAACAAAGATAATGATTTTCACGTTAAATAATTCGTACGCGCACGGTAGCGTTTATTTTCCATCCAATGTGATCAGACCCAAGTGGGGCCCACTATGATGTATATTTTCTATCCATATCGTCCATCCATTTTGCCACGTCATTTTATGTTAGGATTCAAAAAATTAGTAATATTCAAATCTTAGGTGGACCACACCATAGGAAAAAATGGTTATAGAATGCTCACTATTAAAATTTTCTTAAAGTCCACTGTAACGTTTATTTTCAATCTAACTTATTAAGTGGGTCACATTGACGTGGATGAAGGGAAAACACACATGTCAGCTTGATCTAAAACTTTTCTAGCCCTCGATAAATTTTTAACGGTGAACATTTAATTATTGTTGTTTTTATGGTGCAATCCACGAGCTTTGGATGTGCCTCATTTTTGGGCTCATGCCCTAAAATTATTTGGCAAAATGAATGGACGTTATGGATATAACACATTCATCACGGGTGGGGCCCAAAAAACTTTGACACGTGTTGCACTTTACATCTGAGTCCCTCCTAATTCAAGCCTTAAATAATTGTACACGAGACATATATTAACTTAAAATTTGACAATTAAATTATGGACTGCAATTGCTAACTCACAATGCCAAAATCAAATTACTTAAATAGTTTTAATTATTAATTTGTGAGTTTTTATTTTTTAAAATAGGGCCTTTTGATTTTATTTTATTTTTTATGATTCACTATCCAATAAATGTCCACCAATTTATAAGTGGGATAATGACAATAAATAACATGAATTTGAGGCTGATTTGGAGAATAGATTGGTCCTCCAAGTCAGCCCCAAATTGGTAACGCCATCTACCTAAATTTAATTTCATTTTTTTTTAAAGAACTATAGGGAGAAATAATATCAAGTTGTTAAGTATATAAATTACATATTAAAAAAAAAAATTAAATATATGAATTTTGTAGTCAAATTCAAGTTACCTGGTTAAAAAATTAATCAGACAGTCCGATACAACTTCTCACCAAATAGTGGACCGTTACACCACCATAAACATGTTCCAATTTATAAATGAATGCATATTTGGAATGCTTAGAATATTCGAGATTTAATCTATATTTTTTATATTTTTTGGGGAAAAAAAAAATTTACACCATTACGGGCCGTTACGCCCACATATCATCATGAAATTCTGGGTAAGATTTTTGCCAATAGGTTCAAGGAAGTCCTTTCGAAGATCATCCATGAGAATCAAGGGGTGTAAATTGCGGGATGACAAATATTAGATAATACCCTTATTGCTCGTGAATGTATTGACTCTAGGTATAAGGAAAAGAAAAGCAGGGTGTTGTGTAAGCTAGATATTGAGAAGGCTTATTACCATGTGGATTGGAAGTTTCTGGACTACATGCTCGAAAGGTTGGGATACGGTTTGAAGCGGAGGGGGTGGATTAGGTGTTACATGGAGAAAGCTTTGGGGGGAGAAACCTTACGGTTTAGAGAGCTCGATTTGGCCTTGAGCTTAAAAACAAGGAGCGATTTCCCTTTGCTGAGATGCGAAATATTCGTCATATAGCTTGAGGAAAGGAAATGAGTGCGACTGGCAACAAAGCTATCTTCGGAGTCGACATCTCTTTGAAGGGATAAGGAGCAATCTCTTATAGAGACGCAATGGCGGGGAAGGAGATTTCAAAGGATTCAAAAGAGATGGAAACGTGTATTGTTGCGAAGGCCAACGTAACGGGTAAATGGGTGTCGAGTAAATGTGAAAGGGAGAAATGATGATCCAGTTGAACTAGGAGGGGATCGGCCGGTCATGGGAGTCTCTGCAACTCTCTATGACCAAGGAAAGGCACCACAATGTCTTAGGTCAGGAGATGGCTGGTTGAATGTTATAGATTGTCGTTGGAAATGTACGCAGTTAGACCAATAGGTTATAATGAGCTCTATATTCGGCTGAGTCTGGGAGTGAATGCGGATTTGCTAATCGTGGCGTGAGCTTTGCACAGAGGTAGGCCAGTAGACCAAATTCAGAGATGGGAAGAGTTCTCCATTTTTGGGAAAAGCCTGGTGCTTAATATGGGCGGTCCTGCTAGAATTTTGGTTCAAGGACGTTTTCTTACGGTGCTCGAGACAAAGACATTCACTTCTTTTTCCAGTTTGTGCAGGCTAGGGCTTTTCAATATTAGCAGGAGGTCCAATACCTGAAGTCTAAAAAATCCCCCAAGGCAATAAGTGAGTTGCTGAGTCTCGAGTGCTCCATTAACTATGACGCTGCCATCAGATCTAGTGGCGGCAAAAGGGTGAGATCGGGTAAAGGTGTTGCTTAGTGATCATCTTATATTGGAATGTGAGAGGTCTGGGATGCAGAATCAATAGGGCTCAGGTTAAGAAGACATACAAGAAGGCAAAGGCAGATATTATGGCAGTCCAGGAAACAAAGCTTCATTCTTTTAATAGAGGTACGCTTGATTCAACATGGGGGTATAGTTCTAAGGATTGGGTGGCTTTGAATTCCATCGGGACCGTAGGGGGTACCAGTGTTGCGTGAAAATCTGATAGATGGAGACGAATCGACTCCTTTATTGGAATTTTCTCCGTTTCAGTGCTTCAGTGCTCTTGTGCAATATAGCCTCTGATTTTCAATGGTTGTTCATTGTTGTCTATGGCCCTACATGTATAGTTTACGTGAATAGTTTTGGGATTTGGATAGGGTTAGGTAGAGGTGGGTAGCCTCGTGGTGTATTGGGGGTGATTTTAATGTTGTTCGATTCTCATATGAAAAATTCAAGGGTGGTAAGATATCCAGAAGTATGACTAGATTTTCTAATTGGGTCGAGCGTCATGAGCTTGTGGATCTACCTTTAGGGGGAGGGGGGAGTAGATTCACATGCTCTAATGGCCATGAGGCTCTAAACACTTTAGATTTGAAATAGCTTGGTTAGAAGTTGATGGATTTGATCAACTTATAGCTGATTGGTGGTCGTCCTTCTCGATTGAAGGTTATGCTAGCTTTGTATTATTTAGAAAACTCAAGATGTTGAAGGAGAAGATTAGATTACGGAAGAAAGAGATTCTCTGCAAAAGGGAACAAGAGTTCTACAAAATGGTAGGGGAAATTCATGAACTAGATTTGGTAGAAGAGGAACAAATCCTATCGGAGGCAAACAGATTGAAAAGGGCAGATTAGAAGAGCAAATCCTATCGGAGGTAGATAGATTGAAAATGACATCTTTCTTGTATAAATGAGAGCAGGGTGAGGGAAGAAGAGATTAATTGCACCAAAAATCTGGAGCATTAAGGCTGAAAGAAGGGGATAAGAACACACGTTTCTTCCACAGTATCGCCAATGCTCGATCTCGTGGTAACAGAATATCTAGTCTGATTGTGAATGGGGAAAGAATTATGGATAATGACCAAATTTGTGAAGCCATTGTTTCATATTACAAGAAGTTGCTATTCGGGGAACAATGGGGCAGGCCGAGACTAGATAATTTAAAAAATTTCCAACTCTCCCCGCAGATGTGGCTTTTCTGGAAAGACCTTTATCGGAGGAAGAAGTGAAATCTGTTCTTGGCTCCATGTGTGGGGATAAGGCTTCGGGCCTAGACGATTTTCCTATTATTTTCTGCTAGAGATATTGGTATATCTTTAGTAAGGATTTATGGACTTTCTGGTTGAGTTCTTAGAGCGAGGTTGTCTATCTTCCAAACTGGGGGCTTCTTTTATTGTTGTCATTCCTAAAATGGAGCGGGCCAAGCAGTTGAAAAACTTTAGACCGATTAGCCTTATAGGGGGCCCTTACAAAATATTGCCCAAGATCCTTGCCTCAAGATTCAAGGAGGTAATATCTAAGGTTATCTCGGAAATCTAGGGGGCATTTGTGTCAAGTAGACATATTCTGGACAATACTCTTGTGACCCACAAATGTATAGATCTTAGGTACAAAGAGAGAAAAAGAGGGCTAGTTTGCAAGCTGGATATTGAGAAG
The DNA here is from genome assembly GCF_029962835.1 of Magnolia sinica. NCBI lineage: Eukaryota > Viridiplantae > Streptophyta > Magnoliopsida > Magnoliales > Magnoliaceae > Magnolia > Magnolia sinica. The sequence continues at coordinate 39,762,559 of NC_080576.1, forward strand.
GCCTATGAGTACATAGACGAGGATTTCTTAAATTACATGGTCAACAGGTTAGGGTGTGACATAAAGTGGAGAGGGTAGATTAGATCCTACATACAGTTTGCTTTGTTCTCCATCTTAGTAAACGGATTGTCCAAAGGTTTATTCAGAGCTTCCTGAGGTCTCAAGTAGGTAGATTTGCTTTTGTCGTACTGGTTTCTGGTTACAGCAGAGGCCTTAGGTTGGATGCTTCAAAAAGGAGAGGAGAATGGGCTGTTCAGAGGGTTTAAGATTGTGGGACTTGAAGACAATGTGAGTCACCTCCTGTATGTGGAAATACACTTCTCTTTTGTGAGGTGAATGCAGAATTAGATTGAAACTTGTAGAAGATTATGGTGTGTTTCGAAGCCCTTTTGGGGTTGAACATTAATGTTGTGGAATCTGAGATGTTGGGTGTTCATGTTGGAGATGATGATCTCGTCCTGTATGCTAGCATGTTTGGATGTTGGGTCGGCTTATTCTCGTCGTCGTATCTTGGGTTGCCTCTTTGTATATTTGGGAAGCTAGCTTAACACCTGTGGGATAAGGTGACTAAAAGGATTGAGATTAAACTTATATCCTGGAAGTGCATATATCTTTCACCAGGCAATCGCCTAACTTTGATCAAGACGGTGTTCTCCAATATGCCAGTGTATTTCATGTCCCTTTTTGAATGCCCCGAAGTTGGTTTTGGACAAGCTAGAATAGCTCAGGAGAGATTTTCTATGGAAAGGTTCTTTTAAAGGGAGAAAGTTCCATTTACTTAGGTGGGATGAGGTGTGTAAGCCAATGTCAGAAGGGGGGTTGGCATCAAACCCCTGGATGTGATGAATACAACTCTTCTAGGGAAGTGGATATGGAGATTCAGTGTGGAAGAGGGTAGGCTCTTGAGGAAGTTGGTAGCCACTAGGTATGGCACGCAGGAGGGCGGTTGGTTTGTGAAATATTCTTTGCTTTATAGAGCATTTAGCACCTAGAAAGCGATTGTGGCTACTCAACACACTGTGAGCAAGGGCATCTCTTTCAGGATCGGAAAAGGCTTGCAAACTCACTTCTGGGTGGATGTATGGTGCGGGGATCGGGCACTCTAGGACATGTTCCCGTTGATTGCTCGGCTGGCTCTTGATTGTTTCGTTCAGGTAGTGGAGTGCTTCTCATTGGATGGTGAGCAGGTCGTCTGGTCCCCCTCCCCCCCTTGCCACTGGAATTTGTTGGATGAAGAATTAGTCCAGTTAATGGACCTACTAAATCCTCTAAAGTCTATTAAGCCTGATTTGCAGAAGACCAGATTAGATGGTCTGGGCATCATTTCGAAAAGTTTTCAGTTACTCACCTAACAACTTCTATCTCCAATAGATCTCACACCACAAGTCCCAACCTTCCTTTCCTCCTTTGATATGCTTGACATGCACGAACAATGTGGAATCGATTGATTATCTTTTCATCTACTGCTCCTTTGCTGTGAGAGTCTGGGATCATTTTCTCCATTTGTTTCACACGATTGGGTTTTGCCGAAGATAAAGGAAGATTTGTTGTGGGCCTAGCATGAAGGCGGAGTTGGCAAGTCCGGGAAAGTAATATGGCGGTGTTTTGGGTTATTTTGGAAATTAGGAATGGTCGTCGTTTTCAAAATGAGATAGAGGGGGTGAATGAGGTTATTCTCAAGGTTAAAGGTCTTGTTTTGGATTGGGTGGTCTATGTTAAGGCAGCTTCAGATGCTCTATTCCCTTGAGCCTTTTCTTCTTTTGGTTTGTCGGGTTGTCTTCTTTTCTCACTTTTTTGCAAGCTCTTTAATAAAATTTTGTTCTCTCTCAAAAAAAGACAAAAAAAGAAAGAAAGATTGTGCACCACTACACCATAGTATTTGAATGTGTGATCGATATGTTAGGTATGTTCAGAATTGGCCCCTCCTGATCCTTGTAATCTGTTTCTTGTTTTTTAACATAATTGTTGCCCTCATTGTCAATATTTCTTGTTTTTATTTGAAGATATTTCTATTCTTTATTATTTTTTAGGCGCTTTTATCACTCTTTTTATCCTTATTCTTTGTTCATTTGGTGGAAATAATCTTATTCATTTGGGGGAAGATCGTAAGTTTGTAGTGGATGTTATTATTGAGCACAAAATGACCCATGGACAAGTATTTCAGTGGGATTGAACATATTGAAAAATCTTGTTCTCGGCCAGTAAATTTCTCGGGAGACTTCAGATTTTGAGGTTTTTCTCCGGATATTATCCAAAAATCTTGCCAACGATTAAATATATATATATATAAATACTCATTATCAGTTAATAAGAAATTTAAATTTCGAAATATATATTTATATAATGAGTTGTTTAAGTTCTTTACTATTTTCCAGGTAAAGATCGTGATATTTTGAAATTTTCACAATAATATTTTTTAATGTATTTTTTGTGAAATTATTGCCAGATTTTCAAAATCTTGATGATATTTGTCATACTGGGACTGAAAGGGCTGCTATCATATGCTCCAAAATGGACGCCTGTGATAGTTAAATAAAACAAGGATGTCTGGATGATTTATGCTTTGTAAGCACATTGAAGGGGTGGAAAAGATAGAATTGAAGGTTAATTGATTGCTGTAGTGATGAAGAAAATGGACAATAACAATACTGTTATGAGTGTAGAGAGCATGAGTGGTACGAGAAGACGATTCTGGTGTTGACCAAAGTTAAAGAGTTTGAATTTGGGGGAAAAAAATTCAGCGACGTAATTATTCAAGATTTAGGAACTTTCTGGAAAATTGAGGGCATTTCTCGTCCTTTATTTCTTACCTATGTATAGGGTCTGGTTGGATAATGGGGATGAATAAATTCCTAAACCCCTCATGACTTACAAAAAGGAGCTAAGAGAAATAATGCATATACTCCCCTATTTTGATTTGAAACTACTGAATAAGTTGAAATTATTCAATATATATTTGAGAAATTTGCAGTGATCAGATCACCTCTATAAAAAATTGGAGAATTTGCAAGTCTATGTTGATGAAAATACAGTAAATTAACATGTATGGACTTTCAGTACATGTAAATGCAAAGTAAAATGCTGAAGTAACTGAATTTACAACTGTCCATCACGAAGATTCCAAGACTCCAGGCCTTGAACTCATTGAGGAGAATAGATTCTGGCTCAACCCCCATCAAGAACCTGACATAATAATCACGTGAATTCTAATCACATTTCCATCCAAAGAAATAAATAAGGCATATTGAACTTTATCAATCTTATTTCCAATGCAAGATGATTTTCAGCTAAGCTGGTATTGCATACCAGCATGCATTCCATTTGCACACGGGTGGAGGGAGACGATGCAATATATATTTTTGTGTGGGTTTGGGATAATATAACTGAAACGGCTCAGGTTTTTTGTATCTACACTGTGAATTGAGCTTCCTGCAATCACTTGAATTGTTTTTGTCTAAACTCACATGGTTAGTTATATCTTTTACTGCTCATAGGTGGCGGAATACTGCATCCTACTGTGGCTGGATGTTTTGACATTTGGTTGCAGCAAGAGTGATTGTTTATCCTTTCTTCTTGTCTAGATTCTTGCTGTCTCTTGCATGCTACCTTCTATTATTTATTGTGAAACAATGGAATCATCTAGCACAGTCTTCTTGTTGTAATGCATTCTCTTTGTAAATCCTGTACTGCATATATTTGATGCTTTTTAACTGGCTATATTTGCAGCGTCCCCTTTTCTTCAGCTTTAAGATGGGGCTTCCTTCATCTCTCAGACAATCTTTGAAGCTATCGAGTTCTGCTTTTCTATTATCAACTATGTTAATGGTACTTCTGCCAGTTCAGTTAAAAAGCAAGAGTACAATTCTGCAATTCATTGCTCAACAGATTAACTTTTACCTTGGGACTTGTGTTATTTCTTTCTGCTGGGAACTAAGTCGGCATTTACTTCAGGTTTGCTCTTTCAACAAAGTTTCTGAATAAATTGGAATTTTTCTTCTTCTTGTCAATCTACGAACTGGAGTATTGTACAGCTCTCTGGCCCTTCCGAGCAAATCCATGGCATCCCACACTTGGGTCGGAGTCTTCTCTACCATGAGCCATTAAGGTTCTTGTATCCTTAAATGCATCTTTCTATTTAAAAAGAAAGCGTTAGTGTTTGTTTTCCAAGGCCGTTATAGCATGAAACACAAAGCAACTCTTTATTTTTAGGATTCAAGTCCATAGCTCAATCGTAGGTGGTCTTCACATCAACATTGATTTCCCAGGTTTAACCCAACAATATCAGCCGATACGGGGACCGATACAGGCCAATACACCCATAACGGCCCCTTTTTTTTTTTTTCAAAATTTCACTCATGTTTTCTTTTCTTTTCCATATAAACTATAGAGGAAGCTTAAAGTAATTTTAGGTTAGATTTAGACCAGTGTTTTAAATAGCGCGTAGCGTAAGCTACACGATACTTATTATTTTTTAATTAAAATAATAGAAAATATGATAAATTTTACAAAATGCATAATTCCTTTGAGTTTTTTGCTGCAAATCTGTATCGTTAGCCACACATTTCCATGCAAAATCTCTCTCTTTGCCTTCAGACATCTTTAAGTATGACCTCTCTTTTTTATTTATTTAAACATCACAAATTCACAATATGGACCACAATTTGGATGGTCCGGATTGATGTAAGTGCTCTATCCACAATATAGACCACAATTTAGATGGTTCAGATTGATCTAATGTAGTGCCACATATGATGGCGATGAGTCACCACCATTTTAAAATAGGTGTTGAGCTAGCATAGAAGAAAAACTAACAAAAGAGAGGAGATTTCAGGTAGCATACGCTACCTGCGTTACATTGTATGCTACACTAAATGCTCCGTAGCTTACGCTACACACCTCATAGTTTATGCTGCCAAGTAGCTATGCTACCCACATGTGCTATATAGTGTTTTAGCTATATGCCACACTATGAGCGCTACCGAAAACACTGATCTAGACCTATTTTAGGATCAAAATAAATTATTTGAGTGGGATTCAACAAATTGAAGTGAAGAGGACCATCATGGGAAAAATTGGAAAGAAGGTAAACTTAACTATCACTTTTTTTTTGCATTTTAATCTTCTTTTTTGTTGTATTTCAATATTATGGGTTATAATTTACCAAATCTTGCTTGATTTGTTTTCAATAAGGGTCCATTTAATTGACTTTCAACAAGTCAAACTGACAGACAGCGTTCTTATCAAAGAATGGTCTAATACACTATTATATGCATGTACAAAATAAATAAATAAAAGAAAAAGATGGATTCTTGAATATCTCATTTCTCTCTTTTTTATTTTACTGATATTTTCATTAATTCTTTGGCTTCAAAAAAATCGATCAATATAGGCCGATATGGTCCAATAGGGACCGACACCGATACACAATGCCCATATCATATCTTTTTTGGTTGGGCCAATACACATCCCAATACTTATATTCAGAACCATCGTCCAATGGTCTAGGACCGCATATGTGGTTACACTGTATTGTATTTTTTTTTTATACCAGTGGTCCAGTACAGAATCCTTGCTGTCCATGTGATAAAGATTTTGTCTTCCATGTTATGTTGGGACATACTTCCACCCTGTTTTTTTATTCAGGTGCTACTGGCCCATGTTGGAGTATTGTTTTCTTCTAATTGTTAAGGAAATGATTTCTTTTCTTATTATTGCATTCTTACTGCTGATGAAAAAACTGCAGCTTCCTTTCTAATTGATATTTTCATTCCATCTGTATTTATAGGTACTGCATACAAGGAGGTGCATTTTTGCACCACCTCAAGGATCAGCTGCTGCAGAAACAAATCCAAGTGAACCTCTCCTTGAAGCTCTGGAACAGAGCAGTCCGAGGTCTCTTTATCAGTATCTTGCCTATCTTGATCTGTGTATGGTTTCTGAGAGTAATGTTGATGCCTGGCGTCGAGCTGCCTTCTTTGAAGAAACTGGTGAGACTTACAGAAGAGTTATGTCTCTATCCTTGAGGCCTCTGGAACAGCTTACATCAAGGCTAAGTGAAGGTTTAGAAGGAAGTTCAGCAGGCAAATCAGATTTATTGTCCCAGCAATTATTGCCACCAACAGATACTCTTGTGGACTCAAGGCTCTACGAAGCATTCAATGACATCCAGGTACTATCATGCTTCTTTGATATGGATTTCCAAATTATTATATGAAGGTCCAAGACATCCCGAGTAGTTGTTTCATCTTGTCTATCTTTATATATATTATGGAAATTTAGGTAGTTTTTGGAGATGCCTGGCAATTTATTTATTTATTTATTATTATTATTATTATTATTATTATTATTATTTTGGGTTTATCCTCATGCAACAGCTCATTAATTTCAATATAGAAGAGCCTTAGGTAAGATCAGATAGCACATCGATTAAGGGTCCATTTGGCATGCAAAACTTTCATAATTACAATTTTGTGTAATTGAAAAAGAACAGATTCTCAATTTAACCAAAAAAAAAAAAAAATCAGTTTATTTTTATTTTTATTTTTATTTTTATTTTTATTTTTTAAATGTTTTATTGACTATTTAGCTAGCCCACTAGCATCGTGAATGTTTGGGATGCTTGATAAAAAAATTACACTTCTGCCATTTTTTAGAGTCAAAAGTCAATCAGATGTGGATCAATTATGATGGACAATTCAAATCAACGGTTGGACCAATTCTAGCAACCCAGGCCGTCTGTCATCTTGGGCACACCTTCGATTCATGTCCATCCCAAAAAAATCATTTTGATTGGATGATCCAACTATCCGATCAAAGGCTAGGAAAATTGAGGGCATGCGTTCATTATAATAGAGAAGGTCCAATTATTTATTGTCCATCATGTCGGCCTTTCATTGTTTGTTCCTTCTAAATGTCACTTTGACCATATGATTCTACCCTGGTTTGTATTGATTATAATAGAGATCCGATCATTAATTTGAATTGTCGATCATGCAGGACCCACCTTTCATTGTTGTCAACTCACAAAATCACTTCACTCGATTATCCAAACTGTTTGATCAATGGCTACAAAAAAGGACGGTAGATGTTGTATATATTGAGAAAGTTCGATCATTGATTTGGACTGTCCATCATGTAGGCCCCACTTTTGATTGCATGTTCATCCTATATCTGTTTGGTCTAATAGTTTTAACCTTTTCTTTCTCTTCTTTCTTTCTTTCTTTTTTTTCTTTCTTTTTTTTTTTTTTGAAAAGTAATGGAAATTTTCATTAAAAGGAAAGAAGCTGAGGTAGTGCCAAAAAAAAAAAGAAAAAAAAGAAGCAAATTACAACTTCACCAAGCATCTTAGGCTTACGGCCCACTCATTTACAAGAGTTAAAGTTCTACTAACTATCCACTCCTGCTGATTGCTTTCATTTCGGAAACACCTTCCGTTTCTCTCCCCAAATTGTTCACAAGCCAGCCAATAACACTAGTCTCCATAGCACTTTTAACTTCCTTCCAGAAAGCCATGCCGTGCCAAGCCATTAGAAGGTCCTGATGTCGAGAGGCATGGTCCACACGAAATTGAAACTTGTAGGGACAGCTGACCACACTCCTCTCGAGAAAGGTCTATGCATAAAAAGATGATCAATAGATTCAACAAAAACATGCACAGAAGGCATATATTAGGGATGATCATGGATCGAATCCATTCATTGGTTAAGAAAATGGATGTTCCATATTGATCATAATAGAGAATCCATTAGTTGATTTGGACTGTCCGTCATGTGGGGCCACCTTTGATTGGGAATTCCTCTTAAAAGTCACTTTGATTGGATGATCCTTGCCATCAATCAATGTACATGGGAAAGGATGTTATGTATATTGATTATAATAAAGAAAGTTTGATAATTGATTTAGACCATCCATTATGTAGGGCCTACCTTTGATTAACTATCCCTCTCAAAATATCGCCTTGATTGGATGATCCAAGAACCTAATTATCTAATCAATGGATATTAAAATGGACGATCCATATTGATCATAATAGAGGTCCAGTCACTGATCTTTTTTGACCATCCTGTGGGGGCCACCTTGGACTCGCCTGTCCCTCTTAAAATTAACTTTGATGGGATGATCATAGATACTTGATCAATGGCTATGAAAATGGATGGTCCATATTGATTGTAGGAGAAGTCCCATTCATTGATTTGTATCATTTGTTATGGGCCCACCTTTGATTTCTCATTCCTCTTAAAAGTCGCTTTGATCAAATGATCCTAGCCATCCAATTAGTGGGTAGGACAAAGGAAAATCCAATAATTGATTTGGACCATCCATCATGTGGGACCCATATTTAATTGCACATTCCTCCCAACTTATTACTTTGATTGGATGATCCTAGCAATCAATCAAATGGCCAATAAATGGATGGTTCATATTGATTATAAGAGAGGTCCAATCAGTAATTATAAACGGTTTTACTTTTGAAATCCTCTTCTTTCTATTGGGAGGGAATTTGTGATTTTACCAATTTTTCCTATGAAGACCAAACACGTCATGTTTAAAATCAAATTTTAGAAAATATCAATTTTAGAAAATACTGGTTAAATTGCTATTTTCATGTTCCCAAAAACACCCTAATGCATGTAAAATGTTTGAAATATGTCAACATAAAGTCAAAGAAGTTTTGAGCTATGACTGCAAGAGACATGAAGATGACTGTAGGAGATGTGAAGTTCTGGTAGGAGATGTTCATCTGATGCCATCACCATGCATGTACCATGCTTGAAAATTTTATAGATTGGAAGATCATGCTATTCAATCCAATGTTAACCTAAATTGCCGGCGCACTTGTGTTATGTGTTCCAAATTGTGTGATTGGGATTATGGGTCATTTACAATCCAGAATCCCAGATTGCTATTTTTAACAACTTGAAATGATGGTTTACACCTTCCTTTATTATTATTATTATTATTATTATTATTTTAAAACGTAATTATTATTTACACCTTATTATTGGTTAAGTTGTAACTTCAATTTATACCTAACCAAGCTTCAATCTGTCAACACAAGGATTATGGATTCTGTTTGGGGATTGAAGTCTAAGGGGCGGAGTTTGCTTAAATGCTTATGGCAGCGTGGGGGCTTTGGTCTAAGGAAGCGGAGCACATGGGGACTCTGCGCTTTGGTCTAAGGAAGCGGAGCATGTAGGGACTTTCGGCGTTTCTGTGGTTCTGCTTAGCATTTTAGATGGCTTTAGGTGGATGATGTTGGCGGTTTATGGCCCAAATGTGTCAGCCAATCATCCAGCCTTTTGGGAAGAGCTCTTGAAGGTGCGGAAAAATTTTGGGGGCATGTGGTGTGTGGTCGAAGTAATGCGATCCTTTGTAGATTGGATGGATTCCTTTTGCCTCCTGATTGGGTGGAAATTGGATGGATTCCTTCTATCTCTTGATTGGGTGGAAATTGCTCAACGTGATCTTCCTAGGCCAGTGTTAGACCACATCCCTACTTTGCTTGAAGTTGAGGAGGAGAGTTGGAACCCCAAACCTTGTAGGTCTGAATTGTTTTGGCTTGAGTTGAAAGACGTCCCTTACAGTTCAAAAAAAAAAAAAAAGAAAAAAAAAAGAAAAAAAAAAGAAGAAAAAGAAAAAGAAAAAAGAAGGGACTTCCCTTCATTGGTTCAGACCCTTCCTTCGAAGTCATGGTTTCACAGGTTTTGTTCTATGTCACAAGCTGAAACTTAAAAAAAAAAAAAAGATTCTTGTTTGGAAAAAAAGAAGTGTTGGGGCAGCATCAAGCAGAAACGAACTCTATGCTAAGTAAAATTCAAGATCTAGATTTGAAAGCTGAAGGGGGAACAACTATTAGAGGAGGAGCGGGCTATGCGTTCCAAGTTAGCTTTTGACGACACTAATCAGCTTAAAGAGAAGGAGATTAAATGGAGACAAAGATTGCGTGCTACTTGGCGCAAAGAAGGGGACAAAAGTACTAGATTCGTTCACAACGTTGCAAGTGCACGAGTTAGAAACAGTAAGGTTAGTATCATTGTGATAGATGGGGAAAGAATAGATGACAAAGATACGGTTTGCACAGAAGTAGTTAAATTTTATCAAGCTCTTCTAAGAAGGGAAGATTGGAAAAGGCCTTCTTTGGATGCGTTGAATTTTGCAAACTATCCAATGACGATTCGTCCTTTCTCGAGCGGCCATTTTTGAAGGAGGAAGCCAAGGAAGCTGTTTACTCTTTGGGCAGAGATAAAACCCCTGGCCATAATGGCTTTCCCCTCGCTTTTTTCTAAGTTTTTTGGGACACGATAAAGGGTGATTTGATGAATTACATGCACGAGTTCTATTCTAGAGGCCATCTCTCTTCGTATTTGGATGCTTTTTTTTTTTTTTTTTTAATATATATATATATAGCGATTATTCCAAAGATCTTGGGGGCGGATGGGCTTAAGGACTTTAGGCCGATTAGTCTCATCCGTGGGCCCTACAAAATTCTTGCCAAAGTCTTCACTACTAGATTTCGCCGTGTTATCCGTAATGTCATCTCTATGCATCAAGGTGCTTTCATTGAATGGAGGCAAATTTTAGATAGTGCCCTCATTGCTCATGAGTGCATTAATTCAAGATTCAAGGAAGGTGTAAAAGGGGTGATTTGGAAGCTTGACAATGAGAAAGCCTACAACCGTATTGATTGGGACTTTTTGGATTACATGCTAGGAAGAATTGGGTGTGGGGCTGTTTATAGAAAATGGATCTTGGAATGTATTGGCTCAGCTGAATTCTCCATTTTGTTGGAGAAAATGGATCTTAGATTGTATTGGCCTAGCTAAATTCCCGGTTTTGTTGAATGGATACCCTAAAAGGTTCTTCAAGAGCTCGAGTGGCATTAGACAAGGTGACCCATTGTCTTCGTTCCTCTTTCTTGTTATTGCAGAAGTGCTAAGTAGGATTCTCTCCGGGGGGTAAGAAGTGGGATTGTTTCATGGCTTTCGTGTGAGTCCACTAATCCCTCTGATTTCCCATATTCAGTTCATGGACGATATGATGTTGTTTTGCGAGGCGAATGTAGTAAAGATCGACAATCTTGGTATGATCGTCTGGTGTTTTGAAGCAGCCTTGGGGAAAAATGTGAAATCCTTGGAATTAATATGGATAGGGATGATATTGAGGCCCTAGCTGAGTCGTTTGGGTGCAAGGCAGGCTCATTTCCTTTGTCATATTTGGGTCTTCCTCTTTGCGTCGGAAAGTCACCCATGCATCTCTGGGACAAAGTGGTCGAAAGATTTCAAAGGAGATTGTTGGGGGTGGAAAGGGTGTTTCTTGTCTCCAGGTAGACGAATCACCCTCATCAAAGTGGCCTTAACCAGTATTCCATTTATTCATGTCCCTTTTCAAATGTTCGAGAGCAGTCCTTTCTCACCTTGACAAGCTTAGGAAGGATTTTCTTTGGGGAGGTTCGACCAACAAGAAAAAAAATTCCATCTCTTGGATTGGGGCGAAGTGTGCAAACCCTATAGTGAAGGTGATGCCAATATCTGCTCTCTCAAGGTGTGATGAATCTTGCTCTTCTAGGCAAGTGGTGGTGGCGGTTCAAAACAAAGAAGGGAGCTCTTTGGAGAGAGGTGGTTGCTAATAAATATGGGTGCTCGCTTGGTGGTTGGTGGACCAAGGAGAGCTCGAATTACAAGGCTTTGGCATGTTGGAAGGGCATCGTAAGTACAAAAGCTAAGTTCTTGGAAGGATTGACCTTCTCATTGGGCGACAGGGCGTCGATTCATTTTTGGAAAGATGTGTGGAGGGGTGATTTGCCTCTCCAAGACAGATTCCTGGCCATTGCTAGCCTTGCACCGGACCGGAGTATCACGATAGATAGCTGCTTTGAGATTTGCGAAGAGGCAGTTGTGTGGCATCCACCTTGTTGCCAACTCCTTTGAGATAGCGAGATTTATGAGTATGTAGCCATATTGGAGTGATCACATCCATGTAAACCGTCAATGGAGGAAAGTGATGGTTTAATGTGGCTTGGAGGCAAGTCCGGTTGTTTCACGGTCAAATCTTTATCTCTTGATTCGCAAAAAAGGAGATGTATTCGGGAAGACTTCCGGTGTGGCATTATGGTGCCCTTCGAAGATTGGGGCCTTGGCTTGGCTAGCGGAAATACCAAGGATTTTGACAATCGATGACCTTCGGATGCATGTCCAATGTGGAATCGGTTAACCATCTCCTCATTCACTGTTCGTTTACTAGCCTAGTCTGATTTTCCATTCTCCCTAGATTCAACATAGCTTGGTCTATCCCCTACGATATTGGCGACCTTCTCTTAGCTTGGCATGGGGTCAACCATATTGTTTGTGCATGATCTTATATGCACGGGGAACTAGGAGCCAGCCTGGTGAGAATAGTTTTTTCTATTCACTTTGGTTAGGCCCATTGCTCTTTGTAAGACTAGTCGCACGGTTTGGAGACTCTCCTGCTGTTTTTTGGGTGATTTGGGGTGAGAGGAATGGCGGATACTTACTGCAATGTTTTCCGGAATGCTGAATGGACAGCTACCTTGTCTTGGAATGTTATTGTTGAATGGGTTGTGGGAAAGGGTTGGATGGGAAACTTGTAATTTGGTCTATCTTTTTCTCCTTTTGTTGTTTTCCCCTTGTTTTTTGTTACTTTGTTTCTTAGCGCTATCTCAGTGTTTTTTCCATGAAAGTCTTAAAAAAAAAACTTAAATTTATACCTAGAATATATGTTTATACTTCGCAGGCATGTACAATATAATATTAGGCATATTGGATTGGCACAATGTTCGAAATATCGGTATTGCGTTACATATCGCATCCTTGGGATATAGATACGTATCGGTTATCGCACGTGATATATTGTTTGTATCAGGTAATTTATTGCACTTGCTGGGAAATATAGGGAAACTTTGGGAAAATGGTTGAATTTTTCAATGAAACTTCACGGATTGTTAAAAAAGACCTTAATACACACTTTTAAATCATAACATCTCAAAAAAGAAGTGCACATAATAGGTTTCCTTTCTATAGGGTCCTAAGCTATGCGCTGTCTGACTAAACTAATGCAACTATATTCAAATTGAATGCATAACATTTAGAGTATATGTGATGATCATTTTATTAAACACTTCTAAATACTTTGAAATTAGTCTCAATTGACATTTGGTTGAAGGGAAATTTCAAAAAAATAAATTTAATAATATTTTATTAATTTTAATTAAAAATGATTTTTATTTTTCAAAAATTGACAAAGACTTGGCAAATCGGTAGATCGGGCCTCATACATGCTTGATTTCAAGTTTGGAGTTCAACAATGCATGGAGAAATTGGGGAAAATTTGAAATTTCTCCAAAATTTCCCAAATTAGACCACCTACACTCAAAATTTGAAATTAGAGTGTATGTGTTTATCATTTCATCAAATACTTCGAAATTAGTCTCAATTGGCAGCTGGTTGAAGGAAAATTTTGAAAAAAAATGGAGAACATAAAGAACCAATGATATCGAAATCAAAGCTCCAACTCCATGATTTTTCATGCAAAACATGAAGAACCAATGGATTTGTAACCATTTGACACTGATTTAACAAGATTTCAACAAAAAAAAAAAAGATCGGAAATTGAAAATGCTCACTGGATCGAACATGTGGGATATATCGGCACTACCTGTGCGTTTCGTATCGCATAGGTGGGATACAAGATATATGGTGGGATATATTGGCCAATATCGTCAATATTTAAAACATTGGCTTGGCATTCCAATTTTGGATACCTATATTTTGTCTACTTAGTAGTTGGTAGTATGTATCAATCGACCCACAGTCCCCCTCTGAATGAACCATGTATTGTAGAAAATAGCACGTTGCTTACCCTTTCATTACAATGTACAGTGTACCACATCAACCTGCGATTCTGGTTATCTTGATCCAATCTTTGCCCCTTTTCCGGTCCGTCCCTTTTGTTTTTATCTTTGTAACTGTCTATTTGCAGAGTACTGATGGAATATTTGGATGTCTGGGAGATTTTTGGAGCGCCTCCCATCTACAGTGGGGCCCATCAAAAGATTTATTGGGCTAACCAACCGGATGCGACTTGGCTGGTGACCCAAACACCAGCCAGCTAGCTGGTGTCAAAGCTCTGTGGGCCTCACCATGATGTGTGTTTTATCAGTGCTGTCCATCCATTTTACCGGCTCATTTAGGGCATGATCCCAAAAGTGAGGCAGATCTAAAGCTCCAGTGGACCACACCACAGGAAACAGCAGGGAGAATGATGTCCTCTGTTGAAACTGTCCTAGGGTCCCCAGTGATTTTTATTCGTCATCCAACCTGTTCATAAGGTCACATGGACCTGGATGAATGGAAAACACAAATATCTGCTTGATCCAAAACTTTTGCTGGTGCCAAGAAGTTTTCAATGGTAAGCACTCAATCCCACACTGTTTCCTGCGGTGTGGTCCACTTGAGCTTTGGATCTGCCTCATTTTTGGGCTCATGCCCTAACAAGAGCTGGCAAAATGGATGGACAGCGTGGATAAAACGCATACATCATGTTGGGGCCCACAGAACTTTGACACCAGCTAGCTGGCTGATGTTAAGGTCACCAGCCAAACTGCGTGCTAACCGAACCATGGGCCTGACCTGTACAGGTTGGGGACATGTCCTGACTCCTGATGCAACAGGATGTTATAATCTCTTTCATTCCTTTGACGGGTAACAATGGAACTTCTATTGCAGTAAGGCAAAGGGATGGGGATTACATCAAGCTGGAGGAACTTCCTAATAAGATATAGGAATATCAAACCCATTTTTGCAAGAGAGATGACAATAGCATTAGCATCCTGTGTATCCAGAGCGAGTATCATTATCATCAATGAGATATTACAAATTTTGAGGGGTTTAGTGGCATATGCTTTAGTGATAGTCTAGTACAAGTCTCCTGAGCTATCTGAGACTCTTACTAAAGGGGCGTGTGGAACATCTGTTTGGTTTGTGCTAGATCTGCCTATTGTTTGCGCTTCATTTCTTATCAATAAAGTAATAAGCTGTGGCCTGTGCAACTTTTAGTTGAATGGTTTGTGATTGCTTGCTGTAATGAGGAAGATTTTTTTTATTTTTTATTTCCCTGTTCAGATTGCCATTATTACATAAGTTTTTCTGGTGGACTGAATTGGAATTCCTGAAAACTTGCCGTCATGACTAGCTAGAAAATGCATCTGTGTTTGAATGCATAGTTAACTGGAAGTTACTCTTATCTCTTAAATGGCTTGCATTGGACTATGTCATCTGTGATGGTATGTTGACTCTAGAATCACAGAATTTCTTTTTCTTTCTCTTGGGTGCTGAAGCTTGAATTGTCTACGTGAATGCAGTTCATGAACAAATCTATTTCCCTGGAATCTATTGCATGCTGCTTGTTGGTTGTCAACTTGTTGAAGGGCCCGTTTTGATGCAACTTCTGCAAAAGGGTTTTCCTGCAAAAGCAAGCACATAAGAAATTTGTTGGTTTATTTTCCAAAAACCAATCCAATCAGTTTTTGGCAGGTGGGCTTTTAGCTCCTATTTCAACGAGTGGGAGATCAAAAGGGATTTGCAAAAGTGCATCCAAGCGCACAACACGAAATGGTTTTGGGTAAAAAAAGGTGTCTATGCATTAAGCGCCACCCCTTTTGAAGGTGCATCCAAACTGGCTCCAAGTATTGTTTTGCTCCCTATAAATTGTTAGAGCTTTTGGGCAGCATTTCTGTGATCAATGCGTAATTGACCTCTATTGTTGTGGGAGAATTGGCCGTTTGATAGAGTGGAATGGCGGAAGAGGATTTGTGTAGCCAACCCCAATTAGTTGGGAGAAGGCTCAGATGACGATGATGATGATTGTTGTTGGAGAACGTCTAAAGATTTTCCAACTAATGGTGCAAAATGACATTTCATACTCCCATTAGTTTCTATTGGGGGAGGAATATTTGTATGGTAAAGGAGATTCGAGAAGTGATATTGGAAAACATGCCTGTCTGCAGCTAGAATCTATCATGCAATCATGCCCCTTTGCTCAAATATGTAAGTGACACCATGGTCAGAGATCTGTCTGAGAAATCTCGTTATGGTTCAAAGGAATTTCGCTAATTCAGTTCTATGTTCTTTCTGTATTTTTATTCGCGTGCGTATTGTTTTACATGTCATTTTTATTGATCCCATTTTGTTTAATGTCTATGATTCACCTTTGCATTCCAGCAGTTTGTGCCTGATGCCTGATTGTCTACATACAATAAATAAGCAATTACAAGTTAGTATTTTTTTTTTTTTTTAAAATCTGTGAGTTTGAAGCTGATGATATACATGACAATTACTTTGAACTAAAACTCTGATCTTGTCTTCTTTTTTTTTTTTTTTTTAGACACCCACCCACACCCCACACAACATGGGCACTCAATCCCTGGTCTCAATGTTGAACCAGAGACTTTCTACCACTGAGCCATGGAAGCGGATCCCTGCTCTTGTCATTTTATTTTTTTAAATCACATGTACTATGCGTGTTACTATTGCTTTTTTATTAGTTGCATTATTGTTGTATCCAAGTATTATTTCCCTGTAAGATGGGATTCATATAGTTGCTCAATGAACTGTCTTCTGAGAGGCCAGAGATCTTGTGACTATTGTAGGATCAAAGTATTGATGACACCATTTTTGCTGCCATAACTCTTTCCTGGCTCGTTGTCCCTTTCTCCTTATATTTGCCAAAACCTTAAATTCAGTAACTTACTGTTTTGTGAATAAAATGCAGCTGTGTGCGTGGTGTGCGAGGACAGTAACGGCTCTGACTGTGTGCTCCCACAGCGAAGATAGGTTTGGAGTCGCTCAACTCACTGGCTGCAACGCTGCTGTGGTCTCAACGTTACTGTCCTGCCTGCTCGCTGTAGAAGCATGTTTGGGGAAGAAAACCAACCCGCAACCCTCCCACTTGATGGTTCCCGCGAATATCCGGTTTGCACCGGTGAACATGGGAAGGAAAGATGGTGCAACAGCTGTCGTGGGTAAAAAGAGAGGTGGTGCCTTGCATGGTAAGGCCTACACCATGGCTGATGTTCTTAGGACATCGGTTTATGGGATCATATCAGTTTTCCATGACGAGATGCAGGGGAATGTTAAGGCAGCGAATTTGGAGAAGGATTGGATTATCAGGAGCAAACCATTGTATGGGACTCGGGAGATCCTTGTACAGAAACTGAGCCTTTTTCTGGACTTCCGTGCTTGTTGAAGTTTTGTTCCTGATTTTTGTTTTCGTTGAAGTCAAATGCTTTTCAATGGACTTTGGAGAGCAAAGAAGGGATGGATGGGATTGAAATGTTTTTGTATTGCAAGCATCCTTCTCTATTTCCAGATAAGGTAAGACTATCAACTTGTAACGAACTTTTGTAGCATGCAGCTAGCACAAGGTTCACTACTCAAGATGCTTCCGGTGGCCCCAAAACCAATGTGGTTTGCTGCACTGGTGCGAATGTTTATCTATTTTGTTCCTGATCAGCAATGTATGCTGAATGAATGTCAGAAGCGACTGATGAGTGAGAGCGCTACGAAGAGCAAGTTGCCACAACGTGTTGGCTGATTTTTTGAAGCATAGAGTCGTCATACATGGGAATTGTATTGATGTGCAACTCTCATGCCAACGGTGTTCGTATCATAATTCAAAATGATTAATGATTCTAAACTCAGCAGTTCGCTTTAGATACAATGTCAAGTACTGGTTATCCAATGGTCATGTTGCTGGTGGCCCGAAGCTTTGCATTGATTAGATGGTCCCCATATAAAGATTGGGGGATTTTACCCGTAAAATGTGAGGCTGTTGCATGTATTTTTATTTTTACTTTGGTGGGTGGTGGGGCCTTTGTGCAATGAGATGACAACTGCCTGGATGTTGTTCATGTGTACCATGAGTAGACTATCTGGGCACGTTTGGTAAACGTGCCAAGGAATTCATTCTCTTGTTTCCATGTTTCCTGGTGTATGTTAGTGTTTGCTGTGAGCTAATACCCATGCGTACCATGAGTAAACTTTCCTTGGTTTTTATGATCCTTGGAACAGCCGCATTGGATATGGATTTCCATTTTCAAGTGAGATAAATGCGTTTTGGCTGTGATTATTCTTAGAAAAGCTAGACTAAGCTTTTCCAAAAGAATTGAATGCAAGTTAGTCCAGGGGAAATCGGATTGCGTACTGAGTTACTCAGTAGGCTCTTATCGTACTGAGTAAACTCTGTTGGGACCACCGTGAATGCATGTGGTTTATCCACGCCGTCCATTTGCTTTTCCATACCATTTTAGGGGTTGAATCCAAAATTGATGCATAGCCAAATCTCAAGTGGACCATACCGCGGGAAAAAGTAAGTATTGATTTCCACCGTTGAAAACTTTCTAAGGCCCCCAGTGATGTTTATTTGTCATCCAACCTGTTCATAAGATCAGACAGACATGGATGAAGGGCTAACACAAATATCAGCTTGATCTAAAAATTCTTTGGCCCCCTATAAATTTTCAACGGTAGATGTTCAATTCACACTGTTTCCGGTAGTCTGTTCCATTTGAGGATTGGATACACTCCATTTTTGTTATAGAGCCCCAAAATTATCTGTTAGAGATGAACTTAGAAGGATTTTCCTCTTAAAAATAAATATTTTTTTTAAAAATAAAAATAAAAATAAAGGACAAACATCCCGGACTGCAACCAAGTACCATTTGAGCTGGATTTTAACAGAGCATGTTCATCTTTTATAACCCGTCTATTGTTGGATTTTGGTTATCTGCGGTTCACTTAAGTAAAAGGTTGTCCAAGATGCGTCATTAGAATGTATTAGTGATTTCCATGGGTACCCTTATCCACGTACCCAAACCCAATAAATGGAAATCCATTTTCAGGATTTAAAAACTTTTAAGCGGAAGCTCATTTCTTGAGTTTCCCATGGATCCAAATGAGCTCACATGTACGTAGGATATATTCACTAGGCCCTCTACATTAAGTGGATTGCTCCGCTTTTTTTTTTTAGTCCAAACTGTATTAAATCTGTACTTCTCATTCTCTAAATTCTTGGCGTTCCCATTTTTTTACAATATTTTTCATGATGCAGAACAAATTAACTGGCTCAATGCTTAGAAAATTTAAGCTCACCAATCCAACACTTTCAGATACTCATTCCTAGTATATCTAGATGATTGTTAATAAGCTCAATGAGTATGATCTGGATGCCTATTTCTAGCTTCTCCTCCAAACATGTGGATGATATATAAGATGATCAAGACCGTTGATCTAATTGGATGATTTATTATAGTAAGAAAATAATAGACAATGGATCCCAACTATATGCATGGGTGACATCTAATGAACAATTCAATGAAAAATGATATAATGGTTTAATTTATTCCACACCTATGTGGTAATTAGCTAGATCAAAAGAATCAGAGATGGGAGCAGTTGTAACACCGTTATCTTCTCACAGGTGTTTGAGTATTAAATGACCACCTAACTAGTGCTCAATAACTTAAGCTTTACAATGCATGTCCTAGTCCGCATTACCACACTGGATGAAGTTAACTCCCGGTTTGGAGTACTCGGCCAACATACGCACTTATCCGACTTATCGAATTATTTTGAAAACTCGATTTTTGCAAACTTTGACTTAAATCAATTTAAAGTAATACTAATATATATACTTTTAAGAAAAAAAAAATCATTTACAAAAGTCTACCAAAAACTTGATATTATTAGTGGATAAGTCTTTAAGTTCGTATTTATAGTTCTAGAAACTTGGTGTAGCTGTCACGGGATCTTCCCTGCACAGATGTGTAATTTGGAATCGATCAAGTTGTTTTCTTAGCGTAACCGAGTCTGGCCAATCAATGATATTTTATCATAGTACATTAAAGTAGTAACACTTAACTTATCCTCCTATACACAAGAAGAGAGTAGCTAAGAACACAGGGAGTCACTTATGGAACTAGTTACTCGCACGTTGTAATGATCAGATCAAATCAAAGTAATCTGTAGGTAAAAGGTTCCAGCACGTGGCTACAATACATGTCGTAAAGTAAACAATACTAGGAATATGTCGGGTCTACAATACGCAGGTCATTTCACATGAGGTACGACTCATCCTATATCCTCATGACCTGGCTATTAATTCAGGCCATAATATTAATCGCATGAAGAGCAATGGTGTGATTATGTTATTCGACTTGATCAGTCTTATCTTCATTTTTTTAGGACTGTAGGCAGATACGACTTACTCATATCCTTATCCTCTATTATTCACAATAAAGAGAAGTCTACACCTCAACGTATGAACATCACTCCCAATGTATTTCTCTTGTACATTTAAGGTTGGTCAACCCATACGAGTGGGTGATCAGTCTGCCGAAAAAAATAAAAATCCTACATGATCTCATGGTAAATGCTAATGATCCACACACCTAGTCTATATAAGTGCTCAATACTGAATAAATGGAATACATTAATGAAAGATCAAGGGTACTTGATACAAGCATATCACTCAAGCTCTCCTCAATCCTATCTGCCTGACATGAACCTGAAATAGATCTCTAGCTATAGATTTCGTCATGAGATTAGCCATCATCTCCTTAGTAGAAATGTAGCTGAGGGCAACCTTCTTATCTCTCATTTGATCACGGACGTAATGATACTTGATCTTAATGTGCTTGAACTTCTGGTGGTGTTTGAGGTCCTTTTCCAAGTTAATGGCAGAAGTATTGTATATCTTTAGCGATATAGGCTGACGAACGCTCGGTACCACACCCAGGTTTAGAAAAATCTGATGAACTATAGAAGCATCTTCATTTTGAGAACCAGAACTCCCACTCTTCTAAGATACATAAGGAATTTTAAAAAGTTTCATTGCAACCTTTTGCTGCTTGCCCTGCATATAAGTAAACTTAATAGTAAAATCATTGAACGCATGTTTATAAAGCACCCCATGTATTCAAAGGGATACGTTCAAGTTTATGAAGACCATGAAGGATGGATTGAGATAGAATCTTGGAATGTGACCTTCGTCTAAGACAGATTCCCCAGCTGAATGAAGCAAAAGGTTGTAATAAAAAATTTTAAAATTTCCAATGTATCCCAAGAGAGTGGGAGTTCTGCTTCTCAAAATGAAGATGCTCCCATAGTTCGTTAAAACAGTGGGAGAACATCTCAGCAAACTCCTGAGTTATGTTGAAGCGAAAGAGGATTGATTTCCCATAGATACTTCAATATTGAGGGGTAGTCATTCTCTTGCATTGCGGTTGATAATAATGCATCCTGATAAGAATCAGGTTCATCATCATCAGTCGTAACGTAAGAGAATGACTGCCCCTCAATATCAAAGTATCTGTGGGGAATCAATCCTCTTTCGCTTCGACATAACTCAAAAGCATGCTGAGATGTTCTCTCATTGTCATGATTAACTATATGAGCATCTTCATTTTGAGAAGCAGAACTCCCACTCTCTTGAGATACATCGGGAATTTTAAAAAGTTCTATTGCAACTTTTTTTTTTCATTCGGCTGGGGTATCTGTCTTCAACAAAGGTCATGTCTCGAGATTCTATCTCAATTCATCCTTCGTTCTCCTCATAAACTAAAACGTATCCCTTTGAATACATGTGGTACTTTATGAATACACAATCAATGGTTTTACTATCAAGTTTACTTCTATGCGAGGCAGGCAGCAAAACTTATTCTAAAGATCTCCAAGGGTGTAGGTTGGCTATAGAAGGAATCTACTTAGACCACATCTCATATGGGGTCTTAGGAATGGATTTGGATGAGACTCTATTAAGGACGTAGACAATTGTTAGTAGTGTGTCTCCCCAGAATGTAGTAGAGATATTGGCTTATACTATCATCAATCTAACCATGTCCAATAGTGTCCTATTCATTCTCTCTACAAGTCCATTTTAGTATGGAGTGTAAGCCATTTTGTATTGCCGGACAATGCCAACATTTTCATAATATGTTTTAAATATTTTAGATGTATACTTGCCACCTCTATCGGATTGAATGATTTTAATCTTTTTCTCAAGCTGATTTTCCACCCTAGCTTTATATTTAAGAAAATAATCAAAAGCTTCGGATTTGTGTTAGATAAGATACACATATCCATAGTGCGAGTAATCGTCAATGAAAGTGACAAAGTATTGACATTCATTTCTAGCATGTACATTCAAGGGTCCACAGATTTCTAAATGGATTATCTCTAGTAGACCCTTGGACCTAACCGCTTTAGGAATGGTTTCTTCAAGTTCTCGCCAAACACACAATGTTCACAAAATGGAAAATCTACTTTAGATAATGAATCCAACAGACCAGAACGTGCTAGTCTTATAATACGACCATTTCTAATGTGACCTAATTTTGCTGCCATTTTAAAGATTCAGATACTACAATTTCATTCGACATAACAGATAAAACAAGAGGTGCATTATCACTATTTATGCTAAGAATAAATGAATCTGAAATTAAATTTTTTCATGCAAAAATGAGGTTATTGAGTCTTAAAGAAACTCGTGTCATGGAAAAATGAATATCAAAAGCATCAATTAACAACCTAGAAATGAAAATTAAATTCCGACGCATGCTCAGTAGATAAAAAGTATCATGGAGGATTATTGATTGCCCTATACGCGTACGAAGATGGTAAACGCCAATCCTTAGTACATCTTCAACAACATTATTTTTCATATACACCTTGTAACTCCCTGTGGCTGCAGGTAAGAATTCCTCAAGTCCTCGACGAATTCGTGTCACATGCTTCGTTTCACTTGAATCCAAAATCTACTCATTATATAGAGTATGAATGGAAAGTATTTCAGAATAAACGCCTACATATAAAGTATCTAGTGACTTAGGAAATACTGTCTTTTTATGGGCACACTACTGGGCATAATGGTCGGGGTTTCCACAAATGAAGTAGGTTATGTTTACCTTTTTCTGCTTCTTTCTATTCACCTTCTTGAGATTTGGAGGAGTTGTTGCGGACTTTTGCTCTTGGTCATTCTTTTTTGCTTTCTTGCAAGCTTTGCACCGTCTCCTATTAGCTTTCCGCATTTGGGTCTCTGTTGCAAAGGCCTTGGTTGAACCTAGCTGAATTGTATTCATTTCAACCTCTCATACCAAATAGCCACAAAAGTCTCTGAACATAGTGATAAAATCAGTATTGTTCAAAATCCTTTTGATTGGGGCCTAAGATTTGGGCAAGGAATGGTGTATTGTTATTAGTTTTTGATTTTCATTAAAATTTCACCCCACATTCCTAAGGGTTCCTATCATCTGCTCCATCTTGCGGATATGATTTTTGATAGGGCAGCCGACTAGCATCTTGTATTCTTGAAATTCTAGTTCCATTGCTTAAACTTTTGTATTTGACTTCTACGCATAGGCATTTGCCAATGCTTCTTAGATCCCTTTAGCGGTGTCATGCACTTCATACGTCGGTATGAGTTCTTTGTGCATTGTGTTAATTAGGACATTACAGTCAGAATGATTTTATTTACACCACTTATTATAGCGGTTCATTGCAATCCTATGTTCTCCTAAATTTCCATTTTCAACCAATATAGGTTCCTCTTGAACCTCATCTATTGTATGTGATATTTCGTCCTCGTCCAGAAGGCTTCGAACCGCGCGGGATTAGTCTTCGTAATTATTACTGTCAAATTATTGACCTTTGAGTTGTTCAATGATTAATACTTTGGTGGCCATCTCTACATTGCATTAAGTGTCACTATTTAAGTATGATCTAAGGTATTAGCACTAATCATTACCATTTCTACGTGTTATTCAAATTTTCAAGGTAAAAAGTAGTCAACCCATCTTAACGAGATCTGAAAGTCTACATACCTAAAAGGATGGTATAGATCAATCAAATTTTCTTATTTAAGATGAAATGATGCTTTTATAAAAATATATTTGTATAACAGCACCCTTCCATTACAGGTTACATGCATCATTTGGTGGAGGAGACTTAATTCTCACTCTAGTTATTCACAACCTTTATATATAGGGAGCATTCGAGCACTAAGTTTTCTATTTTTTAAGAAAAGGCCTTAGATCTAATCGCATCAAGCATAATTATATCACACATATAAACGTGATCATCATAATTTTAAAAAAGTGTTTAGATATTAAGAGAGTCCTATCATCACCAATGAAAGTGATCATGTCCATTTGTGATGGATCCTCTCATCAACGTTGATCATCACGATTGATGATGGTTCCGATCACTAATGGTTCATTGATCAATAGTGAATTGAATGATATATTAAGGAAATTACATTCCCATACATGAATACGTACATATAATAATTAAGAAACACATGAAATATACATTTTGATTGTCGAACTCCAAAAATGTTTAACCCACCTTAAATGATTACAATCATGATACTAATATATCATAATCAATATCACAAAAAATTAAATTTTTTATCATTCTGAGTTCTTTTATTTTAATACAAACATCGATCATTATCATTTCAAGAGATCTTAACTATTAATCATAAAAATGGACCACACTATTAGTTAGATCTTGCTAAAAAGCTCCAAGTTACTTTCTAAAACTTGGTTTAAATCAACCCACAAGTGGTTGATTAAAAACCCTTAATAAGATACACTTAATCTTGAAAGAAAGTGAATTGGGCTTCAGTTCTGGCCCATTTGAATTTGTACATTCATATGGGGTCCATATGAGTTTTCAAACCACTCATGGATTGCTAATGATGGTCCCTTTATTTTTATTACAAAAGGCAGATTCAGATAGTTTCACAAAAAAATTGTTACAACAAGAATAATGGGCCCAAGTCCATATTTGAGCCCACTTGATTAAGGAGGCTATAGATAACAATTACTTGGATAAAATTGTTATCAATTGATTTCACTAAATGAGAGTTCAAGCCTTCAGTAGTTATGAACTAATTGGTGGTAACTCATCTACAATAGCAAATATATACCCTAATCCTTACCATTCAAAACACGGGTCCTAAAAACGTCACCAAAAAAAGAAAAAAAATTGGATTTGAATTACTAATTATTTACCTTTTAGCCGTTTATTTCATACCCATCAATTAGATAAGCTAAAATAGTTTGATTAGTGTTTTTCTGGGCTATCATCCATAAAAAAAAAAAAGATCTCACAATCATAACAGTATCGATTGATGCACATTCCAGCTACATGTTCATTAGAGGAACATGTTAAATGAACACCGTCATCAGTCCCTTATGATTACCATCTTATAAGAGATAGGTAGTGCCTATTAAAAAGGCTTTTTTTTTTTTTTTGTTCGACCCTCAATTTCTCTATTATCATTGATTTCTATCTCAAATCAATCTATGGTACATCATTATATTTGGGCTTAATTAAATCTCAAATGTTTGGATTTTACTAATCCTTAGGATTGATTCTTTTTAAAAAAAAAAAAAAAAACTCTCTCGGGCCAATAGGATGTAAATCCAGATATCATACATTTGATATTACTCTTATTATTATTATCATTATTTAATTCCCATATCTCAGGAAAAAATAAATAATAATAATTAATAAGTGAATATATAATTGATCGATGTATAATTAAAATAAAATATATAATATAATAAAAAGGGCCACTAATCTATCCTGATTAAAATAATAAATCGGAGATCCACTGTTGGGCTGCTTTGATACCACTAAAAGTCTATGCAAAAGAGTGAGCCCTCAAAATCTGATGGTCTACATGATATGGGACCTCCACGAAGCCGAGGATGAACGGTCCACCTAACCACTACCAGTGCAAATGGGTGTAATCACCCTTTTGATTCTACAGTATAGATATCCTCGGATTACGATCTATGGCTTAGATCGTTCAAAGGACAAGCTAGATGGACAAATATCAATCTCTCATTTTGCTCTTTTTACTCTCATTGTTGCTTGATGTGTCATTTACGAGAGAACCTCTTCCCATTTATAGGGAAGGATGGGGAGTTTCGATGAGACCAAAAATTATTTGGTCTTATCGTTATCTCCTAATCTCAATCTTCATTTAAATCTTCAAACGAACGAAAGAAAAAATGATTATAAAAAAGAGGCTAAACCTCATGGGACCCTCATGGGACCCACCCATTAGTGATTGCCCACAAGTGGGCCCCACTGGCCTATGTCCAACAACCCAAATCTAATTTTAGTTAACAATAATTATTTATTAGAGATCTTGATCTCTATAATAAGTTCATGCTAATAGTGATTATATATTAGAAATCAAGATCTTCAATGCACGATTACTGCTAACTAAAATGAGATCAGCGAATTTTATACATCTACAAAATAGGGCCTTAAGCTAAGTTTGGATTTTCAATTGAACTGAGTTTCAATGATTCAACTCAAGAAAGAGAATGATCAAAGATGGGCTAACCCCAATCATATCTATATCAGGGGACCAGCCTCCAAGTTGCAATTTCTATTGTTTCGCATCCAACTTGAAAACCATGATTAGGTCTCATGTCATTATGAATCAAAATTGTTCTAACCCCACTTTTTCTTTTCATCTAAGGGCATGTTTGGATTGGTGGAAACCAAAAGATAGATGATGAAAAGATAATGTCACATATGAGGAAAACTATGAAAATACTTTTTTTTTTTTAGCATCCATGATTTCAAATTTCAATGTAAATTTGAATGATCAATGGTCAAAAAGTGAAAGTCTCTCTCATAAAAGGTGGAAATCTCCATTTCTTAGATTTTTAGAGAGGAAAAAAGAACTAGCCTTTTTTTTTTTTTTTTTTTAAAGGAGATCTAAGGAAATGAAAACTGATTACCTCACCACTCTTGACTTTTGCACATGAGGGAAATTGTCACACTAGAGAAAATTAGTTTCCTTGCCTCCATCACCCATCCAAATAGGCCCTAATATTGAATTGCATGAAATGCAATTCAGTTTAGTTGAGCATTCAAACACAATCTTAAAATGCACTTGGATGTTGTTGAGTAGTGATTACCAAGCTAATGTTGTTGAGCAAAAGGGTATTATGCATTGCTTGCTTCAAATGATCATAATGTTGATTGGGGTGTTGGCCCTATCTTTCAGTCTTCGAGATTGTTCATCTGGTTAGCCTAACTGTGTATGGCGATGGGCCAAGAATTTTGTTCATGTGCATATTAGAAAACACTAATAAATAGGAAAAAAAATCCATTTTGGATCTTGCACTGGTATTAACCCATTGGCATCAGCAAGTCTCTAATCGGTCTATAAGAGAAACACAAATAAAGCTCCGTGAAGAGTGTCATGATAAATTCCCCAAAGTAAAATGGAAAGTCAAATAAATTTTCGAGGGTATGTTTGGATGCACAATTAAATTGAATTGCAATAATTAGAACATAAGTTGAAAATGACTAATGTATTAATTTTTGTAGCTTTTGTATTCGGGAACTAGGCTAAAAATTACTGCAATTTGGCAACTTGGCTGCCATCGGTCCCCACTCGGAATCCCTGTTTTGGTAGGAAGCATCCTCCAAGTGTGTGGAGGCTCTGCTGTGAGGGTTGCTTCTTTGAGGTTTCGACCATTTCTCCGATTGGGCTTGGTTTTGGGCTTGGGTTTAGGCTTGGTTTTGGGCTTAACTAGGTGAGTTGTTGGGTTGGGTAGGCTGACCAGGTGAGTTGACTGTGTCAGTTGACCCACCAAGTTGGGCTTTAGGTTTTAGGTTCTTAGGATTTAGGGTTAGGCTGACCAGGTTGATTGGGTTGGATGGGCTAATTTTGGGGTTTATGCTTCTAGGGTTAGGGTTTAGGCTTCGAGGGTTAGGGTTTAGGATTGGGGTTCAGTTGGGATTAGGGTTCCTAGGGCTTAGGCTTCTAGGGTTATGGTTTAGGATCAGGGTGTGGTTTTTCATCCATCTGTTCAAACCCTATCAGCTTGTCAGCCTGAGGTGGGGTGTCTACACTAAGTCATCGAGGGAGGTGGTAGAGAAGAACCGAGTACACTTCACACAATAAGAGAAAATCTAATCAAATGCCTCTAACTTGAATGTCCAACAATACCTCCAACCAATTAGTAATAAACAACAAATTCCTTATAAAAATTCTTCAAAAAAGGAATAGAATAAGAGTTTCTAACAACATCTTCAACTAGACAATAAAAAAATCAATAAGCACTTTAACCGCATATATGAAAGGCTTCAAATTGAGCAATATGTGATGCAAAGTCCACATATGCTCTCACCTACAAATTTGCTTCAATCGGCGAAGCAATTGGTTTACAATTCATCGTTCCAAACTTGCTTAACAAGTCTAAAGCATATCTTAACTAATACACGAAGATCCATTTTCACACTTTTCCAATTGTAAGCCAAGGAAGTGCTTTAGTTCACCAAGCTACTTCAGAACTATAATATCATTATTGTTACATTACTCAAACCCAACTTAGATTTACCACATGGACCATTGACATTGACGAGCTTATTTAAAACAAGTGTTAGAACAAAACGAGCTTATTAGAATAGTTCTTGTTAGATTAGAGTAGAGATGCTAAACGAGCCCTTAGTTTGGCTTGAACTTGAGATTTCCATGCCAAGATATAAGGGAATGCTAATGTTGACAATTGGAGATTAGTTGGATTATTAGGTGATGTTCTATTTAAACCAACTTGATTTAAATTAATTTTAAACTCGCAAGTATACAAATAAGGTGTAGACACGACACGTATTACGAGATCATTCTCACGAGGACTGGTTGTCACAATTCAAATTTTAGGATTCTTCTTAACTAATCCAACAAATAGTTTAGCTACTTGTTAAGTAAAATAACAAATATTAATGAAAAATAACTGAAACGAGAAGGAAAATTCACTCCAGAAGAACACTAGGACTTTTGAATCTGTCCCTAATTATCCTAACCCTTGTTTTACTTGTTGATTCACCCTGATTCAGATTGATATGAGTTTAATAAATAAAGCACAACCCATGTCCTTGTTTAGGCACACAAGAGGTATAATTTTCTAGAAGAACAATTGAGTTTTCCCTTAACATTAATTGTCCCTAATGCATGCACATCAATGGTCATGTATATACAAACAATAAGAATCAATCAAACCACTTAAATCCACATCCATCATCTTCTATCTTGATTATGAATCACAGACAATGAAATTGGAAAAAATCTCAAGGACAACATATTACCATCCATGTTTAGGCATGAATAAATGTAAATTCCTATTTTTTTTTTCTCTATAGGAAAACTTATTCATGGTCAAACACAAACACACCTAGTATAAGATTCCAAAGATTAACATCACTTCTAGACTTTGGGGAAGCTCATAAATTGGAAAAGTATGGATTTTTTATTTAAACGTACTAGAAAAAGAAATAAATAAATCAATTTTGGATGAAATCAATAATCAACAAGAATCATTCAAATTAGGGGTTTCATCTCAGCCCTAGCTAAGAAATTAGAAATTCATGGGATGTAACATAGATTCAAATGAAAAGAAGAAGAACACAATAAATAGGAAACTCATCCCTTACACAACCCTTTGCTCTTCTAACTTCAAACCTTTGATTTCTTTCAATTTTTGTGATGAATCTGCTAACCCCAACACCAGTAAAAGCAATCTCTTTTCGAGGACTCTGTTCTGGAGAGGAGATGATTTTCCATGGTTTTATAGTTGTTTCAGCCATCTAAAACTCTCTAGCCATCGCTTCCTCTCTCGTCCTTCCAGAGGAAAATGGAAACTTCATTCTCTTTCCTCTCCTATTGAAACCCCAAAAGCGGCAACTTCTGTCTCCTTTAATTTATTATTATTATTATTATTTTTACATGGGACCGAACAGAGGCAGCTGCTTCTCTCTTTGTTTTTCTTTCCAATGGCCAGTGCTAATGTGCTGGTTCGTATTTTATTTATTTATTATTTTTTTATTTTTAAATATTCTATATTTTTCTTTTCTTTTCTTTTAAAATACATTGGGATGATTCAAAATTTGGATTGTCCGCCAAATTCCAGGCATATTATTTGCCTAAATGGACCGTTGGCGTGAGCAATGGATGACCATAACTCTAAAAAAATCACTCAAACGTCCGTCGATTAGATTCTGTTCGTATGATGTATTAACATCTCATATTCCAACCAAATTTGGACCCAAGCCCTAACTTCATGTGCTCTTTAAGTTGGACGGATTAGATGGCTCACATTAGATTCCTAATTTAGATCCAAAATTCTAAGGGATGATGATGACATAAGCATATGTAAATGCGAATGTGAATGAGTTTCTTATTATTTCCTTTAAAGAATTGCTCGTTTTCATTTTTAACCGTAACTTCTTTCACAGTCATTAGATTGCATTGAAACTTGATACCTTGGCATTTTTCGACGCACTCTTCACATTGGTAAAAAAATCAGCTAAAGATTCTGCTCTAGGAAAAAGTCGATATTTTAACGTCAGTGTACAGAGCGTTAATGCTCTCTCGTTGTACTCTAGTCCACACACATTGTCACCAACCAATCTGGACCATCTGGCATACTTGTGATACTATTTTAATCGTATAACCACAGTCTTGTCCCAAGATTTCATATTCAACATACACGTGGTCCCCTGGATTTCCAAATAATTGCAATCTGATGTTTCCATTTGTTTTCTTCACCTAATAAAATTCCACGACCTTGCTTAGATGATTTTCTGAGGGTTGGACAGCTTCACAGCTCATCTGGACCATAAATCTGGGAGAGGTACATTCTTTCGCATCTTTTCCGTATTTTCATATCATTTTCCATTATCTTCAAGAATCATCACAATCACTAAATCAAATGGAATCAGGCTAAAATAAGATACCGACAGGCATAATTTCAGGAGTATAACGGTTAATATTTCATGTATATCAAATACCCCCAAACTTACTTTTTGCTAGTCCTCAAGCAAAACTGAAATAACGAAAATAAAACCTTATCTACACCACTTTCACAAGTAATCTCAATTGCATTTAGCGTATGCAACAAGCCTTTCAACACCTAGGTTGCCCCTAGTGGACGAGTTGTAGTCTCGTGAGGGTTTGCAGCAATATTACCCATAAACATTGAACCAAAAATTGAAAATGATAATTGAATCATAACTTCCCATCTTTAAAGGCCATGAGACTTCATTACCAACAATGTGCATAGTGTTATGGAAATTAAATTCAACCACTCTTTTCTTTTTTAGCTATTTCAGAAAAATTGTCAACACAAAAAAGAAATCTTATACATTATACAATTGGTAGAAACATCCTACTCATGTTCATGCTCGAAGTGTTGTGTGTATATAGCCAATATCAACATAACTCATAATGTTTGAAATATATATATTTAGTTCCTCATCCAAAAATGCACTTTGACTTCAAATCTCACTAAGTATATTCCCTCACAATAAAGTCACTCAGATGTTGGCTAAATTGTCTCTCATTTATATGTGAGTGGAATAAACAAAGCAAGTATCTCACATACGGCATTCGAAAGACGATAGTATAAAACAAATTAAAATTCTGATCTCATGAAAGGAATATCAAATACTTAAGAATGTTGAACCATACACCATAGTCCCTTCTTCACTATTCTCCACATTATAACCACACTACATTTTAAGATTAAGCAAGACTTCTATAGTGGTTGTAACGAGGTTTAAGAAAGGTAAGTCAAGAATAAAAAATTTATCCCATGCTTTAATACAAAAAATGATATGATTACCATTCCCAACTACCAATATTCTTTATAAAAATAAATATAAAAAAAACTCTTTTCTTGACAAATCTCAGTATTTTTTTTTCTTTCTTTTCACTCTTTTATTTTTTCAAATCACCTTTTCAATATATTTTCTTTGCCTCTCAACATAATCATTCTTTGCATCTTACTATGAAAAGCATGGTAAATTTTGTCATAGAAGGTTATAATTAATGTGGTTAACAAAGAAAGTATATAAAGGCTCAAAAAGGTTGCTACAAAGATATCATTTAGTAAGAGGACATTCTTAAAAGGCTCAAACTTTCCAAAAATGGCTTCTCTCATTTCCTAGATTTCACATGGTTATTCTCATGTCTCAAATAGATCTAGGAAAAAAAATTTGGTGTAATAATCCAATTTTGAAATGTGATTCTTAGAATTTTGACCAAAACAAAGAATAATGAGATCGCAACGAAATTAATGCCGGATTCAAGAAAACATTGAATTTATTTATAACTCTCAGAAAAGATAGAATGGCTCAACACTCACTAAGGTTATTAGTCTCCACTAGTATTCTTCCGGTTCATTAATTTAAGTATTTTCACCCATTCTAAATCACATTCATATGGCTATGTGATTTTCTTTTCCAAGCATAAAAATTCAAAAAATCAATCTAGAAAAAGGATAGTACATACCATTTATATTGACCTTTTCAATAGATAAGCTAAAAGTCCAAATTTTCATTTCATGCATTTCCTTCACACCATACATTGAATATTAGCTCATTTGCACATCATGCATCATTCTAGCAAATTTCATCTCATCATTGTATTGGGAAGTTAACTACTTAATCATCAACACATTTTTTTTTTTTAATTATTGAAAATTTATTTCAAAGTCACCAAAATTTTGAAAACCTTACCTCCAAACTTAAAACAAACATTGTCCTCAATGTTTCAAGTGAAAAATCAATAGGCACAAGCAATGTTTATAAAAATAAAGGATGGCAGGCAAAAGATTGGAAAAATTATTACCTTGGTGAATTGCTCCTGCAAAGATTCTACGAAAAGAGAAGTAAGCGGTAAAGCATTGTATAAGCATGCAATAATCTAGTACAAGGATAAAATATAGGACACGCAAAGCACCCTCAAACTTGGATTATTGTACAATTTAAACACAATGATTGAACTATCTAACTAAGAAAAAGAAATTAAATGAAAGGTTGGGTTGCCTCCTAGGAGTGCTAAGTTTAATGTCTTCATCCAGACAAGCAATGCAACTAACCATTGACCATGGATCAACCAGTTGTGATATCCTGGGTCCTCCAAATAAATTTCCTCAACATCTTTATTAACCAAAATCTTCCAAATATGGTTTCAGCTGTTGACAATTTACTTTGAAAACATTCCCGTCCTTTAGATTTTGAATCTCAATTGCTCCATGAGGAAACACTTTTACTACTCGATAAGGACCATACCATCGTGAACATAATTTTCCAGGAAAGAGGCGTAACTTAGAATTATACAGTAATAATTTCTGGTCTGGTTCAAATGTCTTACGAAAAATTGATTTGTAATGAAAAAATTTTGTCCGTTCTTTATAAAATTTTGCATTCTTTTGAATTTCTTCTAACTCATTAAGTTGAAGTTTACGATGTGACCCAGCCTTGTTTAAGTCAAAATTAAAGGTTTTGATGGCCCAATAAGCACGATGTTCCAATTCCACAAGCAAGTGATAGGCTTTTCCAAAGACAAGATTATAGGGAGACATTCCAATCGGGGTTTTGAAAGCTATACGATACGCCCAAAAAGCATCATTTAAACATTCCGACCAATCCTTATGATCGGGGTGAACCATTTTCTCTAAAATTTGTTTAATATCCCGATTTGAAACCTCTACCTGACCACTTGTTTGTGAATGGTATGGCCTTGCAACTTTATGAGTGATGGAATATTTCTTCATTAAAGATTCAAATGGTTTATTCAAAAATGTGTACCCCCATCACCTATAATTGCTCGAGGAGTACCAAAATGGGAAAAAGATATTTCTTTCAAGAAATGGACCACAACTTTGTGATCATTTGTTTTACATGGCACTGCTTTAATCCACTTAGAGACATAGTCGATGGCCATAAGGATATACATATAACCGAACGATGAGGGAAATGGACCCATGAAGTCAATACCCCAAACATCAAATATCTCAACAATGAGAATATTAGTAAGTGGCATCATGTTCCTGTGAGAAATATTACTCGTACGTTGGCATCTATCACATGTAGAACAAAAAAGCATGGGTGCCTCGAAAAAGTGTAGGCCAATAAAATCCACTTTGTAAAACTTTTGCAGCCATTTTCTTTGAACCAAAATGACCACCACATGCATGGTCATGACAAAATGAGATTATACTTTGAAACTCACTCTCAGGCACACATCTCTTAATATCCTAGTCGGGACAAAGTTTGAATAGGTATGGATCATCCCAAAAGAAATGTTTAACCTCAACAAAAAATTTGGATTTATCCTGTTTAGTCCAATGAGAAGGAAATTGACATGTAACAAGATAATTTACAATATTTGCATACCAAGGTAATTGGAAAATAGCTAAAAGTTGTTCATTAGGGAAAGACTCGTTCATTGGCAAAGGATCCACTGTGGACCCTAAGACTAGTCTAGGCAAGTGGTCGGCTACCACATTTTCGAAACCCTTTTTATCCCAAATTTCAATGTCGAATTCTTGTAGCAAGAGAACCCAACAAATCAATCGAGGTTTAACATCTTTTTTAAAAAGAAGATATTTCAATGCTGCATGATCTGAGAATACTATAACCTTTGATCCTATGAGATATGACTTGAATTTGTCTAGAACAAATACCACTGCCAACAATTATTTTTCAGTGGTAGAGTAATTAAGTTGAGCATCATTTAGAGTCCTAGGATAATAAATGACATGAGACATCTTTTCAATCTTTGTCCTAAAATGGCTTCAACAACATAATCAGAAGCATCACACATGAGGTCAAAAGGTAAACTCCAATTAGGTTGTTGGATGATTGGAGCAGAAGTTAATAAATGCTTTAGCTTATCAAAAGCTTTCAGACAATCATCATTAGGGACAAACATACATCTTTAACTAGTAAATTACATAAGGGTTGAAATTTTTTGCTAAAATCCTTAATGAATCTCCTGTAGAATCCTGCATGCCCTAAGAAAGATATAATCTCATCATGCATCGCTGAAAAGTAGTAGGCACATTGCACAACCCAAATGACATATGCCGATAGGCATATGTTCCAAAAGGATATGTAAACGTGGTTTTCTCTTGATCCTCGGGAGCAATGAGAATCTGGTTGTACTCGGAATAGCCATCCAGGAAATAATAGTAGTTATGCCCTGCTAATCTTTCAAGCATTTGATATATGAAAGGAAGAGGAAAGTAATCCTACCTTGTGTCCAGGTTCAGTTTATGCTAATCAATACATACTCGCCAGCCCGTGGTCATGTGGGTTGGTACTAACTCATTATTGTCATTTTTTCTCACCTTAATCTTGGACTTTTTAGGAACAACTTGAATTGGGCTAACCCACATGCTATCCGAAAAGGGATAAATGATACCAACATCCAACAACTTAAGCGCCTCCACTCGGATGACTTCTTTCATGTTAGGGTTAAGCCTCCTTTGCATTTTCTTCAAGATGAATACGATGCATACACACAGTGGGGCTTATTCCCTTTATGTCTGCTATTGTCCACCCAATAGCTGCCTTATGTTCTCTAAGAACATTAAGCAACTTACACTCCTGTTCTTTATCAAGGTCAGGAGCTATGATGACAGGCAGGGTCTCAGAAGGACCTAAAAATGCATACTTGAGAGTTTCGGGTAATTATTTAAGGTCAAGCTCGGGTGGTTTCTCAATAGATGGGATCGGTTTAGACTCAGATGATGGAAGAAGTTCCACTTTGGCTTTCCATTTAGTATTATCCATTACAGGAGCAGAGTCAAGCAATGCATTGACTTCTCGAATGGAATTTCCTATGTCAAAATTTATGTCAAAATGTGTTAAAAAAAAAGTCTTAAGAGCGTATTTGGAACATTACAGGAAAATGTCATGCAGCAGATTCTCAATCATGTTCACTTTGAATATATCATCTGAGTCCAACAGTTGTTGTCCAGCATTTAAAGGCATTAAGTTTAATCTTCATGTTGCCAAAATACAACTTCATAACCCCATTCCTGTAATTTATGGTAGCATTGGATATGGCCAAAAATGGATGTCCTAGGTAGAGGTGTACACGAGTCGAGCTGGGCATGGCTCGACTCGGCTCGGCCACTTGCTGACCCCAGCTCGAACTTGGCTAGGCTCGGTCCTCGAGCCTGACTGGCCAACTCGGCTGTCAATCTTGGCATAAAGATTTGGCGTGACTCCTGTCTCATATATACCACATTTCTTATGTGGTAGGGGACTTCTTTCAACTCTATTTGAATAGTCCCATTGCTGGGAGTTTTCACACAAGGTTTCAAAGAAATTCCAAGCTTCAACATCACTTTTGGTCATGAATGACCCTCCACTGGTGGCATCAACCATGCGACGGTTTTGGGGTGTCAAACCATCATAGAAGTATTGAACCTGTTGCCACTTCTCAAAACCATGGTGAGGATATTTAAGAGGCAAGTCCTTCCATCTTTCCTAACATTCATGAAAGTGGTCACCCTCTTTTTGTGTGAAATTAGTAATTTCTCTGCGGAGAGCATTAGTTTTGTGAACAGGGAAGAACTTGTTCAAGAACTTCTTAGACAGTTGGTCCCATGTAGTGATAGACCCAACTTCTAGAGAATTCAACCATGCTTTTGCCTTAATCTTTAGAAAAAAAAAAGGAAAAAGGCGCAAACAGATCAAATCATTTGAAAAGTTTTGGAACCTAAAGGTAGAGCAAATTTCTAGGAATTCTTTCACATGATGATATGGGTCCTCCTTATCTAAACCTTAAAATGAGGGCAACAATTGTATGACCCTAGGTTTAAGTTCAAAGTGTGCTGCCGTGGTGGCTGGCAACACTATGCATGATGGTGTATTAAATTGGACAAGAACTAAATAGTCCCTCAGAGCTTTTATTCCATTCTCCTCCCCCATTTTAAATAAAATGTTTCTAAATCTTCTATGAAATGTTCTTTCTAGTTCTATGTTCAGAGATCTACATCCTAGCATAAACTGAGTTATTGCAATGTAGGAAATAAAGCTAAACTAAGATGTAACCTAAGATAAATACAATTAGAACTAAAAATCATGAATTTCTAAATGTAAGATGAAACTATGTAAACAAAAATTGGAGGACAGAACCCGAAAAAAGAGATGATTGATTTCCGAAGACTTGGGAGATCCTCCTTCACTTTGAAGACTTTATTTTTTCTTCCAGCTTCCTTCCTCAATTATTGTAGAAAACAATGACAAAATCAAGTAAGTTTCCTTAAAATTGTGAAATGATGCAAAAAAATCCTAAAGCTACGAATTATGATAAGTGAGAATCCTAAATCCAATTGGATCGAAACAGTCCTCGGCAACAGTGCTAAAAACTTAATGTTTAATTTAAACCAACTCGATTTAAATTAATTTTAAACTCACAAGTATATGAATCGGGTGTAAACATGGCACGAATCACGAGATCGTTCCCACTAGGACTGGTTGTCACAATTTGAA
Organism: Magnolia sinica; assembly: GCF_029962835.1. Taxonomy (NCBI): domain Eukaryota; kingdom Viridiplantae; phylum Streptophyta; class Magnoliopsida; order Magnoliales; family Magnoliaceae; genus Magnolia; species Magnolia sinica. The sequence goes on from NC_080576.1 coordinate 39,799,953, forward strand.
TTTTAGGATTCTTCTTAATTAATCTAATAAATAGTTTAGCTAATTATTAAGTAAAATAACAAAAATCAATGAAAAATAACTAAAATGAGAAGGAAAATTCACTCTAGAAGAACACTAGGACTTTTGAATCCACCCCTAATTATCCTAGCCCTTGTTTTACTTGTTGATTCACTCTAATTCATATTGATATAAATTTAATAAATAAAGCACAACTTGTGTCCTTGTTTAGGCACACATAATGTATAATTCCCTGAAAGCACAATCAATTTTTCCCTTAACACTAATTGTCCCTAATGCATGCACATCAATGGTCATGTATATACAAACATTAAGAATCAATCAAACCACTTAAATCCACATCTATTATCTACTATCTTGATTATGAATCACAGACAATGAAATTGAAAAAAATCTTAAGGATCAAATATTTTCATCCTTGTTTAGGCATTAATATATGTAAATTTCTATTTCTTTCTCTATAGGAAAACCTGTTCATGGTTAGACATAAGCACACCTAGTATAAGATTCTAAACAACATCCACTTCTAGAATTTGGGCAAGCTCATAAATTGGAAAAGTATGGAGCTTTCATTTAAACGTACTAGAAAAAGAAATAAATAAATCAATTTCGGATGAAATCAACAATCAACAAGAATCATTCAAATTAGGGGCTTCATCTCAGCCCTAGTAAGAAATTAGAAATTCATGGGATGTAATATAGATTCAAAGGAAAAGAAGAAGAATACAATCGATAGAAAATCCATCCCTTACACAACCCTCTTATCTTCTAGCTTCAAACCTCTGATATCTTTCAATCTTTGTGATGAATTTGTCAACCCCAACACCAACAAAAGCAATCTCTTTTGGAGCAATCCATTCTGGAGAGGAGATGATTTACCATGGCTTTATAGCTGTTTCAGTCATCCAAAACCCTCAAGCTGCCACTTCCTCTCTCATCCTTCCAGAGGAAAATGGAAACTCCCTTCTCTTTCCTCTCCTGTTGAAACTCAAACAACGACAACTTCTGTCTCCTTTTTTTTTACATCAGACCGAATAGAGGTAGCCGCCTCTCTCTTTCTTTTTCTTCCTAGCGGCCAGTGCTAGTGTGATGTGGTTTGTATTCTTTTTTTTTTCTTATATATATATATATATTTCTTTTAAAATACATTAGGATGATTCAAAATATGGACCGTCTGCCATATTCCAAGCATCTTATTTGCCCAAATGGACCATTGACGTGAGTAATTGATGACCATAACTCTAAAAAAATCACACAAACGTCCATCGATTAGATTCTAATCATATGATGTATTGGCATCTCATATTCCAACCAAATTTGGACCCAAGCCCCAACTTCATGTGCTCTTCAAGGTGGATGGATTAGATGACATGCATTAGATCCCTAATTATGATCCAAAATTTTAAGGGATGATGATCACATAATCATATGTCAACGTACATGACTTTCTTATTCTTTCATTTAAAAAATTGCTTGTTTTTGTTTTTCACCTGTAACTTCTTGAAAGTGCCCTTGTTTGTCAATATACGTGAGTGTTGAGTCTGTCAGACTAGTGAGCCCCAAGTTGAAGACATCAAGCTCAAGACTCATCAAAGATGAAGGCATACGATCGTGCTTAAAAAGGTAAACTAAGCTTTATCTACCCAAAACAAACCTTAATAGGTATATGCCCCCAAAAGAACCTAAGTTACCCTTAACTACTTCTAAAAATCTTCTGGTAAGTTTGAGTTGCTAGCACTTTAAGTATTGAAGGAAGTATGAAATGAACAGATAAAATAAAGGCCCGGACGATTGCATCCAGATGCAATCAAGGACATCTTTGATAGAATTGAACTTGGTTCGATTACATTGAAACCAAGCCCATATAGTCCAACAACAAACTGAACAAATGATGAGAATTATCGATTGCATCAAATGAAGTACGATGACATCGAAACTTAAGTTTCGATGGCAACGAATCCACTTCGATTGAATAAACCTTGGGATTATTTCCTCTAGAATAAAAAATACTCTAAGTGCCCATCGATGTAATTGAAGCTACTTCGATAACATCGAGAGTAAGTTATCGATGGCATCGAAGATTGATCGATGACATCAAAATGAGGAGCAGTTTATTCAGCAAGCTTTCCAGGAAAAACCAATATGTTCGATCACATCGAAGGCCATTTGATTGCATCGAAATTCAAAATTTGATTGCATCGAAGGACTGATCGATTGCCTCGAACAAGGGACAAAACTGTCAAGCAACCATTGTGTATTTTTTAGAAAGAATCCCAATGGCATTGAAACATCCCTCGATGATATTGAAGTGCACGTCGATGACATCAAATGGTGCTCAATGAGATCAGACAAAATCAGACCTACACCCAACTAAATATCTTGTGTAGGAGGTCAATGCATTCGGAGAAGATTCATTGACATCGAAATTTAAATTTTGATGGCATTGAATACCCTTCGATGTCATCTACAATGTCAGATTTCTGCCCATTTTTTTACCGTTGGGATTTTAACTTTATAAATACACATGACTTGTCTCTTGTAAAATTAGCTAGAATTTAAGAGATTTTGAGGGAGTTGTTGCAAGAGTTAATACCCACATCCTCATTCCCTCTTTCCTAGTAGAGTTCATCATTAAATCGTTTGCACAAGCATTTACTCATAACTGCATTGCTTGAATTGAATCATGAACTCTAGCATCCATTGAGTTTTTAGTAGCACCCTTCATAGACAAATCATTGTGTTGACACTCTTGAATGCTTAGCTTATAGGAATCTTCTCTATGTATTTAAATCATATCTTTAATAGAGAAGAACAAACTAAACCCTAAACCTCACAACTTTGAAGCATTGATCGAAGCATCAGAAGCGGTTGCGGTTCAAAGGGAGTTGAAGACTCTTCATCAACAGGAAGATCATCTTCAAATTGTGCAAGAAAGGGACTCACTTACTTGTAAGTATATAGAGTTCTTTGAGTCTAAAGCTCTTTCCTTGTGTAGGATTGAGCTTCAGAGTTTAAGTTAACAAACTCGCAAAGACCTTTCGTAGGCCTCCGACGGGAGAATACGTTGTTCTTGTGTAGGACATGTTGCCTTATGTAGGCCTAGGTTACCTTGTGTAGGCTCCTAGTTGCGTCCTTGTGTAGGACTTGTCGCCTTGTGTAGGCATCTAAGGTTGCCTTGTGTAGGTTCATGGTTAACCTGATTTAAAACCATTGGATAGTGAAATCCAGTACACTCTAGGAGAGAGTGCGTCAACCGGGAGTGGAGTAGGTAAGTAGCCGAACCACTATATATGATTGTGTTTGGGATTGCTCATTGTGCATTGATCTAATTATGCTTATGTCTGTCAAATGATTATTATGATACATGATTTAGTAAATGTCTAAGTATTGATAGGAATCACATTCCACACACTATCACATACACTATCTTCTTAGACTAGTTCTTTTACATGTAAATCTTGTGTAGCTTATGTGTTTGGATCCTCTATTGGCTTGGAAGCCATAAAGTTACTTTGCCTTACTCGTCTTGATTAAAGTTAGGCATTATTTGTTGTTATAGGAAAATAATTTTTAAAAAGTCCTATTCACCCCCCTCTAGGACACTTGGACTAACTCCATACTTCTACAATAGCGGTTCTACCACAATTTCACTTCTTCACGGTCATCATATTAGAGTGAAACTTGACACCTTAGCATTTTTTGATGCACTCTTCACAGTGGTAAAAAAATCAACTCAAGATTCCGCTCCAAGAAAAAGTCAATATTTTAACATCGGTATACAAAGCGTTAATGCTCTCCCATTGTACTCTGGTCCACATACATTCTTACCAACCAATCTGGATTATCTGGCATACTTGTGATACTATTTTAACTATACAACCACAGTCTTATCCCAAGATTTCATATTCAACATACATGTAGTCCCCTAGATTTCCAAATAATTGCACTTTGATGTATCTATTCATTTTCTTCACCTAATAAAATTCCACAACCTACCTTGGATGATTTTTTGAGGGTTAGACAACTTCACAACTCATTTGGACCTTAAATCTGGGAGAGGTACATTCTTCCACATCTTTTCTGTATTTTCACATCATCTTCCATTATCTGTAAGAATCATCATAATCACTAAATCAGATGGAATTAGCCTAAAATAAGATAATCATGGATCCTAGATTCTTCTTCTATTCGAAGAAATATTAGGAGGTCCTCTGAGGATGTTTTTTCTCTCTTTCTCTCTCTCTTTGTTTCAAATATTTTTTAGTATCCTTCCATTTAGGTGGAAGTTTAGCTTAATGGTAAATACTTGGAAGGAAACGTCAAGCTTAGTGTCATCGACAATAATCTGTTGGATGGTTACCTGTAACTTATGTACTTGATCAAGGACAAGTTTTTCATCCAACATTTTGAATTCTAAAAATGACTTACAAGGAATTTTTAGTTGCCTTCATCCTCTGATGTGTATTTGGTGAGAAACACCTGCCACAAATCTTTGGCGGTCTTCTTTTGATTGTAAATAACGTACAACGATTCAAAAAGAGCATTGAAAATATGACATTTGCATCGGTAGTCATTACGCTCTCAATCTTGTTGCTTTTGAATTTGTTCCATCGTATCATTGTTTGATGGTAGTGAAGGAGGATCTTGAGTGAGCATGTGATCCAACTTGGGTGATGTGAGGAAGAGATGCACCTCAATTGACATCGAAGAAAATTTGAACCATCGAACATTGTAATTGGAATAAAGTCAGGATGACCCATTGAAGATACCATAATATCGCCTTAAAATTGTAAGGGTAAAGGCAGAAGTATTGAAAATTAATGACTTAAAGATAGTCTTAAGGTGTGTTAAGATGTTGATATCTTTAAGGCGATATTCGTACCCTACTGGTAATTCAACGACTTTGTAAGAGCATTACAGAAAATCCACCTCTAGGATACAATAAGCCTCTTCTCCAAGACCGAAGAAATGTGGATTTCGGTCTGGAAAACCAAAAAACTGCACTTTGAATACACTTTTAGAGCGTACACCCCTGACTTCTATGTTGTTACAGCATACCCCCTGAAAACTGTTTACAGTTTACTACATGAAAAATTGTTTAAAATTTAGCACCTGAAAACTATAACTTTTCAAAAACCATCCAAAAATGAAATGGAGAAGAAAAAGGAGGAGAGGAGATTTTTGGAATTGTTGTTTTTGAATTGACCCCAAGATGAGTTTATATAGAGTCATAAAAGTTTCTTTAAGATCTTTTTCATGGAAAGACATCTTCTTCCATGGCGTCTTTTCAATAATGACATCCCTCCACCATTAATAGCATCTTAACCATTTTGAATTCAAATAATGCTTTATATACCAAAAGGCACCACCATTCACAAATGAATGGTCACCAACAATTACCAAAAGTCACAACCCTTTTCCTAAATTTTCTTTTATAAGTTAAAAAAATTATTTTCTTATTTTGAAAAAACCCGACAACAAGAACTGATATGTCTGATGAACGGAGTGGATTATACACACATATTATGGTAGGGCCCACCTACACCGGTGAAGACGAGGTGGATTTTCTTTCCCATTTAGATCGTTGAAGATAGGCACTGACCTTATGGAAATTTTTTGAACGAACTAGAACGAAGAGTAGAGGCGGAAAGAAGTATTTTCTGGTCATAGTTGATGACTACACCAGATATACGTGGGTACCCTTCTTAAGAGAAAAATCAGATACTCTTGATGAAGTTAGAAAAAAATTAAAATGTATCCAGACTGAAAAAGAGATATCTGTGGTCAAAATTAGAAGTGATCATGGCACTAAATTTGAGAATAAAAATTTTAAGAAGTACTACGATGATCATGGTATATCGCATGAATTTTCTGCTCCTAAAACACCTCAACAAAATGGAATTGTTGAAAGAAAAAATATAATTCTATAAGAAATGGCTAGTGTAATGCTAAATAGCATAAATATACCAAAAATTTTATGGGCTGAAGCTGTTAGTACTGCATGCTTTATTATAAATCATATTTATATTAGAAAAGCTAAAAACAAAACAGCTTATGAATTATGGTTTAATAAAAAGCCCATAGTTAAATATTTTTAAACTTTTGGAAGCAAATGTTTTATATTATGTGATTGAGAATATTTGAGAAAATTCGAAGCTAAGAGCGATGAGGGAATAGTTTTAGGTTATGCTCTAAATAACCGGGCATACAAAGTTCTTAACAAAAGAACTGGGGTGATTCAGTAATCTATAAATGTTGTGATAGATGATCAACAAATCACACCCAATCCTGATCAAGATGATGATGAAGTCAATGTGATTAATATACCTGACTCTTCACTTAAATCAGTCATTACCGAGACAAGATTGGTTAAAGACCATTCGACTAATCAAATACTTGGTAACCCTCGTACTGGTGTTCAGACAAGATTACAACTAGAAAATATATGTAATTATGTCTGTTTCACTTCCTAAATTGTGAAGCACTTACTGGTGAAAGTTGGATAATTGCCATGCAAGAAGAATTAGATCAATTTGTTAGAAATGATGTATGGTACTTGGTTTCCAGACCTATTAATAAACATGTAATTGGAACTAAATAAATTTTTAAGAATAAAACTGATGAAATGGGTAATATTATCAGAAATAAGGCTCGACTGGTTGTCTAGGGTACACTCAAATAAAAAGTATTGATTGTGATGAAACCTTTGCACTAATTGCGCGTCTTGAATCTATAAGATTATTTATCTCGATTGCATGCTATAAAAAATTTAAAATTTATCAAGTGGATGTTAAAAGTGTATTTTTAAATGGTGATCTGCATGAGGAATTATAAGTTGAACAACCAAAGGGTTTTGAAGATCCCAAACTTCCAAATCATGTGTACTGTCTTAAAAAGGCTCTTTATGGTTTGAAACAAGCCCCCAGGGCATGGTATGAAAAACGGACAAAATTTTTACTTAGTCATAATTTTATTATGGGTAGCATTGATAAAACCTTATTCGTAAAAAAAATAACGATCATATATTGATAGTTCAGATCTACGTTGACGATATCATTTATGGATCTACATGCACTAACTTATCTATTAAGTTTGCAAATCTAATGAAATCCAAGTTGAAATGAGTATAGTTGGCGAACTAAACTATTTCTTTGGATTACAAGTTAAACAACTTGAAGATGGTATATTCATCTCACAGACTAAATATGCCTTGAACCTTATAAAAAGGTTTGGGTTTGAGAATGGAAAAAATTTTGAGTCTCTAATGAGTACAACTCTTAAACTCTCAAAGGATGAATCAGGTAAAAGTGTAAAATCCCATCTATATCGAAGTATAATTGGTAGTCTTCTATACTTAACTGCTAGTAGACCTGATATTACTTTTAGTATTGGAATATGTGATAGATATCAATCTAATCTTAAGGAATCACATTTAATTGCTGTTAAACGGATAATTAGATATGTCGCAAGTTCTACGAACATAGGACTATGGTATCCACATGATACGTTTATACAAATTGCCGGATATACTGATGCAGATTAGGTAAGAAATATTGATGATAAAAAATCTACCAGTGGTGAATGTTTCTACATAGGGAAATACTTAATATCTTCGCTCAGCAAGAAACAAAATTCAGTATCTCTCTCTATAGCTAAAGTGAATACATTGTAGCAGGAAATGTTGCACTCAACTAATTTAGATGAAAAGAATGCTAGTTGATTATGGAATTGTGCAAGATACAATGACTTTGTATTGCGATAATTCAAGTGCAATAAATATTTCAAAAAATATAATTCAACATTCTTGTACAAAATATATCGATATTCAATACCATTATATTCGAGAATTGGTTGAAGACAAGTCTATCATGCTTGAATACATTCAAACTGAGAAGCAGCTTGCAGACATACTAACCAAGCCACTTGACAGAACCAGGTTTTTCAACTTAAAGCATGATATTGGTTTGTGCATTATTAAATAATTATCTTGTTTCTTTTTATGCATTGTTTGTTTGTGTTTATTTTTATTAAATGCATAAAATGTTAATAATGATAAAATTTAAAATAAATAAGTCAAAAAATCAAAATATTGTGATTTTCGACCAGTCGAAGTACATACTCGACCAGTCGAATTTTTCGACTAGTCGAGCACATACTCGACCAGTCGAAGACCACGTGATTTCCCCTAAAAAGGAGAAAAATAACTTTTTCCATTTTATTTCTCTTCTTCTTCCTCAACTAGCCGATGCCTCACTTGACTAACCCATCACCCATTCTTGCTTGTAAGTGTTTTTCTTCTAATTTCCTTCAAGTATTTGGTAAGTCATTGTTAGTAAATATCTTTTGGGTGTTGTATTCTTGATTTGAAACCCTCTTTGAGGTGAGTTTTCTTTAAAAACTGATCTAGCTTCATTCCTTTCACTTTCTTTGATTTCTATCTTGTGCAAACCAAAATAGAGCATCGATCAAAGAAAACAGTACGCAAAAATCATGCTAGCTCATCATTTAGGTCGACTCCACTTGGTGGGGCTCCTGAAGAAGATTCGGAGCACGTTAGAGATTTCTGCACAAGGGATATTATCATTGAGAGATCAGTTAATTTTGATCATATTTCGTCTTGTTCCCATTCTCATTGAAGTCGGTTGGGAACGCATTTTTAGTTGGGGTGAAATGACTTATGGCTCCATTGCACAAGGAATGTATGCATTGATATGTGATGTATCCTTTGATGATCTAACATTCATGATTAAATTTGTTGAAGGGACATTCACAGTTACTCGATACATTATTTCAGCATTGACAGAAATTGCTGTTGTGGATGATGGCATTCTTGTTGCCACTTTAATTGACAAAATGTCCAATACTAAGAGGCCAGCGATAACATGTAAATTGTGTTGTTTTAATGCCGAATGGAAGTCGGGTAATGCCCTCCCTGCAAACCAAATGCTCCATGAGTATAGAGTTTTGCATAGAATTTTTACTTCCAATGTCTATCTTCGATCAGGGAATAAGTCAGAACTTACTCCCTTTATGGTTCGAGTTCTTTATTCTGTTTTGTCAGGCTTACATGTTTGTCTTCCTTTGTTAATCTGTTACATCATTATTCAATTTTTCTTGCATCCCAAGCATGCTTCGATTCCTGTTGCATACCTTATAATTTGCCTCACTTTTCACTGTAATGTTCATATCCCATCGTCTGAGGCACCGGAATTAGAACTCCCATTTAATAATGCTAATCTAAATAAGATGAACTTGAAACCTCTTCCTGGTCAAAGTGAAGAAGAGGAGGAAGCACATCAACCTAAAGACACATCCATGGATGATATTTTTGATGAATTGGAAGAATTTGATGATCCAGAAGATCCCAATTACTAGCCCTCCCAGGTTAATAAGTGTTTCAAATCTCTGAGGAGAAGGTTGAAGCACTGCATGTATCACAAGAAAATTTGGTTCAAACCCACAAGTCTTCAATGAAGTACATGAAGAAGTACTTCCATGGCATCAACCGGAGTTTGAATCAACTTTACCCATCAATGCCTACTCCTTCATCGTCTGGGTCGGATTGAGATTAGTTATCTTTTGGTGGGCCTTATTTTTATGGATGGTGCTTGGATAATTTTTCTTTTGTGATGGTGCTTGGATAATTTTTCTTTAGACTCCTTAAGCACTTTAATTTGCTTTCCTAACATTTGCAATTTTATATGCTTAAACTCCTACTTCACTTATTTCATAGCTATATCTTATGTTTCTTCCTAATATTCATTGTCTATCAAGCTTACTTGTTGTTATTATCATCCTTCCTTTGTCAACTTGTGATAAAAAGGGTGAGAGTTAATTGGAGAATGCATGATTGGAAAATGGAAAATGCATGTCATGTAGTATGCTATGAAGAAAAATGAGTTGATTGGAGAATGCATGTCATGTAGTATGTTATGAAGAAAACTGCTATGGAAAATGCAATGCTATGTTTGACAGTACAAGGAAGTGTTATTTGAGGGAGAGTAGTACCATTTGAGTTTTCATGAACTTCAAAAAGCTCCTACAACAAGATTACAAGACTTCATTATTTTCTTATTTGTAATGATATATGTTTTGTCATGAAATTGACAAAGGGGGAGATTATAGTGCTGAAATGATTAAAGCACACTTTAGTTGTCAAATTTCTTATAGTCAAAACAACTTGACAAGAGATCTTCAAGGCTGGTCCAAGATCAAGAAAAGATCAAGAGAAGATCAAGCTAAAGATCAACTGATGTTCAAGAATAGATCAAGCTCAAAAGTCAAGATGAAGTCTGTAATCAAGTTTAAGACAAAGAAGTTCAGATATTTCACATATCTTAGGTAGTATAAAACCTTAGAAAGGCCTTATGAGTAGGTACTTTTAAAAATTATTTAAATTGGGTTTTTATACTTGTGTTTGCTTAGAATTCGACCAGCCTAAGGTTTAGTTCAACTAGTTTGAGTTTTCTCAGCCAGTCCAAGTTCAAGTCAAAGCAAAACCAATTTTTGGTTACAAATTCGACTAGTCAAAGCTTGACCTTCGACCAGCCTAAGAAAATTCGACCCCAAGTCCAGCAACTAAAAAATTTCAGATTTTGGGAACTTCGACCAATCGCAGACCAAATTCGACTAGTTGAACAGAGCTCTTCGACTAGTCGAACTGGTCCTCGGGCTAATCGAAGTTTGGATAGATCTTATTCCACGTGATTCAAAATCCATTATACAGAATCCAGTCTGCTGGGCTAGTTGAAGATTCAACTTCTTTGCTTATAAATTGAGTTCCTCTCTCAATCCGAAATATCAATTATTATTATCAAAATTCTTTTGTAAGAGAGAGAGAAGCTTCAGTTATTAATAAGCTATTTGAACAGTATTTATAAATTTTATTTATAGCTTTTGTTTAATTCCCTTAATCTTAGATCTTTCTATTCTTATTCTAAAGAGAGTAAACTATGCTCTTCTTTTGAGATTTAAGAGAATTAACTCAAGTAGCCATTGTTTTGAACTTAATTAAAATCAATAGAACCCTGGACCATTTTTTATCTGATTGAACATTGAACAATCGACATTCAAGAAAGTGGTTCTTTGGCTACAGCTTCTGATACGTCTTCTACAAAGAAGATAAGTATACCTTCAATTCTTTATTTGGTTTTTATAAGATAGCCAGAAAATTTCATTGTAGGTTTTGTCTGAGATAGACTAAAATCTCAGTGAGGGGTTTGATTGTGATAGCCCGGTAAAATCACAAGAACTGTATCAAGTTTTAAGGTGACTATGAGAAAACCTTTTTCATAGTGAAAGCCAAGATTACGTGGAAAGTAATTTTGGGAGTGGAGTAGGCGTGGCTATTTTAGAACAATTGTTGACACATCAAACCACTATAATTCTCTGTGTTATGTGGTGAATGATTTTATTTTTATATGGTGAATGGTTGTAATTTATTTTATGTTAAAGTGGTGAATGATTGTAATATTTATTTTTATTTACTCTTGCAAAGTTTAAGATTTTGATTTTAAAGAAATTCATGAAATAATGTTGTCCTGCCTAAACTTTAGGTGAAGGTTGTCCTACGAATCATTTGGAATCAACGTCTCAATACTTAGGCAATTGAGATATCTGATTTGTTTATTATTCAGTACTTTATTCGATTATTAGGCATAGTCCTATTCACCCCCTCTAGGACTTCTTAAGCTCTCCTTTTCAAGTTCTTACTCTGAACGATGTGTTGCATGTATCGAATATTAGGAGTAATCTTATATTAACTAGTCTACTGACTAAGTTTGGATTCAGACTCCTATTGAATTAGATAAAATGATTGTGTTTTAAAATAGGGCATATATATGGAAGGGTTATGTCTCCAATGGAATGTTCAAGTTTAACCTTATGAACGAAAATTCTTCTTCTATTTATATATTTGATTCACATGATATTTAACATGTTAGATTATGACATATTATTTACTGTAGTATGGATTATATGTCTAATCTTAATATAATTCCTAAGTATACAAAACCTAATGACAAATGCAGTATTTGTTGTATTTGATGTCTTAAATCGAGTCAGATACAGGGCATGTCAATGCCATCAACAGTTTGTTCAATATCACCTTCGATGGCATCGAACAGTGTACGATCCCATTGATATTTTTTGGATTTTCTTTAGTTGGTTGCTAGACTAACTGACCACTTTTTTGATGTCATTGATGAATGTTCATTGCCATCGATAGGATTAGTTCGATGCCATCGTTGAGTGTTCGATGCCATCGAGAATTTTTGAAAAATCATACTTTTTCTCTGGACAGTCGAGGTGTTAGTTCGATGCCATCGATGAGTGTTCGATGCCATCGAAGGATTAGTTTCCATGCCATTTATGAGTGTTCGATGGCATCGACAGATTATGCTCATATTTTTCACAAAGTTGTGAATTTACATGATTTATTTTCGATGTCATTTGGGATTCGTTACAAGGCTATAAATATATATATATGTGTGTGTGTGTGTGTGTGTGTAAATGGGATTGGGAGGTATTCTAAGTGTTTCTAAATCATCCTTGGGTTTCAAAGGGTGAAGTAAGGGTGAGATTAAAGGTTGTTTGAATTGAGTAATCTATTTCTCTTTGTAATTTCTTCTTTTATAGTGATTATTCGTTGCTTTGTGCTATGGTTTTTTCCTGAAAGGGTTTTCCACATTAATCGTTGTGTTCTTTTCATTATTGCTTAATGCTATTGGATTGCTATCCTAGATTCATCTCTGTATGCTTTCGCGGTCCCCCAACAAGTGGTATTAGAGCTAAAGTTGGGGTGCAGGCTTGAATCTGAAGGACCAGTATCAATTGGAAACACTAAGTATGATATTGAGAAGTACTCAGGCAAAAATAATTTTGAGCTATGAAAGGTTAAGATGATTAACCTATTAACTAAGCAAGGTGAAGATAGGGCTCTTGAGGAACGACAACCGTCTATGGGTGATGAAGACTGGAATACTCTTGATAAGAAGGCCTTATCCTCTATCCGATTGTGTCTCCTGGATGAGGTTCTCTACAATGTTTTGAAAGAGAAAATCGTAACAAGTTTATGGGCGAAGTTAAAGGACGTTTATGTGAAAAAGTCACTTGAGAATCGCTTACACTTGAAGTTGCAGGTGTTCAGCTTCATGATGGCAGAGGGTGGAGATGTGGAGGCCCACATCAATAGTTTTAATAAGTTGATTTGCAAATTACTAAACATAGAGGAAGTGGTTAAAGATGAAGATCATGCATTTATTTTGCTGAATTCTCTTCCAACATCGTATCATGAGTCATTCAAGGACTCATTGTGCACCGGTAAATCGTCCCTAAGTGTGGACATCATTTTCTCATCCCTTCTGGGGAAGGCTATAAGAAAGATAAATAATAGTGTAGGGAGGGACCTCTTCTAATGCATTGCTTACAAGAGGCAGGAATACTAAGTGAGACACAAGATCTTCAAGGTCTATATCCAAATCTAAGGGCAGGGGCAAAGGCAAGATAAAGTGTTGGAATTGTAGGATGACTGAACACATGAAAACGGATTGTACAAATCATAGGTCGAAGAAAGAAAACTTAGAGACTTCTTCCAGGGAGACCAATATTGTCACATCTGATGAAAAGACAAGCACATGTGAGGTGTTGTCTGTGTCTATGATCAAACACTTGTATGATGATCGTAGAGACGCGTGGATTCTTGACATAGGAGAGTCATATCACATGACTCTTCATAAAAATTGGTTTACCAGTTACAGAGAGTGTGATGGTGGACAGGTCTTTATGGGTAATGACAATGCCTGTAATATTGTGGCTATTGGTACAGTGTGCATCAAGATGTTTGATGGGATGGAGCGTACCTTGACTGATGTCAGGCACGTTCTTAATATGAACAAGAGTTTGATTTCTCTCGGTGCACTCGAGGCTATAGGGTGCAAGTTCACCGGTCTTAATAGTGTCCTTAAAATTTCAAAAGGAAAACTCATGGTTATGAGAGCGTAGAGGCATAGAAACCTTTACAGGTTGATCGGGAGCACTTCGGTAGGTGGAGCGGCAGTGATTGTTGCAGATTCCATGTCTATACGTATGTGGCATTCTCATCTGGGCCACATGAGCGAGCGAGGCATGAAGGTACTTTCTAATCGTTGTTTCATTCCAACTTCTAAGAATTCTGATTTAGATATATGTGAGTATTGTATATATGTTAAAAAATCTAGGTTATCTTTTAAATATGGAAAACATGTAAGTAAGGGAATGCTTGATTATATGCACTTTGATGTATGGAGGCCATCGCCAAAGGTTTCTGTTGGAGGGTCATCATGCTTTGTCTCATTCATTGACGACTACTCCCAAAAAGTTTGGTTTACTTTATGAAACGTAAATTTGAGGTTTTCACCACATTCAGACAATGGAAGACTAGTGGAAAAACAGCCGGGGTAAAAAATAAAGGTTTTAAGGACTGACAATGGAGGTGAGTTTACATCCACTGAATTCAATGAATATTGTAAAGATGAAGAGATCAACAGGCACAACACAGTGTGTCACATGCCCGAACACAACGGTGTGGCTGAACGGATGAATCGGACTCTCTTAGATAGGGCCCGATGTGTCATGCCCCAAACTCGAAAACCGAGCTCATAAAATTCCTGATCGTCGAATCTAGTGCCGACAACCTCCGTAGTACCCCATTCTCGGCTACCAACGCCCATACACCAGGTTCCGATCTCAAGATCCTACAAGGAGGATTTTCTAACATACATTTATCTCGTAAGAAGCATAACCACAAGTATACCTAAATCACAAAGGCAACATCATCATCACATATCCACTAATATAAATAGTTGAATACAGTGTTGAAAGGAAAATATACATATATTGAAAATTAAGCTCCAGAAGACCGCTGCACGCTCCAAGCTCAACGCTGCTGTGACCTAACGCTACCTGCACACATCTAGCATGCATAAGCTTATATGAAGCTTAGAGGGTGGTGAAAGTGTGTGCGCAAGATAAGTGCCAAGCACATAGATATCAGAGTAAGCGGAAATACTGGTAAGTTTACAAACCATACAATATCAGAGTATGCAATGTGGATCGACTATGCAAATGCGGAATCATAGAGAGCTAAATATCAGATGCTGATGATGCAATGCAATATGCAAATCCTGAAGAACCACAAATACCATCAACTTCATCTAGGCCATACATCAACCTGCGCGTATCGCGCGATCATGTGGGGATAACTTCGTCTCACAAGGAGTCCTATAAACATCTCAGCCCAGCGACATCTGCTTTAATCAATCATCCACCACAACATGCATACAAATGATGGGGGTCCACAGAAGGACGACGGATCTAGTCCAAATATCAAGATAGGCTCACTGATTTAAAACGAGTCATGATAGTTAAGAAAAGAATCTAACTTATAGCCACCACAACATCTGACAATGCTCCCGAAGCAGGACAAAGTTCTGCCTTCATTGTATGTATAGTAGGCTACCAATCACTGGTAGCTCGCTTAGGTCCTCATGCCCTACCCACTCAGTGTACGCCCACGTATGCCCGCCCACATGTGATCATAGTGATGGAGTATCACAGTATCCCCCATCGAGGGTAAATTCGGGTCTAAATGCAATAAGTGGGCTTCCTTACCCTCTCTATCGTGCAATAAACTAGACTTCCTATGGGGCTTAATAATTAGGGTCAACCCACTTAGAAAATGATGAGAATGGGCCTAACAAAGCCTAAGGGAAGGTCACAATGAGGACATTTAACCATCATTGCCCATCAATGTGGACATTTAACCAACATTACTCTCAAGGAGTGGCTTACATAGAGCCAAATGTATCGTGGGCCCATGGCCTCATACAAGGACCTAATATATATCACAATGGGCCTCATCATATGGGCCTCTCATATATCACATTGGGCCTCATCAAAGGTCACGAACACATCATAATGGGCCTCCTCACATAAGCCATATATACATCACATCGGGCCTCACTCATGAGCCGCACGTACATCATAATGGGTCTTGGCACATGGGTCATAAATACATCACATCGGGCCTCACTCATGGGCAGCACATACATCATAATGGGCCTCGGCACATGGGCCATAAATACATCACATTGGGCCTCATATACATCAAGTGGACCGCATCAACGGGCCTCATAAACGTCAAGTGGGCCGCATCAATGGGCCGCACCAATGGGCCTCGTATACATCAAGTGGGCCACAACAACGGGTCGCACCAATGGGCCTCATAAACATCAAGTGGACCGCATCAATGGGCCGCTTATACATCAAGTGGGCCACACTAATAGGCCTCATATACATCAAGTGGGCCGCATCAATGGGTCGCTTAATGGGCCTAATACACATCACAATGACCACATACAATCTTAATGGGCTAAATACTTCACAATGGGCCTCACGCCTGGGCCCCAAATACATCACAATGGGCCTCATTACATCACATCGGACCTCATTAAATGGACCACAATTGCATCAAGGTGGGCCTAACGAATGGGCCACAAATACATCACATTGGGCCACATCTCATGGGCCTCAAACACATTAGATCGGGCCTCACATATGGGCCTCATACACATAAGATTGGGCCCCACATATGGGCCTCACATATGGGTCACATATACATCAGATCGGGCCTCACATGGGCTTCATATATAACACATGGGCTGCATCACATGGGCCTTACACGATGCATGTTAAGTAATGCTGGGTTGGGCAAGGACCTATGGACTGAGGTCATTAACATGACTTGTTATTTGGTGAACTGGTCCCCTTCTACAGTAATTGATTGTAAGATCCCAGAGGAAGTATGAAGTGGTTATAAGATGGACTACTCAGATTTGCGCATATTTGGTTGTGAGGCTTACTCTCATATACCGTCAATTGAAAGAAATAAGTTAGACCATAGAGCCAAAAAGTACATCTTTGTTGGCTATGATATTGGTGTGAAAGGTTACTGGTTATTTAACAAGGTCACATGCAAGGTCATCATTAGCCGTGACATCAGATTCGATGAAAGCTCCTTATTCTGCAAGAATGATCAATAGGAGCAAGAGGAACCAGAAAGGTTGATCGTAAACGTCCAGATTAACACAGATGATACTCAGGCAGAGAAAGATGCCCAGACAGAGGTACAAGAGCAAGTGGAGTAATCACCTGTGAGAAGAAACCCACCACGAGATCGCAGGTTATCGACAAGATACAGGGACAACTCTAATATTGCATATGCCCTCATTACAGATGAGGGGGACCTGTCAACTATTTAGTAGGCTCTTGATGAGCCAGATGTAAAAAAGTGGAAGGTGCACTACCAAAAAATTGAGCAAGGGCTACGGACTATGATCGCTTTTTGTGACGAATATAAACCGTAGCTATATTTACCACAGATTTATTCCGTAGCTAAAAGATTGCCACACCATTAATAATTAATGGCCGTGTAAGGGGCTTTATAGGGCCCACCAAAATATATGTATTATATCTAAGCAGTTCATCTATCTTGAAATATCATTTTAGGGTATGAAACTAAAAATCATTTAGATCGAAGGCTCAAGGACCACACGGTAGGAAACATGGAGATTAAATCACATGTGCATCCTATGGTGTGGTCCACTTGGGCCTTCAATCTACCTAAGTTTTGGGAGCATAAACTAAAAAATATTATTAAAATTAATGAACGGCATAGATAAACCACATACATCATGGTGGGCCCCATGGAGCACCTGACAGGACTGTCATACACAGTGCCTTGAAATTCGACGCCTGGAATGGGCGTGTGCTCAAAACAGAGTCGCGCCCATCCAAAACCCCATTCCCCTCATTCTCTCTCTCTGTCTCTCTCTCTCTCCATTCCCTAACCCTCGCTCGCCCGATCTTTGCTCCCGATTCTCGTTTTTCCCTACCTCACCTGCTCCATCTCTCTCATTCTCGTCCCTCTCTCTCCAATGCATCTCCACCATCTCATTCTCCTTCCTCTCTCCAATGAAGCTGTGAAGCTCCTCCCCAAATCACAGCCCTTGCCCTTGTCAAAATCGTAGCCCCTGCTCAAATCACCTACCCAAATCGTAATCCCAACTCGATCTCACTGCCACTGCCGTAGAGGATAAACCCCCCTCAAATCTGCCTACCCTTGCCGCTACTTCCAGCCCCATTTATCTATTGTTGAAGAAGTTAAAGAATCCACAGACAGGTATTTGATTTTTTTTCCCTTTCTTTGTTCTAGGGTTAGTGTTTTTTATGCTTTTCTTTTTTGAAGGATGGAATCCGTGTACCAAAGATGATTACATGGATGAAGAATGGTTTAAATACTCAAATAAACCCGACCCAAATTTGTCTGTACCAGAGATGGTTACAAGGATTATAAGAAAGCAAGAGATGTATGCTTTGTAGCTTGTTATTAGGAGAAATCCCGTTTGTTGATTTGTTGTGCTTTGGATGGAAAATGAAGGAGTAATGGTTTGTATTGGAAAGGGGGAAGTTTTTTAACTGCTTGCTATTATTTTTTCAGTTAGATTGGCCTTTATACCATGGGCCATCCATACTAGTGCCAACCATTTGGACAGTCGGGATTCACTAACTGTATAGCCACATTTACTGTCGAGTTGGCAATGGACCATGAGTTTTGTTCATTACACAATTGGAAAGCTCATATGGATATACTCATTAAATGCTGAAATAATTCCCTCTTATGAAACTTAATGTTATTTTATTAGGTATGGATTTGCATGTGAGATGATTTTCTTAGACAGTTTTTAACTAAATTCTTAATATGCTGACCCTTTTTTATTTTTTTATTTTTTTAACCTTTGTTTGGCTTTGATAAATTCTTAGCATTCGATAATATATGAAATTAATTCATTTGTTTGGGATTTTATCTGTAGCCTTTCCCCATTTTTCTGGTAGTGTCTGTTTGTTTAGTAAGGAAGGTTACATTTATATATGATTTTTTTTTTTTTTTGAATTTTATGGAATTTTATCTACCACATTAAAAGATCACTTGGGGATTAGACATTTTTGGCTTTTAAAAAAAAAATGGGAATTTTCATTTCTTTGAGAAATATACAAAAATACCCATTTTCCTGCCTGACACATTCAGTCATATATATTGATGGTACTGTATTTTGTTGTTGTTTTTTCATGAAATGGCATCTTAATGTAGGACACATTTGGGTTATTTTCCTCTTCAAAGAAATATCCATTTGCATGCATCCATTGCATGTATGTATGTATGCATGCATGAATCTGTGGATTTGGCACTTTAGGTGGTGTTGGACACATTTGGGTTATTTCTCCCTTCAAAGACTCAACCAATCCCTTTTTGTTGCATGCATGCATGTGTCATCTATGCATGTATAGTTGTGGCATTGTATTCTTTTTCCTTTTCATACAGTGATGTCCTAATGTAGGATATTTTGGGTTATTTCTCCCTTGAATGACTGAAGTAAATGCATTTAGCCAGCCAGCCTGCATGTATATATGTATGTTTGTATTGGTATCTTTTTCTTTTTCATACAATGATGTTCTAATCTAGAATTTTTTTTTGGTTATTTCTACCTTGGGAAAGGCATTTTGTATGCTCTTTCACGGAGGGTTGCCCTTAATTTAGATCAGTCTGAAGAATCATGGACCTTCTTTAGGTGGGGCCTCTTTTTTCAACACCAATTTCATCTTCTTATATTTCACAAGATTTATAGATGTATGAAATTGTTATAGTTCTCTAATTTCAGTTGAAAATGATGATCTATATGCTGAGCTTTGGCATGCATCACGACGGGCCCCAACCTAATGTGTATATTAAAAATTTTCAATTATGGGAGGCAGAATAATTGACAAATATCCATTATGGGAGGCAGAAGAATTAAGAATTGACACATCAATCATGTTTTGTTGGCAAGCATAGGAAAGATCACCAAGAGATACAGTACCCTGCCTTTTTTTTTTTTTTTTTTTTTTTCAATAATTCATTTTCAGGCTCATGTACTAGACTAATGAGTCATAACTTACCTCATATTCCATCGTGATACAGAACATTGATCATCCTGATGTGTTCATTGAAGTTATATTCTGACGAAACTGTGCGAGTTCACTAATTTGGCTCATATAGCATCTTGTAGCCCCTTTTAACCGAGTCAGATGACTGTTAGAGAACTGTGATTTCAACATAAATTGTCCTGGTAAATTTTCTTGAGACTTTCTTCTCTTGTTCCTTTGAGGCAGGCAGTGCATCTCTATCCATAAAGATCTTATATCTGAATTCGTCCTCTCTCAATTGCTAAAACTTCGATTTTTTTAAAATTTTTTTTTATTTTTTATTCCAAGGCACTAACTTTGAATAGTTCACACATGCATTGGATTACTTCCATATCTTGGTCTAGTCCTGCATCAATATAAAAGGTAAGTGATCCATTTGTTGAATATCTGTATTTGATTATAATTAATCTTTTTCTTTTTGGAAATGCTCCAATTGGCTATGTACATGGGAACCTTCCTATACACATAATTGCAGTTTGGACACATCAGTAGTTCATATCATTGATCTAAACTACCCATGTGGTCTAGCTCACTCTTCATTGGCCATCTTGAAAAATCCATTCATCTTAATGGTTCTTACCATCCGATCCATGGCATGAAAAATGGATGGCCATGTTCATTTATAAAAAATAAAAAAAATAAAAAAAAAGGTCAAATTATCAATTTCAATCATCAATTGGTGGTGTCATCCTTTGTTTGAGTTTTTCTTGTGGTTTTGAAACAATTGCTTTGGTTAGGTGATAGTAACCATCTCATCCATGGGTTGGAAAGTGGATGTTTATATTAATAGGGTTGATGTTATCCAGTTTATTTGATTTTCTGAAAGGGGCCTAAGAAAGGAGCATTGGATAAAACAGAAGGTCCAGATTAATGTTATCAATACCTCATGTCTGACTGCAACTATCTACAAGGACGTTCCCATACGTACAACCCACCCGAGCATTTCTCCATTTTTTTTTGTAGCCTTCTATAGTTTAGTGTATGGGTTTCCAAAGATGTATGTTCCAAGACCATGAATACATTCAGCTTCTATATATTTGCTAAGAAGTGATATTATGTACTTTGTCATGACTAGAAACTTAGTTCTTATGTATATTTGAATTGGTTGAAATGTATGGAAAATTCAACTCCCAAAAATTTGCCACAAAGGACTTGTATTGGACTAGCAGTTTATGAACTCTTCATGAAGGTCAGGAAAAAAATAATATAACCTACCTTTTCCTTGTTCTTTATACCTGGTTCTCTCTATATGTTATCAATGTGCTTTTATGAAGCTGGTTGTATTCTTTGCTTTAATATATAATTCTATAAAAGACTGATCATCTACAACCACTTGTATGCAACGACCCTTTCTTCTTCTTCCTCTTACCCTTTCAGTCATGTATGATAATATGGAAAAGTATCCAGTGCTTAATGCTTACATTAAAGTTGGTTGTCAAGTACTCTTATCTTGATACACAGCATACATGGACGGCAAGGCATAGGAAAAATAGCAAGCTATAGGAAACAAGGAAAAACAAAAACTACAAAAAACTGCCCCACGTTAGCCAAACCTGGCAAAAACAACATTACGGAGCCCAATCCCGAAACAGAACTAGCACTCTAGAGAACACTCCTGCAGCTGAGACTGAGGAATTCCTAAAGCAGCAATTATTACGCTCCGCCCATATAGCCCAAAAGATAGCAAGAAGAATGATATGTCGTTTCCTTTTGCCCAAAAACCCAACTTGCCACGACAGAGGCTAACATTATTTGCTGCCCTTTCTTTCTTTCTTTCTTTCTTTCTTTATTTTATTTATTTATTTATGTTTTCTTTTTTTGGTGGATGAGATACAAATGATCATTGAATGCAGGACAATAGCTTGGAGTCTCATCAGCATTTCCTGATATTTGGAGGAGGTTGCAGGCTATGCCTTGGCAAGGAATTGGCTATAGTAGAGATTTGTACATTCCTTCATTACTTTGTGACTAAATACAAGTCAGCAACATGATTCTCATGTTACCCTTTCTAAGTTTCAATATGAAATTAAAGTTTGAAGAGGACCTTCCAAACATTAGGTAGGGCTTGTTGTGAACCTTCTTTAGTCCACAAATTAGGATTATCCACAAAAAACTTTGACAACATGCCTATATTGAATATCTACATTAACTTTCATTCTAACTGTTTTAATTTCTCACATAAGTACATGCCACTTGGTAATCACAACAACCTCATTTAGATAAAGGCATGATTATGACAGGCCCCAACTGATGATTGGGCATGTTCTTGCACAAGTCTATGATTGGTACATGTGCATGCATCTGAGTATCATTGCTTGGATCACCTTGGCCTTTCTCTAAGGGACCATTAGGTTTTGATCAATCTTTGATGTGAATATACATATTGGGATTGGAGGACTATTAAAGTGTAATTTGAACAAAATTGATGATAGAACTACATGGACTTAAGAGGATTGATCTTAACAGTATGGTCGTCATGCACATAGACAGAAAATGCTTGCAATGAATGTTTATGAGTATTAGGTGGCCTATTAATGAAAACGATGTCTCCGTCCATAATACGTCTGTTTATGATTTGACCAACTTTCAAATATGTATGTCCTTTTGAACCTTCCCTAATTGCATAAGTGGCTGAGCCATCTCTGTATGTTACACATAATTTGTCATCCACTAGTTTCTGTAAATGAAAATAAGAGGATTGATCTTAACAGTATGGTTGCCATGCACATAGAAAATGCTTGCAATGAATGTTTATGAGTACTAGGTGGCCTATTAATGAAAACAATGTCTTCGTCCATAATATGCTTGTTTATGATTTGACCAACTTTCAAATATGTATGTCCTTTTGAACCTTCCCTAATTGCATAAGTGGCTGAACCATCTCTGTATGTTACACATAATTTGTCATCCACTAGTTTCTGTAAATGATCCATGTTGTATGTCGTGACCTTCTCTTCAAATGTGATCTTTTGAACAATTTCTAATGGTAAACCGATTTCATGAATCCCTTTATATGCATCCCCAGTAATCACACTATGAGAAGAGAACCCTGATCCCTTCACGATATTTGGTGCAACCAAACACAGCCTAATTTAGAGTTGTATTATCAAGCACCCATGGTTTGGAATTGGCAGGAGATATATGAAACAAGGGAACCTAACCTAAACCTATACTTATAACCTAAACCTATTCTCAAATTCCAAAACCTATAACCTAAACCTTAACCTAAACCTATAACCTATAACCTATAACATGAACCTATAACCTAAACTCAATTCCCTAAACCTTAACTTATAACCTAACCTAAACCTATACTTATAACCTAAACCTATACTTATAAGTTAAACCTATAACCTACAACATTAACCTTAACCTATAACCTAAACCTATACATATAACCTAAACCTAAACTTCTAACCTTAACCTAAACCTATTCTCAAATCCCAAAACCTATACTTATAACCTAAACCTAAACCTTAACTTATAACCTTAACCTAAACTTATAACCTTAACCTATAACCTATAACCTAAACCTATGCTTATAACCTTAACTTAAACTTCTAACCTTAACCTAAACCTATTCTCAAATCCCAAAACCTATAACCTAAACCTAAAACTTAACCTATAACCTATAACCTATACCTATAACCTATAACCTAAACTCAATTCCCTAAACCTTAACCTATAACCTAAACGCAATTCCCTAAACCTTAACCCATAACCTAACCTAAACCTAAACCTAAACCTAAACCTAAACCTAAACCTAAATCTAAACCTATAACCTAAACCCTATAACCTTAACCTAAACTTATAGCCTAAACCTAAACCTAAACTTATAACCTAAACATATTCTCAAATCCCAAAACCTATAACCTAAACCTAAACCTTAACTTATAACCCAACTTAAACCTAAACTTATAACCTAAACCTATTCTCAAATCCCAAAACTTATAATCTAAACCTAAACCTTAACCTATAACCCAACCTAAACCTATTATTAAATCCCAAAACTTATAACGTACGTCTCTTGTCGAGAATGCACATGTGTAGTTCATCAAACAATATATTATGTGATATCGCGTGCATGATATGTATGTTGTAATTACAGCTATCTATAATAATTATAATTTGTTCATTATAGTGCATTCACAATAGTTATCATTGTGGTTACAGTTATTCATTATGTGACAGGTTTTCAGGTGAGATGATCGAGTTTCAAAACAAAACAGTCTGCGGTTTTGAGAAGCGATTCCCAGGATGTATGTGTGTTTCAGGGGCCATTTAGACCTTGGAAGCATACAATGGAAGGTAAGGAAAACCCTCGAGTTCCCTTCTTTGAATCATGAAAAGGTATTTGTGCTTAATCCCACGCATTGGCAATATTAGGCATGCTCATGAGCAGGACATGTATAATTCTGTAAAAATTGATGGAGCAGACCCGGATGTGCGTCGGAGCTATCCGGATATTGAGCGGGGGTCCTTGGAAGGTGGGAACCGCTGTTAGGATCATGATGAAGCTGTCCATTTCCTATGGATAGCATTGGAGTGGCCTGGCCATTTGGACAGGCAGTATTTATGTATTTGATCGCCATTAATGGAGTAGACCCGGATGTGCGTCGGAGCTATCTGGATGAGCGGGGGTCCCTAGAAGATGGGAACCGCTGTTATGACCATGAGGAAGCTGTCCATTTTCAATGGACAGCATTGGAAGGGCCTGGCCAATTGGAGCAGGCCGTGTTTATATCTATATTTGCAGGGACCACACCCATATCCTATAACCTAAACCTATTCTCAAATCTCAAAACCTATAACTACAACCTAAACCTATAACCTATAACCTACACTCAGTTCCCCAAACTTTAACCTACAACCTAACCTAAACCTATACTTATAACCTAAACCTATTCTCAAATCCCAAAACCTATAACCTAAACCTTAACCTAAACTTATAACCTATAACCTATAACATGAACCAATAACCCAAACTCAATTTCCTAAACCTTAACCTATATCCTAACCTAAACCTATACTTATAACCTAAACCTATACTTATAAGCTAAACCTATAACCTACAAAATTAACCTTAACCTATAACCTAAACCTAATTCTCAAATCCCGAAACCTATACTTATAACCTAAACCTAAACGTTAACTTATAACCTTAATCTAAACTTATAACATTAACTTATAACCTTAACCTATAACCTATAACCTATAACCTAAACCTATACTTATAACCTTAACCTAAACTTCTAACCTTAACTTAAACCTATTCTCAAATCCCAAAACCTATAACCTAATCCTAAAACTTAACTTATAACCTATAACCTATAACCTAAACTCAATTACCTAAACCTTAACCTATAACCTAAACGCAATTCCCTAAACCTAAACCCCATAACCTAACCTAAACCTAAACCTAAACCTAAACATATAACCTAAACCTAAACCTAAACTCAAAACCTAAATGTCTTCTCAAATCCCTAAACCTAAACCTATACCTAATCCTAATCTCAACTCCCAAACCTAAACCTAAACCTAAACATGAAAACCCAAACCCAAACCCGAACCTGATTTCCTAAACCTAAACCTTAACCTATTCTCAATTCCTATAACCCTAAAGCTTATAACCTAAACCTAAACCTTAACCTAAACCTAAACCTAAACCTATGACCAAAAACCTTAACCTATAACCTATAACCTAAACGAATAACCTATAACCTAACCTTAGCCTAAACCTTAACCTATAACCTAAAACCTAAACCAAAACCTAAAACCTAAATGTATTTTCAAATCCCTAAACCTAAACCTACACCAAATCCTAATCTCAACTCCCTAACCTAAACCTAAACCTAAACTTGAAAACCCAAACCTAAACCCGACCCCGAACCCGAACCCAATTTCCTAAACCTAAACCTTAACCGATTCTCAATTCCTATAACCCTAAAGCTTATAACCTAAACCTAAACCTAAACCTAAACCTATGACCTAAAACCTTAACCTATAACCTATAACCTAAACTTATAACCTATAAACTAACCTTAGCCTAAACCTAAAACCTAAACCTTAACCTATAACCTAAAACGTAAACCTAAACCTAAAAGCTAAATGTATTCTCAAATCCCTAAACCTAAACCTACACCTAATCCTAATCTCAACTCTCTAACCTAAGCCTAAACCTAAAATTGAAAACCCAAACACAAACATGATCCCGAACCCAAACCCAATTTCCTAAACCTAAACCTTAACCTATTCTCAATTCCCTAAACCTATAGCTTATAATCTAAACCTAAACCTTAACCTAAACCTAAACCTAAACCTAAACTTAAATCTAAACCTTAACCTAAACCTATAACCCTAACCTAAACCAAAACCTATGACCTAAAACCTTAACCTATAACCTATAACCCAAACTTATAACCTATAACCTAACCTAAACCTAAACCTAAAACTTAAACCTTAACCTATAACCTAAACCTAAACCTAAACCTAAAACCTAAATGTATTCAGAAATCCCTAAACCTAAACCTAAACCTAATCCTAATCACAACTCCCTAACCTAAACCTAAACCTAAACTTAAAAACCCAAACCTAAACCTGATCTCGAACCCAAACTCGATTTCCTAAACCTACAGCTTAACCTATTCTCAATTTTTATAACCCTAAAGCTAATAACCTAAGCCTAGAACCTAAACCTAAACCTAAAACCTAAATGTACTCTCAAATCCCTAAACCAAAACCTACACCTAATCCTAATCTCAACTCCCTAACCTAAACCTAAAACTAAACTTGAAAACCCAAACCCAAACCCGATCCCAAACCCGAACCCGATTTCCTAAACCAAAACCTTAACCTATTCTCATTTCCCTAAACCTATAGCTTATAATCTAAGCCTAGACCTTAACCTAAACCTAAATCTAAACCTTAAACTAAACCTACAACCTTATCCTAAACCAAAACTTATGACCTAAAACCTTAACCTATAACCTATAACCCAAACTTATAACCTATAACCTAACCTTAACCTAAACCTAAAACCTAAACCTTAACCTATAACCTAAAACCTAAACCTAAACCTATAACCTAAATGTATTCTCAAATCCCTAAACCTAAACCTACACCTAATCCTAATCTCAACTCCCTAACCTAAACCTAAACCTACACCTAATCCTAATCTCAACTCCCTAACCTAAACCTAAACCTAAACTTGAAAACCCAAACCGAAACCCGATCCCGAACCCGAACCCGATTTCGTAAACTTAAACCTTAACTTATTCTCAATTCCCGAAACCTATAGCTTATAACCTAAACCTAACCTAAACCTAAACCTAAACCTATGACTTAAAACCTTAACCTATAACCTATATCCTAAACTTATAACCTATAACCGAACCTTAGCCTAAACCTAAAACCTATCTTATAACCTAAACCTAAACCTAAACCTATAACCTTAACTTAAACTAAAACCTATGACCTAAATCCTTAACCTATAACCTTAACCTATAACCTAAACCTAAACCTAAACCTAAACCTTAACCTAAACCTATAACCTTAACCTAAAACCTAAAACCTAAAACCTAAAACCTAAACCTAAAACCTAAATGCATTCTCAAATCCCTAAACCTAAACCTACATGTAATCCTAATCTCAACTCTCTAACCTAAAGCTAAACCTAAACTTGAAAGCCAAAACCTAAACCCAATCCCGAACCCGAACCCGATTTCCTAAACCTAAACCTTAACCTATTCTCAATTCCCTAAACCTATAGCATATAATCTAAATCTAAACCTTAACCTAAACCTAAACCTAAACCTTAAACTAAACCTATAACCTTAACCTAAACCAAAACCTACGACCTAAAACCTTAACTTATAACCTATAACCTAAACTTATAACCTTTAACCTAACCTTACCCTAAACCTAAAACCAAAACCTTAACCTATAACTTAAAACTAAACCTAAACCCAAAACCTAAATGTATTCTCAAATCCCTAAACCTAAACCTACACCTAATCCTAATCTTAACTCCCTAACCTAAACCTAAACCTAAACTTGAAAACCCAAACCTAAACCCCATCCCAAACCCGAACCCGATTTCGTAAACCTAAACCTTAACATATTCTCAATTCCCGAAACCCATAGCTTATAACCTAAACCTAACCTTAACCTAAACCTAAACCTAACCTAAACCTTAACCTAAACCTATGACCTAAAACCTTAACCTATAACCTATAACCTAAACTTATAACCTATAACCTAACCTTAGCCTAAACCTAAAACCTAAACCTTAACCTATAACCTAAAACCTAACCCTAAACCTAAAACCTAACCCTAAACCTAAAACCTAAATGTATTCTCAAATCCCTAAACCTAAACCTACCCCTAATCCTAATCTCAACTCCCTAACCTAAACCTAAACCTAAACTTGAAAACCCAAACCTAAACCCGATCCCGAACTCAAACCCGATTTTCTAAACCTAAACCTTAACCTATTCTCAATTCATTAAACCTATAGCTTATAATCTAAACCTAAACCTTAACCTAAACCTAAATCCAAACCTTAACCTAAACCAAAACCTATGACCTAAAATGTAATGACCTGGGAATTTTTGTGCTAATCTTTCCTTAAGTAGTTGCTTTTGGGGTAATTAGCGCTATGCTCGATTGCTTGTGAAATTCGCATCAATCACTTTAAATCTGATCTGCATGACTCAAAACTTGTAGATTAGTTAGCACTATGTTACTCTGAAATCTGGGATCCATCGCTAAATCCAGTTGTTCTGGAGAATTTTTGGAAGTTTTGGATCGGACCTGGACCGTGCGTCGAAAGTCCGATAGCGATGATCTTAGGCTATTGCGGTCACCATGTTGGACTTGACCTTCACCTCGAAAATCAAGTCCATGTGATGTTCTGGGTCGATTTGACTGAGTTCGGAGTGAAGAGTGTGAGAACGGTTGGATATTAATTAAGATTTTATGAAATCTGAGTCGTGTCGCTTATGCGACGATTTTAAGCAATCTGACCATTGGATTCTGACCCAATTTCACCCTCTGATCAGGGAAGGTGGCCCAGGCATGTCCTTGTGCTTGTGGACCTGATCGAGATTCAGTGACCGTTGAATTGAGTGTGGTCCGCCACGGCTGATCTTAAGAGCCGGTCGGTACGAAAACTCAGCTTGACCTAGATCCATGGTCAAAGAGCTTAAGTCTGACCTTTCATGGTTATAGGCCCACCAGAAGTGCTTCGTTGGATCGTGAGAGGCAGGTTTTGGTTATACCCTAAGTATACCTTGGCCCTGTGGTTATTTTCATCAATTTTAGGCCTATTTATAGACCTTGAAACCCTAGCACTCTTTTCCATACGAATTTCCTAACCCTACCTAAGAAAGAGAAAGGAAAAGAGAGAGAAAGTGAGAGAGAAGTTGGTGAATCATCTTAGATTCTTTCCTGTTCTTCTTCATCCTTTAACCTTCACTTTGAATCGTTATTTCGACGATTCTGAGTTCATCTTTGGGTAAGTTAACCTAACCCTAATCTGTGTTAGAGCTTAGAATAGTGTATAGGTTATGGTTTTCAAGGCTTTCAATGCCAGTGAATGGTTTATTCTTGTTATGGATGCAATTTCACATGCCAAATGTTATGTTTGCTTTACGTTCCTGATATGCATGTGTTATTTTGAGATTTGTGTATTCTATGTGTATGTATAAAGTACCGTATGCGTGTAAAATATGAACATGAGATTGCCATGATTTATTGTCGTGTACTTATGCTAATGGTATGTGCGGCAACTCCTTGGTAAAAGGAATTGTCCAAATGCATGTATTTCAACATACGTCATGTATGTTGAACTATGTATTCTAAGTGTTTGTAGAAATGTCTGAATGATCTAAAATGTAACTTATTACACTATTTGCGGGCGTTGAGAAGTGATTCTCAACACTCCTATTGATGTGTATGATTTCATTCATGTAAGTTACATTCCTTGTTATTTAATTTCAAGTCTTACTTATGCTTACTTTTATGTTAAGTTGATATTCTTCAAATGCTTGCGTACCATATGATTTGAGTTGTTGCTCCATTACTGTTCTACATTCAATACGAATATCTGTTGTAGTGTAATGTGTGTGGGACTATGCATTAGTCCAGGAAATCGGTAATCTGCCTTAAGGTTGTGGCTGAGATTGCTTTCGCCACGAAGGACGTGATTAGACGAACCTGAGTCGTATTAGAGTTGTTGGCAGTGGTTTGGCCACGCGGAGTGTTTGTGCACTCTATGTCGTTCAACCCAACGTGCGCTCGTGCTAGTCGAGTTCGTCAAGTAACTCGATTGTCTGATGTATGTTTACCATGTATGGACACTACTGCTTGAATCTAAGGTACCGAACTTACCAATGAAATCCTATTAACCATGGTACCTTGATCCGCTAAGACTCATGAGCCGGACATAGTGGTATGGGACACCGTGGTCGAGCTGTCGGCCTACGCTGGGGTGACGAGCCTCCCCGTAGTGACCAGTGAGCAACCAAACTCGTGAGCCGATTATGGTGGTATGGGACACTATATTCGTGCTGTCGGCCTACATTGATTGGTGACAAGCCCTTTGTAGTGACCTCGAGCATGCCTGAATACCGCATTGAGGTGACGAGCCTTGGTGTAGTAACGAAGGTATGATAGGCGTGCATTGATTGGTGACGAGCCCTCTGCAACGACCTACAACCATATGATCGTATGAGATGTCTAGGATTGACGACCCTAGAATTGATTACTGTTTGGATGGTGATATGAGGAAGGTATCTTAGCTTCCCAATCTTGTTGTATGAAAATGACTAATAACAACTTGGTAATCATATTCATGCACCGCATTTGCATGTGCTTTGTAGATGTGGCGCACTTTGAGGTGGTGTCATGCGTAACGTAAGATGAAGACGCTGAGGGTGTACACGTGAGGGCACACATCATTCTGCATACATCCTTGCATTAACAAGAGTACTTAGGACTTGTTTACTTATTCTGCTTTATCATTACTGCTTGACTGAATTGATAACATGTTAACCTGTGCTTTATTGTTCCTCTGAGTTGATCACTCACTCCCACGTTCTGGGGTAGTGTTAAACACCCACCAGACTCTATCTTAGGTTCTGATGTTGCAGATGTTGATGCGACTTCTGAGGCAGAGCGGGAGATGAATGATGATGAGGCAGCTTTCTCTTATATGCAGTTTTCAGACGGGTTCTAGCGAGCCTTGTTCTGATGCGCGGGATTCTGGGATTATTTTTGAGAATTAAATGATGTAACTTGATACTTGTAATTTTGATAGTAACACTTACATTACGACCTGGTATGTATATGTACTTCAGCGATTTGCACTTGTACACATATATTTCTATAAGTCTTCCGCTTGCTTTCTTCACTTATCCCTGAATTATATCTGTGCTTTGGCTTAATCTATTCCATGTTTTATGCACTAATACAGACAACCTACATCCATCATTAAATATGTTGCATAAGTGATGTTTTTAAACTCGGGAGCTGAGTTATGCTCGACCCCTGAATTTTAGGGCGTTACATAAAACCTTAACCTATAACCTATAACCTAAACTTATAACCTCTAACCAAACATACCCTAAACCTAAAACTTAAACCATAACCTATAACCTAAAACTAAACCTAAATACAAAACCTAAATGTATTCTCAAATCCCTAAACCTAAACCAATAACTAATCCTAATCTCAACTCCTTAACCTAAACCTAAACCTAAACTTGAAAACCCAAACGCAAACCCGATCCCGAACCTGAACCCGATTTCCTAAACCTAAACCTTAACCTATTCTCAATTTCCCAAACCTATAGCTTATAATCTAAACCTAAACCTTAACCTAAACCTATAACATTAACCTAAACCAAAACCTATGACCTAAAACCTTAACCTATAACCTATAACCCAAACTTATAACTCATAACCTAAGCTTAACCTAAACCTAAAACTTAAACCTAAACCTAAACATAAACCTAAAACCTAAATGTATTCTCAAATCCCTAAACCAAAACCTACACCTAATCCTAATCTCAACTCCCTAACCTAAACCTAAACCCAAACTTGAAAACCTAAACCTAAACCCGATCCCGAACACGAACCCGATTTCGTAAACCTAAACCTTAACCTATTCTCAATTCCCTAAACCTATACCTTATAACCTAAACTTAAACCTTAACCTAAACCTAAACCATAACCTAACATAAACCTAAACCTAAACCTATGACCTAAAACCTTAACCTATAACCTATAACCTAAACATATAACCTATAACCTAACCTTAGCCTAAACCTATAACCTAAACCTTAACCTATAACCTAAAACCTAAACCTAAACCTAAAACCTAAATGCATTCTCAAATCCCTAAACATAAACCTACACCTAATCCTAATCTCAACGCCCTAACCTAAAGCTAAACCTAAACTTGAAAGCCAAAACCTAAACCCGATCCCGAACCCGAACACGATTTCCTAAACCTAAACCTTAAACTATTCTCAATTCCCAAAACCTATAGCTTATAATCTAAATCTAAACCTTAACCTAAACCTAAACCTAAACCTTAACCTAAACCTATAACCTTAACCTAAACCAAAACCTATGACCTAAAACCTTAACCTATAACCTATAAACTAAACTTATAACCGCTAACCTAACCTTACCCTAAACCTAAAACCAAAACCATAACCTACAACCTAAAACTAAACCTAAACCCAAAACCTAAATGTATTCTCAAATCCCTAAACCTAAACCTACACCTAATCCTAATCTCAACTCCCTAACCTAAACCTAAACCTAAACTTGAAAACCCAAACCTAAACCCCATCCCAAACCCGAACCCGATTTCGTAAACCTAAACCTTAACCTATTCTCAATTCCCGAAACCCATAGCTTATAACCTAAACCTAACCTTAACCTAAACCAAAACCTAACCTAAACCTAAACCTAAACCTATGACCTAAAACCTTAACCTATAACCTATAACCTAAACTTATAACCTATAACCTAACCTTAGCCTAAACCTAAAACCTAAACCTTAACCTATAACCTAAAACCTAAACCTAAAACCTAAATGTATTCTCAAATCCCTAAACCTAAACCTACACCTAATCCTAATCTCAACTCCCAAACCTAAACCTAAACCTAAACTTGAAAACCCAAACCCAAACCCGATCCTGACTCGAACCCTATTTCCTAAACCTAAACCTTAACCTATTCTCAATTCATTAAACCTATAGCTTATAATCTAAACCTAAACCTTAACCTAAACCTAAATCTAAACCTTAACCTAAACCTATAACCTTAACCTAAACCAAAACCTATGACCTAAAACCTTAACCTATAACCTATAACCTAAACTTATAACCTCTAACCTAACCATACCCTAAACCTAAAACCTAAACCATAACCTATAATCTAAAACTAAACCTAAACCCAAAACCTAAATATATTCTCAAATCCTTAAACCAAAACCTATAACTAATCCTAATCTCAACTCCTTAACCTAAACCTAAACCTAAACTTGAAAACCCAAACCCAAACCCGATCCCGAACCCGAACCCGATTTCCTAAACCTAAACCTTAACCTAGTCTCAATTCCCTAAACCTATAGCTTATAATCAAAACCTACACCTTAAACTAAACCTATAACCTTAACCTAAACCAAAACCTATGACCTAAAACCTTAACATATAACCTATAACCCAAACTTATAACCCATAACCTAAGCTTAACCTTAACCTATAACCTAAACCTTAACCTATAACCTAAACCTAAACCTAAACCTAAAACCTAAATGTATTCTCAAATCCCTAAACCTAAACCTAAACCTAATCCTAATCTCAACTCCCTAACCTAAACCTAAACCTACACCTAATCCAAATCTTAACTCCCTAACCTAAACCTAAACCTAAACTTGAAAACCCAAACCTAAACCCGATCCCGAACCCGAACCCGATTTCGTAAACCTAAACCTTAACTTATTCTCAATTCCCGAAACGTATAGCTTATAACCTAAGCCTAACCTTAACCTAAACCAAAACCTAAACCTAACCTAAACCTAAACCTAAACCTATGACCTAAAACCTTAACCTATAACCTATATCCTAAACTTATAACCTATAACCTAACCTTAGCCTAAACCAAAAACCTAAACCTTAACCTATAACCTAAAACCTAAACGTAAACCTAAAACCTAAATGTATTCTCAAATCCCTAAACCTAAACCTACACCTAATCCTAATCTCAACTCCCTAAAATAAACCTAAACCTAAACTTGAAAACCCAAACCCAAACCCGATCCCGAACTCGAACCCCATTTCCTAAACCTAAACCTTAACCTATTCTCAATTCATTAAACCTATAGCTTATAATCTAAACCTAAACCTTAACCTAAACCAAAATCTAAGCCTTAACCTAAACGTATAACCTAACCTAAACCAAAACCTATGACCTAAAATCTTAACCTATAACCTATAACCTAAACTTATAACCTCTAACCTAACCATACCCTAAACCTAAAACCTAAACCATAACCTATAACCTAAAACTAAACCTAAACTCAAAACCTAAATGTATTCTCAAATCCCTAAACCTAAACCAATAACTAATCCTAATCTCAACTCCTTAACCTAAACCTAAACCTAAACTTGAAAACCCAAACCCAAACCCGATCCCGATCCCGAACCCGATTTCCTAAACCTAAACCTTAACCTATTCTCAATTCCCCCAACCTATAGCTTATAATCTAAACCTAAACCTTAACCTAAACCTATAACCTTAACCTAAACCAAAACCTATGACCTAAAACCTTAACCTATAACATATAACCCAAACTTATAACCCATAACCTAAGCATAACCTAAACCTAAAACCTAAACCTAAACCTAAACCTAAACCTAAAACCTAAATGTATTCTCAAATCCCAATACCTAAACCTACACCCAATCCTAATCTCAACTCCCTAACCTAAACCTAAACCTAAACTTGAAAACCCAAACTTAAACCTGATCTCGAAACCGAACCCGATTTCCTAAACCTAAACCTTAACCTAATCTCAATTCTTATAACCTTAAAGCTTATCACCTAAGCCTAAAACCTAAACCTAAAATCTAAATGTATTCTCAAATCCCTAAACTTAAACCTACACCTAATCCTAATCTCAACACCCTAACCTAAACCTAAACCTAAACTTGAAAACCCAAACCCAAACCCGATCCCGAACCCGAACCGGATTTCCTAACCTCAACCTTAACCTATTCTCAATTCCCTAAACCTATAGCTTATAATCTAAACCTAAACCTTAACCTAAACCTAAATCTACACCTTAACCTAAACCTATAACCTTAACCTAAACCAAAACCTATGACCTAAAACCTCAACCTATAAACTATAACCTAAACTTATAACCTCTAACCTAACCTTACCTTAAACCTAAAACCTAAACCTTAACCTATAACATAAAACTAAACCTAAACCCAAAACCTAAATGTATTCTCAAATCCCTAAATCAAAACCTACACCTAATCCTAATCTCAACTCCCAAACCTAAACCTAAACCCAAACTTGAAAACCCAAACCAAAACCGGATCCCGAACCCGAACCCGATTTCGTAAACCTAAACCTTAACCTTTTCTCAATTCCATAAACCTATACCTTATAACCTAAACCTAAACCTTAACCTAAACCTAAACCAAAACCTAACCTAAACCTAAAACTAAACCTATGACCTAAAACCTTAACCTATAACCTATAACCTAAACTTATAACCTATAACCTAACCTTAGCCTAAACCTATAACCTAAACCTTAACCTATAACCTAAAACCTAAACCTAAACCTAAAACCTAAATGCATTCTCAAATCCCTAAACCTAAACCTACACCTAATCCTAATCTCAACGCCCTAACCTAAACCTAAACCTAAACTTGAAAGCCCAAACCTAAACCCGATCCCGAACCCGAACCCGATTTCCTAAACCTAAACCTTAACCTATTCTCAATTCCCTAAACCTATAGTTTATAATCTAAATCTAAACCTAAATCTAAACCTAAACCTAAACCTTAACCTAAACCTATAACCTTAACCTAAGACAAAACCTACGACCTAAAATCTTAACCTATAACCTATAACCTAAACTTATAACCTCTAACCTAACCTTACCTAAACTTAAAACCAAAACTTTAACCTATAACCTAAAACTAAACCTAAACCAAAAACCTAAATGTATTCTCAAATCCCTAAACCAAAACCTACACCTAATCCTAATCTTAACTCCCTAACCTAAACCTAAACCTAAACTTGAAAACCCAAACCTAAACCCCATCCCAAACCCGAACCCGATTTCGTAAACCTAAACCTTAACCTATTCTCAATTCCCGAAACCCATAGCTTATAACCTAAACCTAACCTTAACCCAAACCTAAACCTAACCTAAACCTAAATCTAAACCTATGACCTAAAACCTTAACCTATAACCTATAACCTAAACTTATAACCTATAACCTAACCTTAGCCTAAACCTAAAACCTAAACCTTAACCTATAACCTAAAACCTAACCCTAGACCTAAAACCTAACCCTAAACCTAAAACCTAAATGTATTCTCAAATCCCTAAACCTAAACCTACCCCTAATCCAAATCTCAACTCCCTAACCTAAACCTAAACCTAAACTTGAAAACCCAAACCTAAAGCCGATCCCGAACTCAAACCTGATTTCCTAAACCTAAACCTTAACCTATTCTCAATTCATTAAACCTATAGCTTATAATCTAAACCTAAACCTTAACCTAAACCTAAATCTAAACCTTAACCTAAACCTATAACCTTAACCTAAACCAAAACCTACGACCTAAAACCTTAACCTATAACCTATAACCTAAACTTATAACCTCTAACCGAACCTTACCCTAAACCTAAAACTCAAACCATAACCTATAACCTAAAACTAAACCTAAACCCAAAACCTAAATGTATTCTCAAATCCCTAAACCTAAACCTATACCTAATCCTAATCTCAACTCCCTAACCTAAACCTAAACCTAAACTTGAAAACCTAAACCCAAACACGATCTCGAACCCGAACCCGATCTCCTAAACCTAAACCTTAACCTATTCTCAATTCTCTAAACCTATAGCTTATAATCTAAACCAACACCATAACCTAAACCTAAATCTAAACCTTAACCTAAACCTATAACCTTAACCTAAACCAAAACCTATGACCTAAAACCTTAACCTATAACCTAACCTTACCCTAAACCTAAAACCAAAACCTTAACCTATAACCTAAAACTAAACCTAAACCCAAAACCTAAATGTATTCACAAATCCCTAAACCTAAACCTGCACCTAATCCTAATCTCAACTCCCTAACCTAAACCTAAACCTAAACTTGAAAACCCAAACCTAAACCCGATCCCGAACCCGAACCCGATTTCGTAAACCTAAACCTTAACTTATTCTCAATTCCCGAAATGTATAGCTTATAACCTAAACCTAACCTTAACCTAAACCAAAACCTAAACCTAACCTAAACCTAAACCTAAACCTAAGACCTAAAACCTTAACCTATAACCTATATCCTAAACTTATAACCTATAACCTAACCATAGCCTAAACCTAAAACCTAAACCTTAACCTATAACCTAAAACCTAAATGTAAACCTAAAACCTGAATGTATTCTCAAATCCCTAAACCTAAACCTACACCTAATCCTAATCTCATCTCCCTAAAATAAACCTAAACCTAAACTGGAAAACCCAAACCCAAACCCGATCCCGAACTCGAACCCGATTTCCTAAACCTAAACCTTAACCTATTCTCAATTCATTAAACCTATAGCTTATAATCTAAACTTAAACCTTTACTAAACCTAAATCTAAACCTTAACCTAAACCTATAACCTAACCTAAACCAAAACCTATGACCTAAAACCTTAACCTATAACCTATAACCTAAAACCTGACCCGAGTTCACATGTTTGCATGTGTGTGTGTGAGTATGCATCTCGTGTATTTTGGTCCCGCGGTCCTACCGGTCAAATTTCGGCGACCCGCGACCTTCGGATAGTGATTGCGGTCACCCTCGAGTTTAGTCACGTAGACCCGACTCGGATTGACCCAAGACCTATGCTATTGCGACCGCATCATCGCCGCGGTTCCAGCGTCGTGTCTCATGCGTAAATCCGGCATGTCCATCAAAAGTTATGGGCCGCGCATTATTTGGACCGTTGATTGCATTTTTGGTGGGACCCACCTGATTGCATATTTCCCCATGTGCACTATTCCCCATGTAAGCCACCTTTAGGCTAGCAATGATGGCTTCTTTTCTCAAGAAAACCATGATGAGATTAGCTTCTCTAGGCAATGATGAGCCACCCTATCCCATGAGCAATGATTATTTCTCTTTTCAAAAATTCATCTTTTTCTAAGAAAGCAATCATTTCAACCTTAGAAACTCTCTCATCTCCCTCTCTCTTTCTTCATTTCTCTCTTCTCCTCTTTGCAAATGTCCTCCATTGCTGAATTTTTCCAGCCCTCTTTCCTCTTCTTTCCCCTAGATCTAACCATCAAAGATCCATCATCACCATTGAACCTCCTTCCTTGAAGCTTAAGGAGCATGGTGGTTGAAGAATCTTGAAGATCCAACAAGTGGGTGAGCATGTAGGATAGATTGCATGATTCTTATTGTCATAGATCTTTTGTTGCTTCATATGGAGAGTGTAGGACTCACCACATCAATGGTGAAGGTCCACCACTCCTTGGATAAGGTCTTTTTAGCCATCACTTGCATCTTGATGGGGCCATTCTCCATGGACCCCATCTTGATGAGATTTCCTTTATCCTTCTCTTCTCCACTTTCTATGGTTTGGATGTAATGATTATGTGGCCCACCTGATGTGCCATGCAACCAGAATTTTTAAATTTTGGGACATCCAGGCCCAAGTTGTTGGACACCCAGGCCCAACTGTGCTGCCTAGTTTTGCTGCTTGATTTGGAAAGCCTTTGGGCCTGATTTTATAGATTTTCTTGGGGAGGTGCTGGGCTTGGGAGTTGTGTGACACATCAGGGTGGACCCCACCTTGTGGAATCTATGATTTATTTCCCATTTATTAATTTTTGGGCTGATCTAGACAGCAACATGTTGTTGTCCAGATTGCTGGAATTTTTTTTATGTTGTA
This sequence comes from Magnolia sinica, assembly GCF_029962835.1. Taxonomy (NCBI): domain Eukaryota; kingdom Viridiplantae; phylum Streptophyta; class Magnoliopsida; order Magnoliales; family Magnoliaceae; genus Magnolia; species Magnolia sinica. The sequence continues at coordinate 39,839,242 of NC_080576.1, forward strand.
ATGTATGTGCTGTAGGCCTTGTTTGTGGTCTCATTTTTCCTGATTTCTTAGACTTCTCTTTGAGGTATGGACCCCACCTAAAAGTATGCTAAACCTCAGCTTCAAATGTCCCTATTTGATCACCCAAAAGGGTGGGCCAAGGAGGGTGGACGGTCCAGATTTTTCTGGACTGTCCAGCTACACTGTTTGCTGGAAACTCATAAATATCAGCCTAAAATGCCTTTTGGAATCACGTACTTGTATAGGAAGGTTGGTCTTGCTTTTATCAAATTTACATAGACCTGGGCCCACTCAACTGGGGTGCACTGCAGCAGGAAAAATAAAAATCTGGACCTTGCTGTCCATGAATTTCATGAGTTCCCATTTGAATATCCCAAAATCCTAAATTTTTGTAGGGAGGTGTCCCACCTATAGTAGGCACATAATTTCAGGGCCAAGGAATCCTATTTGGGCATCCAAAAGGGGGAGCCAACATACTGGACTGCCAGAAATTTCTGCTGTGCAGTCCAGCAGCATAGTCCCATAAAAATAATATTATAAAAAATAATTTCTAAGAAGTTGGGCCATATTTCTAGATCCCAACTTGAAGAACCCACCCATTGGATGGCCCAAATTCAGGACAGTTATATTCCAGCAATATTTCACCCTATATAGATTGTATTCTTTAAATTAATTTAAATACTTTTGAGTATCATAAAATCATGAAAATTTATAGAGAGGTATTCCACCCATGGTGGGACTCACCTACAAATTTTTGGGGCCAATGGAGTCCCGTGCACACCGTGCCAAGTGCTGGACTGGCTCACCACGTTCAGGCATCCCGATTCACCAGATTTTCTTGATGGTCTGTTTTATTTAAATTAATTAAAATACTTTTGACCATCCAAAAATCACAAAATTTTGAAGATTCGTGGTCCACCTATGGGAGGACCATATTATAAATTTTCATGGCCATCGGGCCCCTGTACTGACCGTGGTGTGGCCTGCAAACTTGGGTCAGTTTTGGGCCAGATACTCAGGCCCGTAGGACTACCCACCACGGGATGCCCCTACCTTGGGCTGTTGCTGGGCCTGTATTCCAGTGGCATGACCCACTTCTAATATGTGTTGTGCATTCCTCTCTCATCCGGTGGGACCCACTATGATATGTGTGGGTCACCATGGGCTAGTAACCCATCTAAATTACATAAATTTCTGGATTCCAGCAGGCCTAAAGTGGGTGGGCTGAAATTCCAACAAGGGGCCCAAATTTGCTCCATAATTGACCCCACCAGATTTAAGGGAGTGTTGCACATACTCCTTGCCTTATTTCCTTGATATTTTTGGGCGTAATTAGTTCCTCTTAAGGCCCACCTTTGTGGTGATGTCCTTAACCAGATTTTTGGTAGTTTGTAGGCCCAATGGGTGGAAACCTATTTCTTGAGCCCAAACGTGTAGGGCCTGACCTTAACCCCAAAGCCGTCTAACAGGCTGACCTATTTATTAGCCGTGATGCCCTCAAAATGCTTAATTATGGGCTGACTTGCGGGCCCTCACATAAATGTATAGTGTGGAGGGCCTTGCTAAAAGGTCAGTATAGGCCTTGCCTATGTGTATTCTTGGGTTTATGGGCTTAAGCCCACCATAATGTATGAATTGGATGACTTTTGTTTTGGCCCATTTCTTTAGGGCCCATTATGTGATATAGTATATGCATGTTTGTGTTAGCAAGTAGGCCTTGTGGACTCAGTTCTTTTGGATAGGCCCATTGATCTTGAGCCTATACTCTCCTATCTATTGTGAGGGGCTTAGGGGCAATGATAGACAAGAAGTCGGGCCCTTGGCTGCCCATTAAACTGACCCTGTACTTAGGCCAAAAGTGAGGCCCAACTCACTTGTGTTAAATGTGAAACTTGCCCATGTAAATGAATTACTGGGCTGCCCATGAAGCCCACCACAATATGTGGAATTATGACCTTTGTGGTTGGGCCTAAACCTTACTTGAGGGCCCACTATATGGCTTATGAGTTGGGCTTGGTGTATGGCCTACTAGTCCACACATTGCTTAGGCCTCAGATCTTTCATTATATGGGTAGTGGTAAGCTACCTCTTGGAAACCAGTTGAGGTTGGATGTCTAAACCTGGGTGAAATCCTAAGGTAAGCCATAGGTTTCTCTATGGGTGGTTAAAGGCCCAACACACTATAGACCTTAGGCTATTTATTTAAGGCTCAATGTGCATGTATGTAGAACCTACAACTTAATGCATGTTTGGTCCAGCCGCCTTAGATCGCCCGATTGTGGAAGCACTCTCTGCCTTGGGTTGTTGCTGGACTCCAGTCGTAGGCCTACTTGATCTTTTCATGATATATAAACACTCTCCATAGTGAGTATAGTTGGCCTTCATGAGATTATTTCCACATACTCAACTAATTTCCAGAAAGTCAAACGGGCCAAAAGTTTATCAAAGGGCCTTCAATGTACAATTTTATGGTTACAACTTTATTTGGCTGTAGGGCTCACCGTATTGAGAACTTGTGTCTTTTGGGTCGCTTTTAGTGATCTTATGAGGACCCCATCTTATGAGGACATCCAGTGAGCCTAGATTGGGCAGGGACATCCCAGCTTGGCCCAACCATATATTGGGCCGACTTCCATCATTTTGATGGACTTGTGGACTGAGGTAAGGATAGTATTGGGCCCTCGGTTGCCCACTTAAATTACTAGTTATTGGGCTGATGTAGTGAGGCCCATTTCATCCAAACTTAAACCTATTTTTGGACCGTATATTGTGTACACGGGCTGCCCTAGAGTCCATGTTGTTAAAAGTGGTATTATATCTTTTTATGGCCTATTATGAGGAATATATGTATATGGTTACCTTAAATATAGGCCTTGGGCCTTTTAATCCATAAATGGTAGATATGCCTAAAAAATGTTCCTTAACCTATCCTATAAAAAACTTATAACCTCTAAGCCTAACTTAGACCCTAAACTTATGGGCTACCCTGTAAACCACTAAACCTTATGGATATTGTCCTATAACTTGGTTCCTTCTTGGAAGGAGGAATGTAATTTACTTTGTATATCGCCGCATGATGCGCCTAAACCCATAACCCATGTGCATCATTGTATGCTTGGACGACACTGCGTGTGTGGTTTTTGATGCTTGGAATTGATGCATAATTGATTGTGTTGCATCTGGCATTGCATAATATATGAGCATTATCACCCTATCGGGGTTGTACCTCTAAACATCGTGGATGGCCAACCTAAATGTTACTTGAGCATAAGGATGCCCATGGGTGAAATTCCCAAAACCTCTTACCAAGGATCTGCCCAACGCCGTGAACCCGAGTGGAATACCTATGAGCGCACGAGGGCTTATACTATTAGGTCGCGAATTCCCGAAATGTATCGGTTGGAGGGGTGTGGCTTATAACCTATGTAACATTGCTAACCTTGAACCTAATTGGTTGTCCAAGAAAACAACAAACCTATAACGCTAACCTAAACCTAAACCTAATGGACCTGATTTCCTTATGATAAATATACCTTGACATATATGAGCCTATTGCATCGCTATTAGTATTGCCTATGTAAGCCTTCATGCATTGCCTATGGCCTAAACCTTGCATCACCTATAATAAGCCTAAATGGTAAGGCTAGAATGATATTCTCATTGAGCATGTCTCCTAAACCTAAACCTACACCTAATCCTATTATCAACTCGCACTATTATCACACACTACACCACCCTCTAAGCTTCTATAACTTATGCCCAAACCCAGAACCCGATCCCGAACTTGAGGACCCGATTGCATCATTCTTTCTTTCTTCTATTATCTTATGTATGTCCTATTGGGCATGTAAACATGTAAAAGTTCAAATTCATAGTGGAACTTTTGTGATATGTGCTTTTTTTACTCATATTTACTTGTTATGATCTTGGGTATGCTCGTATTGGAAATTATTATATTGTTATGGAAATCCTCCTTGTAGGATCCCAGGATCGGAACCTGCCTCAGGAGACCTAAAACCTTAACCTATAACCTATAACCTAAACTTATAACCTCTAACCTAACCATACCCTAAACCTAAAACCTAAACCATAACCTATAACCTAAAACTAAACCTAAACACAAAACCTAAATGTATTCTCAAATCCCTAAACCTAAACCAATAACTAATCCTAATCTCAACTCCTTAACCTAAACCTAAACCTAAACTTGAAAACCGAAACCCAAACCCGATCCCGAACCCGAACCCGATTTCCTAAACCTAAATATTAACCAATTCTCAATTCCCCAAACCTATAGCTTATAATCTAAACCTAAACCTTAACCTAAACCTATAACCTTAACCTAAACCAAAACCTTTGACTTGAAACCTTAACCTATAACCTATAACCCAAACTTATAACCCATAACCTAAGCTTAACCTAAATCTAAAACCTAAACCTAAACCTAAACCTATAACCTAAACCTAAACCTAAACCAAAAACCTAAATGTATTCTCAAATCCCTAAACCTAAACCTACACCTAATCCTAATCTCAACTCTCTAACTTAAACTTAAACCTAAACTTGAAAACCCAAACTTAAACCTGATCTCGAACCCGAACCCGATTTCCTAAACCTAAACCTTAACCTATTCTCAATTCTTATAACCCTAAAGCTTATAACCTAAGCCTAAAACCTAAACCTAAACCTAAAATCTAAATGTATTCTCAAATTCCTAAACTTAAAACTACACCTAATCTTAATCTCAACTCCCTAACCTAAACCTAAACCTAAACTTGAAAACCCAAACCCAAACCCGATCCCGAACCCGAACCCGATTTCCTAAACCTAAACCTTAACCTATTCTCAATTCCCTAAACCTATAGCTTATAATCTAAACCTAAACCTAAATCTACACCTTAACCTAAACCTATAACCTTAACCTAAACCAAAACCTATGACCTAAAACCTTAACCTAAACTTATAACCTCTAACCTAACCTTACCCTAAACCTAAAACCTAAACCTTAACCTATAACCTAAAACTAAACCTAAACCCAAAATCTAAATGTATTCTCAAATCCCTAAACCAAAACCTACACCTAATCCTAATCTCAACTCCCTAACCTAAACCTAAACCCAAACTTGAAAACCCAAACCTAAACCCGATACCGAACATGAACCCGATTTCGTAAACCTAAACCATAACCTATTCTCAATTCCCTAAACCTATACCTTATAACCTAAACCTAAACCTTAACCTAAACCTAAACCAAAACCTAACCTAAACAAAAACCTAAACCTATGACCTAAAACCTTAACCTATAACCTATAACCTAAACTTATAACCTATAACCTAACCTTACCCTAAACCTATAACCTAAACCTTAACCTATAACCTAAAACCTAAACCTAAACCTAAAACCTAAATGTATTCTCAAATCCCTAAACCTAAACCTACACCTAATCCTAATCTCAACGCCAAAACCTAAACCTAAACCTAATCTTGCAAACCCAAACCTAAACCCGATCCCGAACCCGAACCCGATTTCCTAAACCTAAACCTTAACCTATTCTCAATTCCCTAAACCTATAGCTTATAATCTAAATCTAAACCTTAAAATAAACCTAAACATAAACCTATAACCTTAACCTAAACCAAAACCTACGACCTAAAACCTTAACCTATAACCTATAACCTAAACTTATAACCTCTAACCTAACCTTACCCTAAACCTAAAACCAAAACCTTAACCTACAACCTAAAACTAAACCTAAACCCAAAACCTAAATGTATTCTCAAATCCCTAAACCTAAACCTACACCTAATCCTAATCTCAACTCCTTAACCTAAACCTAAACCTAAACTTGAAAACCCAAACCTAAACCCCATCCCAAACCCGAACCCGATTTCGTAAACCTAAACCTTAACCTATTCTCAATTCCCGAAACCCATAGGTTATAACCTAAACCTAACCTTAACCTAAACCTAAACGTAAACCTAAACCTATGACCTAAAACCTTAACCTATAACCTATAACCTAAACTTATAACCTATAACCTAACCTTAGCCTAAACCTAAAACCTAAACCTTAACCTATAACCTAAAACCTAACCCTAAACCTAAAACCTAACCCTAAACCTAAAACTTAAATGTATTCTCAAATCCCTAAACCTAAACCTACACCTAATCCTAATCTCAACTCCCAAACCTAAACCTAAACATAAACTTGAAAACCCAAACTCAAACCCGATCCTGAACTCGAACCCTATTTCCTAAACCTAAACCTTCACCTATTCTCAATTCATTAAACCGATAGATTATAATCTAAACCTAAACCTTAACCTAAACCTAAATCTAAACCTTAACCTAAACCAAAACCTATGACCTAAAACCTTAACCTATAACCTATAACCTAAACTTATAACCTCTAACCTAACCATACCCTAAACCTAAAACCTAAACCATAACCTATAACCTAAAACTAAACCTAAACCCAAAACCTAAATGTATTCTCAAATCCCTAAACCTAAACCTATAACTAATCCTAATCTCAACTCCTTAACCTAAACCTAAACCTAAACTTGAAAACCCAAACCCAAACCCGATCCCGAACCCGAACCCGATTTCCTAAACCTAAACCTTAACCTATTCTCAATTCCCTAAACCTATAGCTTATAATCTAAACCTACACCTTAGCCTAAACCTATAACCTTAACCTAAACCAAAACCTATGACCTAAAACCTTAACCTATAACCTATAACCCAAACTTATAACCCATAACCTAAGCTTAACCTTAACCTATAACCTAAACCTTAACCTATAACCTAAACCTGAACCTAAACCTAAAACCTAAATGTATTCTCAAATCCGTAAACATAAACCTAAACCTAATCCTAATCTCAACTCCCTAACCTAAACCTAAACCTACACCTAATCCTAATCTCAACTCCCTAACCTAAACCTAAACCTAAACTTGAAAACCCAAATCTAAACCTGATCTCGAACCTAAACCCGATTTCCTAAACCTAAAGCTTAACCTATTCTCAATTCTTATAACCTTAAAGCTTATAACCTAAGCCTAAAACCTAAACCTAAACCTAAAATCTAAATGTATTCTCAAATCCCTAAACTTAAACCTACACCTAATCCTAATCTCAACTCCCTAACCTAAACCTAAACCTAAACTTGAAAACCCAAACCCAAACCCGATCCCGAACCCGAACTGGATTTCCTAAACCTTAACCTTAACCTATTCTCAATTCCCTAAACCTATAGCTTATAATCTAAACCTAAACCTTAACCTAAACCTAATTCTAAACCTTAACCTAAACCTATAACCTTAACCTAAACCAAAACCTATGACCTAAAACCTTAACCTATAACCTATAACCTAAACTTATAACCTCTAACCTAACCTTACCCTAAACCTTAACCTATAATCTAAAACTAAACCTAAAACCAAAACCTAAATGTATTCTCAAATCCCTAAACCTAAACCTACACCTAATCCTAATCTCAACTCCCTAACCTAAACCTAAACCCAAACTTAAAAACCCAAACCTAAACCCGATCCCGAACCCGAACCCAATTTCGTAAACCTAAACCTTAACCTATTCTCAATTCCCTAAACCTATACCTTATAACCTAAACCTAAACCTTAACCTAAACCTAAACCAAAACCTTAACCTATAACCTATAACCTAAACTTATAACCTATAACCTAACCTTAGCCTAAACCTATAACCTAAACCTTAACCTATAACCTAAAACCTTAACCTAAACCTAAAACCTAAATGTATTCTCTAATCCCTAAACCTAAACCTACACCTAATCCTAATCTCACCTCCCAAACCTAAACCTAAACCTAAACTTGAAAGTCCAAATCTAAACTCGATCTCGAACCCGAACCCGATTTCCTAAACCTAAACCTTAACCTATTCTCAATTCCCTAAACCTATAGCTTATAACCTAAACCTAAACCTTAACCTAAACCTTAACCTAAACCTAAACATAAACCTTAACCTATAACTATAACCTTAACCTAAACCAAAACCTATGACCTAAAACCTTAACTTATAACTTAAACCTAAACCTTAACCTAAACCTATAACCTTAACCTAAAACCTAAAACTTAAACCTAAACCTAAAACCTAAATGTATTCTCAAATCCCTAAACCTAACCTACACCTAATCCTAATCTCAACTCCCTAACCTAAACCTAAACCTAAACTTGAAAACCCAAACAGAAACCCGATCCTGAACCCGAACCCGATTTCCTAAACCTAAACCTTAACCTATTCTCAATTCCTTAAACCTATAGCTTATAACCTAAACCTAAACCTTAACCTAAACCTAAAACTAAACCTAAACCTTAACCTAAATCTATAACCTTAACCTAAACCAAAACCTATGACCTAAAACCTTAACCTATAACCTAAACCTCAACCTTAACCTAAACCTAAACCTAAACCTCGACCTTAAACTTAACCTAAACCTATAACCTTAACCTATAACCTAAAACCTAAACCTAAACCTAAAACTTAAATGTATTCCCAAATCCCTAAACCAAAACCTACACTTAATCCTAATCTCAACTCCCTAACCTAAACCTATACTTAAACTTGAAAACCCGAACCCGATTTCCTAAACCTAAACCTTAACCTATTCTCAATTCCCTAAACCTAAACCTAAACCTATAACCTTAACCTAAACTAAAACCTATGACCTAAAACCTTAACCTATAACCTTAACCTATAACCTAAACCTAAACCTAAACCTAAACCTTAACCTAAACCTATAACCTTAACCTAAAACCTAAAACTTAAAACCTAAACCTAAACCTAAAACCTAAATGTACTCTCAAATCCCTAAACCTAAACCTACATGTAATCCTAATCTCAACTCTCTAACCTAAACCTAAACTTAAGCTTGAAAACCCAAACCTAAACCCGATCCCGAACCTGATTTCCTAAACCTAAACCTTAACCTTTTCTCAATTCCCTAAACCTATAGCTTATAACCTAAACCTAAACCTTAACCTATACCTATAACCTTAACCTAAACCAAAACCTATGACCTAAAACCTTAACCTATAACCTAAACCTAAACCTAAACCTAAACCTATAACCTTAACCTAAAACCTAAAACCTAAACCTAAACCTAAAACCTAAATGTATTCTCAAATCCCTAAACCTAAACCTACATCTAATCCTAATCTCAACTCTCTAACCTAAACCTAAACCTAAACTTGAAAACCCAAACCTAAACCCGATCCCAAACCCGAACCCGATTTCCTAAACCTAAACCTTAACCTATTCTCAATTCCCTAAACCTATAGCTTATAACCTAAACCTAAACCTTAACCTATACCTATAACCTTAACCTAAACCAAAACCTATGACCTAAAACCTTAACCTATAACCTAAACCTAAACCTAAACCTAAACCTTAACCTTAACCTATACATATAACCTTAACCTAAACCAAAACCTATGACCTAAAACCTTAACCTAAACCTAAACCTAAACCTTAACCTAAACCTATAACCTTAACCTAAAACTTAAAACCTAAGCCTAAACCTAAAACCTAAATGTATTCTCAAATCCCTAAACCTATACCTACACCTAATCCTAATCTCAACTCCCTAACCTAAACCTAAATCTAAACTTGAAAGCCCAAACATAAACCCGATCCCGAACCTAAACCCGATTTCCTAAACCTAAACCTTAACCTATAGCCTAAACCTTAACCTATAACCTATAACCTAAACCTATAACGTATAACTTAAACTCAATTCCCTAAACCTAAACCTAAACCTAAACCTAAACCTAAACCTAAACGTAAAGCTTAAACTTAAACCTAAAACGTAAAACCTAAACCTAAACCTAAAATGTAAATGTATTCTCAAATCCCTAAACCTACAACTGGAGTCACAAATGCCAACAAGGAGAATCTTTCGGCGATTTCACAACCCGCCTGGTAAGTACCCAAGTTTGTATTTGGGTCATGTTATTTACAACAACTGAATTTCTTCCAGCTATACTTGCAACTTGAATTATTTCATGGGTTTTGGGATCTGAAATTTAGTAAATGGCTAATCATTTTTAAAAGAACACTACCACAGAAAATTTCTATATCAGCAGTGTCTTAATGCTTGGTTTTGTCCCATTTTCATCTACATATCATTCCTGGGGCAACTAATAGAAAATCTGAACGGTTCTATACCGGCAAAGTAAGCATACATTAAGTTTCTTTCTGTCCTATGCAGGGCTTTGACAAACTGAAAGAGAGTTGAGAAGTGGGAGGGCATAACAAAGGCACCGGCACGATTTAATCTAACGCTTTTTGCTGACAAAGACATGTATGAAGCCATGGATGAACTTGCAAAGTTGCAGAACAAGACTGCTCACTAGCTGGCCGTGGAAGTCATCCGCAACTGAAATGAAAGTGTTTCTCTTGCCTTGCTTCAATCTAAGGCAGCTCATATGAGGTCAGAGAATGGTTCTTGGTTCACCATTGCTGAATGGTCATGTAACCTTCACCATTAGTAATTGCTTCAATCTGAGGCAGCTTATATGTGATTGTAATTGAATGAATGAATGATTATGCAGGTGATAATTGAATGAATGAATGATTATGTAGGTCGTAATTGAATGAATGAATGATTATGCAGGTGGTAATTGAATGAATGAATGATTGTAATTGAATGAATGAATGATTATGAAGGTGGTAATTGAATGAATGAATGATTGTAATTGAATGAATGAATGATTATGAAGGTGGTAATTGAATGAATGAATGAATGATTAGAAAATTTTTTTAATGTTGGCTATAGTTACGGATATTAACCGTAGCTGTTATAAAATTCAGAATATTGCTACAGATCCAACACTACTTTTAGCTACCAATAATATCCGTAGTTGTAGGTTTTTTTTGCTACACTATTTTAACCTATTGCTATGGATTAGATCCGTAGCCATAGGTTTTAGACCTATTGTTTCGAGACCTACGACGACGGTCGTGCCACGGACGTGCTACGGATTTAATCTGTAGCTATAGGTCTATGGCTACGGATTAAATCCGTAGCCTTTGCCCATTTTTCTGGTAGTGGTGGTTATGAACGATGAGATGGACTCTTTGTACATGAACCATAGTGGGAGCTAATGAAGCTTCCAGTGGGGCGAAAAGTAATTGGATGCAAGTGGTTATTCAAAAGGAAACATGATATATACAAAGCGAGGCTGGCGTCGAAGGGTTATGCTTAAAGAGAAGGAATCGACTTCACAGAGATATTCATGCCAGTAGTTAAGCAGGTGTCTATCAGATTCGTGTTGGCGGTGGTTGCCCAATACGATCTCAAGTTGGAACAGATGAACGTGAAGGCTGCATTCTTACATGTGAAATTTGAAGAGCAAATCTACATGAAGCAACTAGAGGGCTACGAAGTTAAAGGGGCAGATAGCAAATTTTACAGGTTAATGAGGTTTTTGTATAGCCTGAAACAGTCGCCTAGGCAATGGTATAAAAAATTTGATTCTCTCATGTTGAGTTAGAAATTTACTAGGAGTAAATACGATCACTATGTCTATTACAAGATACTGATTGATGACAAGTTCATCATCCTCATACTGTATGTTGATGATATGTTGATCGTCAATCATGACATATCCAAAATCGATGTACTGAAGACTCAGTTATTAGGGACATTCAAGATGAAAGATTTGGGGGCTGCAAAGAGAGTTCTTGGCATAAATATTCATAGAGACATGAAGAGGAGTATGCTTTAGTTATCACAGGAAGAATACCTTGAAAAAGTGTTGATTAAGATGGGATAGACAAGGCAAAGCTGGTATGCATTCCCTATGTGGCTTACTTTAAACTTTCCTCAAAACAACGTCCCAAAATAGATGAGGAAAAAGAGGATATGTCTCATGTGCCTTTTTCGAATGCGGTTGGTAGTTTAATGTATGTCATGGTTTGTATGAGACCGGATATTTCATAAGTAGTCGGTGTTGTGAGTAGATACACGTCAAACCTCGACAAGCAACATTAGGAAGCAGTGAAATGGGTACTTCGATACATTCGAGGTATAAAAGACTAAGTCTTAACTTTTGAGAAGACAGGGGCCAAATTAGTTAGGAATGTTGATTTTGAATACGCAGGTAGTGTGGATTTCAAAAAGTTTACTTTAGGTTATGTGTTTGTACTAGTGGGTGGATCAAATAGTTGGATGTTGAAGCTTCATTCAATGGTGGCTCTTTCCACGACTGAAGCAGAGTATATGGCAGTGATGGAAGAGTTTAAAAGTGTTTGGTTAAGAGGCATGATAAATTAGTTGGGGCTTCAGCATGAGGCTGTGCTGATTAACTGTGATAGCGAGAGCGCTATCAATTTGGCTAAAAAATTTGTTTATCACTCACATACTAATACATTGATGTTCGTCACCACTTTATCTGACGGGTGCTTGAATAAGGAGGTGTGACTCTAGAGAAGATTCACACGATAGTGAATCCAACGGACATGCTCACCAAGGTGGTTCCTATAGAGAAGTTCAAGTTCTGTGCGACTTCTCTAGGCTTACCGATGGCGTAAAAAGAGGACAAAGTGTGCACCAGAAGCGTTGATGGAGCTATGATTCAAGACATATAAGAGAAGAGGACAAGAAGCTACACATTTGATGATTGAAGACATGGTGGAGATTGTTGTATTTGATGTCTTAAATCGAGTTAGATATAAGGCATGTCGATGTCATTAATAGTTTATTCGATGTCATCGAACAGTGCACGATCCCATCGATATTTTTTGAATTTTCTTTAGTTGGTCGCTGGGCTAACTGGCCACTTTTTCGATGTCATCAATGAATGTTTATGCCATCGACATGATTAGTTCGATGCCATCGAGAATTTCTAAAAAATCATGTTTTGTTTCTAGATAGTTGAGGTGTTAGTTCAACGCCATCGAAGGATTAGTTTCGATGCCATTTATGAGTGTTCAATGGCATCGACAGATTTTGCACAGATTTTTCGCAAAGCTACGAATTTGTGGGATTTGTTTCCAATTTCGTTTGGGATTCTTTCCAAGGCTAGATATATGGGTGTAAATGGGATTGGGATGTATTCTACATGTTTCTAAATCATCTCAGGGTTTCAAAGAGTGTAACAAGGGTGAGATTTGAGATTGTTCAAATCGGGTAATCTCTTTCTCTTTATAATTTTTTCTTTCATAGTAATCATCTGTCGCTTTGTGCCGTGGTTTTTCCTCGAATGGGTTTTTTCAAGTTAAAATCATTGCCTTCTTTTCGTTATTTCTTGGTATTATTGGATTGCTATCCTAGATTCATCTCTATGTGCTTTCACGATTCCCCAACAATATTTGTGTACAATCTAAAATAACTAGAAAATAGTTTCCTAGGGTGGAAAGAGAATCACAACTCATAAACCTAGTTCATAGTGACATATGTGAAATGTACAGTCTAATAACAAGATGGGGAAAAAGGTATTTCATAACCTTTATAAACAATTTCTCCCGTTATACCCTAGTATACCTATTGAAGAATAAAGATGAAGCATTACAAAAATTCAAAATATATATGATAGAAGTGGAGAACCAGTTAGACTGAAAGATTAAAATCCTAAGGTCAGAAAGGGGCGGAGAACATCTATCTTTAGAATTCTAAGAGTTTTGCAAAAACTCATGGTTTAATTTACTAAATTACGGCTCTCTATTCACCCTAACAAAATGGGATAGCATAACAGAAAAACAAATATCTTATAGACATAGTAAACTCTATGCTCAATAATGCAAGTTTAAGTTCGGGATTTTTGAGGAGAAACTTTATTGACTGCCTGTCATATCTTTAATAGGATACCTCACTTTAAGACTTGTAAGACTTCATATGAACTATAGAAGAATATGATTCCTAACATCTCATACTTAAATGTACGGGGTTGTAGAGCCTTAGCTAGGCTTATTGAGCCTAAAAAATCCAAGATAGGATTGAGATATCTTCAGTATATTTTCATAAGATATGAACAAAATAGTAAGGTTTATAGGTCTCTAGTTATAAAATCTAATCATGCGATCTTAGTAAACACCACAATAGAATATAGAGATGTCGAGTTTTACAAAAAATCATTCTCTTCTATAACTAGAAAAGAGATAAGATCTCAAGTTTCTAGTACAAACAGTAGTTCTTAGATACCTCAAGATATCAGTAGTCTCGATCAAGATGATATAGAACTTAAAAGGATCAACAGGATCAGAACAGGTACATCCTTTGGACCCAACTTCTACCTTCTACTAATAGAAGGGGATAAAGAAAACACAACGGAGAAAACCATGTTGGTCTGTAACATAGAAAATGATCCGGTAATAATACACGATGCCCTTAGATCTCAAGATGCTTCTTTTTTTAAAGGAAACTATAAACGATGAGATGGATTTTATATTGCAAAATGGAACATGCAAACTTATGGATCTACGCCCATGATCAAAACCAATAAGCTGTAAATGAATTTTTAAAAGAAAACTAAGTTCAGATAGAACCACAAAAAGGTTTAAGACCAGATTAGTTGCTAAAGGATTTATGCAAAAAGAAGGTACTGACTTTTTCAATACTTATGCTCCAGTAGCAAGGATATCAACTATTCGAATTTTAGTTGCTCTAGCATCTATCTATAAGTTAGAAATCGATCAGATGAATGTAAAGACGATTTTTTAAATGGTGACCTTGATGAAGATGTTTATATGGAACAACCAGAAGGTTTTATAATTCCAGAACAGGAAAATAAAGTATGTAAATTGATCAAGTCATTATATGGACTTAAACATGCACCTAAGCAATGACATGAAAAGTTCAATAAAATAGTCACCTCATATGGGTTTAAGATTAATGAATCTGATAAATGTGTATATTTAAAATTCTCTTATAATAAATGAGTAATTATATGTTTATGCGTAGATGATATGTTAATCTTTGGCACATGTTTAAAAGTTATAAAAACACTAAAAGATTCTTATCATCTACCTTTGACACGAAGGATATGGGTGAAGCTAATGTGATTCTAGGTATCTAACTATTGAGAAACGATGATGGTATCACTTTATCTCAATCACATTATATTGAAAAGATACTTAAAAAGTTTGATCACTATAATAAAAATTCAATTTCTACTCCTTTTGGTTATAATATTAAGTTAATTAAAAATGAAGGTCGTAATGTATCTCAGTTAGAGTGTTCTAAGATGATTGATAGTCTTATGTATGCTATTATTTCAAATCGACCTGACGTTGCTTTTGCAGTAGATAAATTGAGTAGGTTTACGAGTAATCCAAGTTTAGATCATTAGAATTCTGTTTCAAGAATACCTGGATACTTAAGGAAAACAATTAACTATGGTCGACATTTTTCTAGTTACCCCGGTGTGCTTAAAGGGTATACTAATGCAAGTTGGATCACTGATTTTGATGAATCTAACTCTACCAATGGATGTATTTTTACACTTAGAGTAGTTGTCATTTATTGGAGATCTAAGAAACAAACTTGTATATCTCACTCTACTATAGAATCTGAATTTATAGCTTTGGAGGTAGAATGGTTGCAAAACTTATTATTAGAAATACAATTATTGGTAAGACCTTTGCCACCAATTTTTATCTACTATGATAGTGAAGTAATACTGTCAAAGTCATATAACAAGACTTATAATATAAAATCTAGACATATCAATCTAAAGCATAGTTTTATACGGTAACTACTTGGTGATGGCGTTATAACAATACAATATGTGCGATCTATCTAAAATCTAACGGACCCGTTCACCAAGGGATTTGTAAGAGATGTTATCAGTAGAACATAAAGAGGAGTGATACTTAAGCCAATTTCATATACACTAGATGAGAGAAACCCAACCTAAATTAATAGGTTCAATGGGCAAAGTACCTCGCAAGAGTGTCTAAAGTAGCATTGTATGTTTTCTATCCATCTCATTCTTAAATGTATGTATAGTGTTGGGTACCTATAATGGTTAAAAGGAAGATAAATATGCTATTAATGAGTCATTTTCACGGTGTTATTGTTACAGGAGCATTCATAAGAATTCACCTATATGAGTATTGAAAGTGGGATCGCTTCCTTATATTCGAAAGTTTTGGCTACTCTTATGAACTCATGAATCCAGGACAGAGCACAAGGCCGTTAATATGTTATAATTTTAAAATACATGGCAATTTATATATGTGTGTGACATATCCAGTTGTGTTGTATAGGATACTTAGTTCAAGACCATAGTAATCAAAGATTCTGATACAACTTTGATTTGTCTACCCTAAGTGAATGTTCAGGTTCATAAAATACATTCTTCTATACACATATCTTTCTTACATACCATGATCTCTTTATTTTGAAAAATATTGGAGGATTGTTGGGTTTTATCAAAATAAGAAAAAAAATATATTTAAAAAAAAAAACTTGTAAAAGAAAATTTAGGAAAATGGTTGTGACTTTTGGTTATTATTGGTGACCATTCATTTGTGAATAGTAATGCCTCTTGGTATATAGAGCATTATTTGAATTCGAAATGGTGTTGAAAAGATACCATTGTGGTGAATGGATGTCATTATTGAAGCAAAACCATGGAAGAAGATGCCTTTCCATGAAAAGGATCTTAAAGTGACTCTTATGACTCTATATAAACCCATCTTTGGGTCAATACGAAAACAACAATTCCAACAATTTTCTCTCCTTCTTCTTCTTCTTCTTCGTTTTTGGATGGTTTTTGAAAAGTTGTAGTTTTTGAGGCCATAAATTGCAAAACAATTTCCAGGGGGTAAGTTATAATAGCATAAAGGTCAGGCATGTAAGATGTAAAAGTGTGTTTGGAGTGTGGTTTTTCAGTTTTGCAGGCCGAAACCCACATATCTCTAGTCTTGGAGAAGAGACTTATTATATCATAGAGACGGATTTGTTGTAACCTTATTGCAAAGTGATTTAATCACCAGTAGGGTGCAAATATCGCCTTAAAGATAGTGATATCGTAATGCACCATAAGCCTATCTTTAAGTGATTAATTTTCTATCTTTCCGCCTCAACCCTTACACATGTTAAGCCTAGGGCCCAAAAATCAGCCCTATCTATGATTCGGGTGGGGCACGTGAGTGAAAATAGTGATGTTGGGTGTGATTTAGGTGGGGCACATGAGTGAAAACAGTGTTATAGGGCGGCGCCCACCCTCTAAACCTTTTCCCTTCATATGGTCCACATGAATCACAAAAAGGGTTGATTGTTGGGTCATTAGCCTAAATTTTAGTTTCGCATGTAATGCTTGGAGTGGATTTGATATAATAATCATGATGCGCCCTAAATAAAAAATAAAAAATAAAAAAATCAAGGGTGGTGGTCTCTTCTCCGACTGTTTCTTTTGGTTTGGTTCACCTCAATCACATTTCAACCTGATTTTTTAGCCTTATACCTAATTTGGGATGAGCATTAAATGGTCAGAGTTGATTTCTCTTAAACATCTCGATGGGCCATGTAATAATCAAGGGTTAATAGACATCCCTCTCCCAATTGTTTCTTTTATATGGCCCACCTAAATAACCGATCAAACCAATTTTTGGGCCCTATTGCAAAAAAGGGGTAACACACTTGCTAATTAAGGGTGAATTTCATTTGAACATTTGATGGAGCTCACTTCATCCACCCACACCTTAAGATTGTAAACATACGCCATTATTCTCCTGCGAATGAGACCATAAACCCTAAACTTGCAATTTAGGGTCAAATGCATTGACCGATGCAGGTTGCCCCAGCCGTAATATTCATGTGAAAGCCAGTCCATATATTAGATTCATTGTCCCACACTAGGCCTAGGGCCCAAAATGCCCTATTCGTGGTTCAGGTGGGCCATATAGTGAAATCAGTGTTGAAGGGGGACACCCATCCTCTTTCCCTTTGTGCGGTCCACTTGAATAATGGATAGGGCTGATTGTTGGGCCCTGGGTAGTTTAGCATGTAATGGTTGAAGTGGATTTGATATAATCATCACTATGGGCCCTTCGAAAAAAAAAATTTAAGGCTGGACGTCTTTCCTCCAACTGTTTACTTTGGTGTGGCCTACCTGAATTACATTTTAGCCCAAGTTTTTTTGGTTGTAGACCTAATTGGGGATGACGCATCTAATGGTTACAATGGATTTCTCTTAAACATCTTAATGGACCAAGTAAAAAATCAAGGTTGGATGGCCCTCTCACAATTGTTTCCCATTGTGTGGCCCACTTGAATCACTAATTGGGTTAATTTTTGGGCCATAAGGCTAAAATGGGCTGACACACCTATGGGGTGGATTTGACTTAAATATTATGGTGGGGCCCACTTCAATCTGCCACACCTTAAGACCATAGATAAGTTCTCCTACAGAGAGTGGGCCCTATAATTATGTTTATGTGAAATCCACTCCATACATAAGATGCGTCAGCCCACATTAGTCCTGGAACTCCAAAATCAGCCTCATCCATGATTCAAGTGAGCCACACTAGTGAAAATGGTGTTAAAAGGGAACGCCACCCTCCAAATTATTTCCTTTCGTGTGGCCCATCTGAATCATGGGTTAGGGTTGATTGTTGGCCATTGGGCGTAAAGTTTAGCTTGGCATGTAATGGTTGGGATGGATTTGATATAATCATCACGGTGGGCTCTAGAAGAAAACAAGGGCGGATGTCTCTCCTCCCACAACATCCTTTGCTGTGGACCACTTGAATCACATTTCAGCCTTATTTTTTGGCCCTAGACGTAGTTTGGGATGATGCATTTAATGGTTGGAATGGACCATGTAAAAATCAAGAGCAGGAATCCCTAGCCTAACTATTTCCCTTCATATGGCCTATCTAAATCATGGGTTGGGGTGATTTTTGGGCCTATAGCTAAATTATTGTAACTATCAATGATCATGGTGGTTCTAACTTAAGCATTATGGCAGCTGGGCACACCTTAAGATTGTAGATAAGGTCTCCTGCACACTGCACCAGCTCAAGACTTTGTGTGTGTATACATGTGTGTGTGTGTATATGTGTGTGTATTTATATATGTATGTATATGTGTATAATGTGTGTATGTGTGTAGTCCAAATCTCCTGCACACTAGAGACCTTATCTACGGTCTTAAGGTATGGTGGGATGAAGCGCGCTCCACTATGATGTTTGAGTAAAATCTATCATGATCACGAAGTGTGTCACTTCATTTTAGTTGCAGGGCTCAAAAATTAGCATAGTTTGTGATTCAGGTAAGTCATATGAAGGGAAATAGTTAGGAAATGGATGCTCGCCCTTGATTTGTACATGGCCTACTAAGATGTTTAAGAGAAATCCACATTGACTATTAGATGCATCATCCCAAATTACGTGTAGGGCAACAAAGGAAAAAAATCAGGCTGAAATGTGATCAAGATAGATCATATCAAATGCAACAGTGGGAGCGAAGACATCCACCCATGATGATTTTTTTATTTTTTTTTCCAAAACCTAGTGTGATTATATAAAATCTACTCCAACCATTACATACCAACATAAGATTTAGGCATCGAGCCCATAATTAACACTATTTTCACCCATGTGGCTCACCCGAATCATAAATAGAGCTGATATTTGGGCCTAGGCCTAACATGAGCCGACACATTTGATGTATAGAGTCTATTTCATATAAACATTGCAGTGGGGCCAACCTACACGGCCAACCTGACCAACCAACACACCGGACCGCGCTTATATGAGTCACAGTCTCCTCATTTTAGCGGCCCTGGTCCATGATTCAGATGGGGCCCACCTATGCGTTCAATGCACCGGACTGAAGCCATGTTATTTACAAGCATCACAGTAGGCCCACTGAATGTGGACTGTTGTCGTAACTTTCATTCAGCTTCCTTGAGCTTATTAAGTATATTGCTGAACAGCATCATGGTTCCACTCCAAAGCTGGGTAATGCTCATCTGATTGCACTTATCAGCCACAAGAGAATAAAAGTTCACATGAGGAACCCACGTGTAGAACTTAGAGAAGACCAAAATGGTGTTCAATCAAAGGGTTTACATCCAGTAGGACCAGAGTAGAACTAAATTTACATATGGCTATGAATCAACTTCATTTTATTTCGACGCCTGAAATTTATCAAAAATGGATTTGAATGAACACAAATTTATTTTGAAGTCTTTTGATCATAAGGTTGGATAGGCTAAGTAAAATTTCATGAAAAATACATGGAACATCATCAAATTTGTGAAACTCTAAGCCCCGGGCAGAAGTACATATACTTGAGAGCAGCTCTTGATTCGAAGGTGCCTTAAAACTCTAAAAACATCCAAGAAAAGAGTGTAGTAGATACCGTAACAGTAAAAAGTATTTGGGTGCTTGTTTGGATGGTGGGAAAAGAGAATAAAAAGAAAAGAAAGCTGTAATGATTATGATATCCCAAAATTTCTTACGAGCATGGGTTCCATTGGATTCCAATTGTTTGGATAACAAGTGGAAACCCAAATAAAGTTGCCGCAAAAGTCACCTCGTATTTCGTAAGTGTGAATTTGACTATATGGTATTTGGGTAATGATTGCATTTTGAAAGCCAATGTTACCTTTACTATCCACACATTGTGAAATGTCTCATCATGGGAAAGTCATCCATTTTCTTTTCTTGTCTTCTCTTTTCCCACCATCCAAACTGGGCTTAGAAGTCATTTGGTCTTTGTTTAGGATTCTTAGGACCAAAGCATTTGGCGAACTATCAAGAAGGAATTGAATTGTAATTAATGAACTATAGATGCCCACCTTTTGAGGAAGAGTAGCAGTTTCATTAAAAAAAAATGAGCCATATATATAACCAACATCGGAAAGATGGCCTAGTTTGGTATAGAGATACCTCAAATTTCCTCATTTTTACTTCTCTCTTTGCATTTTTTTTTTTTGAAGGATGAGAACTTTATTCGAAAGGGAGGCAAAAGCCAGCCAAAAAGACAAACAAAACACTACAAACAGGGAAGAGAATGTAGAAAAAAGAAAAAGAAGGAGAAAAGAAAGGAAAGATGAGAACATACGAAGAAAGAAGAGAGCAAATACAAAGGCTACACCCCCAGCCACACCCCAAAGCCGACCAAAAGGATCACGGTGCCCAATCCTTGAACAAGATAAGAACCTTAGAGAACACATCAGTAGAGGGGAGGCTTTGATTCCTGAAAACATGATTGTTTCTCTCCACCCAAACTACCCAAAAAACAACCAACAAGATGGACCACCATTTTCTTTTTCCAACTGCACCACCATCCTCCACATGCCACAAATTGTAACATCTCGAAAAAATTCGTACAAGGACCCGAGTACCACCTCAGACAGAAATCACCTAGGACCAAAACCTTTAGAAATTAGGTTAATGTTAGCAAGTGCTAAACTAGAGTGCTTATGAAATTACAACTAATCACTTTAAATATGAACTACAAGACCCAAATCGTGTAGTATCAATGACGCTACATTACCCTGAAATCTAGAATCCATCCCTAAACCCGGTTGCTCTCGGGAGTACACCGAAACTCCGTATTGGACCTGGACCGCACGTCGAAAGTACAGTTACCCCGAAACTATATGGATATGACTGCATTACTGGACTTGACAACCCACTCGGAAATTAAGTCCTAATTGTGTCTAGAAATGCACAACTTGAGCCCGGAGCAAAGTGTATGAGAAACGTGAATATCTTTAGAATGAAATCTGAATTTAAGTAATCTGAGTTGTGTCACTTGCGGGCCAAATATAAAGATTCAGACCATCAGAATCTGACCCAAATACACCCTCGGATCAGGGGAAATGTCCCATGCATAGCCATGTACTTATGGCCCTGATCGAGTGCCTGTGACCGTTGAACTGAAACTGGTCTGCCACGGCTGATCTGTAAACCCGATTGGAACGAAAACTCAGCCTGACCTAGATCCATGTTCAGGGAGCTTAAGTTCGACCGTACATGGAAAAGGGGCCACCAGAAGTGCTCCGTTGGGCTGAAACAGACGCCCTTTGGATATAACCTAAGTATACCTTAGCCCTAAGGCCATTTCCATCAATCCGGGGCCTATATAAGGACCTTAAACCCTCTCTCTCTCACCTCATACGAATTTAAGAAATCCTAGGGGAAAGAAAAGAGAAAAGAGAAGGGAAAAGAGAGAAAGTGAGAGTGAGAGTTGGAGATTCTTTCTGGGATTCGATCCCGCTATTCCACGCACTCAACCACCATTCATGTATTGCTATACAAGCGATTCTAATTCCGTTCTTAGGTAAGAAAACCTAACCCTAATCTATTTTAGTGTTTCAAATAGTGTAAGTTATGAAATAGCTAACCTAATTTATGCTATAGGTTGCCAATCCGCCATTGATAAGACTAAGTGTCTAAAACGAATCCATTACACGTTTACCGGCGTAAGGTGCGGACTATAAACATATAGGTTATGGTTTTCAAGGCTTTCAATGTCGGTTAATGGTTTATTACTGATGTGGGTGCTATTTCACATGCCAAATGTGATGTCTGTTTCGCTTTACGTATATATATGAATTATGTTGAGTATATTATAATCCGTGCGTTTGTAGAAATGATCGTATATGTATGGAATTTGAAATTGTGTTTGCCATGATTAATTACCATGTATATATGCAAGATGTATGTGTAACAACTGCTTGATGAAAGGATTTGCCCAAATACATGTTATCCCAACATACGCCGCGTATGTTATAAAGTGTAGCCTAGGTGTTTGTGAAAATGTCTGAATGAGTGGAGGATTTGTATTCATGCTCGCCATGAAAAATTGTTGTGGGTATATGGTTGTTGTGTAGGTGGCAACCCGTTGGCGAAAGGTTTTGCCCTAATACACATTATAATCAACATACGTTGTGTATGTTAAAAAGGTGTAGTCTAAGTGTTCGTAAAAAATGTTTGAATGAGCAAGTACCTGGCATCAGGTACTTTATTTGGGTGTTGAGATAAGATTCTCAACTACCTTGACTATATGTATGATTTCCTCCAAGCAATTTATATTATATTGTCTGTTTTACTTATCAAATGCATATGTGTGAATTCCTGTGTATGTTGTACTTCATAACATGTTCAAATGGTTGTAGGATTGGAATTATATGTTTATTACTGCTTTGACTATTTTATACGAATACTTATTATAATTGAATGTGTTTGGGACTGCGATATAGTCCAAGCAATCGGTAACAGGCCCTGATTTGGTGGCTGAGGTTGATTTTGCCCCACAAGACGTGTTTGATGAGTCCGAGCCGTACTTCAGTTGTCGATAGTGGTTAGGCCACACGGAGAGTTCGTGCACTTCATGTCGATCAATTCAATGTGCGCTCGTACCAGTCGAGCTCGTCAAGTAACCCGATTAACCCGATGTATGTTCACCATGTATGGACGTTACTGCTTGAATCTAAGGTACCAAACTCACCAGTGAAAACTCCTTTAACCTTGGTACCTCAATTCGCTAAGATTCCTGAGTCGGGCATGGTGGTATGGGACACCGTGGTCGAGCTGTTGGCCTACGCTGGGGTGACGAGCCTCCCCGTAGTGTCCAATGAGCAACACAGCCTCGTGAGCCGAATACGGTGGTATGGGACACTGTATTAGAGCTATCGGCCTACACTGATAAGGTGACGAACCCTTTGTAGTGACCTCGAGCGTACTCTAAGACCACGTAAAGGCGACGAGCCCTTACGTAGCAACAAGAGTACACTAGGCCTGCACTGATAAGGTGACGAGCCCTTTGCAGTGACCTAGAACCGCAATATCGTATGAGAATTGCTAGGACTGACGACCCTAGAATGGATCATTGTTTGAAAATTGATATAAGGGAGGTACCTTAGCTTCTCAATCTTGCTATATGAAAAGGACTAATAAGAACTTGATAATCATATTCATGCACCACATTGCATGTGCCATTTGGCGATGTGTAGAGAGCACGAGGAAGTGACTGACATGTGCAACCATTAGATGAAGATCGCTGAGGGAGTGCAGGCGAGGGCATGCATCATTTATTCATACCATTCATGCATTAATCAGAGTACTTAGGGATGTTCGATTGTATTGCTTTATCATTATTGTTTGACTGAATTGATAACATGTTAACCTTTGCTTTATTGTTCCACTGAGTTGATCACTCACTCCCACGTTACGGGACGATGTCTTAAACACCAACTAGACCCTGTTGTAGGTTCAGATGATAGCGTAGCCTGTAAGGCGGAGCCAGACTTTGAGGATGATGAGGAGGCATTCTCATATATGTAGTATTCAGGCGAGTTCTCGTAGACCGTTCTGATCGACGGGGCTTCAGGGTTATACTTGTAGTGGACTGTTACATTTTTGATATTTTGAATTTTGAAACAATACATGTTATTATTGACCTGGCAATGCATACATACATTCGGGACCTAAACTAGTTTATCAAGTTATACATATTTATTTTAGTCTTCCGCTTGCGTATTACAACTGTCCCTGGATTATGTTTTGCTGATTTGGGTTAATCTTATTTATGTTTTATGCACTAATACAGACAATATTTAATCATAATTAAATATGTTGCATAAGTGATGCATTGGAACTCGGGAGTTGGACTTTTACTCGACCCCCGATTTTCAGGGAATTACACAAATAGAGGAGCTAGTCAAGAGAGGAAGGCATGACCTAAGACATGCCTGTTAGCTGAAGAACATTCCACCAAATATCAGAAGGAAAGTGGCAGTGGATAAGGAGATGGTCCACAGATTCTTCGTTTGGATGCAAAGAGGACAAACATTCAGCAAGACCATCCCTCACTTTTTCGGATTGTCAATTATGAGGATTCTCTTCTTAGATGCAAGCCAACCGAAGTCCGCCACCTATGGTGTGCCATAAAGGCTGTTACGAGGCCGTAAAGGATGTTACGGAAAGGTAACAGTGGCAACATTACACGTTACGAGGTCGTAACGGCTGTAACAACTGTTATGGAAAAAATGACCTATAATTGCCGTGAACGGTACTTTACATCCCCCATAAAGGCCATAATAGCCCCGTAATGGTCTATTATGGAACATATATAGGTTTTTCATACTTTTTAATCAACATTACCGGGCAGATACAGGTTTTTAGGAGTTTTTTCAATAAATAAAAAATAAGAAAGAGAGACCGTAATGGCTGTTACGGGGCCGTAATAGCCATTATGCCCCGTATCGTAAAGGTAACGGTGGTGGCCATTACGGCCACCGTTACCGTTACGGAATACCTTGCCGCCACCTTAGGAGGAATGCCATACGTCCAAATCGCACTTGTATGATGATAAGAATGAGGATTGGTAGAGGATGATAGATGATTGTAAAGATACTTGACCAAGAAAGTTCCCTGAGCTAGAGAGCTTCCAAACTAGAGAATCTTGAAGGAAAGGATTAACGACACATTCCTGCAAGAGAGAGAGAGAGAGAGAGAGAGAGAGAGAGAGAGAGAGAGAGAGGAGTGGAATAAATTCCTCAATCTCATCTTCAGAGAAATTTCTTCTGAAAGGAGGAATCCAAACTCCTTCGGATCTATTATGAAAGAACCAACCTTTCACAAAGATATTCTGATTAGGGCAAATGGAAAAAATGGTTGGAAAAGAGACAACCAATGTGGATGGGCCGCACCAGTGGTCCAACTAGAAATTGATTCTATTGCCATCACCAATAGAGAAAATGGCATTCTTGCAAACAATAGGAGTCAATTTAGCAATATTTTTCCAAAGAGATGAAGTCTTGTGCATGGAAGAATCATTCATCCACTAACCAAAGGGGGAGGTGCTATATTTTACCGCAATAATTTGCCACCATAGGCTATTGGGCTGATTCCCGAACCTCCATATCCATTTTACCAAGAGGGCTTTATTGACAATCTCAGGGTTTTTAATATCTGCCCCTCATTTACTAAGGAGTACAAACTTCCTTCCATTTAAGTAAGGAAAACTTGAAAGATTCACTGCTCCCTTGCCATATGAATCTCTTGCATATACTATTAGTTTTTGAAATAACAGATTTAGGGCATAGAAATAGAGAAAAAATAGATATGCATATTGGAGAGAGAAGCCTTGATCAAGTTGATCTTGCCCCCTAGAGATAGAAAGTTTAACATCCAGGAAGAGAGCTTCCTCATTCTTTCCAATATGTTATCCCATAAGAAAAGTTGAGGCCTTACCTATGCACAGGGGGAGGCCCAAATAGAGTGTAGGGAGGGAGCCAATCTTACACCCAAGAGAATCACCAAAAGAAATGCAAGCCCCAGTAGAAAGATTAATACTAAAGAGTTCTGATTTCGATAGGTTGACCTTCAAGCCTGAGACCACTTGAAACCAACAAATAGACATACTGAGGGTCACCATACTCTCGTTTGCATCACAAAAAAGCAAGGTATCATCAGCAAACTGCAAGTGATTGACGCAGAGAGGAAAGTTTCTAATGGAAAATCCCCTGTACAACCTCACTTCCTGACCCTTAGTCAGCATACCATTAAGGGCCTCAGTAACAAGCATAGAGAAAAGGGGGTAAAGGATCCCTTGGTGAAGCCCTCTAGTAGCTCTAAAGTAATCGAAGGGGGAGCCATTAATAAGGACCAAATATTTATGAAATACAGATGCTCATCCAAGCTCTCCAAGAATAGTGAAATCCCAGTCTACTTTCCTTAATCTTGTCTAAGATCGTCTCCGTAACATTCTGTCCAGATTCATGAGAGGAGTCTTATTCATCTCTGATCCAACAGATCCGGGCCATGGGTGTTGCATAAACAGTAGGAGAAAAAATTCCATGAGCCTGATCATTGCCAAGAACAGATGCGAGATCATCATACCTTGAAATAGACTTTCCCCAAACATGTTCCACATATGGGTGAGACTACAACATGAAATACTAACTGTTAGCTTGTAATAGTGATTGTTGAATTGAAATGTTTGGAAGACAAAAGTTGTTGTCTTCAAATGTAAGTGGACTATTAAAAACTTAATCTTGATGTGATCTGTCCAAACATTGTTGGGAGCAACGATCATTTTGGACGTGAGGTCCCACCCGAAGCCACTCGCATTCAACATTTTCTTGGTGATGTAATACAATTTCTTCAATGTGTGAAGACGATTTGAAATATTGTCATTGTTCATCAGCATACCACATTTTTTCATGTATGTCAGCGATAGTTGCCTTGTAGGCCTTAGGTTTAAATCCAATGTCACCTTTTCTTCCAAGGCTAACTTGTTCAACTAGTGAGTCAATGAGTGCATTATCCATAGGCTTAGCCCATACTATTCTACCTGACCACTTCAAACCCTGACCCCTGACTAGAACCCCCTCCCTCAGCTTTCTTAGGCAATTTGCGCATTGACTTTGATGGAGATGGGTCTGAAGGCATAGGTGGTATTGATGATATTATGTGATGTGAAGTAATCATTTCATCGACGAAGCCGTTCTCGTCAGACTATAGTTGATTATAAGTAGGCCGCACGGATACAAGAACATATATATTCAAAATCATATCACATTGGAGATGTTATGAAGTCATGAATGTATGAAGTGGAGCATGCCTAAATCAGAAACATAAAATTGTCAAGTCTGAAAGGCCAGAATAAATAAAGAACCAGTCTAAAATGCCCACCAAACATCAACTTATTGTTACTATGTAGTTAAGTCAAATTATTAAATGCCATAGATCAACTTCTTTATAGCATTTGCTGAATAGAAGGATGGCCATCATGCCACATACTCTTCGCAATGTCATCCCTCTTCCTCACCCATTCTTCTCTATACCACTGAGTTATGTTTAAAAGCACCTGACTTTCATTGGCAGATATAACCTCAACTTGTGTTGGAATCACATCCTCCACTCTATCTCCAATGTTCTCAATTGTTTTGGCTAGGTTGTCTTCTCCACTAATATGGATGAAGTTGTGGAGAGCACAACATGCTAACACAGACTTCACTTGAGTTATAAACTTGAACTACAACACAGTTCCAAGTATCGGGAATCATGCCTTCAGTATGTCGAAGCATCGTTTAATTACATTACGACATTATGCATGCCGATAATTGAAATGCTCATTATTAACAGAATTTATTCCACTTCTAAACGTATCAATCACCTTTGTATGGAGCCCTGAACCTAGGAGTGCATATCCGGCATCACCAATCTAATATTTTCCCACAAAAATAGTATATGAGTGTATAAACTATATTTGCAGTATAATGTTTTAGTGCGTAGGAAGATGAGAAGGTTAGAGGTTACCATGAGGTATTAGGAAAGAGTCTGGTCTTTCCGTTTGTGTATTTTGAAGGACTCACGCATCAGATGTAGATTTGTCCCAACCAGCAAGCACATGTATGAATTTCATATTGAAAGTGCATGTTGTATGCGCATTTTACGATAGAACTCCTTTCCTATTTTGGAAGTTGGAGTTTGCATCTCTACGCAAATGTGCCAAGATATGGGTATTGTCAAGGGCACCAATGCAGTCCTAGAAATAAAAGGGTGTTTTGGCATCAACTTCTCCATGTAGTAGAGGCATTCAAGTAAAATTATGTAAGAAACAAAACAAAGAATAGTTACCTGAAAATACGTGTTCCGCTTTAGGAGTAACAAAGATTTCTCGTGGCGTATTCAAACTTTACATAATCTGGATAAAGTTGGATAAACACATCTAGCACTCTATTGAGATGGCAGTTTATAGTCTCTCCAGACCTTATGAAGTGATGTCCAATTACACTATTATGGACATCATGGCTCATAGTATGAAGAAATAAAATGACATGCTTTTCTAATGGGGATATCTCGCACACACACATGCCCCCCTATGCACGTACTTAAGGAGGAGGGCCCCACCTTCGATCTGGATCGATGATGACGTCCATGGAGGGCCTTCTAGTTAGAGGACTGTATTTTGGTTCCTTGGGGTGAACTCGATCATCATACAGATCCCACCATTGGATCTCATGATCTTGGCCCACTACCATAGATGATCTAGGACATTGAGTTTTGCTTATTATCATTATTAGGAACATCATGAATGGTTTAAATTGATTTGATTAGTTGTTATTTTTTGTTACTTCATCTCTAAGTAATAGGCTTTTGAGGTATAGGGTTTTGTTATGAATAGGCAACCCATTGCAGGTTTTTTTTATTGAAGATTATTAATAAAATTCCACGTTTTCCTGCTTCTCCAATTCTCTGAGTTGTAGATATCCAATTGGGTGCGAAACCCTCCATTTTTCGAAGGGCTAACTACCGTAGTGTAAAGCCACATCCATCCCAAATCGCTCGCATCTCCTACCCTCTATATTCATCATCTCCCATAGCCATCCACTCTTCAAATTCACCTTTATTTTGGAGTCAATCCTTCTCTACAACAGATATCCAGAATCAGGCCCTACAGGAGGGCCGAAACTTTGGCAGAGCACCGTGCTCAAACCAGTCATCCGATTGACATGAAACTTGGTGTGTGGGTGGCCCATCCCTGGCTGACCAATCCCTAGTTGGCCCTTTTTGGGTTCGTGGTCCCCACACACGTGCAGGCAACAATCCACGCATGTGCGTCAGGCCAGCCTACTGTCTATACGTGTGGAATGATTACAGGTTCTCTCTCTCCTCTCTTTCACTCCTCTCTCACCTTATTTCCATAACCCTAACCCTAGATAATCCTAATTCCCAAGTCGTATTCCACTTTTGCAAACCCTAGGTTTTTTCGATTTGAAACATGTGAATCCCTTGGATTGAAAAGCAATCCTTTGCATGTGTGGATGAATCTATTCTCCTTTGATCATTGTTTGGTCTATAATTTTAACTGATCCATCCCTAGCATGTGTAGGCTTGGAATGTCATGCCCCCAACTCAGAAACCGAGCTCACAAAATTTTTGATCGCCGAATCCGGTGCCGACAGCCTCTGTAGTACCCCATTCTCAGCTCCCAGCGCGCATGTGCCAGATTCCGATCCTGGGATCCAGCAAGAAGGATTTTTCAACGTACATTTATCTCGTAAGAAGCATAACCACAAGTATAACCAAATTACAAGAGCAACATCATCACCACATATCCACTAATATAATCATTCGAGTACAATGCTAAAATGGAAATACAATATAAAGATATCAAAAGAAACTCTAAAAGCTCCACTGCATGCTCCTGTCTCAGATCGGCTGCTTCCTAACATCACCTGCACGATCTATCATGCATAAGCTTATAGAAAGCTTAGAGGGTGGTGAAAGTATGTGTGCAAGATAAGTGTCAAGCACACAAATACAATACCATAAATCATACAATATCGGAATAAGAAGAAATACTAACAAGATCATGGATTATACGATATCAGAGTAAGCAGAAATATACTGGTAAGTCCATGAGTCATACAATATCAGAATATGTAATGTAGATCGGCTATGCAAACGCGGAATCATAGAGAGTCAAATATCAGATGCCGAGGATGCAATGCAATATACAAATCCTCCTAAGTTTGTCTAGGCCATATAAGTGCAGAAACATAGCAACCCAAAATGCCATATGCCTGCGGATGTAATGCAATATGCGATGCGAATGAAATGACTCAGCTAGAGTGTAAAGTCGGGATGACAGTACGTAGTATCACAGGCCACAGGGTCCATCACAAGGGACTTCTATCCAAACCAGTCCCATACCTAAATTTGGATAGTCAGACTATGGTAGAATCACACATTGCAATGGACCTTATATACATCCCATTGGGCCTC
The DNA here is from genome assembly GCF_029962835.1 of Magnolia sinica. NCBI lineage: Eukaryota > Viridiplantae > Streptophyta > Magnoliopsida > Magnoliales > Magnoliaceae > Magnolia > Magnolia sinica. Next base: position 39,869,983 of record NC_080576.1, read on the forward strand.
GACCCATGGGCCTCAAACACATCAAATGAGCTGCATCACGTGGGCCTTATATATATCAAGGTGGGCCTCAACAACGGGCCTCATACATACCCAAAAAGAATCATATTGAAGGATCATTTGGACCATACCACAAATAGCAATGGAGATAATAATTTTCATGGTTAAATAAATCACAGGGCCCACTATAAAGTTTATTTCCCAACCAATTTAATCATAAGGTCATAAAGACGTGGATTAAGAGGGGAAAACAAATATCATATAGGTACAAACCCTGTAGTCCAAGGGTTTTAATGGTGGGCGTTCAAACCCACTATTTTCTGTAATGTGGTCCACCTGATCCTAGATCTGTCTTATTTTAGTCTCAAGCCTTACAATTATCTTTCAAAATGGTTGGACGGTTTCGATGCAACACATACATCATGGTGGGTCCCACTCAGATGGGCTATGGATGTAATATATACCACAAGCCCCCAGAATTTGCTGATGGCATGATAGCAGCCATGATGCTGCTAAATGGGCAACATAGATAAAACACATATCATGGCATGGCCCACTGCATGGACGATGCAGATGGAGTCCATGCATCACGGTTGGCCCCACCAGCCAACGCCCATAAAAATGGATGGTGCGGAGGGCGGATGGGACCCACAGAGCTTGTGACGTCACTATAGTAGCTATGTAGCTGGAGTGAGGTACACCAGCCATCCCTCTTGCAAGTGAGTGTGCTACACAGAATGCTAGTGGGTCCCACGTGGGGCCCACCATAACGTTTATTTGCCATCCAATCTATTAATAAGGTCACGCAAACCCAGATGAAGAGGAAAAATAAATTTCATAATGATCCAAAACTTCTGTGACAACCCAAAAAGGGTTTCAATGGCAGATGCTCAATCCCACTATTTCCTACCGTGTGAGCCACCTGAGTTCCACATACGACTGATTTTTGGGGTGGCCCACTGCCCTAATGGGGCCTACTAAATGCACGGTGTTGATGTCCAACACACCTCACGGTGGGGCCCATGGTTGGGACCCACGTCCCTGACCCTTTCACGCCCAGCACAGGACGCTGCTGTGTCCTCTGACGGTCAGCAGCAACGGCGCTGCTGCTCTTTTTTATTTTTTATTTTTTTTTGTTTTCATTTTTGGGGGGTTTTTCGTAGGTGGGGTCCCATCAGTAAAATTCAACCTAATCATTGGTTTCTATGGCCCAAGACAAACCCATCAAGCCCAATATTCAACATGTTTTGGTGTACAAAAACATCAGGGTGGATTTCAACAGTAAAAACACTGTTTTTCTATGCTATGGCCCGCCAGAAAATTGGATTGGGTTCATTTTTCAGCTCAACATCTAAAATGAGCTGGGGAATGGAATGGACGGCGTGGATTAGACCCATACTTCAAGGTGGGGCCTGCTTAAGCGGTCCACCCAAGTTTTGAATTAAAATGATATATTTTTGTTTTGGTTTGCACGTTAGTGCACCACGCTGTCAGTTCATACTTCACTTGTGGCCACGTCCAGCGTCCCTGGATGCTAGATGGTTTGGTTGCAACACCCTTTTAAGGTGGGCCCCACCTACAGACGTAGGCCACCAAAAGCTTGGATGGTGTGGATAATACATACATCAAGGTGGGTCCATCTGAGTGGCCACACAACCATGTCATCACACACAATAACAAAATGAAAAAGAGAGGGAGAGAGAGAAAGAGAGAGGGGCACGTGTGATGGAGGACTCCACCACTATGAGCCTTCCCTTGTATTCAATCATACATAAAGTGGGTCCCAATACATGTGGGCCCACCAAATCAAAGATCAACGGTGGAGATTCATTTTCCACCGAAATGGAAGGTCTAGATGACCATATTCATGCAAGGAAAATAAACATCATGATGGGGTCCATGGAGAATGGCCCCATCATGGAATGATCATGAGAATCAAGGTGGGCCATCGGCCACATCTAGGGTCCAAAGTGAGATCCATACCATCAATCGGTAGGCCTCATTTGGCCCATCATTAAAAAAAAAAAAGAAATCTAGGCCTATAGAAACTCCCACCATTCGATCTTCTTAATTCGATGGAACGCCAAGCTCCTTGTGTCCCTCTTTGATGGAAGATGATAAGAAATGAAGGGCTAGGGTGATGGATCTTGGGAGAGGAAAGTGGGCCACAACTCACTATTTTCTCTCTTGGAAGTGCTTGGACGTGCACTCCTTTGGTGTTTGGAAAATGTGAAGAGAAAGAGAGTGAGAAGGGATGGATGTAAGGGAGGTGATGGATGTAAGTGATGGATGTGAGATGATAGTTGTACTTGACATGTATAGGTGTGTAAGTGTAACGCCTTAAAATTCGGGGGTCGAGCAAAGCTCTACTTCCGAGTTCCAATGCATCACTTATGCAACATGGATAATGATGTTTAGATGTCGTCCATTAGCAATGCAGTAAACATGAGTAGGGTTATACTAAAATAACATATTATACTCCAAAGTTAATGTAATTTGGCAAGCGGAAGACTAAAATATATGCATTTAATTATGAAAACGTTTCACAAATTTCAGAGTATGAGTATGAAACTGGGCTAAATATATACATGTGTTGTTTCTAATTATATAAATGCAGAAAGTAAATGTGTTCAAATAAAAAAGTATACCAGTAGTCCCTACGCATCGGTATGAGATCTACATAGATCCGCCTAATAGTTGAACGTAGGAGAACTCTTCCACCTCGCCTATGAAGTCCAACTCTGCTGTATAGACCTCACCATCACCTGCATCTAAACCAGAGTCTGGGTGATGTTTAAAACACCACCCCAAGTGGGAATGAGTAGATAATTCAGTAGAACTATAAAGTAAAGGTTAACATGTTATCAATTCAGTCAAGCAGTAATGATAAAGCAGTACAACAATCATGTCCTAAGTACTCTTGTTAATGTAGGGATGATATGCTATAATGATGCATGCCCTCGCCTACACTCCCTTAGTGACATCATCTCACGGTCACGCATGCAACACTCCCTCTGTGCTCAACTCCATTGCCAAAAGCATATGTAATGCGGTGTATGCGCGTGTTAGCCAAGTTCTTAATTAGACCTATTCATACAGAAGGTTTGAAAAGCTAAGGTACCTCCCTTTATATTATTTACCCAAACAATAATCCATCTAGGGTTGTCAATCCTAGTTAATCACATATGATAGGTAAGTTCAAGAGTTTACACTCTAAGTTACTACGAGAGACTCATCACCGTTAGCGTAGGCCTATTTTGTACTCGAGGTCACACCACAAACGCCCTACTAACTGGCAGTATATTTTCGAAGGATCGTCACCAACCTGAATGGGGACCACAGCCAGGCTGCGCCGAGGTAGGCCAACGGCTCGAATACAGTGTCTCATACCACTGTATTTAGCTCATGAGTTTTGGGTTGCTCACTGGTCACTACGGGGAGGCTCGTCACCCCAGCGTGGGCCGATAGCTTGACCACGATATCCCATACCACCATACCCGGCTCATAAGTCTTAGTGGATCGTAGTACCATGGTTGAAACGGGCTTTTACATTGGTAAGTGGTACCTTAGATTCAAGCAGTAGCGTTCATATATGGTAAACACACAATAGGCCCATCAGTTTATTAGACAAGTTCGACTGGTATAAGCGTACGCTGAATTAATTGACATGGCACCACTGTCGATAATCATCGTATGCCTTAGATTTACTAAACGCATCAAATGTGGCGAGACTAATTCGACCACTCAAACAGGAATTGTTACCGATTGCCTGGACTACATAGTAGTCCTAATCATACTCAAATGTAGCATGTGGAGACATGTGATAATCATATAAGCATTTAACAAACAATCTAAGTACAACACTCATTTGAGCATTTTATCAACATATTATACACGCTACCGAACATTTCAATTCATCCATAAATTGCATAGTTGAAATTAAGATTACATGAAGAAAATTATACATGTAGATAAGGCAATTGAGAATTCTATCTCAACACCCTTATTAAATACAATTCATCAAACAATATCTCATTCAAACATTTTATCAAACACTTAACCTACACATTACCAAATACATAGACTAGATTAGTTATGACATGAACTATAGCAATTTCCTACACAGCATAGGCTATAACGCATATAACAAACATGGATCTTAGATTAGAAATCATAACAAGCACAAATCAAAATTCCAAGTTCATTCAAACATTTCAATAAACACATGGAATGCATATTTATTCAACATAGTTCATACATATGTAACATATGGAAAATGCTGTAACTAAGATCATATGACAGCAATCAAGTTAGACATAAATCATTAGCTGAGATTGAAAGCCTTGAAAACCATAACCTAAACGTTTATAGTCCACACCTTTCGCTGGTACGCCGACTACGAACTCGGTTCGAACCCTACGTCTTTGTCTATGGCACAACGGCTACCTAAATCATGAAAGAGGTTAGCTATTTTGTTGATTCTTCTACTTGGATTCCTAAAACGAGATTAAGGTTATGATTCCTTACCCAAATCAAAGTTGGAGATGATCGTGAAGCGATGTGGAAGGGTGAATTAGGGCGTGGAGTTGTGGGAGAGAATCCCGGCAACGATCTCCCACTCTTTCTCTTCTCTCCTCACACTTTTCTCCTATTTTCTCTCTTCTCACTCTTAGGGTTTGGAGTAAATTCGTATATGAGAGAGAAGGGGTGGGTTAAGGGTCTTATATAGGCCCAAAACTGGTTCAAATGGCCCCAGGGCCATGGTATACTTAGGTTATAGCCAAAGGGAGTCTGTTTCTGATAAATGGGGCCTATCTAGAGGTCCATTACTCACCTACGATGTAGGGTAAGTTCCCTGGCAATGGATCTAGGCCAGGTTAAATTTCGGTCCGATCGGATTTGTAGATCGACCGTGGAGGACCAGTTTCAGTTCAACGGCTAACGTCACTCGATCAGGGCCATAAGTACACTGACCTACGTAGAGAAATTTCTCTGATCCAAGGGTGTAGTTGGATCAGAATCTAACGGTCTGAAACTTTAAATTTGGCCCGCAAGCGAACAGCCCAAATCACTCAAATCTGAGTTCATTTTCTAAAGATATTCGCGTTTCCCACACACTTCGCTTCAAGCTCAAGTTGTGCATTTCTAGATACTATTTAGACTCAATTCCCGCGATGGTTGTCAAGCCCAGTAAGGTGGTCAAAACCTTATAGTTTCGCGATCATCGAATTTTTGACATGCGGTCCAGATTCAATACGGAGTTCCAGTGTGCTCCTGTGAGCAACTGGGTTTTGAGATTGCTCTTAGGTTTTTAAGTAATGTTGAGTTAGTGATTTTAATGGTTTTGAGTCTTGTAGTTTGTATAGAAAGTGGTTCAAGCCAAATCTATTGATTGTTTAGTTTAGTACTTAACTACGTGTCGCCCAATTACGACAAACTAGGTTGCTCTATCAAAATCACCTATTTATTTTGTTAGATTCCATAAGACTAATGGCCCAAAACCCATTTTTATTTATATATTTACTATTATAATAAATTTAAGTTTAAGTATTGGTCTCCATCATTTAAATGTTAGGATTAGCGTCTACTATGAAAGTACTTAGAAAAATGTGAAGAATAAGGTGGTGAAAGGTGAGATTTGTGAAGAAAATGGGTTGAAAAGGGATTTTAAACTTTGGGATTGAGTTTTAAGAAGTCAATAAGGTGTTATAATCGACCCATTGCCTAAGGACATCTAACTCTAGGTTGAAAAAAATTTAGGACATTACAGTAAGAGAGAGAGAGAGGGAGAGAGAGTTGACTTTGGGGTTGCTCTGGTACTTGACACGAGGTGATTGATTGATTGATTGATTGGTGGGACATGTTGCAAAGATTCTCTTGAGATTGTAAACATGTGGTGTTTTTCTTAAACTAAATGCGGGCTTACATCTCCTAGCCAGGGTATCGGATCGGTATGCAAGATGCGGCATTGGAACCGTGGCGACGATGCGGTCGCAATAGTACAAGTCTCGGATTAAGCCGACTCAGGTCTACAGGATATGACTTAGGGTCACGCGCAAACGTCGATTATAGGCCGCGGATTGTTGAAATTCGACAGGGAGGATCGTAGGAATCAACGGAATAGTACGGGCTAGGATATAGGTCTTACATGGAACCTTATAGATCCCCCTTGTTGAATGCTTGACTTTATGTGGGATGTGGATTTTTTGTGATTGTTTCTAAATTAGTATAATCTAAAGTCTGAAATCTTGCATATCATATTTAATTTCCATGTCCTGTATCATTTTTCAAGCTACATCTCTTTGTATCATTTGGAAGATTTTGATCCATGAACAATGCACGAGGGCGAAAAAAAAGCCTCCATTGTCATCTGTAATTGTAGAGAATCTCAATCGCTCTTCTCAATTAAACCATTTATGACTCAATTTCTTTCGAGATAACCTTGTCTTGGAGGGGTCGTCATACGATAATGATGGTAGTATTCGGCTGCTCCCATTGCGCAAGTTAAAGCTGCGATGGTTGTGATTATAATAGCCACCCCCTTATCATCCCACTCCTCGAAAGACATTGTCGACAGGTATACAATGTGTGAACTTAAGTTTGTTTCCTAATTTCTAAAAAACTTTCATTGGCAGGGATTGTAGGCATGTTACTAACCAGATGAAAGCAGTGTCTCTCTTCCATTAAAAAGAGACACATAAAGATATGAAACAAACAATGAAAATAAACATAATTAATGATAGGGTGAAGAGTACATGCATGATTAGACTGAGGTAAAATAATAGGGAGATCATCAGAATGTGGAAGAATTGTACCTGGATCTCCATGAGAAGTAGATGGTATGATGGGAGTCTAAGTGGTAAGGGATTTCTTCCGTCGTTGATACACATGAAATAGTTTGAGAGTTTCAGGAGGATGGGAATCTTCGTAAAGAGTGGGAATCGTATGAGGAATGGGGTGATTCTGTTGAGGGTCAAATATTGCATATTAGACCCTAGTTATTACCTGATTTTACAAACATGATACTGTTTAACGGCCTATTTTAATCGTGATTGTGTTGCAAGGTGAACTTAGGAGCCTGGACTGAAAAAGGATACTAAAAGCATGGAATTAATGCTTCGAAGTCACCAAGGTAAGGTACGAACCCTAAAGGACCAAGATCGAGAAATTTACATGCCAAAGATTCGAGAAAATTAAGTAATTAAAGTCCAAGAGGCTTGAAAATTGTCCAGAATGCAAGATCACAGGGTTCTCACCATCCGTTTGGTCCAAAACTTTATATCTAGCATGAGGATCATAAATTAACTGTACACGTCGAATTTCAGCCATTGAATCCTTGTGAAAGTGGCCCAATGGACATATCAGCCCATAATACTCTGATTTGGGGCCCACCTGATATCTGGATATACTTCAATTTTGGTCTCAACCCCTTAAATGGGGTGACAGAACGGATGGACAGAACGAATTTCTCATAAACATCAAGGTGGACCCCACCTTGAGTGGTGTGTGCACGGTGCACAAGTGCACTGGCTGTGCACCAAGAGCCAAGAACGGGTCAACGCACGCTGACCCGTCCCCATTCTGTCTCTCTCTGCGTAGAAACACAATGGTCGAACAGCTTCCGACCGGATTTGTTTAATGGGCCCCACCCATCTCCATATGGACGATCTGGACCGTCCATTGTGTCCAGAGGTGGGAGGGGGGGTATGACCCTTGCCACGGTGGCCTTTTGGCCCCATGCACAGGTACACACGTTAATCACCAGAAAATGCATGATGAACAACGAGTTGATTTAATACTGTGGTCCACACCAAAATGTGACCAAAACCACTCCTTTTTCACTGGTTTTTCTCCAGGAATCTAATGAGCAGGGTGGATTTCCCTGAAAACATCACTGTGGGGCCCACCGAACACGTCAGCGCAAGAAATTCTCCAAAATATGCACGTCGGACGTTGTTTCCTCCATGGGCCGTTCTGTGATCATAACAATGGTCGGTTGGATGATCTGAACCATCCAAAAGATCAGGCAGGGGGTCTTTACCCCAGCCATGGAGACAAAAAGTGTTTCTTAGACGTCCACCGGTACAAAATTCTGTCCAAACGTGGGTTGCTTTGCGTTTCTCTACGCAGCATGTATGTGCTACGAAAGCACCATCTCCAGCACTCTAAACCGCCCCTAAAGAGGGAGGACGTGGAGAACATCCAATCTTGGATGTGGGATCCAAGCAAGGGCAACCGTGGAGGCAATCTTTGGACGTGGAGGACCGGCGAGCACGAGTAAGTTTCAAAGAGAGAGAGAGAGAGAGAGAGAGAGAGAGAGAGAGAGCAGCTGGCCATCTCTCTAATCATCAAGAGCTTCTCTTTCTTTCATGGTTTTTCTTCCTTTAATTTATTTTTAGCTTGATCATGTCTAAGACAGGCTAAACCTCTTATAGCTAGGGCTAAGAGGTGAAGCTTGTAGTGTGATGGGGTGGTTTCTATACTTTTTATTCATGTTTAAACTGAACTGTTTTTTATTCTAGTTTGATTATAAGGAATGCTTTTAGTTTTTAATGGTTTGTTGTGACTTAAATTACAATAAATCTGTGATAGCTTTGAGTACGCTCTTTTCATTATAGGGATTGTGAACTTGGGAGCCCTATTGTTCACCATCGTCTCCTGGGCATGGTTGGATGATGGAACCCTTCCTAACATTCGTAACTCTCTCAAATTGGTTGTGGATTGGTTAAATTCTGTTGTTTGCTTTGTCTCATGGGCATCGTTTTGTGATAGAATCAAGTCTAATTCACATCCTTCTCATCTCTTGAAAACTGGATCAAAGGAAATTAAGATTTGATTTTTAAGGTTACATCTTCCAACTAGATGAAGATGGGACTCTGATTCTAGTTGTGTTCATGAATCAAGTATAGATCTCCCTGATCTTTACAAGTGGATCCTTGGCACCCTAGTTTCCCACCTTTGAATTTTACAAATTTTAGTTAATTAAATTTATAATTATTTCCTTAATTTCTCCTGATTTAGATTACATCTTAGTCTAGTTCTAGTTCTAGTTACTTTTAGATTACGTACAAGGTTCAGTCCCTGTGGATTCAACCTCGGTCTTACCGAGATTCTTACTAAATCGCAACCCTATACTTGGGGTGTGAACAAGTTTTTGGCACCGTTGCCGGAGATTGACAGTTGCATTTTTCTAAGATTAACTAGTCCTGGAATTAGGTTAAGATTAAGATTTTTTAGTTTTCTAACTTTAGGTTTAGGGTTTATTTTCTGTTTGATTTTTAAAAACTAACTTAACATTCTAATTTTGTAGGACTCTGAGGTAGACATTTTAAATTGGTAATCTCTTTCTAATTTTTCTATTTTTCTATTTTTAGGATTAGGTTTGATTTTTCTATTTTTAGAAACTTTCTAATTTTAGGATTCTTTTGTTTCTAGAAACTAACGTACTTTCTAATTTTAGGTTTAGAATTTTCCTATTTTGTTTTTAGAAACTTTCTATTTTCTATTTTTAGAAAATTTTCCTTTTTTTTTTTTTAAGAAACTAGTTTACTTTCTATTTTAGGAACTTTCTAATTTTAGAATTTCTATTTTTAGAAACTAATTTCTTTTGTTTTCTTTTGCAGGATCTTAACATAGGAATTTCTAATTTCGTAACTTCCTTCTAACTTCTCCTCTACTTACTTTCCATATTGCTGTACAATTTTTTTATTGTTATTTTCTTTTGGGATTAGATTCAGAGTTGGGGTTTTACCATGGAAGAATGGGTACATTAATATGCTGAGATGGATAAAAGATATCGGGGAGGAACGTATAATGATTATGATGTAATTCAATCTATATCTCAAGATTTTTCTCAAACCAACATCGAGAACCGACTGGAATATTATGCTTCATCGGTTAAAAAGTCCTTACACGATCATAATTATGGGAGTGAGGACTATTATCACCTATCAGATAATAAGAAAACAATGTGTGATTATATTATGGGTGATAATATGTATTAACAACTATCATATTCTCCCACCTATGATCCGTATAACTATAACCAATGGAAACATCAAAATTGGAAAGATGAACCAACAATATGTTATAATAATTATTCTCTTGGATCCCCTACCTTTGAAATCCAACCAGAAACGATCCAAGAGGAGACACTTCAAGGTGACATATATGATTTTTCAGAAATTAGAAAAATAATAGAAACAATCGCATTGCGCATTGATAAGACATTGAAGGCTCATTCGTCTCAGCTATAACTCAATCTAGAAACACAATGCGAGGAAAGTGATCTTAACTCACTTGTGAAAAATTCTGAAATTTGGAATACAGAGTTGGAATGTGATAATGAGCATAAGGTTCAATTTCCTGATGAGTCGATCTCGATGATAGTCCAAAGGAATGGTCAAGAGACGTGGGTGTCTTTCAAATATAATAATAGTGACACACTTTACTCACATGACACATGATTTTAATGATGAGGTAGAGATTAATAGTTTATTCGAACCTCAACCCAATTTAAGAATAGAATGTGAGGAAAGCGATCCCATCCCAAGTGTGTACTGCACAGAATTAGACGATGATGAGTTTTGGGATGCCTATTATGAATGTGCAGCCCAAATTCCCCTGGAATCAATCTCAAGTATGGTCCAAGTCAGTAATCAAGAAGTACACAAAGTAATTGGTCATAAGGATATACTCCACTCATTTGACATGCTTGATTTAAATTTGGAGGATAAACCCTTTATAATCAACCCTTCTAACTCTTGTGAAATATGTTTGGACCACTCCCCTGAATTGAATGATGATATGATTTGGGAGAGGAATGAGTTGCTCGACATGACTTTGAAATTTGAAACCACTCAGTTGAGGCTACCATCTGAGCTGTACACTTTTGAGGATTCAATGACTCTGCTGAGTAGCTTCAATGAACAGAGTGTTCACATCAATGTTTCCCCTATTGATTTTCAATCTATCTATGCGGGGCAAGAGCAAGAGAGCATGTGTCCATCTACTTTCAAAGACGATGGAATCGTTGGGCAACTCATCACAAGCTTCAATGTGGAGAATAAGTCACTCTCAGCTGAATTTCTCAACTCTTTGGATGATTGCTTGACACACTTTGTAGAATTAAACGATCCCATGATAAAAGACATAGTGAATGCCTTGCAAGACAATATCTCGGTAGTTGTCACGGACCGAGAAAACCCTTATTCTGAAGCCCCTCCTTCCCTAGATCCCAAATGTCTACCATTAAAGGAGGAGCTGACAATGGAACTGAAGTCTGTAACTTCGGAATGTGTTGAGACTACATCACTTCCTGAAAATTTTTCTGAACAATATCTACCTGTAGTCTCGGATTCACCATAGAGTATTAACATTAAAAAAAATTTCGGTCACAGGTAAATCATATATACTTTGGATACCTTAAGCGATTCAATGACAATTTTTTACTGAGGTCCATAAATTTCTCTAGAAATTCATGCTCCAGGGCATCCAAGCCTATTGCAAAAAGGGCTTTTGGATGATCTTGTTGAGAAACCTACTAAGAAATTTATCAAGATATTGTCCAGAAGATGAACCTTACGGCATGACTGAGTAGCTTTTCCCCTACTTTCATAGGACTAGGGTAGTTTGCTTTATATCGTTCTAAGTTAGTCAGCTTTATGGTGTTAGGTTAGTTTTCTTTCCGGTGTTTTAGGATAGTTTGCTTTTGTTGGATGGAGTCTTGTGCCGAACCACCGTCACTCTGAGATCTCCTTGGGAAAAAGACGCTTAACTCCATCATCAGATACTATCTTTCCATTACTTCTCCTTCAATTTCGTTGTCTCACATGCATTGCATGGGTACATCTTTTACATTGAGGATAATGTAGATTTTAGGTTGGAGATGGGAGATTAGATTACCTAATCAGTATTATCTTGGTCTTGAGCAAAAATTATGGAAAATTTTTAAAATTTTTCTGAAATTTCTTATAAATTCGAAATGATTTTGACAGCCATCTTTTAGAATTATAAGATATGTAATGTTAGTAATTTATGACTCTTGGATTTAGCCATTTGTTAGATTTCACAGTTAAGTTCGAATTGTTAATTCATGAGTAGAAGTTTTAAACATTGATTGAGTCATGATTTCACATTTCACACCTAGCTTACACGTTAAAGCTTCAATTCGAGATTGAATTGTTAACCTGATAGTCACTGGGCATGGAAGGAGCCAACCTGGGGAATTTGTCCATCATGTTCTAATATATATATATATATATATATATATATACATACATATATATATATATATATATATATATATATATATATACATACATATATATATATACACACCCAGCTAAAAAAATAGTTGTCTTCAAAAAGTTGTGGGTGAATGGTCTTCACCATAGGTTTGCTCCCTATAGGTGAGGGTTCGATTCCCCAAGGTTGACACGACATGAAAGTCGTTGATCAAAAAAATAATTAAAATTTTTTTTTTTTTGAACTGTAAGGCAAGTTTTGGTTTTGGTTCGCTTATCCGGAATATTCCTTTTGGTTATCAATGTTACCATGCAAATTGACGATTGGACCCTTAATTGTGAATAAGTCAAGGTTGCACTATACACCTATGGAACTCAATGTTTAGAATTTTTCTAATGGATGGATTAATACTTTGAACTTGGCTATGAAGTTTACTATGCGCTTGAGCCTAGGAGAAAGTAATGCCCACCATTCATTAATCTTGGATTTCTATTGATTGGATTGTTTTTAAAAAATCACTCGGTTTTATAGGAATTGTCCCGTAATTCGTAAATTATTTTTCACATACTTTGCTTGGGACTAGCAAAATGCTGGTTGGGGATTGTGTTGAGGATCAAATATTGCATATTAGACTCTAATTATTACCTGATTTTACGAACATGATACTATTTAACGGCCAATTTTAATCGTTTTTGAGTTGTAAGGTGAATTTAGGAGCCTAGACTGAAAAAGGATACTAAAAGCATGGATTTAATACTCCAAAGTCACCAAGGTAAGGGATGGGCCCCAGGGAACAAAGATTGAGGAATTTACACGTCAAAGATCCAAGAAAATTAAGAAATTGAAGTCCAAGAGGCTTGAAAATTGTCCAGAATGCAAGATCACAGGGTTCTCACCATCGTTCAACTCGAAACTTTATATCTGGCCTGAGGACCATAAATTAACTGTACACGTCGAATTTCAGCCATTAGATCGTTGTGGAAGTGGCCCAACCGACATATCAGCCCACAATACTCTGATTTGGGGCCCACCTGATGTCTGGATATACTTCAATTTTGGTCTCAACCCCTTAAATGGGGTGACAGAATGGATGGATGGAACGGATTTCTCATAAACATCAAAGTTGACCCCACCTTGAGTGGTGTGTGCACAGCGCACAAGTGCACTGGCCGTGCACCAAAAGCCGAGAACGGGTCAGTGCACGCTGACCCGTCCCCTTCCGTCTCTCTCTGCACAGAAACACAACAGCCGGACAGCGTCCGACTGGACTTGCGTAGTGGGACCCACCCATCTCCCATATGGACGATATGGATCGTCCATTGCATCCAAAGGGTCGAATATTGCATATCAGACCCTAATTAGTGCATGATTTTACGTACATGATAATGCTTAATGGAATATTTTAATTATATTTTTGTTACAGGATGAAATCAAGAGCGTTAATGGAAAAAGAGTACTACAAGCATGAATTTGACGCTCAAGTCACCAGGCAGAAACACACTGGGAACTAAGATCAAGAATTTATATGCCACCATGCGTTTCACGTTAAAAGGCCCGACCGTAAGGATCACATGCCCGCCATCCGAAAACGCATAGCCTGGAGGCCATAAATAAACCGTACATATTAAATTTCAACCATTGACTCGAGAAGTGGCCCAACGGCTAGATCATCCCTTTAATTCCTTAAGTGGTCCCTGGATATGGCTCATCTTTGGTATCATCGCTTTAAATTACATGGAGAATCATATGGACGGAGGAGATTTGGTGCATACATCATGAAGGACCTCACCTGTGCACTGCATGCACGCAGTGCAGACGCACACCAGCACTGCATTAATACACGCAAGAAAATAGTTCATTCTCGATTGAAATTCCGTCCTGCATCCAATGGACGGATTGGATTTACCAAAATAACGGGAGAATGGGTCCCACCAGCATCACAGCGGACCGGATCCGACGCTGTCCGACTTTTGCAGCAATTGTGGCCCACCTCTACGGTTCGTATGAACAATCCAAGCCATCCATCATGTAGACAACTTGAAAACGTCCTAAGGGACGATGTTTATATGGTAACTGAGCAAGGAAAGATGTGTGGTTTTGCATCTGAACTTGGCTGCGTAAAGAAGTTCCGCACGCTGGTGCGTAAAGATCTCTCAGAGAGAAGAGAGAAAGAGAGAAGATAGGAGTGTGTGGCTGGACGTGGATCTGAGAACAGAGAGAAAGAGGGTGGCTGACAGATCCAGGGCAGATCCAGGGAGAGTTTGAAGAAAGCAAAAGAGAGAAAGCAAGAGGGAAGAGAGGATGGAATTTTTCTTTTCTAAATATTATTTTTCCGTCTTCCTACTTGATTTCATGAGTTGCTAATCTTTTAGCTGAGATGAAGCCCTAATTTGAGTGACTCTTGTAAGTGTTGATTTCATAATTTGATTGGTTTGTTTCTTTCTCTACTATGCTTAATTGGAATATCCATACTCCTCCATTCTAAGAGCTCAACCAAAGTCTAGTTATGGATGTTGCTTAGATTACTATTCTAGGTGCTTGTGTTTGACCATGAACAGTTCCTATAGAGGAAGAAACAGAATCTACATCTCTTCATGCCCGACCATGGATGGAAAGATGTAATCCATATGCTTTAAGGAATATGCATTCTGTGTGCCCGGCCAAGGACATAGAGTGCGCTGTATTTATTTTGATATCAATCTGAATTAGGGTGAATCAACAGGTAGAACAAGGTTTATGATAGTTAGGGGTGGATTCGAAAGTCCTAGTCTTCTCCTTGATTGAATTTTTCTTATTATTGCTCTCGGTTATTTTTCCATTGATTTTTATTTAGTTTACTCAATTACTATCTCAAATATTTGTTGGATTAGTTAAGAAGAGTCTTTAATTTTGAATTATGACGACCAGTCCTCGTGGGAACGATCTCGTAATACGTACCATATCTACATCCGATTCGTATACTTGCGAGTTTAAAATCATTTAAATCAGGTTGGTTTAAAAAGGGGGGGCACGACCCTCGCCATGGTGGCCTTTTAGCACCATGCGCACGTAAACACAAGGATCGCCAGAAAACGCAGGATGGACGGCGAGTTGATTTGATACAGTGGATCGAACCAAAATTTGACTAAAACCACTCTTTTCCAACTGGTTTTTCTCCAGGAATCTAATGAGCAGGGTGGATTTCCTCGAAAACATCACTGTGGGGCCCACCAAACACGTCAGCACAAGAAATTCTCCAAAATACGCACGTCGGATGCTATTTCCTTCGTGGGTCGTTCTGTGGTCATAACAATGGTCGGTTGGATGATCTGAACCATCCAAAAGATCGGTAAGGGGGTCTTTACCCTAGTCATGGAGACAAAAAGTGTTTCTTGGACGTCCACCAACTGAAAATTTTGTCCAAATGCAGGTTGCTTTGCGTTTCGCTGCGCGGCATGTATGTGTTGCGAAAGCACTATCTCCAGCACTCTAAACCACCCTTGGAGCCTATAAAAGAGAGGGAGGACGTGGAGAACATCCAATCTTGGACGTGAGATCCAAGCAAGGGCAGCCGTGGAGGCAATCTTTGGACGTGGAGGAGGACGGGCGAGCACGAGTAAGAGCCAGAGAGAGAGAGCAGCTGGCCATCTCTCTAATCATCAAGAGTTGTTCTTTCTTTCATAGTTTTTCTTCCTTTAATTTATTTTTAGCTTGATCATGTTTATAACAGGCTAAACCTCTTAGCTAGGGCTAAGAGGTGAAGCTTGTAGTATGATGGGGTGGTTTCTATACTTTTGATTCATGTTTAAACTGAACTACTTTTGATTCTAGTTTGATTATAAGGAATGCTTTTAGTTTTTAATGGTTTGTTGTGACTTAAATTACAATAGATCTGCGATAGCTTTGAGTATATTTTTTTCATTATAGGGATTGTGAACTTGGGAGCCCTGTTGTTCACTATCGTCTCCTGGGCATGGTTGGATAATGGAACCCTTCCTAACGTTCATAACTCTCTCAGATTGGTTGTGGATTGGTTAAATTCGGTTGTTTGCTTTGTCTCATGGGCATGGTTTTGTAATGGAATCAAGTCTAATTCACATCATTCTCATCTCTTGAAAACTGGATCAAAGGAAGTTCAGATTTGATTTTTAAGGTTACATCTTCCAACTGGATGAAGATGGGACTCTGATTCTAGTTGTGTTCATGAATCAAGCATAGATCTCCCTGATCTCTACAAGTGGATCCTTGGCACCCTAGTTTCCCACCTTTGAATTTTACAAATTTTACTTAATTAAATTCAAAATTATTTCCTTAATTTCTCCTGATTTAGATTACATCTTAGTCTAGTTCTAGTTCTAGTTACTTTCAGATTATGTACAAGGTTCAGTCCTTATGGAATCGACCTTGGTCTTACCAAGATTATTACTACATCGCAACCCTATACTTGGGGTGTGAACAGATTCGAGAATGGTCATCAATGAAAGACACAAAATATTTGTAAGCAAAGATAGAATCAATTAGTGTCGTACCCCAAATGTAAAAATGAATTAGTTCAAAAGGTCTGAGTTTCCGTCCAATTGATCTAGGAGGAAATGCAGTTCTATGATGCTTAGAAAATTCACATGTATCACAACGTAGTGGTTTAAGAACATTAATAGAAGGAAAGATAAGTTTTAGTCTTGATAAATATGCATGTCTTCAACGACAATGCCATCTAGATACAGATTCTTTATCTAAGTACAAAAGGCTCATAGGACTCTTATGGGTATCATCGAGAAAGTAAACCCCAACACATTCACGGCCCCCACCAATCATCTGCTTCGTCTAGAGGTCCTGAAAGATACAATGAGAAGGGAAAAATGTTTCAGACCATTTTAATGACTTGGTAAGATAACTAACAATGATAAGGTTCAATGGAAAAGAAAGAACATGTAAAACAGAAGATAATTACATGGAGGGGGATAAGGTATTGGACCTAGTCCTAGAGATGTAAGATCGATTATCATATGCAACTGTAACAAACCTAGGCTGACTAGAAGTTTGATAAGAGTAACAAAGGTGGAGCTTATTTGTAATGTGAGATATATCCCTAGAATCAATGACCCAGGAGGGAGACGAAGAGGACACATGGAGGGCAGTACCTGATTGGGCCAAGCTAGTGTTAGAAGTAGAACTCACGTCTCGATTATAACGTTGCATCAAAGAATCATACACCTCTTCGGATATAATGACAGAATGGCCTGAAGCAAACCCATTGCAAGATAATGTTGAAGGCACGGAACGAGTCTTCTCTGAATCGGATGATATCAAAACACTTATACAACCACATCCACCAAAAATACAGTTACCACAACCACCTCTATAATGAGCTCGACCACCATAACTAGGAGAACGACTACTACTCAGGGAGCTCCAGCTAGGAGCCTAGAACTGGAACCAGGAGAAGGGCAATCTATAGCCATGTATGCGGATCTGTCTGTGTCCATAGGAATAGCAGGAGATGGGACATCAACTCTCTGAACAAGAGCATAGACCACTAAAAGTTAAAGAAGGGGCTCCATAGCTAAGATCTGACGGTGTACACTTTGCTATGCAAAGATGAATTGCATATTTCGAGTCTCTTTTGTCTTCACGTTGTTGTTGAATGAGCTCATGGTCTTGAGTATAGTGAGAAGGAAGAGGATGGTACATATCTAGCTCATCCCAAATACCACGTAAAATAGTGAAATACTCCTTCTGGCTTTTGGCATCTTATTAAAGCTTACATATGTCCGAAATTAGCTTAAACACTCTAGATATATTGCAATATTTTGAATACATGTCACGAATAGTATCCCTTATCTTTTTAGCTGATGTTAAAAACATAATAGAGTTGTTAATTATAACCTCCATGCTGTTTAAAAGCTAGGCCATGACCTGGTAATTTTCTTTAGGCTAGGTTTTGACACTCTCATCTATAGAGTTGGGAGGGTCATCCAAGATATACGAAGGTCTCTAGAAATAGCTTGACCGATTAGGCCCACTATAGATAATTGTTCCCATTTAACTTGATAGTGGCAATCAATGGGGTGTGAGACTCGGAGGGCCCCATAACAGCTCTAAAAGGGAGCTTATCCTCCATACTAGCGTAATAAAGAAGGATGATGATGGACAGATATATAAAATGAAAACCAATCAAGCAAGCCACAATAGGACAACGTATACACCCAACTTTCTCTGTATAGTCCAATGTTCGAAATATTGGTATCGCGTTAGGTATTGTACCCCCGGGATACAAATATATATCGGTTATCGCACGGGATATGTCGTTTGTATTGGATAATTTATCGCACTTTTTGGGAAACATGGGGACTCATTGGGAAAATGGTTGAATTTTTTAATAAAACTTTAGGGATTGTTAAGAAAGACCTTAATACACTTTTAAATCATAACATATCAAAAAAGAAGTGCACATAATAGGTTCCCTTTATTTGACTGAACTAATGCAACTATATTCAAATTGAATGCATAACATTTAGATTGTATGTGATAATCATTTCATCAAACCCTCCTAAATACTTCGAAATTAGTCTCAATTGACAGTTGGTTGAAGGGAAGTTTCGAAAAAAGTTAAAAATAAATTTTCTTTTCCAAAATTGACAAGGACTTAACAAATCAACATTTCGTCCCTCATACATGCTTGATTTCATGTTTGGAGTGCAACATTGCAAGCAATTTGGGAGAAATTTAGGAAATTTTGAATTTTCCCCAATTTTTTCTAAATCAGATCACCTACACTCAAATTTTGAAATTAGAGTGTGTTGATGATCATTTCATCAAATACTCATAAATATTTCAAAATTAGTCTCAATTGACAACTAGTTGAAGGAAAATTTCGAAAAGAACATGGAGAACATGAAGAACCAATGGATATTGAAATCAAAGCTCCAACTCCATGATTTTTCATGCAAAACATGAAGAACCAATTATATGCAACCATTTGATACTGATTTAACATAATTTCAGTATTAAAAAAAAGTATCGGAAATTGAAAATGCTCACTAGATCGAACATGTGGGATATATTGACACTACACGTGTATTTCGTATCGCACAGGTTGGATACAAGATATATTGTGGCATATATTGGCCGATATCGTCGATATTTAAAACATTGGTATAGTCGATGGCCCAAATACTCAAAAATCTAAAATCCTCATATAACAGACATGAATCTCAACAAAGATAGGGGCAAAACAAGGCCTGATGTATATGCTAGGCACATGGAATCCCACAAAACAATGGAACCTCCAACATTTTACTTCAAACAATGGCCCAAATGGTGGAACCGCACATGGAAAAACCCAAAAAACTTGTTAAAACTCGAATGATTGAGTAAAAGTTATGTATGGATGGTCGATAACAGTGACTCCGACCAACCATGTGGATAAATTTCTAAAAAATAAAAATAAAAAATCCATTCAACTGGGAGATATGGTAAACAAAAAACTCGAAAAGGGGCCATGCCTGAAACATACCTTGTAGTTCTCAAAACACACCTTAAATTATTTCAGAAAAATCCACAAAAATAACCATAAATCTTCTAAAATCAAGATCTTTCAGCCCATACCCTTCTTGGATCACAAATCCATACGGATAGTACAGTTGCTGATGCTAGCTTTACAGACACTGACGTCACTAGTCTTTGATGGCTCCGATCAAACCCTCAATCAAAAGGGGATGCTCTGATACCAAGTAGATGAAGGTTGTAGGAGAATGAGATGATTGGAAGAATGGGGGATACAGTGACAAGAAAATGGGAGGAAAAGGTTAGGTTTTTTGTGTTGTCTTTCTTTGTACAACACCCCTCTAATATACATTGAAATAAAGATACAGTACACAACAGAGTATACATACTATATAGACTATACAAACACACACAAAAAAGAGTACTACAATACACTTTCAATAGTGACACCCATACGGAACACTTTGAAATTTCTATTCTTAACACAGTCATACACATTTCAACATTTCGATTTCATGCAGCCAGATTATTTCACCATACAGGTTAGATAGTTGGATGTGTTACATATCACATATAGGATGAGAATTGTCAGTTGTAGATCCCATCTCGATGTTATTGTCTCAGCCTAACTCAAGTAAGATAGAATATTAATTTGCAGATTATAATATGGATGGTACATCTTCCACAACTGCTGTGTGAATTTCGCATCCTAAGCATTGGTGAAGAATCGATGCAGTAGAGAGTAGATTGTCTACTCTCTATAAAGAAAAATGTCTGTCTCGATTACAGAGTAACGTGGAGATGAGAAGGCCGGATTAGATTAGCATAAACCAGTCGAGCGAAGTCACCACGGACCTTAATGATATTTAAGAATATTATTGACTTTCAAGATTGTTGTCACACACATCAAATTGAACATGCATAAAATGCACAGATGAAAACGAGGAAGTTGAGTAGTCTCAACTTAATGCTTACAATGTATGGGTGCAAAATTTACGTAGTTTGTTTTTAAGATCAGAAGTTACAATCCACACTATTCAGTATAATAAAAGCTGAGAGTATGCTATTGTGGGTGATCAGGGCATTGAGAGTCACCTCGATCAGTCTGTAACATGATCACGGCATTCCTGACTCCTACACTGGAAGTTTAGAATGTGAATATGAGTGGCCTATAAATTAGTTACAAAAGCATATGGTGTTAATAAGAATGGGCCTGATGGGTATTCACATCATGGCCATTGGCCCTCCATATACATGCAACTCGAAATCCTTACCTGGAGAAGGAAAAAACAAAGAATGAGATTTCTCGAAGATGATTTACATAAAGAATGACTTTTGATTCCCATCATTACATTTATTCATACAGACTAGCACAATTGCATGGCATTTTTGGCTGTAAATCCCCATAGATGAGGTTTACAGTGCACAAAATCACCACTTTTCCTATATTGTGAGGGCCATTAGACATCCATACACATGCAACTTGAACTAGTCACCTGGAGAAGAAAAAACAGAGTACCATATCTGTTTTCCTGATTTAGTTGATGAATGAACATTGACAAACCTCAATATCTTCAATCTCAACAGACCAGTTCAGTTGCATGTCATTTTGGGGAGTAAATCCCATATATGAGGTTTGCATGTACACACAATCTGTTGGGGATTAGTGCTGCGAAATCACACAGATCTAAATCTAGGATAGCTATCCAAGAGCAACATGCAATCACAAGAGAACACAAAGATTTAACATGGAAAACCCTTGTGGGAAAACACCATGGCACAAAACGACAGAAATCCACTATGAAATAGAAATTATAAGAGAGAGGACTTACCCGCTTTGCACAATCTCGAATCTCACCCTTGCTACACCCTTTGATAACCCTAAAACTCTTTTAAGAACCCTTGGAAAACTTTTAAAAAGCCTTAGAATACCTTAGAATAGCCCTAGGGACCCCTATTTATAGTTTAGAAAACTCTACTTATGCACCTAGTCTGGAAAAGTCCGAAAATCGCCTCAAATTTACGCAATCCGCGTAGGATTTGCGTAACCTCGACTAGTCGAAGGAGGGCCTCGACTGGTCGAGCCATCCCCTCGACTGGTCAAGCTGCCCGGACACCAAAAAAACATAGGTCGCTAGACTTTGAGTCAAGCAGGCCTCGACTAGTCAAGCGGCCCACTCGACCAGTCGAGCTAGGCCCTTGACCGGTTAAGTGGCCAAAAAATTGTTAGATTTAAGGCATCTGACAACAATCTCCACCATGCCTTCAATCTTCATCTATGTAGTTTATTGACCTCTTCTCTTATCTCTGCATCATATCATAGCTTTAATTAACGCTTCTCATGTACACTCCGTCCTTCTTTTATGCCATCGCCAAGCCCAGAGAAGTTGCACAGAACTTGAACTTCTCTATAAGAATGACCTTGGTGAGCATGTCTACTGGATTCACGCTGGTATGAATCTTCTCCAGTGTTACGCCTCCTTCCTCGAGCACCTATCGGATAAAGTAGTGACGAACATCAATGTGTTTAGTACGTGAGTGATAAACAGAATTTTTAGCCAAATTGATAGCACTCTCGCTCTCGCTATCACAATTAACCGGCACAACCTCCCGCTGAAGTCTCAACAGATTTATCATGCCTCTGAGCCAAACACCTTCTTTAAACGCTTCCGTTACTGCCATATATTCCGCTTCGGTCATGGAAAGAGCTAGCACACTGAAGCTTCGACATCCAACTGATTACTCCACCCGCTAGTACAAATGAGTATCATGAAGTAGATCTTCTGGAATCTATACTGTCTGCGTAGTCGGAATCCACATACCCCACTAACTTTGTTCCTGTTTTCTCAAAAGTTAAGATGTAGTCTTTCATACCTCGAATGTATCGAAGTAGTCATTTCACCGCTTCCCGATGTTGCTTGCCGGGGTTTGACATGTATCTGCTGACAACACCGACTGCTTGTGAAATATCTGGTCTTGTATAGACCATGGCATACATTAAACTGCCAACCGCATTTGAATAAGGCACATGAGACATAACTTGTTTTTCCTCATTTGATTTAAGACATTGTTCTAAAGAAAGCTTGAAGTGAGCCGCGTGGGGAACGCTCACCAGCTTTGCTTGGTTCATCCCTTGCTTGATCAACAACTTTTCAAGGTACTCTTCCTGTGATAACCAAAGCCTACTCTTCTTTCTTTCTCTATAAATATCTATGCCGAGAACCCTCTCTGCAGCCATCAGATCTTTTATCTCGAATGTCCCTGATAATTGAGTCTTCAGTACGTTGATTTCAGACATATCATGACAGGCGATCAACATATCATCAACATACAGTAACTAGGATGATAAATTTTTCATCAATCAGTGTCTTGTAACAGACATAGTGATCGTATTCACTCCGAGTAAATTTCTGACTCACCATGAAATAATCAAATTTTTTATACCACTGCCTAGGTGACTGTTTCAGACCGTACAACGACCTCATTAACCTGCAAACATTTTTCTCTGCCCCTTTAACTTCGTAGCCCTCTGATTGCTTCATGTAGATCTACTCTTCCAATTCCCCGTGCAGGAATGCAGTCTTCACATCCATCTGTTCCAGCTCAAGATTGTATTGGGCGACCAGCGCTAATACGAATCTGATGGATACTTGCTTAACCACCGGCGTGAATATCTCTATGAAGTTGATTCCTTCTCTCTGAACATAACTCTTTGCTACTAACTTTGCTTTATATCTATTCTATTTCCTTTTGAATAACCACTTGCATCTGATCACTTTTCGGCCCACAGGAAGCTCCACCAGCTCCCATGTGTGATTTTTGTGCAACGAGTCCATCTCATCGTCCATAGCTACCTTCCACTTTTCTACATCAGGCTCATCAAAAGCCTCCTGACTAGTAGACGGGTCTCCCTCATCTGTAATAAGGGCATATACAATATTAGAGTCGTCTCTGTATCTTACCGAAAACATGCGATCACGCGGTAGATTCATTACACGGGTGGCTGCTCCACCTGATCCTGTACCTTTGTCTTCGCATCTGTCTATGCCTAAGTATCATCTGTATCAATCTGAACGTTTACGATTACCCTTTCTGGTTCCTCTTTCTCCTCTTGATCGTTCTTGCGAAATAGGGAGATTTCATCCAATCTGATATCACGACCAGTGATGACCTTGCGTGTGACCTTGTCGAATAACATGTAACCTTTTACACCAATGTCGTAGCCAATAAAGATGTACTTTTTGGCTCTATGGTCTAGTTTATCTCTCTCAACTGACGGCACATGAGAGTAAGCTTCACAACCAAATATGCGTAGATTTAAGTAGTCAATTTTCTAACCACTTCATACTTCCTCTGATATTTTAAATATTGATAGTGCAACCAAAATATTGATAATGCAACCAAAATAACATCTCACAAATGCTACAATTTCCAAGATCAACATCATACATGTACTCCTATGATTACCAACACTACTAAAGTGAAGAAGGAAACCAGATTGCAATGTCTGCAAAAACTGCAGAATAGCATCATACAAGCGGAAATGAAGGGCCTAATGATGTTGATTTTGGTTTCGAAAGGTAATGTCACTTGCCTCTATGTGAGCATAGAAAATAGGAGACGCCGCCCAGTCTTAGATAATGAAAGTCTATATGGAATTGTACAATCACTACTGACCCATGAATTACATTGTATGGATCGCCTTCACCATTCAGCGAATCCGACAATGAGCAAGAACAGACTCCAACATGCTCTAACAGTGACACACCATGACACATGAGATCCAGGACGTCATCAAGTGGGCCCGCCATGGACAAGTCCTCGACCAAAAAATTAAAATAAAAATAAAACCAGGCTCGTCCAACTATCAGCAGGGCCAGAAGTGTATTATTGCATATAGACCCTTAATCTTTTTTTCTAACTGTCCATTTTTCTCCAACGCATATAGTCTTTTTTCTAACTGTCCATTTTTCTCCGACACATATGGCCACCTGAAGAGTGGACCAGTCCGATCACATGCACGAATCTCTTCACCATTCTAATCCTAGATGACCCAAATTGCTCTATTTCCTTGTAAATTAAACTTGAAAAACCTATCAGGGGAGCTCCTCTCACCTTTCTAAGTAATAATCCCACTTAGCAACAATGTCATTGAAACTAGGTTTACATTTCCAAGACCAACTGGAAAGAAATGTAATTGTAATTGGGAACCAAGCCTGTCAATGTGAATACTGTAGAGTGTAACCTTCTTCCTTATTGCAAATCAGTTCAATAGTGCACCCAAACGCAGCCTTAGATGCAGCGATGAATATCAAACTGATTAAATTATCAAACACTAGCCACTAGAGAAGGAATTATTGACGAATTTGGTGTATGGACCCACCCAAACAAGATATGTGTGTAAATGCCCAAAGGTGAATCGAGATGGGATAAGAATATCCTCCTGCACAGATTGCCAGCCATTAATGAAAACATGCAAGATTTCAAGACAAACATATTGAATTTGTCTGAAATTTATTAAAAGAAAAACCCAATTCATTACAATTGTTTGTCATGTATGGAAAGAAATGAGTACTATCTGTTCAGGAACAAGGAAGAAGAAGAATAAGAAGATCCTAACCTTCTTTATTTGATCCCTAGCAGCAACTGCCGTCATGTCCAGTGCTCGACAACAGCCCTCAGGTGACATTGCCGTCCCCGGAGGCTGCAAGGAAGGAATCGTGGATGACTGTTGGTTGAGTTAAGATTGTTCATCTTTTAAAATTTTAAATATCGTTAGATTAAAAAAAATAAAAAATCATAATTCTTATATAATCAAATCTGGACCATTTTTTTTGTCATTGTTCACACGATTATGATTGTCCAATTTGAATGATTCATAAGTAAGATGACCAATCAAAGTGAGCCATACCTAATGGACGGTTCAGATGAATGATTGGACCTTGTCTGGGAACTGTCCAATTTTTCAGGCTAATGATGATGGGACGATTAGATTCGTCCTTGGCAATCAAAATTGAGGCGCACATGATGGAATGTCCATATTATTGATTAGACCTTTAGACATGTAATGAGCCAACACCATCCTACTTTAGTCATTGATCAGATGGGTAGGATCTCCAATCAAAGTGAGAGGTTTAGGTGCATTAGGAGTAAGATGTGGGAGTCATATGATAGACGGTTTGCATTGATGGTTGGACATTTTATTTTTGTACAAGTGGGCCTCATCTTTATTTGATTCAAACCATTAGCCCAAGTGAATGCTAATAAAATCTGTTTGATTTAGAATAACAAAAATGTTCTATGGAAATGCATCTTGTTCACAAAACAATAGAAATTACTTTTTATTTCTAATCATTTCCATGATTTTTTATTTTTTTTGTTATTTTATGGATTTTTATCCCAGATAAGAGTCCCTCCATAATGTAAATGTAGGCAAAGATTTAAAAAGGTATGTCAATGGGCCGATCAGGATCAGCAAGATTCGCAGAATAAGGCTGAGAAGAGGGTGTGCATGGGCACATCCCCACCCTGTTTTGATGGATCAATGACCTTGACCGATTCACCTGAAGCACCTGACCATCGACTGCAACAAGCAACTCATTTATTTCGTGAACGTTCAACAATGCAGATCCCAGCACCTCTACACAATGTTACGCGACCCAACATGGATCGCGTGTAGTAGATCCAAGCCATTCATCAGGTGGGCCAGACTAGACAGGTGCGATAAACATCCACAACGAATGTGGACCATTGGTCATTCCTTCCCAACCCTCCATTTTAATTGCACAAATTGGCTCACTTACTGAGTGGACGGAAGTGATTCTTGGGATAAACCTATAAACAATGGGGCCCCACCAGACGGCACCTTCGATCTTACGGTAGAAGTATCTACACGTGTAGAATTTAGCAAACCTCTTCTTATTCTTTACAGTTCGTAGCATATATGGAAGTCTTCTGGTCGGTCTTAAGCAAGATTCCAAAACCGGTTGTACACTGAGAGCTCAGCGCCAGCCGGATCGGGCCTCTAAAAATTAGATGGTGGGAAACACGAAAAGGGCTAAAAACCATTTTAAGCAGAAGGATCATAACAGTTTTTTCTTCTTTTTCTTTTCTTTTTTTTTCTTTTGTGTGTGTGTGTGTGTGTGTGTGTGTGTGGAAAAAAAGGTAAACTCAGGGTCCTTACTCTTACTCCGGTGGTAGACTCTCAGGAGTTTCAACACCTGGTCGAGGGTTGAGTACCCATAGGTGGTGAAATTCCACTACGGTGTGAGTGTGTGGTGGTGTGTGTGCGTGTAAAAGAAAAAAAAAACGAAAAGGTAAACTCAGATTTTATTCAAAGCTAAATCAAAGGAGGGGAAGGGAATTCCCCAGCCAAAGGGATGGGATTGCCGCCTTGCAATCAAAAGATCAAGTACCAAAGGATTAGAATCCCCACTTGAGAGAACAGAGACAGATGTTTAGCCATTCAATCAAGGATCTAATCTCTCTTAAAAAAAATTAAAAACAAAACAAAAGCCCAATGCCAAGATCTTATCCCTCCTTTGGCCCAGGAAAGTACCTCCACCAAAGACTAGAAAGGTGCTGAAACTGGTTATGGATAATGCGAATTGCTTCCCTGAAAGCTAAGGCAACCACCCTTTAGAAGCGACTCTGCTCTAGCTGTGTGCCTGAGCAAGGCGATAATTACAGAGGCCTGATCATCCACAAGCATAACCCCCCATTCCACACCTGTGGTCCTCTGAATTTCTTAATTTCTCTTATAAATTTCAAAACTATATGAAATTTTCGAAATCACATTTTGTAAACCTTGTACAACTAATCCTAATACCTCTTGTAATCCCCTAAATAAAGACTAACTAATCATTGTTAATTAGTTGCTAATCAAAACCCAAAACTAATTTTAACTACCCTTGTGGCTTCTTAACTAGCAACCAACAACCAAACCAACATTATTAAAAAAAATAATAACAATAATAAAATAAAAAGACAATTACAAAAATGCTACCCAAACCCAAGATCACAAAAATTCCCAACACATGACCTTTTGTGCTAGACGGGGGCTTGATTAGGTGCTACACGAGCCAGGATGTCCAATTAGTTAATGGCCAACATGTTCAAATCAAGATATTAACCACTTTGAATTCCCAACAAACTCTGCCATTGGATGGAGGCATGGAGCATCGAAAAAAATATTTCCTTCGGATCTAAGAGGACCACATTCATCAAAATCCATAAGCTTCTCACTGAGCAGCCGATCCACTCCAAACAGGTAGGAGAAGAAACAATGCAAAGGGCGGAAGAAGCATAGGAACAATGAATAAGGATCATAAAAACACTTAAAATACATTTCTGATTCTGAGTATTACATTGTTATGGGTAAAAATTAGAACCATGCAAGAAGCTGAAAATTTGCAAAATCAATACAATCATTTTGAGCATACTTTCTGTGAATAAAACATGCAGAGGAAGAGAAATTAACTATTAGAAAGGAAGCAGCTGATGGACATCTTCCCTTTTCAATCCCCCCCCTTCAAAGGCTGACAAGGCAACACGCGATGCTTTCTTCTACCACAGACCATATAATCCGATTGCAAAATTGCCATACTCTGCAGGCATGAAGAAGCATCTGAAACTCATAATGCCACAATAAACTTCTGGATTTTTGCCTGTGCTCGCTCCTTCTCATCTGGTCCATCCAAATCTCCAATGTTATCGTGATATTCCTGTAGCAAAAAAATCAGAAAGTGTGGAGATGGTTAAGAGAAGCCTACATCGTTATCAAATGTTTGGAATCAGTGATGCGGAAGTAACATGGATGCCTAACATTGAGTGGAGAATCAAATTAGTTCAGATTTGGGTGTGGTGGGAGAGGACACCCATGATCATTTGTTCAAATTGTCCATTGGCTGTGCATGATGGTGGAAAACTCAATTGCGGTGGAAAAGCAGGAAACATGAATGGCCGTAAGTTCATCTCCAACTCATAATGGCAGAAAACTCAGGAAATCATGCAAGATGAAAGGTCCTTTCAGTCTCTTCGTTTCAAACATTTCATTTCAGCTACCGAGGGAGGAGCTGTTAGAGATCTTTGGTAAGTTTGCTGACTCATGCCTTCATACCTCAAAATAAAAAGTCAGGGAGTAGGGGTTTTGCCTTCCTCAGATTTTGCCGCTATGATGAGGCTCAGAACACGATTCGGATGTTGGATGATCTAAAGATTGATGGACAAGCAATTCAGGTGAGTTGAAGACAGCTTCAGGGATCTGGAATAATTGTACATCTTACCTTGGGTTTTCAAAATCACAATGATACACTGATCGGAGGAGAAATCAGCAATATCTCATGATTAGTGATGCTCAGAAGGTAGAGAGAGTCATCAAAGTTCATAAGGCCATTGTTGGGTTTGGTGGGAAGGCAAGAACCCTGTGTTAGCAAGTGTTGGAAATTTCGAAAGGAGTGGTCTCTTTTCTCCAAATCCATCATAGTAGTAAGCACATCCCCCAAAGCTGCTTTTTATTGGTTTTGCTTCTAGGGTGGATGCAGAGGCCTTCTTTTAGAACCCAAATATCATCCATCCCAAAAGTATTACATGATGGAATTGCCAGCATATCGGCCAGCCTTCTGGCCAATACCATAGGATTAGGAGATGTAATAGCCATTATGCCTAGGTAACGGCTGATATGGCCCTGCAATGGCCGGAATTGTTTCCTTGGAAATAATAATAATAAGTAACGGCTGATATGGCCCTGTAATGGCCAGAATTGTTACCTTGAAAATAATAATAATAAAATTTAAAGATTATTGATAAAATTCTACTGTGAGGATCCCAAATATGCATTCTTTTTTGTTTTTGGTCATGTATTTGATGGTGTAACAGGCCATTCTTTCGAAAGAATGCTACCTGTTGGGTAGTTCCAGCTTGGCATGTTGAAAGTTGACCAAATAGGCCCTAATTGAAGACAAATCAACCATGATTTGATAGATTAGAGCCTGTTACACATAAATACAACAAAACCAAGATGGAAAATGAAAAAACAAAACAGAAGAATTAAAAAAAAAAAAAAAAAATGTGATGATCTACTTCCCCACCCCAACCCCCCTCTGATATCTCCCAAAATGGTCCACTCTGCTTCGATCCATCAAATCCCTCTTTAAGTTTTGTGTTTTAATCCTCAAAATGGGCCCAGATCTAGTTTCAAACTAGTTTCTAAGATACCTTCTTAAATTTTGTGTTTTAATCCTCAAAATGGGCACAGACCTAATTTCAAACTAGTTTCTGAGATACCTTCATGGTTGAAATGAATAAAGAAGTGGGAAAATGAGGGAAGTTTTGAAAATAATTTTTTTCAAAATGGGTCCTTTATGGCCATATCAGCCTATAACATCGTATACATTGATCTGAGATGGATCTGACCACTTTTTTATATGATGGAACTGATTCACCCCCGTATCATGTAATGGGGATGACCATTTTCTTTACGTAACAGCTGATACGGACGTAATGTAACCATTTGTAATACCATGCTCTTAGCTTTTTCATGCTACAAAATCCAACTGGTTGGAGATCCCTGCTCATACTTGGACCAATTCAGTCCTAATGGAACTCAGGTCCAGATTTAGCACGCCTGGGAGATTGATGATGTGATTTCCTCCTGAGAATCAAGATGTTGTCGGACAGATTGGCAAATTTGGGGGGATGTTGGAACTGGAAGCTGATGGCCTTTCCTAGATTTTTGTGCAAGTGGAGAGCCCAGACAGATCCTTCCCTGAGCAGGATTGTCTGGTGGGAATATGCATTACTGGTGATCTTAGGAGCAAGTTTTTGGCGCCGTCAAAGTCAGGTAACCATTCAAACTCATGCCCTGTGGCTCCAGTGTGTCATGGAGAAGACAACTTACATGGAAAGTCTGAGTGCTTACGTGAGTGGAGAAGCCTAGGCAGAGGGTTCTATCTGGCAGTTCGATATTGAATGGAGAAGGTAGGGGTGAATGGGCTTTCGATTGTTGGGCTTCAATGGATTCAATTCCAGTGGGATTGGTCTCTTGGCTGACAGCTGGCTCTGTGCTGACATCCCATCAGGTCTGTAACCGTCACATTGCAGTTGTATGAGACAGACAATAGCAATAAGCATCACATATTGAGCGACGTGTTACCCTTGGCAGGTGGTGGTGCTTATCCACGTGTCATTAGATCTGACTCTGGATGCAGGTGGTGGTGATCAAGATAGAGATGTCCAATGAGTTGGTGGGTGTAGAAGCAGGTGATCAAAAACTCAATTTGGGGTGGGTTCAGGAAAAAAAATGGCAAAATCCAGCTAAATCAATAGGGCGGTTTACAGGGGAAGAAGAGAGTTTCAGAGCTATCCTTGAAAGGATAGAGGAAAGGGAAGGGGAAGAAAATTCTAGCAAAGTCCAATACAGCCTTGGCTAAGAAGCAGAAGGGATCCAGAGAACTGCAAAATCTAGTGCCAACAATGAATTATGATAATCGCCTAATCGGGAAAGTTACAAAGGTGTGGGCCACGTATTCTCTATCACTCCAGTTCAAAGGTGCTAATGGTGGGAGCTGTTGGAGCCTACTGGCATCTCCAGTGGTGTATGGCGCTAATGATCTCAGTGAGAGACTTGCTTTGTGGGCAGAGCTTGACACCATCCAGATTTGTTGGAATGCTTCTTTTGAATTAGGGTGATTTTAATGTAAGGAGAAGTGAGTTTCCACAATTACTGCCAGTATGTGGGTTTTCCTGACTTCACAGAGAGGATTCATGGCTGTATCAGGGCCATTAATTCCTCGTCACTGCTCCTCTATGTTCCCTTGTTTATTTGCTTCAATAAAGTTTTAGTTCTCTCTCAGGAAAAAAATAAGTTATAGGCAAAAAAAATAAGACAGAAAATCCTCTTATAGTCCTTACTGCAGGAAAAACTGAAGCATTTGAATACAACATTGGAGTTGCATAACCAGTCTGGCAGCCCGACATATGGAAACACATGCATACCTTTGAATTCAAGAAAATGATTTAGAACCATCCAAAAGCATAATGAAAACAAACGTTCCAAGAAAATGATTTCCAAGTTCCAACCATTCTAACATCTGTGCAAATGGAACAAAGAGATTGTTTGGAACGGTGAAGAATCCTGACCTTTTTGGATTTTTCATCCAATATGATTTGAATCTAAAAGGCTCAGACATTTGATTTCTCCAAAACGTCCTAGGCTGAAGGAAAAAGACGAAAGGAAAAAAGAAAAAAGAAAAACATTCAAAGGGGCCACTTTTCCCAGTCAATTTCCCTACCACTGGAAATGAAAGGGATAGGCCTAATCTTATCTGATTCGATCCACAACACCCACATGCAAAACCCTAAGACTTCAATCACATAAGGGCCTGTTTGGATTCGCATATAACGGCGTATTGTATTGTATTAAAGGGGTTAAAATACATTATAAAGTGTTTGATTTGGAGTTGAGATCTGTGGAACACCATGTGCGCGAATACATCTTTTCTTCAAAAAATTCAAACGACAGTAGTGTATTGTCAGACGACTCTGTTTCCTTCAGTACAGCCTATTCAAGACGTTGTATTCGCGTGCGATAGAGGCAGAGTCTATTGCAGAGGGTTTTCTATCTAAGGAGGACCTAATATTTCTACTCCGGCAGCGCCTTAGATCATCTCCGACCTTCTGCATGTGGCCATTCAGCTGAGAAGGTTCGCTTCCGAAGGTCTGATTTCAAAATACAGTCAGAAAATACGCTTCTAGCAGAAAATAGAACGGCAAGAGATCGGCAGTTGTTGAGGTTGTGGTTCTGGCTGGAGAAAGCAAAGCTGGTTATTCTGATGGTGAAAAATCCGATGAGAATTTGAGATCGGCCATTGCTGGATTTAATGGAGGTGTGGATCTAACGAACAACTGTTCACACAGATCTAAACATATCTGTTATGAAGATCACAGATGATGGATGCCTGTTGGATTATGTCGAGATTGGTCGACGGTCTTACTGAGAGAGTAGAGGCTTGGTTTTCCTGCAATGGAGGTGATCTTGGAGGGCTGGATTTGGTATGGGACGATGTGTGTTGCTAGACCAGTCAAAATCTGGGCAACATCAAATCGACAATGGGGTTATCGTTAGCAATTAGTTGGAGGTACTAATGAGTTTTGGTTGGCGTCCTCAGGGTGTGAATTAGATATTGGAGGTGCTGCTTCGGAAAGGGATTGAGATTTGGGATCCAACTCCTGCCGGGAGGAGATCAATCTGCTCTAGCGGATTCTTCCTCCGATCAATCGATCCACGGATTACACTCACGCCTGCTTTTGATAAGGTTCAATTTTGGCCACATGTACTAAAATGAGATCACAAAACGGATGGATGGGTAGGATTATTCACAAAGATGACAGTGGGCCCCACCTAGGTTCCCATTTTGAGAACTTGAAAATAGCCACCGTCGTACAAGTGCTATCAATATTATACGTATATACAATAAGCAGCCCTAATACGTCGTATCCAAACATTGATCGGAGGAAGAATCTGTATACTTGCCCGAACAATACCTCCTATTCAAACATTGAGTTACAGCATGTTGATTTGGATGTATTCTGAAATTGATCGAACGTATACATGAACAGTAGTTGGATACAATACAATACAACCTTATACGCGAATCCAAACAGGCCCTAATGGAACAAACTAAAGTTGAATCCACATATCTGGAAAAAAAAAAAAAAAAAGGAAAAGAAAAAGAAACAAGGAAGAAAAAGAAAATCAGTCAAGAAACCCTATGATCTCATGATAACACTGAAGATTGCAGGGTGTAACAAGCATATCGTGTGATCAAAAATCACGAAAAACTGTCAATATATCTTCACGGGATCTTGCTAATCTGAGAAAGAAAATGCAGGCAGCAAAGTTGATCTACCTGAAGTATATCCTTAACATCCTCCTTTGTCAGTTTCTGCTGCCTCAGTAATAGTTCAATTCTCTCTCTCATTCGACGGTGCCTGCATACAGTAACAGCTCAAATTAGGAACCAGTACCAGTTTTTTTTTTTTTTTAACTGGCATCTGCAAAGGCTCCTGAGGAAGAGATGCAGAAATAGTTCAAATATAGTAACCTAAAACCATTGTCAAAACTTACTCAGAAGACCAAAGATGGCCAAGAATAACTGCAATCAACTGCAAGGCCGTGACAAGAGAAGCTTTGGTTGGTAATGGAAGTAAAAATGGTACTCATCCATGCAAAATACAACAATGGAAAAGGAGAACTCCAAAGCAAAACACTTCAGGAGGCTTCTTACCTGAAGAGTGTAGAGTCCAGATTCTAGTTTTCGATTGTAACGCTCCTCCTCTTCCATCTGTTTATAAAATAATGACAAAAAATAAAAAGTCAACTGATTTTGGATTCAAATGTATAAGAATGCCATTAAAAGGACAATATTTTAACAACACTGTAAGCTAGAAGAAATTGACTACACGACAACAGTGAGTTAATGACCTCTAAGTCATCTAGTTCTAGTTGATTCAGCCGCTCAGTCTCTGCTCTAACTCTATCAGAATATCTGCAAAAGATTGAAATTGATCAGAGCACTTCCAATTAAGGAAGAATATACATCAGTCAAAATACACCAATGATTGATAAAATGCGCACTCAGGCATGCTGACTTTGGCAGTGAACATATAAAACAGGAGACCCAGTTTATTACTTCACCTCATATAGAGCTCCATAAGTCGATCTATCTTTTCACATTCATTTTCCACGAACTTGCTTAACAATCGATCCCTTCTCGAACCCCTCAGAAGGCCACCTTACCAAATGTCATGTGCCCACACAAGATTAATCAGATCATATCATAGTTAAAAACGAGAGTAAATGCTCAGGCATGATATGGGCGAGTCATCAGCTAACAAATTCCACTATTTAAAAAGAAGATTTCGCTAGAATGCAATGATGGGATTGAACAAGTTGTCAACAGAAATGTACCAATTGAAAATCAATTGAGAATCGAAAATGTCTCTAACTTTATGTGACATGCACACCCAATATTGAGAAATTCAAGAGTTTGAAATTCACTTGCCTTCTTACCAAATAAAGATGCGATTAGTGAAATTATCCGCTCTTCTAACTCCTCTTGGTAGCTTTCTTTCTTATTCTTCTTGCTCAGAGAAATCTGCACGTCATTGATGCATTTAAAACAACAATATGAACTTGTGCAGAAATACGTAGACATACAACTAAACATGAGCAGCCAAACAATACAAATTTTGTATCTAAAATAATTCAATAAAATCCTTACAAGTACCAA